>NC_047091.1:171102494-173984994 GCF_902459505.1 Geotrypetes seraphini | reverse complement strand
TGTTCTTAATTTGCTGTATAGTCCCTATATTTACACTGATGCACAGTCTCATATGTCCAAGTATTTAAATCTACTGTATAATCTTGTATGTCCAATTCACTCCATTGTGAATGTTTACTTGTAAACCGTTCTGAGCTACTGGGAGGATGGGATAAAAATCTAAATAAATAAAATAAATAAATAAATAAAAAGCCAAGGTGGTTAAATACTCTCCACAGCACAGGCCTGCAGACACACTCTCAAAGAGAAAGTTCAAGGGGTGTTTTCTCTTTGAAAACTAGCTTGCGGGCCGCAGCTGAAAATTGACATCTGTATAATGTTTTCATGGTGCAGATTTCTACAAAATATAGTTCTGCTGTTTTTAGGAGTAGATGTACTTAGGGAGTTCTCTGATAATATTTTCTAAGTGAAAAATACATCTGTCCCCTACCATGTTAATTTACTGCAGTGACTAGAACATTTACTGTGATGAAATACGACTGTAACAAGCTTCAGGCTCTATACTGAATTTATGACTGTGAACAGAACCACAGTATAAATACTGGGGACAATATTATAAATTTATGATACAGTGAAATTCTGACAAGAACGAACTTGGAATCGTTTAAAAATGCGCCAAGCAAAATATTTGCAACAGGCATAACCTGCATGCGAGCGATGTCGTAAGCCTGCGAAACTGGGCTCTTCTTGATGGAATCCACTGTACTAGTCAAAAAAATTAATGAAATGTAAGATTCCTGGGTGAAATAAGATACAGACATTGTTCCTGTGTAATGGGATCTTATGCTCTGGTCTGTAGATATAAAAGAAAGCATTAAAATTTTTGGGTTGTGGAACGAATCGTCTGAGTTTCCATTATTTCCTAGGGGGAAATTCGCTTTGATAGTCGAGTGCTTTCGATTACAGTTCATAGTCATTCGCACGCGAGACTTCAGCGCGCCGACATTACAGCGCCGACGATTCAGCGCAAGATACCAGTGCGCCGCCTAAAAAAGTGACTTTTAAAGAGCTCTGACGCGGGGGTGAGTAGGGAACCCCCCCCCAGTTTACTGCATACTCTTTGCGCTGCCGTTGGAGGGGATTGGGGGGTTTGGAACCCTCCATTATAGAGTAAACTTAACTTTTTCCTGATTTTTTAGGAAAAAGTTAAGTTTTCTCTATAATGTGGGGGGCTGCACCCCCATACCCCCCAAAGGCAGCACGAACAGTCTGAAGTAAAGTGGGGGGTTCCCCCCACCCCTCCGTCAGAGCTCTTTAAAAGTCACTTTTTAGGCGGCGCGCTGGTATCTTGTGCCGAATTGTCGGCGCTGTAATGTTGGCGTGCTTTTGTCCCGTCACCTTCGATTACAAGCATGCTACCAAGGTTCAACTGTACTTTTCAATTCATGCACCCTCTAAGTTTCGTCAGCCGAAAGCCTGAAGTCATAATGCCGTTGTACAGGGCCATGGTGAGACCTCATCTGGAGTACTGTGTGCAATTCTGCAGGCCACATTACAGTAAAGATGTGCGCAGAATTGAATCGGTTCAGCGGACGGCCACCAGGATGATCTCGGGGCTCAAGGGACTCTCGTACGAAGAGAGACTGAACAAATTGCAGCTCTACACTCTCGAGGAACGTAGGGAGAGGGGAGACATGATTGAAACATTTAAGTACCTCACGGGACGTGTCGAAGTGGAAGATGATATTTTCTTTCTCAAGGGACCCTCGGCCACAAGAGGGCACCCGCTCAAACTCAGGGGCGGAAAATTTCATGGCGACACCAGAAAGTATTTCTTCACAAAGAAAGTGGTTGATCATTGGAACAAGCTTCCAGTGCAGGTGATCAAGGCAGACAGCGTGCCAGACTTTAAGAATAAATGGGATACCCATGTGGGATCCCTACGAGGGTCAAGATCAGGAAATTGGGTCATTAGGGCATAGACAGGGGGTGGGTAAGCAGAGTGGATAGACTTGATGGGCTGTAGCCCTTTTCTGCCGTCATCTTCTATGTTTCTATGTTTCTAAGTGGCGATTTTCTCCAAAACATTTCCTTGAGGTAGCTTTCAAAACTGTGTGGGCAAGTGCAAAGTCTGGGGGTGCTGTATTTGCAGACTTTATACCAATTCTCAAAAGGTGAGCATGTCTATGTTTTCCTTTGAAAATTGCCGAAGGGAAACATGACGGCATCGCCCAGACTTTTCAGGCCAAAGCAATGCCTACCCTTTGGAGGGGCGGAGTAGGAGGAGCAACCTAGGGCCAGATTCTCAAAACCTAAGGTTGCCTTTTAACGCAGTTGCTAAACCAGTTCCAGATGGTTTAGCGTGCGTGAATCTTAGCGGCGGATTATCAAAACGGCTTGCTGTGGTCTTTTCCGAGCTTCCTAGCAGTCTCCGATTATGCAAACGCTCTCATCAGTATTTAAACGAGCGCTCCGGTGGATTCTGCAACATTGCTGCGTGGTTCTTTAAGCACGGTGATGGCTTTTGGTGACCAAAATCAACGACTGATCCGGGGGTGCCGGTAATGTGAAAAGTGCGTCCCTGGTGTGTGTTTTGACTATAGCTCATAAGAAAAAAAAAACAAATGACACGATTCACATAAATTATAGTCTTTTTTGGGGGGAGGGGGTTAGACAAAAGCATCCATCTAGAGTATTTATATTATAGCCGTGTCTTATGTATTTCTAGCTGTGGTTCATGATAAAATTTGACATTAAAAACAAATTACACAATTTACATGAATTCTAGCAGTTTGGAGGGGGGGGGGGAGAAAAGGCACGTTTTATGCACACTTGTTCAAAGCCGACGTTGCATCTCCTCTCCCTTCATTCAGTAGCTCTGGAATGCCTATGATTGACACACCGCTTACAGCGTTGCTTTTCCCGGCACATGTGCACATTTACGCCTCTTTCGTAGTATATTCTGCGCATGTGCCGATCACTATCACTAGCAACTTGTCTCATGTAAATTTAGCGAACCTTTTCTACTCTCTGCCAACCTCATTGGCATGTGCGTTGTTTTTTTTGTTTTTTTTTTAGAATGACTCACCTTTTTGAAATCGCTATAATAATGGCTGCAACAGTGGCCTGTTGGTTGTTTTTGTTGTTTTTTTAAGTTCAAATGTGTTTATTGAATTTTATAAAAAGTACAAAACACAAAACCAGAAAAAACATCAAACTGTGCATTGCAGTAATACATTCAATTGGTCAAAAACGTGCAATAAAAGGAAATACACGTCAGATAGAGGCTAAGTATAAATAATCGTCACATTGGTTACACATCACGCCAGTTGTGGGTATTAGTTATAAGATAAGCAGGAGGAAAGACTACAATACTGCGATATGCTTGCTTACAAGGATTTACAATAGTCTGAAACAGGAGACCACACCTTGTGATATGAGTAATATGAGTTAGTCTTGTCCGCAGCTATAAGTTCATATTTAGACATTAAACATACCGTGTTCCACCATGTATTGTGATGTAAGGCTGAGAAGTCTTTCCAGTTTGATAAAATAGTTTTGAATGCTATAAGAGTTAGGCATTTAAGTAATCGGGTTTCATATTTATCTAACTGATGACATTGTAGGGCACTAGATCCATATATGACAATGGCAAATGTAAGATCCTCTTTTATTTGTAATATCTGACAAATAGTGGCCCAAACCTCTGACCAAAACGGTAACAACTGAGTACAGTGATATAACATGTGGTCTAGGGTCCCTACAGCAGTCGCACACGACCAACATTTATTAGAATAAGAGGATCCTACTTTAGACACTTTTAGTGGTGTCCAGTATGCACGATGGTAAAGGAAAAGGACTAAGTGTAACATATTAGAGGATCTCAGAGCTTTGAATGACGTTAGCCAAACCTCTTCCCAATCATAACTATCTGTAGCTGTAGAGGCATCACGGGCCCATAGGTCATATAAGGCCAGGGGAGGAGAATACTTATTTTTGTGTAATATTTTGTACCATGCAGACGCCTGGCCTGCGTTAGAGATGATTTTGGTAGACCACTGAAGAATGGTGGGAACATCTGTCGATAATGTAGTCCTCTTTAAGTAAGACATCACACAGTGTCGTAACTGCAACCACTGATAATAATAAGTCAATTCCAGATTATATCTTTCAGCTAGAGCAGCAAAATCTAAAAATAGAAGATCAGATAATAATTGTTTGATGGACCAGATGCCCTTCCTACGCCAAGATTTCCATTCCATATAGCGTCCCTGAATTTGTAGGCATGGGTTTCGCCATAAGGGAGAACTGGTGGTGTTATTCCATCGTAACGGAGCTATGTCATCCAATACATTTATAGCTGTTATAGTAGATGATAGGATTCTATTGTGAGGTATCGTATTCCCTCTGTTAGAAAATGGTAAGTACATGAATTGTTCCTCAGGTAGTAAAGCGTGTTCCAGTTTGAGCCAGGCTGGCATACAATGAGTATCTGATGTTTCCAACCAATGCGAACCCTGTCTACACAAGAAGGCCAAATGATAGTCGTACAGACTAGGAAAGTTGACTCCTCCAGATTCTTTGGTGCATTTTAATTTCTTCAAAGCGATGCGAGGTGTCTTGGCATTCCATAAGAATTTAACCATAGCTGATTCAAACTTCTTGTAGACAGGGGGTGGGAAAAGGAAAGGAATCATAGATAAAATATATGTGATTTTAGGAGCCAGGACCATCTTAATGGAGTCCAACCGACCCCACCAGGATAACTTCAGTGGTGACCACCTGGCTGTGGTAGAGGTGATAATATCCGTGATATAAGCAATGTTATAATCTTGAGTTTCTTCGATTGTAGCACCAAAGCAAACCCCCAGGTATTTCAATTTAGTGGGAGTATACTTGAGATGTAGTTCTCTAATCTCTTCACCACAAGGAATTCCAGAGAGTGGCATAACTTCTGATTTAGTCGGATTAAGCTTATATCCAGATACCGAAGAGTAAGAGTCTATTGTGTGTAGTAGAAATGGTAGTGACTCCAGCGAAGTATAAATTTGGACGTCATCCGCATAAGCAGATAATTTTACTGTGAATTCACCGACTTGGAAACCTTGAATAGAAGAATTAGATCTGATATCAATAAGTAATGGTTCCAAGGCCAAGTTGAACAGCAAGGGAGAAAGTGGGCATCCCTGCCTTGTGCCTCTTGAAGGAAGAAACATCTCTGACAAGGTCCCATTGATACGTAGCCTGGTTGCAGGGTGGGAGTACAAGACTCTCACCATACGAATGAAGGAGTCACAGAAGCCAAACCATGTGAGAGCTTGGAACATAAAAGACCATTCCACCCTATCGAAAGCCTTTTCTGCATCTAAGGCCACAGTTACATATGAGGAGGCCGACTTGGAAGCATGAAGTATAATATGAGAAAAAAGGCGAGAGTTATCACTGGCCAATCTGTCCTTCATGAAGCCATTTTGATCAGTGTGGATTATTTTTGGTAGAACTGTTTGCAACCTAGATGCTAATACTTTGGCATAGATCTTAGCGTCAACATTGATCAGGGACAGAGGTCTGTAATGTTGTACATATAGCGGGTCTTTGTCAGGTTTTGGTAGAACAATTATCAATGCTTCTGTAAAAGAGCCCGTCGCCGATCCTTGGTCAATTAAGTGGTTCAAATAAGATTGTAGTAATGGTAGCAACACTTCCTGAAAGGCTACATAAAACTCAACTGATAGACCATCAGGTCCTGGAGCCTTGCGCCTGGCCATGGAAGACAATGCTTCTTTGAGATGATCCAATTCCAGAGGTGCAGACAGTATAGTATTATCACTTTCATGACCAAGATAATCTTTTATTAGTGATAAGGTGGGATTTTCCGATTTGTATAATTCTTGATAAAAACTGTGAAATTGACTACAGATCTCCTTGTCAGCTGTTACCAGTTCGCCTTGTTCAGGTTGTATGGCCACAATAGTTGTTCTTTCCATCTTCACTTTAAGATACTGTGCTAATTGATGACCAGCCTTGTTAGAAGTGGCATAGTAGTGAGAGGATTGGAGAAGTACTTCAGAAGCAGCAGCATTGCTGAGTTGTAAATTATAATCATAACGCATTTTATTCAGCTCAGTCAGGAGGTTGATGTTGGTGAGGTCCGCTGAATGCAAGGATTCCAAGGTCGCTATTTGCATTTCCATTGAGTGTTACTGACGCCTTGTTTCAGATTTCTTTTTTGCAGCATATGAGATGATATTTCCTCTTATATAGGATTTAAAAGCATCCCATGTAATTTGCCAGGAAGTGTCTTCTACTTTATTTATAGTGAAGTATTCCTTGATGCAGACAGTGATGTGCTCAATAAAAGAAGAGTCTAAGAGTAGGGAGGAGTTAAATCTCCATATGCTCGGTGGTTTTTTCAATATAAGGTCCTTGAAAGTAAGAGTAATGGAGGAGTGATCCGATACAGTAATAGGTTGTATTTCAGAGGCTTCTACCTTATTTACCAAAAAGTAACTTAGTAGGAAAAAATCGATTCTCGAATAAGATGAATGCGGTGGTGAAAAGAAGGTGAACGCCTCATCCGTCTGATGGAGTAGCATCCAGGGATCAATCATTTTCATTTTGCAAATAAGATCATGCAGACAGAACCACACCTTAGATTTTTTATAGGGCGCTTTAGACTTCCTGTCAATCTCCGGAGTCAAAACAAGATTGAAATCACCTCCTATTATTAAGGGTAGAGCATCTGCAGTACTAATATCATCGGCTAATGCTTCAAAAAAGAGTGGGCAATCTTGATTGGGTGCATATATATTATACGTGTGTATGAGACAGCCCCCTACTAGCAGTGTAACTCTAAGCCATCTTCCTTCCATGTCATGTGAAGTTGAATTAATGCTGATATCCGAGCGTTTTCTAATCAGTGTAATGACCCCATTCTTTTTCCCAGCAGAAGGAGAACACAGAGGTACATATGCCCATTTAGGAGCAACTTTGAGTGCTTCAGCAGCACTTAGGTGTGTTTCTTGATAAAATACAATATCAGGGAGAAATTGTTCAGTGTAGCGTATTAATTTAAGTCTCTTTATAGGATTGTGGAACCCTTTCACATTAAGGGAGAAACATGTTAAAGCCATACCATACAAGACAATAGAATATGAGACGAGTCAGTACTGTACATATTACCCACTATAGCCATATAAACTAGGATCCAATTTAGAGTATTTAACCTGAAATAGAAAGAAAAGGTTAGTATTGCACAAAAATATTGCATGTGGACCTGCAATGACACATAAAACTGCATTGAACAGAACACAGACACTATGGGTCAGAAAGCTGACAAGAGAGAGAGAAGCCAGGACAGCAAGGCTCCCTCAGTATGGAATTTGAGTTAATAGGCATCCAAACAGCGTAATCCCAGATAAGATCCACTTTAAAGGGTAAGACAAATTGGGAAACAGAAGTTCCTTCTCTTTGCTGTTTCCTTAGCTAGGTCAGGAACGATGAGAATCTTGTTACCTTCAAAGGTAATGGGGGAATTAGCATGCTGCATGATTTTGAGCACTTGGTGATGTCTCAGCAGTGTAACCAGCACAGGTCTAGGGTACTTTTTATGAAATACATTTGGCTGTGGAAGACGATATGCACAATCAAAGTCCAGTTTTGTGTCATCCTGCATTTTGAGAATCTGAGGCAGAAGAACCGCAAGAAATTCCATTAAATCGCACGCCTCCCGTCCCTCCGGGAGGCCTAATAAACGGAAGCTGGTACTCCTCGCACGGTTGTCCGCCTCCTCAAGAGCGCGTTCCAGCGCTGCCACGCGGCCCGATTGTTTCAGCAGCGTTTTGATGTTCGATTCCGCAGCCGCGGTACGCGTTTCTAAAAGTCCTGCGTTAGTTTGTAGCGCTGTGAGGTCTTCTTTCATGGTGGCAAAGTCAGCTTTTAAAGTCGCTTGTATCTTGTTTCGTTTCCGCTAATAATTCCTTTATTGCTCTGAGCTCGTTAAAGATGGCCGCCGAAACCGCGTCTTCGGTTTTGCTGGAATCAGATTTCGACGGCGATGGCGGCTCCGCGCTTTTGCGCTTGTTAGGCTTACTTGATGCCATAATTTTCTTTACCAGCGTGGCTCTCCTGATTGGCACAAAATGCGCTGCAAAAAATTTCGATTATGGTGCCTTTTGAGTGGTATTTGATTCAGCTACCGACGGAGCTTGTGCAGCTAGCTGCCTACCTCATCGGGCTCACTAGCGCCCCCCCGGTTGTTTTTGTTTTTTAATTCTTTATTGATTTTCCAAATATTAATAGTGCAATACACAAGTATATAAACATATAATAAATCAAGAAAAGCACTTTCAACTTACAGACATACATGAACAACCATTTTATCCCCCCCCCACCCATCCAATGACAAATCAATAAAAACACAAATACATAGATTCTTTCAATAATCTTTCTCTATTTAAAATAGTAATGTAAACCCACCCTCCTCCTACCCATCCTGGATGTATACTATATACTCAAAGGGCTTCGATTAAGATAGAAATAGCCCCCCTCCCCCCAACCTCTCACCCTTTCCTGGATGTGTGTGGAAATAAACAAAAATGAAAGACAAAAGACAACTATAATGAGGTAATAAAAGATGTCAACGGGCCCCAAACCAGTTTAAATAAATTACTATTCCATTGACATATGAGGTAGTCATATGTGGAACATTATTGCATATTAAGCCCCCCGTGGACAGCTATAAAAGCCGGCTTTTCCTATTATGACTGGGATAGCCACGCAAATGGTAACTCGTAATTGGAAAAATTATGATCGCCTCAATTTTCCTTTTTGGTGGGCGAATTTATTAAAGGTATGAAAAAATGAATGCTGACATGTTGGGGCATAGTAATTTATTTAAACTGGCCCATTGGTTTTTACCGCAAAGTTTTGAGAAATTGTCCCTAGTGATTAGAGCAGTGGGCTAAGAACCTGGGAAACTGGGTTCAATTCCCACTGTAGCTCTTTTGGACTCTTTGCAAATCACCTAGGCCTAGATTCTTAAAAAAAACGCATTAAAAAACGACAGGGTGCTATCACAGCTGTTCTGGTAGTGAATTTAAAAAAGTGAGTCATTCTCCCAAAAAAGTCTCATGTAAATGAGGTTGGCAGAGAGTAGCGAAGACTCACTAAATTTGCATGCACCCATCACTGGTGATAGCGATGGGCACCTGCGCAGAAAAAAAATGCAAAAAGCAACCCCCCCCCCCTAAATCCCCACCCATAAAACAACAACAGTGGGAGAGATGCCCATTCTTTCCTGCTGCATCACAACACCCCCTCCTGCAGCAGGAGCGATGCCCATTCTCCCCCGCTGCATCATAACACCCCCCTCCTCACCTCCGACCCCTCTTCCCCGTACCTTTAATTAGAGGGCTGACCGGAGGATGCCTACTTCCTCCATCCAGCTGGCCCGCCTCGTCCAAAATGTTCCTTATACAACCTGGGCCAATCAGAGCCTCAGGCACCTCCCCGGATGCACCAGGAAGGGGCCTAAGGCTCTGATTGGCCCGGATGCCCCATAGGAGGGGCCTCAGATGTCCAGGACAATCAGAGCCTCAGGCCCTTTCTTGGATGCACCGGGAAGGGGCCTAAGCCTCTGATCTGAAAGATGCCCCATAGGAGGGGCTTTAGTCGTCCGGCCCAGTCAGAGCCTTAGGCCCCTTCTTGGATGCACCGGGAAGGGGCCTAAGCCTCTGATTGGCCCAGGTGCCCCATAGGAGAGAGAGAGTGGGTCATACACAATAGATGTCTGCCTGGCACCGGCTTTATTTTCTCAAACACTAGAGTTACCCATAAATGGTTTCTTAATTGTGGTGATGGTTGTTTATTTTTCTTAAGGAGGTTTGCAATAAGATACATTCTTCTGGTTATAAATATTGTTCCAAGACTGCATCATACTTAACTACCTATGTGCCAACTAGGGTTTAAGCATGAATGACTATAACCCGCACAGAGTGGCAGATGCAACTTCACCTTTGCTGAGCAGATTGGATGGACTCTGCAGGTCTTTATCTGTCATCATTTAACAACCCCTCCCCTCTATTACAAAACTGTAGCGCGGTTTGAAACGCCAGCCATTGTGGTAACACCTCTAACGGCGGTATAGAAGAATAAAGTTATTATTATTATTAATGCTCGCAGAATTCCTAAGAACGTCGGAGCTGTTACCACCGCAGCTAACACTAAAAGCCACAAAATAAGACAAATTCAGATTATTGAAACAAATATTTTTCTCGTCTTCTCCGTGCCCCTTACCTAGAGATGAGTCCTCCCTCACTTTTGACAAGTAGCTGCTGAAAGAGAAACGGTGCCCCAATTCTCCAAGAAAAGAAACAATATTGTCCAGTTTTTCCCTTCCTAAGGTCAAAGGTTACGGTTTCCAGAAGAAAACAATAGCTTCTCAGGAGGCTGTGTGTGTGTGACCCTCTTATCTAGATTTCACTGTTTCCTTTGTGGGCACGCATTCCTGGTATCGTATCATCTGTCACAAATGTTTATTTTAAGAGCAGGAGGTGAGCTTTGCAGAGCCCCTATCAAATAACTGAAAGCCTGACGAGACATTGCGAAATTTGCTGCATTTCTTACCATGTCTCTCACATGTCACTTTTGTCGTTCCCGGAGCTCGAAGGCGCAGGATTCTAATGGCAATAGACTAGAGGTCTGCACGGGAATGGGGATCGCAGGAATCCCGTGGGTCCCGCGGGAATCCCCCCTAACCCACGGGATTCCCACGGGGACCCCCCTCTAGCCAACGGGACTCCCATGGGGATGGAAGGCTTTGGAAGCAGGGTTCGTCCATATAATATAATGAACATGTCAGCCTTAGTAAAAGAGGGGGTTTATAAGTTAATTACCTGAACAAGAAACAAAAAAAGGGTTCTACCAAAGAGATTCCACAAGGAAAACAGCAGCGCAAACCCAAAAGAAACTGTGGAATTGATGATCCTGTCAGAAGTAATTGCTGCTTTTTGTGGGGACGGGAGGGGATGGAGGTAATTCATTGCGGGGATGGGTGGGGACAGAGAGAACCCTGGCGGGGACGGGCGGGGATGGGTGGAATTTCTGTCCCCGCGAAACTCTCTACAATAGACAACTCTTTCTGTACTTACCTATACGAAAACAACGTAATTTAATTTTAATATTGTGCGCCTTTACAAAGCTGCGGTAATCGCTCCAACGTCCGTTGGGATTTAATGGGTGTCAGAGCTTTTGGCTATGTAAAAAAAAGGGGGGGAGGGCGAAGGGGGGATAATATAGTTGAAATAGGACATATGTAACAAATTAGCTTGAAGTTTTTCTCTCCCATTCTCTTCCCTCTGGTTTTTTTCCTGTGTGTGAGCAGATGTAGGCTAGAAATTCAAGATTAAGAATGAGGGGTGGGGGGTGGGGGGAAGGTGCGTGTGATTTTCTGCTGAGTGTGAGCAGGACTGCAGCTGCTAAATTGCGGATTGTACCATGACACGGCAGGCACTTGGAAAGAAGTCATAAGGTCCCAAAACTGCTTTAAGAGGGGAGGCCTCAGCCTTAATTGTTTCTCAAAGTACAGTGTTCCTCCGCGAATTTGCGGTTCACGGACTCGTTCATTCGCAGTCTGCTCCGACCGCCTCTTCCTGGAGTAAAGTCGGGCTACACCAGTCAGGAGCTGCGAGTCAAAGCAGCTCCTGATTGGTGTAGCCTGACTTTACTACAGGATGAGGCGGTCGGAGCTGACCGCCAGTGATTTTCTTCCCCCGCCGGCGCTGCAGCTGACCTCTCCTGCCTCCCCTGCCATCACATTTGCGTTTTTTATTAAATTCGCGGGAGTTCCTGGAACGGAACCCCCACAAATTTGGGGGGGAGTACTGTATTCTTTATGATAAATATTTTTTATGGCATTAATATTTTAATTTTTAAAAAAAGAATACAATTTTTCAGTTCCAACCTATACAAACGGTGCCACGGTAAGGGGGCGGTCCTCCCCGGATGCTGCGTGTGCGCCGCTTCTCTTCCCCATACCTCTGTAGCGTTCATGGCGCGAGCAGCAATCCCCAATATGTCAAAGGAAGAGCCGATGCTGGCATGACGGGGGGAGGGGAAACGGCGCACGCGTGGCAGGATGGGTCATGGAAGGAGCGTGTGGAGATGGGGGTGGAGAAGAGGGCGGGGAGGGGGGCCTCTTACCCTTGCCGCGCCACTGTATACGAAGGTCCCTTTTACTAAGCTGCGCTAAAATTTTGCAGCTATTCTGTGTTCGTGGTCAAAACAAATGCGCAGTAAGGGTCGGCTTCTCCTAAAAGTTCCTAAAAGTTAGATCACACCTGCTGGCGCCTAAATTTAGGGATCCTTTTACCCTGGGCTGGCTAGGTAGCATTGCCAGATGTCCGGATTTTGAGGGCATGTCCGGGAGTCTGAACGGCTTTTCAAAACCCGGAACTTTGTCCGGGTTTTGAAAAGCTTTCCTTCGCGCAGTAGAGCATCTGCGCATCCACGGATGCGATGCGATGAAGTCAAGAGCATGCATGCGTGCGCTTGATGTCATTACAACACATCCACTCAAACGTGGATGTCCTGCCCGGCGAGAGCAGGCAGTGGGGGGCGGGACTGGGGCGGGATTAGAGGCGGGACCAAGGCGGGACAGGGCGGGGATGGGTGGAACTGAGCGGGCCTGGGGGCGGGTCTAGGGGGGGGGTCTGGATTTTCCAGTCGGAAAATCTTGTAACCCTATGACTAGGTAAATGCTCCAATGCTTATTCAATTCCTATGAATGTCGGAGCATTTACCTCGCCGGGCCGCAGTAAAAGGCTCTACCGCTGTTTGATAAAAGGAGCCCTGAACTATTTTAATTGGTTTTAAGTGGTGCGGTAATTGGTCATAAATTTCGTACAATACGAGGAAGCTTCAGGAGATACCCTGCCGCGTGCATGCCCCCCTCCCTTCCCCCCATACCTTTTAAATTTTTCAGGCGAGAGCAACAGCACAAACTTGCTGCCCGCGTCGTGTCAGCTATCCCTCTGCCTAGGAGTGGGGCCCGGAAGTGACGTTAGAGAGGGCCGACACCGACGCGGGTAGCAAGTTCATGATACTGCTCGCACTGGGAAAATTAAAAGAGGTACGAGGGAAGGGGTGCAGGCGTAGCGAGGTGGGGCGGAGAGGAGGATGGGTCCTTGCGCCCTTTATATTTTTTCACTCAAAGAATAGTTAAGCTCTGGAACATGTCGCCAGAGGATGTAGTAAGAGCAGTTAATGTAGCCGGTTTAAAAAAAAAAAAAAAGGGTTTGGACAAGTTCCTGGAGGAAAAGTCCATAGTCCACTGTTGAGACAGACATGGGATGGTAGAATGGAATGCTGCGACTATTTGGGTTCTTGTCAGGTACTTGTGACTTGGATTGGCCTTTGCAAAGACGGGATACTGGGCTAGATGGCTGGCCCAGTATGGCTGTTCTTATGTTCTTACGTGAGCCAAGTATAGGACAATGAAGCCATTGTGACATCACTGATGAGATTGGCTCTGAGGCACTGTGGAATGAGGCATTATGACATCACAATCTCAGCTCTGGAATGCTGCTCTCATTGGGGTCCGGAATTTTGCTATTCTTTGAGATGCTGGAATGTTGCTACTCTTTGGGTTTTGACCAGGTACTAGTGACCTGGATTGGCCATCGGGAGGACGGGCTACTGGGTTTGATGGACTATTGGTCTGACCCAGTACGTGGACAAGTTCCTGGAGGAAAAGTCCATAGTCCACTGTTGAGACACACATGGGATGGTAGAATGGAATGCTGCGACTATTTGGGTTCTTGTCAGGTACTTGTGACTTGGATTGGCCTTTGCAAAGACGGGATACTGGGCTAGATGGCTGGCCCAGTATGGCTGTTCTTATGTTCTTACGTGAGCCAAGTATAGGACAATGAAGCCATTGTGACATCACTGATGAGATTGGCTTTGAGGCACTGTGGAATGAGGCATTATGACATCACAATCTCAGCTCTGGAATGTTGCTCTCATTGGGGTCCGGAATTTTGCTATTCTTTGAGATGCTGGAATGTTGCTACTCTTTGGATTTTGGCCAGGTACTAGGGACCTGGATTGGCCATTCTTATGTTCTTATTTCAATAAAGATCAATAAGGCCTTCAATCTTGAAGTCAAAGAAATGAACATAATATTATCACAAGAACTTGCCATATCATACTTCTTGAATCAACTGAAGTAAACAACCCCCCCTCCCCTACTGTGCTGTGATCCAGAGGAGTAAGCCTAGATGACTTTGCAGCATTTAACCCCCCACCAATACACAAACCACCCATATATACCCCTCCCCCTTACTCCCTTTTTCTCCAACTCTGGGCTCATGCTCTGTGCTGGGAATTCCACCGAGCCCTTCTTCCCCGCTCTCCCCCGAACGCCTCGTGGTGAATTTCATCTTTTTATCAAATTCGTTTGGGGAAGGGGTAATTGTATGTATTGTAATGTATTGCATTGTTATTGTTTTTCGTTTTTATATTGTAAATTTTAAATGTACATCGCTTAGAATATCCGATTAAGCGATTTATCAAGTCCTATAAAATAATAATAATAATAATAAAACACGGACCTCACGGACCTGGCGGATCTAAACCCGTTTGGCCTTAAAAATCTGAGGTCCGTGTCGGTCCTGTCCCTGCCGCTTGTAGTTTCTGTCGCTGACAGACCTTGATGAGATTTTAGCATAAGAACATAAGAACATAAGAAGTTGCCTCCGCTGAGGCAGACCAGAGGTCCATCTCGCCCAGCGGTCCGCTCTCGCGGTGGCCCATCAGGGCCACTGCCTGAACAGTGGTCTCTGACTAATTTTACAATTTACCTCTAATCCTATCCCTATAACCTTACCTCTACTCTTATCTGTACCCCTCAATTCCTTGGTCCGTCTCAGCATAGGGAGGGAAAAGTGTTAGGATCCGTCAGCGCTAAAAATCTCTTCGAGGTCTGTCAGAGCCAGAGACTCGTGCTGGAGTTCGGAGACTTCTTTTCCATAACGCACGTCCAAAACCTAATTCCCCGCTCTCTTGGCTTCTGCTCTGCCGCTCCAGCACTAGTCTCTGGCTCTGACAGACCTCGAAGAGATTTTTAGCGCTGACGGATCCTAACACTTTTCCCTCCCTATGCTGAGACGGATCCGTCAGCGCTCAAATCTCAATCAAGGTCTGTCAGCGACAGAAACTACAAGCGGCAGGGACAGGACCGACATGGACCTCAGATTTTTAAGGCCGTACGGGTTTAGATCCGCGAGGTCCGTCAGGTCTGTGAGAACATAAGAACATATAAGAACATAAGCAGTGCCTCTACTGGGTCAGACCCGAGGTCCATCGTGCCCAGCAGTCCGCTCACGCGGCGGCCCAACAGGTCCAGGACCTGTGCAGTAGCCCTCTATCTATACCCCTCTATCCCTTTTTCCAGCAGGAAATTGTCCAATCCTTTCTTGAACTCCAGTACCGTTCTCTGTCCTATTACGTCTTCTGGAAGCGCATTCCAGGTGTCCACCACACGCTGGGTAAAGAAAAACTTCCTAGCATTCGTTCTGAATCTGTCTCCTTCCAACTTGAGGTCCGCATTTTACCCCTTCCCATTCGTTTGTGCGCTCGGGCTGTGTTGCATTGGCATCTGTAATTGTTCAAGTTTGCGATTAAGAATGGAGAAATAGCAAATGCGTTCAAGATGGGAAAATAAACGGGGGGCGGGGGGGGGGGGGAATCAGGATAAATGCGAACACATTATGAAAATATGCTAGCAGCGAGTTAAACGTTACCACAGGTGAGGAGAATGGCTCATGAATCTGCGGCAGGAAGCCGGCAATTGGTGCCATTACTGCTAAGATGGCTGAGCCTGCCTCTGACGAGCCAATTGAAACTTTTTGGATTATAGTTTTTATTAAAGGCATAAACCCAAAGAAAATGTGTCTCGTGGAAGTGAAAGCGGAACAAGAGGTTCTGCCACAAAGGCTTCAAGAGACAGAGAGCAATCAGCTGCTAAATTGATTTTCCCAATTGGATTCATTTGCCCAAATAGGTTAAATTGGAAGTGGTTATAAATTTTTTGCTCCTTTTATATCCTTGTCATGACTGATCTGTGTTTTACAGACTTTGCAATATCATTTCCCTTACGCTTTCTTATTCTGAATCAATTTCAGAGCAGACTAGCAGTACCTTTACATGCCCGTCTCCGGTTATATATTTCCGTGTGAAAAAAAGCAGCTTGGCCATCGGCTGGATTAATTCTTAAATAGCCCTATTCAGTGGCGTGGTAAGGGTGAGTAGCGCCCCTCCCCGCCTGCCCCCCTTACCTTTCCCCATGCCTTTTAAACTTTTCCGGTGTGAGCGGCATGCCCCCTGTCAGTATCGGCTCGCCCTTTGACGTCACTTCATAGGCGCGGGAATCAGAAGTGACATCGGCGGCAAAAAGGTACGAGGGAAGGCAAGGGGCACACGCGGCAAGGAGAAGAACGAGAGCGGGGGAGTGGGGGGACGGAGAGGAGACGGGGTTCCGCCTCCTTGCACCCCCTCAGTATGCCACGGGCCCTATTTAGTCAGGGTCCTGAGGTTCTCTAGACCAGTGTCTCTCAAATGTTTAGTTTTTTTTTTAAAGCTCTGGCACACTACAGGGAGCAAATGGTTTTTGCGGCACATTATAATCCTCTATAATAAAACCCTAAGCGCACATGCGCGCTTAGGGTTTTGTGATCCCTGCCACCGTGCTGTCTGCCTCCGTGCCGAATTGGGTTTGCGCCGCATAGGGCGGCTTGCGGTGGCTCAACGATGGTTTGCAGCGCCTGGAGAGATTTGAGCGGCGGTGGTGGTTTTACTCCTGCGCTGCCTCTGCCGGGACGCCTCTTCTCACCCTCGGACCAACAAACGCAGCAGCCGTGGGGCATTTGCTAGGCCGGCCCACTTCGATAATGCAAGGTGGGCTGGCCTAGCAAAAGCCCCGAGGCTGCCCGGGCTTACGGATGCTGGACAGGGGGAGCAGGGAAAGGAGAAGGGGCACTACTGGACAGGCGGATCAGGTAAGGGGTGCTGCTGGACAGGGGGGAGGTAAAAAGAAGGGAGAAGGGCTACTGCTGGACAGGGGGAGCAGGCAAGGGGTGGTGGTGGACAGCCGAGGAAAGAGAGAGAAAGAAAGACAGACACACACATCTATTCTAGCACCCGTTAATGTAACGGGCTTAAAGACTAGTTGAAATTATAAAATTGCAAATCGAACAAAAAATAAAATTTGAGAGTAATTTCTTTAAAGTTCTTTAAGCTATGTATGGGTAATTGTAATAATGGTGAAACTAAAGTAGATACCATATTTCCCCGAAAATAAGCCCTACCCCCAAAATAAGCCCTAGTTGAAGCGCTTATTTTTGGGGAAGGGGAAAGCAAAATAAAGGTCCACTGCTGGTTCCTAAATGCAGCAGCAGACCCTTCCATCTCTCCCCCCTTCCATCTCTCCCTCCCCTTCCATCTCTCCTTCCCCCTTCCATCTCTCCTTCCCCCTTCCATCTCTCCCTCCCCACACCGAATGCGAGACCGACATTCCATTACCTACTTCCAAAAGGCAGCATCGCGGCAGCAATCTAAATGGGCTGCTTCGGGCCTTCTCACGTCGGGGTGTTCCTCTGCCGCATCACTGATGATGTCATAAGCAACACGGCAGAGGAACGTCCCGATGCGAGAAGGCCCAAAACAGCCTATTTAGATTGCTGCCGTGATGCTGCCTTATGGAAGTAGATAATGATATGTCGGTCTCTTGGTCAGCATGGGGAGGGAGAGATGGAAGGGTCGGTGGGGGTTCGTCTGCGTGGCAGGGGGGATAGAAAGATGCTGTGGGTTTGTGATTGGGCAGTTTCCCCGAAAATAAAACCTAGTGCAGTTTGGTACAGAGACAGGCTCTAAGCGCTATTCTATAAAATGGCACCCGACTTGGAGTGACGGAATAGACAGCGGACCAACGGAAACCTGGAAACAATCACCAGTCGGGTTTTATTGGACAACGCTGTGACGAGTCGTGTTTCGGCCAACAGGCCTGCATCAGGCATCAAATGTTCTGACGTATTAGTACACAAAGGGTGAATGTGTTAAAGCTCCCGTGATACAAACGGCAACTCAAGTGTGAAGGAATCACACATGCAAAAGCCTTCAAAAGGTGGCAAACTGCGCTGCTACATCAGAACAATTGATTCCTGATGCAGGCCTGTTTTCCGAAACACAATTCACATCACTTCACTTATGCTTTTATCACAGCGTTGTCCAATAATGACTGCCTGGTGATTGTTTCCACGTTTCCATTGGTAACATAGTAAATGACGGTAGATAAAGACCTGAATGGCCCATCCAGTCTGTCCTGTAATCCCGTCTTGTCCAAAACAAGAACATAAGAATAGCCTTACTGGGTCAGACCAATGGTCCATCAAGCCCAGTAGCCCATTCTCATGGTGGCCAATCCAGGTCACTAGTACCTGGCCAAAACCCAAGGAGTAGCATCGATCCAGAATCCCAAAGAGTAACAAAAGATTCTAGAATCCCAAAGAACATCAAGATTCCAGGCAGAACCCCAAAGAACATCAAGATTCCAGGCAGAATCTCAAAGAATAGCAAGATTCCGGAACCCCAATGAGAGCAACATTCCAGAGCTGAGATTGTGATGTCATAATGCCTCATTCCACAGTGCCTCAGAGCCAACCTCATCAGTCTTGATTGTCCTAGACTTGGCTCACATAAAAGCATAAGAACAGCCATACTGGGTCAGACCAATGGTCCATCTAGCCCAGTAGCCCGTTTTCACTGTGGCCAATCCAGGTCCACTAACTAGTACCTGGCCAAAACTCAAGGAGTAGCAACATTCCATTCAGAATCCTAAAGAATAGCAAGATTCTAGAATCCCTAAGAGTATCAACATTCCATGCTACCGATCCAGGGCAAGCAGTGGCTTCCCCCATGTCTTTCTCAATAACAGACTATGGACTGTTTTTCTTCCGGGCCATAGACCTTAGAAGTCTACCCGATACTGTCCTTAGGTTCCAACTACTGGAAAGTTCTTTTTTATTATATAGACTTACACCAAAAAGCATTACAAATCAGTCAATATCATACAAACATAAACTGACACTTCACTATCCCCACACCAAACGGGTACATATGAAAACTAAACAGCCCCAAACCCTGTACACAAAGTGACTAGAAACCCCCCTTCGCCCCCAGCAATAAATAAACAAATACAAAAACTCAGTTAAAACAAAAACTGAAACACGCGTCAGGGAGGCCGAAGCCGCACCCCCTTCCACAGTAGACGCCACTGCTGTTCACGCCTCCTTTTTCTCTCTGCTTCTGCAATTTGGCACGCTGCTCACTCCAGCCTATCCAAACCATCTCCTTTGCTGGATTCGGACTATGAAAGTTTGCTCATTTATATTCCAATTAGCGATCTGGTCTGCTGTGCACGCCGTTTTTTCCTGTTGCTGGTGTCCTATTCTGTGGGAGGTTTTGTTTCTTCTGCCCAGCTTGGGGTGCCAATTACAGACTGGCGATCCTGCCAAACAATACTTGGAAGATTAAGATTCATTCAAAATACAGCAGTTCGCTTAATCTTCGGGCTGCGAAAACAACCGGCAACTGAACTGGTTACCTGTTGAAAAGCCAGAATATTGTTCAAATTTGCCTGCATTTGTTATAATCTGTTGTCTCTAATTTTGAATTGTATAGACCGGTCAGCTTATTTATATTTCCGAATCAAAAAAACTGCCGTTACAAGAAGTTCTTTGATGGGACTTTGGTCTTTCAAGCGGGTAAAGCTCAATCTTGGCTAGATAATTTGATTTGTCAAACTGAATCATTCTGTTCTTTCTGGAAACTAGTGAAGACCTATTTGTTTTAGAAATTCTTATCTGTCTATGAACTATGGGCTAGATTCCCAAAGCAAACCGATTGTGTACCGATCGATTTACGACCCCTTTATTATCAAATTTCTATCCGGCCTGAATTCACTTACCTCTCCTGTGATCCGCTTTGAATCTGTGCATGCAAATGAGGTGAAACACATGCAAAGTAGGCTGGGATGCAATTCACAACACCAAATTTACGATCCTACTGGGCTGGCTGATCACCTGAAGAAGCGACTGCTGGGGACCAGTCGAAAACGTCTTTCCAACTGGAAGACCTGCTCTCTGCCCTGCAATCTCTCCTGCCTGCTCGCCCCGAATGCTGCCCTGCTCTGCCTTGATCTTCCCCGAATCTCTCCTGCCACATCGCCATTCTCCTGCCTTCCCTGAAGCTCTCCTGTCGCATCGCCATTCTCCTTCCCTTCCCTGAAGCTCTCCTGCCGCATCGCCGTTCTCCTTCCCTTCCCTGAAGCTCTCCTGCCACATCGCCGTTCTCCTGCCCTTCCCTGAAGCTCTCCTGCCGCATCGCCGTTCTCCTGCCCTTCCCTGAAGCTCTCCTGCCGCATCGCCGTTCTCCTGCCCTTCCCTGAAGCTCTCCTGCCGCATCGCCTTTCTCCTTCCCTTCCCTGAAGCTCTCCTGCCGCATCGCCATTCTCCTTCCCTTCCCTGAAGCTCTCCTGCCGCATCGCCATTCTCCTTCCCTTCCCTGAAGCTCTCCTGCCACATCGCCGTTCTCCTGCTCTTCCCTGAAGCTCTCCTGCCGCATCGCCGTTCTCCTGCCCTTCCCTGAAGCTCTCCTGCCGCATCGCCGTTCTCTTGCCCTTCCCCGAAGCTCTCCTGCCCTTCCCCGACCAGCGAGCCTGTGGTTATAACCCGTGGGTTTAAAGCGGGCTAAAAACTAACAAAAAAATTTCCAAGTTAAAAAAAAAAAAGGTCGCGTCTCAGACGGGCATGCGCAGACCATCTACACATGGTCTGCGCATGCAAGGGGATCGCTATAGAGCGATCCGTGCAGGCAGATGGGGGCGTTCCGCCGATCGCCCCCATCTGCATATTTTTCATTCCTGAATTCATCGGACCTGCCCGGATCTTGCCAGAACGGGCAGGTTAGTGAATCCAAGCCTTTGTAATTATATCTATGGGCTCCTTTTATCAAGCTGCGGTAGGCAGTTAATGTGCAGAATACCGCACGTTCAACCGCCTGCCGCGCTAGTCGCTAACGCCTCCATTGACAGGGTAGTTTTTTGGTGTGCCTCGGGGGTTAGCACGTGATGAAATGTCCAACGCGCTAACCCCCGTAGTGCACCTTGATAAAAGGAGCCCTAAGTCTTTTGCCCATTGTATTTTTATCACTGATTGTCCAGTTCTTTCTTTATTCAATACCGCTCTCCGAGGGAAACTCAGAACGGTTTACATGCATTTATTCAGGCATTCGAGCATTTTTCTCTATCTGTCCCGGTGGGCTCACAATCTAGCTAATGTACCTGGAACAATGGGGGGGATTAAGTGACTTGCCCAGGGTCACAAGGAGCAGCGTGGGTTTGAACCCACAACCTCAGGGTGCTGAGGCTGTAGCTTTAACCACTGCGCCACTCTAGAAATCAAAATGTAGTAAAACTGAGCCAAGTAAAGGACAATCAAGCCATTGTGACGTCACTGATGAGGTTGGCTCCTATTGGTGGAATGAGGCATTATGATGTCACAATACCAGCTCTGGTTATCAGAGGCTGAAACTTTTCACACTATTTACTTATTCAGTTTTCTATATTGTTTCCCAAGGGGAACTCAGGATGGTTTTACATTAATTTATTCAGGTACTCAAGCAGTTTTTCCCTCTCTGTCCCGGTGGGCTCACAATCTATCTAATGTACCTGGGGCAATGGGGGGATTAAGTGACTTGCCCAGGGTCACAAGGAGCAGCGTGGGTTTGAACCCACAACCTCAAGGTGCTGAGGCTGTAACTTTTAACCACTGCGCCACACTCTCCTTCTTCTTATTTGTAAACTGCCTTTGGGTGTTGGCGGTATAGAAAATACCAGTGCCATTTTTTGAATCTAGTCCTATACGTCTTCATTAGAAAGCTGCTGCAAGGCAGGAGTTACTTTGAGCATAAATTCGGTGACGGGACAAAAGCGCGCGAGACTTTGTCGCGCAGACATTGCAGCGCAGACAATTTGGCGCAAGACCCCAGCGCGCCGCCCAAAAACTTACTTTTCAAGAGCTTCGACGAGGGGTGTGGGGAGGGGGGGAATCCCCCCAGTTTACTTCATACTCTTCGCGCTGCCGTTGGGGGGGATGGTGTGGGGTGCAACCCCCTACATTATTGAGAAAACTTAACTTTTTCGTAAAAAATCAGGAAAAAGTTAAGTTTACTCTATAATGGAGGGTTCCAACCCCCCCCCCCCCATGGCAGCGCGAAGAGTATGAAGTAAACTGGGGGGGTTCCCCACTCACACCCCACATTGGAGCTCTTTAAAAGTAACTTTATAGGTGGCGCACTGGGGTCTTGCGCTGATTTGTCTGCGCTGCGATGTCAGCGCACCGAAGTCCCGGGCGCGAATGACTACGAACCATAAATTCTCTACGGATCGTCTAATGTTAGGCTCCAGGATCAGTGGCTTCGCGAGGGTGAACGGCACCCGAGGGGGGGGGGTCGGTGACGCCCCTCCCCTGCTCTCTCCCCCGCCACGCGTTCCCCATCCCCCCGTACCTTTTTAACTCCGGTGCGAGCAGCCACCAAATTGCCGCCCACGTCGGCTTCGGCACTCTCTCTGATGTCACATCCTAGCTGCGGAACCCGGAAATGGACATCAGAGAGAGCGCCAAAGCTGATGTGGGCGGCAAGTTGGTGGCTGCTTGCGCCGAACTTAAAAAGGTACGGGAGAAGGGGCGCGGGCGCGGCAGGGGGGAGGAGTGGAAAGGGGAGGCAGAGAGGAGAGGGTGCCGGTACCCCCAGCATGATGGTGCCGGGGCAGACCCCCCCCCACCCCTCTTACTGCACCACTCTCCAGGGGGCTACATGCTAAGCTTGAATCTATATAAGCAACTAGCTGATTACCCGGCGTTGCCCGGATATTTATTTATCCCAAAATGTCCAACCCCCTACATGTCCCATCCCCTATGTCCCACATGTCCCACCCCCCACGTTACCCCCCCAACATGTCCCATATGCCCCACCCCCATGTCCCAACCCCCTACCCTCCACATGTCCCAAAGGAATGTCCCTCTCTATGGGGCTGAACTTAGACTTAAACGGCATCAGGAGTGTCGGTATTCATCTCTGCGAGCCTGAAAACTATGGGTTGGACATTAATATCTGTCGCTTTTGATAATTTTAACATATCACCCCCTTCCCACCCCCACAGTATTTTACCCCGTCCCACCTGCACAATATTTTTCCCCAGATAGTAAGTCATATGTGTACCAAGTTTGGTTGAAATCTCTCCATGCGTTTCAGAGTTATGCTGAGTATTCATGTGTGAGCCCGAAAACACTATGGGGTAGATACTAAAATCTGTCATTTTCAATCATTTTTACATATCCCCCCTTCCCACCCCCACAGTGTTTGTCCTCAGATAGTAAGTAATGTGTATGTCAAGTCTGGTTGAAATCTGTCCATGCATTGAAGAGTTATGCTGGAACATACATACATACACACACACACATATATTCAAATTATAATGTGAAATATTTGACAAAATGAATACAATACAACTAACGCAAAACTTGATTATAAACAACAATTTTAGTTTCACCTCCAGGAGCAAGAACATATAAATTCTTGGGTGAACCCACCCTTGAGCAAGCAACATAGAGTTGTGGGCCGCGAGACCCCCAGAACATATCACCCCAGGTAGTGAGGGATCGGTATACCAAGTTTCGTTCAAATCGGTCAAGCCGTTTTTGCGTGATCGCGGCACATACATACATACATCCGATTTTATATATATAGATTACGCACATAATTACCGTGATAGAACACTAGTGTAAGTACAGATGTATGTGTCTAACTTTAGGCTACCTTCCTCCTGTCAGAACAGACGCTGGGAGGTAGGGCCGGTCCTTCAAAAAGCTGGACAGCCACGTTTAGTTTGTGCTGCAGAATCGGCAGATCGAGTACAAAAGTCCCCTGCCGCAGCGGGAGCCTTTTGTAACCCCGCGAAACGCAGGCTGCGCCGGACTGCGTGAATGAAGAAGCAGCGGCGATAAAGTTTTGGCAAGCATCAAAATCGCCAAAGGCTGCACGATAAGCGAACTATTTATAACACGAATACAGCCTAAAGCAGACTTGGAGAAAAGTTTTGTTTGGGAAGTGGCTCCGATTCTGTGCAAGGCAACTTGTGGGAGCAGCTGGGTGTTAATTACACCACCTGAAACGATTCCAGCATTTTCTCTGGGTTTTCTAATCAAAACAAATTTTTTTTAACGACAAAGATCAGATTTAATCGCATTGAATAATAAAGCATTACATAAAATAAAGTACTGTGGTTGTATAAATCATAAGACCATAAGAATTGCTACTGCTGGGTCAGACCAGTGGTCCATCGTGCCCAGCAATCCGCTCACGCGGCAGCCTTCTGGTCTAAGACCAGCGCCCTAACTGAGACTAGCCCTACCTGCATACGTTCTGGTTCAGCAGGAACTTGTCCAACCTTGTCTTGAATCCCTGGAGGATGTTTTCCCCTATGACAGACTCCGGAAGAGCGTTCCAGTTTTCTACCACTCTCTGGGTGAAGAAGAACTTCCTTACGTTCGTACGGAATCTATCCCCTTTTAACTTTAGAGAGTGCCCTCTCGTTCTCCCTACCTTGGAGAGGGTGAACAATCTGTCCTTATCTACTAAGTCTATTCCCTTCAGTACCTTGAATGTTTCGATCATGTCCCCTTTCAGTCTCTTCTGTTCGAGGGAGAAGAGGCCCAGTTTCTCTAATCTTTCGTTGTACGGCAGCTCCTCCAACCCCTTAACCATCTTAGTCGCTCTTCTCTGGACCCTTTCGAGTAGTACCGTGTCCTTCTTCATGTATGGCGAACAGTGCTGGACGCAGTACTCCAGGTGAGGGCGCACCATGGCCCGGTACAGCAGCATGATAACCCTCTCCGATCTGTTCACGATCCCCTTCTTTATCATTCCTAGCATTCTGTTTGCCCTTTTCACCGCCACTGCACATCGTGCGGACGGCTTCATCGACTTGTCGATCAGAACTCCCAAGTCCCTTTCCTGGGAGGTCTCTCCAAGTACCGTCACGGACATCCTGTACTCATGCACAAGATTTTTGTTACCGACATGCATCACTTATCCACGTTGAACCTCATCTGCCATGTTGATGCCCATTCCTCGAACCTGATTATGTCACGATTCAGTCATAATAAGTTGGTGGTAGGGTGGAACTTGGGCCAATGAGGTGAACATGAGCATTTGAACATTGGTTCAAAAAAAGACGCATAATGGGTAAATCAGCTCAATAAGTCTGAGACTCCTGTTCTGGTAGAGATATTAACTGGAAAATTTGTTTTCCCACAAAGTTGTTTTGTATTTTATGTGGAATTTTTTTTGGGGGGATATTAGTATATAATACTTAGAACCACAAATTTTCATTTGATTTAACTTTAGGTTTGACCATTTACGCCGTGTCAAGGACCGCCCCATATGGTCGCGCCTAAATTCTGTCCCTCACGTGCGGAACTTTCAGTGTTCCATAATCTTAGCGTGCGGGTGCCGTTTAAATTTCAGCTGTTAACCGTGAATTTTCAGCGGCGATAACCAGTTATCTCAAGTTGAATATTCGAATTGAGGGCCCCTTTTTACGAAGCCCCATTAGGCTTTTTTACCCCCCCCCCCCCTCCGGCTGCGGCGGTATGAGCTCCGACGTTCATAGGAATTCTATGAGTGGCGGAGCTCATACTGCCGTGGCTGACGATAAAAAAGCCTAACGTGGCTTCATAAAAGGGGGAAGGGGTTGTTAAACAGCTAAGTGCTATTTAACTGGTCTGCACAGTTTCTGGCCAATTAGTGTTGAATATCAGGGGTGGGTGGAGGTG
The DNA here is from genome assembly GCF_902459505.1 of Geotrypetes seraphini. NCBI lineage: Eukaryota > Metazoa > Chordata > Amphibia > Gymnophiona > Dermophiidae > Geotrypetes > Geotrypetes seraphini. The sequence goes on along the minus strand of NC_047091.1, from coordinate 173,959,102 downwards.
GTATATATCCAGCTATTCCCGTATCCTCTTTATGTGTGAAAATATATTTATGCAATATCAAAGTGCACGCATACAAAAATAACAAAATAAACAGGTTTCTTAAAATTTGCACAGTTAACAACCCATCCCTTCCCTCCTCCCTCCCCCCCCCCCCCCCCCCTTTGTCCATACCACCTACACAGCAAGAATGTGAGCCTGCAAAACTATCACTACTCCAATTCAGACATTCAAAAGTCTACTCCGGGCATGCGGAGTAAGATCCATCCAAAAATGTTCCCAGATCATCTGAAAGCGACGTCCCGGACCCCCATCCACAGATGTATAGTGTCTACGCTCTAAGGAGGCTTGGACGATCATCAAAGACCTCCAATGACTATACGTCGGAGGGTCAGTGGTCCAGTATCCTTTACATCAACGGAACCATGCAATCTTACAGCGCATATCGTAAAGGGATTAAGACTGAAGTCTCATTTTAACAACCTGCCCGTACTTTGATAACATGCTGTACTTCCATTCCCAAAACTTTGTACTGGGAATGGAAGCTTCTCTTCTGTGTAAACCGCTTAGAAGTCAATTGATTGTTGGCGGTATAGAAAAATAAAATTATTATTATTATTTATGCTTAATTCTAGTTGTTCAGTGCTAAAACTGCCCACGATATTCTTCCAGCCCCCACCTTTTAAGTGTGTAAACACTGGAGTGACTTTATAAGTCTTCGTGCACGTGTGAAATACTGTCATCATTCTGGCTGCTTATAAAGCCAGGCCCTCCCTGGCAGCATGGCGATCAATTTGATATGTACTATATGGACCGTCCTGGGAGTTTGTCTTTTGAACTATTAAACAAGAGGCAATACCATTTTGTGGGCAGTCGCTTTGTGGGTTTTCTCACTGCTCGCTCTGCTCCTGGACTGGATGCAAAGAAACAATGTCATATCACTCAGCAGGGTGAATGCCGACCTCCCTTCCCCCTCCCCCCCCCCCTCCATCTATGCCTCATTTCTTTCTCTTATGTCCTCCCCTTCTCCTCCCCCTGCCAGCCCCTCTGCTGCCCCGCTGCTGATGAACCCCTGTGAATGGCACAGATGTTTCCCCTAACTAGCTACATAGCTTCTGTTTATGCTGCATTGGAGAGCAGAGATTGGCGTACTCAAGTAGGAATGAAAATAATTCTTAAATTCCTGGACAGGCGCTGCTTATCCTGTAACATTCTTGATACAGCAGAGTTGCCAATGTTTTGTTGTGAAGCAACCAAATCCCCCATTTCGCCCGTGAATATTTATTCTTTATTTACTAAAGTGAGGTGCATTTTTGCACTGAGAGCATCAAAAGTGCACAACCTAAGGTGTGGTGTGTGCAAAGCCCATGAGGTAAATGTAGGGAGCATGGCAAGTGTCTTGAGGTGTCTATAGGTGCAACCAGGAATCGTGACAGTTAGCGCACGGGACCCTCTCACGTGCTAGCTACTGGTGTCACCTTGATCCTGCTCCTCTCCATGCTAAACAGCTAAGAACATAAGAACTGCCATACTGGGACAGACCAAAGGCCCATCGAGTTCAGTATCCCGTTTCCAACAGTGGCCAACCCGGGTCACGAGTACCTGGTAGAAACCCAAAGAGTTGCAACATTCCAGAGCTGAGATTGTGATGTCATAATGCCTCATTCCAGCAATGCATCATCAGTGATGTCACAATGGCTTGATTGTCCTATACTTGGCTCACATAAGAACATAAGAGTTGCCATATTGGACAGACCGAAGGTTCATCAAGCCCAGTATCCTGCCAATCCAGTCCCCAAGTACTTCACAAGATCTCAAAAATAGTCAAGCTAGCTTGGCATTTGTATGGTGTTGACTTGTTAGCCATTAGCATGTGTCCATGTGCTGTACAGTGCAGTTTAGCAAACTTCCTCATCAGACGCGCGGTTTTCCCTCTGCTGATACTGCTTATGCGGTAGGGTTTGCCTCTATATCGATGCTGGCTTTTATTGGTGGAATGAGACATTATGACATCACAATATCTGCTCTGGATACCAGAGACTGTCATTCTCTATTGTCTCTCTCAACTTCAGTCCTACACCAGCATTCTTCAATGCAAGGCTTGAGGGTCAGTGGCTGGGCCCATTCATACTCTGATTCTTATGTGAACATTCTTATGTGACATCACTAATAAACTTGGCTCTTATTGGTGGAATGAGACATTATGACATCACAATATCTGCTCTGGATACCAGACATAGTAACATAGTAACATAGTAGATGACGGCAGATAAAGACCCGAATGGTCCATCCAGTCTGCCCAACCTGATTCAATTTAAATTTTTTTTTTTTTTTCTTCTTAGCTATTTCTGGGCGAGAATCCAAAGCTTTACCCGGTACTGTGCTTGGGTTCCAACTGCCGAAATCTCTGTTAAGACTTACTCCAGCCCATCTACACCCTCCCAGCCATTGAAGCCCTCCCCTGCCCATCCTCCTCCAAACGGCCATACACAGACACAGACCGTACAAGTCTGCCCAGTAACTGGCCTAGTTCAATCTTTAATATTATTTTCTGATTCTAAATCTTCTGTGTTCATCCCACGCTTCTTTGAACTCAGTCACAGTTTTACTCTCCACCACCTCTCCCGGGAGCGCATTCCAGGCATCCACCACCCTCTCCGTAAAGTAGAATTTCCTAACATTGCCCCTGAATCTACCACCCCTCAACCTCAAATTATGTCCTCTGGTTTTACCATTTTCCTTTCTCTGGAAAAGATTTTGTTCTACGTTAATACCCTTTAAGTATTTGAACGTCTGAATCATATCTCCCCTGTCTCTCCTTTCCTCTAGGGTATACATATTCAGGGCTTCCAGTCTCTCCTCATATGTCTTCTGGTGCAAGCCTCCTATCATTTTCGTCGCCCTCCTCTGGACCGCCTCAAGTCTTCTTACGTCTTTCGCCAGATACGGTCTCCAAAACTGAACACAATACTCCAAGTGGGGCCTCACCAATGACCTGTACAGGGGCATCAACACCTTCTTTCTTCTACTGACTACGCCTCTCTTTATACAGCCCAGAATCCTTCTGGCAGCAGCCACTGCCTTGTCACACTGTTTTTTCGCCTTTAGATCTTCGGACACTATCACCCCGAGGTCCCTCTCCCCGTCCGTGCATATCAGCTTCTCTCCTCCCAGCATATACGGTTCCTTCCTATTATTAATCCCCAAATGCATTACTCTGCATTTCTTTGCATTGAATTTTAGTTGCCAGGCATTAGACCATTCCTCTAACTTTTGCAGATCCTTTTTCATATTTTCCACTCCCTCTTCGGTGTCTACTCTGTTACAAATCTTGGTATCATCTGCAAAAAGGCACACTTTTCCTTCTAACCCTTCAGCAATGTCACTTACATACATATTGAACAGGATTGGCCCCAGCACCGAACCCTGAGGGACTCCACTAGTCACCTTTCCTTCCTTCGAGCGACTTCCATTAACCACCACCCTCTGGCGTCTGTCCGACAGCCAGTTTCTGACCCAGTTCACCACTTTGGGTCCTAACTTTAGCCCTTCAAGTTTGTTCAACAGCCTCCTATGAGGAACTGTATCAAAGGCTTTGCTGAAATCCAAATAAATTACATCTAGCATATGTCCTCGATCCAGCTCTCTGGTCACCCAATCAAAAAATTCAATCAGGTTCGTTTGGCACGATTTACCTTTTGTAAAGCCATGTTGCCTCGGATCCTGTAACCCATTAGATTCAAGGAAATACACTATCCTTTCTTTCAGCAACACTTCCATTATTTTTCCAACAACTGAAGTGAGGCTCACCGGCCTGTAGTTTCCTGCTTCATCCCTGTGACCACTTTTATGAATAGGGACCACATCCGCTCTCCTCCAATCCCCAGGAATCACTCCCGTCTCCAGAGATTTGTTGAACAAGTCTTTAATAGGACTCGCCAGAACCTCTCTGAGTTCCCTTAGTATCCTGGGATGGATCCCGTCTGGTCCCATCGCTTTGTCCACCTTCAGTTTTTCAAGTTGCTCATAAACACCCTCCTCCGTGAACGGCGCAGAATCTACTCCATTTTCTCGTGTAACTTTGCCGGACAATCTCGGTCCTTCTCCAGGATTTTCTTCTGTGAACACAGAACAGAAGTATTTGTTTAGCACATTTGCTTTCTCCTCATCACTCTCCACATATTTGTTCCCAGCATCTTTTAGCCTAGCAATTCCATTTTTTATCTTCCTCCTTTCACTAATATATCTGAAAAAATTTTTATCTCCCTTTTTTACATTTTTAGCCATTTGTTCTTCCGCCTGTGCCTTCGCCAAACGTATCTCTCTCTTGGCTTCTTTCAGTTTCACCCTGTAGTCCTTTCTGCTCTCCTCTTCTTGGGTTTTTTTATATTTCATGAACGCCAACTCTTTCGCCTTTATTTTCTCAGCCACTAGGTTGGAGAACCATATCGGCTTCCTTTTTCTTTTGTTTTTATTGATTTTCTTCACATAAAGGTCCGTAGCCATTTTTATCGCTCCTTTCAGCTTAGACCACTGTCTTTCCACTTCTCTTATGTCCTCCCATCCTAACAGCTCTTTCTTCAGGTACTTTCCCATTGCATTAAAGTCCGTACGTTTGAAATCTAGGACTTTAAGTATCGTGCGGCCGCTCTCCACTTTAGCCGTTATATCAAACCAAACCGTTTGATGATCGCTACTACCCAGGTGAGCACCCACTCGAACATTAGAGATACTCTCTCCATTTGTGAGGACCAGATCCAATATCGCTTTTTCCCTTGTGGGTTCCGTCACCATTTGTCTGAGCAGAGCCTCTTGAAAGGCATCCACAATCTCCCTACTTCTTTCCGATTCCGCAGACGGAACATTCCAGTCCGCATCCGGCAGGTTGAAATCTCCCAACAGCAGAACCTCCTCTTTCCTTCCAAACTTTTGGATATCCACAATCAGATCCTTATCAATTTGCTGCGATTGAGTCGGAGGTCTGTAGACTACACCCACGTAGATAGACTGTCATTCTCTATTGTCTCTCTCAACTTCAGTCCTACACCAGCATTCTTCAATGCAAGGCTTGAGGGTCAGTGGCTGGGCCCATTCACACTCTGATTCTTATGTGAACATTCTTATGTGACATCACTAATAAACTTGGCTCTTATTGATGGAATGAGACATTATGACATCACAATATCTGCTCTGGATACTAGAGACTGTCATTCTTTAGTGGCTCTCTCAACTTCAGTCCTACACCAGCATTCTTCAATGCAAGGCTTGAGGGTCAGTGGCCGGGCTCATTCATACTCTGAGTCTTCCCTCTCTCCATATAGAATGACATATGTTTCTCGCGGGTATCCAAGGGGGTCGGTAACGGTGGAAAATTTTGTCACCGTGTTATTCTCTACATAGTTGGCACTAAGATGCAGTTATAGAATTGACAGTCAGGAGTGGGGGAGAAGGGAGACGACTTCATTAATGGCTGCTACTGCATGCGCTAAAGCACGCACTGAATGCTAAAGATGCCCATAAGAATATAAGGCGGTTAGCACCTGCTGATGAATCCCCCCCCCTCCCCACACACACATACCCTAATTCTATATATGGCAAACAAAATTGTGGATGACAATTTGGGTAAGCAATGGTCAGACTACACTTGGAATACTGTGTCCAACATTGGTCTCTCAACCTAAAGAAGGATATAAAACTGCTGGAAAGGGTGCAAAGACGAGCAACGAAGCTGATAAAAGGTATGGAGAACTTGAACTACAAAGAACGACTTAGAACACTGGGACTGTTCTCCCTTGAGAAGAGGAGACTGCGAGGGGATATTATCGAGACCTTCAAAATACTGAAAGGAATCAACAAAATAGAGCAGGAAAAAAAATTATTTACAATGTCCAATGTGACACGGACAAGAGGACATGGACTGAAGCTAAGGGGGGACAAGTCCAGGACAAATATCAGGAAGTTCTGCTTTACGCAACGAGTGGTGGACACCTGGAATGCTCTCCCAGAGGAGGTTATTGCGGAATCCACCATTCTAGGATTTAAAAGCAAAATAGATGCACATCTCCTTACGAGAGGCATAGAGGGATATGGGTGACTAAAATTACGCCAGGTGTGTACCTGGCTGGGCCTCCACGTGTGCGGGATCGCCGGACTTGATGGACCGAAGGTCTGATCCGGAGATGGCAGTTCTTATGTTCTTATAATGCCTCATTCTGCAGTGCCTCAAAGCCAACCTCATCAGTGATGTTCCAATGGAGTAGCAACATTCCAGAATCCTAAAGAGTAACAAAAGATTCTAGAACCCCAAACAGTATCAAGATTCCAGGCAGAATCTCAAAGAATAGCAAAATTCCAGAACCCAAAGAGTAGCAACATTCCAGAGCTGAGATTGTGACACGGACAAGAGGACATGGACTGAAGCTAAGGGGGGACAAGTCCAGGACAAATATCAGGAAGTTCTGCTTCACGCAACGAGTGGTGGACACCTGGAATGCTCTCCCAGAAGAGGTTATTGCGGAATCCACCATTCTAGGATTTAAAAGCAAACTAGATGTACATCTCCTTACGAGAGGCATAGAGAGATATGGGTGACTAAAATTACGCCAGGTATATCTCTGGCTGGGCCTCCGCATGTGCGGATCGCCGGACTTGATGGACCAAAGGTCTGATCCGGAGATGGCAGTTCTTATGTTCAATTAGCTCCAATAATTGGCAATAATTTAAATGAATGTACGAATCTTTAAGCACCAGGATCTGCACATTAATTTTACACATGGCTCAGAAAAGGGATCGTGGCTACGGAGAGGTCATGGACGGATCAGGCGCGTTCCTGGAATCTGTGCGCAGGGTTACACAGCAAGGGAGATCAGTGCCCAATGTAGTGCAAGAATTTGCACCAGGTCTCAGCTTGTGTAAATCCTCATGCCCAAAACTGGGCAAAGATCCCGGTGCCAAATACGATTCTATACAATGGCACCCAACTCTGAGCGCCCTTTATGGAATTGTACTTAGCGCTAATTTTTATCAGCGCCCAAATTTGGGTGCCGTTTTTAGAATAGAACCCTCGGTGACAGCCCTTCAAACTTGGAACTCGTGGCCAATTTATGTAAGAGAGGAAACCAGCCTCGACAGATTTAAAGGAAAACTAAGGGCTCCTTTTACGAAGATGCGCTAGCGTTTTTAGCGCGCGCTATAGTGCGCGCAAGCTGAAAAATTACCGCCTGCTCAAGAGGAGGCGGTAGCGTCTAGCATGCGTGGCATTTTAGCGCGCTAAGTGTGTGCTAAAACTGCTAGCGTGCCTTTGTAAAAGGAGCCCTTAGGCGCACAGCATTGTGGTACCTAGACTGAGGTATTAATTTATAGAAATGCCTTTACTATTTATAATTATTGACTCAGCAATTTCACTCTTGACTCAGCAGAGTGGGTGCCATGCTGCAGCTGCCTTGAAGTCTTGGAGCTACACGGTCATTAAATATCCTGCTAACTCTTTGGTTATTAACCAAACTGCGCCTTTTTAATTAGCGGAAATTATCCTTTAACAGACCTTATTTACCAATTTTGCTCTATTAAATGTTGCCAATAATATAAGGAGCGCCCCGGCTTAGCCTGAGTATCCGGGAATTCCCAGGACGTCTGTAGCCAGCCACCTGTCTGTAACCTTGTTTTTCTTTCGCTTTTAGAAAACGTTTCCCCTGCCTCCTTTACATTTGGACTTGCCGCAAAGCCATAACCTGAAATGGAAAAATATTTAGAAAACTTGGCCGTCAGCCAACAATTTTGACAAGCTAGGGAATTTTTCGTTTCTCTTTTGTGGTCTCTGTTTTTTTAAATTTTTTCTTCTTACCCCCTCTTCTATTAAACTGTTTGTAGCGCAGAGGGCCACACTGAGAGGCTTGTGCTGCTCCCGACGCTCATAGGAACTCTATGAATGTCGGGAGCAGCGCGGGCCATTCAGCGCAGCTCACCACGCTAAAAACTGCTAGCGCAATTTAATAGAAAGGGGGGGTAGTTTTGTATTGCTTATTTTACTCCCCACCCCACCCCCACTTTTCTCCAGCTTGTTTTCCTTTTCTCCCTTCCCTCTAATTTTTGCACTTTTTCTTTTCATTACCATCCCAATCTTCTTCTGCCAATCAGATGTTTCCTTCAAGCTCTCAACTCATAACGGTCCTTTTTAGGACAACAGGAAGATCTGGTTTTAAGAAAGGTTTGGACAAGTTCCTGGAGCCAAAGTCCATAGTCTGTGACTGAGAAAGACACGGGGGAAGCCACTGCTTGCCCTGGATTTGTAACATTGGAATGTGGCTACACCTTGGGGTTTGGCCAGGTACTAGTGACCTGGATTGGCCACTGTGAGAATGGGCTACTGGGTTAGATGGACCATTGTTCTGATCCAGTATGGCTGTTCATATGCTCTTACGTGTGCCAAGTACAGGACAATTAAGCCATTGTAAGATCACTGCTGAGGTTGGCTCTGAGCTGAGGCACTGTGGAATGAGGCATTATGACATCACAATTAGAGAATGACACGGTGACAAAATTCATCACCGTCCCCGTCCCCGCGGATAACCGCGGGAAATCATCTTCATGTCATTCTTTAAAGAGAGAGGGAAGAATCAGAGTATGAATGGCCACAACCACTGACCCGCAAGCTTTGCTTTGAAGAATGCTGGTGTAGAAGGACTGAGGTTGAAACAGACACTACAGAATGACAGTCTCTGGTATCCAGAGCAGATATTATGATGTCATAATGCCTCATTCCACCAGTGCCTAAGAACCAATCACATCAGTGATGTCACAATGGCTTCATTATCCTTGGCTCCCATAAGAATCAGAGTATGAATGGCCACAACCACTGACCCGCAAGCTTTGCTTTGAAGAATGCTGGTGTAGAAGGACTGAGGTTGAAATAGACACTAGAAAATGACATGGGATTATTTCCCGCGGTTATCCGCGGGGACGGGAACGGTGATGAATTCTGTCACCGTGTCATTCTCTAATCACAATCTAAGCTCTGGAATGTTGCTCACATTGGAGTTCCGGAATCTTGAGATTCTGGAATGTTGCCACTCTTTGGATTTTGTCCACCGTGAGAACGGGCTACTGGGCTTGATGGGCCATTAGTCTGATCTGGTAAGGCTAGTCTTATGTTCTTATCTGTCTTTCTCTCCCCCCATTTGTTTTTTCCCTTTCTGTTCTTAACAGCGGGATCTGGATAGTCTCTGTTGCTACCCATCAACACCCCTTTTGTTCCATAACCCACCCCTAAATAAAAACCAACACACTTTATTATGGTATATAGCCGCAGCTCTTTATTTAATCCACCATAACAATAAATTAACATGAATAACTTAACCTCATAAACATGTTGACCCTCAATTGACAAACAACATCAGCAAGCTCCTCCCGAGCTACCCCATGTAAACATTAACCTTTGCCCCCGACTCCGCCACAAACAGCAAGCGTCTGAGGGGTGGCATGACCTCATGCCCTTTTAACCCGGGTCACCTGATCCCAAGGCACGGCACCCAGCCGGCCCCCCACTCATCACCGGATGAGCCCCAGCACCCGCCTCCCTGAGCCACCAAGGCCACCACCGAGGGAGGGTGGGAGGGAGAAAAACCGCCCTGGAGGACCTGAGACAACTGAGTCCTTCAGGGTCCCGATTTATCCATTCCCTCTGCCCGCCCCTCTACCTCGACTTCACCCTATCCTAGCCCTGTCTTTAGGCGGGAACCCCTCCCCTATTCCTTCCAATAAGTTTCCCTAACTAACGGTCCTCTCGTCCCCCCCCAACTTGCCTCACGGGCAACACGAGGCCTCCCAGCCCCGTGTTACCATACGCCCGTCGAGACAAGCTCTCGGGCTCCTTCTTACCTCTAAACATAAGAACATAAGAACATAAGAACATAAGAAGCGCCATCTCCGGATCAGACCTTCGGTCCATCAAGTCCGGCGATCCGCACACGCGGAGGCCCTGCCAGGTATACACCTGGTTTATTTTATAGCCACCATATCTTTATATGCCTTTCTCAAGGAGATATGCATCTAGTTTGCTTTTGAAGCCTAGGACTGTCGATTCTGCAATAATCTCCCCTGGGAGAGTATTCCAGATGCCAACCACTCTCTGTGTGAAGCAGAACTTTCTGACATTATTCCTGAACTTGTCCCCCCTTAGCTTCATTTCATGTCCTCTTGTCCGTGTCAAATTGGACAATGTAAATAATCTTCTCTGCTCTATTTTGTCGATTCCTTTCAGTATTTTGAAGGTTTCGATCATATCCCCACGCAGTCTCCTTTTCTCAAGGGAGAACAATCCCAGTGTTTTAAGTCGATCCTCATATACCAGTTTCTCCATACCCTTCACTAGTTTGGTTGCTCGTCTCTGCACCCTCTCCAGCAGTTTTATATCCTTCTTTAGGTAGGGAGACCAATGTTGGACACAGTATTCCAAGTGGGGTCTGACCATTGCCCTATAAAGCGGCATTATAACTTTCTCCGATCTACTCGAGATTCCTTTCTTTATCATGCCCAACATTCTATTTGCCTTCTTTGCCGCTGCCGCGCATTGTGCTGACGGCTTCAGGGTCCTATCTATCAGTACACCCAGATCCCTTTCTTGTACACTTTTTCCCAGACTTGCACCTGACATTCTGTACTCGTATTCCTTATTCTTACTGCCTAAATGCATTACCTTGCATTTCTCCACGTTGAACTTCATCTGCCATTTCTCCGCCCATTTTTCTAACCGACACAAATCGCTCTGGAGTTCCTCACTATCCTCCTGCGATCTGATTGCCCGGCAGAGTTTTGTGTCATCTGCAAACTTGATGATCTCACTGGATGTTCCGTTTTCCAAGTCATTGATATAAATATTAAAAAGGATCGGTCCAAGTACCGAGCCCTGGGGTACACCACTAGTCACTATCTCCCAGTCGGAGAACTTCCCATTTATGCCCACTCTCTGCTTCCTGTTATCCAGCCATTTGCCTATCCATCTTTGTATATCTCCCTCTATGCCATGGCTTTGTAGTTTCCTGAGAAGTCTTTCGTGTGGAACTTTGTCGAACGCTTTCTGGAAGTCCAAGTATATTATGTCCACCGGCTTTCCACTATCAATTTGCTCGTTCACGGTCTCAAAGAATTGGAGTAAATTCGTCAAACACGATTTCCCTTTCCTGAATCCATGTTGACTGGGTTTCATCAAGTCGTGTGTGTCCAAGTGCTGAACTATGCTATCCTTGATCAGTGATTCAATCATCTTGCCTGGGACAGACGTAAGACTCACAGGTCTATAATTGCCCGGTTCTCCTCTCGATCCTTTTTTGAAAATTGTAGTTCTTTCCCATATTCCATATGTATCACACACAAACTATCCCCTTCTACTCAAAAAAACACACTTCAAAGACAACAGAGACTATTTTCCCACTTATGTTTCACTCATTACGGTGTTTGTGGGAGGGGCTCTGAGGCTGTTTCCTTTGTAACCTCACACATTGGTTGGCTTAGATGTCTGTAAAGCCTTTGCATTGATAGAAAGTTGATTATTTGCTTCCACTTTATTCTCTGTTTTCTTTGGAGTGTGTTTTTTTGAGTAGAAGACGGTAGTCTGTGTATTATATGATCCTTCCACACTTGTGTTTGGTGATCTAATATTCCATATGTATGTCATGTCTTGTATCTAGTCCCCCGAGAATCTGTATTCTGTTAATTTTAAATTCTTACATGTACACTTCCCCCTCCGAATCCGCGGATTCGGTTATTTGCGGTTTTAAACCCAAAAACCCATTTTAATTTTGGGGCTATTTTTTTTTTTTAAGTTCAATAAATTTTTATTAAGGTTTTACAATAGAACAGAAAATAATACTGATATTCAACATCTAAACATTGCATCAGTACATAAAGCGATACATAACAGATCCATAAAGCAATGCCCCATAACATGGGATCGATAATACAAAAGATTAGTAGCTCCAGGAAGGGGGAAAAGTAAAAGTACTTGATATTACCCATCGACATTTATAATTCCCTTATATCTCATTTACTCAATGTTTTTGGTGCATTATAGTGGTAGGTGTTTATCATAAGAATGGTTACAGACTTAACATCATAGTTTAAGTATAAGATATCCTGATCTGTTTATTTCTCCCTTTTATTTTGGGGCTATTTTAAGCCCTGTAAGCCCCCCCTTAAGCCTTACCTGGTGGTCTAGTGGGTTTTCGGGGCAGGAGCGATCTTCCCACGCTCATGCCCCATGCAGATCGCTCACAGGAAATGGCTCGAGAGACTACGGGAGCTCAAGACAGCCATTTCCTGTGAGCGATCTGCACGGGGCAGGAGTGTGGGAAGATCGCTCCTGCCCCGAAAACCCGCTGAACCACCAGGTAAGGCTTAAGGGGGAGCTTACACGGCTTAAAATAGCCAGGGGGAAGCGAGGGTTAGGGGCAGAACCGACCTGAATATTGTTCGTGGTTTTTTAATATTCGTGGGCCGGCTCTGCCCCTAACCCCCGCAGATACGGAAGGAGAAGTGTATCTTATATTGTACACCGCCTAGAATTTTCATTAGCCGGCTAATCAAATTCCAAATAAACTTGGAAACTTGGACATTATGTTTGCTTACATTCAAATCCCTACTTTAGAAAACTCCTGCTTTCAATTATAAATTATTAATTCCCTATACTTCAAAATAGAACGTTGAGATCCAATGAACAGCATTTATTGACGATCCCTTCTCTCAAAATTATTAGTACAAGACGGCAATTTATTTTCTCTATCACAGCCCCTCAAACATGGAATTCGCTTCCTATTTACTTGAGGGAGGAACGCGACTTGGAAAAATTTAAGAGTAAATTAAAAAGCTTCCTTTTTAAAGACGCTTTTGATACTTAGCTAGCTGATTTTAACTCTACTGTATAACCTCATTGTAGTATTCTGACTCCCCATACCTTCATGCATTCTCCTTGAATGTCTTGCTTACTTTTAAATAACATGTAGTTCTTTTTTCCTTCCTTCCTTAGTGTTTTATAGGTTTCTCAAGTTTGTCAATAGTCCTCCAAGTCTCAGCTCTTGTTATGCGTTGCATTGTTCTCTAAATCGTGTCATTTTAGTATTGTGTACATCGCTTAGAATTACGATTAAGCGATTAATCAAAATTTTATTAAACTTGAAACATCTGTACCTGGAGCCTAACTCCACAGCAGCTTCCCTATATTTAGGCCGGGCTAGAGCTCTTTTGCGCAGATGAATATCAAACATTCAGTCGTAGGCACCGAGAGAACCTGGAACCAGTGGTGTGGTAAGGGGTAAGGGTGAGGGGGATGGACCGCCCCAGATGTTGACACCAGCGCCTGTCCTATTCTCCGCCACCCCCCCCAACCCGGTGTACCTCTTTAAATGTTCTCCGGCACAAGCAGCATCTTCCACCTGCTGTTTGCGCCGACCTTGGCTCCCGTCTTTTTCATGTTCTGGTCCCGCGACCATGACGCGATGTCAGAAGGGAGTTGAGGCCGGCGCGAGCAGCAGGTGGAAGATGGCATGTGGAGGGTGGGAGGTGCCCAAGCAGCAGAGAAGAGTGGGGGGGGGGGTGAGGGGCGCATGGCGCGGCGAGGTCGGGCGCCAGCGTCCCTCACTATGCGTGAGGGGCGCATGGCGCGGCGAGGTCGGGCGCCAGCGTCCCTCACTATGCCACTGCCTGGCACCCAGCATTTTTCTAGGCTTGGTCACAATACATCATCATAGAAAGAGCAGGAAAGTGGGGCTTCCACATCAGCGCAAAGAAAACCAAGTACAGTGGTGCCTCGCATAACGAACGCCTCGCACAGCGAATGCTGCGCACAACGAACTTCATGTCTTGCTTCCTACAACGAACTTCGTTTCACACAACGAAGTCGCCCGAGCTGCATCCTTCCGCGCAGGCACTGCGCTTAACTGCCCTCTCTCCGCCTGGCTCCCTGTGCAGTGGCAGACCGTCGGCTCGCAGGGGCCCGGCGCCTACTGCTGATGCGTTGGGGGGGGCGGAGCTACTCTCGCCGCTTCCCCGATGCTAGAAAAAAAAAAAAAATGAACAGTTAAGTCCCAGTTTTTGCCGCTGAGACTCTGCCCTCTCTCACTGTAAAATTAGACTCTACTTAGTCTGTCTTTAAATTTAAAAAATGTGTGTTGGTTTAAAAAACAATTATGTTTTTAGATGTATCTAAATAAAAATAATAACAAAAAATTTATCTTTTTTTATGTCATCTTAGCATATTTTATGCTACAGAACGAATTATTTTTTTTAACATGTATTGTTATGGGAAAACGTGTTTCACATAACGAACTTTTCGCATAACAAACTTGCTCCTGGAACCAATTAAGTTCGTTGTGTGAGGCACCACTGTACATGACATCAGAACGTTCAAAAGTCTGTGACATGCCAATAGACCAGGTGAAGGAATTTAAATATCTAGGATCAATGATCTCCGTGTCAAAAGCTGCTGCAGCTATTAATCTTGCAGCCAGAATTGGTAGCACATAAGTGGTCTTCACTAGTCTAAAATATTACTTAAGGAAGTAGCGCAGCGTTACATGGAAGACCGCGATGAGAATTTTCATGACGCAGTCCTGCTTGCCCAACCCTACACATGAGAGACATGGGCATTGCAAGATGAGCATTTTCACACCTGTTCCAGATTAGAGAATGACAGGGGGACAAATTTTTCCCCATCCCCGCTGGAACTCTATTTCCCCGTCCCATTGAGTTTTGTCATGCTCCCTGATCCTGCCCCATTCCTGGAAGCTCTGCCTTAACCACACAAGCCTCAATCACTTATGATTTTAAAGTGTTCGAGGCTTGTGCAGATGAGGACGGAGTTTGCAGGAACGGAGTAGGGACAGGAAAAGAACTCACGGGACGGGAAAATGAGTTCCCGCGGGGGGACGGGGAAATATTTGTCCCCGCGTCATTCTCTACTCTGTACAACCATTGGGCTTAATTTGGAAAATGGATGGATGATGGTGAGCTGATAAAACAGAGACATGTTTTGATTGGCTGGTGCCAACATGTGATTAAGCTCTGACATGGCGGCCATTTTGCTAAGGCCGTGCAAAGGAGAGAATAGATATTTTTGATAGGTAATCCTATCTTTCCAGAGCTTATTTTAAAACACATACATTTTTGATATGTACGAGGTTCTGGGTGATGTTTTTTCATCTAATCATCTGTTTATTTTTCAGAAGACAGTTTGCCCTGATGCAGCAACTGAAACATAGCTATGTCAGCAAGGGGCTCTCCAGCACATCATAAGATAAGTTTTTCTTTTTCATTCACTGCAGGTACAAAAGGATTTGTTATGAAGGGATTGGGTACATGGAGAGGGATCGATGTTATGGGACATTGTACTGAAATCTGATTGAAGATTTGGATTGGAAGACTTTTATAAATAGTTTGAAAGTTTAACTGCCACTCAGATTTTCTCTTTTTTTTTTTATAAATCTTTATTAATTTTCAAATGTTAACAGTGCCATACAATGAATTTAAACATAAACACTACAAAGAACGCACTTTAAATACACAAATAATTAAAAAAAACAGTCATTTTCTCCCCCCTCCCCATAATTAATAGAAGAAAAAGTACATATTTAATTTCAGTAATATAGATAATTAAGTATAGCAAACAATAATACATTCCCCTACCCCCACCCACTCAGATTTTCAAGTACAGTTCAAATTATCAATTTGTCATCAGTCTTAGCTTGATTTTGTTACAATTACGTAAAACACTGTATACAAAGCAAAATTATGCTTTGGATTACCAGAGTACGTCTGGCCCCCGTTCAAAAAACAGACTTTGTTTAGTAGATCCTGGTCTGGATACCTATCACTACTACTAATCACATATATAGCGCTGCAAGGCATACACAGCGCTGTACATTTTGACATTTATAGACAGTCCCTGCTCGGAAGAGCTTACAATCTAACTTGCACAGGCAGACATGACATACAGGATAGCGGATGCAGAACCCAAGGTGAGAGGAGTTAGGAGTCGAAAGCACTCTCGAAGAGGTGGGTTTTTACCTGGACCTTGAACACTGCCAGAGACTGAGTCTGCCGTAGGGATTCGGGCAGGTTGTTCCAAGCATACGGCGCAGCGAGGTAGAAGAGACAGAGTCTGGAGTTAGCAGAGGAAGAGAAGGGCACAGATAGGAGGGACTTACTAGCTGAGCGGAGCTCATGGGGGTAGGGAGATCATAAGGGGAGATAAGTGAGGGGAAGACGAGTGAGTGCATTTGTAGGTCAGTAAGAGGAGTTTGAATTGTATTTGGAAACGGGTGGTAAGCCAATGAAGTGACTTTAGGAGAGGGGTATTGCTAGTATAGGGCTCTCCCGGAATATAAGTCATGGAGCCGAATTCTGGATGGATTGGAGGGCAGCGAGATGGCTAAGTAGAAGGCCTGAGAGTAGGGAGTTGCAGTAGTCTAAGCGTGAGGTGATGAGGGCTTGGATAAGTGTTTTGGTAGTGTGCTCAGAGAGGAAGGGTCGGACTTTGGTAATATTATAGAGGAAGAAGCGGCAGGTTTTAGCGATATGTTGTATCTGGATGGTGAAGGAAAGAGAGGAGTCAAAGATGACCCCAAGATTATGAGCAGACAAAACAGGAAGGATGAGAGTATTGTCCACAGAGATGGAGAACGAGGGAAGCAGAGAGGTGGATTTAGGCGGGAAGATGAGCAGTTCCGTTTTGGCCATATTCAATTTTAGATGGCGGTGAGACATCCAAGTGGCAATGTCAGACAGGCAGGCTGGTCTGGGTTTCAGTAGAGATATTTGGCACAGAGAGGTAGATCTGGGAGTCGTCAGCATAGAGGTGATACTGGAAGCTGTGGGAGGAGAAAAGAAGCGGTCCCAGGACTGAGTCTTGAGGTACACCAATCGATAGCGGGAAGGCTGTGGAGGAGGAACCACCATTGCATACACTGCATACATTGCGATGGGAGAGAGAGGAAGGAAACCAGGAGAGGGCAGAACCCTGGAATCCAAATACCTGACCCAAAGAGCTAGTTAGTGCCCAAAGACACTGTAACTGACACCAAGGTTAGAAATATTTAATTTTAACTGGTAATTCGAGATCCAGAATTGAACACTGTATCTCAAAAAAGATATAGCAGAATTAGAAAAAGACAGACGAGCAACCAAAATGATAAACGAGATGGAGCTCGTCTCATATGAGGAAAGGCTAAAGAGGTTCAGTCTCTTTGTCAGCCTAGCATTGCTAGCAGTCAATATTTTCGGTTGGCCTAATCAACGTCAGCAAAGGCCTATGGGACATTATATCAATCTGACTCTGGAATGTTGATGCAGATAGACCCTAAATGCTCCTGCACAGAATTCACATACATTAAGGATCCAGCCAGACTGGATTGTTTATCAAGAAGATAGGCTACTTGAATGGGACAAAGAAGCCAGAGGCTAATTCCATCTACCATGCCTGGAAGTGTCACACCTTCCTTATCAATTAAACTAACCATTGTCTATTTATTTATTTATTCGATTTTTTAGCCCGTCCTCCCAAAAGAGCCCAGAACGGGTTACAATGAATATATTGGTGCATTAAAATTATAAGTATATAGGTAAAATTATAAGTAAGATAGGTACTTAGAAATTCCCTTACTGTCCCGAAGGCTCACAATCTAACTAAAGTACCAGGAAAAATGACAATTAGAAGAGTAATAAAGAAAGAAAATAGAGATAGAGGAGAAAAATAAGAAAATAAACATACTAATAAGATTACAATGATCTAAAGGAATTTGAAAGGTTAAAAACAGATTACAAATTATAAACAGAAAAATACTGGGAAATACAATAGTTTCTATTTATTCCAACCTATAAAAGCCTTGGGAAAGAGACAGCTGAGGTGGGATATGATTGAGGTCTACAAAATCCTGAGTGGGGATACGGTAAGTGAATCGATTTTTTTACTCGTTCAAAATATAAGGAAGGAAGCGTGGTTTCGTTGCTCTAATCACCAGAGTTGGCTCTAGAAACAGGAGATGATCTGCCGAAATGCTGCTTCCCTTGCCAGGGGGAAGTGGCTAATTTAATTGACTTTTGGTTTGACTCAATTTGGCAATTCTTATGCTAAATATTGTGTCATGAATTAGTGATTGAGCTACTGGGAACATTTGAGGTTGGCACACAACATATTTTGATAGCGAACACAGTAGCTTTTCGGTGTGTTAGTTTTCACCCTCGTTATTGAATGTTAGTATTATCGAAATAATGTTTAGAGTTCTCTGAACCTGACCTTTAGTGTGGCTTTTTTTTCAGCTTTAGCTGTAACTATTTTGAATGAACCAAGTTCAGTAAATGACAGTGAAGATGTCGATGAGTTGAATGTTTCAGATCGATAGGTAAGCACAATTTTTGTATGTAGCCCCATTACATAGTGCAGGCTGTCCTATTTGTCCACAGGTAAATAATGGTTAAGAAACAAGCTGGAGGTGAGACTTTCCTATTAGACTAACTGAATGCACTTGTGACGAGGAAATGTCCATATTCTGTTATTGAGAAAGGTACGGGGGAAGCCAATGCTAGCCCTGGATCGGTAGCATGGAATGTTGCTACTCCTTGGATTTTGGCCAGGTACTAGTGACCTGGATTGGCCACTGTGAGAAGGGGCTACTGGGCTTGATGGACCATTGGTCTGACCCAGTAAGGCCATTCTTATGTTCCTACGTGTGCCAAGTATAGGACTATCAAGCCATTATGACATCACTGCTGAAGTTGGCTTTGAGGCACTGTGGAATGAGGCATTATGACATCACAATCTCAGCTCTGGAATGTTGCTCTCATTGGGGTTCCGGAATCTTGCTCTTCTTTGAGATGCTGGAATGTTGCTACTCTTTGGGTTTTGGCTAGGTACTAGTGACCTGGATTGGCCACTGTGAGAACGGGCTACTGGGCTTGATGGACAATTGGTCTGACCCAGTATGGCTGTTCTTATGTTCTTATATGGTGGACTGAGAACTGACAGCATTGTTGAGGATACAGAACCCAAGGTGAGATGCATTAGGAGTTGAAGGCAGTCTCGAAGAGGTGAGCTTTTAACTGGGCCTTGAACACTGCCAGTGACGGAGCCCACCTGCATCGAGTACATAAGCCGCTTGGTTTTAACAAGTCCAGGCCCCCTTTAGAGGTTTACAACCAGACATGCATGCTCTGAGCTGACTGCGTTCATCCTATGGAGGTCTCAAAGCAATGAGACACTTGTTTTGATAAGAGCTGCTATAGAAGTACTGCATTCTTCAGACCATAAGATACACTTTTTCCACCCCCAAAAGGGGGTGCATCTTATGGACCGAATACACTGCAGCCAATCACAGAGCGGCATGGGGCCAGGCAGGATGTGCAGAGGTCACACTCCTAAATTGTGTGTCACTCTTCTAAAGACCAAGGCAGCCGTCCAGGAGACCACGCGACCGTGGCGCTTCCTGCTTGGTTGCGCCGCTCTGTGATTGGCTGCAGTCAGTAACAGCCAATCACAGAGCGGTGCGTTGTGCGTCGCTCTTCTAAAGACCAAGGCAGCCGTAAAGGAGACCGCGCTGGACCACCACCACTAAAAATGGTACTGGGGGGCTGCGGGTGGCTGCAGGCTTTGGGCTTCAAAGCACCAGACGCACCTATGTGTAGAGGAGGAAAAACCAAGAAGAAAAAAATTCTGAACCACATTGTTTTTCTCTTGGGTTTTCCTCCTCTACAGGTGGGCGCATCTTATGGTCCAAAAAATTCGGTACAAATTTTAGGACCTCTTTTACAAAGCTGCGGTAGCGATTCCCATGCGGCAAATGCAACACAGTCCATTCAATTTCTATGGGCTGCATCGCACTTGCTGTGTTGGGACTCTGTAAAAGGGGCCCTTAATTAGGTTATATCCATAGCAGCAGTAATTAAAAACTAGGGGGGGGGGAGGGTATTTTTAGCTAAGCCAAACTCTTGCTATAATGTATTTTGAGAATATATAAGGATATTTTACCGTATAGGACTCTGGAAATGTCTCTCAGAGGATGCAAGAAGGGATCCACATTTGATTAATGCTTAAAACTTCAAAAGAAAAAAAAAATGCATTAAAAAACCCGAAAACCTACTAAATTTCATTCTGGAAATTGTAATGGCCTGGAAGACGGAAAGGCTATTCAGTCCTTCTACAAGTACGATCAGACAACAGGTCCCGTTTCTCACAAAGGATTCTGAAGTTTTGATATCAAACAAACTTTAATACTACAGTTAAAAAGAAATGAACAAAGCCTACTAGATATGCTGTTAGCAATGGAGGAGGATTTTTACATTCCCACTTTCCTTCTAAAAGAGCAATTGATTTGAGAAAAAAAACCTTGGAGGGTTCAATGGCCACATTGAAATCATACTGATTCATATACAGTACAATTGTCTTGAATAACAAACGGATGATTTTCATTTGGAACAAAAAGAGTTTTACCTCATGCAAAATTGTCATTTCTTTAATAAGACATTAACTATTTTTTCTGTAGCCCTCACATTTAAAGTTTAATATCTTTTCTTTCTCCAAACTGGCACATTTCAATCACTATATTGAAAATAAAATCATTTTCACTACCTTTGTTGTCTGGTGACTTTATTTTTCTGTGCTTTCAACTATGTTTCCAGGGCCTTCTTGTCCTTTGACTGTTTTTCTCTCCGTCTTCACTTTCTGCCATGCATCCGTCTTTAGCATTAACTTAATATTCAATTTTTCTGCTTTCTTTTCAAAATCTACGTTTCCATGTTTTACCTTCCCTTCCTATCTCTCTCTTCTTCCGTCCTATTTCCATGGTCTGGCATCTCTTTCCTTCCTTTCTCTCCCTCCCTCCTTCCTTCCTTCCTTTCCCCTGGTCTAGCATCTATCTCCTTCCCTTCCCCCATGCCCTGGCATCTCTCCCTCTCCCTCCATGGTCTGATATCTCTTTTCCTTCCCTCCCTCCCATGAACTTGGCTTCTTCTCTTGTTCCTCTCCTCTCCCTTCTCCTTCCTTCCCTCTCTTTCCCCAATTGGATGCAGCAGCAACAGAAGCAGCATTTCCCTTCCCCCTTTCCTGTGCAGGAGAGGCATTTCTCTTTCCCCTCTCCTTACGTTCTCTTCCTTGTGGAGCAGCAGCGTGTCTGGCCGGCTCGTTCCGTTCAAAGCCGCGGGTGGCAGCTCCTTGCGAGATCCGCGCCTGTGTCTGAAGCCTCTCTGATGTTGTGACGTCAAAGAGGCTTCCGATGCAGGAGTGGATAACGCGAGGAGCCACCAACCCGCAGCTTTGAACGGAACGAGCCGGCCAAACACGCTGCTGCTCCAAAAGGAAGGGAAAGGGAAAGAGAAATGCTGTTGATCGTGTCCAGACCGCGGGCCACAAATAAAACCTGGAGAGCCACATGCGGCCCGTGGGCCGCGTGTTTGAGACCGCTGCTGTAGACAGACGCTAATGAACCCCTTCCCTCCATATTGTGCTCTTGTAACATTTGTTGCCCAGATAAAACACAACAAAAGTAATGCTTTAAGGCAGTGTTCTTCAACCGCCGGTCCATGGACTGGTGCTGGTCCACAGGGCCAGCATGACCATCGGGCCTGAGACAGTGTTCTTCAATCACCGGTCCGCGGTGCGATCGATGCGGCGTGATCTTCGGGCCAGCTCCTTCTTCCTCAGTGCTGCAGGGCTCCTAGGGCGCGTCCTGTGCCTGAACCGGAAGCCTTCTCTCTGATGTTGCAACGTCAGAGGGAAGGCTTCCAGATAAGGCACGGGATGCACACCAGGAGCTGCTGCCTGCGGCTTTGCGCACTGCGTCAGTGAGGAAGAGGGAGCCAGCTTGAAGATAGAAACATAGAAGATGACGGCAGATAAGGGCCATAGCCCATCAGGTCTGTCCACTCTACTGACCCACCCCCAAGTCTACTATCCTAGGGATCCCACTTCTGGTGACAGGTTCCCTTGGCTAACACCGGGGGCAGCATAAAACAGCCAGGCGGGAGCAGGCCAGAAGGTAAAGCACAGCATGGAGGGAGGGAGACAACACAGGTAGGGGAAATGATTTTACTTTTGAATTTAGCGATTGAATTGTGTCAATTTTGAGACTCTTCATCTGCTGTCTATATTTTGCACTGTTCAGGAAGAAATGCATTTGTTTCTTTTCCTCTGGGGTTGTACTGCATGCAGAGTCTTGCATCTTAGGGTTTGTTTGTATATAGTAGTACTTTTAGTTTTTGGTCCCGAATTTGCATAGGGGTTATCTGTGTTCTGGTAGGCCTAGATTGGCGTGCCTAGCACTGAATCCCCTGACAGCAATAGATGTTCCTGCAACGAGGAGGAGCCTAAACACAGAGCTGACCTAGGATTGTTCAGGCTGGAGCCGTCAAGGGATTCAGCGTCTGTGGAGAATCCCTTCTGAATTCCTTGACAGGCCAACGCCTGTGCAACACACTGGGCATAAGGAGGAGGAGCCGCTGGAAGTCCGCAGCTGCGGCTCAGCCCAGCCAAGCAGGAGGGAAGAGCCTCCAGGAGCAGCAATTCACAGCCGGAGGTAAGGTGGAGTAGCCACCGGGAGTCCGTAACCAGCATCCCACAGTCAAGGCCTTCGTTGAAAGCCCTGACCGCATGAAGAGGTATGGGAGGAAGGGAAGAAGTGAGTGTGGCATGGGGGGGGGAGGGGAAAGGAGGGAGTGAACGTGGCATGGGGTGGGAAAGCAGTGCCGGCACCCCCACCAACATGGCACCGTGGCGGTCTTCCCCCTCTCCTCCCTTATCACACCACTGGCTGAAAAGAGGCCAAACTGTGAGTTCTGCTACTATGAGATTAACAAAGAGCAGAAACAGAGTTTGCCTTGTATTAAGGGCAGAGAGGAAATTCCTGTCTCTCACCCCGGCCTATTTAACTGCTGCGTCACAAGCAATTGACAGAGGCTGTAATTGCCAGGTTGTAGATTACTTGTTATCAAATTTTCTGTGGCCGTGATCCTATTATCGAGGCCACGGAAGGCACGCCACCCCGGAAGCATCATCCGATGATGTTTCTATTTCATGCCCACCCAGGTCACGCCCCAAAACATGGGTTTTGTGACCCTATTTGGGAAGTCCTGTTCGAGACAGCAGATCATTAAGAAAGGACCCCTGAAAAAGGGGACAGTAGTCTATAAGAGGACACCCCCCCCCCCCACCCACACATAAAAGCATTCTGGGCTGTTTATTACAACCCAATAATATTTTTGTTTTGAATTTGTAACTTTATTGAAATTTTCCCACTGCAAAACTTACCACACGGTTAAGTGCGAAGTTTGTGCGGTAACCGTTAGCGGCGCTGTTATAAAATGCACCTGATCCACGCACAACTTAGGCGCAGGTGTTTAGGCCTGGTTTTCATTCGCCTAAATGGTTGACCCGAAATGTATGGATGCTACGCATGATTCTACAGCATAAACTGCGTATAACTTTGGAGGTATTTTATAGAATCGCAGATTTTTTTTTTAAGAACATAAGAATTGCCATACTGGGACAGACCAAAGGTCCGTCAAGCCCAGTATCCTGTGTCTAACAGTGTGGCCAGCCCAGGTCACAAGTACCTGGCAAGATCCCAAAGAGTAGGAACATTCTAGAGCAGATACTGTGATGTCATAATGTCTCATTCCACCAATGCCTAAGAGCCAGCTCCATCAGTGATGTCACAATGGCTTGATTATTCATATACTTGGCTCACATAAGAACATACTAGGACAGACCAAAGGTCCGTCAAGCCCAGTATCCTGTGTCTAACAGTGTGGCCAGCCCAGGTCACAAGTACCTGGCAAGATCCCAAAGAGTAGGAACATTCTAGAGCAGATACTGTGATGTCATAATGTCTCATTCCACCAATGCCTAAGAGCCAGCTCCATCAGTGATGTCACAATGGCTTGATTATTCATATACTTGGCTCATATAAGAACATACTAGGACAGACCAAAGGTCCGTCAAGCCCAGTATCCTGTGTCTAACAATGTGGCCAGCCCAGGTCACAAGTACCTGGCAAGATCCCAAAGAGTAGGAACATTCTAGAGCAGATACTGTGATGTCATAATGTCTCATTCCACCAATGCCTAAGAGCCAGCTCCATCAGTGATGTCACAATGGCTTGATTATTCATATACTTGGCTCACATAAGAACATACTAGGACAGACCAAAGGTCCGTCAAGCCCAGTATCCTGTGTCTAACAGTGTGGCCAGCCCAGGTCACAAGTACCTGGCAAGATCCCAAAGAGTAGGAACATTCTAGAGCAGATACTGTGATGTCATAATGTAATGTAATGTAATGTAATGTAATTTATTTCTTATATACCGCTACATCCGTTAGGTTCTAAGCGGTTTACAGAAAATATACATTAAGATTAGAAATAAGAAAGGTACTTGAAAAATTCCCTTACTGTCCCGAAGGCTCACAATCTAACTAAAGTACCTGGAGGGTAATAGAGAAGTGAAAAGTAGAGTTAGAGGAAAAATAAAATAACAAGACAGCATTGATCTAAATACTTGGAAGGTAGAAGAGAGGAGAGAAAGGAATAGAAGCAGAATGGGTTAGCGTCAGTGATGAAGTGGAGCAAGTAAGTTTAGGAGGAGCGATTGACGTTTCCAGAAAGGGCTTCTTCAGGGAAGAGACTTGGCCGACAGTCCCAGGATGCCTATGTCTCCTCCCCTGCGATGTTCTCCCATCCATGCATTCCCTCCCAGACACACTGCCCGTGCCCCATCCGCTCCAAGGAGGCTGCCCCAGATGAGGCCCACGGTGAATGCAGGATTCTCTCCTCTGCGGGAAAGCCGCCCGGAGCCGACAGTCGATTTTCTTAGTGGATTGCAGGGTGGGAAGAGTTCACACTCTTGGTAGGATCGGGTCTGTGTGCTCTCGGTGGTTGTGGCTGGTCTCGTTGCTGCTTAGGTGTAAAAGCAGTTGATCTCTACTGCTGCTGATATTTAAAAGCAGGCAGATTGATCTCTCCAATGGACTGCAGGGGGAGGATCCCAAAGAGTAGGAACATTCTAGAGCAGATACTGTGATGTCATAATGTCTCATTCCACCAATGCCTAAGAGCCAGCTCCATCAGTGATGTCACAATGGCTTGATTATTCATATACTTGGCTCACATAAGAACTTACTAGGACAGACTGAAGGTCCATCAAGCCCAGTATTCTGTTTCTAACAGTGGTCAACCAAGGACCTAGCTAGATCCCAAGGAGTAAAACAGATTTTATGTTGCTTATCTTAGGAATAAGCAGTGGATATCCCCACATCCATCTCAGTAATGGCCTATGGATTTCTTTTAGGAAGTTATCCAAACCTTTTATTAAACCCTGCTAAGCTAACTGATTTTTACCATATTCTCTGGCAACGTATTTCAGAGTTTAATTATATGTTTGTTATGTGAAGAAATATTTTCTTTGGTTTGTTTTAAATCATAAGAACAGCCTTACTGGATCAGACCAATGGTCCATCAAGCCCAGTAGCCCGTTCTCACAGTGGCCAATCCAGGTCACTAGTACCTGGCCAAAATCCAAGGAGTAGCAATATTCCATGCTACCGATTCAGGGCAAGCAGTGGCTTCCCCCGTGTCTTTCTCAATAACAGACTATAGACTTTTCCTCCAGGAAATTGTCCAAACCTTTCTTAAAACTAGCTACGGTATCTGCTCTTACCACAACCTCTGGCAAAGCGTTCCAGCGCTTAACTATTCTCTGAGTGAAAAAATATTTCCTCCTATTGGTTTTAAAAGTATTCCCCTGTAACTTCATTGAGTGTCCCCTAGTTTTTGTCATTTTTGACGGAGTAAAAAGTCGATCCAATTGTACCCGTTCTACTCCACTCAGGATTTTGCAGACTTCAATCCTATCTCCACTGAGCCGTCTCTTTTCCAAGCTGAAGAGCCCTAACCGTTTTAGTCTTTCCTCATACGAGAGGAGTTCCAACCCTTTATCATCTTGTTCGCTCTTTGAACCTTTTCTAGTGCCGCTATATCTTTCTTGAGATAAGGAGAAAAGAATTGAACGCAATACTCCAGATGAGGTCGCATCATGGAGTGATACAGGGGCATTATAACATTCTTAGTCTTGTTAACCATCCCTTGTTTAATAATTCCCAGCATCCTGTTTGCTTTCTTGGCCACCACCGCACATTGGGTGGAAAGTTTCATCGTATTGTCTACGATGACACCCAGATCCTTTTTTTGGGAACTAACCCCCAAGGTGGACCCTAGTTTCATTGCATGCATCATATACTGTATACTGTAGAATATGGCCCTATGTTACTCGCTTGTGATATTTCAAGTTTCTGAGCTAAAAGACTGCCTTTTTAAATTTTTATCATACAAACATTATCTCCTAGAGCAGTGTTCTTCAACCGCCGGTCTGCAGACCGGTGCCGGTCTGCAGAAAATTCCTGCCGGTCCGCACAGGGCCGGCAAGATCGGATTAGTTAAGTAGTATCTGGCGTGTCCCCGAGCTTTACACTAGCAGAGAGAGGGGTGACATGATCGAGACATTCAAGTATCTCATGGGCCGCACCGAGGTGGAAGAAGATATCTTCTTTTTCAAGGGTCCCGCGGCAACAAGGGGGCATCCGTGGAAAATCAGGGGCGGGAAACTGCACGGGGACACCAGGAAATTCTTTTTCACTGAAAGGGTGGTTGATCGCTGGAATAGTCTTCCACTTCAGGTTATTGAGGCCAGCAGCGTGCCTGATTTTAAGGCCAAATGGGATAGACACGTGGGATCTATTCATAGAGAAAGGTAGGAGAGGGTCATTGGGGTGGGCAGACTAGATGGGCCGTGTTTGTGGTGAGTGTGCTATGAGGGGATGTTCTTCTGGAAGGCTTGGTTGTCGGCCAATCCTCGTTGTCTGCCTTCCCCCACCCCAGTCTGCCCCGGGGGCGGTAACCGCGTGGTTACCAAGCGCCTCCATACTGCGGCTCGGGCTGCTCATGAGAGAGCTTTGATGCATTTGGTAGACGTTTCTCTTCTCTTCCTAAATGCGTCCGTGGCTCTGAGCCCTCCCCTTCTCCGGGAAATGGTATGTTCCACTTTGGCAGGTTGGGCAGGGCGTTGAGTGTCATTAAAAAAAAAAAAAAAAAAGCGGTCGCTAAGAGGAAAGCATGTGTCGTGTGTCTCCGTTAGTATTGCTGAGGTCGCAATTTCGATTGCCCTGGGATTTTTCAGCTTTGTAATTAAAAAAAAAAAGTATAAAGAAAACTAGTTCCTTCTAACGAGTGTAGTGCTTTGTTTCGCTTGTTGTCGGTTTACGTTTAATTTGCGGGGACCGAGCTCAAGGAGACGGGGCGGAAATGGTTTTTTAAAAATTTCAGTCTTAGTAGTTTGCCGGTCCACAAAATAATTCTTTTATTTCTGCCGGTCCACGGGTGTAAAAAGGTTGAAAAACACTGTCCTAGAGATCTCAGGAGACTGATAATTCTTCAGACTGCCAGAAATGACTTTTCCTTGAGTAGAGAGAATCAGATCTTTCTCAGTGTGTCTCTTTTCCCTTTTCTCTTTGGAGCCAGGTTCCTCCGTGTCAGAGAGAAAGATGTTGTTTCGTCTGCTCTGCCATTTGCACCGTAAGGTCAGGATTAATAGAGCCTCCGTACAAAATGGTGGAAAGTTAATGTAATAAAGAGCACCTGGTATTTAATTAATTACATGGGTTAAGTATTCTAAATAACCTAATCGGTGGCTTTGTTTCTATGTTCGCTGATCATTTATTTGTCAGATGTGGAATGGAGAATAAATATTCACAATGGAGATGTCCAAAAACCACACGTGTGCTTGTTTATTCCAAAACTCTGCTTTATTCAATGACACAACAGCCTGCCTCAGGAGTCTTATTGTTAATGCATCAAATTACAAAGACTAGGGTACAGAGAGATACTTTTAAAACCGATAGGAGGAAATATTTTTTCACTGAGAGAATAGTTAAGCTCTGGAACGCGTTGCCAGAGATTGTGGTAAGAGCGGATAGCGTAGCTGGTTTTAAGAAAGGTTTGGACAAGTTCCTGGAGGAAAAGTCCATAATCTGTTATTGAGAAAGACATGGGGGAAGCCACTGCTTGCCCTGTATTGGTCAAAGGGACTGGATTAGAATGTAGTAGGGTATGGATTTTACCCCATTCATATACCTTCAAAAGGACACCTCAGCCCCACCACTCCACCGCTAAATATCTCAAGAATGCGGGAACAATTACATGGTGCCTCATCATTGGCTGTCCATCTTGAATGCAATATTGATAATTCATTGCTTAATCCTTTGTTATAATTCTTGAGATATTTAGCGGTGGAGTGGTGGGGCTGAGGTGTCCTTTTGAAGGTATATGAATGGGGTAAAATCCATACACTACTACATTCTAATCCAGTCCCTTTGATCTAATCTAATCTAATCTAATCCTTAGGTTTGTATACCGCATCATCTCCACGTTCGTAGAGCTCTACGCGGTTTACAGTAGGAGAAATAGGAAGGAACTACAACAGAGGGTTAGAGGTAGAAGTGTGAAGAAAATTTAGAGGACTTGGGATGCCAAGATATAAGAGTTTCCTTGATTCCTAAGTTGGAGGGAGACTTACATTTTTTGAGAAAAGCCAGGTTTTCAGATGTTTGCGGAAAACTTGGAGAGAGCTCAAGATATATTTAGATTTGGAAAGATAGGGCTGGATAAATCAATAGATAAATGTTTGCCACTGATTCTTAATGCCCTGTATTGGTAGCATGGAATATTGCTACTCCTTGGGTTTTGGCTAGGTACTAGGGACCTGGATTGGCTACCATGAGAGCGGGCTACTAGGCTTGATGGACCTTTGGTCTGACCCAGTAAGTCTGTAACTTGTTGGTATGTAGGCAACTTTTATGTTCAGTTATACGCGTCTTCATATGTTGGCATGTAAGTGCCAATACACTAATATTTCACAATAGAATCTGGCATCCAGATGTCACTATGGAATTAGCACTCTGTCCGTTGCATCTCGGCGCTTAACTTTTGGTGATCTCTATAGAATTGTTCCCCCTATGCTTAAAAGTAAGGGGACCCCATGGAGACAGATGTTTAGCTTTTTGGAACTGGATTTGGAACAACTTCTCTCTCCGGCACAGATTACGGAAAGAAAGGTCTCTATCCTGGGAAATTCGGTCTTCAAGAAATGATAGGCAGGATAAATCCTGGAGAAATGTTCCCTGAATGGCACGATATATCCCTGAATGATCTGATATATCACTTTTGCATCATTGGAAATAAAAATGCTTCAGAAGTTATTTGGTTATCTACGTAGCTCAGGTAGTCTATAGACCTTAGACTGCTTCGCTCCCCAATCCAGGCATAAATTTTGGTCCATGCAAAGTGCTTTGTATTGCAAAGCCTCTAAGTCAATACAAACTGCTTTCACTTATTTTCAGGAGAAGATACATGTCCTTTGGATGGTTACCAATGCACCCAAATTAGTGAGATGGAAGTTATAGACCTAACGAATGGGATGTATTGATTGAACCTCTCTGAATTATGTAAGCTGAAAAGTGGTCAGCTGGACTGATTGGTTTGAGTTTACACAGCTCAAGACTAGTGTGCAGTATTAATACCCATAGAATCAGGCTTCAGTTGAATAAACTTTCAAATGCAAGCCAAGGACATTTTGGGGATCACTTTTTAAAAGGGTTTTTAGAAGGACATTTACTCAATTCTGCAAGTAACTCCCACAGTATGTATTTGTAATGTTAGAGTCGGAAGTATTGCATGTTTCTGGTTGCAGTAACATACAGAGCAGGCCAACTATGTCTTAAAGGGACAGTGATAAAAATATTGCACTCCATCACTCTCTGACACCTCGACCATACATCTTCTCCTACCCTCAAACCTTACCAGGTCCTCTCCCTGGCATCTTCTGGGGCTTTCCTGGTGTCTAGTAGGTGAGAAGGAGCGATCCCCAGTCATTTCTGACCTGTGTGAAGTACCTGGATTCAAAATGAGTACAGTCAACCACTAGTGGTACTCATGGCACTACAGCTAGAGGCTAAGCTGCTAAATGAAAGGAGAAATGTGCAGCCTGACAAATAGACTCATGAATTCTGAGGATCTCTACTTTTTTGCTTATTCCACATTCTCTTCAGCACTTTGGATAAGTACAGAGCATCCATAGTAGAAAAAAGTAAAAAAGATAGCAAAATAATTATTTATTTCAGGTATTTATATACCATATGTGGCAAAGTTGTGTTCAGTTTTAGAGAACGTATCTGGCAAAGGACACAGAAAGTCTTGAAGCAGTCTAGAGGAGGGTGACAAAAATGTTAGGAGGTTTGTGCTAGAGAATGACACGGTGACAAAATTCATCACCGTTCCCGTCCCCGCGGATAACCGCAGGAAATAATCCCATGTCATTTTCTAGTGTCTATTTCAACCTCAGTCCTTCTACACCAGCATTCTTCAAAGCAAAGCTTGCGGGTCAGTGGTTGTGGCCATTCATACTCTGATTCTTATGTGAGCCAAAGATAATGAAGCCATTGTGACATCACTGATGTGATTGGTTCTTAGGCGCTGGTGGAATGAGGCATTATGACATCACAATATCTGCTCTGGATACCAGAGACTGTGATTCTGTAGTGTCTGTTTCAACCTCAGTCCTTCTACACCAGCATTTTTCAAAGCAAAGCTTGCGGGTCAGTGGTTGTGCCCAATTATACTCTGATTCTTCCCTCTCTCCTTAAAGAATGACATGAAGATAGTTTCCCGCGGTTATCTGTGGGGATGGAGACGGTGATGAATTTCGTCACCGTGTCATTCTCTAGTTTGCGCCAAAAGACATATGAGGAGAGACTGGAAGCCCTGAATATGTATACCTTAGAGGAAAGGAGGGACAGGGGAGATGGTCAAATACTTGAAAGATATTAACTTAGAACAAAATCTTTTCCAGAGAAAGGAAACTGGTAAAACCAGAGGACATAATTTGAGGTTGAGGGGTGGTAGACTCAAGAGCAATGTAAGGAAATTCTTCATTATGGAGAGGGTGGTGGATGCCTGGAATACGCTCCCAAGAGAGCTTGTAGAGATGAAAAAGGTGACGGAGTTCAAAAAAGCGTGGGATGAACACAGAGACTCTAGAATCAGAAAATAATAGTAAATGCAGACTTGCACGGTCTGTGTCTGTGTATGGCCGTTTGGTGGAGGATGAGCTGGGGAGGGCTTCAATGGCTGGGAGGGTGTAGATGGGCTGGAGTGAGCTTTTTTATGATTTTAATTATTTATTTATCATTTTTCAATAACATATCAAGTATTCACTTGTACAGAAAGGTAAAGTTAGGCAGAAAAATAAAATACAATGCAAAATACAAGACAGATTATTATCTGCTATTTTAACAAAGATTATATATATATATATAGCTTAACTTTAACTCAAGTCCTCAAAAATTAAGAAACCAAGATTTGGAATCAGCGAGAATATATAATATAAAACAAAGTAAAAACTAAAGAACATAGATTGTATAGGCTGAGAAAGGAGATCAAACAATCAAAAAGTGCTCATATTTCCCCTCTTTTTTTCAGGAAAGCCATTGACAAGATGTTGGCTAGGATCAAAGAATACATATTTTTGCATTTGATGCAATATCACACATTTACATGGGTGACGAAGTAAGAAGGTCGCCCCAAGAGCAATAACTCCTGGTTTTAACAGCAAAAATTCACGTCGACGTTTTTGCGTATCTCGTGACAGATCAGGGAACATTTGTATCTTATACCCAAGAAATTCTTTCCGTTTATTTTTAAAGAAGAGTCTCAATAACCAATTCTTACCGGGTGCTAAGGCAACTGTAAGAAGAAGCGTTAATGACGTTGCTACTTCCCGATCCGAAAGCTCAAAAACCGTAGAAATATTAAGCAAGTGTTGGCTGGAGGGAGCTTTGACGGAGACTTTAGTAGTCGGAACCTAAGAGCAGAACTGGGCGGAGCTTTGGATTCTTGCCCAGAAATAGCTAAGAAAAAACAACAACAAATTTTTAGACTGAATCGGATTGGGCAGACTGGATGGACCATTCGGGTCTTTATCTGCCGTCATCTACTATGTTACTATGCCTATCAAGGTTATCTAAGTGGTTTACAATCAGGTATTCAAGCGTTTTTGCTATCTGTCCCAGTGGGCTTGCAATCTATCTAATGTACCTGGGGCAAGGGAGAATTGAGTGACTTCGGCAGGGTAACAAATAGCAGTGTGAGATTTGAACCCACAACCTCAGTTCAAATCTCACACTGCTATTTGTTACCCTGCCGAAGTCACTCAATCCTCCCTTGCTGCGGCTGTGGCTCTGACCCCTAGGCCACTCCCTCCTCTTTCCTTATTTTACCATCATTTTGGGGCCCTAATGCGATTTGTGGGTTATGAGATGCATCTCATTACTTAGTAACCCACGGTGACTTAAATATCACCATGTTATATTTGGCCCTGCAGTCCTAATGCTGCTTGATGAATTCTCCCCCTAAATCTGCTGATGACACAAAGTTGTTAAATCACCAGAGGATTGCGAAAAATTGCAAAAGGTTCTTGGGAGACTGGGTATTAAAATGGCAGAAGACATGTAGGGCTCCTTTTAATAAGCTTCGATAGTGGTTTTAGCGCACGCTAGACGCTAATGCCGCCATAGAGCTGGTGTTAGTATTTCAGCGTAGCGCGGGGGTTAACATGCGCTAAAAACGCCACCTCAGCAAAGTAAAAGGAGCCCTTAATGTGAGCAAGTGCAAATTCATGTGGGAACGAGGAACCCAACCTATAGGTACATGATGCAGGGTTCCACGTTAGGGGGGGTCACTGCTCAGGAAAAGGATCCAGGTGTCATAGTTGTGGATATGTTGAAACCCTCAGCTCAGTGTGCAGCAGTGGCTAAGAAAGCAAATGCAGTGTTAGGAATTATCAGGAAAGAAATGGAAAATAAAGATGAAAATCTTATAATGCCCTTGTATCACTCCATCTCGAATACTGTGTGCAATTCTGGTCACTGCATCTCAAAAAAAGGTTTAGTGGAATTAGAAAAAATATGTACAGAGAATGGCGACAAAAAAGATAAAAGGGATGGGTCAGCTTTCCTATGAGAAAAGGCTAAACGGCTAGGGCTCTTCAGCCTGGAGAAGAGACAGCTCAGGGGAGATATGATAGCGGTCTGTTAATTACTGAGTAGAGAAGAGCGAGTAGATGTGAGTTGCTTGTTTACTCTTTCCAGAAATACTAGGACTAGGGGGCATGTAATGAAGCTACTAATTAGTAGATTTAAAACAAACTGGAGAAAATATTTCTTCACTCAACGTGTAATTAAACTCTGAAATTTGTTGCCAGAGAAAGTGATGGAGGCAGTTAGCTTAACAGGGTTTAAAAAAAAAAAAAAAAAAAAAAAAAAAGGTTTGAATAATTTCCTAAAACGGAAGTCCATAAGCAATTATTAAGCTGGGTGTGAGGAAATCAACTGCTTATTCCTAGGGTAAGCAGCATAAAATCTGTTTTGCTCTTTGAGATCTTGCTAGGTACTCGCGATCTGGGCTGGCCACTTTTCGAAACAGATGCTAGGCTTGATGGACCTTTGGTTTGTCCCAGTATGACAACTCTTATGTTCTTAGGCTGCGCTAGGCATGATTCTATACAGCACGCATAATTTTTATAGAATTGCGCTTAGCTCCACACTAGTTGATGTCTATTTTCTAGGCAACATATATAGAATTTGGGCCTTTGACCTATCCCCCCCCCCCCCAACAAGCATGATCACCCTAGCAATGCCCTCCTAGAATATCTGGATAAATGGGTTATTTGAAAGGTTCTCACTCACTTACCAGTGTCAGAAAATGTCAGGTTTGTTAGTGGCCCCCACAATATATGGTTGGTGGGGGTCACTTGAGAGGCACCCTTACAAACGCCAGGTCCCAGGTTCAGTTCCCTCACTGACGATTCACCAGGAAGTAGAATCAAAGAGGCACAGCCAGAGGTGATTGCACAAAGAATATATTATAGAAATAGGCTTACAGAAAAGTAGTATTCATAGGCATTACAACAATTAAGCATTACAATTAAGTAGAGAGCAAAGCAGTTTCCCTGCCTTACATAGTTCAGAGGCAAAGAGACAGAGAGTTTGAAGTTCTAGGGAGAGCCAGAGAGAGAGAGAGAGAGAGAAAGGGGGATGGGGTGGTAGTCTAAGTTTCGGGTTCCAGAGATCGGCCAGAGAGAGAGAGAGAAAGAACAAGAGAGCCAAGACCCAAGAGCCAAGAGATAGATAGATAGATATAGATTGTTGTGTGTTGCAGAGAGGAGGCTTTTATAGCTTGGAATCTATTCTGAATATAGAAACTATTGTATGTCCCAGTATCTTTCTGTTTAGAATTTGTAAACTGTTTGAAACAATGGTTAATTTAATTGATAAGGAGGGTGTGATACTTGCAGGCATGGTAGATGGGATTAGTCTCTGGCTTCTTTGTCCCATTCAAGCAGCCTATCTTCTTGATAAACAATCCAGTCTGGCTGAATGATTAATATATGTGAATTCTGTGCAGGAGCACAGAATTCTGCATCCAGAGTCAGATTGATATAATTTCCCATAGGCCTTT
The DNA here is from genome assembly GCF_902459505.1 of Geotrypetes seraphini. Taxonomy (NCBI): domain Eukaryota; kingdom Metazoa; phylum Chordata; class Amphibia; order Gymnophiona; family Dermophiidae; genus Geotrypetes; species Geotrypetes seraphini. The sequence goes on along the minus strand of NC_047091.1, from coordinate 173,924,514 downwards.
GCTGACATAAGTAATGCCAACTAAGAATGCTGATTGCTAGGATAGCTATGCTGACAACCAGATAGTAAAAAGAGTTTGTAGTTGTCAGAATCTATTGTTCCGCTTTGACTGAAGTGGTTCTCCGTTGCCCCCACCAAAAGCTGCTGCCATAGACAATTACCTAGTTCTGGCTAGCCTGGCCTTGTACCCCTGGCTCTCTAGTAAGAGTGGCACCCAAGATGACCGAAGAAGATTGTGCTTCAACCCAGTCCGCAACCTTCTTAATATGCATGTTAATTCTTTCTTTTTTTTTTTTTAAGGGTTTATTGAGGTCTCTGCCGTCGGTATTTGCACTACCAGCAGGGCTTCCCAAGGCGGGCAGGTTTCAGCGGAGATGTCAGAATAACGATGTGCCACCCATCTGGGCAGCAGCAGATGGGCGGGGACAGAGGGTCGCATTTGATGCGGCAACAAAATCGGATTTATACTGCGCGTAAATCTACTTCTGTCTTCTGCCACAAACACTTGATGTTAATTAAGTTGGTAGGGCTCAAACACGAGTTCATGGCACCTAACATTGACGTCCAACAATTTCCATGTAACTTTTCAACCCTAGGGAAACACTGATCCTTTCTTTCTTTTTCATAATTTAAACTAAACTAAACTAAAACTTAATTTTATTGACCGAGTCATCCACCAAGAGGAGCTCGACTCGGTTAACAATAATGTAATACATAATACATAAACTTGACAAGGAAAAGTAGACTGAAATAGTTAGTTTCCAAAATGATTAGCAAAACAAAAAAGCTTTTGGAACTTTCCGGAATAAGGCAAAAGAACCTAAACTTCTTAATGTAAGCGGTAAAGCATTCCAGAAGTCAGTTCATTTAAAAACAAAAGAATGACTAACCCCTTCTTCTGCGGAACCGCGCTAGCGTTTTTTAGCGCAGAGAGGCGCGCTGAATGGCCCGCGCTGCTCCCGACGCTCGTAGGAACTCGATGAGCATCGGGGAGCAGCGTGGGCCATCCTGCGCGGCTCTCTGCGCTAAACGCAATTTCATAGAAGAGGGGGTAAATCTCTTAAAGGTTCTGTGTTTACCACTGAGAGAGGGAAATGTAAGTTTTAATTTTTGAGAACTTCTGGCAAGATGAGATCTATGAATGTTCCAGTCTGAAGGAATCCAAGTGGCGAAAGTGCCAAATAGGATCTTAAATGCACTTCAGTTGAATTCTAAGATACGCTGGAAGCCAATGTAATTCCTTGAGCAGAGGGGTTAAGTGATCGAATTTACTCTTACCGAAAATAAGTTTAGCGGCAGTGTTCTGTATTAATTGAAGTTTACAGTATATTCTGCATTCTATGCGGATTACAAATTATTCAGGTACTCAAGCATTTTTTTCCTAACTGTCCCGGCGGGCTCCCACTCTAACATTACTTTGCCCACAGACATAACAGCTATACTGGGTCAGACCAATGGTCCATCTGGTGTCAGGTCAAAAGCGCGCCGGGACAAAGGCGCGCCCGGACAATTGAGCGCAGCGCGGGGTGCGCGCCGCAGAAAATTACTGTTTTTAGGGCTCCGACGGGGGGCGTGGGGGGGAACCCCCCCACTTTACTTAATAGAGATCACGCCGCGTTGTGAGGGCATTGTGGGGTGCTTGGGGGGTTGTAACCCCCCACATTTTACTGAAAACTTCACTTTTTCCCTGTTTTTAGGGAAAAAGTAAAGTTTACAGTAAAATGTGGGGGGTTACAACCCCCCCAAGCACCCCACAATGCCCTCACAACGCGGCGCGATCTCTATTAAGTAAACTGGGGGGGGCTCCCCAACAAAACCCCCCGTCGGATCCCCTAAAAACTGTAATTTTCTTCGGCGCGCGCCTCCGTCTTGCGCTCAGTTGTCGGCGCGCGCCTTTGTCTTTCGCGGGGTTGTCTATGAACCGGTCCATCTAGCCCAGTTCCCTGTTTTCAACTATGGCCAAATCCAGGTCAGAGTGCCAAAGAGCAGCAACATGCCACGCTACCAATCCAGGGCAAGCAGTGGCTTCCGCCATGTCTGTCTAAATAGACCAGTGACTTTTCTTCCAGGAGGTTGTCCAAATCTTTCTTAAACTAAGCTAAGTTCTGTGCCTGCAACCACATCCTCTGGCAATAAGTTCCACAGCTTAACTATACCGAGTTAAAAAAAAAAAACAACAAAAATTTTCTCCTATTTGTTTTAAAAGTATTTCCATGTAATTTCTTTGAGCGTCCCCTTTATAAGTCTGTTTCTAAACTAGGAGGAGGAGTTCTGTCCTCCCCCAACTTTACTGGGAAAAAGGTTGGCTCCTAGATTTAGTGAAAATTTGTTGAGGCCTGACTTAGAGATTCACTGCAACATACAGTTTAACCAAGGGTGTTTAAATTTTATACAAGAACTCAGCCTCTGTGACTAGATAGCATTCTTAGCCAGATATATGACTAGGCAAGGCAGGATTAGCCAATAGGCCAAGTAGGCACGTGCCTAGGACCCGAAATGGTCAGGGGGGGGGGGCCCCGATGAAGGAGGGCATCAACATTGTTTTTTCCAAATGGCGATGGGCCCCTCCAGCATTGATCGGCAACGCGGGCCCCCCCCCCCGATCGGTAATGCGGGCCCCACCCCATTGACGGAAAGTAAGACAAGCAAGCAATGCGGGTAAGAAAGGCAACGGGAACTGTAATTGTGCAAGCGGTGCTGCTTGCCCAAAGCTTCCCTCTGACGCAGCTTCCTGTTTCTGCGTGGGCGCATGGTGGGGTGGGGAGGGGTACTTGTGTACCAGTGTACTTGTGTGCCTAAGGACCCTTGACGAATTAATCCTGCCCTGTGACTAGGGGAGCAGCTTCTTGTTATTATAATCATCAATTCTACAGTGTTAATAAAATAATTTATTATCACATCCTCTATAATAAAACCCTAAGCACGTATGTGCACTTCGGAGGTCGTGAGCCCTGCTGCTGTGATTTGTGCCTCCTTGGCCGCATTCCATTTGCGGCACGTGGGGCGGTTTGGGGCGTGTGCGGCTTGGGGCGCGTGCAGTGGATTGAGTGGCGGTTTGTCTCAGCAACGACTGCGAGTTGTTCCATGTTGGTAAGAAGTGGAGGGGGAGAGGGAAAGGGGGCTGCTTTGGGGGGAGGGGTGTGCTGGGGGCTGCCCGGGCTAGCGGATGCTGGACAGGGGGAGCAGGGAAAGGAGAAGGGGTATTACTGGACAGGGGGAGCAGGGAACGGGTGCTGCTGAACAGGAGGGAGGTAAAAGGAAGGTAGAAGGGCTACTGCCGGAGAGGGGGAGCAGGGAAGGGGTGGTGGTGGACAGGGGGGAGGTAAAAGGAAGGGAGAAGGGCTTCTGCTGGACAGGGGGAGCAGCCAAGGGGTGGTGGTGGACAGCCGAGGAAAGAGACAGACAGAAAGAAAGAAAGAAAGACAGACAGACAGCGGCCAAGGAGAGAGAGAGAGAGGAAGAAAGACAGACACACACATCTATTCTAGCACCCGTTAATGTAACGAGCTTAAAGACTAGTTAGGTATATAATTTGTTCGTTTCAGTTTATACAAGTAGAAAAAAAAATCAAAGTGAATCAGCAGAACACAAATGTGCCTTTTTTTGTACTTGGAAAAATGTAATATTCAGGAAATAGCACAGATGACCATTTTTCTTGATTTATTAAATAGAAGATGAATTTCAGAAAGCAAAACACATTCAGGAATTAAGAGTTATTTTATTATACACTCATGTATAATACACCATATAATTTAATTTTGTCATGCTCTACAGAACATTATCATTTTTTTTTCACTTTCATCACAATTGACCGTATGATGGCAAGGCCTTCCTCTCTATGCCAACAAATACATATCTTAAATAAGCTAAAAAGTTACATCATTTACAATAGTACCTGGGCAATGGGGATTAAGTGACTGCGCAGGGTCCCAAGGAGCAGTGCGGGATTTGAACCTACAATCTCAGGGAGCCGAGGCTGTAGCTCTAACCCCTGAAACCACATACATGAAAGTATGGGATGTTGTTTAGATAGTGAAATGACTGACAAGACGCAGCCCTCAAACAGTGAAATGGTTTGCTGTCCAATCTGTGTCTTAGGGCTAGGTTCGCTAAGCTCACCGATTGTGTCCCGACCGGTTTGCGAGCGTTCCCCAAACCCGACCCGATTCACTAACCTTCTGGCCAGTCCATCTCCCACCTGATCCGATCTGCTCATGCAAATGATGGCAAATGGCATGCATAAGTAGGAAGGCAGTGATTCACTAAACAGAAGAAGGAACACCGATTGGGCTTGCTGATCCAGTCGCTTACTGTCCCTGCCGACTCTCCTGCTCTCTGCCGCCCTGAAATCCCAGTTTGTCCCTGCCGATTCTCCTGCTCTCTGCCGCTCTGAAATCTCAGCTTGTCCCTGCTGATTCTCCTGCTCTCTGCCGCCCTGAAATCCCAGTTTGTCCCTGCCGACTCTCCTGCTCTCTGACGTCCTTAAATCCCAGCTTGTCCCTGCTGACTCTCCTGCTCTCTGCCACCCTGAAATCCCAGTTTGTCCTTGCCGACTCTCCTGCTCTCTGCCGCCCTGAAATCCCAGCTTGTCCCTGCTGACTCTCCTGCTCTCTGCCGCCCTGAAATTCCAGCTTGTCCCTGCTGACTCTCCTGCTCTCTGCCGCCCTGAAATCCCAGTTTGTCCCTGCCGATTCTCCTGCTCTCTGCCACTCTGAAATCTCAGCTTGTCCCTGCTGACTCTCCTGCTCTCTGCCGCCCTGAAATCCCAGTTTGTCCCTGCCGACTCTCCTGCTCTCTGACGTCCTTAAATCCCAGCTTGTCCCTGCTGACTCTCCTGCTCTCTGCCACCCTGAAATCCCAGTTTGTCCTTGCCGACTCTCCTGCTCTCTGCCGCCCTGAAATCCCAGCTTGTCCCTGCTGACTCTCCTGCTCTCTGCCGCCCTGAAATTCCAGCTTGTCCCTGCTGACTCTCCTGTTCTCTGCTGCCCTGAAATCGCAGTTTGTCCCTGCCAACTCTCCTGCTCTCTGCCGCCCTGAAATCCCAGTTTGTCTCTGCCGACTCTCCTGCTCTCTGCCGCCCTGCGAGCCCGTGGTTGTAACCTGCAGTTTTAACCTGCGAGTTAAAAGCATGTTCTGTTCCATAAACTGGCTGCAGCGTGTTCTGTTCCGTTGAAATGTCCACTCGAGTAAACTGCAGCCACCTCTCCCCTTTTGTTTTGACCTCGCTTGTGCAGAGCAAGCGCATGCGCGGATCACATCTACAGCCAACGAGGATGGCCTGCGCGTGCGTCTCGATCTACATGGGATCGCTGTAGGGCACGCCTCCGATCACAACATTTGCATGCAGAGCTTGTTGTGAATCGGTCGCCCGGCAAGACTCGGCCGCGGCTCGCCCAACAACCGTGCGTTTAGTGGATCTAGGCCAAATTCCTTTGGACTTGAATGGCTCCTGAGGTACTCTGTAATAGAGAATGACACGGTGGCGGTTTACCCGCGGCCACCGCATTTTAGCCGCGGGTCACTGCCGAAAACGGGGAAGAAAACTAGCAGTCGCTGCGGCGACGGGGACAAGGCCATTCACCGCCCGCGGGGCGGTGAATGGGTCTTGTCCCCGCAGTGAGGCATGAAGGATCGCGCGGTCCCCGCAGCTCACACCCGCCTGCCCAATCGATTCTAGTGTTTAGCCAGCTCTCTCCCTTCTCCTCACCTTAGTTTGTAGATTTTCTTTTTCGGCGACCCGCACGCTATCAAAGAGCCGCTGCTGCTCAGTTTCGATCTTCTGCTCTGACGCAACCGGAAACAGGAAGTTGCAGCAGAGCAGAAGATTGAACACTGAGCAGCCGCGCGTGTGCGCCTCTTTGGGAAAGCGTGCAGGTCGCTGAAAAAGAAAGCCTGCAAATTAAGGTGAGGAGAAGGGAGAGAGCTGGCTAAACACTAGGATCGATTGGGCAGGCGGGTGGGGGGCTGCGAGGACCGTGCGATCGCTAGTGTTCCCGGCTCAGACTGTAAGGAGGGAGTGAAAGGGAAAAGGATTCTGGGCCAAGGTGATGAAAACGGAAAGAAAAACCCACAGCAGGAAAGAAAGGGAAGGACAGGCAGGTGAGCCAGATGCTAGAAGCAGGGGGGGGGAAGAAAGAGGGAAAAAAGCTAGATGGGGTTGAAAAGAAGAGACACACTGGTATGGAAGAGGAAGATAGGGGAAATCTGGACACAGGAAGGTAACAGAAAGAGGGGAAATTATGTGCATGGGGCATAGGGACAGAGACAAAAAGGGGACATGCCATGGGGATGGTATATGGACACAGGGGGGGGCAATGGCAGATACATAGGGGAGATATTAGAAAAGTATATAAAATCGTACCCGTTTGAGGCTTTTATGTATGCAGCGGTGACGGTGACGGGGCGGTGAATGGGGTTGCAGTGGCGGTGACGGGGCGGTGAATGGGGTGGCAGTGGCGGTGACGGGGCGGTGAAGGGAATGACGGTGACGGGGCGGTGCAGAGGATGGTGAGACGGGGACGGGGCGGTGACGGGGACCAATTTTTTCACCGTGTCATTCTCTACTCTGTAATTCAGTTAGAATGAAGCTTGGGAACCTCGTAACTGTATATCATAAAAAGTTATAAGCATTAAATGATTGGTAGACTTGCAGTTCATTTGCTAAAGAAATCAAAGCAGACCACTGAGCACTTGGCAGGTTGGTGGAAAAAAAATATATATACTTTTTCCTCCCCTCACGTAGGCAGTATGGAGACTTGGGAGAATAAATGGTGTGATGACACTGGATCTTAAACCCTAGTGCAGCTGCATTGATTTTATCAAAGGGTTCTCCACAACGTTATTGATCTGCCTTTCTCTTTTACCTGCAGTGATCGGGAATTATTACCGCCCTGCGCCATGAACTTACAAAATAAATGTGAGACTCTGCTGACATATTTCTTCTGGGTTTGTAGCCTGCAGCTGTGGGGGCTCGGTGCAGTTCTCTCAGGTTGCTGGGCAGAGAGAGAGAGAGAGAGAGAGGAAGTCTCCTTGTGGAGTTAATTATTGCCATCCTCAGTTAAGGATATCTAAGTAGGCAGGCCTAATTCTTTGTTTACTTATTTTAATTGCAGTCAGCCTTCCAAGACCCATGCCAAAGTAACGGCATCCTTCTAATAACCCTTTGATTGCTGGGCTCTTTGAGGTTGGCATGTTAGTAGGACATGCCCTTAGGGGAGTCTGCTTTAAACTTTAGACTAGGCCTTCTGCTCTGCCCCATACATCCTTCCCGTCTTCCTCCTCCCCAATTCACTACTCCTCTATAGGCCCTTTGGTTAGACCCCCCCCCCTCCTCTTGTCTTTAACCAGGGCTCTACTATTCCATGACCAGACCTTTTATGAATCATAATTGGTATTTTCCCTTGTGGCGCCTCGCCTAATAAGTGGTAGTGAGCCTTCTTAGCGTTTTGTTCCCGTATTTGGCTAACCTCATCACACAATAAGCTCTTTTGTTTGGCTAAAAGGGGAGACCGTGGTGACACAGTAATGTTTTTCTTCATTTCTCAAGGTTTCTCCGATCCTAGCATTGTTCTCGGCGCAGACAATAACCTCTTTTCCGTTCCCATAGCTGACGTGATGGAGGAGAAGGTGATGCTACGATGGGGGTGCGGAAAAGTTCTCAGCCCAACCGACCGACTTCCTGAATTCTGAGCATTATTTTGCCGCTGAAAAGAGCGTTCAAGTTTATTATAAAATTTGACGAATCGCTTATTCAAAATTCTAAGCGATGAACAAATCAATAAAGTTACAAAATAGGAGGGGACAAACAAAAGTAACAAAAAAAGTGAACCGTACAAATCATATTGAAGACTAACTTAACAAACATAATAAAACGTGAGGAAAGGATGGGGACAGAAATACAATTTGGTTGATAGTTATGGTTGAAAATAATAGGAAGGGAAAGAATCTCAAAAAAGTTATGAAGAAAAAAAAAAAAAAGCATTATCTTATTTCATTAAGTGCCAATTTGCAGAAATGAAATTCTCTGTTTTGACATTGTTTCAGATCATTAATTGAACCGTATCCACGTCGTTCTCTTCTTGGTCGGGCTGAGAACTTTTCGGCATCCCCCCTTGTACAATCTTCAGATTTTGGCGGAATGCTGCAGTATCTACCGCTGCTGAAAACCCAAACGATATGCTGTGACACTACAACACACCTACTGCTACTAATCGTTTCTATAGTGCTACCGGATCTACGCAGCGCTGTACGTCAAAACCCAGAAGGCACAGTCCCTTCCCCAAAGAGCTTTCAGTGGTTGGGTGGCCTGAAAACAAAGTGGGACTTTTTGCCCTCGCTACATAGGGCTCCTTTTACGAAGGTGCGCCAGCGTTTCTAGGGCACGCACAAGATTAGCACGCGCTAGCCGAAAAACTACGTGGCTAGCGTGCGCGGCATTTTAGTGCGAGCTAAAACCACTAGCACACCTTTGTAAAAGGAGCCCTAAGTGATATGTGTGCTATCAAACAGCGGATCAGATCCCTCGAAGGACTCCTGGACTTTAGGAAAGCAATCAAAATTTCAGGAACATAAGAACATAAGCAATGCCTCCGCTGGGTCAGACCTGAGGTCCATCGCGCCCAGCAGTCCACTCACGCGGCGGCCCAACAGGTCCAGGACCTGTGCAGTAATCCTCTATTTATACCCCTCTATCCCCTTTTCCAGCAGGAAATTGTCCAATCCTTTCTTGAACCCCAGTACCGTACTCTGCCCTATTACGTCCTCTGGAAGCGCATTCCAGGTGTCCACCACACATTGGGTAAAGAAGAACTTCCTAGCATTCATTTTGAATCTGTCCCCTTTCAACTTTTCCAAATGCCCTCTTGTTCTTTTATTTTTCAAAAGTTTGAAGAATCTGTCCCTCTCTATTCTCTCTATGCCCTTCATGATCTTGTAAGTCTCTGTCATATCCCCTCTAAGCCTCCTCTTCTCCAGGGAAAAGAGCCCCAGTTTCTCCAATCTTTCTCTCTCTCTCTCTCTCTCTCTATTTCTGTCTCTTTCCCTTTTTCTCTCTCTTTCTTTCTAGCGCTCTCTCTCTATATTTCTCTCTGTCTCCCTTTCTCTCTCCACTCTTCATGATCTTGTAAGTCTCTATACGGCCTGACCCCCAAGTACATAACGGACCTTTACACATTTTCTAATAACAAACTCAAGAGAAACACACACCCAAAACTCATTTCCCCTCCAGTTAGAGGCTGCAAAATGAAAAAACACCACAAACACCTTCTCTCTCACCAAGCAGTCCTATGGGGCAAAGACCTAGACCAACTGCTTTCGCCCACTACATACGGGGAATTCAGGAAACGCCTAAAAACATACCTGTTCCAGAAATACCTAAACAATTGACCCGCTCTCCCTCTCCCCCCCCCTCCCTATTCCACCTGAACTTACAGCACTGTTATAAATATAATCTTATCTTCATCTTATCGTAACTTTACATTGCTATTTATCCCCAACAGGTCCTGTCGGACATTACCTACTAAAATGTACATATTACATTTTTGCTCAGCAAATTGTATTTCTATACTATTGCCTCCTGAGGTCTCTGATCTCTGTATTTCCTCTGAATATCTACTTATTGTATTTCGCTGAATGTCCAGCACTCTTGATTGTAAACCGCCTAGAAGTCGCAAGATTGTGGCGGTATAGAAGAATAAAGTTATTATTATTATTATTATCATATCCCTTCTAAGTCTCCTCTTCTCAAGGGAAAAGAGTCCCAGTTTCTCCAATCTCTCAGCGTATGAAAGGTTTTCCATCCCCTTTATCAGACGTGTCGCTCTCCTCTGAACCCTCTCGAGTAACGCCATGTCCTTCTTAAGGTCCAGCGACCAATATTGGATGCAGTACTCCAGATGCGGATGCACCATCGCCCAATACAACAGCAGGATAACTTCTTTTGTTCTGGTTGTAATATCCTTCTTGATTATACCTAGCATCCTATTCACTCTCTTAGCGGCCGCTGCGCACTGTGCCGTCGGCTTCATTGTCATGTCCACCATTACCCCCAAGTCCCTTTCTTGGGTACTCTCATTCAATAACATCCCTCCCATCGTATAGTTGTACCTCGGGTTTCTGTTTTCCACATGTAATACTTTACATTTCTCAACGTTGAACTTCATCTGCCATCTCGTCGCCCATTCCCCTAGTTTGTTTAAGTCCCTTTGCAATTATTCGCAGTCCTCTTTAGTCCGAGCTCCACTAAATAGTTTGGTGTCGTCTGCAAATTTTATTATTTCGCACTTCGTCCCTATTATTTTTTCAGGCAGCCTCATGGACTACAGATTTAACTTATATATTTACATTCTCAACTTCATATCAACAATTTCGACGTGTCTTAAAAACGTATCTTTTCAGGGAACACTTTGGAAGTTAGAAATCGAATGTCTATCCATTTGTATTACTAGTCTTTGTGAACCGCATAGAACTTAATGGTATTTGCGGTATACAGGTGAGTTTTATATTATTTTATGTTACCTTCGTAAGGTTAGACTCCACCCATCCTCCAAATGTAAGGTTTGAAGGGGTTATGTGAGGCAGCCTTACAATCCACCATGTCCCGAGTTTAATACCCTCACAGGCTGATGTTGGTTAGGCAAACTGAAAATGGCTGCTAGCAATGCTAGACTGACAACCTCTTGCAGGGGTAGGCAATTCCGGTCCTTGAGAGCTAGAGCCAGGCCAGGTTTTCAGGATCTCCACAATGAATATGTACGAGATGGATTTGCATGCACTGCCTCCTTGCGATGCAAATCTAACTCATGCATATTTATTGTGGATATCCTGGAAACCTGACCTGGTTCCGGCTCTCGAGGACCGGAATTGCCTACCCCTGACCTACTGGGACAATGTGCTGTGTATACGCTAATTAGAATAAACATATATGACAAAGTTTAACCTGTTTTGACTGGTCTATCTTTGGCGGTTGAGATTTAGCCAGCTAGCTGTTGAATATTTGGCCTAGCTGGCGATATCTCAGCTGGCCAACTTCAATGCCGGTTGCCAGATATGGTGCTGGCTTTGAATTTCTGGGTTCACCACATACCACAGAAGATAATCGGCAATCTCGCTCGGTCTGAATATCATGGGGGGTGGGTGAGGGGGGTATTATATGCAGGTACTTTCTTCCCTAGTGGGTTCCCAATCTCCACGTTATCCAATCACTCGATTCCACGTCTTCACCACCAAAATCAAAAGCATCTACCTATCACCAAAGAAATCAGTTGTTTTTGTTTTTCATGTATACTATTCCAAGGCTTCTTTTTGTCTTCCTCTGAGAAATGTAAATCTGAGCAATACACACTGGCACTTGCATTACAAAAGTGTTTCTCCTCTTTAAGGCTGGAACCCAGTTTGGCTTTTCTTTTATACTTTATAATGGCGAAATGCAATCTCTAGGGGGGCCGTAGGACACATGACAAAGTCATGCTAATAGATGCTATGTCCATGCAAATGGACCCTCTAGAACTAGAATCACTCATGAATTTCCTGCTATGGTTTATCCAGCATTATAGGGGGTGGGTTTTTGATTTTTTTTTTTTTTCAAACTACTTTCAGCCCCACGATTTGAGATTTCTGCTTTTCTTCTCTGGATTCAGAACTTTTGTGAGTTCAGGTCCCTGGATTTGGAAGTTAGGAATAGAGAATTGCCATGCTGGTCCACTTGACTATATAGGAAAGAGGTCAACCAAGAAACTTTAGTGAGTCCTTTATATTGGGTTACAAGTCGATGAAGCCGTCCACGCAATGTGCGGCGGCGGCAAAAAGGGCGAACAGAATGCTAGGAATGATAAAGAAGGGGATCACGAACAGATCGGAGAAGGTTATCATGCCGCTGAACCGGGCCATGGTGCGCCCTCACCTGGAGTACTGCGTCCAGCACTGGTCACCGTACATGAAGAAGGACACGGTACTACTCGAAAGGGTCCAGCGAAGAGCGACTAAGATGGTTAAGGGGCTGAAGGAGTTGCCATACAGTGAGAGATTAGAGAAACTGGGCCTCTTCTCCCTCGAACAGAGGAGACTGAGAGGGGACATGATCGAAACATTCAAGGTACTAAAGGGAATAGACTTAGTAGATAAAGACAGGTTGTTCACCCTCTCCAAGGTAAGGAGAACGAGAGGGCACTCTCTAAAGTTAAAAGGGGATAGATTCCGTACGATCGTAAGGAAGTTCTTCTTCACCCAGAGAGTTGTGGAAAACTGGAACGCTCTTCCGGAGTCTGTCATAGGGAAAAACACCCTCCACGGATTCAACACGAAGTTAGACAAGTTCCTGCTGAACCAGAACATATGCAGGTAGGGCTAGTCTCAGCTAGGGCGCTGGTCTTTGACCAGAGGGCCGCGGTGTGAGCGGACTGCTGGGCACGATGGACCACTGGTCTGATCCAGCAGTGGAAATTCTTATGTTCATTGATGTATTGAATTAATCCAATGAAAGTTTCTTTGTTGATCTATGTAATATCTAGTCCAGAGTAAGGAAAGGGATTGGGACTTGAATACCACCTTTTTGTAGTTATATAACCACACTGAAAACAGTTTACACACGGGTACTTCAAGCATTTTCCCTATCTGTCCCAGTGGGCTCACAATCCGTGGGCAGTGGAAGATTAAGTGACTTATCCAGGGCCACAGGGAACAGTGCGGGGTTTGAACCCACAACCTCAGGGGGCTGAGGCTGTAGCTCTAACCACTACACCACACTCTCCTCTGATACAATGTCAGAAGTGAGCCAAGTGTAGAACAATTGTGACATCACTGATGAGGCTGGCTCTTATTGGTGGAATGAGGCATTATGACATCAAGGAAAGGAAATGGAGCTTGCATACCGCCTTTTGGTAGTGTTACAACCACACTCAAAGCAGTTTACATACAGGTACTTCAAGCATGTTCCCCCTCTGTCCCAGTGGGCTCACAATCTGTCTAATGTACCTGGGGCAGTAGAGGATTACGTGACTTGCCCAGAGTCACAAGGAGCAGTGCGGGGTTTGAACCCACAACTTCAGGGTGCGGAGGGTGCAGCTCTATCCACTGCGCTACACTCTCCTCCAGAACTCTAAATCAAATATAACATATATAGGGATGCGATATATTTTTACAAATAGGGGGTCATTTTCAACAGTTTTTTTTTCACATGGAAAATAACTATAATGTATCATATAAGTTCCTGGGGGAACATGCACTGAATCGTAGTTGCACCACAAGGCTGCGCATATTTTCGCGGAATTTTATAAGTGGCATTAATCACAGAAACATGAGCGCAGATAAAGACCAAATGGCCCATCCGGTCTGCTCATCCGCAGCATCCACTATCTCCTCCTCTCTCCCCCCCCCCCCCGCCCCCCAAATCCCACATGCCTATCTCATTCTTTTCAAATTGAGACACAGTCTCAGCACTTCTGCCTGGAGCCCTTTCCACGCATTTACCACCCTTTCTGTAAAAAAAAAAAAAAAAAAGTGTTTCCTTCGAATGCTCCTGAGCCTATCACTCTTAACCTCATCCCACGCCCTCTCACTCTGGAGTTTCCTTTCAATTGAAAGAGACTCGCCTCATGCGCATTTACACCACGTAGGGATTTAAACATCTCTCTCATATTTCCCCTCTCCCGCCTTTCCTCCAAAGTATACAGATTGAGGTCTTTAAGTCTGTCCCCCTACGCCTTATGACGAAGACCACGCACCATCTTAGTAGCCTTCCTCTGGACCGACTCCATCCTTTTCATATCTTTTTGAAGGTGCGGCCTCCAGAATTCTACAAAATATTCTAAATGAGGTCTCACCGGAGTCTTATACAGAGGCATCAGTACCTCCTTTTTCCTACTGGCCATACCTCTCCCTATGCACCCTAGCATCCTTCTAGTTTTTGTCGTCACCTTTTCAACCTGTTGAGCCACCTTTAGATCACCACATATTATCACAACCAAGTTCTTCATTGGATTATATTAGTGACTGCCAGTCCGCCACTGCCTTGCTCTAGGCAGATTACAAAAGAGGATAACTGGACATTTCCAGGAAAATTACAGGTTGGGGGTGCTAATTGCATGGTTGAGACTTTACTGAGAAATGTACAAGATTGGGAATAGTTAAAGAGACGTATTTCACTTCTCCCTCCGTATGTGCGGGTTTATTACTCGCGACTTCAATTATTTGCGGTCTTTTGCCTCCCAAACAATAGTAATTTTTTAAAGGTTGCCCCTGATCCAACCCTGCCACCCTCCTGCGTCCCGGACCTCTCCAAACCTTACCTGGTGGTCTAGTGGTGACGCAGGGCAGGAGCGATCTGTCAACAAAAGTGGCTTCCGTTGAGTTCCCGTTGTAGTCTCGTGAGACCACGGGAACTCACGGCAGCCATTTTTGTTGAGGGCTCTGCACGGGGCAGGAGCGTAGGAAGATCGATCCTGCCCCGCCTCACTGCTAGACCACCAGGTAAGGTCTGGAGAGGTCCGGGACTCAGGAGGGAGACAGGGGTGGGTCAGAGTCGGCCCTAAAAGTTATTCGTGATTTTCCATATTCGCGGGCTGGCTCTGCCCCTAACCCCCATGAATACGGAGGGAGAAGTGCAGTTTGTCTTGATAAATTTTCTGAATAGCAGGGTTTTAATTTCCTTTTAGAATGTTTTGTAAGGGCCACAAACCAAGGTATCCTCATTGCATGCACACCCCCTAAACTGTACCGTTCCCTCGGGATTTTGCAGCTCACATGCATGACGTTGCATTTCTTAGCACTAAATCTTAACTGACAAATTTCAGACCATTGATCAAGCTTCACTAGGTCCAGTGGCGTAGCATAGGTGAGAGGTGCCCGGGGCAGTGGTGCCTCTCCCTGCCCTCATCTCCGCCCCCCTGCTCCTGCCTGCTGTGTGCGCCTCCCCTCGATCCCCCATGCCGCGCTTGGCCCCCCTTCCCTCTTACTTCTAGTTGAAGTTCTTGCTCGCGGTGATCATCAATGAGGTATGAGCGTTGGAGCGTTTACCTCGCTGGCCCTTGGCAGAAACCTCTACTGCGGCTTTGTAAAAGGTGCCCTAAGACTTTTCTCCCCTTCATGTGCGTCTATGAAAAAAAATCCTTGAAGCTTTGCAAAAGCCAGCGTTAGTCAAGCGGTACGATTATGCGAATAGTACGATTTCAGCACCCAAATTAGACAGCGCTACTGCTGCTATTTATCACTTCTGTAGCGCTGAAAGGCCTACGCAGCGCTGTACATTTGATATTTAACAGATTGTCCCCGCTCAGAAGAGCTTACAAGTAGAGAATGACACGGTGACAAAATTCATTACTGTTCCCGTCCCCGCGGATAACCGCGGTAAACAATCTTCATGTCATTCTTTAAGGAGAGAGGGAAGAATCAGAGTATGAATGGCCACAACCACTAACCCGCAAGCTTTGCTTTGAAGAATGCTGGTGTAGAAGGACTGAGGTTGAAACAGACACTACAGAATGACAGTCTCTGGTATCCAGAGCAGATATTGTGATGTCATAATGCCTCATTCCACCAGTGCCTAAGAGCCAATCACATCAGTGATGTCACAATGGCTTCATTATCCTTGGCTCACATAAGAATCAGAGTATGAATGGTCACAACCACTGACCCACAAGCTTTGCTTTGAAGAATGCTGGTGTAGAAGGACTGAGGTTGAGATAGACACTACAGTATGACAGTCTCTGGTATCCAGAGCAGATATTGTGATGTCATAATGCCTCATTCCACTAGTGCCTAAGAGCCAATCACATCAGTGATGTCACAATGGCTTCATTATCCTTGGCTCACATAAGAATCAGAGTATGAATGGCCACAACCACTGACCCTCAGGCTTTGCTTTGAAGAATGCTGGTGTAGAAGGACCGAGGTTGAAATAGACACTAGAAAATGACATGAGATTATTTCCCGCGGGGACGGGAACGGTGATGAATTTTGTCACTGTGTCATTCTCTACTTACAATCTAACTTGGACACCTGGTTCTCTTTGAAAATTTGCTGCAGACTTTTAACATCAGACCGGGGCATCTGAACATCTCAGTCAAGGAACTTTTCTCTTGAGAGTTGAAATAGTGATCTAGGTTTATGGAAACCTTGAGTCTTATTACTAAATTGTCTGATTTAACACAGAATTTGTTTTCTGGCACAAATTGACATATTTCCCCTCTCCTGCTTTTTTTTGTTCTCTATCCCTTCCTACTCTAGAAATGGGACAGCAATGTGTTTTGATCGACTCGCTCTCTCCCCCCCCCCCCCAACCAATTTACTAGTGTCCCTGGCTTGAATGACATTACGTGTTACCCCCCAAAAAAGCAGCTACAAACTTTTATTCTCTTCTTCCATATCAGAAAGGGTTTTGTGTTTCTTCACTTTCCCTCCTCCCCTGGTCTCCCCTCACTCCCAATTCTTAATTTCCTTTCTGTGATGCCATTTGTTCTTTCACCCAGACCTTCGGATTCAGACATCCTAAAGGCTGGCCCACCAAAGAAGCCCTGAATATATTACAAACACCACCACATGGGCTTTAATTGAGCACAAATGCGGTAATAATTCAATCTCAGGGCTTCCCCCCTGCCCACCCCCGGCATTTGTAAACCGCTCTAGTGCTCACTGCTTACGCCATTAGCCAAATCTATTGGCTGAATTACAAAATTATAGTGTTTAAATAGCAGAAATTCAGGGACCATCTGTTGCAAGGATAAGTTTCAAGTCTTATTAAAATTTGACTGAACACTTATCAATAGTTCCAAGCGATTTACAAGTTATAAAATAGGGGACACAAAATGATAAATAAAATCACACATACAAGACATATTAAAATATAAAAATAACTAACCGATAACAAAAGGAGAGCGGGAGAAACTACAATTCTTAATAGGATCGAAAACATGTGAGGTAATAACATCAGGAAGGGGAAATAAAAGAGAGAGAAAAAAATAATTAATTAAAAAAGAGAGAGAGCTGAGTTTAAAATCCTGATTACGATTGCTGAGCAACTGACTTTATTAGTCCCCAAAAGCGTCTCGGAAGAGAAAGCTCTTCCATGAACATTTAAATCTTTCTAATGAGGATTCCTCTCGTAAGTAGATAGGGAGTAAGTTACGGATTTGAGGGGCTGCAACCAAAAAGATGTCTAGTATTAATAACTTTCATGGAGGGGGGTGGAGGCTCGAGGAATGGGCGTCGACATGGCAGATGAGGTTCAACGTGGATAAGAGTAAAGTGATGCATGTCGGTAACAAAAATCTCAAGCACGAATACAGGATGTCCGGGGCGGTACTTGGATAGACCTCCCAGGAAAGAGACTTGGGAGTTCTGATCGACAAGTCGATGAAGCTGTCCACACAATGTGCTTTGGCGGCATAAAGAGCGAACAGAATGCTAGGAATGATAAAGAAGGGGATCACGAACAGATCAAAGAAGGTTATCATGCCGCTGTACCGGGCCATGGTGCGTCCTCACCTGGAGTACTGCATCCAGCACTGGTCACCGTACATGAAGAAGGACACGGTACTACTCGAAAGGGTCCAAAGAAGAGCAACTAAGATGGTTAAGGGGCTGGAAGAGTTGCCGTACAGCGAAAGACTAGAGAAACTGGGCCTCTTCTCCCTCGAGCAGAGGAGATTGAGAGGGGACATGTTCGAAACATTCAAGGTACTGAAGGGAATAGACTTGGTGGATAAGGACAGGTTGTTCACCCTCTCCAAGGTAGGGAGAACGAGAGGGCACTCTCTAAAATTGAAAGGGGATAGATTCCGTACAAACGTAAGGAAGTTCGTCTTCACCCAGAGAGTGGTGGAAAACTGGAACGCTCTTCCGGAGTCTGTCATAGGGGAAAACACCCTCCAGGGATTCAAATAGGGGAAACACCCTCCAGGGATTCAAGACAAAGTTAGAGAAGTTCCTGCTGAACTGGAACGTACGCAGGTAGGGCTAGTCTCAGTTAGGGCACTGGTCTTTGACCAGAGGGCCGCCGCGTGAGTGGACTGCTGGGTAGGGTGGACCACTGGTCTGACCCAGCAGCGGCAATTCTTATGTTCTTATGATAATAGGTGTTGTTCATTTGATCTCAAGGATTTTAGAGAATTGTAAGGAATTAATCATTTCTCTCGGAAGGCTGGCATATATGGCATACATGTCTTTTAGGAAATTACTAAAAACTGATTTATTTGATAAATTTGTAAACTGATGTTTTAGTATTCTGATTGATAAATGCACATTGTTTTTATAGTTGCATATTTTTAGTGGATCTTAATGTACTTTCAGTAAATTGTATTTTATTCATTGACTGTATAATTTTTAATGTATGTGAACCGCCTAGAACTATGGGCTCCTTTTACAAAGGTGTGCTAGTGTTTTTAGCGCACACACCAGATTAGCACGCTCTAGTCCACAGGTGTCAAAGTCGGTCCTCGAGGGCCGCAATCCAGTCGGGTTTTCAGGATTTCCCCAATGAATATGCATGAGATCTATTAGCATACAATGAAAGCAGTGCTTGCAAATAGATCTCGTGCATATTCATTGGGGAAATCCTGAAAACCCGACTGGATTGCGGCCCTCGAGGAGGGACTTTGACATCCCTGCTCTAGTCGAAAAACTACTGCCTGCTTAAGAGGAGGCGGTAGCGGCTAGCAAGCGGGGCATTATAGCGTGCGCTATTCCACGTGTTAAGGCCCTAACACGCCTTTGTAAAAGGAGCCCCATGTGGTAGGGCGGTATATAAAAATAAAATTATTATTATTATTATTTGAAGCTCTGACTTTGAAGGTTATGAGGGCTATTTTATCCGTTAGTCTGGGTGTGATCGGAAGCCAATGGGCATTTTCTTTCTGAGCTGTCTTCAGTGGGTGCCACTGCTTACAAATATTTTTTTATCTGATGTCTCTTAGAAACTGTGAGGTACTATTTTAAGTGGTGGCAGTCACTAAATTTTTTTTTAATGCATTTCAGACAGTTGTTGAAAACTTATTTGTTTAACAAATTTTATGTATGAATAAGGTTATGCCTTTTTTTAAATATATATTTGCATTTTGCTGATGTTGTTCAGTTATCGTACCGTGCAAACTGCAATGAATTGTGAGGAATTGTGGTATATAGGAAATAAATTCTTCTGAACAGCAAAACCTTGGTTTGTGAGCATAGTTCGTTCCAGAAGCATGCTTGTAATCCAAAGCATAAGAACATAAGCAGTGCCTCTGCCGGGTCAGACCAGAGGTCCATCCCGCCCAGCAGTCCGCCCCCGCGGCGGCCCAACAGGTCATGACCTGCCTTAATCACCAGAAGGGGCCCCCTTGCCCCCTAGGTTTCTCATCGAAGTCCTATCTTCCCATCAATGTCCTAACCCTCCGGCCTTGCACCTGCACGACCTGGTGAGCTGTCTATACTTATGCAACACCCCAGCACCTCCCTCAGTACCCCACGATCCCCTTTTCCCTCAGGAATCTGTCCAATCCCTGTTTGAATCCCTGTACTGTACTCTGCCGGATCACTTCCTCCGGGAGCGCATTCCATTTGTCCATGACCCTTTGGGTGAAGAAAAACTTCCTTGCATTTGATTTGAACCTATCTCCCTTCAGTTTCTCTGAGTGCCCCCTCGTACCTGTCGTCCCTTTTAGTCTGAAGAACCTGTCCCTGTCCACCCTCTCTATGCCCCTAAGTATTTTGAAGGTCTCTATCATATCCCCCCTGAGCCTCCTCTTTTCCAGAGAGAAGAGCCCCAGTTTATCCAGCCTCTCAGCATATGGGCAGTTTTCCAGCCCTCTTACCAGTTTCGTTGCCCTCCTTTGGACTCTCTCAAGAACTGCCATGTCCTTCTTGAGGTGCGGCGACCAATATTGAACGCAGTATTCCAGATGTGGGCGCACCATCGCTCGATACAGCGGCATGATGACTTCCCGCGTCCTGGTTGATATGCCCCTCTTGATGATGCCCAGCATCCTGTTGGCTTTCTTCGAGGCTGCTGCACACTGTGCGGATGGTTTCATGGATGGATCCACTAGCACTCGTATATCAAAGCAAATTTCCCCATAGAAAATAATAGAAACTCAAGACAATTCGTTCCACAACCCAAAAACTTTAATACAAAATACTATATGTACTCGTATTGCAAGACCTCGCTCATTTAGAACAGTCACTACACTCCCGCAGCGTCAGCGAGAGAAGAACCATCGGCTCAGTTGTGATGGTGTGACGCGTGTATACTGTATGTACTCGTATTGCAAGTCCTCGCTCGTTTAGAACAGTCACTATGCTCTCGCAGCGTCAGAGAGAGAAGAACCATCGGCTCAGTTGTGATGGTGTGACGCGTGTATACTGTATGTACTCGTATTGCAAGTCCTCGCTCGTTTAGAACAGTCACTATGCTCTCGCAGCGTCAGAGAGAGAAGAACCATCGGCTCAGTTGTGACGGTGTGACGCCTGTATACTGTTTGTACTCGTATTGCAAGACCTTGCTCGTTTAGAACAGTCACTACGCTCCCGCAGTGTCAGCGAGAGAAGAACCATCGGCTCAGTTGTGATGGTGTGACGCGTGTATACTGTATGTACTCGTATTGCAAGACCTCGCTCGTTTAGAACAGTCACTATGCTCCCGCAGCGTCAGCGAGAAAAGAACCATCGGCTCAGTTGTGATGGTGTGACGCGTGTATACTGTATGTACTCGTATTGCAAGACCTCGCTCGTTTAGAACA
Source organism: Geotrypetes seraphini (assembly GCF_902459505.1). Classification (NCBI taxonomy): domain Eukaryota; kingdom Metazoa; phylum Chordata; class Amphibia; order Gymnophiona; family Dermophiidae; genus Geotrypetes; species Geotrypetes seraphini. The sequence goes on along the minus strand of NC_047091.1, from coordinate 173,903,813 downwards.
GTCACTATGCTCCCGCAGCGTCAGCGAGAGAAGAACCATCGGCTCAGTTGTGATGGTGTGACGCGTGTATACTGTATGTACTCGTATTGCAAGACCTCGCTCGTTTAGAACAGTCACTATGCTCCCGCAGCGTCAGCGAGAAAAGAACCATCGGCTCAGTTGTGATGGTGTGACGCGTGTATACTGTATGTACTCGTATTGCAAGTCCTCGCTCGTTTAGAACAGTCACTATGCTCTCGCAGCGTCAGAGAGAGAAGAACCATCGGCTCAGTTGTGACGGTGTGACGCCTGTATACTGTTTGTACTCGTATTGCAAGACCTTGCTCGTTTAGAACAGTCACTACGCTCCCGCAGCGTCAGTGAGAGAAGAACCATCGGCTCAGTTGTGATGGTGTGACGCGTGTATACTGTATGTACTCGTATTGCAAGACCTTGCTTGTTTAGAACAGTCACTACGCTCCCGCAGCGTCAGCGAGAGAAGAACCATCGGCTCAGTTGTGATGGTGTGACGCGTGTACACTGTATGTACTCGTATTGCAAGACTTTGCTCATTTAGAATCATCGGCTCAGTTGTGATATGTATGTACTTGTATTGCAAGACATTGCTTGCATATCAAGTTAAAATTGAACCAAATGTTTTGCTTGTCCTGCAAACCAAGTTACTTGCAATCCAAGGTTTTACTGTATACGTGATATCCAGGCACTGAAAATCTGATATGTGTGGATGCAGTTCAGTGCTGATATTAAGCATTAACCAGTTAAGTTAAACTGTACAAAGAGAGGACTGCTCTTTATGTGGCAATAAATTGGCTGGCTAACTTACTTAAGGGCTGATTATTAGCATTTAACTGGTTAAGTAATAATTGTGCCCTGTCTGTCCCTGGACCACCCACAAAATAGCTGGTTTCACTTTGACTGATCAGTGCTGGTGTTCAGGGGCGCTATATTCTTAACGATTACTGTATTCAATTAACCAACGCTACGCATTCAAGGCCCTGCTAATAGCACATAAAAGAATTTACGCCACCATGCCAGCCTACACAGAATCCAAGCTGACCCTGTACACCCCCACCCACTCCCTCTGCTCGGAAATGGAGAAACGCCTATGCATCCCCCCCAGGAATAATAATAATAATAACAGTTTATATACCGCAGGACCGTAAAGTTCTATGCGGTTTACAATGATTAAAAGATGTTGCAGATTGAGTGGAATAAACAAAGTTCAGAGTTAGTGAATGAGAGTTCTAAAGATCATTTGTCGAGGACTAAGATTGTATAGGTCAGTTACCTAAGTACTTACATTACATTACATTACATTAGTGATTTTTATTCCGCTTGTGCCTTGCGGTTCAAAGCGGATTACATAAGAAGAGAGCTGGACATTTCCAGGAGGGTACATGACATTGGAGAATACAGATTGAGGGTATAGACTTAATGACAGAGTGAGGGTGTAGACATAATAACAATGGAAGATAAATCAGGTTACATTACTATACATATCAAATATTCTGTTTCCATACTTTGGTAGGTAATCGGTTTCGGTAGGGTGAATTAGGTTCCAGGTATTTTTTTATTTATTTATTATTTTTTTATATGTATTTTTTGTCGATTGATGGTATGGTGCCAGGGAGTGAGCAAACCTGGTTGGTGGAAGAGGAGAGGGAGATTAGGTAGATTGTAAATACTTTTTGAAGAGCAGCGTTTTGATTTCTTTACGGAATGCTTTGAAGTCAGATGTTGAGGTTAACAATCTAGTGATGGAGGGTTCGAGTTTTGCTGCATGCGTTACTATGAGGTTATCATAAAGCTTTTTACGATGAGTGCCATTGAGTGGTGGATATGAGAATGGTGTCAGTGTTCTTCTTATTCTGGGTGGAAGGTTACGGTTTAGGCGTTCGTTTAGATAGGCAGGTGCAGTGCAGTACTTCAGGAACAGATGTGTTTTTAGGCGTTTCCTGAATTCCCTATAAGTAGTAGGCAAGAGCAGTTGTTCCAGGTCACTCCTGTCAGAAACCGCCCGCAAACGCTCCTACAGCCACTTCATCCCCCAACTCTGGAACCAACTCCCCCCCCCCCCCGCAAATAAGATTACAGCACTCATCGATGACCTTCCGGAAAGCGGTAAAGACCCTCCTCTTCAACTCAAATGAATAATAACAGTTTACATACCGCGGGACCGTGAATGCGTTTTACAAGGTGTCAGGTCAAAAGTGCGCCGGGACAAAGGCGTGCCCAGACAATTGAGCGCAGCGTGGAGGTGTGCGCTGCTCTAAATTACTGTTTTTAGGGCTCCGACGGGGGGGGGGCTTGGGGGGAACTCCCCCACTTTACTTAATAGACATTGCACCACGTTGTGGGGGCGTTGTGGGGTGTGGGGGGGGTTGTAACCCCCCACATTTTACTGAAAACTTCACTTTTTCCCTGTTTTTAGGGAAAAAGTTCAGTTTACAGTAAAATGTGGAGGGTTACAACCCCCCAAACCCCCCATAACGCCGGCGCGATGTCTATTAAGTAAACTGGGGGGGTTCCCCAACAAAACCCCCCGTCGGAGCCCCTAAAAACTGTAATTTTGTGCGGTGTGCGCCTCCGCGCTGCGCTCAATTGTCGGCGCGCGCTTTTGTCTTTTGCGCCGTTGTCTATGAACCATTTTAAATGATTAAAAAATAGTACAGAATGAGTGAACATAACAGAGTTAAAAGCTAGTGATTAACAGCTCTAGGGATCAAGAAAGAGTTGTACAGGTCAGCTGCCTAGATACTTCAGGAACAGATATGTTTTTAGGCGTTTCCTAAATTCCCCATAAGTAGTAGGCGTAAGCAATTGTTCTAGATCAGGGGTGTCCAACCTGCGGCCCAGGGAAGTATTTTGTGCGGCCCCGGTCGAGGACGATGCAGTGTTTTCCTCTGCTGCCCCCGGGTGTTTACCGTCTTGCCGGCTCCCTCCTCTGTCTTGCTGTAGAGACCCAGAAACATTTTTTTCGACCAATGTGGCCCAGTGAAGCCAAAAGGTTGGACACTCCTGTTCTAGATCTTAACCCCATACAACTGCATACAATTACAACTGCAATCTACCCTTAAACTCCCCCTTCCTTCTACCCTCCCTTCTCCATTCTGAACCTCTACTTAAATTCATGTTTAGCTCATTCTTAACCTGTACTTAAATTGCTGTATAATCTTTGTATTGTCCAAATATACTCCACTGTGATTGTTTGCTTGTAGGTTGTTCTGAGCTACTGGGAAGACGGGATAAAAATCGAAATAAATAAATAAACATGCCCTACAGGCGATTTCATTGGATCGGAGTCTCTCCCACCTGGTTACTTCACTTTGAATATTGACCCCTTTGATAATATAGCCAGGCTTAAGGTTCATTATTTGTCTTGCTCTGTCCCTGGCAGTGTTGAAATCCAAGCTAAAGGCCCACTTTTTGGAAACTGCTTTCAACTAAGAATGTAAGAGTTGCTGCTGCTGGGTCAGACCGGTGGTCCATCCTGCCCAGCAGTCCACTCACGCGGCGGCCCCCAGGTCAAAAACCAGTGCTTTAAATGAGCCAAGCCTCACCTGCGTACATTCCAGTTTAGCAGGAACTTGTCCAGCTTAGTCTTGAAACCGTGGAGGGTGTTTTTCCCCTGCAAAGCCTCCGGAAGAGCGTTCCAACTCTCCACCACTCTCTGGGTGAAGAAGAACGTTCCGGCTCTCCACCACTCTCTGGGTGAAGAAGAACGTTCCGGCTCTCCACCACTCTCTGGGTGAAGAAGAACGTTCCGGCTCTCCACCACTCTCTGGGTGAAGAAGAACGTTCCGGCTCTCCACCACTCTCTGGGTGAAGAAGAACGTTCAGGCTCTCCACCACCACTCTTAAATGCCCCCTCACTGCTGCCAGATACCTATACCCACTATAACCTCCCCAAACCCTGAAATGTCCTGTCTGAATTAGATTGTAAGCTCTTCTGAGCAGGGACTGTCTGTTGTTTGTTAAAATGTACAGCGCTGCCTTTCAGCCAAATGGTGTTCGTTATAACACCTTCTTTGATAGGACCTTAGCGTTTCAAGCAGGTAAACTGCAATTTTGGCTTGGTGAATGCATTCATCAAGCCACGTCTTACTGTTCTTTTTGAAAATTAATCAAGTCTTCTCTGTTTGACAAATTTATTACTTAACTTACTATTCTTAAGATTGTAACCATATTTTTAACTTTTTATTGTATGATTTTATTTTTATGGTATGAATATATTTCGCTGACCTATCAAAGCGAGTTTCCATTATTTCCTATGGGGAAACTCGCTTTGATAAACGAGCATTTTGGATTACGAGCATGCTCCTGGAACGGATTATGCTCGTAATCCAAGGTACCACTGTAGTTGTGTCTTTAATAATTTTCTAAAATAGAAATATGAAGAAGCTCCTAGCATGATTTTTCCAAACCAAACATTCAATTTAGCAGCCAGAAAAGAGAGGATCCTCTCAAGAAATCTCTTATAACGACATAATTTAATAGAAGGGTATGTAAACAAATGAACTCTATGTGTAGGCTTATTTGAGTGGTTCAAAGAAAAATGAGGAACAAGGTAGCCTGGTGGCATGCCGACATGTAACAAATGCATGTAAATTTCAACAAGACTCTGGCTTCAATTGGTAACCAGTGAAGTTTCTGATAATAGGGAGTAATGTGCTCCCATTTTTTAGGCCAAAAATCAGTCAGACTGCAGTGTTTTCAACCACTCTCAATTTTTTAAGGATTTTCTTGTAGGCGCCAAGATAGATGATATTGCAATAGTCAAGGATACTTAAAAACAGAAGACTGAACCAGCAGACGAAATGAAGCTTCATCAAAACATTTCTTTTTTTTAAAATCTTTATTCATTTTTATACTTCCAAAAAGTGTTTCATAATACAATACAATCATACAAACTTTAATATCACTTTTTATCACACATATATTGAAACATAATATATAAATCCTCCCTCCCTTCATTATAACTTAATAATTTCATATAATTTGAAAAAATAAACCCATCCTCCCCCCACCCTATACCTCAATAAATAAAAGGGGAATAAAAAAAAATTTATTAAATATAATCAATCATTACAATAATTTGCTAATGGCTCCCAAACATCAACAAATTTATTATAGCGTCCCTGTTGAATAGCTAATATTTTCTCCATTTTAAAGATATGGCACAATGAATTCCACCAGAAATTATAGTTTAATCTATCATAATTTTTCAAATTTTTAGTAATTTGTTGAATAGCAACTCCTGTCATTATTAGTAATAACTTATTGTTTTTAGAGGATATTTGACTCTTTTTCCTCATTGATGTGCCAAATAATATCGTATCATATGAAAGTGCTACCGGATTCTCAAGAAAATTATTAATTTGACTCCAAATAGATTTCCAAAAATTATGTATTAGAGGACAAAAGAACAATAAATGATCCAATGTACCAGCTTCAAGATGACAATGTCAACATCTATTAGACTTAGAGCGATCTAATTTTTGTAAATGCACCGGGGTCCAGAATGCTCTATGCAACAGAAGAAACCAAGTTTGTCTCATAGATGCAGACACTGTACATCTCATCCTCCAAGACCAAATTTGTGGCCATTGAGACGCATTAATGGTGCGAAGTTTCCAAAGCACCGAGAAACATTTCTTAAGTAATAAATCAGTATGCTGTTCCAAAGTAAGGTATCTATCCATTGTCAGTTCCAATATTTTTATAGACTGTTCTATAGTATAGTCAAGTCCATTCAAATGTATTATTGTTTCTTTGATCTTATCGTTAGGAACTGCAAGAAAAAATTTAGTTTTTTCTAAATTTAATTTCAATTTAAAGACAATCATCCAGAGTTCAATCTGGCTCAGAATGGTCGCTAGGAAATTTTTAAGCTCGACTGACATGCAAGTTAACGGGATGACTATAGTAATGTCATCCTCGTAAATATAAATAATATCAGTTGTGAGTTTATTATTATGGAACAAGTTGACATGACAGTTGAGGCTGCTTTTTGATATTCAAAAATTCAAGAAATTGCCGAAGATAACTCTGTTTGTGGAGGCATTCTCTTGAGTGAATTATGATGTAGTTATAAATGCTTCTATGAGATCATCTATAATATCGGTAACATATGCTTTAATGTGGAGTATGTTAATAGGGCAGTTGAGGCTGTTTTCCGATATTTGAGACCTTGAGAACTACTGAAGGCAACTTTTGTTTGTGGAGGTCTTCTCTTGATTGAAATGAGATTCTGATTGTAAATGTTTTTGAAGTATTTATCTATGTATGTGTTTGTTCTATGCCGATTATGTTTTATGTAAACCGCTTAAGTTTAAGCGGGTTAGAAATTTTTTAAATAAGCAAATAATGTTTATATTTATTAAAAACTTTCTATACCGCATAACAGCCTAAAAAAGGATCCAAGCGGTGTACAATATATAATACACATTCATTAAGAAAGGAACTCCATTTAAAAATAGGATCGATAAGAATAAAAGCAAAAGTTTTTTTTAAAAAAAATTTTCATAAAATACTAAGCAGTTATCATCTCCATAATAATAATTCTAATAACAATTCTAATAAAAAAGCAATCAATCTCAGGAAGCCATAATTAATACATACAATTAAAAATTTTCCATATCAAAAATTAATCATTATATAAGTCCCAGACTTAATTATTCAATTTGAGAAAGCCAATTGAAAAAAATGCACTTTTAGGTGTGTTTTAAAGTTTATGTATGATTCTTCTTTTCTCAAATCCATGGGCAAATTATTCCATAACCGCGGAACTAAATAAAAGAACGCACAATCTCTAGTTGGCGCAAGATGTGCCTTTGAGATATGAGAAATGACTACCCTATTATCATTCAAAGATCGTAATAATCGTCTTGGGGCATAAACCAACACCAAGTTAGAAAGATATGAAGGCTGTAGCGGAAATCATACTCTATGTGCCAACATCAAGATCTTAAGTTTGATCTTAAATTCCATTGGTAACCGATGGAATTTTAAATACAGAGGTGTCACATGATCACAAATATAAATATAAATTTATATAAATATAAATTTTGGGCCATCTGCAAGTTTGATCACCTTGCCATGGGTGGGACCTAGTAGCCCCAGCCATCTGAAGACTCCCAGCATGCCTCGCTCTCTGCCTCACATTCTGCCCGCTGATGATTCAGCATCTGCCACTGTCTCTCAACCTTTTCTACCACAGTACAGTGTTCCCTTGCTCATTCGGGGTTCGCGCATCACGGACTTGCTCATTCGCGGTCTGCTCTGACTGCCTCTTCCCATAGTAAAGTCGGGCTACACCAATCAGGAGCTGCGTGTCAAAGCAGCTCCTGATTGGTGTAGCCTGACTTTACTATAGGAAGAGGCGCTCGGAGCAGACCGCGAGGGATTTTCTTCGCCCACCGGCACTCTGGCTGCCCTCTCCTGCCTCCCATGCCTTTTGACAGGCGAAAAACCGCATTTGCGGGGGTTCCTGGAATGGAACCCCCACGAATTTCAGGGGAGTACTATATAGCTTTTAAAACTTCTCACCCCTTCCTGAGGTCGCCGGCAAGGAGCAGCGACTCACACACAAAGCTTGCATGGGCCCCAGAGTTTTTCTCTCTGACAAAGATTCCTGTGGTGCCAGAGGCAGTGGCGTAGCGAGGATGAGAGGCGCCCGGAGCAGTGGCACCCTCTCCCCTGCCCTGCTCCTTCCCTTCCCCCCCCATGCCTCAAGTTGTTCACCACTAAAAGCAACAAGAACGCCAATGTACCTCTCGTGACCCCGTCGGCTCTCCCTCTGATGCCACCTATGCGCGGCACCCGGAAGTGGCGTCAGCGGGAGAGACGACAAGGTCGCGAGGAGCCCATCGAGGTTGTTGTTCGTGGTCGTGAACGACTAAAGGTGCGGGGGAAGGGGGGCATGCGCATGTACTCCGCTTAGAAAATCAATAAGCAGAATGTCAAATTTTTTATAAAACTTGAGTGGGAAGGGGAGGGGTCAGAGAAGAGGAAGGGGTGCCGGCACCCCCTCGGCATCCACACTCGGGGCGGATCGCCCCCTCCCCTATCTATGTTACTGGCCAGAGGGAAGGCTCCGGTGCTGGCACAAACAGCGCGTGTGAATTGATTTGTCCGGTTACCTGCAGAAGAAAAAATAAGGTTTAAAATGTATATGGTGGTGATGGTGGAAGGGGTTTAAGAAATGGTGGAAGCTGCTGGATTGCTTGTAGGGGGATGGGAGGGAGAGAGAGATGCTAGCTTGCAAATGGGGTGAGGAGAGAGGGAGAGACTGGGGGGCAGTGAGGACAACTGTATGGAAAACTTTGTGCCCACCCACTTTGAGCTAATGCCCACCCAAAACTGTCCATCTGGCTATGCCATTGCACCGCCCTTGTCCTTTCCATCTCCAGATCATCTATAAAAAAGCTAAAAGCACTGGTCCCAGTACATATCCCTGGGATTCCCATTATTCACCCATCTCCATTGAGAAAGCTGAGAATTGAATCCTACTCTTGAATTCTTGTCGTTTAACTTATTCCCAATCCAAAACGGAATATTGCCTCCCGGAACTTTTTAATTATCTCAGGGTTCTCTCATACGAGGGACTTTGTCAAATGCCTTCTTAAAATCCTGATACACTATATCGATCGGCTTATTATTCATGTTATTATGTCGACATATCTCTCATGTCTTACAGAGCAATCTTTGAACCTCTGATTGTCCATGCAGAGAGTGTGTGTGCGTGCGTGAGTGTGTGTGTGTGTGATGGGGGTGGGGGTGAACACAGAGGTCAGACTCGAGCAGGCCCCTCCACTTTGAAACTGATGACATTTTTCTTTAGGCTCTTTCTTCAAAAAAAATTCTGCCAAGGAAGCACATGAGTTTTTATTTTTATTTTTTTTAAAAAACCTTAAAATATAAATAAATAAAATTGTTTCTTTCTTTTAAGGAAAAAAAAAAGACAATTTTAGTTGCAGGGGAATTTAATGCGGAGCTCTGTATAAAGGAAATCCCTCCAATGTCCCCGAGTATCTAAATATCACTGCATGTCAACTATTACACAGAAACTATGCTAAATGGATAGCATCCATTCTGTGTATGACATTTAATTATTTCGTAAATGTCTGACATTCATTTATGTTTCAGCGCATATGACTCAGCTCCATGGGCTGAAGCTCGGGGCCTGAAAAGCTTAAATATCTCAGTAAATTACAAGGGCCTCTATCAATCAGGGTTTGCAAAAATTGAAAAAGTGATGGATCTGTTGACCACAGACATCATTAGAGTGCTCTGGGACATGTAATTGAAAAAATACAAACAGCGCGAGTGTGCTGAAGTGTTTGTGAAAAACCGGGGCTGCTGCAAAACTGAGGGGGGAAGCTTCGGTGCTGCTTTCAGAACCATTTAACGCTGGCTTGATTTCTCTTTAGAATCAAGGCAGGGTGCTTTTTTTATGCGTTTTTCTTCAACACCGCCCCCCCTCCCCCCTTTATAAAGAATTTCCCGAGAAAATGGAGGACGCTAGGAGGAACGAAGGTTTATTTTCACGGAGGGAATCTGTGTCCCTATTTCATTTCTATGTTTGGATAAAAAGTGCGTGGTTAATGAGTGTGCCTGGACGTTTGGGGCAAGATTCAGCAAATGGTGCCACAGTTAGGTGGCATCATCATTCGCGTGAAGACGGTATTCTGTAAAGGGAGCGCTGCGCAGAGGCCCTGACTCTATATAAGATGCTTAAAGTTAGATCCTTAAATCAGTGCACTTAGAGCTGATCTAGGCACCTAAATTACACTCCTCCCCCCTTTTATCAAGCTAGAGGTTTTTAGTGCAAGCCGGCGATGTAAGTGTTCCGGCGCTATGAGCGTCGGAGCATTTACAGCGCTGGCTCTTGCTACAAATCTCTAGCTTAGCTTGATAAAAGAGGCCCTTAATTATTTAATATGCCTTAATCTGCACTGTTAATTGAAAATTATAATTAAAAACAATTAAACTTCAATTAATTAGCTGGTAGGCACCTCTCACTTCAAGGTAAGCGTCTGCTCCAAAGTTCCTACCATAATAAAAATAATAATAATAAACTTTATTTTTGTATATCGCCATACCAGTGAGTTCTAGGCAGTTTACATCAAGAAAAGCTGGACAATCAATGAATCATATAAATACACCACATATACGTATCATATAAACAATTAAGATATGAATTTATCAAACAGATATACTTTTCTAAAAGCATGATAAGATTGAGCTTGAGGAGAGAGAACGCGAGGGCACTCTCTCAAGTTAAAAGGGGATAGATTCCATACGAACATAAGGAAGTTCTTCTTCACCCAGAGAGTGGTAGAAAACTGGAACGCTCTTCTGGAACGCTGTTATAGGGGAAAACACCCTCTAGGGATTCAAGACAAAGTTAGACAAGTTCCTGCTGAACCAGAACGTACGCAGGTAAAGCTAGACTCAAATAGGTCACTGGTCTTTGCCGTGTGAGCGGACTGCTGGGCACGATGGACCACTGGTCTGACCCAGCAGCGTCAATTCTTATGTTCTAATTAGGATACTCCACCAGTTGTTCATTTTACTAGCCTGGAATGGCAAAGTTTGATCAAAGAATCTTGTGTAGCGACAAGCTTTGGGTGAGGGAAATGCAAACCAGTAAGATTTGCGTGTATTCACGTTCGTTCTATGAAATTCAAAATGAGATACAAGATAAGCTGGAGCTAAACCAAATAATACTTTGAAACAGGTACCACCAAATTTAAACAAAACTCTTGCCTCAAACGGCATGGTTAGGGGCGGATCCTGGGTGTGGTTTGACTTAGATTCCAGTAGGCACCTAACTTAAGTGCTCTCCTTTAGGCCAAGAAAACCCTGGTATAAATAGAGTGGGCCTAAGATTTCATTGCCTACCTGTGCCTAAGATTGCTTTAGGCACCGCTAGGTACGACTCTATAAACAGCGGCTAACTTTTTTTTTTTTCTTAAGTATTTTCAAATTTACAATTTGAGTAAGACTAGAAACATATACTGACATGGACTCTAGAAGAAAAAAAAAATACATATCTTGTATCAAGTTACCTAGAACATAAAATTTTGTATTAGTATCCATGTCATTGCAAATTTAAGAAAAAGGAAGGAGGGAGTTTGAAATCTCAAAGGAAATCCCCTCTATCAACAGTGCCTAACTTATGATCAACACTTGCACTCCTTGGCTTATCTCTAAGTACCTTTTTCCAAAGACCTACAGTCTTGCATTTCAGGTAGACTTTGGCTCATCGGTTCGAGCTTTGGGACCCTCCCTTGTGTTTCCCTCCCCTGCTTTTCTATTTAGATTGTAGATCTCCCTCTTCCCATCACATCCATGTCATGTCTTCACACAAGCCTGTCCTTTGACTTTTTTTTTTTCACTGTAAGCCGCTTAGAAATTTTATGATTGGTGGAACATCAAATACAAAAGCGTTAAGACAAGAATGTTCTAAGTGAGGGCTCCAAGGTGGAAGATGATATTTTCTTTCTTAAAGGAACCTTAGCCACAAGAGGGCATCCGCTGAAACTCAGGGGCGGGAAATTTCATGGCGACACCAGGAAGTATTTCTTCACAGAGAGAGTGGTTGACCATTGGAACAAGCTCCCAGAGCAGGTGATCATGGCCAACAGCGTGCCTGATTTCAAGAATAAGTGGGATGCCCACGTCAGATCTCTACGAGGGAAGTGTATAGGTATCGCCACCTGAGTGTGATCTCTAGGAGGGTAGTTAGGGAGGGTTCATAGAGTGGGCAGACTTGATGGGCTATAGCCCTTTTCTGCCGTCATTTTCTATGTTTCTATGTTTCTAAGGTGGTGAAACTCCCTTCTGAAGGAATTAAAACTAGAAAATGACACCGGAAAGTTCAAGAAAGGTATCAAGACCATCCTCTTCACAAGGGAGGGGGGTGGGGAACAATAGCGGAATCTGTACAATGGAAGCACTACCTGGAAGAAGATGGAAGCCATTGTGGCCAATCAAGACAGATGAAGAACATCCTACTTGGGAGAAGATGGAAGAAAGCTTGTTGCCCAATACGCAGCGATGCATGAAATGAACTAAGACAGAAATTCTTATATTCTTATTCTGCTCACTCGTACATAGCCTTGACTAGTGTGAGGAGGGGGGGGGGATTCTTCTGTTCATTGAATCTTTCAGAGGTTTCAAGGTTCAGGGAGCCTCTAATGCCATGGCAACGGGGAGGCTGCCATACACACTGTGTGGACTCCTCCCACTCCCAAGAGCAAATAATTACTATTGGCTCTTTTGAAAGATTCATGGGGTTTTTTCAGTGTAGAAAAATTAAGAAGTGCAGCTGGAGTGAGAAGAAGTAAGCAGTGAAAAGCCGCCTGTTTACGGCCTTCAATAACTGACTTCACGGAAGCCCAATACCAATGTTGGTATAATTAATATATATTTTATTAACAATCAATAACAGGTTACAAGAGCAAATCCTTACATCATATGGAGCTGACAGATAGTATGCCTCAAGCGCTTGAGTATACCTGGATGTCTGTCCTTCCTTATAGCCAACAGAGCTATCTTTTATATGTTTCTGATAGCCCTGGCCCACGTTGGTGCATGTTACATTGTTAGGTTTTATTGGTTACTTACAAACGTCATTACATTTATCAATTTATTAATTGGTTAACATTATCTTGTGCCATGATGTGTCATACTGTACGCACGCCCTGTTTACTAAAATAACTATCTATTCCCGTCAAATGCCATTTTAATATCAAATCATCAATTTTGAGCAAAGGTTCCAGTAAGGATCTGCCCATTCCAGGATGTATCTCGCAAATGATGTACAGTGTTACCTTGGCTTATGAGCATAATTCGTTCCAGAAGCATGCTCGTAAACCAAAATACTCGTATATCAAAACAAGTTTCCCATAGGAAATAATGGAAACTCGCTTTGATACGTTCCCCCCCCCACCCCCCCCCGAGGCCAGCGGCGCTGCTCCCCCCCCACTCGCAAAGGCCTCCCCGTGTGAACTGGCACCCCTCCTCCGCACGAACTGGCACCCTCCGCCCAAACAACTTGAACTTACTCCCCCATCTGGCACCGGCACGCAGCCCACAGGACATGCCGGTGCCGCTTGAAGATCTTCCTGCCTCTGCCGGGCCTTGAGCATGCATCTGCGCATGCTCAAGGCATGCTCAAGGCCTTCTAATTCTCGGTGAGAGGGAGAATTAGAAGGCCTTGAGCATGCGCAGATGCATACTCAAGGCCCGGCAGAGGCAGGAAGATCTTCAAGCGGCACCAGCACGTCCTGTGGGCTGCGTGCTGGTACCAGACAGGGGAGTAAGTTCAAGTTGTTCGGGCGGGGGTGCCGGTTCGCGCAGGGGTGTGTGTGTGCCGGTTCAAGCGGGGGGGGGGGCTTTGCGAGCGGGGGGAGCGATGTCGGTTCTTGGGGGGGTGCTCGCAAATCAAGTCAACACTCGGTTTGCGAGACAAGTTTTGCGAGAATGTTTTGCTCGTCTTGCAAAACACTCGCAAACCGGGTTACTTGCAAACCGAGGTTTGACTGTATTTTTGTATTCTTGGTCAGGACATGTCCTCATTCATAAGTTCACTTCCCTGTTCTTGTGGAACTACAGCAGATGTGGTACCAGTTGCCATGTAAAAGAATAAGTTTCACTTGACTTGCTTATTTTAGCATAAGTTTCCTTTGGCTTGCTGATTTCAGCAAGCATAGATTGTGCAAAGGCTGACAGCTTTAGTCAGAGCATTTTCATAAATCTTAGGCCTTTAGTAGTGTTTATTGGCCTATTATTCTGGGGGATTTTCAGGGGGTTTTGTCTTCACCTCTAGTTTCATAGAGGACTTAAAATCTTCACCTGTACACCTGTACAGGAATCTCGCTCTCTCCTCCCCCTCCTTTATCAGCAGTTGGAGTAGGGAGAAGCAGCTTGCATCTCTGATCGGTGGGAGCTGGCAGAGAATTTCTCTAAGTAGCTGGCTAGGCTCTATACATATAGCTCTGGGGATCAGCAGGGCCGGATTTAGATGAAAAGAGGCCCTAGGCTATTCCACTTATGAGGCCCTTTCACCTCCCATTTTTAAGTTTGTAAATTACATGAGAGATAATAAAATACATCATTACTGTGATATATATCAATATGTTAAATGAAACATGTTGTTATTGGTACTAACCTTTATAAAAAATGTGACACGGATAATAAATAAAAAAAAGTCGAGAACACTTATTTGGACATTTATTCTCAGCACCATATATAGTACTTGTAACAATAACTAATCAAACATAACACACAACATTTACAAAGAAACAAAATTCAAATAAAGAAAATCTTTGACTATGAAAATAAAATACGCAATAAAAATTATCATATTTTCTATCAAATTAAATTAAATATATTCAATACATTGAAGATTAAACCAAATTCAATTCAGATAAATTTATTTCATAATAATTCGCATTTAAAGTTTAAGTATGAATTATTATGAATTTTAAGTCTTAAACTAAACCAAAAGTGGAACTTTATTCAAACAAAATCCAGATCACAAAAAACAAAATATTAAATTGTATATCATATTAAATTTTATGTTAATAGTTATTTTATTTAAGAACTGATTCAATCCAAGTATACATTTAAAACGAAATAGTAGATTAGAAGAATTTCTTTCTAAACTTTTTCACACAGAATTCTTCTATAAGTTCATCAAAATCTATTTTTCTGAAGGTCTCATTTTCGATGCACAAAATACTCAATGAAGACAACCTCGTCTGGGTCATTGTGCTTCTTAACTGATTTTTGATATTTTTAAGTCTTGAAAATGACCTTTCTCCAGTACAATTAGTGTCTATTAAACTGAGAAACAGCCGTAAGATGGATTCCACATTGGGGAAGGCCATTTGGATATTTTCTTTGAATATTATTTGATACAAGTCTGTATGCGACAATGTGGAATTTTTTGAAGGTTTATGTGTTTGTCTCATCTTTTCTAATAACATTAACACGTGTTTCATATTATCGAAGTAACACGAATATAACCGAACGTCAGGATATCAATAGGTCTGTTCGTTTGTCTGTTCCAATCTACACCAATCTGCACTTTATTGATGCAAGAACAAACCAGAGCTTAGTAGCATAAGGCACGTCAATATTTGCCATAGCAATCAGTGAACGTATGAACTATACTTTGGTGCAATCTAGTATATACAAACGAACAGAGCCAATGGGCCAAACGCGTTGATCTTAACCAATACATTTTTATGTTTGTTTATTAGTCATATGCGTAGAATTTCTCCTTATTTTCGGTTCAGTGTTTTAGTGTTCACTGTTTTTAGAATAGTGTAATTTTAATTTTGATAACAATTTGAACATAAGAACATAAGAAACGCCTTCACCGGATCAGACCAAGGTCCATCTAGTCCGGCGATCCGCACACGCGGAGGCCCATTTAGGTGCTCCTTTTTGGAGACCCGGTTTTCCCGTATCCCTCAATATGACCTGCAAGAAGGTGTGCATCCAGCACTGTATTTTCTGCCACCACCTCCTCCGGGAGAGCATTCCAAGCGCCCACCACTCTTTGTGTGAAACAGAACTTCCTGACATTTGTCCTGAACCTGCTGCCATTCAGTTTCAGGCTATGACCTCTTGTCCGCGTCACATCTGAAAATGTCAGTAATGCTGCTTCCTGGTCAATTTGATCAAATCCCTTTAATATTTTAAAAGTCTCTATCAGATCCCCACGAAGTCTTCTCTTTTCGAGGGTGAACAGTCCCAGTTTTCTGAGGCGTTCCATGTAGCTTAAATTCTCCATGCCTTTTGACTAGTTTCGTGGCTCGCCTCTGTACCCTCTCCAACAGAATTTTATCCTTCTTAAGGTATGGAGACCAGTGTTGGACACAGTATTCTAAGTGTGGTCTGACCATTGTTCTGTAAAGTGGCATTATAACATCTTCCGACCTACTCGTGATCCCCTTCTTAATCATGCCTAACATCCTATTTGCTTTCTTCGCCGCCGCCGCGCATTGAGCCGATGGTTTTAGGGTTCTGTCTATCAGCACCCCCAAATCCCTTTATTGTTCGCATTTGGCTAATGTCACCCCCGACATCTTGTATTCATGTTCTTTGTTTTTCTTTCCCAGATGCATCACCTTGCATTTGTCTATGTTAAAACTCATCTGCCACTTTATCGCCCACGTTTCCAACGTTTGAATGTAGGCCCCTCTTGATCTTGAGGCCCTAGGCTGAAGCCTAGTTAGCCTATAGGAAAATCCGGCCCTGGGGATCAATGTCCCAGACCATGAATATACATGGTAAAAGGGGGAATTTCTATTTGTCCTTTTTACTCTCCTTTACCTGATCATGTCTTCTGGCCTGACTCATGTGTACATAACCAGCCACAGGGTACCATAGGAGACCAGAGATTACACTTATAAAAGGTATGCATTTCCCACATCAAATCTTATAGTTGCTTTTACTGTTCTTCTTTTGGATATTTAGACCTGGATTTTTATTGACTGCTGATATAACTTCCTTATACAAAGCATTACACTTATGGAACACCTTTTCAAGTCCCCAATGTATTTTTTCTTTTAGAAGTGATTTTAGTTGAAAGAACATTTTGCATTGAAAAACATGTTCGTCTGGTTCCCCAGGGAGTTCTTAGAATTCAGTCCACTGTACATGCTTTTAGCTGTGATTTAAGACACAAAAAGGAACTGAATTACCACATGCTTGCAACTTGTGAGCTGTAATGCCAATTGTCAAAGATTCAGTCCTAGTTTTAGCTGTGCTAGAAAAATTTTATTTATATCATTTCGAAAAGAAATCGAAACTCTGCTATTCAAAAAATCTATACAGCCTTCTTACCCCCCCCCTCGCATCCTCCCTCGTATCCTCCCTCCTCCTTGTAAATTTCCAGCTGACCTCCTACCCCTCTACTAATATCTCCTCAATGACTCTATCAATTACCCAACCCCAAACTGCATCTTCCCTACAAGTATACCTCAATTCTCCACCCTTCCTTCTATCTCTCACCAATGCCTCTACTATGTAACCGACCCTAAATTGTAACTTCCTGGAAATGTCCAGCTTTCTTCTACTGTAATCCGCTTAGAACTGCAAGGTACAGGCGGAATAGAAGTCACGAATGTAATGTAATGTAATATATATATAATAATAATAATAATTTCTTTCTTATATACCGCCAAAGCCATAGTAGTTTGAGACATGGCTGAAATTCAGTTGGCAGGAAGCATCCTGCATAAGGGCTGGGGTCAGTGCTGATCCCGGATATTCAATGCTAGGCCATTTCCAATGATTTAATTTTTTTTTTTTGGGCTGGCGCTAACGTAACCAGCTCAGCAAATATTCAGTGGCAGGTTAAGGCCTTTTTATCAAGCTGTGTCAGAGTTTTTTTATTGGCGGTCACTGCGGTAAAAGGAATTCTATGAGCGAAGGAGGTTTTACTGCAGCGGCCGGTGATAAAAATGCCTAACGTGGTTTGATAAAAGGGGGGGGCATAAGTTAATAATGGCCAACGATACCACTGCTATTTATGCGGTCCGATTTTCCCGCTAAACTTAGCTGGGCAGCTCCGAATATTACTGGTTATCGCACGAAATATTGAAGAACTAAGGCCAGTACTGGGCAGACTTGCACGGTCTGTGTCTGTATGTGGCCATTTGGTGGAGGATGGGCTGGGGAGGGCGTCAATGGCCGGGAGGGTGTAGATGGGCTGGCGTGAGCTTTGACGGAGACTTCAGCTGTTGGAACCTAAGTACTGTACCAGGCAGAGCTTTGGATTCTTGCCCAGAACCAGCTAAAAAAAACAACAACAAATTTTTAGATTGAATCAGGTTGGACAGACGGGATGGACCATTCGGGTCTTTATCTGCCGTCATCTACTATGCTATTATGTTACTATGACATAGCCAGTTAACTTTTCTGGCACTGATCGAGTATATTCAGCAGAGATAACTGGTTATCTCACACCGAATATTCATGGTTAGGCACCAAAATACTATTTAACAGGGGAGTGGCTGATTCTGGCTGGTTAAATAGCTTTGTTTGGGACTTGAACAAAATGTTTGTCAAAAATGTGGTATAAAGAGAGACGTCCTGGCGGTCTGGGACCTCCCAATGGCCTGGATGTCCAGATAGAGGATTTTCAAACAAAAATTATTTCTAGATGTATGGTGGTTTGCCTTTTGAAAATAGGCCTAAGAACATAAGCAATGCCTCCGCTGGGTCAGACCTGAGGTCCAGGACCTGTGCAGTAATCCTCTATCTATACCCCTCTATCCCCTTTTCCAGCAGGAAACTGTCCAATCCTTTCTTAAATCCCAGTACCGTACTCTGCCCTATTACGCTCTCTGGAAGCACATTCCAGGTGTCCACCACACGTTGGGTAAAGAAGAACTTCCTAGCATTCGTTTTGAATCTGTCCCCTTTCAACTTTTCCGAATGCCCTCTTGTTCTTTTATTATTCGAAAGTTTGAAGAATCTGTCCCTCTCTACTCTCTCTATGCCCTTCATGATCTTGTAAGTCTCTATCATATCCCCTTTAAGTTTCCTCTTCTCCAGGAATAAGAGACCCAGTTTCTCCAATCTCTCAGCGTATGAAAGGTTTTCCATACCTTTTATCAGACGTGTCACTCTCCTCTGAACCCTCTCGAGTGTCGCCATATCCCTCTTAAGGTACGGCGACCAATATTGGACGCAGTACTCCAGATGCGGACGCACCATCGCCCGATACAACGGCAGGATAACTTCTTTCATTCTGGTTGTAATACTCTTCTTGATTATACCTAGCATTCCATTCGCTTTCTTAGCGGCCACTGCGCACTGTGCCATCGGCTTCATTGTCATGTCCACCATTATCCCCAAGTCCCTTTCTTGGGTACTCTCATTCAATAACATCCCTCCCATCGTATAGTTGTACCTCAAGTTTCTGCTTCCCACATGTAATACTTTACATTCTCAACGTTGAACTTCATCTGCCATCTCGTCGCCCATCCCCCTAGTTTGTTCAAGGCCCTTTGCAATTCTTCGCAGTCCTCTTTAGTCCGAGCTCCACTAAATAGTTTGGTGTCGTCCGCAAATTTTATTATCTCACACTTCGTCCCTGTTTCCAGGTCATTTATGAATATATTAAATAGCAGCAGCCCGAGCACCGAGCCTTGCGGGACACCACTCGTGACCCTCCTCCAGTCTGAGTAGTAACCCTTCACTCCTACCCTCTGTTTCCTACCCGCCAACCAGTTTCTGATCCACCCCATGGTTCTTCCATTTCCGGAGTAGATGTTCATGGGGCACCTTGTCAAAGGCTTTTTGGAAATCTAGATATATGATGTCTATGGGGTCTCCTCTGTCCATCCGTTTGTTAATTCCTTTGAAGAAGTGCAATAAGTTCGTTAGGCACGATCTCCCCCTGCAGAAACCATGTTGGCTGGTTATCAGAAGTTCGTTTCTTTCAAAATGTTCATCAATGTTTTCTTTTATCAGTGCTTCCGCCATTTTCCCCGGAACCGAGGTCAGACTCACCGGTCTGTAGTTTCCCGGGTCACCTCTTGATCCCTTTCCAAAGATGGCCGTAACGTTGGCCATCTTCCAATCCTCCGGGATCACGCCTATTTTCAGGGATAGATTGCAAATTTTCTTCCTTCCGACTTTGGACATCTAGCGCCAAACGCCCAAATCGGACTTAGAAGTATGTTTTGAAAATGCCCCTCTATGCATTTTGGAGCAACAATGAGAAAAATAAACCAGATACATTCATTTTGAGTTTTCACGTGTAGAGATTTTCTATGGACTGTAAACTGATAGACGGTAATGAAATCGTGTTAACCCACTTGTTATCATCAGGATTTACAATACGGAGACTGAGCCCTCTGTTTTCATAATAAAAATTTTAATCATTTTGAACACTGCGCTCAGGTTTTGTCTTTGTTCAGCTGTGAATTTTAGTGTTGAATGTATCGCACGCACGAACCCTGTGCAACAGATGCGTCACGGCAGAAGAAAAGTTGACAACCACCGCTCCAAACTCAAGACCTGGGAGTGATGGTAGACCCAACCTTGAAGGCGTTGGCACAGTGTGCGACAGCCTCAAAGAAAGCAAACAAAATGTTGGGTATCATTAAGAAAGTATCACGACCCGGACAAAGGAAGTCATCCTGCCACTGTATCGTGCAATGGTGCGCCCGCACCTGGAGTACTGTGTCCAGTACTGGTTGCCGTCCCTCAAGAAGGACATGGCGGTACTTGAGAGAGTCCAGAGAAGAGCAACTAAGCTAATAAAGGGTATGGAGGACCTCTCATATACTGACAGACTGAAAAGGCTGGGGCTTTTCTCCCTGGAAAAGCGGAGACTTAGAGGAGACATGATAGAAACCTTCAAGATCATGAAGGGTGTAGAAAAAGTAGACAGGGACAGATTTTTCAAATTACGGGGAACTACAAGTACAAGGGGGCACTCAGAGAAATTGAAAGGAGAAAGGTTTAGAACAAACGCCAGGAAGTTCTTTTTCACCCAGAGGGTGGTGGATATATGGAACGCGCTACCAGAGGATGTGATAAGCAGGAGCACGCTACAGGGCTTCAAAGAAGGTCTTGACAGGTACCTGGAGGACAAAGGGATTGAGGGGTACAGATAGGAGTAGAGGTAGGTTATAAGGATAGGATTAGAGGTAAGTTACAAAATTAGTCTGGGACCACTGTTCAGGCAATAGGCCTGATGGGCCGCCGCGGGAGTGGACCGCTGGGCAAGATGGACCTCTGGTCTGTCTCAGCGGAGGCAACTTCTTATGTTCTTATGTTCTTAAGTTTGTGTCTGGACACCTGAAAACATGGCTATTTTCAAAAATGTAAATTTCCGCTTCCCCCTACCGCCAACTCCCTCTGTACTGTTGTAAACCGTGTCGCGCTCTATATTTATAGAGAAGATGCGGTATATAAGCTTAAAGTTTAGTTTTAGTTTAGGGCTCCTTTTACTAACGGCCTCTTTTACAACGACGCACTAGCGGCTGCCCGCGGCAACAGCCCCGAAGCCCTCTACATCTCTGTGGGCTTTGGGGCCATTAGCGCGGCTTTGTAAAAGAGGCCGTAAGATGTGCTAAGCATGTTAGCACGGGTTAAATATTAGCGCGTGCCAACCAGCCGCTAAGTGCTAACGCATGCATGTTGGTCTATGGACATGTTAGCGGTTAGCGCGTGCATGTATCTAGCATGCGCTAAACGCGCTCTAAAACGCATAGCACACCTTAGTAAAGCAGGGGTTGGTTTGGTTCATGCTGTATGATTGTTTGATTGGTTTGCGCTATCTTCGGGGATTCACAAACATCAACCACAGCTATTTATTTACTTCTAATCAACTCATAAATTGCAGAATCAGTGTGTATCGTATAAAACCAGTGACAATGTACCACAGGATTTCTTTCCGCATTACAAATGCCCTCAGGGTTCAGAAGGTGCTAATGCATTACCCATTTCCATTCTAACTTTTGCTTACTCCCAGGAAATTCAGAATTGAGGAAGTCTCAGTAATTCTGTGCTCCCGTCTCGGTTAATTGCGTCGCCTGATTTCCTCCAGCAGAAACAAGAATGCGTTCTTATCATTTATCTGTCGGCGGTGATATTTCATTTGTATTTATAGACCCGGCGTAATTATCGCTACCAATCTCTTTAAAGTGACTTTGCCATTCCAAATATGCAGAAGGCCTGATTTATGAACGGTTTTTGCTGCATTTTGTGGTGTAGGAAAAAGACAAGCCTGTTATAAATCAGCCCCTCAATGTTCATAATTGTTGTATTTTTATTTGCCTGTTTGTATTGAGCTCATTTTATCTACGGTTGGCGATCGAGCCATTATTTCAGGTTTGCGAGGTACTGAATTTTATTGTCCTCGGCAGCAAATTCATTTATGTTTTGATAAGATTTCCATGCAGGAGCATTACCGGACACGAGGAGCGTGTTTGAAGAATACTCCCAGGGACCAAGGACGTTCCTCGGCACAGTATCCACAATAAAACAATAAGCCGTCGGATTTTATCACCAGATAACTGTGTGAAATAATGCATACCATAAAAGATAGCAGCTAAGGTTGTGTGAGCACAGTAGTTTTGTGGCAGACGAGTTAAATTATGTTGAATTGCACCAAGTTTGTTTGCCACCATATGTTTGAAATTCCACGTATGCCCGCCTACTACTGCTATTTGTCATTTCTATAGCGCTGAAAGGCGTACGCAGCGCTGTACGTTTAACTTTTCAATAGATGGTCCCTGCTCAGAAGAGCTTACAGTTTAATTTGGGCAGACAGACAGGACATCTCGAGGTTTCGGTGTTTCTAGCAGAAGGAACGGCACGGTGGGTAGAGTCGAAAGCAGTTTCCAAAAAGTGGGCTTTTATTTTGGATTTGAACATGCATCGACTCTGGCAACCTGTTCCAGGCATGTGGCGTGGCGAGAAAGAAAGGATGGAGTCTGGAGTTGGCGGTGGAGAAGAAGGGTCCATATAATAGGAACTTACCCGACGGGGGAGATCGGTGAGGGGAGATATTGAGGGGCTACGGAGTGAATGCACTTGTAAGTCAGAAAGAGGAGTTTGAACCATATTCAGAAACAGATGGGGAGCCCATGAAGTGACTTGAGGAGAGGGGTAACTGGGCGTGACGACTTTTGCGGACTATGGGCTCCTTTTACAAAGGTGCGCTAGAAACATAGAAACATAGAAACATAGAAAATGACGGCAGAAAAGGGCTATAGCCCACCAAGTCTGCCCATTGCAATTTGCCTCCCCCCAGAGTTCATTCCCTTAGAGATCCCACATGAGTATCCCATTTCTTCTTAAAGTCAGTCACGCTGCTGGCCTCAATCACCTGCAGTGGTAGTCCATTCCAACGCTCCACCACTCTCTCGGTGAAAAAGTACTTTCTGGAGTCGCCATGAAATTTCCCTCCTCTGATTTTCAGCGGATGCCCTCTGGTTGTTGAGGGTCCCATGAGACAGAAGATATTATCTTCTGACTCGATACGTCCCGTGATGTATTTGTACGTTTCGATCATGTCTCCCCGTTCTCTTCTTTCTTCAAGTGAATACATACGCAATTTTTTTAGTCTTTCTTCGTACGTGAGATCCTTGAGCCCCAGGACCATCCTGGTCGCCATTCGCTGAACTGACTCGATCCTCAGTATGTCTTTACGGTAGTGTGGTCTCCAGAACTGAGCACAGTATTCCAAGTGAGGCCTCACCATGGATCTGTACAACGGCATCATGACTTCAGGTCTCCTGCTGACAAATCCTCTACGGATACAACCTATCATCTGTCTTGCCCTGGAGGAAGCCTTCTCCACTTGATTGGCAGCCTTCATGTCCTCACTAATAATCACCCCTAGATCGCGTTCTGTCTTGGTCTCAACTAAGGTCTCACCATTCAGTACATAATTTTTGTGCGGATTTTTCTTTCCCAGGTGCATCACCTTGCATTTTTTAGCATTGAAGCTTAGCTGCCAAGTAGTTGACCATCTTTCCAGCAGTCGTAGATCGTGTGTCATATTATCAGGTAATAAGCTTTTGCCTATTATGTTGCAAAGTTTGGCGTCGTCAGCGAATAGTGCTACCCTTCCTTTAAGTCCTTGTGTCATATCTCTTATGAATAAATTGAATAGAATTGGGCCCAGAACTGAGCCCTGCGGCACCCCACTGGCCACTCTTGATGCCTTGGATGGGGTACCGTTCACCACCACCTTCTGAAGTCTACCGCTTAGCCAATCTCCAATCCATGCAGTTAGAGTGCTTCCTAATCCTATCGCTTTCAATTTGTTCAATAGCCTTCTGTGTGGGACGCTATCAAATGCTTTACTGAAGTCCAAATATACCACGTCCAGTGACTCTCCTGCATCCAGTTGTCTAGTAACCCAGTCGAAAAAGCTAATCAGATTAGATTGGCAGGATCTACCCTGGGTGAACCCGTGCTGGTGGGGGTCTCGTAATTTTTCTTCGTCCAGGATTATGTCAAGGTTCCGTTTGATCAGTGTTTCCATGAGTTTACACACTATAGACGTGAGACTCACCGGTCTGTAGTTTGCCGTCTCTGTCCTGCAGCCCTTTTTGTGGAGTGGGATTACGTTGGCGGTTTTCCAGTCCAAGGGGACTTTTCCTGTGCGTAGGGAGAGATTGAAAAGCTCAGATAATGGTTCGGCCAGGACTCCACATAGCTCCCTGAGCACCCTGGGGTGCAGGTTGTCCGGTCCCATGGCTTTGTTTACTTTGAGTTTCGATAGTTCGTTGTAGACGTTACTGGGCGTAAACTCGAAGTCTTGAAACGGGTCTTTCTGGACATCTCCCGTCTGAAGCTGTGGACCAGCTCCCGGTGATTCGCAGGTGAAGACTGAACAGAAGTATTCGTTCAGTAGTTCTGCCTTGGCAGAATCTGATTCTGCAAAATTACCATCTGATTGCTTCAGCCGTTCTATACCATCTTTGTTTCTTTTCCTGTCACTAATATAGCTAAAGAAAGATTTATCCCCTTTCTTGATATTCCGTGCTAGTTTTTCCTCCATTCGGAGTTTGGCCTCTCTGACTTTCTTTTTAACGGCTTTAGCTCCGTCTAGATAGTCTTCTTTCGCCCCCTGGTTTCCTAAATGTTTGTAGGTGATGAATGCCTCTTTTTTCTTTTTAACTAGGTCTGAAATTTCTTTAGTGAACCATTGGGGTCTTTTGGGTCTCCTGCATTTACTTACTGTTCTTATGTATCGGTTTGTTGCTTCATGTAGGATGGACTTCAGAGACAACCACATATCCTCTAAATTTTCAGATTTTGTTTGTTTATATAGCTCCTGATGGACAAATTCTCTCATGCGGTTGAAGTCTGTGCCTTTAAAGTTGAGAACCCTTGTTGCTGTGCTTGATTTAGAGAAGCCTTTCTTAAGGTTGAGCCATACCATATTATGGTCGCTGGAGGCCAGTGTATCGCCTACTGAGACGTCCGAGACGCTATCTCCGTTGGTGAGTACCAGGTCTAGAATCGCCTTGTCCCTGGTGGGTTCCAGTACCATTTGCTTGAGACGTGCGCCTTTTATGGAGGTTAATATTCTTTTACTGCTACCTGTAGTCGCTGAGAGTGTGTTCCAATCTGCGTCTGGCATGTTGAAGTCTCCTAGCATTACTGTGTCACCGCGTAGTGTGATGTTCTCTATGTCCTCGATTAGTTCCATATCTTTGTTTTCCTGTTGTCTGGGTGGTCTGTATATCACACCAAGGTATAGGCATTTTTCATTCCCTCTGGCCAGGTTAACCCAAAGGGATTCCCCGGTGTATCTTACATCTGTAATTCTGGTAGTTTTGATGCTTTCCTTAGTGTACAGCGCTACACCCCCTCCCAATCTACCTTCCCTGTCGCAACGAAGTAGGTTATAGCCTGGTATGACCATATCCCACCTATGCGAGTCCGTGAACCAGGTTTCGGATATGGCTATCACATCAAGATCGGCATTTGTTATTTCAGTCTCCAATTCTAAGATTTTATTGCCCAAGCTGTGTGCATTAACATACATAGCCTTCCATATCTGTGGGGAATTTCCCTTATGAGTTAGTGTGGCTATAATGGTGCGCTACCCGAAAAACTACCGCCTGCTCATGAGGAGGCGGTAGCGGCTGGCACGCACGGATATTTAGAACGCACCATTCCGCGCGTTAAGGCTCCAACGCACCTTTGCGAAAGGAGCCCTATGAGTTACGTAGTAGCATTTTGAACGGATTGAAGGGGAGAGAGATGGCCGCTAGAGGCACCCGGCCCTGAAGCCAGCCTGGTTCTGCTGAGCAGCGTCGACTCAGAGAAGGCGCTGCAGCCGCTAGCTTCGGCCATGATGAGGAGCGACCCCCCACGACCACCACCGCCACCACGAGGGGGAGGCCATGGTTGGCGCCGCAAACGGTCGGAGAGACGCAAGCGGTGCCTGTCCTGAAAGGAGACAGATTCAGCCGATTTGACATGCAGGAGGAGAGAGTGAATACCTTAGACGAGTTGATGACCGGAGACTGTGGATTTGGGGCTTCCGGTTTGCTGACAAGGATCGGATGACATCTGGAGAAGTTTGGCAGCCAAAGCAGTGAAGTCATTTCAAGCTGGACTTCAGTCTTGACTGTTTTTGTTTTTGTTTTTTCACTTTCTTTTTAGTTTATGATATTTTATTTTTAAATCTCATTCATTGTTTTGCCACTTGGTTTTTGTTTCCTATTTTATTATTTAAATTTCATTTAAATTTCCCAAGCATTCTATAGTTTCAAGGGTTCTCCCTTCTGCTTCTATTTCCTATCTCCCCTCTTTTTTCAACCTTTCAAAGTCCTTTAGACCATTGTAGTCTTATTAGAATGTTTATTTTCTTATTTTTTCTCTTCTATCTCTATTTTATTTTTTTCATTACTCTTCTAATTGTTATTTTTCTAGGTACTTTAGCTAGAATGTGAGCCTTCGGGACAGTAAGGGAATATCTAAGTACCTATTTTACTTATAATTTTAATGTACCCTATTGTCTATTTTTCTTAGAATCCTAACGGAGTTTAGCAGTATATAAGAAATAAATTACATTACATTACATGTTTAAGTAGAAGACCGGAGAGAAATACATTGCAGTAGTCTAAGCGAGAGGTGATGAGAGCGCGGATAAGGGTTTTTTTGGTCATGTGCTCGGAGAGGAGAGGTCAGATTTTGGCAATATTATAGAGGAGGAAGTGACAGATTTTAGCGGTTTGTTGGATCTGAGTGGAGAAGGAGAAAGAGGAATCCGACACTACCCTGAGGTTGCGAGTTGACATGAGAGCGTAGACAGCGGACGGTGGGAGGTTTAGGAAGAAAAATAAGAAGTTCGGTTTTAGATGGCGGTGAGACATCTAAGCAGCAGTTTCAAGTTTTCAAGTTTCAAGTTTAATAAATTCTTTGATTGGATCGCAAAATCTCATTTCAATGCGATTTACATCAGATAAAAATCAAATCAAATAATAAAGTCCACATACATCACATATACCGCTAATTGACATTAAAACATTAGGGAAAAGGGCAGCTTGAATTACAATATTAAAAAAAATAAAACCACAAATAAAATCGGGTATAGGTTTAGTACACACAGGATGGGAGATAAATACCCACAAATTTCAGTGAACCTCCTCGTCCTACCCAAAAATATAGTACGACTGATCTATTAGAAAGCGTCTTTAAAAAGCCAGCTCTTTAGAAGACTTTTAAATTTGTTCAATAGTTTTTCTTCTCTTAGATTAAGTGGAAGTAAGATCCAGATTTGGGGGGCCGAAACAGAAAAAATCATATCTCTCCTAGAGTATATAACTTTTAAAGAAGGGACCGCTAATAGGGCTTTGTCTTATGATGTTAAAGATTTTAATGGGGGTATATGGTATTAAATATCTTTCTAGAAATGTCGGGGCTTTATTTATGAGTATTTTATGAGTAAGTAGAGCTATCTTAAAGATGATTCTATGGATTACTGGTAGCCAGTGTTTTTCCTTTAAAAGTGGTGTTACGTGATCAA
Source organism: Geotrypetes seraphini (assembly GCF_902459505.1). Lineage (NCBI taxonomy): Eukaryota > Metazoa > Chordata > Amphibia > Gymnophiona > Dermophiidae > Geotrypetes > Geotrypetes seraphini. The sequence goes on along the minus strand of NC_047091.1, from coordinate 173,876,275 downwards.
ATTTTTTCTTTTTTCATAATTATTTTTATTGCGGTATTTTGAATGATCTGGATTCTACGTATTTCTTTTAAAGAGGCCCCAGTGTCGGACAGGCAGGCTGAGACTCGGGCCTGAATTCCTGTAGAGATATCTAGTGTGGAGAGGTAGATCCAGGTAGTCATCAGCATAGATCTTCCCAGTTTGCCTCCACGCAGGCAAACTGGGAAGATCCCTCCTCTCCAAAATCACGGGCCTTTGGAACGATCTCACTGTCCCGCTGCGGAATCTGGGCTCCCTCCAACCATTCCGAAAACAACTGAAAACCTGGCTTTTCTCTAGCATATAACTTCTCTTCCCCTGTTTACATCCCTCTTTTTACATGCTTTGTATATCCTTCCCCTCTCTCTTCCTATTTTTTATCTTTATGCTTTGTAAACCGTGTCGAGCTCCACTTCCGTGGAGATGATGCGGTATATAAACCTAAGGCTTAGTTTAGTTTAGTTTAGAGGTGATATTGAAAAGCATGGGAGGAGATCGGTGTACCGAGTTAGCTGAAGCCATTTTAAGTGATTTAAAGCCCTGTTGTAATAATTGGGCATCTAAAAACCCAAGCCATTATTAAACAATTGCGCGTGCAAATAAGATCGGCGGACAGGAGCGAAGATGTCCTCCATTTGCATGCGCAGAAAACCACGATGAAAACTAAAACATAAACGCCCTCTCCTGCTGCACTATTGGACGCGTGGAAGGGAGAGGAGGGGAGGGCGAAGAGACGTCGACTTTTTTCACTCGCGCATAAAACATGCCTTTCTCTCCCCAAAACTACTATAAATTCTGGTAAATCTTGTCATTTGTTCTTAATGTAAAATGTAATCAAGACCCACAGCCAGAAACACACAAGATTTGGGTATCACACACGCGCTCAAGAAGAAACATTGGCTTTTAGCATGCGCATATGAAACATGCCTGCCTTTCCCCAAAACTCAAAAGAAGCGTGATTTTACTACCCTCCATTAAAAATTCTTATTTATTCAATTTTCTATACTGTTCTCCCAGGGAAACTCAGAATGGTTTACATGAATTTATTCAGATACTCAAGCATTTTTCTCTGTCTGTCCTGGTGGGCTCACAATCTATCTAATGTACCTGGGCCAATGGGGGGATTAAGTGACTTGCCCAGGGTCACAAGGAGCAGCGTGGGTTTGAACCCACAACCTCAGGGTGCAGAGGCTGTAGCTTTAACCACTGCACCACTCTAGAAATCAAAATGTAGCAAAAGTGAGCCAAGTATAGGACAATCAAATCATTGTGACATCACTGATGAGGTTGGCTCTTATTGGTGGAATGAGACATTATGATGTCACAATACCAGCTCTGGTTATCAGAGGCTGAGACTTTTCACACTATTTATTCATTCAATTTTCTATACTATTCTCCCAAGGGAGCTCAGAACAGTTACATTAATTTCTTCAGGTACTCAAGTATTTTCTCACAATCTATCTAATGCACCTGGGGCAACGGAAGGATTAAGTGATTTTGCCCAGGATCACAAGGAGCAGCGTGGGTTTGAACCCACAATCTCAGGGTGCTGAGGCTGTAGCTTTAACCACTGCACCACACTCTCCCCCTTTTTTTTTTTTCATCAGCCATGGTTAAAACACAAGTGCTGGCAGTGTAACGGCATCCTCCCCGGATCAATCGCTTCTTTATGTCGCCAAAAGTCGATGCCGCTCTTCGAAAATGCCTCGGCGATTTTTAAGAATCCACCATAAGGCTCATTTAAATGTTAAAGAGCCCATTTGCATGCCATAGAAACACAGAAACATAGAATATGACGGCAGAAAAGGGCCACCGGCCCAACAAGTCTGCCCTCGCTAAGGACCCTCCCCCCTAAGCACGTCCTCGACAGACAGGAAAAAGGTACCTGAGACTGCTAGAAACCTGTCTAAAGACAGAGATAATTGGATTTGATAATCCGCTGCTAAAATGCGCGCAGGCGAAACCACCGGAAAAACAGTTTAGCGACGGCGTTAATGTTTTGAGAATCTTGCCCTTTGCGTATAGCCCTCGATGAAGACTGCCCCAACTTTGTTGGTTGGGCTGAGAACTTTTCTGCGTCCCCCCTCGTACTATTTCGTTCAGTTTGTCCACCTATCTGGCACTTATTTGTTACTGAAACCGGTGTAGCCTCAAACGTCTAAGGTTTGCCCCGGACATTTTCTGCAGTGTTTCGTTATTGCAGAAAAACACCCAAATCATACATCCACCCTAATACTGCCCCCCAACACCCACTTTGAGGTTTAGACATACTGCATAGAAACAGCGTAGAAAATTGTCTAAAAAAATGAGCTTGGAAAATGGCTACCTGGATGCTTTTAGCAAACAAAATGTCCAAATGCCACTTTATGGCAGTTTTGGGGACATTTTTCTCTTTTGAAAATGAGCCCTTAGGAAAAGGCTAGAAAGACAAGGTGATCCCAGATGGCTGACTTAGTAAACATACGTTTATTTGTGGAACTTTGTATATACAGTTCAGGGGCAGAACTAGAGGTGTTAACACATATTTTCCTGGAACTGGTCTGCAGAGCTACTCATATTTTTTTTTTTCCCTTAATGTCACCTTGCCGGGCAATAAAAAAACCCAGCAATGATGGTTAGAGTGCTAAACTCTGACAGAAATTACTGCCTTACAGCGTAGTGAGAGGACAAGAAACTGAGATGAAAATTACTCATCGCGCTTTGGAACCACTCTTTCAGGGGCCATCCACGACCAGTTGTTAATACTCTTGGACAGCCAGACAGGCAAATGAGAGATGAAGGAAGCTATTCAGTTTTGAACCACTTGCAGTGAACTACCTAAGTACGTATGTACAGGCTCACGTTTCAAGTGGATTAGGTGTTTATATACCGCCTATCAAGGTTATCTAAGAGGTTTTTACAATCAGGTACTCAAGCATTTTCCCTCTCTGTCCCGGCGGCCTCACAATCTATCTAATGTACCTGGGGCTATGGAGGACTGAGTGACTTGCCCAGGGGCTCATATTCAGACCATGGAAGATCCTGCAGTCCGCGGGGATACTGGAAATTCGATGCCGGTGCCGTATCCGGCCACTGGCATTGAATTTCTGGCCTGTTTTGGGGCGGCAGGAAATGCTTTTGGGTTCTATGGAAACTCAGAACTATCGGAAAATACTTTGATGCACCATCCTTCCGTTTACTGGTTCAATCTTCCATCCTGAGCTTGCTCGATTATTGCAGCATTATTTACTTGGGTTCCTTCAAAAACACCATCCTAAGACTCAGAGTCATTCAAAATTCGGCAGTCCGACTGATCTTTAGGCTGAAGAAATGGGAGCACATAAGCCCCATTGGCTGCTCTTAGAGGCGCGAATCCTGTTTAAGTTCTCCTCTCTGTGCTATAAATCAATATTTGGTCTGGCCCCCTCTTACCTGGTTTCCCACTTCAACCTGGCAAGTTATCTTAGGCCCACTCGAAGAATACACCTACCCGACAATAAAAGCCTGCCACTACAAAAGATTCTTGGACAGAACTCTCGCCTTCCAGGCGGGCAAATGGAACGATTGGCTTAGTAACGTCTTCGCGCTCTCATCATCCTACTCCAATTTTAGAAAACAGGTAAAAACGAATTTGTTCAATCGATTTGTAAACTAAGAATCAACTCAGCTCTACCTATTCAACCAGTAACCCTAAGAACTATATAGCTCTCATATTCTACCCCACCTCCCAGTGCGCCGCGCAGCCGGAGACGGTGGCGGCACCGCGAAGCCAATGGAGATGGGCCGCAGAAGACAATCTCCCCGCAGGCGCAACCCACCTCCCGACCACGTCGGGGCCAGCGGCCCACGGCACAGCCTGTACCGGCCGGCGATTCCCCACCCGGCAGCGGCCCAACTCCCCCATGCAGGCATCCCGCGGGCGGCGGTCCCACACACGCAGCCGTAGGAGAGGACACAGGACCTGATCGCCGCGGGCGCCGGAGGCGCCCTAGGTGAGGGAACAGACTGTAGTCGAGGGTGGGAGGAAGGGAAGCCGCATCTCTCTTGGGATCGCCGTAACGAAAGGGCGACCTCCCTTCCGCTCACCCCTATCCCCTAACCCCCCCCCCCCGATTCCTCTGTTGATTGGCCCCTCCCTTCTCCTCCCTTCCCCCTCCCCCCTCCCATCCTATCGCTCCGGCTTCGGCCGATTTGGCCTCGCTCCTCCCTAGAAGGGATCGGAGCTTGTTCTGACTTTGATTGTAACCTCTTCGCCGATTGTCCAGCGCTTCTTGCTGTAAACCGCCTCGAACGTCTACGGCTTTGGCGGTATATAAGAATAAAATTATTATTATTATTATTATAGTTAGCCATGCCGATATTCAGCAGCTAGCTGGCTATGTCTCAATGGCCAAAGATATACCGCCCGTTTGGGCGGTTGTCTTTGGCCATCCAACTTAGCTGCTGAATATTCATGGTGACCAGAGACCCGGATATTCAGAAAGAGATAGCTGGCTATCCCCTGCTGAATATTGTAGGATACCTGGCTATGTACTATTTAGATAGCTGGGAGCCATTCTCAGCTGTCTAAATAGCGCCATCAGGCCCCCTGTATTTGGGAAAAAGGGTGGGGCTAAATAGGATAAAAGTAGGGATAGTTTATAAAAAAGAAACTGATTCAGGTCCGTAGGCTTTAGTTCTGCCGTGTAATTTAAATGTCGCATTAAAAAAAAAAATGTCATTCAGAAATCAGCCATACTGGGTCAGAACAAAGGTCCATCTAGACCAGTACCTTGTTTCCATAGTGGCCAATCCAGATCCCAAGTACCAAGCAGAAATCCAAATAGTAGCAACATTCCATGTTACCAATCCCAGAGCAAGCAATTGCTTTCCCCCTGTCTGTCTCAATAGCAGACTGTGGACTCTTCCTCCAGGAACCCTGTCTAAACTTCTTTTAAACTCAGCTATGCTAACTGCTGTTGCTATATCCTCTAGCAATGAGTTCCAGAGCCTAATATTCTGTGAGTGAAAAAATATTTCCTCCTATTGGTTTTAAAAGTATTTCCCTGTAACTTCATCGAGCGTCCCCTAGTCTTTGTCATTTTTGATGGCGTAAAACAATCGATTTCAATTATACCAAGATTTTATAGACTTCAGTCATATCTCGCCAAGCTGAACGCTCTAACCTCTTTAACCTTTCCTCATCCAGATTGCCTCTGACCTACCTGTGCCTCTCTCATGAAAAAGCCCCCTTTGCAGCCAGGGCAGGATTAATTCGTCAAGGGCCCCTAGGCACACAAGTACACTGGGCCCCCTACCCCGCCCCACCCCACCATGCGCCCAGGCGGAAACAGGAAGCTGCGTCAGAGGGAAGCTTTGGGCAAGCAGCACCGCTTGCACAATTACAGTTCCCGTTGCCTTTCTTACCCGCGTTGCTTGCTTGTCTTACTTTCCGTCGATGGGGGGGGCCTGCGTTGCCGATCGGGGGGGGGGGTGAGAGCACATTGCTGATCGATGCTGGAGGGGCCCATCGCCGTTTGGAAAAAGCAATGTTGATGCCCTCTTTCATTGGGCCCCCCTGACCATTTTGGGCCCTAGGCACGTGCCTACTTGGCCTATTGGTTAATCCTGCCCTGTTTGCAGCTGCTTGTGGAAACACTTAAGCGCTATCCATTAACTGGGCAAGTAAGTGTATTTCCATACTGATTTGCTGTTTCAACCTCATTTCGGTACCTTGCATCCACCAGAATGCATTTCTGCACTGAAATGGGGGTGCAGAATTAGCGCTTCACTTTAGGTCCTTTTTATAGAATTCTTCAGTTAATGTAGCAGGTGGAATGGAGTGGGTAGTTCTGAGTCACTTGTTTACTCTTTCCAAAAATACTAGGATTAGGAAGCATGCAATTAAGCTACTAAAGCAAATCAGAGAAAATATTTCTTCACCCAACTTGTAATTAAACTCTAGAATTCATTGCCGGATAATATGATGAAAGCAGTTAGCTTAGCAGGGTTTTAAAAAAGTTTGGATACTTCCTAACAGCGAAGTCCATAAGCCATTATTAAGATTATTCATAGGATAAGCAATATAAAATCTGTTTTAATCCTTTGGATCTTGCTAGGTACTTGTTGGCATGTTGGAAACAGGATACTGTGCTTGATGGACCTGCGGTCTGTCCCAGTATGGCAAACTACTGGTTCAGTTGTTGGGGACTATTGCAATATAGTATATTTGGCAGGTCCTCAAAAGAATCTATCTAGGCTGCGCATAGTCCAGAGTGCAGTGGTTCGCCTGATCTACAGATTGAAAAAGTTTGTACCCGGCTTCCTGTGGAGGCTCGAGTTACATTTAAATTCGGCTGCCTTTGTTACAAAGTCCTCTTCGGCATGGCGCCCACTCGCTTATCTGAATTATTTTCCTTTACTCAATCCAAGCATTCACGCAGTTCACACAATACCTTTTTACTTTTCCATCTGCCAAATGGCTGTCGTTACACAAAATACCCCCAATCTTTGCTTTCTTATCAGGCGGCTTTCTGGGACAAGAAACAAGTTTCAAGTTTATTAAGATTTTGATTTACACGCAATATCGAATATTTTCAATGCGTATTACAAAAATTAAAATTGGGGAAATAAATTTAAATTATTTAAACAACAGACATAAAAACATATCCATAGACAGTAAAGAATACATAAGGACTACTGGGATAAAATTACATTTGTTTAAAATAAAAAAAAAAAAAAAACCAACAACAATTTAGGGAGGAACAACGTCAGGAAAGGTATAGATAGGGGAAGAAAGGGAAAAAAAAGATTATCTAATTTAAGAATCAAATGCATCTTTATAAAGGTAACTTTTTAAGTTCTTTTTAAATTTTTCTAGAGAGGTTTCAGCGCGTAGAAAAAATAGGAAGTTTGCTATTGAGCTCCATGTCTTACAATCATTTTCGAAAGCAACTGAGGACACATTTGTTCGCAAATTATTCAATTTTCTTTACATTGCATTATTTATTAAATTTTGTAAACCGCATCGAACTTATCGGCTATGCGGTATAGAAATGACTTGTTCTGTCCTGAGACCAGTATGAATAGCTCTAAAAAAACAACTGAAAAACAGTCATATTTTAATCAAAGGTTGCTTTTAATGATCTTCAATTGACTATTCAGCCACTGGCTGATTCTTTAAACTGTCTTTTTTATCCATTTATAACTTGTATGCAATCGCCACATGCAAATGCAGCAGTTTTGCAGGGATAGACTGTGCAAAGCTTCAAACACGATTTCTAAATAACCACTCTTTCAAAAGGTGTCAGGTCAAAAGCGCGCCGGGACAAAGGCGCGCGCAGACAACTGAGCGCAACGCGGAGGAGCACGCCGAAGAAAATGACTGTTTTAAAGGGCTCCGACGGGGGGTGTGGGGGGTAACCCCCCCCACTTTACTTTATACAGAGATTGCGCCGCGTTGTGGGGGCATTGTGGGGGGCTTGGGGGGTTGTAACCCCCCACATTTTACTGAAAACTTCACTTTTTCCCTAAAAAACAGGAAAACAGTTAAGTTTCCAGTATAATGAGGGCGGTTACAACCCCCCAAACCCCCCACAATGCCGCCGCGATCTGTATTAAGTAAAGTGGGGGGGTTCCCCAACAAAACCCCCCGTCGGAGCCCCTAAAAACACTCTTTTTCTTCGGCGCGCACTTCCGTCTTGCGCTCAGTTGTCGGCGGTTTTGTCTATGAACCCTTTAAAAATCTTACTCTTACTGGCCTTTTGTGTATTGAGGACAGGAGGAGTTGTCAACATGGACCATGGTTAAGACTTGTTTTATTTTACTGTTAATGCAATTAGTGCCTAGAGGCTAAATTGCCACACGCTAGACGCTAACGCCAGCATTGAGTTGGCGTTAGTTCTAGCCACATAGCGCGGGTTTAGCGTGCGCTACACACTCTAACGCAGCTTAGTAAAAGGAGCCCTAGGCCTCATTATAAAATGGGACCTGTGCTAAACTATTTTTTTTTATTTATTCAATTTTCTATACCGTTCTCCCAGGAGAGCTCAGAACGGTTTACATGAGTTTATTCAGGTACTCAAGCATTTTTCTCTGTCTGTCCCAGGTTCACAATCTATCTAATGTACCTGGGGCAATGGGGGGATTAAGTGACTTGCCCAGGGTCACAAGGAGCAGCGTGGGTTGGAACCCACAACCGCAGGGTGCTGAGGCTGTAGCTTTAACCACTGCGCCACACTCAGCACGACTTAGTGATAAAATAACAGAACGTTAATAACCACATCCCTGAATTTGATTGGTCCATGTTGCTAAAACAGAAATGATGTCACAAATGATGTCACAAGCATGGCATGAACCAATCCCATTTCATCCCATTCAAGGAAAGTTCTGACTGCCTCCTGAAGTTTAGAGGGATTCAAGACAAGCTCTTTAAACAAGAAAAATGTTGAGGCCCTTTAACTGTAGCTTGGCACATGCTAAATACTGCATGTCTTGTTTTATATTAATGGTCCACATGGCATTTATACACTGATCAAATTTATTAGGTTTTTATTTACCGCCTATCAAGGTTAAGCGGTTCTACAATCAGGTACTCAAGCATTTTCCCTATCTGTCCCGGTGGGCTCACAATCTATCTAACGTACCTGGGGCTGTGGGGGATTAAGTGACTTGCCCAGGATCACAAGGAGCAGCGCGGGGTTTGAACCCACAACCCCAGGTAGCTCCATCCACTGCGCCGTCGTTAGCACATACTACACTGTAAGCCGCTTTAAGTGTGGTTGCAAAACTACAAAAAGGCCTCTCGTACGAGGAGAGACTAAACAAACTACAGTTCTACACTCTAGAAGAACGTAGGGAGAGGGGAGACATGATTGAGACATTTAAATACATCACAGGACGTATCGAGGTGGAAGATGATATCTTCTTTCTCAGGGGACCCTCTGCCACCAGAGGGCATCCGCTCAAACTCAGGGGCGGGAAATTTCATGGCGACATCAGGAAGTGGTTGACCGTTGGAATGAGCTTGGTGATCGAGGCCAGCAGCTGGACTTTAAGAATAAATGGGATGCCTATGTGGGATCCATACGAGGGTCGAACTGAAACATCGGTCGCTAGGTATAGACTTAAGAGGATGGGTCAGCAGACTTGATGGGATGATCGAGACCTGCATCGTGTTGGACTTTAAGAATAAATGGGATGCCTATAGGGGATCTCTAAGAGGGTCAATCTGAAGAAATAGTCACTAGGTATAGACTTAAGAGGAAGGGTCAGTAGGATGGGCAGACTTGATGGGCTATTGCCCTTTCCTGCCGTCATCTTCTATGTTTCTATGCATACAAGTCCCAATCCCTTTCCCCAATGTCATGATGCCTGGCAGAAACCCAAACAGTAGCAACATTCCAGAACTGTGATGTCATAATGCCTCATTCCTCTAATGCCTAAGAGCTAACCTCAACAGTGATGTCACAATGGCTTGATTTGCTCACTTCTGGTATTGGAGGAGAGTGTGGCACAGTGGTTAAAGTTACGGCCTCAGCACCCTGATAGTGTAGGGTCAAACCCCACACTGCTCCTTGTGACCCTGGGCAAGTCACTTAAAATCCTCCACTGCCCCAGGTACATCAGATAGATTGTGAGCCCACTGGGACAGATAAGGAAAATGCTTGAAGTACTTGTATGTAAACTGCTTGGAGTGTGGTTTCATAACTACAAAAAGGCAGTGTACAAGTCCCAATCCCTTTCCCCTAATGAACAATTAGTAATATTCCTAGTACTTGAATGTACACAAAAGACCTGATTCTATATAGTGCAGCCAAAGTTGAATGTGCAAATCTATGTGCATTGCCGATTTACACATGCAACATAATTGTTTAACAAGCCAATCAGTGCTAATACCTGCCAATTAACAAGAAATAATTGATACTGATTAGAATTTACGTACGCAACTTTCTAAGCATATTCTATAAATTGTTGTGCAGATCTCAAACGGGGGGTGTGGCTGGAACCAGGGCCGGTTTTAGACATGCAGGGGCCCAGGGCAGACATGAAGGAGGGGGCCCTTCTTTTACCTTTCCGTCTCCCAGTTTCCCCACCCACCTTTAAATGACTTCTTCACACAAAATAGAGAGACAATCCTTCACCTTTTTCACCAGTTTTTCCCTTTCAGCTTTCCTAACTTTTTATTTTCTGCCTCTGTCCACTCAAATCTTGCCCTTTCTCATAAGAACATAAGAAGTTGCCTCCGCTGAGGCAGACCATAGGTCCATCCTGCCCAGCGGACCGCTCCCGCGGCGGCCCATCAGGCCCATTGCCTGAGCAGTGGTCTATACCTATCTATACCCCTCAATCCCTTTTTCTTCCAGGAATCTATCCAAACCTTCTTTGAAACCATTTAATGTGTTCCTGTCTACCACATCCTCTGGAAGCGCATTCCATGTATCCACCACCCTTTGAGTGAAAAAGAACTTCCTAGCGTTTGTTCTAAACCTGTCCCCTTTCAATTTCTCAGAGTGCTCCCTTGTACTTGTGTTCCCCCATAATTTGAAAAATCTGCCCCTGTCTACTCTTTCTATGCCCTTCAGGAACTTGAAGGTTTCTATCATGTCTCCTCTAAGTCTCCGCTTTTCCAGGGAGAAAAGTCCCAACTGCTTCAATCTGTCGGTATATGGGAGATTTTCCATACCCTTTATCAGTTTAGTTGCTCTTCTCTGGACTCCCTCAAGTACTGCCATGTCCTTCTTGAGGTACGGCGACCAGTACTGGACACAGTACTCCAGATGCGGCCGCACCATTGCACGATACAGTGGCAGGATGACTTCCTTCCCACCAAATGTTTAAATAAGAACCCTTTCCCCTACTACACCTCCAACATATATCACTTGTCTGGGGATACATACAATGCAAGCGTGCTGGGGTAAGATACCAGCGCGTTAACACCTTATAAGCATTTTCTTGCACCAAATCACTTTGGGATGCCTTTTGGACCTCAAGACATATTTGTGCCCACTCTTTCTCTCAACCTTCTTCTTTTTAAATTTTCAGCTACCTCTCAATTCTCCATATTCTCTCAGTCCCTAGCTCTCCCATTTCCCAGCTCACTCCTTTCCCAGCCTCCTATTCCCTTCTATCTACTCCCCATTACCACATTTCTACCACTGTACTCGGGGCAGGATTAACCAATAGACCAAGTAGGCACGTGCCTAGGGCCCGAAATGGTCAGCGGGGCCCGATGAAGGAGGGCATCAACATTGTTTTTTCCCAACAGCAATGGGCCCCTCCAGAATCGATCGGCAACAAGGGCCCCACCCCAATCGGCAGCGCCCCCCCCAATCGACGGAAAGTAAGACAAGCAAGCAACGCGGGTAAGAAAGGCAACAGGAACTGTAATTGTGCCCAGTGTAGTTGTGTGCCTAGAGGCCCTCGACAAATTAATCCTGCCCTGACTGTACTCACTGCTCTCTCACTCATCTTGTCATCTCCCTTTTGACCTCATCCACAAGGCTCACCGCTTTCACAATCCCCCTCTCTCCACTGGTCAGGCTTTAACTCCCTGTCCCTTTCTTTTCATCCCCTAGCATCATCTTATCCCAGCTCTCTTCCCTCCTGCCCTCCCATGGGCCCATCTCTCCTCCTCTATCCCCATGGTCCAACATTTTGCTCCCTCTCTTTTCTGTTTTTCTTCTTCCCTCCCCCCTTGATGCTGAACAATGAGATGGAGGGGAAAAAAAAGAGATGCTACATTTCTCTTCCACTCCTAGGCCTAACATTTCTCCCTCCCTTCCATCCCTAGGTCCAACTTCTCACCCTTTCTCTTCCCACCTGCCCGCCCCATCCCATATCTCTCCCTACCTGCCTCCCTCCCTCCCCCAGGTCCACCATCTCTCCCTTTCTCTTCCCAACAGTCCTCCCTCAAGTATCTCTTTCTCCAGGTCCAACTTCTCTCCCATCAGACCATTGTACACCATCTTTCTCCTCTGTTTCCGGCCCCATAAGCTCTCCCCCCACGCCCAGTATGACACTTCTTTTAATATTCTCCCCCTTTGTACTTTTTTTTTTTAAAGTTAGTCCAAAGGTCTTCCTCGGCCCAGCATGTTCTCCCTCTTCTCTCTGCGCCAGTCCGAAGTCACCCTCACTTTCTGTCTCTCAGAAAAATCCACCGGCTCGGCAGCGATTCAGAAACATTGCCCACAGCACCTCTTCTTGCTTTCTATCTGCTGCGGTCTGTTCCCCAATGACGCAACTTCCTGTTTCCGCCTGGGTGGACCGCAGCAGACAGAAAGCAGGAAGGAGAGCCGCAGGCAATGTTTCTGAATCAATGGCGGAACTTTTTAGTGAGACAGAAAGTGAGGGTGACATCGGACCAGCGCGGAGCGAAGGGGGAAGACATGCTGATTCACAGGGGCCCCTCCCCGAACCTTGGGGCCCACAGCAGCTGCCCTTAACGCCGGCCCTGGCTGGGATGGAGCTTAGGTAGGTTGTGGGGCGTTCCTAATAGAATATACCCAATCCATGCACCTTATAAGTGCAGGTAACTAGGCCTGGTTTTCACTAGAATAAGTGGCAGCCCACATACAAGCTGCTCTTCGACGTTCGTCTTCACACAGGCTTCAGCATGCTTTTTGCGGTTCAATTTGACTCCTTTCCCAGCTAGGACCCCTGAAGAAGGCGTGTACCGAAACACGGACCGTGTTGGGTCCCATGGTTTAATTTTACGGTGTTGTTTTTAACCGCAATTATTCTCATAAACTTTGCCTGTATCATTGTACACGTTAACATAGAAACATAGAAATAGACGGCAGATAAGGGCCACGGCCCATCTAGTCTGCCCACCCCAATGGCCCTCCCCTACCTTTCTCTGTGACTAGATCCCACGTGTCTATCCCATTTGGCCTTAAAATCAGGCACGCTGCTGGCCTCAATCACCTGAAGTGGAAGACTATTCCAGCGATCAACCACCCTTTCAGTGAAAAAGAATTTCCTGGTGTCCCCGTGCAGTTTCCCGCCCCTGATTTTCCACAGATACCCCCTTGTTGCCGCGGGACCCTTGAAAAAGAAGATATCTTCTTCCACCTCAATGCGGCCTGTGAGTTACTTGAATGTCTCGATCATGTCCCCCCTCTCTCTGCGCTCCTCTGCGTTACTGCAGTTCTCCTTGCTTTGTTTTGTCTTCGACCCTTTTACTGCAGTTTTTGCTGGTTCTTCCTTTTTTTGTTTGTGAGCCTAAATGTCAGTCACGTGGATGGGCGTTATATGGGACTCTATAAACTGCGCCTAACTCCAGAGGCAGTGTATGGAATCACACTAACCCCCTCTTTTACTAAGGTGCGCTAATCGAATTAGCATGCGCTAACACTAACACGTCCATAGACTGTCATGCCCGCGTTAGCGTTTAGCGCATGCTAATTCGATTAGCGCACCTTTGGAAACGAGGGCCTAAGTTCTCCTTTTTGATGCTGATATATAGAGAGAGAAATTGGCCCAAAATGTACAGCTGTCTTTTAAAATAATTTCTTGCAGTTTACTAGGTCGGATATCAGAGAGAAAAGAAAACGGACTGTGGCTTAAAATCTCCCCTGTCTTTCCTTTGCTTCTTATCTTTGTTTCCCCGGCCTGCTGCATGCGGTGTCTTGTTTTTCTCTTGGGTATTCCGTTAACCCAATTGATTGGTTTGTTTTAAATAGCCCTTGCGACTGAGTCACTACTAACCTTGCTGTATAATTCATTGATAGAAATATTGGCCGGCTGGCAGACGGTGGTATTGACTTTCCTGTGTTTAACCCTTTGGGTGGCCGCAGCGATTGCTACCATGTCGTGCCTCACAGGAAGTGTTCCTTGATTCTGGAAATGAACTGGCACAAAATGAGTGATCTCGGAAACCTCCCGGCTAACGCTCCACAGCTCAAGTTTTGCTTTCTCTCAGTTTTTAGTTTGGCGATGGAGCCCGGTGATTTTGCCAACAGAGAGGAAGATTTGATTCAGCAAAGGAGAGGCCTGTGTGTGACTCCACAGCTGGAATGGTTAATAAACTAAACTAAACCTTAAGTTTGTATACCGCATCATCTCCATAAAGATAGAGCTCGGCACTTTTTACAGGTAATTCAATAAATGAGGGAAGGACATAATAAGAAATTAGAGGTTATGAAGAGGATAGCTAGCTTTACATTTTAAATAGATAGCTTTATGTTTTGGAGAAAAGCCATATTTTCAGATGCTTTCGGAATAATTGGAATGAGCCTAGGTTCCGCAGCGTGGCAGGGAGGTTATTCCAAAGCTCAGTGAATTTGAAGAAAAGGGATTTCCCTAATTTATCTGCAGACATGACGCCTTTTAACGAGGGGAAAGATAGTTTGAGTATTTGGGCGGATCTGGTAGTGTCAGGTCTTGAAGAATTCCAGGCTAGTGGGATTAGGGGAGGAAGAATGCCATGTAGGATCTTGAATATTAGACAGGTACATTTAAAGTGATTCCTAGAAATCACCGGAAGCCAGTTTTGACAGAAGCGGGGAAACATAGTCGAATTTGCTTTTTGCGAAGATCAACCTAGCCGTAGTGTTCTGGATCCGCTGAAGTCTTTCAAGATTTTTCTTGGTTAGACTTAGATAGATGGAATTGCAATAGTCCAGTCTGGAAAGAATGATCGATTGGACAAGGACAGCAAAATGTTGTTGGCGGAAGCAGGATCTCACTTTCCTCAACATGTGAAGACTAAAAAAACATTTTTTTTTTAACCAGAGAGTTGAGATGACCATTAAAAGAAAGTGTAGAGTCAATAATGATGCCCAAAACATGGTTAACACTAACAAAATAGAAGGGGAAAAGAACTTAATTTTAAAGCAAAACGCTGCACCTAGAGTGAGTGATTGCTCAGTGGTTTGTCCTCGTAAGTGTGTGCTCCTCAGGAATCACCCTATCAACTCTCAGCAAGCATGGCGCCACAAACCACTGTTTCCTCCACTACCTGGTTAGGGTGGTTCCAAAGCTTGGCCACTAGGTGTCACTATTTATTATTGACAGACACTGCCTCTTAAGTCCCTCCAACCCTGGCTGGACCCAGGAACCTAAGCCATATCCTGGAAGTGAACCCAGATCTTCTGTATGGAAGTTGACAGTACTTACCACTCAGCTAATGGGTCAGCCTCAACATATGCAATGTTACAGTAGTTTAGCTGCATCTCGTAAGTTATTCCACATAACAGACGTTTCTATCTTTATTTTTCCATTGCTCTGACCGTTGATCTCTGAAAACTCATCTGAAACTGTAAACCAGCTGTGGGACTAAAGTACTTAAGAGACAGGATAGAGACTGACTCGGGCGACAGGTGTTGTGCATCGCCATGCACAAGGTCTGTGATTCAATCATCATACTGGGGTTTCTGTTCCATAGTTCAGCTGGGGCAGGAGATTCACAAACCTGAGGAGCGTGTGTATGTGTGTGTGGAGGGGGGAGAAGGGGGTGGGGGGGGGCAGACTCACAACTACTGTATTGCTTTAATGTTATGGTTACCAGATTTTCAGTTCGGAAAATCCGGACCCTTTAGACTCACCCAGTTCCACCCATCCCAGCCCCACTCCAGCACCGCCCCCCTGCTGCCTGCTCTGATCAATAGAACAAAATAAAGTCACTGCTGAATCATTAAACAATATACTTTGTGCATTCAAAAACTTATTTTGATACTTAGAACTCTGCTCAGAGACATGAAGGCTGATTACTCCACCTCACCTCAATGCATTTGCAATGAAGTAGAAGCCAAGCTAAGTGACTTCACCTCCAGCTTTAAATCTAGCTGTACTGTCGGTTCCCTGACGCAGCAACGAAACGTGCACGTCGGAACCAGTCACTATTCAAAGTTAAGTTACACTTTACAAATATAAAAATTATGGAAGTGTTTGTAGTGTTAGCATAGCTGTCAAGGCTAGCACTTTATTCATTGAAAACCTTACAAAAAAAATTATATTTTTTGAACACTGCAATGATTGGTAGGTGAGGCGGAGTAATCAACCTTCATGTCTCTGAGCAGAGTTCTAAGTATGAAAATAAGTTTTTGAATGCACAAAGTATATTGTGTAATGATTCAGCAGTGACTTTATTTTGTTCTATTGACCACTTTAGTCACTCCATCATACCAACGGTTTGAATTGGTTACCCCTGTATATTTTTTGCCTGCTCTGATCAGGCAAGAGGGCATCCGCGCATACGGCGTGGTAACCTCACGTGCACACATGTGTGCATGACATCATCGCGTGGCATCTGCGCGTGAGAGGATGCCCTCCTGCCCAAAGGCAATTTTGAGGGAGGCTTTTCAAAACCCGGGTTTTGAAATGCCGTCCAGACCCTCAAAAGGAAGACATGTCCGGGGAATTCCGGACGTCTGGTGACCCTTTTTAATGTGATACCTAGTGCCTGGATTGGAGGTTTCCAGAAGGAGTTCCGGTAGATGAGCTCTGGCCAAGGACTATCGCTGCAATGGCCAGAGTAGGTATTTGGAAGATGGGGGAATAAAATAAAGGAAAACATCCCCGGATAGTTGTGAATGAAGGCTTGTGCAACCGAACGTGTAAAGAAGCCGGAGAGCATTCTAGATCAGGGGGTAGGCAATTCCGGTCCTCGAGAGCCGGAGCCAGGTCAGGTTTTCAGGTATCCACCATGAATATGTGCGAGATGGATTTGCATGCACTGCCTCCTTGAGATGCAAATCTGTCTCATGCATATTTATCGTGGATATCCTGAAAACCTGACCTGGCTCCGGCTCTCGAGGACCGGAATTGCCTACCCCTGACCTAGATCAAAGACACACAAAGAAACAAGCAGAGAAAAATGTTAGAAGATAAGAGTTGGCAAACTGGGTCAGACCCGTCTGGAAAATCCGGACCCCCTAGACCAGGGGTGGGCAACTCCGGTCCTCAAGGGCCGGA
Source organism: Geotrypetes seraphini (assembly GCF_902459505.1). Taxonomy (NCBI): domain Eukaryota; kingdom Metazoa; phylum Chordata; class Amphibia; order Gymnophiona; family Dermophiidae; genus Geotrypetes; species Geotrypetes seraphini. The sequence continues at coordinate 173,859,385 of NC_047091.1, read as the reverse complement.
ATCCAGTCGGGTTTTCAAGATTTCCCCAATGAATATGCATGAGATCTATTTGCATGCGCTGCTTTCAATGCATATTCATTGGGGAAATCCTGCCCTAGACCCACCCCAGTCCCACCCATTCCCGCTCCAACACACCCCCTGATCCCGCCCCAGCCCCGCCTCCAATCCCACCCCCGCTGCCTGTTCTCGTTGGATGCACTCCTGCCCAAAGGAAAGCTTTTCAAAACCCAAAGTGCCGGGTTTTGAAAAGCTGTCCAGACCTCCCAGACATGTCCTCAAAAGGAGGACATATCCGGAGAAATCCGGACATTTGGTAACCCTAGTCCGGGGGTCGGCAACCCGCGGCTCCAGAGCCGCATCCGGCTCTTTTCCACCTTTGCCGCGGCTCCGGTAGTGTGTCATGCAGGCATGCAGCTTACAAGTCCGGTCGCGGCGGGAAATAGCCATGCTGAGCAGTGAGCTCAGCACGTACACAGATGAAAGCCTTGCTTGCTGATTGGTCCGGCGGCTCCGCCCCGCCGTGCCGCCGGACCAATCAGCAAGCAAGGCTTTCATCTGTGTACATGCTGAGCTCACTGCTCAGCATGGCTATTTCCCGCCGCGACGCCGGACTTGTAAGCTGCATGCCTGCATCGCCAGAATTTAGGTAGGCTGTTTTCATCCCTGTGGGAGTCCCATGGGCCAGGGGGCGTCCCCGTGGGAGTCCCGTGGGTCAGGGGGGCATCCCCGTGGGAGTCCCGTGGGCCAGGGGGAACAGGGAGACAGAAAGAAAAAGTTGGGGGAGAGAATGAGGTCTGGAGGAGAGGAAACATACAGGAGGCTGAAAGAAAGGAAGATATAGTGAGATGGACACAAAGAAGGGTGATGCTGGAAAATAGGTGGAATGGTAATTCTGACAAACACAGAAGGGAAATGCTGGATCAAGGAGAGATGGGGCTCAGGCTGGATGGAATGAGGAGAAATGCCTTGTTGGCCCGGAACTTCCTCTCCTACGTCAGAATTGACGTCAGGGAGCGGAATGCTGGTCAGCGCGACGCTTCTGCAGGGAAAGCTTGGGACGGCGGTGGCTTGGGGGCTATTCCCCGATGGCGGTGGCAGCAAACCGAGTGGCTTGGGGGAGGGCACGGAGAAAGAAAGAAAGGGGGCTGACAGGGAGACAGAAAGAAAAAGTTGGGGGAGAGAATGAGGTCTGGAGGAGAGGAAACATACAGGAGGCTGAAAGAAAGGAAGAAAGATTGGATGCACAGTCAGAAGAAGAAAGTGCAACCTGAGACTCATGAAATCACCAAACAGCAAAGGTAGGAAAAATGATTTTATTTTCAATTTAGTGATCCTGTATATAGCATTAAGATAAGAAACAATATATGCAGTGTTAGATTTGTTTTATAATGGTTTTGCGGCTCCAAGTTTTTTTTTTCTTTTCGAAAACGGGTCCAAGTGGCTCTTTATGTCTTAAAGGTTGCAGACCCCTGCCCTAGTCAAACCAAATGCCCACAGCCCTGTGTCCTGTTTTCTAACAGTGGCCAATCCAGATCACAGTTACCTGGTAGGATCCCAAATTATAACAAGACTCCGACCTGCTTGGCCCCCCCCAGGGATAAGCATAAGCTTTTCCCATGGCCACCTTAGTAATAGTTTGCTTGTCCAAACGTTTTCGTGTTCCTCATTATCTGCCACATCTTCCAGCAACGAGTTCCAGAACTTAACTGTGCGTTGAAAGGATGCCCAGGTTAAAGAAATTTAAAAAATGGTCTATCTTTGACCAACCTTTGATTACCCTGAGGGTAATTAAAGGTTAGTCAAAGATAGACCTTCGCACAAGCTCTCCCTCTCGTGAATAACACATTAGTCAACTCCTAGAACTGATTCCTAAATAAGCATCTATCTTCAGTATCCAACAAACTTCCTCCTTCATTATTAGGTAATTTTTCTTCTGTAACCAGTATATACTGATATTCTCCACTGTACCCTGTTATCACTTGATTCTCTACTATGAAATTCTTTCGGAAAAATCCAGATCTCTTATAATTTATAATCCTCTACCACACCATGTAAAGTACATGAATCACTGTTATGTAATTCTCTCGGTAATGTCCAGATCTCTTCTAATTTGTAATCCGCCTAGAACCGCAAGGCACAGGCGGAATAGAAATCACTAATGTAATGTAATGTAATGTAGTATCATTGGAATATGCCCTCTTATATCTAAATATCACCAAAGGCAGGTTAAAGAAATGACACTCGACAGAAAAAGAGGAGTCTTCCTTTGTCCCAGCACAGCGAGAAGCAAAACAAAAGAAAGGCAAAGCCGATGTCACAATGCAACACAAGGGATTTTATTGAAGGTTGTTAGGGGAAGTCCCAACTAGGATCCTGGTTTCGGCAGAACACCGCCTTCCTCAGGGAACATACCAAATGGATAGGAAGATATTACAGTGGTATCTCTATTTCAGGTAGTCTTGAAAAAGATCTTTAGGAGCGTATTGAAAGAAAAACTGACAGCCAAGCTTCTAAAGAAACTTGTCATAAGTCTTTATTCATTTTAATAACATACAAAAATATAATTTTTGCACCAAATATTACTAACAATAATAATAAAAAAAAACAACTTCCCCCCCATCCCTCCTTCCCTCCCAATCTGGATGTGTGCAAAACTCAATAAAATGGTGGATACAAAATTTGCTAAAGGGCCCCAAATTTTATTAAAACTCTCAGAGTTCCTTGCTTCTTTCAGTACGTTCCTAAAGGTCTTTTTCAAGACTATCTAAAATAGAGACACCACTGTAATATCTTGTTATCCGTTTGGTATGTCCCCTGAGGAAGGTGGTGTTCTGCCGAAACCAGGATCCTCGTTGGGACTTCCCATAGGAACCTTCAATAAAATCCCTTGTGTTGCATTGTAACATTGACTTTGCCTTTTTTTTTTTTTTTTTGCTTAACGAAATGACACAACATTATATGCCATGAGATTCAAAAGCACATTTCTTTAAAACATATTTCTCAAGAATGATTTTTCGGCTCTTTTGCATCCTTTTGTACTGTTTGATTGTCTTTGCCTAAAAACTTCCTAGATGACGGCTCCCAGAACATGCCTCATTGAATTTTCCAACAGAACAAGAGTCGCTTTTCATTTTAGCTCCACATTTCCTTAACCGTGTTTTGATCTCAAACGGAATACATTTCCAACTCATTTCAGGGAAAGATAAAAGCAGATTGACCCCGTGTAGTTCAGGAAACCAGGCAGGTTTCCACTTGCAAATTCAACACCAGGGCTGCTTCACAGATCAAGTGGCAGAGGTCCCTCAAGAAGGATGTGGCCTGTCTCCTGTTGGAAGATGAAGTTAGCCTGCTTCCCTGCCAGAACTGCAATATGAGTCGACCCCTCTAACCCGACTTTTGCGCTAGTGTACCTTGCATTGTGTTTTTCTGTCTTCAGACAAAGTTGCCTTGTCTAGCAACTTAGATGAGCTAAGATCCTGGGCCTGCCTTGGAGGGGTGTGAAAGGAAAGCAGCCTCGTTATTCTGTTACCACCTAGAAATAATATATTTTACTCGTGTAACGGGGTTAGTGACAACTTCTGGATTTAATGTGTTTCACAGAGGGGTTCATTTTTCTATAGCGTTATTTTAATTTATTCATTGTGGGGTCCTTTAACTAAAGCATGCTAACCACGCTAAGGGCTCCTTTTACAAAGGTGCGTTAGGGCCTTCACGCGCTTAATAGCGTGCGTTAAAATGCCACACGCGCTAGCTGCTACCGCCTCCTTTTAAGCAGGCGGTAATTTTTCAGCTAGCGCGCGCTAATCTTTTACGTGCGCTAAAAATGCTCGCCCACATTAGTAAAAGGACTCCTATGTTTTCATTTGGGTTAAGCACCTAGAGCAGGGGTAGGGAACTCCGGTCCTCGAGAGCCGTATTCCAGTCGGGTTTTCAGGATTTCCCCAATGAATATGCACAAGATCTATTTGCATGCACTGCTTTCAAAGCATATTCATTGGAGATATCCTGAATGAAAAGAGCCTTAGAAATAAGATGGGTGAATTAGAAGCTGTGACACAAAAAGATAACGTTGACATCATCGGCATCACGGAAACATGGTGGACTGAGGACACTGTGCTACCGGGATACAAACTATACTGCAGAGACAGAGTGGCTCAAAAAGGTGGGGGCATTGCCATATACGTCAGAGGGAATTGAATCTATTGGAGAGAACATGCCACAACCGACGGATAAGTTAGAGTCTCTATGGGTCAAAGTTCTAGGAACAAATAGACTGGAAATGAAGATCGACATCTATTACCGACCCCCAGGGCAGTCCGAAGAAATCGACAGAGAAATGACGGACGAGATTACACACAACTGCAAGGGAGGCAACACAGTTATCATGGGTGACTTCAACTATCCGGGGATAGACTGGAACCTAGTCACCTCTGGCTGGAAAGTCCTCAGGTGAGGCTGGGCTCATTTAGAGCACCGGTCTTTGACCTAGGGGCCGCCGAGTGAGCGGACTGCTGGGCACGATGGACCAGTGGTCTGGCCCAGCAGCGGCAATTCTTATGTTCTTACGTTCTGCATTTTTATAAAGGCGCACGGCCGGCACCAGCGGACCTCGTCCGCTATAGACGAGGTTCCATTATATGCGAGTCCGTTATAACGAGATTATACTGTAATATATTAATTCATAGGTTGCACACACAATATTATGCATAAAACCAGGAAACATAAGCTCCATAGGTCTGGGGCCTCTCAACCTCATTAAGCAACTGATCTCCTTGTGTGGGGGTGAAGGCTATACTTGGTTATTCCAAAGCTGAACTTGACAGACCAGTCCCAGAATTCAACAAAACTAGTCACACCGTTACTCCTGCTTTCTCTCCCCATCCTCCCATTTATACAGTGCTATTAATGATAAGGTGACTTATTAAAATGTAAGAAAATGAAGACTGCTATTTAATTTTGCAGATGATTGCACTAATGACTGGACCACGGAGCTGCAGTAGCATAATTTAGAGGAACAAATTATCCACACTAAAATATCTCGGAAGAAGCGAGAGACTTATGCATGGGAATATGAGCTTGGAAGTTGCAGCTGAAATCATGAAGTATATAACACAGGTCAATATAATCAAATACATTTACATAGTAAATGATGGCAGATAAAGGGTTCCATAACTAAAGCATGCCAGACATCGGCGCGCCGACAAAAACATGCCAACAACTACGCACAGGGCATATGTGTAGTGGACAAAGTGCCAGGTTTTGAAAAGCCATCCAGACATGTCCAGGTAAATCCGGTGGATATCTGAAAGGACCTCCCAGCAAAGCGTCGTGGAATTTGGAACTAAAAGAATCTGAAAATGCAAGGAAGTTTTTTTTCACCCAAAGGGTCGTGGACACTTGGAATGCGCTACCGGAGGAAGTGATCAGGCAGAGTACGGTACAGGGATTCAAACAGGGATTGGACGGATTCCTGAGGGATAAAGGGATCGTGGGATACTGAGGGAGGAGCTGGGATGTAATACAAGTATAGAAAGCTAACCAGGTAATAAGTATAGAAAGCCAACCAGGTCGTGCATGTGCAAGACCAGAGGGTTAGGACTACGATGGGAAGATAGGACTTCAATGAGAAACCAAGGAGGCAAGGGAGCCCCTTCTGGTGATTCAGACAAGTCGTGACCTGTTTGGTCCGCCGCGGGAGCGGACTGCCGGGCAGGATGGACCTATGGTCTGACCCGGCGGAGGCACTGCTTATGTTCTTATGTTCTTATGTTCTAAAAGCAGGAAACGAGCACAAAGGCTTCTTAGTGGTCGGGCGAGTGTGGCGTAGAGGCTAGAGCTTGAGCACCTGAAAGTTGTGGGTTCAAACGCCGAGCCGCTCCTTGTGATTCTGGGCAAGTCACTGAATCCTCCGCTTCCTCAGGTACATTAGAGAGAGATTGTGAGCCCGCCAGGTCAGAGAGAGAAAATGCTGGAGTATCTGATTTGTAACCCGTTCTGAGCTCCTTTGGGAGGAGGAGCAAAAAAAAAATGGAATGAATAAAATCTATTTCTCGAGAACAGGGGTTCTCAACCCAGTCTTCGGGACAAACGGATCCAGTTAGGTGTCAAGTTACCCACAACAAATATGCATGAGATAGATTTGCATAAAGTGTAGTGCATGCAAATTTATGCACTTATAAGACTAGACTCAGTAAAAGGTACCCAAATTTGGGCATTAAAAAAAAAAAATCCACATATAAACAGCACTTTGGGCCAGATTCTTTAACTGATACCTAAGCACGTCTAATATTCTATAATTTATATATGTACTTGTGCATTCTGCCCATGCTGTGCCAAAACTGCATCCATGTACCTGCCAGTGGGCATAGCTACGGGTGGGCCCGGGTTCGCCTAGGCCTATGCATTCTTGGTTCAGGCCCACCCATGACAACTCAGCAGTGGCCGCCTTTCTCTGGATCAGGCATTTGCCTCCATTCACCGGCTCACAGCCCTACAACTCCCCCCTCTCTCTGAGCTTCCCCTTTCCCGAACCTCATCGCCTGTACAGGCAGGAACGGCGATGCATAATCCGCTTCCTACGCCAGAACCGTAGACTTCCTTCTGCCATGCTCTGCCCTGGTTGATGTCACTTCCTGTTTTCTCTTTGGCTGGTTGCAGCAGAGGGAAGCCAGAGGGAAGTAGCAGGTGCACATCACAGCCACCATCCAGGAACTGAGGTACACCGGGGGTGGGGGGGTGAGTTGTTAGCCACAGGCAGGGGAGGGTGGCAGCAAATGCCGGATCCAAGGGCAGAAGGAGAGGGGGCAAGGTGCAAAATACATTATGTGGTGGAGGGGGATAGTTTGGGAAGGCCCACCCAACATAACTGTGGGCCCGCCCAAAATAATAGGTCTGGCAATGCTACTGGCACATATCTACCAATGAAGTACACTTTTCGGGTGCTCAGTAAGAGGTTATTGACATCCCTATGGAACTATCTATGTGCATACTTGATTATGCAAATAACTTCCCACCACCTGAAATTACGTGGTTCCTTATTGAATTGGCCCCATATGCTCCCATTCTCAGGTTTGGGCGTTTGTAACACAGATCATGCTGATGGTCCAGATGCAGTAATTCCTTAATTGCTACCCATGGGAAGCTGCTATCATAGTGATCTGTGGATGTTTCTACAGACTCCAATCAGACGAGTGAGGACACACTCTGGGTGTTCAAAAACCAAGATAATAAAAATCAATTTTAATCCAAACAATAGAATGCCTGGTATGAAAGGTCACTGAATAATAGTTGTTGGCCTGCGGTACTTGAATCATGATAAGGAAAAATAGACCTAGCTTTAGAAAAATGGTCTGTCACTGGATAGTGCCAGAGGTTACCAAGAGGAGTTTAAACACACATGGAAAGCAGGATTTTCTGGGTGTTCTTGATCATCTCTTGCACTGAACTGTATACAGAACGCTTCTTAATTGTAGTACTTGGTTATTATTGAATTGCATTAATCTCCTTTTTCTTGTTAATTTCTGGAAGGCTTTTTTCTAATAGGCCGCTTTTCATAGCATTCAAATTTGTTTGCTTCCAAGAATACTTATAAGAACATAAGAAGTGCCTCTGCTGGGTCAGACCAGAGGTCCATCGTGCCCAGCAGTCTGCTCGCGCGGCGGCCCAACAAGTCCAGGACTTGTGTAGTAGTCCTCTATCTATACCCCTCTATCCCCTTTTCCTTCAGAAAATTATCCAATTCCTTCTTAAACCCTAATACCGTACTCTGTCCTATCACGCCCTCTGGAAGCTCATTCCAGGTGTCCACCACCCGCTGGGTGAAGAAAAACTTCCTAGCATTGGTTTTGAATCTGTCCCCTTTCAGCTTTTCCGAATGCCCTCTCGTTCTTGTAGTTTTCGAAAGTTTGAAGAATCTGTCCCTCTCCACTTTCTCTATGCCCTTCATGATCTTGTAAGTCTCTATCATATCCCCTCTAATTCTCCTCTTTTCCAGGGAAAAGAGCCCCAGCTTCTCCAGTCTCTCAGTGTATGAAAGGTTTTCCATACCCTTTATCAAACGTGTCGCTCTCCTCTGAACCGTCTCGAGTATCGCCATATCCTTCTTAAGGGACGGCGACCAGGATTGGACGCAGTACTCCAGATGCGGACGCACCATCGTCCGATACAACGGCAGGATAACTTCTTTTGTTTTGGTTGTAATACATTCAGAACTGGATTGTATCTATGGTGTCGAAAAAATTGGCATGGAAAAAAAATGCATTTAGTGCTGTTCTATAAACCTCACCTAAAGTTAGGTGTAGTTTATAGACCTGTGACTAAATTTAGGCCTGATGAGTTACGCCCACCAAAACCTAGTGCAAACACCTGTGTTTAAATTCAGCACTGACTGGGCTTATTCCATGAGTGCACATAAATTTTTGGAATACCCATGAGCTACCCATGCCCTCTCATGGCCATACCCCCTTTTTGAGGAATGTGAACAGCATGCGTGCCAAATGGATATAATGTGCCCTTCCGTCACTAAAGATGTGTAGCAGTATGCTTTGTGAATCAGTGTGCCAACGGGTGTGCAGCTGAGGGGTCACGTTGTTTTGTTCTGTGTGATTTTGTAAGGTTGTGGTTTAGTGACTCGGCAGATTTCGATATGACGGATTTTACTGAGCAAAGAATCTGCATCAAATTTGGTTTCAAACTTTTAAAAAACTACTGTAGAAACACATCGTATGCTCCAGGAAGCCTTTGGAGATAATGCCATGCGCCAAAACAAAACCTTTCTTTGGTACAAATGCTTCAAGGACGGACAAACATCTGTCCATGACGACGACCGTTTCGGACGACCGTCAACAAGAACAACACCGGAAACCATAGCAAATGTTCGTGAGACTATCCTTACAGATCGTAGGCAAACTATCCACGATGTTTGTGAGCTAGTAGGACAGTCATACGGGACAGTTCAATAAATTTTGTCGGATGAATTGAACATGAGACGCAAAAGTTGTGCCAAGACTGCTAACCGGTGAACAGAAGGCCCATTGAGTTTCTGTCTGTTCAGAAATTCCAGATATATTACAGTGATTACTCACCCTCCCTATTCGCCTGTGATTTTTTTTCCTATTCCCCAAAATGGGTGCCATTTTAACATGATTGAAGGGATCCAGGCAGAATCGCAGAGGTCCTCAAGACACTCACCCAAGATGACTTCCATAGATGCATGGACTCATGGGAAAAACGCTGGTATCGCTGTATACATTCTCAACAGCTCAAAGAAATCGCAGACGGTGGAGCAAGCCTGGTCTTTATTTAAGGACTTGGTGAGCAAAGCGCAAAATCTGTCTATCCCCAGATTCAGAAAAGGATGCAAAAAGAACCGAACAAAAGACCCAGCGTGGATGACTAAAGAAGTGAAGAAAGCGATAGGAGATAAAAAATCATTCGGGATGTGGAAAAAGGACAAAACCGGGGAAAACTGGAAAGAGCACAGGAAGCATCAAAAAGAATGTCACCGAGTGGTTAGAAGAGCAAAAAGAGAATACGAAGAGAGGCTAGCCAGGGAAGCATGAAATTTCAAACCGCTCTTCAGATATGTTAAAGGGAAGCAGCCAGCAAGGGAGGAGGTGGAACCGCTGGATGACGGAGATAGGAAGGGAGTGGTGAAGGAGGAAAAAGAAGTGGCGGATAGACTAAACAGGTTCTTTTCGTCAGTATTTACAAAAGAGGACACGTCCAACGTGCCGGAACCTGAAAAAATCTTCAAAGGAGATCAAGCAGAAAAATTAACATCCTTGGAGGTAAGCCTCGAAGACGTACTCAAGCAGATAAATAGATTAAAAACTGACAAATCTCCGGGCCCGGATGGAATCCACCCTAGGATATTGAAAGAACTAAAGGAAGAAGTAGCGGAATTACTACAGCAGGTTTGTAATCTATCCCTAAAAACAGGGGTGATCCCGGAGGATTGGAATATAGCACATATTACACCCATCTATAAAAAGGATCGAGGGGTGACCCAGGGAATTACAGACTGACCTCGGTCCCGGGGAAGATGGCAGAAGCGCTGATAAAAGACAGCATCAATGAGCATCTAGAAAGGAATAATCTGATGAAAACAAGCCAACATGGCTTCTTCAAGGGAAGATCGTGCCTAATGAACTTATTGTACTTCTTCTAAGGAATTAACAAACAAATGGACGAAGGGGCCCCCATAGACATCGTATACTTGGATTTTCAAAAAGCCTTCGACAAGGTACCCCATAAACACCTACTACGGAAACTGAAGAACCATGGGGTGGAAGGAGACGTACATAGATGGATCAAAAATTGGTTGGTGGGCAGGAAGCAAAGGGTAGGAGTGAAGAGCCACTACTCGGACTGGAGAAGGGTCACGAGTGGTGTTCCACAGGGGTCGGTACTCGGACTGCTGTTGTACAATATATTTATTAATGACCTAGACACAGGGACGAAGTGCGAAGTTATAAAATTCGCAGATGACAGAAAACTTTTTAGTGTGGTTAGGACTAAGGAGGATTTTGAAGATTTACAAAGGGACCTGAACAAGCTGGAAGAGTGAGTGAATAAATGGCAGATGAAGTTTAATGTAGAGAAATGTAAAGTCTTACATGTAGGAAGCAGAAACCCGATGTACAGCTATACGATGGGAGGGCTGGTAATGAGTGAAAGTAGCCAAGAGAAGGACTTAGGGGTACTGGTGGACAAAACAATGAAGTGCGCAGCGGCCTCTAAGAAGGCGAACAGAATGCTAGGTATTATCAAGAAAGTTATTTCAACTAGAACGAAGGACGTTATCCTGCCGTTGTATCGGGCAATGGTGCGCCCGCATCTGGAGTACTGCGCCCAATATTGGTCGCCGAACCTTAAGAAGGATATGGCGATGCTCGAGAGGGTTCAGAAAAGAGCAACGCGCTTGATAAAAGGTATGGAAAAACTTTCATACACTGAAAGATTAGAGAAACTGGGGCTTTTTTCCCTGGAAAAGCGGAGACTTAGAGGGGACATGATAGAGACTTACAAGATCATGAAGGGCATAGAGAAAGTGGAAAGGGACAAATTCTTCAAACCTTTGAAGACTACAAGAACGAGAGGGCATTCGGATAAATTAAGAAGAGACAGATTCAGACGCAATGCTAGGAAGTTCTTCTTCACCCAGAGGGTGGTGGACACCTGGAATTTGCTTTCAGAGGGTGTGATAGGACAGAGTACGGTATTGGGGTTCAAGAAGGGATTGGATAATTTCCTGAAGGAAAAGGGGATAGAAGGGTATAGATAGAGGATTACTATACAGGTCCTGGACCTGATGGGCTGCCGCGTGAGCGGACTGCTGGGCGCAATGGACCTCTGGTACGACCCAGCAGAGGCACTGCTTATGTTCTTATGTTAAGGGGACTACTTCGAAGGAAACGGTGGAAACTAGGAGTTTCAGTAAGCAATTTTTTTTTTACAATTGAATTCCCCGAACTTTTGGGTAGCACTTCATAGACTACGCCTAGAAAGTTGTGCGCGGAAATTTAATTAGTGCCAATAATTGCTTGTTAGTGACCAATTATCAATACTGTTCCCGTTTCATCCACTTGCTTAGCCAATCAGTTGGCTGAATATTGCTGCTAACTGGCTAAGAAGTGGCACTGCCAAAACTCTACCCCTAGACTATCCCTAATTTAGCTGGTTTCCCAATGGCCAGTTAGAGTTGACGCTTGGTAGCACTACCCGATTAAATTCAGCTGAACACTGAATGCAGGTCAGCTCAGTGGGAATGAACCAGGCAGGAGCCTCAATTCTCTCGCGATTCCGATCTCTAAGTTCTCTACAAAATTGGGCGCTTTTTGGGTGAAAATGCAGCAAGAAGAGATAAGGCAACGGCTGCTCAACTTTAGAAGAGGAGCAGACTGGATCGGAAAATCTGGACCCCCTAGACCTGCCCCAGGCTCGCCCAGTTCTGCCCATCTCTCCCGGACTTCCTCCCTGCCCAACGCGATTTGAAGAGGCCAAACTCTTTTAAATTGTTTAATTAATAGGTGTTTTTTTTTTAAATTACCATGCCGATCACGCCAATTAAAAAATAAAAGTTAAAAGCGGATCTCGAACTTAGGCGTCTCGAACCTAGCGGCGCCTAATACAGGCGCCTTTGAAAGAATATATCCCTAAGTGCTAATATTCAGCAGCCATCTTGCGCTGAATATTAGCGCTTAGCCGGCTAACCGCTATTTAACCAGCCAGGAGCCGTTCCTGGCTATTCAATTAGCGCTGAATATCGGGGTGATAAGTTTCTATCCCTGTCCTCGGGGTACCCCCAGCCAGTCAGTTTTCAGGATATCCACACGGAATACACACTAGATCAGGGATCTCAAAGTCCCTCCTTGAGGGCCGCAATCCAGTCGGGCTTTCAGGATTTCCCCAATGAATATGCATTGAAAGCAGTGCATGCACATAGATCTCATGCATATTCATTGGGGAAATCCTGAAAACCCGACTGGATTGCGGCCCTCAAGGAGGGACTTTGACACCCCTGCACTAGATAGATTTGCACGTACCGCCTCCTTGGTATGCAAATCAGCCTCATGCATATTCATTGTGCATATCCTGAAAACCCGACTGGCCGGGAGTGACCCGAGGGCTGAGGACCATTGCTCTCTAGACAGCATAGAGGTTTATAATGAAAACCACACCGAAAACGGGAGTGCGGTAAAGAGCAATTCGAGTTTGCTTGCTTAATATTTGTGAAAGCCCTACATTACATGGGAGAAATTGTTCAGGGACACCTTTTGGCAAAGAAACCCAGAGCTGTAAATCAGTCTAATGCTCCTAAGATCAGTGTTGGGTTATCAGCTGCTTATGGTTTAAGTGCCAGCTCTGTAATTTAAAGCTCCCAGGAAGCCGTTTTTACTTGCACACCCTGCTTTTCAAGCATTTTCCAAGGTTTCCGTGCTCTTCTCCGGTGCCTAGGCAGAGCTCCCTGCCGGCTTCTTGTTCACAGATGATCTCTTCTTGATAAATGCCATTTTTCTGCATTTTCCATCAGAGAGCCACAAGATAATTTTTTTTCAAGTACCTGCCATAAAAATAAGAATCCATTCCGACTGTCCTCGGTAGCCCCAAGGGGTGAAATTAAATATACTTCAATAAACAAAAAACTCCCCCCACCCCCAAATCACCAACCGCTCGGCTCATCAATCTCCAATTGTGTATAACTATCACTCTTCCCCAAATCATATATATTTAAAGACATGAAATTAAATATAATATAGCGTTATAAAAACCAGAGACCATCGGTATAAAGGACTCGCTGTTTAATGCCCCAAAATGGCTCCACAGGGCGAGTATATTTAAATATCACCACGGGGGGAGTGTGTTGCACTGGTTAGAGCTACAGCGTCAGCACTCTGAGGTTGTGGGTTCAAACACTGTGGTTGTGGGTTCAAACCCCTGTGACACTGGGCAAGTCACTTAGTTCTCCACTGTTCCAGATACATTAGAGTGTGAAGCTACCAGGACAGATCGGGAAAATGCTTGAAGTACCTGTATGTAAACTGCTTTGAGTGTGGTTGCAAAACCACAAAAAGCTGGTATACAAGTCCCAATCCCTTTCCCTGAAGTCATAATGCCTGGCAGAAACTCAAAGAGTAGCAACATTCCAGAGCTGAGATTCTGATGTCATAATGCCTCATTCCACCAATGCCTAAGAGCCAACCTCATCAGTGATGTCACAAAGGCTTCATTGTTCTAGACTTGGCTCACTTCTGATATTATATCGGAGGAGAGTGTGGCACAGTGGCTAGAGCTACAGCCTCAGCACCCTCAGGTAGTGGGTTCAAAACCCTATGCTGCTATTGTGATCCTGGGCAAGTCACTTATTCCTCCACTGTCCCAGGCACATTGGATAGAGTGTGAGCCCACTGGGACAGAGAGGGGAAAATGCTTGACATATCTCTATGTAACTGCTTTGAGTGTGGAGCTAAAACTACAAAAAGGCAGTATACAAATCCCTTTCCCTAATAACATACCCCCCTCTTACAAAGCCGCATTAAGCTTTTTTACCGTTGGCCATGGCGGTATTAGTTCAAAGAAGAGTGACCAAAATGGAAAAGGGGATGGAACTCCTCTCGTATGAGGAAAGACTAAAACGGTTAGGGCTCTTCAGCTTGGGAAAGAGACGGCTGAGGGGAGATAGGATTGAAGTCTACAAAATCCTGAGCGGAGTAGAACGGGTACAAGTGGATCGATTTTTCACTCCGTCAAAAATGACAAAGACTAGTGGACACTCGATGAAGTTACAGGGAAATACTTTTAAAACCAATTGTAGGAAAAAAATTTTCGCTCAGAGAATAGTTAAGCTCTGGAACGTGTTGCCAGAGGATGTGGTAAGAGCGGATGGCGTAGCTGGTTTTAAGAAAGGTTTGGACAAGTTCCTGGAGTAAAAGTCCATAGTCTGTTATTGAGAAAGACACGGGGAAAGCCACTACTTGCCCTGTATCGGTAGCATGGAATATTGCTACTCTTTGGGTTTTGGCCAGGTACTAGTGACCTGGATTGGCCACTTTGAGAACGGGCTACTGGGCTTGATGGACCATTGATCTGACCCAGTAAGGCTATTCTTATGTACTTATATCGAGCTTTGCTAGAGGTTTATAGTGTGGGTCAGCAAGGTAAGTGCTCTGACGCTCATAGAAATTCTATGAGCGTTGGAGCATTTACTGCGCCAGTTCACGCTAAAAACTCTAGCTCAGCTTGATCAAAGGGGCTCTAAATTTGTCAAGCTGTTTACTCCAAAGCCCTTTTGTTATCATCAGCTTATTATAGATAGTCAGGAAAAACAGACCAGTAAAAAACTTGGTCCATCACGGAGAAAAAAAACTTGTTTTTCAAAAACCCAACTACCCTAGAATAGAACAAGTATAGAACAATGAAGCCATTGTAACATCACTGATGAGGTTGGCTCTAGGCATTGGTGGAATGAGGCATTATGATGTCACAATACCAGTTCTGGTTATCAGAGGCTGAAACTTTTCACACTATTTATGTATTCAGAACGGTTTACATTAATTTATTCAGGTACTCAAGCATTTTTCCCTGTTTGTCCCTGTGGGCTCACAATCTATATCTAATATACCTGGAGCAACGGGGGGATTAAGTGACTTGCCCAGGGTCACAAGGAGCAGTGTGGGTTTGAACCCACAACCACAGGGTGCTGAAGCTGTAGCTTTAACCACTAAGCCACTCTTTCTTCTAGTCCTTGCTTTTACTATACCAAGCACAAAGCATGTTGGGATTTGTAGTTATACCACTGTCAATGGAAAGCTCAAAGCTATAAAATCTTTGCTAGGGGCTTTGACTTCAAGCCTTTCTCAGATGGGCAATAACCAGCCTTGGTAACTTAGACACGGAAGACCAATTCCTCCTAGTGCCAATCCAAAGAGCCATCCATTATGTATGATCAGTTTCCTTAACAGAAGTTTATTGTTCTAGAGGGAACAATAGCTCCGGGTCATGTTACTGAGAAGCAACAAATTATTTATGTTTCTTTCCTGGTAAACGATCGGAACCTGTGTAACTACTGGAAAATCTTTTAGAAGAAATACAGCAATTGCTAATTTAAATCATTTGGGTGCGTCTTAAATTGGGCAGCATGGCCTATGCCTGGATACTTTCCGTTCTGTAAACAAAGATATAATTACAAGGAACGATTCTACTTCATAGACGTTAGCAATTTGTGACAGCATGTTTGCACATCCACATGTAACAGATTAGAGATGGATTTCTTTGCTCAGAAATGATTAAGTAAACATGAGAGTGAAACAGTTCTCTTCTGCAAATGTATTCATGTTGAAATAAGACGGAGAAATAGCTGTTTAATACAGGCAGCCCTATCTCCATTGAATAGGTAACTTTGACTCCATTTGGTCTAAGAGCTTGTTGATTTATATATTTCAGCTAACCTGGAAATCAGAAAACTACCGTATTTGTACTGAAGGTTTAGAAAGTAAGGATTGCCTGTTTGCAGATGATACTAAGGGCTCCTTTTACGAAGCCGCGTTAACGGCTGTATCGCACGCACATTTTTAGCGTGCGCTGACCCCCCCCCCCCCCGCGCTAGCTGAAAAAACTATTACGCGCGTTAAACCGCTAACGCGGCTTCGTAAAAGGAGCCCTAAGACTTGTAACAGAGTGGACAGAAGGACACAGTACTACTCAAAAGGGTCCAGAGAAGAGTGACCAAAATGGTTGAGGGGCTGGAGGAGTTGCCGTACAATGAGAGATTAGAGAAACTGGGCCTCTTCTCCCTTGAAAAGAGGAGACTGAGAGGGGACATGATCGAAACATTCAAGATAATGAAGGGAATAGACTTAGTAGATAAAGAGAGATTGTTCACCCTCTCCAAGGTGGAGAGAACGAGAGGGCACTCTCTAAAGTTGAAAGGGGATAGATTCTGTACAAACGTAAGGAAGTTCTTCTTCACCCAGAGAGTGGTAGAGATCTGGAACCCTCTTCCGGAGTTTGTTATAGGGGAAAACACCCTCCAGGGATTCAAGACAAAGTAGATAAAGACAGGTTTGTTCAACCTCTCCAAGGTAGAGAGAACGAGAGGGCACTCTCTAAAGTTAAAAGGGGATCAATTCCATACAAACGTAAGGAAGTTCTTCTTCACCCAGAGAGTGGTAGAGATCTGGAATGCTCTCCAGAGGCTGTTATAGGGGAAAACACCCTCCAGGGATTCAAGACAAAGTTAGACAAGTTCCTGCTGAACCAAAATGTACACAGGTATGGCTGGTCTCAGTTAGGGCATTGGTCTTTGACCTAGGGGCCGCTGCAAGAGCGGAGTACTGGGCACAATGGACCACTGGTCTGACCCAGCAGCGGCAATTCTTATGTTCTTATGGAAAAGGATCTGCAAAGGTTAGAAGAATGGTCTAATGTTTGGCAACTAAAATTCAGTGCATAGAAATGCAGAGTGATGCATTTGGGAAGTAGGAATCCAAGTACATCCTGGGAGGTGAAAGGCTGATATGCACGGATGGGGAGAGGGACCTAGGGGGGGATGGCATCTGAGGACCTGAAAGCAAAAAAAAAAACAGTGCGACAAGGCAGTGGCCAGAAGTATGCTAGGCTGTATAGAGAGAGGCATAACCAGCAGAAGACGAGAGGTGTTGGCGCTCCTGTGAGGCCCCACTTGGAATATTGCGTTCAGTTCTGGAGACTGTAAGGATGTAAGAAGGATGTAAGAAGACTTGAAGCGGTCAAGAGAAAGGGGACAAAAGTGGTAAGGGGTTTGAGCCAAAAGATGTACAATGAGAGACTGAAGATCTGAATCTGTATACTCTAGAGGAGAAGAGGGACAGGGGAGATATGATACAGACATTTAAATACTTAAAATGCATTAATTGAGAACCAAATCTTTTCCAGAGAAAGGAAAATGGTAAAACTAGAAGACATAAATTGAGGTTATGGAGGTGGTAGACTTAAGAGTAATGTCAGGAAATTCTTTTTTGCGGAGAGGGTGGTGGATGCCTGGAATGCCCTCCCGAGGGTGGTGGTGGAGAGCAAAACGGTGATGGAATTTAAAATAGCACGGGACAAACACAGAAGATCTCTAAACAGAAAGTGAAGGATATAAATGAAAGAACTGGGGCCGGAACTGTGCAGACTTTCATGATCAGTGGACCCTAAATGATAATATGGTTGGGAGGTGGTGTGGAGGACTTTGATGGGAACTACAATAGTTTGGGATGGTTTAGAAAGGCTGGAGTGAGCTTGGACAGTAACCTAATGGCAGTGCCAGGCAGACGTCTATGGCAGAAATATCAGAGAAAATAAAATAGACCGCTGGGCAGACTGGATGGACCACACGGGTCTTTATCTACTGTCACTTACTATGTTACTGTGTTACTATAGTCCTTGAATACTGGAAATTTGACAATCGTTTCCTAAGAAATTACCTCTCCTCCTTTCTTCCTTTTCCCACCAGAAGAATATTCTGTCCTTTCTCAACTTGTCCACCTATTGCACTACATCTTAATAATAACCATGATCTCTTCCTCTCTCTAAGAGATCCCACATGACTATCCCAGGCTCTCTTGAATTCAGACACCACCTCTTCTGGGAGACTGTTCCACACATCTACCACCCTTTCTGTAAAAAAGTATTTCCTCAGATTACTCTGGAGCCTATCACCTCTTAACATCATCCTATGCAGAGTTTCCTTTCAAATGAAAGAGACTCGACTCATGCGCATTTATATTACATAGGTATTTAAAGGTCTCTATCATATCTTCTCTCTCCCGTCTTTCCTCCAAAGTATACAGATTGAGATCTTTAAGTCTGTCCTCATACGCCTTATCACGAAGACCACGCACCATTTTAGTAGCCTTCCTCTGGATCGACTCCATCCTTTTTATATCTTTTTGAAGGTGCGGCCTCCAGAATTGTACACAATATTCAAAATGAGGTCTCACCGGAGTCTTATACAGAGGCATCAATACCTCCTTTTTCCTACTGGCCATACCTCTCCCTATGCACCCTAGCATCCTTCTAGCTTTCACCGTCACCTTTTCAACCTGTTAAGATCATCATATACAATCACACCCAAGTCCCGCTCTTCTGTCGTGCACATAAGTTCTTCACCCCATAAAATGTACCGTTCCCTCAAATTTTTGCAGCCCACATGCATGACATTTTGTTTCTTAGCATTAAATCTTAGCTGCCAAATTTCAGAACATTCAAGCTTCGCTAGGTCCTTCCTCGTGTTATTCACACCATCAGGGGTGCCTACTCTATTGCTGATGTTGGTATCATCTACAAAGAGGCAAATCTTACTAGACAGCCCTTCAGCAATATCGCTTACAAAAATGTTAAAAAGAACCGGCCCAAGAACCAAACCTTGAGGCACACCACTGGTGACATCCTTTTCCTCAGAGCGATCTCCGTTGATCACTACTCGCTGTCACCCTCCACTCAATCAATTCCTCACCCAGCCCGACACATTGAGGCTCATCCCAAGGGCACTCAGTTTATTTATTAGACGCCTGTGTGGAATACTGTCAAAGGCTTTGCTAAAATCTAAATCCACCACATCTACCGCTCTCCCTTTATCCAAAGACGTTATTATATTCTCAGTTTTGTTTTCCATTTCTTTCCTAATAATTCCTTAAGTTCTATTTGCTTTCTTAGCCACTGCTGCACACTGAGCAGAGGGTTTCAACGTATCATCAATGAAGACACCTAGTTCTTTTTCCTGAGTGTTGACTCCCAAGCGTTATAGCTTGCATTTCTCTTCTGTACTTGCTCACGTTCTGGACCCAATTCTATAAATGGCGCTGATAAAAATGTGCTAAGCGCTATTCTATAGTGTAAATCCTCATGGATCCACTAGAGGCAGGTTTTGTCATAAGAACATAAGAAATGCCTGCACCGGATCAGACCTGGGGTCCATCCAGTCCGGTGATCCGCACACGCGGAGGCTCAGCCAGGCGTACCCTGGTGCATACATTAGTCACTCATATCCCTCAATGTGTCCTGCAAGAAGATGTGCGTCCAATTTTCCCTTAAATCCTAGAATGGTAGTTTCCTCCACCATCTCTTTCGGGAGAGAGTTCCAGGCGTTCACCACTCGCTGTGTGAAGCAGAGCTTTCTGACATTTGTCCTGGCCGTGTCCCCTCTCAGCTTCAGGCCATGACCTCTGGTCCGAGTCTGGGTCATATTCGCCAATGTGAATAAAGCTATTTCTTGCTCTCCATCCTTTCCCCCTGCTGGTGAGTGAGCTTGCTCCATTTTGTCGATTCCTTTTAGCAATTTAAAAGTCTCTATCAGATCCCCTCTCAGTCTTCTCTTCTCAAAGGTGAATAATCCCAGTTTTCTGAGGTGATCCTTATAGCTCAAGTTCTCCATACCTTTGACTAGCTTCGTCGCTCGCCTCTGCACCTTCTCCAGCAGTGTTGTATCCTTCTTCAGGTATGGAGACCAGTGTTGGACACAGTATTCCAAGTGTGGTCTGACCATTGCTCTATAAAGCGGCATTATGACCTCCCTTGATCTGTTCATGATTCCCTTCTTTATCATGCCTAACATCCTGTTAGCTTTCTTTGCCGCCGCTGCGCATTGAGCCAACAAATCTAATCAATTTCTATGACTGGGCGACCAGATAATTGGATAGAGGGAGTGCGCTAGATGTGATGTATTTAGAGTTTAGCAAAGCCTTTGACAGTGTTTCAACCAGGCGTCTACCCTCTGTCGCCATCCACTCAACCCCTGTCACTTTGGGGCCCACCCCTAGAGGAAGAACATACAAAGTGATTCCTCTCTCTGTCACACCAAGATGAAGACTACGGCAGTCCAACTGCAGGTTCAGAAATGTCGATGTACGAGCTTCACAAGAACCAGCATAGCGTTGCCACGTCTACTTCCTGGTATGAAAAACAGAGGCAGTCTCATGACTTTTCAGTCAGCCCTCGTCTATTTTGGTGTGACTTTATAAAATTTCCATCGTCATACTTTATAAACGCAGCATGGACTACTGGTTATGAACTTTAGTTCAGGATAAGCTGAAAGGAGGGTTTCATTTTCTTTCCGATTCCAGTTTATCTCTTGAAAAATAAACCACGTGAACAAGACGGATTTTTGTTTTTGTGCAATTCAAAGACTCGGTAATAAATGATTAACAAAGCCAGTTTGCTACCTTACTCTTTAGTCAAGGTGGTTATTGCTGAAAGCTCGCCATGTGTCTGTTTCCTGGCAACAAGTGTTGTGACTGGAGACCAACATGATCGTTCGCTCCAAGTAGCACCCTCTAGGGGTTGGATCTTGAAATGAAAAATTCATAATATAGTAAAACCTTGGATTGCAAGTGACTTGGTTTGCAAGTGTTTTGCAAGACAAGCAAAACATTTTATTAAATTTTAACTTGATATACAAGCAGTGTCTTGCAATACAAGTACATACAGTCTACACACATCACAAGTTAGCCGATAGTTCTCTCTCTGACGTTCAGGAGTGTAGTGACTGTTCTAAACGAGCGAGGTCTTGCAATACGAATATGTATAGTATTTTGTATTAAAGTTTTGGGGTTGTGGAACGAATCGTCTGAGTTTCCATTATTTCTTATGGGGAAATTCGCTTTGATTTACGAGTGCTTTGGATTACAAGCATGCTTCCAGAACGAATTATGCTCGCAAACCAAGGTTTTATTGTAATTGGGGTTTTTTTTTTAAGAAAACCCTTGCCTTTGAATTTTTCTCAAAATTCCAGCAGAGACTGAGCCCCCTTTACAGCTAATTCAAGTTTTCATCTCGGTTCCCTGATGCAGGATCGAAACGGGACATGTCAGAACCTTTGACAAGATAAGTGCTTTGCAACTTATGCATATGAATAGTATGAAATACGTTGAGTGTGAGATGCAGCACAGAAAATGTTTTCCAACACTTTCTAAACATAGGCAGTGACTGGGTGGTGATGAGATATTCTTGGGGTTCGCCCCTTGTTTTTGCCTTCAAGTCTCTGAGCATATTTTTTTTAATATAAACATTCTTTTTCAAATATAAAGAATTATTATAAAGATAATATTTTAATCCCTTACAGAGTGACTTTTTCTACTGTGGTGCATCATTTCAGTTAGAGCAACACAAACTATCTGCATTAGTAACATGGCCATATGGTAAATGACGGCAGATAAAGGCCCGAATGGTCCATCCAGTCTGCTCAAACATACACTCTCTATAATTTAATGATTTAATTTAAATTTTTTTTTTCTTAGATATTTCTGGGCCCAGAAACCCAGAGCTCTGCCTGGTACTGTGCATAGGTTTTATCTACTGGAGTCTCCATCAAAGCTCGCTCCAGCCCATCTAAACCATCCCAGCCCATCCTCAACTGAATGGACTTATGCGTCCGTCAGGCGTCCCTATGCGTCTTTGTAAGCACGAGACCACGCCTTCCATGTAGGCCTTTACAAGGCTGGCCTACATTTAATATATAAAACCCAAACAGGGAATACTGGCAGTATGCTAAATATCAAAAGATCCCTTAGGTAAAGATTTAGAGAAGTTGATAGCAAAGCACAACTCTCTACAATAAATAACACAAAATATTATATACTAATATTTTAGCCTGTTACATTAACGGGTGCTAGAATATATGTCTGTGTGTCTTTATTTCTATCTCTCTCTCCCTCCCGCTGTCTGTCTCTCTCCCTGACCCCCTTTGTCTGTCTGTCTTTCTGTGTCTCTCCCTGCCCCTATGTCTTTCTTCTTTTCTTTCTATCTGTCTCTCTCCCTACCTCCTATGCAGCAGCATTTCTCTCCCACCACTTCCCTATGCAGCAGCCACAGCAGCATTCCCTCCCCCTCCATTTACCTCCCCCCACACCACTTCCCTGTGCAGCAGCAGCGTTTCCCCTAACCCCCCCTTTCCCTTCCTGCGGTCTGGCCGGCTCCCTTAGTCCCTTCCCCTCTCCCCTTCTCTTCCCGTGGTCCCGACAAACCTTCCGATTCCAGCAGCGTCTGCAGCACTCTACACACACTGCTTCGGGGCCTTCTACTGCCACAGCCCTTGCCGGACCCGAAGCGAGCTCTGGGTTTTTTGGGGTTTTTATCCTTCAGACGGCAAGAGCCACCGTGGCTGACAGGCTCTGCGCCGCCGCGCACATGTGCACTCCTACCTGCGGGTCCCTACAGTGCATGGAAAACGGGAGCACGCAGGTGGGAGTGCGCATGCGCGCTTAGGGCTTTATTATATTAGATGTATATTTGTACCTTCAGTGCAGTTGTTAAAGCTAGCGGGGCACTGGGAAAAAAACAGTGTTCCAGGCTTCAAAACGTTAGTGGCGGGCTATTTCTCAAGCCCCACTGTGAACCAAATCAATATAGCGAAACCCTAATAAGGTGAAATTTACAATAGTGTACGTGTACTGTTACAATTGGAGTGCCATCAACTAATCTGAATGTTCTCAAAACCAGTGTGTTTTCTCGGCACTTATCTCCGTGAGAATTTACAGCGTTCTTCAAATCGACCACTATCCAATTCCAGCCGAGGCTTAGACTCAGCCACGTTGCTCAGCTCAACTGCGCCCAGTTTCAGGTAGGGGGCCCTTCATCAGGACCTCTATTACGTGGCAAAATCGAGAGAAATACCGGGAGAATGTAACAGACACTGCTAGTGAGGCCTACAAAACCCAGCTACAATCCTACAAACAGTGCCGGAGCGTGACTCATGTGATCAGCGTGCCGATATCGGCACCGTTTTACAGAATCCAGGCCTACGTGTTTAGCCTTCGATGGAGACTATGCTGTTTAACTTGCTTTTAAAAATATATATATATTTTTTTTTTTACCAAACTTTTCAAACCACCCTCCTAAATATGCCATAACAACATTCTAGGTAAACCTATAGGAGCCTATTTAATGAGGGCTAATCAAACAAACCAGACCATCAGTACTGTTGAGGCAGTTACTAATTTAGCAACTTGTGGTGAATTCCAGCACAGCGAAAACTGTGACTCACTGGCATCTTTCTTGCTTTGCTTTTTCCGGCATGCCTCTCTGCGATGTGGCAGCGAGTGTGTGGGTTTCCTGGTCCAACGACACTTAAAGTGTCATCTGCATTAGGTACATCGAGAGCAAAAGTATTTTATTCCCACCCCCGCCGCAAACAAGAAAAATGTTGCATGCGTAGCTCTGTTTTTCTTAGCTAAAAGAGATTTTGTTGAGAAGGGCTTAAATATAGGTTTAGGAGGGTTGGTTCTCAGTGATTTTCTTCCTAGTTTTCTTTAAAAGATTAAAAAAAATTAAAAAAATCTATGCTGCGTAATACTTGGATTTTATTTACAGTTTTGGGGCTCCTTTTACAAAGGCGCTCTGGCGGGGTTAACGCACGTGACTTTTTATCACGCGCTAAACCCCGCGCTGGCCAAAAACTACCGCCTGCTTAAAAGGAAGAACGTCCGGTGGTTTAGCGTGCCTTTGTAAAAGGAGTCCTTAGTGTTACTTCATGGGGATTTTAAATTGTGAGCTGCCCTACCGTTTGCTCCAATCTTTACTGCTGCATCAGCCTTGCAACGTCCTTGCGATCTGATGGGAGCTGTTTTGTGTGCCACCTTTGCAAAGAATACATTATTATGCTAAAAGGAAAGCATCCTTTTGGCCGCTGGTCGTCTGTCTTAGAATAAACTGCCCATTGCTTGAAGGCATTTACCTGCGATTACAGCCTTTCGGAAACGGCTCAAGTCACATCTTTTAAGCAGGCCTTTGGGGGCTGATTCTGCAAACAGCACAGTACGTTACGCAGCTGTAGGCGCCCTACCTAGGGTTACCAGATTTTTCCAAAGGAAAATCCGGACCCATGGCCACGCCTCGTTCCGCCCCCGTTCCACCTGTGTCAGGCCCCGTTCTGCACCCCCCCCCCCAGCCCAACCTCTAGACGGCATCCACGCATGCAAGGACGTGACGCAATGATGTCACCGCGTCGCATCCGCCTTTGCCCCTTCCTGAGGCGATTTCAAGGGGAAGCTTTTCAAACCCCTGACCAAATGCTGGGATTTGAAAAGCCGTCCGGAGGTCCACTGGACGTGTCCTCGAAAAGGACATGTCTGGGGCAATCCGGACGTCTTGTAGCCCTAGCCCTACCGCCGCCTAACTTAATTGTTTTAATCGGCGCACTGACCGACTGTGGCAACTAAAATCCAATTAAAATCTCATTTAAAAAATGTACACGCCCGCAAGCGCCTATAAAAATGGAACTAGAATTGAATTTACAGAGGCACCCAGCGGCACCTGAGGACAAAGCAGGGGTGGTTTGGGCCAGAAATGATCTTAGACACCATTAGGTGCGATTCTCCCCCAAAGATAGAGGCCGGTAATATAGTCCTTTAAAATTCTGGCCTACATTATGGGCACCCTGTGGCGTAGTAAGGGCGGACCAGTCCGTTCCAGGTGCCGTCTTGCTGGGGCGCTGGCACCCGTCCTGTTCTCCACCCCCATGCTCTGCACACCTTCACTTCCCCTCCCCCCCATACCTCTAGCTTTTCAATAGCGTGAGCAGAAATGCCAACCAGTCGCTCGTGTCAGCGTCAGCTCCCCTTCTGACATCCCTTCCGGGTCTTGTGTCCAGGAAGTGATGTCAGAGGGAGAGCCGACGCTGACACGGGCAGCAAGTCGGCGATGCTGCTAGCGCCGGGAAAGGTAAAGTGGTACGGGGGAAGGGAAGGGGTGTGCCTGCGTGGCGGGGTGAATGGGGAAGGAATGGGGGGGGAGGACAGAGGAGAGGGTGAGAGAGTGGCGTTGCTGCTCTGGGCACCTCTCACCTTTGCAATGCCGCTGCGGGGACTTGTCTTTAATGGGAGCCGTGATTCTGCAAACGGCGTCATAGTTTGATTGACACGTGATCAGGCTGTCCATCACATGTCAATCACGCAGTGGCACTAATTAGAGGCTCGCACACTCCCCCGAAGCCGACCCATGCCCCCCGCCACCCGGAAGCTCCATTCAATCATCCACCATCACTGCAACTCCGGGTAAGGAAGGGCCTGGTGCGTGCAGCGATTGCACGCCACCGGCCCACAAGCCTTCCCCCTGATGCCAATTCTGACGTCGGAGAGAAGGTCCGGGCCAGCAGAATGTAAGTAGAGAATGACACAGGGACAAATTTTTTACTCGTCCCCGCAGGAACTCAATTTCCCCGTCCCCGCGAGTTTTGCTGCTGTCCCTGTCCCATTCCTGTAAGCTCTGCTTTAACCCCACAAGCCTCAAACACTTATGATTTTAAAGTGTTCGAGGCTTGTGCAGATGAGGTCAGAGCTTAGGCATTGGTGGAATGAGGCATTATGACATCACAATCTGAGCTCTAGAATGTTGCTACTTAGGATTTTGAAGTGTTTGAGGCTTGTGCAGATGAGGACGGAGCTTAGGCATTGGTGGAATGAGGCATTATGACATCACAATCTGAGCTCTAGAATGTTGCTACTTAGGATTTTGAAGTGTTCGAGGCTTGTGCAGATGAGGACGGAGCTTAGGCATTGGTGAAATGAGGCATTATGACATCACAATCTGAGCTCTAGAATGTTGCTACTTAGGATTTTGAAGTGTTTGAGGCTTGTGCAGATGAGGACGGAGCTTAGGCATTGGTGGAATGAGGCATTATGACATCACAATCTGAGCTCTAGAATGTTGCTACTTAGGATTTTGAAGTGTTCGAGGCTTGTGCAGATGAGGACGGAGCTTAGGCATTGGTGAAATGAGGCATTATGACATCACAATCTGAGCTCTAGAATGTTGCTACTTAGGATTTTGAAGTGTTTGAGGCTTGTGCAGATGAGGACGGAGCTTAGGCATTGGTGGAATGAGGCATTATGACATCACAATCTGAGCTCTAGAATGTTGCTACTTAGGATTTTGAAGTGTTTGAGGCTTGTGCAGATGAGGACGGAGCTTAGGCATTGGTGGAATGAGGCATTATGACATCACAATCTGAGCTCTAGAATGTTGCTACTTAGGATTTTGAAGTGTTTGAGGCTTGTGCAGATGAGGACAGAGCTTAGGCATTGGTGGAATGAGGCATTATGACATCACAGTCTGAGATCTAGAATGTTGCTACTTGTGATTTGAAAGTGTTCGAGGCTTGTGCGGATGAAGACAGAGCTTGTAGGAATGGGGCAGGACAGGAAAATAAATTTCCGGGACAGGAAGGGAAAATGAGTTCCCTTGGAGACGGGGAAACATTTGTCCCCGTTCCATTCTCTAGATCAGGGGTGTCCAACCTGCGGCCCGAGGGCCACATGTGGCCCAGTGAAGTATTTTGTGCGGCCCCGGTCAAGGGTGATGTAGTGTTTTCCTCTGCTGCCCCCAGGTGTTTACCTTCTTGCTGGCTCCCTCCTCTGTCTTGCTGCGACGTTTGTGCATTTGTGCAGCGCCAGAAACATTTTTTTCAGCCAATGCGGCCCAGGGAATTCAAAAGGTTGGACACCCCTGCTCTAGATGTAAGTTCAAAACCATGATTTCTAGCCTGGAGTTGGGAAACTTATCATCTCTGTGAGTTTCCTATGAAAAGCAGGATAACAAGTCCATTTTGGCAATAGGGTATAACCTGGACTGAACCAGCTTTTTTTTTTTTTTTTTTTTTTTGGGGGGGGGAGGGGGTGGATAGCAATTTGGTAACTTTAGCGATTTTGGCAAATATAATGCAACACTCTTTAGGTAAAAAACGGTATTGGTGAACAGTGATACGAAACTATAAATACATGAAGATAATGGTGATAAGTTTAAGAATGAAGAAACACAGTGTAGTGTATTTTTAAACAATCCGGTTCGGGTTGGATGCAAAATCTTGTCTCTAAGCTTCTAAATATGGTGATCCATTGGAGCGGCAAAAGTGCAATGAAAGAAGAGATAGATTTTCACTCTTCAGGTTATCCTGAGCTGAATGTCATTGCTCTAAAAATAGGAAAAACCGGTCAGTTGACAGAAGAGCCAGACTGCGGGCACGACTCCAGCTGAATACAGATGCATACTGTGAAAAACGAACTGACAGGCCCTCTTATGCTCCGTAAGCCTGGGGCATGCAAGACATGCACCATCCGAGGACCCCCTCCCCCCTCTTTCCCAACACACACGCTGTGGCCTCGGAGTAACTGACTTAAAGGTTACTGTCCACTGGGTGATCTTTAGGAATATGTACAAGCAAAAAAAAAAAAAAAAATGCGGTTACTTTTCATTTTTTTCAGAACTTTTTCCTGGTTTTCGGTAGTTTCACACATTCATTGTAATAGGGAAATTTTAGTGCATGTTAAATAAGAATATAAGAACTGCCATCTCCGGATCAGACCTTCGGTCCATCAAGTCCAGCGATCCGCACACGCGGAGGCCCCGCCAGGTGTACCCTGGCATAGTTTTGGTCCCCATATCGCTCTAAGCTTGTCGTAAAGAGAAGTGCATCTAGCTTACCCTTAAATCCTAGAACGGTGGATTCCACAATAACCTCCTCTGGGAGAGCATTCCAGGTGTCCACCACTCGTTGCGTGAAGCAGAACTTCCTGATATTTGTCCTGGACTTGTCCCCCCTTAGCTTCAGTCCATGTCCTCTTGTCCGTGTCACAATCTCAGCTCTGGAATGTTGCTACTCTTTGAGTTCTGGAATCTTGCTATTCTTTGAGATTCTGCCTGGAATCTTGATACTGTTTGGGGTTGTAGAATCTTTTGTTACTCTTTGGG
The DNA here is from genome assembly GCF_902459505.1 of Geotrypetes seraphini. Lineage (NCBI taxonomy): Eukaryota > Metazoa > Chordata > Amphibia > Gymnophiona > Dermophiidae > Geotrypetes > Geotrypetes seraphini. The sequence continues at coordinate 173,831,185 of NC_047091.1, read as the reverse complement.
ATTCTGGAATGTTGCTACTCCATTGTAACATCACTGATGAGGTTGGCTCTGAGGCACTGTAGAATGAGGCATTAAAAGAACATAAGAACTGCCATCTTAGGTCCATCAAGTGCGGCAATCCGCACACACAGAGGCCCAGCCAGAGATACACCTGGCATAATTTTAGTCACCCTCTCGTAAGGAGATGTGCATCTAGTTTGCTTTTAAATCATAGAACGGTGGATTCCGCAATAACCTCCTCTGGGAGAGCATTCCAGGTGTCCACCACTCGTTGCATGAAGCAGAACTTCCTGATATTTGTCCTGGACTTGTCCCCCCTTAGCTTCAGTCCATGTCCTCTTGTCCGTGTCACATTGGACATTGTAAATAATTTTTTTTCCTGCTCTATTTTGTCGATTCCTTTCAGTATTTTGAAAGTCTCGATCATATCCCCTCGCAGTCTCCTCTTCTCAAGGGAGAACAATCCCAGTCTCTTAAGTCGTTCCTCATATTCCAAGTTCTCCATGCCCTTTATTGGCCAATGTAGGCGCCTACCTTATTGATTAATAGTTTTACATTGGCACTGATATATCGGTACTAATTGGAGTTAATTGAAATTTAGGCGCTTAACTTGGTAAATATGATTCCACATCAGTTAGGCGCCTAGTGCAAAGTGTCTAGCTAAAAGTGGGCGTTTAACTTTGACACAGATATTTAGGCCAAATAAAAGCCCTGATGTAAGAATACCTTGATGGAATGAAACCCAAATAATAGCTACAAACTCAAGTACAAATGGTTTCAACTTTGGCAAATCATGTGATGAAAAATTATGTTTAAAAGACAGGAAAAAGAATCTCCGAAACCTGTTCGGAATAAATCCGAGTCTGACGGGTTCCAGATCGCAATCATGGATTCTTCAAAAAAAACCTCTCTTATAATTGTGTATGTGAACCGAACATAAAATAAAGGGCCAAACTTAAATTCTGTTTGCGACACTACCCCTCTTTTACTAAGGCGTGCTATGCTTTTAAGCGCGTGATAAACATTAGCGCACGCTAATCATGCGCTAAATGCTAATGAACGCCTGTTATCCTATGGACACATTAGCGGTTAGCACATGCGTTGATTTAGCGCACACTAAATGCGCGCTAAAATGCTTAGCGCACCTTAGTAAAAGAGATCCAATGTTTCACATACCATAACAATTACTAATATGTGACCTATATGCCATAGTGTTAAGAGAATAAAAAAAAATTGTGAAATTCAGGAACTCTTGAAATGAAAACTTTGGAAAAATAGAGACTTATCTTAATGCATCCGCATCCCTATGGGACCCGTTTCGCCAAAAGGCTTCTTCTGGGGTCACAAAAATAGCTGCTGTTTTTCAATATCCTGGAACCGAATATTTCCCAATCCGGGAACTGAATATTTCACGATCTGGGAACCGAATCCGGGAACCGAATATTTCCCAGTCAGGGAACTGAATATATCCCGATCCGGAAACCGAATATTTCCCGATCCGGGAACTGAATATTTCCCGATCCGGAAACCGAATATTTCCCGATCCGGGAACCGAATATTTTCTGATCCGGGGACCAAATCAGGGAACTGAATATTTCCCAATCCGGGAACCGAATCCGGGAACTGAATATTTCCCAATCCGGGAACTGAATATTTCCTGATCCAGGAACCGAATCTGGGAACCGAATATTTCCCAATCCAGGAACCGAATATTTTCTGATCCGGGAACCGAATATTTCCCAATCCGGGAACCGAATCTGGAACTGAATATTTCTCGATCAGGGAACCAAATATTTCCCAATTCGGGAACCGAATCCGGGAACCGAATATTTCCTGATCCGGGAACCGAATCCGGGAACCGAATATTTCCCAATCCGGGAACCGAATATTTTCTGATCCGGGAACCGAATATATCCCAATCTGGAAACCGAATATTTCTCGATCAGGGAACCAAATATTTCCCAATCCGGGAACCGAATATTTCCCGATCCGGGAACCGAATCCGGGAACTGAATATTTCCCAATCCGGGAACCGAATATTTCCCGATCTGGGAACTGAATCCGGGAACCAAATCCGGGAATCAAATATTTCCCGATCCAGGAACCGAATCCAGGAACCAAATATTTCCCGATCCGGGAACCGAATCCGGAAACCATAGTAACATAGTAACATAGTAACATAGTAGATGACGGCAGATAAAGACCCGAATGGTCCATCCAGTCTGCCCAACCTGATTCAATTTAAATTTTTTAAAAAATTTTTTTCTTCTTAGCTATTTCTGGGCGAGAATCCAAAGCTTTACCCGGTACTATGCTTGGGTTCCAACTGCCGAAATCTCTGTTAAGACTTACTCCAGCCCATCTACACCCTCCCAGCCATTGAAGCCCTCCCCTGCCCATCCTCCACCAAACGGCCATACACAGACACAGACCGTACAAGTCTGCCCAGTAACTGGCCTAGTTCAATATTTAATATTATTTTCTGATTCTAAATCTTCTGTGTTCATCCCACGCTTCTTTGAACTCATTCACAGTTTTACTCTCCACCACCTCTCTCGGGAGTGCATTCCAGCCATCCACCACCCTCTCCGTAAAGTAGAATTTCCTAACATTGCCCCTGAATCTACCACCCCTCAACCTCAAATTATGTTCTCTGGTTTTACCATTTTCCTTTCTCTGGAAAAGATTTTGTTCTACGTTAATACCCTTCAAGTATTTGAACGTCTGAATCATATCTCCCCTGTCTCTCCTTTCCTCTAGGGTATACATATTCAGGGCTTCCAGTCTCTCCTCATACGTCTTCTGGCGCAAGCCTCCTATTATTTTCATCGCCCTCCTCTGGACCGCCTCAAGTCTTCTTACGTCTTTCGCCAGATACGGTCTCCAAAACTGAACACAATACTCCAAGTGGGGCCTCACCAATGACCTGTACAGGGGCATCAACACCTTCTTCCTTCTACTGACTACGCTTCTCTTTATACAGCCCAGCATCCTTCTGGCAGCAGCCACTGCCTTGTCACACTGTTTTTCGCCTTTAGATCTTCGGACACTATCACCCCAAGGTCCCTCTCCCCGTCCGTGCATATCAGCTTCTTTCCTCCCAGCATATACGGTTCCTTCCTATTATTAATCCCCAAATGCATTACTCTGCATTTCTTTGCATTGAATTTTAGTTGCCAGGCATTAGACCATTCCTCTAACTTTTGCAGATCCTTTTTCATATTTTCCACTCCCTCTTCGGTGTCTACTCTGTTACAAATCTTGGTATCATCTGCAAAAAGGCACACTTTTCCTTCTAACCCTTCAGCAATGTCACTTACATACATATTGAACAGGATTGGCCCCAGCACCGAACCCTGAGGGACTCCACTAGTCACCTTTCCTTCCTTCGAGCGACTTCCATTAACCACCACCCTCTGGCGTCTGTCCGATAGCCAGTTTCTGACCCAGTTCACCACTTTGGGTCCTAACTTCAGCCCTTCAAGTTTGTTCAACAGCCTCCTATGAGGAACTGTATCAAAGGCTTTGCTGAAATCCAAGTAAATTACATCTAGCATATGTCCTCGATCCAGCTCTCTGGTCACCCAATCAAAAAATTCAATCAGGTTCGTTTGGCACGATTTACCTTTTGTAAAGCCATGTTGCCTCGGATCCTGTAACCCATTAGATTCAAGGAAATACACTATCCTTTCTTTCAGCAACACTTCCATTATTTTTCCAACAACTGAAGTGAGGCTCACCGGCCTGTAGTTTCCTGCTTCATCCCTGTGACCACTTTTATGAATAGGGACCACATCCGCTCTCCTCCAAACCCCAGGAATCACTCCCGTCTCCAGAGATTTGTTGAACAAGTCTTTAATAGGACTCGCCAGAACCTCTCTGAGTTCCCTTAGTATCCTGGGATGGATCCCGTCTGGTCCCATCGCTTTGTCCACCTTCAGTTTTTCAAGTTGCTCATAAACACCCTCCTCCGTGAACGGCGCAGAATCTACTCCATTTTCTCGTGTAACTTTGCCAGACAATCTCGGTCCTTCTCCAGGATTTTCTTCTGTGAACACAGAACAGAAGTATTTGTTTAGCACATTTGCTTTCTCCTCATCACTCTCCACATATTTGTTCTCAGCATCTTTTAGCCTAGCAATTCCATTTTTTATCTTCCTCCTTTCACTAATATATCAGAAAAAATTTTTATCTCCCTTTTTTACATTTTTAGCCATTTGTTCTTCCGCCTGTGCCTTCGCCAAACGTATCTCTCTCTTGGCTTCTTTCAGTTTCACCCTGTAGTCCTTTCTGCTCTCCTCTTCTTGGGTTTTTTTATATTTCATGAACGCCAACTCTTTTGCCTTTATTTTCTCAGCCACTAGGTTGGAGAACCATATCGGCTTCCTTATTCTCTTGTTTTTATTGATTTTCTTCACATAAAGGTCCGTAGCCATTTTTATCGCTCCTTTCAGCTTAGACCACTGTCTTTCCACTTCTCTTATGTCCTCCCATCCTAACAGCTCTTTCTTCAGGTACTTTCCCATTGCATTAAAGTCCGAATATTTCCCAATCCGGGAATCAAATATTTTCCGATCCAGGAACCGAATCCAGAAACCAAATATTTCCCGATCCAGGAACCGTATCCGGGAGCCGAATATTTTCCGATCCGGGAACCAAATATTTCAGATTGGGTTCTTAGGGACGGCCATTAAATTTATACCATCTATATAAAGTCAAATAAAATAGATGTGCATAATACTAAGGGCAGCTACAGCCAGTGTCATAATAAGACCGGGGGTGTGGTCTACCCCAGGCGTGGTCTTGGTAGGGGCGCTGGCATCCGTCCTCCTCTTTGCCCCCCTTGGCTCCTTCCCGACCTCCCTCACCACCCGCATGCGTCCCTTCCCTCGTGCCTCTTTAATTTTCACTGCGTGAGCAGCATTACTAACTTGTTGGCCGCGTCGGTGTCACCAATCTCTGATGACACTTCCGAGCACCGCACCTCGGATGTGACGTCAGAACGATAGCCGACATGACACAGTCATCAAGCTCGTAATGCTGCTCGTGCCTGTAAAATTAAAAAGGTATGAGGGAAGGGGCACATGCATGGCAAGGAGCAGGGGGCAGAGGATGGGTGCTACCAGCCCGGGTGCCCCTGACCCGCACTACGCCACTGGCTACAACACAGGCAAGTGCGAGTTGAGACTCACAGTTTTCTAGCACCTAGGACTCCCAGTGCAAGCACCTAGGCCGAAAATGGCCATGTCAAGTGGTGGTTCTCCAGTTGCAAATTCTTACTTCATCAGAGGATTATTTTATATTTCCAACTCAGAATAAATAGAAGTCCTTGCAACCTCTTTGGGCTTCTTGGGGTTTTATTCATCTTTATTTTGGCCTTCACTCTATTTTTGCTGCTTGCTACTAGTCAACTGGAAGTGCCAGCGATTTTTAAGCCATTGACTGTCTTATGCTCAAATTGACCTGGCTATTCAACGCTTAGGCCCTCTTTTGCAAAGGCGTCCATAGCATTAGCGTTTAGCGCGCGCTAAAAAGCTTAGCGCACCTTTGTAAAAGAGGGGCTTAGTGTAATCTGGGTACCGGTACTGAAAATCCAGCCGCCACATTTGATCTATCTGCTGGACGATGTTCAGTGCTGGCACCCGGATGACTATACAGGCAAGTTGGGACCGATTCTATATACGATGCCCAAAAGTTGGCTGCAGATGTGCATGTAAACGAATTAATTCGATAAATGGCAACCAAATTCTGGCACCCCCCCCAAATTCTGGCACACCGAGGCCCTGATTCTATAAATGGTGCCTAACTTCTAGGCGCCGAGGAAAGCAATCGTCAATCAACCGCTAAGCAATCTTTATAGAATCACACCTGAACAGTCTTAAATGCTGGTGGACATTGAAACCTTAGGCGCAGTCCATTTAAGCCAGAGTTTTCTTGGCCTAAATGAGTGCACTTAAGTTAGGCACCTACTCGCGTTTAAGTCTAACCACACCCCCAAATACACCCAGAATCTGCCCCTAACCAAGGCTACTTTCTGGTAGGCGCCATGGAATAGATGCCTATCTCAAAGTGATAGGCACCTGCTGAGTTAGGTGCCTATTCGCTAATTAATTGTTTTTATATTGCTTTATTAATGGTGCTTTTCAATTCTAAGCTCTGATTAAACTAAACTAAACTAAAGCTTAAGTTTGTATACCCGCATCATTTCCATAAATATAGAGCTTGCCACAGTTTACAGGTAATTCAATAAATGAGGGAAGGACATAATAAGAAATTTGAGGTTATGAAGAGGATAGCTAGCTTTACATTTTAAATAGATAGCTTTACGTTTTGGAGAAAAGCCAGGTTTTCAGATGCTTTCGGAATAATTGGAATGAGCCTAGGTTCCGCAGCAGGGCAGGGAGGTTATTCCAAAGCTTAGTGAATTTAAAGAAAAGGAATTTCCCTAATTTACCTGCATACATGACGCCTTTTAACGAGGGGAAAGATAGTTTGAGTTTGTGGGCGGATCTGGTAATGTCAGGTCTCGAAGAATTCCAGGATAGTGGGATTAGGGGAGGAAGAATGCCATGTAGGATCTTGAATATTAGGCAGGTACATTTAAAGTGAATCCTAGAAATCACCGGAAGCCAATGAAGTTTTGACAGAAGCGGGGAGACATGATTGAATTTGCTTTTTGCAAAGATCAACCTAGTCTAATTAATTAATTTATTTATTTTTCAAATTTATTGACCGCTTAAATCTAAGCGGTTTCCATAAAAACACATACATAATATCCAAGCAAACAACACATAACACAAATAATGACCATTACAACAAACTTACCATTACATAAATGTAATCAACATAAAATCCCTTCATGTCCCACACCTAATCATAAAAGGAAACAAAACATAAAATTTTTCTTCAAAATATACTAAAACTGGATCATTGTTCTCTCATAGTGTGTCATGAAAAAGCATCCATGAATAATTGTTTTTTTAGAATTTTTTAAAATTGCAAAAGATCCATACAAAGCCTCAGGGCTCCAAGGAGGGAACTCCAAAGCTCTACCCCAGTTATAGAAAGCAAAGATGCTCTGGATCTTGCATAATGAACACTGCCCTCCTTCACAGAAATCAGCCCTCATCCCTCCTTCAAATTAGAGAATGCCACGGGAAAAAAATGTAACACCATCCCCGCCCCATTCCCGCGAGCTCAGTCCCCATCCCTGCTCTCATCTCTACAAGCTCAGTCCCCGTCCCCGCCCTGTAAACTGTCGGATCCCACCTGCACAAGCCTAGAATAGTTACGATTTTATACTGAACTTATTTTATTAAAGTATAAAAAGAGACTATTCTTTACAATTGTCATTTTATAAACACAAATAATACAGAGCAAGGATCAACAAAACCCCTGTCTTCCCTCCCCTTCACAAATATCCCCTCCACTATTGTCAAAACTGAACAAACAAAATTACTACAGAATGCTACATAGAAAAATCAAGCTAACAGAATACTTCAGTCACACATGGCAGGAATAGTGTTAGGGCAGGGCAACTAGAGCAACTGCCCCCTGGTCAGAGAGAGCCCTAAGCCAGCTGGAAGCTAAAGAAGCACAGCCTGGGCTTTGCGGTCCCCAGTTATGTCTAATACCAGCTCTAGCAGGATACATATTTCAAATCTGAAATATTCTAATCACAAAATATAAAATACATTTATTTTTTCTACCTTTTGTTGTTTGGTAATTTTATTCTTCAAATCACATTGGGCTCAGGCTTTGGTTTTGGGTTCCTTCTGTCCTCATCGTGGCATTGCTGGCTCCTGAAGGTAAAATAGGCCCAAGAGGAGCTGGGGAGGAGATGCTGAGTCTGATACGGGCGCAATTTTTTTTTACCACAGAAGCAAGACCTATCACCGCTTCCACGGGGCGGTGAAAGTTCTAGTCCTCATTCCTGCAGTAAACCAGTTGCAGATGTTCCCATTACTGCGGATTTACTGCGGTGACCACAGTTTACAGCAGTAAACGGTTCCCGTTTCATTCTCTACTTCAAATCTCAAATTTCTACTTGGTCAATAGATCCTCCAAAGAGTTCAAAAACTTAAAGGGATAGACCAATATAAGGTCTGATGCATAGTAGATAGTATTATGTAACATTCATTGTTGTATTGGGAGTCAGTATAATTGCTTTCATACCGGCGTAATGTGTGCTATCTTTAGTATTCCAGCAATTAGTCTCGCCGCAGAGTTCATCAACTGTTGTAGTGCTTCACATTTAACCTTGGTCAAGCCTAGGTAGAGCATATTGCAGTAATCCAATCGTGTTAATATCAATGCCTGGACCATAGAACGAAAGTCACAAGGCAACAGCATAGATCTCAGCCGATAAAGCGTGTGACTATTCGCACTGATCTAGGCGTCTAACTTCAGGCACCATTTATAGAATCGCACGTAACATCCAGGATCCACACTCAACTTTCAGGACTGAGGATTTGTACCAACAGAACCCTCCATAAATCTCCATGCTGAAATTACGCAAATTTTTAGTGAACGCCCCCAATTCAGTTGCATGCTAAAAGATTTACGTGCACATCCATATAGAACAGAACTTAGCAATGCATGCATAAATCCAAATTGTTGCTAATTAGTCCCAGTAATTGATTGTTGTCACTCAATAATTGGCGCTAGTAAGCTCATTGCATAATTAAAATACGTGGACAAATTGGGCACGTGCCCGAATTTGTGAGTGTAATTTTAAATGCCTTTTATAGAACTTTCCCCATAGCGTGCAGTAATAATAATAATAATAACTTTATTTTTGTATACCGCAATACCACAAACAGTTCAGAGCGGTTTACAATGCAAGAGACTGTACATATACAGCGAAGATACAATGCAAGAGAATGTACAAGAGACTGTATATATAGTTTTGCTAAGTGAATAGGTCAGGAACATTCACTCTATTCCCCCCAGACTTGCCTCGCACCCTCGCTACGCCACTGGGTGTGTCCCAGCCCTCTTTTTCAAGAGGAAAATCTGCTAGGCATCATCATTATTATTCGCCCCATTTTAAGACGAGAGTCACTGTAGGTGTTTCTTACATATCCAGACATTTAAATGATACTGATCAACCAAGTCTAACTATAGACAGTGGGGTGTAATTCATTTGTAATTTCCAGATGTCAAGAATTTATGTTGTACATTGATGACAATTAAAAACATGCAAATGATCGCTGAGTATGCATTGGTGCAGTGGAAATGGCTGTGGGGAAACCCATGTCAGCGCTGTGGCGGAAATCCACATGGTTTTAATGGCAGGCCCTGCGTGTATCCAAGTTTGGAAGCGTTCTTGTGATCTTCAAGTCAAATTAAGAAGGCCTCAACTTTTCAAGGGAAATAAAAAGACATTGCCAGCAGCTGGTTTTCCTCCACTTGGATTTCAACAAGTTTCTACAGAGATGGGACTGGTTACCAACTTCTGACTGTTGATCTGTATTTCAGTTTAATCTCAAGTATATTTTTTCCTGGTAGTGTGGATTTTAGGAGTTTGAGGCCTTAACTGTGGTTCATTTATTGATGTTAGTCTGATGAATGTTATATAGATATATGGTTTTATATGTATGTCTGTTTATTATATTGATTATTATATAATAATTATTATATTATTGTAATAATTATTATATTATATATTATATAATAATTATTATATAAATATTATTATAATAATATTATAATAAAAATTGATTAAGGTATTATATATAATAAAAATTTGTTCCTTTTGTTAATCTTACTTTGGAAATTGTGATATATATTGGATTCTCTTTATTAACTGATTATGTTTTGAGAATGACATGTAAGATGCAAGTTTACAAGGGTGCGTGCACTTTAAGTTTTAGGGCTCCTTTTATCAAGCCGCGCTAGCGGGGTTAACGCGTGTGACTTTTCATCACACGTTAACCCCCGCGCTGGCCTAAAAACTACCGCCTGCGGTTTAGCGTGCGGTATTACGCGCGGCTTGATAAAAGGAGCCCTTAAAGTACATGTCCACTTATTTTGTCATTCATCCAGTCGGGTATTTCTATTTGTTTATTAAGTGGGATTTATTAATTGTTTTTTATGAAGAGGTTCACCTAAGGTGGTTTACAGCTGTCCTAAATTAGGCCATTTAGGTATATGTGTGCTGGCACTGAATACTGCTGGCACCCAGGTAACCCTGGGCTCCTCCCTAATAATGCCACCTGTCCTGCCCTTGACCTGCACACTTTACTTGTGAGCAGTCAGAGGTGATATTTAGAGGCACTGCCCAGTATAGCTAGTCTTACCAGATGTCCGGATTTTGAGGACATGTCCGGGGGTCCGGAAGGCTTTTCAAAACCCGGCACTTTGTCCGAGTTTTGAAAAGCCTCCTCAAATCGCCCCCCTAGACCCACCCCCAGGCCTGCCCAGTTCTGCCCATCCCTGTCCTGTAAAGCCCTAATCCCGCCCCCTAGTCCCGCCCTAGCCCCGTCCCCCCACTGCCTGCTCTTGCCGAGTAGGGAGGAAGTCTGCGCATGCGCGGATGCCACGCGATGGCATCACGCGCACGTGCAATCATCATGCGGCATCCATGCGTGCGTGGACTTCCTCCCTACCTGGCAAGAGCAGGCAGTGGGGGGCAGGATTAGGGCCTTACAGGGCAGGGATGGGCAGAACTGGGCAGACCTGGGGGTGAGTCTAGGGGTCCTAAGTATAGCGCTACTGACTATTGGAACCTCTCCTGGCCACTTAAATCACTTTGAATATCGGACTCTAAGGGCCCCTTTTGCGAAGGCGCGTTAGCAGTTTAACGCACGTAATAGTGCGTGCTAAACCGCCGGTCGCGCTAGCCGCTACCGCCTCCTCTTGAGCAGGCGGTAGTTTTTCGGCTAGCGCGTGATTAAAAGTCACGTGCGCTAAAGCCGCTAACACGGCTTCGTAAAAGGAGCCCTAAATATTTTCTGTTTCTGCAGGGAACCCGGGGGGGGGGGGGGATCAATAGTTACAGTGGGATTTGAACCTGAGTCTCTTGGGTTACGTCTACTGCGCTTTTCTGATCTGCTAATTGTTTTGTTCAGAAAGACTATAATACCTGCTTGGTTTTCCTTTCCAATTTAAATAGTGCTTGAAATGCGATTGATTAGACACAATGATTAGAGGAAAACAAAACGCTCGTATATAAATAAATAATGTGTTGTGCTTAAACAAGGCTTGGATAATTTCCTAAAAGAAAAGTCCTTAGGTCATTATTGAGATGGCTTGGGGAAATCCACTGCTTACTCCTAGGATAAGCAACATTAAATCTGTTTTTACTACTTGGAATGTAGCTAGGTACTTGGGACCTGGGTTGGCCACTGTTGGAAACAGGATACTGGGCTTGATGGACCTTCAGTCTCTCCTAGTATGGCAATTCTTATGTTCTTATGTGAGCCAAGTATAGGACTATCAAGCCATTGTGACATCACTGATGAGGTTGGCTCTTAGGCATTGGTGGAAAGAAGCTTTATGACATCACAATCTGAGCTCTGGAATGTTGCTACTCTTTGGGTTTCTGCCAGGTACTTGGGACCTGGGTTGGCCACTGTTGGAAACAGGATACTGGGCTTGATGGACCTTCAGTCTCTCCTAGTATGGCAATATTTAGAGATTCAGCACTAGGGGTCCCTCTTTGTCACAATATCTTTGCCTTGAACCATCTCTCGTTTATAATAACAAACCTTGTGTCTGTTGCCAATCCAGTCAAATGGTAGATAAGAGTATGGAAAGAGTAAAGATAAAAACAAGGGGGCTATAGGGCTAAATCAAGCAAACATGACAGGTCATGGACCTGATGGGCCGCCGCAGGTGCGGACTGCTGGGCGCGATGGACCTCTGGTCTGACCCAGCGGAGGCAAATTCTTATGTTCTTATGTTCTTATCTACTCAAAAGAAATATATTGTAGTGTAGGTATGGAAAAACAAATAGTCCAGGGCTGAAAGGTATTGAAAGAATAAACTAACAAGTAAAACTTATATAGAGTTACCTGAAAAAAGGGTGTCAGGTCAAAAGCACGCCAGGACAAAGGCGCGCGCAGACAACTGAGCGCAATGTGGAGGCGTGTGCCGAAGAAAATGACTGTTTTAAAGGGCTCCAATGGGGGGTGGGGGGAACCCCCCCATTTTACTTTATACAGATCGTGCCGCATTGTGGGGGCATTGTGGGGGGTTTGGGGGGTTGTAATCCCCCACATTTTACTGAAAACTTTACGTTTTCCCTAAAAACAGGGAAACAGTTAAGTTTCCAGTATAATGAGGGCGGTTACAACCCCCCAAACCTCCCACAACGCCGCCACGATCTGTATTAAGTAAAGTGTGGGGGGGTTCCCCAACAAAACTCCCTGTCGGAGCCCCTAAAAACACCCTTTTTGTTTGGTGCGCGCTTCCATCTTGCGCTCATTTGTCGGTGCGCGCCTTTGTCATCGGCGGTTTTGTCTATGAACCGAAAAAAGAGGACAGATTGAGACACCTGGGTTTTACTTCTACTGGAAGCAATGGAAGTAAGGAGAACAGATAGAGACGTCTAGGCTTTACTTCCATTGAAAGCAGTGGAAGTAAAACCCAAATGTCCTCCTTTTTCTTGATCCAAAGCAAATCAGCGGCAGTGCAAATTCCTTTAATCTTATCCTAGATACTGTTACATTACATTACATTAGCGATTTCTATTCCGCCTTTACCTTGCGGTTGGTTCAAGGCGGATTACATAAGAATTGCTATGATCTTAAGAAGTACATTTTGAAAAGATATGAAGAAGTATTTAGGAATAGATTGAACATTATCTAAATTGTTAAGGGGTAGTTGGTAGTGTAGGCTGGATTTAGAACATTATTGGTTGTGTTATATTGGTTTTATGTATTTTTTGAAGAGTAGGGTTATTGTTTCTTTTTTGAAGGTTTTGTAGTCTGTGGTTGAAGTCAGCAGGTTGGTGAGCTGTTGGCCCAGTTTCGCTGCTCTGGTGGCCAGTAGGTTGTCATACATTTTTCTTCGTTTTACATTTTTGGTTGGTGGGTGTGCGAATATTGTGTGGGTTCTTTTATATTTGTTTGAGGAGGAAAGAGTTAGTCGATTGTTCCAATAGGTAGGGCTGTTTCCGTTTATAGCTTTGAATAGTAGGCAATGGAATTTGAAGTGTACTCTGGCTTGTATTGGAAGCCAGTGTGAGTCGTGGTATGCCTCTGTGATGTGGTCGTATTTTCTCAACGAATAGATAAGTCTTTTGTATTGTTTGAAGTTGTTTTATCATTGTTGCTGGGCAGGGGAGATATAGTATGTTGCAGTAATCTATTAGGCCTAGGATTAGTGATTGAACTACGAGTTGGAATTGTTTTCTGTCGAAGAATTTTCTAACTTGTCTTAGGTTTCTCATAGTGGCGAAAGATGTTTTATTATTTTGTTCTATTCTTTATTTATTTGGTTTTACAGTCTTCAGATTTTGCCAACCACCAGCCAACTTATTCTTAGGCTTATTTCTCGTATTGGTTCTCGTATTTCTCGTATATCATCATCAGACAGAAATTATAAGTTTTAAAGTGCTTCGTGCAATTCATGTGTATACTTCATTTGTGAAAACCATTTCCAAAATTTAGGTTAATGATTAAAAACTTTGTACTTAGCTTTTTAATCGTAGTTTTTAGGTTTTGGGGTTTATTTGTTTTTTAAAAATCTTTATTGATTTTCCAAACATCCAACGTGCAAACAAACAATTTCAAAATACATAATATTACAAAAAAGGCACATTAAACTTATAGACATTAATGAACAATTACTTTCCCCCACCCCCAGCAAATAATCAGAAAGAAGATACCTACAAGAAAACTATCCATATGTTCCCAAATTAAACTCCAATGCTAACCCCTCCCCCTCCCTCCTACCCACCGTAGATGTGAATGTTGAAAGGTCAGCAAAATTAAATGTTATCATTCCGTACAAAATTTAGGGGTTCTTTTATCAAGGCGCGGTAGGGGTTTAACGCGTGGAATACCGCGCGTTACACCGCCTGCTGCGCTAGGTGCTACCGCCTCCATTGACGAGGCGTTAGTATTTTGGCTTGCCGCGGGGGTTAGTGCGTGATGAAATGTCCGACGCGCTAACCCCCGTAGCGCACCTTGATAAAAGGAGCCCTTAGTCAATGGCTCCCAAACATCCATAAATTTCTTGTACCGTCCCTGTTGTATGGCCATCGAGTGTTCCATTTTGAAAGTATAACACAGAGATTCCCCCCCAAAAAGTATAATTCAACCTATCCCAGTTCTTCCAATTCTTCATAATGAGTTTATACATCTTTAGATAGTAGAGAGGCTATCGGGATGCTGCAGAGCAAAACAAAAGGGGGGCTCGTTCTTGAGAAAGCCTTCGGGCGAAACATGTTGAACCCATAGATCCGACCCGAGGTCTAAGAGACTTAGCTGATAAAAGTACGATTAAAAAGCTAAGTACAAAGTTTTTAATCATTAACCTAAATTTTGGAAATGGTTTTCACAAATGAAGTATACACATGAATTGCACGAAGCACTTTAAAACTTATAATTTCTGTCTGATGATGATATATAAGCCAATATGAGAAATAAGCCTAAGAATAGGAGACTTAGAGGGGATATGATAGAGACTTATAAGATCATGAAGGGCATAGAGAGAGTAGAGAGGGACAGATTCTTCGAACTTTCGAAAAATAAGAGAACAAGAGGGCATTCGGAAAAGTTGAAAGGGGACAGATTCAAAACAAATGCTAGGAAGTTCTTCTTTACCCAACGTGTGGTGGACACCTGGAATGCGCTTCCAGAGGACGTTATAAGGCAGAGTACGGTACTGGGGTTCAAGAAAGGATTGGACAAATTTCTACTGGAAATGGGGATAGAGGGGTATAGATAGAAGATTACTGCACAGGTCCTGGACCTGTTGGGCCGCCGCGTGAGCGGACTGCTGGGCACGATGGACCTCGGGTCTGACCCAGCAGAGGCATTTCTTATGTTCTTATGTTCTTATGTTCTTATGAATAAGTTGGCTCGGTGGTTGGCAAAATCTGAAGACTGTAAAACCAAATAAACAAAGAATAGAACAGTATCTAGGATAAGATTAAAAGAATTTGCACTGCCGCTGGTTTGCTTTGGATCATATGTTATATTAGCGGTATCTGAATAAGATTAGGCTATATATCTACACTCCTTTATCTTGAGCCATATGGTAACCCTAAACGTATACAATGCTCAGAAAATTCTAAATGAAGGGGAAAAAGCCTCAGAATTCCTCCTCCACCCTACTGTGACCCGGTGGTAGGGTATCTACCGTAGGGTGAAACCACATCATTGGCATAAAGAAACCCTTCACACACAAAGAAACCAAACATCTGATGCCGTGTATAATGTAGATGAATAACAGAGTAGACCATAACTAAATTCTGCTTAACTGTGCCGAAGTTCAAAAGCACCGACGACGGCCAGCGTTTCGCTTTCAAAGCTGCCTCAGGGTGTAGATGTGTTGCACTCAAGAGCATCAACGGAGTGATCTCTAAATTGCTCCACCAAAAATAGAAAGTTTAGACATCGCTCCATTGATTAATATAAATGTTTACGTTTCCTATACACTTGATAGCCCGCTGAATGTTAAGTCACACCACATCTTCACCCTGAAGCAGGTTTGAAAGCGAAACGTTGGCCATCGGCGGTGCATTGAACTTCAGCACAAATAAGCACAATATATTTTGGATCTATTCTGTTATTTATCTACAGTGCCCCTTCCCCCCCCCCCCCGGTCATTCGTGATTGGCGATTCATGGTCCCAGTCATTCACGGTATTTTCCGACCGCGAATGATCATGCAAGAGAGGACAGCCAGAGAGGCAGGAGAGAGCAGCAGGAGCACCGGCGAGTGAAGGAAATCACTTGCAGTATGCTCCGACCGCCTCTTCCTGCACTAAAGTCGAGCCTCACCAATCAGGAGCTGCTTTGACAACAGCTCCAGATTGGTGAGGCTTGACTTTAGCGCAGGAAGAGGCGGTCAGAGCATTCCGCAAGTGATTTCCTTCACTCACCAGCGCGCCGGCTGTTCTCTTCTACTTCTCCAGCTGCCCTCTCCTGTCTCCCCCCCACTAAAAACCGTATTTGTGGTTTTTCAGCATTCGTGGTGGTTCCTGGAACAGAACCCCTGCGAATATCGGGAGAGTACTGTACATTATACACAGCATCACATGCTTTTTTTTTTCATTTGAAAGGGGGGGGGGGGGGTTGCCATTGAGGTGCTTTAAAAACATAAGAATAACCTTACTGGGTCAGACCAATGGTCCATCAAGCCCAGTAGCCTGTTCTCACGGTGGCCAATCCAGGTCACTAGTACCTAGCCAGAACCCAAGAAGTAGCAACATTCAATACAGAATCCAAAGAGCAACAAGATTCCGGAACCCCAAATAGTAGCAACATTCCATGCTACCGATCCAGGGTAAGAAGTGGCTTCTCCCATGTCTTTATCAATAACAGACTATGGACTTTCCCTCCAGGAACTTGTCCAAACGTTTCTTAAAACCAGCCACGCTATCTGCTCTTACCACATCCTCTGGCAACGCATTCCAGAGCTTAACTATTCTCTGAGTGAAAAAAAAAAATTCCTCTTATTGGTTTTAAAAGTATTTCCGTGTAACTTCGAGTGTCCCCTAGTCTTTGTTATTTTTGACAGAGTGAAAAATCGATCCACTTGTACCCGTTCTACTCCACTCAGGATTTTGTATTTGCATAATCAAGAAATCCCTTCTAAACAATGGATAACAAATCCCTTAAAGAGATGAGTTTAACATTCCAAAGGAGAAATGCTCTTCTGTTATTTTTTTGTGCCAATCCAATGTGCTTATACATTTTTGGAAAGGGTTGAAGACTTTGCTGTATGAACACTTTTTTTTTTTTGGGGGGGGGGGGGGTAAAGTCTGAGAATGCTTGAATTTTATTCTAATGATTTGTGCTTGTTTTATTGGCTATGTTTATTGCTGCTAATTTTGGTAATGTTGTTTTTGCTTTTATATACTGATCAAATCAATAGACATAAAAGAATTCCGAAAAGAAATCAAAACTCATCTCTTCAAAAAATACTTTCCATCATCTTAACCTCAACATAGCACTAGAAAATACACACACGAACACCCCACCATAACTATACCTAAACATTGTACAACTCTCTTCATCAACCTACTATTCATCTACCATGAGCTCTAAATTTCTCCTGGAAACTTCCAGTCTAACAATTGTAACTTGATACATTCCTGATTCTATGTACTGTAATATTCCTGAAATTGTCCAGTCTCTTAATTTGTAATCCGCTTAGAACCGCAAGGCACAAGCGGAATAGAAATCTGTAATGTAATGTAATGTTGCTCTGTGTTTGTTTTTATTGTACATGCTTTTTGTTCCTCGCCTACATTTGTGGCCAGGTGGGTTATAAATTATTTTAAATAAATAAATAAAAGAAATGGATGCAACAGTAAACACTTCAGCAAATAAAGAAACAATTAGGGGGGATAGCAACATTGAGGATACAGCATGCTACCCCCCCCCCCCCCCACTTGGAACACAAAAGGGTGAACTCACAAATAATACAAAGGAAGAAGAATATATATTAGTCTTTAAGCCCGTTACATTAACGGGCACTAGAATAGATGTGTGTGTCTGTCTTTCTTTCTTTCTCTCTCTCCTTGGCCGCTGTCTGTCTTTCTTTCTTTCTTTCTTTCTTTCTGTCTCTCTCTTTGTCAGCTTGCCTGCTCCCCCTGTCCAGCAGCACCCCTTCCCTGCTCCCTCTGTCCAGCAGCACCCCTTCCCTGCTTCCTCTGTCCAGAAGCACCCCTTCCCTGTTCCCCCTGTCCAGTAGTACCCCTTCTCCTTTCCCTGCTCCCCCTGTCCTGCATCCGCTAGCCCGGGCAGCCTCGGGGCTTTTGCTAGGCCGGCCCAGCTCGCATTATCGAAGTGGGCCGGCCTAGCAAATGCCCCACGGCTGCAAGATGAAACCGTGACTGCTGCGTTTGCTGATCCGGGGGTGAGAAGAGGCGTCTCGGCAGCGGCAGCGAGGAGGTCAGCTGGCATTGGAGATCAGGACAAAAGGCAGGCAGTACGCATGTGCACACATCACGGTGGCAGGGATCACGGCATCGTAAGTGCACATGCGTGCTTAGGGTTTTATTATAGAGGATACAGAAACTATAATAATACTATATGTATGTAGATGGTATATATAGGTTAGATATACATATATCTATCAGATTTTCAGGCTAGCTCTAATGAATATGCATGAGAGAGATCTGTATATAACGGAGGTGCCAGGCAGGCAAATCTGCTCCATGCATATCGATTGGGGCTATCCTGAAAACCCGACTGGTCTGGGAGGTCCTACAGGACAGGGTTGGGAACCACAGATTTTTAACTCATGTATTGTAACGCTATTACCGAAGCTCGTGCATTGTAACATCTTTACTGAAGCTCATGCGGACCGCTCTGAATTGACTCCCCCGTCATTGGTAGCATTATAGAAGCTCTCAATAAAGCTAAACATAAAGAAGTGAACCTAAAATAAATGGGAGACCAGCAAGAGAATTTCTGTGGCGGGTTTGGTGCTATCAATGGTATTGACCCTGTAAGTCTAGGGTTAACAGGTCATGTAACAGCAGCTCATGTTATTACAGTTGGATTTGTTTGTATCTATCTACAAACATACACGGATAGACAGACAGACAGACAGACACACATATTTTTATACATAATTTTTAACATGTCATTTATAGTGATAGATTTTGGGATGATGCTCCAGCAAAAAAAATCAATGTCATACTGATTGCACCAAGAAGGGCAGTCAATTGACAGAAAAACTGCAGCTGTTGTATTGGGAAATAGATTTTTCTGCCCTGCAGACATTAGCTGAAAATTCTTTAAGATGAGGGGAAAACAATCTGTGTCAGAAGTGAAAGATTAAGCAGGTTAATATGTGGCTTCTTTTCTGTTTTATTTCTGGTCCCCAGGATGCCCTTGGCCTGAAATAGAGCAGTAGCTGGCCAGACAAATGCCTGCTTCTAATTGTTAATTTACCACCCACGGGGGAGGGGGGGGCGTTCTGTGGAAAAGGGGGTGGGTATGCAACTGCTGTACATTTAAAGTGGGAAAACCAGTTCATTAAAGGAAAATGTCTAGTGTGTGCAAAAAAAAAAAATAAAAAAATTCCAATACCTTCCCTGTGGAGCGTTGCCAGCTCGGATATTGCAGAACAGAAGAATTTGCTGTCTAGGAGAACAGCTTGAACCTGACCTGTACTAAGACCTGTTTGTGACCCACATTGCCTGCTCGAGCATCTATGAGTTGTGGCCTTGCTGGGCTGTGGTAGCGATGGCATTATTACGGAGAGCCGTGTTTAATCAAAGTCGCCGTTATTAGTTGTGGCGATTCAATAAGAACTGAAAGAGCTTGTGGGGTTGTGGAGCCCTGATAAATGGAACCACACAGCGGGTAAAAGGTATAATTAATTTATTAATGTGCTGGGGTTGGGGGGAGAATACTGTTCTTTTCACAAGATGGGAAGAAGATGAACACAAACAGCCAGTTCTTAGATTCACAAGTTGTCCTCCTGCTTCGGCAGGGCCTCGGTGTGTCCCATTGTCTCCAACACAAAACACTATATTCAGCTTGTCTTGAGCCTGGAGCCCAGAGATAAAGTTCTGCATCTCACCAGATAGCAATTACCAGCTGGCTGCCAGTCAGGGTTTTCACACACAGCTCTCCAAATCTCCAAGATGAATTTGACCTACCTGGATGTAGCATCTGGGAATCACATATGGAGGCAGAGGTGGTAGGGCTCTGATTTTTTTTTTCCTCTCGGCCTCCTTGACCAAGCTGTGACTTGAGCTTTTATGCTTGCTGGGCCCACGATCTCCCGGTTCCACCTTTCCTGTATCACCGCCCACCCCCATCCCCTTGCAAGGTGGATTCTTTGGTTGGAAAAGGTTTCTTTACCCTCTGGAGCAGGGGTAGGGAACTCTGGTCCTCGAGAGCTGTATTCCAGTCGGGTTTTCAGGATTTCCCCAATGAATATGCATTGAAAGCAGTGCATGCACATAGATCTCGTGCATATTCATTGGGGAAATCCTGAAAACCCGACTGGAATATGGCTCTCGAGGACCAGAGTTCCCTACCCCTGCTCTGGAGGCTTCGATCCATTAGGGCAGGGCTGCCCAAGTCCTGTCCTCGAAATCTACTGGCAGGCCAGGTTTTCTGGATATCCACAATGAACATGCATGAGAGAGATCTGCATACCAAGACGGCAGTGCAGGCAAATCTCTCTCATGCATATTCATTGTGGATATCCAGAAAACCTGGCCTGCCAGTAGATCTCGAGGACCGGACTTGGGTAGCCCTGCATTAGGGCATATTTCAATGTTTCATCATTTAGAATTCTGGTGCAGTCCCTAATACAGTCTGACTACTGTAATATTGTCTATTTGGCAATATCTCAGAGGAAAATGCAGCGACCGCGCATGGTTCAAAATGTGGCGGTCAGGCTGATTCAAGTTTGGTTGCTTCTGCTTTAAAGCTCTGTTTGGTCGATCTCCCAAATGTATAATTGAGCTCTTCTCTTTTGCAACCAATAAACACAGGAGAAATTTGCATTTTAATTTTGATTTTCCGCCTGTTAGGGACTGCAAATTTAAAAAAAACATCATCAATATCTTCTGTCATATCAAGCAGCATTATGGGGTAAGGTCCTAGAACATCTGATTATGCTTTCGGATTCCTATGTGAAATTTAGGACACATTTAAAGACATATTTGGTCTTGAAACATTTAGGCAACTAATTGGTATGGATATTGTAATGAACTTCCTAGATCGTTATACAGTGTTCCCCCGGTCATTCGCGGTCGGCGGTTCGCGGTCCCGGTCATTCGCGGTATTTTCCGATCGCGAACCGCCGACCAGGAGAGGACAGCTGGAGAGGCAGGAGAGAGCAGCCGGAGCGCTGGCGAGTGAAGGAAATCACTCGCTGTATGCTCCGACCGCCTCTTCCTGCACTAAAGTCGGGCCTTACCAATCGGGAGCTGCTTTGACACGCAGCTCCTGATCGGTGAGGCCCGACTTTAGTGCAGGAACAAGTGATCGGAGCATACCGCGAGTGATTTCCTTCACTCGCAGGCACACTGGCTGCTCTCTCCTGCTTCTCCCGCTGCCCTCTTCAGTCTCCCCCACGAAAAACCGTATTCGTGGTTTTTCAAGATTTGCAGGGGTTCCTGGAACGGAATATCGGGGGTGTACTGTATAGTATTATTTCTGATTATTTCATTATCAAACGTTTTCTTTTACTTGTAGTTTTTTAATTTTTTGTAAACTGCATAGAACTTTACGGTCCTACGGTATATAAATTTAGTATTATTATGAGTGAATGTTGATAAGGGGGAGTGGCAGCTTCCTATAGACTCCTTGGATACTCTATCAAATCCACAGACATTCATTTCAGAGCTTCTGATCCTAGGGATCATGGTATCAGTGGCGTACCAAGGGGGGGGGGGCGGGAGGGGCGGTCCGCCCCGGGTGCCAGCCCTGAAGGGGTGCTCCCGGCCTTGCCGTTCAGTCCCCCCACACCCCCGAAGGACCGCTCGCCCCACTGACCTTCCTGCACCACCTGTGAAGCAGCAAGCAGCAGGATCGCGAGGTCAGCTATCCCTGAGCTGCTTGGGCGCTGCTTCCTGCGCCGCGGTCCCGCCCCTCCTCTGATGTCAGAGGAGGGGCGGGAACGCGGCGCAGGAAGCAGTGCCTAAGCAGCTCAGGGATAGCTGATGTCGCGATCCTGCTGCGGCTGCTTCATAGGTGGTGCAGGAAGGTCAGTGGGGCGAGCGGTCCTTCGGGGGTGGTGGGGACTGAACGGCAAGGCCGGGAGCATAGGTAGTGCTGCTTCATAGGTGGTGCGGGGAGGCCAGGGGGGCGAGCGGTCCTTCAGGGTGGGGCGGGTGGGCAGGCAGGCATTCAAGGGGGAGGGGGGTGACAGGCAGGCAGGCCTTCAAGGGGGGGGACAGGCCTTCGGGGGGGGGGTGTGCAGACCTTCAAGGGGAAGGGACAGGACTTCAAGGGGGGGGCAGGCAGGCCTTCAAGGGGGGACAGGTCTACAAGGGGGGACAGGTCTACAAGGGGGTTGGCAGGCCTACAAGGGGGTGGGACAGGCCTTCAGGGGGGGTGCAGGCCTTCAAGGGGGGGACAGGCCTTCAAGGGGGGGACAGGCAGGCAGGCCTACAAGGGGGGGGGGGGACAGGCCTACAAGGGGGTTGGACAGGCCTTCAAGGGGGGGGACAGGCCTTCAGGGGGGTGCAGGCCTTTGGGGGGGGTGCAGACCTTCAAGGGGGGGGACAGGCCTTCAAGGGGGGGACCGGCAGGCAGGTCTTCAAGGTGGGGGGACAGGCCTACAAGGGGGAGGGACAGGCCTTCAAGGGGAGGACAGGCCTTCAAGGGGGGTGCAGGCCTTCAAGGGGGGACAGGCAGACCTTTAAGGGGGGACAGGCCTTTGGGGGGGACCCTGGTTTAGAAGTACACGGAGGGAAGGGGGTGTTCAAAGAGACGTGCATATGCCAAACTTTGGGGGGGGGGGGATGAAGAAATAATGGGTCTGAAAATAGAGGAGAGGGGGAGAAATGATGGACCATGAGATTTAGGGAGGGAAGGAACTGAAAGGGAGAGAAATTGGACACAAGGGATGGTGTGGAGGAGGGATAGAGATACTGGATAGGAGGGTAATTGGGAAAAGAAAGGAAGAGATGGTGGACTCTGGGGTGGTGGGGAAGGAGGGAGAGATGCCGGATGAAAGGGTAGTTAAGAAAAGGTGGATCTGTGGAGGGAGATGAAAAAAAGGAAAGATACCAGACTTCCTGGGGAGGGAAGGGAAATGGAAAGGGAGGACAGAGTTGGCAGATGGATGGCAGAAAGAAGAAAGATGGAGACCCTGGCAAGCAAGTTATCAGAAGAAAACCAGAGCCTTGGACCAACAAGATTTGAAATATAACCAGACAACAAAAGGTAGAAAAATTAATTTTATTTTCTGTTTTGTGATTATAATATATCAGATTTGAAATGTGTATCCTGACAGAGCTGGTGTTGGACTGCAAACGTGAGCTAGGATTTAACAGAGAGAGGAAAAGTCCTTTTTGTTTCTTTATTTTATTTACACCACAGCGCCAGTGTGGTTAGGAGAAGCCAAAGGGGGTGAAAAAGCTATAAAACCCACCAGGAGTTTTGAAAAAAATCACCCAACTGGGCAGGAAAATCGAATTGAAAAACCAATTCAATAGGCTGAATCGAATCGAAATTTTTTTTCCTGAATCTGGCAGCATTAGTTTGCGCTACTGTCTTAGACTTTAGGACCTGGGATTGGGGAGAGATGGCATCCTCAGTACTTTATAATGCAAGTGAAACGAGGATTTGGTCAGACTTTTGAAGG
Organism: Geotrypetes seraphini; assembly: GCF_902459505.1. Lineage (NCBI taxonomy): Eukaryota > Metazoa > Chordata > Amphibia > Gymnophiona > Dermophiidae > Geotrypetes > Geotrypetes seraphini. The sequence goes on along the minus strand of NC_047091.1, from coordinate 173,807,723 downwards.
GTCTGCAGAAAAAAAATATTGTATAGGCCGGGGACATGAAACAGCAGGAAATGGGAACTTTTCTTCCTTCTATTTTTGTGAATGGAAAGGCTGAGGATGTCAGAGATTTCAGTTAAAATATGTGCTTTATAAGAAAATATAATAATGTGTTTTATAAAGTTTATAGCATAGCTGGCCTACCCAGTGAGGTGTTTCTAGTGGTGGTGGTGGCAGCGTGTCAATGTGTTGAGAGGAAGAGGTGGTCTGGGAAATTCTGCTGAGCAAATTTCCACCCCCCAGTTAGTCCACTCCACTCAATTGGTTCACACACTGAGTGGGTCTTTGGGTGTTGTGTTGGGATCTCTTCCAGTGGTTTATCAGTATCTCCTTCTGGTCCAAGGAAGGAAACTTTGTTATCCTTAGCATTAACCTACAGAATATGTTTGTAACAGCGCTGCTTGTGTGGCATTAGGCTATGTAGTGATCGAAAGAAAAAAACAGACCTTTGCACATTTTTGCACTATATGGTGGGTGTATGAGGAGATTCACATTTCCTGCACAGCTAAGTCCATGTGAAGTTACCTTGTGCTGTATTTGACATCTAGCAAGGTCTCTGTTTGAAAGGAAAGATCTAAACTTAAAAATGAAGTGGCCAGAAGTTATGGTAAAAGCAGATAGTGTAGCTGGTTTTAAGAAAGATTTGGACAAATTCCTGGAGGAAAAGTCCATAATCTGTTATTAAGACATGGGGGAAGTGTCTGCTTGCCCTGGATCGGTAGCATGGAATGTTGCTACTCTTTGGGTTTTGACCAGGTATTAGTGTCCTGGATTGGCTACCATGAGAATGGGCTACTGGGCATGATGGACCATTGGTCTGACCCAGTTAGGCTATTCTTATGTTATGTTCTCATCTGTAGGGGCCTTTGTTTTCACTTCTTATTTTAATGTATTTTTTTTCTGGGAACTTATCAGTGTTTTTTATAATGGGAACAAAAATGGAAGAGAATTAATGTGTGTGGGATGAGGGGGTAACTAATTTCTTCAGCTAAATAATTCAGTCCACTTCAAACAGACATAGGAGAACTCACGCACCATTCACACACCCTCCAACCAAAAACGTCAAAAGAAAAAAACTGTTCGACAACCTCCTAGCCATTCGAGCTGCAACACTCGACCCCCAACCCTACAACCAATTGACATCGACCACATACTGCAAAACCTTCAAAAAGAAATAAAAACCCTTCTATTCAAAAAACACATAAAACCGAACTAACACAATCAGAACTGTCCCAAGCATCACCTGCAACTACTCCATATGTACTTCTGATGTCATGACAATTCAGACATAATTTATGTTATGTTATGTTTGGAATATAAGAAAATTTTCACTGCCTGTTTCTATTCTGACCATTTATTCCATTTCATGGTCATTACAAAAAATATTTTTTTACATGGGGGGGGGGGGGTGTCAAAAAATGATGGGCCCCGGGTGCCACATACCCTAGGTACGCCACTGCATGGTATATTTATTTCTCATGTCTTAATTACTGCATGACATGCTATTGGATATCATTGGTGGCAAACAAGTTTCTCCTACATATCAAGATTGGCTGGTCTGCATATACTGTATATTTACTTGTAGATATTTAATGAGGGATAAGCAAGTAAGAGAGGCTCCTACCTTGCCTATATATAATTGTGCAGTTATGACCCTGGGGAGGTCATCTATCAGTGGTTAATGTACAAAGTACTGCCATACTGGACCAGATCGAAGGACTATCAAGCCCAGCATCCTGCTTCCTGTGCGATCAATGATGGGTCTTCGGTAGATAACCAGAGATAACAGCACTGTTAAATACTAAATATTAGCAAAGTATATACAGTAAATATATTGTTTAAACCCTATTTTCAGAAGCTCTGTGTATGAACAATGCTATCTAAAGAAAAACAGTGTTGACAGAAATAAGAAAGGAATGATTTTCCCCAAGGTGGAGGGGTCTGGAGTTTCCCCTAAAGTAGAGTTTCTTCTGTGATAAAGAAGACATCTTTTCATTACTAATGTATGAGGGGCCATTGGAAAGTTCTCAGCCCAACCAAGAAGAGAATGATATGGAGCCATGAAACCCATAAGCTATTCCACGCGTCTCTTGACACTTTTCGTTTCAATGAAGTGACAAGAAAAGAGTGAAATAACTTGCAAGTTTCATGGCTCCACATCATTCTCTTCTTGATTGAGTTGAGAACTTTTCAGCGGTCCCTCGTATTGTGATGTCATAATGCCTCATTCCACCAATGCCTAAGAGCCAACCTCATCGGTGATGTTTCCCTATATTTGTGACCATTTACTAGATGCATTTGCATCATTGAAATGAAAAGTGTGGAATAACTTGCAAGTTTCATGGCTCCTCATCATTCTCTTCTTGGTTGGGTTGAGAACTTTTCAGCGGCCTCTCGAATAGCGTGTTCTGTCTAAAATATATTCAAAATTTCTCTCAGCGGCTGTCTTGCTCATAGAAAATCAGACCTCATGGCCACAGTATTTCCCCCTTTAAGTTGTCCAAGCCTTTGCCTTTCTGAACAAAATGCTTCCTTGTCTTTCTTTCTGGTGGGCCTATACATTTTTTCCCAGTCCCTTGGGTGGTCTTTTTTTTTTTTTTTTTTTTTTTCGAACAAATGTGGTTTATCCACTCTGTAGAGAACCTGAGAAAACTTTGCTTGTAACACCCGCCGTCAGACGGCAAGAAACCGACAGCACCACATCCAAGCACCAAAAGCTGTTAAAAGGAGAGAGAAAATGAGACGCAAACTGAAATGGTAGAGGATTATTTCATCTTAAGTGCGTGCTGTTCAATCAGATTTGCAAAATTTCAAACTAATTAATGAACCTCAGCACTCACACTGTGAATATCCCTTTCAGCATTTTGTAAAAGGTTTTGTCAGTGAAAACATGTAATTTGTTCTACTTCACTACAATTACAATTTTAATCCAGTACATTCAACACTCAGCATGGGGATAGTGATGCTGTGGAATACATATGGGTTACCCCCATAACATTTCAACTTTGCAAACATGGGCTCATTTTTTTTTTTTTTGCACCAAACTGTAAATTCTAATATTAAAATACTCTACCAGCTCTTATATGGTTCTAGTTCAAGTCTGATCTTTCTAGGGATTAGCAAGGCACCATAGAGACAATGAGTGTGAGCAGAGAGGGCGGAAAAGTGGTTGTCACTGCTGTAGTGACCCCTACAGGTCAAAAAATCGATTGTAAAATAATTTTATGTGCTTATTTCAGTCAAACAATTTGCTTATATCAGGTGAAATGCTATACAGTTATCTTCCCCATCCACCCTTTGTCTAGCACAAATCTGGGGGTAGCAAGAAAAGATGAAGATTTGCCACCCCCATGGCCATGGAGACTGAGAGTCATCCTGAAGTAGGGTTAATTAAGAGACTGGGTAACGGCTGGGACAAAGCTAGTATTTTCTTATGCACGGTTTGGATTTTGCAAGCTACCATTAGAGAAGTATATTTCTTTGAAAATTCAGCCTAAGCATGAAATTAAATTACATTCAAGTGAATTTTAATCCCTTCTACGTCCTGCCATTTGAAGGATGGTGGTTCATGCTTAAATGAAGCTAAGAGATTTTTTTTTTTAAAAAAAAGGTCTTTGACAACTTTCAAAACAGAAAAAAGAACTGCAGAGATGATGTACAGGATTCAGAAAGTTTTATTGAAGACAAACAAAAAAAAAATCTTTGTTTTCCACAGTATGGTTCACATTGGTTAGAAAAAAAACCTCCACATAGTAAAGTGAAACTCAATTAATAATTACTCAACAATTTTTTTCACCATTTAAATGCAAAAAGTCAAAAAGACTCATTTACCAGTATTTTTATATATAATTTCACCCTATCATTTGCATATGCTCTGACCAATCAAACACGAAAGGAGGAAAAAGCCTCAGACCACGCCGGACAAGCCAGCCGTAATAACGGTTATAAGGCAAGGCTAAACGATACCTTACGGGCATAAAAAAACTCTATTTTGCTTGAAAAGTGCTCTGTGCAATACAAACGATTAAGAAAATGTTTCAAAGGTCCAGATAACAACCAAAAGTTACTTATCTTCATCCAGGGTTACACACCAGCAATGGCCAGCAGTTCACAATTTTCTTGCTGCCTCAGGGTGTAAACTGTTAATTTTTATTTATTTATTTATTCAGCTCAGAACGGTTTACAATAATTTATTCAGGTACTTAAGCATTTTTCCCTGTCTGTCCTGGTGGGCTCACAATCTACCTGGGGCAATGGGGGGATTAAGTCACAGGGTCACAGGGTCACAAGGAGCGAGAAGCAAAAACAGGAAGACCCCAATATTCCACAGAAAAAGGAGCAATCCACCAACAAAACAAACTGTAGATGAAACACAATGTTCTTGACCTTCCTTTATGTCTTCAATCAATATTAAGAAAAATGTTCACATCAACCGTATTGAAAACTAACGGGCCCGACACGGGCCGTGTTTCGGCTAACAAAGGCCTTTCTCAAGGGTCTGGTCGTTAACATGGTAGTATTGTGAAATTGGTATCCAAATTTCAAACGCCTGGTTTTGCAAACGGGAAAGAGAAGGAGAGATATAAGGGGGAAGAGGAGGCATATTGCAACGTTAAGATATGCGGCATGGTCTTATGCCTCCCTTTCTCTTTCCTGTTTGCACAACCAGGCGTTTGAAATTTGGATACCAATTCCACAATACTACCATGTTAACGACTGGACCCTTGAGAAAGGCCTTTGTTAGCTGAAACACGGCCTGTGTCGGGTCCGTTAGTTTTCAATACGGTTGGTGTGAACATTTTTCTTAATATTGATTGAAGACATAAAGGAAGGTCAAGAACATTGTGTTTCATCCACAGTTTGTTTTGTTGGTGGATTGCTTTCACCACAGCAATTCGCAATAAAAAAAAGCTAGCACAGCTTGATAAAAGGGGGCCTAAGGCATTTAATTGCTAATTGGTACTAATTAATACCAATTATATGCCAATTAGCAGTTAATTATTAAATTAAATGATGTATAGTATTTAACTGACATGAGTCTATAACTTGCATGCGCAACTTTGCGCATTAAGCGCAAAAAAGTGTGCACGAGTGTATAGAATTAGGGCAACAGTGCATATATTTGCTGCCACTGCTAAAAATGTATTTTCCATAGCTATGCGTGCAGCCGAGATACAGGTATCTATTTTCTTCTCCTATGGGAACGATTTTCTATAGAATTCCAAAACATAATTAGAAACTGAAAGTCATCAAAATTTTAAGCCGCTTTTGTGAAGATTATTAATGGATTATCACTTATAAGAGCCTCCCAGTCCTATCCTGGAGACACGCAATGTATGCAAATATATTCATGCCATGTTCGTGGCAGATGAAAAACTGACTCAGTAGGTGAAGCTTCAGGACCGGGGATGGAAAACGGTCTGAAAGCAGCTTGGTGGAAAATCTGTGGCTGCATTCCTTTTGCATTTTAACAAGTTCTCGGGGGTCCATTTTCGAAACAGTTTTTTTTTCCTGTTGTGTGTCTGGCAATATCGAACAATTTTTGCATTGCACCGGGAATGAGAGAAAGCCTTCCGATAATAAGGTTCTTAATGCAAATATGTGTCGAGCAATTTACAACCTAATTGACTAGCTGTACGCTCCTTTTTCTATGGGAAGAAGTTCATTAGTAAAATAAATAAAAAAAATGATATTAACCATTACGGAAGCTAATGGAAAAGCTCTTTCACTACTCACTTTTGCAGTTGCCACATAACGTAGACATCACTCAAAAAATAAAGGAGGTCTTAGATGTAAAATCACCCTGCTGCAAATCTAATGGCATGCTATCAGAAGTGTGAAACGAAAAGAAATGGGAGATGCATTATCCCCGGATTCTATAAAGGTCACCCAGTTTCAGGCATGGATCCTAGATCGACATGCAAATTAGGGGGGCTAGCCATTTTCATGCGTGCTAAAAATTAGCATACGCTGCACGCTAACGCGTCCGTGGACTGCAATAGGCGTGTTAGCATTTAGCGCTCGCTATTATTTAGCGCGCTAAAACGGCTAGTAAAATGACCCCACGTTAATGGACATTAGCAATCATTGACATAAATTGGCAATAATTAGGACTGATGCATAGATCTGCCTGTGTGTTATTCTGTAAACATTGTAGCCTTGATTCTATAAAAGATGATTAAATTATTTATTTACTTAGATTTTGATCCCGTCCTCCCAGTAGCTCAGAACGACCTACAAGCAAACATTCACTTAAAGTACAGTTGGACAATATAAAGACTATAAATACAAGGACTACACAGCAATTTAAGTAGAAGTTTCGAATGGGGAAGAAAGGTTAGAGGGGGGGGGGGGTTTAAGGGGGTGAGGCGTAGACTGTGGTTGAATTTTAGTTGAAGAGGAGGGTCTTTACCGCTCTCCGGAAGGTCATCAATGAGTTCTGCAGTCTGAGTTGCGGGGGGGGGGGAGGGGGGGGGGGCGGGGGAGGAGTTGGTTCCAGAGTTGGGGGATGAAGTGGCTGTAGGAGCATTTACGGGCGGTTTCTGACAGGAAGGACCTTCCTGGGGGGATGCATAGGCGTTTCTCCATTTCTGAGCGGAGGGGGCGGGAGGGGGTGTACAGGGTTAGCTTGGATTTTATGTAGGTAGGGGTGGCGGCGGCGTAAATTCTTTTATGCGCTATTACCAGGGCCTTGACTGCACAGCGTTAGTTAATTGGAAACCAGTGTTCAGGCACCTAGATCGACATAACGGAGGCTAATTCAGCCTGTGACGGTCAACATTTTTTTTAAAAAAGGTTGGTTGCCATCAGCTGACTATCAACAGGAAAGTCACGTACATACAGGTTGTTGTTAGGTGCCATTGACTCATGTTCAAGTCCTAGCGACTTGAACAACATCAAGCTTTCATGGCAGAACGCAGAAGTAGATTGTCGGGCCATTCTTTTGCGTAGTATATAAATTTGAGGTCTCGATTGTCGCATCAAACGCGATCTTAGGCCTCCAACCCTGCCCATCTGCTGCTGCCCAGATGGGTGGTAGATCGCTAGTCTGACAGCTCCGCTGCAACCTGTTCACCTTGGGAGGCCTTACTGGTAGTGAAACTACATTTAAGTACATCACGAGACGTGTCGAGGTGGAAGATGATATCTTTCTTCTCAAAGGACCCTCGACCACACGGGGACATCCGCTCAAACTCAGGGGAGGGAAGTTTCGTGGAGACGCCAGGAAGTACTTCTTCACGGAAAGAGTGATTGAGCATTGGAACAAGCTTCCAGTACAGGTGATTGAGGCCAGCAGCATCCCAGACTTTAAGAATAAATGGGATACCTATGTGGGTTCCCTACAAGGGTCAAGTCAAGGAATAGGGTCTCTAGGGTATAGACTTGAAGGAGCGGGTCAGTAGAGTGGCTGTATGATTAAGGGGGTCAGTAGACTTAAAGGGGTGGGTCAATAGAGTGGGCAGACTTGATGGGCTATAGCCCTTATCTACCGTCATCTTTCTATGTTTCTACTGACGGCTTAGCTTTCAGTTTCTCAGGTGCACGAAAACCCCAGTGGCACGGCAAGCCCATGTACCATGACTGAAGTACATACGGATATAGTAAGTATTTTCCTGCTCGTGCGGGTTTGCATTTCTAAATTTTGTACCTGAGACAATGGAGGTAGGGTTGCCAGAAGTCCAGGAAATCCCAGTCATGTCCTCTTTTTAGTGGACTGTCCAGGCTCCCGGATGGACTTTACATAACCCAATGTTTGTCTGGGTTTTGGAAAGCTCGTACAAGCTCCGGCCGCATCTGGAGGGCCTCTGAGCATGCGAGGATGATGTCACATGCATCTGCCCATGCTCCAGGCCCTTCAGGCGTGGCTAATGTTCCTCGCAAAGAGAAGAAGCTTTCTGGGGTGGGGCTAGAGGTGGAACGGGGTGGGGATGGGACAGAACAGGGCAGGGCTAGAGGCGGAACGGGACGGGCTTATGTATCTGTTGGTTTTTTTTTGTTTTTTTTTAATAACCCTAAATGAAGGGTCAAGTGATTTATCTAAAGTCAGTAAAAGCATCAGTGACAAAAGTGAGATCTGAATTCCACCTTTCCTGGTTCTCGATCAGCTGCTCTAACCACTGGGCTACTCCTTCACTCCTGGAATGTTTCTGGCGACGCAGCAAAAAACTGGGACCCTTGTACTAAAGTGCAATAGGGTTGGCACTTACCACACGTTAACAGCAACGTTAACAAGAAGCAACATTGGCATGCAGTAAGTGCAAAGCCTTTGCAGTAAATGCCCCCTATTCTTTTCTGTTTGCATGGCAACTTAGTCCTAATCCAGAGGTTGACAGGAATAATAATTATAATAATTTATTTTTATATACCGCCATATCCGTGAGTTCTAGGTGGTTCACAACAGTAGTACAAACAATGCAAATCGTCTGAGATTCGACAAATTAAATGCATACAATATAAGAAGAATACAACAATGAAGTAAAACGTTAAAAGAATAAGATACATTAAAAACCCAGCCTATTAAATCATTGAGTTTTGAACTGTTTTCTAAAATCGAGATAAGAAGAATTTTCTAACACAGTTTTGGCCAGCCATAAATTCAATTTAGCCGCCTGAAAAGAAAAGGTTCTCCCAAAGAATCTTTTATAATGGCATAATTTTATCGAGGGATATGCAAACAAGTGTATTCTTCGAGAACTCTTGTTAGTATAACTCAAAGTAAAATTTCTCTCTTACCGATAACCCGATAAGAGAGAAATCTGGGTCAGTCTGTCCTGAGCGGTTTAGCTTTTCATCCTGGAAAGACCACTATACCATGTGCTCTACCAAGCCTCCCACAAGAATCCAGTAACAAACACAAAAACGTTAACGGTACCCATTTATTTCCCTATTTGAGAGATGAAGAAGGCAATGCTCCGACCACTAGCAATGGTGCAGCGTCGACAATGGGCGACATTGTGCTTTCGGCGTGAATGAACCACAGACGTAACAGAAACTATCTGGATGATTAGTACAATGTCTTGGCATGATAAAGACTGAAATTAATCACCATAAATAATGTCTGTAGCATAAAAAAACATATACAACTGACCTTAACCCTCCTTATACGTTTATCCTAGCAAAGCATGATATATCGCCCAATAAACGGTTATAATTATATATAATGATCTCATCACAAAGATGTGACGTGCTATTGAAAAACTAAACACAGATTTGATATCAGCGTGACAAATACTACAAGAGCCACCCAACATCAACTCTGATGAAAATGATGTGTTGACCTGTGGAATCTTACAGATGGACTTTACAACAATTATCCAAAAATGTATACGCATATTTTTCCTGTGAAAACTGTTCCAGGTGCAAAGTAGCCAATTTTAATGGAAAATAATATCAGATATTATAATACGATTCAAGTGTACTTTAGTTAGATTGTGAGCCTTTGGGACAGTTAGGGAGTTTCCAAGTACCTATCTTATTTATTTTTATTTATTGTATCTTTTAATGCATTCATTTTTGTAAACCGCTTAGAAACCTCACGGTTATTAGCGGTATATAAGAATTAAATTAAATTAAATTTTATATACTGTAATAAACTAACCCAAGTGGTGTATATAGTCAAATATTATACTCAAAAACATTTTCGGTTTATCTGAAATTAGTTGACAGAATAACTCAACGCAGTAAGTAAGAGAGGTTTGGGATCTCTGTTTTTTTCTTTTGATAACATAGTAATAAGGATTTTCTGTGCATATAGCAACTTTGGAATGCCTAGAACTCGGCCCTGAAAGCAGCGGTTTCAGTTATTTCCGCGAAACGCCGGCCGCGCTGGCGTCTGGCATTTGTGCAGAGGCATTCATAAGACCGAACACTGTGTTGAAGCTAAGTAACAAATGAGTCACTCTTTTCAGCGAATACAGAGTTGTGCATGAAACGAATGATAAGTTATGACAGTAGATAAATGAAGTAGAATGTGATAAAAAGTAAAAAAAAGTATATTAAAAAAATAAATACATTCTTGAATGATATAAAGTTTTTATAAAATTTAAATATTCAGAGTTAATTAAAATATTTAAAGTTTAACGGGTTTTTATGGCCAATGACTGGAGTAAGGAGCATGATAAGTGCGCCGACTAATCCAGTCTATGACTGTGCATAGGCTCCTTATCTGAGGCCTTTTCCCGTATAGAAAAAAGTTACTGAGTTAATGCACTCCTCGAGAATAGTGGGGGTAACATGTTTTTTTATACTGTCCAGGGCACCCCCCTCCCCCTTTTGAATTGCTCTCCCCCCAAATGAAATGTTGATGCAATGTTTTTCAAGCAACAAGAACATTCCGTCATCTCGAAACCACGCACTAATGCCCATCACTTTGTATATTCACTTTGGAGGAATGCAAGCAGAGCTGAGCAGCAGAGGGCATATGGGTATATACGGCAGGCAGATGGCCTTTCTGACTAAAACACATAACCTAAGTTTATGAGCCAGGCAGGTGCTCTTTCCTGCTGTTTTTGTAGTGATGTTTTAAGGATTTCCCTCATGATATATGAGGAAGAATCATCAGTTGAGCCCCTCAATATCATGGGCTAATCCATGAGTAAATCACTACAAAGCAGCAGGAGACAGGACTTTCTACACATGTAATTCGTTTGTTGTAAATCATCGGAGTGATATTAGGACATGTTGCCAGAAACAAAATATGAAAACAATGTTAAAAGGTCAAATACAAATAATAAAAATGAACTCGTGTTTTACCTCTTCCTGCACAGTGCAGAAGACTAAACTTAGAAGCTAGGGCGGTGTAAATTAAGAGCAGGAGCTTAATGGCCCTTAAACATTTTCTTTTCTCTGGGCTTTGATCATTTATAGTTTGGCCGGGATGTTTTCCAAAGGGAATGAAACCAAGCTGGAGTTGATTGTGTTCCTAAAGCTGGAAAAAGTGGAGGAATCATTTATCGGGTAAGAATGGGCTGTTGGCAACGTCATGAAAATATCAGTGGCATATCCCGTGCCCTTGACATTGTTCACAAACAAAATCAAGCACAAACAACACAATATTTTGTGGGGTTTTTTCGATAATAGGGTGGAATCTTTGCAAGAAGTATACGTTATTTGCAAAGAATGTACGCACTATTTGCAATATCGCTCTCGAAATGAAAAAATGTCCGCCACCCCCCAAATGAAGCAAAAAAAACCCCCAAAAACCCTCTGTAACCAAAAAGAGAAATCATTCCAGTGTCCATTGCTGCTAGTGGGGCCAAGAACCAGAGAGCTGTGCAGGATTGGGGATTGTGGGAATCCCATGCACCCCATGAAATTTGCGTAGCTATAGGAGAAGTTGCCATAGGATTCCCCTGGGAGTGTATTTAAAATCCCTGGCAATTCCAGAATGAGACTTGGAATGCTCTGAGCGAGGCAACTGGAGCTCCAGATGAGGCTTGGAACGTATGGAGAGAGGCAGGTGGAGAACCAGAATGAGGCTTGGAATGCACTGAGCGAGCCAAGTGGAGCACCAGATGAAGCTTGGAACCTATGGAGAGAGGTAAGTGGAGCACCAGAATGAGGCTTGGAATGCACTGAGCGAGGCAAGTGGAGCACCAGATGAGGCTGGGAACCTATGGAGAGAGGCAGGTGGAGAACCAGAATGAGGCTTGGAATGCACTGAGCGAGCCAAGTGGAGCACCAGATGAGGCTGGGAACCTATGGAGAGAGGCAGGTGGAATACCAGCATGAGGCTTGGAATGCACTGAGCGAGGCAATTGGAGCACCAGATGAGGCTTGGAACCTATGGAGAGAGGCAGGTGGAGCATCAGAATGAGGCTTGGAATGCACTGATCGAGGCAAGTGGAGCACCAGATGAAGCTTGGAACCTATGGAGAGAGACAGGTGGAGCACCAGAATGAGGCTTGGAATGCACTGAGCGAGGCAAGTGGAGCACCAGATGAGGCTGGGAACCTATGGAGAGAGGCAGGTGGAGAACCAGAATGAGGCTTGGAATGCACTGAGCGAGCCAAGTAGAGCACCAGATGAGGCTGGGAACATATGGAGAGAGGCAGGTGGAATACCAGCATGAGGCTTGGAATGCACTGAGCGAGGCAATTGGAGCACCAGATGAGGGTGGGACCTATGGAGAGAGGCAAGTAGAGAACCAGAATGAGGCTTGGAATGCACTGAGCAAGCCAACTAGAGCACCAGATGAGGCTTGGAACCTATGGAGAGAGGCAGGTGGAGCATCAGAATGAGGCTTGGAATGCACTGATCGAGGCAAGTGGAGCACCAGATGAAGCTTGGAACCTATGGAGAGAGGCAGGTGGAGCACCAGAATGAGGCTTAGAATGCACTAAGCAAGGCAACTGGAGCACCAGATGAGCCTGGAAACATATGGAGAGAGGCAGGTGGAGCACCAGAATGAGTCCTGGAATGTCCGGAGAGCCAACCGGAACACCAGACTGTGCCTTGGAACACTCATCAGTTGAATAGTGAATACCACCTCTCCCCCCCTCAAAAAAACAACAAAAAACCCCACAGGAGGTTGTTCGGGTTGGAAAGAAATAGAGGGCTACTTGCAAGTTAATAATAGCGACTCCTGATAACCCTAGTGTGACTAGAATTGGCGTATTGCATTCCTCAGGCATTAAGGCTGCCGAAAATTTAAAACAAATGAACTATTTTCATATTCTTTGGGTTTTGGCTGTGTTCGGTCCCAGGGTTTGGGACTGATTTTTTTTTTTTTTCCAGTTTGGGTTTAAACCGCATGCCACAGGATAGGCCAAGGTTGCCATGAGATCATATTAGGGTGGGTGTTGTGTGCCTTGGAGCCTTGTGGAAGGGGGCTGGGAGTTTCCCTATGGCCCAGCTAAGATAGAGAGAGAGACGAAGGCAGACCTTGAACTCTTTGGAGGTGGTTAGGGATACCAGACGTCCGGATTTCACCTTTATAGCACCCACTTTATGGAATTCCACGCCTAACTACCTACAGGCAATGTCTATATTAGATCAATCAAATTCAATTTAAAAACTTTTCGGTTCCAGGATGCTTTTGGATAATAACTGCCCTTCTAAGGACAAAACAATTATCTTCTGTTTTTTTCCCTCCCTATCGTTCTTCCCTTTTTAGGCAAATATTACATAGAAACATAGAAGATGACGGCAGAAAAGGGCTACAGCCCAAGTCTGCCCACTCTGCTTACCCACCCCCTGTCTATGCCCTAATGACCCAATTTCCTTATCTCCTTATGTCTGGTGTAGGTCCTTAAGTCAAGTACTATCATTCCCTAGTATTGTCCACCTCTGTTAATTTTATAATTTGGTTTTAATGTATCTTTTCTATGTATTATTAGCATTGTCCACTGCCTAGAAGCCTGATTAGGTGGTATAAGCAATTTTTTAATGAACTTGAAACTTGTCCTGACGGGTTTTCAGAACCCAGCACTTTGTGACCTGGATTGACCACCGAGAGAAAGGGCTACTGGGCTTGATGGACCATTGGTCTGATCCAGTAAGTCTATTCTTGTGTTCTTATATATTAAGGGTTTTTTTGGGGGGTAGGGGGGTGTATGGTATTATGTAAGTTTGATTGTTTTGTGTGAGTTTTTAATTGTGTTGTGTTACTTTTGAAATTTTAGGGTTTGTGTATAATTATGTTTATGTGTGCTCTCTTGTAGCCCACATAGATTTTTGGATATGCGGGTTATAAATGTTTTAAATAAATGAATACAATTATACTCTTGCATTTTTCTCACCAGGTTCTGCTTTCCACATTTTGGGTTTGATAGCCTCTTTCACGGGGCTATTTTGCTGGCAGTTCTTTGGTCTTCATTTGACCTTTTATTAAATTGTGAAATATATTTTATCTGTGTAAAGAATTTTTTTTTAAAAAAAAAATTCCCCTTAATAGTGACTTCAGAGCTCTGCAAGTAATGATGTCAGGGTAGGAGGAGCAGAGGTCGATGACCTTCTCTAACGCTATGTATCATAGAAGGCATATGCATTTCTAAACTTGAGCGCTGCTTTGTCTTTCTTCTGCACTCTTCCTGAGCTGCGCTGGAGCTCAGACGAACCTGTGCCCTAGGAAGTGGGTCCCTGGGGCCTAACAAGGCCAGACGCTTGGGAAAAGAGGTCAAGAGGTTTTATTATCGAGCTTGAATAGACAAATTGCTTCGCAAAAATTCTACTAGACAAAGATGTCGGAAACTGCTCGTATTCTGTTAATCCTAATCAGTTTGCCAACTTCATGTCTGTCAGGATAAGGGAATGTATTAAAGAACCTAGTCTACGCCACATGTTCAAAGAGTGGTTACCAATGAATTTGACTTTGAAACACCCCAATTACAGATTAAACAAGTGATATCTCTAGGCTTGCATGCATTTCTTACTAACACTGCTGTATTTTTTAGTTGGCATCTTCCAGTGTGATCACATATCCTAGCCTTTTAAATTCTTTCTGCTTGCTTTGCAGAGACAAATTACCAGGTATTATACTATATTGCAATTAGAGGATTAGATTGTTACAGACTATGAATTATCTAAATTCCCATATACCATGTTTTGCACTATACACAAATACCCTTTCTAAGCCAAATGTATCATAAGCTTCTCTTTTTTATGTGCACGCGATACTACTAATAATTATTTCTATAGCGCTACCAGACGCACGCAGCACTGCACAAAGTTACAAAGAAGAAAACAGTCCCTGCTCGAAAGAGCTTACAATCTAAACAGCCAAGACAAACAAACAGGATGTCATGGATACAGTTAAGGGGAAACGGTTAATCAGCTGACTGGGTTGGAGGGCAGAGGGGAGTACAGGACAATCAAGCCATTGTGACATCACTGAGGAGGTTGGCTCTTATTGGTGGAATGAGGCATTATGACATCACAAGCTCAGCTCTGCTTCCCAAAGACTGAAACTCTTCACACTACTACTACTACTATGAATTATTTCTATAGCGCTACCAGACGTACGCAGCACTGTACAGAGTCACAAAGAAGACAGTTCCTGCTCCAAAGAGCTTACAATCTAAACAGCCAAGACAGACAAACAGGATGTCATGGATACAGTTAAGGGGAACGGTTAATCAGCTGGCTGGGTTGGAGGGCAGCGGGGAGTTCAGGACAATCAAGCCATTGTGACATCACTGAGGAGGTTGGCTCTTATTGGTGGAATGAGGCATTATGACATCGCAAGCTATGCTCTGCTTCCCAAAGACTGAAACTCTTCACACTACTACTGCTATGAATTATTTCTAGGAAAGCTTACAAGAGCTGCACAGATGTGGCTTAAGTAGGCTGGGGGGTGGGCTAGTGAACCATAGAGAGGAGGACCCAGGCCCATAAGCCACTCTAACCACTGCATTCATGGTGGAAAATATGAACCCATGAACCCCTCCCCAACCCTACTGTTGGCACCTGCAGCCATAAGAGCTATTGGGGTTATAGACACGTGGGTATAGTGGGTTTTGGGGGGGCTCACCATAGCCTATGAGGGAGTTCTGGTTAGATGTTTATGTGGCACCCTTTTTGTAAAGTTCACAGCAGTGCCCTCTAAGGTGCCCCACCACTCTGTTGCCATGTCTGGGTGGCCAGTCCATTACAAGATTGGCCCCTCCCATGTCCAAAACGTCTTGTTCTGGGGGTTTGGGACTTGGATGAATTTTTGGTCGAGAATGTGGTATAAAGCTAGGCGACCTGGTGGTCTGGATGAACTATAGCCTGGACGTCCAGATGGATGATTCTCGCAAAAAAACAATTTAGATGTATTTTTCGAAAAGGGGCATTTTGCCGCTGCCGACCTTGGGCGACTACCACCCTACATTCAAATCCGACTTCGACATTTCTTTTGATTATGCCCCTCAATGTGTTCTCCGTACTAGCTCCTGTTTTGGAGCTACCCATCAAAACTCACGTTACCTTCAAACGATCATGTACAATGTTCCAAATCCTGTATGCGTAAACTGCTGAGCCACTCATAAACTTATTCGTCAACTCCCGGTCAACATCAACCAGGAAACTGGAACTGCTTCAGCTGCTCCCTCCATCTCCTAATACGCTGGTGGAAATTAGGTCTAGAATTTATGGATCGATATATCTAAGCTTCTTTATTTACCTAAACTAGTCTTTAAGCACGTTACATTAACGGGTGCTAGAATATATGTCTGTCTGTCTTTCTTTCTTTCTGTCTCTCTCTCTCTCCCAATGTCTCTCTCTCTCTCCATGGCTCCCTTTTTCTGTCCCTTTCCCTGCCCCTGTGTCTTTCTTCCTTTCTGTCTGTCTCCCTCCCTCCTGCTGTCTGTCTGTCATTCTTTCCCTCCATTTCCCTGTGCAGTAGTATTTCCACCCCACTTCCCTGCAACAGCATTTCCCTCCCCCCCTCCGACTTCCCTGTGCAGCAGCAGCGGTATTTGTCTTCCCCTCCAGGTCCCTGTGCAGCAGTTGCAGCATTTCCCCCACCCCTTCCCTTCTCTTACCGCGATCTTGCCTGCTCCGTTCAGCCCCTGCCCCGCGTTCTGGCCTGCTGCGATCTGGCTGCTCCATTCGGCTCCTCGTAGCTGAAGTCCTCTTCTTTGTTGGCCCCCCCCCTTCCCTTCCCTTCCCGCAGTCTTCAGCTTCGGTATGGTCTGGCCTGCTCACCTTGCCGTATTTTTTTTTTAGTTGAAAGACGCGGCGGTGGCTCCTCTCACGATCCCCACCTGTGTCCGAAGTCTGACGCAGGCGGGGATCGTGAGAGGAGCCACCGCTGCGTCTTTCAACTAAAAAATGCAAAACGGCATGGAGCAGGCCAGACCGAAAAACAGAACCGTAAGCCGCGCATGCGCACTTCCTATGGGTCGCTACAGCTCATGGAAAAGCGGCGCACGCATAGGAAGTGCGCATGCGCGGCTTACCGTTTTATTATATTAGATGCTAAGACATCTGTTATATTGCTATGGGCATATTAGCATTTAGCTCGCTAAATCAGTTTGCGCACCTTAATAAAAGGACCCCTTTGATAGTGTGCTGCTCTCCAATAACGTGAACCAGTTTATTTTTCACGTATGTGTTATTAAATGGGTGTCATTGTAGACAATACGATGAAACCTTCTGTCCAATGTGCGGCGGTGGCCAAAAAAGCAAAAAGGATGCTGGGAATTATTTTTAAAAAGGGATGGTTAACAAGACTAAGAATGTTACAATGCCCCTGTATCGCTCCATCTGGAGTATTGTGTTCAATTCTGGTCTCCTCATCTCAAGAAAGATATAGCGGCGCTAGAAAAGGTTCAAAGAAGAGCGACCAAGATGGTAAAGGGGACGGAACTCCTCTCATATGAGGAAAGACTAAAACGGTTAGGGCTCTTCAGCTTGGAAAAGAGATGGCTGAGGGGAGATAGGATTGAAGTCTACAAAATCCTGACTGGAGTAGAACGGGTACAAGTGGATCGATTTTTCGCTTTGTCAAAAATGACAAAGACTAGGGGACACTCGATGAAGCTACAGGGAAATACTTTTAAAACCAATTGGAGGAATTTTTTTTTTCACTCAGAGAATGGTTAAGCTCTGGAACGCGTTGCCAGAGGATGTGGTAAGAGCGGATAGCGTAGCGTAGCGTAGCGTAGGTTTGGACACGTTCCTGGAGGAAAAGTCCATAGTCTGTTATTGAGAAAGACACGGGGGAAGCCACTGCTTGCCCTGTATCGGTAGCATGGAAAGTTGGTAGTTCTTGGGTTTTGGCCAGGTACTAGTGACTTGGATTGGCCACCGTGAGAACGGGCTACTGGGCTTGATGGACCCAGTAAGGCTATTCTTATGTTCTTATATCTATATAAAGAAAGAATAATGCACAGCCAGATGCACACACAAATTGTAATGAGTGCCAATAGTTCAAGGGTCAAGTTTATTTTGGTCTTGGTCTACCGCACATAAGATGTCTGAGTGGTGCATAATTAAAAAAATAATGGGGAACAAATAATATCCAATAAAAACAATATAATAAAAATAGCAAAAAAAATGTAGGGCTTAGGACAGATGCAATAAGGTAAAATGGTAAAGGGAAAGGTGAAAATAAATAATTAATAATAATAATAACAGTTTATATACCGCAATACCGTGAAGTTCTATACGGTTTACAAAAGATTACAAGAGATACAAAATGAGTGACCTGAAGAGAGAATGGGTCAAGAAAACAGTTGTTGAGAGTGGAGTGCGGGTCAGTTGTCCAGGTACTTCAGGAATAGGTACGTTTTTAGGTGCTTCCTGAATTCCTCGTAAGTGGAGGGCGAGAGCAATTGTTTTAGGTCTTTGCCCCATAATGCTGCTTGATGTGAGAGAAGGTGTTCGTAGTGTTTTTTTTTAATTTGCAGCCTCTGACTGGGGGGGAAACGAAGTTCAGGTGTGAGATTCTCTTGTGTTTGTTGGTGGAGAAGGTGAAAAGGTCTGTTATGTATTTTGGGGCTAGACCATAGAGCACTTTGAAGCAGATGCAGGCGAACTTAAACTTTACGCGTGCTTCTGTCGGTAGCCAGTGCAGCTGCCGGTAATAAGGAGTTACGCGATCATACTTCTTTAACCCGAAGATAAGTCTGACCGCTGCATTTTGCACAAGCTGCAGACGTTGCATGTTTTTTTTTGGAAATTGTTAAATAGGCGATGTTGCAGTAGTCGAGTTGACTTAGTACGAGGGATTGTACTAGGATTCTGAATGCTGACGTATCAAAATATGATTTAACGGATCTCAGTTTCCAGAGAGTGAAAAAAAACCTTCTACATACATAGTAACATAGTAGATGACGGCAGATAAAGACCCGAATGGTCCATCCAGTCTGCCCAACCTGATTCAATTTAAATTTTTTAATTTTTTCTTCTTAGCTATTTCTGGGCAAGAATCCAAAGCTTTACCCTGTGCTGTGCATGGGTTCCAACTGCCAAAATCTCTGTTAAGACTTACCGTATTTTCTCGCATATAACGCGCGCGTTATACGTGGTTTTTACAAACCACGCATACCCTTGCGCGTTATACGTGTGAGCGCATTGTACAAAAATTTTTTTACATAGTTTCCCCCCCCCGACGCCCGATTCATCACCCGGAAGGAGCGCTCGTAGGACCGCTCGCACCCCCACCCGAAGGACCGCTCGCACCCCCACAGCCTCCCCCCCTCCCCCATGGAGAAGCTGTCTACCTTGTTTCCGGATGCCAGCCCAGCTGCTTCCTCTGCCGGCGGTCCTGCCTCTTCTCAGAGCCCTGTGCTGCGCTGCTTCCTCTTCAGGCGGTCCCGCCCTTTCTCTGATGTCAGAGAAAGGGCGGGACCGCCGGAAGAAAAAGCAGCACAGCAGGGCTCAGAGAAGGGGCGGGACCGCCGGCAGAGGAAACAGCTGGGCTCGCTGGCATCCGGAAACAAGGTAGACAGCTTCTCCATGGGGGAGGGGGGTGAGGCTGTGGGGGTGCGAGCGGTTCTTCGGGTGGGGGTGCGAGCGGTCCTTCGGGGTGGGAGTGCGAACGCTCCTTCGGGGTGGGGGTGCGAGCGGTCCTTCGGGGTGGGGGTGCGAGCGGTCCTGCGGGGGGGTGAATCGGATGTCGGGGGGGGGCATCAGGCTTTCAGGGTAGGGACAGGACTTCAAGGAAGAAAGGAGAGTCGGGGCGGGCAAAAACAGAGTCAGGGTCTCCAGAGGAGAGTCGGGGCGGGCGAAAGGAGAGTCGGGCAGCATGCGCGGTATACGGGTGTGTGCGGTATATAAAAATTTATGTACATAAATATGTGTTTTTTGCGCGCTATACCCGTGTGCGCGTTTTACACGGGTGCGCGTTATCTATATGAAAATACGGCACTCCAGCCCATCTATACCCTCCCAGCCATTGAAGCCCTCCCCTGCCCATCCTTCACCAAACGGCCATACACCGACACAGACCGTGCAAGTCTGCCCAGTTTCTTGCTCTATTTTGTCGAATCCTTTTAGTATTTTAAAAGTCTCTATCATATCCCCTCGCAGTCTCCTCTTTTTGAGGGTGAACAGTCCCAGTTTTCCGAGGCACTCCTTGTAGCTCAAATTCTCGATACTTTTTACTAGCTTCGTGGCTCGCCTCTGCACCCTCTCCAGCAGGGTTATATCCTTCTTTAGTTAGAGAGACCAGTGTTGGATACAGTATTCCAAGTGTGGTTTCACCATTGCTCTATAAAGCGGCATTAGGATGCCCGCTGATCTCGTAATCCCCTTCTTCATCATGCCCAACATCCTGTTTGCTTTCTTTGCTGCTGCTGCGCACTGAGCCGACGGCTTCAGGGTCCTGTCTATCAGTACCCCCAGGTCCCTTTCTTGTTCAGTCTTGCCCAATGTCACACCTAACATTTTATATTCATGTTCCTTGTTTTTCCTACCCAGATGCATCACTTTGCATTTTTCTATGTTAAACTTCATCTGCCACTTTTCCGCCCATTTTCTCTGTGTACAGTGTGCTTTGTGTTTTAAAAAATTTTATTGTTGGTAGATCATTTTGTCGTGGTCATTTTAAAAGTAGCTTGCAAGCCAAAAAAGTGTGGGCACTCCTGTTTTAATTGGTTTAATCAGCATGCCAATTGACTGTGTCGATTAAAAACCAATTAAAATCTCATTAAAAGAAATGTGGGCACCCGCCTACCAAAAGGGCCCCCGAATCATGTCTACAGAGACGCCTACAGTCACCTAAGCTCAAAGTAGGCATGGTTTTGGATGGAAATGACCTTGAGCGCCATTAGGCGTGATTCTCCATCAAAGGTAGGCGCTGGTAACGTAGGCCTTTGCAACCCTGGCCTACTTTGCCAGCGTCTACCTTTAACGGAAGCCGCAATTCTGCAAATGGCTCCAAAGCACGATTGATATGTGAACGGTGCCGTTTATGTAGGCAGCCGCTGATTATGGCGCCGTTTCCGAGTCTGCCCCTTAATGTGCGTCCACATCTTGGCAGTGGACCCAAATTTATGCGCCCCCCATATAGAATCTGTCCTGATAAAACTGTTAACAGGCCTCTACTTAAAGAAGTCGGTTCACAGACAAGTGCGCGTACGGCAAATGCGTGGAGACATTGTGTCACAAACAATAGCGTGCCGACTTTTGAGCGCACATCAACATTAACACCAACGCCATTTGTCTAAATGTCATTCTAAACTCAGGAACTGTAAAAACTGCCATTAGTAATCATTTTAAAATCAGAAACCTTTAATACAATCAAAGAGCAAGTTGTCACATTTGGCTAATATTTGATCATTTAAAAAAAATTTTTATTATCGAAACCTATATTTCCATATTATGTACTACACCAGTGTTTTTCAACCTTTTTACACCTATGGACCGGCAGAAATAAAAGAATTATTCTGTGGACCGGCATCGGTCCGTGGACCGACGGTTGAAGAACACTGGGCTAAGTCATGGGCCAGACCCTGCCCATCTCTACCCAATCTCCACCCCAGACCCCACCCTCATAATAGTACTAATTGCACCTTGCACGTCCTGTGCCTCATTTGGAAGCCTTCCCTCTGACGTTGCAACATCAGAGAGAAGGCTTCCAGTTCAGGCGCAGGATGCCCGTTGGAGCCACTGCCTGTGGCTTTGTGCACTGAATTAGCTAGGAAGAGGGAGCTGGCTCGAAAATAAAGCCGCATCGATCGCACCATGGACCGGCGGTTGAAGAACACTGTTTTGGGCCTGATGCAGGCGCTGGCCCTGTGGACTGGCAGGAAATTTCTGTGGACCGGCACTGGTCCATGGACCGGTGGTTGAAGAACACTGTACTACACATCTAAGATACTCTAAAACAGGTCGATTTTCCACGCGCATTTGTCGCAGCGTTAATGTACATGCGCAATTGTCTCGGGTGCATTTGATGGGTCACCAAAGTAGTCACCCCAGAAAAAATTTTCCCTCAGAACGTGAGAACAGCTTTGGCAAACTGTACCCTCTACTTTGGTTTGACACCTAAGGCCAAATTTTAGGATTTAAAAAAAATTTTATTTAGTAATTTCAATTACAGTACTCCCCCGATATTCACGGAGGTTCCGTTCCTGGAACCCCCACGAATTTAGAAAAACCGCAAATATGGTTTTCCGCCTGTCAAAAGGCAGGAGAAGGCAGCCGGAGCGCTGGCGAGTGAAGAAAATCACTCGCGGTATGCTCCGCCCGCCTCTTCCTGTTATTAAAGTAAGGCTGCTTTGACACGCAGCTCCTGATTGGTGCAGCCCGACTTTAGTACAGGAAGAGGCGGTCGGAGAATACCGCGAATTAGTGAGTCCTCGAACCACGAATTCACAGCGTAACACTGTATACATATCAAATATAGATATACAAGAAAAGAATAACATTGGCGAAACATATTTTACAAGAAATATTTCAAATAGAAAGAAACTAATTCTAAAGTCCACTTCAAGGAGAGATTTGTGAGATAAAGGGCTCCTTTTACAAAGCCTCATAAGAACATAAGAAGTTGCCTCCATTGGGTCAGACCAGAGGTCCATCGCAGCAGGCAGTCCGCTCTCTCGGTGGCCCATCAGGTCCATGACCTTTTAATCCCCTTGTCCTTCTCTGTAAGCCCTTCCATAACTTATCTCTACCTCTATCTGTATCCCTCAACCCCCGTGTCCTTCAGGAATTTATCCAATCCTTCCTTGCTAGCGGTTTTAATGCATGCACCGGATTAGCACGTGCTATAGCGTGCACTAGCCGTAAGTCTACCGCCTGCTCAAAAGGAGGTGGTAGCGACTAGCGCATGTGGCAATTTAGCGTGAGCTATTCCGCGCGTTAAGGCCTTAGCGCGGCTTTGTAAAAGAAGCCCTAAACTAAAAGTAAATAATTCCTGATGGAAATCCAGTTAGCATTCTAGTTATAAATACTGAGATCAATTTTCTGTTTTAATTTGCCCTTTTTTTTCATCTTCCAATAGAAATTTCTCCAAATGAGAACGATCAAAAAATATAAATTGCTTACCCTGATAATATAAAATACATCTACATCTACAGGAAAAATGCTGATTTTTCTTTTTTTTAAATAACTCTGCATCCATAAGGAAGAAAAGGTCCTTAATCATTTCTGCATCTCCTTTGACCAAATTCATCGCAAAATAAACTTCCCAAACTTAATATAAAGGAGGACGGGAAATAAAACCAAATAAAGAAAAATCATAGTTAATTGGTACTAAATGTATTTTATTTTGCGAGAATCTTGAGCGAACAGTTGACTGTAGTTGATCTTGCGGTTTGGTTTCCACTAAAAATGTATTTATACAAAGGGAGCCCCCCTGCTTTTTTACATAAGTCCATTCTAACAACTGGATGAAGCCTTAGGCCATAGGTGAATAAAGGAACTCTTTAAATCCTGTCTCCAGATGGATATCTGTCTGCATCGTGTTTCTGTAGGCGACGCATTGGTTGAGTTTCGCAGAGGGCAAGTTTGTGCAAGAGGCAATCACTAGTGTTCTGCTTTCATAACATTGGGGCATGTTAGTCGAGAATCCTTCCTTGCCCATCACTAAAATATCTTTGTTCCGAGTCATAAACTGTGCACTGAACAACCTTTTTGTCCTTCCGCTGAGCATGGGTGTTCTCCACTCGGATTACATGAAGGCACAAGAAGTAGCAGTTGATTTTCACAGCCCCTGCAACATCCTGCTGCCGACATATTTTAGTTTTAGGGCTCCTTCTATCAAGCTGCGCTAGCGGGATTAACGCATGCGACATTTCATCACCTCCCCCGCGCTGGCCTAAAAACTACCACCTGCTCAAGTGGTTTAGTGCGTGGCATTCCGCACGTTAAACCGCTTGCTAAAAGGAGCCCTTAATTTTTCAAACCTGAGCTCAAAGATGAAGTAGGTATTTCTTTGTCCTAAAAGGGTCGCAATTTTACTATATACCTGAGACAATGGAAGGTGAGATGACTTGCCCAAAGTCATGTAACATCCACATGGGATCCCTACAAGGGTCGAGTTAAGGAACTAGGTCATCAGCACTCAGACTTAATGGGGTGGGTCAGTAGAGTGGGCAGACTTGATGGGCTGTAGCTCTTTTCTGCCATCATCTTTCTATGTTCTATGTTTCTACATAGTAACATAGTAGATGACGGCAGATAAAGACCCCGAATGGTCCATCCAGTCTGCCCAACCTGATTCAATTTAAGAATTTTAGAAAGGTCATCCAACTCAGGAAATGGAAATCTACTTATGTACATCAGATATGGACGCCCATTTCTCAAGTATTCTGGAACAGGATTTGATGACCTATTTCCTATTCTAAAATGCATGAGAAATGGAAGTCGAAGCGCTGGCTACATCCAGCATGAACAGTTTACAAACTGAAATGTCTCATCCCGAGGTCAGCCACCTTTTTTACAGCAAAGAGCCAATTTATCAAAAATGTTTGACCCAAGATTTACAGAGAGCTGCAAGGTATAAGCTTCTCTCCCCTCCAACCCCTCGAAGGTCTCTGAACCTCTCATCTCTCACTCCCTCCCCTGTCCCTCACCCCCAACTATAGTCAAGGTTGTCTCCCCTCTCCAGGCCCCGACCCTTTAATCTCCCTTCCAACCCGTGCTACCCCTCCCTCCCCGGACTTACCGAGGTACCTGGTGGTCCAACAGGAGTCTTTGTGGCAGGAGTGCGGCCTTCTCACACCTGCCTCCTCATGGTTGCTTTCTAAAATGTCTGCCACAACCTTTCATGGCAGCTCACGGTACAACAGGAAATGCCGCGAGCAGGTGCAAGCGGTCTTGGCAGGTATTTTAGAAGAAAAACGCAAGGAGGCAGGAGCAAGAGGGTCACATTCTTGCCACAAAGACCACCAGGTACCTCGGTAGGCCCGGGAAAGGGGGGGGCGATTGTTGGGTTGGGAGGGAGCTTAAAGGGTCAGGGCCTGGAGAGTCGCATCCACAAACAAGAAAAGCCGCATGTGGCTCAAGAGCCACAAGTTGCCGACCTCTGGTCTAATCTATAAACTGGACAAACGAGGGACATGGATGTCTTTGTGGCAGCATAAAAAACATCCATATTATAAAATGGCCACACACGCATCCACGTGGAAGGGTAGCCTCAAAGTTACAACAATCAGCTGTAAGCACAGGCAAAGATCCAGAGGCTGCAGGTTCAAGCCCTACTGTAGGCCGGTAGATGTTGGAATCCTTAGGCGCACTGCCATTTAGATCAGGGTTTTCTTGGCCGAAATGAGAGCGCCTAAGTCAATACACATCTAGATGTTGTCCCAAATCTGTCCCTAACCACGCCACCTTGCCAGTAGGCACCTTGGTGTAGATGCCTACCGGGAAATTATTTTTTAAAATCATTTAAAATTGTTTTTATTGGCACTTTCCATTATCAGCGCGGATTAAGCCAATGAAAAAAAATTAAGGCCCTCTTTTACTAAGCAGAAGTAGAGGTTTCTACCACAGCCCAGGGAGCTAAATGCTCTAACATTGCTCCGACCCTCATGGGAATTCTAGGCGCATCAGACCACTTAGCACTTCAGGCCATGGTAAAAACCTCTACCGTGGCTTAATAAAAGAAGGTCTTAATTTTTTTTTTATTGGCTTAATCAGTAAAAACAAAAAAAAAGTGGATGGGTGGGTGGGGGTGGGGGTGGGGGGAAGGATTTAGGTGCCAAGATTGGCTAGGTGTGCTTAACTGAGTATAAATTATTTCAACCAACAAGAACAACCAATAGATAAAAGGAAAGTTACACTCCAGTCCCGTGCAAAAGGTCTCGGTTCTTCAAAGTGGCTTTTATTGCCTGAGATCCATTTACGATGTACCTATTGGAGTGTGATGGGTTTGCCGATCTGAGAAGCCGAACATAAAGAGCTCATTGTAGAGAAGGTTGTTGCCTTGGGCAAAGAACAGGAGAAATTATTCTGAAAATAGAGTCTAATATCATCTTAAGCCTCCTAGTATATCTAGTTCCTCCCTCTGGTCTCAATCACATTTTTATCCTGCTGTCCTGAGGGTAATACTTTTTAACCATGCGGTTTTTGCTGGGGCTCACGTTGACATTTGCATAAAACTGCCCTTGTTTCCTCTGAATGGAGGGTTTTTTTTTTTTTGGGGGGGATCTTCTGAAAAAGAAGACTGGTATACAGCTCTGCAAATAGCAGGTATTAATTTTGGTACCACAGCCGTATCAGTATATAAGAGCAACTGATGGGTAGATGTTCCACAGCAGACACAATTTTATTAAAGACAGCTACAAGAGTTCATTACTGAAAGAATAGCCGGTTTAATTGCCTTAGTAAAATGAAGCGAATCCTACAGATTTCATTTTGGAATCCATTGAAATATTTTTTTTCTCTCAAGAAACAACGTTGTACTTTGCGGAGCTTAGGTATCCAGAGCTACATATTGTATGCAGGAAGCAATGTGAAATTTACAAAATCAATACCTGGATTGTGAAGGTTATTTTCAAAAGATTTTATTAGCATAGGGTTACCAGATTTTATAACAAAAAACCTGGAAACATGGCCCCGCCCCCAGCCCTGCCCAGTTCTACTCAAGCCCCGCCCCATTCCATCCCAACCCAGCCCTGCCCCAAACCTCTTCTTCTTGAGCTTGGAGCTGTGTTTTCAAGGCTTCTGAGCATGCATGTGTGTGACATGATGACCACACGCATGTGGAAATAGAAAGACATAAACATGATGGCAGATAAAGGTCAAATGGCCCATCCAAACTGCCCATCTGCAGCAACCACTATCTCCTCTTCTCCCTATAGGCTAAGGCTCTTTACACCTGCATTGTGAGCTCATAGAGCATTATGGTTATAGAAACATACAATGGCGTGCCTAGGATATGTGACACCCAAGGTTGATCATTTTTTAACACCCCCCATATAAAAAAAATATTTGTAGCAATTTTATTTATTTTGTTTTATATCCTGTCCTCCCCAGATCGCTGGAAACGGGTTACAGTTTAACATTCACAGTGTTACAATATAACATTACATAGGGTTACAACTTCTCCAACCCCATGCCAGTGCTGTGCGGTAAACAAAATAAACCAAAATGACTTTTCCTCTCTCTTTTAGGTCCTAGCTCATGCTTGCTGTCTAACACCAGCTCTGGCAGGATACACATTTCAAATCTGACATAACGGAATCACAAAATAGAAATAAAATATTTTTTTCTACTTTCTGTTCTCTGGTCATTTTATGCTCTGGTTTCTGTTTGTCTTCTGTTCACTTGCCCATCAGGGTCTCCTGTCCATTTGATGTTTTCTTCTTTCTTTATGCTCAGCATCCATCTTCCATCTCTGTACCTTCCCTTCCACTGCCATATCCAACATTTATGCTTCTTTCTCACTGTTTACCATCCCCACTCTCTCTCTCCCCCTGCCTTGTGCCCTAGGTCAAACCTCTCTGTTCCCATCCATGCAGTATCTCTCCCTTCCTCCTCTCTATTATCATGTGCAACATTTCTTTCTCTATCCCCAGGCACCATCTCTCTCTGCCCTCCACCTCCCTGTCCAACATTTCTCCTTCTCTCTTTTCCATACATGCCTCTCTCCCCTCCACCATATGCAGGATTTCTCCCTCTCACCCCTTTCTCCCTCTCTGTTGCATTTCCCTTCCTCTTCTCCAGCTCATATCCAACAGTTCTTCCTCTCTCCTCTCCCCCAATGTGCAGCAGTTTTCTAGCCCTCCCTCCCATCCCCCTGTACAGCAGCATTCCATCCTTCCCTCCTATCCCCCTGTGCAGTATCTCCGGACCCGAATGACCTCACCCCACCGTGAGATTTTTTTGCAGCCTGCTCCACCAGGGCTTCTCTCTGCCGTGTCACCAGTGATGTCATCAGTGACGCGGCAGAGGGAATGCCCCGGTGGACACATGAAGCCTGTTCAGAGCATTCTTTCATTGACAGCAGCCTTAACTCACTGCTCTGCTGGCATCAGGCCTTCCTCCTGCTTCCGTGAAGACAAGAACCTGGCAGAGAGGAAGACCCAATGCCGGCAGAGCAGTGAAGATCCTGGAACATGATGCCAACTCCAGAAGCACATCCTTATGGCCTGCATCTGGGGTAGACCGCCCCTCTCCCCTTGGTACACCATTGGAAACATAAAAATATGATGGCAGATAAAGGCCAAATGGCCCACCCAGCCTGCCCATCCACAGCATCCACTATCTCCTGCTCTCCCTAAGAGATCCCACATACCTGTCCCATGCTTTCTTAAACTCTTCACAGTCTCTGTCTCCACCACCTCTACCGGGAGACTATTCCATGCATCTACCACCCTTTCTGTAAAAAAAATATTTCTTTAGATTACTCCTGAGCCTATCACCTCTTAACTTCATCCTATGCCCTCTCATTCCAGAGCTTCCTTCCAAAAGAAAGAGATTTGCCTCATGTGCATTTATGCCACATACATATTTACATATCTCTATTATATCTTCCCTTTCCTGCCTTTCCTCCAAAGTATATATATTGAGATCTTTAAGTCTGTCACTAAGGCCCTGATTCTGCAAAACACGTCTAAAGTTAGGCACTGTTTCGATGTCTAAGGTAGGCGTCCTTTGTAGAATCACGCTGAGCAGCGTTCAGCACTGTTTAGACGTCTAACTTTTTAGGTGTCCTTTAGAGAATCAGGTTTCAGGTGAGATTTAGACGTCTAAACCAGTGTTTTTCAACCTTTTTACACCTATGGACCGGCAGAAATAAAAGAATTATTCTGTGGACCGGCATCGGTCCGTGGACCGGCGGTTGAGGAACACTGGGCTAAGTCGTGGGCCAGACCCCGCCCATCTCAACCAATCTCCACCCCAGACCCCGCCCCCATAATAGTACTAATTGCACCTTACACGTCCTGTGCCTCATCTAGAAGCCTTCCCTCTGACGTTGCAACGTCAGAAAGAAGGCTTCCGATTCAGGCGCAGGATGCCTGTAGGAGCCACTGCCTTTGGCTCTGTGCACTGAATCAGTTAGGAAGATGGAGCTGGCTCGAAGAAAACGCCGCATTAATCCCACCGTGGACCGGCGGTTGAAGAACACTGTTTTGGGCCTGATGCAAATGCTGGCCCTGTGGACCGGCAGGAAATTTCTGTGGACCAGCACTGGTCCATGGTCCGGTAGTTGAAGAACACTGCTCTAGAATGTTGCTACGTATGATTTTAAGATGTTTGAGGCTTGTGCAGATGAGGACAGATCTTAGGCACTGGTGGAATGAGGCATTATGACATCACAATCTGAGCTCTAGAACAGTGTTTTTCAACCTTTTTACACCTATGGACCGGCAGAAATAAAATAATTATTCTGTGGACCGACATTGGTCCGTGGACCAGCGATTGAAGAACACTGGGCTAGACCCCGCCCATCTCTACCCAATCTCCACCCCAGACCCCGCCCCCATAATAATACTAATTGCACCTTGCACATCCCGTGCCTCATCTGGAAGCCTTCCCTCTGACGTTGCGACGTCAGAGAGAAGGCTTCCGGTTCAGGCGCAGGACGCCCGTAGGAGCCGCTGCCCGTGGCTTTGTGCGCTGAATCAGTTAGGAAGAGGGAGCTGGCCGCATCGATCGCACCGTGGACCGGCGGTTGAAGAACACTGTTTTGGGCCTGACGCATGTGCTGGCCCTGTGGACCGGCAGGAAATTTCTGTGGACCGGTGGTTGAAGAACACTGGTCTAAACAATGTCCTTAATGTTATAATATTTTATTATTATGTTTTTAGAATGTAGATTTTATGCTGTTTTTCATTATAATGGTAATACTGGGAGTTGGATCTGTTTAATGCTTTTATTTATGTCTCTTCCATCAGACAGAGTGGCTGGGATTCGAACCAGCAACATTAGGGTAGAAGGGTGTCAGGTCAAAAGCGCGCCGGGACAAAGGCGCGCCCAGACAATTGAACGCAGCGCGCGCCGCCGCGCTGCTCTAAATTACTGTTTTTAGTGCTCCGACGGGGGGCGTGGGGGGGAACCCCCCCACTTTACTTAATTGACATCGCGCCGCGTTGTGGGGGGTGTGGAGGGTTGTAACCCCCTACATTTTACTGAAAACGTCACTTTTTCCCTGTTTTTAGGGAAAAAGTTCAGTTTACAGTAAAATGTGGAGGGTTACAACCCCCAAACCCCCCATAACGCCGACGCGATGTCTATTAAGTAAACTGGGAGGGGTTCCCCAACAAAACCCCCCATCGGAGCCCCTAAAAACTGTAATTTAGAGCGGCACGGCGGCGCGCACTGCGCTCAATTGTCGGCGCGTGCTTTTGTCTTTCGCGCCGTTGTCTATGAACCAAAATCCAGACCCTTAGACCCGCTTCCCAGGCTCGCCCAGTTCCATCCATCTCTTCCCCGTTACGCCCTAACCTTGCACCTAGCTCCCCTTCCCCCCTTCCTAAGCCTGCTCGTCTCGGTAAGGAGGGCATCCTGACACAATTTGCTTTTCAAAACCAGACAAAGTGCCAGGTTTTGAAAAGCCATCCGGACGCTCAGACATGCCCTCTAAAAAGTGGACATGTCCGGGTATATCCAGACGTCTGGTAACCCTACTCAATGCAGCTGCATGTCGAAACAGTCCTAAGAGAAACCAAAAAAGACACTAAAGGTGACCTCTGGGTGCTGTGATGCTTTATTCATTTGGATAGAGACTCGTGTTTCGGACCAGAACGACCAGCGTCAGAATTCTGAGCAGGAGTTCGAAATCTAACAATCAACCCTCTATTATCTTGCCCTTGATGTGACGTGGCTTTGATAAATGTCAAAATTATATGCTGTGATGAAAAGTGACACCTGCTTTGTCTCCTCAAGTGTGATTCTTGCAAGATGAAAAGGTAGATTTAGCATTACCAGATTTTCCATTTGGAATATCCGGACCCCTAGACCCATCCCCCAGGCTCGCCCAATTCCACCCAGGCCTGCCCCATTATGCCTCAGTCCCACCTCCAATCCCGCCCTAGCCCCGCCCTTCGCAAGCGTGGATGCCCTCCTGCCCGATAGTGATTTGTTCCAAGCTTTTCAAAACCCGGACAAAGTACCGAGTTTTGAAAAACTAAACTAAACCTTAAGTTTGTATAGCGCATCATCTCCATAAAGATAGAGCTCGGCACGGTTTACAGGTAAATTCAATAAATGAGGGAAGGACATAAGAAATTAGAGGTTAAGAAGAGGATAGCTAGCTTTACATTTTAAATAGATAGCTTTACGTTTTGGAGAAAAGCCAGGTTTTCAGATGCTTTCGGAATAATTGGAATGAGTTTAGGTTCTGCAGCGGGGCAGGGAGGTTATTCCAAAGCTCAGTGAATTTGAAGAAAAGGGATTTCCCTAATTTACCTGCAGACATGACGCCTTTTAACGAGGGGAAAGACAGTTCGACTATGTGGGCGGATCTGGTAGTGTCAGGTCTCGAAGAATTCCAGGATAGTGGGATTAGGGGAGGAAGAATGCCATGTAGGATCTTGAAAATTAGGCAGGTACATTTAAAGTGAATCCTAGAAATCACCGGAAGCCAGTGAAGTTTTGACAGAAACGGGGAAACACAGTCGAATTTGCTTTTTGCAAAGATTAACCTAGCCACAGTGTCCTGGATCCGCTGAAGTCTTTGAAGATTTTTCTTGGTTAGACTTAGATAGATGGAATTACAATAGTCCAGTCTGGAAAGAATAATTGATTGTTCAAGGACAGCAAAATGTTGTTGGCGGTAGCAGGATCTCACTTTCCTCAACATGTGAAGACTAAAAAAACATTTTTTTTTAACCAGAGAGTTGAGATGACCATTAAAGGAAAGAGTAGAGTCAATAATGATGCCCAAAACTTTGCTCAAAAGGATGACATGTCCGGAAAAATCCAGACTTCTCGTAACCCTAGGTAAATTATTAGATTTCAAACTTCTGTTGAGACTCTTGATGCAGGCCAATCTGGCTGAAACATATATGTGTTGAGTCTCTATCCGAATGAATAAAGCATTACAGCACCCAGAGGTCACCTTCACTGTCTTTTTTTCATGGTTTTTTTCCTATGTTTGTTACATTGAGACAGTTGAAAGAGCAGATTTATAAAAAAATGTCCTTTTTTTCCATTGAAAACACCAGAATTTTTCGAGGAATAAATCTGCAGTAGATTCTGTACAGCATCAAAACGGAAGCGACGGTTTGATAGATCTGCCCCACCACCAGCATCATTCTGATGGTTTCTGGCTCCGAGGACATGTTCCCCAAACGTAACTGAGGTGAGAGATTCATGTCGGGGGAGGGGGAGGAAAAAAAAAGCCACTAATCAATTTACTTGGAAAAGTCACTTCTTTTTTTTTTTCCTGAAGTAAAATTAAACATTGATCTCCAGTAAAAGATGCTTGGTGGTTGTAACTTATTCCCTGTAGCTGTGGAGCTGCAGCTTCCAGCGTTCACCTACTACTCATATCCCATCAAAGAAATAGACAGTGCTCGCTCCAAAGTGACTAAAAGCTGGAATAATGGCAGGGGCTGCAGATCCGGCTGCTCTAGCAATTACAGAGTCCGCCATTCATCAACATCTCCAACAAAATACACCCTGGAAGATGTGAAAGCACCTCACTGTTATGCTTCTCTTTCTCTGCGAAATAAGGGTTTCCTCTTTTTTTTCTCTTCTCCATCTTCTCTTTGCGGTTGCCTTTTTTCACTCAACACCTTCATTTGGTGGCGAAGGCAGGTCTTGCTTTGCTGTGTCCTGCCCCAGAGCGTTTAGGTGTTCACTGGCATTTCCTTCCGTCTGGAAATAATTACAAAAAAAAAAAAAAAGTTCACAACAGGAGTGACAGAGACGGAAAAAGTGTGGTTGAGAAAATGCTCATAATTAATTCATTTCATCAATTCACAACTCCCTTATCTGGACGCCAAAAGGGTCCTCATTTGCACTTTAACCCTGATGTGATTCTGCCTCTTTAACAAATACACGAAACACGGATCTTTCTTTCTTCTTTTCACTGTTTGGAATTCACATTGTCATTTCTCCCTCGCCCTTATCCAGGGCGAGTTACATATGAACACACGAAATACGACATTAACATTTGTCGTACAAATCAATACAAAAACACACTATAAGAAATTACATGCTTCCATATAAAAACAACACTGTATAAGTAAATGTGCCAGTCTATAACTTCTACATTGGCCAGTGTAATGTACCAAATATCAATCAGTCAATGTATCTTCTATATCAAAAGATTTTCTCTCTCTATTGTTTCTCTCTATTCTTCGGGCATCAGACATGCCAGTTGTTCGCCTCAATTTTTGGCGATACAACAATCTTAGTGGCTATGGCTGTGGCTTCTTCATTCGCCCATTTGCTGAAAAAACTTTAGAAACAATAGAGAGAGAAAATCTTTTGATATAGAAGATACATTGACTGATTGATATTTGGTCCATATAAAAACAAATCACATATGACATACACGTCGCATCAACAACGAATATCATTTAAGGCAAAAACATTGGATTGGACACCCTTTATTTATTCATTTGAAATAATCATACACAATTAGACTAACATACATTTTCTGTAATTCATACCCTAGGATCCCTGAAGAAGGCGTGTGTAGCCGAAACACGGCCCGTGTTGGGTCCTTTGATGATTAATGTGGATAGAGATTTTATTGTGATTTTAGCTTTTATTGTTGTTAAGACACTTTGGATAACCGCCAACTTTAATTCTGCGAACATTGAAGGCTCCTTTTATGAAGGCGTGGTAGCAATTTAAAACACATGCAATACCGCGTGCTAAACCGCCGGCCGTGCTAGCCACTACCGCCTCCTCTTGAGCAGGCGGTAGTTTTTAGGCTAGCGCGGGGGTTAGCACGTGATGAAAAGTCGCGTACGCTGAAGCCGCTAATGCAGCTTCGTAAAAGGAGTTTCCACGGTTTCGTTTGTTCGGATTTGAGAAAATGCTCATTCACGTTGCTAAGTCGAACGGCGCCCACCTACAGCAGCAAGAGTGTCCAGCTTTTCGAGGTATGTACTTGTTCAGAAAGTCCTTGCAGGTGAATTACATATTTAATTGTGCACTCTTTTGAGGTATAATATAAACGTCAAGGACTAAAATTCAGTACATGAAGTCCAAATTTGGGAGCGGGGAAAAAAAATGCACGCGGAGCATTATTCTTGTTGTCTATTGCAATGAGCTGCAAACTTTTTGAAGCCGCAGCTCACTAAGCGCAGGGCCACGGCTGGAGGGCATCCGGAAAGGCGCGGATGTCAAGTTTCAAATTTATTTAAAATTTCTTATACCGCCTAATCAGACTTCTAGGCGGTGCACAAAATCATAAGAACATAAAATATAGGTTTAAAATGACAAAACATCTCTAAGGAAGACGACAACATTCAGAGACATTTAAGCCATGACAAACGGGAACAGAAGGTAAAAAGGCAAGAATTGCAATATTCAAGGTAAAAGATAACATAAGAACATAAGAAATGCCTGCACCAGATCAGACCTGGGGTCCATCCAGTCCGGTGATCCGCACACGCGGAGGCTCAGCCAGGCGTACCCTAGCGAATACACTAGTCACTCGTATCCCTCAATGTCTCCTGCAAGAAGATGTGCGTCCAATTTTCCCTTAAATCCTATAATGGTGGTTTCCTCCACCAGCTCTTTCGGGAGTGGATTCCTTCTGCATGGCTTGCGGGCACTGGGATATAACCCGTACATCCAGAATGACACACCTGTAGAACGTGTGCTTAGTTTTTCAAGGAAATTGTAAGCACATACTTTAGAAATAGAAAAGTCTTAAGCTTTGTCTTAAATTGATTAAGGATAGATTAATCTCGTAAATAAGCCGGGATACTATTCCATAAAGAGGCAGCATTCACGGAAAAAAATGGAAGACCTCATTGTGCTAATGTATTTTAGTAACGGAATAGAAAGGAGATTCTGAGCAGATGATCGGAGAGTCTTAGAAGGACTGTATGGGATAAGAAGATTATTAATGAATTCTGGCCAGGGCAGGATTAATTATTCAAGGGCCTCTAGGCACACAAGTACACTGGGCCCCCTTGGCCTTGCCCCGCCCCCATTTATCTGTTTTCTTATTTACTTCTTTAGTTCCATTTGTATTTCTTTTTTTAAATTCAAAACAAACAAAGATTAGCATACCAGTGCACAATCTTTCTTCTATGTCACCCCCAAACATCTCTGAACAAATCCCCCCCTTCCTTCCCTTCCCACCTCCTTGCCCAGGACTTTAACTCTGAACCCTTTCCATACGTATATAAAAGTGTTCAAATATATTGTAAAGCAGTAATACTATCCGAAATATAAGTCTATATTAATAACCAGGTTTACCACGCCTCTCAACTGCCTCACTCTACGTCAACCAACTGTAACCCATATGTATAAGCAACCAAATCTGTAACTCCTCTAGTACGTTCCACTCCATGTATGTTAATTTGTAACGAAACAACAAGCCAAGCAGTTCACCAAAGAATCCAACGTGAAACAAAAGAAGATCGGCAGACAATAAGGAGATTCAAATCAGGTTTATTCAAGATGCTCCCAAGAACCATGCCTAATGCATTTCGCCAAACAAGGCTAGTCAACGCTAACAGAAAACCATGTCTTTCATACACACGGAACACAGAAACACCCTCACCCAGTATGGAATAAGTAATCACAAACTAAAAATAGAAATATATAGATAAAGGTTAAATTGAACCATCTAGAAGCCAAAGTGTATAAAGTGAAACACCACAGAAACAATGACACATAACCCCCTAATACTCTGCAAAATATAAATATAGCAGATGTAAATGTGAAGAAACTGACACATTTTGATCACTATTGAAAATAAAATCATTTTTCCTACCTTTGTTGTCTTGTGATTTCATGTGTCTCTGGTTGCACTTCCTTCTGACTGTGCATCCTTTCTTTCTTCCTCCTGCATGCTTCTTCTCCTCCAGACCTCATCCCAACCAACATCTCTCTTTCTGTCCCTCCATGAGTCCAAATTTTTCTTCCTCTCTCCCTGCCTGCCCCCTGCCACCCAACACACTCAATTCCCTCCTCCAACTTTAAACTTTTTCTTCCTCTCTCCCTGCCCCCTTCCCTTTCTTTTTCTCTCTCCCTGCCCCCTCCCTTTCTTTTTTTCTTTCTCTCCCTGCCCCCTCTTTCTTTCATTCTCTCTCCCTGCCCCTTTCTTTCTTTCAGCCCCCTCCCCTTTCTTTCTTTCTCTCTCTGCCCCGCCCCACGTGGCCACCAGCGCTGCTGATGATTTCGCCAAGCCACCGCCATGATTTCTCCCTGCTTCCCCAATGTGATGGGCCCAAAAGTCTTCCCACCCGACGTCAATTCTGATGTCGGGGGGGGGGGGGAGGAAGGATTGTGGGCCGCCGTGTCGGGGAAGCAGGGAGAAAGCAGTCAACCATCGCGGCCCAAAACAGAAGGCAAAGTCCCAGGGCAGCTGCTCTCCTTGCTCCCCTCAAACGCTGGCCCTGCCTGATAATACAGCTGAGAAAGGGAAAAGATGAGGAGTTCCAGCCAGCAGGAGAGGGAAAGCTGAAAAGTTATGATAGACTTAATTATACTTTTTGGTGGGTGAACTTATTTTGCAGTTACAAATATGAAAGAATGAACACTGAATTTTTGGGATATAGTAATGCATTTAGAAGGGTGTGGAGCCCATTAACATCATTTGTTGAATCACATTAATTGTCATGTACCTTTTCTTTTTAGTTAATTCCTTACACATCCAGGGTGGGAGGGAGGGAGGTGGGAAGGCATCATTTCCGAATCTAATCTAATAAAACGCTAAGCGCGCATGCACACTCTTACCACCGTGTTGCTTGATCTGTAGTTCCATGGTCGGCAGAGTGCACATGCGCGCTTAAAACGATCCCACGCTCGCGGCAGCAGAACCCAAATAGTGGCCCGGGAAAAGAAGCGCTGACCACAAATACTCCTTTGTCAGCTCCCCACTCACTCGGTAACTTTTTTTCGCGGTCCGACCCTCCCATCCCTTCCCGACGTCTGACCGGCTCACTTATTCCTTTGCCGCCCCCCCCTTCCCTTCCCGCGGTCCCGACTACAAGCCTGCCGATTCCAGCAGCGTCTTCAGGACTCTACACACTACTGCCCTGATTTGCTCTGCCGCATCTCTGATAATGTCATCAGGGACGTGCCAAAGTAAATCAGGGCAGTAGAAGGCCCCGAAGTAGCGTGTGTAGAGTGCTGCAGACGCTGCTGGAATTGGCAGGTTTGTCGGGACCGCGGAAAGGGAAGGGGGGCGGTAAGGGACTAAGGGAGCCATCCAGACCGCGGGAAGGGAAAGGGGGTAGGGGAAACGCTGCTGCTGTACAGGGAAGTGGTGTGGGGGGAGGGAATGCTGCTGCTGCTGTGGCTGCTGATAAAGATTTATGCCAAGATCACAGCAGAGAGACTGAGTGGAACTTTGGGACAGTTGATACACAAATAACAGGCAGGTTTTATAGATGATATTTAGCAAGATTCAAATGTTGGATTCTATTTGTTAAATAGAGGCCTACAATTCAGATTGTAAATTAAGCCCTATATGGACATAATTTTACTTAGAGGAGCTTGGCTAATATAACAAAAGAAGTATGTCTCATACATAGACTTCAGAGTACAGGTTCACATCCTTTATCCAAAACGCTCGGAATCAAAGACATTTTGAATTTTAGAATTTTTCGGTTTTTGGAATGATATGTCACCAATGGCCATAGATTCATATTCGTTGCCTACTGCAGCCCTGAAGGCTTCTCTCTGCTGCCTCCTGCCTTGCTGACATCATTTCCTCTTTCCTTCCTGGCTGGATG
The DNA here is from genome assembly GCF_902459505.1 of Geotrypetes seraphini. Taxonomy (NCBI): domain Eukaryota; kingdom Metazoa; phylum Chordata; class Amphibia; order Gymnophiona; family Dermophiidae; genus Geotrypetes; species Geotrypetes seraphini. Next base: position 173,769,990 of record NC_047091.1, on the reverse strand, counting down.
TGACAGAGAGAAGTGTGCGGAGCCACAGCAGAAAGAAAGACAGACAGCAGGAGGAAGGGAGACAGAAAGAAAATAAGAAAGACACAGGGGCAGGGAGAGACACAGAAAGATAGACAGACAAAGGGGGCCAGGGAGAGAGACAGACAGAAAGAAAGACAGCGGGAGGGAGAGAGAGACAGAAATAAAGACAGACAGACATATATTCTAGCACCTGTTAATGTAACGGACTAAAATACTTATGCTTGTATATTTAAAGTGCTTTTCCTGATTTGTTTATGTTTAAAATTTTTTCAATGCACTGTTAATTAATTTGAAAATTAATAAAAATAAAAAAAAATAAACTTGTACCATATTTATCATTTCTATAGCGCTGAAAAGTGTATACAGCGCTGTACAATCAACATGCAATAGACAGTCTCTGCTCAGAAGAGATTACAATCTAATTGGACAGTCAGACAGACAGAACATATAGGGGCTGGAGAGTTTCTTACATCCATAAGAGTGCCAAGCAGGTCCTGGGATTCAAGGCCTGGAAAGATCTCTTTACACCGGTACTGTGTAGCAATGCAGTAGGTCACTTGATCAAGCCAGTTTCGTCTACCAAGCAAACAACCCTTGGGCCCTTAAGAACAAAACCAAAAATTGCCTTCCTATGTTCTGGCAACACAACAAGAAGGTCTGAGTGACAGCTAACTTGTTCTTTGAATGGTTCCTCCAGTGCTTCATTCCTGAAATTAAACAATACCTCAAAAAGAAGGGGATGCCGTTCAAGGTCCTCCTCATAATCGACAATGCTCCTGGCCATCTCCAATCTATCTGCTTCACCGACGAGAATGTGGACACATGGAACGAGCTTCCGGAGGTTGTGATAGGCCAGAGCACAGTACAGGGGTTCAAGGAAAGTTTAGATAGGTTCCTAAAAGATAAGGGGATTGAGGGGTACAGATAGATGTAGAGGTAGATTATAGACATGGTCAGGAACCAATTCACAGGTCATAGACCTGATGGGCTGCCGTGAGAGCGGACCGCTGGGCGCGATGGACCTCTGGTCTGAACCAGTGGAGGCAACTTCTTATGTTCTTATGTTCTTATGTGGAAGTGATGTTCCTGCCTTCTAACACTATGTCACTGCTGCAGCCACTTGATCAAGGTTCATCGAATGCATTAAGGCGACTTAAACCCGCTTCACCATTGGGAGGCTTTGTGCTGCCCTTGATGCTAACCCTGACTGTTGCATCATGGATTTATGGAAGAGCGTCACAATTGCAGAGGCTGTAGATGCCCTAAAGCCAGAGACAGTCAATGCTATTTTGGAAGGCATTATGGAGTGAGGTAGTCAATGATTTTAGGGACTTCCCTACTATTGAGGTAGAAATCAGGAGTATCTTGAATATTGCAAGGGAATAGAAGAGGGCTTCTCTAACATGATAGAGTATGATGTTGAAGAACACATAGAAGAGCATAGAGAAACCCTTACCAATGAGGAACTTGAAGATCTGCTGAAATCCTGTTCAGGAGATGATGATGATGGTACAGAAGACCTAGAGGAAGCAGAGCAATTAGTTTAGACACTTTAAAAATTTGCATCCGATTTTCAACAGTTGCAAAGGTTAGAAATGTAAACCAGGTGTGAATGTATTTTAGAAATACCATTGTGGAAGCCCAGACCATATGTATTCCATGTATTAACAAAGGTGGAAAGAAGAGGAAATGAGAGCAGGCATGGTTAAAAGGTGATGTGAAAGAGGCTATTAGAGCAAAAAAAAAAAAAAAACCCCAAAAAAAACCCATCCTATAAGGGCTGTAAAAAGGATATGAATGAAAAAAATAAGAATAGACATAAGCACTGGAAAGTTAGATGCTAAGCATTGATAAAGAAAGCTAAGAAAGAATATGAAGAGAAACTTGCCAAAGAAGCAAAAACTCATAGCAATTTTTTTAGGTACATCTGAAGCATAAAACCTGTGAGGGAATCTGTGTGACCATTGGATGATCAAGGAGCAAAAGGGGTTCTCAGGGAGGATACGGCCATAGCGGAGAGACTGAATGAATTCTTTGCTTCAGTCTTTACAGAAGAAGATGTAAGAGATCTACCTAAATCAGAAATGGTTTTCAAGGGTGATGATGCAGAAGAACTAAAAGAAATCTAGGAGAATCTGGAAAATGTACTAAAGTTAAAAAATGATAAATCACCTGGCCCAGATGATATACATCCCAGGGTACTAAAAGACCTCGAACATGAAATTGCTGACCAGCTGTTAGTGATCTGTATCTTGTCGCTAAAATTGTCTGTAGTACCTTAAGATGGGAGGGTGGCCAATATTATGCCTATTTTTAAAAAGGGTTCTAGGGGAGATCTGGGAAATTATGGACCGGTCAGCCTGAGCTCAGTGCCGGGCGAAGTAGTGGAAACAATGATAAAAAATGAAATTGTCGAACACATAGACAAACATGATTTAATGAGACGGGGTCAGCATGGGTTCAGCTGAGGGAGATGTTGCCTCACCAATTTGCTTGACTTCTTTGAAGGTGTGCATAAACATGTGGATAAAGGTGAGTCGGTTGATATAGTGTATCTAGATTTTCAGATTTTCAGAAAGCTTTTGATAAAGTTCCTCACGAGAGGCTCCTGAGAAAATTAAAGAGTCACGGGATAGGTGGCAAAGTTCAATTGTGGATTAGGAACTGGCTATTGGATCGAACACAGACGGTAGGGTTACCTATGTGTGGACAAGCACATCAACATTTTTGGCCCAAACTGAAACAATGCCAAATCCAAATTTCGGGCCAATTTTGGCACCAAAGCTGAAACCAAAACAAAATTTGGTTGGCCTTTAGTGTTATATAGTTAACTTCTGGAGCTACTGGAGGGTTTGAAGATTTTGTGAACAACTGAGGACTATGAACTAAGGGGCTCATAATCGAAAGAGAAAAACGTCCAAAAACTGGCCTAAATCGGCACTTGGACGATCATAAATGAAAGACGTCCAAGTGCCGATAATAAAACCGGGTTTTGGACGTATTTCTACACCTATGGACCAGTAGACATAAAATAATTATTTTGTGGACCGGCACCGGTCTGCGGACCGGCGGTTGAAGAACACTGGGCCAAGTCGTGGCCCAAACCATGCTCATCTCCGCCCCAGACCCCCCCCCCCCATAATAGTACTAATTATAACACATTTTTTCCATTCATTTTTCATATATGCACACACAGTATAATCTTATTAACATATAATGATTAACCACAAAATTAAACTACACAAAGTTATCATTCCTAAATTTGCAATTGGTGATTATATTTGTATTTTTGCGTCAATAAAAAAATTGTTTGATCGTAAACTACACAAAGCACGCTGTATGTCTCTCAACATTCATTCCTACCAGAAAACAGATAACCTCTTTGTAAATACAGGACCAAAAACTAAAAGTACTAATATATACAAACAAACCCGAAGATGTAAGACTCTGCATGCAGTACAACCCCAGAGAAAAAGAAACAGATGCATTTCTTCCTGAACAGGCAGCAGATGCACGTGCCGGCCCTGTGGACCGGGAGCAAATTTTTGCGGTCCGGCACCGGTCCGTGGACCGGTGGTTGAAGAATACTGACCTAGGTCTTCATAGTGCCGCTGAACGACCATAGCTAAACGGGGCGGGGCATTTCAGGAGGAGTGTCGAGGGCGGGATTTGGACGGGACGTGGGCCGGCTTAGACTTAGTGGTACTGCATGTATAACCGAAGTTATACAGCACAGGATAGATGGAACTTGGACGTTGTGACTTAGACCATTTAAAACATGGTCTAAGTCACAAAAACCCACCTAAAGTGACCAAATAAGCACTGCAAACATATAATAAAGACCCCCACACACTACCCCAGTGATCACCAACCCCCCACCCCCATAAAAATATTAATCACAACTTGAAAATTGTGCCTCCAGAACATCATCACCTGGCAGCCTGGCATAGGAAAGCCTAGTCATGCTGCACAGAGGTGTATTAAACCATCTTGGGGGGTGTTAGGGACGGGTTTGGGACCCATAGAGAGGTGGATCCATGCCCACAAGCCCCTGTAATCATTGCATTGATGTTGAAACATGTGCATGCCCCTATACACCCCCAAACCCCTTTTTTACTAGCATATAAGTGACTCCTGCAGCCATAAGGGCTATTGGGGTGGTAGATAAGTGGGTCTAGGGGATTCTGGAGGTAGTTTGGGGGGCTCACCATGCCCTATAAGGGAACTGTAGTGAAACATAGAAACAAAGAAAGATAGAAGATGACGGCAGATAAGGGCCATAGCCCATCAGGTCTGCCCACTTTACTGACCCACCCCCAAGTCTACTATTCTAGGGATCCCACTCCCGGTGACAGGTTCCCTTGGCTTAACCCTCTAAGGGATCCCACATGGGCATCCCATTTGCTCTTAAATTCTTACACACTGTTTGCCTCGATCACCTGCACCGGGAGCTCGTTCCAAGGATCAACCACTCTCTCGGTGAAGAAATATTTCCTGGTGTCGCCATGAAATTTCCCGCCCCTGAGTTTGAGCAAATGCCCTCTTGTGGCTGAGGGTCCTTTGAGAAAGAGAATCTCTTCTTCCATCTCGATGGAAGACATGGCACCCTTTTTGTGACGTTCACAGCAGTGCCCTGTAAGGTACCCCACTATGTAGGTGGCATGTCTGGCTGTTCAGTCCATCACTTTGCAGACCCCTCCCACGTCCAACAGGGCTTGTTCTAGGTGTTTTTGACTTGGACGAAAAGTTGGACGAAAATGTGGTATAAAGATGGGCGATTTAGCAGCTTGGACGATCAGATCGGCGGGACGTATAATTAGACGATTTTCGAAATGAAAAAAAAATTTGGACGCATTTTTCGAAAATATGTCCTAAGCTTTTTTTTTTTTACTTTGGACGACTTGCGACTTGGACGAAAACGGACTTAGACGTTCCTTTTGATTATGCCCCTCCACGTGTTTGATTCTCCAGCTAAAGATAAGTGCTTTTCTAACTTTCCTGTGCACAGACATTGGTTTGGACCTCTTTTGAGATATGGAACAATTTTTCTGTGGAAATTTTTTTTTTTTTTTTTAACACCAGTGATAAGATTTAAGGCAGCTAGAATGGCGTTACCAGATTTTTTACTTTAGTAAAATCTGGACCCCCCCCTAGACCCGCTCCCCACTGTCTGCTCTCGTCGGGTAGGAAGGGAATTTCAAGGATGTTTTTCAAAATCCAGACAAAGTGCCGGGTTTTGAAAAGCCGTCCGGAACCCCAGACATATCCTCAAATCGGACGTCTGGTAACCCTAAGAAGTTGCCTCCGCTGGGGCAGACCAGAGGTCCATCTTGCCCAGCGGTCCGCACCCACGGCGGCCCATCAGGCCTAATTTCCTGAACAGTGCCCCTGACTAACTTTGTAACTGCCTCTAATCCTCTAACCCTATAACCTACCTCTACTCCTATCTGTACCCCTCAATCCCTTTGTCCTCCAGGTACCTATCCAAACCTTCTTTGAAGCCCTGAAGCGTGCTCCTGTTAATCACATCTTCCGGCAGCGCGTTCCATGTATCCACCACCCTCTGGGTGAAAAAGAACTTCCTGGCGTTTGTTCTAAACCTTCCCCCTTTCAATTTCTCTGAGTGTCCCCTTGTACTTGCGGTTCCCCATAATTTAAAAAATCTGTCCCTGTCTACTCTTTCTATGCCCTTCATGATCTTGAAGGTTTCTATCATGTCTCCCCTAAGTCCCCTAATCCCCTAAGCTAGAAGGTTCTGTATTTATGCTGCTACTTAAGCTTGAGGCTGTTTTCTCCACATGTTTGTCACTGCTATATACTCTGTAGGTTCCTTTCACGGCCTGGCTTGGTACCAACTGAAATGTAGATTATACCATGGTTTAGTAAAAAGGCCTCTTAGTTATAAACCCCCCTATAGACATGTATTTTCAAGAGAATGAACTAGAGCTAAAGGAAGCTCTTGAAATTCATCTCCTAGATCAATGATTTTTTTTTTTTTTTTTAAATTAAAACAAACCAGAAAAGCAGGGCTGACGTTAATAGAAAACCACAAAAATAATTTTTAAAAAGGGGGGGAAGCCTTAGCAGAGAAGATCAATTTCAAACATCTCTTTAACCATCTCGAAATTCCTCAGGGATATAGACACAAACGAAGCCGCTTCACCTTCCGACCCGTATGCAGACAGCTCTGAAGACAGCAAGCTCATTAAATATGTATACATTATTCTGAAATTTTTAATTTGAGTAAAAAATAACACTCAGAGAGATAGCTCTTGGCCTCATTAATAAGAACTCTTTCCTACACTTTTCCATGGTTCGAGATAAATCAGAAAAAAAGTCCATGTTTTATTGTGGAGAAATACAATTTTTTTTCCTTGTTGACAAAGAGCTTCAAAATCCCCAAAGGACTATATTCCAGGACAAAAAATAAAATAAAATAAAATCAAGACGGGGAGAGAAGGATCGAGTCAGTCATTTCTCGCAGTGACTGCGTTTAAAGCTGGTAGGAGCACCAAATAATGCCGCCTCCGGATCAGATGGTCACGGAGGTCACAGGCAGTGTTTATTATAGAAAGATTGCGCAATTAGCAAACAAATTGCATTCTCCAAAAAGATTAGTCCATAATTAAAATCTGCCTTGTGGTAAAACTACTGGATTGACAAATTTGTTAGCCGGAGTTATGTCAGTGCCTTTTGTTGGGGGGGAAAATGGTGTGTGGGCAAGTAAAAACTTGGTGGCAAATATGAAAATTAAAAACATAGAAACATGACGGCAGATAAAGGCCAAATGGCCCATCTGCAGCGTCCACTATCTCCTCCTCTCCCCTTTCCCTATTGGTTGAGGCTCTTAACATTTGCATCTCCTCTTCCTATAGGCTAAGGCTCTTAACACCTGCATTGTGATGTCACAGAGCTTTATGGTTATAGAAACATGATGGCAGATAAAGGCCAAATGGCCCATTTGCAGCGTCCACTATCTCCTCCTCTCCCCTTTCCCTATTGGTTGAGGCTCTTAACATTTGCATCTCCTCTTCCTATAGGCTAAGGCTCTTAACACCTGCATTGTGATGTCACAGAGCTTTATGGTTATAGAAACATGATGGCAGATAAAGGCCAAATGGCCCATCTACTCTGCCCATCCGCAGTAACCATTATCTCTTTCTCTCTCCGAGAGATCCCACGTGCCTATCCCAGGCCCTTTTGAATTCAGACACAGTCTCTGTCTCCACCACTTCTTCCGGGAGACTGTTCCACGCATCTACCACCCTTTCGTAAAACAGTATTTCCTCAGATTACTCCGGAGCCTCTGGATTCTCAAAATGGGGCTGTTTGGATTCTCAAAATGGCACATTAACAGTGCATTAATTGACCGTGCCATTAAAAATCAATTAAAAACTAATTAAGAAGAAAAGTAGGTGCTGCGAGGTTGACTTAACAGGGAGTCTACTCTATTGAGCTTAATTATTGAAGGGGAAGGGGCTAGGAGCTAGAGAATGACACGGTAACAAAATTCATCACCGTTCCCGTCCCCGCAGATAACTGCGGGAAATAATCCCATGTCATTTTCTAGTGTCTATTTCAACCTCAGTCCTTCTACACCAGCATTCTTCAAAGCAAAGCCTGAGGGTCAGTGGTTGTGGCCATTCATACTCTGATTCTTATGTGAGCCAAGGAAATGAAGCCATTGTGACATCACTGATGTGATTGGCTCTTAGGCACTGGTGGAATGAGGCATTATGACATCACAATATCTGCTCTGGATACCAGAGACTGTCATTCTGTAGTGTCTGTTTCAACCTCAGTCCTTCTACACCAGCATTCTTCAAAGCAAAGCTTGCGGGTCAGTGGTTGTGGCCATTCATACTCTGATTCTTATGGGAGCCAAGGATAATGAAGCCATTGTGACATCACTGATGTGATTGGCTCTTAGGCACTGGTGGAATGAGGCATTATGACATCACAATATCTGCTCTGGATACCAGAGACTGTCATTCTGTAGTGTCTGTTTCAACCTCAGTCCTTCTACACCAGCATTCTTCAAAGCAAAGCTTGCGGGTCAGTGGTTGTGGCCATTCATACTCTGATTCTTATGGGAGCCAAGGATAATGAAGCCATTGTGACATCACTGATGTGATTGGCTCTTAGGCACTGGTGGAATGAGGCATTATGACATCACAATATCTGCTCTGGATGCCAGAGACTGTCATTCTGTAGTGTCTGTTTCAACCTCAGTCCTTCTACACCAGCATTCTTCAATGCAATGCTTGCAGGTCAGTGGTTGTGGCCATTCATACTCTGATTCTTCCCTCTCTCCTTAAAGAATGACATGAAGATGGTTTTCTGCAGTTATCCACGGGGTCAGGAACGGTGATGAATTTTGTCACCGCGTCATTCTCTACTAGGAGCCTGCATGATAATTGTTGTGGTCCAAAGCTAAAGGTTCAGCTCGGTGACCTAAGGCCTTCGGTGCAGTCCTGAGAGGAGCTGTTTGCAAACTCCCTGTGAAAACCCCATTTGGATATGATAATACCGTGTTTCCCTGAAAATAAGACAGTGTCATATTAATTTTGGTTCCAAAAAATGGATTAGGGCTTATTTTCGGGGGATGTCTTATTTTTTTTTCATGTACAACAATCATCTCTCCCTTCCTCTCCTCCACCCCAATTCTTCCCCTTTCCTTTCCTCCCCTGTCACCTATCCCCGTGTGCAGTATTTTTCTATCCCTCCCTCCCATCCCTTTGTGCAGCAGAACCCCATTGACCCTCCCACCGTGAGACTGACATACCTACGCTCCAAGGTCTCCAAAAAACAATAGTGATGGCAGCTGTTTTTGGAGGACTCAGCGCGGAAGTATGTCAGATCTCACCGGGGTGGGGATTGCTGAATTGAGAGGCTGATTTTTTTCGGTGAATTTGGCATCACTAGTATCAGGGATGGAGTCGGGGACATTCGCTTGGGGGGGGGGGGGCTTCAGGGGATCAATCTTAACCAGGGCTTATTTTGGGGGTAGGGCTTATATTAGGAGCATCTTTAAAAATCATGCTATGGCTTATTTTGGGGATTGTTCTTATTTTTGAGGAAACAGAGTAGGATAAATGGTTGCGTGCCAAGAAAGTTCTAAAGATACACCAATGAAAGGCATCAAAACAAGCTTTCTTGCTGGCGGGACAGCACATCTACGCATTGCTTCTACCTGATTCAAATGTAATATTGGTGAGAAAGCAGTTAAAGGGCAAAGAAAAACAATGGACTAGACCGAGCTCCTGATAGGATAACATTGCGCAAGGCACGAGCTTGACCTTTCTCCGGCTGAGTTTATGTATTCTAGTCTATGGGAAATGAGGTATTTCCTTCTGTTGCTTGTGTTCTACTTTGGATGTCTGGGAATCCGTGACCTCTCCTGTGCATCAGAAACTGTAGTGTTGCACAGACAAATAAAACTTTCCACTGCAGAATCTCTGGTCCCTCGCTGCCTCTGAGCAGTGAGATAGTTACTGGTTTTCTTAGGCCTGAGTTAGGGGAGTGAAAACAGGGTAGTTTTCCCTGGGGGCTCTATGCCCGGGGCAGTGTCTCTCTAACTGTACACCATGAGAGATAGCATAATAAGACATACTTCTTATCCTAGGGATTTTCCCAAGTCCGTCTTAATAATGGCTTGAGGACTTTTCTTTTAGGAAATTATTCAAACCTTTTTTAAACCCTGCTAAGCCAACTGCTTTCACTCATCCTGCACTAGTTAGTGTGCAGTAATGTGGCTGCACTAATTATGCAGGTCTTTCCCACATGCTAGAACCAGTTTTACCACAGCCCCTAAAATTAATGGCCATATGCTAATGGCCATACTGGCAAAGACCGAAGGTCCATCAAGCCCAGTCTCCTGTTTCCAACAGTGGCCAACCCAGGTCCCAAGTATCTGACAGAAATCCAAATAGTAGCAATATTCCAGAACTGAGATTGTGATATCATAATGCCTCATTCCACCAATGCCTAAGTGCCAGCCTCATCAGCAATGTCACAATGGCTTGATTGTCCTATACATGGCTCACATAAGACCATAACAGTTGCAATACTGGGACAGAACACAGGTCCATCAAGCCTAGTATCCTGTTACCAACAGTGGTCACAAGTGTCTGTCAAGATTCCAAGGAGTAAAACATATTGCATGCTGCTTATCCTAGTCATAAACAGTGGATGTTCCCAAATCCATCTTAACAATGGCTTGATGACTTTTAGGAAATTATCCAAACATTTTTTTTAAACCCTGCTAAGCTAACTGATTTCACCAATCCTGCATTAGTTACTTAGTGTGCAGTAATGTAGCATCACTAACAGAATTATGCTGTGATACCCATTCTTCGTCCCCTCAGAGAAAAATTTAGTTATTTTTTTTAGCGTGTAGTTTGCATAGACACATTGAAATTTTACCACAGGACACCTAAGAGTATCCCGTGGGAAGCCCCTTTAATCTTTGGTAAGTGTGTGCTAGCACTTATCACAGATTAGTAAAAGGACCCTAAAGAAATAATATATTATCAGACTACAGCATAAAAAAGTTGCTAAGAAGTAATGGGCACGTTTTTAAGCCCTGTGGTTGGTGTTTGTTTTGAAAGAGAGCCTGGGTATGCCATTGAACACCTGACTGATCCATATATTGGCAATATTTAGGGATGAATCAAATAAATGAAGCCTCAAGTGAGTGTTCAAATGCAACAAATCCTCAGATTGACATAAAATATAGAACACTCGCAATTATATATAGTGCTTCATGTGTGTTAAAACAGAGGGAAAAGACCTCAAAATACCCCAGGAATCCAATCAATAGATTAAAACCAATTTGGGGTTAAGGTATCATCATAGGTCAAAACCTCTGTTGGAAAAATTTTTATTTTTATTTAATTTAATTCATATTGAATATTGCTTAATTTAAATATTCTCTATGTGATTCAATGATTAAATATCTATTTCTCTCATATTAAAATGAGCAATCGAGAGCTGGCAAATGAAATTAACTGCAATGATATTCCTTCTGGCTAGATCAAAACTGTAATCAAGCACTTACCTTTTGTGACCCGACGGAGGCCCAATCCATTTCGCACCCACGGGCTTCTTCAAAGGGAATGATAAAGCTTGCTAGTTTGCCAGTGTCATTTTGTCGTTGCCCAAAAACTATTTCAAAGCAAGAGTATGGCGACGGCAGCTTTGAGAGAAATAGATATTTAATCATTGAATGATATATAGAATCACGTCCTGAGGCGTTTGCAAGCCAACAGAACTGGGACCAATGGTTCTTTATTCGACGAAAGACCCGACACTCATTTTTTTGAGCCCTTGGCCTGCCTCAGGGGTCTTTATAGTTGACTTTCACCTGATTTCCCTTTTAAAGATAATTGTCCCAATATCAAATTGAACTTTTGTCCGCAACCGCCATTCATTGTTTTGCACTAATGACGGCTGCAAACAAAATGTCTACTGTACTCTGAGGCTTTTCCTTCTTATTTGAGATTTGTCATAATTTTTCAGCAATTTATATGATTATTCTTTAAGCTCTCATATATTGGATTAGTGGAATTATATTTCAGGAACGAAAGTCTAATTTCCCTGAGACTTGCAGCGAACCTGAGCCAGGACATTTAAAAAATATAAACAATGACTTTTTTTGTTTGCAGAAGTTGATGAATAACATTCTGTTACCAATTTTTTTTTAAAGTCCTGAATTTGGATGAATTCAGCCCTACAACTAGTATCTGGTTTATATTATCTTGATTAGATGATCATACACAGTGAAGTGTAAAAATGTTTAGAGTAAAATTCTGTCTTTCAAGACTCCGCCCCCCTCCAAACTATATCAGGAAATTCTGCATCAATAATAATAAAACCCTAAGCGCGCATGCGCACCCTACCTCCGTGATCCGTAGCTCCTTGGCAGAGTAGGCAGAGACATGGTAGTAATTGCGCGTACATGGGTGGCGATTTTCAGCACATGGACGGGTGGCGGTTTTCAGCGCTTTCCTACTATACTTCCTACAACTGAGCCAGAGGCGGTTTCTGTGCGCCGGTTGCCCTGTGAACTCTAAACAAAAAAAGGGTACGTGGGAGAAGGGCCATGATAAAAAGGCAGGCAGGGGGCAGGGAGATAGATAGACAGACAGAAATAAAGACACACACAGAAAGACAGATAGGTGGGAGAAGGGGCACGATAAAAACACAGGCAGGGGGCAGGGAGATAGACAGACAGACAGAAATAAAGACACACACAGAAAGACAGGTAGGTGGGAGAAGGGCCATGATAAAAAGACAGGCAGGGGGCAGGGAGATAGATAGACAGACAGAAATAAAGACACACACAGAAAGACAGATAGATGGGAGAAGGGGCACGATAAAAACACAGGCAGGGGGCAGGGAGATAGACAAACAGAGAGAAATAAAGACACACACAGAAAGACAGGTAGGTGGGAGAAGGGGCATGATAAAAAGACAGGCAGGGGGCAGGGAGACAGACAGACAGAAATAAAGACACACACAGAAAGACAGGTAGGTGGGAGAAGGGCCATGATAAAAAGACAGGCAGGGGGCAGGGAGATAGACAGACAAACCGAAATAAAGACACACACAGAAAGACAGGTAGGTGGGAGAATGGCTATGATAAAAAGACAGGCAGAGGGCAGGGAGATAGACAGACAGAAATAAAGACACAGACAGAAAGACAGGTAGGTGGGAGAAGGGCCATGATAAAAAGAAAGGCAGGGGGCAGGGAGATAGACAGACATAAAAGAAATAAAGACACACACACAGAAAGACAGGTAGGTGGGAGAAGGGGCATGAGAAACAGACAGACAATGGCCAAGGAGAGAGACAGCAGACAGCAGCCAAGGAGAGAGAGAGACAGAAAAAAAACCAGACAGACAGATAGCTGCCAAGGAGAGAGACAGAAAGACAAACAGACAGACACATCTATTCTAGCACCCGTTAATGTAACGGGCTTAAATACTAGCATTCTAATAAATTAAATTCCCTACTGAATCCATACCAGAAACACCAGGAAAGCCTATTAGATGAGTGAAATAAAGCCTATATAATTTATATTGTTATTTTTGGTCGCTTTTTATCAAGCCGCTGTGGAAAAAGCTCTGACGGTCATAGAATTCCTATGAACTCTAATTCATTCACTGATCATCTCACACATAGACTACTGTAACTCACTATACCATGGAATAACCCAAAAGGAAATCAGTCGACTGTAACTAATTCAAAATACCGCAATCAAATTATGCAACCAACATATTCAAATTATGCAAAATTACGCAACCAAAATATTACTCAACCAAAATATTCAAAATACTGCAACCAAAAAATACAACTACGTAACTCCGCTTCTTCGAGAGTCACATTGGCTACCAGTTTCTCACAGAACAACTTATAAGATCCTCTTTCTAGTCTTCAAAATTAAAACCTCCCCACCTGCCCGCCTTCTTAGCCAAATATTTCATTCCACACACCCCTGCTAGGGCCCTTAGACCCACTAATCAGAGTCTACCGACAGTCCTCTCAATCAAGAACCTAGATTATACTAGAAACACCATTTTTTCTGTAACCGTGCCATCGCTTTGGAATGCAATGCCACCACACCTCCGCAGTGAAAAGTCTCTAAATAAGTTTAAAACAAACCTCAGATTCGACAGATATATCACCTAAACATCAACTACTCCAAATACTAATTCCAATTCTTTTTTTCCTAATATGTCCTCTCTGAAAATTCTTAACAAATTGTATTCTGCAATTCGCTACTTTTTTCTAAAAGGGCCCCTCTTAATTCGCTGCATTTTTAAGATTCTGCATACTGTAATTTCACTGACTATCTGCATATTGTAACTCGCTGATTGTCCAGCTCTCTTCGATGTGAACTGCCTAGAAGTCGCACACTTGTGGCGACATAGAAGAATAAAGTTATTATTATTATTATTCAAAACATTTCTATTCAAAGACACATATCAAAATTACAATTAAGAACCCGATAAAGGGAAAATAGAAACGAATAAATAGAGAAACGCTTTCAGGAAGCGACATCCCCTTTTTCCTCCTGTTTTATCCTCTCCTTCTTCCCTTCCTTTTTTTTATTTACACAGTGTAATTAAAATCTCCCTCCTCCCCCTGTGCCTCTCGCCTCTAACCTGTCTTAATTTTGCCCTTGTCCTGACCTCAATCCCCCTTATTTTTATATCAATTTATTTTTTTTTAGCTATTTTAAATTATTGTAAACCGACCAGAAACTGAAACTTGAAACTGCAGCGGCCGGCGATAAAAAAAACCCCCTAATGTGGCGTGATGTAATTCTTAGGGGCCCTTTCACTGAACCATGGTAAAATTTGCAATCACTGTAGCTTAGCAGAGGACTTTACCAAAGAGGAACTGAAAATGTAGGGGTCCTTTTACTAAGTTAGGTACAAAGCAACCTTTGCGCATCCTTGCGTGGGTCTTTCCCACATGCTAAGGCCATTTTTACTGTGGTCATAAAAAAAATGCAGTTTTTCTTTTTTTGCATTAATGGCCATGTGCTAATGTTTAGGGAAGGGGAAAGAAGGAACCAAGCCTCGAAGCAAAGCAAATCCAACAAGAAGGGGCACTGGAGATGTCAAATCCAACCGAATGGTCGGAAATCCTTTGTTTTTGGATGAAGAGACGCCGACGCGTTCACATGTGCAGTTCGTAGAGCTTTGCAGGTTTGCAACTGTCCCCCGAGGAAGGCGATGGTATCACCGAAACTTGGATCCTTTGTCTTTTTGGAACTTTGCTAGTTTTGAACTTTGATACAAACTGCAAATAAAGGATTTCTGACCGTTTGGTTGGTTTTGACATCTCCAGTGCCTCTTCTTGTTGCATGTGCGAATGTTGTCATAGCATTAGACCATTTTTAAAAAATTACCAAGTGAGCACTTGCCATCTATTTTGTAGGGCCGCACAGTAAGGGCCTGAAGCAAAGTTAGGAAATTCTTTTTCACGGAGAGGGTGGCAGATGCCTGGAATGTCCTCCCAAGGGAAGTGGTGGAGAGGAAAACGGTGATGGAATTTAAAAAAGTGTGGGATAAACCATAGCGGATCTCTAATTAGAAAATGAAGGATGTAAATTAAAGAGCTAAGGTCGGTACTGGACAGTATGTCCCATATGTGGTTATTTGGTGTAGGGTGGGCTGGGGAGGGCATCAATGGGAACTCCACTAACTTGGAACGTGAGGACGTTACTGGCCAGACTTTATAGTAGATATCTTGCAAACAACGGGATGGTTGGATAGGCTGGAGTGAGCTTGGATGGCAACTTCAGTAGTTGGAACCTAGGACAATACCAGGTGGACTTTACAGTCTACGACCCACAAATATCAAAGAGACAAGTTAATTTACTCATGTATTTGTAATGGGTATAACTAATGGGCAGACTGGATGGACCATTCAGGTCTTTATCTGCTGTCATTTACTATGTTACCTGGCAGAAACCCAAAGAGTAGCAACATTCCAGAGCTGAGATTGTGATGTCATAATGCCTCATTCCACCAATGCCTAAGAGCCAACCTCAGCAGTGATGTCACAATGGCTTGATTAGATGGCAACTTCAGCATTTGGAACCTAAGACAATACCAGGTGGACTTTACAGTCTGTGACCCAGAAATACCAAAGAAGAGACAAGTTAATCTAATCATATACTTTATAATGGGCAGACTGGATGGATCATTCCGGTCTTTATCTGCCGTCATTTACTATGTTACTATGTATATAAAACAGCTATCCAACACTGCTAGACTTTTCCTTTTTAATATACAAGACCAGCTCTGATATTCCAGTACCTCATTTCCAATCCAGCCTACACTTTTGAAATTTGTTTTTTTCTTTGACTCCCATTCCAGCACCCCGCCCCACCCAACACTCCTGGAAGACATTCTCCTGCCAAATTACATTTCCATCAGTGGAATATTAATGTTTAATCCTTTTTCTAAAGGATTCTCCAGCAGATAACACATGTTGGCTCCTGTTTCTTGTGTAATGAGAGTTTTCATAGGGTTGGGGGGGCATGGGGAGGTTAAAATGCAGAGAAAGGAGAGGGGGAAGGACAGAAGGCATTTTTAAGTGGGAGTCCTACTCTGTCATCCGTCATTTGTTGAGACTGAGAAGCGGGAGGTAGTGTGAAACATGGAAGCCTCTCCCCCCCCCTTGTCTCCGACATTAATCTAAATGCCAAAAAGCAGACCTTGAGGAATGCACAGACATTATTGAAAGCAGTAGCCCTTAATTCCATATGGCATGAAAATATCCCCCAGGTAGTATTTAACAGACACCTAGAGCTGCTTCACGACTTGAAGGTTGATACAGCCAGCTTGGCTGTTTATTCAATCCAGAATTGGGCCATGTTGAGAAGGCTAACCTGACAAATGTGCAGAAACAGATATACAGAGCCTGAACACGAGAGGAAATTGTTTATTGAAAGGGAAAAATAATCCTAGTATTTTTTTTTTTTTTTCCTTTTTGCTTAATGAAGATACAGGGAAATATTTTTAAAACCAATAAGAGGAAGAATTTTTTTTTTTCACTCAGAGAATAGTTAAGCTCTGTAATGCATTGCCAGAGGTTGTGGTAAGAGCGGTTAACGTAGCTGATTTTATGAAATGTTTGGGCAATTACTTGGAGGAAAAGTCCATAGTCTGTTATTAATACTTCTCCCTCCATAGTCGTTGTGATAGGGGATTAACAGAACCGTAAATTCAGAAAAACCGCAAATAACTTTTTCATATGTTATTCATTGTTTTCTATTAAAAAAAACATTGTGAATATGGTGAAACCATGAATAACATGGTGAGAGACCTGGCCTGTTCCTGAAGGAGAGGCAAACCACGGTGAAGAAAGTGCTGGGAATCGGCGATTTTCTCTGTAAACGCTTGGAATCAGCGATTTCTCAATGCAAGCTGATGCAATTTGGGGGGAGGAGCCAGCAAGCTAAAAACCGTGAATACGGAGGGAGAAGTGTACAGGCATGGGGGAAAAGTCACTGCTTGCCGTGGATCGGCAGCATGGAATGTTGCTATTGTTCTGGATTTACCCAACGTTTTTATTACCTTAAAAATTTTATGTCATCGCTTATTCTATTCATCGCTTATTCTATTCCTTCAAATTTTGAATGTAATTCTTGTTTTAGTTTGGATGTAATCTGCCTTGAACTGCAAGGTAATGGCGGAATAGAAATCACTAATGTAATGTAATGTAATGATTCCGGAATCTTGATACGCTGAGATTCTACATGGAATCTTAGTTCTCTGGCATTCCAGAATGTTGCTACTATTTGGGTTTTTGCCATGTACTAGTGACTTGGATTGGCCACCATGAGGATGGCCAATCTAGTATGGCTATTCTTATTTAATTTATTTATTGATTTCGATTTGTATCCTGTTTTCCCAGAAGCTCAGAACGGGTTACAAGTAGACATTCACAATCGTTTGAAGACAGACTAGTCGTGACAACAAATAGGTTACAGTAGACAAATAACAGAGCTTATTCTAGAGACCAGACTGGTCATAGCGAAGAGTACTAGGAGAAGTATATTGAGGAGGCAGTTTTTAATGGCCCGATTGGCGGAAGAGGAAGGTCTTTACTGTTCTGTGGAAGGTCATTCTTATACTTTATCACATTACTCATAGGATGATCACCTACTGTAGATCTTGGCTCTTGTGAATGAAAGTCACTGTATGTTTCATGAATAATGTGGAGTAGCACTAATAGGAAAATTATATATATATATATATATTTTTTTAATATATAATATTTCTTTATTGAGCAAACCAGTACACACATAACATGTTTCACCTTGAAGTCTGTGCTCTTTCATCTTTGGACAGAACCCTCTCATCAGTTCCACTGTGTTGTGTAGCCAGCACACCTGTTAACATAACATAGTAGATGACGGCAGATAAAGACCCGAAAGGTCCATCCAGTCTGCTCAACCTGATTCAATTTAAATTTTTTTTAATTTTTTCTTCTTAGCTATTTCTGGGCAAGAATCTGTTCTCTGATTTTTATTTTATTTAGATACTGTATTTGCTGATGAGAATTAATTTGAGGTTTCTCATAAAAGTGACAATAGTGAAATGTTTCTTTTTCATAGCTGTGTTTAACAGGCAAATAAGCCATAGGTAGGGCAGGTTTGTTTGTTTTTTTAAGGCATTTCTGTGGCTTAAGCAGTGCTGTAATACAGAAATGGCCTTTCTATAATTGTTCTCCAGCATAGCCCAGTACAAAGTTGCCAAGAATGAACCATCCCAAAGAAAGAGATTTACCATGCCATGGAGTGAGCAAAGACCAAAGAGTGAGATTTTTCAGACAGTGCATCCAGGGTATAAATCTAGTGATTTAAGTGCATTTAGTATTGCTTTGCTTGCAAATGAATCGAGGTAGCATTAAATTAAAGTGGTCTTCTCTTTGGAGCCTCTGGAAGAATGCAAACAAAGTGGGAAGCAGTACCGAGTACATTCTCGGAGCTGAAAATGGTCTGCCACCCAGTTTCTACAAGTATGTACATTAGTTTCAGAGCACATGTGCTCGCAAGAGAGGTAAAAAGGACAGGGCGCAGGGAAGCAGGGGGCGGGAAGATGCGCTCAGATTGCTTCCCACTTAGGATTACCAGAATTCATAGAGCCAAAAACTGGACATGTGGCCCTGCCCCCCAGTTCCGCCCAGTGACCCGTCAAATGCGCGCACCACAATAGCGTGCCGACAAATGCGCCCCACTGAATGGGAGGTGACCTATCAAATGCGCCTCGATAGTGGATACTATTTCGTCTTTTTGAGGGTTACAAAGTAACCCTCTTTTTTGAGGGGGGATGGGGGACCCCCCACTTTACTTAAAAGATTCGCTTCTTATCTAGTGTTGGGGTAAGGTTTACATCATGATTATGGGAACCCTTTCTGGATATCTGGAAGGCACTGATTTACTCAGACTCCTTGCGTGCGTGAGGTTACAGCGACCACCGGACACTTGTGGAGTGGACAACGAGGGCCTCAAAATAGTACCTGGCGGGCCGCATTCGGCCCGTGGGCCATGAATTTGAGACCGCTGCTCTAAGCTAAGCAGAAGCCCTCCCCCTACCAGTGGTTAAGGGAGGGATACTAACAGTGGCATGGTAAAGGAGGAGCTGGGGGGGGGAGGGGGGCGGTCCACATCAGGTGCTGCCTTGGTGGGGGTGCCGGCACCTGTCCTCTCCACCCCCTGCTCTTTCCCTCTCCTTCTTCTGCCACGCTCACGCTTTCCTCCCCCCCCCCCCCCCGCCCCCCCCACTGTACCTCTAGCTTTTCTCTGGCACAAGCAGCCTAGGAAGTGGGAGAGCTTATGCTACTCGCACCGGGAAAGAGCTGGGGGGGGGGATGGAAGGGGCGTGCATGTGCAGCGGGGGGGGGGGGGGCTGGAGCAAAGGGGTGGAGAAGAGAGAGAGGGGAGCCACCTCCCCGGACGCCTTTCACCCACGCTATTGGGTGCTAGTTCAGTGAAGACACAGTATTGAACTCACTGCCCCCTACTGGTAGGAATGTGGTTGCAGGCCTCCTGCACAGTTTAGAAATAAAATTGCCTGAAGGTTGCCTCCTTTTTCTGGATGGGATTATAATTGCTGGTCTATGCAGGCTACCCCCCTTTCATTTAGGGTTCCAAGTGCCTCATTGTTCAGGTTACCCCCTTATTTTATTTACTATTGTAACTGCCTTTCCATGCGGGTTACCTCCTCCCTTTCTTCTGTGTAGCGTGGTAATTACTTTTCCAGGTAGGCTATCCCTCCCTTTTTATTTAAGG
Organism: Geotrypetes seraphini; assembly: GCF_902459505.1. Lineage (NCBI taxonomy): Eukaryota > Metazoa > Chordata > Amphibia > Gymnophiona > Dermophiidae > Geotrypetes > Geotrypetes seraphini. Next base: position 173,750,153 of record NC_047091.1, on the reverse strand, counting down.
TTGCGCCTGTGGCTCTTTGCAGCTCACTCCATCTATGCTTTGTGGGCATGTGAAAGCCATTGAAGTTTTGCTTTGAGGGGGGGGGGAAGCTCTTTACTTTGATTCCTTCTTCCTGCCGTACAGAGATCCTCTGTGTTTGTCTCCTGCCTTTTTAAAATTCCATCGCTGCTTTGTCCCCCCACCACCTCCAGCCACAGGGCATTCCGAGCATCCGCCACCCTTTTCTGTGAAAAATGATTTCCTGATGCTGCTCTTAAATTTTCCTCCTTTGCAGCTTCATTTCATGCCCTCTAGTTCCACGGCTTCTCTATATTTGGGGAAAAAAGACTTGTTGGTACTTACGTACAGCATAGATAAGTTAACCCAGGCTGAGGAAGCTTTCCCAGGGATGGGGCTGAAGAAACGCTAGCGTTTCTATACATAGCACCTCATTTACTAAACTGTGCCAAGTTTATTTTTCAGTTCTTGCGCAGTAATTGTCAAAATTAATGCAGCTTAAGTGCAAAACCTCGTTAACGGCTGGGGGCATTCCCGGTGTTTTGTTTTTCAGCTAATGCAGAGAAAAAAAAATCACCATTGCATATTCTCTGCAGGGGAGATAAGATGTGATGCAGAGTTTGATGTCTTTATATTCCATATTTCACAAACAAATTTCACAGTTTGGGTGTACTGATGCCATGCGCTGAGCGCTGTGTCTATAATGGCATCTGTGCACCTATATAAGAACATAAGAATAGCCTTACTGGGTCAGACCAATGGTCCATCAAGTCCAGTAGCCCGTTCTCACGGTGGCCAATCCAGGTCCCTAGTACCTGGCCAAAACCCAAGGAGTAGCAACATTCCAGCATCTCAAAGAACAGCAAGATTCCGGAACCCCAATGAGAGCAACATTCCAGAGCTGAGCTTGTGATGTCATAATGCCTCAGAGCCAACCTCATCAGTGATGTCACAATGGCTTGATTGTTCTTTATTTGGCATAAGAACAGCCATACTGGGTCAGACCAATGGTCCATCTAGCCCAATAGCCCGCCCTCATAGTGGCCAATCCAGGTCACTAGTACCCAGTCAAAACCCACAGAGTAGCAACATGCTATGCTACCAATCCAGGGCAAGCAGTGGCTTCCCACAGGCCGCCCCCATGGCTATGCCCTCTTTTGGCACGCTACAGGAGTTAGATACACAGAATTATGGAATAGCATGCAGCCAGACATGCATGCACATTCTAATTGGTGCCAACATCAATAAGTGGTTGTTAGTATTAGAGAATGACACGGTGGCAATTACCCATACCGTACCTCTCTCTATGCACCCTAGCATCCTTCTAGCTTTTGGTGTCACCTTTTCAACCTGTTTGGCCACCTTAAGATCATCCCATACAATTACACCCTCTTCCGTGCACAAAAGTTCTTTACCCCCTAAACTGTACCATTCCCTCAGGTTTCTGCAGCCCAGTTGCATGACCTTGCATTTCTTAGCATTAAATCCTAGCTGCCAAATTTCAGACCATTCCTCAAGCTTCGCTAGGTCCTTCTTCATGTTATTCATACTATCTGAGGTGTCTACTCTATACATTTTGGTATCATTGGACACAATACCTAACAGTTGATGCTTAATGTGAGCAAGTGCAAAGTGATGCATGTGGGAAAGAGGAATCTAAGAACATAAGAATTGCCGCTGCTGGGTCAGACCAGTGGTCCATCGTGCCCAGAAATCCGCTCACGCGGCGGCCCTCTGGTCAAAGACCAGCGCCTTAACTGAGACCAGCCCTACCTGTATGCGTTCCAGTTCGGCAGGAACTTGTCTAACTTTGTCTTGAATCCCTGGAGGGTGTTTCCTCTTATGACAGACTCTGGAAGAGCGTTCCAGTTTTCTACCACTCTCTGGGTGAAGAAGAACTTCCTTACGTTTGTACGGAATCTATCCCTTTTCAATTCTAGAGAGTGCCCTCTCGTTCTCCCTACCTTGGAGAGGGTGAACAACCTGTCCTTATCTACTAAGTCTATCCCCTTCAGTACCTTGAATGTTTCAATCTATAGCTACGTGATGCAGGGTTCCACGTTAGGAGTAACTGCCCAGGAAAAGGATCTAGGTGTCATCATTGAAGGTATGCTGAAACTCTCAACTCAATGCGCGGCAGCAGCTAAGAAAGCAAATAGAATGTTATGAATTATCAAAAAAGGAATGTAAACAAAATGAAAATGTCATATACTTCTCCTTCCGCATTCACGGTTTCAGCAGTCGCAGTTTTGCTTATTCACAATTTTTCACATGCTAACTCCTCCCCCCCAAATTATGTCATGAGTAAAGTACTGTACTGATAAAAGTTTGGCGCTTACCAGCTTTCACCCTGAAAATCGCTGCATCCCAGCTTACAAAAACGCTGCTTCCCGGCGTGTTATTCGCGATTTCAATATATTAACGGTGGCTGTTATAAAAAAAAAAAATGTGAATAACATAAAATGTTTTTTGCGTTTTTTTTCCGTATTCGTGGTTATGTTCCGCCCCCAACCACTGCGAATACGGAGGGAGGAGTGTAATGCCACTATGGCCTGGGGAAATCCACTGCTTATTTGATTCGATTTTATAGTCCGTTCTCCCAGAAGAGCCAAGAACAGATTACATATTAACACACACAATAAGAGTTGGCAGTTTACATACATATATACAGAGGTTCAACAACTTCTTGAATTATCAATGTCTTGTAGGTTTGCATAGTAAAGGTAGAAGTTTTATCAATTGCTAGTGACTTAACATAGGTGTTGGGACCATTAGTGCAAGATAGGTTCAGTAACTTCTTCTATTTTATGTAGTTTTAGAAATTGATGTCTTTTTATGAACTGTATATTTGCTGGATGTTTAGCCTTATCTGCTGTGAACCGCCTCGAACCATTCATGGTCTGGCGGTATATAAGAATAAATTATTATTATTATACTGTTGGTCCATGGGCAGGAGCGGTCTATGTGACTGTACTTGGACAGAGGCGGGGTTTTTACTGCTTTCCTGAAGCTGAGTAGACTAGTTATTGATCTGAAAGCAGGCGGGATTTGAATCCATAACCTGGGAAGGACGTGAGACTAAGCGTTCCTGGAGGCAGTTTCCCATTGGAGGGTTCTTGCTGGTGAGGTGTCTTGTGTTCCATCGAAAGGGATGATTTGCAGCAATTTGTCCTATGTGTCTGGGCTAGATCTCTGGACCCTGTTATTGTACCACACGCTATGAGGGTATCGGTGGTTTGCAAGGCTTTGACCTAGTCTGAATCTAGGTTGGAGCGAATCTTACGTATTTTCTTGTGGAAGAAAGTGTATAATGTTTTGCTTTCTAGTTTTGATTGTGTGGGTTGACCCCCGCGAGGGGGAAAAGAAGGTTTTTTTGTCAATGCAAAGACTCTTCTAGATCTGTTCAGGTCCTTTAGAAGTAGGTTGGAGTAGTAGGCCTTTTTGGTTTCCAGGGTAGCCATTTAGCAGGTTTTTCCATAAGGATTTGTCTTTTTGTTTTACACTATGTTCTTTCAGCCTTTCTTACCTTTCTTTTCATCAGCCTTAGGTTTTCGGTGAACCATGGAGATGTCTTTTGGTGTGAAACTGGTTTGATTTTCTTTGTTTTTGCCATTTTGAGGCAGCTTCTTCTAAGTTCCTTCCAATCTGTCCTAATTCTTTAGTTAGTTCAGAAATGGCAAGGGAAAAGGATTCAAGGTTGGTTGTGTCAGGATTAGGAATTAATCTAGCCTTGGGTTTGGCCATATCCATGGCTGGTTTGACTCTGGCTGGTAGGTTGAATGTGATAAGGTTGTGGCCAGACCATGGTACTAGGATGTTCGTGCATTTGGTTGGTGTATGGTCTTGTGGAGGAATGTCCAGGGTGAAGATCAGGTCTAATACGTTCTCAGAGGAATGTGTGGGTGAGCTCACCATCTGGAAAAAGCCTACGTAGGAAGTCCAGTGGGGCTCTCGTAATTGCGACGTAGTCTTGGAAGTTGAAGTCACCTGACTATTATTTGGTTGTGTGATACCACCAGTTTACCGATGATAGCTAGTAGTTGTTCCAAGGTACTCATAGGCGAGTAGGGTGCTCGGTAGATTGGAACAAAGATGGTCTTCTGGTCATGCCCTATTGAGAAGATTCTAGGGTGTTTAATGTTATTGAGTCAATGGTTTGTGGATTCATGTTGGATTTAATAATGGCAGTTACTCCTCTGCCTTTTTTTGTCAGGGTAGGAGCAGGCAAGTGCTTGGCAGCCTGGTGAGCATAGAGCACCCAGAGCAGTGCCGTCATTGTCTTTTAGCCATGTCTTAGTGATCAGGATGATATCTAACTTATGATCTGTAAGGGTAAGTGTTAGAATAGTGTCTTTGTTATTGACCGATCTGGCTTTGATCATGGCAACTAATAGGATGTATGGCCACACCAGGACTCCCTACCGTGCCTTTGTAAAAGGGGCTCTAAATTTTTCCTGTTCAGACCATCATTAAAAAAATCCTCTTTTTTACTTAAAAATGAAAAAAAAAAAAGCTTAAAATAACCCCAAATTCAAAGTGAAACTAAAACTAGTCCTGATTAAAAATGCATTTAAAAACCTGTGTTTTTACCTGTAAAATAGTAAATCCTGCTTGCAAAAGTCTACAAACATGAAATCTGGCTCTAACGGCCTCTTTTACAAAGCCGCGCTAGCGGCTGCCGCGTGGCAACAGCCCCAAAGCCCTTTAAATCTCTATGGGCTTCGGGGCCATTAGTGCAGCGCAGCCGCTAGCGGGGCTTTGTAAAAAAGGCCGTAAATCGTGGCTCTCGTACAAAAAAAGTAACAAGATCGCACCAAAGACATCATTAATGATGTCAGTGTCACCAAAACTCTAAAAAAAAAAACAAACAACAACCACCATAGGAGTTTGCACCAGTTCACTAGTTTTGATTTTATACTCGAGTGTCATTGTGTCATAAGAACACAAGCAATGCCTCCGCTGGGTCAGACCTGAGGTCCATCGTGCCAAGCAGTCCGCTCACGCAGCGGCCCAACAGGTCCAGGACCTGTGCAGCAATCCTCTATCTATACCCCTCTATCCCCTTTTCCAGTAGGAAATTGTCCAATCCTTTCTTGAACCCCAGTACCGTACTCTGCCCTATTACGTCCTCTGGAAGCGCATTCCAAGTGTCCACCACATGTTGGGTAAAGAACTTCCTAGCAATCGTTTTGAATCCGAATGCCCTCTTGTTCTTTTATTTTTTGAGAGTTTGAAGAATCTGTCCTTCTCTACTCTCTCTATGCCCTTCATGATCTTGTAAGTCTCTATCATATCCCCTCTAAGTCTCCTCTTCTCCAGGGGAAAAGAGCCCCAGTTTCTCCAATCTTTCTCTATCTCTCTCTTTCTCTCTCTCTATATATATTTCTCTCTGTCTCTCTTTCTCTCTCTCTTTCTGTCCCTCTCCACTCTCTCTATGCCCCTCATGATCTTATAAGTCTCTATCATGTCCCCTCTAAGTCTCCTCTTCTCCAGGGAAAAGAGACCCAGTTTCTCCAATCTCTCAGCGTATGAAAGGTTTTCCATCCTCTTTATCAGACGCGTCGCTCTCCTCTGAACCCTCTCGAGTAACGCCATGTCCTTCTTAAGGTACGGCGACCAATATTGGACGCAGTACTCCAGATGCGGACGCACCATCGCACGATACAATGGCAGGATAACTTCTTTCGTTCTGGTTGTAATACTCTTCTTGATTATACCTAGCATTCTATTCGCTCTCTTAGCGGCCATTGCACACTGTGCCGTCGGCTTCATTGTCATGTCCACCATTACCCCCAAGTCCCTTTCCTGGGTACTCTTAATCAATAATATCCCTCCCATCGTATAGAAATAGTTTAAAAAAAAAATAAATTTAAAGGAGAGTTCAAGAATAGATCAAATATGATTTGACAGCTTTATGAAGGGTGCTTAGGTCCACCAGTATTTTTGGATATACAGCATTTAGGTTTCTGGAAAAAAAAAAAAAAAATTCTGCAGTTTCTTTCAAGACGCGGCATCTTGTTCCTTGGCAAGTATTTTTTTCTAATCCCTAACAAGGTGCGTTGTTTTACGAGCGCTGAAAGTATTTTTAAGTGGAGGCCGGAGAATAAACTTGTTTCTGGCTTTCATTGTGCTAAATTTCAAAACCAGGTGACATTTAGGCATTTAAAAATCAAGCGTCATGGCCGACTGGGTGAGCCTTTTAACTACTGGATGCATCCCACTGGACTTTTTACATTGGCAACATGCCTTTGCGTTCACAGCATGAGCCCCGAACGGACAGGCTCGTAAGGGTTAAATCTTGAAGAATGCACAGCTATTTGCTAGATATCCCAGTCTCCTTTCCTCATGACCTCTTCTCCCAGAAGATTAGTGCTCCCGACAATCCCCGCCCATATATTTTCCACCTATCTCCCTCCCTCCGTCTACAGCACGCTGAAAGGTTACATTTTTCAAAACTGATGCATTCAAGATCCTGAAACACAGGACACCAGTTTCTCGATTCGTAAGCGGTCTTTGTGAACATATTTCTCCTGCACAGTTTTTGCTCAGGATCCCAGATGAGTAGAGATGTCCGCGCAGTCAATAAAACACTGTGCCTTTTATTCCTTGTCTAGGCATAACCGACGTAATTAAAAAGTCAGCTAATAGCATACCACTTAGGGGTCATGCTTCAGTCACTGATGATCGCCGTTTCTGTACGTGCTGGCTCCTGCCAGCTGAATTAGACCTGGGTATTCAGTGCCAGCATCTACCTGGGTTTTTCAGTTTGGGCCCAAAACCGAATCTGTGGGCCGAAATTCACTGTGCATTTTCGGCCCAATCTGAAGCCTCAACCAGAACAGCTAAATCCAAATAAAATTAATTATATTTCTCTACTTGGTGACTTGCAGCAGACAAATTTGACTCAAACTCCAAAGCCATATGATTTGGTCAGGACGCTGAACATTTCAAAATATAGAGATAAGTAACCCCCCACCCCCCCAACAAAACCTCTTGAATTAAAACTAAATCTGGGTTGCATCTCACAGCAGACGGAGGAGTAGCTTAGGGGTTGGAGCAGCAGGTTTTGAAGTAGAGAGGTCGGCATTCAAATCCCACTACTACTTCTTGTGACTTTGAGCAAGTCATTTGACTTCATTGCCTCAGATACAAACCTTGACTATAAGGGGAAATACTACAGAACCTGAGTGTAAGTAATTGTGAACTATCACTAAAAACGTGGGAGTTCAATACTAAATAAATGTGTATCATACTCTATATTGTCAAAATCCTAACTCCATCACCTACCCAGAAACTGATGGCTCGCTTTCAAGTGCCTGTTCCACCCATAAATTAAAATCACCTTGCTATCTAAGACTGACTGATAGGGATGGTAAATAGTCTACCTACTTAAAAGGGTTGATAGCAGACAGTTCTAGAGCACGATAATCCCCAATAAAAACAATTATTAAAGGCTAAAACCAAACCATCCCCACCCACATAGGTCATTATGGAGATGGCCTGGGGAAATTCACTGCTTATTCCTAGGATAAGCAGCATGAAATCTGTTTTACTATTTGGGATCTAGCTAGGTACTTGGAAACAGAATGCTGGACTTGATGGACCTTCAGTCTGTCCCAGTATGGCAACTCTAATTTATTTATTTAAAAATTTTCTATACCATTTAGGTTCAAACAATTTTTTTATTGATACAAATAATATCAAATACAAAACCAGGACACCCTAAGGTGCATAGTACCATTTAATGAAAAGACTAAATGGTTTATATCAATATAAAACATACATAAACATATGTTCTTATGTGAGCCAAGTATAGGACAGTCAAGCCACTGTGACATCAATAATGAGGTTGGCTCTTAGGCATTGGTGGAATGAGGCATTATGACATCACAGTCTGAGCTCTGGAATGTTACTACTCTTTAGGTTTCTTCCAAGTACTTGGGACCTGGGTTGGCCACAGTTGGAACATGACGCTGTACTTGGTAGACCTTCAGTCTCTCCTAGTATGGGAATTCTTATGTTCACATTCATATGAGACACAACTTTATTGTAGGTAAACCCAAACTACTCCACTATCTTTCATTTTCTCCAAGGGTTAATCATCAAATGAATATTCAGTGGGTGCTTTCAAATTTAAAATGCCGTAATTTACTTATTGAGGGTAAAGGCTAGGGCAGAGAAGCTCGCATCCTGGAGATGAATGCGATGGTGTCATTAAGAGTGTTTTGGCTACCTGGATCATGGGATGATTTTCCAAGGGCTGCTAAGTAGGGATGGTGTGCATCTATCAAAGAAGGGAAGAAGTGTCTTTGGCAGCAGACTGGCCAATCTACTGAAGAGGGCTTTAAACTAGAAGTGATGGGGCAGGGTTGTCATAGTAATATAGTAACATAGTAGATGAAGGCAGATAAAGACCCGAATGGTCCATCCAGTCTGCCCAACCTGATTCAATTTAAATTTTTTTTAATTTTTTTTCTTCTTAGCTATTTCTGGGCGAGAATCCAAAGCTTTACCCGGTACTGTGCTTGGGTTCCAACTGCCAAAATCTCTGTTAAGACTTATTCCAGCCCATCTACACCCTCACAGCCATTGAAGCCCTCCCCTGCCCATCCTCCTCCAAACGGCCATACACAGACACAGACCGTGCAAGTCTGCCCAGTACTGGCCTTAGTTCAATATTTAATATTATTTTCTGATTCTAAATCTTCTGTGTTCATCCCACGCTTCTTTGAACTCAGTCACAGTTTTACTCTCCACCACCTCTCTCGGGAGCGCATTCCAGGCATCCACTACCCTCTCCGTAAAGTAGAATTTCCTAACATTGCCCCTGAATCTACCACCCCTCAACCTCAAATTATGTCCTCTGGTTTTTACCATTTTCCTTTCTCTGGAAAAGATTTTGTTCTACGTTAATACCCTTCAAGTATTTGAACGTCTGAATCATATCTCCCCTGTCTCTCCTTTCCTCTAGGTTATACATATTCAGGGCTTCCAGTCTCTCCTCATACGTCTTCTGGTGCAAGCTTCCTATCATTTTCGTCACCCTCCTCTGGACCGCTTCAAGTCTTCTTACGTCCTTCGCCAGATACGGTCTCCAAAACTGAACACAATGCTCCAAGTGGGGCCTTACCAATGACCTGTACAGGGGTATCAACACCTTCTTCCTTCTACTGGCTACGCCTCTCTTTATACAGCCCAACATCCTTCTGGCAGCAGCCACTTCCTTGTCACACTGTTTTTTTCGCCTTTAGATCTTTGGACACTATCACCCTAAAGTCCCTCTCCCCATCCGTGCATATCAGCTTCTCTCCTCCCAGCATATACGGTTCCTTCCAATTATTAATCTCCAAATGCATTACTCTGCATTGTCAAAGCCCCTAGGTAAGTATAAGCCCTCAGGTAACTAAATCACTGAATACCTCTATACAGATGGGAAAAGGGGGCAATGCCTGGAAAGCAGTATATACTAATGCTCGAAGTATGGGAAACAAGATTCTGGATCTAGAAGCTGTGATGGAAGAAGAGGAGTTGGATATAGTGGCGATCAAGGAGACATGGTTCACAGAGAACCATGACTAGGATGTAGTTATATCGGGCTATAATCTGTTCAGGAAAGAGAGGGTAGGAAGAAAAGGAGGAGGAGGAGGCGTGTTATATGTTAAAGAACATATTAAAGCCACACAATTGCAGGATCTGCAGGGCAAGGAAGAGGCACTGTGGATCAATTTGGAAAGAGGGAATGGTAAATATATTTACATTGGTGTAATATATAGGCCTCCTTCACAGATGGAAGAAGTAGATAGAGATTTAATAATAGACATTCAGAATATATCTAAAAAATGATGTTGATTGGGGTATCCCTATTGTGGGGTCTTCTAGAAGTAGGGAGATCCTGGATTCTCTACAAGGAGAACTGTTCCAGCAGTTGGTAATGGAACCCACACGGGAAGGGGTCATACTGTACTTAGTGCTTACAAATGGGGAAAGTGTTTCTGATTTTACAGTGATCACTGCATGGTACGGTTTAATATTAAGATGGGTACAGAGATGGCTCATTCAAAAGCAAAAGTTTTAGATTTTTAAAAAACTAACATTGTTCGGATGGGGGATTACATCAAGGAATTGTCTGGATGGGAACGTCTGGAAGGAGTGGAAATGCAGTGGGCAAAACTGAAAAGAGTAATTGTAAGAGCGACAAACCTTTTTGTGAGACAAGTAAAAGTAAGAGGAAAAGAAGGCCAATTTGGTTCTCAAAAGTAGAAGCTGAGAAGATAAGGAATAAGAGGTTAACATTCATAAACTACAAAAGATCACAGAAAGACAGGCAAAAATATCTGGAAAAGTTAAGACAGGCTGGTCGAGTAGTCAGGAAAGCAAAGATGCAAATGGAAGAAAAAATAGCTGACACGGTAAAACAGGGAGACAAGACATTTATATATATATTAGTGATAGGAAGAACTGCAAAAGTGACATTGTGAGACTCAAAGGTCAAGGTAAGAATTGCCACTGCTGGGTCAGACCAGTTGTCCATTGTGCCTAGCAGTCCGCTCACGCAGTGGCCCTCTGGTCAAAGGTATGTAGAAGCTGAATTGCTTAACAAATATTTCTGTTCTGTGTTCATGGCTGAATCACCGGGAGCAGGACCACAAAGGACAAACATGAATAGGGTTGGAGGAGTGGTAGATCCTGATTGATTTTCTGAGGGATGTGTTTGTGAGAAGCTAGCTAAAATAAAAGTAGACAAAGCGATGGGACCAGATGGTGTACATCTGAGGGCGCTGAAGGAACTTAGGGAAATTCTGATGGCTCCGCTGACTGACCTTTTCAATGAGTCTCTAGAGTTGGGATTGATACCGGAGGACTGGAGAAGGGTGGAGGTGGTCCACCTCCACAAAAGTGGAAGTAAGGAAGAAGTAGGGAATTAGAAGCCAGTAAGTCTGACTTCTGTGGTAAGCAAATTAATGGAAACAGAGAATGGTCAAGTTTCTGAAATCCTGTGGATTACAGGACTGGAAACAACATGGATTCACTAGAGGCACGTCTTATCAGCCAAATCTGATCAATTTCTTTGACTGGGTGACCAGAGAATTGGATGGAGGGAGTGTGCTAGATGTGGAATATTTAGATTTAGCAAAGCCTTTGACAGTGTTCCACATAGACGTCTAATAAATAAACTGAGTGCCCTCGGGATGGGTCCAAAGTGACTGGCTGGGTCAAGAACTGGTTGAGTGGAAGGCAACAGAGGGTAGTGATCAATGGAGATTGCTCTGAGGAAAGGGAGGTCACCAATGGTGTGCCTCAAGATTCTGTTCTTGGGCCTATTCTTTTTAACATTTTTATAAACGATATTGCTGAAGGGTTGTCAGGTAAGATTTGTCTCTTTGTGGATGATGCCAAAATCTGCAATAGAGTAGACACCCAGGATGGTGTGAATAACATGAAGAAAGACCTGGTGAAGCTTGAAAAATGGTCTGAAATTTGGCAGCTAAAATTTAATGCTAAGAAATGGAAGGTCATGTGCGTTTGGGCTGCAAAAGCCTGAGGGAATGATACAGTTTAGGGGGTAAAGAACTTAAGTGCACAACAGAAGAACGGGACTTGGGTGTGATTGTATGTGATGATCTTAAGGTGGTCAAGTATGTTGAAAAAGTGACGGCGAAAGTTAAAAGGATGCTAGGATGCATATGGTCAGTAGGAAAAAGGAGGTATTGATGCCCCTGTATAAGACTCTGCTGAGTCCTCATTTTGAATATTGTGTACAATTCTGGAGGCCACACCTTCAAAAAATAAAAAGGATGGAGTCGGTCCAGAGGAAGGCTACTAAAATGGTACTTGGTCTTTGTCATAAGGCATATGGGGACCAACTTAGAGATCTCAATATGTGTACTTTGGAGAAAAGGCAGGAGAGGGGAGATATGATAGAGATGTTTAAATACCTACATGATGTAAATGTGCATGAGTCGAGTCTCTTTTATTTAAAAGGAAGCTTTGCTGTTGAGATAGACATGCGAGAAGCCACTGCTTGCTCTGGATCGGTGACATGGAACTCTGCTACTAGTTGGGTTTTTGCTGGGTACTTGTGTCTTGGATTGGCCTCCCTGAAGATTTGATACTGGGCTAGATGGCCCACTGGTTTGACCCAGTAAGGCTATTCTTATGTTTTTATAAATAACCAATTTATTATTGAAGAATGTTGGGAGGGAAAGAGTCTAGCCAATATATTGTAGTCTTGTTTACATTTCATTTTAAATGATACGAAAAAGCCCAGTTAATTATTCTGGGAGTGCCACCGAAGTGTACACTGATTCCAGTACATATTTAGTAGAAGCCATGCCATGGATTCTGAGCGTAGACATAGTAACACATTAACAGAGTAGGTGATGGAAGATAAAGACATGATCAGTCCATCCAGTCTGTCCAACAGTCACATTCTTGATCAATTCATGATTAAACTAATGATGAACGTGATATACAATTGATCCTAACCTTTGTTTGGTATTTCTGGGACTTAGAGCATAGAGGTCTGCCAGCATTATCCTTATTTTCCAACCACTGGAGTTGCCATCAAAGCTCACCCCAGTCCACACCAAACTTTCTTGCCATATACAGAACACAGATTGTACAAGTCTGTCCGACATTGACCTTAGTTTTTCACAGCTGGTGTTGCCATCTAAGCACCAGTTGACACATCAACAACATGCATTCATTTAAGTCTTGCCTTAATGGGTAGGCATTATGGCAGATACCAGGAAAAGTGGCTACCCTATCATCAGCTGCAATAGATGGATGCTACTTTCCAGGCAGTGGTGCTAACTGGTGGCTTCCTGACACGATGGAGGAACCAAGTCTATATGAATGACTATCTCATTGATGAAATGAACTATCTTGTTGAATCTCCTTTCGATTTCCCTCCTCTCCTGCATAGTAAAAGCCAGATAGTGAATGCAGGGGACTGAGTCGAGTCATACGTGTCATCTTTCACCTCAGAAGGAACCACTGCTTAGATAATGTCTAGCTGTCATCACTTTTACCTTAACAGAAAATCCATGCAGGGAGACCAGATGTCCATGCAGTGTATCACGGAACCTGAGCCAGATCAGGAACTACGTCTGTCAACTCCCCTAAATCTGTCTTGAGATGAAATATTCTGCTGCAGAAAGATCAGTGTTGCCTGAAAGGTTTATAAAAGATCCTTATCCCCACAAAAAAGCATCCTGGAATTTAAAGTCCTACCTTTTCCATTTGAGAATACGTACAAATTTCTGAATACGTTTGGACGAAAAATTAATTTTAAAAAATTAGTAAGAGACAACAGTATCTAAATGCTGTCTAACGTACTGGCTCAGACTTTGCTAAACTGATGAATAGACGAGTTCAATTTTTCAGACTCTTCTAAACTGGTGTGGAGACATTTTCAGCTCCTCAAACTCTCCTAAACCAGTGCAAAGACGTATTCAGTTCCTTAATTCACGCATGCATGATTCCTAGAGGACATATAATTGTCCACAAACATAGGAAAGTGTAGCACACCAACCTCTGTGTGCCTGACCCTTTACAAGCCTGGAAGGAGACATGACAGATACCAAGGTTTGATATATTCTCCTCTTGTGTGGCATCCAATCAGAGCATAATGGAGTGGATGTTTACATAGAAAACATCTCTAGGTGAGAGGAATGTAGAAAGGTTATTCTAGCCTGAACAAAACAGCATCAATTGGATTGGTCATTGAGAGACCAAGGGTTAAGTGAAATCTAGTTTTCCTTAATGGCAATAAATCATATCAATCCAACATTTTTAAACGTTTGGCCTACCATCAAAACCTCATTGTGCTCAAACCACTCCACACATCACTTCCTTGTTTTTGTTTGAGCGGATGTTATCTTCTCAGGAGGAACAGGCATTTAAAAGTAGCTTAATCTGGTCAGCTTATACTAGGGAAGGTGCTATTTACTTTGTTGGATGAGCTGAATAATTAGTTATTTACTGACTGTGAATGGTTAATTCTTCCTTGACCTTAGGTCACTCTTTGTGTCTTGGTTAACGAGGGACATTTGTCTGTACGGCATGACGGTTATATGTGGTGGTGCCACTTGGTCACTTTGCATCCTTATACTGGAATTCAAATTTTCTGTCTGTCTGTCAGGGCTGGCCCAACAGTTAGACAAGTCTAAGCAGTTGCCTAAGATGAATGTCAAAACAATAGGTGTTGACAGCCATCCAAACTCAGGCCCAGATGCACTAAAGCCAGCAATCGTCACTAAATGGCTCACCGCCTAGTTTTCTGCACGCTCGCTCATTCCCCAATCTGACCATGCAAATAAGCTGATTAATATTAAAATGCAATGTAAATTAGTAGAGCGACTGATACTCTATCATGGCTTCCAGCACTAAAAAAGTGATCGCTTACCTGTCGCTTACCTGTTTAATCTTTTTTTTTTTTTAATGGGTACAGATGCTGTGCGTGTTATACATGCACAATATCTGTCTCCCCCCAAAAAAGAAAAAAAAAGCACCCCCCCCCCCCCCGCTGAAGACAGCTCTCCCTGACGAACCAGCATCATGAAAATGGCAGAAGGAATGCCCACTTCTTCCTGCCATGCCAAACCCCCCTTCCATAAAAGAAATTGGCAGCAGGGATGTTTCCTACCACTTGCCACAAAGGCCCACTCCTATGTCAGGCACCTCTCCCCCCAAAAAAACATACCCTCCCCCCCCTTTCCCCCCAAAAAAATGGCAGGCGGGATGCCCACTCCCTCTTGTTACCAAAGGTCCCCTGAACCCCCACCCCACTCCCACCCTCTGAAACCCCCCCCATACCTTTTTAGAGAAGTTGGAGTGGGAGGCAAGCTTAGTTCATCATGCTCGTAGGCCTGCCAATTCAAAATGGTGGGCCTTTCCCTCCCTGTGCATCATGTGATGCATAGGGAGAGGCCTAAGGCCCTGATTGCCTTGGGAGGGGCCTTAGGCATCTGAGCCAATCATGGCCTTAGGCTCCTCCCTCTGTAGGTCAGGACTCAAGGGGGAGGAGTCTAAGGCCCTGCATCAATAGCTCTTTCTGAATCGGTCAAAAAATTGGATCAGTGTAGACCCACGCAATCTTACCAATTCTCTTAGTACATCTAGGCCTCAAAGTGCTATCAATGCATACTCTTACCTGCAGGGAGGGTGGGCAGTTTTCAAATAGCCCGTTAACCTGGGTAAATGACTTTTGGAAACCACCCTCATAATATGTGTGTGTGATGTACACGAACAACAACAAAAAACTCAGAGGTTTTATTTATTTATTGGGATTTATTAACCGCCTTTTTCATGAAGAGATTTACCAAAAGCGATTTACAATATACTGAACTAGTTTGTAAGCCTCCTTCCCTCACATGTCCCCCATTTTCAGCCCCAGCTCCAAACCCATTTTTACCCACCCAGCCCCCTTCTCGCATCTTTTCCTTTTCAGCCCCAGCCCCCTTTCCTCACCAGCAGCATTTCCCTCCCCACGCCACTTCCCTGTGCAATAGCAGCAAAAAGTTTTTTGCACTTTAATATTTATATTTTCCCACTTTACCAATTTCGGATTAATTAGTTATTCTTGGAGCATGCCACTTTATCTGGAAATCAAAGCTGCATTTTAAACCTATGATCTTGGAGTAAGCTGTGTTTTGATATCTGTTGACCACTGATGCAGTTTATTTAGACAAAATGTCGCCACATTTGGTCTGTAATTGTTCAACCAAGAAAGTTGTTAAAATTTGAATCCTACCTTCCTGATCTACTCCAGCTTTCTGTGATCTGAGTTATTCTATTCGCTTCCACATCTCCGACGTATTAGAGGTGGATACCACATTTCCCCCCCCCCCTCGACTTAGCGCTCCTCAACTTGTTCCGGACGGAAAGTTTACGACGGCAGGACTCTGCGATCGCTCCCTCCACCGCCATCCGCGTCTACTCGCGGCCCGAGGCACCTCGCCTCAAAGCCCTCCTCCTGGCAGCTGATGCTCCGCGAGTCCTGGTGCCGGTTCCCAGACCTATATCTAGAATACTGAGGGAGGAGCCTAAGGCCCTGATTGGCTTGACCAATCAGGGCTTTAGGCTCCTCCCTCAGTATCCTGATTGACAGCGCCTCTCTGTCGGGTCCATCTTTCAAAATGGTAGCAACTGACTCTTTTTCTCACCTCCACCCCACATCACTTTCATATAGCTTGATTTATTGTTTTAAAGTAAGAAATAAAATGGACTTTTCTCTCCCATAATGACAAAAAAAACCAAACAAAAACATTTCCACTGCATATCCCCTATTGCTAACTCAGAATCAGCAAATGCCCTTTGGGGGTAAAACCTTCGAGAACTCCTCAAACATTTTTAAAAGCTTTGGTTTCCTCTCCATGTGTTCCTGTAAGCCAGTTGCTATCAAGAGGAAATGTAGCGGAATGAAATTCGGAAAGCAAAATTTAGAAAGTGGAAAATAAGACGCCTCTATTTCTAAAACATTTTGCTTTACACTCCTCCCTCCGTATTCGCGGTGGTTAGGGGCGGAACATGACTGCGAATACGGAAAAACCACGAATAACTTTTTAAATGTTATTCGCATTTTTTTTTTTTTTTTTTGTAAGAGCCATCCTTTAATATATTAAAATCGCGAATAATAGCAGCGATTGTGAACCATGGGAAGCAGCGACTGTGAAAGCTGGTAAGCCGCGATGTTCTCTGCACGCTGGGAAGCAGCGATTGTGAAAGCTGGGACGCAGCGAATTTCAGGGTGAAAGCTGGTAAGCGCCAAACTTTTTATCGGTACAGTACTTTACTCATGATGTAATTTGGGGGGGGGAGGAGACAGCATGAGAAAAATCGCGAATAAGCGAAACCGCGAGTTCTGAAACCGTGAATACGGAGGGCAAAGTGTATTTTGACAGCATTTCTTTTCATCGGAAGTAAAGCATCAACAGACTTTCACCAGACAAAGACTAACAATGGCCACAAATGTGAGGCAGAAATAGGGAGACAAAAATGGAGAAAGAACCGTAGAGAAATCAGAGTCTGTGTTGGAGCCCATGGAGGAGAAATGGAAGCAGACCTACATTTCCTCTTTAACTGCAATAATATAAAGGATCAGTGGCGTAGTAAGGAGGGGGCGGTCCGCCCCGGGCGCCGTCATGGTTTGGGCGCCGGTATCCCTCCTTTCTGCCTCGTCCCACTCCTCTCCCGCCACGCGTGCACCTCCTTCTTTTCCCCGTACCTCTAGTTGTTCGTGGCCACCAGCAACAACTTCAAGGTGCTTCACATGACCGCGTTGACTTCCGCTGTCACTTCCGGGTGCCGTCAGAGGGAGAGCTGACGCGGTCGCAAGGAGCGCCTTGAAGTTGTTGCTTGTGTGGTGAACGAGAGGTACGGGAAAAGGGAAGGGGATGGGCACGCGGCGGGGGGAGGGGAGGAGTGGGACAAGGCGGGGGCAGAGAGGAGGGGTGCCGGTGCCCGGGGAAGACCACCCCCCCCTTAATATGCCACTACCTGCCACCTAATATCATTTATAGCAGTGGTTCCCAAACCTGTCCTGGGGGACCCCCAGCCAGTCAGGTTTTCAAGATATCCCTAATGAATATGCATGAGAGAGATTTGCATACCTGTCACTTCCATTATATGCAAATCTCTCTCATGCATATTCATTAGGGATATCTTGAAAACCTGACTGGCTGAGGGTCCCCCAGGACAGGTTTGGGAACCACTGATTTATAGAGTGTTCATACCGGACCCAATGGGCCACTAATGGCGCTTGCATAGTCCGGGCAGAAATCCATAATAAACGTGAAACTTAACACACTTTAGTAAAAGGGCCCTTAGGTGTCCATGCTGCTTTTATAAAATTAAGTTTAAATTTGTGCCTGTTTTGGCCTTTTCACCCTGCTCTAAAATCACCCCCTGTTACCAGAGATAATACCAAGTATGAGCAGAATCCTAGAACAGTCCCTTTTTTTCCTCTCTTTGTCTGGTAATTAATTCCTTTTATCTCTTTATGTATTGCATTGACATCACATATACAAATTGTCATGCCAATAAAGTTTCTCCATTCTGAATTTACAACGGCATGTGTCTTCTCTTTGCCGGGAGTGGAAGCCATTTATTTGAAGGCAAGGAAGAATTCTTTATGTCCATACACCTACCGGGCTCTAAATAGGATCATCGTTACTCCGGGGACATTTAGATCAGTGTAAAAGATGGATCTCCTCTGCATGGCATTACAACAAAGTAGTTGTTATTTAAAGGGGCTACTGTTGTTTTCTGTTTCCCATGGTGAATGAAATTAAACAGCACTTTTATTCCTGAATAACTGCGGAGGGGCTAGGATTGTTCTCAGGCTCAGGATAATGTATCTTTATCCCCGGCGCAGGTCCTCCGGGGCTTAGGCCTTCCATTCATTAGCTGTCAGCTTGGAGAAGGACTCTGCATTTAGTCTTTTAACTTACTGTATTGCCATGGGCTACTGACCGCATGACACTGCTCAACTATCAGGAAATGTAACAGGGATCTGGGGCTGCTCTTTAATTTGGTGAGAATAACAGAGCAGATAGGCTCCTTGGCGTGTTAATCACTAAGGGGAACTACAGGTAGCTGGGTCGTTTATTATGTCCAGGTTTTTTGGGGGGGGTTTTTTTCAGTAGAATGCCAAAAGAAAGGAGAGACCATGCTATCTTGAAAAGTAGCTTACTCCTTTGCAGTACGTGGCGTTCAGGCTTTACCGAATGTGAATGCGCAGAAACGTCTTGAGGCAGATATTCGGCTCACGGTTTTCAGCGTTTTGGAAACATTTATCGCCACGGGCTGAATTAAACCCTGAAACTCAGTGCCAGGTCATCTGGTCGTCGGCGCTGAGGGGTAAATAAATTCAAGAAAGGTCACCAAAACTTGGTGTCAGGTCAAAAGCGTGCCGGGATAAAGGCGCGCGCCGACAATTGAGCGCAGCGCGGAGGCACGCGCTGCAGAAAATTACTGTTTTTCCGGCTCCGACGGGGGGGGGGCGTGGGGGGGGAACCCCCCACTTTACTTAATAGAGATCGCGCCGCGTTGTGGGGGCGTTGTGGGGGGTTGTAACCCCCCCACATTTTACTGAAAACTTCACTTTTTCCCTGTTTTTAGGGAAAAAGTTAAGTTTACAGTAAAATGTGGAGGGTTACAACCCCCCAAACCCCCCACAACACCGGCGCGATCTCTATTAAGTAAACTGGGGGGGCTCCCCAACAAAACCCCCTGTCGGAGCCCCTAAAAACTGTAATTTTCTTCGGTGCGCGCCTCCATCTTGCGCTCAGTTGTCGGCGCGCGCCTTTGTCTTTCGCCGAGTTGTCTATGAACCCCAAAACTTAGGGGAGTGTCAAAAATTTGGGAGCTAAGGACCCGATTCTGTAACAGTGCAAACAAAGCTGCGCGCGCAAAGCTGCGTGCGTTGCCAATTTACACGTGCAGCTTAATTGCTTAACAAGCCAATCAGCGCCAATGATTGACAATTAACAAGTAATAATTGGCACTAATTAGAATATGATTTAATGTATAAATAATTGGATGATAGGCGGGAAAATGGTTGTTTCGTTTATATTTTATGTATTAAGGTGCATTTTATGCAAACTTTTAAAGTTATATTATCTGTAATGCACTGCCCATGTCTGAAAATTCAATAAAGTTAAAAAAAAAAAAAAGAATGTACGTGCACAACTTTCTAAGCATATTCTATAGAATGGTGTATGCAAATTCTAGTGAGTGGATCTCAAAAGAGGGTGTGGCCAGGGGAGGAGCATGGACGGGGCGTGGGAGTTCCGAAAAGCTAGGGGCACTGTTACAGAATACGCCCGATCCGTGCACAACTTAGGTGCAGATATTTAGGCCTGGTTTTAGGCTGTGTCTAAATGTTAATCAGACGGATGGGCTCTATGAGTGATTGTATGAACTGTGCCTAATTCCGGTTTAAAGATTATACTAGGTATGCTTTTGATAAACGGTATCTCACAGATTAAATAAACCTGGAAACTTGGATACATATAACCTTACCCCCTCTTTTACAAAGGTGTGCTATGCTAAACGCTAACGCATGCACGTTATCCTATGGACGCGTTAGCGGTCAGTGCATGCGTTCATTTAGCGTGCGCTAAAATGCTTAGCGCACCTTGGTAAAAGAAGGCCTCGGATTCAGTAAATGTTGCTTAAAATTCAGTGCCAAAACATAGTAACATATTAGATGACGGCAGATAAAGACCCGAATGGTCCATCCAGTCTGCCCAGCCTGATTCAATTTAAATTATTTAATTTTTCCTTCTTAGCTATTTCTGGGCAAGAATCCAAAGCTCTACCTGGTACTGTGCTTGGGTTCCAACTGCCAAAATCTCTGTTAAGACTTACTCCAGCCCATCTACACCCTCCCAGCCATTGAAGCCCTCCCCTGCCCATCCTCCACCAAACGGCCATACACAGACACAGACTGTGCAAGTCTGCCCAGTACTGGCCTAGTTCAATATTTAATCTTATTTTCTGATTCTAAATCTTCTGTGTTCATCCCACGCTTCTTTGAACTCAGTCACAGTTTTACTCTCCACCACCACGATTTGACATTGAACATTATTCTATAACAGGCGTTCTGGGATCAGTGCTCTTTATGGATTCTCTAACCGGTGCTGATTTTTTTAGGTGCCGGTAGATGCTCAGCCTCAGTAAAAAAATGCCATTGAAACGACGTTTTTAGCCGAGATTCAAGGCGCCCACTGGCACCTATAAAATTGGCTCCGATTAGAGAATCCGGGCCTAATTCTATAGGAGACCTTTCACTAAATGCTAACATGTCCATTATATCCTATGGATGTGTTAGCAAAAACGGCTAGCTCACCTTAGTTAAAGGACCCCATAATGGGCACTGATCCCAGAACAAATGTTCAACGTCAATCTTTTTGTTTAAGTCCTTAGGTCTCTTCTCATACATCTGGTTGCTTTTCTCCAAAATGACCGCAAGCTTTTGTTACGTCTTTGGCAAGATGCATCTCCAAAGCAGCACACAGTACTGTACTCCAAGTGGGGCCTTACCAGGAGTGATTTGTTTTAATGCATACGTATTTAATTTATTCATCTAGAACAGTGGTCTCAAACTCCAACCCTTTGCAGGGCCACATTTTGGATTTGTAGGTACTTGGAGGGCCTCAGAAAAAATTAGTCAATGTCTTATTAAAGAGTTTGAGACCACTGAGTTAAGGGGAACAGTTAATCTGCTGGCTGGGTTGGAGGGCAGAGGGGAGAACAGGACAATCAAGCCATTGTGACATCACTGAGGAGGTTGGCTCTTATTGGTGGAATGAGGCATTATGACATCACAATCTTAGCTCTGCTTCCCAAAGACAAACAGGATGTCATGGTTACAGTTAAGCCAGTGGTCTCAAACTCAAAGCCTTTGCAGGGCCACATTGTGGTAGGTACTTGGAGGGCCTCAGAAAAAAATAGTTAATGTCTTATTAAAGAAATGCCAATTTTGCATGAGGTAAAACTCTTTATAGTTTATAAATCTTTCCTTTTGGCTAAGTCTTAATAATAATATTATCATTTATAGCTAAAGAGACATATGATCGAGAAACTGTTTTATTTTACTTTTGTTATTATGATAAACATACCGAGGGCCTCAAAATAGTGCCTGGCGGGCTGCATGTGGCCCCCGGGCTGCGAGTTTGAGACCACTGATCTATAATAATTTTGAATACAAAAACCAAAGACTGTCTAAAGTAATATACAATGCAGAGAAGTTCTTACGATACATTCAGTGAAGAATCTGAACTACAGCCCAAACACGTAGCCCACAAAAACATGACATCCAAGATCCATACCATATTCTTGGGCTAGGGAGATAAAGAAAACAAATCTTGAAATACAGCTGGATTACCTCATCATCATTCATGCCTCTGCCCTTCCAATTTCTACATCGGATTGCCCCCTCATGCCGAAAATAAAAGTAATTGGCAGTGTTGAAGGAGAAGAGGCGGGAACGCAAAGACTCTGTATGGTTCGCAAGGATTATATACTGATTCACGAGCCCAAAATGTTGACTGTTTTCTGAACTGTTGGGTGTGCTTGAAAACGCTGCAAGTTGATGTTGCCCAAGGCCAATTGTACAATCGGTGCTTACATGGCAGATCATCTGAGCTGACACTTCTGTGGCAACGTTACAAGGCCCCAGCGTATTTGCAAAGATGAACTGTGTCTGAGCAATCACTGCTATGCATTAAGCAGAAACATACTTAAACATCAGACACGCATGTTTTCTTGTTCGGCCTGTTTTTCTCTTGAGCAAGCATATTTGTGGTGGCTGGTGAAAAAAAAAAAAAAGAAGGGGAAAGACATCTCCTCACGCTCCTTTATAACACAGATAATTTTTCTGTCTCTCCTGGGACTGATTCTTTACAAGGTTTTTTCTTTACAGCTTATGCACTTTTGGACTTTCCCTTCCCCCTTCTCTCCCCCTCCCCCCTCCCAACTAGGCATTCTCTAGAACACCTGGTGTATTTATCAACCATCTGTACCAGCAATTCCAACCTTTGGGAACCAGAGGGTTTTAATCTTTGCATCTAGGGATCAAGAATTTTCCTCATAGCAAATCTTCCAAGAATGTGTGTGGTAGGGAGGGAGGAAGAGGGTTTCTTCTTGTGATGAGAAATGTCAAGCAATTCAGAAAATCCTCACTAAAACTTTTAGATGCCTTTCTTGTGCTCTGCAAATAAAGAATTATTCCTGCATACACAGTATTTACCTATGTATGAATATTATGGAGTCACAACAGGGAGGGAAAACACCAAGAATACACATCAATGCAAAAAAACAAACAAAAAAAAAGAACCCCCCCCCCCACACACATACACACAAGGAGTATGACCTGGGATCAACTGGATAAATCACAGGAAACACATTGAAGACTGAAGAAATTTATATTATAGCTTGCAAAATTGTATTTTTGTATGTTTTCTCATATATTGTTATTTGTATTAGTCTATTATTTTTGTGATTTTAACAACATGTGGTTGTTAGGTGTCATCAACTTGTGTTTAAGTCCTAGCACCATGATCAATTGTGAATCTAAAAAGAAATTGGTTTTGTGTTAGTCCGGAAAGGTCCTCCATCGCCATCCCTATGGTTGTTTTCAACTTGTCCAGCCATCTGATTGCAGGTCGCCCTCTTCGCCTGGTTCCTTCGATCTTCCCAAATGTGATGTCCTTCTCCAGTGATCTCTCTCTTCTGATGGTGTGACGAAAATAATACAGTCAAAACTTCATCATTTGGCCATTGAGTGACACAGCCAGTTTGATCTCTTCTAGAATCGATATGTTCGTTCTTCTGGCAGTCCACGGCAGGTCTAAAATCCTTCTCCAGCATCAAAGCTCAAATGAGTCAATCTTCTTTCTGTCTTGTTTCCGTACTGTCCAGCTTTCACCTCCGTAACTGACTACTGCGACAATGAGTGCATGGACAAGTCTGATCTTCGTTTGGAGTGTCACCTCCTTGCCATTGAATACTTTGTCGAGAATCTTCATTGAAGAGCGACCAAGTGCTATTCTGCGGAGTATTTCCT
Source organism: Geotrypetes seraphini (assembly GCF_902459505.1). Taxonomy (NCBI): domain Eukaryota; kingdom Metazoa; phylum Chordata; class Amphibia; order Gymnophiona; family Dermophiidae; genus Geotrypetes; species Geotrypetes seraphini. The sequence continues at coordinate 173,726,584 of NC_047091.1, read as the reverse complement.
CCCTGCTAGATGTTCTTGGTTTACAAAAGAGCCCAGGATATTGAAATCCTTTACAACTTCTATTCTTTCGTCTTCAGACTCAAAATCTCCATCATTTTCCGTGTTCATGATCTTTGTCTTCTTTATGTTCAGTTCTAATCCCATGTTATGACTTTTAGTTTTGACTTTTCTCAGTAGATACAGCATGTCTTCTTTGCTGTTAGTGATGAGCGTTGAATCATCTGCATAGCGTAGGTTGTTTATATTTCAACCACCAACTTTGAAAACTACACTCTCTTCTTCCAAATTTGCTTTTCTGAAGATGGTTTCACTCTACAGATTTAACAGATAAGGTGATAAGATGCATTCTTGCCTGACGCCACATTTTATTGAAAACCAATCAATGTTGCCGTATTCAGTTCTCACTACAGCTTCTTGATTTTCATATAGGATCTCTATCCCTTGAGTTATGTGTTTGGGTATTCCCATTTGCACTAGAGTTCTCCATAGTTTATTATGATCCACACAGTGAAAAGCTTTGCTGTAGTCAATGAAGCAAAAGTAAAAGGGGTTTTTGTTATTCTTTGCCCTTCTTCAATATCCATCTACAATTGGCAATAATGTCTCTTGCTCCTCAACCTTTTCTAAAAGCAGCCTGAACTTTAAGTAGTTCTTGCTCAGCGTATGATTGGAGCCTTTGTTGTATTATTTTCAGCAATATTTTTCTGGTGTGTGGAATTAATGCAGTTGTTCTGTAGTTGTTACAGTCCTTGGAGTCACCTTTCTTCAGTAGAGGTATGAACAGTGATCTTCTCCAATCATAAGAACAAAAGAAGAGCCTTACTGGGTCAGACTAATGGTCCATCAAGCCCAGTAGCCTGTTTTCACGGTGGCCAATCCAAGCCACTAGTACCTGGCAAAAACCCAAAGAGTAGCAACATTCCATGCTACTGATCCAGGGCAAGCAGTGGCTTCCCCCATATCTTTCTCAATAACAGACTATGGACTTGTCTGAACACATTGCCAGAGGTTGTGGTAAGAGCAGACAGCATAGCTGGTTTTAAGAAAGGTTTGGACACGTTCTACTCCACTCAGAATTTTGTAGACTTCAATCATATCTCCCCTCAGTCACCTCTTTTCCAAGCTGAAAAACCCTAACTTTTTTAGTCTTTCTTCAAATGGGAGGAGTTCCATCCCTTTTATCATCTTGGTCGCTCTTCTTTGAATCTTTTCTAGCGCCGCTATATCTTTCTTCAGATAAGGAGACCAGAATTGAACACAATATTCCAGGTGAGGTCGCACCATGGAGCGATACAGAGGCATTATAATATTCTTAGTCTTGTTAGCCATCCCTTTTTTAATATTTCCTAGCATCGGTTGGCCATCTACTGATTAGATCCAGATAATTATTTAGGGCTCTAAATTGACAGAGGGAATAAAATCCTGACTTTATAATGGCATGCATTTGTGGGGAGAATAGAGAGAGCTGAATCCAGAATAACCCTCAGGTATTTAAATGATGATGCAGTAGGGACTGAATGGCCGAAAATGACTGGTATGAGGGTTGAGGGAGATGAAGACACAGAAACCCAACAAGCCGCAGTTTTACCAGGATTTAGCATGAGATGAAGATTATGCAAACATCTGGCTACTTCACTGAAGCACTGCTGAAGAGGTAGATGATATGGAGAAGTGAGAACTGTATGATAAACTAATAAAATGTCATCTGCACAGTAATAAGTGTTGATACCATGTGACTGAATCAGTGAAGCAAGAGTACTGATCCAAAAGATTAAAAAGAGAGGGGCCGAAAATAGAGCTTTGAGGTACCCCACAGTGAAGGAGGTAGTGAACATAAGAATTGCCACTGCTGGGTCAGACCCGTGGTCCATCGTGCCCAGCAGTCCGCTCAAGCGGCGGCCCTCTGGTCAAAGACCAGCGCCCTGAGATTAGCTCTACCTGCGTACGTTCTGGTTCAGCAGGAACTTATCTAACTTTGTCTTGAATCTCTGGAGGGTGTTTTCCCCTACGACAGACTCCGGAAGAGCGTTCCAGTTTTCTACCACTCTCTGAGTGAAGAAGAACTTCCTTACATATGTATGGAATCTATCCCCTTTCAATTTTAGAGAGTGCTCTCTCGTTCTCCCTACCTTGGAGAGGGTGAACAACCTGTCCTTATCTACTAAGTCTATTCTCTTCAGTACCTTAAATGTTTCGCTCATGTCACATAAGAACATAAGAACTGCCATCTCCGGATCAGACCTTCGGTCCATCAAGTCCGGCAATCCGCACACGCGGAGGCCCAGCCAAGTGTACACCTGGTGTAATTTTAGTCACCCATATCACTCTATGCCTCTTGTAAGGAGATGTGCATCTAATTTGCTTTTAAATCCTAGAACGGTGGATTCCACAATAACCTCCTCTGGGAGAGCATTCCAGGTGTCCACCACTCGTTGCGTGAAGCAGAACTTCCTGATATTTGTTCTGGACTTGTCCCCCCTTAGCTTCAGTCCATGTCCTCTTGTCCGTGTCACATTGGACATTGTAAATAATTTTTTTTCCTGCTCTATTTTGTCGATTCCTTTCAGTATTTTGAAAGTCTTGATCATATCCCCTCGCAGTCTCCTCTTCTCAAGGGAGAACAATCCCAGTCTCTTAAGTCGTTCCTCGTATTCCAAGTTCTCCATACCTTTTATTAGCTTCGTTGCTCGTCTCTGCACCCTCTCCAGCAGTTTTGTATCCTTCTTTAGGTTGGGAGACCAATGTTGGACACAGTATTCCAAGTGTGGTCTGACCATTGCTCTATAAAGCAGCATTATAACTTTCTCCGATCTACTTGTGATTCCTTTCTTTATCATGCCTAACATTCTATTTTCTTTCTTTGCTGCTGCCGCGCATTGTGCTGATGGTTTCAGGGTCCTATCTATCAGTACACCCAGGTCCTTTTCTTGTTCGCTCTTACCCAGAGTTGCACCTGACATTTTATACTCGTGTTCCTTGTTCTTTCTGCCTAAATGCATTACTTTGCACTTTTCCACATTAAACTTCATCTGCCATTTCTCCGCCCATTTTTCTAACTGACACAAGTCACTCTGGAGTTCCTCGCTATCCTTCTGCGATCTGATTGCCCGGCATAGCTTTGTGTCGTCTGCAAACTTGATGATCTCACTGGATGTTCCTTCTTCTAGGTCATTGATGAAAATATTAAATAAGATGGGCCCAAGTACCGAGCCCTGGGGCACACCGCTAGTCACTTTCTCCCAGTCTGAGAACTTCCCATTTATGCCTATTCTCTGCTTTCTGTTCTCCAGCCATTTGCCTATCCATCTTAGTATATCTCCCTCTATTCCATGGCTTTGTAGTTTCCTGAGAAGTCTTTCATGTGGAATCTTGTCGAACGCTTTCTGGAAGTCCCCTCTCAATCTCCTCTGTTCGAGGGAGAAGAGGCCCAGTTTCTCTAATCTTTTGCTGTGCAGACAAACTGGATGTAGAAAAGGAATCTTGAGAAGTGCAGTTCTGCGGAAATGATGTGAACCATTGTAGAAAAGTATCACCAATTCCCAAGGAAGAAAGTGTGTTAAAGAGCAGGGTATGAGTTACAAAATCGAAGACTGCAAACAAATCGACAGACTTTTGCATTGTGCGTGACTTCTGCAGCTATCAGGATGGAAGGAGGCAGACAGCCCCCATTTTAGACAGGCCAGAGAAGTAGGAATTGAGGCGTGCAGATCAATTCGTCTCAAGTTTTGTCAGTGTTTTAGACCAAAATCTGCCGGCAGAGACCTTGTTCCAAAATACATTAGAAATGGACATTTATTCGCTGGGCGCTTGCAGTATAAACATGCATTGTAGCAAATAAATGTTCAAAATAGCAGTGGGCTCAAAGTCAGAGCTTACATAGGTATTGCTTCTTGGAACCTTCTATACTGCTACTAATGACCGGGAAATCAATTCTGAGCAGTTTGCACGAGCTTCGGTAAAAGTGTTACAATGCATGAGCTCCAGAAATGGTAGACTGCAGAATGGCAGGTGTAGGCCGTTAATCGTTGCAACCGTAGAAACATAATTGTGCGTTATCCTGATGCTGTCATAGAGACCAGTTTCCCCTGCCAGTTTGATATTTGGGGGGAGAGGTGCCAAAAACTACTGGGGGCATAAGTGGGCAACCTCCCCTAATCCTTCCAGTGGAGTCCTGCTCAATAGCAGCTGTTTACCAAATCCTAAAGGTGCTTGATAGCAGTTGTAACTCTCCACATCGATCATTGAGGACTGGGGTTCTTAACCTGGGGCCCGTGGACCCCTAGGGGGTCCATGGATAGATTTCAGGGGGTCCATGAGGGTCAGATAAAAATTAACATTTATATTCACCATATAACCAGGTACTGTTGATTTTTCTCACAGATAACGAGAGAGTAGATGTAGCACCCTGTTTCCCCGAAAATAACACCTAGCCCAAAAATAAGCCCTAGTTAAGATTGACCTACAACCCCCCTCCCCCGAATGTCCCCAATGCTCCCTGACTCCATCCTTGACTCTAGTGCTGCCTGATTTGCTGAAAAAAATCAGAGTTGTCGATTCATCGACCCCCCACCCCTGCTGCTTTAGGAGGCCTCGGAGCAGAGGTATGTCAGTTTCACGGTGGGGTTCTGCTGCACAGGTAGATGGGAGGGAGGAATAGAAAGGTGCTGCACAAAGGGATGGGTGAGAGGGGAGGAAAGATGCTGCACATGGGGGAAGAAAAGAAAGAGGAAGAATTGGGGTGGAAGAGAGGAAGGGAAAGATGATTGTTGTAAATGGAAAAAAAAAAAAGACATCCCCGAAAGTAAGCCCTAGTGCATTTTTTGGGCCCAAAATTAATATAAGAGGCTGTCTTATTTTCGGGGAAACACGGTAGTATTAGTAATGGTAGTAGAAAACGTAGAACTAGCAGATCTGTTTTCATTTGCACAAGAGGATTGTATTTCATAATTATAATGAGTGGCCATTATTTATTGCATAAAAAAGGAGTGGTTTTTTTTTTTTTAGATTGTTTACTTTAAAGTTTAATAATACTTTGTGTATGTCATAAATGTATGAGACAATCAAATCTCAAAAAATAAAGTCCATTAAATTCATTGCATGCAAACTTGCGTTTATGTGAATATTTCTGGGGAAAGGGGTCCAAAACTGCTATCAGATTCTTGAAAGAGTCCGTGACTCAAAAAAGATTAAGGGCTGCTTTTACAAAGGCGCGTTACGACCTTAACGCTTGGAATAGCGTGCGCTAAATTGCTGCGCGCACTAGCCACTACAGCCTCCTTTTTGAGCAGGCGGTAGATTTTCATAAAAGGAGCCCTAAGAATCACAGATTTAGGACATCGAGATTAAGGCCCTTTTTTACCAAGCTGTGGTAGACTGTTTTACACCCCTCCCCCTTTTTCGTAGCATGCTTTTTAGTGCTGGCCGTGGCGGCAACAGCTCCTAAGAATTCTATCAGCGTCAGAGCTATTACCACCGTGGCCGACGCTAAAAACCACGCAACGGTTTTGTAAAAGGGGTGAGGGGGTGGGGGTTTAGTGCGGGCCGGCAGGGTAAATGCTCCGACGCTCACAGGAATTGAACGAATGTCAGAGCTTGTACCTCGCCAGCCTGCGCTAAAATGCTCTACCACAGTTTGATGAAAGGCCTTAGTCCCCTTCCAAAATGGGACATTATGACTCAAAGGGGACAGTAGAAAATCTCATGCCCTATTTACATCCCCTTCTGTTAAGGACTGTAAGAAATATGGGCATTGTCTTTCCTATCAAGCAGCTCAATTCGACAAAGAATTTCGCCCATTATTGACCAGATTAACATCCTATAAACAGTCCAGAAAACTTTTGAAAAATTTTCTTTTTTCAAAAATATTTGGCTAGCTAATTCTTTGTGTATTATAATATCTCTGTATTTACTCATAGCGTAATCTTTTGTAAACCGCATTGAACTGAGGGTTATGTGGTATAGAAATCCATTATTATGTTATGTTATGAAATAAACATGTACCGTGGTACCTCAGAATCTGAACGCCCCAGAACTCGGAACAACTTGAAATCCGAAATTTTTTTTTTTTTAATTATATTTTGCCCCGGGATCCGAATGCTGCTTTGGAATCCGAATGCACGGGAACTGCAAGCGTTGCTCAGCCCAAAGCTTCCCCTCTGACGCAGCTTCCTGTTTCCGCCTGGGAGGGAAGCTTTGGGCTGAGCACCGCTTGCATTTGCCGTTGGCGATCTTGCTGCCTCTGCCACGTGGGCCCAGTCTTAAAAATTTGAGTTTGTGGGACCAAGGAACGGATTAATCCCGTTTCTATTATTTTCAATGGGAAAAATTGACTTGGAACTCGAACGGGGCTCTGTAACGGATTAAGTTCGGATTCCAAGACACCACTGTATTTACTTGCAGTTTCCCATCCAAAATATGCCCAGACCATGCCCCCTTGTCATTTGCATATATTTGGGTTTGAGAGGTGCATGTTCCGGCTTTTTAAATTGGGAAGTTAGAAGTTTATGGAAGATAAAACATTTGCGTGCCAATTTGTGCTTCTCTCAAATGCAAAACAGATAAGTATGCAGAGTGAAAGCTAGAGTGAGAAGCACTAGGGGGGGAGTGGGGGGGGGGGGGCTCCAGCCTCTCAGGGCAGTTTGTTCTTTTCTCCTTAGTTTTTCACTCTTTTTGGCACCCCTAGGACCAGGAGGCGGAGAGCCCGGACTGAGGCTGTGTGAAACGACAACTGAAATTTTCAAAAATCAATAAAATGCAATGAAAAGACTCCAAGGGAGAAAGGACAGAGAGAGTGAGAGTCCAGCACTGCTCCTGGCCCTCTCTTCATTTATCCCTATCGATGGCTGCAGTAGTGTCTGGAACATGCTGGAACCGTGGAAGTGAAAACAAAGGAGCCGGACGATTTTAAAGTCCACGAGTTTAAGCGCAAAAAGCTTAAAACGGACCGTACTCTGCACGAAATCATGAACAAGGATGGTGGAAACGGGAACTGTTCCGTATAGACTAGAGGAACAACAAATGGCGCGGAGACTTCCCTTTCACACCGTCTCCAGTGGAGAGGTGGGAGTTACGCCACTATGCTGAATTGAAAACCTTTTCTCTGTGTATGTAGCGTTCATACACGGCTACAGCCTAATGCATTTTTGATCAGCTACTTGGCTGCCTGACCTGCTCCTACCAGGGAAGAGGGAAACAATTTACTCTGTCCGATAACTTACAGCAGGGCCTGCCAGCATGGGATCCCGAGAACAGCATGCGCTTCTTGACCTGTTCCACCAGAGAAAATCAAATAGCGAGAGTTGGCTTGCATGACAAAAATGGAGGGTTCCCCCCCCCCCTTTGTCGTCGCTAACCATCAACATTTGTCATCGGCGGTAGTCGTATACTTTGATCAGATCTTCCAAGGGTCTCTCATTTCACTGGAATCTTCAGCGACTAAAGGCTTTCTTCCAGTCAGCTCCAGGGTACTTTCAGCAAAAGATTAATTTTCCTCTCCTTCTGTAATTCCAGTATTTTTCTAATCCTTATCCTCTTAGCGCTGTTCTATTAGCTGCTATGGTACTGGATAAAACCAGAGTCCATCAGCACCTCTTTCCTGCTCCCCCGTCCAGCAGCACCCTTTCTTTTTCTCCCCCCATCTCTTCCCCTGTCCAGTAGCACCCCTTACCTCGCGTCTGCCCTCCGCCGGCAGCTGCCTCAAGCCGCCGCGGCCTGCAGCCACCGACAGCCGCCGTGGCCTGCAGACGCCAAGAGCCTCCGCGGCCCACAGCCTCCGCGCCGCCTGAAGCCGACATCCGCCTTGGGAGAGAGAGAGAGAGATATGCGTGGAAGCACGCATGCACACTCCTACCTGCGGGGACCTACAGTGCACGGAAAATGGGAATACGCTGGTAAGAGTGTGCATGCGCCTTAGGCTTTTATTATATTAGATGGGCATAGCAAGGATGTCCAGTCTTTGTAGACTGGCTCATCAGGATTACCCGAGTTTCTAATCTCGGTTTATATTCTAGTCAACTTTTTTTTTTTTTTTACTCCTTTTTTGGGGGGGATGGGAGTCTCGACTTATATTCAGATCGACTTATATTCAAGTATATACGGTACATCAGCTCCACTGTGTATAGTCTGCTAGCGTCTCCCCGCAGTTGGGTACATAAGTTGCTCCATGCGTATCCAGCCTGGACTCTTTTTGCTGTCACCTTGCAGTGTCGTTGCCTTGATTAAATGCCATTCTGAATATGTGTACCTACATCCCGAATCTTGCACTCTTTTTGCAAATAAGCATTTGCAGCTAATGCTAAGGTCCTAAAATCAATAAGAATACAATTGGAGGAATGTGCGTCAGGTCAAGAGATGAAATCACAGCATGCTGCTATAATTCCTATTGATTGATTCTATATCGAAGTGTATTAGGTTAATAACATGGGCAGGAGTGACACAGACTAGAAGCACAGCTCGCTAAAGCAATCCCTCTCTTCCTTTACCTTGTTAACGACACGCTTGTGTGGCTCAAGAGGTTTGCGTTTTGACTCTAGATAAACGTGATGTCAAAGCCAGCAACTTGGCGGAAGGACGTCTTGAACAGGTCTCTGTGCTTTCTGTATGTAAGGTTGCAAGACTGCCAGATGCTTCCATGTGGTTGCTGCTGGACTGCGCACGAGCCAGCCTAGAGCCCCTCTGCAAACCCCTCTAGACTTGCTGTGAGATAAATGAGACGGTAGTTATGGCTTCTGCAGAGTTCATTTGGAGGATGTGCTGTGCACTAGAGAATGACATGGTGACAAAATTCATCACCGTTCCCGTCCCCGCGGATAACCGCGGTAAACCATCTTCATGTCATTCTTTAAGGAGAGAGGGAAGAATCAGAGTATGAATGGCCACAACCACTGACCCTCAAGCTTTGCTTTGAAGAATGCTGGGGTAGAAGGACTGAGGTTGAAACAGACACTAGAAAATGACATGGGATTATTTCCCGCGGTTATCCGCGGGGACGGGGACGGTGATGAATTTTGTCACCGTGTCATTCTCTACTGTGCACTTCTCTGAATTGCTAACATTAGGCAATGGGATATTAGCCTTAGCATCCTGACGTTGTGGGCTCAAAACCCTGTGCTGTTCCTTGTTTCCTATACAGTACTTTGCTCACTTCTGGTATTGGAGGAGAGTGTGGCACAGTGGTTAGAGCTACGGCCTCAGCACCCTGAGATTGTGGGTTCAACCCCCACACTGCTGCTTGTGACCCTGGGCAAGTCACTTAATCCTCCATTAGCCCAGGTACATTAGATAGATTGTGAACCCACCAGGACAGAGAGGGGAAATGCTTGAAGTACCTGTATGTAAACTGCGTTGAATGTGGTTGTATAACTGCAAAAAGGGAGAATACAAGTCTCAATCCCTTTCCCTAATGTCATAAATCCTGTCAGAATCCCAAAGAGTAGCACCATTCCAGAGCTCCTATTGTGATGTCATAATGCCTCATTCCACCAATGGCTAAGAGCCAGCCTCATCAGTGATGTCACATTGTTCTATACTTGGCTCGCTGCTGATATTGTATTGGAGGGGAATGTGGTACAGTGGTCAGAGCTATGGCCTCAGCTCCCTGAGGTTGTGGATTCAAACCCTACCCTGCGACCTGTGACCTTGGGCAAGTCACTTAATCCTCCACTGCCCCAGGTACATTAGGTAGATTGTGAGCCCACCTGTATGTAAATTGCTTTTAGTGTGCTTTGGGCCCTCTTTTAGAAAGATGTGCTAAGCGTTTTAGCGCGGGTTTAGCGCATGCTAAAGCGACACGTGCGCTAACCGCTAATGCGTCCGTAGGATAACGTGCACGTGTTAGCGTTTGGCGTGCGCTAATATGTAGCATGCGCTAAAAAGCATAGCGCCCCTTTGTAAAAGGTGGTTTCCAAGTCCCAATCAGGACATGCAGCACAGATTTCATTGGACAGGAATAGATGCCACAAATATCACATTGCCTCTGTCTGGGTGTAAAGCCAGGACTAGTCCAAAAGTCTCCTGCCTGGAAGTAGGTAACTTAGCATCTCCAAATGAGATGTCTTACTGCTCTGTATACTCTGCCAGTCTGATGCAGTAATGAGGGGGGACATTTGGAGTATTAGTGAATCACGTTATGGAGTATCTTGCTGTCAGGAGGATGGCGATGGGAAGGTCATTTCCTACAACAGGGAGTTACACCCCAAGGTGAAAACACTGTCTTGCACTTGAAAGGGGAATGAGATCCTGCATTCTGCAAAAGGACTTTAAAAAAAAAAAAAATATATATATATATATATATATATTTTAAGCTTCAGTTTAGAACGGACGTAGAAGTTGAAATTCATTTATTTAAAATTCTTTATTCATTTTTAATTCAAATACAAAGTGCAAACATATGAACAACCAAGTAATATCTCAACCTGCACTCTATTCCAACAAATAATATACAGTTATTAAATTCCACCTCCCCTCCTCCTCTGCCCCCTCCTGTATGTGTATAACAATCTTTCATAAATCAAAGGGAAATAATAGTAATATTTCATAACTTACAATATTTTGTTAATGGGCCCCAAATTTCTTTAAATTTACTATGGTGTCCCCTCTGTATAGAATAAATATTTTCAAACTTATAAATTTACTCTCCAAATTCTTGTGAGACACACTAAAATCTTTAAGGCTTGACTAAAACACAAGTCTACATCAACCCGAAACGGGTAGTATAGAGAGGTAATAGGGGTCTCAAGCGCTCACAGCTATAAGCCCGATATTTTTTTTCAAGGAGCGAAACGGAGATCTTCCGTCGTTAAGACTATACATTGAAGCTAAGCACTTCTATATTAGACACTATAATGAGAGAGTATTGCATAAGAAATCACTAAACTATTCAACAAGTATAAAAAAATGTAAAAAATTTTACAAAAATCATTTAAAAGAGAGTATATGGGACCGATGATAGCTCACTTTGTAGTTATTAGCCTTGAAAAAAATATCGGGCTTATAGCTGTGAGCGCTTGAGACCGCTATTACCTCTCTATACTACCCGTTTCGGGTTGATGTAGACTTGTGTTTTAGTCAAGTCTTAAAACTTATAAATTTGACAAACGGACTCCCACCAAAAACTATAATTCAAGTTATCCCAATTTTTCATTGTCATCTGCACGGCCACTCCTGTCATGATGAGGAACGATTTATTCTGATTTGCATTTATAAGTTTTTTGGTTAATAATATCATTTCAAATAATATTATATCATATGATAGTGATAAAGGAACTTGCAATAGCGTAATAATTTGACCCCGCATTCGACCGACCATCCAAATCGGCATCCAAGCCACGCCCCCAGTAGAAGTTGAAATTCAGATGTTCGGGTCTAGACATCTCAAGTTTAACTACCCTGTTTCCCCGCAAATAAGACCTACGCTGAAAAGAAGCCCTAGTACAATTTTTATGTTTAAATGATTTTTATTATTCCAGAAGTAAGAAGCAAATACAAACAGTACGGTAGTACCAGTCAGGAAATAACATTTTCAACAATATAATCAGTTCCCCTCCCACACCTGACAAAATTTGTGACCCGGGCCAAGAGTCAAGTCTCCCACCATGCGTCTCTCCAGTGTTGCGTGCACTTTCATTAGGGATCTCCATTGTGCATATGACGGGGGGGTCACGGGAGAGCCAGTTGGTGAGGATGGCTTTTTTCCCCATCAAAAGGGCTCTGGAGATAAATGCTGACATTCCCCTGGGTTTGGGCGAGGCTATATTATAAAATCCAAATAACGCCCTCAGTTCCCCAAAGCGATGTGGTATATAGGCCAAGATGTCTCCAAAACTGTTGGATTGCGGGGCAGGCCCAAAACATGTGACTCAAAGATGCGTGAGCCTGATTGCATTTCGGGCAAGAATGCGACGCAGTAATCCCCATCCGGGCTGCACGTTCCGGTGGAATGTAAAGTCTAAGAACAATTTTCAATTGCATTTCCCAGTGAGTAATATTGGGTGACACCTTCTGAATGTTCCTCAGGACCCGTTGTAACTGTTGAGCAGTCAACTGGCAATGCAAGTCCTCAACCCACGCTGTCGCTAATATTATCCAGATTCATACTTGGTTGGCAATCCCGGATCCCCACAATATGAAATCGTAGAGGAATCCTCTGTTGGGCTGAAAGGCTGAAGAGTTCCGAAAGCACCTCCCTGCAGACTTCAGTAAGGGCAGCCACTGGGAGGGACTGAACATAGTGACGGATCTGGTAATAGGCGAAGAGATCATTAGCCTGTAGGTCAAAAGTTCGTTGTAGCTCGGCAAATTTGGCCAGGCTCCCTTCCTCCGAAAACAGGTGAAAAAGATATTGTAGACCTTGTGCTTGCCACCTAAGAAAGGTGGCAGTTTGCATGCCCGGCTGGAAAGCCCTAGTACAATTTTTAAAGATGCTCCTAATATAAGCTCTACCACAGAAAAGCCCTTGTTAAGATCAACCCCCGAATCCCCCCTCCCCCCTGAAACTTCCCGACTCCATCCCTGACATTAGTGCTGCCTGATTCGCCCCAAAAATCAGACTCGTCGATTCAGCGACTCCCACCCCGGTGAGACCTGACATACCTCCGCTCTGAGTCCTCGAAAAACTACTCCTATCTCACAGTGGGAGGGTTGGTGGGGTTCTGCTGCACAAGGGGATGGAAGGGAGGGATAGAAAGATGCTGCACAAGGGGATGGGTGACTGGGGAGGAAAGATGCGGCACATGGGAGGGAGGGGGAGAAAAGAAAGAGGAAGAATTGGGGTGGAGGAGAGGAAGGGAGAGATGATTGTTGTACATGAAAAAAAAAATAAGACATCCCCAGAAAATAAGACCTAATGCATTTTTTGGACCCCAAATTAATATAAGACATTGTCTTATTTTTGGGGAAACATGATAGAATTTTAGAACAGAATCTGCTGATTTAGAGTCTGTTCTAACATGCATGCCCTGTGTTTCACAGAATTGCAGAATCTGGGCAGACACATGTGTAACCTACTATAGATAAACATGATGTCAAATCCAGCAACTTGGCAGAAGAATTATGTTACGTGCATCACCACTCTGGAATCTAGGCATGACCATGTACACCAGCTCTATGGCTGCCAGGCTTGCTCCTAAGCACATATGTGTATATATACACAGCTATGCTAGCCCTTTTCAGAATAGGCTCAAATATGTACCCTCTAGGCCACCCTTTACAGAACTGCCCAGTAGTGAATGAACAATATTCCATATAAAAACAAAATATACTAAAGCAAACATCTCATCCTTTTTAGCTTTATCCCATAAAGTTTGCTTATATTTTTGTTTGCTTATGCCCGATGAACTCCCCCAAGCCCTTACGTGTCATGTTTGTTTGTTGTAGTAGATTGTAAGCTCTTCAGAGCAGGGACTGTGGCTTGAATGTTCTAATGTACAGCGCTGCATACGCCTAGCAACTCTGTAGAAATGATAAGTAGCAGTAGCGCAGTAGTTTCCATTTTCAAAGTGATTTAACCAGCTCTCGGCTGTTAAATCGCCTGTTGGAACTAACCACTTATTTTCGGCGCTACTTAACTGGCTAATGCTATTGATAATAACCCGCTAGCACTGAAATGAAAACTGGCTCTTTTAGTTTCATTTTAAGGTGGTGTTCGTTGCAGTCGTTATCAGCCATCATTTGGGGGGGGGGTTCAGTGTTTTATTGCAATGTTTGGACATTTGGATTGGTGCGTCATTGGTTTTATCACTCAAGACCGAGACTCCTGACGAAACACAATCATGTCGAGTCTGTTTAATAAAAAGGATTGAGCACCATCTGGTCTCTTGCGTTGTTGTTTCTGTGCCTCTTTTAGGGGCATTCTAGAAGTGGAGCTGGCACAATTCTGATGGTCACCGGCTGACTATCGGGTCCAATATCCTGGAATATTTAGAATGGACGCAGTGGCGTAGCAAGGGTAGGAGGATCTCACGTTGTACAGCCATCAGAACCCGCCACGAGATTGAAACGCTTCACTGAGATAAGCCGAGACCTTCCACAAGAAGACCACTGCAGCCACAAATTTGTGCTGGGGGGGCAGGGAGTGATTTTGCTTTGGTTTGAGGGAAGGGGGTGTGCTGGGGAAGCAGTGAGCGATCTTGCTTTGGTTCGGGGGAGGGGTGTGCTGAGGGGCAGTGAGCAATCTTGCTTTGGTTTGGGGGAAGGGGGTATGCTGGGGCAGGGTGCGATCTTTGCTTTGGGGAGATGGGCGTGCTTGGGTGGGGGCAGGGAGCGATCTTGCTTTGATTTGGAGGAGGGTTGTGCTGGTGGGGGCAGGGAGCGATCTTGCTTTGGTTTGGGGGAGGGTTGTGCTGGTGGGGGCAGGAAGCGATCTTGCTTTGGTTTGGGGGAGGGGTGCGCTTGAGTTAACCTTGCTGCTGGGAGAGAGCTGTGTCAGGGGAGACAGAAAGAAAGAAAAAAAGACAGGGGGCAGGGAGAGAGACAGAAAGAAAGAAAGAAAGAAAGACAGAGAGATGGGGCAGGGAGAGAGACAGAAAGAAAGACAGAGAGAGGGGGGCAGGGAGAGAGACAGAAAGAAAAAGACAGACAGGGGGACAGGGAGCAAGACAGAAATAAATAAATAAAAAAGAGGGGGCGAGACAGAAAGAAAGAAAGACAAACAGACAGAAAGGGGGCTAGGGAGAAAGAAAGAAAGACAGACAAAGAAAGAAAGCGAGAAAGACATACAGACAGATGGGGGCAGGGAGAGACAGAAAGAAAGAAAGATAGACGGGGCAGGGAAAGAGACAGAAAGAAAGAAATAAAGACAGATGGGGCAGGGAGAGAGATAGAAAGAAAAAAGAAATACACATCTATTCTAGCTCCCATTAATGTAATGGGCTCAAACACTAGTGTAATAATAATATTCTATGAAGAATGCATAGGACTAGTGGCATAGCAAGGGAAGCACCTGGTGCCCCCCCATCCCCCCAGGTAGTGGGAAGTGGTCTCTTAGATGCACTCTTCCCCTCTCCTACCTCTTCAAGTCTTCTTTTCATCACTGGTCGTGGGTAGGGTCTCCTTCCCACTGCTTGCACCAGCTCAGTCTATCCTCCGACATCACTTCCTGGTCCTGTGAACAGAAAGTGACAGAGGGAGGGCTGGGACCAATGTGAGCAGTGGAAAGAAGCCAGAGAAGACTAGAAGAGGTACCAGGGGTGCAGTGCATTTAAGAGACCCCACCCTCATCACGGGGAGGGGGGGGTGAGGGAGAAGAAATGCCCAGAACCCCTACCACTCATCACAGAGGGGGGTAGAGAAGAAATGCAAGCATCCCACCAAAATGGTGCTGGGGTGCTCTTCCCCTCTTTACTTGTGTGGACCTGGTTCCAAGGATTCCTAACCAAACGATATTATCAAGTGGTCCATGAAGGAAATTACTCTAAACCCTGGAAAAGCCCTTCGGGAGTCCCTCAAGGTTCCCCCCTATCTCCCACCTTGTTCAATATATACCTCTCTTCCCTAGGCCACCTATTACAAAAGTTAAACCTACCTTACTACATATACGCAGATGACATCTCCATACTAATTCCAACAACGAACGTGACCACAGCCAACTCAAAACATATCTCCTCCATCATGACCGAAATAGAAGAATGGACTATAAACTTCAAACTGAAACTAAACTCAGAAAAGACAAAAATTTTCCTTGCAAGCCCAAATGAAAAAATCACCGCAACCACAATACACGTAAACGGCCACGACCACCCAATACTAAAAACTATAAAAATACTGGGAGTCACCCTGGACATCCACTTGACCTTGACTAATCATATAAACTCGGTGACAAAAAAATGCTTCTTCACCCTTTGGAAACTGAAAACCATAAAAAAATACTTCGACCCTCTATCCTTCAGAATACTGGTACAGTCATTGATTCTATCCACCCTGGACTACTGCAACATTATTTACTTGGGGATACCTAAAAAAAATCTGAGAAAATTGAGAATAGTTCAAAATACGGCCATCCGCTTAATATTCGGACTAAAGAAAAGCGATCATGTTAGTCCCTTCTACAAACTGCTTCATTGGTTACCAATTGAAGCACGAATTCTATTCAAATTCTCCTGCCTTTGCTACAAACTAATCTGGGGATTGGCCCCCAGCTACCTACTACCTCACTTTGAATTCCACTCCTCTACCAGAAACCGCAACCTCTTTACTTACCCGAATATCACAGGCTGTAGATATCGTACCTTTTTAGACAGAACATTCAAGTTGCAAGCCGGTAGACAGCAAACTTGGCTAGGCTACTTCACTGATGCCGCTAGAGAGACATACAGTGTCTTTAGGAAAGAATTAAAAACCACCTTGTTTAAGAAATTCATACCCTAGCCAGACTTTTTACCCCTAAAATCAGAGCTTCCTCACATCCGAAGTCCTTCTTTCACCATAATAGGAGCCCGTTAATCTTCTTCTGCCATAATCGTCCTCACCACAATCGTTACCAGTTCCCGCTGGTGCCCGATCATCGTTAATGTATCATGGAAACAAGTAAATTCTTATCAACATCCTATGTTATCTTTTCATCTATTCCATCTTGCACCTTGTAATTCATTGACCGCGCAATGTTCTCTTATCTACATTCGCTCCGAATTCCGCTGATTGTATAGTGTTACTTATTGTGAACCTTGTAATTCACTGACCCTGTAACTCACCTTGTACTATCACTGATTGTTCAATGTTCTCTCATCAACCTATACTCTGTAATTCGCTGTCTGTACAGCTTTTCTTCATTGTGAACCGCCTAGAAGTCGCAAGATTATGGCGGTATAGAAAAAATAAAATTATTATTATTATTATTACTTGGCCACTGCACAGGACTGGGAAATATGCCCACGGTTTTCCTACGCTCTGCCCACACGTTCATCACCTTGCAATGAAATTCTACAGCGCTTAGGTGCTACCTTATAGAACAGTGTTTAGTGCATATAGACACCTCTTTTGTCAATGTAATACCTCCTTTGATGTACGTAAATGGCATGTACCTCTAGGCACCAGTTTGAAGGCTTGTCCATATTGGCTGTGCTAAGATTTGCTTTATTTGGACATGGCAAAGCTTCTGAAGTGCATGGGTCTTCTGGTTAAATTGCAAACTGTTTAATATTAAAGATTGCATCCATAAAGGCGACTTCTTAAATTAACCGAATTAGAAAGTATAATGTGCCTGAGATGTTTTACAATGCATGAGACACACTATAATGATCCCTGTCAGTTCTTAATGTTTGCACTTGCGTTTGTAATATGAATTTTATCATCTCCAGTGAACAAATGTGAGATGCTTATGTGAAAATTTCTAAGTCATAAAATCTGCTTGTAAAAAAAAATGTAGTGCAAGAGTAATTTGTTAAAAAATATAAACTCTCGTTTTTTTTCTGTTTATCGTTTCAAATTTACAATTTTTAACTGTAGGAAATTGCATGTCTTTCCAAGTTTTCAGCTGATGAATTTATTACCATCTAAAAAAGGAGACATACAAGGCAACTGTTGGGCTCTTTACTCCCTGAAAGACTGATGAGGCCAGTTACAATGGGGCTCATAATCCAAACATCCAGACATCCCAAAAAACTGCACTTGGATGGATGTCCTAATCGACAATTTTTGAAACCAACATTCTGGACATCCGGTAGGACTTCTAGGCCGCTGTGAATCCAGAGCTCAAAGGGGCGTGTTGAGAGGAGTGTTATGGGTGGTGTTTGGGCAGGGATAATCAAATATTTTGGCAGACGTCCTAGACGGAACTTATATGTTTTGAATTAGACTAGAGGTCTGCATGGGAATGGGGATTGCGGGAATCCCGCGGGTTCCGCGGAAGTCCCGCAGGAATCCCCTCAGGAATCCCCTCCTAACCCACGGGACTCCCACGGGGACCCCCCTCTGGCCAACGGGACTCCCACGGGGACCCCCCTCTCTAGCCAACGGGACTCCCACGGGGATGGAAGGCTTTGGAAGCAGGGTTCATCCATATAATATAATGGACACGTCAGCCTTAGTGAAAGAGAGGGTTTATAAGTTAATTACCTGAACAGAAAACAAAAAAAGGGTTCCACCAAAGAGATTCCACAAGAAAAAAAGCAGCGCAAACACAAGAGAAACTGTGGAATTGATGATCCTGTCAGAAGTAATTGCTGCTTTTTATGGGGACGGGCGGGGATGGAGGTAATTCCTTGCGGGGATGGGTTGGGACGGAGAGGATCCTGGCGGGGACGGGTGGGGACGGAGAGGATCCTGGCGGGGACGGGTGGGGAAGGAGAGGATCCTGGCGGGGACGGGCGGGGATGGGTGGGATTTCTGTCCCCGCGCAACTCTTTAAATTAGACCTGTTTTAAAAGGGGTTAGGTGTTAAACGGATACACAAAATGACCACATAACCACTGTAGAGATAAAGTAAAGACCCACACACACTTTTCCTGAGCTCACTGACCCCCTCATACCCCACAAAGATCAAAATACAAAAGGATAGTAGACCTACACATAAATGTCTTAAGTAGCCTGGTGGGTGGGCCATTAGTGAACCATAGAGAGGAGTAGCAAGTGCCATAAGCCGCTCTAACCACTACATTTATGATGGAAAGTGTGATACCACCAAAACACACCCAGAACCTACTGTGCTGCCATATAGGTGATACCTGCTGTCATAAAGACTATTGGGGAGGTAGACAGGTGGATACTGTAGATTTGGGGGGAGTTTTGGAGGGCTCACCATATATTGAAAGGGCGTTCTGGTGAAATATGTAACTGGCACAGCAGTGACCTCTAGGGTTCTTCACTGCCCTGTTGGGATGTCTGCATGGCCAGTCCATTAAGATGCTGGTCCCTCCCACGTCCAAATGGGCTTGATTTGGACGTTTTGAACATGGGCGTTTCTATATTTGAAAATGGCCAAAAATGTTGGACGTCCTAAGAACCAAAACGTCCAAATAGGTCATTTTACCCCCCCAAAAAAACATTTGGGCTTCTAGCGGTTTTGAAAATGGATGTTTTCCCGCCCCAACTTTTGGACATCTTGAGGAAAACGTCCAAAGTCGAGCTTAGATGCACTATTGAAAAAGCCCCACAAAACTTCTCTATATGAACCAAACGAGTCCTGAGCTGCAGTTGAGCTGGTTAGCTGTCTACAGTCCTAGAAAGAGCTTCCAAGGATCTTTACGGACAACTTCTAGTCTTAGCTTGACTGTTGCAAGCAATTTCCCTGGTGTCCGTTCAGAAGGAAAAGACAGCATTCAGGCTTTGAAGGTCTATCTTAGGTTTACAACTTCAATCAGATAAGAACATAAGAATCGCCACTGCCGAGTCAGACCACAGGTCCATCATGCCCAGCAATCCGCTCCCGCGGCGGCCCCCTAGGTCAATGACTTGTACGTGATCTATTACTCTAAAGCATTTGTACTGTACAGTACCCTCTAATTATACCCTTCAATCCCCTTTTCCTTCAGGAATTTGTCCAGTCCCATTTTGAAACCTAACATCGTACTCTGCTTTACTACCTCCTCCGGAAGTGCATTCCAAGTGAAGAAGAACTTCCTGACATTTGTTCTGAATCTGTCTCCCTTCAGTTTTTCCGAATGCCCTCTAGTTTTTGTTGCCCCTCTCTACCTTCTCTCTACCTTTCATGATCTTGTAAGTTTCTAAAGCAGGCAGGAGAGGCTTCTGCCTGCTTAAATTGCTGATCTGTGGCTAACCACCAATATTCAGCACCACTTAACTGGTTAGCGCCTCTGAATATTCACGGTTTGGGTCTCATTCTGCATAGGACGCCTACATTAGGTGTTTCTAGGTGCTCTAATCAAGGATGCCTAATAACACCTAGTTTCGAAATCTGTGCACAAATGCTTAAAAATATGTGCTTAATTGGCACGGTAATTGACCGTGCCGGTTTTCAACCAATCAAAAAAATGAACAATGCAGAGTTCAGCGATGAACTCTAAGGACACCTAGCGATGCCTGTTGAGGCGTTCTCTCATGGTAAATATACCACCTTATTACCAACCAGTGGACCCAACACGGTCCGTGTTTCGGACAACACCTTCCTCGGGGGTCCGTGGTGGATAAGGTATATACAAACCGCATTGACCAAATCAAACAATAATAATAATAATAATAACAGATTATATAAATGCCGTTCTGGCTCCAAAGTACAACGCAGTGCTGCACTGTACTTTGGAGCCAGAAGGGCATTTGTTTGATTTGGTCAATGCGGTTTGTATATACCTTATCCACCACGGACCCCTGAGGAAGGTGTTGTCCGTAACACAGACCGTGTTGGGTCCACTGGTTGGTAATAAGGTGGTATATTTACCATACTGCATTAATATTGTAATAAACAGTGCCTACATCTTGCACATGGTCTGCAGTTTTTGTTTTGGATTTTGCTTGCTGTTTGTTTACTGCAGATTCCGTTGGATTTTCTTTTCGAGGCGTTCTCTCATGCCTCACACTATTGTTGTAGACCAAGAGACACTTTGTTGCGTATCAATAAGCTTATATAGTGCTGCAAGACGTTTACAGCACTGTACATTTTGATATTTCTAGACGGTCCCTGCTCGGAAGAGCTTACAATCTTAGACCCTTTTGTCTTTTGAGGAAGGCTGAACATTCACTTGGAAAGAAGTAGAGTTCTAAGGGCTCCTTTTGCTAAGGTGCGCTAGGGCTTTAACTCGAGGAATAGCGCGCGCTCTATTGCCCCGCGCGCGCTAGACCTTAACGCCAGCATTGAGCTGGAGTTAGTTCTAGAAGTGTAGCGTGCGGTAATTTCCTGCGTGCGCTGAAAACGCTAGCGCACCTTAGTA
The DNA here is from genome assembly GCF_902459505.1 of Geotrypetes seraphini. Classification (NCBI taxonomy): domain Eukaryota; kingdom Metazoa; phylum Chordata; class Amphibia; order Gymnophiona; family Dermophiidae; genus Geotrypetes; species Geotrypetes seraphini. Next base: position 173,705,771 of record NC_047091.1, on the reverse strand, counting down.
AAAGGGGCCCTAAGTTTTCTGGCTCCAAAACTGTGTTATCACTCTGTATAACTCTGCCTACGACCTATGGGGAATTCAGGAAACGCCTAAAAACACATCTAAGACCATAAGAACATAAGCAATGCCTCCGCTGGGTCAGACCTGAGGTCCATTGCGCCCAGCAGTCCGCTCACGCGGCGGCCCAACAGGTCCAGGATCTGTGCAGTAATCCTCTACCTATACCCCTCTATCCCTTTTCCAACAGGAAATTGTCCAATTCTTTCTTGAACCCCAGTACCGTACTCTGCCCTATTACGCCCTCTGGAAGCGCATTCCAGGTGTCCACCACACGTTGGGTAAAGAAGAACTTCCTAGCATTCGTTTTGAATCTGTCCCCTTTCAACTTTTCCGAATGCCCTCTTGTTCTCTTATTTTCCAAAAGTTTGAAGAATCTGTCCCTCTCTACTCTCTCTATGCCCTTCATGATCTTGTAAGTCTCTATTATATCCCTCTAAGTCTTCTCTTCTCCAGGGAAAAGAGATCCAGTTTCTCCAATCTTTCTCTGTCTCTCTCTTTCTCTTTCTCTCCCTCTTTCTTTCTTTCTCTCTCTCTCTCTATCTATTTCTCTCTGTCTTTCTGTCCCTCTCTACTCTCTCTATGCCCTTCATGATCTTGTAAGTCTCTATTATATCCCTCTAAGTCTTCTCTTCTCCAGGGAAAAGAGATCCAGTTTCTCCAATCTTTCTCTGTCTCTCTCTTTCTCTCCCTCTTTCTTTCTCTCTCTCTCTCTATCTATTTCTCTCTGTCTTTCTGTCCCTCTCTACTCTCTCCATGCCCTTCATGATCTTGTAAGTTTCTATCATGTCTCCTCTAAGTCTCCTCTTCTCCAGGGAAAAGAGACCCAGTTTCTCCAATCTCTCAGCGCATGAAAGGTTTTCCATACCTTTTATCAGACGTGTAGCTCTCCTCTGAACCCTCTCGAGTATCACCATATCCTTCTTAAGGTACGGCGACCAATATTGGACGCAGTACTCCAGGTGTGGTCGCACCATCGCCCGATACAACGGCAGGATAACTTCTTTTGTTCTGGTTGTAGTACAATCTTAGTCCTCAACAAACGATCTCTAGAACTATCAATCACTAAGTCTGTACTTTGTTTATTCCATTCAATCTGTAACATTTCTAATCATTGTAAACCGCATAGAATTTCACAGTCCTGCGGTATATAAATTGTTGTTATTATTATTATTATAACCTTTTTCTCGATTTTGCCAAGTGGTCTCTGAAAAGATAGGAACAGTTTTCTCACAAGAAAAATCACATTAGCAAATCTCAGCTATTTTTGGTGAGTTGGTTGCTTTTAAATGATTTATGTTTCTGTGAGTCTTATACATTTATGGTTGCAGACTAGTGAATAGTTAATGCAAAAGATTTCAGCCTATGGTAGAAAATGCTCTCCTTTCCAAATTCTTGAACCTGTTCTATGCCCCCTAAACATTTCTCCTTTATTTTACATACAAATACAGTAAAACCTTGGTTTATGAGCATAGTTCGTTCCGAAACCATGCTTGTAATCCAAAACACTCGTATATCAAAGCAAATTTCCCATAAGAAATAATAGGAACTCAGACAATTTCTTCCACAACCCCAAATCTTTAATACAAAATGCTATATGTAATCATATTGCAAGACCTCGCTCGTTTAGAACAGTCACTCCACTCCCGCAGCGTCAGACAGAGAAGAACCATCGGCTCAGTTGTGAAGTGTGTATACTGTATGTACTTGTATTGCAAGACCTTGCTTATCAAGTTAAAATTTAATAAAATGTTTTAACACTTGCAAACCAAGTTTCTTGCAATCCAAGGTTTTACTGTATAATATAACGTCTAGAACATGATGATTTTTCAGGAACACAGTAAATGATGGCAGATAAAGACCTGAACGGTCCATCCAGTCTGCCCATTAGTTATACCCATTACAAATACATGATTAAATTAACTTGTCTCTTCTTTGGTATTTCTGGGTCACAGACTGTAAAGTCCACCTGGTATTGTCTTAGGTTCCAAATGCTGAAGTTGCCATCTAATCAAGCCATTGTGACATCACTGCTGAGGTTGGCTCTTAGGCATTGGTGGAATGAGGCATTATGACATCACAATCTTAGCTCTGGAAAGTTGCTACTCTTTGGGGTTCTGCCAGGTAACACAGTAAATGACGGCAGATAAAGACCTGAACGGTCCATCCAGTCTGCCCATTAGTTATACCCATTACAAAATACAGGATTTTAAATTAATTTGCTCTTCTTTGGTATTTCTGGGTCTTAGACTGTAAAGTCCACCTGGTATTGTCCTAGGTTCCAACTACTGAAGTTGCCATCCAAGCTCACTCCAGCCTATCCAACCATCCCGTTGTTTGCAGGATATCTACTATAAAGTCTGGCCAGTAACGTCCTCACGTTCCAAGTTAGTGGAGTTCCCATTGATGCCCTCCCCAGCCCACCCTACACCAAATCACCACATATGGGACACAGACCGTGGAAGTCTGTCCAGTACCGACCTTAGCTCTTTAATTTATACCATTTGTTTTCAAATTGGAGATCCTCTGTGTTTATCCCACACTTTTATTAATTCCATCACTATTTTCTTCTCCACCACTTCTCTCTGGAGGGAATTCCAGGCATTTACCACCCTCTCCGTGAAGAAGAATTTCCTAACATTGCTCCTGAGTCTTCCTCCCTGCAATCTCAAATTATACCCTCTAATTTCACCATTTTCTCTTCTCTGGAAAAGATTTAGTTCTTAAATTAATACCTTTCAAGTATTTTAATGTCTGTATCGTATCACTCCTGTCCCTCCTCTCCTCTAGAGCAGGGCTGCCCAAGTCCGGTCCTCGAGATCGACTGGCAGGCCAGGTTTTCAGGATATCCACAATGAATATGCATGAGAGAGATTTGCCTGCGCTGCCTTCTTGGTATGCAAATCTTTCTCTCTCATGCATATTCATTGTGGATATCCTGAAAACCTGGCCTGCCAGTAGATCTCAAGGACCGGACTTGGGCAGCCCTGCTCTAGAGTATACAGGTTTAGGTCACTTTTTGCGACGGTTCATTGCAGTTGGTGAATCTCGACGTAGCTAACACTTTGCTGCTACTCTACAATTTTTTGTGACTTTTTTTGTTATCCTTTTTTACCATAGACCCCTGACGAAGGTTTGTCCGAAACACGGACCCGTGTCGGGTTCCTTGATTGGTAAAAGGGTTTGCATATAATTATTTTGTCACAATAAATTTTGCCTACGTCTTGTACAGATCTGCAGTTTTGTTTTGTTTGCTACAGGTTTAGGTCTTCCAGTCTCTTCTTGTACTTCTTTTGGTTCAAACCCCTTAACATTTTCCATGGGAAAACAAGACGGAGTTGGCATCTTCTCGAAACTATAAGCAAAGAAACTTGGTCAAAAAGCTGAACCTGTGTTTATCATTTGTATTTCTCGTTTCTTGTGCTTTGATCTAATTGAATGCTTCCCAAAGGGAGGATTCCTTTTCACTTTCCCTGAAGTCATTCATGCAACATATGTTATCACTGATGCAGACCTGCTTTCACTTGACTGTTATCAGTACTTGTAAAATGGCCTCTTAAATGTTCGAAGAAAACGAGTTACACTCGTCTGGGGCTGAAGCAGCAGAGCATGTGATCCTTATTCCGTACCAATAGGGAGAATGCAGAAATGATTTCATGCAGTTTGGCTCTTTTAATTTAAATTTTTTTTTTTTTTTTAAATACGTCTGGAAAAGTTTCCAAGGTCTGGATGGATCTCTGCGCTCTGATGCCATATGTTGCAAGTCCCGCCAGTTAGGAGACGAGTTAACTTGTGCCGACTTGGAAACGAGGGCTGTAAGGGCCGAGCAGACTTGGCTGTTGCTTAAGTGATGAAATATGAGCATTATGTGTTTTTGAAATCCATGCTTAATGTGGTAACTTATGTAATAATTTGATCACTGATTTGGAATGGAGTTGAAAATATTCCTTGTTCGACAAATGCCACCCTCTTAATGTCTTGTTTGGATGACTAGCATCACTAAATAAGCTTTGGGTTCTTTATAACCTAAATTCTTCATTCTCTATTCCATTTCGACGTTCCTTCTTTGTGCTATGCTATATTCTGTTGGTTTTATACAAAGTAGACACTGCCCAGATTAATTCCATGTTACAGCAGAGAAAAGGAGGCCTTAGGAACTTGAAACCATTTCTTGCTGTACACCAGGGGTGCCCAATACGTCGATTGCGATCGACCGGTAGATCGCGAAGACAAAGTGAGTCGATCGCGGAGCCAATCCTGGGCTCCGTGATTGACTCGCGTTGCCTTCACAATCTACCGGGCCGATCAGCCTTCCTCTCCCCGACGTCAATTCTGCCGTCGGAGAGGAAGTTCCGAGCCAGCCAATCGCTGCCTGGCTGGCCCGGAACTTCCTCTCCGACGGCAGAATTGACGTCGGGGAGAGGAAGGCTGGTCGGCCCGATGCAGGGAAGCGGGGAGAGCTTAGGGTGGTGGTGGCTTGGGGGGCCTGTTCACCGATGGCAGCGGCAGTGGCTTGGGGGAGGGCAGGGAGAAGGAAAGAAAGAAAGAGGGCAGGCAGGGGGAAAGAAGGGAAACAGAAAGAAAAAAAGGGGGCACGAAGAGAGAAAAATAGAAAGGGAGGCAGGGAGACAGAAAGAAAGGCGGGGACAGGGAGACAGGAAGAAAAAGTTGGGGGATGGAATGAGGTCTGGAAGAGAGGAAACATACAAGAGGCTAAAGAAGGAAAGAAAGATTAGATGCACAGTCAGAAGGAAGTGCAACCAGAGACTCATGAAATCACCAGACAACAAAGGTAGGAAAAATGATTTTATTTTCAATTTAGTGATCAAAATGTGTCCGTTTTGAGAATTTATATCTGCTGTCTATATTTTGCACTATGGTCCCTTTTACTAAACCGTAATAGCAGTTTTTAGCGCAGGGAGCCTATGAGCGTCGAGAGCAGCGTGGGGCATTCAGCGCAGCTCCCTGCGCTAAAAAATGCTATCTCGGTTTAGTAAAAAGGGAGGGGGTATATTTGTCTATTTTTGTATGGTTGTTACTGAGGTGACATTGCAGAAAGTCATCTGCCTTGACCTCTTCGAAAAAACCTCGGAGTATAAATGATAATTAACATTTTCTCTGCGTACAGTGTGCTTTGTGTTTTTTTTTTAATTTTATTGTTGGTAGGTCATTTTGACTTGGTCATTTTAAAAGTAGCTCGCAAGCCCAAAAAGTGTGGGCACCCCTGCTGTACACTGCCTTGGGTGATGGTCTTCAAAAAGGCAGTTAATAAATCCTAATAAATATATACATTTCTTTCATATTAATAAGAGTGAATCAGGACATTGGACTTACGGTAGCCTCTCGTCAACCTTGTGTTTACAGATTTGATGAAGTGCTATGCTAACATGCTGTTCACAGTATTTCTGACACCTTCAGTGACTAACGCTTCTACTAATGGATAATTCTCTAATCTCTACTTGACACCACCCAAACTGTGGGAATTTCTGCTGGACAGCAATCTTTGGCTATATACGTAAATTCCTCTTTCCTTCCCCCTTGTAGTCACATCTAAAGAATGGATTTGAGGAGTTTAGAAAGCTTCATGCACTTCAGAGTGAAATTCAATGTGCTGGTCTAGGTTTACAAAGATTTCTCACAGTAATGACGCACCACTAGGAATTCTGCCCTATTTAAAAAATTATATTGACCAATACGTTCATTGAGATCTCACGGTAACTGCTTATTAGATGTCTCACATCTTTCCACCAAGTACACCTGTACATTGTGTTGACGCCTTTGTTCTCTTTAATGTGGCCTGTTTAATTAAGCAAGACTTTCCAGGAAGTGGTCCTTGCAGTGGCCCTTTAAAGTCATCTTTCGTTACATTTTACGTGTTCGATATTTTTAGTCTGTTCCTAGAGGCCGCTGAAATGTTCTCAGCCCAACCAAGAAGAGAATGATATGGAGCCATGAAACTTACAAGTTAGTCCACACTTTTCATTTCAATAAAGCAAATGAATCTAGTAAACGGCCACAACATAAGAACATAAGAAATGCCTGCACCAGATCAGATCATGGGTCCATCTAGTCCGGCGATCCGCACACGCGGAGGCCCAGCCTACCTACCCTGACAAATACCTTAGTTACTCAATGTGTCTTTCAAGAAGATATGTATCCAACTTGCCCTTAAATCCTGGAATGGTGGTTTCCTCCACAACCTCTTCCAGGAGAGCGTTCCAGGCATTCACCACTCACTGTGTGAAGCAGAACTTTCTGACATTTGTCCTGGCCCTGTCTCCCCACAGCTTCAGTCCATGACCTCTTGTCCGAGTCATCTTCGACAATGTGAAGAGCGGTGTTTCCTGTTCTATTTTGTCGAATCCTTTCAGTATTTAAAAAGTCTCAATCAGATCCCCTCGCAGTCTCTTCTTCTCGAGGGTGAAAAGTCCCAATTTTCTGAGGCGATCTGTGTAGCTCAAATTCTCCATACCTTTTACTAGCTTCGTCGCTTGCCTCTGCACCCTCTCCAATAGTATTATATCCTTCTTTAGATAGGGAGACCAATGTTGGACACAGTATTCCAAGTGTGGTCTCACCATCGCTCTGTATAACGGCATTATTACATCCTCAGATCTACTCATGAAACCCTTCTTTATCATGCCCAACATCCTGTTTGCTTTTTTTGCCGCCGCTGCAAGTATAGGGAAACCAAGCCATTGTGACATCACCGAAGAGGTTGGCTCTTAGGCATTGGTGGAATGAGGCATTATGACATCACAATACGAGGGGCCCCTGAAAAGTTCTCAGCCCAATCAAGAGAATGTGGTGGAACTATGAAACTTACAAATTATTTCACACTTTTCTTGACACTTTGTTTCAATGAGGCAAATGCATCTAGTAATTAGGCACAAGTATAGGGAAACCGAGCCATTGTGACATCACCAAGGAGGTTGGCTCTTAGGCATTGGTGGAATGGGGCATTATGACATCACGATATGAGGGGCTGCTAAAACGTTCTCAGCCCAACCAAGAAGAGAATGATATGGAGCCATGAAACTTACAAGTTAGTCCACACTTTTCGTTTCAATGATATGAAATGAAACCAAAAGAATCAAGAAAGGTATGGAATAACTTGTAAGTTTCATGGCTCCACATCATTTTTATTTTTTTTTATATGTTTATTAGCGATTGCAACACAGAGTGTACAGGCATCTAACAGTACAAGGGCTGAGAACTTTTCAGCGACCCCTTATAAATTTTGTGTTCTTAAATGTTATGCTTTTGTGTTATAATTTTTTAGCTTGTCCTGAACTTGTGTATGTTTTGATTTTTAACCCACCAAGGGGTCCTTTTTAAAAAGCTGCAGTAAGCACTAGTGCACTGAGGCTTACTTAAAATCTTAGACCATGGCGACCTGCAATTAGACTTCACAGCAGCAGACCTGAAACGCTGAAATTACGCAAACAATTTTTAAGCTTCTCAGTTCTGCTCTGATTTTTCCAGTTATTCCAGTAGCGAATGAGAACATTCAATAACAGTGCAAATTCAAACTCAGTTTGTTATCTCATAGTCAGCACATATAACTCTGTGCCTCACTTGACAAGTCTCATCCTGCACAAATGAATCACGGCGTGTAGATTTTGTTTTCTGAAAGACAATCAATATAATTTTATAGTCGTTAGACTCAAGTATTATGGTCTTATCCTTGCTGGACGGGACAATCCAAACTCTAGTGGCTCTCGCTTGGTCAGACTTCTAATAAATGAAAGTGTGGGGGAGAGTGTGGCACAGTGGATAAAGCTACAACCTCAGCTCCCTGAGGTTGAGGGTTCAAATTCTCCCTGCTCCTTGGGTGTCAGGTCAAAAGCGCGCCGGGACAAAGGCGCGCCCAGACAATTGAGCGCAGCGCGGAGGTGCGCGCCGCTCAAAATTACTGTTTTTAGGGTTCCGACGGAGGGGGGCGTGGAGGGGGAACACCCCCCCCCCACTTTACTTAATAGACATCGCGCCACGTTGTGGGGATGTTGTGGGGGGTTTGGGGCGTTGTAACCCCCCACATTTTACTGAAAACTTCACTTTTTCCCTGTTTTTAGGGAAAAAGTTAAGTTTACAGTAATATGTGGAGGGTTACAACCCCCCAAACCCCCCATAACGCCGGCGCGATGTCTATTAAGTAAAGTGGGGAGGGTTCCCCAACAAAACCCCCCGTCGGAGCCCCTAAAAACAGTAATTTTGAGCATCGCGCACCTCCGCGCTGCACTCAATTGTCCAGGCGCGTCTTTGTCTTTCGCGCCGTTGTCTATGAACCGCTCCTTGTGATCCTGGGCAAGTCACTTAAGCCCAAATTCTGTAACCGGCGCCTAATGTTAGGCATCTATTTTGGAGGCGCTCAACTAGGCAGGCGCCTATCTAAATTGAATAGCAAACTCAATCAAGCTTTTTAATCAGCAGTAATTGAAACTTAGGCGCCTAACAAGAAAGAGCGAATCTGTGACATGGCGCCTCTAAAAATTTAGGTGGCCTTCAAAAAAATAGGCGCTATGCATTTTAGGTGTGGGCGTGGCTTCGCGTTAGGCGCCTTGTTACAGAATCGCTGCTCTTAAGCGTGCTTAAGCGCTCGCATGGGTGCCTATAGTTGTGCCTAGAGCTGGTTTATTTATCGGCTGCCTCCAAAATAGGTGCCGCTCAGCGTGATTCACTAAACAGCACCAAATTTTATTTGAATCGCGCTGAACTTTTGGGCGCTTCTTATAGAATTTGCCCCTTAATCCCCCATTGCCCCAGTTACATTAGATAGATTGTGAGCCCACCAGGACAGACAGGGAAAAATGCTTGAGTACCTGAATAAATTAATGTAAACCATTCCGAGCTCCCCTGGGAGAATGGTATAGAAAATTGAATAAATAAATTAAGACAGGAAACACCAACTGATCGTTGGGTATTTTTAGTTGCAGGTTTTACAGACAGGCATATTTTTTTTGTCAGGGGTAAAGTCCTTGATAAACTTAACACACAGAAGCTTTGACAGAAATGTCTCCATCGATTTGCTCTGGTATACCTGAGATTTTCATATTGTTAATCTTATACCTATTATTTACGTTATTAAAGTTCCTTTGATGTCCATCAGTGATTTTGAATTGTCCTGTAAAACTATTTTTTTTTTAACTTTATTTTTATTGAATTTAACATACTTTACAAGTATAACTACTTGATTTAGAAATACAGAATCATGTTCCAAAAGAAAAACATCATTAAACATTACAGTCTTTAAAATAAATATATATGAAACTTAACTCTTCCTTAGACCTCAATTAGAAGGAGGAAAAGAAAACAAAGATATTATAGGAGTAATATTACAATAATGCAACAAAAAATAAAAGTAAAGACTTAAACGCTAGAACCCAGCATTTCCTTTAAGCTACATTCCCTCCACTAGATAAACCTTTGAGATCTAAAAAGGAACGTAGATGATCTGGTGTAAAATACACATATTTCAGGCCCTTAAACTTAATGACACATTTGCATGGATAAGCTAGCAAAAAAGTAGCACTTAGCTTCCTTGTCTCTTCTCTCATGCCCAAAAACATTTTCCGTCTTTCCTGGGTTATTCTAGTTACATCATCATATAACCATAAACGTTGACCACAAAAAAGTGATCCAGATTTTTTAAAGAATAGCCTCATAACTGCGTTAAGATCTTGTTCAAAGATAAAGTTAACAATTAAAGTTCCTCTTTCTTTAACTTCCATAGATGATTCCTCTAATATTGCCGTAAGATTTTGCAGATCTTTATCAGTAACCAAATTCTCACCCTTAGGTATATCTAAATTTCTTTTTGAAGTAGGTAAGAAGTATACTTTGTTTAAAGGCGGAATCTGATCTTGCGGATAGTTCAAACATTCTACCAAAAATTTTTTAAAAATCTCAATGGGTGATATTGCCGAAATCCTTGGGCAATTTAGAATTCTCAAGTTCAATCTTCTGTTAAAGTTCTCAATCATTTCTATTTTACGGGCTGTAGAATTTTGTTCTTTAACAATGGTGGTAATTGAGTTTTTCAGTGAAGCTGACTCAATTTGTATTTTATCCATGCATTCTTGCTTAACTTTTAGCAAACTTTCAGAAAAGTTATCCATTTTCTTAATCATTACCTCAACATCTGAGGCAGTCTTCTCCACCTTCACATCCATTCTCTTGATAGCCTCCAAAAGTATTTCCAGTGTCACTGCTGGGGTGCTTGTTAGTGCTCCTTCTCCTTCAGCAACCTTTCCTCCCAGCGTTCCAGCTAGGGCTGTAGCTCCTCCCATTGCCTGCTCCGGGGTCTCCAACTCCTCTCCCTCGGGGCCAAGCTCAACACTCTGCGCCTCTGCTGGACATGGGGGCGCAGAGAGATGCGGTGGAGACAACGATGTAAGCAGGTCCAAAGACCCGAGTGCTCCCTCACTCAGGTCCGACGCGGAACTCTCCCGCCGCGGGGACATCTGGGCGTCGGCTGGGCTCAGCGGCTGCAAAAACCGCTGAATTGACTGCTGGGCTGGAGACGATGTGAGCAGCGGCAAATGACCCGCTCTCACACTCCCCTTCCTCTCTTCGCATGAGGCATTCCGACAAGTAAGTATCTGGTTGAAGTATTAATATGAAGAAAAAACGCTAAGCCTGCCGAGCACAGCAACATAGCGTCCGCCATCTTGTATTTCTCCCCCCTTCCTGTAAAACTATTAAAGTAATTCCAACGAGGATGGCACTGCACCAGGAATGAAACCGAGCGGACTAGAGAGATTTAATGGGCCTTCTCCGTCACTATATGCTACGTTTCTGTGCTTCCTCTCAGTTCATTTTTGTTTGTTTCTAAATAAAGAAGATTGTGATGTGAAGGAAGCCATTTCCGTTAGAACTGTGTTCGTTATAAACAGTTCTATGCACTCTGCATGAAAATATGAACGTATTATCGCTTTAAAATCTTGCAAAATAATACACTTTCGTAAAACTTGGGCACCCTTTGATAATTTCTCTAACCGCTTTTGGAGTTTTTCGCCTTTTTTGCATAGTTTGCAGCTTGACCGCATAGTTAAGGGCTCCTTTTACGAAGGTGTGCTAGGGTTTTTAGCGTACGGTAGCTGAAAATCTAAAAAGGAGGCGGTAGTGGCTAGCACGCTTGGGAATTTAACGCGCACTATTAGTTAAGGCCCTAGCGCACCTTTGTAAAAGGAGCCCTAAGTAACTATCTATGTAATATATATTGCTTGTAAATATGTTTATGTGCTTCTATTGTTAACTTTAAAAAATGCAATAAAATCTATTTTAAAGAAACAACAAACTGTCAGTTGTATCATGATTCCCTGTCATTAGAATTATTACCCCCTGTTTTACTAAGGTGTGCTATGCGTTTTAGCGCACGTTTAGCGTGCTAAATATACGTGCATGCCAACCACTAACGCGTCCATAGACTAACATGCACGTGTTAGCATTTAGCGCATGGTTAGAAGGTGCTAATATTTAGCATGCACTAAAGTACTTAGTGCAACTTTGTAAATCTTGGAGCACAACTAATAAACTTTCCTGTGATAATTCTTAAGTGCTCAACCAACTCAGGATACGCTCATTCAGTGCTTGATCTCATAGCCACTTTCCTTGCATAAACAATTAATAATACATAAATTATAGTGATAAGTACTCAGATCCACAACTTAAGTGCTCTAATAGTGATATTAAGCAGAGGTTGTACAAGGGACCATCATAGCTTCTTATCAGTCCCTACTGACCTTAATAATGGCAATGAAGTTGAAAACTATTTCACTTAGCTGTACATATCCTTCATATACAACTCTCTGCTTCACCGATTCCAACTACTGTATTTATCGCTCCATAAGACGTACTTTTTCCATCCAAAAAAGTGAGTGAAAAAAGGGTGCGTCCTATGGAGCGGATACCCAAATCCACCCCCCCCCCTTACCTTCCAGGACCGCCACCTGTCCCTCGCCCGCCACCGCTGCTGGTTGCTCACTGCTGAAATTAGAAGAAGGGAAAGGGCAGGCAGGTGCAACGATTGCACGCCGCTGGCCCAGAAGCTGTTCGGGGTGCCGCACTGCTGAGCCTATAGTCCACTGTTCGGGGTGTCACGCTGCTGAGCCAAGAGTCACCCCCTCCCCCCCCCCCTGCTGATGCTGCTTTGGTGACGTGTCCTCACAGCAACAGCAACGGGAGATAATTAAATCCAGCGGGCGGGCAGGCAGGTTGGGGGGAGTAAAATTTGTGAATGCCACCGGACAACTCCTGCATATTCCGGACCTATCCTACTAAAGGTGCCAAAGATGAAAGACGTCTAGTCAAAAAGTACATTCCTGAAACTCACAGAGACTTCTACCACTGAATTGTAATTAAAGACAGGTCAGCAGAGGACAGAGGCTGGAAGACTGTGAGGGGAACAGGAGGGAGGGAGGAAGGGACAATTTTTGGGCCTGAGGAATTGTTGGAGGAGGAAGAGGACAAAGGCTGGAAGACATTGAGGGGGACATAGGAAGGAGGAAGGGACAATTGTTGGGAAGAAAGAAAGAAAGAAAGAAATCACCAGACAATAAAGGTAGGGAAAATGATTTTATTTTCAAATTAGTGATCAAAATGTGTCAGTTTTGAGAATTTATATCTGCTGTCTATATTTTGCACTTTATTTGTCTATTTTTCTATAGTTGTTACTGAGGTAATATTGCATATTTTAAAAAGTCATCTGCCTTGACACCTGTGCCCTGTCCCTGACTGCCCTATGCCCTGCCTCTGCCCATCCTGTCCTGTCCTACCACTAGACCACCAGAGGGGGGACAGGGTACAGAGCCTGGCAAGGAGTGTAGGGTTGGGTGCAGAGCCTGGCAGGGAGAACTTGGTTCAGAATGTTTTTTTTCTTGTTTTCCTCCTCTAAATCTAGGGTGCATCTTATGGTCAGGTGCGTCTTATGGAGCGAAAAATACGGTAATATTATTTTACTACCCGTGCATCTCTAAAACCATTGCGTTCCCTCTACTTGAGTTTCGCAAAAAAGATGCTTCCTCAGAAGGGATATAACAGTTGCATGGCTACAGGATTGCTCAAACACAGAAATGGCGTGGGGTGGGGGGAGCGGAGAGGTGCTGGCACCCTCTCCAAGACAGTGCCCAGGGTGGTCCACCCCCCCCCCGCTACCCCCTTATTATGCCACTGGGCAGGAATCTGACCACTTAAATTGATTTCCCGGGGCACTTAACCAAAAAATGCTGTTGAATATCCCTTCAAACCACCCATCTATAATGTGGGCAGATAAGGAGCAGTGTTGGGAGAGGCACTGGAGAGGAGCCCCAGGTTGTTTTTAAAATTTCTTCCACTTTGACCGGGTTAGCCTCCAAATTTTTCAAATCTATGTATCTGCTTTCCTGCTATAAAATCAGGGACATGGGAATATACAGTATGTTCTTTTTTTTTTCATGTACCAGTTTTCAAAGGAAAATGTGTGAGCTTAGTGCCTTTGAAAAGCAGCAAAGGAATTCAAGATGGCGCTTGCCTGCTAGGCCTCGCCTGGAGCAATGCTCCATGGGGAGACTTTCTCTGGACTCTTTGACTGCCTATGTAGGATTCTCTTCCATTACCTTAGTGTCTTCTATTCCGCCAATACCTTTTGGTTCTAGGCGGATTACAAAAGAATTGGTCTGGGCATACCCAGTGAAATGACAAGATAGATAATTATAAGAAAACTAGCTTTATAGCCCGTTACATTAACGGGTGCTAGAATATATGTGTGTTTGACTTTATTTCTTTCTCTCTCTGTCTCCTTAGCCGCTTTTTCCTATCCATTCTCCCTTATTTATACCTCCCCTGTGTCCACCACCATCCCTTCACTGCTCCCCTTATCCAGCAGCAGCCCTTCTCCCTTTGTTTTACCTCCCCCCTGTCCATCATCACCTCTTCCTGCTCCCTCTGTCCAGCAGTAGACCCCCCTTCATTTCCCCCCTGTCCATCAGCACCTCTTCCTGCTCCCCATGTCCAGCAGTAGGCCTCCCTTCATTTCCCCCCCCCCGTGTCCATCAGCACCTCTTCCTGCTCCCCCTGTCCAACAATAGGCCTCCATTCCTTCCCCCCGTCCATCAGCACCTCTTCCTGCTCCCCCTGTCCAGCAGTAGGCCTTCCTGCATTCCCCCCTGTCCATCAGCACCTCTTCCTGCTCCCCCTGTCCAGCAGTAGGCCTCCCTTCATTTCCCCCCCCTGTCCATCAGCACCTCTTCCTGTTCCCCCTGTCAAGCAATAAGCCTCCCTTCCTTTTTTCCCCCCACCTGTCCATCAGCACCCTTTCCTGCTCCCCCTGTCCACGGGAGTTAGTACAGGGCCGGTGTCTGCCATTCTCCCCAGAGTCCTTGTGCCCCCCCCCTTCCCTTCCCTTCCCACGGACCTGACTACCTACCCGGCGAGTCAAGCAGCGTATGCACCAGTCTTCACACGCTGCTTCGGGTCCTTCTACTGCCCTGATTTACTCTGGTACATCCCTGATGACATCATCAGAGACACAGCAGAGCAAATCAGGGAAGTAGAAGGGCCCGAAGCAGCGTGTGAAGACTGGTGCACACGCTGCTTGAATTGCCAAGGTATTCGGGTCCGCGGGAAGGGGGGTGAGCGGAAAAGGACACAGACTCCTGTGGTCTGTAGCGGAGGGTGGGCCTGCTCCATTTCAGCCGCAGGGAAGGCTCACTGTCCCAGCTCCTTACCCGTCCGCAGCCCGGGCCAGGCCTCCCGCGCTTTCTCAGCGGCCCGGCTCGCTCGGTTGTTGTTGTTTTTTTACTCCGCTTCCTGCATTCGCTGCTCTCAGTGACGTAATAAGCGCGCATGCGCACTTGTCTTGCCACATCCCGACAGAAAAGGGATCAGGGAACACGTGAGACAATTGCGCATGCGCGGCTAGCATTTTATTATTTAAGATAAGGAGACATGATACAAACTTTCAAGATCCTGAAAGGCATAGATAAGGTAGACAGGGACAGATTCTTCAGACTGTGGGGAACCACAAGTACAAGGGGGCATTTGGAGAAACTGAAAGGGGACAGGTTTAGAACCAATGCCAGAAAGTTCTTCTTCACCCAGAGAGTGGTGGACACATGGAACGCACTCCCGGAGGTTGTGATAGGGCAGAGCACGCTACGGGGGTTCAAGGAAGGTTTAGATAAATTCCTGAAGGATAAGGGGATTGAGGGGTACGGATAGAAGTAGTGATAGGTTTTAGGATGAGGCAGGGACCACTTAACAGGTCATGGACCTGATGAGCCGCCGTGGGTGCGGACTGCTGGGCGTGATGGACCTCTGGTCTGACCCGGTGGAGGCAACTTCTTATGTTCTTAAGAAGCATTAGGGTCTGGGGATATATTGAGGAGGTTAGTTTGACTTGACAAATTTGCTGAATAACTTGGTTTTCAATTCTCTCCTGAAGGTTTTGTAGGTGGACGTTGTGATCAGCAGGTTGGAGATCTGGTGATCTAGTTTTGTTGTTTGGGTGGCTAGTAGGTTGTCATACATTTTCTTGTGTTGTGTGCCTTTGATTGGGGGGTGAGTGAAGGGGGCATGTGTTCTCTTTGCTCTAAATGTGTTGTTCCTGGTGATAGGTCAAAAGCGCGCAACGACAAAGGCGCGCCGAAACCCAGCGCAGACAACTGAGCGCAAGGCGGAAGCGCGCCTAAGAAAAACAGTATTTTAAAGGGCTCCGATGGGGGTGTGTGTTTGTGGGGGAACCCCCCCCCCACTTTACTTAACAGAGATCGCGCCGGCGTTGTGGGGGGTTTGGGGGTTTGTAACCCCCACGTTATACTGAAAACTTCACTTTTTCCCTAAAAAAGAGGGAAAAAGTTAAGTTTCCAGTAAATGAGGGGTGTTACAACCCAAACAGTGTGCAATCCTCACTCAGCAGGATAAACCATTCAAAACAGAACAGACCAACTTGTGACGCTCTTCAATTTTCTTTATTCAAAAACTTTTCTTTTTTCTTATCATTCTTGCTCCAATGCTCAAATGCCCGACGGGACCCGTTTCGCCAAACTGGCTTTATCAAGGGTTCCAGCAAGGAGCACTTAATTTGGCTTGATAAAGCCAGTTTGGCGAAACGGGTCCCGTCGGGCATTTGAGCAAGAATGATAAGAAAAAAGAAAAGTTTTTGAATAAAGAAAATTGAAGAACGTCACAAGTTGGTCTGTTCTGTTTTGAATGGTTTATCCTGCTGAGTGAGGATTGCACACTGTTTGGGTTGTTCATTTTACCTCACTTCCTATCTTCAAGAACCTCTCCTGGGGTGTTACAACCCCCCAAACCCCCCCCAACGCCGGCGTGATCTCTATTAAGTAAAGTGGGGGGGTTCCCCACCAACACCCCCGGTCAGAGCCCCTTAAAATACTGTTTTTCTTCGGCGCGTTTCCGCCTTGCGCTAGGTTGTCGGCGCGCCTTTGTCATCACGCGCTTTAGTCTGTGAATCGTTGTTCCTGGTTAGGCGATTGTTTAGATAGGTTGATCCATCGCCATTCAGGGCTTTGAATAGGGGCACGCCCAAAAAGTACACACAGGGTCGGATTCTGTAAATGGCACCTAAATTAGCCGATGCCTAGAAAAATGGTGCTGGCTGCGTGTCTATCACGCTTGGGCCCAATGGCGCCCAACAAAGACTTAGGTGCCAATAATGTAGGCCAGGGTTTTACTAGCCTACATTGCAGGCACCTAAGTTCTTTAGGGAATCGCGCCTAGTAGTGCCTATGTCTTTCTCCACCCCAGAACAAGCCCAACTACGCATTAGGCGCTGCTAGGCACCATGCAATAGGCGCCTACCTTTTTTTTCAGTTATGAGCTTGTTAATGCTCATAATTGAAGCTATTAAGATCATTTGAGCAATTAGCACCCCCCCCCCGCCACCACCTTTTACAAAACCATAGCACGGTTTTTAATTCCAGCTGCGGTGATAACAGCTCTGACCCTCAAAGGAATCCTACGAGCATTGAAGCTGTTACTGTCAAGGCCAATACTATAAAGCGCGCTATGGCTTTGTTAAAAAAAAGTGGGAGGGGGTTAGTTAGGAATCTGGCCCATACTGTTGCTGAATTTTGGGGATGTGAGCCCAACTCGCACACCAGAACTTACATCAGATTTCAGTTGGTAGAAGTCCTCGTCTCCAAAGTTGTGTCCCCAAAGTTGAGTGCCCAGCCCGGAGCCTTCTTTATAGAACAGAACTGAACAGATTTTTCCGAGCACCATTTACCGAATTTGTTCCAATATGGCTACATAAACTCATGAAGTACCGGGTAAAACTTTCATGGGCTGTGGGGCGTGGGGAGGGAATTGTTTATAAAGAAAACCAAGAGTTGTCCACGTCATGCCTGACGTTATCTGGAGAAGTCTTTTGAAGATTTGACTCTTTGGCCCAAGAAAGGAAGGAAGGGACTTCCTTTTTAACCTAGCTGTAAGACATTTTCCCCCACTCTCATTTGTATAAGAGCACACTTTTCTTTGTGCAATGATGTTTGGCAGCTAATGGTTTCCAAAACATAAAAATTTCACAATCAAGTATCCCCCCGATGATAAAGTTTAAATCATAAAGCTGCAGTGGTCTGCTAGAAAGCATGAAAAATGGCAATAAAAACAGTGAAACACTCTCCTTTTTTTTTTTTGCTTGTCTTTTCCCCAAAGGACAAGGGAGTTCCAAGAAAAATTGGAGAGAATTGCAAAACTAAAATGGGAATCTTGTCTTTGGAATTTAATTGCATGAGGAGAAACATATGTTCTACTGTAAATGCATTTGTGGCCAAGTCTCCAAGAAAAAAAAAAAAAAATACCGACACACTTGCCCTGTGCGGTTTGCTCGCAGACTTATCCTAAAAATGATCTGAAGTGGGGAATGGATGCTCACAATTAAGAGTAGCCCGAGAGCCCGTCTCGATGGGCGAACGATAACATGGGGCTGGGAGCCCTAGGTCGCCCACGAGGCAGGGTTTGCAGAGGGAGAATTAGGAATAGGAAGTATTAACAGGGAGGGGGTGGTTCGCGCCATTAAACGGGCGCGGGATCGGTTAAGTAATAATATGGGTGGCACGGAGGAGGTCTTAAAGCCGGGACCTTGGAGGACTTGGTTTTTCGGGGTCCTCCAGGGCGGCTTTTTCCCACCCACCCGCCCTTTATTGGTGGCCTTGGTAGCTCGGATGGCGGGTCTCCCGAGCTACTGGGTGCTGGGACTCATCCGGCGATGAGCGGTTGGCCGGCGGGGAGCTGTGCTTGGGGGTCTATTGACCCGGTTATAGGGGCATGAGGGCATGCCACCCCTCAGACTCTTGCTGTTTATGGCGGGGCCGGGGGCAATTTATTGATGGTTACACCGGGTAGCTCGGGAGGAGCTTGCAGATGTTGTTCTATTGAAGTTTAATGTGTTGAGGATGTTAATATATGCAAATTAATTTATTTGTTGTTTTAATTAATAAATTGAGCTGCGGCTATATTCCAAAGTATATGTGTGGTCTCTCAATCATTGGGATAGGATATAGGGAGGTGGGGGTGTATGGGCGGTAGTAGGGGCTATCCAGATCCCGCTGTTATTGCATTTAAAAAGCTCTCTCAAAGTCTTAAAACGTTTAAAATGGAGCTCTCGGGTTATTCACAACAAAGTTGGATTTGGGAGAGTCTTTGGACGTCATGTACCTGGACTTCAGTAAAGCTTTTGACAGTGTCCCACACCGCAGGCTGCTACGCAAGATGGAATCGATGGGGTTAGGAGAGACACTAACTGCATGGGTCAATGATTGGCTGAGTGACTTCAGAGGGTGGTGGTTAATGGTACCCTCTCTAAAACATCGGAGGTGACCAGTGGAGTGCCGCAGGGCTCGGTCCTGGGTCCACTCCTTTTCAACATATTCATATGGGATCTGATCAAGGGCTTCAAGGTAAAATAACACTATTCGCCGATGACGCCAAACTATGTAATATAGTAAGTGAATGCAGTTTACAGAATTATATGGCGCAGGACCTGCTTACATTGGAAAGTTGGTCCTCAACCTGGCAGCTAGGCTTCAATGCTAAGAAATGTAAGGTCATGCACCTCGGAAGCGGAAATCCATGCAGTACGTACTTCTTGAATGGAGAAACTTTAACTAGGACTTCAGCAGAACGAGATTTAGGAGTAATCATCAGTGCAGACATGAAAACTGCCAATCAAGTGGAGAAGGCTTCATCTAAGGCAAGGCAGATATTGGGTTGTATCAATAGAAGTTTCGTCAGCCGAAAGCCTGAAGTCATAATGTCGTTGTACAGGGCCATGGTGAGACCTCATCTGGAGTACTGTGTGCAATTCTGGAGGCCACATTGCAGTAAAGATGTGCGCAGAATTCAATCGGTTCAGCGGACGGCCACCAGGATGATCTCGGGGCTCAAGGTCTCTCGTACGAAGAGAGACTGAACAAATTGCAGCTCTATACTCTCGAGGAACGTAGGGAGAGGGGAGACATGATCGAAACATTTAAGTACCTCACGGGACGTGTTGAAGTGTAAGATGATATTTTCTTTCTCAAGGGACCCTCGGCCACAAGAGGGCACCCGCTCAAACTCAGGGGCGGAAAATTTCATGGCGACACCAGAAAGTATTTCTTCACAGAGAGAGTGGTTGATCATTGGAACATGCTTCCAGTGCAGGTGATCGAGGCAGACAGCATGCCAGACTTTAAGAATAAATGGGATACCCATGTGGGATCCCTACGAGAGTCAAGATAAGGAAATTGGGTGATTAGGGCATAGACAGGGGGTGGGTAAGCAGAGTGGGCAGACTTGATGGACTGTAGCCCTTTTCTGCCGTCATCTTCTATGTTTCTATGTTTCTAAGATTAAGGGGGTCTTTTACTAATGCTTAGCATAAATTAATGGGTATTAGCATATGTTATCTGCTGCATGGCCCACAGGAATAAAATGGACCAGGCTGCAGTTGGCATGCATTAACAAAAGACCCATTTAATTTGCATACACTGGAAACCCAGCACATTTGAATTTGCATTGTAGATATCTTGAAAACCCAGCTGACTGGGCCCGATCTTGTTCAACATCTTCATAAGAGACTTGACAGAAGGGCTCCGAGGAAGAATAACATTATTCGCCGATGATGCCAAGCTAAGCAATGTAGTGAACAAGAGCACAACAGACAATAATTCAATGGCAGATGATATGATGCATGACCTACTTCTACTGGAGCACTGGTCTAGGTCCTGGCAATTCAGTTTCAATGCCAAAAAATGCAAAGTCATGCACCTGGGAAGCCGAAATCCATGCAAGATTTACACCCTAAATGGCGAGATCTTGACAAAAACTGAAGCAGAAAGAGACTTAGGGGTGATTGTCAGGGAAGACATGAAGTCTGCAAATCAAGTTGAGCAAGCTTCATCCAAAGCAAGGCAAATCATAGGTTGCATACGCAGGAGTTTCGTCAGCTGTAAACCTGAAGTCATTATGCTACTGTATAGATCCATGATGAGACCGCACCTGGAGTACTGTGTGCAATTTTGGAAGCCGCATTACCGCAAGGATGTGCTGAGACTGGAATCGGTCCAGAGAATGGCCACCAGGATGGTCTCGGGACTCAAGGATCTCCCATACGAGGAGCGGTTAGGGAAGTTGCAGCTCTACTCACTAGAGGAACGTAGAGAGAGGGGAGATATGATCGAGACATTCAAGTACCTCACAGGTCGCATCGAGGTGGAAGAGGATATCTTCTTTTTCAAGGGTCCCGCGGCAACAAGGGGGCATCCGTGGAAAATCAAGGGCGGGAAACTGCACGGTGACACTAGGAAGTTCTTCTTCACTGAAAGGGTGGTTGATCGCTGGAATGGTCTTCCACTTCAGGTTATTGAGGCCAGCAGCGTGCCAGATTTTAAGGCCAAATGGGATAGACATGTGGGATCTATCTGCAAAGATAGATAGGGAGGGTCATTGGAGTGGGCAGACTTGATGGGCCGTGGCCCTTATCTGCCGTCTATTTCTATGTTTCTATGACATGTTTGGGAAGCCCCGACTTGCAGGCATATTTTAAATTAGTTTCATGTAATTACAGGTAAGTGTTCTGAACTATTGCTAAAATCGGCTTCGTTCCATTAAGGTACGCTTAATAAATTATTAACTTTAGGAATTTAGCAGATTTTAGAGGTTACCCAAAAAGAAAATCAACCCCCAACTGTACAAAGCCGCGCTAGCGTTTTTAGCGCCGGCCGGGGCGGTAACAGCTCAGCTGCTCATAGGAACTCTATGAGCGTTGGAGCTGTTCCCGTCGTGGCCAGCACTAAAAACGCTGGCGCGGCTTTGTAAATGCGGGGAAAATAAAAGAAACATTTGTCATAGACAAACGCCCTCTTTTATAAAGGTGCGCTATGCTTTTTAGCGCACGCTACATATTACCGTGCGCTAAAGACACGCTAAACGCTAATGCGTGCATGTTATCCTAGGTTCATAGTCTGCACTGCTCCCGCTGCTCATAGGAACTCTATGAATGTCTGGAGCAGCGCAAGGCATTCAGCGTGCTGGCCAGTGCTAAAAAAATGCTATCGCGGTTTTGTAAAAAAGGGGGGTAGTATGTTTATAGAAACATAGACATGACGGCAGAAAAGGGCCACGGCCCATCTAGTCTGCCCACACTAATGGCCCACCCCCCTAACTACTTCCATGAAGAGATCCCACATGCCAATCCCATCTTTTCTTAAAATCTGGCACGCTGCTGACCTCAATTACCTGTTGTGGAAGATTATTCCAGCGGTCAACCACCCTTTCGGTGAAGAAATATTTTCTGGTGTCGCCATGAAATTTCCCACCCCTGATTTTCAACGGATGCCCTCTTGTTGCCGTGGGTCCTTTAAGGAAAAAGAGATCCTCTTCCACCTCGATACGGTCCGTGACATATTTGAACGTCTCGATCATGTCTCCCCTCTCTCTGCGTTCCTCGAGTGAGTACAGCTGCAACTTACCCAGTCGTTCCTTGAGTCCTGAGACCATCCTGGTGGCCATTCGCTGAACCGACTCAACTCTCCGCACATCTTTTTGATAATGCGGCCTCCAGAATTGTACACAGTATTCCAGATGGGGTCTCACCATGGACCTATACAACGGCATTATGACCTCGGGCTTACGGCTGACGAAACTTCTATGGATACAGCCCATGATTTGTCTAGCCCTGGATGAAGCTTTCTCCACTTGATTGGCAGTCTTCATGTCTTTGCTAATGATCACCCCCATGTCACGTTCTGCTACAGTCCTTGCTAGGATCTCACCATTTAGGGTGTAAGTCCTGCATGGATTTTTGCCGCCAATATTTGCGTGGGTTAGGGGCAATTCATGAATAACTTTTAGGCCGGCTCTGACCCACCCCACCTCCCTTCCACCTTCCCCTGGCATCTCAGACCTTACCTGGTGGTCTAGCGGTCTTTCGGGGCAAGAGTGATCTTCCTACACTCCTGCCCTATGCAGATCACTCATACAAAATGGCTGCCGAGAGTTCCCGTAGTCTCTCGAGACTACGACGAGAACTCACAGCAGCCATTTTGTATGAGTGATCAGCACGGGGCAGGAGCATAGGAAGATCGCCCCTGCCTGAAAGACCGCTAGATCACCAGGTAAGATCCAGGGAGGTCCGGGAGGCGGGAGGGAGGTGGGGGCAATTACGGTTTTAGGAAATCGCGAATAATCGAAATCGCAAGTCCTAAAACCGCTAATCCCGATATCCCGCTTAATTCAAAAGGTCACAGCGGCTTACAAAATTAAAAAATATATAGAAAAAAATACCAATATTAAAAGAAAAGATATTACAATCAACCGAGAAAACCATTCAATTCAATTAAAACAAGCAATAAATAGATAGTTAAGAAAACTAACCCCCTCTTTTATGGACGCATAGCGCGGGTTTTAGTGCCGGCAGCGCTGGTAACCGCTCCAACGCTCATAGGAATTCTATGAGCGTCGGAGCGGTTACCGCTGCTGCTGACACCAAAACACACGCTATGCGTTCATAAAAGAGGGGGTAAAGTAAACACACTATACCAGCGCCCGGTATCTACTCGAAATGCTTGCTGAAAAACATAAGTATTCAAAAGTGATTTAAACCTGAGAAAACATTGCTCAGCCTCAATACAAGGTGGAAGATTATCCCTCTTTTACGAACGCATAGCATGGGTTTTCTAATCAAAATCGGCTTTCAATCCCCTCATGAAGACATATCAATACCATGAGAGTCGACTTTTTTTCTGTCACCACCCCTTCGCTTTGGAACTCAGCCCCGAACTATATAAGAGAGATTACATCATTAGATAACTTCAAATCTAGTCTAAAAACATTTCTTGATGGTTCTTTTTAAGGATGTCTTAAGCCAACGCTAGTCCAGCCAATTTGGCTGATATCTGGATCGATTTTTCACTCCGTCAAAAATGACATAGACTAGGGGACACTCGATGAAGTTACAGGGAAATACTTTTAAAACCAATAGGAGGACATTTTTTTCTCACTCAGAGAATAGTTAAGCTCTGGAACACGTTGCCAGAGGATGTGGTAAGAGCGGTTAGCGTAGCTGGTTTTAAGGAAGGGATGGAAAACCTTTCATACGCCGAGAGATTGGAGAAACTGGGTCTCTTTTCCCTGGAGAAGAGGAGACTCAGAGGGGATATGATAGAGACTTACAAGATCATGAAGGGCCTAGAGAGAGTAGAGAGGGACAGATTCTTCAAACTTTCAAAAATATAAGAACAAGAGGGCATTCGGAAAAGTTGAAAGGGGACAGATTCAAAACAAATGCCAGGAAGTTCTTCTTTACCCAACGTGTGGTGGACACCTGGAACGTGCTTCCAGAGGACGTAATAGGGCAGAGTACGGTACTGGGGTTTAAGAAAGGATTGGACAATTTCCTGCTGGAGAAGGCGATAGAAGAGTATAGATAGAGGATTACTGCACAGGTCCTGGACCTATTGGGCCGCCGCGTGAGCGGACTGCTGGGCGCGATGGACCTCAGGTCTGACCCAGCGGAGGCATTTCTTATGTTCTTATGGACAAGTTCCTGGAGGAAAAGTCCATAGACTATTATTGAGAAAGACATGGGGGAAGCCACTGCTTGCCCCTGGATTGGTAGCATGGAATGTTGCTACCATTTGGGGTTCTGGAAACTTGCTATTCTTAGGATTCTGAATGTAATGTTGCTACTATTTGGGTTTTGGCCAGGTACTTGTAACCTGGATTGGCCACCATGAGAATGGGCTACTGGGCTTGATGGACCATTTGTCTGACCCAGTAAGGCTATTCTTATGTTCTTATCTGTGTTCCCCCTTCCTTATGTTTTTCCCATTTATCGTTCTTTTCTTTACAAAATTTGTAGCTCTTCCTTTTCCTTATATGCCCGTTTGTCAATGTCTGTATCGTAGGTCTTGTTCTTTCCCCCTATATGATGTTTTTATGTATTATTTTAATATTTTTATAAAAACCGCTTTGAATATTGATAAGGCAGAATATCAAATGTTAATAAACTTAAAACCGAAATATGTCTTCTTTTTTCTCTGACAAAGATGAGGAAAGGGGTGGCATGAATGCTGCTCCTTCCCCCAGCTTTTAAAAAAACATTTCTTCATAATAAAGTACTTACCTGAATAATGATTACAAAGCCATGTTTAGAAATTTTCATGCTATAGAATTATTGGTAAGTGGGTTTAAAAAAAAAACACCTTGGAGGTACATAAGAACATAAGAAATGCCTCCGCTGGGTCAGACCCGAGGTCCATCATGCCCAGCAGTCCACTCACGCGGTGTCCCAACAGGTCCAGGACCTGTGCAGTAAATTTCTATCTATACCCCTCTATCCCCTTTTCCAGCAGGAATTTGTCCAATCCTTTCTTGAACCCCAGTACCGTACTCTGCCCTATTACGTCCTCTGGAAGCGCATTCCAGGTGTCCACCACAGGTTGGGTAAAGAACTTCCTAGCATTCGTTTTGAATCTGTCCCCTTTCAACTTTTCTGAATGCCCTCTTGTTCTTTTATTTGTTGAAAGTTTGAAGAATCTGTCCCTCTCCACTCTCTCTATGCCCTTCATGATCTTGTAATTCTCTTTCATATCCCCTCTAAGTCTCCTCTTCTCCAGGGAAAAGAGACCAAGTTTTTCCAATCTTTCAGCGTATGAAAGGTTTTCCATACCCTTTATCAAGCGTGTCGCTCTCTTCTGAATCCTCTTGAGTATCGCCATATTCTTCTTTAGGTTCGGCGACCAATATTGGACGCAGTACTCCAGATGCGGCCGCACCATTGCCTGATACAATGGCAGGATAACTTCTTTCATTCTGGTTGTAATACCCTTCTTGATTATACCTAGCATTCTATTCGCTCTCTTAGCGGCAGCTGCGCACTGTGCCGTCGGCTTCATTGTCATGTCCACCTTAATGGAGAATGTAGTAGCCTGCTGTGGCATTGTGAGTTCTTTTTTTTTTTCATAAATTTTTTATTTTTCAAAACATATACAAAGTATACAAATAATTATTATAAATATGCAAATATACAAAAGATAACTTAAACATGAAACAGACTAGTTGTACGTGTCGCAGTTAGTAAACGGGAAGATAGATTATGTATAAGTTTAATTATAAGTCAATTTATAAGATTAATTATGTCAATACAACCAGTGTCTCATGTCAACCAAATCCAGCAGGGCCAGTACATATAATTTCAGCTGAGAGTAGACGTATAAAGCTTAGAAGAGAGTTCCCAATGAGCTTCATACTGAGCATCCCAAGCGACTTAATTAACTGACAGGAAGTGACTCTCTGTATATTTTATAAATATTACATTGATATTACCTTGAGATAATTTATGTCAACGGTCCAAGTCCCAATAAAGTTGAGCAGGTCTCCATACTTTGAGAAAAAGCTAATATAATGATGTTTTTCAGCTATTACACTTTCAAATTTGTTGGTTATGCATACCGTGTTCCACTATACAATTCTACCTTAGATAATAATAATAATAATAATAATAACTTTATTTTGTATACCGCCATACCCAGAGAGTTCTAGGCGGTTCACAGCAATTAATCAAGATTACAAACGATGAGATCATTGGAATTAACATTTTAGGAATGTAGAGGCCATTGAAGTTGATAGGAATATACAAGAATGTACAAGGAATATACAAGAATGTACTTCCAACAGTGCAAGATGTTTTTAGTAGCCAAGAATAATAAAATGTTAAGTAAACGAGCATTGGGTTCGGGCATAGAATACGTGAGACCATGTTGTCCAAGAATAATAATTTTAAGATGGAAGAGCATTGTGAGCTCGGATCTCTTAGTGCTTTTATAGTTTCTTAAGTGCCAGGGATGTTCGACAAAGTCAGATTGCAGCGTTGGTTGACACCCCCGACCCCTATATCTCATTTTCTTCTACACTTCTCCCTCCCCATTCGCGGTTTCCCTACTTGCGATTTCACATAATCGCGATTTTTTTGGGGGGGGAGGAGGGAAACCCCCCCCCCATATTTTTGTCTTCCCCGGCATCCCGGCCTTACCTGGTGGCCTAGCTGATTTTCAGGGCAGGAGCGATCTTCTTACGCTCCTGCCCCTTGCAGATAGCCATTAGGAAATGGCTGTGGGGAGTTCCCGTAGTCTCTCGAGAGACTACGGGAACTCCCCACAGCAATTTCTTAATGGCTATCTGCACGGAGACTACGGGAACTCCCCACAGCCATTTCTTAATGGCTATCTGCACGGGGCAGGAGCGTAGGAAGATTGCTCCTGTCCTGAAAACCAGCTAGACCACCAGGTAAGGCCGGGATGCCAGGGGAAGGCGGAAGGGAGGCGGGGGTGGGTCAGAGCCGGATATTCGCGGTTTTTCGCCATTCGCGGTCCGGCTCTGCCCCTATCCCCCGCGAATAACGAGGGAGAAGCAAATACAAACCAGCTACAAGCTTTTGAATTAGGTTACAATGTGTGGGTGGGGTGGAGGGACAGGGACAGGGCCAGGGACTTGTCCAGCTATCAACATTTCCAGCGCTTTACTGCTGTTAATTATTTAAAATTTTTTTTTATGACAACTGCACTGTACGATATTTTACTTATTATGCTAGCGGCGTTTTGGTCCAAATTCTGTAACCGGCGCCTAATGTTAGGCACCTATTTTGGAGGCGTCCAACTAGAGAAGCGCCTATCAAAATTGAATAGCAAGCTCAATTAAGCTTATTAATCAGCAATAATGGAGACTTAGGCGCCTATCAAGAAAGAGCAATTCTGTTAACGAGGCGCCTCGAAAAATTTTGGCGGCCTTCAAAAAAAGGCGCTATGCATGTTAGGCGTGGGCACGGCTACGTGTTAGGCGCCTTGTTACAGAATCGCTGCTCTTAAGCGTGCTTCAGCGCTCCCCTGGGCGCCTAAATTTTAGGTGTGTCTTGAGTTGGCCCACTTTTTGGGCGCCTCCAAAATAGATGCCGCTCGGCGCGATTCACTAGACAGCAGCCAATTTTACTTGAATCGCGCTGTACGGTGCCTATTTCGGCGTCTAACTTTTGGGCGCTTCTTATAGAATTTGCCCCTTTGTGCCTTGCGGGTTAGATCTACAATTTGATAAAATGGATCCCACTTTGTGCTGCCTGACTTTTTGCTGATTTTCGCACTTCACTGTCAGCCATTAGTATAATTTTTTCTGCCTCTTGGTCCTACATAGTCTAGTCTCCCCTCTTGGGCCCCATGTAGATGGGAGAGTCATATATACCAGTGGTCTCAAACTCGCGGCCCAGGGGCCACATGCGGCCCGCCAGGTACTATTTTGCGGCCCGCAGCCTCTACTAGTGCTGCTCGCTCTTTGCAGTGTCCTCTGGCTTCCCCCTGGCCTCCCTCTCTTACCTTCAGATAATTACTGCGGCCTGCAGAGAGAATTGCCGGTGCTGCAGCGATCCTTGCAGGCCGTGGTCTTCAGCAGCATGTTCCCTCTGCCGCAGTCCTGCCCCTGACGTCAGAGGAGGGGCGGGTCTGCGGCAGAGGGAACGTGTTGCGGAAGCCGATGGCAGCCTGCAAGGAACGTTACAGCACCGGCGATCCTCTCTGCAGGCTGCGGTAATTAACTGAAACTAAGACTGGAAGGCCAGGGGGGAAGCTGGAGGATGCTGCAAAGAAGTGGGGAACATGCAAGCCTTCAGGGGAGGGGGGGGGGAGATTTATAAACTATAAAGAGTTTTACCTCATGCAAAATTGTAATTTCTTTAATAAGACATTAACTATTTTTTCTGTGGCCCTCCAAATACCTACAAATCCAAAATGCGGCCCTGCAAAGGGTTTGAGTTTGAGACCACTGATATATACCTAGATTTGTCCTATGCCTGATCCAATGAGAAATAGCTACACACATGTTTCAACCTGAATATCCAGCTGGTTAAACTTACACTTCACTATGTAGGCATCTTTTGTTGCTGAGGACATGCTTGGCGATCCCTACTGCCATGCACAGAGGCCTCTGTGTTCGGATGCCTTTCACCAGTTCTGTGTCCATAGCTAACCTCTTTTGAAAATCAGGCCTCGAGTGAGCTCTGAGCACGTTCACAAAGCCCCTTTTGTGCCTTTTGTCATACTCGCCGTTAGTCTTTAACTCGTTTGGACTGAGTATAACAAATTTGCTCTGGTGCGTTGGCTTGGGTGACTTTGTTATGGAAAGAGAAAGAAAGAAAGAAGAAGAAAAAAAAAAAGAAACCCCTCACGTTACCTGCTTCTGTTTTTCCAATTTCCTGCTGGAATTCTGAAGTGAACTATAGGCGCCTTGAGCCAAAGTGTTTGGCTAAGCTTAAAGGTCTCGGATGACAGAGACAGTCATGAGCTTCGAATGAGAAACATGTGGACTGACATTCGCCAGTTTTGTACACAGGAGATAATTCTATAAAGTAGGTGATAACATTAATGTGTTGATTGCACATATATATGATTAGAATATTAGCGCTATATCTTTTTTGAGATACGGCGACCAGAACTGCACAGAGTATTCAAAGGGCGGTCGTACCATAGAGCGACACAAGATTACATTACATTACAGATTTCTATTCCGCCATTACCTTTCGGTTCAAAGCGGATTACAAAAAGAGTTATGGAAGAAGGGTTACAACGTTAGATCAGAGAAGGTTTCCAAGAGAGGGAAAAGTAGGATCTGGGGTTAGGGAGGGGATGGTAAGAGGGGGGTTAAGATCATGATAACATTTTCATCTTCCTTTTCCATTCCTTTCCTGATAATTCCCAACATTCTATTTGCTTTCTTAGCAGCCGCCGCTCATTGAGCTGAGGGTTTCAACGCATCCTCAACGATGACACCTAGATCCTTTTCCTGGGCCGTAACTCCTATACTAAAATAGTTTGGGTTCCTCTTTCCCGCATGCATCACTCTCCACTTGCTCACATTAAGCATCATCTGGCATTCCGATGCCCAGTCTCCCAGTTTCGTACAGCCCTCTTGCAATTTTTCGCAATCCTCTGGCGATTTAACAGTTTTGAATAAATTTGAGTCATCAGCAAATGTAATTATCTCACTAGTTATTCCCATCTCTAGATCATTGATTAATATGCTGAAAAGTAACAGTTTCGGCACAGATCCCTAGGGAACCCCACTATTTATCCTTCTCCAGTGAGAATAGTGACCATTTAAACTAAAGTAAACTTTAAGTTTATATACCGCATCCTCTCCATAATTATAGAGCTCGACACGGTTTACAAAAGCTTAATATAAGGAAGGAACAGCATAATGGGGTTGGAGGTTGAGTATAGGGGGGAAGAGAGCTTTACATTTTTGTGAATAGCCTAGTTTTTAGATGCTTTCGGAATAGTTGGAAGGAGCCCAGATTCCGTAGTGCGGCAGAAAGGTTATTCCAAATCCCTGTGATTCTGAAGAAGAGAGATTTCCCTAATCTTCCCGCATAGATGATACCTTTTAGGGAGGGGAAGGATAGTTTAAGTTTTTGGGAGGATCTGGAGGATTCCAAGAAAGTGGAATTAGGGGGAGGGAGGATGCCGTGTAGGATCTTAAAAGCTATGCAGGTGCATTTAAAATGGACCCTGGAAATTACTGGAAGCCAGTGAAGTTTGGATAGAAGTGGGGAAACATGATCAGATTTGCTTTTTGCGAAGATCAGCTTGGCTGCAGTGTTCTGAATCCGCTGTAGTGTTTGGAGACTTTTTTTGGTTAGACTTAAATAGATGGAGTTACAGTAGTCTATCTCTGTAGTCTATTTTCTGTTTTCTATCTTTTAACCAGCTCTTAATCCATAATAGGACATTATCTCCTAGCCCAAGACTTCCTAATTTCCTCAGGAATCTTCCACAAGGTTCTTTGTCAAATGCCTTTTAGATATATAGGTTGGGCAGATTAGATGGACCATTCGGGTCTTTATCTGCCGTCATCTATTATGTTACTGCTCACCTTTATCCACATGTTTATTCACTCCTTCAAAGAAACGTAGTGGATTGATGAGGCAAGATTCCCCCCCCCCCCTTTCTTCCCGACCTCTCCTGCCATGCCTGTCCCCTTCCCTTCCCCTGCATCTTTTTAATTTTCCAGACGAGAGCTCAGCATGAACGGGCTAACCCTCTGATGTCGCTTTCTAGGCGCGGGGGCCACAGAAGTGACAGCAGAGAGAGGCGACACGGACGCGGGCAGCACGTTCGTAATGCTGCTGGTGCCGGAAAAATTAAAGAGCTATGATGGATGGGAAGGGGCGCACGCACGCAGCAGAGCGGTCAGGAAGGAGGGGGGTGCCTGTGCCCTATACAAAGGCCGCACCCAGAGCGGGAAACCCCCCTCCCCCCCCCCCGCACCTCTCTTACTACACCAGTGCATAAATATAGTTTGAGTTGAACAAGGGTTAAACTGGATCTTCCTTAGCTTCTGAGTCTGCCCTGAAAACCGGTCCAGCTATCTTTGAGAGCTGACTCAACCACCCATATTTAGAAGAACTTGTGTTGCCTTGGTAAGATGCAGTACAATACCAGTCATATACAGTGATGCCTTGGAATCCGAACTTAATCCGTTCTAGAACCCCGTTCAAGTTCCAAAGCGTTCGAGTTCCAAGACAGTTCTTCCCATTGAAAATAATAGAAACTGGATGAATCCGTTCCTGGGTCCCACAAACTCAAATTTTAACAGTAAATACACTGGATTTGAAGGTAAAAAAATTAACAAATATTCCAAAGCAGCATTCAGATTCTGGGGCACAAACACTCACATACAATGTGCAGGGTGTTTGGATTCCAAAGAAGAGTTCGGATTCTGGGGCAAAATTTCGCTTGAATTTTTAGTTTGGATTCCAAGTTGTTCGAGAAATTGAAAGGGGAGAGGTTTAGAACAAACGCCAGGAAGTTCTTTTTCACACAGAGGGTGGTGGATACATGGAACGCGCTACCAGAGGATGTGATAAACAGGAGCACGTTACAGGGGTTCAAAGAAGCTTTGGATAGGTACTTGGAAGACAAAGGGATTGAGGGGTACAGATAAGAGTAGAGGTAGATTATAGGGATGGGATTAGAGGTAAATTACAAAATTAATCAGGGACCACTGTTCAGGCACTAGGCCTGATGGGCCGCGGCGGGAGTGGACCGCTGAGCAAGATGGACCTCTGGTCTGACTCAGCGGGGGCAACTTCTTATGTTCTTATGAGTACTGGGGTGTTCGGATTCCAAGGTATCACTGTACTACAGTAGACTCATATGGTTGACAGTGAATAGCACCCATATTCCAATTCATTTACATTTTTTGGCTACATTGCTAGGAGGTGGAAGCGGTGTCAGGTCAAAAGCGCGCCGGGACAAAGGCGCGCCCAGACAATTGAGCGCAGCGCAGGGGTGCACGCCGCAGAAAATTACAGTTTTTAGGGCTCCGACAGGGGGGCGTGGGGGGGAACCCCCCCACTTTACTTAATAGAGATCGCGCCACATTGTGGGGGCGTTGTGGGGGGTTTGGGGGGTTGTAACCCCCCCATTTTACTGAAAACTTCACTTTTTCCCTGTTTTTAGGGAAAAAGTGAAGTTTACAGTAAAATGTGGACGGTTACAACCCCCCAAACCCCCCATAACGCCGGCGCGATCTCTATTAAGTAAACTGGGGGGGCTCCCCAACAAAACCCCCCGTCGGATCCCCTAAAAACTGTCATTTTCTTCGGCGCGCGCCCCCATCTTGCATTCAGTTGTTGGCGCGCGCCTTTGTCTTTCGCGGGGTTGTCTATGAACCGGGGGAAGCAGCTAGAACAAGAACATCTTTATAAATGGACCCTGATCTATACTTGTATATTCCATTGCGGTATGAAGGCTTTTTCTCTCCTCTAGGTATGAAGCCTGGCGGGGGACCAGCTGTCCTGAATCCTAAGATGAAAATACTCCTGTAAATCCTTCTCGTAAAAATGCCTGCCATATTCCCAAAACATATCTCAGATAGCTTCCGTTGAGGACCCAGAGGCTAAAATAAGTCGCATGAACTCAGAAACCTCTGATTGCAGTCTACGTGCTTCTCTAATGAACACCACGTAAGATTGAAATGAATGTATTTCAAAAATGAAACAGCTTTTTTTTTTTAAAGGGGCCTGCCCCCTAAACTGTAGTAATAATAATAATTTATTCTTATATACCACCAAACCATCAGTTCAAGGCGGTTCACAACAAGAAGACGCTGTACAAACAGTGAATTAGATTCATGAGCATATCAAATATTTCTCAGAGAATACAAATGGCAATCAAGTCACATATTTATCAAACAGGTAAGTTTTATGAATTTTTTTGAATAAATAGTAAGACTGAGCTTGGGGAATAAGAGCGTTCTAACATGAATTCATTGCACTGGCCTGGAATGCAAAAGTTTTTCCTAAGAATCTCTTGCTGCGACATGCTTTTACCGATGGGAACATAAACCAATAGGTTTTTCGTGTATTCTCATTTGAATTATAAAATTCAAAGTGGGAAGCAGATACAGCCAAATTCAAACAAAACTCTAGCCTCCAATGGCAACCAGTGAAGCTTTAGATAATAGGGGCTTACACGGTCATATTTTTTAAGGCCAAAAATCAAACGGACTGCTGCATTTTGTACTATTCTGAGTCTATTAAGAGTTTAAAAAAAAAAAAAAAATAAGATCCCAGATAAACAATATTACAGTAGTCCAGAACAGAGAAAATTGATGACTGAACCAGTAACCTAAAAGACGTTAAATCAAAATATTTTTTTTAATAGTACGTAGCTTCCACAGTACAGAAAAGCATTTTTAAATCTGTAGATCAGTATGGTCGTTAAAAGATAACGAGCAATCTCGCGTAACGCCTGATATTTTGATCGTAGTAGCTACTGAATAATTTTGACCATTTAAATGGAGTACATTTTGATTGATTTGTCCATTAGGACTAGCAAGAAAAAACTTTGGGCTCCTTTATCAAGGCATGCTAGCGGAGTTAACGCGCGCGACTTTTCATCACGCGCTAACCCCACGGCTAGCGCGGCCGGCGGTTTAGCGCACGGTATTACGCACGCGCCTTTGTAAAAATTTGCAAAAAAAAAAAAACGCCCCAACAAAAAACCTTTGATTATTAATGTGTTATCTGCTGACCAGTGGCATAGTGAGGGGGAGGGGTGCCCGAGGCGGTGACACCCCCTCCCGCCCTCTTCCCTGTCCCCCCTCCCCCCCGGTGTGCCCCTTGTCATAACATTTTCGTAATGGACCGACAAGTGAGTTCCACAATTTGACCCCCGCACAGCAAAAGGCCATTTTATTGGTCTGAGTATATTTTGGATTTGTTTTTAATAATGCTACATTCATTATGCCACTACCCCACAAACTTTAAATGATGATCTTTAATTGATAAAATATGAAACAGGAAGAACATAAGAACCCAACCTGCTGTCACTTAAGCATTGGGCTGCATGCCTCTGCTGAATTATAAAACATGGCGGGCAGACTGGATAAGCCGTATGATCCCTGCAGTACGACTAAGTATAGGTCGGCCTACCTCCCGCCCTCGCCGCTCCTCCAAAAACGCCACTTTGAGCTCTGGGCTCACAGTGAGATTCAGAGGCCTAAAAAGTCTCTGAATTCATCTAAAAAAAAACCATTTTGATTATCGATTTGGACGACCTGCCTTTTAGGTCGTCCAAGTGCCGACTAGGGCGGGTTTTTAGACGTATTTTTCGGTTTGATTATGAGCCCCAATATTCCCAAACAGTGGGGTGAGGATTATCTTTATCCTAAGGGTGGAGAACCAGTTAAATTGAACTGTATTTTATACCAGTCTATATGTTCTATCAATTTCCGCTTGTCTTAAATGTTTAAAGACTTTAAGCAAACTGTGAGTGGTTTAGAGCAAACCCCTCTACTGAACAGTGAGTGTGTAGAGGTGGAAAAAGCCATAGAATGTGCTCTCAGGGGGGGGGTCAATGGCCTCCCAGCCTAACTAGCCCCATCTTGGAACCCTGTATGCCATGCTAGGAAATACAGCGTTACCTGCCATGAACTACATATGCAACCCAGGTCTCCCCACTGAGAATTCACACCAAACCCCAAAGTAGGAAGAGCTGACTTGATGGGGGGGGGGGGGAATCAAAGGTACACTTTCTGCATGACTGTCCAAAATACTGCCACAGAGCCACGGTTTGGCTTCTACAGCGGTTACATCGGTTTCACGCTGCAGGGTTTTTCTAGCCCAACACACGACTGTGTGAATTATTGCAATCGCACTCACGCCAAATTGTAAAAGGGTTAAATGAGCCTGATTTATTACAAAATGTGCATCTTTAATAAACAAATAATCTGTCTCCTCCTTGCATGTACAGTCCAATTTACTACCAAGGGATACTGCGGTGACATCCGCATAATTAATAACCATACAGAGAAATAGGCCTGTGTTGGATCAACATGCACGGTTGGGTGGGAGGGAAAGAAGGGGGAGGGGGGGAAAAAACATAGGCCCAGCCACTGCAGCTTGGTTATCTGCTCGTGAGCAGGTGTAGAAACACGAGTCAGGGCTGCCTGGCTTTTATTTTTAACACCCTGCTCTCAGGCGGTGACAAGCCATCGCTAAGTGAGGTAATAGCCAATTGATTTTGTTCCGTTTTTGCAGTGGGTAGCCATAAATCATGCTACTTGTCAGAGGGGGGTGTTCCATGTTTGCAGTGAGAGCGTGCCAACAATTAATCGGCAGAAAGCTGTTGTGGCTCCCTTGAAAATGCGGCTGCAGCCTGACATGGAGGATTGAGGACCCTTCTTTTTTTTTTTTCTCTCCCTTGGCCATAACCGAGCAGCTGTGACAAGAGCTTAAAAGTGTCTGCTCCCCTCCCCCGGACCCTTCCTTGGTCAGACAAGTAATTGATCGATGGAGTGCAGGACCAGACCATGCCACTGAGATGGGGCTGCAGAAAAGAAAAAAAAAGAACATTTAGGAAGATGTAATAAATGCATGCAGCCATTAGGATCCCTTCCAGATTTCTGCTCCAGGCCCTAGTGTGTCCGACACTGGCTTTGCAAATGATAAAACATTAGCAGGTATCACAGTAAGACATTTCTATACGATGCTCAGAGTGTCAGCACTAAACAAGGCCATAGGAATTGCTGTTTTTTTGGTTAGTATGTCCTTCTGATAATTTTATGCATTGCTGGAAACCGCTTAGATACCAAGCGGTCTATAAATGGTGTAAATAAATAAAGAATGAAAGTTTCATGTTTATATACTGCCTATCAGGATTATCGGGAAGGGGTAAAACACGGACCTCACAGACCTTGCGGATCTAAAACCGCACGTCCTTAAAAATCTGAGGTCCGTGCATTGACAAGTCCGCCTTATAGCTTATTCCGCCGCTTTCCCTGCACGCTCAGCTCAGGCCCCCAGCTCTACCTTCCCTAATGGCTAAGGAGGCGCACTGTGGCTTTTGCTAATTAGCGTGATTGCCCCATCCTCCAGATCTCTCCCTCCGCGCTGATTCCGAGAGCCCCCGCGATATGACACTGGATGGCAAATAGCTGGGTTTGTTTTTTTTTTTTTTTGGGGGGGGTAAAAAAAATGTGTGCAAAGCTCTGCAGTGCATCTGACCTCGCGGACCTCATGGATCTGAACTGCACATCCTTAAAAATCTGAGGTCCGTGCCACTTTTAGTCTCAGCATAGGTTAGGATCTGTCAGAGCTAAATTGTCATAGAGGTTGTCAGAGCCAGAGACTACAAGTGGCACGGACCTCAGATTTTTAAGGACGTGCGGTTTTAGATCTGTAAGGTCCGTGTTTTATCCCTTCCAATGTATGGGATGATTTTTAAGGATGTGCAGTTTTAGATCTTTGAGGTCTGTAAGGTCTGTGCAGGGCCAGATTTTCTTATAGGCTAACTAGGCTTCAGCCTCAAGATCAAGAGGGGCCTACATTCAAATTTTTTGTTTCAATACGCTTTTAATATTTAATATGTCTAATTTTGGACCCTTCATATTTTGTAACAGATATTAACCCCCTTCCCTCCCTCTCGTTTTTTCCTTTTTATGTAATTTTCAATATAAAATGAATTTGTAACTTTTTCCCCCTTTCCCTCTTTAATCATGTCTGTCTTTAATCTGACTGCAATAATGTTAGTCAGTTTATTTACATTACATTACATTACATTAGGGATTTCTATTCCGCCTGTGCCTTGCGGTTCTAGGCGGATTACAATATAGAAAATATCTGGGACATTCCAGTAGAGTTACATTTCAGGATAAGAGTAAGTTACAGGAACAGTAATGAGTTATAATACTACAATTTCACAGAAGATAATACTTATTACAGAAGATATTACATATAACAGAAGATAATGCATTTTACAGAGGTAATACATGTCAACTCGATCGGTTAAATCGGGTGTAGTGTAGAAGAAATTACAGTACATTCTAGATCACAGATAAAAAGATGATATAGGTGGGTATTTCCGAAGTCGTTGATTGGGAGCTCATTGGGTGGTGGTTAGAGTGATGGGAGATATTTTTTGAACAGTAATGTTTTTATTTCTTTGCGGAACTCTTTTATGTCTGTTGTTTTGGTCAGTAATTTTGAGATGTCAGAGTCTATTTTAGCTGCCTGTGTCCCCAGGAGGTTGTCGTAAAGTTTCTTACGACGAGTACCGTTGAGTGGAGGGTAGGTGAAAAGGTTCTGTGTTCTTCTTCTTCTTGGTGGGAGGTAGTGGTGAAAACGGTTATTTAGGTAACTGGGTGCCGTGCCGTGGGTTACTTTGAAAATGAGACAGTAGAGTTTGAATTGTGTTCTTGCTTTTATTGGTAGCCAGTGGGATTCAAGGTATGCATTGGTAATGTGGTCGTGTTTGCTGAGTGAGTATATGAGTCTGAGGGCTGTGTTCTGGATGGACTGCAGTTTTTTTATCGTGTTGGTCGGGCAAGGTAAGTAGAGGCTGTTGCAATAGTCTACAATACTTAGCACAAGGGATTGGACAATGATCCTGAATTGTTCTTTATTGAAGAATTTTCTGATTTTTCTTAGATTTCGCATTGTGAAGAATGTTTTTTGGGCGATTTTTTGGATTTGTGTTTAATTTGTATGTTGTCTTTTATACCCAATTATCTGTGAGACCACTAACTAGTGGCTTTTTAAATTGTTCATCGCTTAGAAAGTTTGTATAAGCGATTCATCAAAAGGTAATAAACTTGAAACTTGTAGCAAAATTAAAATTACACTATTCTAAAAACAGTGAACACTAAAACACTGAACCGAAAATAAGGAGAAATTCTACACTTCGGGATCGGAACCGGCTCCGGCCGCAACGGGGCGCCGACTTGGCTTCTCCCTTTCTTTTTCTCGTCCTGGGAGGAGGATCGGGGAGGGAAAGATGTCAGTTCGGAAACAGCTGGGCAAAGCCCAGCCCCGCGGGGAGAGAGGCAAAACGTGGATCCATCAGGACAGGGCTGCCCAGACTGGCATCTGGGGGGGGGGGGGGGCAGTGGAGGGGGGATGGGAGGCAGGCAGGCTGGCATCGGAGGGGGGGTGGGTGGGTTTAATGGAAGGCAGGCAGGCAGGATGGCATGGGGGGGATGTTCAATGGAAGGGGGATGGGAGGCAGGCGGGCATCGGAGGGGGGTGAGGTGAGGAAGTACGCACTGTGGGCACTATGGACATAGGAAGGGGCAATGTTGTGTGTTATGTTTTATTAGTTATTGTTACAAGTACTATATATGGTGCTGAGAATAAATGTCCAAATAAGTGTTCTCGACTTTTTTTATTTATTATCCGTGTCACATTTTTTATAAAGGTTAGTACCAATAACAACATGTTTCATTTAATATATTGATATATATCACAGTAATGATGTATTTTATTATCTCTCATGTAATTTACAAACTTAAAAATGGGAAGTGAAAGGGCCTCATAAGTGGAATAGCCTAGGGCTTCTTTTCATCTAAATCCGGCCCTGGGTCTGTGTTTTACCCCTTCCCAGGATTATCTAAGTGGTTTTACAATCAGGTACTCCAGTATTTTTCCTATCTGTCCTGCTGGGCTCACAATCTATCTAATGTATCTGGGGCTACGGGGAACTGAGTGACTTGCCCAGGGTCACAAGGAGCAGAGCAGGATTTGAACCCACAACCCCAGGGTGCTAAGGCTGTAGCTCCAGCCACTGCGCCACACATAGGGAACATAGATGGGGGCATAGAATGATTTTTGATAACCTCATGCCAGAGGTACTAAAGGGATTTTCTCCCCCCCCCCCCTCATTTTGCATCTATGGCAGAGGTGTCAAAGTCCCTCCTCGAGGGCCGCAATCCAGTCGAGTTTTCAGGATTTCCCCAATGAATATGCATTGAAAGCAGTGCATGCAAATAGATCTCATGCATATTCATTGGGGAAATCCTGAAAACCTGACTGGATTGAGGCCCTCGAGGAGGGACTTTGACAACCCTGATCTATGAGGAACAATAATGCTTAGTACATTTGGCTCAGTTGCTGCTCTTAGATAATTTTGGTTAATTTCAACCTCAACTAAGCTCAAATGAAAAGGCTATTTCACACTTTTGCCCGAGTCTGTTTTCTAAACGGCGGAACTGTTAGGAATTGATTTTAGACCGTCTTCAATCGTAGAGACTAGATTACAGGGCTGCCCAAGTCCGGTCCTCGAGATCTACTGGCAGGCCAGGTTTTCAGGATATCCACAATGAATATGCATGAGAGAGATTTGCCTGCACTGCCTTCTTGGTATGCAGATCTCTCTCATGCATATTCATTCTGGGTATCCTGAAAACCTGGCCTGGACATGAGCAGCCCTGGACTAGAATATAAAATGCATGGAGAGTCTGGCCTTCTGCATTCAATATCAATGCATACTTTTCTTTAAATCCTCGACCTGATCTAATCATAGACCTGTTAGGGATGGAGCGTGCCAGTATTTAGCACATGACAAGGAAGGGTGTTTATTTCTAGACACGGCTTTTCTCGGGCTTTGCAAAGGCAAAGGAGTGAACAGAAAATCTCTGTGCCACATTGACACCTGCTATGCAGTCAAGAGCTGGGGGCTGGAGAAAAGACCGTCTCCCTGCAATAAATATCCTGTCTCGTGGGCCCAGCCAATTTACCCCATCCTTTCCTGGAGAGCAGGGATGCGTATTTTCCCTTCCTTCAGATCTGTTTCTTTTTAATGCACCTGAT
Organism: Geotrypetes seraphini; assembly: GCF_902459505.1. NCBI lineage: Eukaryota > Metazoa > Chordata > Amphibia > Gymnophiona > Dermophiidae > Geotrypetes > Geotrypetes seraphini. Next base: position 173,666,104 of record NC_047091.1, on the reverse strand, counting down.
TTCACCCAGCGTGCAGACAGCCTGTGCTCTTCTATGAGACAGTGTGCAAAATGCTAAGAAAAATACCATGCACTAAAAACAAAAAATTTACAAGTGAAAAGAAACAAACAAAACAAAAAAAAATGAATTTTCCCCCTGCTCAACTCTATATTTGGCTTGAAAAAATGGGAACATGTCACCCCTTTTTACCACAAACTTCATTGGCTACCATTGGAATCCCGAGTCCTATTTAAATTCGCCTGTTTCTGCTACAAAACAGTATTCGGTCTAGCCCCAAACCACATCAATCCACACTTCTTCCTGAATCACAGAAACAAGAACTCCCGCAGAATCCAGCTATTCGCCTTCCCCTCCCTAAAACTCTGTCACTCCAATAAATTCCTCGACAAAACCCTCGCCTTCCAGGCCGCCAAACTAAACCCATGGATAGCCCAATTAATCCTCGAGGCTCCCACCTACCTCAGTTTTAGAAAATTACTCAAAACACACCTCTTCCAAGGCCAGGACACTTAATTGCCCCCTCCTCAAAGGACCCCATCCTCCTTCCTCCCCCTTTATTAAGCCCCACTCCCACCCCCTGATCCACTCTATCCTGCTCCCCAATTTCATCTACTTCGTTGCCTGCATCCCTGTTCAATTTAATACTTAACTCTATGTAAATCTGTTCAATTAATACTCAACTGCATGTAACTATGTTTAAATTAATGTGAACCGCCTAGAACTCACTGGGTATGGCGGTATACAAGAATAAAGTTATTATTATTATTAGATGGATTCTCTTTTGTCAGTGGATTTTGCTAGGGGCTTTAGTGGCTTGGCCAGGGTTGCCAGATGGCAAAAAAATTTTAGCCCGAAAGTAGCCCAACTTGGGTCGGAGTAGCCCAAAAAGAAGCCTAAACAATTGCCACTGGAAACACCCCTAATTTATCACACAAATACGTTATACACTGCGCATATCCCAAACAGTCCATAATGGGGTACAAAAGACCAAAACATTCAGGAAAAAACAAGCACTTAACGTAAAAGTCCTTCCCAAAATTAAAAGCTCTTCAAACTTCTGGACGTAACGGGCCGGATTCTGTACAGGACGCCTAGTCTCCGAAACTGCCTAAACGGCTTTAGAAAATCGCACACGGGCGTCCTATATAGAATCGTGTCTGTCCTCACGGACAGAGGTCTAAGCCTGCCTAACCACCACGATTCTCTAACTGGCATCCATGTCACAGGCGCTGGTTAGAGGATCGGGTTGCCACTGAGCTGACTGCAGCAGGGGAATCAGTTTAGTGGCCGCAGCAGGGAACTCATCCCCCACGCAAAGATGACTAGCAGGAGGGAAGTTCAGTCCCTCCTGCCGGAACCCCCAAAGCACCACCCCCACCCCCAAATGTCTGCGGCAGGAGTGACCTATTCCTTCTGCCCCCATTTCCTTCCCCCCCCCCCCGACAATCTCTCCCTGTATATTTTGCGTTCCTCTAGTCCACGGGTAGGCAATTCCGGTCCTCGAGAGCTGGAGCCAGGTCAGGTTTTCAGGATATCCACAATGAATATGCATGAGATGGATTTGCATGCACTGCCTCCTTGAGATGCAAATCTATCTCATGCATATTTATTGTGGATATCCTGAAAACCTGACCTGGCTCCGGCTCTCGAGGAATGGAATTGCCTACCCCTGCTCTAGTCTCTCTTTTTAGTTCTTCTTTCCAATTCAAATCCATCCCACATGCCCCCTCCATCCTGCTACAGAGGCCAGGGATGAGCTGCTGTACTTCCAAGGCACTGACAGCTCATCTGAAGCCTGAATCACTTCCAACCATTCCTCATCCCCCCCCCCCCTCCTCCAAGCAGATGCAGAAAAAAAATATATAAAGCTGATTTATCTGTTTTCCACTGCTCACCTTCACCTGGCCGTGGCTGTTCCGGTGCCGTTCGTTTGCAGTTTTTCAACAGGGGCAAAATGGACCAATCACAAACGACCTCAGAGTTCCTAAGGTCGTTTGTGATTGGCATGTTGTGTTGCAGCTGAACCAATGAAAACAACAATCAGCAATTACTCTGTAGGAGGTCCAGAACCGTCACCCACCCAAAGCCTTTTATTTCCTGCCATGGGTTTTAAAAAGTAGCCCAATTGAACGGGAAAACTGCCAACAGTGTTGCCAGTTGGGCGAAGTGCAGATATGTAAGTGTTACCATATTTTTCCTCTGTGAAACCCTGAACACATGGCGCCACCCTGTTTGCCTCAGCCCCACCCCGTTCTGCCCCAAGCCCCACCCCCAGAAAGCCTCCTCTCTTCTTCCAGATAAACTCTCAGCCACGTTTGGAAGGCCTGGAGCATGCACAGATGTGTTTGATGTCATCCGTGCATGCTCGGAGGCCCTCCAGATGTGGCCCGAGCTCGTCGGGGCTTTCCATAACCCGGACACATGCTGGGTTTTGGAAAGTCAGTCCTTTAAAAGGAGGACATGTCCAGGTTTTCCCAGACGTCTGACACCCTTATGAAGGACGCCTAGAGACTCCTAACTGAAATCTGTGGGTAACTTAATATTTTAAATTGGTTTAATTGGTGTGTTACAAAGACGAATTTTCCTAGCCAAACGCCTAACTTCCCAAGTCTCAAATAACAATAGACGATGAAACTGATTCCTCCAATACCAGACACTAGGCGCTTCTTTTGATAACCAAAATTGCATAATACATTTATGTCCTATCATACACGCCTTTTGAAATAAGAGACACTTATTTTTACCAAAAACCCCACAAGCCGCAGCTTTACCAAAAATTACTCCCCTAGATGAATCTACAACAGAACTACCCCGTAATGAGCCCCAAAATAAAGAGAATGGCAGACCAGAAAGACCTAATTAAAGGGCATGACCAAAAGGCATGAGATAAATTACCAGAATCCTTATTACACTTAATACAAATTGGGGAATTAACTAAACCCGCATGAAAAGCTTGAATTTGAGAAAAATAAGCTCTATGTAAGACTCTATGTAAGGCTATGTAAATTTGGGACCCCTATATACAAAATCTTTCACTTAATAATAATAATAATAATTTTATTCTTATATACCGCCATACCCGGAGAGTTCTAGGCGGTTTACATCAGTTACAGTAGTATCTGCTTTGACACGCAGAATTACAAACAGTTTACAAACAGTTTAAGACAAGAAGTTTAATTCTTAATGAATTACATTGAAGCTATGATTACCCAGTCGAAGAAGCTAATCAGATTTGATTGGCAGGACCTGCCTTTGGTAAATCCATGTTGATGGGGATCACGTAGATCTTCTTCATCCAGGATTGTATCAAGTTTCTGTTTGATCAGTGTTTCCATGAGTTTGCATACTATGGATGTGAGACTTAACGGTCTGTAATTCGCCATCTCTGTCCTACAGCCCTTTTTATGGAGTGGAATAACGTTAGCTGTTTTCCAGTCCAAGGGGACTCTTCCCGTGCTTAGGGAGAGATTGAAGAGCACAGATAATGGTTCCGCCAGGACTTCCCTCAGCTCTCTGAGCACCCTGGGGTGTAGGTTGTCTGGTCCCATGGCTTTGTTTACTTTGAGTCTTGAAAGTTCGCAGTAGACGCTACTGGGCGTAAACTTGAAGTCTTGAAACGGGTCTTTCTGGCTTTCCCTTGTCCGTAAAAGTGGACCGGATCCCGGCTCCTCACAGGTGAAAACCGAGCAGAAGTATTCATTTAGTAGTTCGACCTTAGTGGAATCCGATTCTGCATAATTCCCGTCCGATTTCCTGAGTCGTTCTATCCCATCTTTGTTTCTTTTCCTGTCACTAATATACCTAAAGACGGATTTATCCCCTTTCTTAATGTTCCGCGCTAGATTCTCCTCTATTCGGAGCTCCATATTGAAAATCTCAGAGTCCAATATCCCCCCGATACAAAGACTTCATTTCCATAAAAGAACTATGAGGAAAAAGAAAGAAGAGGAAGAACAAGCAAACTCATGGAAACACTGATCAAACAGAAACTTGATACAATCCTGGATGAAGAAGATCTACGTGATCCCCATCAACATGGATTTACCAAAGGCAGGTCCTGCCAATCAAATCTGATTAGCTTCTTCGACTGGGTAACAAGACAACTGGATGCCGGGGAGTCCCTGGACGTAGTGTATTTGGACTTCAGCAAAGCTTTTGACAGCGTCCCACACCGTAGGTTACTGAACAAGTTGAAATCGCTGGGATTAGGGGAAACACTAGCTGCATGGGTTAAGGATTGGCTGAGCGGTAGACTTCAGAGAGTGATGGTAAATGGTACCCCATCCAAAACATCGAATGTGACCAGTGGAGTACCACAGGGCTCGGTCTTGGGTCCAATCCTATTCAACATATTCATAAGTGATATGACCCAAGGGATCAGAGGAAAAATATCATTGTTCGCCGATGACGCCAAACTGTGCAACATAGTAGGTAAAAGCACTATGCCTGACAATATGACACAGGACCTACTACTATTAGAACAATGGTCATCGACTTGGCAGCTTAACTTCAATGCTAAAAAATGCAAAGTGATGCACCTGGGTAAAAGAAATCTGTGCAGGACTTACACGTTAAATGGTGAGACCTTAGTTAGGACCATGGAAGAACGGGATTTAGGAGTAATCATTAGTGATGACATGAAAACTGCCAATCAGGTGGAAAAGGCTTCCTCTAAGGCAAGGCAAATGATGGGTTTTATCCGTAGAGGTTTTATCAGCAGGATGCCAGAGGTCATAATGCCACTGTACAGGTCCATGGTGAGACCTCATTTGGAATATTGTGTTCAATTCTGGAGACCAAATTACCGGAAAGATGTGCTGAGAATGGAGTCAGTTCAGCGGATGGCCACCAGGATGGTCTCGGGGCTCAAAGATCTTCCGTATGAAGTAAGGCTGAATAAATTGCAGCTGTACTCACTTGAAGAACGAAGAGAGAGAGGGGACATGATCGAGACATTTAAATATATCACGGGTCGTATCGAGGTGGAAGAGGATATCTTCCGTCTTATAGGACCTTCTTCCACCAGAGGGCATCCGCTGAAAATCAGGGGAGGGAAATTTCATGGTGACTCCAGAAAGTATTTCTTCACTGAGAGGGTGGTCGATCATTGGAATGAACTCCCACGGCAGGTGATTGAGGCCAACAGCATGTCAGATTTCAAAAATAAATGGGATATTCATGTGGGATCTCTAATGAGGTAAGGGCAGGGGGTGGTGAGCAAAATCAAGGAGAAGGGTCAATAGAGTGGGCAGACTTGATGGGCTTTGGCCCTTTTCTGCTGTCATTTTTCTATGTTTCTATGTTTACTTAAAATTCCAGTTCTTTAATTGTATTATTACTTATTTTTTTTTAACTTCCATTTGGTTTGTGGGGGGGGGGGGTTGTTTTTAGGTTTTTTTATTTTTTTAATAAAGATTTACACATTATAAAAAGGGGGTATGGAAGGGAGGAGGAGGGAATTGAGGAATTGAAAAAAGGGGAGTATGAGTTTGGGAATGAATTGAGATTTATAGTAGATAATATTGAAACATATTTTGGATGAATATTTGACATTTTTAAAAAAAAATAAATTGAATTGTTATGAGTTTAATATGCATTTATTTTTGTATGCTTATACAATCCTTCCATAAAATGTTATAAACTAAGAATGGGGGGGGGGAGAGGGGAAGGGATCAAGGGGGGGTGTAGAAAGGAATGGATTAGGTCATATGGAAATATATTTTGGAGGAATGATAGAAATATGTATGGAAATATTATTATTGTGAATCTAATTGTATTGAATATCTCTTTGTATTATATTATTGTACATGTATTTGATTCCTTCAATAAAATGTTATAAATTAATTGGTGTGGTAATTGGCCGTGGCATTAAACACCCCCCCCCCCCCCATTAAAGTTGTGGATATCCGCATGGTGCCTAGCGACGCTTAATAATCCTACCTGAAAAGTAGGCCTGGTTGACTTAGCCATCGTTATTTGTTTCTGTTAGGCACTGGTAAATGAGGCCAGGAAAGCTGTGATCTAATATACCAATGTCTACCACAAGGACACCTAACAACGCCTAAGCCTGCTTACGTGCCACTAGCTGCGCTTCTGTAAAGGACGCCTAGCGGTTGATTGACAACCACGCCAAGCAGGGCTTATTGGTTAGGCACCATTATAGAATCAGGCCCTAAGTGGCTTATAAGCCGCTTCCAGCCAGGGGCTGAATCCGGGATATTCAATGTTGGCCCTGGGGCTTACGCCACCCCTGGAACGGAATATCCAGTTATGTGCTCTTAACAGTGCATTGCCCGATATTCAACAAGGTAGGACAGCAAATCCCCCCCTCTCCATTCTCTGCAACCAAAGGGACCCAGGACCCAAATATTTTATTTCGTTTTAGTAATTCTATACCATTTATAGCCTAAGGTTCACGTTTGGTAACCCGTCAAAAGCACGCCGGACTTTGGCGCGCTGATAATCCCGCGATGACATTTGCGTGTGGGACATATGCGTGCCGCTGCTTCCGCAGCTTTTAAGTCTTTCTGTTAGCGCTGTGAGAGAGTAGGGGGAACTCCCCCCACTATATTTTCAAGTCCTCGCACTCTCGTTGGGGGGGTGGGGGGGGAGGGGGGGGTGGGGGACCCCCCCCATTACACTGAAAACTCCCCAACAGCGAAAACAGAAAGAAAAACAGAAGTTTTCTGTATACTGGGGGGGGGGGGGTTCCCCCTAACCTCTCCCCCACAAGAGTGTGAGGACTTGTAAATGTAGTGAGGGGTTCCACCTCACCCCCCCTTCACAGCGCTAATGGAAAGCCTTAAAAGCAGCGGAGCGCGCTAGGTACTCAAGCATTTTTCCCTATCTGTCATGGCGGGCTCACACTCTATTTAGTGTACCTGAGGCAGGGGTAGGCAATTCCGGTCCTCGAGAGCCGGAGCCAGGTCAGGTTTTCAGCATATCCACCATGAATATGTACGAGATGGATTTGCGTGCACTGCCTCCTTGAGATGCAAATCTATCTCATGCATACTTATTGTGGATCTCCTGAAAACCTGACCTGGCTCCGGCTCTCGAGGACCGGAACTGCCTACCCCTGACCTGGGGCAATGGGGGATTAAGTGACTTGCCCAAGGTCACAAGGAACAGCATGGGATTTGAACCCACAGCCTCAGGATGCTGAGGCAGTATCTCTAGCCACTACGCCACACAGGGAGAAAAGAGCTGAGCGTTCCTTATAGAACACTGCTTAGACTTCCACTCCCACGCCCTGATTTTGGAGCCGGCTTTTCTGTCGCCTGAAACCTGGTGAAAATACATTCAACCCAGCCTCCATTCCTTACAAAGTTACATTTGACATACAGTTGATTTTGCACAAGATTTATTTTGTGCTAATCTGTTTTCTTTTATTGGGTTTTATAATGTTTATTGGTGTTTTTATCCTATGATTATTTATTTATTATTTGATATACCACTTATATACCACGTGATTTACATTCAGGTACTGTATCATATTTCCTTATCTGTCCCGGTGGGCTCAAACTCTATCTAGTGTACCTGGGAATTAAGGGCTGGAGGAGAAGTCCACAATCTGCTATTGAGACAGACATGGGGGAAGCCGCTACTGTCCCTGGGATCCATAGCATGGACTCTTGCTACTATTTAGGATTCCAGAATCTGCATGGAATCTTGATAATCTTTGGGGTTCCATGTTACTCCACTCTTAAAAGAAGCTCACTGGCTCCCTATCACCCACCGTATCACCTATAAAATCATCTTACTCTGCTTTAAAATTAAACAATCTCATCAACCTTCATTCCTTGACAAACTCCTGATACCTCTATGCTCCTCCCGCACTCTAAGATCCTCTGATCAAAAACTTCTTTTCATCCCCCCTCTAAAAGATTTCTATTATACTCGTAAAACAAATTTTGCTGTAACTGCCCCTACATTATGGAACTCTTTGCCACAATACCTCCGCGACGAACAACAACTTGTTAAATTTAAATCTTGTCTAAAGACTTTCTTATTTCATGACGCTTTTAACCTAACCTAGACTTTCTTCTATCTATCTTCTCTCTCCTCTCTTTTATTTCTATTTTCTCTCCTCTTGCAAGCAATTACTACTACAATATGCCCTCACCTTCATGTTTTTTCCCTACCCATTCTTCCCTTTTCTTCTTATTAAATGTAACTTTTTCCCCTCCTCCCTTACTATCCTCACAGTCAAGTCTGTCTGGTTTTTGTCATTTATGTCCCACTTAAATATTTTATCCATTCTTCCCTTTTTACTCCCTCTTTTAAATTATATTGTTAACCGGCCAGATATTTGTTTTATGGTCGGGATATTAAAAACTAATAAACTTGGAAACTTGGAATGTTGCTGCTAACTGGGTTTCCGTCAGGTACTTATGACCTAGATTGACCACTGCGGAAACAGGATAGTGGGCTAGATGGACCATTGGTCTGACCCAGTATGCTTATTCTTATGTTCTTATCTCCTAAAATGTACTTGGGGCATTTAATACCTGGTTTGCCAAGAGTTCTAGCCTGTGCTTAGCGGTGTGGAGTAGAGAATGACATGGGGACAAATTTTTCCCCGTCCCGGCGAGTTCTTTTCCTGTCCCTGCCTCATTCCTGCAAGCTCTGTCCTCATCTGCACAAGACTCAAACACTTTAAAATCATAAACAGCAACATTCTAGAGCTCAGATTGTGATGTCATAATGCCTCATTCCACCAATGCCTAAGCTCCGTCCTCATCTGCACAAGCGTCAAACACTTTAAAATCATAAACAGCAACATTCTACAGCTCAGATTGTGATGTCATAATGCCTCATTCCACCAATGCCTAAGCTCCGTCCTCATCTGCACAAGCGTCAAACACTTTAAAATCATAAACAGCAACATTCTACAGCTCAGATTGTGATGTCATAATGCCTCATTCCACCAATGCCTAAGCTCCGTCCTCATCTGCACAAGCCTCAAACACTTTAAAATCATAAGTGTTTGAGGCTTGTGTGGTTAAGGCAGACCTTACAGGAATGGGGCAAGGACAAGGACAGCAACAAAACTCGTGGAGACGGGATGGGGTAATTGAGTTCCTGTGGGGACGGGGAAAAATTTGTCCCCATGTCATTCTCTACAATGTACCATTCTAGAAATAAAAGTGTAGTGAAAGTGAGCCAAGTATAGGACATCAAGCCATTGTGACATCACTGATGAGGTTGGCTCTTATTGGTGGAATGAGGCATTATGAGGTCACAATACCAGCTCTGGTTATCAGAGGCTGAAACTTTTCATACTATTTATGTATTCAATTTTCTATACTATTCTCCCAAGTAGAGAATGACACGAGGACAAATTTTTCCCCGTCCCCGCGGGAACTCATTTTCCTTTCCCATCCCCGTGAGTTCTTTTCCTGTCCCTGCCCCATTCCTGCAAGCTCCGTCCTCATCTGCACAAACCTCAAACGCTTTCAAATCATGTGTTCGAGTCTTGTGCGGTTAGGGCGGAGATTACGGGACAGGGACGGCGACAAAAGTCACGGGGACGGGACGGGGAAATTGAGTTCCTGCGGGGACGGGGAAAAAATTGTCCCCGCGTCGTCCTGTAGTTTGGAGAAAATCCGTAATCAGACTGTCGTGCCGCTTTTGACCAAAGGAGCCACCAGTCTTACAAAGTCTGACAGTTTTCTGCTCTCTTAGGTTTGGCGTGTTTAAAGGGGCAGTGATGTATATATGAGGTCAGGGAATGAAAGAAAAGTCCTCTTGGTTGAGCTCTGGGAAGCTGAATTAGGGAGGTGACATGTTTAGTGTATAGCAGGGGTGTCAAAGTCCCTCCTCGAGGGCCGGAATCCAGTCGGGTTTTCTGGATTTCCCCAATGAATATGCATTGAAAGCAGTGCATGCAAATAGATCTCATGCAGATTCATTGGGGAAATCCTGAAAACCCGACTGGATTCTGGCCCTCGAGGACCGACTTTGACAGCAGCCATAAAAGAAGGCAATTACGAGACTGAATTACTAATGAATGCAAGTTAATAGCACAGAAATGTCTCACGTTCATTAAAGCGATCCATTATTATATAAACAGATCTAAGCAGGTACAAATAGGGGCCCTTCTTTAATTTGGTGCAACATCTCCCCCCCCCTTTATTCCTTAACAAAAGTAATGAAAAAAAAAGTAATGTAAAAAATTACAACTTTCATTGAATAAATCAGTGGTCCCCAACCCTGTCCTGGAGGAACACCAGGCCAATTGGGTTTTCAGGCTAGCCCTAATGAATATGCATGAGGCAAATTTGCATGCCTATCACTTCCATCATATGCAAATCTCTCTCATGCATATTCATTAGGGCTAGCCTGAAAACCCGATTGGCCTGGTGTTCCTCCAGGACAGGGTTGGGAATCACTGGAATAAATGAACCGAGGGTGACGTAAATTGCAACACATTTCTTCTATTTGGTGATTTCTTTGAACTGGCCATTTTTCTCAGAGGGGCACCTGGGATGGACCCCCCTGGACTTGTGCAGGTTATGATCTATAATTCAGTGGGGTGAAATACTCTCGTGGATTAAAAACTGGCTCGAAGCATAGGAAACAGAGAGTGGGAGTAAATGGACAATGCTCGGACTGGAGGAGCGTCACCAGTGGGGTGCCGCAGGGCTCGGCGCTTGGACCCGTGCTCTTCAACATCTTTATAAACGATCTGGACATTGGTACGATGAGTGAGGTGATTACATTTGCGGACAATACAAAGTTATTCAGAGTAGTGAAGTCACAGGGGGATTGCGAAGATCTACAACATGACATAATCAGGCTCGAGGAATTGGGCATCAACATGGCAGATGAGGTTCAACGTGGATAAGTGTAAAGTGATGCCTGTCGGTAACAAAAATCTCAAGCATGAATACAGGATGTCCAGGGTGGTACTTGGAGAGACCTCCCAGGAAAAAGACTTGGGAGTTATGATCGACAAGTCAATGAAGCTGTCCGTGCAATGTGCGGCGGCGGCAAAAAGGGTGAACAGAATGCTAGGAATGATAAAGAAGGGGATCACGAACAGATCGGAGAAGGTTATCATGCAACTGTACCAGGCCATGGTGCGCCCTCACCTGGAGTACTGTGTCCAGCACTGGTCGCCATACTTGAAGAAGGACATGGTACTACTTGAAAGGGTCCAGAGACGAGTGACTAAGATGGTTAAGGGGCTGGAGGAGTTGCCGTACAGTGAAAGATTAGAGAAACTCGGTCTCTTCTCCATTGAAAATAGGAGATTGAGAGGGGACAAGATCGAAACATTCAAGGTACTGAAGGGAATAGACTTAGTAGATAAGGACAGTTTGTTCACCCTCTCCAAGGTAGGGAGAACGAGAGGGCACTCTCTAAAATTGAAAGGGGATAGATTCTGTACAAACATAAGGAAGTTGTTCTTCACCCAGAGAATGGTAGAAAACTGGAACGCTCTTCCCCTCCAGGGATTCAAGACAAAGTTAGACAAGTTCCTGCTGAACCAGAACGTACTCAGGTAGGGCTAGTCTCAGTTAGGGCGCTGGTCTTTGACCTGAGGGCCGCCACGTGAGCGGACTGCTGGGCCCGATGGACCACTGGTCTGACCCAGCAGCGGCAATTCTTATGGTTCTTAAGCCTGTCCTGGGGGCCCCCTAGACAGTCAGGGTTTTCAAGATATCCCTAATGAATATGCATGAGTGAGATTTACCTTTAAAGTAGGAAGTAGGCTTACAGATTTCTCCCATGCATGTTAGGGATATCTTGAAAACTCAACTGGTACTTAGGGTTACCAGAAGTCCGGATTTCCCCAGACGTGGGTGGAACTGGGCGGGCCTAGGGGGTGGGTCTATGGGTCCAGATTTTAGTATAGTAAAATCTGGCCACCCTACTTCCAAGCTGCCACTGAGCTTCCTTTGAAGTTGATCTTACTGGCTGGCAATCATAATATTGTATAAACATTCTCCAGATTTTGTCATTATTAAACCGATGCCTTTCTTCTTGGACTTTTCCCTGCTTTTTAAATTTTTGTTTTGCCCATTCACTAGTAGCTTAAGGCAAGCTACTTTTAGGGCATACAATGTAAGGAGCCCTTTTACTAATGCTTAGCGCACATTAAAAGCCATGAAGCTCCCACAGGTATAAAATGGGTTTCTTAGCATTTAGCACAGTGTCTCACAAACTTTTCTGGCCGGCGGCACACTAAATGCAGTGCCCTGGTCGGAAGGCACCCAGAAGTCGATGCCATGATGTCACGCGAATTCATGATGTCATAGCGTCAACGTTCATGCATGCGTGGAGGCCCTTCTTGCAGCAACCCTGCCATTACAGAGATCCAGGAGGTGCAGGAAGGAGAGGAGAGACGCCGGCCAGGAGGAGAGTCGTCCACGCCGGCTGATTTCCTACAGGACGTGCCTCTCGCCGCGACAGGCACGTCCTGTAGGCAGGCAGCTGGCGTGGACGACTCTCCTCCTCGCCAGTGTGTCGCGGCACACCAGAAATCGCAGGAGGCACACAGTTTGTGATACACTGATTTAGCACATGCATGAATCCTTTAACGCAAACAAAGCTTAGTAAAAGATCACCAGAATTCACAATGGAATTTGAAACCATGGCTGTCAGTCTGCTGCAATAACCTCTAAACCAGTGTTCTTCAACCACCGGTCCGTGGACCGGTGCCAGTCCATAGAAATTTCCTGCCGGTCCACAGGGCCAGCATGTGCATCAGGCCCAAAACAGTGTTCTTCAACCGCCGGTCCACGGTGCGATCGATGCGACGTTATCTTCGAGCCAGCTCCCTCTTCCTCACTGATTCAGTGCACAAAGCCACGGGCAGTGACTCCTACGCGCGTACTACGCCTGAACCAGAAGCCTTCTCTCTGACGTTGCAACGTCGGAGGGAAGGCTTCCAGATGAGGCGCGGGACGCACAATTAGCTGCTGCCCACAGCTTTGGGCACTGCATCAGTGAGGAAGAGGGAGCCGGCCTGAAGATAACACCGGGGGCGGCATAAAATGGCCAGGCGGGAGTAGGCCAGAAGGTAAGGCATAGCATGGAGGGAGGGAGACAACAAAGGTAGGGGGGAATGATTTTATTTTTGAATTTAGTGATTGAATTATGTTAATTTTGAGAATTTACATCTGCTGTCAGTGTGCTTTGTGTAGTTTAATTTTGTGGTTAACCATTATGTGTTGTTAATAAAATTATATTGTGTATCTGTGAAAAATGAATGGAAAAAATAGTGTTACAATTAGTACTATTATGGGGGTGGGGTCTGGGGTGGAGACTGGGTAGAGATGGGCGGGGTCTGGCCCATGACTTAGCCCAGTATTCTTCAACCGCTGGTCCACAAAATAATTATTTTATTTCTGCCGGTCCATAGGTGTAAAAAGGTTGAAGAACACTGCTCTAAACTACAACTAGTGGAAGAACGAAAGGAGGCAGTATTAGTAGGGTTCCAAACGGAAAATCCGGACCAATGGCACATTGACACTTAACGAAATAAGATAGCATTCTTTTCAGCTCTTTTCGACAAAGAGCAATATAGGCTCATAGTCCAATCCCTTGTCCTAGGTCTAGTGGACTACTGCAATATCCTCTACCTACCATGTCCCACAAACTTGATAAAACAACTACAGACTGTACAAAATACAGCCCTCAGACTGATCTACTCACCTGGAAAATTTGACCACATCACCAATGCCTACCTAGATTCACACTGGCTATCTATACAAGCTCGAATTCAATTCAAATTATGCCGTTTATTATTCAAAGTAATAAACGGTACTGCACCCGCCTACCTAAACAATCGCCTAAATCGGAACCTTACAACCAGACAAAGGAGAACTCAGACCCTATTTTCCTACCCCCCATTCAATGGAACTCAGCGCAAGAAGATGTATGACAACCTACTAGCAACGCAGACAGCGAAACTAGACCCCTCCATCTCCAAGCTGCTGACAACAACAAGCGACTTCAAATCATTCCGAAAAGAAATCAAAACCTGGCTATTCAAAAAATTTATCCAGATACCTTAACTCCCCCCTTGCCTTCCCCCTCCCCTGTAAAATTCCCCCTCAAATTTCTACTCCTCTTGTAATTTCCCTCAAAGACCCAACTATGTAACCAGCCCCCTATACCGTAGTTTCCCTGCAAATGTCTAGGTTCTTCTGATATAATCCTCAAATTCCTACCTATCTTGTAATTTCTCCCATAGACTCAATTATGTAACCAGTTCCCTAAATTGTAATTTTTCCTGGAAATGTCCAGTTAATTCCTTCCAAAGATTCAATTATGTAACCAGCTCCCTAAACTGTATTTTTTTCCTGGAAAAGTCCAGTTATCTTCTGATGTAATCCGCCTAGAACTGAAAGGTAAAGGCGGAATAGAAGTCACTAATGTAATGTAATGTAGCTACAGTGGCAAAATAATACTCAGAATTTAGGAAGTTGGCTGGTTGGGCTGAGAACTTTTCAGCACCCCCTCGAATGTCACAAAAGCGAGCCAACTATAGGACAATCAGGCCATTGTGACATCACTGAGGAGGTTGGTTCTTATTGGTGGAATGAGGCGTTATGACATCACAATCTCAGCTCTGGTTACCAGAGACTGAAAGTCTTCACACTCCGAGGGGGGTGCTGAAAAGTTCTCAGCCCAAGCCAGAAGAGAATGATGTGGCTATGATTCAGTCAATGATCTGAAATAAATGTCAAAAACATAGAATTTTGTTTTTGCAAATTGGCGCTTAGCGAAATAAGATAATGCTCTTTTCAGCTACAGTGGCAAAATAACGCTCAGAATTTAGGAAGTTGGTTGGCTGGCCTGAGAACTTTTCCCCAAGTGAGCCAAATATAGGACACTTAAACTATTGTGACATCACTGATGAGGTTGGCTCTTATTGGTGGAATGAGGCATTATGACATCACAATCTCAGCTCTGGTTACCAGAAAGTATTCACACTCTAAGGGGGTGGTGAAAAATTCTCAGCCCATCCAAGAAGAGGATGACGTGGATATGGTTCATTCGATGACCTGAAAAAATGTCAAAACATAGAATTTTGTGTCTGCAAATTGGCACTTAAGGAAACAAGATGATGCTCTTTTCAGCGACAGTGGCAAAATGACGCTCAGAATTTGAGGAAGTTGGTCGGTTGGGCTGAGAACTTTTCAGCACCCCGTCGTATATGTATTCACATCACATTGGTGAGGAAAAGCAAAGACTACAGGGAACTGGTCTGGATCTCCGCTACACTGAGCAGAAGGGCTTTACCAGGGAAAAAAAGTAAGAAAAGAAAAAAAGGGCCGGTTGAAGAGACATTTGCTACAGATGCGGTGTCAGTAGAATTGCAGTGGCGTGTGCGTTTTATATTCCTACTATGCCTATTTGCTTTTCTTTTGGCCGCCGTCTACCTCTCTTATACGGTAGAGTGGCGTTTTTTCAACATATCCAGTCAAAAAGTTGACTTTTTATCAGCTCAGCCATGACATGATTGTTTTACTATTTTTTTTGAATAATACCAGCTGTTGACCTGATAAAATAAATGAACCGTGAAAAATGTGATGCATGGGTGGAGGTGCTTCATTTTATTACCTGTTTCTGGATCTTTTATGAGGCTACCGTGGCTGCCGCAATTTGTGGTACTGAGTCATGCACGTGATTTCGACTCGGTGGGTTTTTTTTGTTTTTTTTTTTACAGAATTCCTTGATTTGACTAAGAACTCTAAATACGCAGGGGATAGTTGAATAATGGCTTACATTAGCAAAAACTATACGCGCACTTTTGGTCATGCAAACTTTGCTGGATTTTCTTGTCTTCCACCTTTAGAACTGCTAATTTGAATGTGTAGTTTTCCAAACAAATTTCAAATGTCTGAAAATGCAAAACAATAGGGGGCTCCTAATCGAAAGAGGCCGGTTATTGGACGTTTTTCTAAGTCGGCACTTGGACGAACATTTCCCAAATACGTCCAAGTGCCGATACTAAAAACGGGTTTTGGACGTATTTCTAAACGACCTAGGCCTCCATAGTGCCGTTGAACAACTATTGCTACACGGGGCAGTTCAGGAGGAGTGTCGAGGTTGGGACGTGGGCAGGCTTAGACTTAGTCGTACAGCATTGTATAGATCCATGGTGAGGCCCCACCTGGAATACTGTGTGCAATTCTGGAGGCCGCATTATCACAAGGATGTGCTGAGGATGGAGTTGGTCCAGAGAATGGTCTCAGGACTCAAGGATCTCCCGTACGAGGAACAGTTAGAAAAATTACAGCTATACTCGCTTGAGAAGCGCAGAGAGAGGGGAGACATGATCGAGACGTTCAAATATCTCACGGGCCGCATCGAGGCAGAGGAAGATGTTTTCTTTTTCAAGGGTCCCTCGGCAACAAGAGGGCATCCGTGGAAAATCAGAGGCAGGAAACTGCGAGGTGACACCAGGAAGTTCTGTTTTACTGAAAGAGTAGTTGATCGCTGGAATAGTCTTCCACTTCAGGTGATTGAGGCCAGCTGCGTGCCTGATTTTAAGGCCAAATGGGATCTATTCACAAGGTAAAGGTAGGGGAGGGTCATTAGGGTGGGCAGACTGGATGGTTCATGGCCCTTATCTGCCGTCTATTTCTATGCCGTCTATTTCTATGTTTCTATGTTTCATAACCAAAAGTTATACAGCCCACGAGTTCCCGAAGCCGTCTCAATAATGGCCTATGGACTTCTCTTTTAGGAAATTATTCAGGTCTTTTATAAATCTCGCTACGCTAACTGGTTTCACCACATTCTCCGGCAATGAATTCCAGAGTTTAATTACACGTTGGGTGAAGACATATTTCTTTGGTTTGTTTTAAATCTACTTCTTAGTACCTTCATCGTATGTCCCCCTAGTCCTAGTATTTTTGGAAAGAGTAAACATGCGATCCACATCTACCCTTTCCACTCCACTCAGTATTTTATAGACCTCTATCATATCACTCTTGAGCCGTCTCTTCTCCAAGCTGAAGAGCCCTAGTTACTGTAGCCTGTCCTCATAGGGAAGTCATCCCATCCGTTTAATCATTTTTGTCACCCTTCTCTGTACCTTTTCTAATTCCGCTATATCTTTTTTGAGATACGGTGAACATAAGAACGTAAGATTTGACGCTGCATGGTCAGACCAGTGCTCCATCGTGCCCAGCAGTCCGCTCACGCGGCATCCCTTAGGTCAAAGACCAGTGCCCTATTTGAGTCTAGCCTGAACTGCGTATGTTCTGTTACCCAACCTTTTCTTGAATCCCTGAAAGTGCTTCTTACGTTTGTACGGAATCTATTCATTCTCTTTCTCTTCACCTTGGAGAGGGTGAACAAGGTCTCTTTCTCTACTAAGCAACAGAACCAAAAGGAAAGAGGGGGATCCAACCTTGTCTGCAGTGAAAAAACCAACCAGGAACAAACAAACCAAAACTGCAGATATGTACAACGATGTAGGCAAAACTTATTGGGACAACCAAAGTATATCTAAAAACCTTTTTACCAAACAAGGAACCCAACACGGTCCGTGTTTCGGACAACCTTCATCAGGGGTCCATGGTAGAAAAGGGAAAAAAACATATATCACAAAAAAATGCAGTGAAACATAACAGTAGAAAAAAACGGATAATATGTAACGCCGAGGGTCACTAGATATCTAGTGACCCTTGGCGTTACATATTATCTGTTTTTTTTTCTACTGTATGTTTCACTGCATTTTTTTGTGACATATGTTTTTTCCCTTCTCTTTCTTTACTAAGTCAATTCCCTTCAATATCTTGAATGTTTCGATCATGTCCCCTCTCAGTCTCCTCTTTTCAAGGGAGAAGAGGCCCAGTTTCTGTAGCCTCTCAATGTACGGCAACTTCTCCAAATCCTTAACCATTTTTGTCGCTCTTCTCTGGACCCTTTCGAGTAGTACCGTGTCCTTATTCATGTACGGTGACCAGTGTCGGATGCAGTATTCCAGGTGGGGGTGTACCATGGCCCAGTACAATGGCATGCCGTTCTGAGCTGTTTGGGGAAAACGGGACAGAAAAGAAATGAATTAAATTAATAAATAAATAACCTCCCCCCACCTTTTTTTTTTTTTTTACAAAACCTCAGCGTGATTTTTAGCTCCAGCTGCAGCGGTAACAGCTCTGATGCTGATTGGAAATCTATGAGCGCTGGAGCTGCTACCGCCGTGGCCCATACTTAAAACCACGCTACGGTTTTGTAAAAGGGGTTGGGGTAAATTTAAAAACTGATTTTATTGCAAAGATTTTTAAGTTGCAGAAATAATATACAGCCGCCCTAAAAATATTTGGGGAAACAGACAATTATACTTTCGCTTCAACTTTATTTAGGGCTCCTTTTACGAAGGCGCTGTAGCGGTTTAATGCGCATAATAGCGCGCGCTAAACCGCCGGCCACGCTAGCCCCCACTGCCTCCTCTTGAGCAGGCAGTAGTTTTTTTGGCTAGCACGGGGGTTAGCGCGTGATGAAAAGTCACGCGCACTGAAGCCGCAACCGCAGCTTCGTAAAAGGCGCCCTTAATGATTACCTAGCACCTATGTTATTTATTACATAGTTTACAGGTAAAATTTTATGTTTGCGCAGATGACATTTCACTACTCATTCCTCTAACCCAGGGGTCTCAAAGTTCCTCCTTGAGGGCCGCAATCCAGTCGGGTTTTCGGGATTTCCTCAATGAATATGCATGAGATCTATGTGCATGCACTGCTTTCAATGTATATTAATTGGGGAAATCCTGAAAACCCGACTGGATTGTGTCCCTCGAGGAGGGACTTTGAGATCCCTGCTCTAACCGAACTCACTTCAGAAGTGTTAAATTATATAGCTTTTATTCATACACATGTGGAAATTTGGACATCTACATTTAGATTGAAATTAAATCCGTGCAAATCAAAATTCTTTCTAGCTAGTCCTAATGAAAAAAATGACTGAAACAACTTTACTTCTAAACGGTCAATCTTATTCGATATCTCCTACGCTGAAAATTTTAGGGGTTATTTTAGATCGGTCCTTATCTTTTAAGGCCTATACAGATTCTCTAGTTAAGAGATGTTTTATTGTCCTCTGGAAACTGCGTACTATTAGGAAATATTTTGATTTTATATCATTTTAAATCCTGGTTCAATCGTCAATCCTTTCAATATTGGATTATTGTAATGTTATTTATCTGGGATCGTGTAAAATAACCACTAGCCGACTAAAAATCATACAAAATACAGCTATTTGTTTGATTTTGAATCTGAAAAAACACGATCACATCAGTGTATATTATCAAAAGCTTCACTGGCTACCGTTTGAGGCTAGAGTGTTATTTAAATTTGGATGCATTTGATTTTTTTTAAAGTTTTATTTGGCTTAGTGCCAGCTTATCTTGTTTCTCATTTTAGTTTTTTTATTTCTAAGAAAAATATCCGTAGAGCTGGCTGGTTTTTTTTTCCTTCAGCAAATGCATGTCGTTGCAAAACATTTTTGGATAGGACCTTAGCATTCCAAGCAGGATTAATGAATCTTCTCGTTTCTCCATTTCCTACTTACTATCAATTTCGAAAAGATCTTAAAATCCACTTATTTAAACAATATAATATACATTACTGATTTTTATATTATCATGTAGTTATAATGTACTTTTAATCCTTTTATCTATACTGATTTTAGTTTATATGGTGTTTTCCTTATTCATTAGTTTTACTTAGAATTTTATTATCTATGATGTTATTATTATATTGTATGCTGAGTACCTATTGTGTAAACCGCTATGAACTGCTATTTGGGCGATATATAAAAATAAAATAATTATTATTATAACTATCAGTGGCAATAACGAATGCCGAAGCCTCGCCGACTGACATCATTGCTCAAAAACTTAAAAGTTTGCATTCATTCAGCCTTTGTGTGTATGTAGTCCCTGGGGGTGGGGGGAACATTCACCATTCAATGGAATTGATAGAAATGGAAGTTACCGTGTCAAAAACAATGCTTCCCCACTACACTTGGGTAGCCGAAAGTAGAGAATTCTTATATTGTTTTCCAATTACAATTTAATTGTGCAAGTGTGCGCGGACTGTTTTCTTCATGAATTATCAGACAGTCTGGAAGACAAAAGCAAGTGAACTTTATTCCAACGGGTGAAACTGGGAGTGAGTTCTGAAGGCAGTGAAACAATCTAGTTGGATTAAAAATTAGGCCGAGGAATGCGTTCACGAGGGGCAGGTGGTAGTGGGGGGAGAGAAGGGGCCGCCGTCTTTCTTCCTCCCAACTCTGGTTTGATGATTCCCAGATGGTAAACCGGCTGCTTTTATTTTTCCTAACTTTTGTGATTCTAGGGAAGGCGAGGGAGCAGACTCCGAGACGAGGGGGGTGGGGTGAGAGAGAATACAGCTGGGGTCAAACCCTTTGGGAATCATATGTATTTCAAAGAGAGGCTTTCTCAGAGAGGCCATTTACATTGTACAATAGGAGGTTACTGTGTTTTGCATTAAAGGTTTTGGGAAGCCTGTCTCCAATGGGAGTTCAGAGCAGCAAATGGTCAATTGATCATTCGGAAAAGGAAATTATCTTCTTACTGTTTGATTGTGTTTATACTAAACTAGGTTCTGCTTAAAAGATTAATTCTGGTCCAACTATAGGTTAGTTTAGGGATCTAGATATATATTTTTAAATTATCCATTGTATTACTGCTGTGGGTCTTTATTATGTCATTGTATTTATATAAACCTTCTATTCTGAATATGGGGAAGACAAAAAAAAAACACAAGAGAGATCAGATTATTGCAGTGAAAAATGCTCTGGAAGGGGCAGGTGGCTCGTTGGTATTTTCAGATCCTGGCTTTATGAACATGCTTGGCCTAATTTCTGCTACTGTGTCAAAGAAAGGGCTTTTACCTGGAAAAATTGGCGTGAACACCTTAAAACAAAGGTTGGGGGATAAGAGCTTGAAACGGAGTCCAGAAAATAATCATCAAAGTACATAAGAACATAAGAATAGCCATACTGGGTCATACCAATGGTCCATCTGGCCCAGTAGCCCATTCTCACGGTGGCCAATCCAGGTCACTAGTACCTGGCCAAAACCCAAAGAGTAGCAACATTCCAGCATCTCAAAGAAGAGCAAGATTCCGGAACCCCAATGAGAGCAACATTCCAGAGCTGAGATTGTGATGTCATAATGCCTCATTCCACAGTGCCTCAAAGCCAACCTCAGCAGTGATGTCACAATGGCTTGATTGCCCTATACTTGGCTCATATAAGAACATAAGAATAGCCTTATTGGGTCATACCAATGGTCCATCTGGCCCAGTAGCCCATTTTCACGGTGGCCAATCCAGGTCACTAGTACCTGGCCAAAACCCAAGGACTAGCAACATTCCATGCTACCGATCCAGGTCAAGCAGTGGCTTCCCCCATGAAAAGAGGGAAAGAGAACTGAGAAAAGTCAAGGGCAAGAACAAAATACTACAGCCAGGGCTGGGCCTTTTACTGATGTGCAGTTTGTGGTTACAGAATTTGTTAGGTAATGGGGGATCACTGTGGAATAGCAAAAATGTGATTGTTGGGGTTATGAGGCGTTTGTAGGCTTGGCAACCGAAAGATAGAAAAAGGGGTGGACAGGTAATAGAGCTGGGTACTGTGCACTACTATGTACGAAATGAGGAGTGGTTTAATACAATTTTATTAGACAGCTGAATAAATTTAGGAGATGGCGTAAAACAGACAAATAAAATAGCTCAAAGGATTGATGGGGTGGGTTGGATTGGTTTGGGTTTTGAATAATTAAGTATTTATATAGGTGCTTACTATCTATAATAATAAAACCCTAGAGCGTGCATGTGCTCTTGAAAATTCGTGATTCCTGGCCCCGTGAGGTGTGCTTCCGTGGCAGTATTCTATTTGACACCTCATGGCGCTTGCAGGGGCTGGAGGTGCGTGTGGTGGCTGAAGGCGCGCGACTGTGCTCTCTCCCTGCCAGCGTCCTCGGCAGGGAACACACCTCCCGCCCTCACTCGCCGCTGCCGCTGCCGCTGCCGCCGCCACCGCCGCCACTGATCCTCCTCTTCAGAGCAGCCTGTGATGGTGGCCGGCTTTAGCGAACCTCGCAGGCCGCTCTTCAACCTCAGTAGCACGTTCCTTCTGACGCATGGGATCACGTCAGAGGGAACGTGCATGTGTTGGAGTTGGAGAGCGGCCTGCTAGGTTCACTAAAGCCGGCCACCACGATCGCAGGCTGCTTTGAAGAGGAGCAGGCCAGAAGACGCCGGGATGGAGGGAGGGTAAGAAAGGGATCAATACCGGGAGTTAGGGGGAGAGGGAAAGGGAAAGGGGGCTGCTTTGGGGGGGAGGTGTGCTGGGGACAGACAGCTTTGCTCTGGGAGGAGACAGAAGGGGCCATGGAAAGATAGGGAGAGGGAAAGGGGGCTGCTTTGGGGGAGGGGTGTGCTTGGGGCAAACAGCTTTGCTCTGGGGGGGGGGAAGACAGAAGGGGCCATGGAGAGATAGGGAGAGGGAAAGTGGGCTGCTTTGGGGGGGAGGTATGTGCTGGGGGCAGACAGCTTTGCTCGGGGGGGGGGGGGAGACAGAAGGATACAGACAGCGGTCAAGGAGAGAGAGATAAAGAAACACAGACAGACAGACACATCTATTCTAGCACCCGTTAATATAACGGGCTTAAAGACTAGTTTCTTTATAAAGATGAAAAATATGCTATTTGCACTTTTTGAAGGATATGAATATATTTCATTAATAACTATATAATAATTTTTGATGGGAAAATGTGTTGATCTATTTATATATTTTAAGGATTTTAAGTGATGTATAAAGTGTAAAATGAATTTTTCTTGTATTCACTTAATGAAAGTGTTAAAAATGAATAAAGATATTAAAAAAAAAAAAAAAATAGCTCAAAGGAGGTTCTGGGCTGGGAGACAGGATCAGAATGTAGATGGGTTTCCTGCAGACCTTCTGTTGGCTTCACATTTTCATTATCTTCTACTACACCTTGTTTTTTTTTTTTTTTTTTCAACTGGAACCTCCCCCTCCCCCCCCCCCCACCCAGTGTTAAGCGTGTGAAGGGCGATTCCACAAAGGCAGAGCAAGAATTAGCTGCCCATAGGGACTCTAATAGGAGCCTATTTTACACTATAGAGGAAAATAGGTTTGAGAGAGAATATATTTAGATCTCTTCATCGATCAAGAAAGTGGGTTTTTTTGTTGTTTATTGTCTTTCTGAAAGAAAAAAAAAGTTTCACATACTGTTAGTTGGTAGACAATTTTTTTGTTGTTATAAGTTTTATGAGAATTGTTTTTCTTATAATTTTATTGTGTGTGTTTTTATATAGCCCACACAGAATTGTGGGATGCTATGGGCTATAAACCATTTTTGCATAAATAAACACTTTTTCTTATATAATACTAGCTTAATTAGGGTGCATACTAGAAGTCTGCATGGGAACGGGGATCGCGGGAATCCCCCCCTATCCCACGGGACTCCCACGGGCACCCCCCTCTGGTCCACAGGACTCCCAAGGGGATGGAAGGCTTTGGAAGCAGGGTTCGTCCATATAATATAATGGACACGTCAGCCTTAGTAAAAGAGGGGGTTTATAAGTTAATAACCTGAACAGAAAACAAAAAAAGGGCTCCACCAAAGAGATTCCACAAGGAAAACAGCAGCGCAAACCCAAAAGAAACTGTAGAATTGATGATCCTGTCAGAAGTAATTGCTGCTTTTTATGGGGACAGGCGGGGATGGAGGTAATTCCTTGCGGGGATGGGTGGGGACGGAGAGGATCCTGGCGGGGACGGGTGGGATTTCTGTCCCCGCGCAACTCTCTAGAAAATACTAGGGATGAACAGTGTTTTGCAGCAACATTAGACATATCAGTGACATTTATTTGGCTGTTTCCTGCCTTCGGCAAACAGAAATGCGGAGGGTTCTGTTTGCCAGTGACAAATTTGTACAAATGAAAGCCCTGCCTCCCTTGATTCCTGGCCCCACCTTCCTGTCTCTCTGCCCCATGCCACCCCCTGGCCCCCCTTCAGGAAGCTGAGCCAGGAGCGATACTCACTTTCCAAAATGGAAGTAAAACCCAGATGTCTCAATTTGTGCTCCTCCTTTTTCTGGAGCCATATAACAACCCTAGTTAAGGTAAACCCGGGGGGGGGGGGGGAAAGGGTATTCAGGGGGAGGGGTTTCCCTCATAGGGAAGGTAAAGGGGGGTGCAGGATAGAGGCCCAGGATAAGGGGTGCTGGAAGCAGGCCCAGAATTATTTTGTTTGTGTCATTTCCTGTGATCAGACAAGGTTGGAGGGACCCTGAACTAAATAGGAATTCCCCCCCAAATGAAACAGGAAATGACATATAGCAAAACCCCCCAAGACAAAATATCCTTAAAAGACACCAAGGACATTGCAGGAAAGTTAACTCCCTAGACTCCAGAAGTGACGTGGCAGAGGAAAGGCCTTGCCGGGGCTGACTGTGAGAAGCCTGCTTACAGCGCTGCCTCTGCTGACTGCTGCTGGGTCAGAATTGCCGCTGCTGGGTCAGACCGGTGGTCCATCGTGGCCAGCAGTCCGCTCACACGGCGGCCCTCTGGTCAAAGACCAGCGCCCTAACTGAGACTAGCCCTACCTGCGTACGTTCCGATTCAGCAGGAACTTGTCCAACCTTGTCTTGAATCCCTGGAGGGTGTTTTCCCCTATGACAGATTCCGGAAGAGCGTTCCAGTTTTCTACCACTCTCTGAGTGAAGAAGAACTTCCTTATGTTCGTACAGAATCTATCCCCTTTCAATTTTAGGGAGTGCCCTCTCGTTCTCCCTACCTTGGAGAGAGTGAACAACCTGTCCTTCTCTACCAGGTCTATTCCCTTCAGGGAGAGGGTTTGGCGAGTCAGGACTGCTGGTGCTGCTACTTCGGGGCAGGAATTCCTCTTTCTCATTGTTTCGCTATATTGTTTTTATTCCTTAGTTGTCACTAGGGTTATCAGACGCCCGGATTTCCCTTTTGGGGACATGTCCGGGGGTCCGGATGGCCTTTCAAAACCCGGCACTTTGTCCGGCAACTGTGAACGCGCAGATGCGACGTGTGACATCATTCGCACACGCGGGCAGAACTGGGTGGCCCTGGGGGGGGGGGGGCGTGGCCATGGGTCCGGCTTTTCCTTCGGGAAAATCTGGTAACCCTAGTTGTTACCATTGCTCACTTGAAGTATTTCCAATTTGAGGTTAGCCCAGTCCCTCTATTGATATTTCGCTGATTTTCTATTTGATTCCAAAGTAACCACAGTCATATGGCTGTTGCATCATCCAAATGCCCTCTGGAGGGAGATACTTAACACGGCTGATTCCAAATGGCTCTGACTGAGAGGCCATTCCAGCATCTATCTTATGTGGTTTATGTTAAGTGTTTCACAAGCAGTTAGTTTTATTGTGTCCAAACAACATAGCAGCATGGTAAATGATGGCAAAGATCAGTTCGGCCTAGTCTGGCCTGTAAGGTGGCTAGAATTATACAAGTTGTTCCATGAAGGTTGCACCCCGCTATACCTTTCTTTGAGGCTGTAATTGCTGCTCCAAGCAGCTTATGCCCCTCTCTACCCTGTTTGAATGGTGAAAGTCACTGAATTTCCTTGTGGCATTGGACAAGTCACTTAACCCACCATTCTCTTGGGATAGGGTTACCAGATGTCCGGGAAAATCCGGACATGTCCTCTTTTTAGAGGACTGTCCAGGTTCCTGGACGGACTTTCCAAAACCCGGCAGTTTGTCTGGGTTTTGGAAAGCCCCGACGAGCTCCAGCCACACCTGGAGGGCCT
This sequence comes from Geotrypetes seraphini, assembly GCF_902459505.1. Lineage (NCBI taxonomy): Eukaryota > Metazoa > Chordata > Amphibia > Gymnophiona > Dermophiidae > Geotrypetes > Geotrypetes seraphini. The sequence continues at coordinate 173,640,292 of NC_047091.1, read as the reverse complement.
CTGAACATGCGCGGATGATGTCACACGCATCCGCACATGCTGGAGGTCCTCCAGACGCGGCCGGAGCTCGTCAGGGAAGAAGACGAGGCTTTGAGGGGGTGGGGCTTGGGGGGCAGAATGTGGGTGGAGCTGGAGGTGGAACAAGGTGGGATAGGGTTGAATGGGGCGGGGCCATGCATCCGGGTTTGTGATGCTCCAAATTTGGCAACCCTATCTTAGGATAGCTAGGGACAACAATAGCAACCCACCACACACCTTTGTGGCAGCTCGCTTACGCCATTTCACAGCTTGGTGCTTGTGTGCAGAGAGAACATAAGAATTGCCGCTACTGGGTCAGACCAGTGGTCCATCGTGCCCAGCAGTCCGCTCACGCGGCGGCCTCTAGGTCAAAGACCAGTGCCCTAATTGAGTCTAGCCTTACCTGCGTACGTTCCGGTTTAGCAGGAACTTGTCTAACTTCGTCTTGAATCCCTGGAGGATGTTTTTCCCTATAACAGCCTCCGGAAGAGCGTTCCAGATTTGTATCACTCTCTGGGTGAAGAAGAACTTCCTTACGTTTATACGGAATCTATCCCCTTTCAATTTTAGAGAGTGCCCTCTCGTTCTCCCTTCCTTGGAGAGGGTGAACAAACCTGTCTTTATCTACTTTGTCTTGAATCCCTGGAGGGTGTTTTTCCCTATAACAGCCTCCAGAAGAGCGTTCCAGATTTGTACCACTCTCTGGGTGAAGAAGAACTTCCTTGCGTTCATACGGAATCTATCCCCTTTTAACTTTAGAGAGTTCCCTCTCGTTCTCCCTACCTTGGAGAGGGTGAACAAACCTGTCTTTATCTACTTTGTCTTGAATCTCTGGAGGGTGTTTTTCCCTATAACAGCCTCCGGAAGAGCGTTCCAGATTTGTACCACTCTCTGGGTGAAGAAGAACTTCCTTGCGTTCATATGGAATCTGTCCCCTTTTAACTTTAGAGAGTGCCCTCTCGTTCTCCCTACCTTGGAGAGGGTGAACAACCTGTCTTTATCTACTAAGTCTATTCCCTTCAGTACTTTGAATGTTTCGATCATGTCTCCTCTCAATCTCCTCTGTTCGACGGAGAAGAGGCCCAGTTTCTCTTATCTTTCGCTGTACGGCAACTCCTCCAGCCCCTTAACCACCTTAGTCACTGTTCTCTAGACCCTTTCGAATAGTACCGTGTCCTTCTTCATGTACGGCGACCAGTGCAGTACGCAGCACTCCAGGTACAGCGGCATGATAACCTTCTCCGATCTATTCGTGATCCCCTTCTTTACCATTCCTAGAATTCTGTTCGCCCTTTTTGCCGCCGCCGCACATTGCTTGGACGGCTTCATCGTATATGCGCACATATTTATGGAGAGGGGAGGGGGTGGGTGGGAAGTTATGCAATTTGCAAGATTAGGGTGAAGTGGTTGATTATTTAATATATTTTCCCCAAAGCTTCGTTAAGCTAGTGTGATGCAATGACCCCTTTATCCTTATTCTACGTCTATGAAGTTTAATTTGGATTAGAATTTTTTTTTCTTTTTTGACTAATTTACTGTAATTGGTTCTCTCCATCCTTCCATTTCTGAACTTATTCATTGTCTTTCTTATGTGCCATCGTTACAAAACGTGAACAGAATACATTATAAGTCTGCTTATGTTGGGGGGGGGGGTTGGTTTCCGTGGTTTTCTTTTCAACTGGAAAATGCCAAGAATAAAGAAAGTGATGGTGTAATTTTTTATTGACTGCGTTTGAAACAAATAGTCTATTTAAAAAAAAAAAAAAAAAAAAAGATGCCACCAGCTTATTTCAGGACTAATGGAATGCACAACTGGGGAACCCATAAGGACATCTGTTTGCTAAATGTTGCTTCCTCTGTGAATGGTGGCATTCACTACTGCAGTCCTTCGTGTGAACGAAAAAATAATCAGTTACCTACGTGCCGATTTAACCCTTATAAATAAACGGACTTGATTTTAAGTTAGTTCCACCTCGGTCAGTCTCAGGCAACACAGCTGGTAGATGTTTTGATCCAATTTGGCCTAAGGCACAGGATAATTATTCAGCTGTAGGGCTTAGGAGCACAAAACACTAGGGGTATTCAAAGTCTTGCTACCGTGTTACTGCCTGTGCGGGCCTCGTTCATTATACAACAGGGGTACTAGGCTATTGCCACATGCCTAATATGCATAAGGGCCTATAGCATCCTGGGGATGACAAGTTACCCATTTCCTGGAAAGCTGTGCAAATGTAAACTTATTTTTAAAATAATATCCTCATGCGTTTGGCAGTTTCTGTATTCCAGGTTTTATGGGAACTACCTTACCCTTTAGAAATAAAAATATTGGGAAGCTCTTGAGAATAATAACCGCATTAACAATCTGCGTTTGATAAATTTTCCTAAGATCTCAACAATTCCTCCAAGAGAAATGGTACAGCGTTACTTTATGGAAAATTTAAAAAATACCGGAAGATTCCCTACCTGCCTTGACAAGGGTTTATCATTTGCCTACTAAAGAAACATGAAAAGAAGAGGATGGAAACTTACAGGAAGGTGCCCTAGATCAGGGCTGCCCAAGTCCGGTCCTCGAGATCTACTAGGCCAGGTTTTCTAGATATCCGCAATCAACAATCATGAGAGAGATTTTCATACCAAGAAGGCAGTGCAGAAAAATCTCTCTCATGCATATTCATTGCGGGTATCCAGAAAACCTGGCCTGCCAGTAGATCTTGAGGACCGGACTTGGGCAGCCCTGCCTGAAGATGTTACCGCTATTTTGGAACAATCTGATAGAGAAGTAGCTGTTTCAGCCACTCTCATTGACTGTAGCACTAGCTCCAGACAAGGATTGGATCCTTAAACGTTTCTTTAAAAATAGGGCTAAGAGCTTCCTGGGGCGTCATATTCAGATCTTTCCTGATGTCTCGAGAGAGACGCAGACGAGAATTTCTAATGTTGAAACCTGGGGGGGGGGGGGGGGTCTCTTTTTTTCTTAGATACCCTTGCAAGCGTGTTATTAGATATCGTTCCTTAAAATATGTTTTTGTAGACCCGTACAAAAAATGCAACCCTTTGGACAATGTTGTTGCCGATAATGTCCAATCTAGAATCCAATCTATAATTGGCTAACACTCTTAGTCCCTCGGGAGAATATTTGAACTTAGAGAAATAGAAAATTATTACAAAGATTTTTAAATAATAGACATCAGTATGAGCCCTTAGCATACACGAGGGATTATGGGCTCGGGCAGTAACTCATAGGTGACCAGCGCCAGACATAATCAAAATCCCATTTAAATCAAACATTCACACCGGGAGAAAAAGGAAAAAATACTAAATAGAAAAGATGAAAAAAAATGTGAAAAAATAATATAAAGTAAATAAATTCCTAAGGATCGTCACAATATCTGATGAATAGTTTGGTATAAAGTGCAAAGTGCTCACAAAAAATTCTTGCTAAAATTATCGTGCTCCGTTGCTACTTATTGAAATTTCAGAATGTCACTTAATACAAATAAAAAGTGCCTAAAAGTATTAGAAGCGATCCCATCCCCAATGTTTTATCCCTTTCCCTTCCATTTCCTTTCAACTTTTTTTTTTTTTTTTTTAGTTCTTAACCTCTAATAATGTAACTTTACCCCCTCCCTTTCTTTTCTTTATCATCACTTTCCAGTTCGTCTTGTCAACGTCTTCAATGTACACTTCCCTTACTCTCTTTAAACATTATTCCCTATTAGTATTATTTTTATTTTAACATTTTATTGTAAACCGGCTAGATTCCCGTAGATGGTCGGTATATTAAAAATTAATAAACTTGAAACTTGAAACTAGAGAATTCATAAAAAGTTCTTAAGAGAATAAATAAATATACAAAACCACAGTTCATGAATCGAATTTGGAACAATGCATGTCCTTTATAAAGTTCATACTCCCTCGTGACAATTCATAGCACCGCTTCCTTCATGGAAAAATTCATCCAAAATTGTTATTCAATAAAGAATACTTAGCTGAATCTTGGAGAAATGTACTGCCACACAAACGTTTTGATATCACCACTCGACAGAGCTCCGTTTCGTCCCATTTAACCAGTTTTATCTCCTTAAAGCACCTAGAGAATGAAGGAACATCTGTACCTTCGTAAATCGTTAACTCTCTGACAACAACAGTTTTACCTTTTTTAATTACATGATTATGTTAAGTTTAAATTACTCTTTTTAAAGTCTTGGATCCAAATTTTGTGGACTTGAGTGGATCCAGTTTTAAAAACTCAAAATAGCAATATGCTTTTCCTGTTCTTTTTTCATATGTTTGATAATTTGAATGAATATTTTTTTTTTCTTGATCATACTTTCTTTTTTTTTTTTTAATTCTTTATTCATTTTATAATTCACAACAAGTGTACAGTAAATATCAAATAATTAGAATACAATATCACTTGAAAATCTACCATATCATACAACAAAAAGATATAACCCCCAACCCCTCCCACTTCCATATACAACAAAAAAATATACCACATGAATATAATATCTTATCATTCGTATATATTATTGATAGAAATCCAACCCCTCCCCCCATCCACATGTAAGAATTAAAATTGGGAAAAGTGTAGGCCACCAGAGCACGGGCCTTTGGCAATTTGGAGTTTCGTCTTTTAGCTTCTGTTTGCTTTTGGGGATGGGGGTGGGGGGTTTGTACGGGTGGAACGGGATGTTTTTTGGGGGGGGAGTTCGGGGCTGAGGGGTTGTTTCTTCTGTTTTACCTCTACAACGCATTGACTTTTGTATTCCTGGAAGCTTATTCGTTACCATTTTTGTCTTTGTTGTTTGATGTTTCCTATTCCTTCTAATAAAAAGATTTGAACGTAAAATTGGGAAAAGTGAAAATTATTCATTAGAATAATTTAAAAATGATCATACTTTCTATACAAGATGTTATGCTTGGAAAATAATTTGAAATAGTATAAATAAATAATAATAATAAAAAAAAAAGAAATAAAAATATTGGGCCTGATATTCAGGCCCATATTCTACGGTGCCTAAGTTTTGGTGCTGGTTTTAGAATTTCCCCCATTGTATTTACATCCCTTATCAAAATGTGTAAGGAGTTAGCTTATTTAGTTACTAACTACATACCTGTTGCCTCTATTCCTTTTTTGGTGAAATTGCTGGAAGGACTTTTTATCGTCCGCTGCTTAGAAACATAGAAATAGACGGCAGATAAGGGCCACGGCCCATCAAGTCTGCCCACTCAGTGACCCTCCCTATCTATCTTTGCGGATAGATCCCACATGTCTATCCCATCTGGCCTTAAAATCTGGCACACTTCTGGCCTCAATAACCTGAAGTGGAAGACTATTCCAGCGATCAACCACCCTTTCGGTGAAGAAGAACTTCCTAGTGTCCTGTGCAGTTTCCCGCCCCTGATTTTCCACGAATGCCCCCTTGTTGCCGCGGGACCCTTGAAGAAGAAGATGTCTTCTTCCACCTCGATGCGGCCCGCGAGATACTTGAATGTCTCGATCATATCTCCCCTCTCTCGACGTTCCTCGAGTGAGTAGAGCTGCAATTTCCCTAACCGCTCCTCGTACGGGAGCTCCTTGAGTCCCGAGACCATTCTGGTGGCCATTCTCTGGACCGATTCCAGTCTCAGCACATCCTTGCGGTAATGCGGCCTCCAGAATTGCACACAGTACTCCAGGTGCGGTCTCACCATGGATCTATACAGTGGCATAATGACTTCAGGTTTACGGCTGACGAAACTCCTGCGTATGCAACCTATGATTTGCCTTGCTTTGGATGAAGCTTGCTCCACTTGGTTTGCAGCCTTCATGTCTTCCCTGACAATCACTCCTAAGTCTCTTTCTGCTTCAGTTCTTGTCAGAATCTCGCCATTTAGGGTGTAAATCTTGCATGGATTTTGGCTTCCCAGGTGCATGACTTTGCATTTTTTGGCATTGAAGCTGAGTTGCCAGGACATAGACCAGTGCTCCAGCAGAAGTAAGTCATGCACCATAACATCTGCCATTGCTTTTTTGTCTGTTGTGCTTTTGCTCACTACATTGCTCAGTTTGGCATCATCGGCGAATAATGTTATTCTACCTCGGAGCCCTTCTGTCAAGTCTCTTATATAGATGTTGAACAAGATCGGGCCCAGGACGGAGCCTTGTGGCACTCCACTTATCACCTCCGACATTTCGGAGGGGGTGCCATTCACCACCACCCTCTGAAGCCTACCCCCAAGCCAGTTCCCAACCCATTTGGTTAATGTGTCGCCCAAACCTAAAGAACTAGTTAGAGAAGAAACAAGCGGGGAGATAGAGCTGTTTCCAACCACAAACTTTTATTAAAAGCAGGGATTTGGTTCCATCAATATAAACGAAGGACTCAATACTGCACATGTTTCGGTACAGAAACCTGTACCTTCTCCAGGAGTCTGTGACTACTCTGCAGGAGACTTTTCCAGTAAACCAATGTAGAAAGGTTTATTAAGTCCTTTTCTTTTTTTGGGGGGTGGGGAAGTGTACTTAAGATAAGATTAAGCAGAAAACATAGAAGCATGATGGCAGATAAGGGCCAAATGGTCCATCCAATCTAAGCATCCGCAGTAACCATTATCTCTTCCTCTCTCTATGAGATCCCACGTGTATATCCCAGGCTTTCTTGAATTCAGACACAGTCTGTCTCCACCACCTCTAACAGGAGAGTGTTCCACGCATCTACCACCCTTTCTGTAAAACAGTATTTCCTTAGATTACTCCTGAGCCTATCATCTCCTAACTTCATCCTAAACACTCTCATTCTAGAGTTTCCTTTCAAATGAAAGAGACTTGACTCATGCGCATTTATGCCGCATAGGTATTTAAATGTCTCTATCATATCTCCCCTTTCCCGCCTTTCTTCCAAAGTATATATATTAAGATCTTTAAGTCTGTCTCCATAAGTCTTATGACGAAGACCATGCACCATTTTAGTAGCCTTCCTCTGGACCGGTTCCATCCTTTTCATATTTTTTTGAAGGTGTGGTCTCCCGAATTGTACACAATATTCTGAATAAGGTCTCACCAGAGTCTTATACAGGGGCATCAGAACCTCCTTTTTCCTACTGACTATATCTCTTCTTGTGCATCCTTCTAGCTTTCGCCATCACCTTTTCAACCTGTTTGTCCTCCTTATAATCACATACAAGTCCCGCTCTTCTCTCGTGCACATAAGTTCTTCACCCCACTAAACTGTACTGTTCCTTTGGGTTTTTGCAGCCCAAATGCATGACCTTGCATTTCTCAGCATAAAATTTTAGCTTCCAAATTTCAGACCATTCTTCAAGTTTCACTAGGTCTTTCTTCATGTTATGTACACTATCTACAATGTCTACTCTATTGCAGATTTTGGTATCTTCCGCAAAGAGGCAAATCTTACCTGAGAGCCCATCAGCAATATTGTTTATAAAAATTTAAAAAAAAAACAGGTCCAAGAACAGAACCTTGAGGCACACCACTGATAACATCCCTTTCCTTAGAATAATCTCCATTGACCCTCTATCGTCTTCCACTCAACCAGTTTCTGACTCAACCCATCACTTTGGAGCCCATCCCAAGGGCTCTCAATTTATTTGACATCTGTGTGGAACACTGTCAAAGGTTTTGTTAAAATCTAAATACACCACATCTCACACCCAGTCAAAGAAATTGATCAGATTTGTCTGACTAGACCTACCTCTAGTGAATCAATGTTGTCTTCGGTCCTGTAATCCACTGGATTCCAGAAATATCACCATTCTCTGTTTTAAAACTGCTTCCATGAATTTGCTTACCACAAAAGTCAGACTTACTGGCCTGTAATTCCATACTTTCTTCCTTACTTCCACTTTTGTGTAAAGGGATCACATCTGCTCTTCTCCAGTCCTCCAGTACCACTCCTGACTCTAGAGAAGCATTGAAAAGGTCAGTCAGCAGAGCCACCACAACTTCCTAAGTTCCTTCAGCACCCTCAGATTTACACCATATGGCCCCATCGCTTTGTATACCTTTAGTTTAGCTAGCTCTTCACCAACACAATCCTCTGAAAATCGATCAGGGTCTACCAGTACTCCATCCCTATTCGTGTTTGTCTTCTGCAGTTCCACTTCCGGCACTTCACCCATGAACACAGAACAGAAATATTTGTTAATCAATTCAGCCTTTTCTTTATCAGTTTCTACATATTTCTCCGCTTGACGTTTGCCACTTTTGCACTTCTTCCTATCACTGATATATCTAAAATATATTTTGTCTCCCCGATTTACCATGTCAGCTATTTTTCTTCTATTTGTATCTTTGCTTTCCTGACTACTCGACCAGCCTCTCTTAACTTTTCCTGTCTTCCTCTTTCAGCGATCTTTTGTAATTTATGAAAGCTATCCTTTCATTCCTTACCTTCTCAGCTACTACTTTTGAGAACCAAAGCGGCCTTCTTGTCCTCTTACTTTAACTTACTTGCCTCACAAAAATGTCTATCGCAAATAGGGCAACAGACCTATTTGTGAGGCAAGTAAATAAAAGTATGGGTTTTGAAAAGCTTTCTCAAAGTTGTGTTGGGCATGAGACAGGGCTGGGATGGGGCTAGGGTAAGATTGGGGGCAGGACTGGGGCATAACAGGGTGGATATGGGTGGAACTAGGTGGGTCTAGAGGGCGGGTCTACTCAGAGCTCAGTTTCAAACTAAGAGGCTGAAACCAGCCAGAGGTCTCTCCTCAAGGAGCGCTTTTTAGTTAGGGTGAGATGATTCACACCCCCAATGAAGTATAATGCACTTGTCCTAACTTAACAGTTTTCCAGGCCTCTCTCCCACTTACTATTCCTCAAAGTCTTAAAAAGGCCCTAAACAGAGCCAAAGAAGCCTTTTAGGCAACTGCTCTCTCCTCAAACAAATATATGCAAATTATATTTGCAGTTCACAGGTTGAAAACCCTTTAATGCTGAGCCTCTATAACCTCTCTCTTAGAATCAGGCTTACTGAGGGTGAAGCACTCGGCCAGTTTTCCTCCCCTCAAGGGTCACTGTGGAGTTTGATCTCTAAGAAAGTCTTCAGAGTTTTGCTGACTCTTGTACCACTCACTGTGAAGAAGTAGTGTAGAAAAGCCACCCTGACTTCTAGAAGATTCTAGAGTTGTGCACTATAAAATTATAAGTGTTCATAAGAACATAAGAATAGCATTACTGGGTTAGACCAATGGTCCGTCAAGCCCAGTAGCCCATTCTTAAGGTGGCCAAGCCAGGTCACCTTGGCCAAAACCCAAGGTGTAGCAATATTCCATGCTATTGATACAGGGCAAGCAGTGGCTTCCCCCATGTCTTTCTCGATAACAGACTATGGACTTTTCTTCCAGGAACTTGTCCAAACCTTTCTTAAAACCAGCTACGCTATCCGCTCTTACCACATCCTCTGGCAACGTGTTCCAGAGATTAACTATTCTCTGAGTGAAAATACATTTCCTCCAATTGGTTTTAAAACTATTTCCCTGTAATTTAATCGAGTGTCCCCTAGTCTTTGTAATTTTTGACGGAGTAAAATATTGCAAATCAGTTTAAATCGTTACTGTTGTATGTAAAGGCCAAGTGTACTATTGAGATGTTGTTTAGATAATTGTCCAACCTTAGCCTATTTTTCGTTGATCATCGCACTTTAATGCCTGTATAACTGTATTACTGCAATGCACAACTTGTTGTTGTTGGTTTTCTGTTTTTGTACTATTTACAAACTTTATCCCCTTTACCATCTTGGTCGCTCTTCTTTGAACCTTTTCTAGCACCACTATATCTTTCTTGAGATAAGGAGACCAGAATTGAACGCAATACTCCAGATGAGGTCGCACCATGGAGCGATACATTCTTAGTCTTGTTAACCATCCCTTTTTTAATCATGTTCCTTGAAATCTCCTTCTTGGTCTTGTAGGCAAGATGATTTGTAAATGTTTGTTGGAGGTGACTTAACATGAAGGACAAAGATATTGAAAAATACTGGGATAAAAATGTAATTGTGACTTGGTCCTCAGCTTGGGGCCCATATTCTTCTAAAATCTAGAAAAACATATAGGCTAGATTAGAACCCACCGATTTCAGATGATAGTGGGGGAAGTCAAGAAGATCCAGTGGATTGGGCTTTTGATTTTTTCCTAAAGAGGATTAATAATTCAAAAACAGCCAAAGTTTCAGGTACAGAGTTTACTCTGTTAATTTATATTAAACTGGAGATTGTAGCTTGATCCTGATCTGCAAAAAGAGTGTGAAGCTGCTCAGAAGCAATGCAAGGATATCTGGCAACCTAAACAAACCTTAGACTCCTCACATTCCTGGATCAGCCCTCTGGCAACCTACCTCCTCAGCCCATCTCCCCTGCAGACCCTAACCAAGCACCTGCCCCAATTGTTCAGCTTTTGTGCCACGCAGGGCCAGTCACACAGTATTAGCCCTGAGTCTATGGGATTTCACAAGATGCTCTGCACAAGATGGACCAGTAGAATGGAATCTTGCTACGATTTGGGTTTGTGCCAGGTACTTGTGACCTGGATTTGCCATTGTTGGAAACAGGATGCTGGGCCTGTCCCAGTATGACAATTCTTATGTTTTTATCATGCCATTATGACATCACTGATGAGGCTGGCTCTTAGGCATTGGTGGAATGCGGCATTATGACATCACAATCTCAGCTCTGGAATGTTGCTACTCTGGGTTTCTGTCAGGTACTTGTGACCTGGATTGGCCACTGTTGGAAACAGGAAACTGGGCTAAATGGGTCATGGATCTGACCCAGTATGGCTGTTCTTATGTAAGTACCCTCCTTCCTGTTGGCTAAGGAGACTGAGGCACTGGGATAAGCACTGCACAGGGTCTCTGAAACCACAGGAACCAGGAGAGAGAAGATTTAAATTACCTGCCCCCTTCCTTTTGCTTCCCCCAGAATCTCAATGTCTTGGTAACTATCTAGTACATTACATTTCTTATCTAGTAGTTTGTCCTGTCTAGTAGTTTGCCCTGAAGTTGTTGCCAGTTCTTTTTTTGGAGATCTGTTTCAAGAACTTAATATTTTTGATGAAGCCCAAGTGGAACTACGACCAGTTATAAGTTTATTTATTTACTAGTGTTAAAGCCCATTATATTAACGGGTGCTAGAAAGCAGCCCCCTTACATTACTGATTTCTATTCCACCTCAACCTTGCAGTTCTGGGCAGATTACAAAAGAGACAACTGGCGGGAAGAGAAGAGGTGCGGCGGCAAGGGACTAAGGGAGCCGAAGGTAGGGTCGGATGGGAGGCTGAACGGGGGTTCGGGACGGGTGTGCCGGGCAGAGGAGCGAAGATGACGCCGACGACCTTTAGTTCTGACCGAAGTTAGTTTTTAAATTGTAAGCTGCGGCAGCGGCTTCTCTCACGATCCCTGCCTGCGTCAGAAGCCTTCTCCGACGCAGGCGCGGCTCGTGAGAGGAGCCGTCGCAGCGGCTTAGAACTTAAAACTAACTTCGGTCAGAACATTACCTTGGGTTCCGCGATCGGGTCCTGTTTGGTCTGCCAGTGCCTGGAGGAGCTGAAGAGCAGGGAGTCCCACGTACAGATTCTCTGCTGGCCAGAGAGAGAGGGATTCGTGCGCATGTGCACTCCTACCTGCGGTGTCCTACAGCTGCACAGAAAACAGAAGCACGCAGGTGGGAGTGCACATGCGCGGCTTAGGGTTTTATTATATTAGATTCAATTTTCTATACCGTTCTCCCAGGGGAGCTAGAACGGTTTACATGCATTTATTCAGGTACTCAAGCAGTTTTCCCTCTCTATCTCGGCGGGCTCACAATCTATCTAACGTACCTGGGGCAATTGGGGGGGGGGGGTGATTAAGTGACTTGCTCAGGGTCACAAGGAGCAGCGTGGATTTGAACCCACAACCTCAGGGTGCTGAGGCTGTAGCTTTAACCACTGCGCCACACTCTCCTTTAAGAATCTAAGCATCGCCATGCTGGGACAGAACAGTGGCTCATGAAGTCCCGAATCCCCATCTTTGAGCCCAGGATCGTACTTCTGATAGTAACCTGATCGGGTCAGTTGGCACTACCTTGCGGATCTTAAGGGTCAGATCCCTTCCCTGTTTATTCTCAGAAAAGGCTCGTAAAGGCTACAAATCTCCATGACAAATAATTAGTGCTGGACCCATCCTCTAGAATTTGCCCAAATTCTTTGAAACCAATTGCAGCATTAACCACACCCACAAGGCAAATCAGAGGTGGTATCCTCTCATGATTTCTCATTTGGTCTTGCAGGGGTTGCTTGACTGTATTGCACAACGTATCTGTCTGCATTAGCAATGCCTTTAGCTGCTAAATTAAAGACCAGATTTGCAGCATAGTTAAGCAATTTTTAATTTTTTTTTCCAATCTGCCTAAAGGACAATGTGCTCCGCCTGCAACTTGGTCCACTAACCTGAGATGATTTATAGAAATCATGCTGCTATGAAGGACACTCACTCAGCACCCACACTGTCTCCAGGAAACATTTCTCACCAGCTTAGCTGGGAGGAACCTCAGTGTGCCCCATCCTTGATGCCAGAGAGCATAGAGAGAAACTTGATTCCAGCTTTATACAGATAGAAACATGGAAACATGAAACATGATGGCAGATAAAGGCCAAATGGTCCATCAGCAGCATCCATTATCTCCTCCTCTCCCTATTGGCTAAGGCTCTTAATATTTGCATCTCCTCTTTCTATAGGCTAAGGCTCTTTACACTTTCATTGTGAGGTCATAGAGCTTTATAGTTATAGAAACATAGTAACATGATGGCAGATAAAGGCCAAATGGCCCATCCGCAGCATATCCACTATCTCCTCTTCTCCCTATTGGCTAAGGCTCTTAACATTTGCATCTCCTCTTCCTATAGGCTAAGGCACATTAGATCTGCATTGTGAGGTCACAGAGCTTGTAACATGATGGCAGATAAAGGACAAATGGCCCATCTAGTCTGCCCATCCGTAGTAACCATTATCTCTTTCTCTCTCCGAGAAAATCCCATATGCCTATCCCAGGCTTTCTTGAATTCAGACACAGTCTCTCTCTCCACCACTTCTTCTGGGAGACTGTTCTACACACCTACTACCCTTTCTTTAATAAAATATTTCCTTAGATTACTCCGGAGCCTATCACCTCTTAACTTCATGCTATGCCCTCTCATTGCAGAGTTTCCTTTCAAATGAAAGAGACCCGACTCATGCGCATTTGCATTACGTAGGTATTTAAACGTCTCTATCATATCTCCCCTCTCCCGCCTTTCCTCCTTTAAGTGATTCAGCTGCCTTGTTGTCAAGGGGATTGGGTAGAACGTAGGCAATAAGTTCCCCTGGTACTTCCTGTATGGTATGTCCAAGAGGCCAATACATTTCAAATCTCCCGCTCTTTCCTTTACTCAAACCATGATGCCCTTCATCCATAGTTTCTGTCTTTCTTTTCTTCTTCTACAGCCAACACTTTCACCTGCTCCCAAATCTTCACTTGTATGAATCTCTTTGCCATTTCTCACACTGTAGCTACAGTAGCATTCTGTCTCCTTAATCCGAAGCACCAGTCAAACTTTTCATCACTGACTATTAGCAAAAGTTTGTGTGAGGTCTCCTGGGACATGGGACCGTATGGCAGAGGCACAAAGATCTGAAAAACAGGCGACAAAGAGTTTCTCTCCCTTTCTTTTGCTGTCTGTATAAAAATTTCCCGATGGGCAAACAAGTACTGCGTAAATAAATGTTTGCAAATATGATCCCGAGAAAGTCATGTGCTTTATTCAAGTTTGCGAATCTTTGATTTTGCTTAGAGTGTTGCGAAGCCTAAGGCCACTCATGTTTTTGATAAATCTATAGAGTATAGAGTTCCTTTTGACCTAATTGCATACAGTATTTCAATCAAGCAATTAAGAGATATAAACCCTGTTGAAAAAACATATTTTTACACCTTTGAGCCGGTCTCGCTTTTACCACTGATTAAGCAATGATTGGAAGATAAACTCTTTTCCCAAGAGGGGGTTACCTCTCCCTCTTCAGAGTTTTAGTTCTCTGAGCTCAGTTTTTGTATAGCGAGCCCTCCTCTTAGGTTGTATAGATCAGTGATTCCCAACCCTGTCCTGGAGGAACACCAGGCCAATCGGGTTTTCAGGCTAGCCCTAATGAATATGCATGAGAGAGATTTGCATATGATGGAAGTGATAGGCATGCAAATTTGCTTCATGCATATTCATTAGGGCTAGCCTGAAAACCCAATTGGCCTGGTGTTCCTCCAGGACAGGGTTGGGAACCACTGGTATAGATTATAGAGTCAGTCTCCTCTTTTCTACAGTTTAGTTTTTTCTGACTCATAGTTACCTTGTCCCTGCTGAAGTGGAAACATATTTGATAAATCTATGGCTTTGATTTTCTAGTTTTTACTCCATATCAGCTCTGTTTCACATCATGGCATGCCACAACTAAACTTTAGTTTATTAAACTTGCCTGATCAAAGTTCAAGGCTCAAATTTGTTTGATATATTGTGGAATCAAATTAAAATCTCAGCGGTTTACATAAAATCAGAATAGCATCAGGGAACAAACATTGATCACTATCAAGTTTACCCGTCCATATCAAGGACTAATCTTTCTTTCTCTTAGAGACCCTTTGTATTTGTTCCATGCTGACTTGAATTCCAATTCAGCCTTCTCTACAACCAACACAAGAGGCCATTCCAAACATATACCACCATTCCAGAAAGCAATTCCTTACATTATTTCAGCTTCATACTATGCCCTTCATTCTTCGGAAATCCTTAGATAACATAACATAACATTATACTTATAGACCGCGTTACCAAAAAGTTCTACGTGGTTTACAAAAGATTATAAACATTTAAACCTAATCGTATATTTGAAAGAGTCAGATAGTCAGGTGTTTGGAGAGAAGATAAGTTTTTAGCTGTTTTCTAAAATGTCTGTAAGAAACAGCTGTGAGCAACAATGATTGAAATTCTTTTTCATGAGAAGCTGCCTGAGATGCTAAAGAGTGATTTAGGAATTTCTTGCTTTTACAACCTTTTACAGAAGGGAAATTAAACAAAGTTTGGGTTTTTCTACTGCATTTGTCCGTAGCTATGGAAAAACTATTAGATTGTATGTTAGATTCTGTAGTGGTCCTTTTTGTCACTCAGGGTGATTGTTTCTCCATATCGTATTTGAGGGAGTGGCCTACGAAACATATTTGTTTGTTATCTAGAAAATGTCCTGGAAACTCCCCTCCATCAGGTCTTCAAGTCCTTTCCCTCTTTCCTTCTTTAGTTCCATACCACATCGTGTGTTTTAACAAATATGCCAATAAATTGTGACTTTGCCCATGCTCTTCCCCAGCTTCTCCATGGGAGTGGAGTTTGGACTTTGGATAGGGCAAGCTACACAGGTGCATAGATTATAAAATTCCTAATTTACATATTTTTATGTATGTACCAACCATAGAGCTGGTACAAGTGCTAGTGGATTATTGCAATGTGATCTATGCCGGTCTTCCAGCATCTTCACTTACAACTAATCCAAAACACTGAAATCAGATTATTTACTTCAGCTCGTTGATTCAATTATGTGATACTACTGCTTAAAGAACATCACCGGTTGCCTTTTATGATTCACATTACCTCAAGTTTCAAGTTTAATCAATTCTTTGATTTGATCGCAAAATCATAT
Source organism: Geotrypetes seraphini (assembly GCF_902459505.1). Taxonomy (NCBI): domain Eukaryota; kingdom Metazoa; phylum Chordata; class Amphibia; order Gymnophiona; family Dermophiidae; genus Geotrypetes; species Geotrypetes seraphini. The sequence continues at coordinate 173,624,583 of NC_047091.1, read as the reverse complement.
TTCAATGCGATTTACAATAAATAAGAAATCAAAAAAATAAAAATTATAAAATCCACCTCCAACACATACAATACTAATAGACATTGATACATTAGGGCAGAGGGTAGTATAAAATACAATATTAAAAAATAAAACTACAAATAAAATCAGGGCATAGGTTAGTACACACAGGAAGGGAAAAACTCTTTTATGTAGTGGGTTAAACACTTATGGAGCATTAGCGGTAACTAAGTAGCATTACGTGTACTAGGAAAACCGTTTAGTGGCTTTTCTAAATGGCACCACCTCTTCCGTTTCGATTTTATTTGATCACTTATAGTCGTATATCCAGCACACTCGTTGATATATTCTGTTGAAGACTCATAAGACTCCTGAGGCAGGCCAGTTTGGCCGAAACATGTACACGTCGAGTCATTGAGCTTTTGAGGTTTTGGATAAATAAAAGAACATTTTAGAAATAAATTGAGTCCACCATTTTGTTAGGTCGTTTCCACTCCTAGCTTCATGCCTATTAAACATCATATCCACCACAAGATTCTGACCCTTGCATTCAAAACTCTTAACTGTGGTCTCCCTCAATACTTGGCAAATCTTATTGTTCCATACAGACCCTTACGTTCTCTCTGCTCTGCTATGGCTCAGCAACTATCACTTCCATCAGTATACATGTCAAGATCAGTATCTAGAAGACACTCTCCATTTTTTTTGCAACTGTTCCCACACTCTGGAACTCCCTATCATTGGAGATACACTCAAAGCTTTCTTAAATGGAGTTTAGGGCAATTACTACTATTTATTATTTCTATAGTGCTACCAGACACACGCAACACTGTATATTAAACACGCAAGAGATGGTCCCTGCTCATAAGAGCTTACAATCTAATTATGACAGACACACTGGATAAAAAATAGTGAATACATATATTCAGTTTATAAAGGGAAATACAAAGGGATGAAGAGGTAGAGAGGGTCAGAGAGTACAGAGGAGATGCCAGACAAATATGGTGCTTTACAAGTCGGTAGGGTTAGGACGTAAACGCAGCTTCGAAAAAAGTGGGGTTCCAGCCTGGCTTTGAATACCTCTAGAGACGAAGCCCGTGAGTCGGGCAGACGGCACAGCAAGGCATAAGGAACAAAGTTGGGAGTTGGGAATAGAGGAGAAGGAAATAGACAAGAGAGACTTGCCCGATGAGTGCAGTTCTCGGGATGGAGTATTTGGCGGGATAAGAGAGGAGCGATATCAAGGAGTCGCAGAGTGAATACACTTGTAGGTCAGGAAGAGGAGTTTGAACTGTAAGCGGACAGGAAGCCAATGAAGCGACTTGAGAAGAGGGGTAATGTTAGCAGTGGCGCAGTTAGCAGTGGCGCAGTGGTTGAAGCTACAGCCTCAGCACCCTGGGGTTGTGGGTTCAAACCCCGCGCTGCTCCTTGTGACCCTGGGCAAGTCACTTAATCCTCCACAGCCCCAGGTACGTTAGATAGATTGTGAGCCCACCGGGACAGACAGGGAAAATGCTTGAGTATCTGATTGTAAAACCGCTTAGAAAACCTTGATAGGCGGTATATAAAATCCTAATAAACTTAAACTTAATGACACTGACGGAAAATGAGGAGCAGAAGTAGAGTTCTTAACAGATTGAAGGGGAGAGAGATGGATTAGCGGAAGACCTGTGAGAAGCAAGTTGCGGTAATCCAGGCGAGAAGTGGTGAGAGCACGGATGAGGGTCTTGGGAGAGTGCTCAGAAAGGAAGTCCGGACTTTAGTAAAGTTGTATAGAAAGAAGCAACAAGTTTTGGCAATCCATTGGATATACAAAGAGAAGGAAAAAGATGAGTCAAAGATGACCCCTAGGTTGCGTGCTAACGAGTCAAGGAGGATGAGAGTGTTATACACCAAAAGAGAGAACGGAGGAAGGGAAGAGGAAGGTTTAGGAGAAAAGATAAGAAGTAAAGAATTACACGAGGACAACCTTTTCCTCGTCCCCGCAGGAACTCAAGTTCCCTGTCCCGTCCCAAGTTTTGTCCCTGTCCTTGCCCTATTCCTATAAGCTCAGCCTTAACCGCACAAATCTCAAACTCTTATGATTTAAAGTGGTTGAGGCTTGTGCAGATGAGGACAGAGCTTGCAGGAATGGGGAAGGGACAGGAAAAGAACTCACCGGAACAGGACAAGAAAATCAGTTCCTGCAGGAATGGAGAAAAATTTGTCCCCGTGTCGAGACATCCAGGTTGAAATGTCAGCCAGGCAGTCCTAGACTCAGGTAGAAATTTTAGGCATAGAGAGGTAAGTTTGCGAGTCATCAGCATAGAGATTGTACTGGAAGCCATAGGAGGAGATTAAAGCACCGAGGGAGGAATTGTAGATGGAGAAAAGAAGAGGTCCCAGGACAGAGCCCTGAGGTACACTGACCAATAGTGGAATGGAAGCAGACGAAGATCCTCCAGAGCATACACTATAAGTGTGATGGGAGAGATAGGAAGAAAACCATGAAATAATAGAGCCCTGAAATCCAAGCGAGGACAGTGTCAAAGGCCGCAGTCAGATCAAGAAGGATGAGAACAGAGGCCTTTGGATTTGGCCAGGCCATTGGAGACTTTAGCAAGAGCAGCTTCCATAGAATGGAGTGGGTGAAAGCCCAATAGAAGCGTGTCGAGGATGACTCGCGATGAAAGAAAATCAAGACAACAGCAGCGAACAGGGCATTCAAGTAGCTCGGATAAGAAGAAGAGAAGGGAGACAGGGCAATAATTGGAGGAGCAGCTAGGGTCAAGCAATAGTGTTTTTAAGAGTGGCATAATTAAGGGATGTTTGAAGGTGTCGGGTACAGGCGCAGTAGACTGTGATAGGTTAAGAATATGGCAGATAGCAGGGATGACAGTAGGAGAGACTGTGATCGGTAGTCAAGAGGGGATGGGATCAGAGGAACAGGTAGAGAGTTTGGAGGAGGAGAGATGTGTAGTTTTCTTCTCTGTGATTACAGAGAAGGAAGAAAAGGTGGCAGGGTTCGGCAGAGGGTCTGTGGGGCAGACGGAAGACGGGAGAGGCAGAGACAATTCGGTGGAGAACTCAAAGTTATTCTTATGAACCTTGTCTTGGAAGTACTGAGCCATGGTCTGGGGAGAAAGTGAAGAAAGAGTTGGAGGTGAGGACATTTTGAGAAGAGACTTAAATGGGGTAAAGAGACGGTGGGGGCTGGCTCCAAGAGAGTCCGTCAAGTGGGCATAGTAGTCTTGTTTCACAATTAAAGGGTGGATTGGAAGGAGATGAGCAGGAATTTGGAAATGAGCAAAGTCAGCGTGAAGGTGGGATTTCAACCAGTGATGCTCCACAGTTCAGACACAGGAATATAAGTAGCAGATCTCGGAGGTCAGTCAGGGCTGGGCTTTGGTGTGATTACAGGACGTGACATGGGAGGTCAAGAGTATAAAAAGCAGAGGAGAGAATAGTATAAGAAGAGACGGCTCCATTGACAGAGTTACATAGCGTAGTGCTTGAGAGGAGGGGGTAGAATGTGGCAGAGAGGGTGCATGGGTCAATAGTCTGAAGATTCCTGAACGTACTGGTGAGGATTTGTCGTGTCTGGAGAGGAGGATGTTGAGTTGTGAAGGTTATCAGACGATGGTCAGAGAGTGGAAGACTGAGGTGGAGAAGTTGGCGGCTGAGGAGTTAGAGAAGAGGACGAGCTTTTGAAGGCTTATTTATTTCAACAGTCGTTTTCGGGGGACTCTTAGCCAATAAGAGTGGTTCTTGTCAGTTATGGCATCTGGATTATAAATGTGTTTGATTTTATTTCTCTTTTCTTTCCTTTAATATAAAATTGTAGTTCCTTCTCTGTTATGGTTTGTGGTACACCACCTTGAGGGTCAAGTGAAGGGCGGCATATGCAGGAGGTCCTTATTAACAGTGCTGCATATGCCTGGTAGCACGGTGGAAATGACCAAGTACTGTAGCAGTAGAAATATTAAACATTAGTGCTTCCGTGTATTTTGCACCTATGTTTATATTTTATAAAGTTTGGTTTGGTTTATTTATTTATATCCCGTCATTACCCAGGGCGGGTTACAAACTAACATACAAAAAATACATACAAGATCGACAATAAATACACCCACAAAACGGAGCAAAAAATACAAAGAATAAAACACATAGGCGACCAGCACCTCACTGTCGAATATGAGAGGGCGAGTCCACTGCTTAAGGAATTGCACTGGCTACCGGTTAAAAGCAGGGTTCAGTTTAAAATTGCATGTATGGTCCATAAAGCTATATATGGAGAAAACTCAGCTGGTCTCCCTTCTGCCATCCCGGTCTTACGGTCCTTCGGTGACTCGAGGACAACTCAACGCAGGAAGCTGCCACTCCCCTCCCCACGCCAGGATGGGAGGAAAGCTCTCTTCGAGACCACCTTTGAATTCCAAGGACCCAAAGTCTGGAATGAACTCCCAAGCAGCTTACGACGACTTACCACACACTTCTGATTCAGGAAGGCACTGAAAACACATCTACGGTACTCCCCCAAAATTTGCGGGGGTTCCGTTCCAGGAACCCCCGCAAATTTTGAAAAACCGCACAGCCCAGCGACGATTTTCTGTTGCTGGGCTGTGCTCATCAAAATAGCCTGCAAATAATGCTAATTTTGCAGAAGAGTCCAGTAAAAGAAGGGAGGAACCGTGCCTAGCATCTGCTCAGGACAACAAAGCGGTAGGCACAGCTCCTCTCCCCATCCCTCCTGTCACAGGTTTATTCCTTCGCCTGTCGCCGCCGCTCTCCCTTGCCAGCTCATCTGATCGGGGGCTGGAGCCACGATCAGCTGAGCTGACAGAGGAAGCCACGAACATCTGTGCCGCAGGACTCACGAGAGCCATGATCAGCTGATCTGGCAGCAGGGCCGGTTCAGCTGATCGCAAGCTCCGCTTGACCCGTGCTGGCTTAGCTGATCGTTGGCTCCGGTGAATCTTGCTGGCTCAGCTGTTTGCGGCTTCCCCTGCCGACTCAGCTGATTTCGGCTCTGGAACCCTGATCGGAGTCAGCAGGGTGAGAGCAGGGCTGTCAAACTCGGCTGTGGCTTTTTTTTTTTTAGCTGCTTGGTGTTGTGTGAGTGTGTGTCTCACACTTATGTTAAGGCACAGGACATCCACTCATACAACACATGCACCACTGTTACCGGCAGCTCCAGACATGCAGTAAAAAATTCCCCGGTAAGAGGTGGGTGATCCTTACTCTTCCCTTTTGAGCATTACAAGGAGTGCACATTTAAATGCTAATGAGCTCCTTGTAATGCATTTGCATAAGGTTCTCAGTGGCTGCTACCACTATTGGTAGAAGTCCAGGAGAACCCTTTTGAGCTTCGGAAGAGGAGCTTCCATGCAAGCAAGACTGGTTTTAACCACTCTTACTTGCACTGAAAACGTTTGAGCATCTGGGCCTTAGTTCTCTCACAGCTGGAGTCGCCATCTTGGCTCATCAATCCCACATGCAACCATTTAAAGGTTTGCATTTTATACCATTCATTCTCTAACTGAATGAGATGTAAAGGTGAGCAAGGTTGGCGCTGGTTCTCAACACAGAAGCCGTCAGCAAATGATGCTCGCATGGAAACCAACGCAGGCTCTTAACCAATTAAATGCCTATTTAAAGGAGTCAGCCGTTTTATGAGCAGGTTTCACACCATTGTCTCTGCGATTACCCCTAGTGTCCCATCGTCTTTTATGGGATGCCAGAACTGTCTGGGACGACTTGTAAAATAAATGCAGTGTTGAACGTTTTACAAAAGTCTGTGGCAAGCTTTGTTTTGCATGGCGAACGTGAATGCATTTTTTTTTCATTGCAGCATCAAATGATGTTAACACGAATCATGTGCAAGAAATCAAAAGAATGAATGCGTGCTTATAGAAACAAATGGGGAAAAGGCAAAAAGCAAAACACTCAGGAAGAAAAAGAGGAAACAAATAAGAAACACTTGTATGGCACTGATCTAATTAATGGCCCACGTCTTCTTGTCCAAATCCCCCTAAGAACAAAAACACTACTCAATTTAAAAAATTTTTAATTTATTAACTGCTTTTTTCATGAAGAGATTCACCCAATGCGGTTTACAATATATTGAATTGTCCCTGTCTGTCCTGGCAAGCTCATAATTTAAACACCCCCCCTCCCCCCCGCCTCCCTTTTAACATTTTTATAAGCGATATTGCTGAAGGGCTGTCGGGTAAGATTTGCCTCTTTGCAGATGATACCAAAATCTGCAAAAGACTAGACACCCCGGATGGTGTGAATAACATGAAGAAAGACCTGGCAAAGCCTGAAGAATGGTCTGAAATTTGGCAGCTAAAATTAAATGCTAAGAAATGCAAGGCCATGCATTTGGGCTGCAAAAACTCAAGGGAACGGTACAGTTTACGGGGTGAAGAACTTATGGGCACGACAGAAGAACGGGACTTGGGTGTGATTGTATGTGATGATCTTACGGTAGCCAGACAGGTTGAAAAGGTGACGGCGAAAGCTAGAAGGATGCTAGGGTGCATAGGGAGAGGTATGGCCAGTAGGAAAAAGGAGGTACTGATACCCCTGTATAAGACTCTGGTGAGACCTCATTTAGAATATTGTGTACAATTCTGGAGGCCGCACCTTCAAAAAGATATAAAAAGGTTGGAGTCGGTCCAGAGGAAGGCTACTAAAATAGTGCGTGGTCTTCGTCAGAAGGCGTAGGGGGACAGACTTAAAGATCTCAATCTGTATTTTGGAGGAAAGACAGGAGAGGGGAGATATGATAGAGACGTTTAAATACCTACGTGATATAAATTTGCATGAGTCGAGTCTATAATTTGAAAGGAAGCTCTGGAATGAGAGGGCATAGGACAAAGTTAAGAGGTGACAGGCTCCGGAGGGTGGTAGATGCGTGGAACAGTCTCCCTGAAGAAGTGGTGGAGACAGAAACTGTGTCTGAATTCAAGAAAGCCCAGGATAGAAACATAGAAACATAGAAAGATGACGGCAGAAAAGGGCTATAGCCCATCAAGTCTGCCCACTCTACTGACCCACCCCACTAAGTCAGAGTGTTGCTCGACCCACGTAGAGATCCCACTGGATGTCCCATTTATTCTTAAAGTCGAGCACGCTAGTGGCCTTGATCACCTGCACCGGTAGTTTGTTCCAGTGATCCACCACCCTTTCTGTGAAGAAATACTTCCTGATAGGCACGTGGGATCTCTTAAGAGAGAGGAAGAGAGAGTGGGCAGACTAGATGGGCCATTTGACCTTTATCTGCCATCATGTTTCTATGTTTCTTACTGCCTTTATGCCAGTATAGTAGGTTTGGATGGGTTTTGAAGGGCTCACACTTTCCACCTCAATTTCTGGATATTTTCCTCTTTTGAAAATGAGCCCCATAGTCAACTTGACTGAACTGTAAGAATGTCCTACACTAGCCTTGAACAATCAATGTAACTTTCTATCTGACTCATCCGACAGAATGCAGATCCTCTGCTTTCTCTACAATTTCAGAAGTAATTAGCCTAGTTTTAAAAGGAGCTCCACACCTAAACTGGTTTGCCTTGCCCTGACACGTTAGAAACACAGCCTTGACGGTGTTTCGATTGTATGCTTTTTCTTTAGCCCTTGCTTGTGCCGAATGAGTCTCTCTGTCCATTTTAGTCAGTAAAGGCCACAAGGAAAAATGGTGTCGGTTGTCCCTCCGGGCAATACCGCTGAGTGCCACGTTACGACGCATCCCTCGGATGCGGCAGCACTATGGCACAGCAGAAAGGGAACGATTTTGAAACCCCGCATGGGACTCACAGTTCCATCGGAAGGGCAGGCTCCACTGGCCTAGTGAGGGTGAGAGGCACCCCTCCCCCGCCCTTGTCTCCACCCCCTGCTCCTTCCCCGCTCCCTCCTGCCTCGCCCGTGCCCCCCTTCCCTTCCCCCATACGTCTAGCTGTTCACCGCCGCGAGCAACAGCTTCAAGGTGCGCCTCGCGACCCCAGCGCCTCCCCCCTTGGATGTCACTTCCTATGGGCGGGACCTGGAAGTGACATCAGCAGAAGAACTGACACAGTCACGAGGGAATACGTTGAAGTTGTCGGTCATGGCAGAGAACAACTAGAGGTATGGGGGCACGCGTGTGACACCCCCACCAACATGGCGGCCAGGGCAGACCGCCCCTCCCCTTCTCCCCTCCCCCTTATTACACCACTGGCAGGCTCATTTTCAATCAGAAATCCTGCACGGGGTTAATTGTTGAAAATATTGGTAGATGCCTCGACTTAAGCGTTGCTCAGAATTCTTTAATTAATGGTTGGATTTTTTTTTTTTACATTGTATAAATTAGTTTCTAATGGCGGGGTCAATTGCCATGCCAATTAAACTAATTAAAATTTAAGTTGCGCGTGGAATGCAGTTAGGCGTTTGCTAGGCACCGCTAATATAGGCGCCTGTTATAGAATCTGGCGCCGTGTACTTTAATGTACACAACTTACCATTATTTATACATATATAGGGCTCCTTTTATCGAGCCGCACTAGTGGATTAACGTGTGTAATAGCGTGCGTTAAACCGCCGGCCGCGCTAGCCGCTAACGCCGGCCTTGAGCAGGCAGTAGTTTTCGGCCAGCGAGGGGGTTAGCACGTGATGAAAACGTCGCGCGCGTTAACCCTGCTAGCGCAGCTTGATAAAAGGAGCCCATAGCAATCATCATTTTACCCAGATAGATGACAAAATATAAGAATTGGAAGCATCCCTGCAGGCGGACTTGGACTAGTAGCAGCCCTTAGGCATAAATCTTTTAAAATTATTTAGGCACAAGCATCGGAAAGTACTGTCCGCTAAAGTGCAGCGGCGCACGGTGAGAGCACACGACTGTTGCATCATCTCACACTGCGACACCTACCATGTGCTGATTTATGCAATAACCACGTCTCATGGCTCATGGTGAAAAGGAGATACAGAATGCTGTGTGTGTGTTGGGGGGGGGGGGTTTATAGTCATGGACAGCATTTGCACTTAGAGGAGAGTGTGGCGCCGTGGTTAAAGCTACATCCTCAGCACCCTGCAGTTGTGGGTTCAAACCCAGGCTGCTTCTTGTGACCCTGGGAAAGTCACTGAATCCTCTCATTGTCCCAGGTACATTAGATAGGTTGTGAACCCACCAGGACTGACAGGGGAAAATGCTTGAGTACCTGAATAAATTCATGTAGACCTTTCTAAGTTCTCCTAGGAAAACAGTACAGAAAACTGAATATACAAATAGTGTGAAAAGCTTCAGCCTCTGATAACCAGAGCTGGTATTGTGACATCATAATGCCGCATTCCACCAATAGGAGCCAACCTCATCAGTGATGTCACAATGACTTGATTGTCCTAGACTTGGCTCTCTTGTACTATATTTTGATTTCTAGAATGCTGCAGTGGTTAAAGCTACAGCCTCAGCACCCTGCGGTTGTGGGTTCAAATCCACACTGCTCCTTGTGACCCTGGACAAGTCACTGAATCCTCTCATTGCCCCAGGTACATTAGACAGACTGTGAGCTCACCGGGACAGATAGGGAAAAACACTTGAGTACCTGAATAAATTCATGTAGACCAGGGCTGCCCAATTCCGGTCCTCGAAATCTACTGGCAGGCCAGGTTTTCAGGATATCCCCAATGAACATGCATGAGAGAGATTTGCATACCAAGAAGGCAGTGCAGGCAAATCTCTCTCATGCGTATTCCTTGTGGATATCCTGAAAACCCGGTCTGCCAGTAGATCTCGAGGACCGGAATTGGGCAGCCCTGATGTAGACCATTTTGAGCTCCCCTGGGAGAACAGTACAGAAAACTGAATAATTAAATAGTGTGAAAAGCTTCAGCCTCTGATAAGCAGAGCTGGTATTGTGACATCATAATGCCTCATTCCACCAATAGGAGCCAACCTCATCAGTGATGTCACAATGGCTTGATTGTCCTATACTTGGCTCTTTTTTACTACATTTTGATTTCTAGAGTGGCGCAGTGGTTAAAGCTCCAGCCTCAGCACCCTGAGGTTGTGGGTTCAAACCCACGCTGCTCCTTGTGACCCTGGGCAAGTCACTTAATCCCCCCATTGCCCCAGGTACATTAGATAGATTAAGAGCTTGTTGGGACAGACAGGGAAAAATGGTTGAGTACCTGAATAAATTCATGTAAACCATTCTGAGCTCCCCTGGGAGAACGGTATAGAAAATTGAATATATAAATGAACAAAATGGCTGTAGATAACAAGGATGCACTTATCACATCCACATTTTTGTGATGTACCTATTGCAACACGTTTTTCTTAAAGAACCCCTACCCCTGACATTCTTAAAAAGACCCCAGCCCTTTGTCATCATTCCACCAAATTCTTTAAAAGACTCCCCCTCCCCCGAAAAAGGACCCCTAATCCCTGGAAGCCACCTAGTGGGGGCAGTAGAGATCCATAGACATTCTGGCTCCATTGTTGACCTGGGTGCTCATTGGAATCTCTAGCTGTAGCTGTAGTGAATTAGGGCACCAAGTTTCAAACCTTAATTTTTTTTTTTTTTACAGTAATTTTAGAACCCGAGAGATTAACCCTTTTGCCTTTCATGCCAGGAGCATCCCAAACCAGAGACCCACCCTGTGTGACACACCCTCTCGGTGCTCCTGCTCCACTCACTGTGTCACTGCTATAGCAGAAGAGGAAATGGATGGGGCCAGTGGCATAGCCATGGGTCGACCAAGGTGGGTCTAGACCAGGGGGTCTCAAAGTCCTTCCTCGAGGGCCGCAATCCAGTCGGGTTTTCAGGATTTCCCCCATGAATATGCATTGAAAGCAGTGCATGCACATAGATCTCATGCATATTCATGGGGGAAATCCTGAAAACCCGACTGGATTGCGGCCCTCGAGGAGGGACTTTGAGACCCCTGGTCTAAACCCACCCAGTAGCATCACAGCTACATAGAGCTGATGGGGTTCCCCAAGCCTAGGGTTACCAGACATCCGGATTTACACAGACAAGTCCTTTTTTTAGAGGGCATGTCCGGATGGGAGGGGGCATCCGCACATACGTGGATGCCGACCGACCGAGGAGCAGGCTGAAGGGGCGGGGCTAGGGGCGGGGCTAGGGGGGTCCTGATGTGGGTGTAATGGGGCGGGGCTAGGTAGAACAGGGCGGACCTGGGGGGGCGGGTCTATGGGTCTGGATTTTATGTATGTAAAGTCTGGTAACCCTATCCGAGCCCCCCAGCTAAAAACTCCCGAAATCTCCTGCTGCACACCTTGTAGAGAGCCATGTGATTGGTGCTCACAGCCCATGCCGGCCCCACAGCCTTCCTTCTGATGTCCTCTGCCTGTGTGGAACAGGAAGTTGCATCAGAAGGAAAGCTGTGGGGCTGTCACGAGTGTATTAGTCGCCCTGCCCACTGACGGTGAAGATTGGCTTTTTAAAAGCTACGCAGTGGCGGTCTTGAGACGCCAGAGTTCCAGAGAGGGGGGGATGGCAGATCACCAGGGTGGGATAGGGGCAGCTTGAGACATCTGAGTGCTGGGGGTAGAAGGTGTATTGCCCGGATGGGACAGGGAGCGGTTTGCCCACCCGACTTGTGTCCAGACCCGCTCAAAAATTAGGCATCCACCTACACTCTTGGACGGGGCCCAATTCTGGTGCCCCTGTCTCACCTGCACCCTGTGTGATTGCTCCACCCCTCACTGCTCCACATACTCCTCAAAACTGCAGACCAAACTGAGCCGTTCATTTGCGCTTATTCACGCGTAAATGCTTTTGGGCTACGTGCCCCGTTCTACTTATGGCGCTCCCAAATTGGATGCCGAGTGGAATAGCGATACGCATGATCGTGTAAGAGGTATGCTCACCTAAAAGAATTGCGCTGAGCGCCAACACGTTGCATGGCTTTAGGGCGCACCCATGTAGGCCAAGGGAAGCCAAGCCTAAATACCGTCACCTACCTTGTGCGCTCATCGGCTGTATTCCATATCAGTGTGCATACATTTTAAGAACACCCACAATCTGGCCCATTCTCCTCCCCTTAGCCACGCCCCCTTTTCAGATTTGCACACTAGAACTGGCGCGCAGCACGTTACAGAATGCACCAAGTTGTGCGCGTGACTTTTAATTAGCTCCAATTAGCATCCATTGTGAGGTATCAGTTGCCAATTATCAGCACCAATTAGGCTTGTTAAACAATTAAGTTAAGCATGCAAATCAGCTGTGTGCACCAATTTGCATGCACAGCGTATATATTGCAATTTATTGACCACTTTTTTGAAGACGTTATATATGTGAAGTAGCTTTTTCTTTTTTGCCACCTGACCCTTATGAAATGACCAAATTACACATACGAGTTACAACTGACTCAGAGCAGGTATAACTCGTATGGGAACTTTTGGGCTATGCTGTTTGTTTTTTTTTTTTTCAAGAAATAAAGGAATAAGGAACAAATTATGCCTTTAAAACCTAGGTACCTTTTCTACTGTGGCACCCTCTTATAAAATGACCATTTGACCAACATCCATCCATTTCCTATCCCGGGGAACAAGGATGCAAGCCGGTAAGTCCCTCCTAATTGTCATAAGAACATATAAGAACATAAGAAATGCCTCCGCTGGGTCAGACCTGAGGTCTATCGCGCCCAACAGTCCGCTCACGCGGCGGCCCATCAGGTCCAGGACCTGTGCAGTAATCTTTTATCTATACCCCTCTATCCCCTTTTCCAGCAGGAAATTGTCCAATCCTTTCTTAAACCCCAGTACCGTTCGCTGCCCTATAACGTCCTCTGGAAGCGCATTCCAGGTGTCCCCTTCTCTTCCTCTGCCAAATCCAAACTCCGTCTTTTCTGTCTTGCTGCACCGTATGCCTGAATCCCTACGGCGGGCTCCGTCTCTGGCCGTGTTCACCTCTTTTGAGAACGCTTTCAACTCCTAATTCTCCTTCTTGAGCTCTGCATCCCTAACCCACTCTATGTTATGTCTGTCTGTCCAAGTTAGATTGTAAGCTCTTCCAAGCAGGGATTGTCTAATGTAGAAATGTACAGCGTTGCGCCCTTCAGTGCTATAAAAGTGTTAAATACCGTGTTTCCCCCAAAATAAGACCTATCCCGGAAATAAGCCCTAGCATGATTTTCGGGGTAGGTCTTACCTCAAAAAATAAGCCCGAAGCTCCTCCTGAATGTCCCCGATACTCCCTGACTCCAACCATGGATTCGCCGGCAGCAGCACTTACCCCCCGCCCACTGCGCAGCCGAACCCCGTTGACCCTACCACCCACTCCCCTGCACAGCATCTTTCCATCTCTCCCTCCCATCTGAACCCCGCTGACTCTCCCACCGTGAGACCGACATACCTCCCTCCAAACAGCGGCATCGGCAGCACTCTAAACAGGCTGCTTCACGGTCTTCTTCTGCTGGGTCCTTCCCTCTGCCTCATAATTGATGTCACCAGCATTGCGGCACAGGGAAGGCCACCGTGGGAAAAGGCGGCAAATCGGCCTGTTTAGAGTGCTGCCGACGCTGCTAGTTGGAGGGAGGTGTGTCGGTCTCGCGGTGGGAGGGTTGGCAGGGTTCTGCTGCGCGGGGGGGATGGGAGGAAATGAGGGATAGAAAGATGCTGCAGAGGGAAGGCACATGGGGATGGGTGAGAGGGGAGGAATGATGCTGCACATGTGGGGGAACAAAAGGAAAGAGGAAGAATTGGGGTAGAGGAGAGGAAGGGAGAGATGCAAATTCAAAAGTCACCATCAACATCTTCTCTCATATCAAGCAGCATTATGGGGTAAAGACCTGGAACGATTACTTATGCATGCTAATACTTATGGAGAATTAAGGAGACACCTAAAAACATATCTGTTCCTGGAGTACTTAGGCAGCTGATTTGTACAATTTTTCCCACTTTAATTGATCTCTAGAGCCGCTATTCACTAGTTTTACTTGTCAGTTCTATTCAATTTGTAGCATAAGAACATAGGAATTGCCGCTGCTGGGTCAGATCAGTGGTCCATCATGCCCAGCAGTCTGCTCACGATCCTGCGGTATATAAACTGTTATTATTATTATGATCATTGTACATGAAAAAAAATAAGCCATCCTCGAAAATACGCCCTAGTGTGTTTTTTGGACCCAAAATTAATATAGACACTGTCTTATTTTGGGGGGAAACTCGGTAGTCGTAGCAATTTGAGTGGTTCTTTTCCTGTGAGTCAATTCTTGTTTACCCGTGGAAAAAGTTTTGAAAAGCACTTTCAGTATCTGCTGGCACATAATTCCTGATCATGTCACAGCCAGCAACGGTAATTATTGCATGTGAAATCATGTTTAATATGGATGTGGCAGCAATTGAGTAAGAAGTGGAAGCTCTTAGGAAATGAGCAATTTTATGCCATTGGATTTTATTTGTTCTGCAAAGAAAATCCTAATTGAAAGACATTTTTAAAGAGTTAGCATCTGTTTCGTCTGTGCACACACTGGGTGTGATGCGATATGAAATAAACTGGAGCATAGCCCTCGGAAACCCATTGTCTATGCACCGCACTCAATGTTTAAAAAATAAAAATAGAGTACAGGGACCATATGCAAGCCAAACACCTTCCTTGGAAAGGAGAGCAAGGTGTTGGTTGCACGACGTCACATTTTTTTTTGCAGTTTGTCACAAAACTGAGATCTTTGCATATTGAAAAATCTATGAAGCAGACGCTTCAATTTAGAAAGCGCCCACGCATCATCAAGAATTAAAAAAAAAAAACAAAACCCCAAGATGAAAAAACTGAAAACAGAAAAAGATTCAATAATAATAATAACTTTATTTTTCTATACCGCCATAATCTTACGACTTCTAGGCGGTTCACAATAAAGAGAGCTGTACAATCAGCGAATTACAATCTTAAAGACCAATGAATTACAATCTTAACAACCAGCGAACTACAATATAGTATTAACATGTTACAGTGAAGGGGCTAGATGGCCAGTGAATTACAGAATACAAATGGAGAGGAAGACACTGAACAGACAGAGAGTACAGGATACAATTGGTGAGGGAACGTAGTATCAGCATGAAGAGTAATAGTTTTAGAAGGAGGGAGTATTTTGACTAGGAAATAAATCTATTGAACAGAGCAGTCTTAATTATTTTCCGAAAGGCGCCGTAAGTCAATCTGGCTCTATCAATGAAGTCACCTAGCCAGGTTTGCTGTCTGCTAGCAAGAGTACCGTATTTTCACGCAAATAATGCGCACCTGTATAAAACGCGCACACGGGTATAGCGCGCAGAAATCACGATGATATGTACAAAAACTTTGGTATACCGCGCTCACGGGTATACCGCGCATGCTGCCCGACGCTCCTTTCGCCCGCCCTGACTTTCCGTGCGCTGTCCCGACTCTCCGTTCACCCCCCCTGACTTCCGTGCACTGTCCCCCCTTGAAGGTCTGTCCCCATCCTGAAAGCCTGATGCCCCCCCCCCCGACGTCCGATACATCCCTCCCTCCGAAGGACCGCCGACTCCCCAACAATATCGGGCCAGGAGGGAGCCCAAATCCTCCTGGCCACAGCGACCCCCTAACCCCACCCCGCACTACATTACGGGCAGGAGGGATCCCAGGCCCTCCTGCCCTCGACGCAAACCCCCCTCCCCCCAACGACCGCCCCCCCAAGAACCTCCGACCGCCCCCCCAGCCGACCCGCGACCCCCCTGGCGACCCCCATGACCCCCCCCACCCCCCTTACCTTTGGTAGTTGGGCCAGAAGGGAGCCCAAACCCTCCTGGCCACGGCAACCCCCTAACCCCACCCCGCACTACATTACGGGCAGGAGGGATCCCAGGCCCTCCTGCCCTCGACGCAAACCCCCCTCCCCCCCAACGACCGCCCCCCCCAAGAACCTCCGACCGCCCCCCCAGCCGACCCGCGACCCCCCTGGCGACCCCCCCCACCCCCCTTCCCCGTACCTTTGGTAGTTGGCCGGACAGATGGGAGCCAAACCCGCCTGTCCGGCAGGCAGCCAACGAAGGAATGAGGCCGGATTGGCCCATCCATCCTAAAGCTCCGCCTACTGGTGGGGCCTAAGGCGCGTGGGCCAATCAGAATAGGCCCTGGAGCCTTAGGTCCCACCTGGGGGCGCGGCCTGAGGCACATGGTCGGGTTGGGCCCATGTGCCTCAGGCCGCGCCCCCAGGTGGGACCTAAGGCTCCAGGGCCTATTCTGATTGGCCCACGCACCTTAGGCCCCACCAGTAGGCGGAGCTTTAGGATGGATGGGCCAATCCGGCCTCATTCCTTCGTTGGCTGCCTGCCGGACAGGCGGGTTTGGCTCCCGTCTGTCCGGCCAACTACCAAAGGTACGGGGAAGGGGGGTGGGGGGGTCGTGGGGGTCGCCAGGGGGATCGCGGGTTGGCTGGGGGGCGGTCAGAGATTCTTGGGGGGGACGGTCGTTGGGGGGGAGGGGGGTTTGCGTCGAGGGCAGGAGGGCCTGGGATCCCTCCTGCCCGTAATGTAGTGCGGGGTGGGGTTAGGGGGTCGCCGTGGCCAGGAGGGTTTGGGCTCCCTTCTGGCCCGATATTGTCGGGAAGTCGGCGGTCCTTCGGGGTGGGGGTGCGAGTGGTCCTGCCGGGGGGGGGGGATGTATCGGACGTCGGGGAGTCGGCCGGGCAAGAGGGCTTGGGCTCCCTCTTGCTCCGATCGTGGATGCGGGTGCGGGTGGGAGCGCGTGCGAGCGGTCGTTCGGGGTGGGGGTGCGAGCGGTCCTGCTGGGGGGGTGAATCGGGCGTCGGGCGGGGTGGGAACTATGTTTTAAAACTTTTGTATACCGCGCTCACGCATATAACGCGCGAGGGGTATGCGCGGTAGGTAAAAACGCGTATAATGCGCGCGTTATATGCGTGAAAATACGGTATATCTATAGACTTGCCCAACAGACATTTGCCTTAGAGACCTAAGTGGCAGAATAATCCAAGAGGGGATCCATCCAGCTCATTGGTTCAATGGCACATGCCCATGTACTCCAAATATCAAAGAGCCTCTGAAAATACTCACAAACAAATAGACCTGCTCTTAGGCCCTCTTTTACAAAGGCACGCTATGCGTTTTAGTGCGGATTTAGCGTGCGTTAAATCAACATGTGCGCTAACCGCTAACGCGTCCATAGGATAACATGCGCGTGTTTAGTGCGCATTAAAAAAAGCTTAGCGCACCTTTGTAAAAGAGGGGGTTTGTTTCTGAAATATGCACACAGTACTGTGGGCAGTTTGAAGTACCGGTATTTTCGATTTTTTTTAAAGTAATTTTGAATCTTTGAATGTTTTAATATAATTTAAGGTGAATAATCAGTTTCCGGGGGACAACCGTCACAATCAATTCTTAGGTGTCCACGGGGGTATATCCCACAGAGAATGTGTACCCCAGAGCGCACTGTGAGTACCACCCCAAAAACATCACATATATATTCACACGGGTTTGTGTTTCTAATTTTAAAAGTGCTGTGTGAATAGGAAACTTAAAACATTTGAAAATCAATGTCACTTATTCCCGCATTAGTATCCAAAAGATAAATAAATTCTCATCAAAAATACAAAAAGCAGGAAAAAACAATGAACTTATCTAGAGATGGTCGCACCTGTCCGTATATCATCGAGGGGGTGACTTGGCCCTACAGAGTACCCCGTTTCGTGACCTTCCTCAGGGGCAAACTCAGGAGCACAACCCGCTGCTATCAAACCGTGACATCTCCCATGTAAAAGACCTGAATTTGGCTTCCTGAGCTTTACAGGCAGGATTTCTAGCCTCTAGGGGGCAGCAAACTCAGTCATTGCTTATTAATAATTTAATGTGGCAATGTCCTCTTTATATAAGAACATAAGAATAGCCTTTCTGGGTCAGACCAATGGTCCATCATGCCCAGTAGTCCGTTCCCACAGTGGCCAATCCAGGTCACCAGTACCTGGCCAAAACCCAATATTCCATGCTACCGATATAAGGCAAGCAGTGTTGTCTTTCTAAATAACAGACTATGAACCTTTCTTCCAGGAACTTGTCCAAACCTTTCTTAAAACCAGCTATGCTCTGTGCTCTTACCACATCCTCTGGCAACACGTTCCAGAGCTTAACTATTCTCTGAGTCAAAAAAAAATTTCATCCTATTGTTTTTAAAAGTATTTCCCTGTAACTTCATCGAGTGTCCCCCTAGTCTTTGTCATTTTTGACGGAGTGAAAAATCGATCCACTTGTAACCGTTGTACTCCACTCAGGATTTTGTAGACTTCAATCATATCTCCCCTGAACTGGCTCTTTTCCAAGCTGAAGAGCCCTAACCGTTTTAGTCTTTCCTCATACGAGAGGAGTTCCATCCCCTTTACTATCTTGGTCACTCTTCTTTGAATCTTTTCTAGCGCCTCTATATCTTTCTTGAGATAAGGAGACCAGAATTGAACGCAATACTCCTGGTGAGGTCGCACCATGGAACGATACAGAGGCATTATAACATTCTTAGTCTTGTTAACCATTCCTTTTTAAATAATTCATACCATCCTATTTGATTTTTTGGCTGCCACCACACATTGGGTAGAAGATTTAATCGTATTGTCTACGATGACACCCAGATTCTTTTCTTGGGCGCTAATCCCCAAGGTGGACCCTGGCATCCAGCAACTGTAATTCAGGTTATTCTTCCCAATATGTATCACTTTGCATTTGTCCACATAAAATTTTATCTGCCATTTGGAAGTCCAGTCTTCCAATTTCCTAAAGTCCGCCTGCAATTTTTCACAATCCGCATGCGTTTTAACAACTTTGAACAGTTTAGTGTCGTCTGCAAATTTAATCACCTCACTCGTTGTTCCAATTTCCAGATAATTTATAAATAAAGTAAATAGCACCGGTTCCAGTACAGACCCCTGCGACACTCCACTGTTTACTCTCCTCCATTGAGAAAAATGACCATTTAAGCCTATCCTCTGTTTTCTATCCAATAACCGATTCCTAATCTACAACTGAACTTTGCCATCTATCCCATGACACTTTAATTTTCTCAGGAGCCTCTCGTGAGGAACTTTATCAAAAGCTTTCTGAAAATCTAGATACACTATATCAACCGGCTCACCGTTTATTCACACCTTCAAAGAAGTCAAGCAAATTTGTGAGGCAAGATCTCCCCCAGCTGAACCCATGCTGACTCTGTCTCATTAAATCATGTTTGTCTACGTGTTCCACAATTTTATTTTTTATAATCGTTTCTACCATTTTGCCCGGCATTGAAGGAAACAGTTGGCTAGTCCCCCCCCCCCCCCCTCTCTCCCCAATCAGGAACTTGATAGGAAGAACACAATAGGATATAAACTAAACTCGGAGGAAGATAATACTTCAAAGATAAACATAAAACACGATACAGATACCTGTATAAAGACTATAGTAACATAGTAACATAGTAGATGACGGCAGATAAAGACCCGAATGGTCCATCCAGTCTGCCCAACCTGATTCAATTTAAATTTTTTTTTTTTTTTTTTAAATTTTATCTTCTTAGCTATTTCTGGGCAAGAATCCAAAGCTTTACCCGGTACTGTGCTTGGGTTCCAACTGCCGAAATCTCTGTTAAGACTTACTCCAGCCCATCTACACCCTCCCAGCCATTGAAGCCCTCCTCAGCCCATCCTCCACCAAACGGCCATACACAGACACAGACCGTGCAAGTCTGCCCAGTAACTGGCCTAGTTCAATATTTAATATTATTTTCTGATTCTAAATCTTCTGTGTTCATCCCACGCTTCTTTGAACTCAATCACAGTTTTACTCTCCACCACCTCTCTCGGGAGCGCATTCCAGGCATCCACTACCCTCTCCGTAAAGTAGAATTTCCTAACATTGCCCCTGAATCTACCACCCCTCAACCTCAATTTATGTCCTCTGGTTTTACCATTTTCCTTTCTCTGGAAAAGATTTTGTTCTACGTTAATACCCTTCAAGTATTTGAACGTCTGAATCATATCTCCCCTGTCTCTCCTTTCCTCTAGGGTATACATATTCAGGGCTTCCAGTCTCTCCTCATAAGTCTTCTGGTGCAAGCCTCCTATCATTTTCGTCGCCCTCCTCTGGACCGCCTCAAGTCTTCTTATGTCTTTCGCCAGATACGGTCTCCAAAACTGAACACAATACTCCAAGTGGGGCCTCACCAATGACCTGTACAGGGGCATCAACACCTTCTTCCTTCTACTGACTACGCCTCTCTTTATACAGCCCAGCATCCTTCTGGCAGCAGCCACTGCCTTGTCACACTGTTTTTTCGCCTTTAGATCTTCGGACACTATCACCCCAAGGTCCCTCTCCCCGTCCGTGCATATCAGCTTCTCTCCTCCCAGCATATACGGTTCCTTCCTATTATTAATCCCCAAATGCATTACTCTTCATTTCTTTGCATTGAATTTTAGTTTCCAGGCATTAGACCATTCCTCTAACTTTTGCAGATCCTTTTTCATATTCTCCACTCCCTCTTCGGTGTCTACTCTGTTACAAATCTTGGTATCATCTGCAAAAAGGCACACTTTTCCTTCTAACCCTTCAGCAATGTCACTCACATACATATTGAACAGGATTGGCCCCAGCACCGAACCCTGAGGGACTCCACTAGTCACCTTTCCTTCCTTCGAGCGACTTCCATTAACCACCAC
This sequence comes from Geotrypetes seraphini, assembly GCF_902459505.1. Lineage (NCBI taxonomy): Eukaryota > Metazoa > Chordata > Amphibia > Gymnophiona > Dermophiidae > Geotrypetes > Geotrypetes seraphini. The sequence goes on along the minus strand of NC_047091.1, from coordinate 173,603,943 downwards.
CCTCTGGCATCTGTCCGACAGCCAGTTTCTGACCCAGTTCACCACTTTGGGTCCTAACTTCAGCCCTTCTAGTTTGTTCAACAGCCTCTTATGAGGAACTGTATCAAAGGCTTTGCTGAAATCCAAGTAAATTACATCTAGCATATGTCCTCGATCCAGCTCTCTGGTCACCCAATCAAAAAATTCAATCAGGTTCGTTTGGCATGATTTACCTTTTGTAAAGCCATGTTGCCTCGGATCCTATAACCCATTTAGTTGAATAGGCCAAACTCCTTAGGAGGTGTGTAAATATAGTATAATTAGATGCAATAGTAAACCTAAACCTAATATTAGATGTGAATATAGGTAGGACGGTTGATTTGGTATGAATATATACATATAAGTAGGACGATCGATGTGCCGGTAACATGCATAGGATGATTGATTATGCCATAATTATGCTGGTATGAATAACTCTGTATTGTAACACTACTACAGAAGCTCTTTGTAACTCTGTATTATAACTCCTCTACAGAAGCTCATGCAAACTGCTCTGAATTGACTCCCCAGTTATTAGTAGTGGTTTAGAAGCTCACAATAAACAAATAAATAAAGATAAATAAAAAAAAATTCAAGATGGCATGGTTTTCACCCTGATAGGTCTAAAATCCACACATGCGTTCTCTGTTTCAAAGCACTAAACGGAACAGCACCTCTCTACCTAAACAGCCGCCTAATCCGAAACCTCTCAACTAGAGTAAGGAGAACCCAGACCCCATTCACCTACCCCTCACTCAAAGGCTCAAAACGCAAAAAGCTATATGACAACCTACTTGCTACACAGGCCGCGAAAATTGACCCCATCATATCCAAGCTGCTGACCACAACTACGGACTACAAAGCGTTTCGAAAAGATATAAAAACTATACTATTCAAAAAACACATCCCAATATTATAATCTACCCTCATCTTCTCACCCTTCATAACCTCCTGCAACTCACAACCAACTGCAATTTCGTCCCCATAGGCAACATCTAATCTAGTTGCAACGGGCGACAAGCCAATTCATATCCAGAAACACTGTTTCCCCAAATACCGAAAAATCAGATATAACAACCTAGGAACAGACGATTTTTTGGTAACATAAGATTATGCTTTGTAATATAACATAAGGTTATGCTTTGTAATATTATGTAATGTAAGTTATGCAATGTACTGGAATAATAAGGTAAAATAACACAAAGTAACCCTACGTAAAGTCTTGTAAAGTTATGTAAGATAAATTATGTAAGATAAATTATGTAAACTTAATGCAAGTAATGCAAGCACGGTAAGGATAATGTAAAGTAACGCAAAGTAACTCCACGTAAAGTTATGTAAAGTTATGTACGAAAAGTTATGTAAAGTTAGGTATGCAAAGTTTGTAAAGGTATACAAATAAGTGTATTGTCATCGCCTGGAAATGACCAGCCATCTTCTAATGTAATCCGCTTAGAACCGCAAGGCACAAGCGGAATAGAAATCACTAATGTAATGTAATGTAATGTAATGTAAAGGGAATTGCATATGTACACTATATGGCTAATACATTCTCCTTTGCACATAGAAATGTTTTCAACAGTGCTCAGTTTGGCCAGTCCTTTACAGGAGGGGTTAAGGGAGGTATCCTCCTTAACCCTCCATTGTTTGTTTCCCCCTCGTAAATGATGACTTTGACTTCTGTGTTTAATGACCGACATTCACACGTGTGGGCAAAATGGCCGTCCTATGTGTGTAAGTCCCCGTATTGACATACGTAAGATGGATGCTCCCACCGTGCGTATTTGGCCCATCCACGCACATTCCTATAGATATTTTAGAAAAAGACTCTACGTTGACAGATCCTTTTCCAATGTCCCAACCTGGAGGTCTCAATTCCATTCTCTATGTTCAATCTAAAATGACTACTATCATTTTAAAATGATGCTAATGTGCTCATCCAACTTAAATCAGTGCAACTTTCCATGTGTTCACTTAACCATTCAAATGCTTTTTTTTTTTTTTTTTATTTCCAATCGGAATGGCATTCAACCAAATTAAGCTAATATGATCCAAAACAATAACGGAGGTCGGGTGATAGAAAGCTAATTAGAGGGACGGAGTGTTGTTAGTAATATCATTCTAACAATCAACACACTGCAAAAGAGGCAGTCTTGGTCTAGAACTCATTTCAAGAATGGATTTTTAAAAGATAAATAATGAATCACCGCAGGCGTGCTCTGTACCTCAAGAAAAATGGCCACCGTTTTCCCCACTGTGTAGCCCTGAGCTGTGGAATTGACTTTTGAATGGTGCTGCTGTTTCTTGAACATCGTCGCAGAGGACGGGTCTCTGAAAGCGTCCAATAACACTAATCTATGTATTAATTAGAGCTCTAACACAGCTGTTCACTGATCTGAAAAACAAGTGACTTATTATAATAGCACTCGTAGGACAAAGGCTTTCACTGTTCGACCATGAATGCGCCGAAGCCAAAGCCGAGGCTCTATTCCCGTGATGTCACATTGCCCTTACCTAGCATCCTGGGATATCATTACCTGTGACGCTCTCACAGTACAGACGTGTAATGGCTTTTCATGGCCATTCAAGCGCACCGAAAATATTATAGAGCTTTAGTCAACCAGAATGAGCCACCTCTTTGGCAACGATGACATGCCGTACTTGCTTGACCAGGCTGACACCCTTTTGAATGTTTTTTTTTTTTTTTTTTTTTAGCCGCCAGCCTTGTTCCTGTTCGTACATACGTGAAGCAAGTTCACTTCCAGTGCTGTTCCTTTAGTGCGTCCCTATAGCTTACGTCGGCAGCAGCTCACAGATCAATTGGAAACCTGGAAGCAAAATTGAATGGATATGCGAGAAAATCAATCCGCAAGTTAATCGCACTGGGGCACATTTCATGAGTTCGTTCAGTTTCTGAATTGTTAACTGCAGTGGGTTAACTACTTAAAAACAAAAAAAAAAAAACATATTTTCACAGGCATAGGATAAAGTGTGTAAGATTTGAATGAAGATTAATATTTGCTCCAGAATTTTGAACAGCTTAACACATAAATTTTGATTATTTTGTGTCAATCAATTTTGTAAGTGTTGCAAAATATTTAATGCTATTACACTTTTGCCTCTGTTAAAAAAAATATTCACTCGTAAATGGTGAATTGTTTTATAAGCTACCATTTAAGCGTGGAGATCCGTTAAATGTAAGGATTTCAGGGGGGGGTGTTTTGGTTTTGACTTGGGTATGGTTTGGCAGGGCAGGTCTATAAATACTGAATGGAGTGGAACAGGTAGATATGATACGCTTGTTTGCTCTTTCCAAAAATGCAAGGACTAGGGGGACATGCAATGAAGCTACTAAGTAGTATATTTTAAACAAATTATAGAAAATAGTTCCTCACTCACGTGTAATTCAGCTCTAGAATTTGTCAGAGATTGTGCTAAAAACAGTTAGCTTAGCAGGGTTTAAAAAAGGTTTGTATAATTTTCTAAAAGAAAAACCCATAAGCTATTACCAAGATGGGCTTGGGAAAAATCACTGCATATTCATGGGATAATCAGCATAAAATCTGTTTTACTATTTTGGGAACCTTGCCTGCTACTTGAACCTGGATTGTCCACTGTAGAAACAGGTCTTGATGGACCTATGGTCTATCCTAGTATGGTAACATGGCCGGGGAAATCCAGACATCTGGAAACCCTATACTGCAGGCCACTTTTTAGTGGTGCTTGGTAAAAGGGTCCCTTTGACTTTAACCCGTTGGGGACAGGAAAACACCAGCTGTATCTCAATGTAACTTGCCTTACGTTACAACAGAAAAAGGCAGCAGGAAGGTCTCCTTAATCCTCTTTGAAAGGGTTTGTTTCCCCCAGGGCTTGACATGTGGGAGTACAGGAGTGATTCTCCTTAATCCATCCTGGCTGATTTTCGCCTCCAAAACTAATAAACAAAAAAAACGAGAGGCTCGGAATTCAGAAAATGCTGAACTCTTAAATGTCTGCTTTCTCAGCTCCCCTTAGGAGCCACAACTTTGCAGGTGAAAATTCATCTTAATTTAGGAGCCTAAAAGATGTGCATGTCAATTTAGGCCTGACGGGACTGAAATTCTGATGCTACTGCTTATCATTTCTTTAGCACTACCAGGCTTACGCAGACAGTCCCTGCTCGAACGAGCTGACAATCTAGTTGAGATGGACAAGCTGGACACAAAGGTGCAACTGTGCCCGTTGATATCCACGCATGCACAGAGGTCTTCCAGACGTGAGCCCGATCTCGAGGAAGAAGAGATGAGGTTCGGCTGGGGGCGGGGCTGGGGGGGCGGAACAGGGCAGGACCAGGCGTCCTCTTTTTATAACTCTGAAATCTGGTAACCCTTTAGCGCTTAGCTGACGAAACGCTAATATTCAGCGTGAGATGGCCGCTGAATGTCAGCGCTCCGTGGCTAGTGGATAGCTGGCTATCGGCGCAATTTAAAGGGCTGTCTAGCTATGTTTAGCTGCTTAAATATTTGGTCTGACTTTGGCCGCTATAAACTTAGCTGGCCAGTGCTTAATATTGATTTAATCCAGCTGTAAATAGAGTGCATAGTCAATGCCGGTCACCGGAAATGGCCCAGCATTGAATATTCGGACTCAGCGCTGACCGCATGAGCCAGCTTGGCTAACTCCTGCAGCCTGAATTTCAGGCTCTCTGTGTTCGGCAGAGCCTTTTATAAAATATTAGTGTTTAAGCCCGTTACATTAACGGGTGCTAGAATAGATTTCTGTCTGTCTTTCTCCCGCCCCCCTGTCTCTTTCTTCCTTTCTTTCTGTCTCTCTCCCTGCCCCGTCTATCTTTTTTCTTTCTGTCTCTCTCCCTGCCCTGTCTATCTTTCTTTCTTTCTTTCTCCCTCCCGCTGTCTATCTTTATTTCTTTCTATCTTTTTTTCTTTCTGTCGCTCTCCCTGCCCAGACCCTCACTGAATAGCCCGTTACATTAACGGGTGCTAGAATATATGTGTGTGTCTGTCTTTATTTCTTTCTCTCTCTGTCTCCTTAGCCGCTTTCTGTATTTCTGTCTTTCTCTCTGTCTTTCTTTTGGCTGTCCACCACCACCCCTTGCATGCTCCCCCTGTCCATTCTCCCTTCCTTTTACCTCCCCTGTTTCCACCACCACCCCTTCACTGCTCCCCTTATCCAGCAGCAGCCCTTCTCCCTTTGTTTTACCTCCCCCCTGTCCATCAGCAGCTCTTCCTACTCCCCCTGTCCAGCAGTAGGCCTCTCTTCCTCCCCCCCCCCCACAAGCAGTCTGCAATAGTTACATTTTTGAACTACTGTACATTTTTTTTATGTTTTCACATAAAAAGCAATCACCTCACATACATCACTGGCTCAAACTCCAACTTCCATTTCTGCTGGCATCTTTGTCTTGGGGGTGGCTCCTCCTTGGCGCTTTCAGGCCTTTCTTTTGCTCGTTTCCATTATTTCCCCCAACTTTAAAGGTTTCAATGCGCCTTAGATGGAATTTACGCACGCTAAGCCCTGCAGGGCGCGTTAACCAGCGCTAATGTGTGCGAGCGGCTCCAGCACTAGCTTCTCCACCCGGACCCTGGGCACACCCGGACCCTGTGCACGCGCCGCGCTCCTCCCCTTAGCTACCTGGAAGTACCGGGCTTCACTCGCCTGCTCCCGGAGACTAGCCCAAGAGAGAGGGCGGGAGGGGGGGAGTGGCTGCGTGGTGATCTGTCCGACTCCCTTGCCGGAGTTATTTTTCAGTTTAAAGGTGCTGCGGCGGCTCCTCTAACGATCCCCGCCTGCATTAGAAGTCTTCTCTGAAGCAGGTGCGGCTGGTGGCAGGAGCCGCGGCGGTACCTTTAAACTGAAAAAATAACTCCGGCAAGGGAGCCGGCCAACTGGCAGTTCAAGTCGGAGCTTCGGTCTGGCCTGCTCCCTGCTCGCCTTGCCGTATTGCATTTTTTAGTTGAAAGACGCGGCGGCGGCTCCTCTCATGATCCCCACCTGCGTTGCAAGTCCGACGCAGGCGGGGATCGTGAGAGGAGCCACCGCCGCGTCTTTCAACTAAAAAATACAATACGGCAAGGTGAGCAGGGAGCAGGCCAGACCGAAAAACAGGACGAAAAACAGAACCCTAAGCTGCGCATGCGCACTCCTACCTGCGGGTCCCTACAGCTCACGGAAAACCGGCGCACGCAGTGGGAGTGAGCATGCGCGGCTTAGAGTTTTATTATATTAGATAGTGAGAACTGAGCACATTCTTTGCCTGGATATTTCCTTATCACTTGAACTAAGAGATCCTGCAAGTCAACACACAGTAGCTTGCAGATGTATTTGTTGGAGGGTGCTGTCAGAGTTTATAGCCTAGCTTGTTTAAATAAAGTTTGGACAAGTTTCTAGAGGCCAGGCCCACCAAGACTTATTAGCTAGCCAGATGTAGGGGTTGTCTGGAAATAAAGAAGAGTTATTATAATTATTAAAAAAATTTATATATTGTCTACAACTAGGCAGTTTACATAATAAAACATTAAAAAAAATCTTAGGAATAAACATTACAAAGCAAAATCCTTAAAATAAAACTACTCTTAAAATAACCCATTGTGCCACGGAGAAACTTAGGGGTCCTTTTATCAAGCCGCGCTAGCGGGGTTAGCGCGTCGGACATTTCATCACGCGCTAACCCCCGCGGCATCAACGCCTCATCAACGCCAAATCCTAACGCCTCATCAACGGAGGCGTTATGTACTAGCGCGGCAGGCGGCTAAACGCGCGGTAATCCGCAGGTTAAACCGCTACCATGCCTTGATAAAAGGATCCCCTTAGGGCTCCTTTTACTAAGCTGTGTTAGCGTTTTTAGCGCGCTGCTAAACCCGCGCTACGTGGCTAGAGCTAACGCCGGCTCAATGCTGGCGTTGGTGTCTAGCGTGCGCTATTCCGCGCATTAATGCCCTAGCGCGGCTTAGTAAAAGGAGCTCCCTAGACAGTTCACAGCAATGCTGTAACAAACGATTGCGTTCTCAATCATCTTAACCAATCAGAACGCAGCCGTAACTGTCCCACCAGTCTGGGTTCTTTCAAGTGACTCGGGTTGGGAAGGGCTAGCGGAAAGATGTTGGGTTCCATGAATATATGAACGTAAGAATGGCCATACTGGATCATGCACCTGGGTAAGAGAAACCCGCGTAGAACTTATGTACTAAATGGTGAGACCTTGGTTAGGACCACGGCGGAACGCGACCTAGGGGTGATCATTAGTGAGGACATGAAGGTTGCCAATCAAGTGGAGAAGGCTTCCTCCAGGGCAAGACAAATGATGGGGTGTATCCGCAGAGGTTTCGTCAGCAGGAGACCTGAAGTTATGATGACGTTGTACAGAGCCATGGTGAGGCCCCACTTGGAGTACTGTGTTCAGTTTTGGAGACCACACTACCGTAAGGACATACTGAGGATCGAGTTGGTTCAACGAATGGCGACCAGGATGGTCTTGGGGCTCAAGGATCTCACGTATGAAGAAAGATTAAAAATATTGCGGCTGTACTCACTTGAGGAAAGAAGAGAACGGGGAGATATGATTGAAACATATAAATACATCACGGGACACATCGAGTCAGAAGATGATATCTTCTGGCTCATGGGACCCTCGACCACCAGAGGGCATCCGCTGAAAATCAGGGGAGGGAAGTTTCATGGCGACTCCAGGAAGTATTTCTTCACCGAAAGAGTAGTGGATCATTGGAACAGACTCCCACTCCAGGTGATAAAGGCCAGCAGCGTGACGGATTTTAAGAGAAAATGGGATACTCACGTGGGATCTTTAAGGGAGTAAATTCAGGGGAGGGGATACTTGGAATGGGCAGACTTGGTGGGCTATAGCCCTTTTCTGCTGCTTTTTTCTATGTTTCTATGATGGCAGATAAAGGCCAAATGGCCACAGCATCCACTATCTCCTCCTCTCCCTATTGGCTAAGGCTCTTAACATTTGCATCTCCTCTTCCTATTGGCTAAAGCTCTTTACATCTGCATTGTGAGGTCATAGGGCTTTAAGGTTATAGAAACAGACTCCCACTCCAGGTGATTGAGGCCAGCAGCGTGTCAGATTTTAAGAGAAAATGGGATACTCACGTGGGATCTTTAAGGGAGTAAATCCAGGGGGGGAGGATACTTGGAATGGGCAGACTTGTTGGGCTATAGCCCTTTTCTGCTGCTTTTTTCTATGTTTCTATACCGAAGGTCCATCTAGCCCAGTATCCTTTTTCTGTGGCCAGAGCAGATCATAAGTACTGGGTAAAGTCCCAAAAACATAGCTACAGTACGTTACTTCACAGATTTGCAGTGGCTTTCCCCAAGACCACCTTAACAACAGTTTAAGGACTTTGCTTCCAGGAATTTGTCCAAACCTTTCTAAACCTAGCCATGCTTTATCCTTTGGCAATGAAAACCATTTGTTTGACTCAGCATTTTTTCCTGCCTTCATCTTTTTCACTTATAAACTACAGTTCTTCCTCCGTATTCGCTGTGATAGGGGATTAACAGAACCGCAAATACAGAAAAACCGCGAATAACTCTTTCATATGCTATTCACTGTTTTCTATTAAAAACCATCGTGAATGTGGTGAAACCGCAAATAACATGGTGAGAGAGGCAAAATATGGTGAAGAAAGTACTAGGAATCGGCGGTTTTTCTCTGTAAACACTTGCCATTAGCGATTTCTCTACGCAAGCTGATGTAATTTGGGGGGAGGAGCCAGCAAGCTAAAAACCGTGAATAATCGAAACCGCGAATGCTGAAACCGTGAATATGGAGGGAGAAGTGTAGCTACACCTTACGTTTAGTGAGGGAAATCAATTTAATTCATTAACGGAAAACATCTACACAACCCTTTGAAGCAATATGTTTCCTATAAAGCACGTATTTTATGCATTTCATACCTGGAGAAGAAAGGATGCAGTAAACATTTTGTGAAATAACTCCAGTCCTGTTTATACATAGGATAAGATTATGGTGTTGCATTAAATACCTTTTTTTTAATTGGAAGACAACATTTTATTTAAAATGTTTTAAATGGAATATGAATAATAATTAAGAAAAATATCGTTTACCTTTTGGACAAATAAACTTGCAGAATTTGCTAATTTTATGTGCGGAATTTTGAAATTTTGTACGCAGAATATTTTGGGCTCCTTTTACGAAGCTGCATTAGCAACTTTATTGCACGCACATTTTTAGCGTTCACTAACCCCCCCCCCCCGCTAGCCGAAAAGCTACCTCCTGATAGCGCAGCCGGCAAATTAGCGCTCACTATTACGCGCGTTAAACCGCTAACACGGCTTTATAAAAGGAGCCCTTTATTTAGGTAGTTTTTCCAAAAATCAATACATAGCAAAACTAGTAAGCAGACATACAACAGCCAGAGACCCCATAGTCCCACCCACACCAGATGTCGTACCGTAAGTTTTCAGTACAAGGCAAAACATTTCAACCTAATGGACTAACCCCTCCCCCCCCCCCCCCAACTAAACAGTTGCAATAGACGAGTGTGGAGAAGTATAGATGATAAAAGTCAGCAGCTTGGTAAAATAAAGTGAGACGGGGCATTAAGTACCTTTAATAAAGGTTACAGTAACAGCGCAATTTAAGCGAATTCTATCGCCTTGTTTTGCCATCGGAGCAGTGCTTACAGTGTGCATTTGCAGTTAATTAGTGGGATCCTGCAAAGTTCATTAATAATTGATCTTGTGGTGGTTGCTCATTGCTCGCTCTCAGCAGGCGGGCAAGGGCTTGTGAGTCTGTCTGACTGACGGCGAGACCACTCTCGGGGGTGGGGGATTTCCCCCCCCCAGCAGTAATTTCAAGCAATTAAAACTCCTTCCTCGGAAATTAGCAAAGTAACTATGGCAGGAGGACGGTGACATAAAGCGTAAAGTTTCTGTTGGCAAACAGAGATGGCAGCGGTGGACAGACGGTAGAAAACGATTTCCAAACCATTGATTTTTCTACTAATTCTTGATGAGTAGAAATAGTAGGGTTGCATTACTGTTTCTCAGACATACGACACTGTTCAAAAGGGTGATACATAGGATTCATTAGAGGGGTTTAAACAGTGGCGCAGCGAGGGATGTTGGTGCCCAGGGTGGTGAGGCACTCTTCCCCGCTGCCTGAGTGCCCCCCCCCCTCTCGTGCTCGCCATTGGAGCGCCTCCCTCCCCGCTTGAGCGACCTCTGTCCCACACATATTTCTTGCAATGTTCCCCGGCGTCAGCTCCCGTATAATCTAATCTAATCATAAGAACATAAGAAATGCCGCTGCTGGGTCAGACCAGTGGTCCATCATGCCCAGCAGTCCGCTTACGTGGCGGCCCTCTGGTCAAAGACCAGCACCCTAACTGAGACTAGTCCTACCAGCGTACCTCCTTGTTCATTATGAACTTGTTTAAATTTGTCTTGAATCCCTGGAGGAAAGGCAGGAGGGGGGAGATATGATAGAGATGTTTAAATACCTACGTAATGTAAATGCGCATGAGTCGAGTCTCTTTCATTTGAAAGGAAGCTCTGCGATGAGAGGGCGTAGGATGAAGTTAAGAGGTGATAGGCTCCGGAGTAATCTGTGGAAATGCTTTTTTTATGGAAAGGGTGGTAGATGCGTGAAACAGTCTCCCGGAAGAGGTGGTGGAGACAGAGACTGTGTCTGAATTTAAGAGGGCCTGGGATACGCACGTGGGATCTCTCGGAGAGAGAAAGAGATAATGGTTACTGCGGATGGGCAGACTAGATGGGCCATTTGGCCTTTATCTGCCATCATGTTTCTATGTTTCTATAACCATAAAGTTCTATGACATCACATTGCAGGTGTAAAGAGCCTTAGCCAATAGGGAGAGGAGAAGATAGTGGATGCTGCGGATGGGCCATTTGGCCTTTATCTGCCATCATGTTTCTATAACCATAAAGCTCTATGACCTCACAATGCAGGTGGAAAGAGCCTTAGCCTATAGGAAGAGGAGATGCAAATGTTAAGAGCCTTAGCCAATAGGGAGAGGAGGAGATAGTGGATGCTGCGGATGGGCCATTTGGCCTTTATCTGCCATCATGTTTCTATAACCATAAAGCTCTATGACCTCACAATGCAGGTGGAAAGAGCCTTAGCCTATAGGAAGAGGAGATGCAAATGTTAAGAGCCTTAGCCAATAGGGAGATGAGGAGATAGTGGATGCTGGGGATGGGCCATTTGGCCTTTATCTGCCGTCATGTGTCTATGCTCTATGAGTTGCACTATGCCTGATCAGGTTCAAAGTGACTTAAAATATTTCAAATTACAGAATGAATATACTACATTACAGTAGTTTGAGGAGGACAGAATTATAAATAGGGTAATAGAGATGAGAGAATGGAGGTTCTTTGATTTTACTGGTATAGCACTTGAGTAGAGGTTGGGATTTAGTGATATTAAATATTTTGAATTAGTTCTCTAAGTGTGGTTGCTTTCAAAGAAGAGAGTTATTTATTTTTTTTTTTTGGTGGGGGGAATATGTTGTAGAATGTTTCCATCCTGATGTAAGTCGGGAGTCGGGAGGTTGTTCCAGGTCTTGGTGCCAAGATACGTGAAGAGCGGGTCGAATAAGCGTTTGTATTTAACCTCTTTGGGAGATGGGAAGAGCAGTTGAAGCGATTTCAGTTTTCTGGTTGACGTTGACCAAGAGTTGCCAAATAAGTTTATGAGAGGCTCAGCAGTTTTTGCATATAAGATTTGAAACATTATGCATGATAGTTTGAAGGTGATACAAGTTTTGACAGGCAGCCAGCGTAAGTTCTTATAATAAGGTGAGACAGAGTCAAATTTTTTTTAGTTTGAATATTAGTCTGACTGCTGTGTTTTGAATCATCTGTAGTTTGTTCAGGAGAGTAGAGTTTAGACCCACATAGAGGGAGTTGCAATAATCCAATTGGGATAGTGTAAGGAGGATTACCAGATTTTCCGTTTGGAAAATCTGGACCCCCCTTAGACCAGCCCCCAGGCCCGCCCATTTCTACCCAGCCCCGCCCCTTCACAGCCCCCAGTCCCGCCGCCAATCCCACCCTAGCCCCAGCCCAGTCCTGCCCCCTGCTAAGGTCGGGTAGGAAGCCTTGCGTGCGATGACATCATCACGTGGCATGCACACATGCGCGGATGCCCTCCTGGCCGACGGCGATTTTGAGAGAGGCTTTTCAAAACCCAGATAAAGTGCCGGGTTTTGAAAAGTCGACAAAACCCCCGGACATGTCCAAATAAGGAGGACATGTCCGTGGAAATCCGGACGGTTTGTAACCCTAAGTATAAGGAAGTGGCGTCAGAAGGGAGCCGATGCTGGCGTAAGCAGCAAGTGGAAGATACCGCTCACGCCGGCGAACATTTAAGGAGGTCAGCAGGGACAGAGAGGAGGAGAGGCACTGGTGCCTTTTGCAAAGACGGCACCTGGGATGGTTCTCCACCCCTCCCCCCTTTACTAAGCCACTGGGTTTAAAAAAAAGTTTCGGGCTCCTCTTTCAAAGTCATAGAAACATAGAAGATGACGGCAGATAAGGGCCATAGCCCATCAGGTCTGCCCACTCCCACCCCCAAGTCTACTATCCTAGGGATCCCACATGGGCATCCCATTTGCTCTTAAATTCTTGCACGCTGTTTGCCTCGATCACCTGCACCGGGATCCCGGGATTCCAAGGATCAACTAGTGATCCCCATGCGACAAATGTGATGAAGCCCATTCAACCCCTTTGGTCTTCGTCAGATTTCCTAATGACGGAAATCATTAGCACGACTTTGTAAAGGGAGTCCTTAGAATGCATTAAGTTGATTTAAGAATATAAGAACATAAGAAGTTGCCTCCATTGGGTCAGACCAGAGGTCCATCGCGCCTAGCAGCCTGCACCCGCGGCGGCCCATCAGGTCTATGACCTGTCAGGTGTTCCTTGACTTAGCCCTATAATCCCCCTTTTTTCTTCTATCTATACTCTTCCTAACCTATTTCTACTTGTATCTGTACCCCTCAATCCCCCTATCCTTTAAGAATTTATCCAATCCTTCTTTGAATCCCCGTAGCGTGCTCTGCCCTATCACAACCTCCGGGAGCGCGTTCCACGAGTCCACCACCCTCTGGGTGAAGAAGAACTTCCTGGCATTGGTTCTAAACTTGTCCCCTTTCAGTTTCTCCGAGTGCCCCCTTGCACTTGTGGTTCCCCGCAGTCTGAAGAATCTGTCCCTGTCTACCTTCTCTATGCCTTTCACAATCTTGAAGGTTTCTATCGTGTCTCCTCTAAGTCTCCACTTTTCCAGGGAGAAAATGCACACTAACCTATGGATTCAACTACACCCCCAATGGGAGCACCAACAGTTAATCAATTACTAAATGTCTCCTTAACGCTCATATAAACGCTGAGCAGACATTTAAGGCTCCTTTTACAAAGGTGCGCTAGCGTTTTTAGCGCACGCCATGGCACGCGCTACCCGAAAAACTACCGCCTGCGCAAGAGAAAGCGGTAGCGGCTAGCACGCGCGGCATTTTAGCGCACACTAAAACCACTAGCGTGCCTTTGTAAAAGGAGCCCTTAGTAAATTATGAACATAGGATTAGATTCACTAGAGAGACTTTTTTATATTTATTATTTGAAGCACTTAAAGCACTTTTGTGTATTTTCGCACACGTGTAGGCCTATGATGGTGTGGGCGTGGCTTGCAATAGAGCCTGCCGATTGATTGAAGCTGGGATTCCGTAGTGGCATTAGCCCCTATAGCTTACCAATCACACTGAGGCTACACATACACTCATTATTAATATTAAAGAAAGATATTTATCTATTTCTTGGATATAGGAGTAGTGTCTCTAGTGACTCTTATCCTTTCACAAGCACTAATACAGGGCAAGCAGTGGCTTCCCCCGTGTCTTTCTCAAGGTACAATTTTATCAAAAAGTCAGGGATACAAAGAAATAGCTCAAGTTATTTTGAAAGCAGCTCCCCAGAAACGCTTTAGAAAGAATCTTTGTTATAATAGACTGCGGCTGTCTGAAGAATGAAAACCTTGTTTGACTGAAGTTGGTTTCCACCAAATCGCAAGATCCAGAAGAGGAAAAAGCTCTTAGGAATTCTTGACAAATGGAAAACAAAAGAACGCCTTATGGCGGCCAGGTCATGTTTGTCTGCCTGCCTGTGACCTAATATAAATGGAAAAACTGGTGAATGGGCATAAATGAAATCTGATATTTGAAAGCTGTTGTAACCTTCATGCCGATTCATGCAGGGTTAGTAGCAGAGAATGACAAGGGGACAAAATTTTCTCCGGCCCCGTGGGAGCTCATTTTCCTGTCCTGTCCCGGCAAGTTCTTTTCCAGTCCCTGCCCCATTCTTGAAAACTCTGTCCTCACTTGCACAAGCCTCAAACACTTTAGAATCCTAAGTAGCAACATTCTAGGGCTCAGATTGTGATGTCCTAAGGCCTCATTCCACCAATACCTAAGCTCCATCCTCATCTGCACAAGCCTCAAACACTTTAAAATCCTAGATAGCAACATTCTAGGGCTCAGATTGTGATGTCCTAAGGCCTCATTCCACCAATACCTAAGCTCCATCCTCATCTGCACAAGCCTCAAACACTTTAAAATCACAAGTAGCAACATTCTAGAGCTCAGATTGTGACATCATAAGGCCTCATTCCACCAATGCCTAAGCTCCGTCCTCATCTGCACAAGCCTCAAACACTTGAAAATCCTAGATAGCAACATTCTAGAGTTCAGATTGTGATGTCATAATGCCTCATTCCACCAATGCCTAAGCTCCATCCTCATCTGCACAAGCCTCAAACACTTTAAAATCACAAGTAGCAACATTCTAGAGCTCAGATTGTGATGTTAAAATGCCTCATTCCACCAATGCCTAAGCTCCGTCTTCATCTGCACAAGCCTCAAACACTTGAAAATCCTAGATAGCAACATTCTAGAGTTCAGATTGTGATGTCATAATGCCTCATTCCACCAATGCCTAAGCTCCATCCTCATCTGCACAAGCCTCAAACACTTTAAAATCACAAGTAGCAACATTCTAGAGCTCAGATTGTGATGTCAAAATGCCTCATTCCACCAATGCCTAAGCTCCGTCTTCATCTGCACAAGCCTCAAACACTTGAAAATCCTAGATAGCAACATTCTAGAGTTCAGATTGTGATGTCATAATGCCTCATTCCACCAATGCCTAAGCTCCATCCTCATCTGCACAAGCCTCAAACACTTTAAAATCACAAGTAGCAACATTCTAGAGCTCAGATTGTGACATCATAAGGCCTCATTCCACCAATGCCTAAGCTCCGTCCTCATCTGCACAAGCCTCAAACACTTGAAAATCCTAGATAGCAACATTCTAGAGTTCAGATTGTGATGTCATAATGCCTCATTCCACCAATGCCTAAGCTCCATCCTCATCTGCACAAGCCTCAAACACTTTAAAATCACAAGTAGCAACATTCTAGAGCTCAGATTGTGATGTTAAAATGCCTCATTCCACCAATGCCTAAGCTCCGTCTTCATCTGCACAAGCCTCAAACACTTGAAAATCCTAGATAGCAACATTCTAGAGTTCAGATTGTGATGTCATAATGCCTCATTCCACCAATGCCTAAGCTCCATCCTCATCTGCACAAGCCTCAAACACTTTAAAATCACAAGTAGCAACATTCTAGAGCTCAGATTGTGATGTCAAAATGCCTCATTCCACCAATGCCTAAGCTCCGTCTTCATCTGCACAAGCCTCAAACACTTGAAAATCCTAGATAGCAACATTCTAGAGTTCAGATTGTGATGTCATAATGCCTCATTCCACCAATGCCTAAGCTCCATCCTCATCTGCACAAGCCTCAAACACTTTAAAATCACAAGTAGCAACATTCTAGAGCTCAGATTGAGATGTCATAAGGCCTCATTCCACCAATGCCTAAGCTCCGTCCTCATCTGCACAAGCCTCAAACACTTGAAAATCCTAGATAGCAACATTCTAGAGTTCAGATTGTGATGTCATAATGCCTCATTCCACTAATGCCTAAGCTCCATCCTCATCTGCACAAGCCTCAAACACTTTAAAATCATAAGTGTTCGAGGCTTGTGCGGTGCGGTTAAGGCAGAGCTTACAGGAGTGGGGCAGGGACAGGGATAATGACAAAACTTGCAGGGATGTGGAAATTGAGTTCATATGGGGCCAGGGACAAATTTGTCCCCGTGTCATTCTCTAGTTAGTAGCGTGAGCTCTTCCTATGACATATGATGTTGTTATCATGTGTGTGTGAGTGAGTGTTGGGGGGGGGAAGGATGGCTCTAAAATAAAGATAATATTAAATAGTTTCACTGGGGTTATAGGAATAGTTGGAAAAAAATACCCAAACTTGGGTAATACAGGTGTACTTGACAAAATCTTTTTTTTTTCTCTTGAAGTCATGTAAGTAAATGACAAACAGGTCAGAGGACTAAGTTGATCAAAATACATGTTGATGAAACAAAAAAATATTTGTCACAGCCAACAAGTGCGGTGATTTCATTTGCAGATGACATAAAACTATTCAAAGTTGTCAAAATCCTTGAGGACTGAAAAATTGCAGGATGACCTTAGGAAGACTGGGCATCCAAATGGCAGATGAGATTTAATCTGGAGATATGCAAAATGACGGACATTGGGAAGAATAATCCAACTCTTGCTACTAAAATGGTGCGTGCTCTTCATCATAAGACAAATAGGGGCAGACTTAAAGATCTCAATCTGTAGACTTTGGAGGAAATGTGGGAAAGGGGAGATATGGAGACGTTTAAATACCTACATGATGTAAATGCGCATGACTCGAGTCGAGTCTCTTTCATTTCAAAGGAAGTTCTGGAATGAGAGGGCATAGGATGAAGTTAAGAGGTGATAGTCTCCGAAGTAAGCTAAGGAAATACTTTTTTACGTGCGTGGAACAGTCTCCCGGAAGACGTGGTGGAGACAGAGACTGTATCTGAATTCAAGAGGGCCTGAGATAGGCAGTGGGATGTCTCAGAGAGAGAAAGAGATAATGGTTAGTGCAGATGGGCAGCTCTATGACCTCACAATGCAGGTGCACAGCCTATAGGAAGAGGAGATGCAAATGTTAAGTGCCTTAACCAATAGGGAGAGGGGAGATATGATAAAAGACGTTCAAATACCTACGTAATGTAAATGCGCATGAGTCGAGTCTCTTTCATTTGAAAGGAAACAATGCAATGAGAGGGCAACGGATGAAGTTAAGAGATAACAGGCTCCAGAGTAATCTAAGGAAATATTTTTTTACAGAAAGGGTGGTAGATGCGTGGAACAGTCTCCCGGAAGAGGTGGTGGAGACAGAGACTGTGTCTGAATTCTAAAGGGCCTGGGATAGGCAGTGGGATATCTCGGAGAGAGAAAGAGATAATGGTTACTGCAGATGGGCAGCTCTATGACCTCACAATGCAGGTGCACAGAGCCTTACCCTATAGGAAGAGGAGATGCAAATGTTAAGAGCCTTAGCCAATAGGGAGAGGAGGAGATAGTGGACGCTGCGGATGGGCCATTTGGCCTTTATCTGCCATCATGTTTCTGTTTCTATAACCATAAAGCTCTATGACCTCACAATGCAGGTGTAAAGAGCCTTAGCCTATAGGAAGAGAAGATGTAAATGCGCCTTAGCCAATAGGGAGAGGGGAGATATGATAAAAGACGTTCAAATACCTACATAATGTAAATGCTCGAGTCGAGTCTCTTTCATTTGAAAGGAAACAATGCAATGAGAGGGCAACGGATGAAGTTAAGAAGTGATAGACTCCGGAGTAATCTAAGAAAATACTTTTTTACAGAAAGGGTGGTAGGTGCGTGGAACAGTCTCCCAGAAGAGGTGGTGGAGACAGAGACCGTGGGCTCCTTTTACTAAGGTGCATTAGCGTTTTTAGCGCACGCAGGAAATTACCGCATGTTATACCGCGCGCTACGCTTCTAGAACTAACGCCAGCTCAATGCTGGCGTTAAGGTCTAGCACGAGCGGCAATGAAGCACGCGCTATTCTGCGCTGTTAATGCCCTAGCGCATCTTAGTAAAAGGAGCCCTGTGTCTGAATTCAAGAAAGCCTGGGACAGGCACATGGGATCTCTTAGAGAGAGGAAGAGATAATGGTTTCTGCGGATGGGCAGACTGGATGGGCCATTTGGCCTTTATCTGCCATCATGTTTTTATAGTTACCTGATATTAAAATCCACCCTAGGTGTTAGTCACCCCCCCAAAAATGGACCTAGGTGCCATTGTAGAGAATAAGCGGAAATCTTTTGCCCAGTGTGTGATGGTGGCCCCAAAAGCTATGTAAGGGGTTCAGGTCTTACCGCCCTTCCCCTAGGGCAGCCATGCTGTAGAAGCTGTATTGTGGCCAGCTTGTGCTCTTCAGTAGGGTTACCAGGCGTCCGGGGTCATGTCCGAGGACTGTCCGGGTTGCCAGATGGACTTTCCAAAACCCAGCTGTTTGCCTGGGTTTGGGAAGACCCTAGCTCCAGGCGCATCTTGAGGGCCTTCGACAAGCATTCGAAGATGATTTCACACGCATCCGCACATGCTGGGGGCCCTCCAGATGCAGCTTGGAGGTCAGCAAAAGAGAGACGAGGCTTGTTGGGGGCGGGGCTGGAGGAGAAATGGGGGAGGGTTGGAGGCGGATCAAGGCAGGGCTGGGGGCAGAACAGGGCGGGGCCATGCATCCTGGTTTACCCATCCTTAAATATGGTAGCCCTGGTCTTTAGCATTGTGAAAATTCAAGGCCTACTGGTTCCCGCCTAGGGTTACTAGATGTCTGGATTCCCCCCGGATATGTCCTCCTTTTGAGGACATGTCCGGGGGTCCGGACGGCTTTTCAAAACCCAGCACTTTGTCCTGGTTTTGAAAAGCTGGGTCGGACAGGGAGGAAGTCCGAGCATGCGCGGCCATCACGTAATGACATCACGCCTCATCACATAGCGACCCTGTCGGCTCTCCCTCTGATGTCATTTCCTATGCGCGGCACCGGAAGTGACATCAATGGGAGAGCTGACAGGGTCGCAGAGAGCTGTTGACAGCTCCGAACAACTTCAACTAGAGGTACGGGGGGAAGGGAAGGGAAAGGAGCGTATGCGTGGAGGGGAGGAATGGGAAGAGGTGGGGTAGAGAGGAGGAGGGGTGTAAGCACCCCCACCAACATTGCGCCCAGGGTGGACTGCCCCCTCCCCCCTTCCTACACCACTGTGTGAGGCCGGCCATTGTTCTGCCATGCTCCACCCACAGGCACACCCCTTGCATTTGCATATTATAGAATTATGTGCTCCCTTATAAATAACAACATAAGAATAGCCATACTGGGTCAGAGCAATGGTCCATCAAGCCCAGCAGCCTGTTCTCACGCTGGCCAATCCAGGTCCCTAGTACCTGGCCAAAACCCAAGGAGTAGCAACATTCCAGCATCTCAAAGAATAGCAAGATTCCGGAACCCCAATGAGAGCAACATTCCAGAACTGAGATTGTGATGTCATAATGCCTCATTCCACAGTGCGTCAGAGCCAACCTCATCAATGATGTTACAATGGCATGATTGTCCTATACTTGGCTCACGTAAGAACATAAGAATAGCCATACTGGGACAGACCAATGGTCCATCCAGCCCAGTAGCCCATTCTCACGGTGGCCAATCCAGGTCACTAGTACTTGGCCAAAACCCAAGGAGTAGCAACATTCCATACAGAATTTCAAAGAATAGCAAGATTCCGGAATCCTAGAGAATAACAAGATTCTAGAACCCCAACGAGTAACAAAAGATTCTGGAACCGCAAACAGTAGCCACATTCCATGCTACCGATCCAGGGCAAGCAGTGGCTTCCCACGTGTCTTTCTCAATAACAGACTATGGACTTTTCCTCCAGGAGCCTGTCCAAGTACAAATTTTGGGTACATTTCCATGTGCAAGAAACAACCAAAGAAACACTGTGGACAGATGATGTTCCTGAAATGGACTTAATCGATTTGGTTTTGCAGTGTGTTTCATGCGGAGCTTCTACGTATTCGCCTTTTCGGATTGTTTAGAGCCTTTCCACGTATCTTCCTCCCTAGGACTAGCAGGTCCCCCTGAGGAAGACTCTCTTGTCGAAACACGGACTGTGTTGGGTCCAACGCTTCCAGTGGACTCGGTCCACAAGGTTTTTATGTGGATTGCTATTTTGACATTTTAATATTTTTTTTAAAGTCCATTTCAGGAACATCGTCTGTCCACAGTGGTTATTTCATAGATTTTTGTCTCTGTGGACTTTCAGGGCATTTACGTGTGCAAAAGGTACCTAACGGCAGGCGCCTAGGTCCTGAATTCCCTTTCCCTGCTTTGCCTCCGTGTGGTGAGCTGTTATTTTCTCACAAAATGCACATTTTCTACTAAAGTTGCAGTCAACTCATATTTTCACTTCAGTTTTCAAACTATGACAGCCAGAAACACCAAGAGCACATGTTCTGTCAAATGTCACAAAAGAGTGATCCCCTGTCAAACATAAAACTGGAAACAGAATGTTCACGCCATTAGCTCGCCATCATAATTTCTCTTTCCCAGTTTGAAAGAAAGCCAAACACCACCGTATTATCAATTAATCTACGTTGGCCTTGTGGAATTGATTAATAAGAAATTAACTTGCATTTCAGGTCAAACATTTTATTCAAAATGTTTAATTGTGGCATATACTGTAACGGTACATTATAGTGATTTTATCCTGAAGCAATCGTAATGTACAGTACGGCACCTGCCCCTTTAAGGTTCTGGCAATCTCCAGTGTCACATAGATATGCCATTGTTGTCATGGCAACCCATTAAATGGTGCCACTGAGCATTACACGAGTGAAACACTGCACTTAAGTTTTTAATAACAATAGTCAACTTTATTTATGGTTTAGTTGCTCTCAATTCTTAATTCCCAGATAGCGGCAGCCATTTTAGAAGCCCTATTCATGTTTTTCGACACGTTAACTTAACGGTTATTGCATGTATGTTTAAACCCCGGTTTTGCAAACACCGGGTTAAATACATCCAAAATGTGAATATATGTATATGAGAAAGGGCTGAGCATGTTTTGGGTGAGAGCAAGGCAAAGGTACGCATGTATTTTTTATTCCAGAAGGAGAATGCCTATGGATGTTCCAATAACCAATACTACAACCTTAAGAAGTTATCTTACTGTTGTGATTAACTTCAATCTATTCGGTTCAATATCATTCATGGGTCCTCAGCGGGCCACCACATACTCAAACATTTTCATTGTATGTGGCTTTACGCTCCAAATCCTCATCGGACCATATACTCATTTTTAATTTTTTAATTTTTTGAAGGTAAAGCTTAATATAAATGGATTTTAAATATATGCTAAGAATACTTAGCTTAATATGTTCAACGTTAGTCAGGAGGGAACAGATGTCGCCAACATGTTTCGCCCGGTCAATCCCGGTCAATTACGATATCGTTCCGACGTAATGGTGGAGTGAGCTAAATGAGTGGTGAGAGGGAGCCTTGATAAAGCCCTGGGGATTGACCGGGCGAAACATGTTGGCGACATCTGTTCCCTCCTGACTAACGTCGAACATATTAAGCTAAGTATTCTTAGCATATATTTAAAATCCATTTATATTAAGCTTTACCTTCAAGAAATTAAAAAATTAAAAATGAGTATATGGTCCGATGAGGATTTGGAGCGTAAAGCCACATACAATGAAAATGTTTGAGTATGTGGTGGCCCGCTGAGGACCCATGAATGATATTGAACCGAATAGATTGAAGTTAATCACAACAGTAAGATAACTTCTTAAGGTTGTAGTATTGGTTATATGAATATATACTTCAAACAAGATTTATACTAACGGTGCCTGGTGATACATTATATGGATGTTCCAAGGCATAAATGTCAGGATTTATGAGTTTCTCCCAGGGTAGGGTTACCAGATTTTCCCGAAGGAAAATCCGGGCCCATGGCCACGCCCCCAGGCCCGCCCAATTCCGCTCACGTCCTGTCCCCAGCCCCGCCCCCTTAACATGTTTGTGCGTCAGGACGGCATCCACGCATGTGCGAATATGACACGATGACTCTCGCGCGCAATGTAACCGCGTTGTATCTACACATTTGTGGATGCCGTCCTGACGTTCGAAGCTTTTCAAAACCGGGACAAAGTACCGTGTTTTGAAAAGCCGTCCGGACCCCCGGACATGTCCTCAAAAGGAGGACATGTTCGGGGGAATCCGGACAGCTGGCAACCCTATTCCAAGGACTTAAGGTGAGAAGAAGCTGTTTACTAGATTCCGGTGTTTTCAAGGGGGGGTTGTATCCCCTGAAAGTGATATCAGCAAGGGATATGGGGTGTTGCAAAGGCTTCTTACCACATAGACATGTATGTTTCTAAAATGACTGACATACATGTGTATTTTCTTGCCTGAGCACATTTACAGTATGTTCTGGAACACCAACATTACAATAGATTTACTGGGTCAGACCAATGGTCCATCTAGCCCAGAGTCCCGTCTTCGAGGAGGCCAATCCAAGTCGCAAGTACCTGGCAAAAACCCAAAGAGTAGATACAGTATGCGGATCTTTCTATACATAATCCAACCCAATCAATATTGGGTTGATATGTAAGACCAACGTTGGACTAGCAACAGGCTATTCAAGATCAGTGTTGCTATCGCACTGATTTCCCTCCTGTTTCCCTCCTATTGTTTTTTTACCATAATCGTCCTTCTATCTATCATTATTATTGTATTTCATTACCCCGCCTTTCCTTTTATTTTCTTTTTCTGTTTATTCTGTTAGTCGTTAATTTAATATGTTTTGTTCAGTGTCCATCTGTCTTTCATAACCCCTGTATTATCTGTAAATTGAAAGATTTTTTCATCGCTTAGATATTTGAGTAAGCGATTAATCAAATACTTAATAAACTTGAAACTTGATTGAATCAAAAGGTCTTCTATCAGGCAGTTTTTTTTTAAATGAATTAGGAGTTTTGTAATTTGTAAAAGGAGTATTAGTAATTAAAAGCTCTTTATGAATAAAATTGAGGATTATTTGGGATAATAATCTAATTTGTCTATTGGGAATAAAAATAAAAAATTTTCTATTAAAAATGAGTAATTCTTTATTGATTTTCAAATTTTGACAGTGCAATACAACTATATTAAACATGAGCATTATACATAACGCACTTAAAATACACAAAATTAATCCATTACCAATCCTTTTCTCCCTCTTTTCCTCACATAACTATTACGCTGCATATGCATATATTATTGCAATATTATGAATAAATACCTTTTAGCAAACTCAAATACCTTCCCCACCCCCACCCCACCTGAATGTGTAAGGAATCTGTAAAAAGGGAGATACCTGACATTCATTGCAATTCAACATATGCAGTCAATGGGCTCCACACCTTATTGAATGTCATTCTAGACCCCAAACACTCCGCATTCATTCTCTCATATTTATATGTGGAACAAATATTTGCCCACCAAAATGTGTAATTCAGTCTGCGGTAACTCTTCCAGTTCCTCGTAATCATCTGGATGGCTATTCCGGTCATAATCGAGAATAGCCGGCTTTTATATCTATCTAAAGAAGACTTAATATGCAATATTGTACCACAAATTATGGCTTTGTAGGTTAACGGGATTGATGACTCAAGAATAATATTTATTTGTCCCCAAATTGACTTCCAGAAATTAAGTATCAATGGGCAATAGTACAACAGATGATCCAAGGTCCCTATATCAATATGACAATGCCAGCATCTAGTAGACTTAGAACTATCTACCTTATTCAAACGAACTGGGGTCCAAAAAATCCTATGTAATAAGAATAACCAAGTTTGTCTCATAGATGCTGACGCTGTACATCGTAATCTCCAAGTCCAAATTTGTCTGAAAAATGAGTAAGATTTAATAGTGAGTTTGGAATATTAAGGGAAGGAGGAGATGGTACAGATGATTAGACTATGATAGCAGAATGTGGATCTGAGATAACGTAGGTTACGGGAGGCCCTATGCACTGAGCGTCACCAATAACATTATATACCCTCCTCCTAGTTGTTTCACCTAAGTTATTAAGATAGGTCATGTGCTATATTTAGGGCAAGTTAAAATTATTAATGGGATAATTAAATTTTCTTATGAATTGTTAGGCATGAGGTAGCCAATCTTATTTGTATGAAGAGATTAGTTCATTAAACATCCGGGAACCCTATCAGTTTGTTAAAAAATCCAAATAGTTGTAGCATTCCATGCTACCGTCCCATGTCTGTCTCAAGAGCAGACCATGGACTTTTCCTCCAGGAATTTGTCCAAATCTTTTTTTTTTTTTTTTAATTATTTATTTATCATTTTTCAATAACATATCAAGTATTCACTTGTACAGAAAGGTAAAGTTAGGCAGAAAAATAAAATACAATCAAAATACAAGACAGATTATTATCAGCTATCTTAACAAAGATTATATATATATAGCTTAACTTTAACTCAAGTCCTCAAAAATTAAGAAACCAAGATTTGGAATCAGCGAGAATATATAATATAAAACAAAGTAAAAACTAAAGAGCATAGATTGTATAGGCTGAGAAAGGAGATCAAACAATCAAAAAGTGCTCATATTTCCCCTCCTTTTTTCAGGAAAGCCATTGACAAGATGTTGGCTAGGATCAAAGAATACATATTTTTGCATTTGATGCAATATCACACATTTACATGGGTGACGAAGTAAGAAGGTCGCCCCAAGAGCAATAACTCCTGGTTTTAACAGCAAAAATTCACGTCGACGTTTTTGTGTATCTCGTGACAGATCAGGGAACATTTGTATCTTATACCCAAGAAATTATTTCCGTTTATTTTTAAAGAAGAGTCTCAATAACCAGTTTTTATCGGGTGCTAAGAAGAAGCGTTAATGACGTTGCTACTTCCCGATTCGAAAGTTCCAAGACCGTAGAAATATTAAGCAATTGTTGATCATCTTCTTTTAATTTTTCTTCCCTTTTAATTGGTAAATAATACACTCGAGTGAATGGCGGCAGTAGTTCCTCAGTAATTTCTAAGACTTCCTTCATGTAGCTTTTTAACATGTCTCTAGGCGTTACAGACGTAACCCTGGGAAAATTAATTAATCTAAGATTGTTATTACGTGAAAAGTTTTAGAACATAAGAACATAAGCAATGCCTCCACTGGATCAGACCCGAGGTCCATCATGCCCAACAGTCCGCTCACACGGCGGCCCAACAGGTCCAGGACCTGTGCAGTAGCCCTCTATCTATACCCCTCTATCCCTTTTTCCAGCAGGAAATTGTCCAATCCTTTCTTGAACTCCAGTACCGTACTCTGTCCTATTACGTCCTCTGGAAGCGCATTCCAGGTGTCCACCACACGCTGGGTAAAGAAAACCTTCCTAGCATTCGTTCTGAATCTGTCTCCTTCCAACTTTTCCGAATGCCCTCTTGTTCTTTTATGTTTTGAAAGTTTGAAGAATCTGTCCCTCTCTACTCTCTCTATGCCCTTCATGATCTTGTAGGTCTCTATCATGTCTCCTCTGAGTCTCCGCTTTTCCAGGGAGAAGAGCCCCAGTCTCTCCAATCTTTCAGTGTATGAAAGGTTTTCCATGCCCTTAATCATTCGTGTCGCTCTCCTCTGGACCCTCTCAAGTATTGCCATATCCTTCTTAAGGTACGGTGACCAATACTGAACACAGTACTCCAGGTGCAGGCGCACCATTGCCCGATACAACGGCAGGATGACTTCTCTCGTTCTGGTCGTAATACCCTTCTTAATAATACCCTTCTTAATAATTCTTCCAAATCTTTTTTTAAAACATACAATACCTATTGTCCCACTGATAATTTCGACATTGATGCTTGCAAAATGGATGATCTGGGGGCATTCACGTCCACTCCTACATCAGCATTTCCTGATCTAAAATACCAGAGGAACACAAGACACCATGATCTGGGCATCTCAATTCCAGTTTGGATATTCTATGTAAAGTGCCTCAGTGCTTTTCAGTAATTGGCGCTTAAATATTGTTCATAATGCAGATAACAAGTTGGCCCTTAATACATCTAAATCAGAGGTCATGTTATTCCCGTGCAGGGAGGGTCAGAAATTAGGAGCTAGTATACACATCAACAACATTATGCTCAAAGAAGTCACCAAGGTAAAGATTCTCGGGGTCTTTTTAGACCAGAAATTGAGCTATCTTGATCAAATAAGTTCACTTGTTAGAAACTGTTTCTACAGGCTAAGGCTGATTAGATCAGTGTTCTTCAACCACCGGTCCGTGGACCGGTGCCGGTCCACAGGGCTAGCACGTGCATCAGGCCCAAAACAGTGTTCTTCAACCGCCGGTCCACGATGCGATCGATGCGGCGTTATCTTCGAGCCAGCTCCCTCTTCCTCACTGATTCAGTGCACAAAGCCACGGACAGTGGCTCCTACGCGCGTCCTGCGCCTGAACCGGAAGCCTTCTCTCTGACGTTGCAACGTCGGAGAGAAGGCTTCCAGATGAGGCACGGGACGCGCAATTAGCTTTGGGGCACTGCATCAGTGAGGAAGAGGGAGCCGGCCTGAAGATAACACTGGGGGCGGCATACAATGGCCAGGCGGGAGTAGGCCAGAAGGTAAGGCATAGCATGGAGGGAGGAAGATAACAAAGGTAGGGGGGAATGATTTTATTTTTGAATTTAGTGATTGAATTATGTCAATTTTGAGAATTTACATCTGCTGTCAGTGTACTTTGTGTAGTTTAATTTTGTGGCTAACCATTATGTGTTGTTAATAAGATTATATTGTGTATCTGTGAAAAATGAATGGAAAAAATAGTGTTACAATTAGTACTATTATGGGGGCGGGGTCTGGGGTGGAGACTGGGTAGAGATGGGTGGGGTCTGGCCTATGACTTAGCCCAGTATTCTTCAACCGCCGGTCCACAAAATAATTATTTTATTTCTGCCGGTCCATAGGTGTAAAAAGGTTGAAGAACACTGGATTAGATCACTATCCTCATTTCTGGATGCGGCATCCCTAAACATCTTAATCCATTCATTAGTCATATCAAAAATTGACTATTGTAACGCTTTGTATAAGGGTACAACCCTAAAAGACTACAAATACTTCAAAACACGGCAATACAATAATTACTAAAAGGAAAAAATTTGATCATGTGACTCCCCTCCTGAGGGAAAAGCATTGGTTGCCTGTTAACCATAGAATCACATATAAAATAGCATTACTCTCACACAAATATTAATGAACAAAGCCCCTGTATTTTTAGAAAGACTCTTAATCCCTTATATTCCTACAAAATCTTTAAGATTGGAAGAGAAATCGCTCCTCCTAGTCCCCTCATTAAGAGTCATTTATTCTAGGAGAGACACGATCTTCTCCGTCACGGCCCCCCAAATCTGGAATTCGCTTCCAATTAATATAAGGGAAGAAAAATGACTTGATAAGTTTAAAAGTCTCCTGAAAAGCTGGCTTTTTAAAGATGCTTTTAACTGAGTTATGCATACTTTATATTTTCAGGATGCTCGTTCGAGTAATAGCAAAAATCTTTCCCCCATCCTTTTGTTTCATACCTTGCCCTTTTTTGATTTGATTTATAAATTGTATTTAATCCTTATTTTATTTTTTTTCCTTCTTGCGTTTGTCCGGTCCACCGTAGTCTTAATTGTCTGGTTTGAGCAATATGTTTTTTTCTTTTTTTACCCCAATTTTACTAGTACTTGTAAATCGCATTGAATTAAGATTTTGCGATCAAATCAATTTTTTATTAAACTTGAAACTTCCTCAAGCTACACACTGAAACCCCCCCCCCCCACTGTATGTATACAGTATATGAAAGGGTGTCAGGTCAAAAGCATGCTGGGACAAAGGCGCGCGCAGACAATTGAGCGCAGCGCGGAGGCGTGCGCCGCAGAAAATTACAGTTTTTACGGCTCCGACAGGGGGGGCGTGGGGGGGAACCTCCCCACTTTACTTATTAGAGATTGCGCAGCGTTGTGGGGGGTGGGGGGAGTTGTAACCCCCCACATTTTACTGAAAACTTCACTTTTTCCCTGTTTTTAGGGAAAACGTTAAGTTTACAGTAAAATGTGGCGGGTTACAACCCCTCAAACCCCCCACAACGCCAGCGTGATCTCTATTAAGTAAACTGGGGGGTCTCCCCAACAAAAACCCCCGTCGGAGCCCCTAAAAACTGTAATTTTCTTCGGCGCGCGCCTCCGTCTTGCGCTCAGTTGTCGGCGCGCGCCTTTGTCTTTAGCGGGGTTGTCTATGAACCATATGAAAGTGAGCTTGTTCTGTATTAAATGAGTACAAACCGATGGCTTCATCCTTGTAAGAAGTGCATGTAGGGTCAGGCGCTGGAATGTGAGAATCTCGAAATGCTCACACCCATTCCATGCTTGCCTGACTCGCATCTGCCAACCACAGCGCTGTTCGCACTAGTTCTCTTTCTTCAAAGGTGTGAGAGATTGCAGCCAAGCGTTGAGGAAATCTGACAATGCTCGTTGACTTAGGGCCTTAGGCCAAGTAATCAACTTTTACATTATCATCTCTTGCCTTGTCTTATATCATGTACCAGTTTCAGTCCCTGCCTAAAGTCTTCTCATCCTGGCACTGCTACGCTTTGGGTTGCAAATTCTGTGCAGAACTCTTAATGCTGTCTTCTCTTGGAACTATGCATATGGTTTAGATCAGGAGTGTCCAACCTGCGGCCCCAGGACTACATGAGGCCCCGTGAAGTATTTTATGCGGCCCCGGTCAAGGGCGATGCAGTGTTTTCCTCTGCTGCCCCCAGGTATTTACCGTCTTGCCGGCTCCCTCCTCTGTCTTGCTGCAGCGTTTGCGCATTTGTGCGGCCCCCAGAAACATTTTTTTTGGCCAATGCGGCCCAGGGAAGCCAAAAGGTTGGACACCCCTGGTTTAGATCTTTTCAGTGATCACACTTAAATACATTGGATGAGAATTACTTCCCTCATATACAAACATCTGTGACTGTTCTGTGGATTACAGCCATTCTAGATTTTGTGAACCAGATCAAGAAATTCTAGCCACTATCTAGCCGATATTCAGAGAGACAGAGAGATGCCAGACCACAAAGGGGGAAGAAGGTAGCATGGAATATTTCTACTCCCTGGGTTTTGGCCAGGTACTAGCGACCTGGATTGGCCACGGGCTACTGGGCCTGATGGACCATTGGTCTGACCCAGTAAGGCTATTCTTATGTTCTGATGAGTTAACCAGCCGGGAATGGTCGCCAACCAGTTAACTCACATCTTCGTGGCTAATCTGGCATTTTCAGTGGCATTTAATTGGTTATAGCCCCTGTAAATGCCTGGTTAGCACCGAAAAATATGTTGAAGGTATTCTGGGGCATTTGGGGGGCATGACCGCTTAAGTCCCGATACTTGGAACTTAAGCGGTCAGGCTTAGCGGGTAAATAAGACCACATAAAAAGCAGGCTTATCTTTGCCTGCTATGCCATGGCCAGTTAAGTTTGAATATCATCTTAAATGGCTATGCGCTAGCTGGCATTGAAAAAACCTGGATATTCAATACTGGTCACCAACAATGACTTGGAACTGAATATCCAGGTTGAACACCTGTGGTGGTCATTCAATGTGCAGTGTTAGCTCATTTGGCATTCAGTAGTCCCACCTTTTTGATATAGCCTTCAATCCATAACCCTACTCCCCACTGCCCACCAACCCAGCCAGCAGATTAACCGTTCCCCTTAACTGTATCCATGGCATCCTGTTTGTCTGTCTTAGCTGTTTACATTGTAAGCTCTTTGGAGCAGGGACTATTTTCTTACTCTTTGTGACTCTGTACAGTGCTGCAAGCGTCTGGTAGCGCTATAAAAATAATTCATAGTAGTAGTAGTAGTGTGAAGAGTTTCAGTCTTTGGGAAGCAGAACTGAGCTTGTGATGTCATAATGCCTCATTCCACCAATAAGAGCCAACCTCCTCAGTGATGTCACAGTGGCTTGATTGTCCTGTACTCCCCTCTGCCCTTCAACCCAGCCAACAGATTAACCGTTCCCCTTAACTGTATCCATAACATCCTGTTTGTCTTGTCTGTTTAGATTGTAAGCTCTTTGGAGCAGGGACTGTCTTCCTTGTGACTCTGTACAGCGCTGCGTATGTCTGGTAGCGCTCTAGAAATAATTCATAGTAGTAGTCGTAGTAGTAGTATATTTGTTCATACCTGTAAAACTCTCCAGTGTCTTGCCAGGAAGGATCATCATCCATTGTGTTTCACAAGTCTTTTTTTGACTGTTCTTCAACCAAGTTTCTGGGTCTATTGAAGGGGTTCTCAACCCAGTCTTCGGGACGCACCTAGCCAGTCTGGTCAGGTCATGTAGCGGCCAATATTCATCCAGTGGCGGTGAGCATCTTTTTAGTTGCTGTCGACGTTATTCCCAGACATTCAATGCCGAGCCATGTCCGGGAACTGGCATTGAATAACCAGGTTTATACGGCTAGCGATCTCTTATGCAGTAAAGAGTGATATTCACGACTTAACTATGTAGCAACACCGCATAAAGATAGGACTGACTTTGCGCACTCCGATTTTATCACGAAACGTAGGGCTTTCGTTGCTGAATATCATCACGTAACTACATAAGCGCCAACTCTAACGCTGGACTGCCCAAAAAATAGCCAGCTTTGAGCTAGTGCCAGATTAGTTGATTTTGGTGCATGTTACATGGAGCACTTAGCTTCACCCACTTCCAGGAGACATTGACCTGGCATAAGTGATTAGGCCTAACTTTTGGTGCACCTAAGTTAAGGCTACCAACTGGATCCAGATTCCAGGGACGGGGTTTAAAACCAATGCATTCTGGGACCTGTAGTCTTGCTATTTGAAGGGAATGCAATGGGGAAATCAGTACGAAGAATTATTGCACGCAATGGGGGGAGGGGGGGAGAACCCAGGACTGGATCAACCCTGTCCTGAGAATCCAGATCCAGTTGGCAACCTTAATCAAAGCAGGTTTATGCCAATATTCTAGAATGTCTTAGGCACACCCAATTTATTTTGTAGAATTGGAGATCATCGTGAAGCCCAGTGGCGTACCAGGCTTGAACATCCCCCCACCCCGCCCCGCCCGCCCCAGGCAGTGTGTGGGATGGCCACAGTTATAGCATGCTCTCTGCTCCGATGGTCCCCTGCCCCAGAACAGAAAATTGACGTGGGAGGGGGCAGGGCTGCTGTGTGCAAACGGATCGTGGCCTTGAGACTGCTCCATGCACCCTCACACTGCTTGCACCGAGGGCAAATCGTCCGCACCACCCCGCCCTTGGTACGCTAGAGGTGATGCCTAATTAACCAGGTGCCAATAATGAGTTACGTTCTTATTTTAAAACCATGTCTATGCAGTTTTTCATGCTGATGTTTAATTTTATTAAAAATGTAGGGCAGGGGTGCCCAATACTTCGATCGCGATCAACCGGTAGATCGCGGAGGCAAAGTGAGTCGATCGCGGAGCCCATCCCGCGCTCCGTAACAGACTCGCGTTGCCTTCACAATCTACCGGGCCGATCAGCCTTCCTCTCCCCGACGTCAATTCGGCCGTCGGAGAGGAAGTTCCGGGCCAGTCAATCGCTACCTGGCTGGCCCGGAACTTCCTCTCCGACGGCAGAATTGACGTCGGGGAGAGGAATACTGGTCGGCCCTTGATGCAGGGAAGCAGGGAGAGCTTAGGGCGGCGGTGGCTTTGGGGCCTGTTCCCCAATGGCGGCGGCAGTAGCTTGGGGGAGGGATGGGAGAAAGAAAGAAAGGGGGCAGTCAGGGAGACAGAAGGAAAGAAGGGAAACAGAAAGAAAGAAAGGGAGCATGAAGAGAGAAAAAAAGAAAGAGAAGCAGGGAGAAAGAAAGGGCAGGGAGAGAGGAAGAAAAAGTTGGGGGAGGGAATGAGGTCTGGAGGAGAGGAAGCATACAGGCTGAAAGAAAGGAAGAAAGATTGAATGCACAGTCAGAAGAAGAAAGTGCAACCAGAGACTCATGAAATCACCAGACAACAAAGGTAGGAAAAATGATTTTATTTTCAATTTAGTGATCAAAATGTGTCCGTTATGAGAATTTTTATCTGCTGTCTATATTTTGCACTATGGCCGCTTTTTACTAAACCGCAATAGCAGTTTTTAGCGCAGGGAGCCTATGAGCGTCGAGAGCAGCGCGGGACATTCAGTGCAGCTCCCTGTGCTAAAAACCGCTATCGCGGTTTAGTAAAAAGGGAGGGGGGGTATATTTGTCTATTTTTGTATGGTTGTTACTGAGGTGACAGTGCATAGAGTCATCTGCCTTGACTTCTTTGAAAAAACCCCGGAATATAAATGATAATTCACATTTTCTCTGCATACAGTTTTTAAAAAAATGTTATTGTTGGTAGATCATTTTGACTTGGTCATTTTAAAAGTAGCTCGCAAGCCCAAAAAGTGTGGCCACCCCTGATATAGGGTTTTCCTTTACTGCTTCTTGCAGAAATCAGGGGACGCTGAGACTCATGTGCTCCAGATTTAGAATTGCAATTTAAAACTGGGGAGGTGCAAATGGACGATGCCCTGGGGTTAAGCATCAGTTTGGGTTTGACTAACTCGCTTCAGATTTTTGTTCACCTTTACTGACCCTGATTTAACCTGGCTTGGATGATGATCCAAGAGTCCTGGAGCAGCTTGGGCACGCTTGGTTTGCTTCTGCATACGTTTTAAAGTGAGTAATCTCTGATTTCACTCCAAACCGAATCAGCTTTTCCGTGTGATCTGGCACAGGCTTGCCCTACTGACAAGGTGAAGGAAGATTTCCTGTAATTGAACAAGTAACTAGAACCCTTGATTGTATTTTTATCCTTTCTTGAGGTGGCTTAAATGTATGAATGGATTATACCTAGGGTTAGCAGACGCCCAGATTTTCTCAAACATGTCCTCCTTTTGAGGACGTGTCCGGGGGTCTGCCCTCGTTTTGAAAAGCTTTCCTTCATGCAGGAGGACACCCGCGCATGTGCATGGCCAATCAGGGACTTTCTTAGGCTACTTCCTACGGAATATTGAGGGTCTGATTGGCTCAGACACCTCAGGCCCCTCCCAAGGGAGGCGCATTAGGCATCTGAGCCGATCAGGGCCTTAGGCCCTTTCCCGTGCATCACATGATGCACTGGGTCAGGGCCTAAGGCCCATTGGCATCGTGGGCTGGGCGGAGGAGCAGGAATTCTTTGCAGTTCCTTCTGCTCCTGACAATGACAAGGTATGAGCCAGGGGAGAGGAGGGGAGTGGGCATTGTGGTGGCAGGAGGGAGTGGGCATCCTTCCTGCCATTTTGGCGTGGGGGGTGTTCGGCATGGGGGGGAAGTATACGGCACAAGGGGAGGTGTTCGGACGGACGGTGGGTGGGGGGGGGCTTTTTTAATGGGACAGATGGTGCGCATTTATGTTGCGTAGAACATCTGGTCCCATTTTTTAAAAAGTAGAAGCCCTGACAGTATGCAGCCCCGCTTTAAACCCGCAGGCTCGCACTGCAGGGAAAGCGGCAGAGATCCAGAGCTTGGAGCAGAGAGCAGGACATGATCGGGGCAGAAAACAGGGCTGGAAGATTGGGGCAGAGTGCAGGGCGGCAATGGAGCAGGAGGGGCGGCAGAGACGTGTGCGACTGGTCCCCAGCAGTCGCTTCTTCTCTTGATCGGCCAGCCCAATCGGTGTCCCAGATTTGTATGGTGAAACGCGTCCCTGCCTACTTTGCATGCTGTTTCCCCTCATTTGCATGCACGGATCGGAAGCGGATTGCAGGAGAGGTTGGTGAATCGGGTCGGAGGGAAATCGGGTCGCAAAGGGATCGCAAACCGATTGGTACACGATCGGTTTGCTTAGTGAATCTAGCCCTCTGTTTCTAACGGCTCTTATTATATAACATTGTGCGCACATTTGCATACAAAGGACTAAATTTAGTAAATGGCGCCCACATTACTGCGCTGAAAAATGCATGCTGCGCACTATTCTATAAATGGTGCTCCAAGTTGGCCGCTGTTTGTAGATTAGCACGCAATGCCGGGAGTTGTGTCCAAAGTTGAGGCAAATCCTCTTGTCTAAGTTAGGCGCAGGTCCCTGAATTCTAGAATACTCTGTGCATCTTTAGTGTACGCCCATGACCCGCCCATGTCCCTTCCATGGCCACACCTCCCTTCTTCAGCTACATGGTAAAAAAATTTACACACACCTCTTTGTAAACTATCACAAAGCAAGATGTTTATGTATATCCAAAGTGTTGCCAATTAACTCCGACAATTGATTCTTAGTGCCTAATTAAGGACACAAATAGGTTTGCTACTCAGTTAAATTGCATGTGTAAATTCCCAAATTTGCATGCACAATTTTAAGTGCCTTTTATATAATTTTTTTGGGGGGAAGGGAGGGGGGGGAAGTATTTATTTGTGATATCTCATATCTAAGTGGTTAATGTGAGTGTAAGCGAAGGGCATAAGAAGTGATTTAATTAGAACCAGCGGACCAAGCCGATAAAAAGTTGTATGTGGAGAAGTAGAAACAGAAGACATTTACAGTGTCATTCAGCCCCAGAGAGACACTTTTAAGAGGTTTCTTGTGCTGCTATCATAAATATTATTTTATAGATGTTTTGAAGGAACTGTCGTAAAATCTTTCTAACTGATTGTACATTTTGCATGAGAACATAAGAACATAACATAAGAACATAAGCAGTGCCTCTGCCGGGTCAGACCACAGGTCCATCCCGCCCAGCAGTCCGCTCCCGCGGCGGCCCAAACAGGTCACGACCTGTCTGTATCACCAGAGGGGGCTCCCTTGCCACCTTGGTTTCTCATTTAAGTCCTGTCTTCCTATCGAAGTCCTAATCCTCCGGTCTTGCACATGCACGACCTGGTTTCTATACTCATTACCTGGTTAGCTTTCTATACTTGTGTTACATCCCAGTTCCTCCCTCAGTATCCTATGATCCCTTTATCCTTCAGGAATCCGTCCAATCCCTGTTTGAATCCCTGTACCGTACTCTGCCTGATCACTTCCTCCGGTAGCGCATTCCAAGTGTCCACGACCCTTTGGGTGAAAAAAAACTTCCTTGCGTTTGTTTTGAACCTATCTCCCATCAGTTTCTCCGAATGCCCCCTCGTACCTGTTGTCCCCTTCAGTCTGAAGAATCTGTCCCTATCCACCCTCTCTATGCCCCTCATGATCTTGAAGGTCTCTATCATATCTCCCCTGAGCCTCCTTTTTTCCAGAGAGAAGAGCCCCAGCCTATCCAACCTCTCGGCGTATGGGCAGTGTTCCAGCCCTTTTACCATTTTCGTAGCTCTCCTTTGGACTCTCTCAAGTAGAGCTACGAAAATGGTAAAAGGGCTGGAACACTGCCCATACGCCGAGAGACATGGTTTTTTTTTTTTAAGAGACTTTGAGACAATTCAAACTTTGGAACATACTCTCTGTAGCAGTGTCCGGCAAACTTTTTTACTCGGTGGCACAGTACGCTCCGGACCGCGGCTGGAGGGCACTCGGAAATGCGCGGATTTTGACGCGATGACATCACATGCGTGCATGACATCATCATGTCGACATCTGCGCATGCGTAAAGGCCCTAAAGGCCCAAGCCGCCAGTGTGTGTATGTGTGTGTGTGGGGGAGGGAAGGGGTGCTGGAGCAGGAGAGGCACGGAGAAGAGGAAAGGCACCGGTGAGGAGAAGAGGTGTGGGCGCCAGCTGACTGCCTACAGGTCGCGCCTCTCACCGGGAGAGGCATGCCCTGAAGGCAGCCAGTGCCAGCGCCTCCCGTGGCACACCTGGAATCTTGCCGCAGTACACCGCTCTATAGGTCAGAAGTTAAATAAAGGGGGAAGAGTCTTTTTAAAAAAAATTCTTTATTCATTTTCAAACTTACAATAAGTGTGATAATATGTCCAAACAAATTAACAATAAATATATCACTTAATAATCATCAATGGTACACATGATATGCTCTTATCTCCCACCCTTCGCTATCATATAATCAATACCTTATACAATAAGTGTGATAATATGTCCAAACAAATTAATAATAAATATATCACTTAATAATCATCAATGGTACACATGATATGCTCTTATCTCCCACCCTTCCCTATCATATAATCAATACCTTATACAATATGTAACAATAAAATTACTCCCCCTCCCTTCCCTCACAATTGAACTTGTATATTTAAGGGGAAAAAAAAATGTCATCTAATCAGTACAATACTTTGTTAATGGCTCCCACACATCTTGAAATTTCCTGAAATGTCCCCGCTGTATTGCAATAAATCTCTGATATCTAACAAATTGGGATCCTACTCTTACTTAAGATATACCACATAAGATCTACTTTATCTTTCTTTTTACATTTCTATATTTTATTTAATTCTTAACATTATATTTTTATTTAATTTAGTTTTTTTCCATTACATTATTATTTAGAATGTACATTTTGCTTTAAAAGTACCTATCTTTACCTATCTTATCTTATTGCATCTTTAATGTATATTTGCTGTAAACCGCTTCAAAATAAACTTACATTACATCTACTGATGATAAAAAAAATATACAAGGCTGGGGGAAATCCACATGAGAATTGTTTCCTAGAAAACTTAAAATGGTGTGGTGTTTCAAGTTTCTTAGGTTTTTATATACCGCCAATCAAGATTATCTGAGCGTTTTTTTCACAATCAGATACTCAAGCATTCCTAGACGACCGCAATTTGGTGCCACTCGATGTACCTGCGTCAGCACCGAGCGCGCTGCAGGTGCCCAAACCGAACTCTGTTTCGATTAAGAAAAAGTGATGATGCGACAGAACGCTATATGTCGTGGCGCATCTCTGCACGCACAATAAGGCACCGAAGCATTTGATGGACAGAATTTCTGCCCTACGAACCACAGCGCATGATGCGCTCGGCGACTCACGATGACCTGCATATCCCGACCGTGAAACAGCTGCAGCTACCTGCGTCTAGAGCTCACATGTTTTCGTGTGTGGGTCCTCGGGAGTGGAATAAGCTTGCGGGATATCCGCGACAGCAAACAAGTTTGAGTAGTTTTAAGAAAATGTAATTTTAGGAGGCTTTACATTACCATTGTTATGTTTTATTTTATTTTTTTTGTAAATCTTTATTCATTTTAAAGCCAAAAATAAGTGCAACATATGATACAATCATTTACACTATAACAGCACTTAAATTCAATCAGAATTATATTCTATGACAAATTCATATATCCAAGTTTCCAAGTTTATTAGATTTTAATATACCGACCATCAAATAAATATCTGGCCGGTTTACATTACAATAAAACATATAGATAAGAAAGAGGAATTAATATAATCAATATTTAGAAGTACATACAGTGTATGTTAAAACATAAAACATAGACGAGACAAACTTGATTGTGAGGGAAGAGGTTTGTAGGAGGGTAAAGTTTGTTAAGAGAAAAGGGAGAAAGAGGGAATGGGAAAAAAACATTTGGGTAGGGAAAAAGTCTTTTAGAAATAATTTTTGAAGGTTAAATAATTGAGAATAACAGAGAGAGTAGATACTAAACTGAAATGAGTGCATCACGGAATAGAAAAGTCTTTAGGCCTATCTTAAATTTATCCAATAGTTGTTCGTCGCGAAGAGGTTGTGGTAAAGAGTTCCATAGCATTGGAGCAGAGACAGCGAAATTTATTTTCCGTGTGTAGTAAAAATGTTTAATAGAGGGGATCAGAAGGAGATTTTGATTAGTGGATCTCAGAGTACGAGATGAACATTGGGGAATGAGGAGTTTATATAGAAATGAAGGCAGATGAGAGGATTTTATTTTAAAGGTCAAGAGAATAATTTTATATGTGATTCGGTGGGCCACAGGAAGCCAGTGGGCATCTTTCAGAACTGGAGTGACGTGATCAAATTTACCTAGTTTATAAGTGAGTTTTATAGATATATCATCCCCCCCCTTCTACTTATCCAAAAATTTGCACTCAAAATTAAAAAAAATCTTCCCTCCCACCCACTCACCCTGGACGTGTATTATCAAAAGGGGAAAATCAACAATCATTCCTTATAGAATTTTGTCAATGGCTCCCAAATATCCATAAACTTCCTATAATGTCCCTGTTGTATGGCCACCATACGTTCCATTTTAAGAGTGTGACATAGAGATTCCCACCCAAAAGTATAATTTAATCGATCCCAGTTTTTCCAGTTCCTCAAAATAAGTTGTATGGCAACCCCTGTCATTATAAAGAGAAAATATTTGGCTTTTAGCCCTCATTAACGTACCAAATAGGATGTTATCGTATGTCAATGCCACTGGATTTTCCAATATTTTGTTCACTTGATCTCAGATGGATCTCCAAAATGTAAGTATCAAGGGACAATAGTACAATAGATGATCCAATGTCCCAACCTCCAATGTCCCAATTGTTGTAATGTATGTGATTCTGTTTGTGTATGTACTCTATTGTGACCCGCCTTAGGAAAGGCGGAGTATCAATAAATACAGTACCCCCTCCAAATCTGCAGTTTGAGTACTCACAGATTCGGTTATTTGCGATGTTTTTTTTAGAAATGCTGCATCCTGGACCTTCCCCAGACCTTACCTGGTGGTCTAGCGGTGACACGGGGCAGGATCGATCTTCCTACGCTCCTGCCCCATGCAGAGCCGTCATCAAAATGGCTGCCACGAGTTCCCATTGTAGTCTCTCACGGCAGCCATTTTGATGATGGCTCTGCACGGGACAGGAGCGTAGAACGATCGATCCTGCCCCTTATCGCTGCTAGACTACCAGGTAAGGTCTGGGGAAGGTCCGGGACACAGGAGGGAGGCGGGGGTGGGTCAGAGTCAGCCCTGAAAGTTATCCGCAATATTTCAATATTCGCGGGCCGGCTCTGCCCCTAACCCCCACGAATATTGAGGGTCTGCTGTAAATACAAATATAAGATTCATCTAAAACTTAGACTTTTTTTTTTGTATGCAGAATTTTGTGACGCTCCTTGTTGGCTTTGTATGGTGCCTTCTTTCAACAGTGAGGCTCATTTAGGGATCCAGCATTCGTGGTGACATCTCAAGCTGCCAATAGGAAAGGAAAATATTAGTGGACGTTTGTCAAAACATTTGCCGTACAAATACAAAGTTGCCCATGTGTGATTAAAAATAAAACTAAAGCGATGCCTTTATCACTAGGCTATTGCAGCTTGTACTCTAAAATGATATCACGAGAAAATGGAACATATCTTTAAAAGAGAAAACAAAATTCCTTGGGGTTCTTTTACTAAAACTGCAGGAAGCGCTTAGCGCACGTTAAACAGACTTATCGTGGGGCCTTCCAAAACCAAGGCAAACTGCCGGGTTTTGAAAATCTACTATTTTTGCCCATAAAGTGTCAAAATCTCTGAATGTTTAAGTGAAAAATATATAACTAATAAATTATTTAAACTCATCACATAGCACCCCGACTTGTCAACTTTCCCAAGTAATGGATTACTAACGGCACCTTTTACACAGGTGCGCTAGCGGTTTTAAAATGCCGCACGCGCTAGCCGCTACTGCCTCCTTTTAATTTTTTGGCTAGCGTGTGCCATAGCACGCGCTAATCTTGTGCGTGCGCTAAAAACGCTAGCGTACCTTAGTAAAAGGAGCCCTAAATGAACTAGGATCATACGAAGGCCATAAGCTCAGTGCATAGGACCTCTTATAACATATACCGTGGGCTCCTTTTACAAAGCTGCGCTAGCGGTTTTAATTGCCCCGCGCGCTGGACGCTAACGCCAGCATTGAGCTGACGTTAGTTCTAGCCACGTAGTGTGGGTTTAGCACACACTAAAATTCTGCGTGCGCTAAAAACGCTATCGCAGCTTAGTAAAAGGAGCCCTGTATGTTATTTCAAGTCCTCATTCTGACTTAAAGCAATGCCATATAATCATCTACATCAATCCCACCCTTAGATCTCCCTAACTTTATTAATTTATTTATAACTAGTCTTTAAGCCTGCTACATTAACGGGTGCTAGAATATATGTCTGTCTGTCTTTCTTTCTGTCTGTTTCTCCCCTTTGTCTGTCTGTCTTTCTGTCTCTCTCCCTGCCCCTGTGTCTTTCTTCCTTTCTTTCTCCCTCCCTCCCTCCCGCTGTCTGTCTTTCTTCTATCTGTCTCTCTCCCTGCCCCCTATGTAACAGCAGCATTTCCCTTCCCCCCACTTCCCTGTGCAGCAGCCGCAGCAGCAGCAGCATTCCCACCTCTCCATTTCCCTATGCAGCAGTATTTCCATCCCTCCACCCCATTCCCTGTGCAGCAGCAGCTTTTCCCTCCCCCCCACATCCCTGTGCAGCAGCTGCAGCAGCATTCCCCCCTCTATTTCCCTGTGCAGCAGCATTTCCCTCCCCCCACTTCCCTGTGCAGCAGCAGCAGCATTCCCTCCCCCTCCATTTCTCTGTGCAGCAGCATTTCCCTCCCCCAACCTACTTCCTTGTGCAGTAGCAGCAGAAGTATTTCCCTCTCCCTCCACTTCTCTGTCTTTGTAAAATATTCCTTAAAAATAAATATATTTTTAAAAAATTTACAGTTTTGCCTTGCCTTAAAGAAAATTTCTCCAAATGTGTGGGATCCAGGAAGACAAAATTCTCCATTTGATAAGAAATCCCACTTCTGCCGACATCTCCTTTGCCCCTCTGACTGATGAAAACTTCTCGTCTCATCCTAATGTCCTTGGATTCACTTAACACTTCCTCCAACTTGCTGTGTTACCTAGCTAATTCTTGCCTTCTCTGCTCATAGATGATGGTTGCCTTGCCCAAAATTGTTTGTTTACCTTCAGGGGGACAGACAGCCTGGAGCCTGTGTAAATAAATGTGCAAAAGGAGAAAAAAAAATCTTCTTGAAAAGATAAACAGTGGTGGCAAACGCCTGCAATTAGGCAGAAGCCAGACTGCAGAATTTATCCTTTGCTTTTCAGGTGCAGATTTATGGTTCTGTAGATGTTAGCCTATTGTCTGTTAAGGGGATTATATTAGAGAATGACACTGGGACAAATTTGTCCCGGCCCCGCAGGAACTCAATTTCCCCGTCCCCACAAGTTATGTTGCTGTCCCTGTCCCTGCCCCATTCCTGTAAGCTCTACCTTAACCGCACAAGCCTCGAACACTTAT
The DNA here is from genome assembly GCF_902459505.1 of Geotrypetes seraphini. Lineage (NCBI taxonomy): Eukaryota > Metazoa > Chordata > Amphibia > Gymnophiona > Dermophiidae > Geotrypetes > Geotrypetes seraphini. The sequence goes on along the minus strand of NC_047091.1, from coordinate 173,562,726 downwards.
GATTTTAAAGTGTTTGATGCTTGTGCAGATGAGGACAGAGCTTAAGCATTGGTGGAATGAGGCATTATGACATCACAATCTGAGCTCTAGAATGTTGCTACTTAGGATTTTAAAGTGTTTGAGGCTTGTGCAAATGAGGACGGAGCTTAGGCACTGGTGGAATGAGGCATTATGACATCACAATCTGAGCTCTAGAATGTTGCTACTTAGGATTTTAAAGTGTTTGAGGCTTGTGCAGATGAGGACAGAGCTTAGGCACTGGTGGAATGAGGCATTATGACATCACAATCTGAGCTCTAGAATGTTGCTTCTTATGGTTTTAAAGTGTTTGAGGCTTGTGCAGATGAGGACAGAGCTTAGGCACTGGTGGAATGAGGCATTATGACATCACAATCTGAGCTCTAGAATGTTGCTACTTAGGATTCTAAAATGTTTGAGGCTTATGCAGAGCTTAGGCATTGGTGGAATGAGGCATTATGACATCACAATCTGAGCTCTAGAATGTTGCTACTTATGGTTTTAAAGTGTTTGAGGCTTGTGCAGATGAGGACGGAGCTTGCAGGAATGGGGCAGGGACAGGAAAAGAACTCGCGGGGTTGGGATGGGAAAAATTTGTCCCTGTGTCATTCTCTACTTGGGAGAAAATTGAATAAATAAATAGTGTGATAAGCTTCAGCCTCATAACCAGAGCTGGTATTGTGACATCATAATATTAGGCAGAGCAACTTCTGCCTATTGCTTGCGCCACCCTGGTTCCCCTCTGAATCACTTCCAGGTCACAGGGCCAGGAAGTGACGTCAGAGGGAAATCCAGCGCTGGTGCAAAGAGCATACTGGTGAAGCCTCTCATGCTGGCTAAGATTTAGAGATACAGGGGGAGGGAGAGCATGAGTGTGGAGTTGGGGGCGGAAAGAAACGGGGTGCAGGGAGGAGGGTGCAGGGTGGGGTGCCATCGCCCCAGGCGCCTCCTTCTGAAGCAAACAAATACTGTGCCACTGGATTCCGTAACTAAAGCGTGCAGGTCAACGATGCGCCGATAATGGCGTGCCGACACCTGCACGCAGGACAATTACGCACCGCTATTTTCAGAGCTTTTATAGCTTACCGGTAGTGTTCTGAGGAGGGTTAGGGGGTGGAACCCCCCAGTACACTTGTAAGTGGTCGTGCTCCCATTGGGGGGGGGTTAGGAGGGGTTCCCCCACTACACAGAAAACTTCCATTCGCTCGTTGTTCGGGAGTTTTCAGTGTAGTGGGAGGTTTCTCCCCAGACACCTCCTCATAACGCTACTGGTAAGCCATAAAAGCACTGGAAATGGCGGCATGCAATTGTCCTGCGCACAAGTGTTGGCATGCGATTGTCGGCGCACCATTGACCTGTGCGCGATTGATGTGCCACCGTGCCACTAATACCTGTTTCTGCTACTCATTTTGGAATGATATTGAGGCCTACATCCCCCTATATCCCGTTTAAGAGATCAATCTACCTGCTTTAAATATCAGCAGCAGTAGAAAAACAACTGCTTTTACATACAAGCAGCAGCGAGACCTACCGCAACCACCAAGAGCCCACAGACCCGATCCTGCCAGGAGTGTGAACTCCTCCCCCTGCAGTCCATTGGAGAGATCAATCTGCCTGCTTTTAAATATCAGCAGCAGTGGAGATCAACTGCTTTTACACCTAAGCAGCAACGAGACCAGCCACAACCACCGAGAGCACACAGACCCGATCCTACCAAGAGTGTGAACTCTTCCCCCCATGCAATCCGCTAAGAAGATCGACTGTCGGCTCCGGGCGGCTTTCCCGCAGAGGAGAGAATCCTGCATTCACCGTGGGCCTCATCTGGGGCAGCCTCCTTGGAGCGGCTGGGGCACGGGCAGTGTGTCTGGGAGGGAATGCATGGATGGGAGAACATCGCAGGGGAGGAGACATAGGCATCCTGGGACTGTCTGCCAAGTCTCTTCCCTGAAGAAGCCCTTTCTGGAAATCTTTAATCTTATCTATTGTTTTGCCTTTTGTCTTTGTTTTGTTCTATTTCTATCATTTAAATTTCTCCAGAATTCTACTGTTCAACGGCTCCCCCTTCTGCTTCTATTCCTTTCTCTCCTCTCTTCTACCTTCCAAAGTATTTAGATCAATGCTGTCTTGTTAAAATGTTTATTTTATTTTTATTTTTCCTCCAACTCTTCTTTTCACTTCTCTATTACCCTCCAGGTACTTTAGTTAGATTGTGAGCCTTCGGGACAGTAAGGGAATTTTTCAAGTACCTTTCTTATTTCTAATCTTAATGTATATTTTCTGTAAACCGCTTAGAACCTAACGGATGTAGCGGTATATAAGAAATAAATTACATTACATTACATTACAGTATCAAAAGCTGCTGAGAAATCCAGCAGTACTAAACCCAGAGGCAAATCTCATGCCCTGGTGTCTGTGATGATCGTCTAGTAGGGTATAAGGACCGTTTCTGCTCCATAACTGGGTTTGAATCCAGACTGGCATGGATCTAGCCAGTTCCTCTCCACCTCAGTGTCTCTCAAACTTTATTAGCTCTGGCATGCTAAACCGGTATTTTCCGCATTATATTGCCAGTTTTTTGCGCATTATATTCCGAAATACTGCCGGTATTTTCTGCATTATATTGTAAATGCTTTCTGTCTTTATCTGTTTTTAAGTCCATTATTCTAATTTGTATTTTGTCTGTATCCCATGTATTAGCTCACCTTGTTGTGAACTGCCTAGAACTTTTTCGGTATGGCGGTATATAAGAATAAAATTATTATTATAATAATAATAATTATTATTATTATTAAACTGAGCAAATGTTTTTTGGAGCCACACTGTAACTGAAATTATAAAATTGGAAAACCAACAAAAAATTAAATGTGAAAGCTATTTATTTAAAGTTCTTTAAACTCTATCTGGGTAATTATAACAACGGTGAAACTAAAGTAGATAGAATTGCTATATCAATGCAATGGATGAGCTTGGTTTTGAGTGCAAATTAACTCGAAACACAGCTCAATTGTTGGTATGCAAACACGCGTTTCATCACCCACCATCTGCAGTCGTTCTCTTTTTTTTTTTAAATTAAGTTTTTAAGGTAGTGGTTGGATACTCTTACCACATGCACGGAATTGTAGACCAGCCCTTGCAAATATACTGGTTGTCAGTCAGTCAGAATCCAGGATTTCCAGTTCATTGTTTTAGTCCATTCCATATAAGTTTACAATCTGCAATAACTGTCAACTAGATAGGCTATTTATTTGCAGATAATGCCCTCTCTGAAGGAGCTCGCCTATGGTCTTTAAATGAGACAGAACATTAACTGGGAGCAAATGTCCTCTCCAGAAGAGACCATGACAGTTATGAGGTAACTGTGATCGTTTTAGGTGTGCTCATAAAACCTAGCACACGCTGTAACTATTTCACTTCATCAGATTTCTTGGAACTGAACTTGGCATTTACCTGACAACCAGATGCCTGTTTCCAGATGGGACCATGTCTCAAACTAGAACTCCATGACGCTTGTAGTGCATAGCTTTACAGTTTATTTGAGTATAATTTCTGAAGCAGTAAGTGATTTAGTGGTAGATAAACTAGTTGGGACCTGGGTTGACCACTGTTGGAAACAGGATACTGGCCTTGATGGACCTTCGGTCTGCCCCAGTTCGGCAATTCTTATGTTGATATAGATGTATGAGCCAGGTATAAGATCAAGCCATTGTGACATCACTGATGAGGTTGGCTCTTAGGCATTGGTGGAATGAGGCATTATGACATCACAATCTCAACTCTAGAATGTTACTACTCATTGGGTTTCTGCCAGGCACTTGGAACCTGGGTTGGCCATTGTTGGAAACAGGATACTGGCCTTGATGGGCCTTCGGTCTGCCCCAGTTCGGCAATTCTTATGTTGATATAGATGTATGAGCCAGGTATAAGATCAAGCCATTGTGACATCACTGATGAGGTTGGCTCTTAGGCATTGGTGGAATGAGGCATTATGACATCACGATCTCAACTCTAGAATGTTACTACTCATTGGGTTTCTGCCAGGTACTTGAAACCTGGGTTGGCCACTGTTGGAAACAGGATACTGGCCTTGATGGACCTTCGGTCTGCCCCAGTTCGGCAATTCTTATGTTGATATAGATGTATGAGTCAGATATAAGATCAAGCCATTGTGACATCACTGATGAGGCTACCTCTTAGGTATTGGTGGAATGAGGCATTATGACATCACAGTCTCAGCTCTAGAATTTTGCTACTCATTGGGTTTCTGCCAGGTACTTGGAACCTGGGTTGGCCACTGTTGGAAACAGGACACTGGGCTAGATAGACCTTCCGTCTGTCCCAGTTTGGCAACTCTTATGTTCTTATCTTATTGTTTTAATTTCTTATTGCACTTTCTACCCAAGTAAGACTGGGGTAGATTAGCCAATCAGTCTTGGAGCCAGTTAGCAACTGTTTTTTTCTTGCTCTGCGTTAAGATTATAGAAACATAGAAACATAAAGGCCAAATGGCCCATCTAGTCTGCCCATCTGCAGTAACTATTATCTCCTCCTCTCCCTATTGGCTAAGGTTCTTAACATTTGCATCTCCTCTTCCTATAAGCTAATGCTATGTGCACCTGCATTGTGAGGTCATAGAACTGCCCATCCACAGTAACCATTATCTCTTTCTCTCTCCAGGAGACCCAAGTGCCTATCCCAGGCCCTTTTGAATTCAGACACATTCTCTGTCTCCACCACCTCTTCCGGGAGACTGTTCCATGCATCTACCACCTTTTCCGTAAAAAAGTATTTCCTTATATTACTCTTGAGCCTATCACCTCTTAACGTCATCCTATGCCCTATCGTTCCAGAGCTTCCTTTCAAATGAAAGAGACTAGACTCGTGCGCATTTACATTACGTAGGTATTAATAGATGGTGGATGTTGAAATGTGTGTTTGCTTGTCGACTATCGAGCCGCGTTCTGAATTAATTTGCACTCAAAAACAAGCATTGATTAGCAATTCTAGTCGATCTACTTTAGTTTCATCGTTGTTACAATTAGCCATACATAGCTTAAAGAGCTTTAATTAAATAACTCTCAAATTAATTTTTTTTTGTTGGTTTTGCAAACTTTATCATTTCAGTTATAATGTGCCGTGAAAAACATGTGCTCCGTTTAGCGGGCCAGAGCTAAAAAAAAGTTTGAGAGACACTGTTTTAGATGATGGCAGACAAAGACCTCCATGGGCCACTCGATCGCTCAACAAGATAAACTTCTAGTACCCCTGTATGATCCAATAACATATGCAGAATTGATTTTGAGGTCTTCTCACGGCACAAGGTAGCCGTGATTCTACAAACGGCGATGTTGTGTGATTGACACGTGATCGGCAGCCATTTTTTTCGGCACCCACCGATACCGGCACCGTTTGTATAATTCGGCCCTCAAAGTCGTGCTTGAAATCTACACATGAAGTCATTGAGATACAAAATTTAACAACAGCAAAATTTTCTTTGATGAACTGTTTACATATGTAATTATATGAACATATTATAAGTTATGCGTCCTCGTATAATGTGCAATTAACTGCAATTACTCTACTTTTTTGCTCTTTTTTCTGTAAAATGTAACTTTTATTATTTAGATGTGTAAATTCGCAGCTCCATTATTTATGTTGGAAAATCTCTGGCTGATTACATTGTGTATTTGAGCCAGGCAAAGAATATACAGAGCAATCATCTCCTTTTGGCTGAGGAATTCCCCCACCCCACCTCCCGCAGAAGTCATTTTACACTGGGAAAGGAGCAGCTCTAACTTATCTGAGGTAGAAACCAAAATCAAGCTTCACAATTAGAAAATTACAACGCAGCGATGGCGGGACTTAAACCTGTGATCAGGTTCTTTGCTTTGGTTTGAATCTGGTTACTATAACCATTAGGCTATTCCCCAATATTTTATCGTGCGGATGTCTCTAAGCAAACATTAAGTCACTCCATTCATAGTTTGAATGTTTTTGTTTGTAAATTAGATGTTCATGCTGGACACAGTCAGTACTTGAACATCCATTTTTTAATGTATTTTACGTATACATTATCTTCCGGCTCCACTCTTCAGCTTGAGTTTTCAAGCAAAGTTCTTGGCATCATCATAGACTCCTCTCTCTCCTTCAGTGACCACCTCAATTTCTTGGTAAAAAAATGCTTCTTTAGTCTTCATATGCTGAGGAAAGTGAGATCGTACTTTCATCATTCTCACTTCGTCGTCCTTGTTCAATCCACCATCCTCTCTAGACTGGATTATTGCAACTCCATCTATTTAAGCCTAACTAAAAAAAAACTCCATAGACTTCAGCTAATCCAGAATGCCGCGGCCAAGCTTATTTTCGCAAAAGGCAAGTTCGACCACGTCTCCCCACTCCTGTCCAAACTTCACTGGCTCCCAGTTCACTCCAGAGTCCTCTTTAAATGTGCCTGTTTAGCTTTCAAGATCCTACATGGCATCCTTCCTCCCGTTATCCCACTCTTCTGGAACTCCTCTAACCCTAATTCCACTAGATCCTCCCAAAAACTGAAACTATCATTCCCCTCTGCAAAACTAGGAACATCCCTCCCCTTTAGAACCACAGAACTCTGGAACAACTTCACATCCCCACTCAGAATTTCAAGATCCCTTCAATCCTTCCGCAAACACCTAAAAACTTGGCTCTTTTCAAAAATCTAACACCTCCCGCTCTTTGGTACCCTGTCCCTCTTTATCTTCCTAGCTCCTTTCCTATAACCCTTCATTGTAGCTCCTTTTCAATCTAACCCTGTAAACCGTGCCGAGCTCTATGCTTGTGGAGATGGTGCGGTATACAAACCTAAGGTTTAGTTTAGTTTAGTATAATAGGGTATATGTCAACAGAGCCAGCTCTATAATACATGAGAAATGGGCATCTTTATCTGCCATATAGACTTGGATGTCTATATTATATTAGTTGGACATCCTTTCTATAATTCTGTTTTGCATGTTTAAGCTTGTGTATTGGAAATATTTTTTTTTTTTTTAACTCAGAGAATAGTTAAGCACTGGAATGTGTTGCCAGAGGATGTGGTAAGAGCGGATAGTGTAGCTGGTTTTAAGAAAGGTTTGGACAAGTTCCTGGAGGAAAAGTTCATAGTCTATTATTGAGAAAGGCACGGGGGGGAGCCACTGCTTTCCCTGTATCGGTAGCATGGAATATTGCTATTCCTTAGGTTTTGGCCAGGTACTAGTGACCTGGATTGGCCACCGTGAGAACGGGCTACTGGGCTTGATGGACCTTTGGTCTGACCCAGTAAGGCTATTCTTATGTTCTTTTGTGAGCCAAGTATAGGACTATCAAGCCATTGTGACATCACTGATGAGGTTGGCTCTGAGGCACTGTGGAATGAGGCATTATGACATCACAATCTCAGCTCTGGAATGTTGCTCTCATTGGGGTTCCGGAATCTTGCTCTTCTTTGAGATGCTGGAATGTTGCTACTCCTTGGGTTTTGGCCAGGTACTAGTGACCTGGATTGGCCACCGTGAGAACGGGCTACTGGGCTTCGTGGACCATTGGTCTGACCCAGTAAGGCTATTCTTATGTTCTTAACCTGCCAAATTAAGGGGTCCTTTTACCAAGGCGCGCTAACCGATTAAGAGCACGCTAAAGATAGCCCTCGCTAAATCAGTTAGCGCACCTTAATAAAGGACCCCTAATTTTTGTCTTGGGATAGTTAGGGCTTTTATGATAGTGAAGTATTTTTTTTTTTTTAATACAGTCAAACCTTGGTTTGCGAGCATAATTCGTTCCAGAAGCATGCTTGTAATCCAAAGCACTCATATATCAAATCAAATTTCCCTATAGGAAATAATGGAAACTCAGACGATTCGTTCCACAACCCAAAAACTTTAATACAAAAAACTATACGTGCTTGTATTGCAAGACCTCGCTCGTTTAGAACAGTCACTACGCTCCCGCAGCGTCCGAGAGAGAAGAACCATCGGCTCAGTTGTGATGATGTGACGCGTGTATACTGTATGTACTTGTATTGCAAGACCTCGCTCGTTTAGAACAGTTACTACACTCTCGCAACGTCAGAGAGAGAAGAACCATCAGCTCTGTTGTGATGATGTGACACGTGTATATTGTATGTATTTGTATTGCAAGATCTCGCTCATTTAGAACAGTCACTACCAGTGCTCCCTCTAAGCGGGCGGGTGTTGTGAGCAAAATTTTTTTCGCTGTGCGCTAAAAATATCGGGCGCCAGCAAGTTATGAGCCAACTCGCCCGATTCTCCTCTCGCCGCCCTGCCCGCCGTGCGCTGTGACGTGAAACTTGTGCGCTGGATGTAATATTTTGTGCGCCAGCGCACGCCAGCGCAGCTTAGAGGGAACACTCTTGCAGTGTCAGAGAAAACTATCTGCTCAGTTGTGATGTGCGTATACTGTATGTACTTGTATTGCAAGACCTTGCTTGTATATCAAGTCAAAATGTAATAAAATGTTTTGCTTGTCTTGCAAAACACTTGCAAATCAAGTTACTTGAAACCAAGGTTTTACTGTACTTTTATAAATCTGTTTATTTTTGTTCCTCACTTCAGACCTTGTTGATAGAAGCAGGTTATAAATCCCATTTTAGACTCTATTAAAATTAAATTAAATGGAGGTTCATTATTTGAACTTCACGACTAGTTGGGTAAGCAGCTGTTATCTACAATTCAGGGCTCATTTTTGACTAGAGATGCAACATTGTTTTGAACAAAGAGAAAAGCTTTCTAGGCCAGCCATAAAAACAACTACAGTATATAACAAGAGCAATTTTGAAACAAGCCAAGTATGCATATTAATTAAACACATTTTCAATGGGAAAGTATCTGCATCTTTTTCTGTTGAAAATTACTCACTGGAAGCTACACACATGTATGTTTACATATATCTGCCCTTTGACATGTATAAATTTTCCATTTTATTTTGCATGTATGAGTTAGGAAAGTTACATAGAAACATAGAAACATAGAAGATGACGGCAGAAAAGGGCTATAGCCCATCAAGTCTGCCCATCCTACTGACCCTTCCTCTTAAGTCTATACCTAGTGACTATTTCTTCAGATTGACCCTCTTAGGGATCCCCTATAGGCATCCCATTTATTCTTAAAGTCCAGCACACTGCTGGCCTCGATCACCTGCGCTGGAAGCTCATTCCAACGGTCAACCACTCTTTCTGTGAAGAAATACTTCCTGATTATCTCCATGAAATTTCCCGCCCCTGAGTTTGAGCGGATGCCCTCTAGTGGCAGAGGGTTCCCTGAGAAAGAAGATATCATCTTCCACCTTGATACGTCCTGTGATGTATTTAAATGTCTCAATCATGTCTCCCCTCTCCCTACGTTCTTCTAGAGTGTAGAGCTGTATTTATTTAAGTCCAAACCCTGCTCCAGCACTGTCCCAGGAAAGACCTGTGCCAGGATCAATAAACTTTTGCATAGACAGAGGCCAAATTGTATAAATGGTGTCCCGATTGAAAGCGGCAGTAGGCGTCCTACCACTGTCTAGCTAGCCAATCAGGACAGATGTTTGAGGCAGGCCGCATACACTGTAGGTGTCTGTCGCGGTTGAGGGAGAGGCATGGGGATGGAAGGGGCCTTATGAGCCTTGGCCAATCAGGGCCGTAGGCCCCTTCACGATGCACCCCAGGATACACCGGAAAGGGGAAGGCTAAAAGCCAAATGGCCCATCCAGTATAAGTTATATTTATTTATTTCATTAATTCAGATTTGCTCTTCCACTTACCCAACAGAGAAACAAAGTGATTTACAGACTCATGTGAAAAGTAAGAAAAGAATTATAATACATTGAAAGAATAGAAGTCATTCATACTCAAAAAAAGAGTGAATAGAACAGAGGCTAAGGGAAGGAAAAAGGAGTGGTAAAGCAGGTGGAGGAGGAAATAGGTGTGTGTGTGTGTATGGGGGGGACGGGGACGGACGGACGGAAGGAAGGAAGAAGCGTTCACGGACATATGTAACTCTAATACAATTTACATATTTATAACCTTAACAAAGTTCTTTGAGGTTTACAAATGATAAGAAGTGGAGACAATATCCAGAATTACAAACATAGGGGCGTCTTTTAATATGGCGCACACTCTAAATGCTAGCGTGTCCATAGACTACGATAGGTATGTTAACATTAAGAGCCGCTAAATCGGCTATTGTGCCTTAGTAAAACATAGTGGTCTCAAATTTGCGGCCCAGGGGGACCCAATGTGGCCCGCCAGGTACTATTTTGAGGCCCTCGGTATCATAAAGAAAGATTATGGAAAACCTGTGCCCCAAGTGTCCGGCGGTCGCGTTCTGGAATGTTGCCCGCCTCACTGCTGTCACCTCACGCACGCGCTTTCCTGCGTCTGTACGCGACTGTCCTCTCCACTCCACCTCACAATCGCGTACAGACGCAGGAAAGCGCTTGCGTGAGGTGACAGCAGTGAGGCGCGCAATATTCCAGAACGTAAGGTGACCGTTGGAGGCAGTGCAGCTTGTGCGCGTGTACGCCATCTCGTGAACTCTCGTGAAATTCGCCACCTCTCCTGGCAGTCAGGGCAGGATTAATTATTCGAGGGCCCCTAGGCACCCAAGTACACTGGGCCCCCCTGGCCCTGCCCTGCCCATGCACCGCCCCTACCCCACCCATGTCCCACCCCCCATTTATCTATTTTCTTCTTTACTTCTTTATTTCCACTTGTATTTCTTTTTTTTTTTTTAAATTCAAAACAAAGATTAGTATACCAGTGCACAGTTTTTCTTCTATGCAACTCCCAAACTTCTCTGAACAAATCCCCCCCTTTCTTCCCTTCCCACCTACTTACCCAGGAATTTAACTCTGAACCCTTTCCATGCAGGAGATCGATCACACCGCCCTCTCCCGGCATCGCCATCAACCAACCTGAATAAGTGACGTTGGAGAGGGTGGACTGGCAGATGCAAAGAGTTGCTGCAAGGTCCCGTGATGACTGCGTCTGCCGGTCCAACCCCTCTGACGTCATTTACCTCTTCCCTGAGCAGAGCCGGCAGATATAGTCATCACGGGATCTTGCAGCAACTCTTTGCATGTGCCGGTCCACCCCCTCCGACGTTACTTATTCAGGTTGGTTGATGGCGATGCCGGAGGAGGGCGATGTTGTCGATCTCCTGGGGGGGGCAGCACTGCTGATCTTTCCGGGGGGGGGGGGGCAGCGCTGCTGATCTTTATTGGGGGGCCCCGTTGCCAAGGGAAAAAAAAATGAGTCCTCTGTTTCATCGGGCCCCCCTGACAACTTCGGGCCCTAGGCACGTGCCTACTTGGCCTATTGGTTAATCCAGCCCTGCTGGCATTGGCTGCTTGATATAAGATGGCCATCATGTCCGGTGCTGGAGGAGGTGAGAGCTGAAGGCAGCTGCGGATGCAACCGCCGGAGACTTAAGACACAAGTTTTCCATAAATCTAATCTAATCTAGTCTTAGATTTATATGCCAGGTCAACTCCCGATGGAGCTCGACTCGGTTTACAAGTAATTAAAGACCAGCAAAAAGCAAACAAGAGCATAGGAGAAAGTAAGTATTGTAGGGCAATCAATTCATTTAATCTTTAGGTAAACAGTTCAAGTATTGTGTACATAGAAAAGTTTTTAGGACTTTACGAAATTGTTGTAACTGACCTAACAATCTGACAGAATCAGGAAGCCCATTCCACATTTCTACCAATTTATAAGGAAAAGATCGACTGAGTTTCCCGGCCGATTAATTCCTCTGAAGGAAGGGAACAGTAATTTGCATCTCTGTGTATTCCTCAAATGGCATGATCTAAGGGTATTCCAGTATAAAGGGACCAAAGGATCAAATATTCCATAGAGAAGCTTAAAAATGACACAAGTGCATTTAAAGTGGATGCTAAAATGGATTGGGAGCCAATGAAGCTTTCTCAACAGAGGGGAGACATGATCGTACTTTCTCTTCCCAAAGATGAGTTTAGCTGACGTATTCTGTATTAACTGAAGTCTTCTCAAACTACCCTGTTTGATACCTAAATATACAGAATTACAGTAGTCCAACTGGGCAAGTCCAACAGACTGTACCTGCACTGAAAAATGATCTTGATGAAATAACAATCTAACTTTCCTTAACATACCAAAGAGTTTCTCCCAAAATAATTGGTCCAAAATCTTGCCTCTTGTAGTTGATACTTTGATAGTTTTTCACTTTCTGCATGTTGCTCTGCTTTCAGCTGTGTAGAGCTGAAATCATCAGAAGCAGTTAAGGAAAGATTTATAAACCATAGTTTATACAGCTTTCCTTAATTGCATTTGATCATTTCAGATTTCAGATAGTCAAACAAAAACTGTAGACAATGTACACGATGCAGGCAAGAATTTATTGTATCAAATTTAAAATGCAGTAATATAAAAACCTTTTTACCAACCAAGAGACCCAACACGGTCCGTGTTTCGGACAACATGCCTTCATCAGGGATCCATGGTAAATAAGGGCGAATAAATGGCAGATGGACTTCAATGTAGGAAAATGCAAGGTCATGCATTTAGGGAGAAAGAACCCGATGTTCAGCTACCAAATGGGGGGATTAGTGTTAGAGAGAAGTAGCCTTGAAAGAGATTTGGGTGTACTGGTGGACACAACAACGAAGTCAACAGCACAATGCGCAGCAGCCGCGAAGAAGGCAAACAGAATGTTGGGTATTATTAAGAAGGGTATTACGACCAGAACGAGAGAAGTCATCCTGCCGTTGTATCGGGCAATGGTGCGCCCGCACCTGGAGTACTGTGTTCAGTGTTGGTCACCGTACCTTAAGAAGGACATGGCAATACTTGAGAGGGTCCAGAGGAGAGCGACACGAATGATTAAAGGCATGGGAAACCTCTCATACACTGAAAGATTGGAGAAACGGGGGCTCTTCTCCCTGGAAAAGCGGAGACTCAGAGGAGACATGATAGAGACCTACAAGATCATGAAGGGCATAGAGAGAGTAGAGAGGGACAGATTTTTCAAACTTTCAAAACATAAAACAAGAGGGCATTCGGAAAAGTTGGAAAGAGACAGATTCAGAACGAATGCTAGGAAGGTTTTCTTTACCCAACGTGTGGTGGACACCTGGAATGCGCTTCCAGAGGACGTAATAGGACAGAGTACGGTACTGGAGTTCAAGAAAGGATTGGACAATTCCCTGCTGGAAAAAGGGATAGAGGGGTATAGATAGAGGGCTACTGCAGATCCTGGACCTGTTGGGCCGCCGCGTGAGCGGACTGCTGAGCACAATGGACCTCGGGTCTGACCCAGTGGAGGCATTGCTTATGTTCTTAAGGTATAAAATATACCGCAAGAAATTAAGATAACAACTGATAACGCCCCGCACCGACCAAGATCTACCTTCCGAGTGGGGGGAAAAACCGGAGAACATGAAAAAAGCGAAAAACACTGCATTTTAAATTTGGTACAATAAATTCTTGCCTGCATCGTGTACATTGTCTGCAGTTTTTGTTTGGTTTTCCTGTTCCAGTGGTTTTCCTGCAGATTTGGTTGGACCTTTTTTTTGTTGCTCTTAGATTTCAGATAGTCCACATTTTGGATTTGTAGGTTCTTACCTCATGCAATGTCATTTCTTTAATATGACATTAACCATTTTTTTTCTGCGGCCCTCCAAGTACCTACAAATCCAAAATGTGGACCCCGCAAAGGGTTTGAGTTGGAGACCGCTGCTTTGACATGTATTCACTAAACAAAAGTGTTTTCAAAGCCATTTTAAAAACTTTTCTAATTACTCGCCGAACTTACACGATCTGGTAAATTTGTCCGCAGTTTAGCGGCTTGATATGCAACTGTGGAAGTGAACTCACCCATGCCCCACTCAGGCTCTACCCACATATATGTCCCCCCCCCTCACAGTTGCGCACTCTGCTGCTTGCGCAGTAAAATTGCAGAATACCGCCTAGCGCCCAACCGACCCTTATGTGTGCAAATATAACATTCATAGTAACATAGTAGATGACGGCAGATAAAGATCCGAATGGTCCATCCAGTCTGCCCAACCTGATTCAATTTAAATTTTTAAATTTTTTTCTTAGCTATTTCTGGGCAAGAATCCAAAGCTCTACCTGGTCCTGTGCTTGAGTTCCAACTGCCAAAAACTCTATCAAAACCTACTCCAACCCATCTACACCCTCCCAGCCATTGAAGCCCTCTCCAGCCCATCCTCCCCCAAACGGCCATATACAAACCATGCAAGTCTGCCCAGTACTGGCCTTAGTTCAATATTTATTATTCTTTTCTGATTCTAGATCCTCTGTGTTCATCCCTCGCTTTTTTGAACTCCGTCACCATTTTCCTCTCCACCACCTCTCTCGGGAGCGCAATCCAGGCATCCGCCACCCTCTCCGTAAACTAGAATTTCCTAACATTGCCTTTGAATCTACCACCCCTCAACCTCAAATTATGTATCCTCTGGTTTTACCATTTTCCTTTCTCTGGAAAAAATTTTGTTCCACGTTAATACCCTTCAAGTATTTGAACGTCTGAATCATATCTGCCCTGTCCCTCCTTTCCTCTAGGGTATACATATTCAGGGCTTCCAGTCTCTCCTCATACGTCTTCTGGCGTAAGCCTCCTATCATTTTCGTCGCCCTCCTCTGGACCGCTTCAAGTCTTCTTATGTCCTTCCCCAGATACGCCAGATACATGTAGAAGTTCTAGAATTCTATTATCTTTACATGAAAATGGCGCCTATAGTTAAAACAGTACAGTTCTAAAATGCGGGGGTTAATTGAAAGCACATATTCCATCGGCGGTTCTAGGAAAGGTGCTTTCTCTGCATAAAATGCTGCTTACGCTATAAATATGCCTTTTAAAATTAGCCCCTAAATAACTTGAGATGTAAGTAAAATGCAGATTAAATTCTCTCTCTCTCTCCCTTTTTTACTGCTCAATTATGCATCCTAATTTAATATCCTAACCAACTACACTCCATGTTGATTTTTGTAATTTGCTACTTCAAAGAGAAAAACACAAAACTGTCATTTCTCTAATTGCATGCATTCTTCACCCCTATTAAGTTACTCTTTTAATATCTCTCCATTAAATAAATTTTAAAAAAATCTGAAGATATAATGTAGCCACATAGCAGAACCCCTTTTCCTAAGCCTTATGTTTTATTCAAATCTTTAGGTTACTTTTTTTTTTTGGGGGGTGGGGGGAGAATATCTCCTAGTTCCAACATGCTTGTGAGATCAGCACAGTCGTACTTGAGAAAGATGGTGGCGTTTCAACACTTCATCATCTGAGCAGCGGAAATCTGTTGAGATGCAAACTGGCTTTATAATTGCTGAGAAAGTTGCAAATTTTGGGTCTAATTTAAGCCCTTTCGGGCGACAGCTTCGATGGGTACAAAAATGAGCGGCAGTTCACCGTCTCCCCTGAAAGTGATTAAACCTGTCATATGACTTTTAGTCGCAGAGTTGTGGGAAGATGTACAGGAGTTCTGAAATGGTACACATAGAGCAGAGCACTCTCCGTCCCCGCGAGCACTGCCTATACATCTCATTTCTCGGTCCCTCCTGCTGGCTTATCATTCAGCTGAATCAGTGCCCCTGTCATTTTAATATACAATAATCTTTATTTGTATACCGCCAATACCTCCATGAAGTTCACAGCGGTTTACATAACTAATTATGGTGATACAAATTTAAAACTAGTGTTAGGAATTATTAGTAACAAATTCATGAAATAGATAGGTCTTTAGGTCTTTTTTTGAAACATTTAAAATTAGATCGCTGGTTAATATTAGTTGGTAATGCTTTCCACAGTTTTGCTGCTTGATACGCCCAAGTGGGGTTAAAACTTCTATTGTATCTAATGTTGCTAATACCTGGACACCGAAAAGTAATCATTGTTTCTTACGTTCAAAGATGGATTATTAGAAAATATAACGAGATGTAGCTTATAACCAGGAGTTGCTCCAAACCATATTTTAAATAGAAAACAGAAAATTCTGTTGGTCCTGTAGGGATGGGATTGATACATTAATGTTATTTGAAGGTCCTTATTGTGACTGCTTGTTAGAATAAGATCTGGTCGACAATCTCGGCTTTGTTTTCTATCCGAGAGCCTTTAACTTATTCAATAATTATTCTGGGAGGTTTCGATTTACAGTCTATGTTGAGTTCCTCTGAGACAAAATTATTGAAAGCCCATCCTACTGGAACAACCGACTAGCTCAATCCACCTCAACCAGACACTGGAGAACCTACTCACTATTCACACACCCGCCAACCCAAAATGTCAAACGAAGAAAACTATATGACAATCTAATGGCCACCAAAGCAGCAAAACTAGACAGACAAATCACCAATCTGCTGTCCTCGATCACAGACTACAAAACCTTCAAGAAAGAAACTAAAGCTCTACTCTTCAAAAAATACCTAAAACCTATATAACAAGACCAATTCCTTCCCATACTCCACCACCTCACTCTCTTACCCCTTTCAAATCTAAAAAGTTTTAAACTACCCAACATATATCACCTCAAATTCCCGACAATCTCTTGGTAATTCATATGTAATCCCTATGTCAATTCTCATGTAAAGTTATAACTCTTGTAACTTCCTGGTAAATCTTATGTAATCCGCCTTGAACCGCAAGGCGGAATAGAAATCACTAATGTAATGTAATGTAATGTAATGTAATAATTATTACCATTAAAACTATTTTAATTAACTGGAAGGATTTTTCTAATTGGAATATAACACATGGGGCTCCTTTGATCAAGGTGCGCTATAGGGGTTAGCGCGTCGGACATTTCATCGCGCGCTAACCCCCGCGGCACACCAAAAAACGAATGCCTCGTCAATGGAGGCATTAGCGACTAACGCGGCAGGCGGTTGAACGCACGGTATTCCGCACGTTAACCGCCTACCGCAGCTTGATAAAAGGAGCCCATGGTGGAATACTTTGGGCTCCTTTTATCAAGCCGTGCGAGTGGTTTAACGCGCATAATAGCGCGCGTTAAACCACCGGCCACACTAGCTGCTGCCGCCTCCTCTTGATCAGGCGGTAGTTTTTAGCCAGCGCGGGGGCTAGCGCCCGTTAACCCCGCTAGCACGGCTTGATAAAAGGAGCCCTTTATTCAATGAAGGGGTCCTTTTACTAAGGCGTGCTAGCCGTTTTAGCGCACGCTAAATATTAGCATATGTTAAACGCTAACGCGTCCATTATATCCTATGGCCGCATTAGCATTTAGCGCACGCTAAACTGGCTAGGACGCCTTAGTAAAAGGACGCCTAAGTGTGGTAGTTTGAGACAGTTTAATAAGGTATGGAATTGTCTAGTCAAAGTTACAGAATGCTGATATATTTAACCTTTTCCTATCGTAATAAATTTTACGTTACGCTGGTTTTGTATTATTCACCGTTATCATTTATGGCTATTGTAAACGTAATGTAAATAAATCATAAGTCTGTAAATTCAAATATTTTCTGTTCCTGGCTCTTTATTAGTCCATACAGACTGTTTATCCATGATGGCAACGACATTTTTGGAATGTCCCGTCATCCGGGACACACGATAGGGAAAGGTTAATTTGTATTGTATATTGTGACACCCTGACTTTATTCATTTAGGGCCTCGTCTACCAAACTGCGTTAGCGATTTTAGCGCAGAGAGCCGCGTAGAATGGCCCGCGCTGCTCCCGACGCTCTCTGCGCTAAAACCACTAGCGCGGTTTAGTAGAAGGGGGGTTAGATTACCGATGTATTATATTATATTGTTTGTTTTGGTTTTATTCAAAAAATTTTCAATAAAATATTATTAGGAAAAAAAAAATAAAAAGAATAGCATAGAATTTATAAAGTGTTCTCCCTTCTATGGGTAGCCAGTGTAATTCACGTAAATAAGGTGTAATCTTAGCACTTTTCACAGTAGACTCAGCTTTCGCACTCAATTTAGTCACGGAGGAGTAAATTCTATATATGTTGCCAAAAATATAAGCGCCCAAAAATTGGCGCTTAGCATCAGATATAATAAAATGGTAAGCGCGCATGCGCACTCTAAAGTTGTGTTCCCTGATCCGTCGCGATGACAAGAGTGCGCATGCGCGCTTACCATGCATCGGGCTTACTATCGCCCCAGCCAGCCGCCGACCGCCTCCTCGAGCGAAGTGAGGAGCCAGTCAGGGCGGCACAAGGTCCATGCCCGAACCCGGCAATGTCTTCTGCCGTTGCTGCTCCGTGCAACCCCGGCTTCCCCACCATCCCGCGAGCCCCGGCCTTGGCACCGAGTGCGCATGCGCACTAAGGCAAAGGCGGTGCGGAGCGGCGGCTGCCGGGAGGAGGCCACGGTGGTTTGAGGCACCTACAGGCCGCGGCAGCCCTTCCCGGTCAAGGCATAATCTATAAATAGTAGGTAAAAGCACTATGCCTGACAGTATGATGCAGGACCTACTACTATTAGAACAATGGTCATCGACTTGGCAGCTCAACTTCAATGCTAAAAAATGCAAAGTGATGCACCTGGGTAAAAGAAATGTGGGCAGGACTTACACGTTAAATGGTGAGACCTTAGTTAGGACCACGGAAGAACGGGATTTAGGAGTAATCATTAGTGATGACATGAAAACTGTCAATCAAGTGGAAAAGGCTTCCTCCAAGGCAAGGCAAATGATGGGTTGTATCCGTAGAGGTTTTATCAGCAGGATGCCAGAGGTCATAATGCCACTGTACAGGTCCATGGTGAGACCTCATTTGGAATATTGTGTTCAATTCTGGAGACCACATTACCGGAAAGATGTGCTGAGAGTTGAGTCAGTTCAGCGGATGGCCACCAGGATGGTCTCGGGGCTCAAGGATCTTCCGTATGAAGTAAGGCTGAATAAATTGCAGCTGTACTCACTTGAAGAACGAAGAGAGAGAGGAGACATGATTGAGACATTTAAATATATCACGGGTCGTATCGAGGTGGAAGAGGATATCTTTCGTCTTATGGGACCTTCGTCCACCAGAGGGCATCCGCTGAAAATCAGGGGAGGGAAATTTCATGGTGACTCCAGAAAGTATTTCTTCACTGAGAGGGTGGTCGATCATTGGAATGAACTCCCACGGCAGGTGATTGAAGCCAACAGCGTGGCAGATTTCAAATATAAATGGGATATTCATGTGGGATCTCTAATGAGGTAAGGGCAGGAGGTTGGTGAGCAAACTCAGGGAGAAGGGTCACTGGAGTGGGCAGACTTGATGGGCTTTGGCCCTTTTCTGCCATCATTTTTCTATGTTTCTACTTTTACGTGTCTATGGTTTGCTTGGTGGGAATTAGTAATCAAGGTATTACATAATGAATCACATTGCTCAACCGAGTGATGGTAAGACATGGATGATATTTCTAGCTACTTTCATTCTCACATTACATCAAATGGTGCACAACTGCAGACTCAGTATGGGATGAGCTTGGGAGGCAGAATTCGTAGCACAGCCAATGTAGTGTGGTACTGAGCCACTCACCTACCTATGAAGAAACAGTTTTCACGGGTGGCTTTGGTATTTTGGCTCATAGACCTTCTGATATTTTGATTTCCGAATGAGAGTGACTTGGTGATCAGGGTCATCTCCATCACCAGGCAAGGCAATAGAATGTGTGTGTGCTGCTGGATAAGGGGAGCAGAGAAGGGGTGGTGGAGGACACAGGGGAGGTAAAAGGAATGGAGAATGGACAGGGGGAGCAGGCAATGGGTGGTGGTGGACAGCCAAGGAAAAAACAAGACAAAAATAAAGAAAGACAGAAATACAGAAAGCGGCTAAGGAGAGAGAGAGAGAGAGAGAAAAAAAATAATAATAAAGACAGACACACACACATATATTCTAGCACCTGTTAATGTAACTGGCTATAAGACTAGTTGTGCTATAAGCTACCTCTGGAGTTAGGCGCAGTTTATAGAATTGCCAGTACTGACCGTTTTTGTGACTAACATAGACGCAGGCTTTTATGCCAGTGAAAATTGGGCCTATATGCCTGCACCTGAATTATGCAAGGATCGGGCCTATATGCCTACGTTTCAGGAATGCTCATGACCCGCCCATGCGTCTCTCCTGGCCACGCCCCCTTTTGCGGCCTGTGCACTAGAATTTAGGTGCACCACTTTACGTAGAATACGCATGGAATGTTTACGCCTAAATTCT
Organism: Geotrypetes seraphini; assembly: GCF_902459505.1. Taxonomy (NCBI): domain Eukaryota; kingdom Metazoa; phylum Chordata; class Amphibia; order Gymnophiona; family Dermophiidae; genus Geotrypetes; species Geotrypetes seraphini. The sequence continues at coordinate 173,542,520 of NC_047091.1, read as the reverse complement.
AATTAATGCCAATGATTTCTTGTTAATTAGCAGTTATCGGTGCTGATTGGTTTGTTAACCAGTTAAGATGCACATGCAAACCAGCAATGCGTGCAGGTTTGCATGCACAAATTTGGGCACAGTATGTAGAATCGAGGGGAGTGCCTTTCGGGGTAGACATGGTGAGAGCAATGTTTCAGTGTGTGTAAGGTTACCGGACGTCCGGATGTACCTGGACTTTACAGGACTTGTCCCGGCATCCGGAAAGCTTTTCAAAACCCAGCATTTTGGCCGCCCTGCCCCCCCTCAACTTGCTCTCATACTGAGAGCCATGTTGGGAGGGCATGCACGCATGCATGGATGCTAAGCGGTGACATCACGCACATGCATGTGACATCATCACATCTGCACATGAGCAGATACTTTCCCAACATGGCTCCGAGCATGAGAACAGGTTGAGGGGGGCGGGGCTGGGGGGGGTCGAGACTGGGGTGGAACGGGGGTGTGGCTAACGCTGTAAGTACCCTACGCTTACAACTCCCACTCTGACCTATTACAATTGGCTCCTTCTGCCTCGACAATTCCCCTCCCTTCATGCGCGCACTTATCGTTGCGCGCATGCGACAGAGCAGGACTGTCTGCATGCCAATGTCCTTTACGCTACTGACGGTGTCCCGTAGAATCACACCTATCGAATTAGGTGCACAACTTTCAATTAATTCCAATTAGTTCCAATTAAGAGATGTTGAGGGCCCGTATGGTCAATCTGCCCCTGGATCCAAGTTTGTTCAGTAAAGGAGGTGACGATGCCCCTGTTTAAAACTCTGGTGAGACCTCATTTAGAATATTGTGTAGAGTTCTGGAGGCCGCACCTTCAAAAAGATATAGACAGGATGGAGTCGGTCCAAAAAGCAGCTACCAAAATGGTCTGTGGCCTTTGTCATAAGCTGGGGAGAGACTTCAAGACTTCAATTTTCCCGGCCATGCCCTCCTTTTGAGGACATGTCCGGGGATTTGGACAGCTTTTCAAAACCCGGTACTTTGTCCGGGTTTTGAAAAGCTGTGTTGAGCAGAGCGGAAGTCTGCGCATGCGTGACCGTCACGTGATGATGTCATGCGCACGTACGTGTGCACATGACATCATTATGTAGCATCCATGCATGTTCGGCCTTCCACTCTGCCCGACGAGAGCAGGCAGCGGGAGTAGGGTGGGCTTGGGGCGGGATTAGGGCATGGATGAGTGGAACTAGGCGGACCTAGGGGTGTGGCTAGGGGGTCCGGATTTTCCAAAAGGAAAATCTGTCAACCCTATCAATATGCATACTTTGGAGGAAAGGCAGGAGCAGGGTTACCAGATTATCAGGAATGAAAATCTGGACCCATGGCCCTGCCCTAAGGCCCGCCCAATTATGCTTGCATCCTCTCTGTTCCACTCGAGCCATGGCCCATTCTGCCCCCAGCCCAAACCTCCCAACCTGTTTGCTTGCTGGCAGGTCATCTGCGAGGCCTCCAGAAACAGCGGCATCGCTATGAACAGGCTGCTTCATTGCCTTCCCCGCTGGGGCCTTCCCTCTGCCGCGTCTCTGTTGATGTCATCCGTGACGTGCCAGAGGGAAGCCACGGGGCAGAAGAAAGGCCCCGGTCGGGAAGGCAGTGAAGCAGCCCGTTCAGAGTGCTGCCACTGTTTTTGGAGGTCTCGGGAGCTGCTGCACAAGGGGATGGGTTAGAGGCGAGGAAAGGTGTTGCACATGGGGTTGGGGGAGGAATAGAAAGGAAAGAGGAATAATTGGGGTGGAGGAGAGGAAGGGAGAGATGATTGTTGTACATACAATAAATAAGACATTCCCCCCAAATAAGCCCTGGTGTGTTTTTTTGGAACACAAATTAATATAAGACTCTGTCTTATTTTCGGGGAAACACGGTACTTTATTTCCTTGCAATACTGAAGTAACATAACTAGAGCCTCCCTCCTCGCCCCTCCCCCCCAAAAAAAATACACTAAAATAGTTGCAAGCCCTTTTTTATTGGTCCAACTAAACAAATATATTTCTTGCGTCAAAGTGTTATCCCCACTTCATCAAAGCGATTAAAAATAAGCTAATGATGGCCTTGCGTATCGGATTACATCAAGAACCGGTGTTTGCTTAAAGAAAAGGCAGCGAAAAGATGGAGGAGTTTTTAAAGTCGACAGCTTGTTTCCCTTCTTGACCTTTCTTAACCTAAATGTTTTATACATTATGCAACAAAATAACATAGTAGGTGCCACCTTTTTTTTATAATATATTTGTGAGTAGATTTCAGACACCTCCCTCCGAGTCATCATAAAACCAAATAAAAGAACAGTGTCAAAGTACACCAGTAATTTGTAGGCCGGATTAGGTCATTAGAGTCATGACAACCACTTCATGTTTTCCTTACATTATAGCAAATAGACCTAAATAAATCATCAGTCAATCAAAAGGCGTGTGTGGCACATTGGTTAAAGCTACAGCCTCAGCGCCCTGAGTTTGGAGGTTCAAACCCATGCTGCTCCTTGTAACTCTAGGCAAGTCACTTAATACCTCCTTTGCCCCAGGTACATTAGAGTGTGAGCCCGCCAGGACAGTCAGGGAAAAAATGCTTGAGTACCTGAATAAATTCATGTAAACCGTTCGGAGCTCCCCCGGGAGAACAGTATAGAAAATTGAATAAATATGACGTGGAGCCACAAAACTTACAAGTCATTCCACACTTTTCTTTTCAATGAGGCAAATGCATCTAGTACATGGGCCCAAGTATAGGGAAACCAAGCCATTGTGACATCACCGATGAAGCTGGCTCTTAGGCATTGGTGGAATGAGGCATTATGACATCACAATACAAGGGGCCACTGAAAAGTTCTCAACCCAATCAATAAGAGAATGGAAACCAAGCCATTGTGACATCACCGATGAGGCTGGCTCTAAGGCATTGGTGGAATGAGGCATTATGACATCACAATACAAGGGGCCACTGAAAAGTTCTCAACCCAATCAATAAGAGAATGGAAACCAAGCCATTGTGACATCACCGATGAAGCTGGCTCTTAGGCATTGGTGGAATGAGGCATTATGACATCACAATACAAGGGACCACTGAAAAGTTCTCAACCCAATTAATAAGAGAATGGAAACCAAGCCATTGTGACATCACCGATGAGGCTGGCTCTAAGGCATTGGTGGAATGAGGCATTATGACATCACAATACAAGGGGCCACTGAAAAGTTCTCAACCCAATCAATAAGAGAATGGAAACCAAGCCATTGTGACATCACCGATGAAGCTGGCTCTTAGGCATTGGTGGAATGAGGCATTATGACATCACAATACAAGGGGCCACTGAAAAGTTCTCAACCCAATCAATAAGAGAATGGAAACCAAGCCATTGTGACATCACCGATGAAGCTGGCTCTAAGGCATTGGTGGAATGAGGCATTATGACATCACAATACGAGGGGCTGAGTGTGGCACAGTGGTCAAAGTAACAGCCTCCACGCTGCTCCTAGTGACCCTGGGCAAGTCACTTAATTCCCCCCATTGCCCCAGGTACATAAGATAGATCGTGAGCCCACCAGGTCAGACAGAGAAAAATGCCTGAATAAATTCATGTTAACCGTTCTGAGCTCCCCCTGGGAAAATGCTATAGAAAATTGAATAAATAAGTGAACTAATGCAGGCCTTTTGGGATACAGGGGTGATATTCAGGAGAACTTACTGGGTAGGAATGGGTCCTACCCAAAGAAGTCCTGTTAAACGTGTCCAACCTTCATACGATCTGGGTAATTCCAGGTGATCTGGCGTAGAGCTTGGATGGAGCCAGAATGTATCTGGTCAGCAATGAGACCCAGTCCATTGACTCCCAAATTCTATATTGGGCGCTAAAATTGTGTATGGAATCGAGCATGATTCTATAATGCTTGCGTAACGTTAGGCACTGATATCAAGCCATAGACTTCATCAGGGCCGATATTACTGATATTCAGCACTTTATAATTGGCTTTAATTGGGTTTAATTGAAAATTAGGCACCTAAACTCAAAAAAACTTGACTTTATAAAAAGTAGGTACCTAGCCCAAAGCTCCTATAATAAAAGTGGACATGGTTAGGGGCGAATCATGGGCGTGTTTTTGAATTAGGCACCTCTTTTTGAATTAGGTGCCGTTAGGCTCCATTATCAGCGTTTAACTTTAGACCAAGAAAACCCTGGCACGAAGCGTGAATCTACAGTACAACGGGCACCTTTTATAGAATCACGTTTGACGCTGCACTAATCAGTGCTGATACTGGAGCCTAACTTTAGGTGGACATTATAGAATCGGGGCCTAAGGGCTAGATTCACTAAAGGATAGTGAGTCAATCGCTATTGGCCGATTCCTGGTCGCTTTTTAAAACAGCGATTGATTCGCTATCAACTTTGCATGCAAATGATTTGTATGGAAGTGCAAATCATTTGCATGCAAACTCCAACTCAAAAGCAAAATAACTGATCGATTAAAAAAAATAAATAAATAAAGCCCCCCCCCCCGACAAAGTGCTTCTTCCCTCCCTGAACCCCCCAAAAATGCCCCCCACCAAACACCCCGCTTAAGACAAAAAGGCTCCCTCCTGCCATTGCAAACCCAGACGGGCTGGCCAACTCCCTCCCCGTACCTTTAAAAATGTTGGGAGCAGGAGGGGCCAATCAGGGACTTCCTTAGACTCCTCCCTAAGGAAGTCCCTGATTGGCTGAGGCGCCTCAGCCATTCAGGGCCTTAGGCCTCTCTCCATGCATCACATGATACACCGGGGCGTGGCCTAAGGCCACAGTTCATCGGAGGAGGAGGCTTGGAGAAGGAGGGATTGAGCACCCTTCCTGCTCCCAACGTTTTTAATGGCACGGGGAGGGAGGTGGGCCTGGCCCGGCTGGGTTTAGTGATGGCAGGAGGGAGTTGGCATCCCTCCTGTCATATTCATTCGCGTGTGGGGTCGGTGGGCAGAGGCAGATTTGTTTTTGGTTCGGAGAGGGGGGCAGTGTCGGGTTAAAACCATGGGCTTCCAATGCATTTTGCACAATATATAAAAAAGGAAAAATTCTTTTTTTTTTAGATATTCTGCTAAAAGCATTGCAAGCCCATGGTTTTAAAGGGCAGGAGAGTCGGCAAGGATAGAAGCAACTGGTCTTCAGCAGTCGCTTCTTTCCTGATCGGCAAGCCCAATCGGTTTAGTATAAATTGTTTAGTGAATCGCTACCTTCCCAAAATGTGCATGCCATTTCTCTCATTTGCATGCGCGGATCGGATCGGGAGGAAGGTTAGTGAATCGGGTCGGGGAACAAGCGGGTCGCAAACCGATCGGTACCCGATCGGTTTGCTTAGTGAATCTAGCCCTAAGCGACAATAATTGACCTCAACAAGGGCTAATTGGATCTAGTGCAAACGACTGACACCCCTATTCTATACATTTGGCAAACCAGGAGGGATGCAAAAGTTAATCCTGGCCCACTGCCTCCTCTGATTGGTGGTGATGAAATAGGATAAGTCAGGGGGGCAAGATACACTGGGCATGATTATAGCTCTGTATGGTCCTGGCCAGCTCTGCAAGCTTCTATGGCCGGCATCGTACATATTACGTATTGCAAAGCGAACTAACTTCGGCTGAAATCAAACCTCACGATCCTATGAATCGCTCGTTCTTTAGACCCAATGCTTCTCAACTGTAGCCTCGGCTCAAAAGCATAACAATGATGCCAACTTTGCATGTTTACACAAGCCAGACCTTGGCAACTACTTGTGATGAACTGTGATGTACGCGGTAGAGGCTCAGATTACAAACTGCTGTACATAGCGAGACACGTCCTGACCAAACCCTCTCTCACCCTTTCCTTAGAAACGATTAGACAATAGCTTGTGCTTTTCTGCAGGCAGGAACTGAAGCTGCTTTCTCTGGAAGCCCTTTGCAGATTTCCACAGGACTTTTTATACATGTGTTGGGGGTCATTAAACTAAACTAAAGCTTAACTTTGTATACCGAGTCATCATTCTGAGTAGAGAATGACACGGTGACAAAATTCATCACCGTTACCGTCCCCGCGGATAACCGCGGGAAACTATCTTCATGTCATTCTTTAAGGAGAGAGGGAAGAATAAATAGCCACAACCACTGACCCACAAGCTTTGCTTTGAAGAATGCTGGTGTAGAAGGACTGAGGTTGAAATAGACACTACAGAATGACAGTCTCTGGTATCCAGAGCAGATATTGTGATGTCATAATGCCTCATTCCACCAGTACCTAAGAGCCAATCACATCAGTGATGTCACAATGGCTTCATTATCCTTGGCTCACATAAGAATCAGAGTATGAATGGCCACAACCACTGACCCGCAAGCTTTGCTTTGAAGAATGCTGGTGTAGAAGGATTGAAGTTGAGATAGACACTACAGAATGACAGTCTCTGGTATCCAGAGCAGATATTGTGATGTCATAATGCCTCATTCCACCATTGCCTAAGAGCCAATCACATCAGTGATGTCACAATGGCTTCAATAAGAATCAGAGTATGAATGGCCACAACCACTGACCCGCAAGCTTTGCTTTGAAGAATGCTGGTGTAGAAGGATTGAAGTTGCGATAGACACTACAGAATAACAGTCTCTGGTATCCAGAGCAGATATTGTGATGTCATAATGCTTCATTCCACCAGTGCCTAAGAGCCAATCACATCAGTGATGTCACAATGGCTTCATTATCCTTGGCTCACATAAGAATCAGAGTATGAATGGCCACAACCACTGACCCGCAAGCTTTGCTTTGAAGAATGCTGGTGTAGAAGGATTGAAGTTGCGATAGACACTACAGAATGACAGTCTCTGGTATCCAGAGCAGATATTGTGATGTCATAATGCCTCATTCCACCAGTGCCTAAGAGCCAATCACATCAGTGATGTTTCAATGGCTTCAATAAGAATCAGAGTATGAATGGCCAAACCTCTGACCCGCAAGCTTTGCTTTGAAGAATGCTGGTGTAGAAGGACAGAGGATGAAATAGACACTAGAAAATGACATGGGTTTATTTCCTGCGGTTATCCGCAAGGACGGGGACGGGGACGGTGATGAATTTTGTCACCGTGTCATTCTCTAATTCTGAGAAAGCTTGGCTCGGCTTACAGCAATTTACTGAATCCCTCCAATATAAGGCCATTACTTCCATAGAACTTTTTATACATGTGTTTTTATCCACGTGCTCTTGTATTTATTGTGAATTGATCAAAATAAAAGTTTGTTTGTCCCAAGGCTGACGCGTTCTATCCCACTCCCCACTGATTTCCTCTGTCTTGGATTTTACGCAGGGTTTCTGTCCCTTTCACTCTGCTCATAATCTTCAGAGGAAGCACGCCATCAGTATGTGATGCTGAGAGGCCCAAACAGCAGATCCAGCAGGTTTCACTTCCTTAGTTTAATCCTTGTTTAAAGGTTATCCGTTAAAGTTAAATAAAACTACGGGTGTTTCCACAGTGACATCAATTGAAACGTCTGTGTCCTGACCTTAAAAGCAATGTCACAAGCATAATATTTAAAGTAAGACTTGGAAGGCTAATTATAAGGCACTTCATTGTAACAGTTGCTAAAGAGTTAGCAAAGAGCCCAGTTTCACTGGGATTTTAATTTCATTCCTGGAAAGATTAGTGCCGTAGCTCTGTCCATTGGATATTTTCCCTCTGAATAAAATCAGTCGATCAATCTGGCTCCTTGTGGATCGATTTTTTGATGGTCTGAAGCTACAGCTCTGGATTTTCTTTTTGCTGCTGAGTTCTGCAACTGACTTTGGCTATGATCAGTGACCTTGGGCTCTTTGCCCTTCCTAATGTGTTCAGATAACGTGCAGATGGATTTTAGCTCTTTGAAAAAGTTTCAGGAAGAGGCTTCACACGAGGCTTCACGGTAGCAGAACGAGACTTGGGGGTAATTGTCAGTGAGGACATGAAGACTGCCAATCAAGTGGAGCAAGCTTCATCCAAGGCAAGACAAATCATGGGGTGCATACGAAGGGGTTTCGTCAGCCGTAAGACGGAAGTCATTATGCCATTGTATAGATCCATGATGAGGCCCCACCTGGAATACTGTGTGCAATTCTGGAGGCCGTAGTATCGCAAGGATGTGCTGAGACTGGAGTCGGTGCAGAGAATGGCCACCCGGATGGTCTCGGGACTCAAGGATCTCCCATACGTTGAACGGCTTGACAAATTACAGCTATACTCGCTCGAGGAGCGCAGAGAGAGGGGGGACATGATCGAGACATTCAAGTATCTCATGGGCCGCATCGAGACGGAGGAAGATATCTTCTTTTTCAAGGGTCCCACGGTAACAAGGGGGCATCCGTGGAAAATCAGGGGCGGGAAACTGCACGGGGACACCAGGAAATTCTTTTTCACTGAAAGGGTGGTTGATCGCTGGAATAGTCTTCCACTTCAGGTGATTGAGGCCAGCAGCGTGCCTGATTTTAAGGCCAAATGGGATTGGCACATGGGATCTATTCACAGGGCAAAGGTAGGGGAGGGACATTAGGGTGGGCAGACTAGATGGGCCGTGGCCCTTATCTGCCGTCTATTTCTATGTTTTTATGTTTCTATGAGCTTGACCTTATCCCAGGTCAAGGAGTGAAGAAGTTTCTGTCTGTTTTGTTTTTGTTTTTTTTTCACTTTTGTCCAAAAAGTTTGGCTCTCAACCAAGTCCCTCAGGACACACCGAGTCAATCAGGTTTTCAAGATATTTAGATTTCCCAGACGTCTTCTTTTTGAGAACATGTCCAGGTGTCCAGATGGCTTTTCAAAACCCGGCACTTAAAATATCCACTTCCTATCTAGTTTTAGGGTAAGGTTTACATTATGATTATCGGAACCCTTTATATAACTAGATATCTGGAAGGCCCTGATTTGTTCAGACTCCTCAGGCCCCGTCCCTTGGGAGGGGCTTGAGGCGCCCCCTCCCAAGGGACGGGGACTGAGTCTGAGCAAATCAGAGCCTTCAATGTATGTATACCTTTCGCATTTCACAGTTGATGGGGCGGAATCGTCCTGCACGCACTTGTCTGTGCGCACAATTGTCAGGGCGTATTTGTCGGAGCGCATTTGTGGGTGTGCCGTGCAGGGGGGGGGGGAAAGAGAGTGGGAGAGGGGCACCACCACCCCGGAAGCCACTCACCCTTGCTACGTCACTGCCCAGACACTCCTGCTTTGGGCTCAGGCCCACCCAGTAGCTGCACATCTCTGATGGGGCTGGCAGGGATCCACAGACCCCACCAGCTGAGAACACCCAACACCTCTCCTGCTTGTATCTTTTAAAGAGCAGATCTTCCATGGCAACGAACAATGTGACTGATACACACTGCTCTCAGTGGTTCCACAGCCTTCCTTCTGATTCAACTTCCTGTTTCCGTATAGGGGAAATACGTCAGAAGGAATGCTATGGGGCTGACATGAGTAGCATAAACCCGTCACCTGTTTGCTGCCGGCGAAGGTCTGCTCTTTAAAAGGTACACCTGAGGGTGGAGTTGAAAGACCAGATTGCCTGTTGGGGAAGGGGGGGGAGGAGGTTGAGAGATTGGATCACCTATGGGGGTGAATATGCTGGCCACCCAACTTGGTCACAGGCTTACCCAAAACTGGGTGTCTGGCTACATCCCTGATCCACTCATCCTCCAAATAGCATAGATATTACAATAAACAAGCATTGCCAAGGGCCACATGCTCAGAGAGGTCAGGAGTGTTTGGAACAGTCCTGGATTTAAATCCACTCCGTCCTGGTGCATTATGGGACTTGCAGCACTAATTTCAATGGGCAGGATCAGACCCTACGAATCTCACACCGCTTCGGGGCTGTAAGTTCAAAACCAGGATTGGCCCTAAAATCCTCCAGCCTGGAACTGGGTAACTTGGCATCTCCGTGTGCTGCTGCTCCATCTGGAATCCAGTATGGGCCATATTCTATGTATGGCGACAAAAAAAAATCAGCGCTGACTAGAAGAGTGGTTCGCACGATTCTGTAAAAGGTACGCACATATGGCTACAAGATGTCCGGATTTATCCGGATCTTTTTTAGAGGACTCCCCGGGCGTCTGGAAGGCTTTTCAAAACTCAGCACTTTGTCCGGGTTGAAATCAGGGCTGAGTCTGAAGTGACGTCAGGCGCATGCGTACAATATTATCACTTTGCATCTGCGCTCCACGCTCAGCCCGAAGAGACGAGGTTCGCGTGGGGGCTGAATAGGGCGGGGCTGAGACTGAATGGGGTGGGCCTAGGGGGGGTAGAATAGGGCGGGGTCACACATCCTCTTTTTCCAGATGCAAAGTCTGTTAACCCTATACGCACCTTAAATGCACCAGTGCATGTCACAGTTTTTAGCTGCACCCATTAAAGCCAAGGAAAACTAGGCCTAAATACAGTCTAGCTGCCTAAGTTGTACGTGCTTAGGGCATATTCTTTAACAGTATGCATAATTTTTAGAAATGCCCACAATCCACCCATGCTCCTCCCATGGCCTTGTTCCCTTTTCAGATCTGCACACCAGAACAGACACTGAGCGCATTATAGAGTGAGACATAAGAACATAAGAGTTGCCGCTGCTGGGTCAGACCAGTGGTCCATTGTGCCCAGCAGTCTGCTCCCCCGGTGGCCCTTAGGTCAAAGACCAGTGTCCTAACTGAGTCTAGCCTTACCTGCGTACGTTCTGGTTCAGCAGGAACTTGTCTAACTTTGTCTTGAATCCCTGGAGGGTGTTTTCCCCTATGACAGACTCCGGAAGAGCGTTCCAGTTTTCTACCACTCTCTGGGTGAAGAAGAACTTCCTTACGTTCGTACGGAATCTATCCCCTTTCAACTTTAGAGAGTGCCCTCTCGTTCTCACTACCTTGGAGAAGGTGAACAAACCTGTCTTTATCTCCTAAGTCTATTCCCTTCATTATCATGAATGTTTCAATCATGTCCCCTCTTTTCTAGGGAGAACATAAGAACATAAGCAATGCCTCTGCTGGGTCAGACCTGAGGTCCATCATGCCGAGCAGTCCGCTCACGCGGCGGCCTAACAGGTCCAGGACCTGTGCAGTAATCCTCTATTTATACCCCTCTATCCCCTTTTCCAGCAGGAAATTGTCCAATCCTTTCTTAAACCCCTGTACTGTACTCTGCCCTATTACGCCCTCTGGAAGCGCATTCCAGGTGTCCACCACTCGTTGGGTAAAGAAGAACTTCCTAGCATTCGTTTTAAATCTGTCCCCTTTCAATTTTTCCAAGTGTCCTCTTGTTCTTTTATTTTTCGAAAGTTTGAAGAATCTGACCTTCTCTACTCTCTCTATGCCCTTCATGATCTTATAAGTCTCTATCATATCCCCTCTAAGTCTCCTCTTCTCCAGGGAAAAGAGACCCAGTTTCTCCAATCTCTCAGCGTATGAGAGGTTTTCCATCTCTTTTATCAAGTGTGTCGCTCTCCTCTGAACCCTCTCGAGTAACACCATATCCTTCCTAAGGTACGGAGACCAATATTGGACGCAGTATTCCAGATGCGGGCGCACCATCGCCCGATACAATGGCAGGATAACTTCTTTCATTCTGGTTGCAATACCCTTCTTGATTATGCCTAGCATTCTATTTGCTTTCTTAGCGGCTGTTGCGCACTGTGCCGTCGGCTTCATTGTCATGTCCATCATTACCCCCAAGTCCCTTTCTTGGTTACTCTCATTCAATAAAATCCCTCCCATCGTATAGTTGTACCTCGGGTTTCTGTTTCCAACATGCAATACTTTACATTTCTCAACGTTGAACTTCATCTGCCATCTTGCCGCCCATTCCCCCAATTTGTTCAAGTCCCTTTGCAATTCTTCGCATTCCTCTTTAGTCCCAGCTCCACTAAATAGTTTTGTATCGTCCGCAAATTTTATTATCTCACACTTCGTGCCTGTTTCTAGATCATTTATGAATATATTAAATAGCAGCGGCCCGAGCACTGAGCCCTGCGGAACACCACTCGTGACCAGTGTTCCCGCTAAGCTGCGTTGGCCTGCGCTCGCGCACAAAATATTACATCGCAGCGCAAAGTTTCTCTTCACAGCGCACACACGCGTCGGTAAGGTAAGGGGACGCATTGGGGGGATTGCACTTCCCCACAATTGCCATGCTTCGGTTCCTCTTCTTCCTTCCTTCCTCCCCCCCCCCGCGGGACCCTGCGGCACCATCAACTCTTACTCCCTCTAATGTCGGCCCTGCAGCTCCAGACTTCCTCGCACCTTCTCCCCTCCCCCTTTGGATCGCTATTATTTTAAATGTTATAGCCGCGGAGCTGTATCCATCAGTGGAGATGTCTAACCTCGGCCTGCCCCGGAACTCTTACTGCAACAGTGACTTCCTGTTCCTGCCTAGACGGGCGTCTGCTGCAGTAAGAGTTCCGGGGCAGGCCGAGGTTAGACATCTCCACTGATGGATACAGCTCCGCGGCTATAACATTTAAAATAATAGCGATCCAAAGGGGGAGGGGAGAAGGTGCGAGGAAGTCTGGAGCTGCAGGGCCGACATTAGAGGGAGTAAGAGTTGATGGTGCCGCAGGGTCCCGCGGGGGGGGGGGGGAGGAAGGAAGGAAGAAGAGGAACCGAAGCATGGCAATTGTGGGGAAGTGCAGAGCTGCAGGGAAGAGTGTTGCGGTACCCAGCTGGAGGGAGAAGGAAGATGAGGGAGGGAATTAAAGGAGATGCCAGGGCTTGGAGCGTAGGAGGAAGGTATGCCAGTCTAAGGGAAAAGGAAGGGGGAGATGTGAGAGCATGGAGGGGGAGCGAAAGATGGAAGAAAAGGAAAGGAGAGAGATGCCAGAGAATCAGGGAAGGGGAGATACCAGACTATGAGGAGAGGTGTGGGAGAGGGAAGGCGAGGAGAGAGATGCCAGACCAATGGGGTGAAAGGAGAGATGGAAGGGGGAGGCATACAGTTTCTGGAAGGGGCATAGAAGGAGAGAAGATGCCATATAGGGGAAGAGAGACGGCAGACAGTGGATGGAAGGAAGAGAGTTACAAGAAGATGAGGAAAGGAGAAACCACAGAAGACAAAGGTAGAAAAAAAATTTCTATTTATTTATTGCTTTAGGAGACATGTGTCACTGTTTCTGTGAAGCATTGTATGCAGAGTCCAGCTTCTTGCTGGTTCAATTTAACCTTTGTCTATGTATTTTTATTTTATCCCCCCTTTTACAAAACTGTGAAGCGTTTTTAGCACCAGCCTTGGTGGTAGCAGCTCTGATGCTCAGAATTTTATGAGCATCAGAGCTGTTACCTCCGTAGCTAAAATCCACACTACAGTTTTGTAAAAGAGGGAGGGGTTAGTTTGTGATTACATATTCCTTACTAGGCGAAGGTGTTTTCTGTGTTCTGTGTGTTCGAAAGACATGGTTTTCTGTTAGGATTGACGGTGTAGGATTGATCTGTGCTGGTCTGGCTTGTTTAGTTTTACAATGGGTGTATTGATGTACTGCTCACTGCAATATGTAAGATGCTGCCTTTTCCTAGGTACTCATGTGTGACGTGTGGTTTGTTACTAAAAATCATGTTTTTCTTACAGATGGGGGGGGGTGCCAAAAAATGATGGGCCCCGGATGTTACATATGCTAGGTACGCCACTGTATGTAAAGATACCAGAAAGCTGGCGTAGCAAAAACTTCTAAGTTTTGAGTATTTAACCCTCCCACAATCTCACGGGCACTCGTTTCAAGTTTATTGAGATTTTGATTTAAACGCAATATCAAATATTTTCAATGCGTATAACAAAAATAAATTTGGGGAAATAAATAAAACCATTTGAACCAGTGTTCCCGCTAAGCTGCGCTGGCGTGCGCTGGCGCACAAAATATTACATCGCAGCGCACACGTTTCTCGTCACAGCGCACGATCGGAAGAGGCGTACGGCAGATGGCAGGGCGGCGAGAGGAGAATCGGGCGAGTTGGCTCATAACTTGCTGGCGCCCGATATTTTTGGCTCACGGTGAAAAAAGTTTGCTCACAACACCCGCCCGCTTAGAGGGAACACTGCTCGTGACCCTCATCCAGTCCGAGTAGTGGCCCTTCACCCCTACCCTCTGTTTCCTACCCGCCAACCAGTTTCTGATCCATCTATGTACGTCTCCGTCCACTCCATGGTTCTTCAGTTTCCGGAGTAGACGTTCGTGAGGCACCTTGTCAAAGGCTTTTTGGAAATCAAGGTATATGATGTCTATGGGGTCTCCTCTGTCCATCCGTTTGTTAATTCCTTCGAAGAAGTGCAATAAGTTCGTTAGGCACGATCTCCCCCTGCAGAAACCATGTTGGGTTGTTTTCAAAAGTTCGTTCCTTTCCAAATGTTCATCGATGTGTTCTTTAATCAGTGCTTTCGCCCAGTTTATCTAATCTCTCACTGTAGGGCAACTTCTCCAGCCCCTTAACCAAATTGTGCTCGTAACATCTAATTAATACCCATTAGCATCAATTATGAGGTGATAACTGGCAGTTATTGACACCCATTGGTCTCGTTAAACAATTAAGCTGTGCGCACAAATAGGCCGTATTTGCACCGATTTGCACGCACCACATGATCCAGAATTGGTGTGTGGGTGTGTGTGTGGGGGGGGTATGTGCGCTTCCTGAGTTGAACCAGTTGGTGCTGCTATGGAGCAATGGCCGTGATTTCCTTTCCCCAGCTCATCCTTCTAACCTCTTAAGCCAGGGGTGTCCAATGTCGGTCCTCGAGGGCCGCAGTCCAGTCGGGTTTTCAGGATTTCCTCCATGACTATGCATGAGATCTATTTGCGTGCACTGCTTTCAATGCATATTCATTGGGGAAATCCTGAAAACCCGACTGGATTGCGGCCCTCGAGGACCGACATTGGACACCCCTGTCTTAAGCGCTCTGGACGGCTACCTGTGAAGCATCACCAACTCCGGCTGGCTCAGGAGCTGAAGCTGAGTCTCGGAATCGAGCCTGGACCTCCTCCACCCTGTAGGACAGCACCTGGTTTTTGCCACAGGGCATCTTCGCTTCTTAACTTGTTTTCTGAAATGCTACATCTGCGTGATTCATATCACAGGCTGCATGTTTTTACAAAGCATAACAGGCCACACATTTTAGAATGGGTGTAACCTTACAAAATGGAAAAGAAAAATGGCTTGGCCTAATAACAATAGTGGAATTTTTTTTTTTTTTTCTCTTTATGGGACTTACTTATTGCTGGTTGAACACCAAAAAAATAATCCTGACTGATTGCAGCGTGTGCGTCTTGCAGGTCTAAGGGTAAGCCTCCGTGACTGTTTCTGCAGTTGTGTTCCTTTTGAAAGGAAAACTGGAAAGGGTTCTTGGAAAAGTTCTTTGTGTGGACCTCACCTGTTTCTGGCATACGTGTGTAACGAGGCTTTTTTTTTTTTTTTCCTTCTTCTGATGTTTCCTGTTAAAGCATAGCAATGAATGAGCAGACGAACTGTGAAACCTTTTTATGTGGCTAACAGAGAAACTGGCGTCTACATAACTTTTTAGGTGGTTTGTTTTGCTTGGGGTTTTTTTTTTTTTTAACCCGCTTATCCTATAAAACAGTGGTCTCAAACTCGCAGCCCTGAGGCTCACCAGGTACTATTTTGAGGCCCTCGGTATTATAAAGAATGATTCTTTATGGAAAACGTGCGCCTTAAGTGTCCGGCGGTCACGTTCTGGAACATTGCCTGCCTCACCGCTGTAACCTCACGCAAGCACTTTCCTGCATCTGTACGCGATTATAGTTTATAAATCTTTCCTTAATTGCTTCTGATAATTTCAGATTTCAGATAATCCACATTTTGGATGTGTAGGTACTCACCTCATGCAAAATTGTCATTTCTTTAATAAGACATTAACTATTTTTGTCCACGGCCCTCCAAGTACCTACGCATCCAAAATGTGGCCATGCAAAGGGTTTGAGTTTCAGACTAGAGAATGACACGGTGACGGTTTACCCGCGGCCACCGCATTTAAGCCGCGGGTCACCGCCGAAAACGGGGAAGAAAACTAGCAGTCGCTGCGGTGACGGGGACAAGGCCATTCACCGACCGCGGAAACGGTGAACAGATTTGTCCCCGCGGGCCAATGTACCCCCTTCTAGGAACCGCTATTTACCGCCCGACGCCCGATTCACCCCCCCAGCAGGACCGCTCGCACCCCCACCCCGAACGACCGCTCGCACGCGCTCCCACCCGCACCCGCGATCGGAGCAAGAGGGAGCCCAAGCCCTCTTGCCCGGCCGACTCCCCGACGTCCGATACATCCCCCCCCCCGGCAGGACCACTCGCACCCCCACCCCGAAGGACCGCTGACTTCCCGACAATATCGGGCCAGAAGGGAGCCCAAACCCTCCTGGCCACGGCGACCCCCTAACCCCACCCCGCACTACATTACGGGCAGGAGGGATCCCAGGCCCTCCTGCCCTCGACGCAAACCCCCCCTCCCCCCCCCCAACGACCGCCCCCCCCAAGAACCTCCGACCGCCCCCCCAGCCGACCCGCGATCCCCCTGGCGACCCCCACGACCCCCCCACCCCCCTTCCCCGTACCTTTGGTAGTTGGCCGGACAGACGGGAGCCAAACCCGCCTGTCCGGCAGGCAGCCAACGAAGGAATGAGGCCGGATTGGCCCATCCATCCTAAAGCTCCGCCTACTGGTGGGGCCTAAGGCGCGTGGGCCAATCAGAATAGGCCCTGGAGCCTTAGGTCCCACCTGGGGGCGCGGCCTGAGGCACATGTATAAATATACATAATAAAAGTACATAAAATACATGTAAAAACACTCACAAAATAAGCGACCAGCGCTTACACCAAAACAGATGCCTTAATGCCCATATTTCATATTGCAAATAAATCTCTCTTCAATAACTTCTTAAACCCATCAAGATTACATTGTTTTCTGATATACAAAGGTATAAGATTCCATTCCTGGGGTCCCCAACAGGAAAACATAGCCACACGTGAAGAATTCAGTCTCAGTTCCCTTACAGATGGCACAGACAAATCGCCATGATGGACAGAGCGCAATTTTGATAAAGGGACAGCCTGAATTGTACCCACCAAACTTGCAGGAGCCAAACCATTCAAACACAAGTATACCATCACAAGCAGCCTGAAATATATACAATCTTCTAACTTCAACCAGTATAGCTTCACGTAGTATTCTTTCCAATCCTTTCCAATCGGAAGAGAATTCTAACTACCGAATTTTGGTTAAGAAATTGCCTGCATCACGGTCCTTCCTAGACTCTCTTATAAAGTTTTGTCTTCTGCTGTTTGGCTAGGATTAAAATAAGAGAATTGACCCAATGACCTCCACAGACAAATCCAAGAAGAAACAAAAAAAAAAACCCAATGTGGAGAAATGATGTTCCTGAGATGGACTTTATTAATATTAAAATAAAATAATATTAGAACTTGGCAACCACATAAAAAACCTCTAGGACGCAGTCCGCTGAAAAGCTTTGGACCCTGGACCCAACACGGTCCGTGTTTCGACAGAATGTCTTCTTCAGGGGTTCTATGAAGAATATTATAATGAGTTTCATGCCATAGTATCCTGTGTGCATAAAGACAGTGCGTGATAATTGAAATGAATGCAATGCCATGCTTCATGTGGTATTGTG
Organism: Geotrypetes seraphini; assembly: GCF_902459505.1. Classification (NCBI taxonomy): domain Eukaryota; kingdom Metazoa; phylum Chordata; class Amphibia; order Gymnophiona; family Dermophiidae; genus Geotrypetes; species Geotrypetes seraphini. The sequence continues at coordinate 173,524,889 of NC_047091.1, read as the reverse complement.
CAGAAATGAAAGATGTGATGACTGGTGGTAAGATACTTCAAGATTGTACTGATTGTAATGTGATGCTATCTTTTTGTAATGTATATTATCCATATTTACTTCCTGGTCTGCACCATATGTTTCGTTTTGATTGTGATTTTCTAAAATTTAATAAAACATTTTTGAACTTAAAAAACCCTCCAAAAAACACTGTATAAGCATTCTACTAAATTTTTAAACTTTGATCAAATGTCAGCGATTTGAGATTCAACAGCCCAGTCCTTTCCTGGTTCCAAGGCTTCCTGACCACTCGGCCCTGAGATACGTAAGGATGGAGAACTTTCTGATAGCTGACACCCTCCAAGCGGGGTCCCCCCCAAGGATCCCCACTTTCACCATCAGTATTCAACCTCTTAATACATCCCTTGGAAGCCGACCTCTCACACAAATAAAACATTTCACCTATCTGGACGGCATAACAATCATGCTACTTGTAATGGCCGAATTAGTCAATACCCTCACCGCTGTCCAAAAATGTATCCACTGCCTCAAAGTAAATAAGAACAAAGCCAAACTCCTTTGGTTAGGACCTTCGACTGACCCACGCTACGCTCCAAGGATCACAGCAGACAACACAGACTTTCCATTAGAACTACAATCCTGAATCTTAGGAGTAGAAATAGATAGGGTTACCAGACGCCTGGATTTACCCCTGACATGCCCTCTTTTTAGAAGACTGTCCAGGCGTCCAGATGGCTTTGCAAAAACCCAGCACTTTGTCCGGGTTCTGAAAAGCTTCGAGCTTGAAGCCGCATCTGACGTGATGCCGTCGCACCTGCGCATGCTCGGAGGCCCTCCAAAGGCGGCTCTGAGTTCAAGGAGAAGAGGTTCGGGAGCTGGGGCAGAACGGGGCGTGACTTGGGTGAAACAGGGCGGAATTGGGCCAGCCTGGAGGTGGGACCACGTGTCCAGGTTTTACAATCCTAAAATCTGGTAACCCTAAGAAACAGATAACTACCTATCTAGGAAAAGCCACGTACAATCGATAATAAAATAGTCTTTCCTTGTGATGAGAAAATACTTCAAAATAGAGGCTTTTGGAATTTTAGTGCAATCTCTAATCCTAACTCAACTAGACTACTGTAATGCAATGCTAGTTCTTTGCTCTAATATGTTACTATCGCATCTACAAGTAGCTCAAAATGCTTAGGACTCACTGATTAACCAAGTGTTAACCAGATAGGATGTACTAATGTGGAAACACTATCTGTAGAAAAAAGCCAAATTCCTTTGGTTAGGACGTTCAACTGACCCATGCTATGCTCCAAGGATCACAGTAAACAGCATAAACTTTCCATTAGAACTGCATGATGAGAGAATTGGAAACTACTGTTAAAAACTTGGAGGTATAAACACAAAGCTTGCCCTTTCTTTTAACCATGAAAGGTAAATTTTTGGTTTAAAGAGAACATGGGTAAGATAAAACAATGGAGCACTGATGCTCAGTTAAGTTTTTTAAAGCACTGAAATCCTGACCTTATCCTCAATGAGGACCATATTTCCCCAACGATAGGCCATGGCTTATACACTGATTTTGCAAACCTGCGCATTGGGTGCGGCTTTCTTAAATGGGGCGGCCTATCTATGAACAGCGACACTAAGGCCTCCTTTAATGAAACTGCGATAGCACATTGAGTTCCTATGAGCATCAGGAGTAGCGCAGGCCATTCAGCGCGGCTCCCCACGCTAGAAACTGCTATTCTCAGTTTCGTTAAAGAGGGGGTAATTCCCCACCCCCTGTACCTTTTAAAATCCTGGCTCACTCCTGTCTCTCCCTCGCTGGATGGGTGCCGACTGCCTCCTCCAATTTCGCAGCCAGTGGCTCAGGGCAGGAGCGAGATTTTCCCGCTCCAGTCTGGCCCTGCACTGCGTCCTGAATGGCTGCCGTTAATCCTTGCGAGTCTCGCGAGAACTGACGGCAGCCATTTAGGAAGCGGCACAGGGCCAGGCTTGAGCGCGAAAAGTTCACTCCTGCCCTGCGCCGCTGGCTGCGAGATTGGAGGAGGCAGCCAGAAGCCATCCAGTGAGGCAGAGACAGAGCGAGCCAGGATTTTAAAAAAGGTACATCCGCTCCATAAGATGCACTTCAGTAACGCCGCGGCTAATTACATGGGGCGGCTTATCTTAGAGTTTTTAAACATAAATGAGCATTTTCTGCGGCTTATAGAATGGAGCGGCTTATCATTGGGGAAATACGGCACTCCTTGGCATCGGCTGTAATCTGTAGAAAGATGGTCCTGCCACTGTTGTAGCTGACAGTTCTTGAGTTAATTTTTAGATATTTTAATTTTAACTGTGTTTACTTTTTATATACATGTATGATAGGTGGGCAATGTTGGATGCTTATTTTAATAAGGACTTGTAAACCCGCTTTGATCGTTTTTATTAGTAAGTAGGTAATATACAATAATTTTAATAAAATAAAATTATAAAAATGGAGGAATATAGCCTGAGAGACATGACAGGGGCATTTTCGAAAGGACATTTAAGTCAGAATAGAGCTTGATGGTTGGTTCTTTTGACTTTGTCCTGTTCTTGGTTGTCTGTTATTTGCAATCACAATAAAAAAGATTTAAACATAAGTCAGAATAGAGATGCCTAGTTCATAATTTTCCCCCCAAATAATAATAATAATAATAATAATAACTTTATTTTTGTATACCGCCATACCCAAGGAGTTCTAGGCGGTTTACATTAGATTAACAAAAAATTACAAGTGGTTTAAAAACAATTGAACAATATTGGAGGCAAGCAATAAATAATAAGTGGTTCGAAAACAATTGAACAATATTTGGAGCAAGGAGGTAGAATGAAGTTAGGAGAAGAGAGGGGGGTAGGTTAGGGGGGGAGGGGGTGGGTAGGTTGGGAAAGGAGGTGGAAGGGGGCAGGAGGAGATTGTTGTTCATTGGAGAGGGGTGTTAGGTGTCTTGTCCATGGAATAGGTGAGTTTTGAGAGATTTTCTAAACCCAAGGTAGGTGGGGGCCTCAAGGACAATTTGGGCTAGCCATGGGTTCAGTTTGGCAGCCTGGAAGGCAAAAGTTTTATCAAGGAATCTTTTGTAGTGACATAGTTTTAGGGAGGGGAAGGCGAAGAGTTGAATTCTGCGGGAGTACTTGTTTATGTGATTCAGATAGAAGTGAGGGTTTAAGTAGCTTGGGGATAGGCCAAATACTGTTTTATAGCAGAAGCAGGCAAATGTCCATATCACAGCCATTTCTGAAATTTCCTGTTTAAACGCACATGAGAACATCCAAAACTGAACAGCTGTTTTACAAACTGAATGGTCCAAATTATGAACACGAAAAATCCGGGGATAAGAACGTCTGGCAGCATTTTTATAGAAATGGCCACACGGACATCCTTGCAGTGCAAAGGAGCAGCTTGGTGATCGATGCAGACATCCTGTTCTTATCTACAGGCTTGTAGAAAGGCATACAGTATACTGGGCTTAAAGCTGTATATATGTTTATTACTGCACCTGTCCTTGAATCTTGTACAATACTTTTCCAGCCTTGGATAAAAAAAGATAAAGGTTATTTCACTTATAAAAATGCTCCCTAATTTGAACAGTCAGTTCTTTACAAAAACAACTCCTCAAAGAAATGAAATCAATAGCTCTGGAAACCTAAAAAAACAAAGCAGGAAAAAAAAAAATAGTGTCAGTCAACTACAGAACCAAGCCAAATCATTAGAAAATCCACTAGAATAATCAATTTTTATTGTCAAGTGCATGCACTTTTGTGTGAAAAATGGAATGAGTTATTTGGGAAAAGGATTCTAGAGATGGTGGGACCTCTGCATTTTATAGAAACATGGTGGCAGATAGAGGCCAAATGGCCCATCCAGTCTGCCCATCCGCAGTATCCATTATCTCTTTCTCTCTCCGAGAGATCCCACGTGCCTATCCCAGGCCCTCTTGAATTCAGACACAGTGTCTGTCTCCAACACCTCTTCGAGAGACTGTTCCACACATCTACCACCCTTTATGTAAAAAAGTATTTCCTTAGATTACTCCAGAGCCTATCACCTCTTACCTTCATCCTATGCTCTCTCATTGCAGAGTTTCCTTTCAAATGAAAGAGACTCGACTCATGTGCTTTTATGCCACGTAGTTATTTAAACGTCTCTATCATATCTCCCCTCTCCCGCCTTTCCTCCAAAGTACAGTGGTACCTCGGTTTACGAGTGCACCAGTTTGCGAGTGTTTTGCAAGACGAGCAAAACATTCACAAACTTGGTGCCTCGTAAACCGAGCTTGCCTCGCTGTACGAGCACCTCCCGCGGCGATCCGGCATCCCCCCAGCGATCCGGCATCCCCCCCCCCGCTCGCATTGCCCCCCCTCCACCGCGATCCTACTTCCCCCCCCCCTCCGAGCAGTCAATGACACCCTTTACCCGACTTGGCACCAATGCCGGTGCCCGAAGATCCTCCCTCTTCTGGCGCGGCCTGGGCTGGGCGGTGCGTTGGAGATCCTCCTTCTTCTGGTCTGGGCTGGACTGGCTTTGAGCATTTGTGCATGCTCAAAGCCTTCTGATCTCGCTCTCAACCTCGGAGAGAGCGAGACCAGAAGGCTTTGAGCATGCACAAATGCTCAAAGCCAGTCCAGCCCAGCCCAGCCCAGAAGAAGGAGGATCTCCGACGCACCACCCAGCCGCGCCAGAAGAGGGAGGATCTTCGGGCACCGGCACTGTTGCCAAGTCGGGTAAAGGGTGTCATTAACTGCTCGGGAGGGGGGAAAGTAGGATCGCGGTGGAGGGGGGGGCAACGCGAGCGGGGGGGATGCTGGTTTGCAGGGGGGGAAGCTGGATCGCGGGGAGGGGTTTGGAACAGAGTCGGATTCCTCAAGGGGGGGAGAATGGAGCAGCGCCGGTAGCCTCGTGGAGGGGGGGGGAGGAGGTGGAACCAATCAAAGCAGTTTCCATTACTTCCTATGGGGAAACTTGCTTTGATATATGAGCAATTTGGTTTACGAGCAAGCTTCTGGAAAGAATTATGCTCGTAAACCAAGGTTCCACTGTATACAGATTGAGATCTTTAAGTCTGTCCCCATACGCCTTATGAAGACCACACACCATCTTAGTAGCCTTCCTCTGGACCGACTCCATCCTTTTTATATCTTACTAGCTGATGCCCCGGCGTTGCACGGGTATTTAATTATAGCAATAAAACTGTAAATGGATTAAAATAAAGATACTTTATAGTGGTGAATGAAATTATTTTTTTACAGCTTTATAAAAAGTACAATATTCAAATTATAATGTGAAATATTTGACAAAATGAATACAATACAACTAACACAAAACTTGATTATAAACTACATTTTTAGTTTCACCTCCAGGAGCAAGAACATATAAATTCTTGGGTGAACCCACCCTTGAGCAAGCAACATAGAGTTGTCCATGGGAAAAACAGGGGGATCTTAAATGCACTCGACAGTATGTAATAGTCTGTCCCTGTGATTTGTAGATTGTGATAGAGAATGCAAGTCTCACTGGAATTTGCAATCTCTTAAACTGAAAAGGAAGATCTGTTGGAATAAGTGGCATCCAAAAGTTTCAGTATTGATTTAAACAACTCAATATGTGGAAACTCAGGTTGAAAAGAAACTCCATGCAGTTTTTTCCCGGTTCAGAATGGAACCTGTGTTCCTAGTTCAGCATATGTGAGTACTCATGTAATGTAATAACATTATGAACTGGGGTGCATGAAGGAAACAGTTACAAACACAGTTAGAACATAGAAACACTATATGTATGGTGTCCGTGGTAGAATAGAAACGATGTCCCTAGTGGTTATAGTGTCATAGAAAGTGTTTTATAGTTGGAATTACTGTGAGAATGGCAGCTTTTTACATTTTTACCATTGACATGAATGGGTGAAATCTGATTTTCTGTTTGTAGCTCCGCCCACGTGTGCAGGTGGGCCGCGAAACCCCCAGAACATATCACCCCAGGTAGTGAGGGATCTGCATACCAAGTTTCGTTCAAATCGGTCAAGCCGTTTTTGAATTACTGTGAGAATGGCAGCTTTTTACATTTTTACCATTGACATGAATGGGTGAAATCTGATTTTCTGTTTGTAGCTCCGCCCACGTGTGCAGGTGGGCCGCGAAACCCCCAGAACATATCACCCCAGGTAGTGAGGGATCTGCATACCAAGTTTCGTTCAAATCGGTCAAGCCGTTTTTGAATTACTGTGAGAATGGCAGCTTTTTACATTTTTTCCATTGACATGAATGGATGAAATGTGATTTTCTGTTTGTAGCTCCGCCCACGTGTGCAGGTGGGCCGCGAGACCCCCAGAACATATCACCCCAGGTAGTGAGGGATCTGCATACCAAGTTTCGTTCAAATCGGTCAAGCCGTTTTTGCGTGATCGCGGCACATACACACACACATACACAAATACATACCTCCGATTTTATATATATAGATTGAAGGTGTGGCCTCTAGAATTATACACCTTCAAAAACCTGCTTCTTTGAGAAATTGACCTTGCTCAACACATTCCTTTTAATGCTGCTTTTAATTTCTAGTATTTTGTCCTTATTCACTTTGTGTCCTTAATTTACTCTTTCTAAGTTTTTCGTAATTTTTTTTGTAAACCGCCTTGAGTCCAGTTGGAGATAGAGCGGTATATAATACACCATTAGCATTACCTTCTTATGCCCCCTCATTCCAGAGCTTTCTTGAGATTGAAAAAAAAATGGCCTCCAGGCTGTGCATTTATTCCATGTTGTTATTTAAACGTCTCGATCATATCTCCATTCTCACGCTTTTCCTCCAAAGTACACAAATTGAGGTCTTTAAGTCTACCCCATACGCTTTATAATAAGTCTTTGTGCCCTTGTAAAAAGTCATCGTAGCGATTCTCCTGTGGCAAATGCACCGAAGCCCGTAGGAACTGAATGGGTTTCAGGGCAGGGAAATCACTACCTTGGCTTTGTAGAAAGGGCCCTTTATGTCGTAATGCTCTATGGTCTCCATCGTCCTCAACATATTGAGATAGGGGGGGGAAGAGAAGGGAATGGGACTTGTATACTGCTTTTTTTGTGGTTGCACATTCAATGTGTTTTTACATATATACAGATATTGCTAATACTGGGCCTCTTCTCACTTGAAAAGAGGAGACTGAGATGGGACATGATTGAAACATTCAAGATGTTGAAGGGAATTGACTTAATAGAGAAAGAGAGATTGTTCATCCTCTCCAAGGTGAAGAGAACGAGAGGGCACTCGCTAAAGTTAGAAGGGAAAAGATTCTGCACAAACGTAAGGAAGTTCTTCTTCACCCAGAGAGTGGTAGAAATCTGGAACGCTCTTCTGTAGGCTGTTATAGGGGGAAACACCCTTCAGGGACTCAAGACAAGATTGGATAAGTTCCTACTGGAACAGAACATATGTAGGTAAGGCTAGACTCAAATAGGGCACTGGTCTTTGACCTAAGGGCCGCTGCATGAGCGGACTGCTGGGCTCGATGGACCTCTAGTCTGACCCAGCAGCAGCAAATCTTATGTTCTTTTGTAGAGTAGTTCTATTATTAAGTTTGAACTTACTGATTTTAATTTTACTTCATTCATTGCATTTATGTTAATATTTGGTCTTTTTCCTACTGTTATGCTGTTAACAAAATGATAAGTTTTATATTGAATTATACCTGCTGTACAGTGCCTTGGGTGAATCTTTTCATAAAGGCGGTTAATAAATCCCAAGAAATAAATACCGTATTTGCCGGCGTACATGACACACTTTTTTTCCCCATCAAAATACGCTTAAAAGATGGGGTGTGTCTTATGCACCCCATAAAAAACATTAGTTGACATTTCAGTCAGTCTAAAACTTCTGGTTTATATTAATATACCGTCACGTTGTTTCTGCTCTATCTCAGACGCTGCGAGGTCTGCGTCACGTTGTTTCTGGGTTTTGAGGATGAAGATTAAAAGGTACCTAACCACAGATCCCTAGTTGCATTTTTTTGTAGACATAAATAGCTATAAAATTAGTACAGTAAACCATTATGGAAATTCATGAAAAAACATAGAAAACATTTTTTTTTCTTAAAAATGTGTATAAAAAAGGGAGTGCATCTTATACACCGGCAAATACGGTCAATAAATGAATAGTGCTTCCAAGCCTGGTAATTAAAAACAGCATTCTGTTGCACTTTCTGTTGTGCCTCTCCCCAAATATCTCAGCTAAATGGTGTGAGTAAAAAGTTTAATGATGCAGTGAACAATGCTGGAGCAACACGTGTGAATGGATTTAAAAGGCACGCTAAGCTTTCATGCGCAACGTCCGAGGTTTTAGAAGTTATTGCTGTGCAGGTTTTGACAAGCAGATCTGTGGTAGGCATTTTTAAGTCAATCCCTGGTTCTGTTTTTACATTTGGTGCAGTTTGGCACATGAGACTACATTTAATTAAAAAAAAAAAAAAAAATTAGATTGCTTTTTTTTACTGTAAGAAGAGTGATGTCAGGCTCATACCATAAAGCAGGGGTAGGGAACTCCGGTCCTCGAGAGCCATATTCCAGTCGGGGTTTCAGGATTTCCCCAATGAATATGCATTGAAAGCAGTGCATGCAAATAGATCTCATGCATATTCATTGGGGAAATCCTGAAAACCCGACTGGAATATGGCGCTCGAGGACCGGAGTTCCCTACCCCTGCCATAAAGATAGTGTTATATTAGTTCCAACACCTATCTGGCATTTAGAAAATTGTTAAAAAAAATACTTGTTAAATATAAATATGAGAGAATGAATGTGGAACGTATGGGGGTTAGTAGTTCAATTAATAAAGTGTGGAGCCCATTGACTACATTTGTTACCTCGCAATAAGGGTCATATATCTCTCCTTTTCTTAGATTTCCTTACACATCCAGGGTGGGTGGGTGGGGGGGAGGGAAATGTATTTTGAGGATTTAAATTACTTAATTATAATATTGTAATCACATCATATGTCATATTGTATTAATAATTGGGAGCAGGGTGGGAGAAAATGATTGTTTTATGTATTACTTGTGTAGTTAGTGTGTTTTATGCAGTATTTTATGTTCAATTAATTGTATTGCACTGTCAAAGTTTGAAAATCAATAAAGATTAAAAAAAAAAAAAAAAAAAACTTGTTTGGTAAATTTTCTAACTAATGGATTGCAATTCACTGTGAATGTCCAGTATCTTTACTCTCTAAAGGTAGCTGCAGTATACAAGCATATTGTTATGTTATATTGACCTTCCTAATTAATTCACCTTTATGTCGATTGATTTTACTGTCAAACAATTTTATTGATGACTGCAGAAAACAAATAACAATAACATCATCTAATCTAATCTGGTATGTCTGAGCCATGCTATGCCTAAACAGGATCAAGGCGACTTACAATATTTTGAATTATTGAATGGATATATTACATTTTAGTAGTTTGAGGAGGACAGAATTATGAATAGGGTAATAATGTAGATATCGAAACAAATGGTTGTGTTCATCATCATTTATACTGAATCCCTCCCCCCCCAACCATAACTTTCCTCCCCCAATGACCAGTCACTGTGGCAACAATTTCCCCACTAGTCAACAGACAAAGTCACAATAGGGTGCACTATAGGCCAGCGGGTGCCAATGAAGTGAAATGTTCCCTGACCCCATACATATCAGTGGAGCAGGGAAATACTATGGGCTCCTTTTATGAACCCGCGTTAGCGGTTTTAGCGCACGCTAAACCCGCACCAAGTGGCTAGAACTAACGCCAGCTCAATGCTGGCGTTAGCGTCTAGCGTGGCCGGCAGTTTAGCGCGTGCTATTATGTGCTTTAAACCGCGAACGCGGCTTCGTAAAAGGAGCCCTAAATGTCAATATGTACACCCTAAAATAAAATGGACCATAAAGAACTGCAAAAATAACCCCCTTGAACAACCCCCTCAGTCCCCCCAAGCCACCTCAACCCCCCCCCCACCCCAAACAGTCCTTTAGCAATATCACTTACAAAAATGTTAAAAAGAACAGGCCCAAGAACTGAACACTGAGGTACACCACTGGTAACATCCCTTTCCTCCAAGCGATCTCCATTGACCACTACCCTACCGTCACTTTGGGGCTTATCCCGAGGGCACTCAGTTTATTTATTAGAACATCTGCGTGGAGCACTGTCAAAGGCTTTGCTAAAATCTAAATACACCACATCTAGCGCACTCCCTTTACCCAATTCTCTGGTCACTAAGTCAAAGAAATTGATCACATCGGTAGCATGGAATGTTGCTACTCTTTGGGATTCTAGAATCTTTTGTTCCTCTTTGGGATTCCAGAATCTTGCTATTCTTTAGGATTCTGAATGGAATGTTTCTACTCTTTGGGGTTCCGGAATCTTTTGTTCCTCTTTGGGATTCCAGAATCTTGCTATTCTTTAGGATTCTGATTGGAATGTTGCTACTCTTTGGGGTTCCGGAATCTTTTGTTCCTCTTTGGGATTCCAGAATCTTGCTATTCTTTAGGATTCTGAATGGAATGTTGCTACTCTTTGGGGTTCCGGAATCTTTTGTTCCTCTTTGGGATTCCAGAATCTTGCTATTCTTTAGGATTCTGAATGGAATGTTGCTACTCTTTGGGGTTCCGGAATCTTTTGTTCCTCTTTGGGATTCCAGAATCTTGCTATTCTTTAGGATTCTGAATGGAATGTTGCTACTCTTTGGGGTTCCGGAATCTTTTGTTCCTCTTTGGGATTCCAGAATCTTGCTATTCTTTAGGATTCTGAACAGAATGTTGCTACTCCGTGGGTTTTGGCCAGGTACTAGGGACCTGGATTGGCCACCGTGTGAATGGGCTACTAGGCTTGATGGACCCTTGGTCTGACCCAGTAAGACTATTCTTATGTTCTTATAAGGGAATTTCTACGTACCTATCTTACTTATAATTTTAATGCACCAATATATTCTTTGTAACCCGTTCTGGGCTCTTTTGGGAGGACGGGCTAAAAAATCGAATAAATAAATAAATAAAAATAATTTATGTAGGTCCCTCTGGTTTTTAAGTTCCTAAATTCATTTGTGTACATTTTGGTACCTAAAGGATAGTATATTGGCCCTTTGACTAAAGGGCGTTTAAGCTTTAATGCATGTTTAGCATGCAAGAAATCACGTACTGCAAAATGTGGTATAGCATTTTGCGGTACTTTGCGCAGTAAGCACATTTTGGCGGACAAGTGCCATAAGCAGGAAACGGGCATAGCAGCAACTTGTTATGATTAGTACGTCCTACTTGAATAATGCAGAATTAACGTGGGAGCCCATACCTTAACACAGTGGTCTTCTCTCATTTTTAAGTCAGGGCCATTTTGGATCTAAATGAGCTGAAGAAGAGCTGGTCAGTGTGTATCAGTGACATTCACCCAGTTGGCAAAGCGAGGATGCGAGGTGCCTGGGGCAGTGGCGTCTCCGTCCCCCGCCCCTTCCCTGACCCCCCCCTCCCTTCCCTCGTACCTCTAGTTCACCATCAGCAACAAGAACTTCAACGTTGGCTCACCCTCTGACATTACTTCCTGTACGCGGCACCCAGAAGCGACGTCAGCAGGAGAGACAACAACCATTGAAGTTGGTGCCAATTAGCATCAGTTAAGACCGAGCTCTCAACTCCAGTTAATGTCCAAAATGATTGAATTAAGTTACACGCACAACTGACCTCATTCTATAGCTTGCGTGCGCAGATGTGCATGCTAGTTGGAAATTTGAACGCACAAGTTGCAGGAATTAGAGGGTTAATGCCTCCGAAGCAGTAAGCGCATCCATGTGAACTGCACAAGTGACAGCGCCTGGTAAGTTGCATGTACTAACTGCAATGTGATGTTGGTACTATTTGGGTTTTGGCCAGGTACTAGTGAAGATGGGCTACTGGGCTGGATGGATAATTGGTCTGACCCAGTATGGCTGTTCTTATGCTCTTATGTGTGCCAAGTATAGGCCAATTAAGCCATTGTAAGATCACTGATGAGGTTGGCTCTGAGGCACTGTGGAATGAGGCATTATGACATCACAATCTCAGCTCTGGAATGTTGCTCTCATTGGGGTTCCGGAATCTTGCTATTCTTTGAGATGCTGGAATGTTGCTACTCTTTGGGTTTTGGCCAATTACTTCTGACCTGGATTGGACACCATGAAGACGGGCTACAGGGTTTGATGGACAATTGGTCTGACCCAGTAAGGCTGTTCTTATGTTCTTACATGAGCCAAGTGTAGGACAATGAAGCCACTGTAACATCACTGATGAGGTTGGCTCTGAGGCACTGTGGAATGAGGCATTATGACATCACAATCTCAGCTCTGGAATGTTGCTCTCATTGGGGTTCCGGAATCTTGCTATTCTTTGAGATGCTGGAATGTTGCTACTCTTTGGGTTTTGGCCAATTACTTCTGACCTGGATTGGACACCATGAAGACGGGCTACAGGGTTTGATGGACAATTGGTCTGACCCAGTAAGGCTGTTCTTATGTTCTTACATGAGCCAAGTGTAGGACAATGAAGCCACTGTAACATCACTGATGAGGTTGGCTCTGAGGCACTGTGGAATGAGGCATTATGACATCATAATCTCAGCTCTGGAATGTTGCTCTCATTGGGGTTCCGGAATCTTGCTCTTCTTTGAGATACTGGAATGTTGCTACTCTTTGGGTTTGGCCAGTTACTTCTGACCTGGATTGGGCACCATGAAGACAAGCTAATGGGTTGGATAGACCATTGGCCTGACCCAGTAAAGCTATTCTTATGTTCACACCCATTCTGCACTCATAACTCGCCCCAGTTCTCACCCTCTAACACAGCATGCATGTAACGTGTGACTGTATACACACCGTCATGCCAGCATGGTATTTCCTGTGCCTCATGCGGTCACAGCACATACTAATTTGCATGTTAACCGTTTAGTAGAGAGGTCCATGTGTTATTTATTCTCTCACTTGAAATAGATTGCTGAAACAGCTTCATTTGTGCTTTGCCTGTCTGTCATAGGGTTCCAGAATGCCATAGCTTTGTTTTATTCATTCACACTTCTTATTTACTCTAGACTATTTTCTTGGAACGAGCTGATGACACCTAATAAAACCTAAGGCATGATTTCTCAATTTATTTCACACTTTTTTTAAAAACTTATAGAGGCACATGGGGACATGGGAAAAGAACAACTTGATTTCGTTAATGCTATAAAGTGACTCAAGCTTCTCAACTACTGCAGCATCTTCACTGTCATAACTGTGTATTTGGTTAGCAAATTGTATTCAGTACATGGGGTACCTCAGGCTTTTTGGGCTGACTCATATATTACATATTCTATCTCCATGCATATATAGGGCTAAATTCTATATATGATGCCCCAAAATTGGCACAAACAAAAGAAAATTGTTAGATACATATAATCAGAGGTAAAAATATTCTATGGTGTTGTGATAAGTAGCGGGAAGATATTCAAGGAAAGAAAAAAAAGTCAGGAGAGAAGAGGGAAAAGAAAGAAAAAGAAGGGTGATGACGGAGGGTGAAAGGTAAGTAAGAAAGCAACAAGGGGTGAGAAAGAGAAGAGAGAGTCCCCCAGAGGCCAGAAAGAGAGAGAGGAAGAAGTTGGAAAGAGAGATATAAGATATAAAAGACATTAGGCATTAACTTATGAGCGGTAAGGCATTAGAGAGAATTCAGGTATTCGGTGAACTTAGCCCATTTAATATGGACTTTAGCGTTCAGGGGAATAGCAGCAGAGATCAGCATTTCACGCTTGTGTTGTAGTAGGACAGATTGGTACCAAAAGTGCACGTTTAAGGAATCAAACAATTTCCAGTTAGATAATATGAGTTGTTAAATAAGGCATAATGTGGTGCAGTTAAGTCGAGCAAAGGAGTCTCAGATTTCAATATGACCACTATAGGAGAAAAATTGAAAGTAAAATTAAAAATTTTTTGAATAATTGACCAGACATCCGTCCAAAAGTTTTGTAAGCAGGGGCATTCCACAAGCATATGCAGTAAAGTACCTGGATGCAATTTACAGTTCCAGCATTTGTTAGCAGGCAGCAGACCTGAGACGTGTAGTTTTTGAGGCGTCCAAGTGGCTTTGTGATTTAGAAAGAACATGGATTGCATAGTTGGCAGATGGAATAGTTCGGATAGTTTTAGACCAAAAAACTTCCCATTGTTTATCTTGTAGATGGCAATTTAAATCTAATTCCCAGGAGTTTTGTACGGGGATATGAACGTCAGTTCGGGAGTTCAGAAGTATTTTATAGAGATGTGAAGCAACGTGGCCTATTACTAGGAGTTTGGGAAACAGCGTAAGTATAGTAGGGGTTCTTAAGATTTTCAGCTGTAAGACTTTAGATTTTTTTTATCATGGAGGTGAGTTGAAGCCATTGATAGAACGATGAGGCCGGAAGGGCGAATTTGGCTTGCAACTCCGAGAAGGTCAAAAGTTGTAGAGAGGGGGTACAGATGTCTATCAAGTATTGTATCCCAAGTCTGGACCATTGAGGCCAGATTATTGTTTTTTTATTTACTAGAAAAGACGAGTTATACCAAATGGAGATATATGCTGAAGTTCTGACGGGTATTTCTAACAGCTCATCAAATTCAAGGAGACAGGTAACAGATTGGGATATGATGGGGGTTACAGATGAAAGTAAAGCATCAGAAGTTAATAGCGGGGCCAACGTCAGATATGCCGGGTAGAGAGCACGTTCAAGTTGGAGCCATAGGGGGACGTAAGCATTCGAGGTGGAAAACCAGTGGGTGGTCTGTTGTACTATAAATGCCTTATGATAAGTTAGAAAATCTGGAAGAAAAACCCCTGCTTTGGTCTTTGGAGCTTTAAGTTTTTTAAGAGCTATTTTAGGTGGTTTGTTATTCCATATAAAGGTATTTATGTGTTTATCAATCAGTTTGTAAAAGTGAGGTGAGAATATGTGGGGGGTCATGCTGAGTACGAAGTTAACTTTAGGAGTTACTACCATCTTGATTGTCTCTATCCTACCCCACCAGGAAAGGTGAAGGGGATGCCAAGATTGTATTAATGATTTAAGAATAGCTATGAGATTATCACTATTATGTTTAATAGTAGCAGGAAGGGATGTATAGAGGTTAATTCCCAAATATTTTATATGTGACGGAGACCAAAGAAGGTCAAATGATTGGATCAATTCAGGACGTGAGTACTTGTTAAGAGGTAGTACTTCCGTCTTCTGCTTATTGATTTTGTAGCCAGAAAATGAAGAGAAGACCTGAATTAGATTAAAGAGAGCAGGTAGGGATTTTTCTGGTTGGGTGAGATATAGTAAGACATTATCAGCATATGCTGAAAGTTTATATTCTGTTTTATTAAGCAGGATACCGGAGATATCTTTATGAGAGTTAATGGCTAAAAGAAGGGGTTCGAGGGCCAAATTGAAAAGATATGGAGAGAGGGGACATCCTTGACGAGTACCTCGCTGTAGGGTAAAAAAAGGCGACAGTATGTTATTTGTAATAACAGAGGCTCTAGGATTAGAATAAAGGATTTTAACATATTCTAAGAATTTAGGAGGAAAACCAAACCATTGCATTGTTTGAAATAAGTGAGACCACTCTACTCTATCAAATGCTTTTTCAGCATCTAAAGAAAGAGCTATACAAGGTTCATGAGAAGAGTTAGCGATGGAATTTAAATGAAAAAACAGGCGAGAATTAGTCTGCCTGGCATAAAACCAACCTGATGTGGGGAAATAATTTTACTAATATGATGTTGCAGCCTAGAAGAGAGGATTGTAGCAAAGATTTTGTAGTCAACATTTAAAAGCGATATAGGTCTATAATTGGGGATTTGCTGGGGATCTTTGTTGGGTTTAGGGATAACTGTGATAACAGCATCTAAAAAGTGACTGTTGGAGATCCTCTGGGGATTAAGAGAATTAAATAGAGACATGAGTATAGGGGATAGTTTTTGTTGGAAGGTTTTGTAGAACTCTACCATAAGCCCATCTAGGCCAGGTGATTTCCCAGAAGAGAGATGTTTTATAGATAGCACTATTTCAGAAACGTCAAATGATCTTTGTAGAGATTCACATTCCGATACGGTAAGTTTAGTAGAGTTCAAAGAAGTCAAAAATTGATTAATAATATCCGATTGATCAGGGGTATCTGAGGAATAGAGTTGAGAGTAGAAAGAATGAAAAGCCGCCGAAATAGAAGAATGAGAAGAAAGAAGTTGTCCAGTAGAGGTTTTTATCGTCGGGATCTGTACTTTAACTCTTTTTCTCTTAAGGTAATTAGCCAGCATTTTACTGCTTTTATTCATTTCTACGTAATATTTGGTAGAAGTAAAAAAGATATCTTGCTGTGCTGCAAGGCTAACTAACTTATTGTATGCATATTTCAATTTGTATATTTCGGGTAGAAGAGTTTTATCATTAGAAGCAAAGAAGAGTCGTTCTTGAATTATAATTTGAGATTCAATGTTAAGAAGTTCCTGCTTTTGTTGTTTTGTTTCATATGCTTGAATAGAAATTAACTCACCTCTAAGAGAGACTTTAAAAGCCTCCTATATAGTTAGTGCATCCATTGATTCAGTCATGTTGAATAAAAAGAATTCCTCTATAAATTTAGTTAATCTTTGTTTAGTAGCGTCATTCATTAGCAGGGAATTAGACAACTTCCAAATAGGAGATTTGGTCGTATTAACGGAGGACCATTGCAGTGTGATAGATATCGGGGCATGATCTGAGACAACTATAGTATTAATCTTAGAGGCAGTTAGACATGGGATCAGCGAGGAAGAGATAAGAAAGTAATCGATTCTCGAATAACTACAATGAGGCGCGGAGAAGTATGTATAGTCCCTGTCGTCTGGGTGTTGTAATCTCCATGGTTCGGTAAGATTTTAATGTTTAATAAGGGAATGTAGAGCAGAGGCAGCTTTAGTTGGGGTGATAGAGGAAGGAGAGTGTCTATCTAACCATATATCCAGAGGTAGGTTAAAGTCACCAGCAATAATAATAGGAAGAGGGTCGAAGTCTGAAACAGACTGAAAAAGTTGTGTAAAGAACTCAGGAGAGTCAATGTTTGGAGCGTATACGTTAACAAGAAGTACTTCTTGCAAATAAATTTGTGCTTTAACTATTAACCATCTACCCTCTAAATCATGTTTAGATTCTAGGAGTTGGAGAGAGACATTTTTATGAGATAAGATTACAACACCATGTTTTCTGCCAGTTGCTGGAGATTCAGCAATGTAGTTTAGTCCATCTTTAGGGTTCAAAAAGTGGGAAGTATTGGAAATATGGGTCTCTTGTAAAAAAAACAATTGAAGGTTTAAATTTTTTAAGATGAGTGAAAATTTTTTTCCGTTTGATTGGGTGTCGCAAACCGTTTACATTCCAGGATACATAATTGAGCGTGGCTAAGGCATTAGAGGTAGACATAATGCAAATAGGATATGTTTAAGCCTATACAATCATGACAATTAGAAGGAGGAGAGAAAGAGAGAAGAAAAGGTAGGCCTCCAGGGGACTATGTCAGAAGTAGGCATAGTGAGCAAGAGCTCAGCCAGGCGAGAATAATTGAGATATCAGGAGGAAGCAACAGAACAAGAGACGCTCAAAAACAGAAACATCCTCCAATAGGTATAACTAAGTATTCAAGAAAGCCAGACAGAGGAGAAAAGGGAAGACATAGAAAGAAGATTGGGAATGGTGGGAACTAGTGATAACATAGTTCCAGTAGAAAATTAGTGTTGAGAAGTCATAAGTTAGAAATGATTGTGAAAGCAATCTATTATGATAAGTATTGAAGAAGTGCGATGTGGACAGAGCGTGATAATGAAAATAATCAGACAAGAAGATGTTAAGGAAGAAGCGTGGATTAATAATATCATCAAGTAAATAAAGTACCAGGAGATCAACAAAGAAAAGTATGAGCTAGTATATAAGGACAGGAATGTTCAAGAGTTGCAGAGAACCTACAGCATGAGAAGTAAGAGATAAATTCAAAGAAATGTGCAATGTAAAAGAGTAATTTAAATAATCACAGCTATTATGTGAAAATAAATCATAGATAATATCCTAATTAAAAATGTGAAGTGCTCAGACCTTATAACCTGTGTTTTTAGTGTTATCACCAAAACGAGGTTAACAAGGGGACCATCATTGCCTTCACAGTCCCCTAACCACCTGTAATTTATAGAAAAAGAAGATGTACTTATCTTTGCCAGGTGCTGGTTGGTAATGTTAATCCTCATTCAAACCAATGTAAAAGAGTCACATATAATTAAGCAGCGAAATGTTCAAACAATAATGAAAAGGTATATAATCATATTTTGTAGCAAGGAATATCATATATTAAGATTCACATATTATAGACCAATAAACAACATAAAGGAATGGAGAGAAAAAACAGCACATAGCAATCCCCCCCCTTTTTTATTTTTTTTTGTTGAAATATGAAACCGGTTTTTAAATCCATGAGTCAGTATGTTATGAAAAAGGAAAAATAATATATAGGAAGTATTAGCAATTCATTTTGTAGGATGAGTTCAATAAAAGATAATTACAGAAAGTATATAACTGAGTAAGTAATCAACAAATGCAGGTTGTATTCAGTAGTGTGGTGACAGGAAGCCAGTAAAGGGGCTTAAAAGAAAAACTGCACAGACTAATAACATAAGCAACTACAGTGTGATTTCTGAGAGTAGGAGAACAGAAGTGTAATTAATACAGAAAGACAGTAGTTGATAAGTTATACAAAAATATAAGCCATAGGGGACTAAGGAGAAAAATTAAGGTGTGCTAACCGATTAATTAGCGCACGCTAAATGCTAACATGTCCATAGACCAGGGTTAGGCAATTCCGGTCCTCGAGAGCCGGAGCCAGGTCAGGTTTTCAGGATCTCGACAATAAATATGCATGAGATAGATTGGCATCTCAAGGAGGCGGTGCATGCAAATCCATCTCATACATATTCACATGGATATCCTGAAAACCTGACCTGGCTCCGGCTCTCAAGGACCGGAATTGCCTACCGCTGCCATAGACTAACATGCATGTGTTAGCATTTAACATGTGCTAATTCAATTAGCGCACCTTGGTAAAAGAGGGCCATAGATATCATTACTTTCAAACCATAGATCCCCAGATGGCTTCAAAGAGCTGAAAATTCATGCTCAAACATGATCCCACTTGGGGTTTTTTTTCCCAATTTTTCATTTCAATTGTTATAAATTTAATACTTTACTTGTAATCATTCATACAAATATCTCTGTGTGCTTACCTTCAAAAGACTTGACTTCGTGGCCACCTCTCCCGATGTGAATTCCCGTTTCAAGGGTCTTCTTCAAGGTCAAGGCCTCATTATGGCTGGCAAATCAGATCACGCCGTGGCGTCCCAATCGTTTCCTCCTCCGCCAGGATCAGGCTACCGCAGCGTGATCAGATTTGCCAGTGATAATGATGATCGACCCTGCTTTTCAGCGGCCCCCTCATCAAATTCTTATAAAACATACCCCTAATCAAATTTGGAATTATTATGAGATCACAATAACCTATCAATTAATGGAAAACAAAGCAATTAAAGCATGTAGATTTACAATTTTGTAATTACACATAAGAGTTTAAACTTATAGCAAACTAATGCAAAAAAAAAGGTGTAAAACCTCATCAGTGGCGTAGCGAGGGTGACTGGTACCCAGGGCGGTAGCACCCCTCTCCCCCTCCCCTGCGCACACCCGTGCCCCACCCCCGTAACTTTTTAAATTCAGCGCAAGCAGTGAAGAACTTGCTGCCCGCATCAGCTTCGGAGCTCTCTGTGATGTCACTTCCTCCCAGAAGTGACAGAGAAAGCGCTAAAGCCAACGCGGGCAGCAAGATCGTCGCTGCTCGAGCTGAATTTTAAAAAAGGACGGGGAAGGGACGCAGGCACACGGCAGGGGGAGGCAGAGAGGAGGAGGGGTACCAAAGTCCCAAAGAAGACCGCGCCCTGGGTGGACTACCCCCCTCGCACCTCCTTTACTATGCCACTGAACCTCATCAAACTTCCTAACTCAATAAATTATTTGAGCTGTTGTATTTTGTAAAATCTGCATTGTATAACTCGTGTTTAGTTATACCTAGGTGCATTAACTTACAATAATCTAATTGTGTAAGCATTAATGCCTGAACCAATATCCGAAAATGTACTCTGGTTGCTAGGGCCAAATTATATAGGGAGTCTTTCTATAATTTGGTGCGAGAAGTAGGTACCACAATGGGGTGTGCACAAGTCATTATAGAATACGAGCTTTGGTGCCAGATCAATGGCTAGTGTAAGTGGACACACCTAGGTGTGCCAATTAATAATAATAATAATTTTATTTCTTATATACCGCTATACCATAAGTTCAAAGCGCTGAGTGCTCTTCAACCCTTCCGTAAACATCTGAAAACCTAGCTTTTCTCTAAAACCTAACACTTCCCCTCTTCTGACATCCTAGCCCTCTATCATTCTCCTCTCCTCTGATCTTCATCTAGCCCTTCCTTGGAGTTCCTTTCTCATTACAATTCCTGTAAACCGTGCCGAGCTCCACAACTATGGAGATGGTGCGGTATACAAACCCAAGGTTTAGTTTAGTTTAGTTTAGTCCAGCGTTGTGATAGACTCTTGCCATGCCGACATACCAATACAGTAGTAGAGTTTTGGTGGCTTCACACTTTCCACCATAAATACAGTGGTTAGAGTGACTTAGAGGCCTGGGTCCTCCTCTCTATGGTTCACTAGCCCACCCACCAAAAAAAAGTAGGAATGCACAAGATGTCTTCCAACAAAGGACCTATATTTATGATTACACGATTTAAAAAATCACTCAACGCTGCATGCGTTTCGGCACTAAGAGGGTGCCTTCCTCAGAAGTCTTATGATAGACTGCTTAAATAATGGTCCCCTAATAATCCGAGGAATAGAGTTCAACACACTCTTCTTAACTTAAACGTCTCTCCATTAGTTTTGGATCACTGTACAGTCACATCCACTTAGGTAATCCCAGAGAGGAGTTTTGAAGTGCTTTTGGGGACACAGCTGTCTTGTCACTGTGAACGCCTACCCCACGCCCATTATGTAGGTGGCAAAGGCTGAGGTGCTAACCATGGACTAATCAGTCAGTGTGCAGCAATGGCAACCAATTAGAACAGAACATGCCGACTCTGCACTTCGACACCCACCCCCAGAGGAAAACATTTTTAGGGTGTGGGTAGCCTACACACATGCAAAAAATACCACGTCATGCAGGAGGAGCACGCCCCACAGTAAACCCTTCTTTTGATGCTGTGGTAAGCATGCATTAGATTAGAGATTTAGGCCTGGATTCTCAAACTGGCCGTCGATCGTGTGATGGCGCTGGCTACAGCATCGCGCCTCCAGCTAAAGTAGGCACCGGAATTGTAGGCCAGGGTTTTCCAGGCCTACATTTCCAGCGCCTACCTTTGACCCCCCAATCGCACCTTTTTAGATGGCCTAAAGCACCTACAGAGGTGAGATTCTGGCGCCAACTTTTTAGGCGTCGGTAGGTGCCTTGAAACTAGGTTAAAAATGCAATTTTTTTACTGAGTTTGGACGCCTACTGGCACCTAAAAACCCGGCGCCATTTAGAGAATCCGCTCACACAGAATACGCCCAGAATACGCCCTCCAGACTCACCCGCAGAGCTAAAAAAATATTTTTAAAAATCTTCAGGTTGTGGGTAGCCTACACACATGTAAAAAGTGCCATGTGATGCATGAGCACGCCCCGCGGTAAGCCCTGTTTTGCCGCTATAGTAAGCATGCATTAGATTAGAGATTTTAATGCCTGGCAAAGTTTGCTTTTGCTTCTGAGTTCTGAAGAGTAATTACATTGCAATCACCCCCCAAGGCAGGCACAATAATGCCAAAACAAGTTTAAGTTTCAAGTTTTATTTAAATTTGATGAATCGCTTATTATGTACTAGTGTCTGCTTTGTGCAGGGTACTGTGCAGTGGAGTTTTGTAAATCTGATTAGGATCATCAGCTAGTTTATTATAGAATTTTAAAGTTCTGAAAAAAATGTTGATAAATAATTATTCAGAACAAAGAATTGATCGCATGTTCACTATCAATTATTCACCGTTCGACGACTTGTATCATTATGATTTTGTTGCCATTTGCATCATTTTTAGCATCTATGCAATTGTACGTTATAATATACTGCATGCCACACGATCCCTACGAGATTAAATTACATTCATGACGGTCTTCCAGAAAGTACTTTCCTAAGCAGAATGGAAACCGGTGTTGTCAGAAAACCACATTGTTTTCAATTTCCACAGATGACACCTCATCGCTAGTGTATCCTACACCTGTCGCAACGGACAAATTGCATTAGCTTTCCGCGTAATGTAATATGACTGACGCAATTGAATATGACACCTAATTAACCTAGGAAATTCAGAAAAGTTAAGTTTATTTATGAATTTCTTATTCTTACACATAGTTTCTCACATCCTAGTGCGAGACCCTGAACCTGTTTCCAATTTGCGGTGGGAGGGGGGGGGTGCATCACTGATGTATAGGTGCCATTACGGGATTTATTAATACTTGTTAAATAGCATGTTGAGATACCGTAAGATCATGCAGCATACCTAGGGTTACCAGACGTTCCGGAATTCCCCGGACGGCTTTTCAAAACCCGGCGCTTTGTCCTGGTTTTGAAAAGCTGGTGAGATCGGGGCTGGAGCGCATCTGCCCATGTGCGGATGCGACGTGATGAGGTGGCATGCATGCGCCCATGCATGTGACATCAACACGTTGCCTCTGCGCATGGGCAGATGCACTCCGGCGCCAGCCCGAAGAGACGAGGTTTGTGTGGGGCTGGGTTTGGGGGCGGGACAGGGCGGGGCCATGCATCCTCTTTTACCAGATGAAAATTCTGGTGACCCCAAGCATGCCTGGATATTAACTTGCAGTTCAAACCATTACTTGCCACAATTTGTTTTCTCATCCAAAAAAGACTCAATAAAATGTCTAACCTTGGGCCAGCCTGTGGGCAGCCCAGTGAAATTTTTACAGCATGTCTCGGCTTCCTAAGTTGGTTGGGGATATTCTCAAGCCATCACGGATAACTATTACAGTGTTCTCCCGCGAATTCACGGTTTGTGGTTTGCAGACCCGGTCATTCGCGATATTTTCTGACCGCCTCGTCCTGTACTAAAATCGGGCTACACCAATCAGGAGCTGCGTGTCAAAGCAGCTCCTGATTGGTGCAGCCTGACTTTAGCACAGGAAGAGGCGGTCGGAGCAGACCGCGAGTGATTTCCTTCACTCGCCGGCACTCCAACTGCCCTCTCCTGCCTCCCCAGGTGAAAAACCGTATTCGTGGTTTTTCGATCTTCGCGGGGGTTCCTGGAATAGAACCCCCCGCAAATATCGGGGGAGTACTGCAGTGGGAAAGCTCAACATTGACTTCCGATGGCCAGACTCAACAGCTATGACTGTACACCCTAAAGTTGCCTAAACCTCTAGCTGAGGGCTATTTCTGTAGGTTATAAATACTGTGACATTTCCGCTCCCCGAGACGGTCATGTCAGAGCAAAACCCCGGTCTCAAGCTCTCACTCGAGACCAGGCTCTCTCTGAAAAGGATCAGCAAGAAGATCCTGAAAGCCCAGCTGCCTATCCTGAGCCTTCTAACCTAGAGCAGTGCCCAGAATATAGGATAACTCCACGGACCAGGAAAACCTCCAGCCACACTAGGAGGTTGAATCAAGCTCCCAGTGATATTCTGCCCTGTAGCCTGAGGGGGAGCCCAAGAACACATAAGCTAGGCACACAGACACCCAGTGTAGGGCATGGCCCTAGGCCTTTTAAGCAGCTCTCCAGAGCATTAGAGAGGGCGGCCCAAGAGAGTCTGGCAGAGAGAGTTCTCCGGGCCAGGAAAAGGCCAGACCTCACTCCAGAGCCAATGGAGTGTGAGGCTTCAATACCTCTGGAACCAGCAGAGCAGCTGGATTACCCTGAAAGCATGGACCTGGATGAAGGGTGTATGCCGGAGACCATTATGGGAGAAGCCATGGATGTGGGCTTGACAACTTGCCAATAAACACTGCAGGTACGAAGCTACCCAGAAATAATAGTGAGGAAGAGTTTAGAAGAACTAAATGTTGACTGTTTGTGAGGTACAAACAAGCTTGGAGCAGTACTGCACCAGCTTGATTGTTTCACTACCCTGCAGCTGTGCAGAAGCTCAAGGGGAACTACAAGACTGTGAGCTAATCAGGGCTGACACTTGAGGAGCCTACAGTAAGGCTTAAGCTTTGTTTTTGGTTCCTGCTTAAAGTTTACTTTATAACCACAAATGCAAATACCTGGTGAAGAAACTGGACTGTGTTGATGGGTAAGCCCAGGACTCCAGCTCACGGCTTGATAATTTCTTAAGAGAGACTACTTGTGCTGTGTTTTTGTTTAAGAGACTGTGGGGCAAAGTAGAGAAAGCACTAAGACCTGGACTGGAATTATACTTGACAGAAAGCTTGCCGTGCTTTCACCGGATCAGGTGAAAGTTAAAAGGATTTCAAAATTTTTTTTTTTTTTTTTTCCCTTTCTTTGCCCTGTTTTGGAGAAGCCAGGAAACTTGAACTGTAATAACTGCTTATGTGGTTTCTAGTTGGTGTGTTAAGTGACTGATTAAACTTTACACATTATCTTTGGTTCAACTTGACCCACGGTGCTTTATTTTTGGGGCAAAGCCCGGATAGTGAGACACCAGTGAGGTCTCCCCCTTTGGGAGCCACATCAAGAGTGTACTACCCCCTATCTGGGGTCTTCTTAACCATACCAAGACCCCGGTAGGTGACAATACCCACGTATTGGGGGTGGGGGGTAATATATATATTTATATTTATTTTTTGGGATTTATTAACTGTCTTAATGAAGAGATTCACCAAGGTGATGTGGAGAAGTGTATGGTGCGGTGGTTGGCACTACAGCCTCAGCACCCTGGGGTTGTGGGTTCAAACCCAACGCTGCTCCTTGTGTCCCTGGGCAAGTTACTCAATCCTCCACAGCCCCAGGTACAATAGACAGATTTTGAGCCCACTGGGACAGATAGAGAAAATGCATGAGTACCTGATTGTAAAACCACTTAATAATAATCTTATTTTTATATACCGCCAAAGCCATGATAGTTCGAGGCGGTTTACAACATGAGGTGCTGGACAATCAGCGAAGTAGTTACAATACAAAGTCAGCGAAGTAACAATGCAAAGTCATCGAAAATAAGGTACAGGTTGGGAGGAGAGATACACTAGGTTCATAGATTACCATCGGTTAAACAAATTCGTTTTTATTGATTTTCTAAAATTGAAGTAAGATGAGGAGTGGATGATGACGTTAGCCAGCCAGTCGTTCCATTTACCTGCCTGGGAGGCAAGAGTTCTGTCCAGGAATCTTTCGTAGCAGCAGTCCTTTAACGATGGAAAGAAGAACAAATGAATTCTGAGTGTGGACCTAATAGAACTGTCCAGATTAAATTGAGAAACCAGGTACATAGGGGCCAGGCCAAAAATTGATTTATTAAAGGAAGCAAAGACAAGCTCACCCACCCAGTCCCTGCGGAGCTTAGCATGCTCAGAAGCGCTGAGGTGTGTCTCTTGAAGAAGCAAAACATCCACCTGTAGTTTCCTACAGTACTGAAGTACCTTACTACGCTTAACAGGAGAGTGCAACCCATCTACATTAAAGCTAGCAACCTTAACCCCAGACATAATAACCAGATATATCCAAAAAGCACAAAGAAGACCAAAGATCATACGGGAAGGTAGCACCAGCCGAGCCGGCGCTCCGTCCACTCAAACAAAGAATCAGACTGAACCAGATTCCCAGGATGCAACCCAGTCCCCAAACTACCCATCAACTCAACTGCCCACTTCCTCAAACAAGCCCCCCCCATACAATCAAAGTAGCCCTCCCCCCTCCCTCCCAACAACCCCGCCACCCCTTCCCCCATCCATACTGGCGACCACACCCCCATGTCCGTACTGTTCTATCTACAACTACGTAGTTATTGTTCTTCGCTTAGGTTGCCGTCCGGGTGGTTACCTACTTTTTCCCCGTTGGACAGGGCTTTCCTTTCCCTCTCGCTTGAATTTAATTCGCTATCGGCTTGGTACAAGCTAGGGAGAGACTGGAGACCTGCTGAGGTTTTTTTGTCCCGGATGGCAGAGGGCTGGAGCTCTGAGTTGGGTGAAGAGGTTACGGCAGATGAGTTGTCTCAGTGTTTTGTGGATGGTGCGGGGGCGACTCCTAACGTTGCTTTACAGGAAATTCATCTTAAGATCTTGCATAGGGCGTATATAACCCGCTGCGTCGGACATGCTATGGGCCTGTGGCCTGATGTCTTTTGTACCCGGTGCCCTGCTCTCAAGGGGACGCTGGTGCATCACTTTTTGGAATGCTCTTTGGTGGGATCGCTGTGGGTGCATGTACTTCGAGAGGTGGAGGATGTTTTGGGGCGCTCCCTGGAATGGTCGTATAAGACTCTGCTGCTTGGTGTCACGGGTCCCCTGACTGAGGCTGGTATTAGTGCGCCTCTGCAACGCTTTGTGCTGGTGGCTCTAGGGCTCGTTAAGAAGCTAATTCTACAGCACTGGGTGGGAAGTGTGTGCCCTACGTTCCAACAATGGAGAGCTAGTATGTCCCAGATGGCGGTATGGGAAAGGCAACGCAAGAAGGGTGCCACTAGCTGGCAATCAGTGGCTTATTTGGAGTGCTGGAACTCGTTCTAAGCTGGGTCGGTTTCTAAGGATGCAAGGGGGTGGGGGTGGGCGGATTGGGGGCGGTGGGAGGGAGGGAGGTTTGTTTTCTTGCTGTTCTGTTTAAAAATTGAAAATTGTGGACTTTCATGAGAGAGCTTTGTTTGATTGCTTGATCTCTTGCCTAGCTGTATTGCCTTTCTGATTATTGTTTCTATAGTGTTACTCCCTTTTGGCTTGGTTGCTGTTTGTATCTCTTGTGATTGGTTCCTACAATAAAAATATATTCAAAAAAAAAAAAATTGATTTATAGCAAAGGCAAAAAAATGTAAACAAAGCTCGTGCTTCCAAGGGCAGCCAGTGAAGTTTTTGATAGTAGGGACTGATGTGTTCCCATTTTCTCAACCCAAAGATCAGTTGAACCGCTGAATAGGCAGTACAAAACCTAAGAAACTTGATGTACAGCAGGTATAATTCAACATAGAACTTACAGGGGTCGATTTATTAAGGTGCGCTAAAGATTAGTGCATGCTAAGATGCCCATAGGAATATAATAGATGTCTTAACATTTAGCGCGTGCTAAATTGGTTAGCGCACCTTCATAAAAGGACCCCATCATTTTGTAGACAGCAAAACGGAGTAACCCCCCCCCAATATAAGCATAAATACGTTGAATGAAGTGTGCGCGCCCCTTCCCTTTCCCGTATCTCTTCAACGTTCCCGGCGCGAGCAGCAACCCCAAGCTGCTGCTCGCACCCAGCGTCGGCTCTTCCTCTGACATCACTTCCTCGGTGTGGGTCCAGGAAGTGGGGGAGGGGGAAGTAGCGGGGGGGGGGTAGGATGGGTCCCAGCGCACCACCAAGATGGCACCCGGGGTGGACCGTCCCTTCTTACCATGCCACTGGGGATAATATTCTTCTATGATCGATGCACTAGCACTGAATCAACCTTTTATTGTCTAGGCAGGGAATCATCATTTTGGTGAACAATTTAAACTATGGATGAACATTCATTATTTTAAAGGGACATGCTAATTGCAAGAAATTAACCAATTGATCGCTTAAATTAACCCCCTCTTCTATTAAACTGCGCTAGCAGTTTTTAGCGCGGTGAGCCGCGCTAAATGGCCCGCGTTGCTCCCGACGCCCATAGAGTTCCTATGAGCATCAGGAGCAGCGCGGGCTATTCAGCGTGGCTCTCTGCGCTAAAAATTGCTAGCACAGTTTAATAGAAGAGGGGTTACGTGTTGTTTGCGCATTGAAATTTATAGGGTTCAAGTTTCAAGTTCATAGAAACATGCATATCAAAATCACATGTAGACAGAACAGACTCGACTAATCCATAAACATGAGGTAAAATAGGGGAGAACTACAAAATGTATAGGACAAGAAACAATTATGGTCTGAATGAAGGGAAGGGAAGGGATAAGGAGACGATGGAAGACTAAAGATAAAAGGATTTCGATGTTAGCTGAGAGAATGCGTCTAGTAATAGTTAATATTCAATCCATTAGATATCAAAGGCGTCCCAGAAGAGAAAGCTCTTGGGGGAACATTTGAATCTGTCTAATATAGGTTCCTCCCTGAGGTAACTAGGTGATGAGTTCCAAAATTGGGGGGCCGTAACTGAAAAAATATCAGTTTGTCTTGGATTGATGACCTTCAAGGATGGAATAGATAGCAGATGCCGCTCGTTCGATCTCAAAGTCCTGGCTGATGTATACGGGATGAGTAACTTATCAAGAAATACTGGCAGTTCTGATGATTTAATTTTGAAAATGATCAAAGGGTCTGATATTCTGGAGGATTTAACTGGGTAGAAGAAGATGGTACCTTAGCAGCTATTTTGAAGAGGCAGCCGTGTTGAGGAATGAGTAGGCATTACTCTTGCCAGTGTGTGTGCCCTCAGATCATCAGAGAAGTGTCAAGTAGGCCTCAGGAGGGCCTCGGGGGGTGCTCAAGGCCAATCTTGGTTATCTTTGGGGGTGGTAGTGGTGGTGCATCAGAAGTGGAGTTATGCTGTTTCATGGGAGGGAGATCGAGGGACAGCTGTAATCCCTCTGGTGCTACCTGGAGGTTAGGTAAGTTACTAAAGTTAGGACAGCACCACATTGTCTTAACTGTAGCCAAGGAGGTAACAGGGCGATGAACGGCTTTTCAAAAATTGGCACTTTATCCGGTATTTGTAAAGCTTCCATCTTGGGGCCACGTCGGGAGGGCATCTGCAGATGCGCAAATGCAATGCAGTGATGTCTCACACCTGCGCAAATGCCCTCCCTACACAGCTCCAAGCATGAGAACAAGTTGAGGGGGCGGGGCTGGGGCGTGTCTTGGACAGAATGGGGCAGGGCTGGGTAGAACTGGGCGGGCCTGGGGGGTGGAGCCATGGGTACGGATGTTGCAATAGTAAAATCTGGTAACCCTATCAAAGTCTATTCTTTTGCTCTGACTGCAGCTGGTCTTTGCTGCTCCCCAGAAGCTGCTGACCTAGGCGACTGCCTAATCTAGCCCCATGGTTGAACTGGCCCTGTCCTATGTGCTTCCTTTTAACAGTCATTTTTTTTTTATACATAAGAGACATTTTAATTCAGTCTTTGAAATTTCATTCTGCCTCTCTGGCTGAAGACATTTAACTAGAGGTATTTGACTTTTGGCAAAGCTGATCTGTAAAAGTGTTCTGAAATGAGTCCAAATCCTTTTTTCATGCGCCCCACATCCCATTAGTTGCAGTTATTGTGACTGATGTCTGGTTCACACTGAGATATGGCACTTATGATAATGTGAGGTTGTCATCCTTTCTTTCTAACACCTAGGCAGTGAATATATTCAACAGAAAAAAATAAAATGTTGTAGATCAGGGGTCTCAAAGTCCCTCCTTAAGGGCCGCAATCCAGTCGGGTTTTCAGGATTTCCCCAATGAATATGCATGAGATCTATGTGCAGGCATTGCTTTCAATGCATATTCATTGGGGAAATCCTGAAAACCCGACTGGATTGCGGCCCTCGAGGAGGGACTTTGACACCCCTGCCTTATTGGGTCAGACCAATGGTCCATCAAGCCCAGTAGCCCGTTCTCGTAGTGGCCAATCCAGGTCCGTAGTAGCAAGATTCCGGAACCCCAAACAGTAGCAACATTCCATGCAGAATCCCCAAACCAGGGGCCTCCAAAGTCCCTCCTTGAGGGCCAAATCCAGTCGGGTTTTCAGGATTTCCCCAATGAATATGCATGAGATCTATGTGCAGGCATTGCTTTCAATGCATATTCATTGGGGAAATCCTGAAAACCCGACTGGATTGCGGCCCTCAAGGAGGGACTTTGAGATCCCTGTATGTAGATCGATAACATGCAGATTTTTCATGAACCGGTTGGGACTAACTGTGAAGCTTGGTGTCAACAATGGAAAAGAAGACCTGGCCGGCCTTCCCCTTACTCTCTGAAAGTAATTTTATAACAGCGGATCATAGTAACATACAACACCCCCCCCCTCCCCCGCGATATTCATCCGGCATCAGGATGCAAGGTGGCTACCCAATGCCGGCAGTCAGACCAGATATTCAATGATAGGCTGAATCCAGCAACTGGAATGGGATATCTGGTTTCGTTTTTGACCGCATCAACTTAGCTCGTTAAACGTTTTAACTGCAAAACATAACTGGTTTGGCGCTGAATAACTGGATATTTCACACAATATAACTGGTTAGAGGTTAGCTGATATCCCAAATTGGGTCTTATATGGATGTTTCCAAGAGACTTGAAGAATATATATAGCAAAATCATACAGTTTAGATGACTTTCTTTCATCAGCAGTTCTCCAAAGCAACTGCATTGTGCGGCTGCGCTCGCCTCTAGACCAGTGAGTCCCAACTCTGTCCTGGAGGACCACCAGCCAGTCAGGTTTTCAGGATAGCCCTAATGAATATGCATGGAGCAGATTTGCATGCCTGCCACCTCCATTATATGCAAATTGATTCACATTGGTTGCCTATCAACCACCGTATAATTTACAAAATTTCTCTATTAGTATTTAAAACATTAACTACGTATGAACCACAATTCATAGATAGGTTACTCATTCCTTACAATGCAACACGATCCCTCCGCTCTTCATCACAAGGACAATTAATGATTCCATCCTTGAAGATAATTGGCACCAGACGGTATGACATATTTTCTGTAATGGCCCCCCAAACCTGGAATAATTTACCACTATATATAAGAGAAGTTAAAGATCTTAATAAATTTAAAACTATTTTAAAAACTTTCTTATTTAAAGACGCTTTTAACGTTTAAAAATGCATTATATTTAATTTTTTTATTTTTAAAAAAATTACTATTTATCCAATTTTTCACATTCCCTTTCCGTATGTCTTTTCCTACCCCCCTCTTTTTCCATTTCTTGATTAAATATTGTAACTATTCCCTTCCATTTTTTTCCTTCCTTATGTATCATGTTAGTCTGTTTTGTCTGTTTGTATCTGAACCTCATTTAATGTTTTACTTTTAAAATCCTACTTATTTTATATAAATTGTTAATCGCTTAGCTTGTAATAAGCGATCAATCAAATTTTAATAAACTTGAAACTTGAAACTTGAAATCTCTCTCGTGCATGTTCATTAGGGTTATCCCGAAAACCTGACTGGCTGGTGATCCTCCAGGACAGGGTTGGGAACCACTGCTCTAGCCCATAACGGTAATGTTTTGAAATAAGAATTCTATGAGGGGCAACGCTGGTTATTGCCCCCTGAGGAAGATCTGCTTTGGACAGATCGAAACGCCCGTTTCTCCTGTCAGAAGGGCATTGGGAGTTGTACATTCTCAACTGGCTCATGGGTTATACCATTTGAGATAAGTGTTGCTTTCCCTCAACACATATAATTTGAGGGTTTATATGTAACATTTTCCTGACTAGTGGTTTTTTGACCTTTTGGTTTTTCATTATTATACAATATATTATGATAAAACCCTAGCCGCGCATGCGCACTCAACTGCGTGCTTCTGTGGTCTCTGATCTGTGAGATGTAGGTCTGTGGCCGCAGGAGTGCGCGTGCGCGAGTCCCCAGCCTTACTGCTTCCCAGCCGCCAGCGTTGGACTCCCTGCTCTCCAGATCGCGGTGTCGGCTCCTCTCATGAGCCGCACCAGCGTCGGAGAAGGCTTCCGACGCTGGCGGGGATCGAGAGGAGCCGCTGCGACACTCGCCCAGAACAGGCAAGACCGCGGGCTGGGCAGGGAAGCGCCGAAAGAGACTCTAGCTGCGAGCCGCTCAGTGGGACCAGGCAGGCAGCCACGCGAGGGAGGGAAACAGAAACAAAAAAGGGTACGTGCAGGGAGAAGCTAGGCCTGCCTGCGGGAAACACGATAAGGGAAGGGGGGTCCTTGGAGCAGGCTACACCGCGGGAGGGAAGGGGGAGGGGCCAAAAGGAGCAGGCCACATCGTGCTAAGAGTAGGGAAGGGGGTGGGGGAAAATGCTGATACTGCTGCACAGGGACTTGGAGGGGAAGGGAAATACCTGCTGCTGCACAGGGAAATGGAGGGGGAGGGAAATGCTGTTGCAGCTGCACAGGGAAATGCAGGGAATGAATGACACACAGACAGCAGGAGGGAGGGAGACAGAAAGAAAGGAGGAAAGACACAGGGGTAGGGAGAGGGACAGAAAGACAGAGAAAGGGGGCCAGGGAGAAAGAGAGACAGTGGGAGGGAGAGAGACAGAAAGACAGACATACATATATTCTAGCACCTGTTTATGTAACGGGCTTAATGACTAGTACAATATATTTTGATGATACAGCTCATGAAGCACACACCTGCAGATGTGGTTCTGTAGTTTTTGACACAAAATAGATGAGGTAGGTAGGATGGGACGGGCGTAGGTGATTAAAATTTGGAGTCAGGATGTGCACCTGAAATAATATGGAGATTATAAGAGGGCCTATGATCTGATTACCCACAATTATGCTACGCCTGTCTCTTACCACAAGTAAATCTATAGTTTAGAAAAAGATAGTAGCTTATTTTGTTTCATGTGGGAATAGCTAACATTGAAGACAGACATACTTAACTTAGCCTGCAGTAGGCCTTTTTATATATTCTTCAAGTCTCTTGGAAACATCCATATTAGATCCAATTTGCTCTATGCCATATATCATACTGGATAGGATGATTATACAGTAATATGCTAATATACTAATATTCAAGATCCTACATGGCATTCTTCCTCCCCTAATCCCACTAGCCTGGAATTCTTCGAGACCTGACACTACCAGATCCGCCCACAAA
Source organism: Geotrypetes seraphini (assembly GCF_902459505.1). Classification (NCBI taxonomy): domain Eukaryota; kingdom Metazoa; phylum Chordata; class Amphibia; order Gymnophiona; family Dermophiidae; genus Geotrypetes; species Geotrypetes seraphini. The sequence continues at coordinate 173,491,851 of NC_047091.1, read as the reverse complement.
CTCAAACTATCTTTCCCCTCGTTAAAAGGCGTCATGTATGCAGGTAAATTAGGGAAATCCCTTTTCTTCAAATTCACTGAGCTTTGGAATAACCTCCCTGCCCCGTTGTGGAACCTAGGCTCATTCCAATTATTCCGAAAGCATCTGAAAACCTGGCTTTTCTCCAAAACGTAAAGCTATCTATTTAAAATGTAACGCTAGCTATCCTCTTCATAACCTCTAATTTCTTATTATGTCCTTCCCTCATTTATTGAATTTACTTGTAAACTGTGTCGAGCTCTATCTTTATGGAGATGATGGAGTATACAAACTTAAGGTTTAGTTTAGTTTAGTTTACAGTAAGGAAGTTCTCTTCTTCTTGGTTAACCACAGATATCCCAGCAGGAGATAACTGGATCACATTAACCCTTTGTTCATTAGATTTCTTTGGCTGCCTATCTCACATCAAAGTCGATTTTAGGTCTTATGTCTAGCACATATATTGCTATGGGAAAAACAGACCCCTTATTTGCACAGGTAGACAACTTTTTGAATGCCATCGAGGTGCCTTAGATCTTTGCAAGATATTAGGCATTGATACCCCTGCTTACCAGAGTGCTTTGGGCAGCCACGAGAGAAAGGGAATATTTTTGGCTAGCCCCATCATTATGGAATGCACTTTCTTGAGAGACAAGAGGTGAATCATTGCACTGGAAATTCAGGGCGATCCTGAAATCGTATTTCTTCAAATGGGCTTTTCATTATGACCAATGGTGTCTTTTTAGATGACTTTTATTGTATGATATTGGGACAGCTGCTGCCTTCAGGAGGAAATAAGTGCAGTGTTTTCCCGAAAATAAGACAGGGTCTTATATTAATTTGTGCTCCAAAAAACGCTCTAGGGCTTATTTTTGGGGAATGTCTAATTTTTTTTTTTCCATGTTACAACAATCATCTCCCCCTTCCTCTCCTCCACCCCAATTTTTCCTCTTTCTTTTCACCTCCTCTCCCCCTCCCCATGTGCAGTATCTTTCCTCGCCTCTCACCCATCCTCTTTTGCAGCAGCTCCGAAGCCTCCAAAAACAGTGGCAGTGCTCTGAACTAGCTGCTTCGCGCCTTCCCGCTGGGGCCGGACCTTCCCACTGCTGCGTCTTTCTATCTCTCCCTCCCATCCCTCTATACAGCGGAACCCCATCAAGCCTCACACCATGAGCCTGACATACCTCCACTCCGGAAGACTCCAAAACAGCAGTGGGGGGAAGAAGAGATGGAAGGGAGAGGCAGACAATTTCTGGAAGATGCACAGAAGAACAGAAGATGAAAGGAAGAGAGTGACAAAAAGATGAGGAGAGCTGAAACCAGAGAAGGTAAAGGTAGAAAAAAAATTCTATTTATTTATTTTTTTGCTTTAGGGGACATGCATCGCTGTTTCTGTGGTGTTGCATTGTTTGCAGGGTCCAGCTTCTTGGTGGTTTTATTTAACCTTTGTCTACGTATTTCTATTTTATCCCCCCTTTTACAAAACTGTAGAACATATTTTAACGCTGGCCGTGGCTACAAACTATACTACAGTTTTGTAAAACGAGGAGAGGTTAGTTTGTGATTACATATTCCATACTAGGTGAAGGTGTTTTCTGTGTTCTGTTTGTGTGAAAGACATGGTTCTTTGTTAGCGTTGACTAGCCTTGTTTAGCGAAATGCATCAGGCATGGTTCTTGGGAGCACCTTGAACTAACCTGATTTGAATCTCCTTATTTTCTGCCAATCTTCTTTTGTTTCAAGTTGGATTCTTTGGTGGACTGCTTGCCTTGTTGTTTCGTTGCAAATTAACATACATGGAGTGGAACGTACTAGAGGAGTTACAGATTTGGTTGTTTATATATATGGGTTACAGTTGGTTGACGTAGAGTGAGGCAGTTGAGAGGCGTTGTAAACCTGGTTATTAATATAGACTTATATTTCGGATAGTATTAGTGCTTTACAATATATTTGAACACTTTTATATACGTATGGAAAGGGTTCAGAGTTAAAGTCCTGGGCAAGGAGGTGGGAAGGGAAGGAAGGGGGGGGGGGATTTGTTCAGAGATGTTTGGGGGTGGCATAGAAGAAAAAGTGTGCACTGGTATACTAAGCTTTGTTTGTTTTGAATTAAAAAAAAAAAAAAAGAAAGAAATACAAGTGGAAATAACGAAGTAAATAAGAAAACAGATAAATGGGGGCGGGACATGGGCGGGGTGGGGGCGGCGCAAGGGCAGGGTAGTGGGGCCCAGTGTACTTGTGTGCCTAGGGGCCCTCGAAGAATTAATCCTGCCCTGTGTGCTAAAATAATTTATTTTTGTGTGTAAACCAAAACAAGCCACTCACTAAACCATCTTATACCCCACAAAGGAATTTGCTAGCTGCAAGGGGTTCCAAATGGTTCTCTTGGCACTATATAAAGCATTGCTTGCAAGCCTGGCTATTCATTCTTCTTTTTCTAGGAGTGACTGCAAAGAGTTAAATTTATTTGTTTCGCAGGGCAAACTAATGGGTTTCCAATCTTTTGCTGTTTTAACAGCAGAGAGAGAGAGAAGTTGAGCACAGCGGCCTGATTAAGATTACTGAAGGGGAAAAGGATGGAACGCTTGTCTGGCCCTTCCTCCCCCTCCCTAGGTCACTGACTGTAAATCGGTCCCGCCTTTCTGGGCCAAGAGAAAAATACCAGTAGTCTGCCAAGCAAAACAATAGGTCTTTCCACTGCTGATCCTTGTCCAGACAGTCTGGGCCTAAGTCCAGCTCGGGGTGGTTTTCTCAACTCTCTGAAAGTGCTGGGATAAGCACTCATGCTTTCCCCCTGCTAGCGGTTTCGAAGGAGAGAAAGCAGAAGCGACAAAGAATAATGAAATAGAGGAATGTCTGTGACATTTTTTTTTTTCTAAAGGGGGGTGGGTGGGGGGACGTGGAGTTTTCAGTCAACCAAAAGACTTATAGGGTTCGTTCTAAGGCTAAGCTTGATTTCTTAGAAGAAGCAGCTAGATAAGAAAAACATTTCAGTCAGATGGAATACAGTATTCACTCTCAGACAGTCCAGCCTCACTTCTAAACTTTTCACTATTCCGCTCCTTAAAATTCATTTTTCGTCAATGGTTGGCTGGAGTTATATATAGAATCTGGCCCAAGATGATAATGTCAAGGTCTCCCCTTCCTGCAGCACCTTCCTCACTCACCAAGAGCAGACAACCTCCCAACTTCTCTGCACACACCCCCCTCCCCCCCCCATGCTATATGTCTAATATTTTCACTATACTTCCCGCTATGGGACTGTCGTGCTACCGGGGCTTGTGTGTATCTGTGAAGCCGAAAGATAAGCCTTCGGTAGTTTCACTACCAGCAGGGCCTCCCAAGGCAGACAGGTTTCAGCGGCAATGCCAGACGTACCACCCCTCTGGGCAGTGGCAGATGGGCAATGTTGGAGGTGGAGAATCACGTTTGATGCGTCAACGGCGATAACATTAATTTTATACTGTGCAGAACAAAGGCCCGGCAATCTACTTCTGTATTCTGCCACGAAAACTTGATATCATCAAGTCGCTAGAACTCGAACACGAGTCGAAGGCACCTAACACATGATGGATTCAAGTTCTTCCTATGTCCAGTATATATCACATACTATTCTGTCTAACCTCATGTGCTATTGCATTTCCCAAGCATCATGTGTAACTCCTGAACTGTACATCACCTTGAACCTAGATAGACACAGAGCGACCCAGAAATTGTAGATAGAAGTCTAGGATGATACGCAGGGCCGGATTTAGATGAAAAGAGGCCCTAGGCTATTCCACTTATGAGGCCCTTTCACCTCCCATTTTTAAGTTTGTAAATTACATGAGAGATAATAGAATACATCATTACTGTGATATATATCAATATGTTAAATGAAACATGTTGTTATTGGTACTAACCTTTATAAAAAATGTGACACGGATCTTGAGGCCCTAGGCTGAAGCCTAGTTAGCCTATTGGAAAATCCGGCCCTGATGATACGTAAGTTTCTTTTACACTGTTCTGCACAGAAGATCAAGGTTTTGAAATCTTTTCCCTAAAGTATTTGCTCCATGAAAACGAGGGCCTGAGATTCTGTATTTAGAATAAAAAAGATACTTTCCCTTAAAAATGTGATATGTGCATAGACAGCTGGGGTTTTTTTTTTTTTGTACAAATGCAGAGTGAATATTTTGGTAATCTCAGTGAAAGCGAACGGATATCCAGACCATTATTTGGACAATGATTTAGCTAAAAGATTGGTTTTTTGGGGTTGTTTTTAAAAATATATATATTTATTGAAGGAACATTGCACAGAAGAAATATGCAAAAGCCATACAAGGAAGATTCGTAGGCAGTACAAGTAACCCACAGTAATCAGCATAGACAAACTGAGATGCAAATCTGAACAGCTTCCAGGCAAGTTCCAATATTTAGTGATATGAAATCCCATCTCCCCCCCCCCCCCGACCCTTCCAACCCCCCCTCCCCCAACACGTCCCGGGACTCTGACCAACTCTAGAAAGAACTCCAACACTCCAAATAGGTCGTAGTGAAAGGTCACTTGGACACACAAAGTCAGAGGCGTGAAGAAAGTACAAGAGGTTTATTTACAGCATGCTGGACTCTAGTACAGTGAACAGCCTGCTTACTAGAGTGTTAGAATCAGGAAATGCATGGACTTTTATGCCCTTTTCACTACACATATGCAAACTAATACATGCAAAAACTACAACTTCTCATTTGTTACTTCTATAACTTTTCTACAATTATTATTGGTCCTAAGCCAGCACTTATGATAGGTTCAGGGCTACAACTTATAGTCCTATAGGAAACTAGCTCATTTCTCTGCTTATCTAAATCTTACAGGTCTAAATGTTACATGTACAGAAGGGCAGGGTACATCATGGCTCAAACTCTTATCTATTTAGCTTACAATGTGGTAAGGTAGGGACATACATTTTAGGCAGATGAGGTCAGTAGATTGTACACTGTTTTCAGCTATGTAGGCCAGAGCAATATTTTAAATAACAGTTAACCATTTCATGACCCTACAGTAGCATTTCAATTAGTTGCGCTCTTTTTACGCAGTCTTTCCCTAAGTACTCTGATTATATCTATAAATTCATATATAAATCCCAAACTGGATCTTCCTTTGCAGCCTGTACCTATGCAGGCCTCTGTCTGGAAAGATACTGTATATAATTGTCAAAGATCATTTAATCAGCCTGTTAGATTCAGACGGAATTAGAAAAGTATTAGCTTGGATTCTACTCCTACATGAAAACTGCGCCACTCTTTCCTTCCCCTCAAGACTGCCAGTGGAATGCTGTTTATATTCACTATATATGAGGGTGAATCAAAAAGGAAAGGCAATTGTTACATTACGCGATCACCGGAACAGAGCTAGCGAAATGCAACCTATGTACTCGTACATTGCCTGTTGGATAGTTCGTCCACGCACAGTGCAGCGCTCGGCCTTTAGTCGTGCGGCAGCCACGAGGCCAGAAACATGGACGCTCCGTCGCAAGATTGCACCGTCGGCGAACAACGGTGCGGTAGTGCGCTTTCTCTGGGCAGAGGGAGTGAAGCCTGTGGAAATTCACCGTCGGATATTGACTCAGTCTGGACACGGCACCAAGACTCAACAAAAGGTTTTATAAGTGGGTAGAAAGGTTTAAAGTGAGAGCAACAGGTCTAACTGACGAAGGTCGTTCTGGTCACCCAGCAACATCGCACCCCCAAGAGCACATGCTTGTTGAAGGCCCTCCAGACGCGGCTGGAGCTCGGGGCTTTCCATAACCCGGACAAACTGCCGGGTTTTGGAACGTCCATCCGGGGACCCGGACAGTCCTCTAAAAAGAGGACATGTCCGGGATTTCCCGGACTTCTGGTAACCCTAGGGAAGTGGGAGGAGGTCCCCTTGAGAGGGATCCCCTGCTGTTCAAGTAAAGCTCTGCAGTGGGGGAACTTCTCAGCTCCTAAAGTAGTTTGCCCACTAATATAGTTCACGATAAATAAATGATTTGGCTAGTCCCGGTGTCTAAGGATATCATATCTTGACACATCCCCCCCACCACCACCAAAAAAAAAAAAAGGTCTCAGCTATTTGAGGTTTCCCATGCCAGAAAACCAAACTTTTTTGGGTAACGCTTTGGCTTTGCACAGCACAGAATATTTAAGTGACTCATACAACCATCTTCCAAATATGTGTCCCTTTTGCATACCACCTGGAAGTCGGGATCTTTGGCAGAACGCAAATGGCAGGCCAGCATTTACTGTCAGCTGTGTTATTGATTCGAGAACACCCTGCATGCTTCTCAGTCATTTACGAAGAGCCGGCTTACAAAGAAATCATGCCAGCTACAAAGGGTGAGCAGAAATGGATCGAGGCCAGCCCGTGACCACAAAAGTGCTTTCTGAACGCTCACACAATGCAGTCGGAGCGATTGTCTAACAATATTACGCTTGGCAGTCATTCCTTCGACGCGAGTGCCAAGTCACTTGGAGCAAGACTTGAAGTCTGCCCTAACAGGTTTTCTCATTCCAGTGCATTGAGCTCCCCGATAAGCTGCTTTTCCCATTAAACTCAGGAGGGAATGCACCAAATTGAATTCAGAAATTTAAGACAGGTATAAATATGCAAGTTTCCTTGAAGTCTCCTTCAAGATTTGCATCGTTTTTATCCGGGATGTAAGCACTCTGCGTGAGATACATCTGAATGACTTTCCGAAAAAAGATCTGCAATGAAATATTTGGCCTGCCTGAATTATAGTAAATATGTTTTATCATTTGTTCCACTAGCAGGGCTAATGGTTAGAGTTGCTTTCTTTGTGCAATGCAGAGCAAAAACATTTCACAAACTGAAAATTAAATTTAGTTACAAATCATCCAAAATTCCTCAGTGTGTTTGATATTTATCATCTTTCTGTTTTTTGGGGGTTTTTTTTAACCAGAAATAACATTGGCTCCCAATACAGGCCAGGATTTAATTCAAATTATAATATGTTTGTTATAAGATCATGTTTGCTTTAATTCCTTCTTACTTAGGGTTACCAGATTTTCTGTTTGGAAAATCCAGACTCTCTAGACTCGCCCCCCAAGCCCGCCCAGTTCCATCCAGGATATAAACATAACATAAGAACATAAGCAATGCCTCCGCTGGGTCAGACCTGAGGTCCATCGTGCCCAGCAGTCCGCTCACGCGGTGGCCCAACAGGTCCAGGACCTGTGCAGTAATCCTCTATTTATACCCTTCTATCCCCTTTTCCAACAGGAAATTGTCCAATCCTTTCATGAACCCCAGTACCGTACTCTGCCCCATTACATCCTCTGGAAGCGCATTCCAGATGTCCACCACACGTTGGGTAAAGAAGAACTTCCTAGCATTTGTTTTGAATCTGTCCCCTTTCAACTTTTCTGAATGACCTCTTGTTCTTTTATTTTTTGAAAGTTTGAAGAATCTGTCCCTCTCTACTCTCTCTATGCCCTTCATGATCTTGTAAGTCTCTATCATATCCCATTTAAGTCTCCTCTTCTCCAGGGAAAAGAAACCCAGTTTCTCCAATCTCTCAGCTTATGAAAGGTTTTCCATCCCTTTTATCAGACGTGTCGCTCTCCTCTGAACCCTCTCGAGTAACGCCATGTCTTTCTTAAGGTACGGCGACCAATATTGGTCGCAGTATTCCAGATGCGGGCGCACCATCGCCCGATACAACGGCAGGATAACTTATTTCGTTCTGGTTGTAATACCTTTCTTAATAATACCTAGCATGCTGTTTGCCTTCTTAGAGGCCGCTGCACACTATGCCAACAGCTTCATTGTCATGTCCACCATTACCCCCAAGTCCCTTCTTGGGTACTCTCATTCAATAACATTCCTCCCATCGTATAGTTGTACCTCGGGTTTCTGCTTCCCACATGCAATACTTTACATTTCTCAGCGTTGAACTTCATCTGCCATCTCGTCGCCCATTCCCCTAGTTTGTTCAAGTCCCTTTGCAATTCTTCGCAGTCCTCTTTAGTCCGAGCTCCACTAAATAGTTTGGTGTCGTCCGCAAATTTTATTATCTCACACTTCGTCCCTGTTTCTAGATCATTTATGAATAAATTAAATAGCAGCGGCCCGAGCACCGAGCCCTGCGGAACACCACTCATGACCCTTCTCCAGTCTGATAGTGGCCCTTCACCCCTACCCTCTGTTTCCTACCCGCCAACCAGTTTCTGATCCATCTATTTACGTCTCCGTCCACCCCATGGTTCTTCAGTTTCCGGAGTAGATGTTAATGAGGCACCTTGTCAAAGGCTTTTTGGAAATCTAGGTATATGATGTCCATCCGTTTGTTAATTCCTTCGAAGAAGTGCAATAAGTTAGTTAGGCACGATCTCCCCCAACCAAGACCGTGGATAACTGAACCATTTAGGAAATTGAGACAAGAATTAAGACAGGCTGAGAGATTGTGGAGAAGAACAAAAGACGCCGACGACTATGAAAGTTGTAAGATTGGACTGAATGAGTATGTAACCTTTTGTAATGAGGAAAGGAATACGCTTTATAAGAAGAAAATGTAGGAAGTACAACACAGCCCTAGGGAATTATTTCACACTGTCTAGTATTTAGTTAATGGAAATGAAGAGCATAATGAGCTTATGTTTGATCCTAATGAGTATGCAGAATTTTTGATCGAAAAGATTGATAGAATGTTTATGACAACTATGCAGTACGATTTGGTGGAAGAAGATCGGAACGGCGAGACTATGTATGAATGGGATAATTTTGAAGTAGTGGATGAAGAAAAAGTAAAGAGAGTGGTTAAAGGATTGACACCAACAAGATCAATTTGGGACCCTTGTTCATCAGCATTGATAAGAATGGTAATTGATGATGTAGCAACACCGTTATCTAAGATTGTGAATAAATCTTTGCAGTTAGGAATAGTGTCAGACCGTTGCAAGACTGCAACAATAAAACCACTCTTAAAAAGACAGGATAACGATCAAAAGAATATGGCAAATTATAGACCTATTTCTGTGATGCCAGTTATATTAAAAATGATTGAGCAGGTTGTACTGAAGAAATTTGAGGAATTTGTGGACGAAAATGGAAGTCTAGATGTACATCAGTATGGGATTAAGTAGGGTCACGGGGTGGAAACCTTGCTATTGTCAACTTTTGATGTTCTCTGGAGAGGTAAAACTTTCTGTGTGGTTTCACTAGACATCGCCTCAACGTTCAATACAGTCAATCCCTTGGTCCTGTTGAGTAAATTGCAATGGAATGGTGTTGGCTGTATAGTGTTAAAATGGTTCCTATCACTATTAACAGATCGTAGGTTTGTGGTGAAGAATGGTGAGAGTACTTCCACAATACTTCCAGCAAAGAGGGGTGTGCCGCAAAGTTCGGCACGCTCAGTTTTTCTGTTTAATGTGTATATTGCGTCATTAGGAAAGGTCCTGATGGAATTGGATGTCCAATACCGTATTTATGCAGACAATATCTGCATTTTATTTCCTGTGGAATCAGGGATTGATTATGTACGAAAAAAATTGACAGAGTGTATGGATAATATAAAGGAATGGATGAATGAGAAGGTTCTGAAGCTAAATATACAGAAAACAGAATTGATGTTCATTGGGAATGATGAAGACCTATTGAGGGTGAAAGATGTGGAACTACGAGATACATAATTAGTTGTTACTTCTGGGATGAGATTACTATGTGTTTACCTTGATAGTCACCTGTCAATGGAGAATCACACATTGCATGTGATTAAGGGACCATTTATGGAAATGAGGGTCTTGACAAGAGTCAAACCTACAGTATGTTATCAATATTAGATTTTCAGACTGTGGTCCAAAATCTTGTTATCAGCAAATTATGTAATGTTCTAGTATTGGGCATTACAAAGGCAAGAATTCATGCCCCACAGGCAATACAGAATACAGCTGCCAGACTAATTACTGGGTGCATCAAAATATGATCACATCACTCCTGTGTTAAAAAAAATGACACTGGTTACCCATTGGATTTTGAATCAAGTACAAGATTTTGACAATAATACACCATGTGCTTTATGGTGTGGCAATGTGGTACTTCACCAAAATATTGAGAAGATATATTCCAAATCAAAATTTATGATCAGAATTGACCATGAGGTTGATTAAAAAAAGAAACCAGGATGTAAAATAACCAGCATGGCTGCTGTATCTGTAGCAAGCCCAAGACTTTGGAACTCAATGAAAGGAACATTAAGATTATGTACAGACTTTAAATCCTTTAAAAAGTTGTTAAAGACATGCCTACTTGTGAGATGTATTTGGGACAAATTGAAAAGTAGTAAATCACCTGGACCAGATGGTATACAGTACTCCCCTGATATTTGCGGGGGTTCCGTTCAAGGAACCCCTGCGAATGTTGAAAAACTGCAAATACGGTTTTTAGCAGGGGGAGACAGGAGAGGGCAGCCAGAAAGGCAGGAGAGGGCAGCTGGAGCACCGGCGAGTGAGGAAATCTGCTTTAACACGCAGCTCCTGATTGGTGAGGCCCGACTTTAGTACAGGAAGAGGCAGTTGGAGCACACAGTGAGTGATTTCCTTCATTCACCGGCGCTCCGGCTGCTTTCTCCTGCCTCTCTGGCTGCCCTCTCTTGCCCAGTCATTTGTGGTCAGAAAATGCCACGAATGACCGGGACCATGAATCGCGGACCGCGAATTCCCGGGAAAGCACTGTACATCCCAGAGTACTGATAGAATTGAAAAGTGAACTTGCAGAGCTATTGCTAGTAATATATAATTTATTTTATAATCCAGCATAGTACTACAGGGGTCCAACATAATGCCAATTTTTAAAAAGGGTTCCAGAGTTTTGGTGATTTGTCGCTGTGCAGTTCACTAGTTTGTTCTATTATATTTTCTAGACTTACGGCCTCTTTTACAAAGCCGCATTAGCGGCTGTGCTGCGCTAATGGCCTCGAAGCCCATAGAGATTTAAAGGGCTTCGGGGCCGTTGCCATGCGGCAGCCACTAGCACAGCTTTGTAAAAGAGGCAGTTAAAGTGATCCAAGTCATCATTATTAAAAAGGGCCTCTGGTGTGGGTATGTCCTCCAACATACTCTTTAGTAAAGATCGAGGCAAAAAAAAATTAGGTTTCTTGACATAACCTTATTTGCCCTAAACACTCTTAATTTTTTTTTACCCCTTGGTCATCTAAGAATACAGCCAACTTCCTCATGCTTTAGATATACTTGAAAAAAATTTATAGAATTAGTTCTCTCGGCATTTAATGTTCAATAATTTTTTTTCAATATGTTTTTTTTATTGAAAATGTTTTATATTACAGACATACACGCCAAACAAAACAACAGTGCAAAGTCAACAGCAGACAACACAAGAACCTCAATGTTGGTCCTTCACAGAGGCCTAAAGGACCCAACCCCCTCCCCCCTCCCCCGCCCAAAGGACTGCCCAACCCAACCCCCCCCCACCCCAGCACTCCAGTGTCAAAAGTTCAGGAGAAAACTTCTGGCTCTATGGGATGTTCAATCATTTTTATTGGCGGCAAAAATCCATGCAGGACTTACACCCTAAATGGTGCGATCCTAGCAAGGACTGTAGCAGAACGTGACTTGGGGGCGATCGTTAGCGAAGACATAAAGACTGCCAATCAAGTGGAGAAAGCTTCATCCAGGGCTAGACAAATCATGGGCTGTATCCATAGAAGTTTCGTCAGCCGTAAGCCCGAGGTCATAATGCCGTTGTATAGGTCCATGGTGAGACCCCATCTGGAATACTGTGTACAATTCTGGAGGCCGCATTATCAAAAAGATGTGCGGAGAGTTGAGTCAGTTCAGCGAATGGCCACCAGGATGGTCTCAGGACTCAAGGATCTCCCGTATGAGGAACGACTGGGTAAGTTGCAGCTGTACTCACTCGAGGAACGCAGAGAGAGGGGAGACATGATCGAGACGTTCAAATATGTCACGGGCCGTATCGAGGTGGAAGAGGATCTCTTTTTCCTTAAAGGACCCACGGCGTTAGCGGCTTTATCGCACGTACATTTTTAACGCGCGCTAACCCCCGTGCTAGCTAAAAAAACTACCGCCTGCTCAAGAGGAGGCGGTAGCGGCTAGCGTGGCCGGCAAATTAGTGCGCGCTAATATGCACGTTAAACCGCTACCGCGGCTTCGAAAAAGGAGCCCTTAATTTCTTTTCAAAGTATTTCTTGGCTGACCCTATTACTGTTTTAAATCTAGCTTGCTGGTCCTAATGCTTATTGCTACTATAGTGGCCCCCCGTGAATTCGCGATTCGCGGACGCAGTTATTTGCGGTATTTTCTGACTGCCTCTTCCAGTCAGAAAATACAGGGAATGAGTCCGCGAATCAGCCTTCTGCACGGCCGATTCCTCCTCCTCTCCCCCTCCCCGGAGCATACCGGGTATGATTCACTGCACCCGCCGGCGCTCCAGCTTCCCTCTCCTGCCTTTTTATAGACTCATGCTTATTACTTATATAGCGCTGTAAGGCATATGCAGCGCTGTACATTTTGACATTTATAGTCGGTCCCTTCTCGGAAGAGCTTACAGTCTAACTTGGACAGACAGATATGACCTAGGGTTGGGGATGCAGAACCCAAGGTGAGAGGAGTTAGGGGTCGAAAGCATTCTCAAAGAGGTGGGGCTTTTAACTGGGCCTTGAACACTGCCAGAGACGGAGCCCGCCGTAGGGATTCGGGCAGCTTGTTTCAAGCAAACGGCGCAGCGAGGTAGAAGGGACTACAATCAGAGAACGGAATAAAATGGCAGATACAGGCCACTCATTTTTTTTTTAATCTACTCTTTCCTTCCTAATCCAGGATCACAGCTTTCGTTTTGATCCGCAGCTCTGTCAATTTTGGCCACGAATTTGGTCTTGGAGGATGAAATGTATGGTGTCAGCATCTATGAGACAAACTTGGCTTTTTCTGTTGCATAGAGCGTTGTGGACCCCTGTTAGGTTGCAAAAATTAGATAGTTCTTTGTCTAATAGATGTTGGCATTGTCATCTGGAAGCAGGAACTTTAGATCATTTATTGTTTCATTGCCCATTTATTATGAATTTTTGGAAATCAATTTGGGACCAAATTATTAATTTATTAGATAACCCAGTGGCATTATCCTATGATAGTGTGATATTTGGTATGGAAATGAGAGCAAAAAGTCAGATTTCTGCGAACAACAATAAATTATTACTTATAATGACTGGTGTTGCCATTCAGCAAATTACATATAATTGGAAGGATTGGAGGAGATTAAATTATAACTTTTGGTGGAACTCTTTATGCCATATCTATAAAATGGAAAGATTTATTGCATTACAACGGGGTTATTTTAAGAAATTTCAGGATGTGTGGAAACCATTAACAAAATATTATAAAGATTGATTGAAATTGTTTCCCTTATATCTATCAATTTAAGATGTAGGGAGGGGGGTATTTTATTATTACATGTTTTATATGATAATGGATTATATGGGAGGGAGGGATGGGAAAGGGGAAGGGATAAGAATTTATGTGATGTACCAATGATTGTTTGTAAGTGATGTATTTATTGTTAATGTGAATGAATATATTTAATACTTAATGTAATTTTGAGAATGAATAAAGAATTAAAAAAAAAAAAAAATTTTCGCCACCACCAATAATCCTTTGCGCTCCATCCACACTTTCTTGAATATTAGGTTGTTTTTGCTCATTCAGAAAACTGTTCCATACATTCACCAAAATTTCTACACCTACAGCAAATATTTCCCGCGTTCAACACGTTTCAGTCTTCTATCACGGACACCTTGCTAGGAGGCTTAAAAAGAGTTTGGGGGATAAAATCAAGCCTGTATTTCCTGTGCTCTGTAGTATACCGTATTTTCACGTAGATAACGCACACCCGTGTAAAACACGCACACGGGTATAGCGCGCGGGGAACACAAATCTATGTAAAAAAAATTTAATATAGCGCGCACATGCGTATACCGCGCATGCTAAAACCTTTTTTCAATCCGATCCGGCATCCCCCCTATGAACCGGCATCCTCCCCCCCCCTCAAAGCCTAGTCCAGCCCGGCGCAGGAAGAAGGAGGATCTCTCCTGCACCGCACCGCCCAGCCCAGCCCAAACCAACCCAAACCCAACGAGGGAGGATCTTCGGGCACTGGCACTGGCACATCCTGTGCATTGGTGCTGGTGCCGGTGCCCAATCAGGTAAGACATGTTTTGCGGTGCTGGGGGGGGATGTAGGATTGCGGGGGGGGGGGGGGGTGACGCGAGCGGATGGGAGGATGCCGGTTCGCAGGGATGCCGATCGGATTGAAAAAAAAAAAATTGTACAACGCGCTCACGCGTATAACGCGCAAGGTTATGCACGGTTTGTAAAAATCGTATATAACGCACGCGTTATATGCGTGAAAATACGGTAATCTAATAGATAGGCAAAAAGGAATCATGAAAAAGAATAATACCCTGAAGAGAGACAACATGAAGTTCAAAAAAAACAAAAAAAAAACAACCCAGTCATAAAATCTGGTCCACCTGCCCTCCACCCATCAATCTCTGGGAAACACTTCCTATTGAAATGACAAGCTGAAAAATCAATTGCTAGGCAGTGAAATGCTTCCCTTTTGTCACCCCGGTCCCGCGGCTGACAGTTACCTTTCAATCCTATAATTGTGCGGTAACTACTGATTTTCATTCAATCATCTATTCACCCTGTGTATTAATGAAAAGAAAGAAAGGGCGAAGGGGGGAAAAAATGAAAGTGTGAGAATAGCCTGTAATAGCTGACAGACAAGGCTTCCCTATTCTCATCCGAGAGCAGGCTCTTATCAGCTCCTCGCAGTAACGTTTGCCTGTTTAATTCTTTCCCGTTTACAACTTTGTTCAGCCATCTAGGCTTTTTTCCCTTCTGGGATGGGGAAAAAAAAAATCACATTTTAAAAAGTGTAGCTGACCTTTTTTTCTTCTCTTTCTTTCTTTTTTTTTTTTTTTTTTTTTTCTGAAAAAGGAAGTGAAATGAGTGGATAAGGTACCAGCATCAGTAGTGGTAGATTTTAGTTTTTCTAGGTGCAAAGCGTGGTATTCATGTAGGCCCAAAAAAGATACAAGGTGAAAAAACAAAATGCTGCAGTTTTGCAGACTATAGTTAAGAAAATAATAATAAAAAATAATAATAAATAAAAATCATAAATCATCATAATAATAATAATAAATAAATAATAATAATAAACTTTATTTTTGTATTCCACCATACCAATGAGGTCTAGGCAGTTTACATCGAGAAAAGCTGGACAATCAGCTAATCATATAAATGCACCACATATACATATCATAAATACAATACTATTAAGATATAAATTTATCAAACACTTAGACATCCTAAACGCCAGGACCTGGGCATGTTGGCAATTGTTTGGAAAGTCCTCCACTTGTACACTTTTATGGACCGTGGAATGGCTGTCAAATTCTTTTGAGATCTTTTTAAATCCCTTACCAGACTTATAAGCTGCTATAGTCTTCTTTCTGAAGGCCTCAGACAGCTCTTTTGATCTCACCATGGGTGTTCACTCTCACCGCAGAAGTCATGAGCACACCAAACTAAATGTCTGAGGTTTAAGTAGGACACACCTCCTTCAAAACGCTGAGTAACGACGTTCCAATCATGTGCACCTGATGTGATACACCTTTGAGTGATTTAAGCCACTTTAAGTGGGAGGATATGTGGGGGTGTCCTAATTTATTCCTCAGTTAGAATACACATTTTTGAGGCTATCTTTTGTTTCATGAGTAAATCAAGGAAAAGTTTTGTTGTTTACCTGCAATTACATCACTTTCTTTTCCAGAGATACATTTAAAAAAAAAAAGATTTGACATCGATATGTGAACATTTCTTAAGGAAGAACTGAATAGTTCATGGGGCGTCCTAATTTTTTTCACATGACTGTACATAGATCATAAAAAATAATACAGGGGCACTACAAGTGCCCAGAGAAGCAGAGCAACCAATAAAATGAACAATGAGGAAAAAGCCTCAGATCTCAACCTCCACCCTACAGAGACAGGTGACAGGTATAGCAGGATAAAAAACCTCATAGGCATAAAAAAACCTCCTCATAAAAAAATTAAATTGGTGCTCTGTGCAAAGCAACTAAATCCTCTGAAATTTAAAAAAGTAACAAATAAAAACCTGCCACTTCTTTTTCTATAACCTCACCAAATTTCGACCTTTCTTCACTGAGCACACTACCAAAACCCTTATCCACTCCCTCGTCACCTCTCGCCTAGACCAGGGGTAGGCAATTCCAGTCCTTGAGAGCCGGAGCCAGGTCAGGTTTTCAGGATCTCCACAATGAATTTGTATGAGATGGATTTGCATTCACTGCCTCCTGGAGATGCAAATCGATCTCATGCATATTTATTGTGGAGATCCTGAAAACCTGACCTGGCTCCGGCTCTCGAGGACCGGAATTGCCTACCCTTGGCCTAGACCAGGGGTAGGGAACTCCGGTCCTCGAGAGCCATATTCCAGTCGGGTTTTCAGGATTTCCCCAATGAATATGCATTGAAAGCAGTGCACGCAAACAGATCTCATGCAAATTCATTGGGGAAATCCTGAAAACCCGACTGGAATATGGCTCTCGAGGACCGGAGTTCCCTACCCCTGGCCTAGACTATTGCAACCTGCTCCTCACTGACCTCCCGCTCAACCATTTCTTTCCCCTTCAATCCGTTCAGAATGCAGATTCCCGGCACTTTCTTCGCCGTGTTTCGCCTCTCCTTCAGGAACAGGCCAGGTCTCCCACCGTGTTATTCGCGGTTTCTCCATATTCACGATGGCTTTTAATAGAAAACAGCTTATGGCTTATTATACACGTCTGTCCTGTTCTATTTTATTATATATTGGTTCCTGTTTTGGTAGGACGTTTCCTACTGTATTTTCATATACGGTAATGATGACTCTATGTACCAAGCTGTTACTGCTGTTTTTGATCACTGGTCATTGTTGCTTGTTTATTGTATTGTACTCATTAAAATGCTAATAAAAAATGATTGAACTAATAGAAAACAGCAAATAACATATGAAAAAGTTATTCGCGGTTTTTCCGTATTCGCGGATCTGTTAATCTCCTATCACAGTGAATACGGAGGGAGAAGTGTTGTCGTACATGGCTTAGCTGCATTAGAAAAGTCTGTCCCGCTGACAATGGCCAGCGTTTCATATCTGTAGCTGCTTCAGGGCGTGACACCTGTGTTGTCAGAAGCCACCTCGGTGGAGTCTGTCAGAAGGAACTCGCATAACTGGAATTACAGACCTGGCTGGATGGTTAACTGCAGTACATTGCCGAGGAGGAGTTCTAGGTTCGATTTCTAACACCTATTTATTTATTCATCACACTTTAGATCCCCATAAAATTGGTAGAAACCATTCAATGCGGCAAACTACCATAAATGCATACAATTAGCATTTAAAACAGGCACAACAGAACAGAAGGCATGTGTTCTTCTGTTTTTCGAACCAGCTGAGGCTTGGGAATCTTACAGAGGTGAAATTTACAAGCCACAAAGCAGGGCCTCTAATTCCTTATGCCGATGACATCCAACTAATCCACCCTCTCAACCCGGAAAATTCAGATGAGATAAAAATTATCAACGACAAACTTGAACTAATAAAAAACTGGTTAAATAATAATAAACTGGCTCTAAATACTCAAAAATCAAAAACAATGCTTTTTACTTGGAAAGGAGATATAATTCAAAAAATACCATTCATAATAGATAATACTCTACTTGAATCAGTATCTCAATTGAAAATTCTAGGAATATTAATTGATACAGACCTTTCATTTCACAGTCATATAAGTGAAATAGTTAAATCTTGCTTCTACAGATTGCGGCTTCTCCGATCTATTTCCTCCTTTCTAGATTCTAAATCAATCAATATACTAGTACACTCACTGATTATCTCAAAACTAGATTATTGTAACTCTCTTTTGATTAACATAACCCAAAAAGAAAAGAGACGGCTCCAAATAATCCAAAACACCGCAATCAAGTTAATTCATAAAGCAAAAAAATTTGATCATGTAACCCCACTTTTTATTAAATCACACTGGCTCCCTATCTCTCATCGAATCACCTTTAAAGTTATATTTTTGGTTTATAAAACATTAATCTTCAATGAACCTCTATTCATATCAAAAATGATTGTCCCTTACAATTCTTCTCGTTCCCTACGATCGTCTTCAATGAATCTACTTTCAATCCCGTCTTTGAGGGTTATCGGCACAAGACGAAATGATATGTTTTCAGTCGTAGCACCTTCCTTGTGGAATGCCCTCCCAAATTTTATTAAACTTAAAAAAGACATCACTTCTTTTAAAAAAAATTTAAAAACATATTTATTTCAAGATGCATTTGATTTATAACAAATATATTCCAATTTCCTGCATTTTCATAACAATTAACTAAAATTTTTTACATTTCTATCCCATTCTTACCTAATGTATTTCCCGTTTTATGTAATTTCACTAAACATTACAATTGTAACTTTTTCCCCTCTTACCCACTCATTCATGTATGTCCAATCCCTCTGTCTAATGTATTGTCCTACAATATTAAATGTATTACCAAAATCTGTTGGTTTTTAATATGTACATCGCTTAGATATTGTAATAGGCGATCCATCAAATGTAAATAAACTTGAAACTTGAAACTTCCCACAGCGTGTATCCTACAAGGGGACATGGCCTTGGACAGACATGGGCGTGTCAGAGGTGGTGTGAAACGTTACACGCCCAGTTCTAGAATACTGGGTAAGTGCACCTAACCTGGGTGCCAGCATTAGAGAATGACACGGGGGCAAATTTTTCCCCGTCCCATCCCTATGAGATTTGTCGCTGTCCCTTTCCCTGCCTCATTCCTGTAAGCTCTAACTTAACCGCACAAGCCTCGAACACATGATTTTAAAGTGCTTTGAGGCTTGTGCAGATGAGGACGGAGCTTAGGCGTTGGTGGAATGAGGCATTATGACATCACACTCTGAGCTCTAGAATATTGCTACTTATAGTTTTAAAGTGTTTGAGGCTTGTGCAGATGAGGACGGAGCTTAGGCATTGGTGGAATGAGGCATTATGACATCACACTCTGAGCTCTAGAATGTTGCAACTTATAGTTTTAAAGTGTTTGAGGCTTGTGCAGATGAGGATGGAGCTTAGGCATTGGTGGAATGAGGCATTATGACATCACAATCTGAACTCTAGAATGTTGCTACTTAGGATTTTAAAGTGTTTGAGGCTTGTGCAGATGAGGACGGAGCTTGTAGGAATGGGGCAGGGACAGGAAAAGAACTCGCTGGGATGGGACAGGAAAATGAGTTCCCGTGGGGATGGGGAAAATTTTGTCCTTGTGTCATTCTCTAGCCAGCATTTACACCAGGTTTCACCAGCTCTAAGTCTGGTATGGGGTTTGCGCCAAAAGACATGCATGAAGAGATTGGAAGCAGTGGCGTACCTAGGGTATATGGCACCCGGGACCCATCATTTTTTGACACTCCCCCATCTATATGAAAAATATGATTTTTAGTAACAATCCACATATCGCACAAGAGTGTACCTAGGAAAAGGCAGCATCTTAAACACTGCAGTGAGCACTAGAACACCAACATATACATTGTAAAACTAAACAAGCCAGATCCCGCACAGTCAATTGATCCTGCAGTCAATGCCAACTGAAAACTATGTTCTTTTCATACACACAGAACAGAGATACACCCTCGCCCAATATGGAATAATCACAAACTAAAAATAGAAATATGTAGACAAAAGTTAAACTGAACCGCCAAGAAACCAGACCCTGGATACAATGCAACACCACAAAAACAGTAACACATGTCCTCTAATACAGTGCAAAATATAAAGACAGTAGATGTAAATTTGAAAAAACTGATACATAACAATCACCACTTTACAAATTAACAAATAAAAATAAAACAAATAATGAGAAATAAAAAAATACCATTTTATTGAACTAATCCCCGTAAGCTCAGTCCCCAACCCCGCATACCACCGGATTCCATCCACACAAGCCTTGAATTGTTTATATTAAAGTATAAAAAGAAACAATATTCTGTTCAATTGTCAATTTATAAATCAGCGTCTTCTCCCCACTCTCTCTTCCCCATTTCCCTTCAGCGTCTTCAGCCCACTCTATTTCCACTTTCCTTCAGCGCACGCACATAAAAACAAGCAAGTAATTTATATCATTTTCATTCTATTCATTCATAGAAATTAAAGTCTAAATAATGGCAGTCACATAACAAAACATGATTTTAGAAAAATAATTCCCTGCACAGTCAAGCCTGCAAGGATTACTAGATGTCTTTCAGCAGCTCCCCTCCCTCCCTCCCCCTTACCTTTGTGGCCAAATCAAAATGATCTACCAACAATAAAATTTTAAAAACACAAAGCACGCTGTACGCAGAGAAAATGTTAATTATCATTTATATTCCGTGGGTTTTCAAAGAGGTCAAGGCAGATGACTTTATGCAATGTCACCTCAGTAACAACTATACAAAAATAGACAAGTATTCCCCCTCCCTTTTTACTAAAACGCGATAGCGGTTTTTAGCGCAGGGAGCTGCGCTGAATGCCCCACTCTGCTCTCAACGCTCATAGACTCCCTGCGCTAAAAAACGCTATTGCGGTTTAGTAAAAGGGGGCCATCGTGCAAAATATAGACAGCATATATAAATTCTCAAAGCAGACACATTTTGATCACTAAATTGAAAATAAAATCATTCTTCCTACCTTTGGTAATTTCATCAGTCTCTGGTTGCACTTTATTCTTCTGACTGTGCATCCAATATTTCTTCCCTTCTTTCAGCCTCCTGTATGCTTCCTCTCCTCCAGACCTCATTCCCTCCCCAAACTTTTTCTTTGTTTCACCCTGCCCCTTCTTTCTTTTTCTCTCTCTCCATACCCCCTTTCTTTCTGTATGTCTGTTTTGCTCTCTCTCTCCGTGCCCCATTTCTTTCTTTGTTTCACCCTGGCCCCTTCTTTCTTTCTCTCCATACCCTCTTTCGTTCTGTATGTTTGTCTTTCTCTCTCTCTACGTGCCCCATTTTTTTTTTGTTTCACCCTGCCCCCTTTCTTTCTTTCTGGCTCCCTGTCCCCCCCCTTTCTTTCTTTCTCCCTGCCCTCCCCTATGCCACCACCATTGGGAAAATGCTGCCACCGCCACTGGGGAATAGGCTGCCACTGCCGCCATCGGTAACAGGCCAGCGCTGAGTTCGCCCTGCTTCTCTTCTCCGCGGGGCCGGTCAACTCTCGCCACCCGACGTCAATTCTAACATCAGAGAGGACATTCTAGGCCAGCCAGGCAGCGATTGGCTGGCCCAGAATGTTCTCTCCGAGGTCAGAATTGACGCGGGTGGCGAGAATTGGTCGGCCCCACAGGGAAAAGCAGGGAGATCTCGGCGCCGGCCTGTTCCCGATGGCGGTGGTGGCACTCAAGTGGCTAAAGAGCTGCAGTTTGCGGCCTAGGGAGAACACTGGAGGGTGGCCAGCTGTGCACTCCCTTGGGACGTAAACCCGGGGCGGACCGCCCTCCCCCCCCCACACACCTTGGTATGCCACTATCTGTACCTCACTCCCTCCCTAAGACCAAAAATTCTCCTTTCTTCTATTCCCCATGTACACAACCATCTCTTTCCCTCCCTTCCTCTCTCCCAAGTCCATGCCTTCTGTGTCCAAAAACCCATTCCATCCCACATCTCAGCATCTCTTTCCCTCCCTTCCTCTCTCTCAAGTTCATGCCTTGTGTCCAAAACGCACTCCCTCCCCCCTTTTGTGTTCCGCGTTTGCCTCCCAGCCCATCTTTGCAACTTTCTCATCAAAATGGAGCTCGAGCCGCGAGGCTTGTCTTCTGTTTCCTGCTTGCCCTGCCGTGCACAAATAGCCGACCGGAAGTATTCTCCGACGTCAGCGCTGACGTCGGAGGGCAGGCTTTTCATAAGCCCTCCCTCCGATGTCAGCGCCGACATCGGGGAAGATTTCCGATTGGCTATATGTGAGCGGCAGGGCAGGTAGGAACAGAAGACGAGCCTCGCGGCTCGAGATGTATTTAACTCCGCGGGTCCCCCGTCCAGCTCTCTCCTGTGCACCCCCTTGGGGTGTGCACCTGGGGCGGACCTCCCCCCCCCCCCAGGTACGCCACTGATTGGAAGACCTGAATATGTATCCTCTAGAGGAAAGAAGGGACATGGGAGGTATGATTCAGACGTTTAAATATTTGAAAAGTATTAAAATATAAACATTCTTTTGCCAGAGAAGGGAAAATGGTAAAACTATTTATTCAATTTTCTATATTGTTCTCCCAGGAGGGCTCAGAATGGTTTACATGAATTTATTCAAGTACTCAAACATTTTTCCCTGTCTGTCCTGGTGGGCTCACAATCTGGGACAATGGGGGGATTAAGTGGCCGAGGGTCACAAGGAGCAGTGTGGGTTTGAACCCACAACCTCAGGGTGCTGAGGCTGGAGCTCTAACCATTGCACCATACTCTCCCCTAGAGAGCATGAATTGAAGTTGCCTGGTGGCAGACTTAGGAGTAATTTTAGGAAATTCCTTTTCACAAAGAGGATGGTAGATGCCTGGAATACCCTCCCGAGGGAGGTAGTGGAGATGAAAATGGTGACAGAAATCATAAAAGCATGGGATGAACACAGAGTATCTCTAATTTGAAAAGGAATGGAAAAAAAACCCCAAAACTTAAATGGTTGCATGTGTGTTTGAGGTGTCGAGTGGTACTTGGATGGCGACTCCGCCTGTAAAGAAGTAAGGCTGGTTCTGGGCAGACTTGCATGTTCTGTGTCCTGTATACGGCAATTTGGTTTAGGATTTCTCTTTTAAGAAATTATCCAAGCCTTTTTTAAACCTTGCTAAGCTAACTGATTTCACTACATTCTCTATCAATGAATTCCAGAGTATATGACTTCTGTGTGCAGTTAATGCAAAATATTAATTACAGCTTATTAAAAGGTGGCTCTTGCATCTTCAAAGCCTGGAATTCATTTTTGGAATTGCTTATCAGAACACATCACACGTTATCTCCTGGCATCTCTACTGTGCTTAATAATGAGCTCAGAACTATTTGAAATTATTTAAATAGTTATTTGAATTATTCATTGAATGTCTAATTAAGTCTCTTAAAGCTCAATAAACAACAGAACAAATGGATTTTTTTTTCTAAATAATGTATTTGCATTACTAGTCACTACAAAAAAATTGAATGAATGTGACTCTTTCAAAGGCCTTATTCCCAGAGAGTGGCAGAATGACTTTTCATTGTGACATTTATAAGAGAGCAGATATAAAAGCAATTCTCAAATCACATATACAACTGTACAAAACTATAGAAATGATAAAACCAGCCTAAAGGAACAAGAAAAATCAAAATAGCATAAGAATAGCCTTATTGGGTCAGACCAAAGGTCCATCAAGCCCAGTAGCCCGTTCCCACGGTGGCCAATCCACGTCCCTAATACCTGGCCAAAACCCAAAGAGTAGCAACATTCCATGCTACCGATCCAGGCAAGCAGTGGCTTCCCCCATGTCTTTCTCAATAACAGACTATGGACTTTTCCTCCTGGAACTTGTCCAAACCTTTCTTAAAACCATCTACACTATCTACTCTTACCACAACCTCTGGTAATGCATTTCAGAGCTTAACTATTCTCTGAGTAAAAAAAATATTTCCTCCTATTGGTTTTAAAAGTATTTCCCTGTAACTTCCTCGAGTGTCCCCTAGTCTTTGTAATTTTTGACGGAGTGAAAAATTGATCTACTTATGCAAAATTTTAAATAGTTGAAAAGCAGAAGAGAATTAGACTGAATGCAGTAAGTCAGTGTTCTGCAGAATGTGAAGGGAGGGGAAACATTCCCAAAAGCAGGTTTTACCAGATTCCAAAAATAATACACATAATGTAAGTTTTAAATCTCCGTGGGCCCTTCTACCGAGGCTCACTAAGACATGAGCTCAGAATGTCCTAATGAGAGACTGTCGCACATGCTAAACCCATTTCAAGCCAGTATATAAGAAGCTAAGGGGGGGCAAGTTCAGGACTAATATCAGGAAGTTCTGCTTCACACAGAGAGTGGTTGACATCTGGAATACTCTCCCAGGGGAGATTATTGCAGAATCGACAGTCCTAGGCTTCAAGGGCAAACTAGATGCATATCTCCTTGAGAGAGGCATATAGAGATATGGTTGGCTATAGGGTAAGCCAGGTGTATACCTGGCAGGGCCTCCGCGTGTGCGGATCACCGGACTTGATGGACCGAAGGTCTGATCCGGAGATGGCGCTTCTTATGTTCTTAACATAAGAATAGCCTTACTGGGTCAGAACAATGGTCCATCAAGCCCAGTAGTCTGTTCTCACGGTGGCCAATCCAGGTCATTAGTAGCTTGCCGAAACCCAAAGAGTAGTAACATTCCATGCTACTGATCCAGGGCAAGCAGTGGCTTCCCCCATGTCTTAATAACAGACTATGGACTTTTCCTCCAGGAATTTGTCCAAACCTTTCTTAAAACCAGCTAAGCTAACTGCTTTTACCACAACCTCTGGCAATGAGTTCCAGAGTCCTTTTTTTAAAAAAAAATTTTCAGGTCATGTGCTAATGTGAGTATCAGCATATAGCACTAAAGACCCGATTCCAGAATCATCTATATGCTGATGATTCCCATATCTACCTCTCTACACCCTAGATTTCACCTAAAAATTCAAGAGAAAGTCTCAGTATTTTATGTTCAATTAATTGTATTGCACTGTCAAAGTTTGAAAATCAATAAAGATTTAAAAAAAAAAGTCTCAGCCTGTCTGGCTGATATTGCTGCCTGGATGTCACGGAAATACATGAAACTAAGCATGTCCAAGACTGAACTGTTCCTCTTTCCTCCTAAACCCTCTGCGGCCCTCCCTCCATTCTCCGTCTCTGTAAATAATACTGTTATCATTCCTGTCTCATCTGCTCGTAACTTTGGAGTCATCTTCGACTCTGACTTTTCATTTTCTACTCACATCCAACAGACTGCTAAAGCCTGTCGCGTCTATCTCGACATCACCAAAATTCGCCCCTTCCTCGTCTGAGCACAATACACAGACCCATGTCCACACTCTCGTAACCTCACGCTTAGAATACCGCAGTCTGCTTGCAACAGGTCTCCCGCTGAACCGCCTCCCCTCCCCTGCAAGCTGTATGAAACTCTGCTGCACGACTTATCTTCTGCCGACCTCTCACCACGCTCACCCCACCCCTCTCCTCAAATCGCTTCGCTGGCTCCCTATCCGCCTTCGCGTACAGTTCACACTCTTATTACCAACCGATAAGCAGTGGCGTAGCGAGGGTGAGAAACGCCTGAGGCAGTGAAGCCCCTCCCCCACTCTCATCTCTACCCCTCCCACGTCCACCCCAACCCCCCCCTGCCATGGGCACGCCCCCTCCCTTCCCGTCGGCTCTCCCGACGCGGTCACGAGGAGCACTTTGAAATTGAACAACTAGAGCTACAGGGAAAGGGAAGTGGGTGTGCGCGGTGAGTGGGGTGGAGAGGAGATGGGGTGCTGGGTCCTCCATTTATGATGTCACTGCCTACAATTGTGTTTATTCTGCAGCCCCCCAGTATCTCTCCTCTCTTGTGTCTCCGTATATACATCCCCCAAGAACTCCGTTCCTCAGACAAATTGCTCTTATCTGCACCCTTCTCCTCCACTTCCAGGCTTCGTTCCATTCATCTCGCTGCCCCGTATGCCTGGAATACACTAGCCGAGTCTGTCCGCCACGCCCCCTTCCCTTAGTCAAAAGTAGGCTGATAACCCACCTTTTTGAGACAGCCTTTGACTCATAACCCTACTCCTCTCTGCTCACCACCCTAGCCAGCAATTTGGCTACCTCATCGACCCTGGCATCCTATTTGCGTCTTGATTGTTTAGATTGTAAGCTCACTCGAGCAGGGACTGTCTCCTTTGTAGCTCTGTACAGCATGGCATACGTCTGGTAGCGCTTTAGAAATAATTCATAGCAGTAGGAGTAGTGTGAAGAGTTTCAGTCTTTGGGAAGCAGAGCTGAGCTTGTGATGTCATAATTCCTCATTCCACCAATAAGAGCCAACTTCATCAGTGATGTCACAATGGCTAGATTGTCCTGTACTCCCCTCTGCCCTCCAACCCAGCCAGCTGATTAACCGTTCCCCCTAACTGTATCCATGACATCCTGTTTGTCTGTCTTGGCTGTTTAGATTGTAAGCTCTTTGGAGCAAGGACTGTCTTCTTTGTGACTCTGTACAGCGCTGCGTACATCTGGTAGCACTTTAGAAATACGTAATTAATAGTAGTAGCAGTGGCGTAGAAAAGAGGAGGCAAGGGGCATCCTGTTGGTGGAGGTGCTGGCAACCGTGCTCCTTCCCCCCCCCCCCCGCCTCTTCCCATTACTCCCCTTCACTCACATGCCCCCCCTTCCCCCATACCTCTAGTTGAGGCTGTTGTTCACGGCGGTCAACAGCGTGCTCTTCGTGCCCCCGCCAACTCTCCCGCTGACGTCACTTCCGGGTGCCGCGCATAGGAAGCGACGTCATTTGGAGAGCCGACAGGGGTCGCAAGCGTTGTTGACTGCCACGAGCAACAACTTCAACTAGAGGTATGGGGGAAGGAAAGGGGGATGAGCGTGGCAGGTGGGATCGGGGAAGGAGCAGGAGGGCGGAGATGAGGGGGGCCGCCACTGCCACGGACGCCACTCACCCTCACTATGCCACTGAGTAGTAGATTATATATATGGCGCCTAAAATTGACTAGTGCGGCGTTGAATGCGATTTTATAAAAAAGTTAGGCGCACTTTATAGCATCACACCTCACGCCACCTAAGTGACCTTAGGCATCACTAGGCATTCTAACTTTTAGGCGCACCATATTTATGCCAGGGTTTTTCGTGGCCTACATACCTCCATCTAAGTTAGAGGCCTACTGACGCCTAAGTCCAAAACAGACGCCTACATACAAAATACGCCCACGATCTGCCCCCTAACCACACCTACTTTGTGGTAGGCCCCTTGGACTAGGCACTTACGTCAAAGAGTTAGGTGCCTACTAAGGCGCCTACATCCAATTAAGTGAAATTTTTGCCAATTATGGGTGCTAATTATCAATTATTGGCGCTGATTAAGTCTATTAAACAATTAAGGGCTCCTGTGTTAGGCTTTTTATCTCCGGCCATGGCGGTATTATCTCCAACGCTCATAGAATTCCTATGAACGTTGGAGCTAATACCATTGTGGCCAGCGATAAAAAAGCCTATCGCAGCTTTTTAAAAAGGGGGGGGGGTAAATTAACACAATACAAATTACCCCTCTCCGGACACAGTGACGGAGCTTGCCCAACATTGGGCTGATCAGCACCTACTGGTATCCACAGCAAATATGGCCATGGATACAAAATACCAGCCAAATTTTACCACAAAATAACACACAGGGGCCCTTTCACTAAGGTGCTTTGAACCCTAATGCGGGCTTAGCATCCCTAAAAAAAAAACTTACCATGAGATGTTCTAAAGCAGCCATACCCAAGCCAGTCCACAGAGCAAACCTAGTCCCATCAGGTTTTCAGGATATCTGCAATGAATATTCATGAGGTAGTGCATGCAAATCTATCTCATGCATATTCATTGTTGATACCCTGAAAACCCGATGGGACTAGCACCCCTCACTGGCGTCTCGGGGCCCTTCTGTAGGGCCTTCGCGCATGCACGGCCATCGAAGTGATGAAGTCACACATGCACGTGATGTCATTACGACGCCATCTGCGCATTTCCAGGTGCCTCGAGCCACAGCCACTAGCTTTAGTGTGCCGCGGCTTGAGAAAGTTTGCGGGACACTGGTTTATATTAAACTGTATCTTCTGTACCTGCACTGCCTCGGGTGAATCTCTTCATAACCCCCCCCCATAAACACACACACACAATTTTACAAAACCGTAGTGTGTTTTAAGCGCCGGCCACAGCAGTAACAGCTCCAACACTCATAGAATTCCTGTGAGTGTCGAAGCTGTTACCGCCATGGCCGGCGCTAAAAACTGCGCTCTGGCTTTGTAGAAGGGGGGAGGGGGGAAAGGTGGCTAATAAATCAAAATGAATAAACTGTGTGCAGTAGAACCCCCTTATGCTTTCCTAAGAAACACTCCTCAGTGGTTAAGCACAAGGATGCTTCTCTTGGGAAATACAGATATCCTTATACGAGATGTCTATTTGTTATTTTCTTCCACATATAGGGACAGTGCTAGCATGACTCAATATATAGCCACATAAAAAGCATCTGTATTTCTGTATGGATAGTGAGGAAGGAGAGGAGAAGTCCTGTAAGCTCAGGTGAAGACCCCTGAGAATTTCCCTGTTATAGCAGGAACAGGCCAAAGCAAGGCCAATACAGTTAAGACCTAAAATGGTTGCTGAAAAAGCAAAAAGTGCTCTCTGACTAGAAATTGTCAACTTTGAAAGACACTTCTGCTTTCTTAGAAGCAGAGTCAACCAGAAGGCACAGTTGGAGAGAAAAAACAATTCTGGTGAAAAATATAGTGGTATGATAAGTTTATGGAAGTTTCACAAGAAGAAAGACGAACCAGGAATACGAGTGTGCAAGAAGGCTAACCACAGAACTGAAAAGCCGTTAGGCCAAGTGCTCGAGGGAGGTTCTTGATATATTAAAAGGACATTTATGGGGAAATAAGGGTAGAATTAGATGGAAAAAGGCGTGATACAGTATCACTCAATTATGTTAACCAATCCATAGATTAATAAATGAGATAAGGACTATGATTAACCAATGAAAGTGTGAAATGTAACATGCACCAACATGGGCCAGAGCTGTCAGAATCATATAAAAGAAAGCTCTTTGAACCAAGGATTCAGAACTCATCGGCAGTTCTCCATCAGTCTGGCCAGCCTGGTGTATGCTCTATTACTCTGTATGCTGTGTGATTTGTTCCTGTAAGCTATTGCTATTTGATTATTAAACTCATTTTATTTGGATCAGCTTAAAGAGAGTCGAGTGGTCTGTCAGTGGAGGCCATAATAGCAGGCTCTTCAATAGTGGCCCGGGTGTCTTGACCTCAGGAAAATAGAAGGCTGAGTGGAGATATGATTGAAGTCTACAAAATACTGAGTGGGGTAGAACGGGTACAAGTGGATCGATTTTTTGCTCCATCAAAAATGACAAAAACTAGGGGGACACTCGATGAAGTTCCAGGGAAATACTTTTAGAACTAATAGGAGGAAATATTTTTTCACTCAGAGAACAGTTAAGCTCTGGAACGCATTGCCAGAGGTTATGGTAAGAGCGGATAACGTAGCTGGTTTTAAGAAAGGTTTGGACAAGTTCCTGGAGGAAAAGTCCATAGTCTGTTAATGAGAACAACATGGGGGAAGCCACTGCTTGCCCTGGATCAGTAGCATGGAAGATTGCTACTCTTTGGGTTTTGGCCAGGTACTACTGACCCGGATTGGCCACCGTGAGAATGGACTACAGGACTTGATGGACCTTTGGTCTGACCCAGTAAAGCTATTCTTATGATGCTTGGATGCTACCTTCAGAAATCTGCCTTACAACTATTTCTGGATGTTTAAAACGCACTTTAGTTTAGATTGTAAGCCCATTTGGAACAGAGAGGGAAGTTTAATGTGCCTTTAATACAATATATACAAACTGTGATCCGCGTAGATTTTAAGCGGAAGACAAATGTTAAAAATAAATAAATAATGAAAGGAAACGATTGAGGACACTGAGTTGAAAACAACATCTAAGCCACAACCTACATGGCGACAATTAGCTGTGTCCTAGCATGAACCATGGAAAATAATCTAACATCATTCAAAAGCAAATTAAAATGCTTCCTATTTAAAGATGCTTTTAACTGAAGTTTTACTTTATCTTAAATTTAATTTTAACTGACGTCTTAATTTTAATCTCTTTTTTACTTTTTTAAATTAATTTCCCTGCCCTTTTGTTCTTTCCATTAATGTCTCTTCCATTTACTATAACTATTGTATTTCTCCCCTCTTTACCTTGTGTGTCTTTTGTTCGTTCGTCCACAACAACTTTGTATGTATTATAGTTCGTCTGTAGTTTTCTTTTTTTCTTTAAAAAAAGTATGTATTAATTGTAATATTGTTTGTCTAAAGGAAAAATTTTTTTTACTCTGTACAACGCTTTGTAGAATCGATAAGGCGTTTAATCAAATAATTAAAATAAACAATAAACAATAAACCAATCAATTTTATGTTACATAGTAGCACTGCAAGAATTATCAGAGTGAGTTCAGCCAAACACTGTTAATCTGGAAATCTTCAGTAAAATGAAGTGATACAGCTTATAAAAACCACTTTTAAAGATATGTAAAACCATTGTTGGCATGCTACACAGCATCAGTGACTCATTTTCTGAGGCTTAAAATATAATATAAAACTCCTTCCTAGCACACTTTGAAAGCCTCGTGAGTTCATTTATCCATAAAGAAATAGAAGAAGACCTATGTAGTGCAAGGCTTCCTCTATAATATTACCAAAATCCGACCCTTCTTCTCTGAGCACACTACCAAAACACTTATCCACGCCCTCATCGCCTCGCGCTTAGACTACTGCAACTCGCTACTCTCAGGCCTTCCGCTTAGCCATCTCGCTCCCCTCCAATCCATCCAGAATTTGGCTACACGATTTATAAACCAAGAGAGCCGCTTTACTTCCATTACCCCTGCTCGTAAAGTCACTTCATGGGCTTCCCATCCATTTCAGACTACAATTCAAACTCCTCTTACTGAACTACAAATGCACTCACTGCCCCTCATTATCTCTCTGCACTCCTGCCCTCCTAAGTTCCCTCCCCCACTCCCCCCCATCCCCGCAAGCTCCGCTCAACTGGTAACTCCCTCCTATCTGTGTCCTTCCCTTCAATTGCTAACTCCACCTTCCGTCCCATCTGCCTTGTTGCGTGCCGTATGCTTGGAACAAGCTGCCCCGAATCCCTACGGCGGGGTCCGTCCTTGGCAGTGCTCAAGGCCTAGTTAAAAGCCTACCTCTTGCAGAGTGCTTTCGACTCCTAACCCCTCTCACCTTGGGTTCTGCATCCCCCAACCCTATATTGTCTGGCTGTGTCCTCTTCAGTTTTGGGTAGGGTTGGGACTATTGTGTCATCAGGCCAGTGTGGTGACCCGTTTGTGCACCCTGTGCTGTTAACATGGCAGTTCAAACACACTACACCAGGGGTCTCAAAGTCCCTTCTTAAGGGCTGCAATCCAGTTGGGTTTTCAGGATTTCCCCATTGAATATACATTGAAAGCAGTGCATGCACATAGATCTCATGCATATTCATTGGGGAAATCCTGAAAAACCGACTGGATTGCGGCCCTCGAGGAGGGACTTTGAGATCCCTGCACTACACTAAAGTGAAAAACCCGAACAACAACACACTAACCCCAAATGAAACTGCCTAGAAAAAAAAGGCAGAATATAATGGAGGAAAAAGACCTCAATAACTGCACAAGCTCAAGAGTGATCGTAACAAACTTCCAAAGTATAGGGACAGCCACCCTTGTAGCCAAGGTTTAACTTTATCAACATAACAGACACACACAAATATTTTTAAATGTATATTAATAAGTGTGGAGGGACAATTTTGATACGGTATCTAAATCCGAGTTTAGACATTTTGCGGAAGAAGCACAAAAATCCAGAACCAAATGTGCCCATTTTCAAAACTGCAAAATATCTTGCATGGGTTTATTTTTTTTTTTGCTTTGAATGGATGTGTTTGTGCTTTATGCATCTATCTTTTTGAAGAAAAAAAAAAACCAACCCAACACATCAAGACGCACAGAACAAACCATTGGGATGTAGGAGGGGCCAGCACTTTTACTAGACTGGCCACACAGACATCTCAGCAGAGCAGTGGGACACAGGGGGCACTATAGTCAACTTCACCTAACCCTCTATGGTGCACATCTCACCATAACCCTCTATGGCAGGGATAGTCCGGTCTTCGAGAGCCGTATTCCAATCGGGTTTTCAGGATTTATTATTATTATTATTTCCCCAATGAATATGTATGAGATCTATTTGCATGCACTGCTTTCAATGCATATTTCAATGCAATGCAGTTCCCTACCCCTGCTCTATGGTGTATGGTGAGCCCTCCAAACCCCACCTAAAACCTACTGGAAACAACTGCACACTACACCAGTAGTTCTTAAGCCACCTTACATGTGGGATTTGGGTGGAGTTTGGAAGGCTCACAGATTCCACCATGAGTGTAATGGTCAGAGTGAAGTATGGGACTGAGTCACTATCGCTATGGTTGACTACACTGCCCAAAACTTGCAGTTGAGTAGATAGGACTCAAAATGTATGAAGGGTAGAACATTTTTATAGTGGGCCAACCCTAAAGTATATATATTGCATCATTTTTAAAATCAAGTATTATTCAAATTAGTATTCTTTTAAGCGCTTTTCCTTTAAAGTTTATTTCTTGGGTAGTAATAAAGTTTGTTCAAGATATTTGAACTAGGAGAATTTTAAAAAGGATTGATTTTGTTTAAGTTTAGGGAACGTGGTTTCCAGGTGGACTTTTTCCAAGTTCTCAAAACCCCTAGTAATCTGTCCCTATGTCTAATTTCAATTAGGTTTATATTTTTAAAAATTTTTTTTGTAGATTGTCCCTGGTGTGTGTGGTGTTTTCTACAACATTTAATACATGTGATGCATAGCATAGGCCTTTTCTTGTTGGCACAAGTCCTAGTTATAAAAGTGAAAATAATATCCCACGTGATAAAAAGAAAAAAGAATATTAACAACATATGGACATAGCTGCAGTTTTCCAGGCTTTTATAACAAATATTTCCTGTTGGATACAGGTTATGTGGTAAAGATGGGAGAAAAACTGGTTACCAGGATTACATAAAATATTGATAAAATATTGACTCCAGACTTGCATTCTAATATGGTTTCCTGGGCTGACCTTCCAAGCTTTGCAAAAACAAAGATTCTGATCTCAAGTGATATTGCCAAATTAGGTTTCACCAGTGAGGAATGGTATACTCTTGAGCTATATCAACTTCTATAGTGACAACATCCTCTTATGCAGAACTTATCCCCTCTTTTACTAAGGTGTGCTATGCATTTTAGCGCCCGAGAAATAGCGCGCGCCAAACGCTAACGCATGCATGTTATCCTATGGATGCGTTAGCGGTTAGCGCACACATTGATTTAGCGTGAGCTAAACGCGCGCTAAAATGCTTAGCGCACCTTCGTAAAAGAGAGCCTTAAACTTTGGCCAGAGCTGTCCAGAGCTCTGTGCCAGCAAATATTGTGTCTAGCAATGTTGGCATTTTCCAAACTTCACGGGCCAGCTGTGTTGACATCACAAAGCATGAGGTAAGCACAGCTGGGCCAGAAGTTCTGAAGAAACTTGTTTATGGTGCTTTCATCAAGCGGCAAAATTAAGTAGAGGCTAAGGAGGAAAAACGCCTTCCCTCCCCCACCCAATTTCATCAGGGGAGGAGATGATCTCAGGGGAATAAATCATATGAATTTAAGCCCTGCCGTGTGAAAGATAATGTTATAATAAGAAGCCTAGACAGGGAAGGCTTATGAATGCACTTATTGTATACAGGGCAGTATATGCATCTAGAGAACATAGTTATCAACGTGGGTTACCTTTAAGATGATTATTTTACCACTAACTCATGCTGTGTTATCACTGGTCTCATTTAACCCCTCTTTTACGAAGGTGCGCTAAGCTTTTTAGCGCATGCTAAATATTTACACGCACTAAACATGCGCTAAACACCAATGCGTGCACGTTATCCTATGGACGCATTAGCCTTAATGTAATGAGACCTAGGCCCTGTTTTACTAAGGTGCGCTAACGCGTGCAAGCTAGTCTATGGACGCATTAGTGTTTAGCGCGCATTAATCGGTTAGAGCACCTTAGTAAAACAGGGGGCTAGTTACTACAGTACTAACTGGGGTTAAAAATAGAATAACACATCTTAAGGTTAGCCCTTGTTAATAACTTTCCCCTTTAATTAAAGAATAAGAAATGCCTCCAGAAATTGAAATCACTGCTATAGTAATAAAAGTGAGCCAAGTAAAGGACAATCAAGCTATTGTGACATCACTGATGAGGTTGGCTCTTAGGCATTGGTGGAATGAGGCATTATGACATCGTCATCTCAGCTATGGTTACCCGAGACTGAAACTCTTCACGCAAAGGGGGGACGCTACCAATGTGGGCTACCGTTAAGAGGTTTTATTTTACAATTAGGGGTGCTATTTTAGCACAGGTCCCATTTTACGCAATGAAATCTAGTGACTAATAACTGGGGTTAATAGTAAAAAAAAATCCCAAAAACTCCATGTCTTAATGGCAGCCCATGTTGATAACGTTCCCCCTTAGAGAAAAAGAAATGTCTCTTGAAACAGAAATCACTGCTCTATGTAATAAAAGTGAGCCAAGAACAGGACAATCACACCTTTGTGACATCACTGAAGAGTCTGGCTCTTATTGGTGGAATGAGGCATTATGACATCACAATCTCAGCTCTGGTTACCACAGACTGAAACTCTTCACACTAACGGAGAAGTTATCAATGGGGGCTGCTTTTAAGATATGCAGTGAGATCGACCTATTAATAATTGAGGTTAATTGTACAATAATAGCATTCCTCATTGATTACTTGCCCACACTCTTTATGTGCTTTTACGTTACTTGGGAAACTAAAGAAAGTCACCTACACAGTTATATGAGTAAATAGGTCCCATTGCATAACACTATACCTGTGAAAATCAATGCAACTTAGGGGTCCTTTAACTAAAGCTCACTAGTGCGTCTTAGCGCGCGCTAAATGCTAATGCATGCTAACACGTTAGAATTTAGTGCACGTTAGAATTTAGCGTGCGCTAAGACGCACTAGCACGCCTTAGTAAAAGGACCCCTTAGTGCAGGGGTGTCCAACCTGCGGCCTGAGGGCCGCATGCAGCCCCGTGAAGTATTTTGTGCGACTCCGGTTGAGGGCGATGCAGTGTTTTCCTCTGCTGCCCCCGGGTGTTTACCGTCTTGCCGGCTCCCTCCTCTGACTTGCTGCAGCGTTTGCGCGGCCCCAGAAACATTTTTTCCGGCCAACCCAGAGAAGCCAAAAGGTTGGACACCCCTGCCTTAGTGCATGAGAACATGCATGAGGCCTTGGAATAAAATTAGCCCTAAATGAAACAATGTGCCCCAAAGTGAATGCAAATAAGTCAAATTAAAATGCACATCTGCATTTGAGAGAATCTTTAGAATCACAAAACTATGGTATCATATGTACTAATGTATGCATCTATAGGCACATAAAACTGTGGAAACACAGTGACCAACATTTAACTGAGAAAACCCCCTCAAACAAACAGGAAAATAGTGGCAGCTTTTCATTTGGAGGAGGGGCCAGAGGCAAAATTTATTCCTACCAGCTGGTGGTCTATTTTTCCCCAATACCATTTCCTTGTATACAGATAAGTCGTTATCGTAAATAGCCATGTCTTTTTCAATTTGTACTTAACAGTCAATCCCATTATCTCTATATGATACTATCACAGTGGAATGAAAAATGCATTACTATAATCCCTGGAGGATCTTCATATATCAATATCAAATGGTCTGAAATTGACCCATTATTTTAAAAAAAAACCCCAACAACTAAAAGTCTTCAGATGGACAGCCCTAAATCTAAAAAAGGCAAATTTTAGAGATAGTCACGTTATGCATAACTCTTTCACAAGCAGAGGAAATAAATGTTGTGTTTTCATTATTTCGGAATCTGTTAGTATCTATTTTAAAAATAGTATCTATGTTATTGCTATTAGAGAATGACACGGTGACAAAATTCATCACTGTTCCCGTCCCCACGGATAACCGTGGGAAACCATCTTCATGTCATTCTTTAAGGAGAGAGGAAAGAATCAGAGTATGAATGGCCACAACCACTGACCTTCAAGCTTTGCTTTGAAGAATGCTGGTGTAGAAGGACCGAGGTTGAAATAGACACTACAGAATGACAGTCTCTGTTATCCAGAGCAGATATTGTGATGTCATAATGCCTCATTCCACCAGTGCCTAAGAGCCAATCACATCAGTGATGTCACAATGGCTTCATTATCCTTGGCTCCCATAAGAATCAGAGTATGAATGGCCACAACCACTGACCCGCAAGCTTTGCTTTGAAGAATGCTGGTGTAGAAGGACCGAGGTTGAAACAGACACTACAGAATGACAGTCTCTGGTATCCAGAGCAGATATTGTGATGTCATAATGCCTCATTCCACCAGTGCCTAAGAACCAATCACATCGGTGATGTCACAATGGCTTCATTATCCTTGGCTCACATAAGAATCAGAGTATGAATGGCCACAACCACTGACCCTCAAGCTTTGCTTTGAATAATGCTGGTGTAGAAGGACTGAGGTTGAAATAGACACTAGAAAATGACATGGGATTATTTCCCGCGGTTATCCGCGGGGACGGGAACGGTGATGAATTTTGTCACTGTGACATTCTCTAATTGCTATATCTTCTCAATGTTTGCTGCACATCAGCAGATCAACCAAAAGAAAGTGCATTGGTTTTAACATTCTAATAATTAAATTGATTCCCCAGTTTTAAGGAATGTGATTTAACTGCTTCATGGTTAGCAGCTACATCACATGATAACTGGCATTTTTCAGCACTGACTGGCGAAGTTTAGCGGCCAAATCAAACCATGTACATAGCCGTCCTATCTTCGGCTGCTATAAACTCAACCAGCCTTAGCCAGTTAATTTTTTAGTGGCCAAACCCCCCTTCCCTCCCCCTCCCCAGTATTCGATGCCGGTCACAGGAAACCGCTTGACATTGAATATCCGTGGTTAGTGCTGACTATGGGAGTTATACAACTTGCTGCCTGGTGGCTGAATGTTGGTCCCCAGATGATTAAGGTAACTGCAGCTACGAGTCTGTAGGTTAACCCAATGCCCGTAGGCGCCAACTCTGTGGGTGCTGTTGGTTCTAGAACACACCCAATATTTTTTTTACAGCACTGTCTAGATATCAGAACTGAAATCAGGATCAGGTTGAAAGAAAGAAGTACTAAGGGGTGAGGAGAGGGATGGAAGTAACAGGAGAGTTGAGACTAGAAAGAAAATTTTTAGATTTTTGTGCTCCTGATTCAAATCAATGAGCCACATCCCATAACCGAGTGAGCCCAAGAGTCGATGGGTGGGTGATATATTACTAATTGGTCTGGGTAATTTTGGGGTAGCTTCTGGTATCTGCTCTTTTCTTCCAAGCCTGCAGTCACGGGGGATAAATAAGGTATTTCATTCAATGAAGGGGAGAAAGCTTGGAAGAATGAACTGGTAATCTCTCATCTAAAACTTTCTTTCTCTTGGCAGCTCTGATATTGACAGGAGCTGTGGTCAGAGATTGAACCAGAGGAGAATGGAGAGGAACATTCCTCATTCCACATGAGGTAGAAACAGTGGGGGCACTGAGTTAAGTGAGCCTAAAAAAGTAGCACAGCGGCAGAAGGAAGAGGTAGCAGGAGACCATTGGCAGTGTAGGGCTATTTCTACACCTCCATTTTGTGCAGGGCCTGAGTCGCAAACACCATTTTCTTTCGCTCTTAAAGCACCTTGGGATTTCTGCAAGCTGTGTGTGTGAAGCCAAGGTCACCTTGTATCAACACTGAAACACTGGACGCCTTTACTTTCCCCAATGGAATGTGTGAGAAAAGGACTAAATTTGCAGAATTGTGATCTGTCACTGCAAGTCTTATCTATTGGCTGATTTGTATTACATCTGATATTGTCCAGCAGGCTTCATGGCTGAAGCTATCTGACCCAAAAGTTACCGGGTTTATTTGCACTATAAGATGCACCTGACCATAAGATGCACCCTAGATTTAGAGGAGGAAAGCAAGAAAAGAAACATTCTCAATCAAATTGTGTACTAATATATACCAGGCACCCAACCCCACACTCTTTACCAGGCTCTGCACCCTGTCCCCCCTCCCTGCCAGGCTCTGCACACTGTCCCCCCTCCCTACCAGGCTCTGCACCCAACCCCACACTCTTTACCAGGCTCTGCACCCTGTCCCCCCTCCCTGACAGGCTCTGCACACTGTCCCCCCTCCCTACCAGGCTCTGCACCCAACCCCACACTCCTTGCCAGGCTCTGCACCCTGTTCCCCCTCCCTGTCAGGCTCTGCACCCTGTCTCCCCGCCCTGCCCTGTACCCTGTACCCTCTCTAGTGGTAGGCCAGGACAAAGTACAGGGCAGGTCTAAGTGGTAGGCAGTCCCAGCCCCTAGGCAGTCCCAGCCCCCCGACACCTTCAAATTCTGGTGGTCCAGTGGTGTATTGGCAGGTGCGAGCTTTCCGAACTCCTGCCCCTCTCTCGCTGGGCAGCTGCTTCCTCATTATCTCGGGACCAGTGGCACACAAGACAGGAGCAAGCTTTTCATGTTCCAGCCTGGGCCCACGCCGCTCCCTGAATGGCTGCTGTCATTTCTTGTGGGACTTGCAAAAACTGATGGCAGCCATTCAGGAAGCGGTGGAAGGCCAGGCTGGAGTGCATAAATCTCGCTCCTGCCTTGTGCGCCGCTGGCCACGACATAATGAGGAGGCAGCCATCAAGCGAGGGAGGGGAGGAGCGCAGAAAGCTCGCTCCTGCCGATACACCGCTGGACCACAAGAATTTAAAGGTTTGGGGGGGGGGGTATATTTGCTCCATAAGATGTACTTTTATTTCCACCCACTTATAGTACAAATGCGGCGATCAGACTTCTAAAGAACCTCCATCCCCACAACCTGGTGTCTCAGGCTCAATCATCGGCTCACTGGCTGCCCACAGCCAAACGCTGTGCCTTTAAAGGTCTGATGTTAGCATTCAAGTCCTTACACAATATGGCGTTGGGTTATATGACGGCCAAGCTTCCTCTGTACATGCCGAACAGGTCCTTCTGCTCCCAGGATGAAATACGCCTCAAAACACCCCCTGGTCAAGCCCTTCAACAGCAAACCACCAAATGACGTTCCTACTCCCACTTCATACCGACCCTCTGGAATCGACGGCCCCCGCAGATAAGATCTCTTGAAGGACTTCTCAACTTTAGGAAAGCAATAAAAACATACCTGGTCACCTAACCCCCACGACCGACAGACTACAAAGAAATGTATATTGATACAAGATCCTCCGTATGTGTCACATTAGGATAAAAAAAACTTGTATTGCTAAATCTTGTACTGTAACTATGACAATTTTAACCTGTAAACTGTATATTTCAGATATGGGTATTAGATCCCTAGTATGTAGCATGTTAGGACAAAATGTTGTTCCAGAAAAAAAACACCAACTTGTATCATAACTATGTCAAATTATAACCAGTTAACTGTATATTATGTATGTTAACCTGTAACCCGTCCTGAGCTCTTTGGGGACGGCAGGATTGAAAATGAATTAAATAAATTAAAAGGAAGACAAAGGAAGAAAGAAAAGGTAGTAAGTGATTGGTGCCTGGAGGAGTACCATATAAGACTGTGCAGGAAGAAAGAAGCTGAAGTGCCTGGAAATAAACCCCCACATACCTCTTCCATTCCCTGCCACCTGACCCTCAGTAGCTCTACTATGCAACCCATGTATGATGTGGTCACCCTGACTCTATGTCTTTACCACACACAGGCTAACAGCAGCAGGCTGAGGAAGAGGGCCAGGAGGTGGACCTGGAGGCCGAGGAGGGCCAGAAGGTTGAGGAGTGCCAGGAAGCCAAGGAAAGCCAGGAGGTGGACCAGAAGACCAAAGGCCAGGAGGAGGAGGTGGAGATTGACCAGGGAGGTGCCATGCCAGGTCACAGGAACATTTCAGGTCAGATAAGGAGCAACAGACCAACCATCCAATTACAGACCCATTGCCTCAATCCCATTGTACATCAAACTGATGGAAGGTCTCGTAGCCAAAACTTTAGCCT
Organism: Geotrypetes seraphini; assembly: GCF_902459505.1. Classification (NCBI taxonomy): domain Eukaryota; kingdom Metazoa; phylum Chordata; class Amphibia; order Gymnophiona; family Dermophiidae; genus Geotrypetes; species Geotrypetes seraphini. The sequence goes on along the minus strand of NC_047091.1, from coordinate 173,451,765 downwards.
CTTACCTAGAAAATCACAACATACTCCACCCCACACAGTCAGGATTCAGAACCAAATGTCCCCGCCCTATTCCATCCTGTTCCGCCTCCAGCCCGACCCCTCAAAAGCCTCCTCTATGTATTTTCACAACCTCCAGGCCGCATCTGGAAGCCCTCCAGCATGCACGGATGTGTGTGATGTCATCTGCGCTTGCTGGTTGAAGGCCCTCCAGATGCGGCCGGAGCTCGGGGCTTTCCAAAACTCAGACAAACTGCAGTTTTGGAACGTCCGTCTGGGAACCCGACAGTCCTCTAAAAAGAAGGCATGTCTGGTTTTTCCCCAGACATCTGGTAACCCTAGACAAAAGGTCCATCAAGCCCAGAAACCTCCTAAAAACGCTCCTCTTCCCCAAACAGGATGACCCACCTGAAAATCTCCATGAAAAGACTCCCGATTCATTGACACTCTATTCCAGGGCTGCCCAAGTCCGGTCCTCGAGATCTACTGGCAGGCCAGGTTTTCAGGATATCCACAATGAATATGCATGAGAGAGAAATTTGCATACCAAGAAGGCAGTGCATGCAACTCCATCTCATACACCAGGACTGCCCAAGTCCGGTCCTCGAGATCTACTGGCAGGCCAGGTTTTCAGGATATCCACAATGAATATGCATGAGAGAGAAATTTGCATACCAAGAAGGCAGTGCATGCAACTCCATCTCATACATCAGGACTGCCCAAGTCCGGTCCTCGAGATCTACTGGCAGGCCAGGTTTTCAGGATATCCACAATGAATATGCATGAGAGAGAAATTTGCATACCAAGAAGGCAGTGCATGCAACTCCATCTCATACATCAGGACTGCCCAAGTCCGGTCCTCGAGATCTACTGGCAGGCCAGGTTTTCAGGATATCCACAATGAATATGCATGAGAGAGAAATTTGCATACCAAGAAGGCAGTGCATGCAACTCCATCTCATACATCAGGACTGCCCAAGTCCGGTCCTCGAGATCTACTGGCAGGCCAGGTTTTCAGGATATCCACAATGAATATGCATGAGAGAGAAATTTGCATACCAAGAAGGCAGTGCATGCAACTCCATCTCATACATCAGGACTGCCCAAGTCCGGTCCTCGAGATCTACTGGCAGGCCAGGTTTTCAGGATATCCACAATGAATATGCATGAGAGAGAAATTTGCATACCAAGAAGGCAGTGCATGCAACTCCATCTCATACATCAGGACTGCCCAAGTCCGGTCCTCGAGATCTACTGGCAGGCCAGGTTTTCAGGATATCCACAATGAATATGCATGAGAGAGAAATTTGCATACCAAGAAGGCAGTGCATGCAACTCCATCTCATACATCAGGGCTGCCCAAGTCCGGTCCTCGAGATCTACTGGCAGGCCAGGTTTTCAGGATATCCACAATGAATATGCATGAGAGAGAAATTTGCATACCAAGAAGGCAGTGCAGGCAACTCCATCTCATACATCAGGACTGCCCAAGTCCGGTCCTCGAGATCTACTGGCAGGCCAGGTTTTCAGGATATCCAGAATGAACATGCATGAGAGAGAAATTTGCATACCAAGAAGGCAGTGCATGCAACTCCATCTCATACATCAGGACTGCCCAAGTCCGGTCCTCGAGATCTACTGGCAGGCCAGGTTTTCAGGATATCCACAATGAATATGCATGAGAGAGAAATTTGCATACCAAGAAGGCAGTGCATGCAACTCCATCTCATACATCAGGACTGCCCAAGTCCGGTCCTCGAGATCTACTGGCAGGCCAGGTTTTCAGGATATCCACAATGAATATGCATGAGAGAGAAATTTGCATACCAAGAAGGCAGTGCATGCAACTCCATCTCATACATCAGGGCTGCCCAAGTCCGGTCCTCGAGATCTACTGGCAGGCCAGGTTTTCAGGATATCCACAATGAATATGCATGAGAGAGAAATTTGCATACCAAGAAGGCAGTGCAGGCAACTCCATCTCATACATCAGGACTGCCCAAGTCCGGTCCTCGAGATCTACTGGCAGGCCAGGTTTTCAGGATATCCAGAATGAACATGCATGAGAGAGAAATTTGCATACCAAGAAGGCAGTGCATGCAACTCCATCTCATACATCAGGACTGCCCAAGTCCGGTCCTCGAGATCTACTGGCAGGCCAGGTTTTCAGGATATCCACAATGAATATGCATGAGAGAGAAATTTGCATACCAAGAAGGCAGTGCATGCAACTCCATCTCATACATCAGGACTGCCCAAGTCCGGTCCTCGAGATCTACTGGCAGGCCAGGTTTTCAGGATATCCACAATGAATATGCATGAGAGAGAAATTTGCATACCAAGAAGGCAGTGCATGCAACTCCATCTCATACATCAGGACTGCCCAAGTCCGGTCCTCGAGATCTACTGGCAGGCCAGGTTTTCAGGATATCCACAATGAATATGCATGAGAGAGAAATTTGCATACCAAGAAGGCAGTGCATGCAACTCCATCTCATACATCAGGGCTGCCCAAGTCCGGTCCTCGAGATCTACTGGCAGGCCAGGTTTTCAGGATATCCACAATGAATATGCATGAGAGAGAAATTTGCATACCAAGAAGGCAGTGCAGGCAACTCCATCTCATACATCAGGACTGCCCAAGTCCGGTCCTCGAGATCTACTGGCAGGCCAGGTTTTCAGGATATCCAGAATGAACATGCATGAGAGAGAAATTTGCATACCAAGAAGGCAGTGCATGCAACTCCATCTCATACATCAGGACTGCCCAAGTCCGGTCCTCGAGATCTACTGGCAGGCCAGGTTTTCAGGATATCCACAATGAATATGCATGAGAGAGAAATTTGCATACCAAGAAGGCAGTGCATGCAACTCCATCTCATACATCAGGACTGCCCAAGTCCGGTCCTCGAGATCTACTGGCAGGCCAGGTTTTCAGGATATCCACAATGAATATGCATGAGAGAGAAATTTGCATACCAAGAAGGCAGTGCATGCAACTCCATCTCATACATCAGGACTGCCCAAGTCCGGTCCTCGAGATCTACTGGCAGGCCAGGTTTTCAGGATATCCACAATGAATATGCATGAGAGAGAAATTTGCATACCAAGAAGGCAGTGCATGCAACTCCATCTCATACATCAGGACTGCCCAAGTCCGGTCCTCGAGATCTACTGGCAGGCCAGGTTTTCAGGATATCCAGAATGAACATGCATGAGAGAGATTTGCATACCAAGAAGGCAGTGCAGGCAAATCTCTCTCTCATGCATGTTCATTCTGGATATCCTGAAAACCTGGCCTGCCAGTAGATCTCAAAGACCGGACTTGGGCAGCCCTGTTCTATTCCATGTTGTTGCTCTAAGACTATGAACATTCTTACCTATTTATTTACCTCCCTCCTTATAAAATCCTGCTTAAACTCCCTCTCTGCAATCTATACAATTTTCAGTTTTTTTCTCCATTGCTGTAGCTTGCTGACTCTCAGCCATTTTTCCTGTAAACCGCCTTGAACCGAAAGGCTTTTGCAGTATATAAATAAAGATTTATGTTATGTTATCCTGTTTCCAACGGTGGCCAATCCAGGTCACAAGTACCTTGCAGAATCCCAAAAACAAATTTAATGCTGCTTATCCTATAAATAAGCAGTGGATTTTCCGTAGCCCATTTTAATAACGGTTTAAGGAATTTTCTTTTAGGAAACTATCCAACCCCTTTTAAAAACCCTGCTAAGCTAACTGTTTTTACCACAATCTCTGACAATGAATTCCAGAATTTAATTACACATTGAGTGAAGAACTAGTCGGTTTTTTTTCTAATTTAATCTATCCTTTTTTTCGTTACTGTTATCCAAATCTAGCTCCTATTGGTGATGACCCAGTCTATAAATCTAAGTTTTAGTTTAGTTTAACTATTTTCTCCGGTTCATAGACAGTAACGCGGAAGACAAAGGCGCGCGCCGACAACTGAGCGCAAGATGGAGGTGCGCGCCGAAGAAAAAAACAGTTTTTAGGGGCTACGACGGGGTTTTTTGTAGTGAAAACGTAACTTTTTCCCTAAAAACAGGGAAAAAGTTAAGTTTTCAGTAAAATGTGGGGGGTTACAACCCCCCAAAGCCTCCACAACGCCCCCACAACGCGGCGCGATCTGTATAAAGTAAAGTGGGGGGTTCCCCCCTACACCCCTTCCTGTCGTAGCCCCTAAAAACAGTCTTTTTCTTCGGCGCGCGCCTCCACGCTGCGCTCAGTTGTCTGCTCGCGCCTTTGTCCCGGCGCGCTTTTGACTTGACACCATTTTCTCCAATTTGTTTTAAATGTACTTCTTAGTAGCGTCATTGTGTATTTTTGGAAAGAGTAAACAAGCGATCCACTTCTGCCTATTCTGCACCACTCAGTATTTTATAGACCTTTATCCTATCTCCTCATAGTCATCTCTTTACCATCTATTGATAATTGTGGGATACAGGATGTCTACAATCAGGGGCATAGCTACCATTGAGCGAGACCATCAAATGCTTAATGGTTGGGGCCACCTGAAGCTCACACATCTAACCCCTCGCCTCTTCCCCTGTGACAGGCATTACTCCAGCTCCAGTTCCTCAGCTCCCACAGGAAGTTGTCCTAAAGAGATGGAACATGGCAGAGGAAAGGCCCCAATGGCTGCAGAGGCAGCTTTTAGACTCTGCCTGCCATGAATTGGAGAGTGTGGATACCTGAGGGGAGGAAGCTGAGGAACTGGAGAGATGCTCATCTGGCCAGTGGAGAATGAGGGAAGCAGTAAGGAAGAGGTTCTAGACCTGAGGAAGAGCAGAGGTAGGAGAGAAAGAGAAGGGGCCTGGAGAAAAGGGCAGAGGAAGAGATGGGGCAGATGCTGGAAAGTAAGAGAGAGAGAGGGATCTGAAGGAAAGAGAGGAAAGAAAGAAAGCGAATGCTGTAACCAGTGGTGTAGTAATGGGGCGGGGTTTCGTCCTCCCCGGGCGCCATCTTGCTAGGGGCGCAGGAAACCCTCCTCCCCTCTGCCCCTCGCTCCTCCCCTTGCTGCACGTGCCCCTTGCAATGTCCCGTACCTTTTTTTTTTTTTTTACTTTTCCAGCGCAAGCAACATTGCTGCCCATGTCAGCATCGGCGCTCTCTCCGATGTCACTTCAGTGTCTTGCTCCTAGGAAGAGACATCAAAGGGCGAGCCGACACTGACACAGACATGCTGCTCTCTTGGAGTTAAAAAGGTATGGGGAACGAGAAGGGGTGCATGTGCGTGGCAGGGAACGAGGAAGAGGGCGAGGGATGGGCGCCTCTCACCCTTGCTACACCATTGGCTGTAACCAGGCTACTGGGGAGAGGACCAATGAGGAGAGATAGAGAGACTGCACTAGAAAAAGGGGGAGAGACACTGGACCAATGGAGGGAGGTGGAGAGAGATACCAGACCATGGAAAAGGGGAGTTCAGGAGTCAGGGATGGTTTGCAGGAGGAAGGGAAAAGAGAGGTGGGACATGGGGAAGGACAGGGACATAGAAGAGATGGTGGTCGTAGATGGAACAGGGACAGGGACACAGAGTGGCAAAACTGGACTCAAAGGAGGGGAGATGCTGAACAGAGAGGAACACACAGAAAAGATGAATGCTGGACATATAAAGAGAAGAAACGTTAAAAGAACATGAGATATGGGAGGGTGGGGAGGAGATACTTTATGTTTTCTTATGCTTAAGAACAATTTTTGGGTATAAGGAGGGAGGGATATTTGATGTGAATTAGACTTTGATGGAATATTAAGTGATGTTAAAGTGTAAAGTGATTCTATCTTATGTTGCACTTATTGAAAGTTTTAAAAATGAATAAAGAATTTAAAAGAAAAGAAAAGAGAAAAGCAGAAGAGAGACACCAGGATCAAACAATGCTCAGATAACAAAGGTAGAAAAAAGGGTTTTTTTCTCTCTCTGTTTATTAATTTAATATGTTAGTTGTAGGAAATTCCCCCACCGCAATCCTTCTACCTTGGGAGCAATGGTGTTATAGGGGGCCCATTCAGTCCTAGCTATGCTACTGTCTACAATAAGTATGTATATCTTATTAATTCATTTTTGTGGGTATCCTAGAAACCTCACTGGCTACCCATCTTCTGAGGAAGGGGCTGAGCTGCCCTGCATGACTAATGCACATATCACCAATAGTTTAAAGCCACAAAAGTGAAACTCAAAGCACTAACCTGTTAAAGAAAAAAAAAATAATAAGCGGTAAATCTCATTGTACATTTCTAGCTAGTGGCCATAGACTTGACACCGAGTACAAATTCTCTCCATATATATCTCCCAGTTTGTTCTTTCTGCACCATTACAAAGACATGATAAATGCCAGTGCCGTTTTTCAAGTATTAATGGTACGATCAATCTTGCCCATGTTAAATCAGAGAAATTAAAAATAACAGTAGGATGTTAAATTTAATTACTCCTTTAAGCATCGTGCTCAGTAATCTGGCGTGCAACCCCCCCCCCCCCCCTCTCCCATGTTAGAGAACAGAAATTCTGTTTTTTAAGGATTTAAACATGAAGAATGTGAAGTAGATACCGGTTGGTTTAGTCTTTGAGGCTGGCAGACTGGGAAGAAGAAAAACAGAATTTGTGACATCAACAGGGTTCAATAAGCATAAGCCTTTGTGTAGATTTCGACGTGAAATTAAAAATCTGGAATGTTCAAGACTGTACTTCATTACAGCAGCAAGAGCCTCGATGACTGAACGAAATCATTTCAGAGTTAAGACATCTTAAAAGAACGACACGATAAATCCTACATACATGGCCCCATTTAGTATTAAATGGTCACACTTTTTCCCTTGGCCGACAGTGTTAATGTGGAATTGTTTTTATAAGCCAAGATTGTGTTTATACGTCAGGAATGGTATCTCTCAGCATAACTGGGAGAAGAAGAGGAACAAACACTTGGTTTGCAGAAATAAAACAAAAACAAAGACTTTTCTAATTATATTTTGCGAAACCTAAAGATGAAGAGGATTTTCCAAACCTACAGCAGTGCTCGGACAGATGTGCCTTGCACGGGAAATGTGCATGCAAAGATGCTGCAAGTTTTATTGACCTTGACAGTCTGAGAGTCATGTAATGTAGAAGAAGAAACTTTTTATTGACACGTGGAGGGGCATAATAATAAAAAAGTCTAAGTCAGTTTTAGGCCTAAGGTACTAGTCGCCCAAAGTCGGCAGCAGGAAAATGTCCATTCTCAAAAAGTACGTCCAAAATGGGTTTCTTTTCGAGAATGGTCTACCTATATGTCCAGGTGTTTAATCGACCAATGAAAACAAAAACAAAAACTGTGGATACAGATGTTCTGGAGATAATTTATTATGCACTGACATATAAAACCATGAAAATTCAATTAAAAAAATACAATGATAAAAATATGGTGATAAAAATCCACCCGGACTCTACACGGTCCGTGTTTCGGCGAACACGCCTTCCTCAGGGGTCCAATGGTTTGCAACCTCACATATAAAGAATTGGACTGAAAACAGTCTATTGTCTTTAAACCTGTGAGCAAAGAACACCACAATTTTTTTGCTACTTTAGCTTGTCTGCGGTGTTCTTTGCTCACAGGTTTAAAGACAATAGACTGTTTTCAGTCCAATTCTTTATATGTGAGTTTGCAAATCATTGGACCCCTGAGGAAGGCATGTTTTTCTGACACACGGACCGTGTAGGGTCCGGGTGGATTTTTATCACCATATATTTTAGCATTATACTTTTTTAATTGAATTTTTGTGGTTTTATATGTCAGCGTTTAATAAATTATCTCCAGAACATCTGTATCCACAGTTTTTGTTTTCATCGGTGGATTGTTTTCACTGTGGATTATTGGGTCTCCCCATTTTTCTTTGTTGGGCAGACTAGATAAGCCATTTGGCCTTTATCTGCCATCATGTTTCTATAACCATAAAGCCCTATGACCTCACAATGCAGGTGTAAAGACCCTTAGCCTATAGGAAGAGGAGATGCAAATGTTAAGAGCATTAGCCAATGAGGAGAGAGATAATGGTTACTGCAGATGGGCATTTTTTTTGCTAATTCAGCTTGTCTGCAGTGTTCTTTGCTCACAGGTTTAAAGACAATAGACTGTTTTCAGTCCAATTCTTTATATGTGAGGTTGCAAACCATTGGACCCCTGAGGAAGGCATGTTTTTCTGAAACACGGACCGTGTAGGGTCCGGGTGGATTTTTATCACCATATTTTTTAGCATTATACTTTTTTAATTGAATTTTTGTGGTTTTATATGTCAGCGTTTAATAAATTATCTCCAGAACATCTGTATCCACAGTTTTTGGTTTTGTTTTCATCGGTGGATTGTTTTCACTGTGGATCATTGGGTCTCCCCATTTTTCTTTGTTGTGTTTCAGGTGTTTAATCGCCCAGACTGCCTCTACGTCTATATTTTTGCCATATTCTCTATCAAAAATTCATCCCAAATGCCCAAAACAAGACCTTTTAGACATGGGAGGGGCCAGTCCTTTGCCTAAAACCACAATTCTCTAACCGGCGTCTCTGTCATAACTGCGCCAGTTAGAGAATCAGGGAACCTATCCCCCCCTACCCCCAAATGTCCGCGTCAGGAGAAGTGCTCAATTCTTCCTGCTGCGCTGCCAACCCACAAGACATCCCCCAACAGGAGGGATGCCTAGTCCCTCCTGCTGGAACCCCCCCCCCCCCCGCAAAGATGCTCGGTAGGAGGGATGCCCAATCCCTCCCTGAAAGTTAGGCCGCTGAACCCCACCCAAGCCCAATCTGACTCTCCCAAGCCCACCTGGACCCAATGTACCTGGTTGTAAGTTAATAATGATAATAATAATAATTTATTTCTTGTACACTGCTATACCAAAAGTTCAAAGCGGTTCACAACAAAGGATACATACAGCTAATATTTAAAATACAGAATAAACAATTGGAGTATGATACAGAATAAAAACAACCAGTAAAAAGGGTACATCAGATAAAATCAGTAAAAGTTAAGACAATAGCTCAATTGGTAAGTAAAAAGCTGTTGAAATTAATAATAGATTTGACAGTAACACGACTAAAAAGAAAACATGTCATACAGGCGTTATTTTAGTGATTTTCTAAAATAAAAGTAGGAAGTGGCCGGACGAATGCTTTCTCCATCCTGCCAGCAGGCCCACCTTCGGGAAAATCTGGTAACCCTATATAATGATAATTATACAGTGGTAGCATATGTATTTCTGGTGACCCGTCAAAAGCGTGCAGGACATTGCTGCGCCGACAATCTCGCCCCGACATTTGCACACCGGGCAAATGCGCGCTGCTGCTTCTGCCGCTTTCAGGTTTTCCCCTTTGCGTTATGAGGGGGTGTGTGTGGTGGGGAACCCCGACTACACTAACAACTCCTCACGCTCCCACTACACTTAAAAGTCCTGAAAAGCAGAAACAGAAAAGAAAATGTGAGTTTTTAGTGTACTGGGGGTTCCCCCCCCCCAACAGGAGCACGAGGAGTTGCAGGTGTAGTGGAGGGTACCCCCCCCCCCTCAGAAAGTAAATGGGAAGGCCTCAAACCTGCGGAAGCGGCGGCGCACATTTGTCCTGCAAGCAAATGTCAGGGCAGGATTGTCGGCACGCCAATGTCCTGCGCGCTATCGACGGTGTACCACATTTCTTCAGTCTTCTGTTTATTCTTTTCTTTTTTGGGTATTGGAGTGGATAAATCTTGACAGCATGTACTGTATCATTCAATGTCATTCAATGTCCTATTTTTAATGTATACAAGTATTATAAAAATTCAAACATAAAGGGCAATTTTAAAAAAAAACTATTTTAACTGGGCTCATTTTCGAAACCCTGTGCATTATTTTGCACACAAAACTTACCTACAGAAAAAGCAGGTGCTGTACAAATCTCTGCAGGTGTTCGGTTTTTTTTTCCCAGGGCAATTTTCAAAGGAAATGTTTTTTTTTTCCCTTGGAGAACTGTTGCAAAGTCTGTGAAAGTAGCCACGGGCTTTGCATCTGTCCGCAGAATTTTGAAAATTGTCCCCTCAATGCCTTGAAAATGTTGCATCCGGGTACAAAGATGCAGAATATTTCCTTTTAAAAAGGCAATTATGGTATATGAAGAAAATACAACTAGAAGAATAATCATGTGTGATTGACTTAATGGATTTTCTTCTAATCTGCATTAACGGGCTTCTGTCTACGTGTTATGCTCTGGGTTAAAAGAAAACGTACAGTAAAAAAAAAAAGGCAAAATGATTGTAAATTCCACCAGGGGAATTCTGCCATGAATACGGTTCACCTTTTGCAGATTTCTCCCGCCCTACCTCAGAGGATATCTGACCTTTGGAGAGAAATAATGAAAAGAAGAAAATTCCTTGGAGAAAATGATGTGGTCAGGCCCCAGTAATGAGATCGGCCTGCTTTTATGTTGCCATGGCAACCAAAGTCATTTCATAATACAAAATACATGAATGGGAAAGCAGGGCCCGTCTTTTCTGACCAGACTAAGCCATTTTACACCTTTTAGCCTTTCTGTCAGTTGGACGAGAAAATAATGGGCATGATTTTACTGCTATATTCTTTCTCATGCATCTAATCGAGCATTTCTGCATTCCACTAAGGCCCTTACTTTTAATCACTTTATGCAAATAACTTCATATAATATCATGCTGTCTCACTGTTGCCACCCCTCCCTCACCTTATCGAATGAAGAGAAGACGACTCAAGTTAAACCACAACAAAGAGGAAATGTGAACAGATCTGGAAAGGCTAGATAAATTTGGCAAGGCCGTGCAGCGGTGCACAGAGCTGAGCCGTAACATGGCTGCAATCCCTCTTTCTCTGGGGTGACATCTGGACGGATTGGGGTTTCCATACAGAGCAGATACAGACCAATGAATCAGACACTTCTCTATTGTGTCCGCAGTGAAACACAGCCCCGCACCCACCCGAGGAACCGTTTAATTCTCGTATCTAACTTTCTTTGGCAATAGATTTCAGCAGCGTATGGATGATTATGTATAAAAGAACATAAGAATGGCTATACTGGTTCAGGACAATGGTCCATCTAGTCCAGTATCCTGTTTCCACAGTAGTCAATCCAGGTCACAAGCACCTGACAGAAACACAAATACAATAGTAGCAACTAGAGAATGACACGGTGACAAAATTCATCACTGTTCCCGTCCCCGCGGATAACCACAGGAAATAATCCCATGTCATTTTCTAGTGTCTGTTTCAACCTCAGTCCTTCTACACCAGCATTCTTCAAAGCAAAGCTTGTGGGTCAGTGGTTGTGCCCAATTATACTCCGATTCTTTCCTATCTCCTTAAAGAATGACATGAAGATGGTTTCCCGTGGTTATCCGCGGGGATGGGAACAGTGATGAATTTTGTCACCGTGTCATTCTCTAGTAGCAACATCCCAGAGCTGAGGCTGTGATGTCATAATGCCTCATTCCACCAATGCCTAAGAACCAACCTCATCAGTGATGTCACAAGGGCTTGATCAATAATAATAATAATAATAATTTTATTCTTATACTAGCTGATGCCCCGGCGTTGCACGGGTATTTAATTATAGCAATAACACTGTAAATGGATTCAAATAAAGATACTTTATAGTGGTGAATGAAAATATTTTTTTACAGCTTTATAAAAAGTACAATAATCAAATTATAATGTGAAATATTTGACAAAATGAATACAATACAACTAACACAAAACTTGATTATAAACAACATTTTTAGTTTCACCTCCAGGAGCAAGAACATATACATTCTTGGGTGAATCCACCCTCCCACGTGTGCAGGTGGGCCGCGAGACCCCCAGAACATATCACCCCAGGTAGTGAGGGATCTGCATACCAAGTTTCGTTCAAATCGGTCCCACAGCTTTTTACATTTTTTTCCATTGACTTGAATGGGTGAAATCTGATTTTCTGTTTGTAGCTCCGCCCACGTGTGCAGGTGGGCCGCGACACCCCCAGAACATATCACCCCAGGTAGTGAGGGATCTGCATACCAAGTTTCGTTCAAATCGGTCCCACAGCTTTTTACATTTTTTCCATTGACATGAATGGGTGAAATCTGATTTTCTGTTTGTAGCTCCGCCCACGTGTGCAGGTGGGCCGCGAGACCCCCAGACCCCCGGTAGTGAGGGATCTGCATACCAATTTTCGTTCAAATCGGTCCCACAGCTTTTTACATTTTTTCCATTGACTTGAATGGGTGAAATCTGATTTTCTGTTTGTAGCTCCGCCCACGTGTGCAGGTGGGCCGCGAGACCCCCAGAACATATCACCCCAGGTAGTGAGGGATCTGCATACCAAGTTTCGTTCAAATCGGTCCCACAGCTTATTACATTTTTTCCATTGACTTGAATGGGTGAAATCTGATTTTCTATTTGTAGCTCTGCCCACGTGTGCAGGTGGGCCGCGAGACCCCCAGAACATATCACCCCAGGTAGTGAAGGATCTGCATACCAAGTTTAGTTCAAATCGATCAAGCCGTATTTGAATTAATGTGAGAATGGCATCTTTTTACATTTTTTCCATTGACATGAATGGGTGAAATGTGATTTTCTGTTTGTAGCTCCGCCCACGTGTGCAGGTGGGCCGCGAGACCCCCAGAACATATCACCCCAGGTAGTGAGGGATCTGCATACCAAGTTTCGTTCAAATTGGTCAAGCCGTTTTTGAATTACTGTGAGAATGGCAGCTTTTTACATTTTTTCCATTGACATGAATGGGTGAAATCTGATTTTCTGTTTGTAGCTCCGCCCACGTGTGCAGGTGGGCCACGAGACCCCCAGAACATATCACCCCAGGTAGTGAGGGATCTGCATACCAAGTTTCGTTCAAATCGGTCAAGCCGTTTTTGCATGATCGCGGCACATACACACACACATACCTCCGATTTTATATATATAGATACCACCAAAGCCATGATAGTTTGAGGCGGTTTACAACAAGATGTGCTGGACAGTCAGCGAAGTGGTTACAATATAGAGTTATCGAATACAAGCCATGATGTTTCAAGTTCAAGTTTTATTTTGATTTGATAAATCGCTTATTCAAATCACTAAGCGAGATACAGCAGGATAAAATAAACATACATTTCGACATACTTTTTAAAATTGACAGTAATGGGTTAGACAGGCAAGTTTACAAAATAATTGATACACAAGGACTGGAGGGGTAAAGTTGCAATTCAATGCTTAGAAATAAAGAGTAGCCCGGGAGCTTGTCTAGCGGGCGGATAGTAACACGGGGCTGGGAGGCCCTCGTGTTGCCCGCAAGGCATAATGGGAGGACCGTTAGGAAGAAAAATTAGAATAGGCTCTAGGGGAGGGGTTCGCGCCAAAAGGCGAGTTTTTAATAGGTTAGATTAGGAAAAGGGGGCGGTTTGAGGGGCACGAAAATCGGGACCTTGGAGGACTCGAGTTGTTGAAGGTCCTCCAGGGCATTTTTTGTCCCACCCTCCCACCCTTGGTTGGTGGCTCTAGTGGCTTGGATGGCGGGTATCCCGAGCTACTGGGTGCTGGGGCTCATCCGGCGATGAGCAGTGGGCCGGCTGGGAGCCGTGCCTTGGGATCAGGTGACCCGGGTTAAAGGGGCATGAGGTCATGCCACCCCTCAGACGCTTGCTGTTGGAGGCGGGGTCGGGGGCCAATGGCAATGTTTACACGTGGTAGCTCGGGAGGAGCTTGCTGATGTTGATTTTCAATTTAAGGTTCATTATGTAAATGATGTTATTTATGCAAAGTTAATTTATTGGTTATTATGATTTAAATAAAGAGTTGCGGCTATTATACCATAATAAGCGTGCTGATTTTATTTAAGGGAGGGTAAGGAGAAAAGGGGGTTTTGGGACAGCAGCAGGGACTATCCAGATCCCGCTGTTAAGACAGAACCATGGAGAAAACATAGGGGAGGGAATAGTATAAACCTGAAAGGTAAGCACTTTGTCATTTAAGGGAAATTTAAAGATTAAAAGTATCTTTAAAAAGGAAGCTTTTTAAATTTTTTTTTAAATGGCTAAGATCTTTTTCCTCTTTAATGTGTTGGGGCAAAGTATTCCAAAGTTGGGGGGCCATCACTGAAAACATGTCATGTCTTCTAGTACCGATGACTTTCAAAGAAGGAACTGCTTAAAGCTTTTGACCAGCAGATCGAAGGGAACGTGATGTATTATAAGGAATAAGCATTCTATTGATAAATTGGGGTTCACCGGTCCCCCTTAAATTCCATCATCGCCATCCGAATCCCCTTTGTTTGACCACTCTGGGTTGCAAGATGCTTGCTCTCGCGATCTTGCTGTTGAATTGCCCTCTGATGTACTCTTGCTGGCTGTCCGTCGACTGCCTGCTTTTCGCAAACATACTACCTTTTGGGAACAACGTTTCAAATTGATTTTTCGTTTATACATCTCTCCTAAGAGGGCTTATTTGTCCCACTTTCGACTTACTGCTGCCTGCCTTAGCTGCCAGGCTCCGGAAGCGGGCTTGGGGCACATGTTTTGGTCTTGCCCTAAGATTCAACTTTTTTGGACTGCTATCTTTGCTTTTGTGGAGCGCATCTGGCACATTACCGTTCGCCGCTCCCCATTGCTTTTATTTGGGACTGTTCCTCATTACTTTCCTCGCTCGAAAGGAGTTGCAGCCTTTCTCAAGTGGACGGTTCTGATGTGCTCTGAAATGCATTTTGTTGAAATGGCTTGAGGCTGATGCTCCGGACTACTCCCTCTGGCGCTGCCGAATGATTTCACTCCTGATGTGGGAGAGGAGGGATGTGCACGATCTTTCTTCACTCCCAGGCCGCATTTTTCAGTGTACTTGGGAACCCTTTTGGACTACCTTGACTCCTTTGGCTCGTAGCCGGGTACTCAACTGTTGATTTTGTTTTCTGATTCTTTGTTCTGAAGTGGTCCATTACCTTTCACCTTTCTAATTTTTTGCTGCTATGTACTTGGATGGAGGACCCGGGGGGGGGGGGGGGCTTGTTTGGGTTGGGAGGGGGGTGGGGGGGGTTCTTTGGTGGGTATTCTAAAATTGTTGAGCTGGTTTTGTTATGTGACGAGTTGTTTGTTGCACTCTTGTTTGCTCAATAAAATACATTTGACTATAAATTGTGGTTCATTGGAAGACAAAGTTTTAAACACTAACGAGTAATATTTTAAAGGTGATACGGTGATTTATTGGAAGCCAGTGTGAACTGATCAGAAAAGGGGTAACGTGGTCATATTTTTTACCATTATGAATAAGTTTGACAGATGTGTTTTGTATTATTTGAAGACGCTTTTTGTCCTTTTGTGTAATGTTTGTTAATAATGAGTTACAGTAATCAAGTTTAGCAATCACTAGAGAATGGATTAGAATGTTTATTGATTTTGGCTCGAGAAATTTAGAGATTGAGCGAATCGTGTGTAATCTATAGAAGTGGCAACATCCCAGAGCTGAGACTGTGATGTCATAATGCCTCATTCCACCAATGCCTAAGAGCCAACCTCATCAGTGAGGTCACAATGGCTTGATTAATAATAATTTGATGGTGCTGGACAAACAGCGAAGTGGGCACCATACAAAGTCATCGAATACAAGCTTACAGAGTGGAAGAAGTGGAAAATTATAAAATTCTTAGGTTGCAAATAAGAATATAAGAATGGTCAGACCAATAGTCCATCTAGCCCAGAATCCAGTTTCCACAGTAGTCAATCCAGGTTGCAAGTACTTGGCAGAAACCCAAATAGTAGAAACATTCCATGCTAAAAAAAAATGAAATAAACTCCTAGCCTCAGGACCTTCAGATTATGAAACTGGCATCCCGTCTACTGCGCTAAGTAAGCTCCACAGCTGACGGTGTAACAAAACCAAAGGGCTGGCAGCAAGCTTTGCCACATGCAGAACTAGCCCTATCAGGAGGTCCCTGTCTTACCAGGGCTCAGAGATTTGTCTTCGAAGTAGATGCCATGGGGACAAAGTCCAAGACTGAGCCTGCATGCATCTGAAGGTTGCTTGATAGCAGCTGGAATCGGTTCATAGACAATTGGGCGAAAGACAAAGGCGCGCGCCGACAACTGAGCGCAAGACGGAGGCGTGCGCTGAAGAAAATTACAGTTTTTAGGGGCTCCGATGGGGGTTTTTGTTGGGGAGCCCCACCCCCAGTTTACTTAATAGATTTCACGCTGGTGTTGTGGGGGGTTTGGGGGGTCGTAACCCTCCACATTTTACTGTAAACTTAACTTTTTCCCTAAAAACAGGGAAAAAGTTAAGTTTTCAGTAAAATGTGGGGGGTTACGACCCCCCACAATGCCCCCACAACGCAGCGCGATCTCTATTAAGTAAAGTGGGGGGGGTTCCCCCCCACCCCCCCCCACACTGCGCTCAATTGTCTGCGCACGCCTTTGTCCCGGCGCGATTTTGACCTGACACCGCTGGAATCACCTAAGCGGAAGGGAGTGCACTAGCCTGAACACATAAGGCAAGATTCAATATATGGCAACCAAAATTAGGCACTGGGACGATGGAGCTTCCTTTATGGAATACCCGCTTAAGTATGCATGTTGCACCTAACTTCGGGTGAGAGTATTTACTTCTGGGAAAGGCTGGTGCCCAAATCTTGACAGGCGTACAACTCCAGGTACACTTCTCCCTTCCAATTCACGGGTTTAGGACTCACGACTTCGGTTATTTGCACGTTTCTGCCTCCCGGACGATTGCAAGTTTTAAAGGCCGACTCTGATTCACCTCCGCCTCCCGTACCTCTCCAGACCTTACCTGGTGGCCTAGTGGTGAGTGAAGCGGGGCAGGAGCAATCTTCCTACGCTCCTGCCCCACGCAGAACCGCCAACAAAAATGGCTGCCGTGACTTCCCGCTGTATTCTCGGGATACCACAGGAACTTACGGAGGCCACTTTTGTTGACGGCTCTGCACATGGCAGGAGCGTAGGAAGATCACTCCTGCCCCGCTTAACCGCTAGATCACCAAGTAAGGTCTGGAGAGGTCCGGGACGTAGGAGGGATGTTGGGGGGTGGGTCAGAGTCGGTCCTAAAAGTTATTTGCGATTTTCCATATTCGCGGGCCGGCTCTGCCCCTAACCCACGCGAACACGGAGGGAGAAGTGTATTCTATAACATTATACCTAAGGGGAGTCACGTGATGCCATGAGCGAGTGAGGACGTCTCCTCGTTCGCTCCGGGGCAGCCCTGCCGAATCGCGCCAAATTGCTGACACCCTGCCGACCCGATCACTGTGAGAGACTCCTGGTACGATCACAATATATATGGACCGCTACCTTACCCGATCCCAGGAGTCGATGCAGCCGAAATCGGCGAAGAAAACCGGACCACGTGCAAGACCGGTGGAGCCCAAGATGGCGGCGAGTCCCGCAGCGGCGGTATCCAGCCTGACCGAGTCGGCCCTGAGCGATATTAAAACGGCGCTCTCGCAGGTTTTGGGGCCCCAAATGGAGGCACTCACCACCCAAATTGCTAACTTAGAGACTTTGCTGGCTACAGCGGCGGCTCGCACTACAGAGCTAGAAGGAAGAGTGTCTGACTTGGAGGATTCCTCGACGGCGCGGGACACAGACATTAGCACGTTGCAGGCGCAGGTTAGGGCTCAGAATGAGAAGATTGATGATTTAGAGAACAGATCTCGTCGCTCTAACCTGCGTCTGATGGGCATTCCAGAGACGTTGCCGGAGAGAGCCTTACCAGAATTGCTGGAGACCTGGCTGCGGGACGAGTTCACTTTGAGACCTTCGCTGGGGCCCTTACGCATAGAACGGGCACATCGGCTGGGACCACGACCTGGCCTAGACAGGCGCCCGCGTGTGGTGATACTGAAATTGTTAAATTTCCAACACAAAATTGAGCTGCTGCGCCAGTACAGAGCCAAGAAGGATGACCTGAAATATGATGGTCAGCCTGTCCGACTGAGCCAGGACTTCTCCATAGCTTTGCAGGAAAGGCGGCGACCTTATTACCCTTTATGTGCACGCCTGGCGGATCTGAAACAGCGCTTTCAATTCAACTACCCAGCTACGTTGAGAATTCACAGCAATGGAGTCTGGAAAACTTTTCAGACCCCAGAGGAGGCAGATGCTTTCATGCAGCAGCTGGGCTCCCCGAAGCCGGGAGCGGATTAACCTGGGTTTGGATACAGGCTGCATAGGGTTGGTGTTTGCATATGACTCTTGTGCTAACTGCTGTTTGCAGGGACAGTGTTTTTCATGTATTATGGTTGAAGACAGATAATTGAAGGTCAGGGTTGCCCTGGGGGGGTGACAATTTCTGTGACTCTAGTTCCTCCAGATGGGGGTTCTGGGAGTAGTTCGTGGGGATGATGGGATTGGGGATTTCTTGGGGGCAGCAGCGGTATGGTTCGGGGATGTTTGTATGTATATTGCCTTTTCTGTTTTATTGAACGGTTTCCAGCGGAGAGGGTGGTCTGCTTGGGAGAGGCTGGGCGTCCCGGGACTCTTCATACTACTGGAAGTGGTATTATTGACGGGAGGGACAGGGATCCTTACGGGTGATCGTAATTTACGTATTCTTTCCTGGAATGTTTCAGGAATAACGTCTCCAGTTAAACGCACTAAAATACTTTCCCAATTGAAACATCACTCTGCAGATATAGCTTGCTTACAGGAGACTAGGCTTACTGATAGTGAACACCGGAAACTTCAGAGAGGATGGGTCGGAGATTTACACTTTGCTTCTGCACCCGGGAGGAGAGCTGGGGTGGCCATATTGATTCGCAGGGGCTTCTTAGGCTCGGTACGGGTATTGCGACGTGACCCTCAGGGTAGGTATCTATTGGTAAGGGTGGAGGGACCTGGCGGGATATTCAGACTATTGGTGGGATATGGTCCAAATAGCTATCAACATGCATTTTTCCAGAATTTGGTGAATATTTGTGTGCAAGATCTGGGCTGCCCCCTAATTTTGGTGGGCGACCTAAATCAGGTACATAATCCCACTATGGACCGCTCTGGGTCGACGAGTATGCCTAGAGTGAAACAAACGAAGGGCATCCCCTATTTGTGTAGAGCCTTGGGGTTGGTGGACCCCTGGAGACTATTACATCCATCTGAACGGGATTATACGCACCAGTCTAGAGCACACGGTTCTTTTTCTAGACTAGATTACATTTTACTCTCTGAGACTTTGTTTACTAAGGTCTCGGAGGCCACGATAGGCCCTCTGGAGATATCGGACCACAATATGATCTGGATTGATGTGGCACTGGGGGGTCAACGGGGTCCGGGGACTGGATGGCGATTTCCCTCTTATTTACACAAAGATGCTCATTTCCAGGACTTCTTAAAAGAAAAATGGGAGGCTTACTGTACACACAATGCACAACATGTTGACCAACCAACTTTATTTTGGGATACGGCCAAAGCGGTATTACGTGGGGATATTATTGCTTATGTCGCTACTAGAACCCGTAGAATAGCACATCGCATAATATTTTTGGAACGACAAGTGACAATGTTGAAAAAGGACTTGTTGCGTGATCCATCTGAGGCTCATACTGAGGCATACAGGGCGGTGTTGGTGGAGCTTAATTCCCTAATTCACGAACGCACCAAGAAACTTTTGTTTTACCGTAAATTTCAATTTCATAAATATGGTAACAAGGCGGGGAAATTGCTAGCGGCTATAACAAAAAGTTGGAAGGGGTCCAGATACATACCCATGATACGGGAGAGCTCGGGGAGGTTTTTAACTTCGTCGGTGGATATCGCGGGGGGTTTTCAGAAATATTTTGAAGCATTTTATGCATCCCCTGGCGAATACACGGGTCCTGACGTACGGGACTATTTGGCGGATGCGGGATTGCCTCGACTGACAGTGGCCCAGATGTCCAGATTAGACAGGCCGTTACATGTACAGGAGGTGACCCTGGCAATTCAAAAGCTGAGATCTTGTACAGCACCGGGTCCGGATGGCTATTCACCCGAGTTTTACAAGATTTTATCCCCCTGTATAGGTAACTCTCTTTTGGATTATTACATAGCTATACAGGAACAGGGAGTTTTCCCCCGTCATAGTAATGACGCCCTGATTACTTTGATTCCAAAACCATCTAAACCCCCAGACGACATAGAATCCTATCGACCGATCTCTCTACTGAATGTTGATGTTAAGATACTAGCTAGAGTCCTAGCTGATAGATTGGCCCTTGTTTTGCCCTCCATAATAGTGCCTGAACAAGTGGGATTTGT
Source organism: Geotrypetes seraphini (assembly GCF_902459505.1). NCBI lineage: Eukaryota > Metazoa > Chordata > Amphibia > Gymnophiona > Dermophiidae > Geotrypetes > Geotrypetes seraphini. The sequence goes on along the minus strand of NC_047091.1, from coordinate 173,431,533 downwards.
CCGCAACAGGCATTCCACCATTAATGTCAGGCGCATACTTTTAGCTCTTTCCCGTGCACAATTAGAACACCGCCCTGGACTGCTTGTTGGGTTGGATGCAGCAAAAGCCTTTGATAATGTTAACTGGCACTACCTGTTTCAGGTCTTACACTATATCGGGATCCCCGCGAGCTTCCTATCCTCTGTGCAAGCACTTTACAATGGTCCGACAGCCTCAGTATTGGTTAATGGAGTGAGATCTTCTCCTTTTGCCATAGGTAGGGGGACCAGACAGGGCTGTCCACTATCTCCCTTGCTTTTTCTGCTGTATTTAGACCCATTGTTACGCACTATGCAAAGGGATGATATACTTGCGGGTTTACCTGAGGGCACGTCGCAATTACGGGTGCTGGCCTTTGCGGATGATCTTTTACTTGCCTTGGATACTCCACACAGCTCACTACCAAGAGCGTTAGAACTATTGGATGAGTTTCACATATATTCTGGCCTGGAGTTGAATAAGCAAAAATCTTTAGCGCTTCCCACTCTTCCAGAGGTGAGACACACTTGGCCGGGTGAATTTCCACTACAGTGGGCTACCTCCTCGTTGACATATTTGGGTGTAATTATCCCCCACAATTTGAATAGACTCTATTCCGCAAATATAATACCCCTGCTTCATCGAACTGCTCGTACACTCCATGGCTGGCGGACATTCCCTATTTCCCTGTCAGGCCGAATAGCTCTCTATAACATGATGGTAGTGCCTCAATGGACATATGTCCTACAAATGCTCCCTCTCATGTTAACCACTTCTCACACTGCACTTCATAGCTCTCATCTCTCTAAATATTTATGGCAGGGTAAAAGAGCGAGGATTTCTTTGGCTAAGTTAAGGCTTCCTGTGGATCAAGGGGGGCTGGGATTACTATGTGTATCTCGGTTTAACCTAGCATGTCAATTACGTCACATCCATGACTGGTTCTGTGACACTTCTGATTTTTCTATGCCTGTGATTGAACGTTTTTCCTTCCAGCCATATCATTTTAGCTATCTTCTCCATGCTCCGCAGTTACCGGACTTACCTCAGCTGAAGTCCCATCCACTTTTGCTAGCGATGCGTACAGCATGGAGGTTGTTGTGCAAGGGCTTGCAGATTTCTCCACATTATACACCTTGCCTTCCACTGCTTGGAAATGGTGACTTCTTACCTGGCATGGATTCCGCAGTGTTCAGACGCTGGTCTCGTGAGGGCCTACAATATGTGTCACAGACTGTACAAGATAATGGTTCACCGATTCCCTTCAGAGACCTACAAACGCAGTTTCGGCTATCATCTACGGACTGGTTTGCGTATCAACAGCTTAAACATTATTTACAGTCCTTGACTCCGGTGAGGTTGCAGGAGGATGTGCAGGACAGATTGCAAGAAGCGATTGCACTCACAGCTCCTGAGTCAATGTCCCTCAGATTCTTCCATAAGTGGCTACAGAAACGGGCGGGTGAATTAGACTTTATCGCCTTGGCTCAGAGGTGGTCTGCTGATCTTCAATTGCCCATTGCAGCGGATGTGATTCGCAGAGGCATTCGCTCGGGAAGGACCACGACTGTATCCTCGATGGAGAGGGAACGAAATTACAAATTTATACTGAGAGCCTTCTGTACGCCCAAGAGGGCACATGTGATTGGGATAAGTGCGGATCACTGTTGCCGGAAATGTGCGGGTCCTCTGGCATCGTTTGGACATATGTTTTGGTCTTGCCCCATGATATCTTCCTTTTGGATACAATTAGTGTCTTTGGTGGCACGACTTTGGCATTGCTCTTGGAGATTACACCCTAACTTCCTTTTCACGATGCAGATTCGATTTCATCCACCTAGACCAGGTTGTGCAGCATTCTTAAGGAAAACTGTATTGCTGGGACGGAAATGTATCTTGTTGCAATGGCTTTCACCACAGCCTCCGACTGTCCCCCAATGGAGAGCATTGATGTTACACCAAATGTTACTGGAACGACGTGAAGTGATGGACTTGTCAACTAAAGCTGGACGTTTATACACTCAGTGCTAGTACCCTTTTAGCTTGACTTTTACACCTTATGTTCAAAACCAACTTTGGGGTACTTAATTGACTTCTTTTTTCCCCTTTTGCTTTATCTTTCTTGATTTGTTACCGCTGCTGCCAGGGTGGGAGGGAGGGTGGGAGGGGGGTTGGTTGGTTGGGTGGGTGGGGATTGGCTTTGTGTGCTATTTGAAAATTGTGCCATGCTTTGTTCATTGCTATGTTTATACTTTAATAAAAATGATTTAAACATAACATTATACCTAAATTCTGGGAACGCCCCTGACCTGTCCGTGCCCCTCCCGTCGCATGCTACGAGGTTTAGGCGCACATGTTACAGAATAGGGCAGTTGGTGATGGTGAGAAGCGAGAAATTCCAGTGTACAGGCTATGGACAAAGGGATTTGAAAATGACAAAATGTCTCAAATATGCAAATATAGCATCAATTAACAAGCATTTAAAAGGACATCAAGGTTTTGTGGGAAAAAGAGCATATATATAATAGTTTTATTATGAATGTAATAATTATACACTGCCTAGATCTTTAATGGAGCGTTTGGTTAGAAATCTAATAAGCAGTGAGGCTGCGGTTTGCAAATTAGTATTCCGAAGCGTTCTCTCCTTTTAAACCGACTACTATACTTTCCGTGCAAGCAAATTATTTATATGAGCATGGTTCTGATGGAAGAAACTGCTTAGACTAGCAATGGCATGTGACATTCTCTAAAAGTAAAGTTACTTTCTTTCACTAGGAAATGGAATGGAATAGAAGAAATTAGAGCATGACATTTTTTAAAAATAATTTTGATAGCAAACGTTGGGGCTCCAGCAGTAGGGGGCGTGATTGAAACTTCGTTCGCTGTGTGCAGGTATGTTACTTATGGACACTTACAGTTGTTCAATCATTTTAAATAATAATAATTATTTTATTTTTTTATATACCGCCCTACTACATAGTTCTAGGCGGTTCACATACAGTACTAAAAATATACAAACAGTGAATAAAAGTACGAAATCTAAAAACAACTAAAATTATACAATAATTGAATAAAATGCATTCGTGAAAATAGATAGATATTCCTTAAAAAGTATGGAGAAACTGGAATACGAGGAACGACTTAAGAGACTGAAAGGAATCGACAAAATAGAGCAGGAAGAAAATTTATTTACAATGTCCAATGTGACATGGTCAAGAGGACATGGACTGAAGCTAAGGGGGGACAAGTCCAGGACAAATATCAGGAAGTTCTGCTTCATGCAACGAGTGGTGGACACCTGGAATGCTCTCCCAGAGGAGGTTATTGCGGAATCCACCGTTCTAGGATTTAAAAGCAAACTAGATGCATATCTCCTTACGAGAGGGATATGGGTGACTAAAATTACGCCAGGTATATCTCTGGCTGGGCCTCCACGTGTGCGGATCGCCGGACTTGATGGACCGAAGGTCTGATCCGGAGATGGCAGTTCTTATGCTCTTATGTTCTGACTGTAAAATCAATGTGCGAACACATTCATAAATCCAAGCAGGTGTAAAATTCTTCATGAGGAACCTTGGTATCTTGGACTACATTATAAGGGGATTCCGTATCTATGGGGTCCTTATACTAAAGTGCGCTAGCTGTATTAGCGTGCGCTAAACGCTAACGCATCCATTATATTCTATGGACGCGTTTGCGTTTAGTGCGTACTAAAATGGCTAGCGCGCCTTAGTAAAAGGACCCCTATATATGTGTTCAGAAGATATATGAGAAAGGGGAGGGGGGAAAGAAACAACCTCTGCAAAACATAGAGGAAAACAAAAAAGAGCAGAGGTAAATGCAATCAAAACAAATGAATACTTGTAGGATTGGTACAAATCAGTAATCGCAATGAATATTTATTAATGCGCTTTAACACGGGACCCTATTAACATCTTTCAAAAAGGGACCTGATACGGGCCGTGTTTCGGTGCATTCGCCTGCGCCAAGTGTAGTAGCGAGTGTAAGAGATGCCCAGGGCGGTGGTATTCCCCCCTTACCCTCCTCTCCTTCCCCCGCTCCTTCTGTGACCCCCCAAGCCACACTTGCACCCTCCCTTCCCCCCCCCCCCCCCACGGACCTTTTTAAATCTTGCCAGCGTGAGCAGCCAGCATTGGCTTTCCCTCTGAAGTCACTTCCTGGCCCTGCGACCAGGAAGTGATTTCAGAGTGGAGCCAGGCCAGCGCGAGCAACAGGCCAGAAAAGTTGATCACGTTGGCGGAGTTTTAAAGAGGTCCGAGGGGGAGGGAAGGGAGGGTGCGAGTGTGGCGTGGGGGATGGAGAGGCGCCGGCACCCCCGCCAAGACGGCGCTCGGGGCGGTCCTCCCCCCACCACCTACACCACTGATCAGGAGTCCATAATACATTGTAAAAAAATAAAACCAATGTGATGCGCCACAAGAATTGATGTTCAAACAAGAAGAATCTTGATGTCTTCCCGTCAACTCAACATGCTTTATAGCCGGTGCTGATTGTTGGACGCCATTTATATAATTCAGTCCATTATGATTAGAACACTGATATTTATGTGTTTATTACTCACTTAAATTTAGGTGGGTCTTTAGAAAATTACTTCCTAAGTGCTAAGTAGACCTCCGTGTCTAGGCGTCTCTTTGAAATTCTCACCAAACGTTCTTTTTTTCCGAAAGGAGCAGTTTGTGTAAAAAAAAAAATGGTCAAAGAACAAAGGCCCAGTGACAGTACACGGTGGGATTTGAGCATATGTTCTCAGCAAGGAAGAGTCGCCTTCGGGGAGAGTTCATACAAATGAAAACAGGACTTGAACTTCAACAAACACTGATAACGGGGTGAGAGTCCTCGTTTTTTTTTTCTACTCCGTGTAAACAGTCAGGGCCATAATCATATCTGCTGTTTGTTCAGAAGAAATCACATACAGTTCGTGCAGTGGAGAAGTAGAGAAAACCAAATGGCCCTAAAGTTAAGCATCGTCCTTCCTAAGTGGACGCTGCCGTGGAAGGAGGTGCTCTTGTTTTGAGTGTATTCAGCTCGTTACCGTGTCTCAGTGTGCGCAAAATCAATAGAGAACAGGATGAAAAGCTGTAATGCCTGTTAGAAAACGTTGTACAAAACCAAATGCCTGAAACAAAAAGAAAAAATGAAACCAACTAAAAATAAAAAAGGCAGAAAAATCGATAAAACAACCATTTTTTGCATGTGTACATTTGTAATATTGTGTTGCCTAACATGCATAAAATGATTAAACTATAAGGGTCATTTCATAAATAATGCACACTATTTTTAAAAATTGACATTTTTTTTTTTCAAATATTTCTTTACAATCCTTCAATATAGTCTCCCTGCTTTGCAATGACCAAGTCCCATCGTCCGGGAAGCTTCATTATTCCATCCATGACACCGTTTTAGTTCGGTTGCCGGCGGAAGAAAGCTCTTCCAGAGATGCACAACGATGTCCACGCATAGGTTGTTTCAACTTTGGAAAAAGGTCGAAGTCTGGTGGACTCATGTCTGGACTGAAAGGAGCATGAGGTAACACCTCCCAGCCGTATTCACGTAGTTTCTCAATGACGACATTCCCTATATGCGGGCGAGCGTTGTCGTGAAGAATGAGTGGCCCAGCCAAGAGCAACTGAGGTCGGGTTTTGTGCATTTTTCTGCGCATTTTTTGCAAAATATCACAATAATACACTGCTGAGACACTTCTTCTGTGATGATGATGCCTTCATGATCATAAGCAAAAATCATCATTTGTTTGACTTTTGATTGAGCTCGTCAAAATTTTTTGGTCATGGAGAAGATGGAGCTCTCCAGTCGTCATTGAAAAACTATAAAGAATTTTATCTCATGCAAAGTTGTCATTTCTTTAATAAGACATGAACTATTTTTTTCTGCGGCCCTCCAAGTACCTATAAATCCAAAATGTGGCCCTGCAAAGGGTTTGAGATTGAGACCGCTGCCTTAGAGGGCATTGCTGTGAACTTCACGTAACAGGTGCCAGAAGTTCATAACCCCCTTATAAATTATGGTGAGACCTCCAAAACTCCCCCAAAGCCTACTATACCCACCTGTCTACCACCCCAATAGGCCTTATGGCTGCAGGTAGCACCTATATGGCAGTACGAGGGGGGTGCTGAAAAGTTCTCAACTCAACCAACCAACTTCCAAAATTCTGAACAGTATTTTGCCACTGTAGCTGAAACTTGTGCTATCTTAGTTCGTTAAGTGCCAATTTGATGAAACAAAATTCTACGTTTTGACATTGTTACAAATCATTGGTTGAACCATATCAATCTCATTCTCTTCTTGGCTGGGCACCCCCTCATATAGTAGGGTTTTGGTGGGCTCACATTTTCCACCATAAATGCCGAAAGAGTGGCATATGGACATGGGTCATCTCTATGGTTCATTACCCCACCACCAGACTATTTAAGTCACCTGTGTGATGCTCTAATTGGCTTTCCCATACCAAGTGCTGCAGTTCCAGAGAAAGGCATGCATTCTTTCATTCAGATTTGTTTGGGTTGGGAGGAGGTCAATGATCATTGGGGGAGTGAAGAGGGTCAAACTTTCATGTGTCCACTGGTCACCTGGTCCGTTTGGGTACCTTTGTGGCACTTAGATGCTGCTCCGAATGTCTAAGTTACATTCAAGACCTCTTGGAAAAACTTTGATTACTGCTGCAAGATGTCCACGTTAACCATACTTAAAGCCCACCCAAAACACTTCCATAACTCACCTCCCAACCCGCCCCCTGGAACTCTGGATGCACTGTGGGGAAAATGCTTCACTAGACGCACCCCAAAAAAGGCTTTGAAAATCAGCCCTGGGACATCCCGGCATGTAGGATGTCCAAGTGCCGACTTAGGACAGTTTTTGGACGTTTTTATTTTTTAATTATGAGCCCCATGGTCTGATCGAACTATGCCCCTCCGATGGCCATGCTCCCTTTTCAAATCCATATGGAAAATTTACGCATGCAGCTTTATAGAATTCTGACAGGAAAATGCACGTGTAAATTATAATTGTTGCAGTCAATTACTAGTGTTAATTGGTTCATCAGTCAATCAAACTACATGTATGAATTGGGCAAGCACCCAAATTTCCATGTCCAATTTTGAGTACCGTGTACAAGAATTTGAAGATTAAATGTACCACAATGGCATCAAATTATTGTTTTTAATGTCCCCCTTTAAAAGCATATGAGGGTGGGTTGAAAAGTTTAGTAAAAAAGCAAGCTAAATAAGTCTCCATCGAGGGCTAAACGCTTACCCCATCTTTTACTAAGGTGCGCTAAGCGATTCGCGAGCGCTAATCGAATTAGCGCACACTCAACACTAACGCGTCCATAGACTAACAAGCATGCGTTAGCGTTCAGCGCCTGCTAATTCGATTAGCGCACCTTAGTAAACGAGGGCCTTAGGGTTCCTTTTACAAAGCCACGGTAGAGGTTTCTACCACGGGACGGTGAGGTAAATGCCAAAAGCCTCATAGGAATTCAGCGTTAATCCAGCGAGTTTCCAGTGTTTTTCATATTGTAGGAAAACTAGCTTACGAAAAAAAACTGGAAATTCACTGGACTAAGGCCCTGTTTTACTAGTGCGCACTAATCGATTTAGCGCGCGCTAAACGCTAACGTGTGTATGTTAGTCTATGGACGTGTTAGCGCGTGCTAATCGGTTAGCGCACCTCAGTAAAACAGGGGCTACGTCTCTAGCCCTCGATAGAGACTACGTTGTTTAGCGTGCTTTTTTTTAACAAACTTTTCAAACTAAACTAAACCTTAAGTTTATATACCGCATCCTCTCCACGGAAGTGGAGCTCGGCACGGTTTACAAGAACTTAAAATATAAGAAGAGAAAGGAAAAGGTTTACATGAGCTTATATATAGAATGGAAGAATAAGGGGGAAAATAGAATTACATGTTAGAGAAGAGCCAAGTATTCAGTTGCTTGCGGAATAGTTGGAGAGAGCCCGCAGTGGGATAGTAAGGTTCCGCAGCGGGATAGTAAAGTTCGGCAGCGGGATAGTAAGGTTCCGCAGCGGGATAGTAAAGTTCGGCAGCGGGATAGTAAGGTTCCACAGCGGGATAGTAAGGTCGTTCCAGAGACCTGTGATTTTGAAGAGAAGAAATTTTCCCAGTTTACCTGCATAGAGAATACCGCGTAGAGAGGGGAAGGATAGTTTATATCTTTGGGCGGGTCTGGTGGAGTCAGGACTCGAGGAGTTAAAGGATAGTGGGATTAGGGGAAGAAGGATGCTGTGAATGATCTTAAAAGCCAGGCAGGAGCATTTTAAATGGATTCTGGAGATCACTGGGAGCCAGTGAAGTTTGGCTAGGAGTGGGGAGACATGGTCAGATTTGCGTTTTGCAAAGATCAACTTGGCTACAGTATTCATATCTAATTCAGCCTGTCTGAGGTTTTCCCCGTTCTACTATAAGACCGAGAACTACTTTCTCTCAATGTTTTCGCTGCTGCAGAGTGTTCGTATTTGTACCAGAACACTGCATCTACTTGGTGACAGTACGTGATGTAAAGGTGTGTTCTTGACATTGACCTATTAGGTGGCTGAAATTGATGGATGTAGGCAACCAGATTTCTTCTCTGTCTGGAAGCTGGTGCGTCGGCCTCCAGCTATTTAGACAGCCCTATCTGAACAGCCTGGGCAGTAGGATGGAACCAGTATTAGAAGACGCAAAACCATTTAGTGGAGCTCGGACTAAAGAGGACTGCAAAGAATTGCAAAGGGACTTGAACAAACTAGGGGAATGGGCGACGAGATGGCAGATGAAGTTCAACGTTGAGAAATGTAAAGTATTACATGTGGGAAACAGAAACCTGAGGTACAACTATACGATGGGAGGGATGTTATTGACTGAGAGTACCCAAGAAAGGGACTTGGGGGTAATGGTGGACATGACAATGAAGCCGACGGCACAGTGCGCAGCTGCCGCTAAGAGAGCGAATAGAATGCTAGGTATAATCAAGAAGGGTATTACAACCAGAATGAAAGAAGTTATCCTGCCGTTGTATCGGGCGATGGTGCGTCCGCACCTGCTGGGCCGCCGCATTAGCGGACTGCTGGGCACGATGGACCTCAGGTCTGACCCAGCGGAGGCATTGCTTATGTTCTTAAGGGAGAGGAGGAGATAGTGGATGCTGTGGATGGACCATTTGGCCTTTATCTGCCATCATGTTTCTAGGTTTCTATAACCATAAAGCTCTATGACATCACAATGCAGGCAAAGAGCCTTAGCCTATAGGAAGAGGAGATGCAAATGTTAAGAGCCTTAGCCAATTCGCTTCCAGAGGACGTAATAGGGCAGAGTACGGTACTGGGGTTCAAGAAAGGATTGGACAATTTCCTGCTGGAAAAAGGGATAGAAGGGTATAGATAGAGGATTACTGCACAGGTCCTGGACCTGTTGGGCCGCCGCGTGAGCGGACTGCTGGGCACGACGGACCTCAGGTCTGACCCAGCAGAGGCACTACTTATGTTCTTATATTCTTAAGTCCACCACCTAAACCTTTGAGTCCAAAAAGACAAAGGGCTACCAGACGTCCGGATTTCCCCAAACATGTCCTCCTTTTCGAGGACATGTCCGAGGGTCCGGAAGGCTTTTCAAAACCCGGAACTTTGTCCGTGTTTTGAAAAGCTTCCTCGAAATCGAGTGGGACAGGAATGCATCCGCGCACGCGGGGATGCCCTCCTACCCGATGAGAGCAGGCAGTTGGGGGGATGGGACTGGGGCAGGGCTAGGGCGGGATTTGGGGGGCGAGACTGGGGCATGGAACTGGGCGGGCCGGGGGGGGGCGGATCTAGGGGGAGTCTGGATTTTACTAAAGTATAATCTGGTGACTCTAAAAACGACACCAATAAAGTTCTAGCAATGTCTTAATCATCGAGTAGATAAAGGTAGAGTTCTATTTTAAATACACATTTCCATCTAAACATTGTACACTTATTTACACCTAACTGATCACTGAGGCTCTTTCTTTTTCTTTTCTTTTGAAAGCAAAAATAATAAGGCAATAACCGAGTATATAACCCTTTTATAAGAAAAGAATATCGGAAGCCTATGGAAACTTCGCACCATCAAACGCTACTTCGACAACCTTTCCTTCCGTCTACTTGTCCAATCTCTGATATTAAGCATTCTAAACTACTGCAACATCGTTTACCTGGGATCCTATAAAAACACCATCAAACGCTTAAGAATAGTCCAAAATGTGGCCGTTCGCCTCATTTACGATCTCAAAAAATACGACCATGTAAGCCCCTATTACACCAAACTCCACTGGCTTCCAGTAGAGGCAAGAATCATCTTTAAGTTCGCCTGCCTCTACTTCAAAACTCTAACCGGCTCTTCTCCTATCTACCTGTCTGAGCATCTTGAAATAGCAGGCCCCTCCCGCACACGAAACGCCTACCTGTTCACCTTTCCCTCCCTAAAAGGCTGCTTCTACAAGAGATTCCTCGATAGATCCCTAGCATTCCAAGCGGGCAAATGGAACAATTGCCTAATCACCCTCATTTCCAATTCTCCGTCCTACCAATTGTTCAGGAAGTCATTAAAAACCTATCTCTTTGACAAATTCCTCTAACTCCCCTCCCCCTCCCCTGCCCTTGATATGCCTCCAAATTCTGAACCCTCCTACCTTGCCAAGCCACCATATGGCCTCTCATAATCGATTCTGTTTATCTAAATGGCCTGTCCTTGTTACACCTATATATTATATGCCTTATCATTGCCATGTTTGTAACTTCGCTGTAAATGTACAGTCTCTTCCTCTGTTAACCGCATTGAACTTCCATGGTATTGCGGTATACAAGAATAAAGTTATTATTATTATTAAGCCTAAAATTATAACCAAGACAGTAAACAAAAGGAAAAAATTAAGGGTAAGCTCTACGGCCCTGATTCTATAAATTACGCCTAGCTGCTGGGCGCCATTGAGCGCGATTGTCAATCATTTACTGGGTGCCATTTATAGAATTGAACCTAGTGGCACTTTGGTGGTCTTAGGCACTGATAGGCATTGAGGGGGAAATTCTATAAGAGGTACCTATAGATAGGCATCGAAATGTATAGGTACCTAAAGTTAGGCGCATAACTTAATTAGTAAATTGGTTTCAATTATGAGCTTTCACAAGCTCATAATTGAAAAAAAAAAAAATGGGTGATAGGTGCCCATCTTCTTAGACGCGATTTGACAAAAGATAGGCGCCTGTCGCATGTCGCCTAGCGATGCCTAACTCCAAAGTAGGCGAATTTAGGGGCGGAGAAGGACTTAGGCGCTGCTGGGCATAATTCTCTAAAGGATTTAGGCATCTATAATGTAGGCCTTTAAAACCCTGGCCTAAATATTAGAGCGCGCTGAACGCCAACGCGCCCCTTATATCCTATGGATGTGTTAGCGTTTAGTGCGCACCAATCTTTAGCGCCTTAGTAAGAAAGGGGGTAAGTTAGGCGCTTAGGTCAGCTAGGCACGCCAATTTAGCTGACCGGCTTCAGGCATCATTTATAGAATCTGGGCCCACGGGCGTAAGTCCTCAGTTTGAGGGAACAAGGTCAAATGCAAATCAGAAAGCAATTCTAAATTACGAAAAAGTAAAGTAAAGGCAGAAGCAGCTGATCACCAAATCCTAGACCCACCGCCATTCTCCCAGAATGGTTTACATGAATTTATTCAGGTGCTCAAGCAGTTCTCCCTGTCTGTCCTGGTGGGCTCACAATCTATCTAATGTACCTGGAGCAATGGGGGGATTAAGTGACTTGCCCAGGGTCACAAGGAGCAGCGTGGGTTTGAACCCATAACTTCAGGGTGCTGAGGCTGTAGCTTTAACCACTGCACCACTCTAGAAATCAAAATGCAGTAAAAGTGAGACAAGTGTAGGACAATCAAGCCATTGTGACATCACTGATGAGGTTGGCTTCTATTGGTGGAAGGAGGCATTATGACGTCACAATACCAGCTCTGGTTAGCAGAGGCTGAAACTTTTCACACTATTTACTTATTCAGTTTTCTATACTGTTTCCCAAGGGGAGCTCAGGACGGTTTTACATTAATTTATTCAGGTACTCAAGCGTTTTTCCCTGTCTGTCCTAGTGGGCTCACAATCTATCTAATGTACCTGGGGCAATGGGGGGATTAAGTGACTTACCCAGGGTCACAATGAGCAGCATGGGTTTGAACCCACAACCTCAGGGTGCTGAGGCTGTAGCTTTAATCACTGCGGAAGCAGGTGATGTGAATACTCAAAGAGGCTTGTCATCCTTCTGGGATGGCGATCAGGCCCTGTGACATTGACTTCAATGGGCCCATCATTGAACTGAATGGGGGAGACTTGGAGGCAGCTTGAACACCCCCTTCCCCCTACCCCCCAGGGAGAAAAAGAATAGCCCGGTCAGATATGCTGTGTAACCCACAGACACGTTTGCTGTTATTTGAGTAATATGCAGTTATATGTGCAGTTGTGTCCAGATGTTCACGATTTATGGTCGAAAATGTTCATATTTGCTGTTTTAAAAGATGGTTGCGATTGACGTTTATGGCTGTGGCTGTTAATAAAATCCACAAGTGTCGAAAAGCAACGGGTCATGTGTGTTGCCTGCGGGGGTCCTGGGCGAAGTGTGGGAAGCGATGATGGCCTGATTTTGTAAATCAGGAGGGTCAGGATGTCCGGCCGCTCCATTGCAAGTTTTTCTCTTGGCAAGTGGAAGACAGCGCACTTGAGCAGTTGGAGAAATCGCTTCTGGGGATACTTTCAATAGCTCCTTCAAATATTGAATAAACACTTCTTTAGGAAAAATTCAACAGCTGCAAGTTTGCGTCTCTCACATGCTTCTCCGATGTCTCAACTTTCGAATTCAGCAAATTTTTGTTCTTAATCAAAGCCAGATCTGTATCTTGTAATGCAGTTACTATTAGATTCTACAGTTTCCAAAGCACCTTTTGGTCTCAACTGCTTTAACCTTATTATCGTGTTTATTAGGTCTTCTCATACAGAACATCCAATTGCAGACATCATTTGTGCTCTTATAATTATCACTAGTCTTTAAGCCCGTTACATTAATAGGTGCTAGATGTGTGTGTCTGTCTTTCTTTCTTTCTCTCTCTCTCCTTAGCCGCCATCTGTCTGTCTTTCTTTCTTTCTGTCTCTCTTTTTCCTTGGCTGTCAACCACCACCCCTTGCCTGCTCCCCTTGAACAGCAGTAGCTCTTCTCCCTTTCTTTTACCTCCCCCCCTGTCCAGCAGCACTCCTTTCCTGCTCCCCCTGTCCAGCAGCAGCCCTTCTCCCTTCGTTTTACCTCCCCCCTGTCCATCAGCACCTCTTCCCTGCTCCCCCTGTCCAATAGTAGACCTTCTCCCTTCCTTTTACCTCTCTCATGTCCAGCAGCACCTCTTCCCTGCTCCCCCTGTCTAGCAGTAGGCCTTTTCCCTTCCTTTTCCCTCCCCCTATCCATCAGCACCCCTTCTATGCTCCCCCTGTCCAGCAGTAGGCCTTCTCCCTTCGTTTTACTCCCCCCTGTCCAGCAGCACACCTTCCCTGCTCCCCCTGTCCAGCAATAGGCCTTCTCCCTTCCTTTTACCTCCTCCCTGTCCAGCAGCACCCCTTCCCTGCTCCCCCTGTCCAGCAGCAGCTCTTCTCCCTTCGTTTTACCTCCCCCCTGTCCAGCAGCACCTCTTCCCTGCTCCCCCTGTCCAGCAGTAGGCCTTCTCCTTTCCCTGCTCCCCCTGTCCAGCATCCGCTAGCCCGGGCAGCCTCGGGGATTTTGCTAGGCCGGCCCACCTCGCATTATTGAAGTGGGCTGGTCTAGCAAATGCCCCGCGACTGCTGCGTTTGCTGGTCCGAGGTGAGAAGAGGCGTCCCGACAGCGGCAATGCAGGAGTCAAACCGCCACCGCCGCTGAAATCGCTGCATGCATCATAAAACATTGCAAGCTGGCGCACGCGTCACAAATAAAATTCGGCACGGAAGCAGAAATCACGGCGGCAGGGATCACGCCGTTTCAACAGCACATGCACGGGTAAGGATTTTATTATAGAGGATCATCAAAATTCTAAGACCTATTTATTTGGAATCACAAATAATACAGCCAAGAAATCATTTCAGTTCGGTAGCAAGAATAAGTTCTTGAGGCATCCACTTGTCATTTACAAGATTTAAAAGCAAACAAAACCCTAAAGTGACCATGACTATTCAGTTGGACAATTCATCTTCTATGGACTTAAGATTAAATAAACCACAGAATGTGGGAGCCAGTAAGAAAACAAGGCAGACATGATAATAACAGCAGGTTATCCATCGTATAAGTCTGTGCTAGCACCGTCCTTAATAAAGATGTGAAATAAGAATCAGCTCCGATCCCCATAGGGAGGAGCGATGGCAAATCGGCCGAAGCCGTTGCCACTAGCAGGGGGGGGGGCGGAGGAAGGGGGGGGTAGATAAAAGAGGAGTGGGAAGGGGGACGCACCCTTTTCGGCGACGCCAGAGCTAGGAGAAGGAGGCAGCATTTCCACCTCCATATAGCTCCACGCCACCCTTCTGCTTTTGCAATCCTCAAAGAATATACAACCAAAACAAATATAAACAGATTACTAACCGTCCAATTCGCCAGGTAAGATTTTCTGCCTCGCGGATGCAGGCCCATAGGTACCGAGGCAGGCCCGATGCTAGTCGGCAGCCCTACGAGCCGCCGCGAACCGCCGCGCCATACTATGGCCTGCCCATCCGTTCGCGTCGGGGTACCTCGGGGGTAACTTCGCGACAGTTCTTTCATCCTCTCCCTCGCACACGGATTGCAAGCGAAAAGGGGGCGGGCCGCCCCAAACAGTCAGGCTGGTCCGTCTGCTCTCGGTAATTTCTCCCAGGCGGGAAGGAAAAAGGGGTGCGTCGCCCCTGCTGGTCTCTGCCGGTTCTAGCCATGCACTCCCTCGCACGCGGGTTGCAGGCCGCGGACCTGGGGGGGGGCCGGAAGGGGGCGGGCCGTCCTTAATAAAGATGTGAAATAACAAAGACCTCCTTCATCCTTAGAAATCCTGGGATCCTCACACATCCAATGCCCTCGGAAGGTGGAGAGTTCTGTACATCTACTTTCTGGGGATATGGATTTATTTTGAAATGAATCAGACAGTTTCACCTCGTCGTACTACATTTGCATGGCAGAGTCGGAGGCTGCCGGGAAGCTCAGAAAAGACCACGGTGAAATCCAAACTTGGGAAAGCCGCAAAAAATTCTTGAGGGGGTTAAAATACCCATCTCACATAGAAATAAGCCCGCTCCTGGTTTCCAAATTAACACACAGTACCATAAGCGCTGTATAAATCAGCGTAAGATTCAAGTAATATTTGGTTTGTTTGTGGTGATCAGTTTTGGGGGGATAAACCTTTTCACATAATAAATTGAGTCTCCACCCGGGTATATCCCACAGAGTATGTTCATCGGAGCGCACTGTGGGTATTACCCCAAAACATCATTTATAGTCATCTTAATTTTTGTTATCTCTATAAAGTGCTGTGTAATAGGAAACGTCAAACATTAAAATTCAAGTGTCACTTATTCCCATAAATCTCAACAAAATGCAAATTCTCAAAGAAACCAATAAACTTATCTAAAGATGCACGCAGCCGTCCATATCTCATCAAGGGGATGCCTTGGCTGATTGCCCTACAGAGAACATAAGAACATAAGCAATGCCTCTGCTAGGTCAGACCAGAGGTCCATCGTGCCCAGCAGTCCGCTCACGCGGCGGTCCAACAGATCCAGATGCAGTAATCCTCTATCTATACCCCTCTATCCGGTGTCAGGTCAAAAGTGCGCCGGGACAAAGGCACGCGCAGACAACTGAGCGCAATGCGGAGGTGCGCACCGAAGAAAATGACTGTTTTAAAGGGCTCCGACAGGGGGTGTGGGGGGGAACCCCCCACTTTATACAGATCGCGCCGCGTTGTGGGGGCTTTGGGGGTGGTTTGGGGGGTTGTAACCCCCCACATTTTACTGAAAACTTCACTTTTTCCCTAAAAAACAGGGAAACAGTTAAGTTTCCAGTATAATGAGGGCGGTTACAACCCCCCAAACCCCCAAACCCCCCACAACGCCGCCGCGATCTATATTAAGTAAAGTGGGGGGCTTCCCCAACAACCCCCCCCCCCCCGTCGGAGCCCCTAAAAACACTCTTTTTCTTTGCGCGCGCTTCCGTCTTGTGCTCAGTTGTCGGTGCGCGCCTTTGTCTTCGGCGGTTTTGTCTATGAACCCCTCTATCCCCTTTTCCAGCAGGAAATTGTCCAATCCTTTCTTGAACCCCAGTACCGTACTCTGCCCTATTACGTCCTCTGGAAGCGCATTCCAGGTGTCCACCACACGTTGGGTAAAGAAGAACTTCCCCGTTTCGTAACCTTCTTCAGGGGCAAACTCAGGAGCACATCCCGCTGCTGATAAATCATCACATCTCTGAATTGCGCGACATAAAAAGTAAGTGAGTTGAAGTAAATTTATAGCGAAGACCACTAGTGAGCCATTCTGATAATCGGGCAGTAAAATACTGGCATGCTAAACCGGCTGAAACCGGTTTCGCAACCATTGTTAAGGGCACAGTAACCCCCTCTTTTCCAAAGGTGCGCTATGCTTTTTAGCGCGCGGTATATATTAGCATGCGCTAATCACGTGCATGTTATCCTATGGACGCATTAGCGGTTAGCGCACGCGTTGGTTTAGAGAGCGCTAAACGTGCGCTAAAACGCTTAGCGCACCTTTGTAAAAGAGGGCCTAAGTTTTGAAGGATCCGGCCCTAAGAAAGGAAAAATGATTCATAATAGAAGTTTAGCTGGTTAGCTTCTGAAGTTATCCTCTTAAATCATGTTGAAAACTGAGCCCTGCTTCACCGGTTCATTCTTGAATGAGCTCTACAAATTGCCAAATGGAGACTTAGGGCTCCTTTTACGAAGCTGCGCTAGCGTTTTTACTGCATGCACTGGATTAGCGTGCGCTAGCCGAAAATCTACCACCTGCTCAAAAGGAGGCATGGTAGCGGCTAGCACGTGTGGCAATTTAACGCATGCTATTCTGCGCGTTAAGGCCCAAGTGCACCTTCGTAAAAGGAGTCCTTACAAACATCGGAGCAGACTAGAACAGTGTTTTTCAACCTTTTTGCACCTATGGACTGGCAGAAATAAAAGAATTATTCTGTGGACCGGCATCGGTCCATGGACCGGCGGTTGAAGAACACTGGGCTAAGTCGTGGGCCAGACCCCGCCCATCTCTACCCAATCTCCACCCCAGACCCCGCCCCCCAAATAGTACTAATTGCACCTTGCACGTCCCGTGCCTCATCTGGAAGCCTTCCCTCTGACGTTGCAACGTCAGAGAGAAGGCTTCCGGTTCAGGCGCAGGATGCCCGAAGGAGCCACTGCCCGTGGCTTTGTGCACTGAATCAGTTAGGAAGAGGGAGCTGGCTTGAAGATAACGCCGCATCGATCGCACCGTGGACTGGCGGTTGAAAAACACTGGGCTAAGTTGTGGGCCAGACCCCGCCCATCTCTACCCAATCTCCACCCCAGACCCCGCCCCCAAAATAGTACTAATTGCACCTTGCACGTCCCTTGCCTCATCTGGAAGCCTTCCCTCTGACGTTGCAACGTCAGAGAGAAGGCTTCCGGTTCAGGCGCAGGACGCGCGTAGGAGCCGCTGCCCGTGGCTTTGTGCACTGAATCAGTTAGGAAGAGGGAGCTGGCTCGAAGATAACGCCGCATCGATCGCACTGTGAACCGGTGGTTGAAGAACACTGTTTTGGGCCTAATGCACGTGCTGGCCCTGTGGATCGGCAGGGAATTTCTGTGGACCAGCACCGGTCCGTGGACCGGTGGTTGAAGAACACTGGACTAGAATGTCTGCATGAAAATGAGAATCCATCAAAAAGATCCTTGAGAATGCTCTCGAGCAGAGTATTTTGCTGGGAAGATTTGTGCTATCAACAAGAAAAATATTTCAAGCAGCCGAGAAGTTGGAGAAATCGTCCGAATATTTTTGTAAAAACAACAACAACAAAAAAAAACCCTCTCTCTTCGCACGTAAGCACCTAGAAAATTGTAAACAATGATGATGTGGGTTGAGTATTTTATTTTAAAAATGAAATCCAAGTGAAAGCTTAAACTTTAGTTCAAAAGATGAACAATGTACGTCAATTGGCCACTGCTGCCTCAGCCATTTATTAAAAGAGCTTACAAAAACAATGTCTTTCTGCCTAAGGAATCGTGAACCGTTGCTCTGTCAACTAGAATGGCAAAACAGGAAGCCATAATTATCCTTTAATTTTTTTTTCTTAGGCTTCCGGGGTTGGCATCACGATTGTTACAATTGCCCAGGTCACGCCACGTCACGACGCCGTACAACTGCAAAAATCATCCTTGAATTTTGACAACTGCATAATACTTTAGACTAGAGAGTTGCACGGGGGACAGAAATCCCACTCATCCCCGCCAGGATCCTCTCCATCCCCACCCATCCCCGCAAGGAATTACCTCCATCCCCGCCCGTCCCCATAAAAAGCAGCAATTACTTCTGACAGGATCATCAATTCCACAATGTTTGCACTGCTGTTTTCCTTGCGGAATCTCTTTGGTGGAACCCTTTTTTTTTGTTTTCTGTTCAGGTAATTAACTTAAAAACCGTGTCAATTATATATTATGGACGAACCCTGCTTCCAAAGCATTCCATCCCCGTTGGAGTCTCATTGGCTAGATGGGGAGGGGGGGGGGTCCCCATGAGAGTTCCGTGGGCCAGAGGGAGGTCCCTGTGGGTTAGGGGGGGTTTCCCGCGGGACCACCGCAGGACTCACGGTATTCCCGCGATCCCCGTTCCTGTGCAGACCTCTACTTTAGACCAGGGCACTACTTGTGCCTAATAGAAAGAACTTATAATCTAAGGGACTGATTTTATAACTGGACACCCACATGAAAAGTCCAAAAAGGTGTCTACAAAGGTAGTTTGAAAAGTTTGGTAAAATAAAGGAAGTTAAACAACGTAGGCTATACAGTAAGGCGTTGTTTTACTAAGGTGCGCTAACCGATTAGCGCGCGCTAATCGGTTAGCGCACCTTAGTAAAACAGGGGGTTAACCCAGCAAGTTTCCAATTTTTTGCGAGCTATTTTTCCTTCACTACGAAGAAACTGATAACTCGCAGGACTATGGGGCCCTTTTATTAAGGCGCGCTGATTTAGCACGCACCCTTAGCATTTAGCGTATGCTGATCTTTAGCTTGTGATAAATCAGCGCGCCTTAATAATAGGACCCCTAAGGCCCTCTTTTACTAAGGTACGCTAATCGATTTAGCACGCGCTAACTATAACAGGTGCATGTTAGTCTATGGGCGCGTTAGCGTATAACACGTGGTAATTTGATTAGCGCACATTAATCGGTTAGCGCACTTTAGTGAAAGAGGGGGTAAGTGTATAACCCTCAATGGAGACTGCATCGTTTAACTTACTTTTATACCAAACTTTTAAATCCACCCTCATATTTTAAGGTTATTTTTATTATTTTAAATAAATGTTTTTTTACTGTGAAATATAGATGATAATACAACAGAGAAAAGTATTCCATTTATCAATACCAAGAGACCCTGTTGAATGCTTGTGTTAAACTGTCCATTGTAGCTTCCTGGGTAATGTAATCCGATCTTGAACTGAACCAGATTAACATAACATACATGTGGGCCGCTGAAAAGTTCTCAGCGAATGGCCACCAGGATGGTCTTGGGGCTCAAGGATCTCACGTATGAAGAAAGACTGAAAAAATTGCGGCTGTACTCACTGGAGGAACGAAGAAAGAGGGGAGACATGATTGAAACGTTTAAGTACATCACGGGACGTATCAAGTCGGAAGATGATATCTTCTGTCTCATGGGACCCTCGACCACCAGAGGGCATCCGCTGAAAATCAGGGGAGGGAAGTTTCATAGCGACTCCAGAAAGTACTTCTTCACCGAAAGAGTGGTGGATCATTGGAACAAACTCCCACTGCAGGTGATTGAGGCCAGCAGCGTGTCAGATTTTAAGAGAAAATGGGATATTCACGTGGGATCGCTAAGGGAGTGAATTCAGGGGGGCGGATACTTGAAATGGGCAGACTTGGTGGGCTATAGTCCTTTTCTGCCGTCATTTTCTATGTTTCTAACAAAGTTGGGGGGAGTCTCCATCGAGGGTTATACATTTAGTCCAGCGATTTTCCCACTCTTTTTGTTCTGTATTTTTCTGTGCGCACTAATATATATGCATATAAAATGAACTTTAGATGATTTATGTACTTTTATATGGTACCCTAACTAAACCGCGTGGAATAAAAGCGCGCCAACAATCGCGCACAGGACATATGTGTGCCGCGTTCAAACAGTTGATGCTAGTGCTTTGAGGGGAGGTGTGGGGGAAACCCCCAGTAAACCGACAAGTGTTTGCGCTTCCGTTGGGGGACCGGGCGGAAACCCCCCCCACACACTACATTGAACACTGCCGAATGCCCAAAAAACTAAGGAAAACGGCAGTTTTCAGTGTAGGGTGTGGGGTGGTTCCCCCTACCTCACCTACTTGTCAGTTTAGTGGGGGGTTCCCCCCACACCGCTCCTCAGTGGTAACATCAAGTGTTTGATCGTGGTGCGCATAAGTCCTACGCGGGATTATCGGCGCGCTTTAGTCCCATGCGGTTTTGACGCATCACCCTTATATATACATGTTTAAATGACAATTAGCTGTCTGCTATTTTGTAAATATGCAAATACCTTTGGTAGCGCAAACTTTGCAAGTGGGCGCTCACGTGAGTGGAGGCTGGGCAGAGCGAGCTCAGGCACGCTAGTAACTTATATAATGAAATGTCATATGTATATCTTCTGAATCTGGGTGCGAGCATTTAAACCATTTTTATGACGGATGTAAGCGCTCACATCTAAGCACATACACGCATTTATCTAGTTAACCACCGCTTTTACAAAACCGCAAAAGCATTTTTTTTTAGCGCAGGCCAATGCGCTGAATGCTCTGCGCTGCTCCCGATGCTCATTTGGGGAAGAATCAGAGTTGGGGGTCATTGGGAGGGTCTGAGTTGGAGGATCATGGAGGAGGGGTTGTGTTTAGCAAAAGGCGGGTTTAAGAGTAGAATACTTCAGCCTGTCCCTTCGATAGTCCCTCTTGTGTGGAATTAAGATTCAGTAGGTGCCCAAATTTTACCGCATCCTAATAATTACCCCCTAACAGTAGCTGTAAACTTGTTTCTTCCCTTCAGAGGCCTTGGAGATGGTGACACAACAAAAAAACGAGACGGAGACCCTATAGAAACATAGAAACATAGAGTATGACGGCAGAAAAGGGCCGTCGGCCCAACAAGTCTGCCCACTCAAAGAACCCTCCCTCTAAAAGAACCCTCTCCCTAAGCATTTCTCCGGAGTGAACCCACATGTTTATCCCATCGTTTCTTGAAGTCGAGCACGTTGCTGGCTTCAACTACTTGACGTGGAAGACCATTCCAGCGATCAACCACCCTTTCGGTGAAGAAGTATTTTCTGATGTCACCATGAAGTCTCCCACCTTTGAGTTTGAGCGGATGCCCTCTTGTTGCCGTGGCACCCGTAGGGAAAAAGATATCTTCTTCCACCTCATTACGGCCTGTAAGATATTTGAACGTCTCTATCATGTCTCCCCTCTCTCTACATTCTTCGAGAGAATATAACTGCAGCCTGCTTAGATGGTCTTCATATGGGAGATCCTTGAGTCATGAGACCGATTCCATTCTCTTCATATCCTTTTGATAATGTGGCCTCCAGTACTGAACACAGTACTCCAGATGAGGTCTCACCACGGACCTGTACAACTGCATTATAACTTCAGGCACAGAGAAAGCAATCCAATTATAAAAACAAAAACTGTGGATACTGATGTTCTGAGATAAATTTATTGCACACTCTTACACTTAAAACCATAAAAATACAAATGCAACAGTCCAACTGGACCCTACACGGTCCGTGTTTCGGCGAACATACCTTCCTCAGGGGTCCAATGGATCTCAATGGTACAGATAAAGAAATGGACTGAAAACAGTCTTAACAGCATGTAATCAGAAATTGCTGTAGACAGGCAAAACTAACGCAAAAAACGCTTGGAGATGGTGACACACTTGTAATACCTGAAATCATTTCAAACCCTACGTGGTAATTTTCTATAGACATATGCAGAAGTGGTAAAAAAAAAAAGTCCTTCTCTAAAGTTTTCTTCATTAAAAGACAATGAAATCAATAGCAATATTTACCAAAGTGATATGACATTTTGTTTTAATTTGAGTATAATAATCTCACCTCAAATTAAGCAAAAATACAAAACCCTGGACATTAGTGGCTTACTTACCCGTTAAAATATTCATTACATATGGAGGAAAGACCCTAAAAAAGAAACAGGTACGAGTACTGTGTCATTAAGGAGTCCTTTTACTAAGGTGTGTTAACTGATTTAGCGCGTGTTAATTATTAGCGTGGGCTAAATCGATTAGCGCGTGCTAACCCTTCTAGCACGTTCCAAATCTGTTTGCGCGCCTTAGTAAAAGGCCCCCTAACTCTACCTTACTCAACCCGTACGCTTTACTAATTACAGTTGGGTCAAATTAGCAGAGGTGGCAGAACTAAGGGCTCCTTTTACTAAGGTGCGCTAACCGATTTAGCGTGCGTGAATCGATATAGCGTGCGCTAATGGTTATCACGCACAAAATGCTAAGGCGCCCATTATATTCTATGGCTGCCTTAGCATTTAGCGCATGTTAATTATTAGCGTGGGCTAAATCAATTAGCGCGTGCTAACCCTTCTAGCGCATTCTAAATCTGTTTGCGCACCTTAGTAAAAGGCCCCCTAACTCTACCTTACTCATCCCGCACGCTTTACTAATTACAGTTGGGTCAAATTAGCAGAGGTGGCAGAACTAAGGGCTCCTTTTACTAAGCCACGCTAAGGCCTTAATGCGCGGAATAACCGCACGCGCTAGCCGCTACCGCCTCCTTTTGAGCAGGCAGTAGATTTCCAGCTAGCGCGCACTAATCCGGCGCGTGCGATAAAACCACTAGCGCGGCTTTGCAAAAGGAGCCCTAAGGTTTAAGGATTGCTTTGATAAAAATATGTAGCCGTAATAGGACGTGGTATTGATTGGCCTCAAAGGTGCTGTATAAATCATTCATGCTTTCTGTCAGTCTCTCCTGCTGACTTTCCTAAAGCTTCTTACTTTTGAGGTGAAATAAAAAAAAAAATATAAAAAAAAATCCTGCTGAGCAATAATGACCTAAAATATGAAGAACCAACGTTAAGATTATTACTGTGGAGTTGGAAAAAGAGAAATTTATAGTTCCTGATAGAGTAGAATCTTAATTAACTGGTATTCAAGCAACTGGCACTCTCCCCAAACTGGGAGAGTGGGTTTGCGGCTCAGGACCGCCGCCGTCTCTTCTGCTGCTTGGGGCTGGAGGTTCGGAACTGAGATCTGGGTTAGACACTCTGGCCTGGATTCTACAAAGTGCGTCCCGATTGTAGGCAGCCAATCGGGAGGCAGGTTTTCTAAAAAAAAACAAAACAAAATGCTCCCCAGGCAGGCCGCCTACATTGAAGGCACCTCCAGGAGCCTAGGGAGGCCCGCAAGCCCGCCTAAGCTTGCCTAAGGCTAGGTGGTAATCTTAGGCGAACCTAGGCAGCCCTACGTGTCTCCCTAGTAAAGTGGGAGACACTTACAATGTAGGCAAGCAAAATGCTGGCCTACATGGTAAGTAGACACGGACGCTATACTTAATCGCGGCAAGGGATCTCTCTGCCACGATTAGTATAGCAGTCGCGGCTACGGCGGCCAGTCTCCCTCCCCCTACCCACCCCTGACGATCACCAGCAGGAGGGTGTCCAACCCCTCCTGCCGGACCCCCCCCCCCCCCAATGAAACACCCCACCCTGCAATCCCCCCTCGGGCTTACCAGCAAGTTGGTTGGACAGGTCCTCGCACTGTCCGGCCAGCAGGTCCACCTCCGTTCAAATGAGGTGGGCCCGTCCCTCCCCTCCCCTGCCCAACCCACAGGATCCTAGGGCCTGATTGGCCCAGGCACCTAAGACCCCTCCCGCCATGGGGGGGGGGATAGTTAACAAAGCATAGTATGGTGAGATGCAGGCCCTTTTTTACTAAGGTGTGCTAATTGAATTAGCGCACACTAAACGCTAACGCGTGCATGTTAGTCTATGGATGCGTTAGCGTTTAGCATGAGCTAATTCGATTAGCCCACGCTAATCAGTTAGTGCACCTTAGTAAAAGAGGGGGATAGGATGGTGAGCATATTTATTTATTTAATTCATTTTGTGTCCCGTTGTCCTCAAAGAGCTCAGAATGGGTTACAGCAGGGGTGTCCAACCTGCGGCCCTGTGAAGTATTTCGTGCGGCCCCTGGTCGAGGGCGATGCAGTGTTTTCCTCTGCTGCCCCCAGGTGTTTACCGTCTCGCCGGCTCCCTCCTCAGTCTTGCTGTGTTTGCGCGTTTGTGCGGCCCCAGAAACATTTTTTTTTTTTCGGCCAATGCGGCCCAGGGGTTCGTAGACAAAATCGTGCGAGACAACGGCGCGCCGACAACTGAGCGCAAGGTTGACGGCGTGCCGAAGAAAAGCACTATTTTAAAGGGTTCCGACGGGGGGTGTTGGTGGGGAACCCCCCTATTTTACTTAACAGACATTGCGCTGGCGTTGGGGGGGTTTGGGGGGTTGTAACCCCCCTCATTATACTTGAAACCGAACTTTTTGCCTGTTTTTTAGGGAAAAAGTTCAGTTTTAAGTATAATGTGGGGGGTTACAACCCCCCAAACCCCCCCGAACGCCAGCGCAATGTCTGTTAAGTAAAGTAGGGGGGTTCTCCCCCACACCCACCGTCGGAGCCCTTTAAAATAGTGCTTTTCTTCGGCGCGCCGTCAACCTTGCGCTCAGTTGTCTGCGCTCAGTTGTCGGCGCGCCGTTGTCTCGCGCAATTTAGTCCCGTCACCGGCCCAGGGAAGCCAAAAGGTTGGACACCCCTGGGTTACAGGGTAAACATACATAATTTCAGTACAAGTCTACGATACAAGTTTTTATCCTAACTTGATACATACTAGGGGTCTAATATTAATATCCGTAATCTTGATGTTGCTTGAGAGGGATCGGGTGCGTGCTTCCTTTCGGCAGTCCAAGTTTTTTCTGCGGGTTTGGAGGCCTTATATCTATTCTCTGTCTCCTAGAATGCGGAGTTCGATTCTTAATACACTGAGGCTTTGAGCTGTTCTGAGCGGTGGGGGAGACTCGGAGTTCCCCTCCCCTGCTATGGATCTCCTCTGTTCTTCTTGTGGTTCTGCTTTTTCCTTTTGGTTGGTTGTTTTTTCATTTTGGTGCTGGGTTGTTGATTTTTTTTTTTCCCTCTTTCTTTCTTTGGGGGAGCGTTGGTGGTGTGGGGGGGGGGGGGGGGAGAGAGGCCTTGATTTTTTTCTCAGGGCTCATCAGAGTACAGGGCTCTGTTTGCACAGTATTTTGGCCTCTCCAGTCCGGGCCTCTCCAGTGGCGTAAGATTGAGTTTTTGCCTATTATTAGTCTTGCATAGTGTTGCCCCTTATTTTGGGGGGCTGGTTTTGGATGGGGGGTGGGATGGGGGAGTTGTATATTTTCTGCACAACCTATTCTTTCTTTGTTGTGTTTTTTTACTCTGTTCAATACAAATTGATTTCACTAATATACGTAATCTACAGTTTTCTGTTTACAATTTGCCATAGTTATCCTTATAGTGCAAGGTTTTTAGTACAAGTTTTATTCTAATTTGACACATATGGACAGTTTACAGGTTAGATTTGCCATAGTAACAGGGCAAGATTTTTCCAATACATCTACAACAATCATTCGGAACCTCAAAGTCTCAAGCTTATAAATGGTTGCACTTGAAACAGGCCATTGAGAAGGGGTTCCCTGAATGGCGCAACTTTAAAAAATCAGTATAGCTTACCGGGCCTATGTTGCCAAGTAGATTTGCAAGGGATAAATTAATATCTGAATATTTGAATAAAAAAAAAACTAAAACTAGTCTAAAAGACATTTGGAGAATTGAGACAAAGCAGCAGATTTCTGCTACTCAATGGCCACGGATTTGGACTTGGAGGATGAGATGTACAACGTCAACATCTATGTGAGACAAACCTGGTTCTTTTTGTTACATAGAAAATTTTGGAACCCTAGTTCGTTTACAAAAGTTGGACAGTTCTAAGTCTAATAGATGCTGGCATTGTCATCTTGAAGTAGGGACACTGGATCATTTGTTGTTTTATTGTCTCTTGATACTCAATTTTTGGAAATCAATATGGGGGACAAATTAATAGGATATTGGAAATTTCAATGTCCTTGTCATATGACATAGTGTCATTTGGAACTCTCTTAATACCCAAGAGTCCAATCAACGCAAATAAGAATAGCTTCTTATCATGACTGGAGTTGCTATGCAGCTAATTAGGAAAAACTGGAAAAATTGGGATAGAATAAATCATAATTTTTGGTGGGAATCCTTGTGCCAATTTTATAAGTTTGAGCGACTGAATTCGATACAATTGAGACACTATAATAAATTCAGAGATTTGGGGTCCATTAGCGAAATTTTGTAAGAATTGAGCATTAGAATTACCCTTTGATTTCTGAATGAGTGTCATACATATCCAGGGTGAGTGGAGGGAGGGGAGGGGGTGGTATGTACTTATCTTATTAACTGATAGTTGTGTCTATTGTATCAATTGTTTGTTAATCTGTTGCACTTTGTGTTGACTTTTTAAAAAAATGAAAAAAATTGGGGGAAAAAAAGATTTTTCAATACAAGTTTTCCTTATGTGACATAAACCGGAATATGGCACCAATATACATTTCTTTGTAGTCCATCGGTCAAGGGCAGGGGGTTAGGGGAAGAAATTTGTTTCTATTGCTTTTCCGAAGCTGAGGAGTCCTTCAAGAGGGCAGTCGATTCCCGTGGCTCGGTATGAAGTGGGAGTAGGAACGTCATTTGGCGGTTAGCAGTTGAAGGGCACAAGCAGAGGGGGGGGGGGGGGGGTTTTGAGGCGTATTTCATCCCGGGAGCGGAGGGACCAGTTAGGCACATACGGAGGAAGTTTAGCCATCACGTACAGCAAAGCATAGCACGGCAAACATGGTGTTAAAAAGCGTTGGTAACACAAGATGACAAGACTTGGCGGACTTCCTGGGTCACCAGGCTGCCCAGTGGTATAAATGGTTAACTGGACTGATTAAAAAGAAACCAAACACTGGTCTGAGAGACGTTTGGAGCATTGAGATCACACATCAAATTTCTGTGTCTCAATGGACACAAATTTGGACTTGGAGGATGAGATGTACAGTGTCGGCATCTATGAGACAAACTTGGTTTTATCTGTTACATAGAGCATTATGGACCCCTGTTCGGTTACAAAAATTGGATACCTCTAAGTCTAATAAATGTTGGCACTGTCATCTTGAAGCAGGGACTTTAGATCATTTGTTATTCTATTGTCCATATGTTATAGCTTTTTGGAAATCAATTTGGGACCAAATTAATTGTTTATTAGACAACCCAGTGGCATTATCATACGATACTGTGCTGTTTGGTATGGCAATGAGAGCAAAAAGTCAGATTTCTTCAAATAATAACAAATTATTATTTATAATGACTGGGGTTGCCATTCAACAAATTACCGTATTTTCACTCATATACCGCGCACCCGTGTAAAACGCGCACACGGGTATAGCGAGCGGGAAACTGTAATTTATGTAAAGAAATTTTTATATACCGCACACACCCATATACTGCGCATGCCGCCCCGACTCTCCCGTCGCCGCCCAACTCTCCTATCGCCTGCCCCGACTCTCCTCTGGCCGCCTCGACTCTCCTCTGGCCACCCCGACTCTCCTTTCGCCCGCCCCGACTCTCCTCTGGCCGCCCCGACTCTCCTTTCGCCCGCCCCGACTCTCCTCTCCCCCTTGAAGTTCTGTCCCCCCTTGAAGTCCTGTCCCCACCCTGAAAGCCTGATGCCCCCCCGATGTCCGATTCACCCCCCCGCAGGACCGCTCGCACCCCCACCCCGAAGGACCACTCGCACTCGCACTCTGACGTCAGAGAAAGGGCGGGACCGCCGAAAGAGGAAGCAGCGCAGACGCAGGGCTCAGAGAAGGGGCGAGACAGCCGGCAGAGGAAGCAGCAGGACAACGGTAGGCAGCTTCTCCTTGATGGGGGGGGTGGGGAGGCTGTGGGGGTGCGAGCGGTCCTTCGGGGTGGGGGTGGGGGTGCGAGTGCGAGTACGAGCGGTCCTTCGGGGTGGGTGTGCAAGCGGTCCTGCGGGGTGAATCGGACGTCGGGGGGGGGAACTATGTAAAAAAAAAATGTGTACAACGCGCTCACGCGTATAACGCGCATGGTTATGCACGGTTTGTAAAATCGTGTATAACGCGCGCGTTATATGCGTGAAAATACGGAACTTATAATTGGAAGAACTGAAGTAGACTAAATTATAATTTTTGGGTGGAATTCTCTATGGCATATATATAAAATGGAAAGATTTATTACAATACAGAAAGGGTGTTTTAAGAAATTTCAAGATGTGTGGGAGCCATTAACGAAATATTGTACTGATTAGAGGACATTTTTTTTCCCTTGAATTTACAAGTTCAATTGTGAGGGGGGGGGAGGGAGGGTAATTTATATTACAAATCGTACAAGGTATTTGATTATATGATAAGAAAGGGTGGGAGATAAGAGCATATCATTTGTACCATTGATGATTATTAAGTGATATATTTATTGTTCATTTGTTTGAATATATTGTCACACTTATTGTAAGTTTGAAAATGAATAAATATTTAAAAAAAAAAAAAAACTTGGTAAAATTGATAAGCAAACTTGTGTGACGAAACACAGCATGGAAAACATAGAACAGCAAACACTGTGTGGCAGACATGGCATGAGAGATTGAAGTATGGTAGACAGTCTGGCAAACATAATATGATAAATACTAGTGTTTTAGCCCGTTACATTTGTTACAGTAACGGGTGCTAGAATAGCCTCACCTATATCCTGACCCTGACCCACCCGTGGCCCTCCATCTTGCCTCCTGGACCCCCATTACTTACCCAAGACGGTCCTGACGTACCAACCCCTCCTCCCTCAGTGCCCCAAAGCAGCAGCGGTACACCCTCTCTGACCCTGTTGCACCCCTTTTGACATCTTTCCCTTTCCTGTCCCCTCCGTCCTTCCCCAAGGCCATCTCTCTCTCTCCTCCTCCTGCTGTACAGACAGGCAGCCTTGAATGCTTGCAGGGTCTGCTGGAGTATATTAGGAGGGGGGATAGATTCTGTAAAAGTACAGAATTACCAGCGCTTTTTCTTAATTTTTTTTTTTTGTGAGCTACCTAGTCTCCAGGGCGACAATTCTTCATTCAGGGCACACGCCCGCCGGCCATTCTTCCAGCCGCGCGCCCGCTTTCCCCAAACCGGAAACAGGAAACAGGAACCGCAGTCAGAGGGGGAAGGCGCTGACGTGGGCTGACAAAACGAAATTCAAATCCTGCGCCGGCTCCGGTCCTGCCAGGCCATTTTTGCTCGGGCCGCTTTGGTGGACTAGATGGAGGACCTATAGAGCAGGGAGGCTGGCGCTTTGCAATTTCTCTTCTGGCCGCTGGCACTGGTAAGTGCGCATATACACTCCAGCAGCCACGGACCTGATCATGGATCAGAGATCGCGGAAGCACGCAGGTAAGATTGCACACGCACGCTTAGGGTTTTATTATATTAGATGACAAATAGTAGGACAAAGATGGCAAACCTCTGGCACACCCCCTCTTTTACTAAGGTGTGCTAACCGATTATCGTGCACTAATCGAATTAGCGCTCACTTAACGCTAACACGCGCATGTTAGTCTATGGACGCGTTAACGTTTAGCGTGCTAATTTGTGTAGCGTGCGCCAATTGGTTAGCGCACCTGAGTAAAAGAGGGGGTTAGTGTAGAAAAACGTACGAGAAAACACGGCACTTCCAACTCTATACCAGTAGCCTAATAATGGTGGGGGGGGGCGAGGTGGGTAGCCCGCCCCGAATGCCACCTTGGGGAGGGCGCAGTCACCCATCCTCTTCTCTATCTCTCACTCCTTCCTCACCCCTCCCCCCCACTGCCGTGCATGTACGCTGCTTGCCTTTCCCCGTACCTCTGCAACCTTTCTGGCGCAAGCCGGACCTGCATCTAGGAAGTGACGTCAGAGAAAGAGCCGAGGCTGGCGCGACAGCAGGTTGGGGGGGTTGCTGCTCACGCTAGGAACGTTACAGATGTACGGGGGAAAGGAGGCAGATGGAGGGGGTGGGGAAGGAGGGGGTGGGGGAGATGGGGGAGGGGCGCCTCCCACTCTCACTACGCCACTGCTTGTCACCTATAGAAGTTTTGCCCCATTAACCAGCACATTTTCATGTTAATTACACAAGAATTAATGGCTTCAGACTGTACAGCAGGGGTGTCAAAGTCCCTCCTCGAGGGCCGCAATCCAGTCGGGTTTTCAGGATTTCCCCAATGAATATGCAGGAGATCTATCAGTATACAGTGAAAGCGGTGCGTGCAAATAGATCTTGTGCATATTTATTGGGGAAATCCTGAAAACCCGACTGGATTGCGGCTCTCGAGGAGGGACTTTGACACCCATGAACTAGAGGAATCATTAGTTCAGTCATAAGGGGTCTCAAAGTCCCTCCTTGAGGGCCACAATCCAGTCGGGTTTTCAGGATTTCATTGTATGCTAATAGATCTCATGCATATTCATTGGGGAAATCCTGAAATCCTGAAAACCCGAATGGATTGCGGCCCTCGAGGAGGGGACTTTGACACCCCTGCTGTACAGTTTTAGCTGAGCTTATGCATCAATTCAGTTCTGACGTGTCATAAAGTTGACTTCACTTTTGGCAAATGCTCTGCCAAGTGCTGTGATTCCAAGGCAGAGTTGAGCTAAGATGGCAAAGGAAAACTTTGCTGTACTTCAAAACTGTGTGTGTGTGTGTGGGGGGGGTTGTTGTTGTGTTTTTTTTTTCCTGTAGAGCATGAGCCAGAGATCAAGAATTGTCTTTCTGAGAGACTTCCAAACCAAAAGTATGCGGGCTGGCACTAGAGACTAGAGAATAAAGTTTAGTTCCCCTGGAAACAGTGGACAACAGCTTTATAAACAGATGAAAGTGTTCGGCCAAGAAAATTCTGACTTAATCAAAACCTAAAACATGTAACTTTATTTTTACAATTGAAAACTAAAAGAAGAAAAAAAAATGAAGTCTACGTGAGAAAACACTATTTGTATTATAGTTAACCCCGGTTTTCTGGAAAGGGTTCAATCTGATAAAAATAGAGACAGAGACCTGTAACATAAAAACTTCAGACTCATTTTTACAGGTTAAAAAATGGTTTTCTGGATCTTGATTGGAATATCAAGTTTAAGGGCTTGGTCTCAGAAACTGAAGGACACAGAACAAGCAAAACATGTGATCCTCCTTAAACTGGCAGGATAGACACTGGAATCTGGCATAAGGGATGCCTTCCTATTTAACCCCAGGACAAACATGCTCACAGAGGCCTCTAACTGGCAAAATTCAGGAGTGTGGGAACAAAAAGGAAAAAAATATATATATATCACAGGAAGGTATGTGCATGCCAAGGTTCAGCATTAGAGAATGACACAGGGACAAATTTTTCTCTGTCCCTGCTGGAACTCATTTTCCCATCCCCGGGAGTTCTTTTCCTATCCCTGCCCTGCTCCTGCAAGCTCCGTCCTCATCTGCACAAGCCTCAAACACTTGAAAATCCTAAGTAGCAACATTCTAGAGCTCAGATTGTGATGTCATAATGCCTCATTCCACCAATGCCTAGGCTCCGTCCTCATCTGCACAAGCCTCAAACACTTGAAAATCCTAAGTAGCAACATTCTAGAGCTCAGAGTGTGATGTCATAATGCCTCATTCCACCAATGCCTAAGCTCCGTCCTCATTTGCACAAGCCTCAAGTACTGTAAAATCCTAAGTAGCAACATTCTAGAGCTCAGATTGTGATGTCATCATGCCTCATTTCACCAATGTCTAAGCTCCGTCCTCATCTGCACAAGCCTCAAACATTTTAAAATCCTAAGTAGCAACATTCTAGAGCTCGGATTGTGATGTCATCATGCCTCATTCCACCAAGACCTAAGCTCCGTCCTCATCTACACAAGCCTCAAACACTTTACAATCCTGTAGCAACATTCTAGAGCTCAGACTGTGATGTCATAATGCCTCATTCCACCAATGCCTAAGCTCCGTCCTCACCTGCTCAAGCCTCAAACACTTTAAAATCCTAAGTAGCAACATTCTAGAGCTCAGATTGTGATGTCATAATGCCTCATTCCACCAATGCCTAGGCTCCGTCCTCATCTGCACAAGCCTCAAACACTTGAAAATCCTAAGTAGCAACATTCTAGAGCTCAGAGTGTGATGTCATAATGCCTCATTCCACCAATGCCTAAGCTCCGTCCTCATTTGCACAAGCCTCAAGTACTGTAAAATCCTAAGTAGCAACATTCTAGAGCTCAGATTGTGATGTCATCATGCCTCATTTCACCAATGTCTAAGCTCCGTCCTCATCTGCACAAGCCTCAAACATTTTAAAATCCTAAGTAGCAACATTCTAGAGCTCGGATTGTGATGTCATCATGCCTCATTCCACCAAGACCTAAGCTCCGTCCTCATCTACACAAGCCTCAAACACTTTACAATCCTGTAGCAACATTCTAGAGCTCAGACTGTGATGTCATAATGCCTCATTCCACCAATGCCTAAGCTCCGTCCTCACCTGCTCAAGCCTCAAACACTTTAAAATCCTAAGTAGCAACATTCTAGAGCTCAGATTGTGATGTCATAATGCCTCATTCCACCAATGCCTAAG
Source organism: Geotrypetes seraphini (assembly GCF_902459505.1). NCBI lineage: Eukaryota > Metazoa > Chordata > Amphibia > Gymnophiona > Dermophiidae > Geotrypetes > Geotrypetes seraphini. The sequence goes on along the minus strand of NC_047091.1, from coordinate 173,398,518 downwards.
CTCCGTCCTCATTTGCACAAGCCTCAAGTACTGTAAAATCCTAAGTAGCAACATTCTAGAGCTCAGATTGTGATGTCATAATGCCTCGTTCCACCAATGCCTAAGCTCCATCCTCATCTGCACAAGCCTCAAACACTTTAAAATCATAAGTGTTCGAGGCTTGTGTGGTTAAGGCAGAGCTTACAGGAATGGGACAGGGACAACGCCAAAACACATGGGGCCGGGACTGTGAAATTGAGTTCCTGTGCGGACAGGGACAAATTTGTCCCCGTGCCATTCTCTATTCAGTATTCTCAAATCTGTTGAAATATCCCCTTTTGCTGCCTGAAAATAAGTTCCAGCTACTTCTACTATCACTATTTATCATTTCTGTAGTGCTGAAAGGCATATGCAGCGCTATACATTTTATATGCAATAGATGTCCCCTGCTCAGATGAGCTTACAATCTAATTTGGATAGACAGACAGGACATATAGGGAGTTTCTTGCAGAGAGAATGCTTCGAACATAGGTATCTTATAGTGAGTGGGAGTTCAGCTTCAAAAATGTTGGCTTTTAGCTTGGATTTGAATACTGCTCAAGTCGGAGCTTGACATATAGACTAAGACAGTCTGTTCCAGGCATACGCTGCAGCAAGATAGAAGGGACAGAGTCTGGAGTTGAAAGTGGAGGAGTATGATTTGAAGCGCTTAATGGCGCCTAGAAATCCCTCTATACCAGTGGTCTCCAACTCAAACCCTTTGCAGGGCCACATTTTGGATTTGTAGGTATTTGGAGGGCCTCAAAATAGGACCTGGCTGGGTTGGAGGGCAGAAGGGAGAACAGGACAATCAAGCCATTGTGACATCACTGATGAGGCTGGCTCTTATTGGTGGAATGAGGCATTATGACATCACAATCTCGGCTCTGCTTCCCAAAGACAAACAGGATGTCATGGTTACAATTTAGCCAGTGGTCTCCAAGTCAAACCCTTTGCAGGGCCACATTTTGGCTTTGAAGGTACTTGGAGGGCCTCAGAAAAAATAGTTAATGTCTTATTAAAGAAATGACAATTTTGCATGAGGTAAAACTTCTTATAGTTTATAAATCTTCCCCCTCCCCCGAAGGCCTGCATGTTCCTCACTTCTTTGCAGCGTCCTCCAGCTTCCCCCCTGGCCTTCCAGTCTTAGTTTCAGCTAATTACCGCAGCCTGCAGAGAGGTGCTGTTTCCTTGCAGACTGCCATCGGCCTCCGCAATACGTTCTCTCTGCCGCAGTCCCACCCCTCCTCTGACGTCAGGGGCGGGATCGCGGCAGAGGGAATATTCTGCTGAGGACCACGGCAGCCTGCAAGGATCGCTACAGCACCGGCGATCCTCTCTGCAGGCTGCGGTAATTATCTGAAGGTAAGATTGGGAGGCCAGGGGGAAGCCAGAGGACGTCAGAGAAAGGGCGGGACCGCCGGAAGAGCAAGCAGCGCAGCGTAGGGCTCAGAGAAGGGGCAGGACCGCCGGCAGAGGAAGCAGCTGGGCTCACTGGCATCCGGAAACAACGGTTGGCAGCTTCTCCATGTGGGAGGAGGGGAGGGAGGCTGTGGGGGTGCGAGCGGTCCTTCGGGTGGGGGTGCGAGCGGTCCTTCGGGGTGGGGGGGCGAGCGGTCCTTCGGGTGGGGGTGCGAGCGGTCCTTCGGAAAGGAGAGTCGGGGCGGGCGAACGGAGAGTCGGGGCGGCGAGAGGAGAGTCGGGGCGGCATGCACGGTATCCGCGTGTGCGCACTATAGAAAAATTTTTTTTACATAAATTTCTGTTCCCCGCGTGCTATACCCGTGTGCGCGTTTTACACGGGTGCGCGGTATATGGGTGAAAATACGGTAATCATGGTCCAGAAAGTTCAGCACCTAGATATACCAATTGCATGACTTTAACTTTCTTTTTTTTTTTTTTTAAACGTGAAATACTTTATTGATTTGCTGAAAACAATACAAGGTATAATGTTCAAACACAATATACAGCGCATTGTAGTAACATCCCGTGCATCTCTCCCCTCCCTCCCCTACACACACATCCCCCTGCGACAGCTCTAACCCCCATCCCCAGCCAACCTAGGGATTGAAAGATCTGATCTAGGAACCTCGGAATGTCAAATGCACACGGGCCGGGCCCGGAGGCTGCTTTTAAATCTAATCTGACTTTGCTAACCGTAGCCTTGTCAGTTAGAACCATGTTTTCTCTAATAAAATTCATATAACTTCTCAGGTGGCTTGTTTGTATGTCTTGACTAGATTATAAACTCTAGAGAGAAGGAATTAGTTTGTACGTTTACAGCACTATGAATGTCTAGACGTGTAACAACAATAACTAGTAATAGTATTAATAAGCATTTAGAATAATTTATTGATTTACAAACAGCTCTTTGAGAAGAATTCCCATCCGTGTGATGTACAGTCAAATCTAACAAGTTCAAGTTCAAGTTTAATTATTCTTAATGAATCGCCTATTTTAAATCACTAAGCGATGTACAAAGCCTTAATACATACAGATTAATACCTTAACACATACAAATTAAATATTATTGGCAATATAAAATAAAAAATTTTTAAATACTAAACATACTTAGTTACATACGTAACAAAAATTCAATAAACTCACAATATTAAAATGCAACCGCATTTTAACGCCCCTTTCTAGAAGGAATATAGGGGGTCTTTTACTAAGGCGATTTAACCTCACTGAGTCAGACCAATGGTCCATAAACCCAGTAGCCCATTCCCACGGTGGCCAGTCCAGCTCACCAGTACCTGGGCAAACCCAAGGTGTAGCAATATAGCATGCTACTGATACAGGGCAAGCAGTGGCTTCCCCCGTGTCTTGCTCAATAACAGACTATAGACTTGTCCTCCAGGAACGTGTCCAAACCTTTTTTAAAACTATAAGGAACATAAGAATTGCCGCTGCTGGGTCAGACCAGTGGTCCAACGTGACCAGCAGTCTGCTTGCTTGGCGACCCTTAGGTCAAAGACCAGTGCCCTAACTAAGACTAGCCTCACCTGTACACGTTCCAGTTTAGCAGGAACTTGTCTAACTTTGTCTTGAATCCCTGGAGGGTGTTTTCCCCTATAACAGCCTCCGGAAGAGCTTTCCAGATCTCTACCACTCTCTGGGTGAAGAAGAACTTCCTTACGTTCGTACGGAATCTATCCCCTTTCAACTTTAGAGAAAGCCCTCTCGTTCTCTCTACCTTGGAGAGGGTGAACAACCTGTCTATCTACTACGTCTATTCCCTTCATTATCTTCAATATTTCGATCATGTCCCCTCTCAGTCTCCTCTTTTCAAGGGAGAAGAGGCCCAATTTCTCTAATATCTCACTGTGCGGCAACTCCTTCAGCCCCTTAAGCATTTTAGTCTCTCTTTTCTGGACCCTTTCGAGTAGTACATTACATTACATTACATTAGTGATTTTTATTCCGCTTGTACCTTGCGGTTCAAAGCGGATTACATAAGAAGAAAGCTGGACATTTCCAGGAGGGTACATGACATTGGAGAAAACAGATTGAGGGTATAGACTTAATAACAGAATGGACATAGTAACTTTGGAAGATAAATCAGGTTACATTACAATTACATATCAATAGTCTTTTCCTTTTTTTGGTCGGTTGAGGGTACGGTGCCAGGGAGTGAGCAAAACCTGGTCGGTGTAAGTGGAAGAGGAGAGGGAGATTGGGTAGATTGTATATACTTTTTGAATAGCAGCGTTTTGATTTCTTTACGGAATGCTTTGTAGTCGGATGTTGAGGTTAACAATCTGGAGATGGAGGGTTCGAGTTTTGCTGCATGCGTTGCTAAGAGGTTATCATAAAGCTTTTTACGATGAGTGCCATTGAGTGGTGGGTATGAGAATGGTGTCAGTGTTCTTCTTATTCTGGGTGGAAGGTTACGGTTTAGGCGATCGTTTAGATAGGCAGGAGCAGTACCGTTGAATACTTTGAAGATTAGACAGTATAGTTTGAATTGAATTCTGGCTCTAATCGGTAGCCAATGTGAGTCTAGGTAGGCGTTGGTGATGTGGTCATATTTTCCGAGGGAGTAGATTAGTCTGAGAGCTGTGTTCTGAACGGTCTGTAGTTTTTTGATCATGTTTGTAGGGCATGGTAGATATAGGATATTGCAGTAGTCCACAAGACCTAGTACCAGGGATTGAACAATGATCCTGTAGTGTTCTTTGTCGAAGAATTTCCTTATTTTTCTTAAGTTGCGCATTGTGAAGAATGCTTTTTGGGTAGTTTTGTTGATTTGAGTCTGCATAGTGCAGCGTCTGTCTGTCAGCACTCCCAGGATTTTGAGGGAGGTTTGGATTGGGTATTTGATTGCTTTAATTTCCAGGTCTGTTATGGATGGGTTTTTGTCCGTTTCAAGCATTAAGAATTTGGTTTTGTCCGAGTTTAGCTTTAATTTGTGGTTTGTCATCCATTTTTCTACTTCGTCCAGTATTGTTTCCAGGTGTCCTGTTGAGGTGTTGTCATGGGTTTCGAAGGGGAGGAGAATAGTTATGTCGTCTGCGTAGCTGAATGATGTTACATTTAGGTTGTCTAGAGTGGTACCAAGGGAGGAGATGTAGAGATTGAATAGAATGGGTGAAAGTGGAGATCCCTGCGGGACTCCGCATGGATTTGACCATGTGTTAGATTTCGTATCGTTTATCTTAACTCTGTACGTTCTTGTTTTAAGGAATCCTTGGAACCAGTTGTAAACCACTCCTGAGATCCCTATTGCATCAAGTATCTGGAGTAGTATGGTATGATCAACTAGATCAAAGGCGGCGGAAAGATCTAGTTGGATAATTAGGATCCTGTGTCCTTTACTGAGGTGTTGTCGGGCTTTGTCCAGTAGTGTTGCTAGTAGTGTTTCCGTGCTGTGGTAAGATCTAAATCCTGATTGAGATGAGTGAAGTATATTGTGGTCAGCTAGGTAGCTGGTGAGATATTGAGCCACAAGTCCTTCAATCAGCTTGACATATAATGGGATCGAAGCGATAGGTCTATAGTTGGTAGGTGTGTCTACAGGACCTTTTTGGTCTTTCAGTATGGGTGTGATTATGATCTCTCCAAGATCTTGTGGGAATTGGCCTTCTATGAGAGTGCTTTGTATCCACTGCGTGAGGCTGGTTTTGAATTTAGGGGAGGCATTTGTGAGTAGATACGATGGGCAGTAGTTCAAGTCGCATGAGGTGTGGCTGTATTTTTTATATAGTCGGTTCAGATCAGGCCATTGTAGAGTTGGGAAGGTGGCCCATGTTCTGTCTGCTGTTATGGCTTCTTCTGTTGTGGGGGTAGTTATTGACTCGTCGAGTGTGGTAGTTGAGTTGTTGAAGGTAGTTCTGATTTTGATGATCTTGAGTTTGAAATGGTCTGCTAATTGGGAAGCTGTTGGTGTTTTGTTGCCTTGAGTGGCAAGGAATGGGTTTGTATCTGTAAGTTTTTTTACTAAGTTGAAGAGTGTTTTTGTGTCGGAGTTGTTTGTGCCAATTAGTTTAGTGTAGTATGTTTTGGGCTTTTCCTTAAGTTGATGTTATATAGTTTGATTTGGGTTCTCCAAGCGGATTTGGTTTGGTCATTTCTCTTTTTTCTCCAAGATCTTTCAAGTTGTCTGCAATGCCTTTTTAGTAGGTGGAGTTCGGAGTCGAACCACTTGTCTGAGGGTCTGCAGGTTCTGTGTTTGGTTTTTTCTGGGGCTAGCTCGTTCAAGGTTGTTTCATTTAGGGTGCGCCAGTGTTTTACGAAGTCTGTAGGGTCAGTGGGGTCGATAGCAGGGTCCACTTTATCCCAGAATGTGGCTGGTTCAATTTTCTGTCTAGATTTGAAGGTTGTTTTTTGGGGCATAGATTTTATGTTATTTTGAGGCCAGTTGATTGTGAAGGTGTATTTGTGGTGGTCTGACCAAAGAGAGGGATGCCAGGTACCATTGGTGATGTGAATATTTGGGGTGTGGAGGTTATGAGGCGTGAATGCTGCTATATCAAGTTGGTGGCCTTTTTCATGCGTGGGTTCCGGATTGAGGATCTGGAAGGATAGAGCGTTGAGGTATGAGAGTATTTCGTTTGCTTGTTTGGATGTGTGATCTTCGAGGTAGAGATTGATGTCTCCTAGGAGCAAGTTGTATGTGGAGGTTAGAGAGTTCTGGAATAAGAATTCTTCGAGATCATGTTTTGAGGTGTTCCATTTTCCTGGAGTGATGTAGCATAGCAGACAGTTCAAGGTGCCTGTGAGTGTGTTGTCGGAGAGTTGGCAAGCAAGAAGGTCTAAGTGAGGGGTTGATTGTTTGTGTAGCACTTTTAGGTTGAGATTGTTTTTTACTAGAATCGCTAGTCCTCCCCCTCGTTTGTTTTCTCGACATACTATCTCTAATTTGTAACCTTTGGGGCAGAATTCGGTTATGCATGGGTCCGAGTTGGATGTTAGCCAGGTTTCAGCTAGGAAGAGACAGCTTAGTTGTTCTTTGATTATCCAGTCTTTGATTAGAGTTGCTTTTGGGCTTATTGATCTTTCTGGGTGGATGTGGTTGTCTGAAGGTTGATGTCAGAATTGGGATGGGTGATAGGTGATATCCTGTGGTTTGCCAGTTTGAAAAGAGTAGTGAGAGTATTAGGAGGGTAAGTATTACATTACATTACATTACATTAGTGATTTATATTCCGCTTGTGCCTTGCGGTTCTAAGCGGATTACAATGTATAAGACTGTACATTTCCAGTAGCGGTGCAGTACATAAATTCAAGAATGTGTCAAGATACAATTGTTAATCTGGGTTTTTCGGAAGAACTTGAAAGCTAATAGTAGATTATGATAAGTAGTTGTGATGAGTAGATATAGTAATGTCAGGATTCTGGTAGGTTGTTGTGATGAATGGAAATAATAAGAGTCAGGGTTCTGATGTATTGCTATGGTGGTGATGGTGGTGGTCATGGGAGTATTTTGTATGATTTTGTATGCATGATTTTCCATTTTGTTTGTGGGGTGGAAGATTCTTTGGATCTAGTATCTCTTTGGTTAGAGTTGTGGCAATGGTGTTGGTGTTTTCGAGAGTATTATTATTATTATTATTTATTTTTTTTTATTAAATAGTAATCAGACACAGAAGAGGATGGAGAGAGTTTCTGATTGCTCTCCTCTCTGGTGAAGGTAATCGCCTGTGTGTTTAGACTCTGGCTTGTGGTGGCATATGAGGAGTCTGGTCCCTCGCAGGTCGGGGAGAGGGGCGGGGCAGGGCTCCCACACTGTCTCTCCTCTGCTGGGCTCTAAAAACACAAATGTTCGCGCTGCTGGGAGTGGAGTCGGGTCCCTCGCAGGTCGGGGAGAGGGGCGGAGCAGGGCTCCCACGCTGCCTCTCCTCTGCTGGGCTCTGGGCTCTGAAATAAATGGTACTGTGTCCTTTTTCATCTACGGCGACCAGTGCTGGACGCAGTATTCCAGGTAAGGACGTTCCATGGCCTGGTACAGCAGCATGATAACCTTCTGTTCGTGATCCCCATCTTAATCATTCCTAGCATTCTGTTCGCCCTTTTCGTTGCCGCCACACATTGCGCGGATGGCTTCATTGACTTGTTGACCAGTACTCCCAAGTCTCTTTCCTGGGAGGTCTCTCCAAGTACTGCACCGGACATCCTGTATTCGTGTATAAGATTTAAGTTACCGACGTGCATCACCTTACACGTTTCCACGTTAAACCTCATTTGCCATGTCACGGCCCATTCCTCGTGCGGGTTTATGTCCCGTTGCAGGTCATTGTAATCTTCCTCCATCTTCACTACTCTGAATAACTTCGTATCATCTGCATATTTAATCACCTCACTCATCCTACCAATTTCCAGGTCGTTTATAAATATGTTGAAGAGCACGGGTCTAAGTACCAAACCCTACGGCACTCCACTCGTGATGCTTTTCCAGTCCAAGTATTTTCCATTTACCCCTACTCTCTGTTTCCTATCCGCCAGCCAATTTTTAATCCTCATAAGTATATTACCCTCGATTCCATGGCTTGCAATTTTTCGAAGTAGTCGTTCATGCGGCTATTTAGGGAAATTTAGGGATGTTTGGGAGCCATTAACAAAATATTGTACAGAATGAATATTATTTTTCCCTTTATTCATACACGTCCAAGGTGGGGAGGGAGGGAAGGAATACTTTAAGATTTCTTATGCTTAAGTACAATTGTTGGGTATAAGGGGGGGAGGGATATTTGATGTGAGTTAAAATTTGACGGCATATTAAGTGATGTTAAAGTATAAAATGATTGTATCTTATATTACACTTATTGAAAGTTTTAAAAATGAATAAAGATTTTTTTAAAAAAAATAATCTACCTATTTCACCCTCGATTCCATTTCTCGCAATTTTTCAAAGTAGTCGTTCATGCGGAACCTTGTCGAATGCCTTCTGAAAATCCAGATATACAATGTCGACCGGGTCACCCTTGTCTATCTGCCTGTTTACCCCAGCTATGCTATCCGCTCTTACCACATCCTCTGGCAACGCGTTCCAGAGCTGAGTGAAAAAAAAAAATTCCTCCAATTGGTTTTCAAAGTATTTCCCTGTAGCTTCATCGAGTGTCCCCTAGTTTTTGTAATTTTTGATGGAGCGAAAAATCGATCCACTTGTACCCGTTCTACTCCAGTCAGGATTTTGTAGACTTCAATCGTATCTCCCCTCAACCGTCTCTTTTGCAAGCTGAAGAGTCCGAAGCGTTTTAGTCTTTCCTCAAACTCTTTTAGTCTTTCCTCAAAGGAGTTCCATCCCCTTTACTATCCTGGTCGCTCTTCTTTGAACCTTTTCTAGTTCCGCTATATCTTTCTTGAGATAAGGAGACCAAAACTTAACGCAATACCCCAGATGAAGTTGCACCATGGAGCGATACAGGGGCATTATAACATTATTAGTCTTGTTAACCATCCCTTTTTTAATAATTCCTACCATCCTGTTTGCATTTTTTTGGCCGCCACCACACACTGGGCGGAAGATTTCATCTAGAGTAAATTGTAACCTGTTAACTATATACTATGTATGTTAAACCTGTAACCCGTTCTTGGCTCTTTGGGGACAATGGGATAGAAATTGAAATAATAAATAAATATAGTAAGCAGTGGCGTAGCAAGGGTGAGTGGCGCCCCTCCCCTGCCCTCTTTTCCACCCCACCCCCCATGCTCCCCCTTCGTTTACCCCATACCTCTTAAATTTTCTAGGCACGAACTTGCTGCTCGTGTAGGCTTTCCCTCTGACATCATTTCCTATGCTCGGGACCCAGAAGTGACATCAGAGAGAGCCGAGGTATGAGGGAAAGGAGGGGGCGCACACATGTGATGGGGGGGCCGGGACAGGAAGGAGCGGAGGGTGGGGGAGCAGAGAGAAGGATGGGTGCCGGCACCCCCACCAAGACGGTGCCGGGGGCGGACCACCTCCCCGTCCCCCTTTCCTACGTTACTGTTAGTAAATGATTTATTTATTTTAAAATTTATTTATCATATTTTCATTAACATATCAAGTATCCACTTGTACAGAAAGATAAAGTTAAAAAGAAAAAGAAAAGCTACATTACCGATAACAATGATCTAGCAAAAAAATAGGAATTTAATAGCTTAACTTTAAATTCAAGTCCTCAATACAGGATCCGAGACGTAGAATCAGCGAGCGAATTAATCACTCAAATATAATTAATTATATTCCGCATATCCAACTATTCTATGCGGATTACAAATTATTCAGGTACTCAAACATTTTTTCCTAATTGTCCCGGCGGGCTCACACTCTATCTAATGTACCTGGGCCACTGGGGGATTAACCCCCTGTTTTACTAAGGTGCACTATGCGTTATAGAGCACATTTAGCATGCACTAACCGCTAACGCTTCCACAGACTAACATGCATGCGTCAGTGTTTAGCGCGCGCCAAAACACTTAGTGTACCTTTGTAAAAGGAGGCCTAAGTGACTTGCCCAGGGTCACAAGGAGCAGTGCGGGATTTGAACCCACAACCCTGATGGCAGATAACGTGTTGAACGGTCCATCCAGCCTGCTCAACAGTCCCCTTCATTATTAATTCACAATTAAGTCGTCTTTCTTCTGCCTTTCCGGGACACAGAAGTCCGCCCAGCACTGTTCTGAAGTCCCAACCCATGGGTTTGCCGTCGAAGCCCACTCCAGCCTATCCAAATCACCTTTCCATTTGAGGGGCCCAGGCTGTAAAAATCTGCCTGGCACTTTCCATCCCAAACCGAATTGGCATATATGGATACTGACCGTGCAAGTCTGTCCAGGACCAGCCTTAGTCCTTTACAGCCGGAGTTGTCATCTACGCACCGTTTCACACCTCAAACGTACATGCAACTGTTTTAAGTTTTTATTTATTTTTTCAGTTTTTTAGCCCGTCCTCCCAAAAGGAACTTAGAACGGGTTACAAAGTACATCCGTAACAATCGAAACAGGACAGAGATGACATATAGACATGACGATAAAACATGCACTAAGTAGCATCTGGTGAGAGTAGGTGGCATAGGTGCGTTGACTGAGTGGCACTGGGTTTGTAAATAGGAAGGTTTTCAAGGCCTTTCTGAAGCGCCAAAGTCTATCTAGTGCCAAAGTCTGGGTATGAAATGCGAGTAATAATAATAATAACTTTATTTTTATATTCCGCCATACCACAAACAGTTCTAAGCGGCTGTTTCAGTTATGAGGGAGCGGCCGGGAAGTGTGGTCAGTCGTTTTTCTCCTTGGGACCTCAGTGATCGCTTTGGGAAGTAGATTTGTAGTTAAATTGTCATGGTGTATTCATTTTCTAACTGTTCTTCCCTCTTTACAACTTCTTTGACAATTGATTCCACGAAGTGGGAGTTATAAAGCACGCATCTGCAGCTTTTGTAAGAAAGAGTTACTCATCTTCTTCTGCTGCAAAGAACTGATGGTGGAAAACTTTTAAACAGAAAGGTACAAAGAGGTAGTGTGTCATTCATTGGATGAGCTAAGCATTGCATTAATGAAATGGAAAAAATATTGGGATCATGATCCAACGAGGTTACGATCGTCCTGCCTGATAAAAGCAGGATGCAGGTTGACATTGGTTATAGAGGTGTCGGTCCCGAGCAATTACTTGGTGAATCACGTGGAGAGAGAGAGAGAGAGAGAGGAGATTTTCAAGTACCAAGAAATGCAATGTCAGACTAAAAAAATGTGGCAGAAAGATGCAGAAATATTTAGGGTTTTATAACAGTGTGTGTGTGGGGGGGGTAGTTTTTAAGAAAAACACAAGCATGATGTCTGTCAGACTTTTAGTGACACACTTCCCAGCTGCTCTTGACACACCAGTGTGTCCCGACACTGGTTGAGTGCCACTGATCTATACCCATGTGTGCGTGTGTGTGTGTGTTTTATGTTCAAGGAATAGTGTGGTAATAGCGGTTACTGGAGGAAAAGTCCATAATCTGCTAGCGAAATAACAGGGGCAAAGCCACTGCTAGCCCTGAGATCAATAGCATGGAGTTTTGTTGCTCTATGGCAGGGGTAGGCAATCCCGGTCCTCAAGAGCCGGAGCCAGGTCAGGTGTTCAGGGTATCCACAATAAATATGCATGAGATAGATTTGCATCTCAAGGAGGCAGGGCATGCAGATCCATCTCATACATATTCATTGTGGATACCCTGAAAACCTGACCTGGCTCCGGCTCTCGAGGACCGGTATTGCCTACCCCTGGTTTATGGGATTCCGGAATCTTGCTACTCTTTGAGGTTCTGCTAGGTACCTGCAACTTGAATTGGTTACTGTTGGAACCAGGATACTGGGTGTACTGGGCTAGGTGGATCATTGGTCTGACCCAGTATAGCTATTCTTATGTTCTTATGCATATATATAAAGAGAGAGAGAGAGAGAAATACTGAACAAGCCCACACACAATATTGTACCATAACAAAAGATGCTTGCATAAAATTAGGCCATCTCCAGAGAGAGGGGCATTCTTTCATAAAGCTGTCAGAACATGTCTAATTAAGCAATCCCTACTGTCACCAGAATGTACAAATGCAATACATAAAGAGGTAAACAAAACACAACAGACATCTCTTCAAAGTCTGAATCTGTCCCACAACAAATAATGCATATTTCTTATCAGGAAGGAAGTGTGGGAACACCGGGACACAAAACAGTGGAATTTTAATCACCCACGATCTGAAAAGAATACTAATGCTTCAGCTAATAGCACTCAGAGTATGTCAGGCTGTGGACTATCGGTGAGAGGCAAAAGGGTTTTATCAAGTTTATTCATATTATTTGATTGAACGCTTTACCAAATTACAAAGCGTTGTACAAAAGGTAAAAATATGATTTTAAAGAAATCACGTATACATAATTCGTTACCAGACCTACTTGGGTATTTGCTTTTTAAAGCCACGGGAAACAGTAGGAAAGAGGGGAGGAAATACAATTTTAGAGAAAAAGTACATAAAAGGGAAGTACATAAGGAGGGGTAGGAAGAAGCGGATTGCTGGCGGAAATGAGGTCGAATAAGAGAGCTATTAAAAAAATCTTAATTTGGAGATGGCTGAAATCGTAAAATATTACCTCTTGGTTGGACCTTGTGTTTTCAGTTAAAGGCTTCTTTAAAAAGAAGGCACTTTAAGCTACTCTTAAATTTCTGCAAATCTTGTTCGAGTCTTATATATATAAAGGAAGAGAATTCCAAGTCATTGGAGCAGTTACAGAAAAAATAGAAGCACGGCGCGTTCCGATAATTTTCAAGGAAGGAACATTAAGGGTAACCTGTCACAGCACCGCAAACATGGAATTCTCTCCCACTTTATTTAAGGGAGGAGAAAAACCTTGATAAATTTAAAAGCCAACTTAAGAGTTTTCTTTTTAAAGACGCTTTCAATACTTAATTGAAATGCCAATTACTCTTTACAACTCCCTTTTACTTCAGTCAGCTATATATTTTGTTTTCCCAGCCATTCTGTGTTTTTACCCTTATTGATCCCTCCTTTCCTATTATAAATTGTATTTCTTCCCCCTCTTTCCCAATGTTTCTTGTCCAAATTTGTCTAGTTTTTTAAAATGATTTTTAGATTTTTATTATATTATTGTTAATTTTATCATGTATTTTCTGTAAATGTAAATCGCTTAGTAGTTACGATAGGCGATTAATCAAATAATGAATTAAACTTGAAAAACTTGAAAAGAGTAGATCTAAGTACTCTCAATGAGCTCTGTGGAATCAAAAGCCTATCTATAAATGCAGGAGCGTTGGTTTGAATAGTCTTGAAGGGAGAGCGCACGCAGAGCAACGGTGCGTACATCATTTTTCCTGGGTTTCTTTACTGCGAACATAGGCTATATTGTACGCATTGAGTTGAGGCTGAAAATTTGCGCACAAAGGGGGGGGGGGAATTCTGTAAGTGGCGACGGACCCTTTCCATAAAAACGGACTCAGGCCACACCAGGAATGCTGTTGCATAAAAGTATAGATTTATTATAAAATAAGCAGCATGTAAAAAGAAGAACAGGTTACCAGCATTCAGAAGTGTCACAGATCAGATAAAGTTCCACACCATAGAAACATAGAAGATGACGGCAGATAAGGGCCATAGCCCATCAGGTCTGCCCACTCTACTGACCCACCCCCAAGTCTACTATCCTAGGGATCCCACACCTGGTGACAGGTTCCCTTGGCTTAACCCTCTAAGGGATCCCACATGGGCATCCCATTTGCTCTTAAATTCTTGCACGCTGTTTGCCTCGATCACCTGCACCGGGAGCTCGTTCCAAGGACCAACCACTCTCTCGGTGAAGAAATATTTCCTGGTGTCGCCATGAAATTTCCCACCCCTGAGTTTGAGCGGATGCCCTCTTGTGGCTGAGGGTCCTTTGAGAAAGAGAATCTCTTCTTCCATCTCGATACGGCCGGTAATATACTTAAATGTCTCGATCATGTCTCCTCCAATCGCTGCCTGGCTGGCCCAAACTTCCTCTCCGACGTCAAAATTGACGTTGGGAAGAAGCAGCGGCGGTGGCCCAGGGTTTGAATTGGCGCAGCAGGGAGGCAGACTGGCAGGCAGCAGCGGTACACAGATGGACAGACAGGCAGGGGGGTTGAATCCGCGGGAGGGGTTGAATCAGGCACTGGAGGGAAGGAAGGAGGTAGGCAGGCAAGCTGGCTTCGGGGGAGGGACAAAGGCAAGAGAAGACATAGGAAGGAGGCACTGGGGGTACTAGGGACAAAGGACAGAGGCATTGGGGACATGGGAAGGAGGCACTGGGGACACTAAGGACACAGGACAGGCACTGGGGGCACTATGGATATGGGTAGGAGGCACTGGGGGCACTAAGGATACAGGACAGGCACTGGGGGCACTATGGACAAGGGAAGGAGGCAATGGGGGCACTAGGGACACAGGACAGAGGCACTGGGGGCACTATAGACATGGGAAGGAGGCACTGGGGGCACTAGGGCACAGGACAGGCACTGGGGGAACTATGGACATAGGAAGGAGGCACTGGGTTAGAGGTGGATCAGAGGCATTTTTTTTAAGTTAGGCACTGCTAGACACCTATAGGCGCCTATATTAGGTGCCTTAATGCAGGAGAGTTAACCCTTGGCCTACATTAGAGACGCCTAAAATGTAGGCGTTTACCTTGTAGGCATGATTCTGTTAGGGACGCCTAACGCATGACTGAAACATCTAGGCACCTGCATTGTAGGCATCATTAAGAGAATCTGCCCAAATATTTTTCATGCACACATGGGCCAGCAAAAATGAGAGAGAACGTTGGTCCACAGAGCATCATTTCTCACCATCTTATTGTTCATAAACTGTAAGCAAGAAAGAGCTAATTGTCAGGACGCCTTGCAGCAACCTCATGTCTGAAGTATTTATCTGGTAATGTACAATTTACACTCCATCTGAGTGAGTTTTTACGTTTCGTTTTTCTATTCTCTTTTGGATGTTCTACCGTATAGTAAATAATTCCATATTTACCCCAAAATAAGACCCAATCGGAAAATAAGCCCTAGTGTGATTTTTCTAGATGCTCGTAATATAAGCCCTATCCCAAAATAAGCCCCAGTTAAGATCAACCTCCAAAGCCCTCCCCCCGAATGCCCATGGCAGGAGGCATGCCCAATTCCTCCTGCCACAACAAACCATCCCGACACAGTCCAAGGCAGGAGAGATACCCACAATTTGCCACTGGCCCCATCATTCCCGAACCCCACCAAACACTCCCCAACTCCACCCCTGACATTCCCTGACACCCTAACATCCCTGATTCCACCCTGACATCCCCAAGATCCCCCTGACACTCCCTGACTCCACCCCGAATGCTGCCTGTACCTTTATCTGGTGGCCGGCAAGAGGGATGTCCACTCCCTCCTACTGACAGGCCAGCCACTGCAAAATGGCGAGCCTTCCCCTTCCCGGTGCATTCTGGGATGCACTAGAGAGGGGCCTAAGGCCCTGATTGGCTCAGGTGCCTAAGGCCTCTCCCATAGGCAACTGAGCCAACTGGAGTCTTAGGCCGCCTTCCCAGTGCATGACCAATCGGAGTACAGACACAATGCATTTGATTTAATGGGAATAATACCAGTAATTTGACCCCCAGAAAAAAATAAGACATCTCCTGACAATAAGCCCTAATGCATCTTTTGGAGCAAAAAATATAAGACCTGGTCTTATTTTGGGGGGAAAACGGTATCTTATTTTGTATGAAACATTTGGGCCTCATATTCAAAGGGTCATAAGAGTCAGGTCTGTGGTTCCAGTGGGTGGACTGTCCATATGTAACGAAAGTCTTTCGCTGATAAAAGGATGAGCTGTTGGGGAGATTGAGGCTCTAAGTGTGATTCTGTACAAGTTAGGCACACTTTATAGAATCGCACTTATTGGCACCTAAAGTGGGCTTAGGTATCGGTTGGCGTCCTAACCGTAGGCGCACCCTACTTATGACAAGATTTTCTTAGACTAAATGAGTGTACCTACGTAAGTCCAAAACAGGCACCTGCATGAAAAACACCCTCACGATCTGCCCCCTAACCACGCCTACTTTTGGGTTGGCGCCTACCATCCAGTTAAGTGCAATTAACGTGAATTATGAGTTGTTAATTGCAAACTTTGTTCCTCTAGCTGCTGTCTATACTGATTCCTAAGGAATCTCTCTTTAGTCAGCATACATTAGGGGCTCCTTTCCTAAGCCCTGTTGAGGGGAGGGGGGGTGGAGTGTGGCACAGTGGTCAAAGCTAAAGCCTCAGCACCCTGAGGTTGTGGGTTCAAACCCACACTGCTCCCTGTGACCCTGGGCAAGTCACTTAATCACCCCATTGCCCCAGGTACATTAGATAGATTAAGAGCTTGCTGAGACAGACAGGGAAAAATGCTTGAGTACCTGAATAAATTAATGTAAACCGTTCTAAACTCCCTATGCTGGGAGAACAGTATAGGAAGCTGAATAAATAAATAGTATGAAAAGCTTCAGCCTCTGATAACCAGAGCTGGTATTGTGACGTCATAATGCTTCATTCCACCAATAAGAGCCAACCTCATCAGTGATGTCACAAAGGCTCAATTGTCCTAGACTTGGCTCACTTCTGCTACATTTTGATTTCTAGAGTGGCACAGTGGTTAAAGCTTCAGCCTCAGCACCCTGAGGTTGTGGGTTCAAACTCACACTGTTCCCTGTGACCCTGGGCAAGTCACTTAATCCCCCCATTTAAATTCATGTAAACCAATCTGAGCTCCCCTGGTAGAAACAGCAAAGAAAGTTGAATAAATAAATATGATGTGGAGCCATAAAACTTACAAGTTATTCCACACTTTCCATTTAAGTGAGGCAAATGCATGTAGCAAATGGGCACAAGTATAGGAAAACCAAGCCATTGTGACATCACCGATGAGGCTGGCTCCTAGGCACTGGCAGAACGAGGCATTATGACATCACACTACAAGGGGCTGCCGAAAGGTTCTCAGCCCAACCAAGAAGAGATGGGGAGAGTGTGGCGCAGTGGTTAAAGCTACAGCCTCAGCACCCTGAGGCCATGGGTTCAAACACACACTGCTCCCTATGACACTGAGCAGGACAACCTTTAAGTTGGAGAACTGAGCACACTCGTGATATAAAAAAAGATTTTTCACATATGTTGAGAGAAGTTGGCTTAGGGTTTAGCGTCCCAACCTCTGGTACAGAAGCTTTGGGTTCAAATCCCAGCCCTGAATGTAACTTATCTTGAACTACCACTGAAAAAATTGTAATCAAAATGTAAATAAATAAAAATAATATATCAAGTAACAATTTATGATAGATATATACACGGTGTCTGGGAATAAAGGGAACTCCAGAGTGACTTGTGTCAGTTAGGGAAATGGGCGGAGAAATGGCAGATGAAGTTTAACGTGGAAAAGTGCAAAGTAATGCATTTAGGCAGAAAGAACAAGGAACACGAGTATAGAATGTCAGGTGCAACTCTGGGTAAGAGCGAACAAGAAAAGGACCTGGGTGTACTGATAGATAGGACCCTGAAACCGTCGGCACAATGCGTGGCAGCGGCAAAGAAAGCAAATAGAATGTTAGGCATGATAAAGAAAGGAATCACGAGTAGATCGGAGAAAGTTATAATGCCGCTTTATAGGGCAATGGTCAGACCACACTTGGAATACTGTGTCCAACATTGGTCTCCCAACCTAAAGAAGGATATAGAACTGCTGGAGAGGGTGCAGAGACGAGCAATGAAGCTAATAAAAGGTATGGAGAACTTGGAATACGAGGAACGACTTAAGAGACTGGGATTGTTCTCCCTTGGGAAGAGGAGACTGTGAGGGGATATGATCGAGACTTTCAAAATACTGAAAGGAATCGACATATTAGGTCCAATGAGACACGGACAAGAGGACATGGACTGAAGCTAAGGAGGTCAAGTCCAGGACAAATATCAGGAAGTTCTGGTTCACGCAACGAGTGGTGGACACCTGGAATGCTCTCCCGGAGGAGGTTATTGCAGAATCCACCGTTCTAGGATTTAAAAGCAAACTAGATGCACATCTCCTTACGAGAGGCATAGAGGGATATGGGTGACTAAATTACGCCATGTGTACAGATGGCTGGGCTTCCGCGTGTGCGGATCGCTGGACTTGATGGACCGAAGGTCTGATCCGGAGATGGCAGTTCTTATGTTCTTACGTTATGTTCTTATATTTCAAATTACTTAATTGTTTGGACATTGATTATGCCCCTTGAAAATACATTAGTATAACGTTTTATTTTGTTAGTTCATTTTTAATTTATGCTCGTGGTATCCTTCTTCAACCGTGACACGTTCAAGAAGTCTTCGACGCCACCGAGCTGCTGGCTCACTGAATTCTGGGGTTTCATTAATTAAGAGCTCAACTGTTTCGCGAGCTCGGTGCGCTGGAACTCCATCCTGCTGAAACTTAGAAATGTCTCAGATATCAGGCAGTTGTTTCTGCTGCAGTAGGACATTTCTGGGTTATTTGGAAAAACGTTGGGGGGGGGTGTCTCTTTTTCCCCCCCGGATACTGTGTACATTGTGGTGGTGAAGGAGCGAGAAGCTCCGTAAGCTTTGATTAGCCAATAGGAATGGATTTTTTTCTGAAAAAGTAACGCAAATGGGGAAAGGACATTGCTTGTTTTCTGACAAGCATCTTGGCGAAAAACATGCAAAAGTATTATGTTTTCATGTATTGCAACATAAATCCATCATGTCGAAAAGCCATCAGATACGTACAGCGACTCGACAGCAGAGAGTGTGGCCAAATGAATAAAGAATGTTTGGCGTACCGAACAAACAGAGAAATATTACGACGAGAAGCATATAAATAAAACAAAGTCTAACCTTTCTAAAAGGGTCCACAGCATGTGTTGCTTTAGCAGAGAGATTTGTCATCAAGGAAAAGATTTACGAACTCAGAAGCTGCAGCCAAACCTTACCGCACTTTCCAATATTGTCGTTCGGAAGATAAATGGCTTATCAGCCTCAAGTTTCAAAGCAAATTCAACATTTCTTCTGTAAGATGTGTCAAGAGAAATCCTTTCTGTGCATGTAATCCAATATTCATAATTATATTTGACAATTTATATCAACTGCTCAAAACAGCATATATATCATACCCTGAGAAATAAAATCATTTTAAATTAACTTTACCCTGAATTCAGTACTCTGTAGGATTCTGTGGTAATCTTCTGATGCTGCTTCATATTTCAAATAGTTTTTTGTTGTTTGTTTTTTTTTTAAAAGAAAAGGAAAGAGCCAGAAATATATTTTTATTACACCTGTCTAAAGTCACTATGGGATGGATTAGGGTTTTCTGCTAATTCTGAGTCTGCTCTCCGAGTCATCATCTTGTTTTCATCTCACTTTATAAGTCGAAAGGTTTTACTGAAAGGCTTCCCTGTCTGATAACCAGTCGATTCCCTCTGGTGATATAGTCCAGTCTGAGAGATGCTGCTTCACGCCACATGGCATTCTTAATTTCTATTCCTATCGCAGCTAAAATTACCATGGGGGGGGGGGGGGGGGGGGGGTTCTTGCAGCATCACAGTCAGGGCCGGATTTAGATGAAAAAAGGCCCTAGGCTATTCCACTTATGAGGCCCTTTCACCTCCCATTTTTAAGTTTGTAAATTACATGAGAGATAATAAAATACATCATTACTGTGATATATATCAATATGTTAAATGAAACATGTTGTTATCGGTATTAACCTTTATAAAAAAAATGTGACACGGATAATAAATAAAAAAAAGTCGAGAACCTGAACCGGAGACAGGATCGGACCGGGGACCGGCGCGCGCCCCCACCCGGGGCTGAGACCGATTCCCCTCCGGAGCTGGGAAAGGGGTGGGGGGGGGAAGAGAGGAGCAGCGGGATCCGATCCGGAGCTGGAGCACGTGTGCAATTCGGATTCCCCACCCCCCCGGCTGAATTTTGATGAGTCGCTGGCGCAGGCGCCGTGAGGAGTGACACAGAAGCACACCTCACGCCACCAGGACTCAGTGTTTTAGTGTTCACTGTTTTTAGAATAGTGTAATTTTAATTTTGCTAACAATTTGAATGTAGGCCCCTCTTGATTTTGAGGCCCTAGGCTGAAGCCTAGTTAGCCTATAGGAAAATCCGGCCCTGATCACAGTATTTCTCAGATTTGTGGACTGGCTCCTGTCCTAGCATCCAAGCCTAAGGGTTCAACTTTTTCTTTAAAATTACTCCAAAAAGTCTTCATTGCTCCTGAAAAGTGATGTTAGGATATAATGAAAATGGACAAATCTAAACAGAAACAAAGATAAAAAAATTACTCAAAAAAAAATCCAAAACAAAACCCAACCCCAAAAGAACAAAACACCCCTCTCCAAAACAACAACAATAACCCCCCCCCAAACAAACAAAAATGCTGTGGTTTAGTTTCGTGTGTCATTTACAGTGTATGGTCATTTTCTTTTTTATTTCAGAAACAATATTGTTAGCTCTCAGTTACACCAAGAAAACCCTGGCGTAAATGGTAATGCACCTAAGGATTCAACGCCCACCGGCACCAAAGAACGCTCAGGTGTGGCTAGGTATGATTCAACAAATGGTGCCTAGTGGTTGATTGATAGGGTTACGTATCTGGACCCCCTAGACCCGCCCACAGGCCCGCCCAGTCCCACCCACACCACAGCCTGGCATCGTCCCCCACCTGTTCGTCTCGGTCGGGAGGGCATGCAGGGTTTTGATATGCCGCCTAGACATGCCCTCTAAAACGAGGACATGTCCGGGTAAATCCAGACGTTTGATAACCCTACTGATTGACAACCATTCCAAATGGAACTTAGAACTTAGTTGTCATTTACACAGTATAATCAGGGCCATTGTGCCAAGCATTCACACATGCCACATAAAACATTGTCCTGTGACATTATGATTATATCATGCTCTTTCTTCACAAACAACACGGGCTCTCTTATCTTTTACAGGCTCCAATTTAAACTTCTGCTGCTGGCCTGCAACGCTTCTCTCACGGTGCGATGCCTCGCTATTCGCCGAGGATAATGAGGGGATTTGCCTCTCAGAAATAAAAAGCTGGAGGACCCGAAACAAGCTGCAACTAAACGCGGCAAAAACCAAACTCCTCTGGATAAGAGATGACCCCCGAACTCACACACCCATCGATCTGTGAATCTGCCACCCTAACGGCCAAAGACAAAGTGCGCAACCTAGGGTTAATCACTGACAGCGACCTTTCATTCTCTGACCGTATCTCCCAGGTACCGTGTTTCCACGAAAATAAGACAGTGTTTTATATTCATTTGGGGCCCAAAAAAGGCACTAGGTCTTATTTTAGGGTAGGGCTTATTTTTTTCATGTACATGATTATCTCTCCCTTCCTCTCCTTCACCCCAATTCTTCCTCTTTCCTTTCCCCCACATGTGCAACATCTTTACTCCCCTCTCAACCATCCCCTTGTACCTTCCCTCTGCAGCATCTACCATCCTTCCCTCCCTCCCATCCCTCGTGCAGCAGACCCTTGAGCATCCGCCGCCACCCCCACCGTGCAGCCGAACTGCTGAACTCCCACTGACCATCCATCATTCCCTCCCAACCAATCCCCGCCGACCGTGACCATAAATACCTTCCAGCAGAGGAGCTTCAGGTCAGCAGCACTCACAGGCTGCTTCACGGCCTTCTGTGTGTCGCATTACTGATGATGTCACCAGTACGCAGAAGGCCTCAGTGAGAAGGCCGTGAAGCAGCCTGCGAGTGCTGCTGGCCCAACGCTCCTCTGCTGGAAAGTATTTATAGTCGCGGTTGTGGGGGTCACTTGGGAGGGAAGGATGGAGGTCAGCGGGGATGGGTGGGGGGGGGGTCGGCTGCACGGCGGTGGCGGGGGGGGGAAGCGCGGCTGCCTACGACTAGGGCTTATTTTCGGGGGTAGGGCTTATATTAAGACCTATCCTGAAAATCATGCTAGGGCTTATTTTTGGGGCAGGTCTTATTTTCGGGGAAACACAGTAGTATCCGTCTCATTCTACTACCTCCGGCAGCTACGAAAAATCAGACAATACTTCTCGGAGCTGAACTTCGCTCAACTACTATATGCTTTTGTCCTCTATTGCAACATGCTCCTAAATGGATTCAGTACAAAAAACACCCATCGACTGCAATGAGTACAAAATGCCGTCATCCAACTCCTGAAAAATCTCCACATATGAGACCCGATCACCCCAGCGCTGCCGATTGACAAACGATGTGTATTTAAAGGCCTAGTAATGGCTTTCAAACTCTTCCATGACATACCAGTCTACGGGCTAGATTCACAAAGCCTGCCGTGGGCGATCCGAGGCAGGCCGACTGATAGACAACGCGCCCTCATGCAAATGGGGGCGATCGGAGGCCCGCCCCTCACCAACGACATGGATCAGCGGATAGCGATCCCGACGCATGCACAGACCATCTACTTTGCCTGTAGACAGTATGCGCATGCGATTGCTGTCCGTGCTTTTTTATTTTACTTTTTTACTCGCAAGCCCGTAGTTTTAACCCGCGGGTTAAAACCACGGGCTCGCGCTGCAGGGAAGGGCGGCAAGCAGGAGCAGAGAGCTTTACTGTCGGCAGAGCAGGAGAATCGCGGCAGAGAGCAGGGAGGGAGCAGAGAGCTTTAAATGAGAGCAGGGCTGGTGGAAGTTGGCTGGGATTTCAGGGCGGCATGGAGCAGGAGAGTCAGCAGGGACGTGTGCGACTGGTCCTCAGCTGTCGCTTGTTTTGGGATCGGCCAGCCCAGTCGGTGTTCCTCTTTTTTTTTTTTTTTTTTTTAGTGAATCGCTGCCTGCCTGCATTTGCGTTCCATTCTCCCTCATTGGCATGTGCGGATCGGATCGGGTTCGGGAGGAAGGTTAGTGAATCGGGTCGGGGTCGCAAAGTGATCAAGTTTATCAAGTTTATTCATATTGTTTGATTAAACGCTTAACCAGAAGTACAAAGCGTTGTACAAATAGTAAAAATAACATTTTAAGAAATCAAATGTATATAATTCATCACAGGACACGATCGGTGTCCTAAGTGAATCTAGCCCTATATGACAAACAAACTCCTACCCCGCACCCCGAATCAACCGCTCCACTCACAAGAAGAAAAACGATTACACGCGCCCTCCACCTTGAAATTTCCCGAAAAATATCTTACATGCACTTCCTACCACGCCTCTGGAACAAGCTACCCACATAAGATCATTAGAAGATCTACTGAACTTCAGGAAGGCAATGGAAACCCAACCTCTTCCCTTGAGAATGCCCTTACCCAAATTCCCAAACCTTAAAAAGAAGAGCATCAGCCGTTCGCTGTCACGAATCTCAGACGCTTCGCTCATCATACCGTGAACTGTTGCACTTTACTAAACCCATCATATAATGCTCTACCCTCCCAAGTCGCCACCTGTGGTATAACATGCAGCCTCCACTGTGTAATATCTACTATATACTATGTCCAACCATATCACGCTATGTCAGGCAACGCTTTGCTTACATTTTGTCATACTGTCACCTTTCTCGCTCACTATTATACAATATATTGTATCTTTCATGCTTTGCTTATCGCACTATGTCTACTGTGCTATATTCTCATGCTTTGTTGACTGTTTTGGCAGACAGGCAGAAGAGCCCGTCGCCTTGAGGTACCAACAGAACAATAAGAAAAGGCAATGGGGATGTCTTTTCAACCCAAAATAAAGTCTTCATTTGAAGCAAAAAAGGTCCCAACAAGGATCCCAGTTTCGGCGTTTAGAAGACGCCTTCTTCAGGGGACACTTTGCAGAAAACAACGCAGAGTCAAGAAACCTTTCTGACAACACTGCGTCGAGAACTGTACACTTCTCCCTCCGTAATCGCGGGGGTTAGGGGATTATCATGACCGCGAATAACGGAAAACCGCAAATAACTTTTTCATATGTTATTCGCGGTTTTCTTTTTAAAACCCTCACGCATTTGGTGAAACCGCGAACAACAGTCTCGTGTTCCGGTAGCTCAACCTTATTCCAACCTTACTTCATCCTCGCTCCCCCTCTGACGCAACCACTTTCCCTGTGCCGCGTCCCACCTCCCCTCTTGACTCAACTTCCTATTTCCGGCAGGGCGGGACATGGCAGAGGGAAAGCTCCAGGGCCATCGCAGGCCAACCCCATGTAAACTACTTCTGCTGCCGGAAACCTCAGAGACAAGTTTGAAGGTAGAATCAATAGGGTTTGAGAATGAGTGAGAGATGCCAGACCTCGGTCGCAGTAGGAATGTGGAGGAAAAGATACCGGACCGTGGGAGGGAGGCATGCTGATTGGGGAGAGCGCAAATGTGTGTGACTTGGTCTCTTTTCACTGATTCTTGAAAATTGGCTGGAAATCTGTGATTTTCTCTGTGCACGCTGCAAATCGGTGCTTGGCAAAACGCAGCAACATTTTTCTCTGTAACCACGGATGACCTAATTCGGGTGGGAGGAGTCAGAAGTTTAAAAAAAACCCCACGAATAATCGATACCGCGATTGTGGAAATCGCGAATATGGAGGGAGAAGTATACAGTCTGCTTGCAAATGGGTTTTCCCATTGTCATAACTTTTCTCGACTCTGCTTTGTTTTCTGCAAAGGGTCCCCTGAAGAAGGCGTCTTCTAACCGTCGAAACTGGGATCCTTGTTGGGACCTTTTTGCTTCAAATGAAGACTTTATTTTGGGTTGAAAAGACATCACCCCCGCTTGCCTTTTCTTGTTGTTTTGTTGACTGCTTTGCCATCCCTGTCGGACAACGTCCCGCCATGCCACGTTTGCCAACACCTCGTTATAAAAACACTTTAAAATGTATGTAAACTTGTAATCCGTTCTGAGCTCCCTTGGGAGGACGGGATATAAAACAATTCTATGTGTCTTATAACATAACAGAAGGCAAAAAAAACGTGGAACTGATGATCATGTAATACGATTTATTTGAAAATGGCGCAGAAGTATACAAAATAAAATGTGCAACAGCGCAAAAGACACAGTATAAAGTGTGGTACGGGCCATGTTTTGGTCATAAAAATGACCTTCTTCCGGGGTCCGGTCTTGCTATGAGCCACAAGCTTAAAAAGGCGAAACAGCACAATAAAATACTGTGTACACAACGAACGTAGCCTTCTGCTTTGCGTCTGATTTTGTGGAACCATTTCGGCGGACATTCGACTGTCGGCTCCGGGCGGCTTTTCCGCAGAGGAGAGAATCCTGCATTCACCGTGGGCCTCATCTGGGGCAGCCTCCTTGGAGCGGCTGGGGCACGGGCAGTGTGTCTGGGAGGGAATGCATGGATGGGAGAACATCGCAGGGGAGGAGACATAGGCATCCTGGGACTGTCTGCTAAGTCTCTTCCCTGAAGAAGCCCTTTCTGGAAACGTCAATCGCTCCTCCTAAACTTACTTGCTCCACTTCATCACTGACGCTGAAACCGTGGATTGAAGACAAAGTTTTATTTTATTTTTCTTTCCAGCTTATGATTTATCTTTAATCTTATCTATTGTTTTGCCTTTTGTCTTTGTTTTGTTCTATTTCTATCATTTAAATTTCTCCAGAATTCTACTGTTCAACGGCTCCCCCTTCTGCTTCTATTCCTTTCTCTCCTCTCTTCTACCTTCCAAAGTATCTAGATCAATGCTGTCTTGTTAAAATGTTTATTTTATTTTTATTTTTCCTCTAACTCTACTTTTCACTTCTCTATTACCCTCCAGGTACTTTAGTTAGATTGTGAGCCTTCGGGACAGTAAGGGAATTTTTCAAGTACCTTTCTTATTTCTAATCTTAATGTATATTTTCTGTAAACCGCTTAGAACCTAACGGATGTAGCGGTATATAAGAAATAAATTACATTACATTACATTACATTTCTTGCGGTTTCTTATAATATAACATAGTAGCAGTAAGTAAATAAATAGTCAAACATACATTCAAGATAAATCAACTAAAACAATCTCTATATCAGTGGTCCCCAACCCTGTCCTGGAGCACCACCAGGCCAATCGGGTTTTCAGGCTAGCCCTAATGAATATGCACGAAGCAGATTTGCATGCCTGTCACTTCCATTATGTGCAAATCTCTCTCATGCATATTCATTAGGGCTAGCCTGAAAACCCGAATGGCCTGGTGGTGCTCCAGGACAGGGTTGGGGACCACTGCTCTATATGACCACACTGAACACCTTTAAGCTGTCAGCTTGGGAAATGTTATTCACTTATGCGGATGATATCTTTATATAATGTATGAGATTGATCCGGATATTACCAATCTAGTTTCCAATGTAAATCTTTGCATTTCCAAACTTCGAGCCTGGGCTTTATCTGTCCGAATGAAGCTTAATACAACTAAAACTAAGCTTTTGTGGCTAGGTCCAAGATTGGACTGTCTTCCTCCTACTGTAACTCTGGTATCTGGGTCCTCCTTACCAATTGAGTTCTCTGCTAAGATATTGGGAGTCCTTTTTGATTCCTCTCTCTCCTTTAAGGACCAAATAAATTCCTTGGTCATGAAAAGCTTCTTTAGTTTGCGAATGCTGAGGAAGGTTAGACATCTTTTTCATCACCGTCATGTTTCTATCTTACTTCAGTCAATTCTATTATCTTGTCTTGATTACTGTAACACTATCTACCTCGGCATTACAAAAATTTGTCTTCATAGATTACGATTAATACAGAATACTGCTGCGAAGCTGATCTTTGGAAAACATAAATTTGACCATCTGATGTCTTTGCTTCAGAGTCTTCATTAGCTCCCGGTTTATTTTAAAATTTAATTTAAATGCGCTTGTATTTCTTTTAAAATTCTACATGGTATCTTTAATCTTCTTATTCCTTTATTTTGGAATGTTTACCCATTCTCCTTTGCAAGAGGTATCCAACAATTTAAACTCTCCCTTCCTTCTAGAGAATGACATGGTGACAAAATTCATCTCCGTTCCAGTCCCCGCGGATAACCGCGGGAAATAATCCCATGTCATTTTCTAGTGTCTATTTCAACCTCAGTCCTTCTACACCAGCATTCTTCAAAGCAAAGCCTGAGGGTCAGTGGTTGTGGCCATTCATACCCTGATTCTTATGTGAGCCAAGGATAATGAAGCCATTGTGACATCACTGATGTGATTGGCTCTTAGGCACTGGTGGAATGAGGCATTATGACATCACAATATCTGGATACCAGAGACTGTCATTCTGTAGTGTCTGTTTCAACCTCAGTCCTTCTACACCAGCATTCTTCAAAGCAAAGCTTGTGGGTCAGTGGTTGTGGCCATTCATACTCTGATTCTTCCCTCTCTCCTTAAAGAATGACATGAAGATGGTTTCCCGTGGTTATCCGCGGGGACGGGAACGGAGATGAATTTTGTCACCGTGTCATTTTCTACTTCCTTCTAAAAAAGGGATTAAAGGAGTCAAGATCTTCAGTCAATCTTTGGTCTTTAAACCCTCTCAACTCTGGAATGATCTCCCTTTTTTTTTAAGGAGTTCCAGCTCATTTCCATTTTTCCGTAAATCTTTTAAAAACTACTCTATTTGCCAAACATTTTGGAAAATTAATTCTTTTGAAATTTTGCTATTATCTTCTATTTATCATTTGTAAATCATTCCCTGTTTATTTAATTGCTGTAAAACGAGTGGATGATGACTCGGCATACAAAGTTAAGCTTCAGTTTAGTTTTAGGAGACAACAAGGGTCTTCCTCCTCATATCCTCTTTATCTAATCAATTTGCAAAGCAGTGCTCAAATAACACGGTTTGTAGACCTTTTCTAAACTGCAGTGAGGTGGGACTCTGTCTTAATTCTAAGGGTGGGGTATTCCAGAACACTGGTCCCTGAACCAGTGGCGTACCAAGGGAGGGGCGGGGGGGCGGTGCGCCCCGGGTGCCAGCCCTAAGGGGGTGCTCCCGGCCTTGCCATTCAGTCCCCCCCACCCCCGAAGGACCGCTCGCCCCACTGACCTTCCTGCACCACCTTTGAAGCAGCCCGCAGCAGGATCGCAAAGTCAGCGTCAGCGATCCCTGCGCTGCTTAGGCACTGCTTCCTGCGCCGCGATCCCGCCCCTCCTCTGACGTCAGATGCGGCTGCTTCATAGGTGGTGCGGTGAGGCCAGGGGGGCGAGCGGTCCTTCGGGGTGGGTCGGGGCATCAGGCCTTCAGGGTGGGGCGGGCAGGCAGGCAGGCTTTCAAGGGGGAGGGGGGTGACAGGCAGGCAGGCAGGCCTTCAAGGGGGGACAGGCCGTCAGGGGGGGGTGCAGACCTTCAAAGGGTGCAGGCCTTCAAGGGGGGGCAGGCAGGCCTTCAGGGGGGGTGCAGACCTTCAAGGGGGTGCAGGCCTTCAAGGGGGGGGACAGGCCTTCAAGGGGGGAAAGGCAGGTAGGCCTTCAAGGGGGGACAGGCCTACAAGGGGGGTACAGGCCTACAAGGGGGTGGGACAGGCCTTCAAGGGGGGGGCAGGCCTTTGGGGGGGTGCAGACCTTCAAGGGGGGGGTGCAGGCCTTCAAAGGGGGGTGCATGCCTTCAAGTGGGGGTGCAGGCCTTCAAGGGGGGAAAGACAGGCAGGCAGGCCTTCAAGGGGGGACAGGCCTACAAGGGGGGGACAGGCCTACAAGGGGGTGGGACAGGCCTTCAAGGGGGGACAGTCCTTCGGGGGGGTGCAGACCTTCAAGGGAGTGCAGGCCTTCGGGGGGGGTGTAGGCCTTCAAGGGGGTGCAGGCCTTCAAGGGGGGACAGGCCTTCCAGGGGGGGAAAGGCAGGCAGGCAGACCTTCAAGGGGGGACAGGCCTACAAGGGGGGGGGGGAGAAGCTACAAGGGGGTGGGACAGGCCTTCTAGTGGGGGACAGGCCTTTGGGGGGTGCAGGCCTTCGGGGGTGCAGACCTTCAAGGGGGAGACAGGCAGGCAGGCCTTCAAGGGGGGGACAGGCCTACAAGGGGATGGGACAGGCCTTCAAGGGGGGTGCAGGCCTTCAAGGGGGGACAGGCAGACCTTTAAGGGGGGACAGGCCTTTGGGGGGGACCATGATTTAGAAGTACACGGAGGGAAGGGGGTGTTCAAAGAGAGGTGCATATGCCAAACTTTGGGGGGGGGGGGAAATAATGGGTCTGAAAATAGAGGAGAGGGAGAGAGATGATGGACCATGGGATTTAGGGAGGGAAGGAACAGAAAGGGAGAGAAATTGGACACAAGGGATAGTGTGGAGGAGGGATAGAGATACTGGATAGGAGGGTAATTAGGAAAAGAAAGGGAGAGATGGTGGACTCTGGGGTGGTAGGGAAGGAGGGAGAGATGCCGGATGAAAGGGTATTTAAGAAAAGGTGGATCTGTGGAGGGAGATGAAAAAAAGGAAAGATACCAGACTTCCTGGGAAGGGAAGGGAAATGGAAAGGGAGGACAGAGTTGGCAGATGGATGGTTAGCATGCAGAAAGAAGGAGACCCTGGCAAGCAAGAGCCTTGGACCAACAAGATTTGAAATATAACCAGACAACAAAAGGTAGAAAAATTAATTTTATTTTCTGTTTTGTGATTATAATATGTCAGATTTGAAATGTGTATCCTGCCAGAGCTGGTGTTGGACTGCAAACGTGAGCTAGGATTTAACAGAGAGAGGAAAAGTCCTTTTTGTTTCTTTATTTTATTTACACCACAGCGCCAGTGTGGTTAGGAGAAGCCAAAGGGGGTGAAAAAGCTATAAAACCCACCAGGAGTTTTGAAAAAAAATCACCCAACTGGGCAGGAAAATCGAATTGAAAAACCAATTCAATAGGGCTGAATCGAATCAAAAATTTTTTTCCTGTATCTGGCAGCATTAGTTTGCGCTACTGTCTTAGACTTTAGGACCTGGGATTGGGGAGAGATGGCATCCTCAGTACTTTATAATGCAAGTGAAACAAGGATTTGGTCAGACTTTTGAAGGGTCTGCAGAAAAAAAATATTGTATAGGCCGGGGACATGAGACAGCAGGAAATGGGAACTTTTCTTCCTTCTATTTTTGTGAATGGAAAGGCTGAGGATGTCAGAGAGGTCAGTTAAAATATGTGCTTTATAAGAAAATATAATAATGTGTTTTATAAAGTTTATAGCATAGCTGGCCTACCCAGTGAGGTGTTCCTAGTGGTGATGGTGGCAGCGTGTCAATGTGTTGAGAGGAAGAGGTGGTCTGGGAAATTCTGCTGAGCAAACTCATGGCCCATTTCCACCCCCCAGTTAGTCCACTCCACTCAACTGATTCACACACTGAGTGGGTCTTTGGGTGTTGTTTTGGGATCTCTTCCAGTGGTTTATCTCCTTCTGGTCCAAGGAAGGAAACTTTGTTATCCTTAGCATTGACCTACAGAATATGTTTGTAACAGCGCTGCTTGTGTGGCATTAGGCTATGTAGTGATCGAAAGAAAAAAACAGACCTTTGCACATTTTTGCACTATATGGTGGGTGTATGAGGAGATTCACATTTCCTGCACAGCTAAGTCCATGTGAAGTTACCTTGTGCTGTATTTGACATCTAGCAAGGTCTCTGTTTGAAAGGAAAGATCTAAACTTAAAAATGAAGTGGCCAGAAGTTATGGTAAAAGCAGATAGTGTAGCTGGTTTTAAGAAAGATTTGGGCAAATTCCTGGAGGAAAAGTCCATAATCTGTTATTAAGACATGGGGGAAGTGGCTGCTTGCCCTGGATCGGTAGCATGGAATGTTGCTACTCTTTGGGTTTTGACCAGGTATTAGTGTCCTGAGATTGGCTACCATGAGAATGGGCTACTGGGCATGATGGACCATTGGTCTGACCCAGTTAGGCTATTCTTATGTTATGTTCTCATCTGTAGGGGCCTTTGTTTTCACTTCTTATTTTAATGTATTTTTTTTCTGGGAACTTATCAGTGTTTTTTATAATGGGAACAAAAATGGAAGAGAATTAATGTGTGTGGGATGAGGGGGTAACTAATTTCTTCAGCTAAATAATTCAATCCACTTCAAACAGACATAGGAGAACTCACGCACCATTCACACACCCTCCAACCAAAAACGTCAAAAGAAAAAAACTGTTCGACAACCTCCTAGCCATTCGAGCTGCAACACTCGACCCCCAACTCTACAACCAATTGACATCGACCACAGACTGCAAAACCTTCAAAAAGAAATAAAAACCCTTCTATTCAAAAAACACATAAAACCAAACTAACACAATCAGAACTGTCCCAAGCATCACCTGCAACTACTCCATATGTACTTCTGATGTCATGACAATTCAGACATAATTTATGTTATGTTATGTTTGGAATATAAGAAAATTTTCACTGCCTGTTTCTATTCTGACCATTTATTCTGTTTCATGGTCATTACAAAAAATATTTTTTTACATAGGGGGGGGGGGTGTCAAAAAATGATGGGCCCCGGGTGCCACATACCCTAGGTACGCCACTGCCCTGAACAGAAAGCATTGTTTCATGACTTTGGTAGCATCGCTACGCTTAACGAGGGCACTTCCAAGCACATCCTGTCTGAAGAGCGTAAAGTACGCGCCGGCTGATAAATCTGCAGAACAGAACGTAAAACAGACGGTGAGTTGTCTGCGTACATGCATTATCAGTCTTTTTTTTGGGGGGAGGGGTTTCTTTCCACCAGCTATCTACTGTGCCCTCCTTTTCCCTCCATTGTGTCATAAGATTTCTTGTTTCTTGCATCCAGTGCTGATTTTATGTGGCTTCTTTTTTTTTTTTTTTGATCTTTGGAAAACCTCAAAAGAAGTTAATCAAATTACAGTGGTACCTTGGATTACGAGCATAATCCGTTCCAGGAGCATGCTCGTAATCCAAAATGCTCGTTTATCAAAGCGAGTTTCCCAATAGGAAATAATGGAAACTCGCTTTGATAGGTTCCCCCCCCCGAGGCCAGCAGCGCTGCTCTCCCCCCCCCCCACGAGAACCGGCATTGCTCCCCCCAAAGGCCCCCCCCACGAACCAGCACCCTCCCCCCCGCGATCCGCAACCCCCCGCCGCCATCGGGCACCCCCCCGCCGCCATCGGGCACCCCCTCTGCCGCATCGGGCACCCCCCGCCGCCATTGGGCACCCCCCCGCCGCCATCGGCCACCCCCCCGCCGCGACCTGAGGTCCCCCAATCCACCCGAACCCTCTTCTTACTTTTCTGTAGCCTCCACAGCGGCACCGGCACCAGCATGTCCTGTGCGTGGTGCCGGTGCCTGAAGATCTGCTTCCTGTGCTGGGCCTTGAGAGTTCACGTTCGACGTGAGAGTTCACGTTCAACGTGAACTCTCAGGCCTTAGAACAGGAAGCAGATCTTCAGGCACCGGCACCACGCACAGGACATGCTGGTGCCGGTGCCGCTGTGGAGGCTACAGAAAAGTAAGAAGAGGGTTCGGGTGGGTTGGGGGGACCTCAGGTCGCGGCGGGGGGGTGCCCGATGGCGGCGGGGGGGGGCCCGATGGCTGCGGGGGGGGGGGTGCCGGATCGCGGGGGGTAGGGTGCCGGTTTGCAGGGGAGGCGCTCGCAAATCGAAGTACGCTTGGTTTCCGAAGCGCCGATTTTGCGAATGTTATGCTCGTCTTGCAAAACACTCGCAAACCGGTGCACTCGTAAACCGAGGTACCACTGTAATTAATTAAACATTGAATGCTTCCCGGAAGAGAAGGTGTAAATGAGATTGAAAGAGAGAAAAGGAAAAAAAAAGAGATAGATTTTGCTAATGTGACTGCTCTTCTTGAACAAACAATAAAAGCTGACACTGACAGAGCAACGGTCCTAGTATCATTTGTATTTGAGCAAGATGTTAATATGATTATGAAATTGTTCTTTAAAAGTTCTCCAAAACTATTTGGGGAACAGAAATTATGGATATATCCTGATGTCGCCAAGACCACTCAAGAACGGAGGAAGGAATTTCTTTCTATGCGTCAAGAAACTATTAAATTGGAAGCAACGTTCCTTTTAGCAAACCCCTGCAAATGTTTGGTTAGGTATTTAGGAGTTAAATATACATTTTTCTCTCCAAGTCATCTGAAGGAATTCTTAGATGTTAAGAAAATCATCAGGGACTGAGGCATATAGAAGTAAAGCAGATGTTTAGATACATTAAGTCTATTTGTTTTAATTAATTTGTTTTAATTAAATTCCTCTTTCGTTTTCTCTAATAAATTATTGCTTTGACCATTCCCCCATTATGGTGGTCTAAGAAGGGGATAAAGAATGTATTATTGTAAGAATGAATTTTCATTATTCTTGGTTTGTTTTTTTCCTCTCTGTGTTTATTGGAGCAAGATATATTCTTGTAAATTTTGAGGTATAATTAGAAATAAATAAATAAAAAATATTGAACGGAATGAGTAATAGCTTCCAAGTGGTCTCCATGTCATTCCTCTTCTTGAATAATACATTTTTTTTTTTGTCAGAAAATTGTCAAAAAAAACCCATCAGTGACACCCAAAGAGAAAATATAGATTTCTCTGTTTATGCTTTAGAGTTTGTGAAGTCTTCACTTGACCAATAAATATTGCAATTAGCCTTTTCTTGAAATCAAGGCTTTTGGTAATGTGATCTGGTTAATCAGGTTTAGCTTAAAAGCGTGTCTTGATTAAGATGCCTTCAACTTAAACGGCTCAAGTTCCAAATGACAAAACATTGATTCAATATTAGTACTACGGCATGCATTAGCAGTACATTGAGAGACTGAGATCATACTTCACATGCCCTGGCTTAGGAGTGAGATTCATTCCTGTCATGGTATGCACAAAACTAACCCATTTGGAGAAATTACCCTTGACCACTTCCCCCATCCTCCACTTCCTCACCTGTAGTTTCCCTGATGGTCTAGTGATCTTCGAGCAGGAGTGATCCCCAGTTGCTCCTGCCCTGGTTGGCACAGTCTACAAACTGCTGCCCTAGTGGTAGTCTCACACTATTGCCACCAGAAGATCATCATTATATGGTAAACCCAGATGTGATAAAAATTCTGCTTCAGCTGCTGCCCTGTGTCATGGAAGTTACCTTTTCTCCCGTACATCTCATCCTGTTAGTCGTACAGGTGGTGTTGGGCTGTTACTCTCACCATCTTGTAGATATCAACCCCTTCTTCCGCCTTAATCTCACCACTCTCCCTCCTTTGAAGTCCACTCCATCTGTTTATTCGCTCTTCTACCTCTCCGAATAGCAGTCATTTACCAGCCCCCTGATAAGTCCCTCTCTTCTTCCTCATTGACTTTGACTCCTGATTCTCCTTCTTTCTCGAACCCTCATCTCTTTCCCTTATCCTTGGTGACTTCTGCATCTATGCTGATGACCCCTCCAACTCCTACATTTCCAGGTTTCTTGCTCTAACATCCTCATTCAGTCTCCAGCTGTGCTTCACCACCCTTACACACCAGAATGGTCACTGCCTTGACCTTGTCTTCTCCTCCAACTGCTCTACCACCAATTTCTGCACCTCAACTCTTCTCCTCTCTGACCAACATCTGTTAATGTTTACAATTCATCACCCTCCCCCCCTCCCCCCAAGACCTGGCCAATCACTATCAATATGATTAGGAACCTTCATGCTCTTGACCCTGGAATCCTCTTCACCACTGTCTCATCCCTTCCTTCAACTACTATGTTATACAAGTCTGTCAATGATGCTGTCTTCTCCTATAGCACCATTCTTTCCTCTGCTTTAGATACCCTCACTCCTCCCATTTCACATCCTATAAGGCACACAAAACCACAGCCCCAGCTGACCTCCAACTTCTGCTACCTGCGCTCTTATGCCTGATCTTCTCAATGTCTTTGGCTTAAATCCCACACATGATGACTTCATACACTTCAAATTCCTGCAGACATCATTCCAGTCTGCCCTCTCACTTGCCAAACAAGAATACTAACTCTCTTAGCTCTAACCCTCGCTGTCTCTTTACCACACAAAAGTCTCCACTCAGACTGCCCTCTCCTCCAATCCCTCCTTCACTGACATGTTTCTGGTCAGATCCAAAAGCCTCTACTCTATCCTCAACCTTCTTGATCACCACCTACTTCTCGATACGCTGTCCTCACTGAGATTCCAAGGTTCTGTTCTCTCCTGGATTTCTTCCTATCTCCACCATCACACTTTCAGTGTATGCAATGGTAGATCCTCCTCCACTGCCATCCCACTATCAATCGGTGTACCTCAAGGCTCTGTCTTGGGACATCTCCTTCTCTCCATCTAAACCCACTCCCTAGGTGCACTGATCTCCTCCCATAATTTTCAGTATCACTTTCATGCTGATGGCTCTCAGATCTGTCTCTCCACACCAGATGTCTCTTCAGGAATCCAGGCCTGCGTCTCAGTCTGGTATTGCCAACTGGATGTCTTTCCGCCATCTAAAAATGAATATGACTAAGACTGAGCTCCTTATCATTCCACCTAAACCCACCTTCCCCTCTCCCCTTTCTCTATTTCTGTGGACAACACTCTCCTCCTCCCTGTTTTGTCTGCTCACAAACTCAGGATCATCTTTGACTCCTATCTTTCCTTCTCTGCTTAGCTCCAACAAACCATGAGAGCCTGTTGCTTCTTCCTTTATAATATTAGCAAAAGCCGACCTCTCCTTTCTGAGCATACTACCAAAACCCTTATTCACACTCTCATCAGCTCTCACTTAGATTACTGCAACTTGCTTCACTCTGGCTTTCCACTCAACCATCTCTCTCCCCTATTCAAAATTCTGCTGCTTAAAATATATTCTGCGACAACTACCATACTCATATTACTCATCTCCTCAAGTCAATTCATTGGCTCCCCATTCATTTCAAACTCCTCTTACTGATTTACAAGTGAATTCAATCTGCAGCCCCTCAATATCTCTCCTCACTTATCTCTCCCTATGCTTCTCCCTATGAACTCCATTCATCAGGTAGGTCCCTCTTATCCGTACCTTTTTCTTCCTCTGCCAACTCCAATCTCCATCCCTTCTATCTTGCTGCACCACATGCCTAGAACAGATTGCCTGAGTTAATACATCAAGCTCTGTCTCTAGTAGTATTGAAATGCAAGCTAAAAACCCATTTTATTGAGATTGCTTTCAACTTTCAACTCCCACTCACTATCTATGTCCATCGGCATGAAACTCCCCAACCCCTATATGTTCTGTCTGCCTGTCCAAATTATATTGTAAGCTCATCTGAGCAGGTACCGTCTATTACATATTAAATGTACAACACTGTGTATATTCTACCCCCGCTTTATGTGGGCATTTGCTCAGTTTCTTATACAAAAACAAGTTTAAGTGTTTTATGTTAAGATGTATGAGTAAGGTGTGCTCTATGGACTTCATTCCCAAGAAGACCTTGCTTTTCCCAGAGAGCTAGGCTCCATTCACAGAGCTGAATCCCCGCTCTTCTTCTCCAGTGTGAGCGAACTGTTGCTATATTTGAGACCGCATGGCTGCATGAGAACTTAAGTTTAGCATTGTTCTCCCAACAGGTTCATTTTTGCCCTTTATTTCTAACAATCCAATACAGCTTAGTGTGATATCTAAGTCTGGAGAAGAGTGTTATTTCCACAAGGTGTGGACACACTTCCAGCTTGAATAGGAACGCTGATAGAGTGAGAAGATTCTATGAAAGTTGAACTGCCTTGAAGTCATTAATTGTGAGTGTTTATTTTTTATTTCATGTTATAAAAGAAAGTTGCTCAACAAATACAGAGTCTGTCTGGTAACACTAAGATTACACAAGTAAGGGTTTACTGAATAGGAGCCTCTAACGGTTGCCAATATAACTCAGAGGAGTCCTTGCTTTCCGCACAAAAACCTGAGAACAAGACCGTACAGTAAGCTGTCGATGTATAGTGAGATTTAGTCAGCTCAGTGTATGCCTTTTAGTGCTGTACAAATGATAAATAGTAGTAATAGATTTGCCATGAGCTGGTAGATCCTCTTAATAAGATAAGCCCCCCAAGCCCAATTTTCATTAGCATTATCCAGACAGCGCCACTCAATATTTTTTTCTGATTGCCATGACACTATCTGCATAGCTTCTTGGGGATCTGTGGGCAAAGCTAAGGAGAAGCCAGCACTTACCCGAATAGTGAAAAATTTCAGCACATATCTTAGCATAGAAAAAAAAAGCTACCCTATGTATATATAGATCGACCATCCGGATAGTAGCTGAATATACCATTATTTGGATGCCACACTGGGACTGATCAAAGGCCCATCAAGCCCAGTATCCTGTTTTCAACAGTGGCCAACCCAGGTCACAAGTACCTGGCAGAAACCCAAAGAATGGCAATATTCCAGGGCTGAGATTGTGATGTCATAATGCCTCATTCCACCAATGCCTAAGAGCCTGCCTCCTCAGTGATGTCACAATGGCTTCATTGTCCTATACTAGGATCATATAAGAGCTGCTATACTGGGACAGACCGAAAGTCCATCAAGCCCAGTATCCTGTTTTCAACAGTGGCCAACCCAAGTCACAAGTACCTGGCAAGATCCCAAGAAGCAAAACAGATTTTATGTTGCTCGTCCTAGGAATAAGCAGTGGATTTCCCCATGACATCTCAATAATGGCTTATAATAATAATAATAACAACTTTATTTTTGTATACCGCCATACCCAGAAGAGTTCTAGGCGGTTCACATTAGTTAGACAGAGTTACAAGTGGTTACATACCAAGTTGATCATAGAGTTGCGAACAGCAAAGAGAAAATAGGGGGGAGAGGAGGGAGACGGGGGAGGGGGGTAATTCATTAGGGGAGAGGAGGAGAATTGAAGAAGGGGCATTAAGGGTCCTGGTCTCAGAATAGGTGAGTTTTGAGTAATTTTCTAAAGTCGAGGTAGTTGTGGGCCTTGAGGACCATTTGGGCTAGCCAAGGGTTTAGTTTGGCGGCTTGGAAGGCGAAGGTTTTGTCGAGGAATTTTTTTGAGTGGCATAGTTTTAGGGCGGGGAAGGCAAAGAGTTGAATTCTATGGGAGTTCTTATAGTTGTGGTTTAGGTTGAAGTGAGGGGTGATGTAGCTTGGGGATAAACCAAATATTGTTTTGTAGCAAAAACAGGCAAATTTGAAT
Organism: Geotrypetes seraphini; assembly: GCF_902459505.1. Classification (NCBI taxonomy): domain Eukaryota; kingdom Metazoa; phylum Chordata; class Amphibia; order Gymnophiona; family Dermophiidae; genus Geotrypetes; species Geotrypetes seraphini. The sequence continues at coordinate 173,360,491 of NC_047091.1, read as the reverse complement.
ATGATTCTGGATTCTAGTGGGAGCCAATGGAGTTTGTGGTAGAAAGGGGTGATGTGGTCCCATTTTTTTCAGATCAAATATGAGGCGGACAGTGGTGTTCTGGATCATTCTTAGTCTCCTGATGGTTTTCTTTGTGGAGCTCAAGTAAATGATGTTGCAATAGTCCAGTATGCTGAGGATGAAGGATTGTACTAAGAGGCGGAATGAAGTGTCGTCGAAGTATTGGACTTTTGGTTTAGGGAATTAGCCAAACCCTTTTTAAATCCTGCTATGCTAACTGATTTCACCACATTCTCTGGCAATGAATTCAACGTTGTGTGAAGAAATATTTTCTCTGGTTTGTTTTAAATCTACTACTTAGTAGCTTCATTGCAAGCCCCCTGGTCCTAGTATTTTTAGAAAGATTAAACAAGCGATTCACATCTAATCTTTTACTAAGGTGCACTAAGCGTTTTAGTGCGTGTTTACCGCACGCTAAATCAGCGCTAACGCATCCATAGGATAACATGCATGCGTTAGCGTTTAGTGCATGATTAGCGCGGGCTTATATTTAGCGCGTGATAAAAAGCATAGCGCACCTTAGTAAAAGAGGAGGTTAGTATTTTATAAACCTCTATCATATCTCCTCTCTCGAAGCTGAAGAACTCTAACCGCTGCAGCCTTTCCGCATAGGGAAGTTGTCAAGCTCTTTTATCATTTTCGTCGCCCGTCTCTGTACCTTTGCCAACTGCAAACTCTGGATGTTAAGCAGCAGATACTGGGTATCTAGAATTTTGCTATCCACAGTTATTGCCATTAAAAAAAAAATACTAATCACACAAGGTCTTAGACGTGCTGGGGCCCAGGGCAGAAATCAAGAAGGGTCCCTAAAGGTCTCTGGCAAGCTGTGCCTTCAGTTTAAACGTAACTGCAAGGCAGTGGCGTACCTAGGGTATGTGGCACCCGGGGCCCATCATTTTTTTTTTTTTGCAATAACCATGAAATGGAATAAATGGTCAGAATAGAAACAGGCAGTGAAAATTTTCTTTTATTGAACCTCATATATGTAACCATTATTCCAAACATAACATAACATAAATTATGTCTAAATTGTCATGACATTAGAAGTACATATGGAGTAGTTGCAGGTGATGCTTGGGACAGTTCTGATTGTGTTAGTTCGGTTTTATGTGTTTTTTGAATAGAAGGGTTTTTATTTCTTTTTGAAGGTTTTGCAGTCTGTGGTTGATATCAATTGGTTGTAGAGTTGGGGGTCGAGTATTGCAGCTCGAATGGCTAGGAGGTTGTCGAACAGTTTTTTTCTTTTGACGTTTTTGGTTGGAGGGTGTGTGAATGGTGCACAAGTTCTCCTATGTCTGTTTGAAGTGGATTGAATTATTTAGCTGAAGAAATTAGTTACCCCCCCATTCCACACACATTAATTCTCTTCCATTTTTGTTCCCATTATAAAAAACACTGATAAGTTCCCAGAAAAAAAATACATTAAAATAAGAAGTGAAAACAAAGGCCCCTACAGATGAGAACATAACATAAGAATAGCCTAACTGGGTCAGACCAATGGTCCATCATGCCCAGTAGCCCATTCTCATGGTAGCCAATCCAGGACACTAATACCTGGTCAAAACCCAAAGAGTAGCAACATTCCATGCTACCGATCCAGGGCAAGCAGACACTTCCCCCATGTCTTAATAACAGATTATGGACTTTTCCTCCAGGAATTTGTCCAAATCTTTCTTAAAACCAGCTACACTATCTGCTTTTACCATAACTTCTGGCCACTTCATTTTTAAGTTTAGATCTTTCCTTTCAAACAGAGACCTTGCTAGATGTCAAATACAGCACAAGGTAACTTCACATGGACTTAGCTGTGCAGGAAATGTGAATCTCCTCATACACCCACCATATAGTGCAAAAATGTGCAAAGGTCTGTTTTTTTTCTTTCAATCACTACATAGCCTAATGCCACACAAGCAGCGCTGTTACAAACATATTCTGTAGGTCAATGCTAAGGATAACAAAGTTTCCTTCCTTGGACCAGAAGGAGATAAACCACTGGAAGAGATCCCAAAACAACACCCAAAGACCCACTCAGTGTGTGAATCAGTTGAGTGGAGTGGACTAACTGGGGGGTGGAAATGGGCCATGAGTTTGCTCAGCAGAATTTCCCAGACCACCTCTTCCTCTCAACACATTGACACGCTGCCACCATCACCACTAGGAACACCTCACTGGGTAGGCCAGCTATGCTATAAACTTTATAAAACACATTATTATATTTTCTTATAAAGCACATATTTTAACTGACCTCTCTGACATCCTCAGCCTTTCCATTCACAAAAATAGAAGGAAGAAAAGTTCCCATTTCCTGCTGTCTCATGTCCCCGGCCTATACAATATTTTTTTTCTGCAGACCCTTCAAAAGTCTGACCAAATCCTCGTTTCACTTGCATTATAAAGTACTGAGGATGCCATCTCTCCCCAATCCCAGGTCCTAAAGTCTAAGACAGTAGCGCAAACTAATGCTGCCAGATACAGGAAAAAAAAATTTTGATTCGATTCAGCCCTATTGAATTGGTTTTTCAATTCGATTTTCCTGCCCAGTTGGGTGATTTTTTTCAAAACTCCTGGTGGGTTTTATAGCTTTTTCACCCCCTTTGGCTTCTCCTAACCACACTGGCGCTGTGGTGTAAATAAAATAAAGAAACAAAAAGGACTTTTCCTCTTTCTGTTAAATCCTAGCTCACGTTTGCAGTCCAACACCAGCTCTGGCAGGATACACATTTCAAATCTGACATGTTATAATCACAAAACAGAAAATAAAATTAATTTTTCTACCTTTTGTTGTCTGGTTATATTTCAAATCTTGTTGGTCCAAGGCTCTGGTTTTCTTCTGATAACTTGCTTGCCAGGGTCTCCTTCTTTCTGCATGCTAACCATCTATCTGCCAACTCTGTCCTCCCTTTCCATTTCCCTTCCCTTCCCAGGAAGTCTGGTATCTTTCCTTTTTTTCATCTCCCTCCACAGATCCACCTTTTCTTAAATACCCTTTCATCCGGCATCTCTCCCTCCTTCCCCACCATCCCAGAGTCCACCATCTCTCCCTTTCTTTTCCTAATTACCCTCCTATCCAGTATCTCTATCCCTCCTCCACACCATCCCTTGTGTCCAATTTCTCTCCCTTTCTGTTCCTTCCCTCCCTAAATCCCATGGTCCATCATCTCTCTCCCTCTCCTCTATTTTCAGACCCATTATTTCTTCCCCCCCCCCAAAGTTTGGCATATGCATGTCTCTTTGAACACCCCCTTCCCTCCGTGTACTTCTAAATCATGGTCCCCCCCAAAGGCCTGTCCCCCCTTAAAGGTCTGCCTGTCCCACCTTGAAGGCCTGCACCCCCCTTGAAGGCCTGTCCCTTCCCCTTGTAGGCCTGTCCCCCCCTTGAAGGCCTGCCTGCCTGTCCCCCCCTTGAAGGTCTGCACCCCCCGAAGGCCTGCACCCCCCCGAAGGCCTGTCCCCCACTTGAAGGCCTGTCCCACCCCCTTGTAGCTTCTCCCCCCCCCCTTGTAGGCCTGTCCCCCCTTGAAGGCCTGCCTGCCTGCCTTTCCCCCCTTGAAGGCCTGTCCCCCCTTGAAGGCCTGCACTCCCTTGAAGGTCTGCACCCCCCCCCCCCGAAGGCCTGTCCCCCACTTGAAGGCTTGTACCACCCCCTTGTAGCTTCTCCCCCCCTTGTAGGCCTGTCCCCCCCCTTGAAGGCCTGCCTGCCTTTCCCCCCCTTGAAGGCCTGCACCCCCTTGAAGGACTGCACCCCCCCCCGAAGGCCTGCACTCCCTTGAAGGTCTGCACCCCCCCGAAGGCCTGTCCCCCCCTTGAAGGCCTGTCCCACCCCCTTGTAGGCCTGTCCCCCCCTTGTAGGCCTGTCCCCCCTTTAAGGCCTGCCTGCCTGCCTTTCCCCCCCTTGAAGGCCTGTCTCCCCCTTGAAGGCCTGCACCCCCCTTGAAGGCCTGCACCCCCCCCTTGAAGGCCTGTCCCCCCCCTTGTAGGCCTGTCCCCCCCCTTGTAGGCCTGTCCCCCCCCTTGAAGGCCTGCCTGCCTTTCCCCCCTTGAAGGCCTGTTCCCCCCCCTTGAAGGCCTGCACCCCCTTGAAGGTCTGCACCCCCCCAAAGGCCTACACCCCCCCGAAGGCCTGCACCCCCCTGAAGGCCTGCCTGCCCCCCTTGAAGGCCTGCACCCCTTGAAGGTCTGCACCCCCCCCCGAAGGCCTGTCCCCCCTTGAAGGCCTGCCTGCCTGCCTGTCACCCCCTCCCCCTTGAAAGCCTGCTTGCCTGCCCGCCCGCCCCACCCTGAAAGCCTGATGCCCCGACCCACCCCGAAGGACCGCTCGCCCCCCCTGGCCTCCCCGCACCACCTATGAAGCAGCCGCAGCAGGATTGCGAAGTCAGCGTCAGCGATCCCTGCGCTGCTTCCTGCGCCACGGTCCCGCCCCTCCTCTGACGTCAGAGGAGGGGCGGGATTGCGGCGCAGGAAGCAGCGCAGGGATGCTGACGCTGACTTCGTGATCCTGCTGCAGGCTGCTTCACATGTGGTGCAGGAAGGTCAGTGGGGCGAGCGGTCCTTCGGGGGTGGCGGGGGACTGAACGGCAAGGCCAGGAACACCCCCTTAGGGCTGGCACCCGGGGCGGCCCGCCCTCCCCGCCCCCCTCTAGGTACGCCACTGCTGCAAGGGAGGCAACACGGTTATCATTGGTGACTTCAACTATCCGGGGATAGACTGGGCAAATGAGGTTCAATGTGGACAAGTGTAAAGTGATGCATGTTTGTAACAAAAATCTCATGCGCGAATACAGGATGTCCCAGGAAAGAGACTTGGGAGTTCCGATCAACAAGTCGATGAAGCCGTCCGCGCAATGTGCGGAGGCGGCAAAAAGGGCGAACAGAATGCTAGGAATGATTAAGAAGGGGATCATGAACAGATCAGAGAAGGTTATCATGCCACTGTACCGGGCCATGGTGCGACCTCACCTGGAGTACTGCGTCCAGCACTGATCACCATACATGTAGAAGGACACGGTACTACTCGAAAGGGTCCAGAGAAGAGCAAATAAATGGTTAAGGAGGAGTTGCCGTATGGCGAGAGATTGAAGAAACTGGGCCTCTTCTCCCTTGAAAAGAAGAGACTGAGAGAGGACATGATCGAAACATTCAAGATACTGAAGGGAATAGACTTAGCAAATAAAGACAGATTGTTCACCGTCTCCAAGGTAGGGAGAACGAGAGGGCACTCTCTAAAGTTGAAAGGGGATAGATTCCTTATGAACGTAAGGAAGTTCTTCTTCACCCAGAGAGTGGTGGAAAACTGAAACGCTCTTCTGGAGTCTGTCATAGGGGAAACACCCTCCAGGGATTCAAATAGGGGAAACACCCTCCAGGGATTCAAGACAAAGTTGGACAAGTTCCTGCTAAACTGGAATGTACGCAGGTGATGCTGGACTAATTTAGAACACTGGTCTTTGACCTGGGGGGCCGCCGCGTGAGCGGACTGCTGGGCACGATGGACCACTGGTCTGACTCAGCAGCGGCAATCCTTATGTTCTTATGTTCAGGCAGGCAGCTGTGGCATGGGGGCCCAGGTAACTGCCCTTACAGTCCTGGACTGCCAGCCCTGTGACTTCCCTGGGCTCAATATTACCCTCTAGATTTTTACACATGCAGCTGCATCCTAACCGTTCTATAATATGCCTCACTCTTTTCTAAAAATTACAAGGTCTATTGAAATACATTGTTCCAGCATAGGAAAAAAAAAAAAAAAAATGCTACTGTACTTAATCTTTGGCAAAAAAAAAAACGGGAGTCTGCCGTGCCAGTTTTTAATATGATACATATTTCAACAGCCTGCTGTGCGTATGTTTATTTTAACAAGAATTTCCAAGTATTTTGGGACATAGGTTGCTACAACAAGCACTTAACACTATAAACAATAGTGCAGACTTTTTTTTTTTTTTATTATTATTATGAAGAATTCAAATGTAGTAATTTTCTGAGGAGTAAATCACCGATGTTTCAACAGAACTAGTTTCACTATTAAAGATTCTATCTCGATCCTAATTACATCCCAGGAGATGCGCTTGTCTTAAGAATTGCATTCTTATAAACCTAGAAAAAACACATTTTGACTTTACAGTCTTAACAAATCTTAACTTTAGCTGATTTGTTTTGGGCTTTGTTTTTTTTTTTTGTATTTGTTGTTCTTGTTAGAACACTTCATTAGTTGTATTCACTGCTATGTCTTGGGCCGGACAGGAGGCCCCTGGGCAACTTCAAAAGCGACCTAGGGAAGGGAGAGGTCTAGTGGTTTAAGCAGTGGGCTATGAACCGGGGAGGGGGAGGAGGGGGGAGATGCAAAAAGCTGCGTGGTAGAGATGTACGCAGTTGGCACGAGTTTCGCTGAAAGCGCCGCTGCTCGTTCACACGTTTTAGTGAAAGCGAGCCTGCCGGTGCACATTGGCGTCTGTTCTTCTGCACAGAAATATCCCCCCCCCCCCCCACCAATTCTTGCGCATAGAATTTTCGTGAGGCTGATACTTATAGACAGGAGAAAATGGGCAGATGTGTGCTGGCGTTTTTCTTTGCGCATGAACCCTGATCTCCCTCTTGTCTTTTTAAGGCCCTCTTTTACTAAGGTGCGTTAACCGATTTGCGTGCGCTAATTGAGTTAGCAAACGCCAAACGCTAACGCATGCATGTTAGTCTACGGACGCGTTAGTGTTAGCATGCGCTAATCGGTTATTGCACCTTAGTAAAAGAGGGGGTAAGTCACAGGTGCTTGCTCTAGTCCAGGGCTGGGCAATTCCAGTCCTTGAGGGCCAGAATCCAGTCGGGTTTTCAGGATTTCCCCAATGAATATGCATGAGGTCTACTTGCATGCACTGCTTTCAATGCATATTCATTGGGGAACTCCTGAAAACCCGACTGGATTTCAGCCCTCGCAGACCGGAGTTGCCCAGGGGATGGGCTCTAGTCACTAAACAAAAGGCAAACTCTGCTTTTAAATGCCCTGAACAGGCATTCCCCCCCCAAATTCTATAAATGGTGCCCAGATTGAGGTGCATTTGAGCCCCGATTCTGGAAATGGTGCTTACCAGGGTAAGAGCCTACAAAATGGGCATCAACCACATGTCAATTAAGAGCCGCGTCCAGAATCATATCTATTTTTTGTGCAGATGCCTTAAATGTAGGCCAGTGTTTTACAGGCCTACGTTTAAGGCAGGGGTAGGGAACTCCGGTCCTCGAGAGCCGTATTCCAGTCGGGTTTTCAGGATTTCTCCAATGAATATGCATGAGATATATTTGCATGCACAGCTTTCAATGCAAATTCATTGGGGAAATCCTGAAAACCTGACTGGAATACGGCTCTCGAGGACCGGAGTTCCCTACCCCTGGTTTAAGGCATCTGACTCATGCCTACGGAAGCATCTAGCCACACCTACAGATGCCTAACGCTACTTCTGGCATGGGCCACACCTACACCAGCCTTAGGCGTCTGTAGGAATGCCTAGGCGCGAGTCAGGCACCTGCACCGAGGCGTCATTTGCCGCATCAATTTTTTTTTTTAACGTGCCTCTCGATTGGTTCATTCGATGGTGGTAGGACACCAACCGCCTCTTGCAATCAGGATTCTGTTTTGAGAATCAGGCTCTATGAGTGCACGGTATAGAATACTGCCAGTTATACGCGTAACATAATTAATCAATTGGCACTAAATTAGATATAGATGGTATGTAAGTTTTAAAAATGAATATAATTGGTGATAAATATCAATCATAAGAACATAAGAACTGCCATCTCCGGATCAGACCTTCGGTCCATCAAGTCCGGCGATCCGCACACGCGGAGGCCCAGCCAGGTGTACACCTGGCGTAATTTTAGTCACCCATATCCCTCTATGGCTCTCGTAAGGAGATGTGCATCTAGTTTGCTTTTAAATCCTAGAACGGTGGATTCCACAATAACCTCCTCTGGGAGAGTATTCCAGGTGTCCACCACTCGTTGCGTGAAGCAGAACTTCCTGATATTTGTCCTGGACTTGTCTCCCCTTAGCTTCAGTCCATGTCCTCTTGTCTGTGTCAAATTGGATAATGTAAATAATTTTTTTCTGCTCTATTTTGTCGATTCCTTTCAGTATTTTGAAGGTCTCGATCATATCTCCTCGGAGTCTCCTCTTCTCAAAAGAGAACAATCCCAGTCTCTTAAGTCGTTCCTCGTATTCCAAGTTCTCCATACCTTTTATTAGCTTCGTTGCTCGTCTCTGCACCCTCTCCAGCAGTTCTATATCCTTCTTTAGGTTGGGAGACCAATGTTGGACACAGTATTCCAAGTGTGGTCTGACCATTGCCCTATAAAGCGGAATTATGACCCTCTCCAATCTACTCGTGATTCGCTTCTTTATCATGCCCAACATTCTATTTGCTTTCTTTGCTGCCGCCGCACATTGTGCCGGCAGTTTCATTGATTTGCAGTTGCGCGCATAACAGACATGCCTCTATTCCATAAACAGCGCGCCTAAGTTCCCTAGTGTGCACATGCAAAGAAAGTATTAATGGGGGAGGGGCATGGGCGTGTCGGGGGCATGTGTGTATTTTATAGAATAGCAAAGCACAAAACCAAACCAGGATCCAGTCAATGTCAATTATAGACAATTTAGAATATTGTGTACAATTCTGGAGGCCACACCTTCAAAAAGATATAAAAAGGATGGAGTCGGTCCAGAGGAAGGCTACTAAAATGGAGCGTGGTCTTCGTGATGAGGCGTAGGGGGACAGACTTAAAGAACTCTGTCTGTATACTTTGGAGGAAATGTGGGAGAGGGGAGATATGATAGAGACGTTTAAATACCTACATGATGGGAGCAAGATTGCAGCGGGGAGGTTAGGCACTATATGGACTCTTGTGAATCCAAAAAAAAAGGAAGGGCCATGTCAAAGTGCCTAGTCGCCCATCGGCCAAGCTTTTGCCCAAACACAGGGCTTTTTGGCGTCTGTGGCTGGAGTTGAGAGTTCGGGGATTCTAGAGCGGCGGATGGAGGTGCCGCTCCGGCGTTATCGGAAGCTACGCCGAGTCCTGAACAATGCGAAACCCCTTCAAGACTGGGTTTTCTGGTGGCATCGAAGGAAGCACCATGGAACTCTGACGCCAAAGTGCATGAAGTTGCTGCGGGTGGAGGCAGGATTCCATCGCTGTTAAGTGCTCCGACCCAACGTATTGTATTGATATGTACGCTGATGGGCCCATGCGCAGAAAAAATGCCATAATAAAAATAACCCAATAAAAACCACACTCTCCCGCTGGCAGAAGGAGAGACTTTTATCAGTCGTGCACAAAACATGTCTTTCTCTTAAAAAGCTACTATAATTCAGGGAAATATTATAATTTGTTTTTTTTTTTTAATATAAAATTTAATCAACTCCCACAGCCAGAAACACACAAGACAAGGGTATCATACACGCGCTCAATAAAAAACGTTGGCTTTTAATAAGCGCACATGAAACATGCCTGTCTCTCTCCAAAATTCAAAGGAAGCGTGATTTTACTACCCTCCAATTAAAATATATAGATACCCCTTTTTTTTTCCCCATTATCTACAGTCAAAACACGTGCTGGCACTGTAACGGTACCCCTGGACCAGTCGCTGCTTTTTGTTGCCAAAAGTCGACGCCGCTCTTCGAAAATGCCTCGGCAATTTTTAAGAATCCATCGGAGGGCTCATTTCAATGTTAGAGAGCACATTTGCATGCCATTGTCGGAGACGGCTAGAAACCTCGCTAAAGGACAGAAATAATCCCTTTTGATAATCCGCTTCTAAAATGCGTGAATGCTAAACCGCCGGAAAACAGTTTTAGCGGCGGCGTTAAAGTTTTGAGAATCTTGTCCTTAAAGTACATTACTGTAAAGCAAATGGTTTTCAACAGACTTTTGCCACCTTTCTTGAAACCGCTGTCAGTAGAGTTTTTGAAAAAGAAATAGAAGTAAACTCTTTTTTTGCTTGACCTTTTCTCGGAGGGGGGAGGGGGGAATGAGAAATGCATGTTTTAATTTGCTGCGGACTTGGATTTTAACTGTGCTACCAACCTGACACTCACCCCGCTTCGTGCACCAACGGCATCCGACGTTACTGGCCTCCCACTTCCCCCTGCAGAAACCTTTTCACCGCCGGTGATTCATGAGGCCTCAGACTTGTCAGCTCTGCCTCAGCGTAAATAAACAGAGCTGGGAAATGAAATGAATTTGAACGAGCAGCCTGCCAAATGTGGGAATCGCTCCAAGGGCAAGAGTTGGGCCTGCGAGGCAGCCCTGATGACAATTCCATGCAAGCGAGAAATAGGACTGCCGACTCCAGTTTCATTAAGTGGAAAGGCCGAATGCCGTGCTGCGGCCGCACTTCTCGGGCACACACAGAAGCACCGGTTAGCATTTTGCATCTGGGATTTTGTATGTGCAACAACCTAATGCGTCCATAGACAAACAGGCACGCGTTAGCGTATAGTGCGCGCTAAATCGATTAGCGCACCTTAATAAAAGACGGCCTTGGTCCTTTTGTCAGCTGCCACTTTGCTGCATACTGTTTGCGCTACCGTTGGAGGGGGTGCAACCCCCATCATTATAGAGAAAACAGAACTTTTCCTGAAAAAAAATCAGAAAAAGTTCCGTTTTCTCTTTAATGCAGGGTTCCAACCCCCAAACTCCCCCCCCCCAACAGCAGCGCAAACACTATGCAGTAAAGTGGGGGGACTTCCCCACTCACACCCCGCTTCAGAGCTCTTTAAAACTAAGTTTTCCCATGGCGCGCTGGTGTCTTGTGCTCAATTGTCTGCCCTCCATTGTCGGCGTGCTGGTGTCTCGCGCGCGACTGACTACGAACCCAGGATTTCCCCATGGTCTAGGGGTTCCCAGACAAGAGCAACCCCCAGTCATTCCTGCTCTTGTGCCCTCATTCGGCTAAATGCCCTCCCCCCTCAGTGGTAATTGTTTGTTTACTCGTTCCAAAAATACTAGGACTAGGGGGCATGACAAACTTGCTGCACGTCTTCGAGGGAGTAAACAGGTCGACATCGTATATCTGGATTTTCAGAAGGCGTTCGACAAGGTCCCGCTTGAACGACTAATTCGAAAAATTGCGAGCCATGGACTCGAGGGCGAAACGCTCACGTGGATTAAAAACTGGCTGGCGGATAGGAAACAGAGAGTGGGGGTAAATGGACAATACTCGGACTGGAAAAGCGTCACCAGTGGAGTGCCGCAAGGTTTCGGTGCATGGGCCCGTGCTCTTCAACATATTTATAAACGACCTGGAAATTGGTACGACGAGTGAGGTGATTAAATTTGCAGACGATACGAAGTTATTCAAAGTAGTGAAAGACACAGGAGGATTGCGAAGATCTGCAACGGGACATAAACACGCTCGAGAAATGGGCCGCTACATGGCAAATGAGGTTTAACGTGGATAAGTGTAAAGTGATGCATGTCGGTAACAAAAATCTTATACACGAATACAGGATGTCTGGTGCAGTACTCGGAGAGACCCCCCAGGAAAGAGACTTGGCAGTACTGGTTGATAAGTCAATGAAGCCGTCTGCGCAATGTGCAGCGGCGATGAAAAGGGCGAAGAGAATCCTAGGAATGATTAAGAAGAGGATCATGAACAGATTGGAGAAGGTTATCATGCCGCTGTACCAGGCCATGGTACGCCCCCACCTGGAATACTGCGTCCAACACTGGTCGCTGTACATGAAAAAGGACATAGTACTACTCGAAAGGGTCCAGAGAAGAGCGACTAAAATGGTTAAGGGGCTGGAGGAGTTGCCATACAGTGAGAGATTAGAGAAACTGGACCTCTTCTCCCTAGAAAAGAGGAGACTGAGAGGGGACATGATCGAAACATTCAAGATAATGAAGGGAATTGACTTAGTAGATAAAGACAGGTTGTTCACCCTCTCCAAGGTAGAGAGAACGAGAGGGCACTCTCTAAAGTTAAAAGGGGATAGATTCCGTACGAACGTAAGGAAGTTCTTCTTCACCCAGAGAGTGGTAGAAATCTGGAATGCTCTTCCGGAGGCTGTTATAGGGGAAAACACCCTCCAGGGATTCAAGACAAAGTAGATAAAAACATGTTTGTTCAACCTCTCCAAGGTAGAGAGAACGAGAGGGCACTCTCTAAAGTTAAAAGGGGATCGATTCCGTACAAACGTAAGGAAGTTCTTCACCCAGAGAGTGGTTGAAAACTGGAACGCTTTCCCGGAGGCTGTTATAAGGGAAAACACCCTCCAGGGATTCAAGACAAAGTTAGACAAGTTCCTGCTGAACCAGACCGTACACAGGTAAGGCTAGTCTCAGTTGTGGCACTGGTCTTTGACCTATGGGCCGCCGCGTGAACGGGATGCTGGGCGTGATGGACCACTGGTCTGACCCAGCAGCGGCAATTCTTATGTTCTTAATTAAACTCTGGAATTCATTGCCAGAGAATGTGGTGAATGCAGTTAGCGTAGCAGGGTTTAAAAAAAAGGTTTGAATAACTTCCTAACCATTAGTAAGATGGGTGTGGGGAAATCCACTGCTTCTTCCTAGGGTAAGCGTCATAAAATATGTTTTATTCTTTGGGATCTGGCCAGGTATTTGTGACCTGGGTTGGCTACTGTTGAAAACAGGATACTGGGCTTGATGGACCAGTATGGTAGCTCTTATGTCCTTATAATTTGGGAATATATTGTACCTTGAACACAAATCAATGTGAATTTTTCTTCATACGTAGATTTCATATTCTTTGTTCTCCTGTAAAGCTACTACATTTCAGAACAAATGGACCATTTTGGAGCTGGATTTGTTCTAGTCTGGCAACTCCAGTTCTCAATGTTGTATTTTCAGAGGTAGGGAAATTGTATTTAAAAAAAAAAAAAAAAATCCATGTAGTTTAAAAATGTTTACTTTCACCAGGGAGGGCTGGGGAGATCTGTTTATAATATTCTAAAATGCACTCAATTACTCGAGTATTGACTGTGGCTTTTCTTCCCTGCTGGGAAAGAAAGATGCTCTGATATGCATATGTATTTCTCAGCTTGGGTGAAGAGATTTGTCAGTTGCAGGGCTCCTTGTCTAACTAAATTAATGTTCTTTATTTTTTTCCCTACAGTTTGCAAACTTTTTAAAATTAATCCCATTGTTTCAACAAGTGTAACAACTGAATTAACATCTTTATATGATTAAAGACACTGTAGCACCACATCTTGGCAAACATTGCATGCAAATAATTGTACTAAATGCAATAAACCAACCATGGAGCTATTAATTCTGCAATAGGATTCGGGGGAAAAAAAATTAGAAGCGCCTGAACCTTGCCACGATGAAAACTGAGCTGAATATTAAAATAAGTTTAGATCCAAGGACAGTTCTGTCGCCATCGTGAAATGGCAATGGCGTAGCGAGGATGACTGGCGCCCCTCTCCCGTCTCCCCCGGCCGTGCGCATCCCCCGTTCCTTTTAAACTTTGGCGCAAGCAGTGACGAACGTGTTGGACGCGCCTGACGTCACTTCCGCGTAAAATGCGTGGAGAATGATTGTTTATTCACGGTTCATGAAGATCTACCCACTGATGTATGTCAGTATTTGTCTCTTTGAAAAATTTAGGCCAGTGGTTCTTAACCTTGTTGGAGGCACTGAACCCCACCAGTTTCATATGCGTGTTCACCGAACCCTTCTTTATTGGAAAAATAAAATATGATTTTTACAAATTCAAAACATAGGTATACAGTGAGGAAAAAAATAATATCAATTTTGAAAACAAAAAAGTTCTCCTATATTTCGAATAATAATAACATAATAATGAAATTTACTGCAAATCAGTGTGACTTCTGCTGTTGCCTCTCAGAGACCAGTTCAGAAATGCGCGGCTTTACCTTGGCAAGTGCCACTCTCATGTCATTTTCGCAACAAAGTCTGTTCCTTTTCTTCGTTTTTATGTACAGCATCCTTGAAAAGGATTGCGCGCTATATGAGTCGGAGGTGTGTTTTGACTTCCGCCGAACCCGCGAGACTGACTCACCGAACCCCTGGGGTTCGGTCGAACCCAGGTTAAGAACCACTGATTTAGGCTCTCTTTAACAAAGGTGCGCTAAGGTTTTTGCGCACAATTAGCGCATGCTAAACGCTAACGCTTCCATAGGAAGCATTTAGTGCATGTTTAGCGTGCGCTAATATTTAGCGCTTGGTAAAAAGCATAGCGCATCTTTCTATATTTCTATATTTTAAGTTCTTGTAAACCGTGCCGAGCTCCACATCCGTGGAGATGATGCGGTATATTACATTACATTACATTAGGGATTTCCCTGCAGTTCAAGGCGGATTACAAAAGAATTATCCAAGATGTATTACAACAAGAACTTACAAAAAAAAAAATTGGTCATTTTCCAAAAGAGTGAGAAATGGGTAAGGTTATTTGTTTGGGGTAGTTGGCTTTAGTGAGAGGTGGAGTTTGAGACTTGCGGTATTATTTATTTTTTCAGAGTTTTCTTGAAGAGTATGGTCTTTATTTCTTTTCTAAAAGTCTTGTAGTCGAGGGATGCCGTCAGTAGATTGGCGATTTGGTTGTCTAGTTTGGCTGCTTGAGTGGCCAAGAGGCCATCATATCGTTTTTTCCGTTTGACCTCCTTAATTGGGGGGTATGAGAATGGAGTGTGAGTTCTCCTATGTCTGGTTGCGGTGTTGTGGATGAGACGGTTATTCAGGTAGTTTGGACTGTCTCCGTATAAAGTCTTAAATAGTAGACAGTAGAATTTAAATTGTATTCTTAAAGTTTAGTTTAGTTTAGTTTGGAGAGGGTAAGTGTACAGTATATTTTGCTTGTTTGTATGAAATCATCGTCTATGCCTGCTTGTTTGTATTCATGTTTACGATTGTAATTTTGTAAACCTTTTAGAGGTATGCAGGGCAAAAAAGCCCCTACCTTTTGTTTCCTGTGTCATTTATGGAATTAACATTGGGTTTTACAAGTTTTTACCCTGACCTACAGTGTTAAATGCTCTGACGCTGCCCCAGCGCTCATACAATTCCTATGATCGTCGAAGTGTTTACCGCTCCGGGCCAGGATAGAAACCTCTACCGCGACTTACTAAAAAGGATCCCTAAAGTTGTTTTTTAAAAAAAAAAAATTGGGGGGGGGGGCTACGTCATCAATATTAATAATGTTTTGAAAAAATGTTTTTTTTAGTTTACAGATGTTGTGGAGGGTCCGTCGTTTTTTCCATCAGCGTCATTTTGCCGTGTTGGTCCAGGCTATTATATTAGCTCTTCTGGATTACGCAAATTCTCTCTACATTAGTTTAAGTGCAATTTAAGGAGATTGCAGCTTATTCAGAACACGGCTGCCAGGTTAATTTTCGGTAAGAGTAGATATTAGCGAAGACATGAAGACTGCCAATCAAGTGGAGAAAGCTTCATCCAGGGCTAGACAAATCATGGGCTGTATCCGTAGAAGTTTCGTCAGCCGTAAGCCCGAGGTCATAATGCCATTGTACAGATCCATGGTGAGACCCCGTCTGGAATACTGTGTACAATTCTGGAGGTCGCATTATCAAAAACATATGCGGAAAGTTGAGTCGGTTCAGCGAATGGCCACCAGGATGGTCTCAGGACTCAAGGATCTACCGTATGAGGAACGGCTGGGTAAGTTGCAGCTGTACTCACTCGAGGAACGCAGAGAGAGGGGAGACATGATCGAGACGTTCAAATATCGAGGTGGAAGAGGATCTCTTTTTCCTTAAAGGATCCACGGCAACAAGAGGGCATCCGTTGAAAATCAGGGGTGGGAAATTTCATGGCGACACCAGAAAATATTTCTTCACCGAAAGGGTGGTTGATCGCTGGAATAATCTTCCACAACAGGTAATTGAGGCCAGCAGCGTGCCAGATTTTAAGAAAAGATGGGATTGGCATGTGGGCTCTCTTCATGGAGGTAGTTAGGGGGTGGGCCATTAGTGTGGGCAGACTAGATGGGCCATGGCCCTTTTCTGCCGTCATTTTCTATGTTTCTATACGATCATGTTACTCCATTACTGAGGGCACGGCATTGGCTTCCAGTATATTGGAGGGTTCAATTTAAGTGTGCCAGTGTTGTATTCAAAACTTTATATAGGATCTTTTTCCCACTACTTACTCTTTCTTTTAATTCTCAATAACCCCTTTTTACTCGAGGAATACATAAATTTAAATTAATATTCCCTTCTATTAGGGGTATTCAAAGTTTCAAGTTTTCGAGTTTCAAGATTATTTTTGATTTGATAAATCACTTATTTAAATTTACTAAGCGAGATACAACTTTGGTAAAAAATGTAAACATACAGTTAAACATAATATTTACATATTAAAATAATGGGTTAGACCAACAGACTTACAGACTAATGGATACACAAGGTAAAAAAAAGGGAAGAACTACAATTCAATAATTTTAGAATAGAGAAGAGAACCATAAAAGGAAAGAAACGTTGGGGAAGTAAAAAGTAAGAAAGAGCTAAGATTAACTTTGAATTTAGTTAAAGGTCATAAGCATCTTTAAAAAAGAAAACTCTTTAAATTATTTTTAAAACGGCTCAAATTATTTTCCTCTTATATATTTAGGCAGGCTTTCCCACTCTATGGCATTTGCCTTGGTAAAAATCTGGAACGACCTCCCCTCAGAAATTAGACTCCTCCCCTCTTTGACTTGTTTTAGAAAAACTTTGAAGGCGTACTTGTTTGAGAAATTCTTAACTGATGAATAAGGGATTGCAATAGATGAACTTTCTGTCCAATTATTTTTCTTTCCTTTGCTTTTTTGGGTTAATTTTGTGAACCAGATCGAGTCCCTTTTTTGGAATGACCCGGTATATAAAACTAAGGATTGGACTGAATTGGAATATTGCACACTATTTAGTGATCTACTGGCTACCAATAAGTGCTGTTTAATTATCACTAAACTAAACCTTAAGTTTGTATACCGCATCATCTCCACAGAAGTAGAGCTCGACACGGTTTACAGGAATTACTAAAGAAAGGAACTCCAATGGGAAGAAAAAGGGCTTGGTAAAAAGGAAGGAAAGAGGGGACTAAGTAAAGTGGAGAGGGAGGGAGTGGTTACATTTTAGAGAAAAACCAAGTTTTCAAATGTTTTCTGAAGCGTTGGAGGGAGGTCGAACTCCGAAGAGGGGCAGATAAGCTGTTCCACAGCTCGGTGATCTTGAAGAGGAGGGATGTTCCAAGTTTTCCTGTATGGGATATGCCTTTTAAAGAGGGGAATGATAGTATGAATTTTTGAGTGGATCTGGTGGAGTTAGGATTCGAGGAGAGTCAAGATAGTGGAAACAGGGGAGGAAGGATGCCGTGTAGAGACTTGAAGGCTAGGCAGGCGCATTTGTAGTGAACCCTGAGGCGAACTGGGAGCCAGTGAAGCTTAGACAGAAGCGGGGAGACATGGTCGAATTTGCTTTTTGCGAAGATTAGTTTAGCCGCGGTGTTCTGAATCCGCTGAAGTCTGAGAATATCTTTCTGTTGCAACTCCCATACAATAGACAAGGTTCAAAGAGAGCCAGTTTCTTTACCCAGGAGACAGAGATGGCTTTGGGCATTGTCCCGAGGCAGTGTTTCTCAACTCGAACCTGGAGTTACCCCCCCCCCCCCCCTTGCCAGTCAGGTTTTCAGGAGATCCACGCTGAATTTGCGTAAACGTGATTTGCATACACTGCCTCCCATAGGTGCAAATTTCTTTCATGCATATTCATTGTGGATAGCTTGAAAACCTGAACGGCAAGGGGGGCACTCCAGGACCGAGTTGAGAAACACTGTCCTGAGGCCACCGCACCACCATTTTGAGGAGAGTGGGGCACTCATTAAAAGGCACGCCTAGCAAAATATCATCAGCCAAGTTAACCTTATATGTTTTTCTATCCGATAACTATTGTATTTCTTTTTTTTTTTTTTGTAATAGAATTGTAAGTTCAATTTGTTTATTGAGTAATTAAGAAAAGGAAAAGAATAATATACATCATATAACATGGAAAAAAAAACAGGTTACAGAAATTGGCAGAAAATATCATAATAATACAGAATATAAATTTCCGAGAGAATTTGTACAGAATATATAATAATCACATAATTAAAGTGATAGTAGGTAGTTGTCAATGGGAGACCAGATATCATTTCCTCCCCATAGAAACATGATGGCAGATAAAGACCAAATGGCCCATCCACAGCATCCACTATCTCCTTCTCTCCCTATTGGCTAAGGCTCTTAACATTTGCATTTCTTCTTCCTATAGGCTAAGGCTCTCTACATCTGCATTGTGAGGTCATAGAGCTGCTCATCTGCAGTAACTATTATCTCTTCCTCTCTCTGAGAGATCCCACGTGCCTATCCCAGGCCCTCTTGAATTCAGACACAGTCTCTGTCTCCACCACCTCTTCCGGGAGACTGTTCCACGCATCTACCACCCTTTCTTTAAAAGATATTTCCTTAGATTACTTCTGAGCCTATCACCTCTTAACTTCATCCTGTGCCAGAGCTTCCTTTCAAATGAAAGAGACTCGACTCATGTGCTTTTATGCCACGTAGTTATTTAAATGTCTCTATCATATCTCCCCTCTCCCGCCTTTCCTCCAAAGTATACAGATTGAGATCTTTAAGTCTGTCCCCATACGCCTTATCACAAAGACCACACACCATTTTAGTAGCCTTCCTCTGGACCGACTCCATCCTTTTTTGTATCTTTTTGAAGGTGCGACCTCCAGATTTGTATACAATATTCTAACCCCCTCTTTTACAAAGGTACGCTATACTTTTTAGTGCACGGTAAATATTAGCGCTCGCTAAACGCTAATGCGTACATGTTATCCTATGGACACGTTAGCGGTTAGCTCACACGTTGATTTAGCGCATGCGCGGATCAGAGGATGGTCGGCAGAGAGGTTAGTGAATAGTGCAGGAGGGAAATCAGGGCGCAAAGGGGTCGCAAACCGATCGATACACGATCGGTTTCCTCTGTGAATCTAGCCCAATGTAAATGAAATATATTATATGTTGAAAAATAATTAATAATTAGTAAAAGTAAGCATGAAAAAAATGTATAATATAGTGACATTATTCTGGATCCATATCAGTTGGAATCGTCAATGGATATTTGATCTTTTTTTTTTAAGAGAGGACCATATTTTCTTAATATTTTGGCATCTGTTTGTATGTAAACCCCCCCTTTTACTAAACCGCAATAACTGTTATTAGCGCTGAATGTTCCGTGCTGCTCCCGACACTCATAGGTAGCTTTGCATTCACGGCTGTGAATCCTCATAACAGCAGAACATCAAAAACTGGTGTTAAGAAGGTGTGCAGATTTCCAATTTGATAATATCATTTGTAAAGTTAAAGCTGTTAGAATATCTAATAAAAATTTTTTTACCAAATATCCAGAGCTTCTGATATTGCGACTGATCTGAAAGTAACCATATTTGGCAATAGAGCAGTGGTGATCGGTAGTATATTGCTAATAATTTTCCAAATAGAGGTCCCAAAATTTTTTTAAAATGATTTTACATGAATACATCATATGGAATAAATTCAGGGATGTCAAAGTCCCTCCTCGAGGACCGCAATCCAGTCGTGTTTTCAGGATTTCCCCAATGAATATGCATGAGATCTATGTGCACGCACTGCTTTCAATGCATATTCATTGTGGAAATCCTGAAAACCCGGCTGGATTGCGGGCCCTCAAGGAGGGACTTTGAGATCCCTGACTCAGAGGGACTCTCTTCTCTCTGCAAAGGTCATTCATATTCTTCTAGGGCAGGGGTGTCAAAGTCCCTCCTCGAGGGCCGCAATCTAGTCGGGTTTTCAGGATTTCCCCAATGAATATGTATTGCATGCAAATAGATCTCATGCATATTCGTTGGGGAAATCCTGAAAACCCAACTGGATTGCGGCCCTCGAGGAGGGACTTTGAGATCCCTGCATCACCTAATTCGCTGGATGTCCAGTATGTTTATAATATAAATAAAAATATACTGTATTAACCCCTCCTTTTACTAAACGGCGATAGCAGTTATTAACGCGGCTCCCAACACGCAAAGAATTTCTATGAGCATTGGGAGCAGCACAGAGCATTCTGCACGGCTCCCTGCGCTAATAACCGCATTCTAGGAATTCTATGAGCGTCAGAGCTGTTACCGCTGTGGCTGGTGCTAAAACTGCGCTACGGGTTTGTAAAAAAAAAAAAAAAAAAAAGGGTGGGGGCAATTTTTTAAGATATAGGAGTATTATTGTGTAGAGGCCATTTTAATGTCATTAAACCGTGTATTAATTGAAACCACTATAAAATTCTGCATTTGGTAGATCATATAAATTTTGTAATTGAGTAAATGGAATGATAGTCTCTTAGGTGCCATCGACTCGTGCTCGAGTCCTAGCAACTTGATGAATTACAGATTAGAGAATGACATGGGGCCAAATTTGTCCTTGTCCTCATAGGAACTCAATTTCCCCATCCCGTCCCCACGAGTTTTGTCGCTGTCCCTGGCCCATTCCTGTAAGCTCTGCCTTAACCGCTCAAGCCTTGAACACATGATTTTAAAGGGTTTGAGGCTTGTGCAGATGAGGGCGGAGCTTAGACATTGGTGGAATGAGGCATTATGACATCACAATCTGAGCTCTAGAACGTTACTACTTATGATTTTAAAGTGTTTGAGACTTGGGGAGATGAAGACGGAGCTTAGGCATTGGTGGAATGAGGCATTATGACATCACAATCTGAGCTCTAGAACGTTACTACTTATGATTTTAAAGTGTTTGAGACTTGGGGAGATGAAGACAGAGCTTAGGCATTGGTGGAATGAGGCATTATGACATCACAATCTGAGCTCTAGAATGTTGCTACTTATGATTTTAAAGTGTTTGAAGCTTGTGCAGATGAGGATGGAGCTTAGGCATTGGTGGAATGAGGCATTATGACATCAAAGTCTGAGCTCTAGAATGTTGGTACTTATGGTTTTAAAGTGTTTCAGGCTTGTGCAGATGAGGACGGACCTTAGGCATTTTTGGAATTTGGCATTATGACTTCACAATCTGAGCTCTAGAATGTTGCTACTTAGGATTCTAAAATGTTTGAGGCTTATGCAGAGCTTAGGCATTGGTGGAATGAGGCATTATGACATCACAATCTGAGCTCTAGAATGTTGCTACTTATGATTTTAAAGTGTTTCAGGCTTGTGCAGATGAGGACGGAGCTTGCAGGAACGGGGCAGTGACAGGAAAAGAACTCGCCTGGATGGGACTGGAAAAAGAACTACTCTCCGCCCCCTGCCACGGATACGGGGAAAAATATGTCCCCATGTCATTCTCTATTACAGATGCAAAAACTCTGTGAGACTTAGACCTGGCTAACCAGGCATTTTCTGCTTCAGTTAACCAGAGTGCCACTGAATATGCCCAGTCAGTCCTCATGCAAAAACCAGTTATTGGGGCGTGTGGGAGCATTCCAAGGGTGGGGGCAGCATTAGCTGGTTATGTGCCAATTTTCTGCACTTAGTCAGCTAAGATACTTGCATAAATAGGAGTGCAAGAAAACACAGTCCCTTTCTTATGATTCTTCATAGCCAATTAAGTGCCAAATATCGCACAACTTATTGTGTTTTCACTGGGTCTGTATACCCAGAGCCTGGACATAGCCCAGAATTAAATTTCTGTGTGTAATGTTAACAGCAGTCAGCAAAACGCCGATTGCTGCCTGCTGAATATCAGGCCCTACAATATGTTTTGCGGACAGAAGTGTGCAGTATTTGCAAAGAAGGCGTACTCTTTGCCAAAAGTACCCACTGTTTCTGAAAGAGTGCACCTTTTTGGAGGGCAAACTCTTCACAAAGTGGGAGCACTCTTAAGTTGTCTTATTAAGCAATTTTGATTGTATTATTGCTTTTAGTTTAACTATGGCCTTTTTTTGCTATTATATTTTGTTGATTTTTTTATTTAAAATTGTAAGCCGCATTGAATTTTGTAGGCTAATGTGGGATATAAATGTCAATAAATGTAAATGAAGATTAAATATGACCATCACTCAGAGTAAAATATGGGCTTGGCCAGGGGTGGGCAACTCCGGTCCTCGAGGGCCGAAATCCAGTCGGGTTTTCAGGATTTCCCTAATGAATATGCATTGAAAGCAGTGCATGCAAACAGATCTCATGCATATTCATTGGGGAAATCCTGAAAACCCGACTGGATTCCGGCCATCGAGGACCAGAGGGCCAAAATCCAGTCGGGTTTTCAGGATTTCCCTAATGAATATGCATTGAAAGCTGTGCACGCAAACAGAACTCATGCATATTCATTGGGGAAATCCTGAAAACCCGACTGGATTCCGGCCATCGAGGACCAGAGTTGCCCACCTCTGGTCTTGGCTCAACTAAGCCCAGTCCTTGAGGGCCGAAATCCAGTCGGGTTTTCAGGATTTCCCTAATGAATATGCATTGAAAGCAGTGCACGCAAACAGATCTCATGCTTATTCATTGGGGAAATCCTGAAAACCCGACTGGATTCCGGCCCTCGAGGACCAGAGTTTGCCCAACCCTGGTCTTGGCTCAACTAAGCCCAGTCCTGGAAGCAGAACCTCCTACAGACAAAATTCTGATGACTGCTTGAGCCATTCTGACCCATGGAACCATCCAAAAGCTCTTCTCAGACTCAGCTACAGAAATGTGGCTAGACCACAACTTCTGTTCCTGAAATCCTTCCTTTAAGTTCTTTTTATAAACTCAGGAAACACATTTTCTTAACTGCACAGCACATTGTACAGATTTCTGGAGGAGAAATACTGTTATGACTAAAATCTGTTCATAGTTTGAAGCCACAACACAAGATTCTACCCAGCTGGTACAGCTTTACCAGCCTTAGACAGGATGAACAAGTGCAAGGACTCCTTCCTCTTCTGGTAAAGGTTTATTTTTTTTCCTCTAACCACAAATCTACATTTTTTTTTTTTTTTTCACATGTGCTCTTGGATCCCGCCATAATACATTTTTGCAATCATGCAATTCTCTTTAAACCCAACAAACACCTCACAACTAAGAAGAAAGGTTTAAAAGTATAGAAGTTGATATTCAAAATATTTGTCCAGGCTTAAGCCTATGGGCATGCGAGAGAGGGGAGGGTGTCAGATCAAAAGCGGGCCGGGACAAGGCGCGCGCAGACAATTGAGCGCAGCGTGGAGGCGCGCACCGCAGAGAATTACTGTTTTTAGGGCTCCGACGGGGGGGGCATGGGGGGGAACCCCCCACACACTTTACTTAATAGAGATCGTGCCGCGTTGTGGGGGCGTTGTGGGCGGTTTGGGGGGTTGTAACCCCCCACATTTTACTGAAAACTTCACTTTTTCCCTGTTTTTAGGGAAAAAGTTAAGTTTACAGTAAAATGTGGACGGTTACAACCCCACAAACTCCCCATAATGCCGGCGCGATCTCTATTAAGTAAACTGGGGGGCTCCCCAACAAACCCCCCCGTCGGAGCCCCTAAAAACTGTAATTTTTTTCGGCGCGCGCCTTTGTCTTTCGCGGGGTTGTCTATGAACTGAGGGGAGATATGATAGAGACATTTAAATACCTATGTGGTGTAAATGTGCAAAAATCGAGTCTCATTTGAAAGGAAGCTCTAGAATGAGAGGGCATAGGATGAAGTTAAGAGGTGATAGGCTCCGGAGTAATCTAAGGAAATACTTTTTTTACAGAAAGGATGTCATAATTTGGATGGGAGGGGTTATTGATCTATAAGAATCTTGTAATATTTTAAGTGATGTCTATAATGTAAATGTTTTATTTATTATTCTTCACTTATTGAAATTATTTTAAAATGAATAAAGATTATTAAAAAAAAAAAAGGGTGGTAGATGCGTGGAACAGTCTCCCGGAAGAAGTGGTGGAGACAGAGACCGTGTCTGAATTGAAGAAGGCGTGGGATAGGCACGTGAAATCTATTAGAGAGAGGAAGAGATAATGGTTACTGTGGAAGAACAGACTGGATGGACCATTTGGCCTTTATCTGCCATCATGTTTCTATAACCATAAAGCTCTATGACCTCACAATGCAGGTGTAAAGAGCCTTAGCCAATAGGAAGAGGAGATGCAAATGTTAAGAGCCTTAGCCAATAGGGAGAGGAGGTGATAATGGTTACTGCGGATGGACAGACTGGATGGGCCATTTGGCCTTTATCTGCCACCATGTTTCTATAACCATAAAGCTCTATGACCTCACAATGCAGGTGTAAAGAGCCTTAGCCAATAGGAAGAGGAGAGAATGGTTACTGCGGATGGACAGACTGGATGGGCCATTTGGCCTTTATCTGCCATCATGTTTCTATGACCATAAAGCTCTATGACCTCACAATGCAGGTGTAAAGAGCCTTAGCCAATAGGAAGAGGAGAGAATGGTTACTGCGGATGGACAGACTGGATGGGCCATTTGGCCTTTATCTGCCATCATGTTTCTATGACCATAAAGCTCTATGACCTCACAATGCAGGTGTAAAGAGCCTTAGCCAATAGGAAGAGGAGAGAATGGTTACTGCGGATGGACAGACTGGATGGGCCATTTGGCCTTTATCTGCCATCATGTTTCTATGACCATAAAGCTCTATGACCTCACAATGCAGGTGTAAAGAGCCTTAGCCAATAGGAAGAGGAGAGAATGGTTACTGCGGATGGACAGACTGGATGGGCCATTTGGGCTTTATCTGCCATCATGTTTCTATGACCATAAAGCTCTATGACCTCACAATGCAGGTGTAAAGAGCCATAGCCAATAGGAAGAGGAGAGAATGGTTACTGCGGATGGACAGACTGGATGGGCCATTTGGCCTTTATCTGCCATCATGTTTCTATGACCATAAAGCTCTATGACCTCACAATGCAGGTGTAAAGAGCCTTAGCCAATAGGAAGAGGAGAGAATGGTTACTGCGGATGGACAGACTGGATGGGCCATTTGGCCTTTATCTGCCATCATGTTTCTATGACCATAAAGCTCTATGACCTCACAATGCAGGTGTAAAGAGCCTTAGCCAATAGGAAGAGGAGAGAATGGTTACTGCGGATGGACAGACTGGATGGGCCATTTGGCCTTTATCTGCCATCATGTTTCTATGACCATAAAGCTCTATGACCTCACAATGCAGGTGTAAAGACCCTTAGCCTATAGGAAGAGGAGATGCAAATGTTAAGAGCCTTAGCCAATAGGGAGAGGAGATAATGGTTACTGCAGATGGGCAGACTAGATGCTTAGCTATTTTATAGAAATTAAGAACTATAAAAAAATATTTTGACCTACAACACATTCCGAAAATCAATTAAAACCGCTCTATTTGACAAATTCCTTGCCTAATCAGTTGACCTCTCTCAGGTATTCTTTCCCCATGTAACCCCAATATATTATGTAACATCTTTCTTCATGCATTTTGTAATTCGCTGATTGTCCAGCCTTCTTTCAATGTGAATCACCTAGAAGTCATTTGACTATGGTGGTATAGAAAAATAAAGTTCTTATTGTTATTAGGATACTAGTCCAAACCACCATCTTATCTACTTTAGTCTGTTGTAATATCATATACCTAGGGTCAACCAAGAAAACATTGTTAAGACGTCACTTGGTTCAAAATGCAGCCGTAAGTTTGATCTTCGGATTAGGAAAGTTTGACCTTGTAAGCCCTTTTTATGCGCAACTTCATCGGCTCCCTTTTGAAGCTAGAGTCATTTTTAAGGGCTCCTTTTACGAAGGGCGCGTCAGGGCCTTAACGCGCGGAATAGTGCCACGCGCGCTAGCTGCTACCGCCTCCTCCCGAGCAGGCGGTAGTTTTTCGGCTAGCACGCACTACAGCGCGCGCTAAAAATGCTAGCGCACCTTCGTAAAAGGAGCCCTAAATTTGGCTGTATTTGCTCTAACGCACTCTTTGGGCTATTACCATCATACTTGTCTTCCCGATTAAAATTATTTCTGTCAAGTAAGGATACAAGAAATTCGGGTATGTTTATGTACCCTACTCTAAAAGCCTACCGTTTTAAAAGTTTTTTAGACAAAACACTGGCTTTTCAAGCGGGGGGAATGAATTCCTGAATGCGTTCTCTGATGGCCCACTCCCAATCATATTATGTGCTTAGAAAATCGCCACAGTCGCCTGGGCGAAGCAGGAATCTGTCGATCCTGCTTC
Organism: Geotrypetes seraphini; assembly: GCF_902459505.1. NCBI lineage: Eukaryota > Metazoa > Chordata > Amphibia > Gymnophiona > Dermophiidae > Geotrypetes > Geotrypetes seraphini. The sequence goes on along the minus strand of NC_047091.1, from coordinate 173,334,250 downwards.
TGGATGCCCCCCTGACATAAGTCAACCCACCATCTGAAGAGAATCGTGCATAGGCATCTACCAGCTCTGCCCCCTCGCAGACCTGGACCAAGAACAGCTCGTCATATCCCAAACTAAAGGACCTCCCGTACCTATCTGCTTTCCGCAGGACCGCATTAAAATCTCCCCCCCAGATTAACCTTCAAGCCGTATATAAGTATGGCTTAATCCTCTGGATAAGCCTTTTCCTATCCCACTTCCTCTGGGGACCGTAGATGTTAATAAGACGTAATTCCTCCCCCTCCACCCTCACGTCCAACACCAATCCCCGGCCATCACCCAATTCCACCATACGCCTGACTGTAATTTGGTCGCTAAAAAAACAAAACCGCCACCCCTCCATAAGCCTCGTGGGCTAGAGGCCAGAAAGAGGGACCCCCATTTCCATTCTCTTTTAACTTGCCACAGGAGCCTAGGATCACATACCCGAGTCTCCTGCAAAAATAGCACATCAAAATCCTGCTGCTGAAAATAGTCAAAAGCCAAATGCCTCTTTCGCTCTGAGCGAAGCCCTGCCACATTCGGGGAAGCACATACTAATGGGACACTAGCCATGTGTTTACTTTGATTTTTTCTTCTTTTTTTTTTAAAAAAAAATTCTTTATTCATTTTCAAAATTACATTAAGTGTTAAATATATTCATTCACATTAACCATAAATACATCACTTACAAACAATCATTGGTACATTACATAAATTCTTATCCCTTCCCCTTTCCCATCCCTCCCTCCCATATAATCCATTATCATATAAAACATGTAATAATAAAATACCCCCCTCCCTACATCTTAAATTGATAAATATAAGGGAAACAATTTCAATCAACCTTTACAATATTTTGTTAATGGTTTCCACACATCTTGAAATTTCTTAAAATAACCCCGTTGTAATGCAATAAACCTTTCCATTTTATAGATATGGCATAAAGAGTTCCACCAAAAGTTATAATTTAATCTCCTCCAATCCTTCCAATTATATGAGATTTTTTCTTCTTTACCAGCCCACCATCTTCCTCCGTACCCCTCTTCACAACCACCCCAGATGGGATAACCTCATCCAGGGTCAACACAACTTCTTCTCTCACCTCTTCCCACCCATTCTCCCATTCTCCTACACCCCCCCCCACCCCCCCGCACGTTCAACCCCATTCTCATTCACTTCCACAACCATACTTTCCTGTCCCTCGACACACCCTGCTTACCCACCCACTGGGTCCCCCTCCCCCCCTTCCCCTGAGGCACTGCTCCCAGAGGCTCTAACAGGGCCCCAATGGAACCCTGCTGTTGGGCTCGCAGGGGGAGACGCTCCAACACCACCACTGGTACCTCCCCCTGACCCTTCCTCGGGCGGCTTTTAGCGCCTCCCTCCTGGACTTCTTTTTGCCCAGCCACTTCAGTGCCCATAACCCTCCCCCTTAAACTCTCCCCCTCTTCCTCATGTTCCAGAATCTGGAACCGATTACTGCCTGCTACAATTGATTTCATCCCAACAACTTTCCCCTTGCTCCCCCTCTTAGACTTCACTGATTCCCCAAACCTCTTCTCTCCCCTACCGGAATTTCTACCTCTGTCCCACCCCCCAAACTCACACTTTGCTCCGCACTGCTCATCCCCTTCACCTTCTCCCCCCTCCCCCCACCCTTCTGAGATGAAAGTGAATTCCTCCCCTCCTTCCCCCCAGTTTGCTGACCCCCCCAACTCATCCCTTCCCCAAACAAATCCTCTTCGTCACTCCAATCCCCTGAATTATGTGCTGCCCTGGGACACTTGCTAAAGGGATGTCCGAGTTCCCCGCAGAGGTTACATCTAATAAGGTCGCAGTCTTCCCCCACGTGGCCTCTACCCCCACAACGCACGGAAATGATTGTGGGGCACGACATACTAAAATATCGGAACGAACCACATCTGAAACAAACTTTTGGTTGGCCCTTGTAAAAACATTGGATCTTGTCTCTTCCTATAAAGGTTGAAGCAGCGATGTGAACAATTCTATTATCTTCCTTCTTCAACTGTACGCGCACACTCCAACCCCCCACCCACACTCTACTAGAGTCCAGAACTTTAACCAAAGGGGACCTAAGTGTGCCAAACCTGCCCAACCAATAAGACAAGTCTGACCCCGGGATTGATTCGTTCCTGATCAAAATGGTCACTTGAACTATATCTGGTCTAGAAACAGGGATAGCCCTAAATGACTTCCACTGCTCCGTGCCCCTCACTTCTTCGTAGCTATCACAGAAAATCTCTAAGCCTCGCTGTGTAAGAAAACTCACCTCATACTCCGGCACGTTGACCGGGTGAATCAGGGAGTAGAGGTCCTCCGGGATAAACCCCAAACCCAGGATCAGATGCAAAACTGTCTCTCTCCCAGGCCCTGGACCCATCCCAATCCACTTTAACTGAACCACATTTCTATGTTTAAATCCCCCCTCCCCCCACCCGGGACCCCCCCATCCCTCCCATACCCCTCCCCTTTGACCCACCACCTCTCTCCTCCTCCCCCATCCGTACCATTCCCGTCAGCCTTCTGTCTTCCCCCCACCGCTCCCCCACCACCCTTAATTGCTTCTGCAAAGGAGGTCTTTTGCCTGGGTCCTAAATCTCCATTATCCCTCCTCACATCCCCTCTCAAACCCAATCCCACCCTCCCAGCACCACCCTTGGCTATCCTCCCCATCCCCCAACTGCCAACCCTTTGGATCCCCATACATAGTATCACGCTCCTGAGATTTAAACCCATTCACATCCTCACTGCTCCCTTCCAACCCCTCCTTCCCCCTCCCAACCACTGCTGATGCTTCCCCAGCCCCTCCCCCCCCATAGTCTGCTGGCATTGCAACTGCAGTCACTTGTCGATTCCACTGTTCCTCCTTCCGATTAGCCATCACTCCCGGTAGTGCTACTACTACTGGTGCTGCTGCCGCTGTTCCCGGCTCTGCTTCTCTTCTAGCCGCCACCGGTGCCACTGTTGCTTGAATCGTCGATGCAACTCCTGCTGTTGCAGTCGCCAAACCTGCCACCGATGCTGCCTCCTTTGCCCCCAAGTCAGCCACCGTCTCTGCCACCGATCCTGCCTCCACCCGAATTGCCGATAGTGTCACGCTCTGCTGCCTTCCTGGGCTTCCCGCCGCCAACTGTGGCTCCTCCTTCTTTGCCCAGATGCTCCTCTCCCCCCTGCATGGCATTTATAGCTTTTAATTTTGTTGCCGCGACAGGTAGGGAGGTAGGGAGACAACCTCCTAAAGCTAAAAAATAAATTCTATTTTTTAGCATGTGGGAAACGTGCGCCAATCCCTAAACTACCGTGATATACCTGAGTGTGCCCCATGGTACTGCTCTTTGGGATCCTTTTATTAAGATGCGCTAACCAATTTAGCACACGCTAAAGATTAGCATGTGCTAAAGCAGGGGTGTCCAATGTCGGTCCTCGAGGGCCGCAGTCCAGTCGGATTTTCAGGATTTCCCCAATGAATATACATGAGGTCTATTTGCATGCACTGCTTTCATTGTACGCTAATAGATCTCATGCATATTCATTGGGGAAATCCTGAAAACTCGACTGGATTGTGGCCCTCGAGGACCGACATTGGACACCCCTGTAAAGATTAGCTTTGGCCCTCAGGAATGAAATCAAATACCACTGTATATATAGTGTGACCATATGGCTCCAGAAAAAAGGGGACGGATTGAGACATCCGGGTTTTACTTCCATTGAAAGCAATGGAAGTAAGGAGAACAGACTGAGACATCTTGGGTGCTTTCAATGGAAGTAAAACCCGGATGTCTCAATCCGTCCCCTTTTTTCTGGAGCCATATGGTCACGCTATGTATATAGGACAGCAGGGAAATTTGCGTGATTTCAAGAAATTGCTGAAGAGACATTTGTTTTGCAGTATGAAATATGGGCACTGAGGGCTCCTTTTACAAAGGTGCGCTAGGGCCTTAACGCACGCAATAGCGCACGGTAAATTCCCAAGCGTGCTAGATTTTTGGCTACCATGCGCTTTAGCGCGTGGTAATTTTGTGCGTGCGATAAAAACCCTAGCGCCCCTTTGTAAAAAGAGCCCTGAGTTTTAGAGCGATGATTTTAGCACTGGCCGCCAAATTGCTGACGTAGTTAGAACATAAGAATAGCCTTACTGGGTCAGACCAATGGTGGCCAATCCAGGTCACTAGTACCTGGCCGAAACCCAAGGAGTAGCAACATTCCATGCGGAATCCTCAGAGTTGCAACATTCCATGCTACCGATCCAGGGCAAGCAGTGGCTTCCCCTATGTCTTTCTCAATAACAGACTATGGACTTTTCCTCCAGGAACTTGTCCAAACCTTTCTTAAAACCAGCTACGCTATCCGCTCTTACCACATCCTCTGGCAACCTCCAATTGGTTTTTTAAAAGTGTTGTGTGTATGTTGATGTCTTTAACTATTTATTGCGAGCCGCTCTGTTAAAAGCGGGTTATAAATGAATAAAACAAAACCAAAACAAATGCTAAGGCACCCATAGAATATAATGGATTCCTTAGCATTTAGCGTGCCTTAATTAAAGGACCCCTTTATTCAGCAGCAAACACGTGGTAATAGTTACTGCAGCTTAGTAAAAAGACTGCTTTGGTTTTTTTTTGGGGGGGGGAAGTACCCCCCTCTTAATTATAAATATAAATCTACATTTTCAGCATTACTTTACCCTCACCTTCCAATATTTGACTACATTTACGTTGTTTTAAGAATCAATGTTCAAATCTGGAAGTCAATGGCAGGGATAATTGACCCTGTTCCCCCCATCCCCCCCCCCCCCCGCTACATTTCGCTTTCTATTCTACATATGGGAAAATAATACGACAGCCAGAATCTGTGCTCTGCCATAAAATTCCTAGTTGATGGGGTCACTGCTGCTATTGCCAAGACTGTACTGGTTTCCAGTGAGAGAATAAGAGCCCCATGGCAGGTTAAACTCTTAAGTTAATTGTTAACATTAACACATTGGATTTTACTTACAAGAGCAACTTACAAGAGAATCAGTTCTACTTCAGCTCGCTGTTCCATATGGATCTACTTCCCACTTTGAGAACATTCTTACCATAAGCAGAGCATTTTAATCTGACCCAAAGGGCACAGAGCTGCCAATATTTTCTTTTTCAAATGGGAGATTCTCTTTCAACCAAAATGGTACCAGCTCTTCATTAAAAAAAAAAAAAATCTTCGGTTTCCCTCTAAGGCCCTTCTCCAGATCTGATCCTAAGAGAGAAGAGCTTGAGAAACCCAACTCAAAATAAAGAGCATGCAGCCTGTCAGTTATGGCTAGTGAAAGTGAAGTTCCTGAGTCTTTTTCACTAAAATAATGAGTGTAGCTTATGTCTTTTCAGTAATAATTCAAGGTGCGTTACTTCCAGGCATTTTCCTGTCGCCAGAGGACTTACAATTTTGTTTTTCCCCCACGTATGCATCCCTCCTGGACTTTTTTTCTCTCACTTTCTACCCTCCCCCACTGTGTAATCTCCTCATGAACCCCTCTCCAAATAGGATCTCTTCACTTGCTCTGTGATCCCTAGAAACCCTCCAAGCCTCCTGCACCCCCCCAATCCCTCCAGTTTCTGTATTTCGTGCTGACACCACTGCTGCTACCCCTTCTAAAGCCAACACCCCATCCCCTCATAATTTGGAGTTTGGAGGGGAACAATGGCTGTACAACACACTGGGCCACATCTAGGGTTACCATATGGCTCCAGAAAAAGGAGGACGGATTGAGTCATCTGGGTTTTACTTCTAGTGCTTTCAATCCTCCTTTTTCTGGAGCCATATGGTAACACCTCCTTTCCATCAAGAGCAACATTGAGGCTCCAGGAAGGAGAGAAAGAGGCAAAACCCAACGCGTGGTACCCTACACCAACCTGTCAAGACCTCAGATAACATGAAAGAATTATAGCGAGGGAAAGTGTGGGAACAGTGAGCTGCCAATTGCTGCCGCTACATTTTCAGTCCAGTCCTCAGCCTATCATAGCACCTCTGTGGGGATTGGCCAATTTTGAAATGATTATTTGGGGAATTGAATTCTTTCGGGACTGATCAATTCCACAGCAAGGCCAGAAATATGTGGCCATTTCCACAGCCAGAAAATCGTGTTAGGCCTCAGCCTCTGGTAGTAGATACCTACCTAGGGCTATACGAGCACATGTTATGTTATTTGTGATCTTATATCCCATCAAATCCTTCTAAGTGGAGTCTGCGGAGGGTTACAACATTAATCAAGGCAGTAATCGGTGTAGCAGGAGCAGTCATTCAATCAATGTAACAACACAATAATCAGACAACGGGTGAAGCAAAATTATCTTTCAAAGCAACAGTAATAGTGGTTAATGTGTCATGGGTAGTTCAATAATAATAATCATTTATTTCTTGTATACCGCTACACCAAAAAAGTTTGACGCGGTTCACAACAAAGGATAACATACAGTCAATATTTAAAATACAAGATAAACAAGTAGTATCTAATACAAGATAAAAACAATCAATAAAAAGGATACATCAGGTAATATCGATAAAGTTAAGACAATGGCTCAATTAGCGAATAAAAAACTGATAAGAATCATAATAGATTTGATAATAAAATGACTAAGAGGAAAATAAATTAAACAGGCGTGTTTTTTTTAGTGATTTTCTAAAGTCAAGACAGGTATTAATCTTCCAAGCCATGTGTTCAGTTTGGCGGCTTGGAATGATAAAATTTTGTCAAACAACTTCTTGTATTTGGCATGATTTAAGAGAATGATTATTAAATAGATTTATTCTACGAGTACTCCTGTTGGAACTATTCATGGAGAACTGGGAGGCAAGATAATCAGGTAGCATCCCCAAAACTGCTTTATAATGAATGCAGAAAAACTTGAACAGTATCGATCGTTCCCGTAGTGGTTTAAGTGGCGTTCCAGTTTGGTGTGTGGGATATTTACTTTGTAATTGAGAACATGTAGTTCAAGAATTGGGTCGGGCTAGACTCTTAGCCAGGATTTTTGGAAGAACCATGTTTTTAGGGATTTGACCGCATATCAGACAGCTCACTATGATAAAGATTTTCGTTATCTACTGCTTACAGCTTGTTCTTATGAACAGTTCAGAAAACAATTGAAAATGTTCCTGTTTTCAAAATTCCTGAATTGATTGTTGTTACTGTATTAATTTTATAAATTTTTGTAAACCGCTTTGAACTAATAGTTTGTGGTCTAGAAATCTGGTGTTATGTTAGGTTGTGTTAAATGCCAGTAGGGGGTGCCAGCAGGGCAGGATTAACCAATAGGTCAAGTAGGCACGTGCCTAGGGCCCAAAATGGTCAGGGGGGCCCGATGAAGGAGGGCATCAGCATTGTTTATTCCAAACGGCGATGGGCCTCTCCAGCATCGATCGGCAACATGGGCCCCCACCGATCGGCAACGCAGGCCCCACCCCGATCGGCAACGCAGCCCCCCCATCAACGGAAAGTAAGACAAGCAAGCAACGCGGGTAAGAAAGGCAACGGGAACTGTAATTGTGCAAGCGGTGCTGCTTGCCCAAAGCTTTCCTCTGACACAGCTTCCTGTTTCTGCCTGGGCACATGGTGGGGTGGGGCGGGGCAGGGGGCCCAGTGTACTTGCGTGCCTAGGGGCCCTCGATGAATTAATCCTGCCCTGGATGCCAGCAGGGAAGAGGGCCGAAGAGAAGGAGAGGCACTGGTGCCAGCTGATTGCCTACAGCAGTGTTTCTCAACTATTTCAAGCTAAGTACCCCCTAAGTCTAACAAATATCAACCGAGTACCCCAACCACAGACCTCCCTAGGCCCACCCAAGCTCTGCCCCAGACCCCATCCCCTTTACTAATTGTAATGCAATTTTTTCACTATATTGAAAATAAAATTATTTTACCTACCGGCGATCCTCTGCAGGCTACTGTAATTAGCTTTAAAGGTGAGACCGGGAGGCCAGGGGGGAAACCGTAGGACGCTAGGGAGAAGGGAGGAAACATGAGGCCTTTGGCGAATCGGGGAGTGCTGGCGCTGTACCGCGTAGGGAAGTCAGCTGGCAGGCGCCTCTCGTCCTCTTCAGTGTGACGTGGCACACTTGGAATTTCAGGAGGCACATTAGTGTGCCCTGGTACACAGTTTGAGATACACTGATGTAGGGTCTTGAAAGCTAGGCAGCATGTCTTGAATTCAATTGACTTGTCAACTGGGAGCCAATGTAATTCTAGCAATAGTGGTGTGAAATGATCGAATCTCGATTTGTGGAATATGAGTCTTGCTGCTGTGTTCTGTACTAGTTGGAGTTTTTTTTGTTTGTTTGCTTCTTCAGTAGTTCTGAGAGAATTGTATTGCCATAGTCTAGTATTGACAGGCCTATTGACTAGATGAGTATCCTGTAGTGTTGGCAGAGGAAATAGGGTCTTGAGTCTTTAATGTACAGTGCTGCGTCCGTCTGGTAGACCTATAGAAAACATTAAATAATAGTAGTACTAATCCTTCTCAGCTGTGGTATAGTGGCGTATGATTTACGGACTACGTTGTTGGTGTGGTTTTCAAATGTCAGTGAGATGTCTAAGGTGACTCCCAGGACCTTGGTAGCTTTCTTGTTAGTGTGATGGAGGGAGGGATCATTTGCAGCCTTTAGTCCGAACCATAGTAGCTTCTATTTTTCACGAAGATGTGCCTGATGTATATTTTTGACCTTTGGAGCTGCACCTTTAAGTTTTTTTTTTTGTTTGTTTTTTTTTTTTTTTACTGTTCTCCTCATGTTATCATAGTCTCCTTTTTTAAAGTTAAGTGCTGTTGTATTGGATTTCCTGTGTGAACTTATGCCAGGGATTATATCAAATCTGATCATGTTGTGATCACCGTTATCAAGCGGCCCCAGCACCATTACCTCCCTCACCAATTCATGTGCTCCACTAAGAACTAAATCTAGAATTGCTTCACCTCTTGTCGGTTTCTGAATCAGCTGCTCCATAAAGCAGTCTTTGATTTCATCAAGGAATTTTATTTCCCTTACATGTCCTGATGATACATTTACCCAGTCAATGTCAGGGTAGTTGAAATCACCCATTATAACTGTGTTGCCCAGTTTGTTAGCCTCTCTAATTTCTGATAACATTTCCACATCTGTCCGTTCATCCTGATCAAGAGGACGGAAGTACACTCCTATCACTATCCTTTTCCCCCTTATGCATGGGATTTCTACCCATAGAGATTCTTCTCCTGTAGAATTTTTAGTCTGTTTGATTCAAGGTCCTCCTTAACATACAGTGCTATGCCTCTACCAATTTGATCCACCCTATCATTACGATATAACTTGTGCCCCAGTATGACGCAATGGGTTGGGAACTGGCTTGGAGGTAGGCTTAAAAGGGTGGTGGTGAATGACACCCCCTCCGAAATGACGGAGGTGATCAGTGGAGTGCCACAGGGCTCAGTCTTGGGCCCAATCCTATTCAACATCTTTATAAGAGACTTGGCAGAAGGGCTTCGAGGTAAAATAACATTATTCGCCGATGACGTCAAACTAAGTAATGTAGTGGGCAAATGCACAACAGACGAAGATTCAATGCCCGACAACATGATGCACGACCTACTCCTACTGGAGCGATGGTCTAGGACATGGCAACTCAACTTCAATGCCAAAAAATGCAAAGTTATGCACCTGGGCAGCCAAAATCCATGCAAGTCTTCTACCCTTAATGGCGAGATCCTAGCAAAAACGGTAGCAGAACGAGACTTGGGGGTAATCGTCAGTGAAGACATGAAGTCTGCCAATCAAGTGGAACAGGCTTCGTCCAAGACAAGACAAATCATGGGCTGCATGAAATCAAGGGGTTTCGTCAGTCGTAAGGTGGAAGTCATTATGCCATTGTATAGATCCATGGTGAGGCCCCACCTGGAATACTGTATGCAATTCTGGAGGCCGCATTATCGCAAGGATGTGCTGAGACTGGAGTCGGTGCAGAGAATGGCCACCCGGATGGTCTCGGGACTCAAGGATCTTCCGTATGAAGAACGGCTTGACAAATTACAGCTATACTCGCTCGAGGAGCGTAGAGAGAGGGGAGACATGATCGAGACGTTCAAGTATCATAAGGGCCGCATCGAGGCAGAGGAAGATATCTTCTTTTTCAAGGGTCCCACGACAACAAGAGGGCATCCGTGGAAAATCAGGGGCGGGAAACTACGAGGTGACACCAGGAAATTCTTTTTCACTGAAAGAGTGGTTGATCGCTGGAATAGTCTTCCACTACAGGTGATGGAGGCCAGCAGCGTGCCTGATTTTAAGGCCAAATGGGATCGGCACATGGGATCTATTCACAGGGCAAAGGTAGGGGAGGGACATTAGGGTGGGCAGACTAGATGGGCCGTGGCCCTTATCTGCCGTCTATTTCTATGTTTCTATGTCCCATTGGTTATCTTCCTTCCACCAGGTTTCAGAGATACCTATTATATCTATCTTTTCATTTAGTGCAATATATTCTAACTCTCCCATTTTGTTTCTTAGGCTTCTAGTGTTTGTCATATCTACTTACAATTTGCTCAGCAGTTGGCATAGATAATTTGCAACCTTTAAAATCAGCCTGCTCTGAATTTAAGGAAACCTGGTCTACTGTACTGCGATCTCACTATCATGATGCTCTGTCTTCCCTTTTATAATGATGTCTTTTAAAGATACCTTGTCCCGGACCATGCTTTTTTGAGCGACTGTCAGCCTTCCCCCCAATTTCATGAGGGTGCTAAAGAGAGAGACATTGTTGATCTCCTCTCCGTTTCCCTGCTGGCTGAATCTGTCAAAAGAATGTTCATGCAGCACAATTTTAAGCAAATGTCATCAAAAGTCTTTCACACATATATCAGAAGCCAGCTAGAGTTGTTAAGGGATATCCACACTTCTGATGAGTACGCTTGTGCTCAGACTCAGTAAAACTGAAATCCAGAAGTTTTTGAAAAGTAGATTATCATCTACCGTTGTACTGTAAGTCATTTTTTTGATATGTGTTCATAATAAATGATGTATTACAGGCTCCTCTGGTACAACCACACTTGGAATACTGCGTCCAGCATTGGTCTCCATACCTAAAGAAGGATATCATACTGCTAGAGAGGGTGCAGAGACGAGCAACAAAGCTGGTGAAAGGTATGGAGAACCTGGATTACGAGGAAAGACTTAAGAGACTGGGGTTGTTCTCCCTTGAGAAAAGGAGACTACGAGGGGATATGATCGAGACATTCAAAATACTGAAAGGAATCGACAAAATAGAGCAGGAAAAAACGTTATTTACAATGTCCAATGTGGCACGGACAAGAGGACATGGGCTGAAGCTAAGGGGGGACAAGTTCAAGACAAATATCAGGAAGTTCTGCTTCACGCAACGAGTGGTGGACACCTGGAATGCTCTCCCAGAGGAGGTAATTGCGGAATCCACCATTCTAGGATTTAAGGGTAAGTTAGATGTACATCTCCTTATGAGTGGCATGAAGTGACATGGGCAGGGGTAGCTTTACGAGAAGCTTGGAGCGATATGGGGACCAAAACTATGCCAGGGTACACCTGGCGGGGCCTCCGCGTGTGCGGATCGCCGGACTTGATGGACCTAGGGTCTGTTCCGGAGATGGCGCTTCTTATGTTCTTAACACTGGAGGGATTTTAATCACAAGATTGATGATACGCACAGGCGAGTGATGTCGTTATTGAAGGGTGGGCGGGTGGTCACTATGATAAAATGCTGAATTTCAAAGAGCAGAGATGGATTTTTGGGCTCAATACGGAAGTTTGGGCCGAATCAGGAAATCGAGTGGATGGTCTTTGATTTGAAAGAGGATTGGCTCGGTCTGAACAGCTGACCGGCAGCGGGAAAATATAAACATTCCTGAAAGCCGCCGCGTCCATCTTAATGCTTTAAAAACGCAAGTCGGGATAGCGGTGCAGAACAAGATGGGGGTAAGCAGTGTGAAGAAAATACTGTCAGCCACTGTTCCCATTTGTAACTTTTGTGCAAAGGTATTAAAGATGGAGCGAGATTATTATCTGCCTTTATGTAACCATGGGTTACAAAATAAATTTGAAATATGTTATAGTCTACCCAGGGCAGAAGACCTGATAGAAGTTTTTTTCTCTAATATTTTAAAGTGAAAAGTTTTTTTGTTGTTAGCCAGCAAAATTAATGCTGTATTTGCCTGACTGACAGTAAGAATTCTAGACTGCTGATGTCTGCATCAGGTCTGATGATCTCATGTAGAAGTGAGCAGTGCTGGTCTGGATTCGAAAACTCAAAGCAACAAAAACAGAAAGAGGGGTCCAACCTTATCTGCAGAAAAAACACCAACCAGGAACAAACAAAACAAACTGCAGATATGTGTACAAGATGCAGGCAAAATTTTTGGTGAACTAAGAACATAAGAACATAAGAAGTTGCCCCCGCTGAGTCAGACCAGAGGTCCATCTTGCTCAGCGGTCCGCTCCTGCGGCGGCCCATCAGGCCTAGTGCCTGAACAGTGGTCCCTGATTAATTTTGTAACTTACCTCTAATCCCATCCCTATAATCTACCTCTACTCTTATCTGTACTAGACTGGTTTTGTTGTTATTCTACATTTTTTGTGACATATTTCCTAACACTTTATTACCATGGACCCCTGACGAAGGTTTGTCCGAAACACGGACCTGTTGGGTCCCTTGTTTGGTAAAAGGTGTTTTATTTCAATAGATTTTTATTGTCACAATAAATTTTGCCTGCATCTTGTACACATATCTGCAGTTTGTTTTGTTTGTTCCTGGATTCGAAAACTGCCAGAGAGAGTGAGGGCAGTTGGGTAGTGATCAGTCTGGAAGACAGGTTGGTTTGGGGTGGCTTGAGAATAGTTTAAGATACATCGTGGGTGGAAAAAGTTTAGCGAATTTCAATTATCCGTTCTTTTCTATGAGTAGTTAATCAAAAAAATAAAGAAAGAAATATAATTTTTAGGGTGATAGGGTTTTGCTTCTTTTGATTTTTTTTAGTTAGGAAGTAGGTACGCTGTTGATTAGAGCTGAATCTAAACTAAACTAAACTAAACCTTGGGTTTATATACCGCACCATCTCCACGAATGCGGAGCTCGGCACGGTTTACAGGAAGAAGGATGAGAGAGGAACTACAGTGGAGAGATTAAAGAGTTAGGTGTAAAGGGGAAGGTGAGAGGCCTAAGAGGGGGGAAGTGTTACAGTTTTGAGAATAGCCAGGTTTTTAGGTGTTTGCGGAAGAGTTGGAGGGAGCTTGAGGTTCGGAGAGGGGAGGGGAGGTTATTCCAGATCTCAGTGATTCTAAAGGGGAGGGATGACCCAAGTTTGCCTGCATGGGAAATACCTTTTATGGAAGGGAAGGATAGTTTAAAAATTTGGGAGGATCTGGAGGAAGTAGGGGTTGGGGAGTTCCAGGATAGAAGGATAACGGCAGGAAGGATGCCATGTAGGATCTTGTAGAATCTCCATAGAGGAAGGAAGAAGCGCTGGTACCCAACGGCTGCGTAAATAAAACAATGGAACCCTGTGAGAAAAATTGACATCTGAACTCTGTGAGGATAAAATTATTTGAAAGGACTAAATTCTTTGAGGAAAACTTTATTTGGAATCTTATTCTAAAGTTATTTAGATATATATACTTTTTGTTAGAGTTGTAACAATAAATCAACAAAAACTCTTATTCCTTGTATTTTTTATCTAGGGTAATTTTATATTTTATGTTAACTTTTCCTTCTTTTTTGTTATAATTCTTACTTTATCTTGTTAGGTAACCTGAGACTAAAGGTTAAGAGAGTGGGAATTGGAAGTCAAAGAGGGAGGGGCTACATTTAGTATAACGCTAATCATGAGCTCTCTTGTAGGGGGACTTCCTCGAAAAAGCCGCGAGTCGAAACATGTTGGAGCAACCTGTCCCCTACCCGACAGCATTTTTCAAGACTTCTAAAAGCTAACCCCCTCTTGTACTAAGGCGCGTTAGCTTTTTTAGGGCACGCTAAATATTAGTGTCCGCTAAACGCTAACGCATCCATAGAATATAATGACTAGCGTGCCTTAGTAAAAGGACCCCTATAGTGCGATTTCGTAATTGCTTTCACCGAGTTCACTGAAAATAATATATATAAAAAACAAAGAAAATATATATATATATATATATATTTTTTATTTTTAAAGTTCTTTATTCATTTTAAAATCATACAGCAAGTGTACAGGAGTATGTCATTAATAATTACAATATAACACTTGAAATTCTTTCTCATATAATCCTAAAAACATAAAAATTATAACCCTTCCTGCCCTCCCTTCCTCAATCAGTGCAATCAAACATATCATAAATATATTATAAACACATTATTTAGTTAAATTTCCATAACAACCCACCACCCTCCCTATGTGTACATATATCTATCTAAGGAAAATGATGTCTACTCATTACAATATCTTTCCAACGGCCCTCAGATCTTTATAAAATTATTATAATTCCCTTTCTGCATAGCAATTGCTCTTTCCATCTTAAAAATATGGCATAGCAAAAAAGAAAATATTAAAAAAGAATTCTTGTTTGTTTTTTTAAAACTTTATTAATTTTTTTTATCCAAAAACAATGCATTAAAATATACATATACATATATTAACTTCAAAATTGCATTTTCATCAATCATAAAAATACTTCAAAAACATTTATCTCCCACCCCAATGTAAGAATAAAAACAAAATGCATTATTTCAATGAATATCATAATAAACTTATTGATCATAAGAACATAAGAAATGCCTGCACTGGATCAGACCCGGGGTCCATCTAGTCCGGCGTTCCGCACACGCGGAGGCCCAGCCAGGCACACCCTGGCGAATACAATGTCACTCGTATCCCTCAATGTCTTCTGCAAGAAGATGTGCGTCCAATTTTCCCTTAAATCCTAGAACGGTGGTTTCCTCCACCAGCTCTTTCGGGAGAGAGTTCCAGGCGTTCACCACTCGCTGTGTGAAGCAGAACTTTCTGACGTTTGTCCTGGCCGTGTCCCCTCTCAGCTTCAGGCCATGACCTCTGGTCCGAGACTGGGTTACATTTGCCAATGTGAATAACGCTGTTTCTTGCTCACCATCCTTTCCCCCTGTTGGTGAGTGAGCTTGCTCCATTATGTCAATTCCTTTTAGCAATTTAAAAGTCTCTATCAGATCCCCTCTCAGTCTTCTCTTCTCAAGGGTGAATAGTCCCAGTTTTCTGAGGTGATCCTTATAGCTCAAGTTCTCCATACCTTTTACTAGCTTCGTCGCTCTCCTCTGCACCCTCTCCAGCAGTGTTATATCCTTCTTCAGGTATGGAGACCAGTGTTGGACACAGTATTCCAGGTGTGGTCTGACCATTGCTCTATAAAGCGGCATTATGACCTCCCTTGATCTACTCGTGATTCCTTTCTTTATCCTGTTAGCTTTCTTTGCCGCCGCTGTACATTGAGCCGATGGCTTCAGGGTTCTATCTATCAGTACTCCCAGGTCTTTTTCTTGATCGCTCTTCCCCAATGTAATACCTAACAGTTTGTACCCATGCTCCTTGTTTTTACTGCCCAGGTGCATCACTTTGCATTTTTCTACATTAAAACTCATCTGCCAATTTTCAGCCCATCTCTCAAGTTGCTTCATATCTCTCTCATGATCAATGATGACATCAAAATATAATACCCCTCCACCCACCCACCCTCCCTGGATATATTACTCAAATAAGAAAACAGGAGAATAATCCAGCTAATCAGCTTCAACAAAAAGAATGCTTGATCTAATGTGATACGGATTGCAGCTCATGGAAGCACATCTGGAGATCTTATGAGCTCTACATTGAATATCTATTTAAATAGATGATATGATATTGCATTTTTGAGTGATATTAACTATGCTATGATTAAATATTTATTTTGCAAAGGTAGCAACCCTTTTTTATTTTTTATGTCCTCTTTTTTGTCTCCACAAATATGATAGTCCTTCCAGTTACTTAAACCACTCTGCTTTGGAGACAGTACAGGGCATCCAGTGATCACCGTGTGGTCTAGAGAGGGCTCATTCAAAAGTAAAGGCTCTAGATTTTAAAAACTAACTTGGTTCAGATGGGGGATTACATCAAGGAATTGTCTGGATGCGAACATCTGGAAGAAGTAGGAAAGCAGTGGGCAAAACTGAAAGGAGCTATTGTAAAGACAACAAACCATTTTGACAGGAAAATAAGTAAAAGTAAGAGGAAAAGAAGGCCGCTTTGGCTCTCAAAAGTAGTAGCTGAAAAGGTAAGGAAAAAGAGGTTAGCTTTCATAAACTACAAAAGATTGCAGAAAAAGGAAGACAGGCATAAATATCTGGAAAAGTTAAGAGAGGCTGGTCGAGTAGTCAGGAAAGCAAAGATGCAAATGGATTTTGTAAGGAAAGTAAGTAAAACTAAGAGGAAAAGAAGGCCGCTTTGGCTCTCAAAAATAGTAGCTGAGAAGGTAAGGAAAAAGAGGGATCCGGAAGGTTCGCCCCCCACATTTCGCCCCCAGCAATTCGCCCCTCACATTTCGCCCCCCACATTTCGCCCCCAGACACATTTCGCCCCTACACATTTCGCCCCCACACATTTCGCCCCCCGGATGTTTTGCCCCCACACATTTCGCCCCCGCACATTTCGCCCCCGCACATTTCGCCCCTGAGCGTTGGATTATGACCCCCATCTTCTTTCTTCCTCCCTCCCTCCTCCCTCCCCCCCCCAACGCGGGACCCTGTGGCACCATCAGCTCTTACTCCCTCTAACGCCGGCCCTGCAGCTCCGGACTTCCCCACACCTGCTCTTCCCCCCCCCCCCCCCGACTCTTCCCCCCCCCCGATCACTATTATTTTAAATGTTATGGCAGCCGCGGCGCTGTATCCATCGGAGGAGACTTCTAACCTCGGCCTGCCCCGGAACTCTTCCTGCAACAGCAACTTCATGTTCCTGCCTAGGCGGGTGGTGGCTGCAGGAAGAGTTCCGGGGCAGGCCGAGGTAGCGTTGGATTATGACCCCCATCTTCTTTCTTCCTCCCTCCCCCCCCCCAACGCCCTGCAGCTCCGGACTTCCCCACACCTCAGGCCGAGGTAGCGTTGGATTATGACCCCCATCTTCTTTCTTCCTCCCTCCCCCCCCCAACGCGGGACCCTGTGGCACCATCAGCTCTTACTCCCTCTAACGCCGGCCCTGCAGCTCCGGACTTCCCCACACCTCAGGCCGAGGTAGCGTTGGATTATGACCCCCATCTTCTTTCTTCCTCCCTCCCCCCCCAACGCGGGACCCTGTGGCACCATCAGCTCTTACTCCCTCTAACGCCGGCCCTGCAGCTCCGGACTTCCCCACACCTCAGGCCGAGGTAGCGTTGGATTATGACCCCCAACTTCTTTCTTCCTCCCTCCCCCCCCCAACGCGGGACCCTGTGGCACCATCAGCTCTTACTCCCTCTAACGCCGGCCCTGCAGCTCCGGACTTCCCTACACCTCAGGCCGAGGTAGCGTTGGATTATGACCCCCATCTTCTTTCTTCCTCCCTCCCCCCCCCCCAACGCGGGACCCTGTGGCACCATCAGCTCTTACTCCCTCTAACGCCGGCCCTGCAGCTCCGGACTTCCCCACACCTCAGGCCGAGGTAGCGTTGGATTATGACCCCCATCTTCTTTCTTCCTCCCTCCCCCCCCCCAACGCGGGACCCTGTGGCACCATCAGCTCTTACTCCCTCTAACGCCGGCCCTGCAGCTCCGGACTTCCCCACACCTGCTCTCTCCCCCCCCCCCCCCGATCACTATTATTTTAAATGTTATGGCAGCCACGGCGCTGTATCCATCGGAGGAGACTTCTAACCTCGGCCTGCCCCGGAACTCTTCCTGCAACAGCAACTTCATGGCCGAGGTTAGAAGTCTCCTCCGATGGATACAGCGCCGTGGCTGCCATAACATTTAAAATAATAGTGATCGGGGGGGGGGGGAGAGAGCAGGTGTGGGGAAGTCCGGAGCTGCAGGGCCGACATTAGAGGCAGTGAGAACAGCCAGCTGTGCACTTTGAATTTGTAGCCTGCCGTCGTGTCGGCAAAGAAATCGCCTGCGAGAGGAATAGTCTGACACTCAGGGGCGAAATGTGCGGGGGCGAAATGTGTGGGGGCGAAACATCCGGGGGGCGAAATGTGCGGGGGCGAAATGTGTGGGGGCGAAACATCCGGGGGGCGAAATGTGCGGGGGCGAAATGTGAGGGGCGAATTGCTGGGGGCGAAATGTGGGGGGCGAAACTTCCGTGAACCGGAAAAAGAGGTTAGCTTTCATACACTACAAAAAATCACAGAAAGAGGAAGACAGGTTAAAATATCTGGAAAAATTGAGAGACTGGTCGAGTAGTCAGGAACGCAAAGATGCAAATGGAAGAAAAATGGGCTGATATGGTAAAACGGAGGACCAATACATTTTTTAGGTATATTAGTGATAGGAAGAAATGCAAAAGTGGCATTATGAGACTCAAAGGTGAAGGGGAAAAATAAGTAGAAGCCGATAAAGATAAGGCTGAATTGCTTAACGTATATTTCTGTTCTGTGTTCACAGCTGAAACACCAGGAATGGGCCCGCAGAAGACAAATGCGAATAGTAATGGAGGTGTGGTAGATCCTGATCGATTTTCAGAGGACTGTGTTCGTGAAGAGCCAGATAAACTAAAGATGGACAAAGCGATGGGGTCGGATGACCACACTGAATTCTTTTAAGCTGTTAGCTTGGGAAACATTGTTCACCTACGTGGATGATATCTTTATACTGATTGAGATTGATTCGGATACTACCAATATAGTTTTTAAAGTAAATCATTGCATTTCCAAACTTCAAGCCTGGGCTATGTCTGTCCAGATGAAGTTAAATACAATTAAAAGTAAACTTCTATGGTTAGACCCAAAACTGGACTGTCTTCCTCCTACTGTAGCTTTGGAATCTGGGGCCTCTCTGCAGATCGAGTTCTCTTCTAAGATATTGGGAGTTCTTTGTGATTCCTCTCTTACCTTCAAGGATCAAATAAATTCTCTGGTCAAGAAATACTTTTTTAGTTTACGAATGTTGAGGAAGGTTAGACATCTTTTTCATCATTGACATTTCTCTGTGTTGGTCCAATCAATCATATTATCCCGACTAGATTATTGCAATGCTATTTACTTTGGCATCACAAAGATCTGTCTCCAAAGATTACAATTAATCCAGAATACCGCTGTGAAGTTGATTTTTGGAAAAAGTAAATTTGACCATGTGACCCCTTTGCTCCTGAGTCTTCATTGGCTCCTGGTCTATCTTAGAATTCAATTCAAATATGCTTGCCTCTCTTTCAAAATTTTATATTGTATTTTTATTCCCCTCGTTCCCTTATTATGGAACGTTTACAGATTTTCCTTTCCAAGAGGCATTCAACAATTCAAACTCTCCCTTCCTTCCAGAAAAGGAATTAAAGAAGTTAAGATCTTTAGTCAATCTTTGACTTTTAAACTTTCCCAAATATGGAATGAACTCCATTTAACTCTGAGGAGCCCCAGTCCTTTCCAATCTTTTCGTAAATTTCTAAAAACTTTTGAAACCTTTGTTTTTACTTCAGTTTTTTAATTGTAAATTGAGTCGAGCTTCCTTTGGTTGATGACCCGGTATATAAAATTAAGCTTTAGTTTAGTTTTAGTTTACTGAAGGAATTTTGGAAAGTTCTGGCAGCTCCACTTGCTGACCTTTTCAATGTTTCTCTAGATTTAGGAGAACTGGAGAAGGGCGGATGTGGTCCCTCTACACAAAAGTAGAAGGAAGAAGTAGGGAACTAGGCCCTTAAGTCTGACTTCTGTGGTTAGTAAATTAATGGAAATGCTTTTAAAACAGAGAATAGTGACATTTCTGGAATCCAGTGGATTACAGGATCTGAGGCAACACTGATTCACTAGAAGCAAGTCTTGTCAGACAAAACTGATCAATTTCTTTGACTGGGTGATCAGAGAATTGGATAGAGGGAATATGCTAGATGTGGTGTATTTAGATTTAGTAATGTCTTTGGCAGTATTTCACACAGGCATCTAATAAATAAACTGAGTGCCCCTGGGATAAGCCCCAAAGTGACGGACTGGGTCAGGAACTGATTGAATGGAATGCAATAGAGGGTAATGGTCAATAGAGATCTCTCTGAGGAAAGGGATGTCACCAGTGGTGTGCCTCAAGGTTTGGCTCTTGGACCTGTTCTTTTTAACATTTTTGTAAGCAATATTGCTGAAGAGGCCTGCCTGGCTGTGGGATCTTAAGTGAGCAGGCAACCCTGCTCCGATGCCAGTAGACGGGGCCAATGGTTCCCGATGGCAACTCCGGTGGGGTTAGGAGAGACCGATGTGCTTCCTCCTTACCCTTCAGGAACTCTAGCCGTGAAAACAGAAATCACCGCCATCAGCCCCTATATGAACTGTTATACTGTCTGATCTCTGATACTGACATGCTTTTATCAATGCATAAATGAAATGGAATCCCAAATGCTAAGGAGATATTCCGACCCTTTCAACACCATTCCTGCAAGACAGTCAATGTCGCACAAGCTAGCAAAAGGATTCGGGGTGGGGGGGAGGGAGTGTTGGTCATAACTCAGAAAGAAAAAAAAAATTGTAATTTTATGCTTTCCAAATGCCATGCATTTCACTCAAACTTTCATGCCCTTTAAAATGGATTGTGGCGTTCATTTGAAGCCCTTTGAACACCGCAAGGATCATTCATCCTTCTTTCTTAGAAACAGAAGGAAAATTCAGAAGCGCAGTCAACAGAGGGAGAAAAGCAGTCCAAGACCGAGAAAATAGTATTGTAAAGAATGTATAGTGATAGTAATATGCAGGCATCGGTATTTAGAAAGGAAAAGGATGTAGTTACACTGGGCATTTCAAAATCCACAGCAAAACTGAACAAAATAAATGCAGCAGACTGAAATCCTGGGGCACTGAGTTTTCTTTTTTTTTAATTTAATCATTTCTATACCACTTATATGCTCACGTGGTTTACATTCAGGTACTTTATCATATTTCCCTATCTGTCCCGGTGGGGTCAAACTCTATCTAGTGTACCTGGGGCAACGAGGGGATTAAGTGACTTGCCCAGGGTCACAAGGGAGCAGCGAGGGATTTGAACCATAAGAACATAAGAACATAAGAAATGCCATCTCCGGATCAGACCTTCGGTCCATCAAGTCCGGCGATCCGCACACGCGGAGGCCCTGCCAGGTGTACACCTGGCGTAATTTATAGTCCACCATATCCTTACATGCCTCTCTTAAGGAGATATGCACCTCAGGGTGCTAAGGCTGTAGTTCTAACCACTGTGCCACACACTCCCAGTTCACGTAAAACTCCAAATAATGAAAAATAGATAAACCCAAATATAAACTGTCACACCACTAAATGTCTATCAAATAGAAAATGTAAATCTAATAACATAATCTTTAATATTTTCCCAATTTTGGATGAAGGAAAAGACCTCAGAGATCCAAACCTTAGACTATAGTGAAGTCTTTTGGTTACCGAGTTCAGATTTAATTCCCCCGAGTTAGATTTGGGGATTCCTAAATCTAGCCAATACATACACGGATAATATCAGGACATTGATTTAAACAGGCTGATATCATTTTTATTATTTTTTTCAAATCTAAGGATAATGGATTTATGCATGGAGCTACCCAGTGGCCAACACCTACATCCTTTGACTATCAGCCCAATAGTAATTTAAGGCCTTTGTTGACGTGGCATTTTTTTTTGTAATCCCTTTCATTTACTCATGTGTGTGATCCTGATAAAGTTATGCCTTGATTCTGGAGGATAAGCTGATCCAGGCCTGCCTTTTCATCATGTGTGGAGATGAAAAAGCAAATCAATCCCTCAAGCACACATTTGGCCTTTATCTGCCGTCATGGTTCTATGTTTCTATATAAATCCAAGAAGCAATTTGATCCTTAGCAGTAGTGCCACAAGACTCCAGCTAGGGGGCAAGGGTAGGGTTTACCAGATTTTCCAGAACTAAAATCCGGACCCATAGCCCTGCCATAGCCAGTACCACCCGAGTCATGCCCCGTTCTGCCACCAGCCCCGTTCCCCTCAACCTAGTCACTTGTCGCGCTGGTTGACGCGATGATGTCATACGATTGAACGTATGCATGTTTCATCTGCACATGCGCAGATGCCGTCCCGATGTTGCTCCTAGATGGAAGATTTTCAAAACCCGGGCAAAGTGCCGGGTTTTATAAAAGCCATCCAGACTCGCGGACAGGTCCGGGGAGATCTTGACGTCTGGTAACCCTAGTCAAGGGCATCATTTTGATCCAGTGAGTTAATGAGGCTACCAGACAAATGCAGCGCTGTACAGAGTCACGAAAAAGTCGCTGCTTGAAGGAGCTTACAATCTAAACAGGCATGACAGGCAAACAGTGACTGGGAATTTCCATACTCTCCCTGGTAGAGGTAGGGTGTGATTTCGAAGGGGTTCTATGACAGAGGGGCCTGGATCAGAATGATAATGTGATGGGGGGATTCTTATAGTAGGTTTGGGGAGATCAGAAGTGGATGGGAGCAATAATAGACCACTAGGCCCTTTAAAACGGTCCCTGGGGACATTGTGCATAAGACGACCATTTATTTTTTCCCTCAGAATGGGACAGGACCCCCCGCACTGAGATGCAACTGTGCATGAGTACCCTTGAGACATGTCACAACATGTACAGACTCGTTTCAACATGCTTGTAATTTTCTTTCATACTCAGGTAGATAAATTATTGAATGCCCTTCATATGTATAGGAGCCCAAAAGGGCATGAAATCACATAGACCAAAAAACTGGACTCACGTGTGGCACTAGATTTCAGTCTATACCTGGCTCCAGAAATCGGACGAATCCAATGTTCTCCTGTAGCGGCCAAAGCACAAATACGAGGGGGTGCTGACCAACCAACCAACTTCTTAACTTCACTCCAGAGTCCTCTTTAAATGTGCCTGTTTAGCCTTCAAGATCCTACATGGCATCCTCCCTCCCGTTATCCCACTCTTCTGGAATTCCTCTAACCCTAATTCCACTAGATCCTCCCAAAAACTGAAACTATCATTCCCCTCTGCAAAAGGTATATCCCGCGTAGGAAAACTAGGAACATCCCTCCCCTTTAGAACCACAGAACTCTGGAACAACCTCACATCCCCGCTCAGAGTTTCAAGTTCCCTCCAATCCTTCCGCAAACACCTGAAAACTTGGCTCTTTTCAAAAATCTAACACTTCCCGCTTTTTGGTTCCCTGTCCCTCTTTCAGCTATAGCTCGGGCTTGAGAGGAAAATGATAAAACACACACTAGTTTGTTGAGTGGCTCCAGAGATTTGTCCAACAATAGCTCACAATTGGCATAAAGAGCTCTCAGAAAAGCTTTTTGTTTCACTCTGGCCGGATAACCCCTAAGTCAAAATTTATTAAAAAATTTCCACCTCATGTACCCTCTACAGTAGTACAAATTCTGCGAATGCGAACGAATTGTCCAATGGGGGACTGCCAATCTGAATCTTCAAGGAAGGCGACTCCTGTAGTCTAGGTAACTACAGTATTTCTGTGATGGACCAGTGTATGCAGATTATGATCTTTTTTTTTAATACTTACCACATCCAAAAAGGAAATTTGGCAGGCATCATAAGAGACTGTAAACTGTGATTGAGGATGCAAGGAACTGATCCAAATAACAAAATTCTCAAGTTCAGTTTCGGAAGCTTTCCAGATGAAAAATATGTCATCTATAAAATACACCCAAATCTTAATGTGCCCAGATAGGAAAGAAGGATACAGATATGTTTCTCCAAACTGAGCCAGATAAAAGATTACCAGCGCTAGGAGCAGCTACAGTGCCCATGGCTGCTCCTTGGCATTGCAAATAAAATCCGTCATCGAAACGAAAATAATTTTTAGTGAGAACCAATTTGGCAAGAGCCATTAAAAAAAGAATTGGGAATCCATTATTCTGCCTCAATATATGATCAACTCTGGATGATGCCTGTTCCTGCGGAATACTGGTGTAAAGGACCATTACATCCAAGTCACTAAAATGTCATCAGGGTCCACATGATGGGTGTTGTTTAATCTTCTTTAAAAAACTGGGTCATATCTCTGATGTAGGATCTAGTTTTAAATGCACGAGGTTGTAAAAAGCGATCTATACATTTTGAGAGAGGTTCCAAATTGGTGCCCCGCAGGAAGACAATAGGTCTTCCTAGAGGTGACTGAGTTGGGATGGTGTATCTTAGAAAAAAATCTCTGATCATTTTGACGGGAACAAAACATCTCATCGAGAACAAGTCTGGATCTTTCACCTGAAGACTTATAAACCTCAAGAAAATGCTGAATGGGCTGTGAGCCCGATAAATACTGAAGACTCAACGGTATGTGATTCTGGATCTTGAATGAACCATTCAATAAAGTTTGTTGACGTGACATCAGCATGGTCTATACTTTTAAGGATACATTTACAGGTGGTCTCACATAATGAAGGAAGAGAGCTGCCATCTTTAAACTGCTAACGTTGACTATGTGAGCATTTTTCTCTGCCCTTGAGGAAAGATCAAAACAGAGTACTTTGTTGGACAGGGGACTTGCTCCATATGAGATTAAGATAAGTCATTTCATTTAAGTGCATTTATAGAATGTTTTGCTATTTTTTGAAGGAAGCATTTGATACATGTGGCTGATCTCTGTTTTCGCATACAAGATACAAGGAAGTGGCCACATTTTTGGAAGTGTCTTTTTTAGCACCTTTTTTGCTTTGGAACACTCGGAGTGCAACATGATGTAAAGGGGTGGTCTGTGGTTTTCTTTAACTCTGGTTAATTTTCCACAGACCGCAGGGGTGATCTCTATCTCCTCCCTTGTAACCAAAAAAAAACCAAACCCCAAAACTGTTGTAACTTCACTGGAAATGTCCAGTTAGCTCTTTTGTAATCCGCCTTGAACTGCAAGGTATAGGCGGAATAGAAGTCCCTAATGTAATGTAAATGTGGGACCCCCACAATACTTAGTTCACGCCTCACCCACACTTATTTTTCACAAATCGTGCACTCAGCACTGTTGCTCTTACCCCTCATGGACTAGCGTGGAACAATGATGACACTCAGGCATTTATCGACTCATGTGGAATTTATTTGGCCGCAGCCATGACAGCACAATTACATCAAACTGTTATCAACTGAACATAATAATCAAGCATGAACGGTGATGACCCATACACTGTAACCGCACTTCTGACAATGGTATAACACGCAAGGTACATCACCAGGCAACATATAACCAACCGATGATCAGGCGCACAGCATATGCCTCTCTATCCCCGCACAATGTGGGGTGCCGTACAAGCAACCCAGGCTCACTGGACCCTTCCCGTTCAAGGAGGTGTCCCCTCGTCAGCGGTACGTAGCTGTGAAGATCATGGCCTGGCCTCCCTGCCGTCCAAGCAAGGCGACGTGCTACCTGCCAGACTGGCTGCGACAGTAGTGAAGGGTGGGCGGGAGGGAAGCAGCGTCTCTCGGGATCGCCGTATCGAAAGGGCGACCTCCCTTCCGCCCCCCCCCCCCCCCCCCCGCTTCTTCGTTGATTGGCCCTTCCTTCTCCTCCCTTCCCCCTCCCCCCTCCCATCATTTCGCTCCGGCTTCGGCCGATTTGGCCGCGCTCCTCCCTAGACGGGATCGGAGCTTGTTCTTTTTCTTTGTTTCTGATTTAATTTTAAATTAGGATGTGTATATGTCTCACACGCTCTAGGCCCTGAGAACCACTTCCTTATTTTCCTAGTGAGGATTTTTTTTTTTTTGGTCTGTTTTGTCATTTTCTCCCTATTACTTTTTGTGGGCTTTCTGGTTTGATTTCGCTATTTAACGTTAGTTGAATGCCAAAACTTGTGTATTATCTTGGCACCAAGACTTGGAACAACTTCCCAACTGACATCAGGATGGAAACATTCTACAACAGATGCTGAAAAAAAAAAAAAAATTATCTTCTTTGAAAACATACACCCCATAGACAACTAACCCTCTCTTTTACTGAGGCGCGCTAACTGATTTAATAATAATAATAATAACAGCTTATATACCGCAATACCGTATAAGCACGCGTATACTGATTTAGTGCGCGCTACATGCTAACGCGTCCATAGAATATGGCCCTCTTTTACTAAGGTGTGCTAACCGATTAGCGAGCGCTAATCAAATTAGCGCACGCTAATTCAATTAGCGAGCGCTAATCAAATTAGCGCACCTTAGTAAAAGAGGGGGGTATAATGAGCACGTAAGCATTTAGCATGTGCTAATTGTTAGCACGCGCTAAATCAGTTTGCACGCCTTAGTAAAAGGACCTCTAAATGAGATATTATTCCCTTGTACACATGAGTAACTATCTCTCTTCTAATATGGAAATTTCAACTGCGTAAGGAATTTGCTTTACAGTTAACATGGGTGCCTACTCGCATCTATAAAAAAGTCATGTAATTCAAGTATTAAAGACTGAACTTCAAAGCTAGTGCTATAACACTGCTGGCTCTCCATGATCCTGCCTGTCATGACCTCGGAGTCTCTAGAAGAGCGACCAGGATGATAAAGGGAATGGATCTCCTCTCGAGGAAAGACTAAAAAGGTCAGGGCTCTTCAGCTTGGAAAACAGACGGCTTAGGTGAGATATGATTGAAGTCTACAAAATCCTGAGTGGTGTAGAATGGGTACAAATGGATCAATATTTTTACTCCGTCAACTAGGGAACACTAGATGAAGCTACAGGGAAATACTTTGAAAACCAATAGAAGGAAATATTTTTTCACTCAGAAAATAGGTGAGCTCGGGCACACGTTGTCAGAGGTTGCGGTGAGGGCGGTTAATGTAGCTGGTTTTTAAAAAAGATTTGGACAAGTTCCTGGAGGAAAAGTCCATAGTCTGTTATTAAAGACAGACATGGGGAAACCACTGCTTGCCCTGGATCAGTAGCATGGAATGTTGCTACTATTTGGGTTTTTGCCAGGTGTTAGTAAGGTTGTTCTTATGTTCCTATTTGAATTAGATTCTTGTCTATGTATACCTGCCAAATAGGGCCTGTTTTACAAACATAGTAACATAGTAACATAGTAGATGACAGCAGATAAAGACCCGACTGACCCAACCTGAATCAATTTAAATTTTTTTATTTTTTTTCTTAGCTATTTCTGGGCAAGAATCCAAAGCTTTACCCTGTACTGTGCTTGGTTTCCAGCTGCCGAAATCTCTGTTAAAACCTACTCCAGCCCATCTACACCCTCCCAGCCACTGAAGCCCTCCCCAGCCCATCCCCCACCAAACGGCCATACACAGACACAGACCGTGCAAGTCTGCCCAGTACTGGCTAGTGGCTGCCGAGCGACAACAGCCCCGAAGCCATGTAAATTTCTATGGGCTTCGAGGCCGTTACCGCGCAGCTTGGTAAAACAGGCCCATAGTTTATTGGGTTTGACTAAGACCTTACGTAAGGTCCATGAAATATAAAGTGTGAAGCAAAAATAAATAACCTCTAGTGTTTTTTTTGCTGTTTTCTCAGCAACTGCTTGGAATTTCAGTGTAAATTTTTTCAGCTTTATTTCTTATCACTCTATTTCTGCTGAGTAAAATGATTATCTTTAAACTTTTAGCATGACCACCTAGCGATTTTTGCATGTTCAAAAATGGTTCCACTATAAAACTACCATTATTTGAAAAAAACAAAAATAACAAACAAACCCCAAAACGTTACCAGTTTACTGTTAATGATATCACAATGATGTAGATCAGGGGTGCCCAAATTTTGGGGGGCTTGCGAGCTACTCTTAAAATGACCAAGCCAAAATGATTTACCAGCAATAAAAGTTTTTAAAAAGCGCAAAGCAGAGGAGGGGGGGGGGTTTCAAAGAGGTCAAGGCAGATGACTTTAACATATGCAATGTCATTTCAGTAATAACTATATAAAAATAGATAAATATACCCGCCTCCCTTTTTACTAAACCGCAATAGCGGTTTTTAGCGCCGGGAGCTGCGCTGAATGCCCCGCACTGCTCCCAACGCTGATAGGCTCCCTGCGCTAAAACCCGCTATTACGGTTTAGTAAAAGGGGGCCATAGTGCAAAATATAGACAACAGATATAAATTCTCAAAACGGACACATTTTGATCACTAAATTGAAAATAAAATAATTTTTTCTACCTTTTTGTCTGGTGATTTCATGAGTCTCTGGTTGCACTTTCTTCTTCTGACTGTGCATTCAATATTTCTTCCCTTCTTTCAACCTCCTGTATGCTTCCAGACCTCATTCCCTCCACCAACTTTTTTTTCCTCTCTCCCTGCCCCCTCTCCTTTCTTTCTTTCTCCCTGCCCCCTTCTTTCTTTCTGTCTCCCTGCCCCCCTTTCTTTATTTTTGTTTCCCTTCTTTCTTTCTGTCTCCCTGCTCCCCCTTCTTTCTGTCTCCCTGCCTGCCCCCTTTCTTTCTTTCTCCCTGCCCTCCCCCAAGCCACTGCTGCCGCCATTGGGAACAGACATCCAAACAACCGCCACCCCAAGCTCTCCCTGCTTCCCAACGCAGAAGCATTGGGCCGACCAGCATTCCTCTCCCCAACGTCAATTCTGATGTCGGAGAGGAAGTTCCAGGCCAGCCAGGCAGCGATTGGCTGGCCCGGAACTTCCTCTCTGATGTCAGAATTGATGTCGGGTAGGGAAGGTTGGTCGGCTCGGCGCTTCTGCGTCGGGAAGCAGGTAGAACGCGAAGGCAACGCGGTCAACTCGCGTTGCCTTTGAAATCTACTGGTTGATCGCGATCGACCTTTTGGGCACCCCTGATGTAGATTTTTAACTGGGGAGCAATGTTGGAGGCCTATCACGAGCTCCACCCAATGTCGCAAAACAATCGCTGAACTCAAGCAAGCATTGCAGATAATCTGGGCGACCGCTCGACGAAGCTATTAAGAACTTCCCAAAGCGACTGAGGGCCTGTGCTAAAGCTGAGAGTGGACACTTGAGCAGTCGCAGGGACCGCAAAATGGTGGCACATTGTTAATTGTATCGTTCGAATGATGTTATTCTGCTGTATTTTAGCTCGAACATTTTTAATGCACAAAAATCACCAGGTGGTACTGTAATGCTAAAGTGTAATAAACATGAACATAACTTAAGATAATTAAATGTTGTTTAATTGAAATACCTAAGTATGTCTTCTAAATAAGTACATAAAATTTCTCATTGAAATTCAAAGTGTTTGCTGAGAAAATGGCAAAGGTTACTTTGCTTTGCTTCACCCTGTATAATAACGTATTTATAGATCTGTGAGCAAGAATGAAGTAACGGCTGGTTCTAGAAGACAACAAAAACACACATTATTCCTGCCCTGGGTCCAGACACTCTCTGACCCTCTTAATAAAGAACTAGATATAAGTCTTTCATGCACGAGTGATTTATAGCGGTGGAACCGAGAAGAAATAATGAAATACGAGTACACAAATGTTCATTTTTACAATTTAAGTACACGGACCTCGCATTGCTCGACTAAAACAAAGTTAAAGTATATAGGCAAAAAATAAGGTAACCATCAGACTGCTCATCCCTACACATTACACTAAGGGCTCCTTTTACGAAGATGCGCTAGCATTTTTAGCTCGCGCTACGCGGAAAATACTAACGCAAGCTCTATGGAGGCGTTAGCGTGTAGCGTGCGCTAACGCCTCCATAGAGCTTGTGTTAGTATTTTCCGCGTACCGCGGGGGTTAGCACGCACTAAAAACGCTAGGGCACCTTCGTAAAAGGAGCCCTAAATTACTTTTTCTGACTATCTCTCTCACGAGTTTCAATTAAATTACACCCCAACCTTTTCGTGGCTGATGCGTCTTCTTCCTGATCCAGGCTTCTCCGAAAATGGAGCCTCTCTCTTCACACGTACTACGAGCGGTCTCCCATAAAACAGTGAATCATGTGCAACTGGCAACCGGGCCGTCTAGGTGCAAAGGAGGATGCCATTTCTCTTCAGGAAGTTACCCAGAAGAGGAGCAAGCTGGGGGGGGGTGTCAGTGAGCTCTCTGTTTTTGGCACTAGGAAAAGAGACAGGCCAAAGCCTGACACTAGGTACGGGACACAAAACAGAGCTAAGCCGTTGACAAGAGCAGATACTGAACTGCCCCCAGAATTCGGCATAAGTAAATGTTGACAGATAAAGACCTGCACGGATTTCCAGTCTGCGCAAGAAGGTGGCCAGGCTTGAATCTGGCACTCTGCACAGGTTCCACATCATGATTAAACACTGGCAAATTTATTATATCTATTATAGAGATTTCGGCAGTTGGAACCCAAGCACAGTACCGGGTAGAGCTTTGGATTCTTGCCCAGAAATAGCTAAGAAGAAAAAATTAAAAAATTTAAATTGAATCAGGTTGGGAAGACTGGATGGACCATTCGGGTCTTTATCTGCCGTCATCTACTATGTTACTATTGGAATTATACATGTGGTTTTATTTTCATTAGTTAAGGGGGGGGGGGCGAAAATGTTTGTTTTTGAAATATTTGCATATTTAAAGTGTTTTTATTTGATTTGATTATGTTTAAATTCACTGTATTGCACTGTTAATAATTGAAAACTAATAAAGATTTATTTTAAAAAAACCAAAAAAAAACCCCACTGGTAAATTTAGGGGCTCATTTTCAAAACACTTGGACACACAGGTAGAGTTACCAGACGTCTGGATTTCCCCAAATATATCCTCCTTTTGAGGACATGTCCAGGGGTCTGGACAGATTTTCAAAACCTGACACTTTGTCCCGGGGAGTGGGGGGTGGGGCTAGGGCAGGCTTAGGGACGGAATTAGAGTGGGGTGGGTGGAACTAGGCAGGCCTGGGGCGGGGCTAGGGGTCAATCTGGCAACCCTACACACAGGGTCATAATAAAAAATATATAAACGTCCACAAAGCATCCTAAATCAGCACTTGGATGTCCTAACCACCTGAACATTCAAGTGCTGATAATTGAAATCACCTTTCTGGATGTCTACAGAGGGGCCTCGGCCTCTGTGCATCCAGAGCTCGAGATGGATGTGGTGGAAGCTTGTTATGCGGGGGCTTTAAGGGTGGGTTAAGACTTGCAATGATAATAATCAAACGTTCTGCAAGACATCCTGGATGGAACTTAGACATTAGGAGTTAGACCTGTTTTAGAAGTGTTTAAATGCCACAAAGGAGCCCAAACTGACCAGTGACCATTGCATGCATCAAGGGAGGACACCCCCACACTCCCCCAGTGCTCACTGACCCCTTTCCAACACACAAAAATGAAAACACAAAAGTACATGCCTGGCTCTAGAACAGCATCATCTGGTATTCAGAAAGACAAGGGGGAAGCCACTGCTTTCCCTGGATCGGTAACATGGAATGTTGCTATTGTGTGGGATTCCAGAATCTTGCTATTCTTTGAGATTCTGCATGGAATCTTGATACTCTTTGGGGTTCCGGAATGTTGCTACATGGGGGAAGCCACTGCTTTCCCTGGATCGGTAACATGGAATGTTGCTATTGTGTGGGATTCCGGAATCTTGCTATTCTTTGAGATTCTGCATGGAATCTTGATACTCTTTGGGGTTCCGGAATGTTGCTACATGGGGGAAGCCACTGCTTTCCCTGGATTGGTAGCATGGAATGTTGCTATTGTGTGGGATTCCGGAATCTTGCTATTCTTTGAGATTCTGCATGGAATCTTGATACTCTTTGGGGTTCCGGAATGTTGCTACATGGGGGAAGCCACTGCTTTCCCTGGATCGGTAGCATGGAATGTTGCTATTGTGTGGGATTCCGGAATCTTGCTATTCTTTGAGATTCTGCATGGAATCTTGATACTCTTTGGGGTTCCGGAATGTTGCTACATGGGGGAAGCCACTGCTTTCCCTGGATTGGTAGCATGGAATGTTGCTATTGTGTGGGATTCCGGAATTTTGCTATTCTTTGAGATTCTGCATGGAATCTTGATACTCTTTGGGGTTCCGGAATGTTGCTACATGGGGGAAGCCACTGCTTTCCCTGGATCGGTAGCATGGAATGTTGCTATTGTGTGGGATTCCGGAATCTTGCTATTCTTTGAGATTCTGCATGGAATCTTGATACTCTTTGGGGTTCCGGAATGTTGCTACATGGGGGAAGCCACTACTTTCCCTGGATCGGTAGCATGGAATGTTGCTATTGTGTGGGATTCCGGAATCTTGCTATTCTTTGAGATTCTGCATGGAATCTTGATACTCTTTGGGGTTCCGGAATGTTGCTACATGGGGGAAGCCACTGCTTTCCCTGGATCGGTAGCATGGAATGTTGCTATTGTGTGGGATTCCGGAATCTTGCTATTCTTTGAGATTCTGCATGGAATCTTGATACTCTTTGGGGTTCCGGAATGTTGCTACATGGGGGAAGCCACTGCTTTCCCTGGATCGGTAGCATGGAATGTTGCTATTGTGTGGGATTCCGGAATCTTGCTATTCTTTGAGATTCTGCATGGAATCTTGATACTCTTTGGGGTTCCGGAATGTTGCTACATGGGGGAAGCCACTGCTTTCCCTGGATCGGTAGCATGGAATGTTGCTATTGTGTGGGATTCCGGAATCTTGCTATTCTTTGAGATTCTGCATGGAATCTTGATACTCTTTGGGTTTCACTGCTTTCCTTGGATCGGTAGCATGGGATATTGCTACTCCTTGGGTTTTGGCCAAGTACTAGTGACTTGGATTGGCCACCGTGAGAATGGGCTACTGGGCTTGATGGACCATTAGTCTGACCCAGTATGGCTATTCTTATGTTCTTCTTATGGGGAAGCCTAGTAGAGCATCAGATGGGTGGGCTAGTGAACCATAGAGAGGAAGACCCAGGCCAAAAAGGCACTCTAACCACAACATCTATGGTATTAAACCCTACTATACTGCCACATAAATGCCACCTGCAGCCATAAGGGCTATTGGAGTGATACACAGGTGGGTATAGTAGGTTTGGGGGGCTCACCATAAATTATATGGAGGTTATGGTGAGATACATCTGACACCCTTTAAGTGAAGTTCACAGCAGTGCCCTCTAAGGTGCCCCACTGCTCTGTTGGGATGTCTATGTGGCTAATCCATTACTATGCTGGTCCCTCCCACGTACAAATGGTCTGGATTAGGACGTTTTGAACATGGACGTTTTAGCATTCAAAAATGGCCCAAAAAGTTAGACGTCCGAAAGGACAAGACACCCAAATATGTCATTTTCTAAAACAAACAAACAAACAACCCCCCCCCCCCCAATTTGGACATGTAGCGGTTTTGAAAATGAATGTTTCCCCATCCCCGATATTTGGCTGTCTTGCAGGAAATGTCCAAAGTCGAACTTATACGCACTTTTGAAAATGCCCCTCCACGTGTCTAAGTGCTTTGAAAATGAGCCTCTATCTCAGTTGTGCTGTCCATGTCTACTGCATATCCCACCTCCTTTACAAAGCCCCTTAACTGTATCCAGGACATCCTGTTTGTCTGTCTTATTTGTTCAGATTATAAGTTCTTTGAGCAGGGACTGTCTTCTTTGTGACTCTGTACAGTGCTGCGTGCGTCTGGTAGCGCTATAGACATAATTCATAGTAGTAGTGTGAGGAGTTTCAGTCTTTGGGAAGCAGCGCTGAGCTTGTGATGTCATAATGCCTCATTCCACCAATAAGAGCCAACCTCCTCAGTGATGTCACAATGGCTTGATTGTCCTGTACTCCCCTCTGCCCTCCAACCCAGCCAGCAGATTAACCGTTCACCTTAACTATATCCATGACATCCTGTTTGTCTGTCTTGACTGTTTAGATTGTAAGCTCTTTCGAGCAGGGACTGTTTTTTTACGCTTTGTGACTCTGTGCAGCGCTGCGTGCGTCTGGTAGCGCCATAGAAATAATAGTATTAGTAGTAGCACCGGCTGCCGTAGTAACAGCTCCAACGCGCAAAGAATTCCTGTGAGCGTCCAAGCTGTTACCACCGTGGTCGGCGCTAAAAACACTAGCGCGGCTTTGTAAAGGCGGGGGGGGGGCATGTTTTTGTTTCTCTTTTCTCCTGTTGATGTTTTAATGTGAACCGGCTTGCTTTAGGATAAAATGGTTATGGGCATGAATTACAATAAAACCTCAGTTTACGAGCGTCAGAGAGAGAAGAACCATCGGCTCAGTTGTGATGACGTGACGCGCGTATACTGTACGTACTTGTATTGTAACACCTCGCTCGTTTAGAGCAGTCCGCAGCGTCGGAGAGAGAAGAACCATCGGCACAGTTGTCATGCGCGTATGCTGTACGTACTCGTAATTGCAAGATAACCGCTCGTTTATCAAGTTAAAATTTAATAAAATGTTGCGCTCGTCTTGCAAAACACTCACACACCAAGTTGCTCGCAATCCAAGGTTTTACCATATATCACCGTTACATAACAAAATACAATATATTTTAAATTTGCTCTACACCTTGAGTTCTCAAGCAAGGTCCTTGGCATCACTATCGACTCCTCCCTTTCCCTCAACGATCACCTGAATTCCCTGGCAAAATCTTGTTTTTTCAGCCTCCACATGCTGAGGAAAGTTAGATCCTATTTTCACCAAAAGCATTTCACCGTCCTTGTACAATCCATCATCCTATCCAAACTCGATTATTGTAACGCCATCTACTTAGGCCTAATGAAAAAAAGTCTTCGCAGACTCCAGCTTATCCAGAACACTGCTGATTTTTGCTAAACGCAAATATGACCACGTCTCCCCTCTACTTACCAATCTTCACTGGCTCCCAGTACTTCCCAGAATTCATTTCAAATGCTCCTGCCTGGCTTTCAAGATCATTCACGGCATCCTTCCGCCCCTAATCCCTCTATCCTTCCTCGCCCCGACACCAACTACCACCAGATCTGCCCACAGACATAAACTATCCTTCCCCTCTCTACCCGGCATCCTCCACGCAGGTAAACTGGGTAGATTCCTCCTCTCCAAAATCACCGGCCTCTGGAACGACCTCACTGTCCCGCTGCGGAACCTGGACTCCCTCCAACTATTCCGAAAACAACTGAAAACCTGGCTTTTCTCTAGCATATAATAATCTCTTCTCCTGATTACATCCCCTCTTTTTACGCTTTGTAAACTCTTTCTCTTCTCTCTTCCCATATTTTTTTAAACTTTGTAAACTGTGTCGAGCTCCACTTCAGTGGAGAAGATGCGGTATATAAACCTAAGGCTTAGTTTAGTTTAGTTTAGTAATTGGGCAGTCGGTAGGTCAGGAGAGCCATATGCATCTGCTTCAAACAAATCTGGGGCCTAGCACCTTCCTACCTGCAAACACACTTCACTCTACACAACCCCACATGAACAACCAGAAACAAAAAACATCTTCGCCTATCCTAAAATCACGGGCTGCAAATACAAACCCTTCCTTGACAGAACCTTCATGTTCCAAGCTAACCGACAACAATCCTGGCTGGGAAACTACATAAATAAAGCCAGACAGACCTACAACGCATTCCGAAAATCAATCAAAACCGCTCTGTTTGACAAATTCATCACCTAAACAGACCGACCTTCGCTCTACACTTTTTTCCCCTACAAACCCGAAACAATCTCTCAGGTAATCCCAACCCCCTCTCACATCTCCTCCCCTCTCAACCCCGCTTACATTCCCTCCCCCCCCCCTTTCTTCTGCAACATTCCCCTCACACATTTGTAATTCGCTGAATGTCCAGTCTTCTTTCGATGCGAACCGCCTACAAGTCGTCTGACTATTGCGGTATAGAAAAATTAAGTTATTATTATTATTATTATTGAAGACTGATTTACTCGTAAATGGCCTTGTTAATTTTGCAGAAATGAGTTGAGAAGCTATGAGACAGAGTGCAAATATGAACAAACTGTTTATTAATAGAACACGAGGATGCCAAAGATTATCCTAGGCTTGGAGTTCACATAGAAAAGTTTCATTGGTTTCTCTCACGAACAAGAAGAGAGAAATGTGAAGGGATGCCAAGTAGAAGTAAAGCTATTTTATGTTATGTTTGCAATATATTTGGGAATCTTGGGAAAGAGTTATTTAGAAATTCTAGGTTGTGGCCTGTCCAAACCTTGTTTAGCTTCTCCCACTTTTCAAACTGGTTTCAAACCAACTTGATATGTTAGAACATAAGGATTGCCACTGCTGGGTCAGACCAGTGGTCCATCGTGCCCAGCAGTCCATTCCTGCGGCGGCCCTTCGATCAAAGACCAGTGTCCTATTTGAGTCTAGCTTTACCTGCGTACGTTCTAGTTCAGCAGGAACTTGTCTAACTTTGTCTTGAATCCCTGGAGGGTGTTTTCCCTTATAACAGCCTCCGGGAAAGCGTTCCAGTTTTCAACCACTCTCTGGGTGAAGAACTTCCTTACATTTGTACGGAATCGATCCCCTTTTAACTTTAGAGAGTGCCCTCTCGTTCTCTCTACCTTGGAGAGGTTGAACAAACCTGTCTTTATCTACTTTGTCTTGAATCCCTGGAGGGTGTTTTCCCCTAAAACAGACTCCAGGAGAGCGTTCCAGTTTTCTACCACTCTCTGGGTGAAGAAGAACTTCCTTATGTTTGTACAGAATCTATCCCCTTTCAACTTTAGAGAGTGCCCTCTCGTTCTCCCTACCTTGGAGAGGGTGAACAACCTGCCCTTATCTACTAAGTCTATTCCCTTCATTATCTTGAATGCTTCGATCATGTCCCCTATCAGTCTCCTCTTTTCAAGGTTCAGAAAGTGATCAATCAAACCCGGGGGGGGGGGGGGGGCGGGAGTTTCTGAAACCAGTCCTCGGGACACACCTAGACAGTCAGGTTTACAGGATACCCACAATGTGTATGAGATAAATTTGCATGTTCTACTTCCATTGTATACACGTGTCTCACGTGTGGCCCCAGAGTTTTTAGTAACATCAGTAGATCTTTACCAGGGCTTCATCTAACCCCCTCTTTTACAAAGGTGCGCTAACGCGTGCATGCTATCCTATGGACGTGTTAGCGCATGAGTTGATTTAGCGCGTGCTAAATCCGAGCTAAAACGCATAGCGCACCTTTGTAAAAGAGGCCCTAAATCTCCCTGTAGATATGTGAATAAGTAACAATCAGTCTTCCCAACCCCACCCAATTTCTAATATTCCATTTATGTTCTTACCTTTCAGGAACAACACACAAAGAAAGGGAATTCCAAGTACACAACCAACCAAATATCACCCAATAAAGAGTGCAGACGCTTGAAGAGCTGGGACATATATTTCTTTAGTCCAGAAGAAAGAGATCCGACACTGTCGGTGTTTCGGCTCTTAGCCTGTTTCAGGGGTCTTTCGAGCAATCATACAATTTCTCTTTTGTCCCAGTCGTTGATTGAACTACAGTGGTACCTTGGAATCCGAACTTCATCCGTTCCAGAACCCCGTTCGAGTTCCAAGATAATTTTTCCCATTGAAAAGAATAGAAACTGGATTAATCCGTTCCTTGGTCCCACAAATTCTGCAAGATTGGGCCTACCTGGCAGAAACAGCAAGATCAGGACCCCCAGCAACAGAGGCAGCAAGATCAGGACCCCCAGCAGCAGAGGCAGCAAGATCGGGACCCCCAGCAGCAGAGGCAGCAAGATCTGGATCCCCAGCAGCAGAGGCAGCAAGATCGCGACCCCCAGCAGCAGAGGCAGCAAGATCGGGATCCCCAGCAGCAGAGGCAACAAGCTCGGGACCACTAGCAGCAAGCTCGAGACCCCCAGCAACAGAGGCAGCAAGATCAGTACCCCCATCAGCAAGATCAGGACCCCCAGCAACAGAGGCAGCAAGATCGGGACCCCCAGCAGCAGAGGCAGCAAGATCAGGACCCCAGCAGCAAGATCGGGACCCCCAGCAACAGAGGCAGCAAGATCGGGACCCCCCAGCAGCAGAGGCAGCAAGATCAGGACACCCAGCTGCAGA
The DNA here is from genome assembly GCF_902459505.1 of Geotrypetes seraphini. Taxonomy (NCBI): domain Eukaryota; kingdom Metazoa; phylum Chordata; class Amphibia; order Gymnophiona; family Dermophiidae; genus Geotrypetes; species Geotrypetes seraphini. The sequence goes on along the minus strand of NC_047091.1, from coordinate 173,296,237 downwards.
GGCAGCAAGATCGGGACCCCCAGCAGCAAAGACAGCAAGATTGGCAACGGCAGCTGCAAGTGGTGTTCAGCCCAATGCTTCCCTCCCAGGCGGAAACAGGAAGCTGCGTCAGAGGGGAAGCTTTGGGCTGAGCACCGCTTGCAGTTCGGATTCCAAAGCAGCGTTCGGATTCCGGGGCAAAAATGAAGAAAAATAAAGTTCAGGTTCCAAATCGTTTGAGTTCTGGGGCGTTCGGATTCCGAGGTACCACTGTATTTTCAGTGATCCACGAGAGCGGATCTTGTCCTCCTTCTCTCTTCAAGCGTCTTGCCTTTCAGGAACACAACCGGACCCGTCTTAACTCCGCTGAGCTGCTTTCCATGGCGGCAAACCTGTGAAAACAGATTCCACAATTTAACTAAGGGAAATATTTTCTTGCGTTTAGTTTGAAACTGCCTTGAGGTTCATTGCATGCTTGTGGCCCTAGAGCATTTTGATTGGGCAAACAGCTGCTTCTTGCTTGGCCTTTTCCACTCATGGTTTTGCAGACCAGTATCATGTTCTCCTGGGTCTTTCCTTATGAAGCTAAAAAAAAAGTCTTAGGGGTCCTTTTATGAAGGCGCGCTAATTGATTTAGAATATAATGAGGGCCTCAGCATTTAGCGTGCACTGAATCAGTTGGCGCGCCTTAGTAAAAGCACCCTTTAATTTTTTTTTTCTCTTTTTCTTCATACAAGGGACATCCCGATTTACCATTTTGGTTGCCTTTGTCTTTATATTCTCAAGCTCCACCGCGTCCTTTTTGGGATTGGATGATTTGAACACCAGGAGAGATATTTTCGACATGACGTTTAAATCCGAGTTTAGACATTTCGCAGAACATGCACAAAAATCCAGCGGTGAACATAGCCGTGCTCAAAAACAAGAGCGCGTCCATCTTTGTGTTTCGAAAATGACCATTTCTCAGATGTGTTTGTCGTCAGTGTGTTTATCTTTTTGAACCATTTGATTCCAGAGTCCTTTTCAAGTTCGCCTGCATCTGCTACAAAACAGTTTTTGGTCTATCACCAAAATACCTCTCTTCCCACTTCACTATGTATTGCACCAATAAGAAATCCCGCAGAATTCAGCTGTTCGCCTTCCCCTCCATAAAATTATGCCAGCTCAAAAGATTCCTCGACAAAACCTTCGCCTTCCAGGCGGCTAAGCTGAACCCTAGCCCAAATGATGCTCGAGGCCACGAACTACCTCGACTTCAGAAAACCTCTCAAAACATACCTATTCTGCGAACAGGACCCTTGACCCTCATTCCCCCGCAATAAACCAACACCCTCCCCACCCCCCCACCCCTTTTCTCTCCCCCTCCCCCGCCTTTGGTTCTCTTCTCCCTCCCCCTTTTCCTTCCAATCCAACTCTGATAAATTCCTGTTATAATTCAAACATTTCCTTCCCCGTTGCTTGTAATTCCGACAAAATGTTGTAAATCTGTATTCAGATCGGATCCTAATTTAATTGATGTGAACCACCTAGAACTCTTTGGGTATGGCGGTATACAAGAACATAATAATAATAATAATTAAAAAAAAGAAAAAAGTCCAAAAGAAAATCACACAAAACAAGCCATTGGGATGTAGGAGGAGCTAGCATTTTGAGTAGACTGGACATACAGACATCCCAGCAAAATAATGGGCACCCAAGGGGGCATTGCCGTGAAAAAGTCCCAGGTACACATCTCACTACAATCCCCTCATAGTGTTCGGCCCCCACTGTATGTCGGCATTTGCTCAGTTTCTTATATAACAACAAGTTGAAGTGTTTTATGTTAGGATGTATGAGTAAGGTGTGCTCTGTGGACTTCATTCCCCAGAGGGCCTTGCTTCTCCCAGAGAGCTAGGCTGCATCCTCAGAGCTGAAGCCCCACCCTTCTTCTCCAGTGTGAGAGAGAACTGTTGCCATATTGGAGACTGCATCAGAACCTGAGTTAGCATTATTCTCCTACCAGGTTTTTATTTACCCTTTATTTCTTTTTTTTATATATTTTTATTGAAAATGGCAAATGACCCAGACAAGGATTCACAAACAGCAAAGTAACCTTATAAGAAGAACAAGGATATCAACAAAAGATCCAACAAAGGCAATCCTGCCCAAAGAGAGAGTCCAACAGTGAACAGGCCCATGTCCAGTAAAGATAAAAACAGCAGGCCATCCCAGACCCATACCACCCTAACCCAGCTTGGATTATCTGTCTAAGTCTGGAGAACAGTGTTATATCCACAAGGTTTGGACACACTCCTAGCTTGAAAAGGAAAGCTGGTAGAGTGAGAGGATTCTGTGAAAGTTGTACTGCCTTGAAGCCATCAATTGTGAGTGTTTATTCTTTATTTTGGGTTATTAAAGAAAGTTGCTCAACAAATACAGAGTCTGGTAAAACTAAGATTACAGAAGTAAAGGTTATCTGTGTGGGAACCTCATCCAATTGCCAATAACTTCAGAGTGAGTTAGCAATGTTTAGCACTTAAAGCACTCCCTGTATAACAGCACAAAAACCTGAGAAAATCCATGGTCAAGACTGTAAGCTGTAGCTGTATAGTGAGATTCAGTCAGCACACATCCAAATTGTACCCTGGTCGTACCCTACAACGGCCCATTATTGCATAAACCCGTCCTAGTCCCACACCCCTTTGAGATTTTGATGCACAACAGACAAACAGTATGGGTTTTGAAAATAATGATTTGGAAGTTTTGTTGAGAAAAATATCCATCTACCCTTTTGTACCACTTTTTTTTGACGTTTTTCTGTTTTGGAAAATTAGACCTCAGGTGTGATCACGTCAAGTCAATCTTTTTGTGACTCTGACCCCAAGAGAGCAGTCAAATTAAATTGTGTGACCTGATGGAGGTGCAGAATAATGATGTACCTATGAAAAACCCACCTAGGTGGTGACCCCCCCTCCTCCCCAAGCCAGGTTTTGTGACTTCATTTGGATCCTGACCCACTGTTTAGGTAAGGTTACAGCACTTCTAGGAAAATCGAACATGTCCTCTTTTTAAAGGACTGTCTGGATGTCTGGGCCTTTTTTTTTTTTTTTTTTTTCAAATGAGGGAATCTGCCTGTGTTTAACCAGCTCTCCCAATTCCCCCAACTACCTCCTCCCTGCCCGCTGCAATTTGGAATCTTTGGGTAGCCGGCAACGGCAACAAATTGGTTTGCCCCAGACACCACTTCTCTGCAGGCCCCATCCACATGGGAACATGAAGTTCCTGCAGAGAGGTGGCTTCTGGGGTTGGTCGATGGCATAGGCTCCCCTCATTGCTGCTGCCGGCTGCCCGAAGATTCAAAATTGCAACGGCCAGAGAGGAGGTAGTTGGGGGAATTGGGAGAGCTGGAGAGAGAGATTGTAAAAAGAAGCAGCATCTCGGGTCAGAGGAGGGAGGGCTGAAGAATCAACATAGGAATATGAGGGGAGGGGGGAGAGGGCTGGAGAAACAGCATGGCGGAAGGGTGGTGGAGGTGGGGGGCTGGAGAAGTATTATGGAAAGGAGAGAGTGCTAGAGAAAAGAGCTTGGAGTTAGGGCAGTGCTGGATGGGAGGGGAGATACAGAAACAGCAGGAGAGAAGGTTGGAAGGAGAAAGAGAGAGAGAGAGAGAAACACCTGTGGGGGAGGAGAGTTGGAGGGAGGGGGAGAGAGAGAGAAACACCTGTGGGGGAGGAGAGTTGGAGGGAGGGGGAGAGAGAGAGAAGCACCTGTTGGGGAGGAGAGTTGGGGGGAGGTGGGGGGGGAGAGAAAGAAGCACTAAAAGGGTACAGAGAATGGGAAGGGGTAGGATTACCAGACATCTAGATTTCCAAGTTTAGAAGTTCTGCCTTTGAATTTGTTATTAATGCCTTTCCAAGGTACCCCTAACATATGGGTGTAGAAGAGAGTAGAAATGAGTTAATGTGACATGTGAACTATTAATGCAGAACCTGAAAACCGGTTAATGTGTATTGAAACCCTCTTTAAGCACCTAATGCAGTTTAGAAAATAGGCCTCTTTCTGTTTTAATAGAAAGCTGTATTTAATTACGTTGGTGAGATGCATAGAGGACCGTTCAGAAAGAGAAATTAATTTGGGCCAAGCAAAACTTGACTCGGGCTCTCTCTCCGATGTGTTTCTTTTCATAAGTCAGAAGCCGTGCACGTCTATAAAGTCGGTTGGACAGGTTGTGAATGTCAGCGTGACATTTTTTGGGGAAGGAAATGTTTTATAGTGCTGGAAAGGATGGGGTATTTGTTTTGGAGAATAAAGAACAAAACCAGAGATGCGATAATAATACCCTGTACAAAATGCAAGAATGATTGCAGTAGAATGAGTTCCTTGAAAGAAATAGCTGTTCTCTTTTTTGGAAAGGATGCGAACTGTACGGATAATAAAGAACTCAGACTTTTTATCTTTTTTTTTTTTGAGTTAAGACTAACAGAAAGGATTGCTATGACTGAGTTGTTGTTAGATGCCATTGACCTGTGTTTGAATCCTAGCAACTTGCTAATGATATCAAGTTGTTGTGGCAGAATACAGAAGTAGATTGCCGGGCCCAGTGGCGTAGCGAGGGTGAGCGGCGTCCCTCCCCTCCCCCTCCTGCTGCACACACGCCACTTCCCTTCCACCCCCCTGTACCTCTGTAATGTTCCTGGCGCGAGGAGCAACCCCCAAACTGCTGTCACGCCAGCGTCAAGGTCTCCCACTGACGCCACGTCCTAATCGCGGGTCCAGGAAGTGACGTCGGAGGAAAAGCCGACGCTTAGGGGTTTGCTGCTTGCGCCAGGAATGTTACGGAGGTACGGGGGAAGGGAAGGAGTGCGATCGTGTGGCAGTGGAGGGGTGGGGAAGGAGGGGGAGGGGGCTGGAGAGGAATGACGGGTATCGGTGCCTTCACCAGGACGCTGCTCGGGGCAGACCAACCCCCCTTACGCCACTGGCCGGGCCTTTCTACTGCGCAGTATAAATTTGACGTTGCCACCGTTTGATGTCACCGTTGTCACATCAGACGCGATCCTCCGCCTCCAACCCCGCCTGTCCGCTGCTGCCCAGATGGGTGGTACATCGTCAGTCTGACATTTCCGCTGAAACCTGGCTGCCTTGGGAGGCCCTGCTGGCAGCAAAACTGCCGACGGCACAGCTTTCAGCTTCACAGATGTGCACAAGCCCCAGTGGCACCAGAAGCCCATGGACCATGACTGGAAAGAGCCAAGTAGTTGTTTTTTCAAAAAGGGTAAGGAAGGAGGTAGAGTTGGTACATCATTGTTAGAAAGTGTTGACAGTTATGAAAGATGAATTAAGTTGTGCAACATAGAAATATAGAATATGGTGCCAGAAAAGGACTTCATAGTCCATCTTGCCTGCCAAGCAACATTTCTGCTGTGGTGACCAGTCTAGTTTATAGAGTACACTTCCCCCTCCGTATTTGCGGTGGTTAGGGGGTAGAGCCGGCCCGCGAATATTAAAAAACCGTGCATAATATTCGGGCCGGTTCTGCCCCTAACCCCCGCTTCCCCCCCGGCTATTTTAAGCCATGAAAGCCCCCCCCCTTAAGCCTTACCTGGTGGTCTAGCGGGTTTTCAGGCAGCAGCGATCTTCCCACGCTCCTGCCCCGTGCAGATCGCTCACAGGAAATGGCCGCCTTGAGCTCCCGTAGTCTCTCGTGCCATTTCCCGTGAGCGATCTACATAGGGCAGGAGGGTGGGAAGATCGTTCCTGCCCCGAAAACCCGCTAGACCACCAGGTAAGGCTTAAGGGGGGTTTAAAACCGCGAATAAGTGAATCCATCGATACGGAATTTGCGAATATGGAGGGCAAAGTGTATCTGCCAATTAATATATACTGTAGACCATAAGAACATAAGAATTGTTGTACTGGGACAAACTGAAGGTTACATCAAGCCCAGTATCTTATTTCAAACAATGGCCAACCCAGGTCCCAAGTACCAGGCAGAAACCCAAAGAGTAGCAACATTCCAGAGCTGAGACTATGATGTCATAATGCCTCATTCCACCAATGCCTAAGAGCCAACCTCAGCAGTGATGTCTCAATGGCTTGACTGTCTTATATTTGGCTAACATAACAATTGCCATACTTGGACAGACCAAACGTCCATCAAGTCCAGTATCCTGCTTCCAACAGTGGCCCACCCAGGTCCCAAGTACCAGGCAGAAACCCAAAGAGTAGCAACATTCCAGAGCTGAGACTATGATGTCATAATGCCTCATTCCACCAATGCCTAAGAGCCAGCCTCATCAGTGATGTCTCAATGGCTTGACTGTCTTATATTTGGCTAACATAACAATTGCCATACTTGGACAGACCAAACGTCCATCAAGTCCAGTATCCTGCTTCCAACAGTGGCCCACCCAGGTCCCAAGTACCAGGCAGAAACCCAAAGAGTAGCAACATTCCAGAGCTGAGACTATGATGTCATAATGCCTCATTCCACCAATGCCTAAGAGCCAGCCTCATCAGTGATGTCTCAATGGCTTGACTGTCTTATATTTGGCTAACATAACAATTGCCATACTTGGACAGACCAAACGTCCATCAAGTCCAGTATCCTGCTTCCAACAGTGGCCCACCCAGGTCCCAAGTACCAGGCAGAAACCCAAAGAGTAGCAACATTCCAGAGCTGAGACTATGATGTCATAATGCCTCATTCCACCAATGCCTAAGAGCCAGCCTCATCAGTGATGTCACAATGGCTTGACTGTCTTATATTTGGCTAACATAACAATTGCCATACTTGGACAGACCAAACGTCCATCAAGTCCAGTATCCTGCTTCCAACAGTGGCCCACCCAGGTCCCAAGAACCTGGCAGAAACCCAAAGAGTAGCAACATTCCAGAGCTGAGTCTGTGATGTCATAATGCCTCATTCCACCAATGCCTAAGAGCCAACCTCAGCAGTGATGTCTCAATGGCTTGACTGTCTTATATTTGGCTAACATAACAATTGCCATACTTGGACAGACCAAACGTCCATCAAGTCCAGTATCCTGCTTCCAACAGTGGCCCACCCAGGTCCCAAGTACCAGGCAGAAACCCAAAGAGTAGCAACATTCCAGAGCTGAGACTATGATGTCATAATGCCTCATTCCACCAATGCCTAAGAGCCAGCCTCATCAGTGATGTCTCAATGGCTTGACTGTCTTATATTTGGCTAACATAACAATTGCCATACTTGGACAGACCAAACGTCCATCAAGTCCAGTATCCTGCTTCCAACAGTGGCCCACCCAGGTCCCAAGTACCAGGCAGAAACCCAAAGAGTAGCAACATTCCAGAGCTGAGACTATGATGTCATAATGCCTCATTCCACCAATGCCTAAGAGCCAGCCTCATCAGTGATGTCTCAATGGCTTGACTGTCTTATATTTGGCTAACATAACAATTGCCATACTTGGACAGACCAAACGTCCATCAAGTCCAGTATCCTGCTTCCAACAGTGGCCCACCCAGGTCCCAAGTACCAGGCAGAAACCCAAAGAGTAGCAACATTCCAGAGCTGAGACTATGATGTCATAATGCCTCATTCCACCAATGCCTAAGAGCCAACCTCAGCAGTGATGTCACAATGGCTTGACTGTCTAATATTTGGCTAACATAACAATTGCCATACTTGGACAGACCAAACGTCCATCAAGTCCAGTATCCTGCTTCCAACAGTGGCCCACCCAGGTCCCAAGTACCAGGCAGAAACCCAAAGAGTAGCAACATTCCAGAGCTGAGACTATGATGTCATAATGCCTCATTCCACCAATGCCTAAGAGCCAGCCTCATCAGTGATGTCTCAATGGCTTGACTGTCTTATATTTGGCTAACATAACAATTGCCATACTTGGACAGACCAAACGTCCATCAAGTCCAGTATCCTGCTTCCAACAGTGGCCCACCCAGGTCCCAAGTACCAGGCAGAAACCCAAAGAGTAGCAACATTCCAGAGCTGAGACTATGATGTCATAATGCCTCATTCCACCAATGCCTAAGAGCCAGCCTCATCAGTGATGTCTCAATGGCTTGACTGTCTTATATTTGGCTAACATAACAATTGCCATACTTGGACAGACCAAACGTCCATCAAGTCCAGTATCCTGCTTCCAACAGTGGCCCACCCAGGTCCCAAGTACCAGGCAGAAACCCAAAGAGTAGCAACATTCCAGAGCTGAGACTATGATGTCATAATGCCTCATTCCACCAATGCCTAAGAGCCAACCTCAGCAGTGATGTCACAATGGCTTGACTGTCTAATATTTGGCTAACATAACAATTGCCATACTTGGACAGACCAAACGTCCATCAAGTCCAGTATCCTGCTTCCAACAGTGGCCCACCCAGGTCCCAAGTACCAGGCAGAAACCCAAAGAGTAGCAACATTCCAGAGCTGAGACTATGATGTCATAATGCCTCATTCCACCAATGCCTAAGAGCCAGCCTCATCAGTGATGTCACAATGGCTTGATTTTCCTTTACTTGACTCACATAAGAACATAAGAGTTGCCATACTGGGACAGTCCAAAGGTCCATCAAGCCCAGTATCCTGTTTCCTCCAGTGACCAATCCAGATTCAGAAGTACCTGGCAAGATCCCAAAAGAATGAAACAGATTTTATTTTCTTATCCCAGGTATTAGTAGTGGACTTCCGAAATTCATCTTAATAATGGCCTATGGACTTATCTTTGAAGACATTATCCAAACCTTTTACTGCATTCTCTGGCAACAGATTCCAGAGTTTAATTATGCACAGAGTGAAGAAATGTTTTCTCTGATTTGTTTTATATTTCCTATTCAGTAGCTTCATTGCATGCCCTCCAGTCCTAATAGTTTTGCTTCCTTTAATCCCTCTGTGAAGAAAGGCTTTAGCCACTTGTAATTACAAATCAAGGGCTCCTTTTATAAAGCCACAGCAGAGGTTTGTACTGCCGGCCAACGAGGTAAGTGCTCCGACGCTCATAGGAATTCTGTGAGCATTTACCGCGCCGGCCCACGGTAGAAACCTCTAACGCAGCTTTGTAAAAGCCATTGAAAGCTTTTTGTAAAGCCGTGTGTGCTGGTGTTCTTTGAGGCCCTGCAGCGGTCTCCACCCACTCCACCGCAAATGTATCCTCTATGCTTACGAGGGGGCACTGAAAAGTTTACAGACCAACCAACAAACTTCCTAAATTCTGAGCCTTATTTTGCCACTGTAGCTGAAAAGAGGGTTATCTTATTTCGTTAAGAGCCAATTTCCAGAAATGAAATTCTATGTTTTGACATTGTTTCAGATCATTGATTGAACCATAACGCTCAGAATTTAGGAAGTTGGTTGGTTGGGCTGAGAACTTTTCAACACCCCCCTCGTAGTGTGAAGTCTCTGGTAACGAGAGCTGAAATTGTGATGTCATAATGCCTCATTCTACCAATAAGAGCCAACCTCATCAGTGATGTCACAATAGTTTGATTGTCCTATACTGGCTCACTTGGGGTGCTGAAAAAGTTCTCAGCCCAACCATTATTTTGCCACTGTAGCTGAAAAGAGCGTTATATTATTTCACTAAGCGCCAATTGGAGAAATGAAATTCTATGTTTTGACATTGTTTCAGATCATTCATTGAACCCCATCCACATCATTTTCTTCTTGGTTGGGCTGAGAACTCTTCAGCACCCCCTCATATATAAAAGGATACCCGGTGAATCTCTCAATGGTTGAGGCAGATTTTTTTGGCCATATAAACGTCATCGCGTCACATATGCGCTTGCATGGATGCCTTCCTGCCTGACGAACAGGCAGCCCCCATGCAGCTGGGGATGCTGGGGGCGGAGCTGAGGGCAGAACTGGGGTGTAACGGGACGGGGATAGGTGGAACTGGGCAAGCCTGGGGGGCGGGACTAGGTGTCTGGATTTTACTGATGTAAAATCTGGTAACCCTGGGCTGAGGGGAGATATGACTGAAGTCTGCAAACTCCTGAGTGGATTGATTTTTCACTCTATCAAAAATTACAAAAACTAGGGGACACGCGATGAAATTACGGTATATGGAAATACCTTTAAAACAAATAGGAGGAAATATGGTTAAAGTCAACGAATAGTTAAACTCTGATACTCGTTGCCACAGGATGTGGTAACAGTGGTTAGTGTAGCGGGGACTGAAAAAAGTTTGGACAAGTTCCTGGAGGAAACGTCCACAGTCTGCTATTGAGACAGCCATGGGGGGAAGCCACTGCTTGCCCTGGGATTGGTAGAATGGAATGTTGCTACTCTTTGGGGTTCTAGAATCTTGTTATTCTCTGGAATTCCGGAATCTTGCTACTCGGTGAGATTCTTCATGGAATCTTGATACTCTTTGGGGTTCCGGAATGTTGCTACTCTTTGGGGGTTCTAGAATCTTGTTACTCTCTGGAATTCCGGAATCTTGCTATTCTTTGAGATTCTGTTGCTACTTCCTGGGATTCCGGAATCTTGCTACTCGGTGAGATTCTTCATGGAATCTTGATACTCTTTGGGGTTCCGGAATGTTGCGAGTATTTGGGTTTCTGCCAGGTACTCGTGACCTGGATTGACCACTATGAAGATGGGCTACTGGTCTGACCCAATATGGCTATTCTTATGTTCTTAAAATGTTTTGTAATCGAGTTTTGAGGAAACTGGGCACGTGTTACTAAACGTAAGGTTATAGAGTTGGTGGTATGTAATGGGAAAAGCAGAATCGGGCCTTAAATTTTCTGTTTTCCACATACTGCTCACTCATGCAAGACGTCAGAGAGCTTGGATTGTTTTTGTTTTTTAAATGCATCATTTGCAGATAATTTAAGATCTAAAGAGGCTGAGAATTTGGAGAAAGAAAATACCCTTCTTCCCCTTTCATTTTTGTTTTCCTTTTAAAGATTGCCCAGCTTAAGCAATGTACAACTGTTTAATGTCCCTCTGGTAATTCGGCCCTCTTTTCCGTGTGGAAATTCTGTTCATAACTCTCCAAGTTTTACAGATGTCTGAAATTAAAACCTTTGCTATTCTTGTCGTCAGATTTCTGTCCTGCTAGGCACATGTGCGCTTCTTAGGAAATCTGTAGCAATGAAGCCCTGATCTGTGAAGGAAGCCCCGAGAGTCTTCCCAGGAGTCTGTTTTGTTATCTTCAGCACAACTTGTGTGTCTTATCTGCCTGTCATCGTCGTGCTCTCGTCGGTGACCCTGTCAGTGCTTTCTTCCCATTCTGAGAGGATTCTGCACCTTAACAACACCCGTCTATGAATATTAAGCAGGCTGATGCTAAAATACCTCAAGGTATTTCTTCTCCTTTTTTCGTGCAATTCAGAACTAGCGATATTATCTAAGGCATCAAAATGGAACAATCTGCATTCGTAGATCCCAAGTGTATGTGTGGCGATGGGGGAAAGTGAGGGGAACAGATTGGGAAGGGGCAAAGAAGTCCCATCATCACTCATTGGAACATCAAGTTCTGGGGAAAAAAAAAATCCTGCTGTAGGAGGGGGTGCTGAAAAGTCCTTGGCCCAACCGAGAAGGGAATGACTTGGAGCCATGAAACTTAAAATTATTCCACATATTCACCCCTAAGTTCAACACACTTGGCATATTGTGTCTGAAGTTTCTGTAATCCTTCAAAAAAAAATAAATAAATAAATAATACTCTGATGTCTGGTTGTTGAAATGCTGCTCCACTGCCGCAATCACCTCTGAATCACTTGAAAATTGTTGCCCTTTCAAGCTCTTTATAAGGTTTGGAAACAGAAAATAGGACTAGATTCACTAACCCCCGAGGCTGTCAGCGATCCGTTCCCAAATGCATGCAGGCCGACAAATTCACAAAAGGCCTGCATGCAAATGGGGACGATCGTTGGCACGCCTCCCTCCCCAGACCAGGATCGCTAGAGAGCGATTCTGGAGCATACTCAGACCCTGACAGTAGTGACAGGAGAAGCAGCCTCCTGTCACTGCTGTCAGGGCTTCTGCCGGCTTTCTTTTTTTTTTTTTTAATAGGCTGCAAAATATCAGGCTTATTTAAAAGAAAAAAAAAAAGCTTCCTGACTGGCACGGCCCACCCCTGGCCCAGCATGGCACTTGGCCCACTCCTGGCATGGCACTCAAACCCCCCACGACTGGCATGGCACTAAACCCCCCTGGCACGGCACTCAACCCCGCCCCAGCACGGTACTCAAACACCCCCCCCCTTGCGCACCTTGGGCTCAGCCCAGCCCGACCCGTACCTAAAAGTTGGGAGCAGGAGAGGTGCTCAGTCCCTCCTGCTCCTCCGGGTCCAGCTACGCGCCTGCTGGGCCTTAGGCCCCGCCCCAGTGCATCATGTGATGCACAGGGAGGAGCCTGAGGCCCTGATTGGCTCAGGCGCCTACGGTTTCCTCCCCCCTTGGGAGGGGCCTGAGGCACCTGAGCCAATCAGGGACTTCCTTAGGTTTGCTTTGTGAATCTAGCCCATAGTGTGATGGAGCAAGATCTGGTGAGTATGGTAGATGCACTGAGTATGGTAGATGCACTGAAACCCCAACTGTTTTTCCAGCCTTGTAAGCAGGTGCATCGTCTTGCAGAAAGAGAACTCCTTTCCGCAGCTTCCCTCTCCTTTTTTCTTTCAATGCCTCCTTGAATTGGCACAAGTTACAGTAGTATTCTGCATTAACTGTTTGGCTCCTTAGAAGGTGGTCAGTCATTACAGCACCCTCCTGATTCCAAAACACTGTGGCCATGACCTTTCCTCCTGACTTTTGGGTCTTGAATTTCCTTGTCCTGGGGGAACCTGAATGTCGCCATCGCATGGACTCTTGTTTTGTCTCAGGATTACGGTTACCAGATGTCTGGGACAACTTGGCATGTCCTCTTTTTCGAGGACCTCTTCAGGCAGCCGGTGGCAGCAGCAGCGAGGTGAGCCTGCTACCACCAGCCTGCCCTGGGAGCACCTCTCTGCAAGTCCCGTCTATGCGGGAACAGGAAGTCGTTGCATAGAGGTGGCTTCTGGGACAGGCTGGCAGTAGCAGGCTCACATCGTCGCTGCTGCCACCGGCTGCCTGAAGATTAAATTACAGCGGACGGCCAAGGAGGAGGTAGGCGAGGGAGTCAGAAAATAGCAGCATTGGAAATTGGAGGAGGGAAGGTAGGGCCTGGAGAAACAGCATTGAGGGAGGCTAGAGAAGCAGCATGGAGAGAGGGAGAGAGGCTGAAGAAACAGAATGGAGGGAGGGAGGGATGGCTGAAGAAGCATTATGGAAGGGAGAGAGAGCAAGAGAAAAAAGCATGGAGTAAGGTAGTTTTGGATGGGAGGAGAGAAACAGAAATAGCAGGAGAGGAGGTTGGAAGGAGAGAGAGGGGCGACCCATGAGGGTGGGGGGTTGAAAGGATAGGGTTACCAAATTTTCCCGAAGGAAAATCCGGACCCATGGCCACACCCCCTAGACCACCCAGTTCTGCTCTATTTTGCCGGTGCCACGCACCTGTTCTGCCCCCAGCCTTGCCCCCATGGGCGATGCAATGCAGTGACACGGTGCGCAAACGCACGTGTGTGTTATGTCACCGCGTTGCATTCGCACATTTGCGGATGCCCCTTCCTGATGTGATTTTGAGGGGAAAGCTTGTCCGGGATTTTGAAAAGCCGTCTGGACCTCCGGACATGTCCTCAGAAAGGAGTTCATGTCCGGGGAAATCCAGACGTCTGGTAACCCTATGAAAGGAGACAGTGAAAGAAAGAAAAAAAAAAGCACACACAGGAGAGGAAGGTTGTAAGGAGAGAAAAAGAGAGAGAGAAGCACACTGGGGGGGGGGGGGAGGAAGAGAGAAGCATTAAAACGGTACAGAGGATAAGGGGAATCAAGAAAATGGGTGGTATGGGCGGGGCTGTGAATAGAGTATGGGCGGGGTCATGTGTTCTCTTTTTTTGTCTTCACAAATATAGTACACTTCTCCTTCCAGACTCGCGGGGGATAGGGGAAGAGCCGGACCGCGAATGGTGAAATACCACGAATATCTTCTGGTCCGGCTCTGACCCACCCCCGCCTCCCTCCTGCCTTCCCCCCGGCATCCCGGCCTTACCTGGTGGTCTAGCGGGCTTTCAGGGCAGGAGCGATCTTCCTACGCTCCTGCCCCGTGCAGATCGCCAATAGGAAATAGCTGCCGTGAATTCCCGTAGTCTCTCGAGACTACGACAGGAACTCCCCACAACCATTTCCTATTGGCGATCTACACGGGGCAGGAGTGTAGGAAGATCGCTCCTGCCCTGAAAGCCCGCTAGACCACCAGGTAAGGCCGGGATGCCGGGGGGAAGGCTAAATTGTGGGGTTTTTTTTTTCTTTTTTTCCCCCTCCCCCCAAAAATCGCGAATATGTGAAATCGCATTTGCCGAAACTGCGAATGGGGAGGGGGAAGTGTATCCCTACTCAGGATCATAGTGGTGCAATCATGTTTCATCAACAGTAACTACTCATTCCAAAAAGTTGGCACCAGCTCACTGAAAATGCTACAAAATCAACTTGGAAGTGTCCACTCGATGACGTTTCTCATCAGCATTCCAACTTTTGGGCACCCACTTGGCTGACAGCTTCTGCATACCCAGTTGCTTGTTGATTATACACCCGACACTTTCGCTGGATATTTAAGACCACCTGTTATTATGGCCTTCACCAATGACCTCACGACAACTCAATGTGCTGGTATAAGTAACATATTTTATTAATAATCAATAACAGCTTAAAGAACAAGTTTCTAGCAAATGGAGCCAACAGAGTATATATACGTCAAGCCGGCTTGAGTATACCCGGGTGTCTGTCCTGACTAATTCCCTAGCAAGTTGACCTTTTATACATTCCTAACCACTTGAGACCACATTGTTACATGTTATGTTCTTAATCTCTATTGGCTATTCATAATTGTCGTTTCTCTTATCAGCTCATTGATTGGTTAACATTTATACTTTTTTGAGTCATATTGAGCGGGATGTCCTGTTTACCAAAAAGACTTGCCTAATTTCCCGACATATGTCCTCTTAATATCAAGAATCATCAATTTCAGGAGTTGACACCGTTTGAGGTCCCCCAGATCTTGCGTCTTTGGTCTTGTCATCCCGCTGAAAGTTTGCACACTGTGGAGTATGATGGGCATTTGTCACAGATGTTTGCATCATACATTCATGGATTTCTGTTGGGAGTTTTCTTCTACAGGCAAAGGAACTTCGTGATGGCTCAGAATTCCGTGCTTGAATATTCCGCACTTTTCACGGCCATGGTTCAATCCAAGATCTAAAACAATTTCAAAATATAGAATTTCATTGCTGCAAACTTAACGAAATAAGAGAACACTCTTTTCAGCTCCAGTGACAACATAACGCTCAGAATTTAGGAAGCTGGTTGGGCTGAAAGCTTTTCAGCACCCCCTCGTATTCCCCCCTCCCCCCCAGTCAAGGGAAATTACAGAATGAAAAAAGTAGAAAATCACTGGACTACCATATTTTCACGCATATAACGCGCATACATGTATAACACGCATACGCGTATAGCGCACGGGTCCAAACCATTTGTGTAAAAAATTTTTTATATAGCTTGCACACGCGTATACCGCGCATGCTGCTATAACCTCCTCCCGCTTACTCCCTCTTCTGGCCTGCGAACCGGCATCCTCCCCCCCGCTCGTGTCACCCCCCTACCCCGCGATCCTACATCCCCCCAGCACCGCAAAGACATCTCTTACCCGATTGGGCACCGGCACCAGCACCAATGCACAGGACGTGCCAGTGCCAGTGCCCGAAGATCCTCCCTCGCCTGGGCTGGGCTGGGCGATGCGAGGGAGATCCTCCCTCTTCCCTGTGCTGGGCTGGACTGGGCTTTGAGCATTTGCGCATGCTCAAAGCCTTCTGGTCTCGCTCTCTCCGAGAGAATCTGAGAATCTCGGAGAGAGCGAGACCAGAAGGCTTTGAGCATGCGCAAATGCTCAAAGCCCAGTCCAGCCCGGCACAGGGAAGAAGGAGGATCTCCCTCGCACCGCCCAGCCCAGCCCAGCCCAACGAGGGAGGATCTTCGGGCACTGGCACTGGCACGTCCTGTGCATTGGTGCTGGTGCCGGTGCCTAATCGGGTAAGCGACCAATGTCTTTGCGGTGCTGGGGGGGGGATGTAGGATCGCGGGGGGGGGGGGATGACACGAGCGTGGGGGACGATGCCGGTTCGCAGGGGGGATGCCGGATCGCACTGAAAAAAAAAATTTGTATAATGCGCTCACACATATAACGCGCATGGTTATGCTCGGTTTGTAAAATCGTGTATAACGCGCGCGTTATATGCATGAAAATACGGTAAGTATAGAGCCCTCGATGGAGACTGCCCCAACTTTGTTGGATAGGCTCAGAACTTTTCAGCAGCTCCTCGTATAATCAGGGTTTCCTGGCTAACACAACATGGGTCTGATTTTTATTTTTTTTTAAGGGCAATGAACATCTCTGGTTAACGGATCTGTGGAAGAACTGTGTTGTACTGTTGGTACTTTAGTTTCATCTTCAGGAATAACAGTATTCCAATTTATATAGCACATCTAATAAAAAAACTAATTCACCCTTAACTACAGCATACGGTTCACAAGAATATAAGTCTATACATAATTGCAAAACTTAAGAATTTTAATAAAACCTAGAGGTCGCATCCTTTGCTTATTAAGAATTAACAGCAACATTAAATGAGATCAAAGTTAATTGTGAGTATTTTCTGTTAACTAAGCAAGAAAACTTGTTAAAACAAAATAAGGTGCCAGAAAATGGAGCAATAATCCGGAGTCTCCTTTTTATGTATTTCTTTCTCTCAATGATTGCTGACACTGCGGCTTTTAATAGAGTCATGTAGCTATTTGCATCCAAATGCAATTATGGATTACTGGAGAAACTCCTTCCTTTCTGCCCGCTCAATAAGGGTGAAATTTTAACAGATAAAGAAAAAGAAAGACTGCTCATTTTGGGAGGGAAACATAATTGAAAACACTTGCTGATAAAAATTGAATTTCTGTTCTTTACAAAAGGATATTTCTGGCAATAAAAGAGTATTTCGATGATTTATTTAACTATGTTGCGTTAATGCGATATTTGCTTTTGTCTCATACTGGTATTGATATAAAACTTACAACCATGATTTGCTCGGGGAATGAGAAAATGGTTGGTGAAAGGTGCCAGATGGAAATGAGCTTATTTTGAAAGCCAGCGTGCTCTGTGGAAGTGCAGGAGGGGGATAGGTAGGATTTCTGGATTCTGGACATGTCTTATGAATGGAACCTGTTCAATACGGATGTACATTTGTAAATTTAAAAACGTTCTTATTCCAAGATGCATTTAACTGCTCTTGAACTTCTCATCTTCAAATCCACCAACCAAGAAGCGATCCCATTTCCAATGTTTTATCCTTTTTTCCCTCCATTTCCTTTCAATTTTTTTTTCTTTATTTTTATCTCTTATAATGCAACTTTACCCCTTTCCTCCTTTTTAATCCTCACTCTCATGTCTGTCTTGTCTATGTCCTCAATGTACACTTCCCTCCCTTTCTATAAATATTACTTTTAACAAGTATTGCTTTTATTTCTATTTTAGCATATTATTGTAAACTGGCTAGATAACCGTTGATGGTCGGTATATTAAAAATCAATAAACTTGAAACTTGTTCAGTAGGATGCTTTAAAAAAAATGTTTTGTCTGTGCTAAATCGGTTTAATGTATATTGAACTATGAATTAATTAATCAAAAAATTGTATTAATCAAAAATCTAACTTAACAATATAAAATTGTGCATGTGAAGTGTTCAGTTCCCAGAACTCCCGCAATTGAGTCGCTCAAGAGTTTACATGGGAACCATCATCGCATTCCTCTGTCCCCTTTTCCTTTATGTTGTGAAATCAACTCAAATCTTAAATTTCCCCTTTTTGAGGACATTTCCAACAGTAAAGGCCTGCCACTATAAAAGATTCCTGCCCAGAACCCTCTCCTTCCAGGCAGGCAAATGGAACGACTGGCTGAGTAACGTTATCACGCACTCCTCAACCTACCTCAGTTTCAGAAAATTGATAAAAACGAGCTCAACAAAGTTTGCGCAAACCAAGGTTCAAAGTTCCAACGTAACTACACTTCCCCCTCCCCATTTGCGGTTTCCGCACTCGGGATTTCACATAATCGAAATTTTTTTCTGGGGAGGGGGAAACTAAAAAATATATATATTTTTTACCTCCCTGTCGCCTTCCCGTCCTTACTTGGTGGTCTAGAGGGCTTTCGGGGCAGGAGCGTAGGAAGATCGCTCCTGCCCCGAAAGCCCTCTAGACCACCAGGTAAGGCTGGGAAGGCGGCAGGGGGGTGGGTCAGAGCCGGATAATCGTGGTTTTTCGCCATTCGCGGTCCGGCTCTGCCCGTATCCCCCGCGAATAACGAGGGAGAAGTGTATTCATTTTTTTTTTCCTGGGTCTCTCTCCAGGAACAGAAAGATATAAAACACACCTGCAAGCCTGAAGGCTATTGAACTGGTGGACACTCAGTTATAGTAGATATTTTTCTGTTCCTGGAGGGATCAGATTTAGAAAAAAAAAGTAAGTGAGATTTTAACTTGTGTCTTTTGGTTGACACTAACCTAGGGTTACCAGACGTCCAGATGGCTTTTCAAAACCCAGTGCTTTTTCTGCAACGTTCAATGTCTGATCCTACCCGGCTATTCTTTTTATTATTTATTTATTTGGAAGGCGGGGTGGGGGTGGAGTTTGGGGGAGTGGAGGAGAACTTACTGTCTCAAATCTTTTGTAGATCTTGTCATTAATTTCTCTTCTTTGTATTTGTTTCAAGTTTATCAAGTTTCAAGTTTATTTAGTTTCTTTGATTACCTCGCATAGTCCAAATCCAATGCGATTTACACAAGTTCCAAAATTATGTAAAATATTAAAAACCAACAAACATAACATTCACAACTAATACAATAGTACATGTAAGGAGGGAAGGGGTTAACAACTATTAACATAAATACAATTCTAAAAAAAAAAAAAAACTAAAAGTAAAGATAAAACCAGGGGAGGGTTAAGTCACAAAACGTTTGGGAACAAATACCCGCTTGATTCTATTAGGTAGATCGTCCTCCAGAAACTATTATAGGCTATGACAGATCTATTGGAAAGTGTCCTTGAATAGCCATCTCTTTAGAAGACTTTTAAACTTGCTTTGATGGTTTGCAATCTGTAAAAGCCTTTTTGGGGGGGGGCATTTCAGGGGAGAGGCCTTTCTTTTGTTTTCTTTCTCCCTGCTGAAAATAATAGAGCAATATATTACATCTCAGGTATCATCACTTTGATTGCATCAGTACCACGTTCCGCTAAGAGAAAGTGATTGGCATCAATTATGAAATGTCTTCTTTTATCAGAAGTTGGCGTGCCAGATCATATGAATACGAAATTGCTTATAAATGGTTTGAAGTTACATAGCATAGGATTGGCATACAGATGGAATAGGAACAATTGCTGCTTATGGATGTTCTTTAAGGCTTCTGCTTAGTTTATTCATTCAATGTTTTCTAAGATACTTGATTTTAACTTGAATTTTAGTAATGAAGAGTAACTCATTTCACCCTGTCTAATCTAGATATACAAGGCCTAAGGTCGTGGTCTTCATTCCCAGTCTTCAAGAGCCACCAATGGGTACGGTTTTCAGGATACTTTTTCTTTTTCTTTTTTTTTTAATAATCTTTATTGATTTTCCAGACTTTAGCAGTGCATTACAAATAATATGACAATGAAAATTACATAAAATGCACCATAATACACAAATAGAAAAGAAAAAAAACAACCTTTTCTCCCATCCATCTCTCAAATATCAATATCCTAATCATATTATTTATATAACATAATGATATTCAAATATTTAATTCTTAAAAATACCCTCCCCTCCCCCCACCCTGGATGTGTAAGGCAATTTAAGGATACTTCTAATTAATTTGCATGCCTGCTATCTCTGTCGTTTGCAAATGTTTTCCACGCGTACTGATGAGGAGTATCCAGAAAACCTGACCTGGTTAGGACTGAAAGTGGAGAGCAAGCGGTTGAGGTGTTTTCAAAATTATCACGATAAGCGGACTTTTTATTATGTTTATGGAATAATGTTTACAGTTTCCTACTCATTTTCATATGAATAATCTGTATTGTGCATATTTTACTTTGAATAAGTTAGGGTCGCATTTTGTTAGTCAGTATCTTTATTGAATTGTGTTATTTTCTTTTATAAGACACTGTTATTTGGATCTGCATTTTAATTACTTGTTGTAATTTCTATTGTGTAAACCGCCAAGAACTGATGGTTTTGCGGTATATAAAAATAAACTATGATTATTATTATTATTATTTTAACTGATGTGAATATTAGCTAACATTTAAATCTATCCTTCCACCTGAAAAACTGTTGTACTTTTAATTGTGGACATTAGGGATAAGTATTACTTAGCATGCATTTGGGCACTTTTAAAATTTTAGGACCTGATATTCAGCTAGTGATAGCAAGCAGCTGGTAAGATACTTCCAGTCGTGGGCTGAGCTAACCACAGGAGCGTGTGGCTCCTGACTTTGAGTATCAGGGTATGTCCACCAATCTGGAACTTAACCAGGCTTTGGCCAATATTTAGACTGGTACCTGGCTAACTCGCCACATAAAGTTAGGACAGCTTTTTTTTCTGTATTAACTTTATGCAGCTCCTTAGCTGGTTAGTGGACTGAAAATCATCTTGAGCCCATTAGTGCTCCCAATTCAAGAAGAAAAAAATTCGATTCAATTCAGCCCATTGAATCGATTTTTCGATTCGATTCGATTTTCTTGCCCAATTGGGTGTTTTTTTCCAAACATCCTGGTGGGTTTATTTTATAGCCTCTTCATCCCCTTTGTCTTCTCCTAACCACACTGGCGCTGTGGTGTAAACAAAATAAACAAACAAAACAGACTTTTCCTCTCTCTGTTAAATCCTAGCTCACGTTCGCGGTCTAACACCAGCTCTGGCAGGATACACGTTTCAAATCTGACATATTGTAATCACAAAACAGAAAATAAAATTAGTTTTTCTACCTTTTGTTGTCTGGTCATTATTCAAATCTTGTTGGTCCCAGGCTCTGGTCGTCTTCTGATAACTTGCATGCCAGGTCTCCTTCTTTCTTCTTTCTCCGTGCTCTCCATTCATCTGCCATCTCTGTCCTCCCCTTCCGTTTCCCTTCCGTCCTCAGAAGGTCTGGCATCTTTCCTTTTTTTCGCCTCCCTCCACAGATCCACCTTTTCTTAACTACCCTTTCATCCAGCATCTCTCCCTCCTTCCCCACCACCCAAGGGTCCACCATCTCTCCCTTTCTTTTCCCAACTATCCTCCTATCCAGTATCTCTATCCCCCCCCCTCCACACCATCCCTTGTGTCCAACTTCTCTCCCTTTCTGGTCCTTCCCTCCCTAAATCCCATTGTCCATCATCTCCCTCCCTCCTGACGTCAGAGGCAGGATCGCGGCGGAGGAAACGGCTCTGATGCAGTTTGCAAAGATTGCTAGCGCCGCAATCTTCTCTGCAGGCTGCTCCTATAAGGTAAACAGTGCGAGGAGGCCAGGGGGGGAAGCTGGACGCCAGAGGGTGAAGCTGGATGGCATGGGGGGGAAGCCGCACACCAGCACTTTGCAACTGACCCTCCCCCCTCACCCTCTAAAGCAGGTGAGGCAGCGTCCGGCCAGCAAGAGCAGCGCTGCCGCTCCTGCTTTAGTGGGCAAGGGGGTAGGGTCAGCCGAATCAGGAAGCCGATTTTTTTTTTGTTTGTTTTGAATCGATTCAAATCGATTCACCCGAAGTGAATCTGTGAACCGATTCGAATCGGGCAGCACTAAAGCTGATACTCCATTCCAGCTCCACACTGGCCTTCTGATATCAAAAAAAGTTAGCAACATCGTTTTGAGTCTTGATTTGGACAGGCGGAACTTTTTTGGTCGTGGAGAACTGGCTGACTTTGACACTTGTTTTAGAGTCATATTGGTACACCCATGTTTGATCACCAGTGATAAAGCAAAAAACCCAAAAACAACTGCAGACTATGTACAAGATGCAGTCACTGTTTATTTCAAACTTTAATGGTATATACAACCTTATTACCAAACCAGGGACCCGATACGGTCCGTGTTTCGGACAACACGCCTTCTTCAGGGGTCCTTGGTAGATAAGGTGTTATGACAAATAGTGTTAAAAGGAACAAACGAGTGCCCCCCAAAAAGTAGTGCTGGATTATAAAAAAACGTTGTGAATGCAGTAATCACCAGTGATAACATGGCCTAAAACATTGTCCTGCCTTTCCAAAAGGTCTTGGAAAACTTTGACTCTTCTTTGCTTTTGTTCATTAGTAAGCTCCTTCGGGACCATTGTTGCCCACATCTTTCTCATGCCAAGATTTTCAGTTATGATTTTTCTGTTTCTCTAACGATGTTCACTTGGTCTGCTATACTTCTCACAGTCAACTGACTGAAAATTTTTTTTTTTAAATGGTTCTGAAAATTTTTGCAATGTTTTCATCAGCTCTACTCGTTACTGGCCACCCTGACCTTTCTTCATCAGTGAAGCATTCTCTCCCCTCAGAAAAACGTTGAATCCATTTGTACACTGCCGTTTTCTTCATGGCATTATCCCCATAAACTTGGACTAACATGTCTCTGATTTCACGTCCGCTCTTGCCACGTTTAACAAGAAATTTAACATTTGTTCATTGCTCTAATTCAAGCTCTGACGTTCTTGCGACGGCGCACCAAAAACACGAACAATAATAACGACCGCCACTCAGCAAGACACCTCCACACGTCGATACAAACACAACCGAGAGACCCAGATTTACCAAGTTGAGTTGTTGGTACAGTGCTGCCAACGTAAGCACATAGAGGCAAGTTCACAAACTTAATTGAGTGCTAGTGTGCCTATTAAAAATTCATATACAGGCAGTTCCCAGGTTAAGAACAAGTTACTTTTTAAAGCTGTTCTTGTCGGATTTGTATGTAACTCAGAACTTGTAGATTTTAAGATTCTTTCTGCTTACGTCTGCTCCCAGCTGACAAAAGGGCCAACTGTCCCTACCAGGGCTCCCTCTAAGGTGCAGCATGCACAACCACACGCTGTTCTTAATGTGGCCCTGCATCATTCCTGAATCTGCTGCATAGACTTACTGCTCAGTGAAATCAAATGAAGCTGCAACCGCGTTCTTAAGTAGGAGTCGTACTTAAGTCGGGCGTCTGTAACTCGGGGGCTGCCTGTACTTGACTCACATAAGAACATACTGGGACAGACCAAAGGTCCCTCAAGACTTGTATCCTGTTTCCAACAGGGGCCAACCCAGATCACAAGTGCCTGGCAGAAACCCAAAGAGTAGCAACATTCCAGAGCTGAGACTGTGATGTCATAATGCCTCATTCCACCAATGCCTAAGATCCAACCTCATCAGTGATGTCACAATGGCTTCATTATTTCTATACAGGCAGTTCCCGGGTTAAAAATGAATTATGTTTTTAAAACTGTTCTTAAGTCGGATTGTATGCAAGTCAGAACTTTTAGATTTTAAGCTTCTTGCTGCTTCCCTCTGCTCTCAGCTGACAAAAGGGCCGACTGTCCCTACCAGGGTTCCCTTTAAGGTACAGCATGCACAACACACACTGTTCTTAATGTGGCCATGCATCGTTCCTCAATCTGCTACAGGAGAAGTGGAGGAGTCTATGCCACTGGAAATACTACTCAGTGAAATCAAATGAAACCGCAACCGCATTCTTAAGTACGAGTCATACATAAGTCAAGCGTCTGTAACTTGGGGACTACCTGTGCAATACAATAAAAGTATGAAAAATAAGAAAATGGGTGCTGGTGGGTGGGAATTCTTTCAGTTCACTGTAAAAATGATATGAAAAGACACAGAAATTGATGCACATTAGAGAATAACACGAGGACACATTTTTTCCTGTCCCTGCGGGAACTCATTTTCCTGTCCTATCCCCACGAGTTCTTTTTTCTGTCCCTGCCCCATTCCTGCAAGCTCCGTCCTCATCTGCACAAGCCTCAAACACTTTAAAATCATAAATAGCAACATTCTACAGCTCAGATTGTGATGTCATCATTACATTACATTACATTAGGGATTTCTATTCCGCCATTACCTTGCGGTTCAAGGCGGATTACAAAAGGTTAATTTAAAAAAACAGAGTTACAATGATTAGCTAGAGAGGTAAGTTGTAGATCTTATAAACATTTAGCGGGTTGTTGAGGGTGAGGTGGTTTGTAAGAGAGTTAATAGGTGGTCATAGTGGAGATTCTTTTGTTATTATTAGTGGAGTAATGGGTAGATCAAATGTCAGTTTTAGAGTTACTAGGAGGTCGTGGTGTTATTGCTGCTTCAGGAATTTCTTGAAAAGTGTGGTTTTTATTTCTTTTCTGAACGTCCTATAGTCTGGGGTGGTCATCAGAAGGTTGGAGATCTGGTTGTCCAGCCTTGCGGCTTGAGTGGCTAGGAGGCCGTCGTGTAGTTTTGTTCTTTTTACTTCCTTGATTGGGGGGGGGTATGAATGGGGAGTGCGTTTTTCTGTGTCTGGTAGTGGGTGCTTGGATGAGGCGATTGTTCAGGTATGATGGGCTGTCTCCGTGTAGGGTTTTAAATAATATGCAGTAGAATTTGAATTGGATTCTTTCTTGGATTGGAAGCCAATGTGAGTTGATGAAGGCTTCAGTGATGTGGTCATGTTTTTTCAATGAGTAGATGAGTCTCAAAGCTGTATTTTGGATTGTTTGGAGTTGTCTTATCGTAGTTGCAGGGCAAGGAAGGAAGAGGATGTTACAGTAGTCCAATATACCTAGTATTAGGGATTGTACTATAAGTTGGAATTGTGTTCTTTCAAAGAATTTTCGGACTTGTCTCAGATTTCTCATGACTGCGAATGATTTCTGAATTGTTTTATTTATTTGCGGTTGCATAGTGCAGCATCTGTCTATGGTCATGCCAAGTAGTTTTATGGTGGTTTGGATGGGATATTTGGTTGCGTTTATATCTAAGTTGGTTGTGGTTTGGACCTTGTCATTTTCGAGGAGGATGAATTTGGTTTTGTCTTGGTTGAGTTTAAGTTTGTGATTTTTCATCCAGGTTGTGACTGTTTCAAGTGTTTGGTGAAGTTTGTCTGTCATGGTAGGTTTAGAATGATCGTATGGGATGAGGATGGTGATGTCATCCGCATAACTATAGGTGGTTATGCCCAGATTGTCCAGATGCGTTCCTAGAGAAGCAGTGTAGAGATTGAAGAGGGTAGGGGATAGTGGAGATCCTTGTGGTACGCCGCAGGGGTTTGACCAGGATTCTGACTTTTCTTTGTTTGATTTTACACTGTAGGTTCTGAGTTTTAGGAATCCTTCAAACCAAGAGTATACTTTATCTGAGATGCCTATTGCATCTAAGATCTGTAGAAGGATGTTGTGGTCCACTAAGTCGAATGCCGCAGTTAGGTCCAGTTGTATGAGAAGCATTTTTTTCCCTGTACTAAGTTGTTGTCTGACGGTATCCATAAGGGAGCCTAGTAGTGTCTCTGTACTGAAGTTTGTTCTGAAGCCTGATTGCATGGGGTGGAGTAGGTTGTGGTCATCTATGTAATCGGTGAGGAGTTTGGCTACTAGGCCTTCTATAATTTTGACATATAGCGGAATTGAGGCTATAGGTCTAAAGTTAGATAATGCCTCATTCCACCAATGCCTAAGCTCCGTCCTCATCTGCACAAGCCTCAAACACTTTAAAATCATAAGTGTTTGAGGCTTGTGTGGTTAAGGCAGACCTTACAGGAATGGGGCAAGGACAAGGACAGCAACAAAACTCGTGGAGACGGGATGGGGAAATTGAGTTCCTGTGGGGACGGGGAAAAATTTGTCCCCATGTCATTCTCTACAATGTACCATTCTAGAAATAAAAATGTAGTGAAAGTGAGCCAAGTATAGGACATCAAGCCATTGTGACATCACTGATGAGGTTGGCTCTTATTGGTGGAATGAGGCATTATGAGGTCACAATACCAGCTCTGGTTATCAGAGGCTGAAACTTTTCATACTATTTATGTATTCAATTTTCTGTACTATTCTCCCAAGTAGAGAATGACACGAGGACAAATTTTTCCCCGTCCCCTTAGGAACTCATTTTTCCATCCCGTCCCCGTGAGTTCTTTTCCTGTCCCTGCCCCATTCCTGCAAGCTCCGTCCTCATCTGCACAAACCTCAAACGCTTTAAAATCATGTGTTCGAGTCTTGTGCGGTTGGGGCGGAGATTACAGGAATGGGGCAAGGACAAGGACAGCGACAAAACTCGTGGAGACGGGATGGGGAAATTGAGTTCCTGCGGGGACGGGGAAAAATTTGTCCCCGTGTCATTCTCTAATGCACATCCTTATAATACGCTGGCATGTTGTTTGAATACGAAATGACCTCATGTTGAGGATTGAATGACCCTACTTCAGAATTTATGGTACATTCCATAGGTCCTTCTAACTGCAAGAAATTATATTGTAGTACCGTATTTGCCGGCGTTTAAGACGACTGGGCGTATAAGACGACCCCCCAACTTTTACAGTTAAAATATAGAGTTTGTTATATACTCGCCGTATAAGACTACCCCTTCTTCCGATTCGCGACCCCCCCCCCCCCAAGCCGGCAAAAACAGCTTTGCACCGCAGGCCCAGCCGCCCAAGACGAGTCGGAGGCCCCTACCCGCCGCATCCTGCACGTGGGCAGACTCAGCACAAACGCTGCTGATGGCCCCAATCGACACGCTGACCTCCCCGCGCACGCTGACCATCTTCTCTGCCTGCACTTTCCCCGCGGCCCTCTTCGGCGACTCAGCAGGGGCAGCGATCAAGACAGGCTGCAAACGTCGGGACCTTCCCTCTCTGAGTCCCGCCTATTTTGTTTCAACTTCCTGTTTCCGCATAGGCGAGACTCACAGAGGGAATGACCGCCTGTCTTGATCGCCCGAGGCTGGGAGGAACAGAAGATTTCTGCAAACACCATCGGGGCAGAAAATTTAACGGGTCCATCTCGCCGGTCCTGTGCGGACCGGCAGGAATTTTCTGCGGACCGGCACCGCGGACCGGCGGTTGAAGAACTGTGATGTAAACAGTACCCGGCGTATAAGACGACCCCCGACTTTGGGGAGGATTTTAAGGTACTGAAAAGTCGTCTTATACGCCGGCAAATACGGTATGTGTAATCTACACAGTATGTTTTTTTTCTAAAACCAATAGTATTCTCTTAAAGAAGTGAAGACAAGAAGTTCTCATCTAGAAATAAATAGCATGTGAAGCCACTCACGCATATACTGTAGTATTTCTACTTGGTATGCCCACATTCACCCTTTTCTGGAAGTGAATTGACCTCAACTGAAAACGAGGAAGATGAAAAGAGCCAGAAACCTGAGCTTAAGAGGTTGCCCATCCTAAATGGCTCGGATTTTCTGGTAGCGTTACATATCCTATGACAAATAAGGACAAAAATGAAAGGGTCATCTGTGCTTCACAATCTTGCGAACTGGGAGGAAATAACATGGAAGCTATTGTGTTTTCTGAGCCGATAAGAGAGGCCATCTCCCGTGCTCTTTGTGAGCTTTTCATTGGAAAAAAAAGTATACAGAGAACATCTTTTAACAGTTGTACGATGACACAGTTTGTCTGCCAAGTCGGATAGGAAGACGATTGTACTGGGTTCCATCACTACGTATTATGTAAGTTGAAAGGGAGACGTCATGAAATGTATAGGGTTGAAGCCTAGTGCTCAGGTCATCTCCTTTGAGTCTACGGAATGTATCTGAAATGTAAATACCTTTGAAACATTTGGGGGTCCCTTTTACAAAAACCATAGTAGTGATTCCCGGCTTAGCAAATGCGACAAAGCCCATTCAATTTCTATGGGTTTCGTCATATTTGCCGTGCCGGGGAACGCTACTGTGGCTTTGCAAAAGGAGCCCTTAATTTGTAATTAGCGGTTGAGGGACTGGACACCAAAGTAAAAAGTATCTCCTCAGAGATATTTGTGAACCCTTGGATTTATGAGAAAGAGGGCGTTCAAATACTTGAGCACCTGAATGTGAACCGCCTTAGGCTATAAGCGGTGTAAAAATACTGGTCTGAAATTCGGCAGCTAAAATTTAATGCTAAGAAATGTAAGGTCATATATTTGGGCTGCAAAAACCCGAGGGAACGGTACAGTTTAGTGGGTGAAGAACTTAAGTGCACGACGGAAGAGCGGGAACTTGGGTGGGATCGTATGTGATGATCATAAGGTGGCCAGACAGGTTGAAAAGGTGATGGCAAAAGCTAGAAGGATGCTAGGGTGCATAGAGCGAGGTATGGCCAGTAGGAAAAAGGAGGTATTGATGCCCCTGTATAAGACTCTGGTGAGACCTCATTTAGAATATTGTGTACAATTCTGGAGGCTGCACCTTCAAAAAGATATAAAAAAGGTGGAGTCGGTCCAGAGGAAGGCTACTACAATGGTGTGTGGTCTTCATCATAAGGCATATGGGGACAGACTTAAAGATCTCAATCTGTATACTTTGGAGGAAAGGCAGGGGAATGGAGATATGATAGAGACAATTAAAATACCTACGTAATGTAAATGCGCATGAGTTGAGTATCTTTCATTTGAAAGGAAACTCTGAAATGAGAGGGCAAAGGATGAAGTTAAGAGGTAATCTAAGGAAATACTTTTTTACAGAAAGGGTGGCAGATGCGTGAAACAGTCTCCCGGGAGAGGTGGTGGAGACAGACACTGTGTCTGAATTCAAGAGGACCTGGAATGGGCACGTGGGATCTCTGAGAGAGAGAAAGAGATAATGGTTACTGCGGATGGGCAGCCTAGATGGGCCATTTGGCCTTTATCTGCCATTGCGTTTCTATGTTTCTAAATAAATGTATATTTTGTGTAATAAAGGGGGTGACGTTATAAGGCACTTATTCGTGTACAACAGCATGCATAGAAGTAGACTGTTAATATTACCCACGGGTATCAATATCCGCTTTGGGGCTAATTCTATAAATAATGCCTAAATTAGGCCCTCGCGGTAGAGGTTTCTACCGTTGTCCAGGGGTAGCGTCGGAGTAGCGTCAGAGTATTTAGCGCTCCAGGCCATGGTAGAGACCTCTACCATGGCTTAGTAAAGGGGGTGGGGTTTCACTCCGCTCTACTTCTTCCAATCTCCTTTCGGTTCCCTCGTTGAAGGTGATTGGAACTAGGCGAAACGACATGTTCTCTGTTATTGGCCCTCAGTTTTGGAATCTCCTTCCGAAACACATTAGGGAATTAAAAGACTTAACCATTTTTAAAAAAACACTAAAATCGTTGAAGTCTACAAAATTCTGAGTGGAGGAGAACGGGTACAAGTGGATCGATTTTTCACTCCGTCAAAAATGACAAAGACTAGAGGACACTCGATGAAGTTATAGGGAAATACTTTAAAAACCAATAGGAGGAAATATTTTTTTCACTCAGAGAAGAGTTAAGCTCTGGAACGCGTTGCCAGAGGATGTGGTAAGAGCAGATAGCGTGGTAGGTTTTAAGAAAGGTTTGGACACGTTCCTGGAGGAAAAGTCCATAGTCTGTTATTGAGAAAGACATGGGGGAAGCCACTGCTTGCCCTGTATCGGTAGTATGGAATATTGCTACACCTTGGGTTTTGGCCAGGTTCTAGTGACCTGGGTTGGCCACCGTGAGAACAGGCTACTGGACTTGATGGAGCTTTGGTCTGACCCAGTAAGGCTGTTCTTATGTGAGCCGAGTATGATGAGATTGGCTGGCTCTGAGGCACTGTGGAATGAGGCATTATGACATCACAGTCTCGGCTCTGGAATGTTGCTCTCATTGGGGTTCCGGAATCTTGCTATTCTTTGAGATGCTGGAATGTTGCTACTCTTTGGGTTATGGCTGGGTACTAGTGACCTTGATTGGCCACTGAGAACGGGCTATTGTACTTGATGGACCTTTGATCCTACCCAGTAAGGCTGTTCTTATGTTATGATTTTAGATCTTTGCTGTATATGCTGGAAAATGTTTAATTGATTCATTTGATTGACTGATCTGGCTGTTCCAAGCAATTAAAGTTTCAACACATGGTTGCCTGTTGGCCACACAAATAGCTTTAATTTTCCCCAGAACAATTTAACATCATGACAAATATAGTCCCTGAAAAATCTGTCAGCAAAGACCTAGTAACATAAAGAACTTTTTTATGGTAGTAAACTGGCCTCCAGGACGTGGTGAGGCTTATTGTTTTCTCATATTTTCTCATGAATTGTACTTGTACACCTAGAAGCTAATATTAAAAAAGAAAGCCAAGCCCTTAAATTAAGGGCTCCTTTTACGAAGGCCCCTTAGCGGCTTTATCGCACTTTTTATCACAACGCTAACCCCTGCGCTAGCCGAAAAGCTACCGCCTGCTCAAGAGGAGGCGGTAGCGGCTAGCGTGGCCGACAGTTTAGTACGCGCTATTACGCACCTCAAACCGCTAACGTGGCTTCGTAAAAGGAGCCCTAAAGTATCTAAGGCCTCCTTTTATCACGCTGCGTTAGGGATTTTTTATCGCCGGCCGCTGCGATAAAAGCTTCAACGCTGATAGAATTCCTATGAGTGTCAGAGCATTCACCACGGCGGCTGGCGATAAAAATACCCTAACACGGCTTGATAAAAGGGGGTCTAAATTAGGTTTCTAAATGGGTCCCCTATTTTCAGCCTAATTTAGGCAGTGCGTGTTAAGGCAATAACATAACATTTGTCTCAAGATTGAGTACTGTATTACCATAATGCGTGTTAGTTTAGTTTAGCAAGGGATGAATAATGACCAAAAGCAAACCATGCAAGCAAAACATGTAAATGTAATTATGCAAGCTTGTGGGTTGCATTATTCCAGGAAAAATAATGCCAGCTCAAAGCACTGATCTGCGAACACACAATCATTTAATGCTCAGGGTGCAATCTTAAGGAGCTGGGATGGTATAAAGAAAAGCAGTTCCTCATCCTCCCCCCCGCCCCCCAAGATATCTCCAAACCTCCCAGGTCCACCACTCCCCAAAGGCATTTTACAAATGGCTGTCAAGCCTGCTCTCTACCCCTCAGACCCCACTCACAACAAAAACCCAAACCTCTGGAGAACACCTACCTCCTATAGGTCCCATTGAGTCTACAGAGGTCCCAGGGCAGGAGTGATCTCCATTTGTTCCTGTCCTTGCGGGCTCCATGTTCAGAACAGTACTGGCAACTTAGCAGTAGTCTCATGGTACTACCACTAGGTGTCAGGCTGCCATATGAAGGCAAAAAGACAAAGATCATACTAATGAGGTCAAAGTTAGGAGCCTAAGGGCCCAATATTAAGCTGCAGGAGGCAGCCAGAGGAGATCCAATACTGGGGTCGCCGGCATTGAATATCCAGGGCAAAGATTGGCGGCTCACACTTAGCCGGCCAAGCTAATTTTCATTGGTTGGCTGGTTATGGCTAACAGTCAAAGGTAGTTTTCCCACCGTTCACATTGGGACACTGCGATTTTGTCTTGGCAGTAGTACGCTTCAGTATGTGGATTGTTCTGCTCCATAATACTACACCTTTCAATTTATTGACAAGATATTTTGATTGACCCCCTGAGGCAGGCAATATGTGCCGAAACCGGCTCACGATGGGTTAATAAAGACTTGTCTCCTTGTCATTGAGGCTCTTTGTGCCTTTTTTTAATTGACCGCACTGTGGAAGTTAATTAGTAAATTGATTTAAAAAAATAAAATTAAAAGTTAGGCACGGAATTCTGCACGATGCCCAACGACACCTAAGTTGAAGAGCCTCCCAAAGCCTAACGATGCCTGCTTGAAAAGTAGGAGTGGCTAGGGGCTGACAATAAGCATGGTAGACTTAGGCATTGCTAGGCATCAGTTAATTAGGCCAAGTAAAACCTGTCCTAATATACCAGTGCCTACCTCCAGGATGCCTAGTCACATCTAAGTATGCCTAGGCGCTGCTAGGTGGGATTCCATAAAGGCGCCTAGTGGTTGACAATGTAGGCACAGCTAGACGCCATTTATAGAATCCAGCCTTTAGTGCCATCCTATATAATAAAACCCTAGCCGTGCATGCGAACTCAACTGCGTGCTTCCGTGATCTCTGATCTGTAGGTCCGTGGCCGCAGGAGTGCGCATGCGTGAGTCCCCAGCCTTACTGCTTCCCAGCCGCCAGCGTTGGACTCCCTGCTCTCCAGATCGCGGTGTCGGCTCCTCTCATGAGCCGCACCAGCGTCGGAGAAGGCTTCCGAAGCTGGCGGGGATCGAGAGGAGCTGCTGCGACACTCGCCCGGAGCAGGCCAGACCGCGGGCCGGGCAGGGAAGCACCGAAAGAGACTCCAGCTGCGAGCCGCTCAATGGGACCAGGCAGGCAGCCACGCGAGGGAGGGAAACAGAAACATAAAAGGGTACGTGCAGGGAGAAGCTGGGCCTTCCTGCGGGAAACACGATAAGGGAAGGGGGGGGGGCCCTTGGAGCAGGCTACACCGCGGGAGGGAAGGGGGAGGGGCCAAACGGAGCAGGCCACATCGTGCTAAGAGTAGGGAAGAGGGGTGGGGAAAAATGCTGATACTGCTGTACAGGGACCTGGAGGGGAAGGGAAATACCTGCTGCTGCTGCTGCATAGGGAAATGTAGGGAATGAATGACAGAAAGACAGCAGGAGGGAGGGAGACAGAAAGAAAGGAGGAAAGACACAGGGGCAGGGAGAGAGACAGAAAGACAGAGAAAGGGGGCCAGGGAGAGAGAGAGTGGGAGGGAGAGAGACAGAAAGACAGAAAAAGGGGGCCAGGGAGAGAGAGAGTGGGAGGGAGAGAGACAGAAAGACAGACATGCATATATTCTAGCACCCATTAATGTAACGGGCTTAATGATAGTTGAAAAGAACTGGTTAGTGCTGAACTGAAAACTGGCTCTTGGCTAGTTAAATACCGATGTTCGGTCAGGTTAGCTGCATAAATTAGACTACATAAAAGTCAATCCTTTATATCAGGGGTGCCCACACTTTTTTGGTTTGCGAGCGACTTTTAAAGTGACCAAGTCAAGATGATCTACCAATAATAAAATTTTAAAAAACACAAAGCACACTGTACGCAGAGAAAATGTTAATTATCATTTGTATTCGGGGGGGGGGGGGTCAAAAAGGTCAAGGCAGATGACTTTGAAATATGCAATGTCACCTCAGTAACAAGTATACAAAAAGACAAATATACCCCCTCCCCTTTTACTAAACCTTGATAGCAGTTTTTAGCGCAGGGAGCTGCGCTTAATGCCCCTCGCAGCGGCCGACGCTCATAGGCTCCCTACGCTAAAAACCACTATCGCGGTTTAGTAAAAGGGGACCATAGTGCAAAATATTGACAGCAGATATAAATTCTCAAAACGGCACATTTTGATCACTAAATTGAAAATAAAATCATTTTTCCTGGTGATTTTATGACTCTCTGGTTGCACTTCCTTCTTCTGACTATAAATCCAATATTTCTTTCTTTCTTTCTGCGCCCTCCCCCCTTTTCTTTCTATCTCTCTTTCTTTCTCTCTCTCCCTGCCCCCCCCCACGAAAGCCACCACAGCGATATCTCCCTGCTTCCCCGAGCCAGGCCTGGCGCGTACAAGCGCTGGACCCACAAGCCTTCACCTCTGACGTCAATTCTGACATCGGAGAGGAAGTTCCAGGCCAGCCAGGCAACGATTGGCTAGCCCAGAATTGATGTAGGAGGTGAAGGCTTGTGGGTCCGGCGCTTATACGCGCCTGGCCTGGCTTGGGAGGCAGGAAGAAGAAGTTCGCAAAGGCAGCATGATCGACTCGTGTTGCTTTTGTGATATACTGGTCGATCGTGTTTTATATGAACACTCATAACCAGTTGAGCACTGAATATTGCATGTACAATTGGTTATTTGTTAGCCGGCTCCATATATCCAGAAATTCAGTGTCAAAGCCTGGACATAACCTGGCATTGAATTTCCAAGCTTAATGCCAGCAGTGACTGATCACTTCCAGCTGAATATTGGACCCATGGAAAACACTGCTAGAAGCAACATACATATTGATCACTTACCCCACGCCCACCCCTTTTACTAAGCACTAAGGCCTGGATTCTATATCTGGCGCCGTTGGTAGCCGCCTTAAAAGTGGCTGCTGTTCGCATGCCAATCACATGACAGTGACGATTAGAGAATCGCACCTCCAGCAAAGGTAAGCACCGGAAAAGTAGGCAAGGGATTTCCAGGCCTACAGTTCCAGCTGTACCTTGGATGCGAATCACGCCTGCCCAGGCATTGAACGCTGCCTAACGCCACATCCGGTATTAGCCATGCCCACAGTGGAATGTCCTTACAGAGGCCCTGTTCGGGCACCAATTTTTTTTAGGCCTGAAAATCAGTGAAAACCATCGTTTAAATGGGCTCATGCAACCTAAAAAAACCCAAAACCAAACACTGCCGTTTAGAGAATCTGGGCCTAAATGCTCTGGTGCTGCTCCAATACTCATAGATCTCCCATGAGTGTTAGAGCATTTAGGAACAGATTCTGTAATTGGGCGTCTAAAAAGCTAGGCGCCTAAACTTAGGCACCTGTTTTATGTTGGTCACACTTAGGCGCCCATTACAGAATTGTGCTGTGCCTATAATGTAGGCCAAAGTTTTAAAAGCCTACATTATAGGTGCCTAAGTACTTTAGAGCAGTGTTTTTCAACTTTTTTACACCCATGGATCGGCAGAAATAAAAGAATTATTCTGTGGAACAGCATCGGTTCGTGGACCGGTGGTTGAAGAACACTGGGCTAAGTCGTGGGCCAGACCCCGCCCATTTCTACCCAATCTCCACCCCAGACCCCGCCCCCATAATAGTACTAATTGTAACACTATTTTTTCCATTCATTTTTCACAGATACACAATATAATCTTATTAACAACACATAATGGTTAACCACAAAATTAAACTACACAAAGCACACTGACAGCAGGTGTAAATTCTCAAAAATTACATAATTCAATCACTAAATTCAAAATATCATTCCCCCCTACCTTTGCTGTCTCCCTCCCTCCATGCTATGCCTTAACTTCTGGCCTGCTCCTGCCTGGCCATTTTATGCCGCCCCTGGTGTTATCTTCAGGCCAGCTCCCTCTTCCTCAGTGATGCAGTGCCCAAAGCTGTGGGCAGCAGCTAATTGCGCGTCCCATGCCTCATCTGGAAGCCTTCTCTCTGACGTTGCAACGTCAGAGAGAAGGCTTCCGGTTCAGGCGCAGGACGCGCGTAGGTGCTTTGTGCACTGAATCAGTGAGGAAGAGGGAGGTGGCTCGAAGATAATGCCGCATCGATCGCACCGTAGACTGGCTGTTGAAGAACACTGTTTTGGGCCTGATGCATGTGCTGGCCCTGTGGACCGGCAGGAAATTTCTGTGGACCGGTACCGGTCCATGGACCGGTGGTTGAAGAACACTGCTTTAGAGAATTGTGCCTAATGGCGCCTAAGTCCTCCGCTCCTAAACACACCTACTTTGGAGTTAAGCGCCATAAGTAAGGCACCTATCTTATGCAGAATCGTGCCTATGAAGATAAGTGCCTAGCACCCAATTAAGTTTTATTTTTTTTCAATTATGAGCTTATTAAAGCTCACAATTGAAATCAGTAAACTAATTAAGTTAGGAGACAAACAAACTGGATGGCAAGAGTTAAGTTCAATTGCCTTTATTATGGAAGCCAATGGATGACTTTAGAAAAGACTTGACACAATTTGTGTTTCGGCCCCTAAGGCCTGCATCAGGATTCTAAATGCTATTCTGGTGTCACATACCAATATTGTGTCAGAACTAAATAATAATAATAATAATTTTATTTGTATACCGCAATATCACAAGTAGTTCAGAGCAGTTTACAGAGGAAGAGACTGTACATATACAGCGATCTTACAGATAATATTGTCAAGAACATTGGTAACAAAGTTCGATTACATTAGTACGCCGAGAGAAGATAGGTATAACCGGAAATACATCAGGGATACAGCTGGTAATTCAGTGATATAGCGAGGTGGGATGGAGTCAGAGAAATTTATCAAAGAGATAGGTTTTAACTGATTTCCTGAAGAATTGGTAGGAGGGAGCACTTGTAATGAGGATGGTTAGACATTTATTCCATTTGCCAGCTTGGAACGACAGTGTTCTATCAAGGAATCTCTTGTAGACACAACCCTTCAAGGAAGGGAAGGCAAATAGGCAGGCACTATGTGTGCAAGTGGTGCCTGGGAACACAAAATGATGCGACAGGCAAATTGGGGATGAGCCCATTAAGGTTTTGAAGCAAAGGCAGGCGAACTTGAAGATGACCCTTGCCTCCATTGGCAACCAGTGAAGTTTTCTGTTGAACGGGCTTACATGATCTGACTTTTTGAGGCCATAGATGAGATGGACGGCAGTATTCTGAATGATTCTCTGAACGATTCTCATAAATCCTTAACGACTGGAAATGTAGACTTGTAATAAATCCGAATGGCGACACGTACACAGCAACCGCTCAGAAGACTGTGCTGTTTGTGCACTCTTTTGAGCCTTCAAGAGGCTGGGTTTTTTTTTCCTTATTGTATGTAAACTATCTGCGGGACAGATGGTGGTTTCGTAGTTTGCTGAAAAGTGTGATGTGGTGTTGTGTTGATGTGGTTATTGTGTTTGCCATGTTTTTTTTTGTTTTTGTAATTTTATTATGTATGTCATTTTGTAATCCGCATAGAATCATTGGATATGCGGACTATATAAATTTTTTTAAATAAATAGCCCTTTCACGAAGCCGCAGTTCTAAATGTTGCCATTGACTGATGGACATGCTATCGGCATCTGTTTTTTAAGCAGCCGCCACCAAAGGCACCATTTATTGAAGGGACTGGAAATGTGAACAGGAATGGTTTTGCTATATTAGCAAATATGAATAGTAAATTATATTTAAACACTTTTGTCTGTTAGCTCATTACATCCCTTCTAACACGCCATGTTTAGATCATTAGGGTCTTTTTCTCTCTTCAGCCTACGTGAGAAGAAAGAGAATAAAATAAAAAGAGACCTGTTTACCAGCCATATATGCTCCTCAGTTTTGCTTTATAGGATGAGAAATACATTTGCTGTTTCCAGAGCTCCCGCCATTCAGTTCCTGGGAAATTATTACTTTGCAACACATCCTGGCAGGAGGTAGCTTCTGGTGGGGAGAGAATGAGAAAAAGCGTGAAGTGTTTTTCCCCCTTATAAATAGCACAAATTTTCAATGCAGGCATTTTGGCTTCATTTATTAATACAATAGCAACTAGCATGAAAGAGCACATGAAACCACGGCTCCCTCTAAGCTACACAGGAGTCCTCCAATTGTTTTGCTGCCAGTGGGAGGCGGCGCTTTTTCTGTGGCTAGAGATTTCCCTGGAGTCCTGCACAGATTGCCTGTCTCTCACTTTTGAAAATGTGATAGTAAAATAGCGCCCCCCAGTGACAGGACTGTAGGAGGAGGACTCAGCTTTAGAAGGAACAAGGCATGAGAGACTTGGACAATGGAGCTAGAACATTAACCCCCCTCTTTTATGAATTCTTTTATGAATGCATAGCGCGGGTTTTAGCGCCGGCAGTGGCGGTAACTGCACCGACGCTTATAGAATTCCTAAGAGCGTCGGAGCAGTTACCGCCACTGCCAGCACTAAAACCCATGCTATTCATTCGTAAAAGAGGTGGGGAGGTAAAATAGCTATGTAGCATGATTCTGGTTATTGTGTGAAGCAGTTGACCTTTTTATATGGAAGATCTGGACAATGGAGGTGGAACATTGCATGATTCTGGTTATTGTGTGAAGCGGTTGACCTTTTTATATGGAAGATCTGGACAATGGAGGTGGAACATTGCATGATTCTGGTTATTGTGTGAAGCGGTTGACCTTTTTATATGGAAGATCTGGACAATGGAGTGGAACATTGCATGATTCTGGTTATTGTGTGAAGCGGTTGACCTTTTTATATGGAAGATCTGGACAATGGTGGTGGAACATTGCATGATTCTGGTTATTGTGTGAAGCGGTTGACCTTTTTATATGGAAGCTCTGGACAATGGAGGTGGAACATTGCATGATTCTGGTTATTGTGTGAAGCGATTGACCTTTTTATATGGAAGATCTGGACAATGGTGGTGGAACATTGCATGATTCTGGTTATTGTGTGAAGCGGTTGACCTTTTTATATGGAAGATCTGGACAATGGTGGTGGAACATTGCATGATTCTGGTTATTGTGTGAAGCGGTTGACCTTTTTATATGGAAGATCTGGACAATGGAGGTGGAACATTGCATGATTCTGGTTATTGTGTGAAGCGGTTGACCTTTTTATATGGAAGATCTGGACAATGGAGGTGGAACATTGCATGATTCTGGTTATTGTGTGAAGCGTTGACCTTTTTATATGGAAGATCTGGACAATGGAGGTGGAACTTTGCATGATTCTGGTTATTGTGTGAAGCGGTTGACCTTTTTATATGGAAGATCTGGACAACGGAGGAGGAACATTGCATGATTCTGGTTATTGCCGTGTCAAGTGATTGACCTTATAACAAGGAATGCGGCCACTCGTTACATCCCCTCTCTCTTACGACTGTTTATAGAAATAGTTATAGAGGCTTCTTGACCTGCCTTCTGAACGTCTACATTTCAGTCTTGGAAGTTCTCATCTGGTATTTCGCACGATTTTCCAAGTTCTAGGACCGCTGTCCTTTTCACGACATTAGGGTTTTCTCAGGATATCCTTCAGCTATCCATGTGTGTGAGAAAATGAAACTTGCTGAGAATTTAAAACAAGTGCAATTCCTCTAATCCTAGCAATTAGGTATTTTTGGGGAAAGAATGTTTTCTTTATATTAATTATCGAGGCTGTTCTTAGAATAATAAAATACATTTCTGATGTCATGACAATATTTATGATGGGACCTCTCCAACCCATAAGTTTTAAATTAGCAATGGAACTTGCCATATTACTGTCATATGCTAGTAATCAGTAGCATGTGATTTGGCAGATACATGGATAATTGCATGATTTGGGATGTCTGAGATGCTATTGGCATGCATTTTAAGTGAATCAACTCAGAAAAGATTCCGATAGTGGTTGATTAGCCAAATTGCCAGCACCTGTTCACTTTTACTGCAAACCTGGTTGCATTTTCCAACGATGCTCCGTACTTAATGCATTCAGTTCCCTGTTTAAAACAAATGACCTGAGGGGGCGATTACATAGCAAGTCTATTTTATGGCATCGTGTCTCTACAATGCAGCGGAGAGCTTGGCGTTGTCTCATATATTTTGGAACAAAAACCCAAGCCATAGTCGTTTTAATTGACTGGTAATAATGAACATGTTTCTGGTATTCTGTTCATAGGGGAGTTAGTTAGATGACAACAAATTAATAGATTTTGTGGTGTAAAAGATCTGTATATGAGATTTCCGTCCGTCACAGCTGGTTTCACTGGGTGGCGGAAGAGGCAACAGCTGCCATAGGATGAACTTGAATGATGCAAAGTGATGTAGAGGTCTTTCTAGATTTTGGAGAGTTCATTCAGTCTTCATTCAAGAATGGTAGCAGGGCCACAGCATAACTTCGGGCTCCGTTTACGAAGCCGCGTTAGCGTTTTAACGCACGTAATAGCGCATGCTAATTTGCCGGCCGCGCAGGCCGCTACCGCCTTCTCTTGAGCAGGTGGTACTTTTCGGCTAGCGCGGGGGTTAGCGCACACTAAAAAGGTGCTTGTGATAAAGCCGCTAACACGACTTCATAAAAGGAGCCCTTAGAAGGGAGTTGAGAACTAATGGTAAAGATTAATATATTTTTTTTCTTTTGCCCTTGGTTATACACTGTCGATATATTGTGGATCAGCTATTCTATGAGGTAAACCTAGATATATTTCTTTGATTACATGTTTATAATTTTATCATTTATGACACTTTTCTAAGATTTTTGAGGTTGATTTTATAATAAGAACCGAAAGTTAAGAAACCAAATACACTTCTCCCTCCGGATTCGCGGGGGATAGGGGCAGAGCCGGACCGCGAATGGCGAAAAACCGTAAATATCCGGCTCTGACCCACCCCCGCCTCCCTCCCGCCTTCCCGGCCTTACCTGGTGGTCTAGCAGGCTTTCGGGGCAGGAGCGATCTTCCTACGCTCCTGCCCCGTGCAGATAGCCATGAGGAAATGGCTGCTGTGAGTTCTTTAGTCTCTCGAGACTACGACGGGAACTCCCTACAGCTATTTCCTAATGGCGATCTGCACGGGGCAGGAGCGTAGGAAGATCGCTCCTGCCCCGAAAGCCCGCTAGACCACCAGGTAAGGCCGGGATGCCGGGGGGAAGACTTAACGATGGGTTTTTTTTTTTTCTTTTTTCCCCTCCCCCAAAAATCGCGACTATGTGAAATTGTGATTACCGAAACCGCGAATGGGGAGGGGGAAGTGTAGGCACCTACTCGGGTATAATTTTACGAGGGGGTGTTGAAAAGGTCTAAGCCCAACCAACCAACTTTCTAAATTCTGAGCGTTATTGTGCCACTGTAGCTGAAAAGAATGTTATTTCGTTAAGTCAATTTGCCGAAACAAAATTCTGGTGTGTTTTTTTTTTTTTTTACATTGTTTCAGATCATTGATTGAATCATATCTGCGTCATTCTCTTGGTTGGGCTGAGAACTTTTCAGCACCCCCCCTCCTATGCAATAACAGTGAGCCGAGCATAGGACAATCAAGCCATTGTGACATCACTGATGAGGTTGGCTGTTATTGGTGGAATGAGGCATTATGACATCACAATCTCAGCTCTGGTTACCAGAGACGGAAAGTCTTCACAGTATGAGGGGCTGCTGAAAAGTCCTCAGCCAACCCAGAAGGGAATGATGTGGATATGGTGCAATCAATGATCTGAAACAATGTCGGAACATAGAATTTCATTTCTACAAATTGGCACTTAATGAAATAAGATAAAACTCATTAGTTTAGGAAGTTGGTTGATTGGGCTGAGAACTTTTCAGCACCCTCTCATATAAAAGTAGATAGGCAAGGGTGGACATACGGAATACGTTGGTAAGATGTTGAACTACAATGGTTTTAGAAAATGTGACATAAAAGGGCTAAGACAATTGGGTAGGAGTTCAAATTGAAGTTCAACACGGTCAAAGTGGACTTTGGGTGTGGTCTGGATCTTAAGCTTAAGAGGGGCCGGAAACTTTACACGTCAAAGGCACCAGTTCACTTACCTCCAGATTCTATGTAGTCCATATTGGCGGGCCTAGTCGATGTAGGCACCAAACACTCGTTTAATAGAGTTAGGGCTAGATTCACTAAGCAAACCGATCGTGTGCCGATCGGTTTGCGACCCCTTTGCGACCCGATTTCCCTCCAACCCGATTCACTAACCTCATGGCCGATCCGATTCCGATCTGTGCATGCAAATGAGGTGAAGCGGCATGCAAAGTAGGAAGGGCCGCGATTCACTAACAGAAAGCAGGTACAGTGACTGGGCTGGCCGATCCAAAAACAAGCGACTGCTCAGGACCAGTCGCTTGTGTAAAAACCATGCTCTCTGTCTCAATTCTCCTGCTCTGTCCCAATTCTCCTGCTCTGGCCCAATTCTCCTGCTCTGGCCACCCTGCTCTCTGTCCCGATCTCCTGCTCCTGTCTGCCCCGATCTCCTGCTCCTGTCTGCCTCGATCTCCTGCTCCTCTCTGTCCCGATCTCCTGCTCCTGTCTGCCCTGATCTCCTGCTCCTCTCTGTCCCGATCTCCTGCTCCTGTCTGCCCCGATCTCCTGCTCTGGCCCCAAATCTCTGCTGCCACAGCGACTCTCCTGCCCTTCCCCGCAGTACGAGCCCGTGGTTTTAACCCGCAGGTTTAAAAGCAGGTTAAAACCACCGGCTCGCGAAAAAGGGTTTTTTTTTGTTTTTTTTAAAATGATTTTTTGCTGCTCTGCAGGGCATGGAGGGCCTGCGCATGCGTGGGGATCGTTAGAGAGCGATACCGGCAGTCGGTTGGGGGCGTGATTCCAATCGCCAGTGGCGTACTAAGGGGGGGGTGGGGGGGGAAGTCCGCCCCAGGTGCAGCCTTAGGGGGGGGATGCACAGCCGGCCAGGTCCGGAAAACTGTACCGGGCCAATCAGCCTTCCTCTCCCCGACGTCAATTCTGCCGTCGGAG
Organism: Geotrypetes seraphini; assembly: GCF_902459505.1. Taxonomy (NCBI): domain Eukaryota; kingdom Metazoa; phylum Chordata; class Amphibia; order Gymnophiona; family Dermophiidae; genus Geotrypetes; species Geotrypetes seraphini. Next base: position 173,254,020 of record NC_047091.1, on the reverse strand, counting down.
AGGAAGTTTGGGCCAGCCAATCACTGCCTAGCTGGGCGGAACTTCCTCTCCGACGGCAGAATTGACGTCGGGGAGAGGAAGGCTGGTCGGCCTGACACAGGGAAGACGAGCTTGGGGTGGCGGCGGCTTTAGAAGGTGTCACTGAAAAAAAAAAGGAGGCCAGAACTGGGTCACTGAAGGCAGCATGTTTACTTCATTCATGCTGCCGGTGGCCTGAAGAGTTGCAGCAGTGCTGCTGGGAAGAAAAATGAGCAAGCACCGGATCCTGCCGGGGGGGGGGGGGGGAAGAGGAATAGCATGGGGAGGGTAAGAGAGATGCTGGAACGCGGGGATGGGGAGAAAAGATGCCAGACATCCAAGGGAAGCAAGGGAAGGGGCTGATAGAGATGCCAGACCAGGGGAGGGAGGGAGGAAAGGAAAAAGATGTCAGACCACGGGAGGGAGGAAGGAAAGGGGGGAAGAAAGATTGGATGCACAGTCAGAAGAAGAAAGTGCAACCAGAGACTCATGAAATCACCAGACAACAAGGTAGAAAAAATGATTTTATTTTAAATTTAGTGATCAAAATGTGTCTGAATTTATATCTGCTCTCTTTATTTTGCACTATGGCCCCCCTTTTACTAAACCACAATAGCGGTTTTTAGCGCAGGGAGCCTATGAGCATCGAAAGCAGCCCCGGTCATGCGCTAAAAACTGCTATTGTGCTTTAGTAAAAAGGGAGGGGGGTATTTGTCTATTTTTGTATGGTTGTTACTGAGGTGACAGTGCATGGTTTTCTGTTAGGATTGACTATGTAGGATTGATCTGTACTTGTCTGGCTTGTTTAGTTTTACAATGGGTGTATTGATGTTGTACTGTTCACTGCAGTATGTAAGATGCTGCCTTTTCCTAGGTGCTCATGTGTGACATGTGGCTTGTTACTAAAAATCATGTTTTTTGTACAGATGGGGGGTGCCAAAAAATGATGGGCCCCAGGTGTCACATATGCTAGGTATGCCACTGCCAATCGCTCTCATTTGCATGAGGGCGATTTGTGAATCAGCCCCCTGGACACAGATCTGATCCGTGTCCTTAGCGAATCAGCATGATAACTGACAATTAGCACCTCACAATTGACGTTAATTTAACTTTGGATGTTAGGTGCCTACCACAAACTAGGCATGGTTAGGGGATAGATCAAGGGCATGTTTTGCACGTAGGCATCTTTTTTGGACTTCGGTACCTAACTTAGGTACACATATTTAGGCCAAAAAGACCCTGGCATAAATAGGGTACGCTTAAAATTAAGATGCCTAAAGCTGCATAGGAAGCATTAAGCGTGATTCTATATAGTGTGCCATTTATAGAATTGTGGTTAATGCAATGGCTTAGTAAAGATAGGAGGTGCCCTGGACAATGATACTCCCCCTGCACCCCCTCCTTCCACGCCCCCCCCCCCATGCCACACTTGCGCCCTCCCTCCCGTACTTCATAAACTTCGCCGGCATGAGTGGCTTCTGCAGCATGCTTCTCGCGCCGGCATTGGATTTCCTGCTGACGTCACTTCCTGGCCCTGTGACACGGAAGTGATTCAGAGGGGAACCAGGCTGGGGCGAGCAAAAGGCAGAAACCGCTTGCGATAGCGAAGATAAGATGGAGATACGGGTTTCAATATGTTCAATAAGGCTATTCTTATGATTCTATTCCCCTTCCATCCTACCTCCTTCAAAGAAGATGAAGACCACTTCAAATCAGTCCTCCCTCCCTTCCATCCCTGGAAGACCAATCTACCTTCCGTCCCTACCCACTTGGCACAAAATAAAGACCTCCTTTCTGATCCTCCTTCCTCCCACTCTGATGAGGCAAGATCCCCGCCCTCCCAGCACTTTTCCAGGTGGGGGAGGGATGGTGCGAGAGTGGCGTGGTGTGGCAGGTCGGGGCAGAGAGGTGCCAGAGCCCCCACCGACAGCGCCTGGGGCAATCTGCACCTTGCACCCCACTTACCATGCCACTGGGTTAGCACCATACTAGTTGGCTCTTACTGGCTCATGAATCTGATGGTGTGTATTAACCTTGAAGATGACTAAGACCCCTTCTTCAGTCATCAGAAATAGCATGTCTTGTGCTCACTCTACAATAGGGATGGCCATATGAACATAAGAATAGCGTTACTGGGTCAGACCAAAGGTCCATCAAGCCCATTAGCAAGTTCTCACGGTGGCCAATCCAGGTCAATAGTACCTGGCCAAAACCCAAGGAGTAGCAATATTCCAGCATCTCAAAGAATAGCAAGATTCCGGAACCCCAATGAGAGCAATATTCCAGAGCTGAGATTGTGATGTCATAATGCCTCATTCCACAGTGCCTCAGAGCCAACCTCATCACTGATGTTACAATGGCTTAATTGTCCTATACTTGGCTCATGTAAGAACATAGGAAGAGATGTTATATGTTAGAGAAAAGCCAGGTTTTCAGTTGTTTTCGGAATAGTTGGAGGGAGCCCAGGTTCCGCAGCGGGATAGTGAGATCGTTCCAAAGGACCGTGATTTTGGAGAGGAGGGATCTTCCCAGTTTTCCTGCTTGGAGGATGCCATGTAGAGAGGGGACGGATAGTTTATGTCTGTGGGCTGATCTGGTGGTAGCAGGCATCAGGGCGAGGAAGAATAGGGGGATTAGGGGCGGAAGGATGCCGTGAATGATCTTGAACGCCAGGCAGGAGCATTTGAAATGAATTCTGGAAAGTACTGGGAGCCAGTGAAGATTGGTAAGTAGTGGGGAGACGTGATCAAATTTGCGTTTAGCAAAAATCAGCTTGGCTGCAGTATTCTGGATAAGCTGGAGTCTGCGAAGACTTTTTTTTGTTAGGCATAGATAAATGGCATTACAGTAATCGAGTTTGGATAGGATGATGGATTGTACAAGGACGGTGAAATGTTTTTGGTGAAAATAGGATCTAACCAAAGGTGTAGCAATATTCCATGCTATTGATACAGGGCAGAATGCTTCACTTAATAAAAAAAAAAAACCCTAGAGGAAATTCCTAATAGTACACTCAATTAATTCCTCAAGATAAATCTGGAGAAGCAGGATAGTTGATAGCATTAGACACATTTATTCCATGGACTGTGAATTCATGAGTCAAGCTAAAATACTTATGAAACAGTTCCGTACTAGATAGTAACCTGAATGGGTCATCCAGCAAGCCTATCATAGAGCTTTGTACACCAATCCGAGTCTTCTCCTGCAATCTCAACAGCCCGGTATGGACAAACAAGTCTATAGAAACATAGAAACATAGAAGATGACGGCAGAAAAGGGCTACAGCCCATCAAGTCTGCCCACTCTGCTTACCCACCCCCTGTCTATGCCCTAATGACCCAATTTCCTTATCTTGACCCTCGTAGGGATCCCACATGGGTATCTCATTTATTCTTAAAGTCTGGCACGCTGTCTGCCTCGATCACCTGCACTGGAAGCTTGTTCCAATGATCAACCACTCTCTCTGTCAAGAAATACTTTCTGGTGTCACCATGAAATTTTCCGCCCCTGAGTTTGAGCGGGTGCCCTCTTGTGGCTGAGGGGCCCTTGAGTAAGAAAATATCATCTTCTACTTCGACACGTCCCGTGAGGTACTTAAATGTTTCAATCATGTCTCCCCTCTCCCTACGTTCCTCAAGAGTGTAGACCTGCAATTTGTTCAGTCTCTCTTCATACGAGAGACCCTTGAGCCCCGAGATCATCCTGGTGGCCGTTCGCTGAACTGATTCAATTCTGCGCACATCTTTACTGTCATGTGGCCTCCAGAATTGCACACAGTACTCCAGATGAGGTCTCACCATGGCCCTGTACAACAGCATTATGACTTCAGGCTTTCGGCTGACGAAACTTCTATTGATACAACCCAATATCTGCCTTGCCTTAGATGAAACCTTCTCCACTTGATTGGCAGTTTTCATGTCTGCACTGATGATTACTCCTAAATCTCGTTCTGCTGAAGTCCTAGTTAAAGTTTCTCCGTTCAAGAAGTACGTCCTGCATGGATTTCCGCTTCCGAGGTGCATGACCTTACATTTCTTAGCATTGAAGCCTAGCTGCCAGGTTGAGGACCAACTTTCCAATGTAAGCAGGTCCTGCACCATATAATTCTGTAAACTGCATTCACTTACTATATTACATAGTTTGGCGTCATTGGCGAATAGTGTTATTTTACCTTGAAGCCCTTGAGTCAGATCCCCTATGAATATGTTGAAAAGGAGTGGACCCAGGACTGAGCCCTGCGGCACTTCAATGGTCACCTCCGATGTTTTAGAGAGGGTACCATTAACCACCACCCTCTGAAGTCTGCCACTCAGCCAATCATTGACCCGGCAAGTTAATGTCTCTCCTAACCCCATCAATTCCATCTTGCTTAGCAGCCTGCGGTGTGGGACACTGTCAAAAGCTTTACTGAAGTCCAAGTACACGATGTCCAAAGACTCTCCCAAGTCCAACTTTCTTGTTACCCAGTCAAAGAAGCTGATGAGATTGGATTGGCAGGACCTACCCTTGGTGAATCCATGCTGATTGGGATCCCGAAGATTCCCTTCATTCAAGATCGTGTCCAATTTGCTTTTAATTAGTGTTTCCATGAGTTTGCACACTATTGATGTGAGACTCAACGGTCTATAATTCGCAGCCTCTGCCCTGCAACCCCTCTATATATATCCCCCTTGTAAATCTTCCTCCTCTCTCTTCCTATATTTTTAGCTTTGTAAACCGTGTCAAGCTCCACTCCCGTGGAGATGATGCGGTATATAAACTTAAGGTTTAGTTTAGTTTAGTTTAGTTTTGGCCAGGTACTAGTGACCTGGATTGGCCACTGTGAGAATGAACTACTGGGCTTGATGGACCATTGGTCTGACCAAGTAAAGCTGTTCTTATGATTCTAATCCCCTTCCATCCTACCTTCTTCAAAGAAGATGAAGACCACTTCAATTCAGTCCCCCCTCCCTCCCATCCCTGGAAGACCATGAAGACTCCCTCTAATCTACCTTACTTGCCTACCCACCTGGAACAAGATAAAGACCTCCTTTCTGATCCCCCTTCCTCCCACTCTGATGAGGCAAGATCCCCCGCTCTCAGCACTTTTCCAGGTCCATATCCATTCCTCCCCCACACTCATGATAGGCCCTCCAGGGCCTATATAAAGCTTCTCGTTGTCCAGTTGAGACAATGGAGGCAGAAGCAAACTCCACTTGCTCCTGCCCCTAGTGTCTGTCTCACAAAATTGCTTGCTGTGGCCTAACTTTCTGAATTTATGCAGTTGCTCAGCCGGTTAGCAGACTGAAAATTGCCACTAACATAGTAACATAGTAGATGACAGCAGATAAAGACCCAAATGATCCATCCAGTCTGCCCAAACTGATTAAATTTAAATTTTTTAAAATTTTTTCTTCTTAGCTATTTCTGAGCAAGAATCCAAAGCTCTACCCGGTACTGTGCTTGGGTTTCAACTGCCGAAATCTCCGTTAAAACCTACTCTAACGCATCTACACCCTCCCAGCTATTAAATCCCTCCCCAGCCCATCCTCCACCAAACAGCCATATGCAGACATAGACCGTGCAAGAATGCCCAGTACTGGCCTTAGTTCAATATTTAATATTATTTTCTGATTCTAGATCCTCTGTGTTCATCCCACGCTTCTTTGAACTCAGTCACCGTTTTCCTCTCTACCACCTCTCTCGGGAGCGCATTCCAGGCATCCACTACCCTCTCCATAAAGTAGAATTTCCTAACATTGCCCCTGAATCTACCACCCCTCAACCTCAAATTATGTCCTCTGTTTTTACCATTTTCCTTTCTCTGGAAAATATTTTGTTCTGTTAATACCCTTTAAGTATTTGAACATCTGAATCATATCTCCCCTGTCCCTCCTTTCCTCTAGGGTATACATATTCAGGGCTTCCAGTCTCTCCTCATACGTCTTCTGGCGCAAGCCTCCTATCATTTTCGTCGCCCTCCTCTGGACCGCTTCAAGTCTTCTTATGTCTTTCGCTAGATACGGTCTCCAAAACTGAACACAATACTCCAAGTGGGGCCTTACCAATGACCTGTACACTAATTGACTAAGCTCCCATTCTGCCCTAACTCCACCCCGAACCACCCACAAACTACCTGGTTTTGGCATGGGATATTCGGTGGCAGTTGAATATCCCTGGATAGCCCCGCCCAAGTGATTTAAACATCCAGGAGCCTCTCCTGACCAGTTAAATTGCTTTGAATGTCTACTCCTTAAAATCTAGAATCTATTTTGGTTACAGATCAAAATTTTTTATTTTTTTTTGTATAAATCTTTATTAATTTGTTTCTCTTTTTTTAAAAATTTCTTTATTAAGTTTTCAACTACAATTGTGTAACAAATGATTCACAAATATGGATCATTCAAAACAAGCACAATGGAGCTTAAAGACTTCAATGTACAATTATATTATCCCCACCCTCCCAACTGATATATAATTAAAATAAAACCTTTACGAAACTATTCATGAAATCCCTAAATCAAATTCCAATTCCATTTCCTCCCCCCACCCTCCCTGGATGTGTATGTTTACATGAAATAAAACTCATTTATTCCTCCTTACATAATTCAGCCAATGGCTCCCAAACATCCAGAAAATTCCTGTTGTATGGCCATGCAACGTTCCCTATTTAAGGTGTAACATAGAGATTCCCACCAGAATTTTCAAATATTAACAGTGCAATACAATGAATTTAAACATAAACATTTCACAAAACGCACTTTAAAAACACAAATACTGTAATTCAAAAACAATCATTTTCTCCCCCCTCCTCCCCATAACTAATAAAGTAGAAGTGCATATTTAATTTCAATAATATAGATAAATTAAGTATAGCAAACAATAATATATTCCCCTCCCCCCCACACCCACCCACTCTGGATGTGTAAGGAAATCAAATAAAAGGAAAGATTAAGGCTAGCATTTCCTAAAGAAACTGATAGGCCTTTGGCTGGAACATCTTGTAGGTCGAAGCCCTAGGAGACACTATCGAAACCAGATGTTGACGTGCCAAAAAGTAGGAAAATTAGAGAGAGAGTGGCCAGTGTCTGCTCACAATTACTTTTGATGGTGTGTGAAGACGTTGAAATTGGAGGCAAATATGAAAGAACAGTTGTAGGACGATAGTATTTGAATTGATAGGACCTGACTGAGATATAAAAAGAAAGCTGAAAAGAGCAGCTGGAAATATTTAATATCTGTTTTGATGTTGAACAGAGCCACTGAGTGTTTACTGACTAACTAACCGATGCTTCTGGATCTGCCTTGTAAATGTTTAAATCAGTGTCTCTCAAACCATAGAAACATAGAAGATAACGGCAGAAAAGGGCTACAGCCCATCAAGTCTGCCCACTCTGCTTACCCACCCCCTGTCTATGCCCTAATGACCCAATTTCCTGATCTTGACCCTCGTAGGGATCCCACATGGGTATCCCATTTATTCTTAAAGTCTGGCACGCTGTCTGCCTCCATCACCTGCACTGGAAGCTTGTTCCAATGATCAACCACTCTCTCTGTGAAGAAATACTTTCTGGTGTCTGCAGCAGCCACTCTCTCCTCCTCTCCCTATTGGCTAAGGCTCTTAACATTTGCATCTCCTCTTCCTATAGGCTAAGGCTCTTTACACCTGCATTGTGATGTCATAGAACTTTCTGATTATAGAAACATGATGGCAGATAAAGTCCAAATGACCCATCATAGAATCATAGAAGATGACGGCAGAAAAGGGCTACAGCCCATCAAGTCTGCCCACTCTGCTTACCCACCCCCTGTCTATGCCCTAATGACCCAATTTCCTGATCTTGACCCTCGTAGGGATCCCACATGGGTATCCCATTTATTCTTAAAGTCTGGCACGCTGTCTGCCTCGATCACCTGCACTGGAAGCTTGTTCCAATGATCAACCACTCTCTCTGTGAAGAAATACTTTCTGGTGTCTGCAGCAGCCACTCTCTCCTGCTCTCCCTATTGGCTAAGGCTCTTAATATTTGCATGTCCTCTTCCTATAGGCTAAGGCTCTTTACACCTGCATTGTGATGTCATAGAACTTTCTGATTATAGAAACATAGAAACATGATGGCAGATAAAGTCCAAATGACCCATCATAGAAACATAGAAGATGACGGCAGAAAAGGGCTACAGCCCATCAAGTCTGCCCACTCTGCTTACCCACCCCCTGTCTATGCCCTAATGACCCAATTTCCTTATCTTGACCCTCGTAGGGATCCCACATGGGTATACCATTTATTCTTAAAGTCTGGCACGCTGTCTGCCTCGATCACCTGCACTGGAAGCTTGTTCCAATGATCAACCACTCTCTCTGTGAAGAAATACTTTCTGGTGTCGCCATTAAATTTTCCGTCCCTGAGTTTGAGCGGGTGCCATCTTGTGGCCGAAGGTCCCTTGAGAAAGAAAATATAGGTCCCTTGAGAAAGAAAATAACCGTGCGCCCCCAACGAGATTCTGGGTGAGCCTTGAGAGATTCCAGAATTTTACTTAGCGCCTCTTCTATTACACTGCGCTAGCAGTTTCCAGCGCGGGAATCAATTTTAGACAAGACATACACATTGGGCTCCTTGTACGAAGGCGCGTTAGGGCCTTAACGCGCGGAGCAGCGTGCGCTAAAATGCCCGCGCGTGCTAGCCACTACCGCCTCCTCTTGAGCGGGCGGTAGTTTTTCGGCTAGCGCGCGCTAATCCGGTGCGTGCGCTAAAAACGCTAGCGCACCTTCGTGAAAGGAGCCCTGTTATATTTCAAGTAAGGGAAACGCACCAGTAGTCATACACAAACATATATGTTCACAAGGGTTCACAGTCATTCGCGCGCGGGACAAAGCCGCGCCGACAATTGAGCCCAGGCAATTGGGCGCAAGATTCCAGTGTGCCACCGGAAAAGTTAATTTTTAAGAGCTCTGACAGGGAGGGTGTGTGAGGGGGGAACCCCCAGTTTACTTAATAGTGTTCGCACTGCCGTTGGGGGGGGGGTTGGAACCCCCATTATAGAGGAAACTTAACTTTTTCTCGATTTTTTGGGGAAAAAATTAAGTTTTCTGTATAATGGGGGGGTTCACCCCCCCCCCCTAAAGGCAGCGTAAACAGTATTAAGTAAAGTGGTGGGGTTCCTCCCCACGCCCCCCATCGGAGCTCTTTAAAATTAACTTTTACAGCGGCGCGCCTGAGTCATGCACGCAATTGTCTGTGCCGAAATGTCAGCGCGGCTTTGTCCGGTGCACTTTTGTCCCGTCACCGTTCACAAGATAAGGGAAGGGAAGGAGGCATTGGTAGAAATGATTATTTTTTGAAAAAGGGACAGAATGTGGACTTGTGATTACGTACGTTATGTGGTCGTATGCACTGAAAACGGTCAACAATGTATGATATACCAGCCTCCTATTTGACCACTTGAGGGTTGTCTTGATGGCGTTTGTTATATAATAGAAGGAAAATGTTGAATCTTCATTTGATTAAATAAGAAACATTTCAAAGGCTCGTTGTGAACTAAATATTATATTTAGATGAATGGATATTTATATTTCCGATTAACCCTACTTTGTTTGGATTATTATAAATGTGGGTTGGATTTTGTTTGAACTCCTTTGGTTTTAGCCAGGTACTAGTGATCTGGAGTGGCCTCCGTGAGAACAGGCTACTGGGCTTGATGGACCACTGGTCTGACCCAGTAAGGTTATTCTTATGTTCTTGCGTGAGCCAAGTATAGGACAATCAAGCCATTGTAACATCACTGATGAGGTTGGCTCTGAGGCATTATGACATCACAATCTCAGCTCTGGAATGTTGCTCTCATTGGGGTTCCGGAATCTTGCTATTCTTTGAGATGCTGAAATGTTGCTGCTCTTTAGGTTTTGGTCAGGTACTAGTGACCTAGAACGGGCTACTGAGCTTGATGAACCATTGGTCTGACCCAGTAAGGCTATTCTTATGTTCTTAAATGACCAGCAGAGCTAGGTGCTTTACATGTTGGTTGGGTTAGGACCTAAACGCAGCTTTGAGTGTCCCCACAGAAAGGTGGTATATCAAATCCATTACCCTCATTTACTGAACCTGCTTTGAATCTCTCATTTCTTTCAGAAGTCATTGAACAAGGTGTACAGAGCCATGTCGTTATTTCTAGATGAGCTGGAATTTTTGGATTCAGAATGAGCTTTGCAGCAAAGACCCTTCTAGTGGTCTTTTAGATGTTCAAGCCATTAAACTTTTAAAGCGACTCCTACCTTACCCTAGTGCAGGGATGGGCAATTCCGGTCCTCGAGAGCCGGAGCCAGGTCAGATTTTCAGGACAGCCACAATAAATATGCATGAGATAGATTTGCATCTCAAGGAGGCAGTGCATGCAGATCCATCTCATACATGTTCATTGTGGATATCCTGAAAACCTGACCTGGCTCCTGCTCTCGAGGACAGGAATTGCCTACCCCTGCCCTAGTGTGTTAAGCCCTTCCCTCCCTCTTATTCCTTTTTGTACCTGTAAGTCTATATGTTTTGTCGACCCCTCTATTTTTATCATCTACTTTTATTTTATTTTAATAATATTTGATAATTAGAAACCGTTAAGGTATGTTTTGATAAATGGTATATCAAAGATTAAATAAACTTGGAAACTTGGAAGCTACACCCTTGAACTGAAAGCTGTTGCATAGAAATAAAACAATATTTATTTATTTTTTTTAAAAAAAATTTATACCGTCTAAAACTAAGGGCTCCTTTTACTCAGGTGTGCTAGCGTTTTTAGCGCGCGCTAACCATGCGCTAAATGAAAAATACTAACACCAGCTCTATGGAGGCGTTAGAGTTTAGCGCGTGCGGTATTGTAGCGCACGCTAAAACTGCTAGCGCACCTTAGGGTTCCTTTTACCAAGCAGCGTTAGCGTTTTTAGCGCACGTCGCATTTTAACGCGCGCTAAACCCGAGCTATGTGGCTAGAACTAACACCAGCTCAGTGCTGGTGTTAAGGTCTAGCGCAGGCGGCAATTTAGCGTGCACTATTCCGCACGTTAAAGCCCTAACGCGGCTTAGTATAAGGAGCCCTAAGTGGTTTTCAAAAAGCATACATACAATAAAAAGATAAGAATACATGTGGCAAAAAAAGTTCTTTGTTCCTTACGTCTTCTTAACCCTCCCCCGATAACACATTACAGCTGTTTACCCCTTGATATTACATGAAAGCGCTAACAAAAAAAATGTGTTTTTTAACATCTTAAAATTTAAACGATCGGTACAATGTCGTAAGTATCCTGGTAGCGCATTCCATAATCTCACACCCGCTGTAGAGAACGTTGTGGCCTTCGATAGAGCACAGTGCACTCCCAATTCTGTAGTTGCTATAGTCCGCCTGGTCGATATATTTCCCATAGTGTTTGAAAGCACATAGGGGCAGTCTGATATGAACCTTGATGTACTATAGACATTACTTTGTATCGAACTCTTTGTTTTGACGGCAACTAATGTAATCTTTTTAAAACTGGCGTGATGCGGGCCGACCTAGGTGTGCCCGCGATCGACCTTGCTGTCGAATTCATTAATAATTGCCATGCGTTACCCTTCGAGGTATAGCGAGGTGTACGCATTGTATGCATGAACTAATGAATACACGATAGATTTTTACACATATGTGTGAGACATATTTTGGTGGGAGAAAAATACCTCAGATACCGTGGCAGAGACCAATATTCAGAGTCTTAGCCAAATCCCACCCTGTGTGCTGGTTTCTGATATTGACTGTTAGCGGAAACACGAAGATATACCCCTGAGGAAGCCAGCGCTATGAATGGCGAAACAGTGGCCCCAGTGGGTCTTTAAGAAAAGCGTTTTCTCTACGCTTTTGCAATCAGCATTGAAGTTAATGTTGGTGAACTTTTAAGCAGTCCTAAAATTTTTCTAATTTGATTAAAGTTAAATAAATCAGTAAATAGATGGCTTAATGAATGTACAAGTTTGAGCTCTAAACAAAAATTTGGAAGTTTTTTCTATGACCTATGAAAGATGATTATTGAACTGGATTTGGCAAAGACTTTGAATATTGGCCTTTTGCCACGATGACTGCGGGCCTTTCTCTCTTATCAAAACATTGGCGTCACACTTGGGGCTCCTTTTACAAAGGTGCGCTAGGGCCTTAACGTGCGCAATGGCGCCCATTAAATTCCTGAGCGTGCGAGCCACTACCGCCTCCTGTTTAGCGCACGTAATTTTTTTGCGTGCGCCAAAAACCCTAGCACACGTTCGTAAAAGGAGCCCTTAGAGTTTTATTTCAGTGCGATAATTTTCAGTTCGGAGGTGACACCCTGAGTACCGTATTTTCACGCATATAACGCGCGCGTTATACACGATTTTACAAACCGAGTATAACCATGCGCGTTATATAAATTTTTTTTTTCTCATTGTGATCCGGCATCCCCCCTGCGAACCGGCATCCTCCCCCCCCGCTCACGTCATCCCCCTCCCCCGCGATCCTACATCCCCCCCCGCACCGCAAAGACATCGCTTACCCGATTGGGCACCGGCACCAGCACCAATGCACAGGACGTGCCAGTGCCAGTGCCAGTGCTCGAAGATCCTCCCTCGCCTGGGCTGGGCTGGGCTGGGCTGGGCTGGGCGGTGCGAGGGAGATCCTCCCTCTTCCCTGTGCTGGGCTAGTCTGGGCTTTGAGCATTTGCGCATGCTCAAAACCTTCTGGTCTCGCTCTCTCCGAGATTCTGAATCTGAGAATCTCGGAGAGAGCGAGACCAGAAGGCTTTGAGCATGCGCAAATGCTCAAAGCCCAGCCCAGCCCAAGCGAGGGAGGGTCTTCGGGCACTGGCACGTCCTGTGCATTGGTGCCGGTGCCCAATCGGGTAAGCGATGTCTTTGCGGTGCTGGGGGGATGTAGGATCACGGGGGAGGGGGGGTGACACGAGCGGGGGGGGGGGAGGATGCCGGTTTGCAGGTCAGAAGAGGGAGTAAGCGGGGGTGGCGGGAGGAGGTTATAGCAGCATGCGCGGTATACGCGTGTGCGTGCTATATAGATTTTTTTTTTTACAGCAATGCTTTGTTCCTGCGCGCTATACGCGTATGCGCGTTATATGCGTGAAAATACGGTAGACCTGAGTGAATCTTGCCGTATTTGTATGGCTGTCTCTTAAAAGCTCCCCTGTGACATCCTTCCCGCTAGTTTTTGACAGGACTAATCTGGCCACTTTCATGTATGCTTTGGTGGAGTTCCTGGTGGACCCACAAAACGCTTGTTAAAAGCTTACAGATGGTCCAAAATGCCGGCATATGCGTGCTCTCTTGTTGCTGTCACTGGGAATATGAATTTTCTAATCTAAGGGGGCTGCACTGGTGAACAGCAGAGTGTGTTTCGAAGTGCCATGAACATAAGAACATAAGAAATGCCTTCACCGAATCAGACCTTAGGTCCATCTAGTCCGGCGACCCGCACACGCGGAGGCCAAGCTAGGTGCTCCCTGATGAAGACCCTGTTTACCCGTATCCCTCAATGCTTAGTTTTAAGATGCTGCATGGACAATGATTGGCAATTTGCCAAAAGTACGCATGAACAAAGGTGCGCGCACAGATTTTTACGCATAAGGACATAAGCAGTGCCTCTGCTGGGACAGACCAGAGGTCCATCGTGCCTAGCAGTCCGCTCACACGGCGGCCCATCAGGTTCAGGACCTGTATGTTAATCCTCTAGCTATACCCTTCTATCCCCTTTTCCTTCAGGAAATCATCTAATCCCTTCTTGAAACCCAATAGCGTACTCTGTCCTCTCACATCCTCTGGAAGCGCATTCCAGGTGTCCACCACCCTTTGGGTGAAGAAGAACTTCCTAGCATTGGTTCTGAATCTGACCTCTCTAAACTTTTCCGAATGCCCTCTCGTTCTTGTAGTTTTCGAAAGTTTGAAGAATCTGTCCCTCCCAACCCTCTCCATGCCCCTCATGATCTTGTAAGTCTCTATCATGTCTCCTCTAAGTCTCCGTTTTTCTAGGGAAAAGAGCCCTAGCTTCTCCAATCTTTCAGCGTATGAAAGGTTTTCCATACCTTTTATCAAGCGCGTTGCTCTTTCCTGAACTCTCTTGAGCATCACCATATCCTTCTTAATGTACGGCGACCAATATTAGACGCAGTACTCCAGATGCGGGCACACCATCGCCCGACACAATGGCAGGATAATGTCCTTCATTCTGGTTGTAATACCTTTCTTGATAATACCTAGCATTCTGTTCTTTACAAAACAGTGTGTCCATTGGATCTTAATCAGAGAGTGGAGTGGCGAGCATTTTTTCAAGGTGAAAATCATTTACAATGCCGTACCTTCTCAAGTACTTTACCATAGATGGAGCATGCTGAGTGTATTCACGGATACAAATGCAAGATGTACGCAGAGTCGGAAAGCCCAGATTCAGGGGAGCAGAGCATCCTTCAGTTCACTTTGCTCCTGTATAAAATGAGCCACATTCTTACCCTAGTGAGAAACGGCAACTTAGGTGTTAGTATTGACCAAACAACACTCGTTATATAGCAATGCTAGTGAGAATGCACACTAATGGGAGGAATAGACCTTAGACACCTTTAAAGCAACAACACCTCTTCAGATTAAGCACATAAGAACATAAGAATAGCCTTACTGGGTCAAGCCCAGTAGCCCGTTCTCACGGTGGCCAAACCAGGTCCCTAGTACCTGTCCAAAACCCAAGGTGTAGCAATATTCCAGCATCTCAAAGAATAGCAAGATTCCGGAACCCCAATGAGAGCAACATTCCAGAGCTGAGATTGTGATGTCATAATGCCTCATTCCACAGTGCCTCAGAGCCAACCTCATCAATGGCTTAATTGTCCTATACTTGGCTCACGTAAGAATATCCATACTGAGTCAAGCCCAGTAGCCCGTTCTCACGGTGGCCAATCCAGGTCAAGTTTCAAGTTTCAAGTTTATTAAAATTTTTGATTAATCGCTTAATCTTGCTTCAAAGCGATGTACATACATAAAAGAAAATATTTAAATTACAACTATAAGATAAAATTACATTTTTAAAATTAACAATAAAACATTAATTAATATATAACCATTAAATAAAAACAAACATGAACGAAGGGAAAAAGGGGATTGAAATACAATTTATAATAGAAAAGTAGGTAGGGAAAAACATAAGGATGGGAGTTCAAAGAATTGTCGAAAGCAGCATTATTAAATTCAAGGAAAGAACTTGTTAATCAAATGCATCTTTAAAAAGAAATGTTTTTAAGTTAATTTTAAATTTCTCAATATCATTTTCTTTCCTTAAATATATTGGCAGAGAATTCCAAATTTGTGGAGCAGTAACAGAGAAGATAAATTGTCTTCTAGTGTTAATGATTTTGAGAGATGGAATTGTTAATAAATGCTGTTCGTTGGATCGTAATGTTCTATTTATAGAGTAGGGAATTAGTGTATTAAAAATAAATGCAGGTGTTTTAAAAAACATTGCTTTAAAAGTGAGTAGGTCCCTAGTACTGGCCAAAACCCAAGCAGTAGCAACATTCCATGCTACCGATCCAGGGCAAGCAGTGGCTTCCCCTATGTCTTAATAACAGACTATGGACTTTTCCTCCAGGAACTTGTCCAAACCTTTCTTAAAACCAGCTACGCTCTCCGCTCTTAGCACAACCTCTGGCAACGCGTTCCAGAGCTTAACTATTCTCCGAGTGAAAAAAAAATGTCCGCCTATTGGTTTTAAAAGTATTTCCCTGTAACTTCATCGAGTGTCCCCTAGTCTTTGTCATTTTTGACGGAGTGAGAAATCGATCCACTGGGACCTGTTTAACTCCATTTAGCCCTCATAAAACTCCCTGGGGCGGTGCAGCCCTGTGTATTTACATGCTTAACAACGTCTATGCTAAATTTCTTAATAATGAAAATAGCGCCTATATTTAAATCACGGCACCTATCTCAATGTGAAGCAAAGAGAAGGGTGCCATTTTTTGAAAGCAGTTTATAATGAAGCATTACAGCACATCCCCTGATGAAGCCTCTTGTATGAAGGTGAAACGGAGGCCCCCTAGGGAATGAGATTTCAGCGATGGCGTCTCGTGTGGCGTTACTCTCTGCTTCGTATTTGAGATAAGTGCTGTTATTTAAATATAGGCTGGCTGTCTTCATACGGGGGAAGGGAAGGGGTGCATGCACGTTGTAGTGGGGGGTGGGGAAAGGAGTGGGGAGGGTGGAGAGGAGGTTGGGAGCTGGCGCCCCCACCAAGACGCCGCCCAGGGCGGACCACCCCCGTCCTCCCTTACTAAACCACTGGGCGGAGAATAGGCGTGGTACGACTTAAGTATTTGGATGCCTGCTGACACCTGTCAAGTTAGGTGCTGGTAGGCGTGATTCTATGAATGGCACCTAGCGGTTGATTGACAACTGTGCCGAGTGGCGACGTTTTTAGAATCAGGCCCGTTCCATTTTGAAAATGGCCACCTTCACTACCGGATTTTTATGCGGGTTCTGCCAAAATGTCCAAACGTGGGGCTCCTTTTACTAAGGTGCGCTAGCGTTTTTTAGCGCACGCTAAAACCGCGCTCTGCTTCTAGAACTAACGCCAGCTCAATGCTGGCCTTAACCCTTTCAGGACCATAAGGATCGTAGGCCAATTTTTGTGGTTTTGACAACATTTTTATGGTAAAAAGGGCTTGCAGATGCCAAAAAATTGATTTTTTTTTTGTGAAATATCATTATTTTTATTTAAAAAAATCACACTTCTGGCTTATGGACAGTGTGGCAAGTGAATCTTCTCGTCAATCTGGCAACGACGCTAATGAATGAATGTCGGAACCAGTTTGTTTACATAAAGGCAGTATCCTATGGAATCCGTACATATCAAATTTAGAACTGTAGACTATCCCAATCAAAATTTATAGGATTTTAAAGTTATGGGACAAATAGGTCCCTTGGTCCTGAAAGGGTTAAGGTCTAGCGCGCATGGCGATTTAGCGCGCGCCCTCCGCGCGTTAAGGCCCTAACGCACCTCTGTAAATGGAGCTCTTGGATTTGGACGGCACATCGAAAATGCCCCCTCTGTGTGTACCGTGTTTCCCCGAAAAGAAGGTCTTATTTTCGGGGGAAACAATGCCCAGTCACAAACCCACAGCATCTTTCCATCCTTCCCCCCCCCACCCCCCCAACGCAGCTGAACCCCCGCCGACCCTTCCAGCTCTCCCTCCCCACGTCGACCTCGAGACCGACCTACCATTAACGTCTTCCAAAAGGCACCATCGTGGCAGGAATCTAAATGGGCTGCTTTGGGCCTTCTACCGCTGGGGCATTGCTGATGACATCATAGAAACATACACTTTCACTACATCACTTTGCTTTTCACAAACGGGTTTCCAATCAGCAGGCCACACTTTAAATACACTGTACAGTGTATTTAAAGTGTGGCCTGCTGATTGGAAACCCGTCGCCAGTAGCTAATTTGTCTGTGTGCAGTATGGAGTGCGTTGTGCCGGTAAGTCGGAGAGCGAATGTTTGGTGCAGGTAATTGTGATTATTGAGAAAATAGAGACAGTAGTGGTAACTGAAGGATTCAGTGTTAATGTTGGTTGTTTTATATTTATAGTACCCCTCCTGAAGAAGCCAGTTGGCGAAACCTAGGTTGGGGGGGTCGACAGTGTATGTACAATGTATGCAGTCGTATGAATAAAGGAGGAGCCCGGAGCAGTTATATCGATTACCCACACCATTCAAAGCTAAGTTGGTTATTTCATTTGATGTTATTTAGCCGTTGTATGGTGGGTGAGACTGTGAACAACGATGATGGTCTCTCAAATCAGCTGCTCCGTGATTTTTTCACTGGGACCTCAGCTGTGGGTCTGAGTGTTCACTAAATACTTCAGTTACTTCTTGATTGATAATGACATTGTTTGTGAAAAGCAAAGTGATTTAGTGAAAGTGTTTATTTGTATCATATCACTTTGGATAAGTAAATTCCCTTGAGGTACAAGATATTATCATAGAAACATAGAAAATGACGGCAGAAAAGGGCACGGCCCATCTAGTCTGCCCACACTAATGGCCCACCCCCCTAACTACCTCCTTGAAGAGATCCCACATGCCAATCCCATCTTTTCTTAAAATCTGGCACGCTGCTGCCTCAATTACCTGTTGTGGAAGATTATTCCAGCGGTCAACCACTCTTTCGGCGAAGAAATATTTTCTGGTGTCGCCATGAAATTTCCCACCCCTGATTTTCAACGGATGCCCTCTTGTTGCCGTGGGTCGTTTAAGGAAAAAGAGATCCTCTTCCACCTCGATACGGCCCGTGACATATTTGAACGTCTCGATCATGTCTCCCCTCTCTCTGCGTTCCTCGAGTGAGTACAGCTGCAACTTACCCAGTCGTTCCTCATACGGGAGCTCCTTGAGTCCTGAGACCATCCTGGTGGCCATTCGACTCAACCGACTCAACTCATCAGTGATGCGGCAGAGAAATGCCCCGGCGAGAGAAGGCATGAAGCAGCACGTTTAGATTGCTGCCGTGACGCTACCGTTTGGAAGAAGGTAATGGTACGTCAGTCTCACGGTCGGTGGGGGGAGGGAGAGATGGACAGGTCAGCGGGGGGAGGGTGCACGGTGGGGGAAGCGCTGCTGCCTGCGAAACCAGCGCTTCAACTAGGGCTTATTTTCGGGAAAACACGGTATCAGTTGATACCAGCATATAGGCCCCCTTTTATGGAGCCGCGGTAGGCTTTTTTTTTATCGCTGGCCGCGGCTGTATTAGCTCCAATGCTCACAGGAATTCTATGGTGATAAAAAAGCCTACCGTGGCTTTATAAAGGGGGGTGGGATATTTCTTTCCAGTTTTACCCAAATTAAAAACCTTTCCTTCTTTCCAGTGTGTGATCCAATTCAGTTTATGTGACAATTTTCCAAGTAAAGAAATCAACAATGGCTTTCTCTTCTGGTTTAAAAGACTTTCTCTATTAATTGTCCCCCAGCAGGATCAAAATGAGAAACCTAAAATGTATGAAACAGACTAAGAATTTCATTCTTAGAACAAAATAACGTGCTATTATTTTAACTGCCAACACGAGATTGTTCAGGCTAGATATTAACTGTGGTCCTTAATAGAGCCGGCTCCCTGAAAACTAAAAACCCATCATCCATGGAACTGTTTGGTTTTATCGGAAGCACTCAATTTCTTATTGCAAAATGGATTGCCTTTGTTTTTAAATAATAATAGCAACCTGCTATTATATGGAATCAGATTACGCTGCTGCCGAGAAAACAGCGTGTGCCCTATCGAGAAGGGTAAACGCGGAATCCAAGGATCGAAATAATTGAAGCCGTATCAAAGTTCCCTTTAAAAGTGAAGATGAATTGTAATAATAATAATAACAGTGTATATACCGCAGCACCGTGAAGTTCTATGCGGTTTACAATGATTAAAAAAATGCTACAAATTGAGTAGAACTTACATAGTTGGCAACTAACAGTTAATGAGATCAGTTGTGGGAGGGATTGTGCAGATCAGCTACCTAGGTACTTCAAGAATTTAGGTGTTTCCTAAATTCTCCATAGTTATTTGCATGCATAAGTAATTTTTCCAGGTCTTTGCCACATAATGTTGTTTGATAAGAGAGAAGATGTGGATGGTGTCTTCTAAATTTACATCCTCAAACCCAGGGGGAGGGAACTCCGGTCCTCGAGAGCCGTATTCCAGTTGGGTTTTCAGGATTTCCCCAATGAATATGCATTGAAAGCAGTGCATGCAAATAGATCTCATGCATATTCATTGGGGAAATCCTGAAAACCTGACTGGAATACAGCTGTCGAGGACCGGAGTTCCCTACCCCTGCTCTAACCGGTGGGGAAACGAACTTCAGGTGTGAGCGTCTCTTAGGTCTATTGGTTGAGAAGGAGAAGAGGTCAGTTATATATTTAGGGGCGAAACCGGATCGTACCTTAAAGCAAAAACATCTCAGCTTAAACTTCGCAAGTGCCTCCATCGGCAACCAGTGCAGGAGTCGGTAAGAAGGGGTTATGTGATCGGACTTCTTCAACCCGAAAATCAACCTGACCGCCGCATTCTGCGCCAGTTGTGGTCTCTGCATGTTCTTCTGGGAAATTGCCAGATGGGCGATATTACAGTAATCGAGATGGCTTAGTATAAGGGATTGTACCAGAATTCTGAATGATGAAGCGTCAAAGTATGCTCTAATGCAGTGGTTCCCAACCCTGTCCTGGAGGAACACCAGGCCAATTGGGTTTTCAGGCTAGCCCTAATGAATATGCATGAAGCAAATTTGCATGCCTATCACTTCCATCATATGCAAATCTCTCTCATGCATATTCATTAGGGCTAGCCTGAAAACCCGATTGGCTTGGTGTTCCTCCAGGACAGGGTTGGGAATCACTGCTCTAATGCACTGTTCTTCAACCGCCTTTGAGGTTCCGTTCGTACTGTCAGCATTTCGCAGACATTTCTCAGTGGTGGAAAATAACGATCAAAGACAACGGCTGCTTTGCTTAGCAAGGAGGACATTTACATCTATAAAACAAATATGAACGAATGTTAAAAATCCTATTACCCCCCTCCCCTCCCATTTACAAAACTGCAGCAGTGGTTTTTAGCGGAGTCGATACAGGAGATCACCCGAGAGCGACTTAAAGGGGGGGGTCCTTTTATCAAGCCGCGCTAGCGGGGTTAGCGCGTCGGACATTTCATCACGCGCTAACCCCCGGGGCCGGCTAAAAAACTAACGCCTGCTCAAGGCAGGCGTTGGCGGCTAGCGCGGCAGGCGTTAAACCCCTACCGCAGCTTGATAAAAGGACCCCAAAGTGTTGACGGATTAAAGTTTGAGTATTTTGGAGAGAGAGCGGATCATTCGCAAGCGGTAAAAACATTTTTTTTCATTACAGCACTGATTTGATCGTAGTATATAATTGAATTTACTGTCGAGGATCACTCCGAGTAATTTTAGGGTAGAGACTGTTCGAATAGGGATGAAGTCAAGTTTAAGTGTATTCTACTTAGTTACTTTGCGATTTGCAGGATATCAAGAAATAATAAAACGTGAAACTTAAAATGGGCGGGGAGGGGTTAATTATTTAACATTTATAATCCTCATACACCTACATGAAGTACAATTAAAAAAAAAATACATAATTAAAAAAACTGACACACAGCACTATACAACAAATATCAAAATAATTACTGATACTCCGTAAACCAGAATATGATCAATATTCATATTCATATTCTCCTGTTGTCACACTCTGTTCTTATATTACCATAGATGGTTGCACAATTTGCACATGACCCCGCCCTGTTCTACCTCCAGCCCCACTCCGTTCCATTCCAGCCCTGCCCAGTTCTGCCTCCAGCCCTGCCCAGTCCTGCCTCCAGCCTCGCCCCATTCCTCCCCCAGCCCTGCTCCCACAAAGCCTCTTCTTTTCTTCCGGAGGAGCTCCGGCTGCGTCGGGAGGGCCTGGAGCATGGGCGGATGTGTATGACTTCATCCACGCATGCTCAGAGGTCCTCCAGATGCTGGTTGGGGCTTTCCTGGAGCCCAGCAGTCCTCTCAAAAGAGGACATATCCAGATTTTTCCAGATGTCTGGTAACTCTCGTCTGGCTTGTCTTACTTGGCTCCGTGTCCTGCCCTCACTCACATTACCACAGGATGTATAAATACGAGTGCCTAGGTTTACCAGATTTCCTCTTTAAAAAAAACCTTGTGTCTTCCCACATAGACCTTGAGTCTTCTTCTCTGAGTTCGGGGCCGTGTCTGGATGGCCTCTGTGCATGCGCAAACATCCGGTAACCTTAAGAATGCCTAGATTATAGAAATGCCCTCTTAGTGTCACTGAATATAGAATTTGGAAGGACTAGAAACATAGAAACATAGAAAAATGACGGCAGAAAAGGGCCATAGCCCATCTAGTCTGCCCACACTAAAGATCCCCTTCCCTAAATTTATTCTCCCAGATATCCTATATGTCATCGAGTCTGCCTATTCCGATGACTCTCCCCCCACTATTACCCTCTTAGAGATCCCAAATGCGCATCCCATTTATTCTTAAAATCTGGCATGCTGCTGGCCTTGACCACCTGCACAGGAAGTCTATTCCAATGATCAACCACTCTTTCGGTGAAGAAATACTTCCTGAAGTCGCCATGAAATTTCCCGCCCCTGATTTTTAGTGGATGATCCCTTGTGGCCGAGGGTCCTTTAAGAAAGAAAATATCATCTTCCTCCTCGATACGACCGGTGATATACTTAAATGTCTCAATCATGTCTCCCCTCTCCCTACATTCCTCGAGAGAATACAGCCGCAATTTATTCAGCCTCTCATCATATGAGAGATCCTTGAGCCCTGAGACCATCCTGGTGGCCATACGCTGAACCGACTCAACTCTCAGTACATCTTTACGGTAGTGTGGCCTCCAGAACTGCACACAGTATTCCAGATGAGGTCTTACCATGGTTCTGTACAATGGCATAATGACCTCGGGCTTCCGGCTGACGAAACTTCTACGGATACAGCCCAACATTTGTCTAGCCTTGGATGAAGCCTTCTCCACTTGATTGGCAGCTTTCAGGTCTTCACTAATAATTACTCCTAAATCACTCTCTGCTGTGGTCCTTGCTAAGGTCTCGCCATTTAGGGTGTAATTTCTGCACGGATTTCTGCTGCCAAGGTGCATGACTAGACTAGCCACAAAGAACCAGGATGATAACAGGAGTCCAAAAGGAACTCACTATGTGAAAAATGAAGCAGCAAAATCCAGATGAATGGGTTCTTAATAAAATTTCTATACCGCATAACTGGTTAACAAAAGACTAGAAAAGTAAACATACCAAAATCAGAAACTGATTAATTGATAAAGAAATACACGTCTTTAATTGTTTCCTGAAGTGGCAATACGACACTGAACTTAACAACAGTGGTTTCAAATCCCTATACCAAAGGGCCGCCTGGTAAGAGAAGGAACACTGATGGTATTTTTTTAATAGCGACAGATATTTTCCTGTTCGCTTCTAAATGCTCTTGACAAAAGGCATAAATGCCGAAACCCTGCCAGTGTCGAGTCTTCGATTCCTCACAGTGCTACTAGAAATAAAGTGAACTTTGAACTGCGCAGCCGTGGCCGAATTATTGACATCTCCTCCTCACGACTCCTTTGTCGTGCATTGATTGTGTCATCGTTGAGGCCTCCTTTGGCTCCCTCTTTGGAAAGTTAAAAAGACCATGGGAGCGTCGTGTACATTTGGCCTGGACAATAGAAAACGAATCACTTAAAGATGTTTAGGTGCCAGACCAAATAGAATTTTAAAGCAGAGGCAGCCAAATTTAAATTTAAGTCAGGCCTCAACAGGGAGCCGGTGAAATTCCCGGTAGAAGGGGGTTACGTGGTTGAACTTCCTTAAATCATAATTCTGGACTATTCACAGCCTAGATAAATTATTTTGTGTACCTGCCAAATACACTATCCCTCTCTTTTACAAAGGTGCGCTAAGCTTAAGGTGCAGATTAAAAACAAAATACAATGGAAACCACAATTAAAACACGGTAAAAAGTTGTGGTATAGACCCGATACGGGCCATGTTTCGGTCATAAAAGATCTTCTTCCAGGGTCCGGTACTGCTAAAAAACACAAATAAAAGATTGCAGTCTTCTTTATGTCCGGTTTTCCCGCGGCGTTCTCCTCCTGGTCGATTAGAAGACATTGCTTTGATTGGCTACGCTCAACCTAACACAGTCTCTTGCTTTTCTCTTTTTGAAATCTTTTATTTGTGGGTTTTAGCAGTACCGGAAGAAGGTCTTTGATGACCGAAACACAGCCCTTGTCGGGTCTATACACCACAACTTTTTACTGTTTTTTTTAAATTGTGGTTTCTATTGTAGTTTATTTTGTTTTTAATCTGCACCTTGTTCAAATAAAGATTTAATCAAGATCTAATCTAATCTTTGGTTTATATACCGGGTCATCTCCCAGTGGAGCTCGACTCGGTTCACATATAATTAAGACTAGAGTACATAGCAGAAAACATAGGAGAAGGAAGAACCAATTAAAAACCAAAGTACATAAGAAAAGCATAAGAAAAATAACTATAATATTATCATTTCGTTGAGGCTGTAGTTAAACCATTTAAAAATTGCGAGAACACGGCTTTATTTTTTTTGAAAGCATGAGGAGAACCAGATTTGACTGTTGAGATCTGGGAGTCCATAGTCCAAACTCCACTGGGACAGCTCAGGGATCCGTTTCTGTGAACACTTGTGGCATCTGTGGGCAGCTGGAGGAAGATGTGCTAACCCCTGTGTCTGGGTGCACACTCCGTGCGAAGGGCCAGCTGGGAGGAACAGTCTTTCCAATGCTTGAATGCTCTATGTACTCATAGTATTGTTTTCTTTAGCTGAGGATTATCAAAATGATCTGGTTAGCTGGAAACAGTTTCAACCCTTTCAGTCTATTAGCATAGGTTACAGCATGCATCTGTTTGATAAAATGCGGCTTCAGGGTTGAGCTTTTTAATGGAATTTAGTTTATAGCCGAAGAGGATTTAAAAATTTTTTTTATTACTATTGGCTTATAGCTCCTTAGAAAAGCATCAATAAATGGTGCTAATTAAATACCTTCAGAATTTACTTATTCCAAATAAGCTCTAACATAATCCTAACAAAAATAAACCCTTACTTCATAAAATGCTGAGAAGTATAATTTAGAGCAAGGGTAGGGAACTCCGGTCCTCGAGAGCCGTATTCCAGTCAGGTTTACAGGAATTCCCCAATGAATATGCATTGAAAGCAGTGCATGCAAATAGATCTCATGCATATTCATTGGGGAAATCCTGAAAACCCGACTGGAATAAGGCTCTCGAGGACCGGAGTTCCCTATCCATGATTTAGAGTCATGGAAGGACATAATTTTAAAAAACGTCTAAGTCACTTTTTGGCCTAAGCCCCTAAATGTTGAAAGTAGCAGCAGGGAAAATGTCCATTCTAGAAAAAAAAAAGTGTCCAAAATGATCGCCCTGACCACCACTACGTCTAGCCTTAGAACACATCATCAACCAAAAAATTTGCCCAAGTCCCAAACGCCCAAAACTAGACCTTTTAAAGGAGGGGCCAGTCCTTCGCCTAAAAGCTGGATTCCGTAATCGGCGTCTGTCAACAACAACACTGGTTACAGAATCCTCCACCCCCTCCACCCCCCCCACACACACAACGATCACAGGGACTGCGACAAAACTCATGGGGACGAGGCGTGAGTTTGGACGGGACAAATTTGTCCCCATGTCATTCTCTAACCCAGTGTTTTTCAACCTTTTTACACCTATGGACCGGCGGAAATAAAATAATTATTTCGTGGACCGGCAAACTAATAAGACTGAAATTTTTAAAAACCCCATTGCCGCCCTGTCCCCGCGAGCTCGGTCCCATTAACTATCTGATCCCATCCGCACAAGCCTCAAATAGTTATGATTTTATATTAAACATATTTTATTAAAGTATAAAAAGAAACAATATTCTGTACAATTGTCATTTTATAAATATAAATAATACAGGGCAAGGATCAACAAAACCCCCGTCTCCCCTTCCCATCACATATATCCCCTCTACTATCAAGAAAACTGAATAAGCCAAATTATTACAGAATGCTACACAAATATCATGCTAACAGAATACCGCAGTCACAAATGGCAGGAATGGTGTTAGGGGGAGTGCAACTAGGGCAACTGCCTCCTGGTCAGAGAGAGCCTTAAGCCAGCTGGAAGCTAAAGACGCACTGCCTGGGCTTTGCACTCCCCAGTTATGTCTAACATCAGCTCTAGCAGGATACATATTTTAAATCTGATATATTCTAATCACAAGATAGAAATAAAATTATTTTTTTCTACCTTTTGTCGTCTCTGGTTTCTGCTTTCAACCTCTTTTCACTTTCTTCCATCCAGCGTCTGCCCTCTGTCTCTTCAATCCAGCATCTGCCTCTTCCATCCACTGTCTGCCCTCACCCCTCCCCCTCCCATATGGTATCTGCGTTCTTTCTATGCCCCTCTCTCCTACACCAGATCTAGCATCTTTGTCCCTCTTTCCTTATTTTTCATCTTTCCCCCTTTCCCAGCATCAATCTCTCTCTACCTTGTCATTCCTCTGTCTCTCCCCTTTCCCTCATCTGATCTCTCCATTCCATCCTGACTCCTTCCCCTCCTCTAATCTCCCTGCCAGCTGTTTCCTTCCAATGTTCCTCCTCCCCTGACCAGCAGTACCTTCTCCCTTTCTTCCTCCCCTTATACAACAGTAATTCTCGTCCCTTCCCTTTCCCTTCTCCCCTGTCAGAAGTAGCCTCTTCCCCTCCCTTGTACAGGAGTACCACTTCTCCCTTTCCTCCTCCCCTTATCCAACTGTAATTCTCATCCCTTCTCCCCTGCCAGCAGTAGCCCCTTCCCCTCCCTCGTCTAGGAGCACCTCTACTCCCTTCCCTCCTTCCCTCTCCAGCAAATGTTTCCTCGATGTAAGCTAGTGGCAGCTCTGTGTGCTTTTAACTTCGGCACACAGCTGCCCCTAAGCAGTATTTTAGCGCGGTTTCATGAGGCAGCCTCGGGGCCTTTTGTAGGCCGGCCCGCTTCGATGATGCGATGTGGGCCGGCCTACCAAAGGCCCCGAAGCTGCCTCATGAAACCGTGCTAAAATACTGCTTAGGGGCAGCTGTGTGCCGAAGTTAAAAGCACACAGACCTGCCGCTGCTTTTCTGGGGGTGTGGAGACAAACGCGGCAGGAGTCGGTGGTGGCAGGCAGGAGTGCCGGCATAGCGACGGCAACAGGAAGTTGCATGTCAGCTGACGCCGGCACCTTTTGCTGCGGCGGGGTCCTGAATCCTTCGCGGACCGGCAAGATTTTTTTGCGGACCGACACCGGTCCACGGACCGGCGGTTGAAGAACTGTGCTCTAACCTGTAGCATAAGTTTCTTGTAGTTTGTCTCAATAGCAATGGGGCTCCATATAGTTTGTGAAACCTCCCCCCCCCAGTGGGTTATATCATAGCGAAAATGTTTTATCTGACTATTCACCTATCCCAAGATATCATAAAATGTAGGAAGTAATATTTATTTATTCAATTTTCTATACTGTTCTTCCAAGGGAGCTCAGAACTGTTTACATGAATTTATTCAGGAACTCAAGCATTTTTCTCTGTCTGTCCTAGTGGGCTCACAATCTATCTAATGTATCTGGGGGCAATTGGGGGGGGGGGTTAAGTGACTTGCCCAGGGTCACAAGGAGCAGCGTGGGTTTGAACTCACAACCTCGGGGTGCAGAGGCTGTAGTTTTAACCACCGTGTCACACTCTTAATGATATAATGTGATTACTTTGAGAAATCTTGTAATGTTCCATGTTCGAACATTGATGCCTTTATCATTTCTGAAATCTTCTGCTTGGACACGCCTCTCGTTATCTATTAAAATCAATGGAGGTGCAATGCTAGGGATCATTATTTGACCCCCAGAAGCAGCAAGGAGTGGATAGACTTCATGGGAGATTATAATGTGAAGGCAGATTTTAATAGCAATGTATAAAATAGGAACGGAGATGTCCTGGTGGGAATGTATCCAATTCCAGTAGTATAGCAGGAAGGGATGTGCTGGCATAGAGCCTTTTTTAAATTACATGCAGGAATAGACGTGTGCGCTCCGGATGCATGTGACAGCAGCATCCATTTTGCAAATGTCAACATGGGAAATATCATCATACATGTGTTTGTCTGCAGGTCTGCATTTTGGCCCGGATTCTGTATAGGACGCCCGGTTTCAGAAGCCGACGAGCCTAAGGCCACCTAAAGTGAACCTGATTCTCTAACCGACGTCCATGTTACAGACACTGGTTTGAAAATCGGGTTGTAAGTAGATGCAGCCGCTAAGTTTATCGCGGCAAGGGTTCTCCCTGCTGCAATATGTTTAGCGGCCGCACTAGTGTCCACACGAGTGCGGCAGGAGGGATGCCCAATTCATCTTGCTGGAACCTCTCTACCCCCCCCCCCCACTGAATGAACACGGCAGGAGGGATGCTGAATTCCTCCTGCTGGAACCTCTCCACCCCCCACCCCCCCACTGAATGAACGCGGCAGGTGGGATGCCGAATTCCTCCTGCTGGAACCTCTCCATCCCCCACCCCCCCACTGAATGAACGCGGTAGGTGGGATGCCGAATTCCTCCTGCTGGAACCTCTCCACCCCCACCCCCCAAAGAATGAACGTGTCAGGAGGGATGTCTAATTCTTCCTGCTGGAACCTCTCCACCCCCCCCCCACTGAATGAATACGGCAGGAGGGATGCCCAATTCCAGCTGCTGGAACCTCTCCCCCCACCCCGAATGAACACGGCAGGAGGGATGCCGAAGTGTGAAGTTATAAAATTTGCGGATGACACCAAACTCTGTAGCAGGGTTACAACTGCCGAAGAGTGTGAGGAACTACAAAGGGACCTAAACAAACTGGAGGAGAGGGTGAATAAATGGCAGATGAACTTCAATGCAGGGAAATGCAAGGTCATGCATATAGGGAAAAAGAACCAAATGGGGGGATTAATATTAGAGGGAAGTAACCTTGAAAGGGACTTGGGCATACTGGTGGACACAACAATGAAGTCAATGGCACAATGTGCAGCAGCCTCAAAGAAGGCAAACAGAATGTTGGGTATTATCAAGAAGGGTATTACAACCAGAATGAAAGAAGTCATCCTGCCGTTGTATCGGGCAATGGTGTGTCCGCACCTGGAGTATTGTGTCCATTATTGGTCACCGTATCTTAAGAAGGATATGGCAATACTTGAGAGGGTTCAGAGGAGAGCGACACGAATGATTAAAGGCATGGAAAACCTTTCATACACTGAAAGATTGGAGAGACTGGGGCTCTTCTCCCTGGAAAAGCGGAGACTTAGAGGGGACATGATAGAAACCTACAAGATCATGAAGGGCATAGAGAGAGTAGAGAGGGACAGATTCTTCAAACTCTCAAAAAATAAAAGAACAAGAGGGCATTCGGATTCAAAACGATTGCTAGGAAGTACTTTACCCAGCGTGTTGTGGACATCTGGAATGTGCTTCCAGAGGGCGTAATAGGGCAGAGTACAGTGCAGGGGTTCAAGAAAGGATTGGACAATTTCCTACTGGAAAAAGGGATAGAGGGGTATAGATAGAGGGCTACTGCACAGGTCCTAGACCCTGTTGGGCCACCGCGTGGGCGGACTGCTGGACACGATGGACCTCTGGTCTGACCCAGTGGAGGCATTTCTTATGTTCTTATGTCCTTCTGCTGGAACCTCTCCACTGCCCCCCCCCCCCCCCACCGAATGAATGCGGCAGGAGTGATGCCCAATTCCTCCTGCTGGAACCTCTCCACTGCCCCTCCCCCCCACCAAATGAATGCGGCAGGAGGGATGCCCAATTCCTCCTGCTGGAACCTCTCCCCCCCTCACCCCCACCAAATGAACGCGGCAGGAGGGATGCCCAATCCCTCCTGCTGGAACCCTCCACCCCCCATAGATTGCATACCCCCCACCCAGAGCCCCCACCCTCACTAGAACATCTCTCCCTGGACCCCCCCCTCTAACCTTATTGCATTGCTTTCCCAGCATATGTGCACATTCACGCCTCTTTCCTGCACATGTTCCGATCACTATCAGCGGTGACTCAAAGCTCGCAAATGTAGCGAATCTTCGCTACTGTCCACCAACCTCATTTGCATGCCGTGATTTTTTTGACAATGACTCGCGCTTTTGGAATTCGCTACAAGAAGGCCTGTGGCAGCTCCCCGTCGGAGTTTAACACGGTTTTTGGAGAATCCTGGCCCAAGTTAGTTGTGTTGTATTATTTAGTTTGAATGTTATTTGGAACAAGAGGAGTGTGCAAATGTGAGTGTTAGATTTTCTCACTTCATTCTTCTGATTGTTTCTAAATTTCCATCACTCTTTTGCAGTTAAGAACATAAGAATAGCCTTACTGGTCAGAACAATACATAGTAACATAGTAACATAGTAGATGACGGCAGATAAAGACCCGAATGGTCCATCCAGTCTGCCCAACCTGATTCAATTTTAATTTTTTCTTCTTAGCTATTTCTGGGCAAGAATCCAAAGCTCTACCCCGTACTGTGCTTGGGTTCCAACTGCCAAAATCTCCATTAAAACCTACTCCAGCCCATCTACACCCTCCCAGCCATTGAAGCCCTCCCCTGCCCATCCCACACCAAACGGCCATACACAGACACAGACCGTGCAAGTCTGCCCAGTAACTGGCCTAGTTCAATATTTAATATTATTTTCTGATTCTAGATCTTCTGTGTTCATCCCATGCTTCTTTGAACTCAGTCACAGTTTTACTCTCCACCACCTCTCTCGGGAGCGCATTCCAGGCATCCACTACCCTCTCCGTAAAGTAGAATTTCCTAACATTGCCCCTGAATCTACCACCCCTCAACCTCAAATTATGTCCTCTGGTTTTACCATTTTCCGTTCTCTGGAAAAGATTTTATTCTACGTTAATACCCTTCAAGTATTTGAACGTCTGAATCATATCTCCCCTGTCCCTCCTTTCCTCTAGGGTATACATATTCAGGGCTTCCAGTCTCTCCTCATACGTCTTCTGGCGCAAGCCTCCTATCATTTTCGTCGCCCTCCTCTGGACCGTCCAATGGTCCATCAAGCCCAGTAGCCCATTCTCACGGTGGCCAATCCAGGTCACTAGTACCTGGCCAAAACTCAAGGTGTAGCAATATTCCATGCTACTGATACAGGGCTAGCAGTGGCTTCCCCCGTGTCTTTCTCAATAACAGACTATGGACTTTTCCTCCAGGAACTTGTCCAAACCTTTCTTAAAACCAGCTACGCTATCCGCTCTTACTACATCCTCTGGCAACGCGTTCCAGAGCTTAACTATTCTCCGAGTGAAAATTTTTTTTTCCTCCAATTGGTTTTAAAAGTATTTCCCTGTAACTTCATCGAGTGACCCCCTAGTCTTTGTCATTTTTGACGGAGTGAAAAATCGATCCACTTGTACCCCTCCTACTCCACTCAGGATTTTGTAGACATCAATCATATCTCCCCTCAGCCGTCTCTTTTTCCAAGCTAAAGAGCCCTAACCATTTTAGTCTTTCCTCATACGAGAAGAGTTCCATCCCCTTTACCATCTCCAATAGCCAGGGTGCTGCTTACTTATTCCCCTCCCCCACCCCCACCCCATATTTTCATGGTTGAAAACCACATTGATTTGTAGCATAAGACAACTGTTGTAGGTAGAATCCATTAAAGAACACAAAACAACAGATCACCTGCATCTCTCCGATGCGTCACTCATTCGCACATTCAGTTCCATTAAGACAAGAACTCTCTAGGTTGTATCAGAGAGACTCGATGGCATGTGAAAGTAGCTTGAAGATAATCGTGTATCATGAAGCTCCAATTTATATGTCATCTATTATTTAAGAAGAAATGGCAAGCCTACTCCATATGTATATTGGTGTCAATTAAACTTCTTACATAGGTTCCCTTGTATTGAAAGTAGGAGTGTAATAATATTCCACATGTAATGAGTTTCAAATCTTAGACGCAAACCACAATGCTTGCAAAATTGCATTACAATAGAGTGCAATCACTTTAGCTAATTAGGATGACCTCAAAAGTAAAATCTTTTCTTCCTATTAATTCATTTTAAATGATTGCATTCGGGGTTTTTTTTTTGCCAAAGGAAGAAGTAATTTCAAGCTAGATCTAATGAACAGCGTGTGCACTTTGTCAATATTATCTAAATGCTAAAATCCTGTACTGTTTTGAAACAACCTGCCTTGCAAAATCTTGTAGGCCCATAAATCTTTGTAATAAAATTATGTTTTATTGCATTTTTATGTGAACAATAGATTGCCAGGTGGTGATTAGAATAACAATGAACATTTACAGTCCAGGTTTTCGAGTTACGTTGAGTCGCATTTATCAATGGATTGCTAAGTGGTTTTGAAAGCTACCTTGTTTTACTAAAGGCATGTTTAAAATACCTTTGCCATCAAAAATCGCTTAAGCAGAAACAGAAAGCCGGGCCAGCCAAATTTCATATCATCACGATCTTTGATTCAGTCTGGCTTTCTTTGAAACTTTATGATGGTTAAGTGGCCGCTGGTCATGTGTCCAAAAGCAAATCGGGTCTACAGTCCCGGTCAGGCACCCGAAATGTAGGCAAAGCCTACATTTAAGGCATCTAGTCTCGCATCTATGTAGACCCGTAGCGATGCTTAAGCCCGCCCAAGGCCACTGCTGGTTGAAGCCATGCCTTGGGCGTGTTTGAGTATTGCTATGAAGCTCCCAGTCCTCCTCAGGGTTCACTACAAATGCGCCTGTCTAGCCTTCAAATCTCTTCACGGCATCCTTCCTCCCCTTTTTCCACTATCTTGGCTCTCCTCGAATCCGAACTCTACCAGATCCACTCAAAAATTCAAACTATCCTTCCCCTCTTTAAAAGGCATATCCCATACAGGAAAATTTGGAACATCCCTCCTCTTCAGGATCACCGAGCTGTGGAACAGCTTTACTGCCCATCTTCGAAGTTCGACCTCCCTCCAACACTTCAGGAAACATTTGAAAACTTGGCTTTTCTCCAAAATGTAACTACTTCCTCCCTCTCCATTATACTAAGTCCCCTCTTTCCTTCCTTTTTACCAAGCCCTTCTTCTTTCCATTGGAGTTCCTTTCTTTATTAATTCCTGTAAACCGTGTCGAGCTCCACTTCTGTGGAGATGATGCGGTATATAAACTTAAGGTTTAGTTTAGTTTACGCAGATGCACTGTGTGTCTCTGTAGACATGCTCCGAAGGCCTACAATATTGGTGTCCTGCCCAGGAGAGTTTTTTTAACCTGCATCCCAATTGGCTGCCAGGCGGCGGTAGGACGTCAATCACCACCTGCCATCGGGACATGCGTTTTCGAGAATCAAGCCCAATATATTCTGAAGAGCCAAAAAGCATGTGTTGGGATCCTAATATACATTCAAAAGCTCTAATACAGTCAATTGCACTAAAGGTGTAGCAATGAGAGACACAAGTGATGTAAGTACAGGAAAAGCCATTTATGGCCTGATTCTATTTATTACGCCTAACAAATCTAGTGCAGCACAAAGTATGATTCTGTAAAGGTTATGTGCAAGTTATAGAATCATGCCTAGTGCCAGTTATGTCTCATAACTTTAAGCCACACCCATTTAGGCCAAGGAGAATGCCTGCGCCTAAGCTGTGCGCACATGGCCGCATAAGCTGAAAACTTGCGTATAACTTAAAAGGACGTCAGCGATCTGGCCCTAACCAGATTTGCGCACTCAAACTGATGCATAATATTTTGGGCAGCGTGCATACCATGTTGCGTGCGCAACTTCCAAGTACTGCCAATTATGAGTTTTTTTGCCAATTATCGGAGTTGATCAGGCCAATTGATCAATTAAGTTGTGCATGTACACTAAATATGCGGACCTAATGTGTATGTATATAACTTTAGATGCCAAATACAGAATTTGAGGGGTAATGGATAAAGGATAGTATAGAAGTACATTCCAAGTTTCTGATTCTATCGTCCACAATTTCACAGCCAAATACCCCAAATCATTTGGTACAGTATTCATCAAGAAGAGTGATTATAGCCTAGAAATAGAACAATTCTATGATGATAAATACCTCTTATCGTGCACCCTGTTATGGTAAGGTCCAACAATTTCTTTAAAATTAGTCTTCAGCAGCTGTTTCCAATTTTTATATGTTCCATCATTAAGAACATAAGAAGTTGCCTCCACTGGGTCAGACCAGAGGTCCATCGCGCCCAGCGGTCCGCTCCCGCGGCGGCCCATCGGGTCTATGACCTGTGAAGTGGTTTCTGAGCATTACTATAACCTACCTTTACTTCTATCTGTCTATCCAGATTCTTCCGGGCTAATAGGAGGAGTTGTATTTAGATAGGGTTTCCTATTTAAGTGGCTTGGGAATGGTTGACCTGTAGTACTGGCAGGATGTTGAGTGACACGCTACCTGGATATCTGTAGCAATTGTTTTAACCAATATTTGCCAATCTACCAAAATCAGATCGTGGAGGTGATACCGTTTGAGACCTCCCAGGCCTTACTGCATTTCAGTCTCGAAATCTCTACACTGAAAGTTTGTCCACCACTTCTTCACTGTTGAGTATGACGGGCATTTGTCACTCAATGTTTGCATCATGCATTCATGGATTTCCTTTGGAGTTTTCTTCTGCAGGAATAGGAACTTCATTACGGCTGGGAGTTCCACACTTGAAAATTCCACACCTTTCGTTGACATGGTTCAATCGATGATCTGACGCAATATCAAAGCATAGCATGACAATTCTGCAAACTGGCACTTTGCAAAATAAAATAACACTCTTTTCAGCTACAGTGGCAAGACAGCACTCAGACATCAGGATGTTGGTTGGGCTGGAACTTTTCAGAACCCCCTCATAGAATTTGACCCATTTGGGTGGTGGTGCCAGATGCTGGGAAGAGGTAGGTGAACAGTCATGGCTACTGCTCTTACTGCAACCAAAAAAACTGACCCCTTGAATCCACAGAAACGTACATGTCCAAAACAAAAGAAAACATGGCGTCCGATGTTTACTGATGCAGGCTTTATTAAAATACAGAAGTTAATTCAATCTTTGAAATAGTAAAGTTCATCCACAACTTTGGTTATTGGAGAGGACCCAACACGGTCCGTGTTTCGACCAAAAAAGTCTTCCTCAGGGGTCCCAGTTAGTCTCTCCAAAGGTTTTGTGGATATTTCAACCTACGCCCAGCGTAAGTGAAAGTTCTCCTCAAGCGTATCGCTATAGAGGTACTGCTCTTACTGTTGCATATGTGCTCAGAATCTACTTGGAAAGCTGGAATATAAATCTGATAGAATGAACATTTAAATATAACAGAATAAGTGCTTTTTCTAATGTATTTAGGTGTGATGAAGTGGATTTAATACATGCTGCATATTGCATCATGATCGGGACCAATACAATTTTCCTGCAGGCAGTGGTGAACGACGTAGGAAATCATGTTTCCTTATCACACAACCAGTTACCATGTTTTTCTTTCACATTATCACTACAGAAAGGTTCACATTGAGGAAGAAGGTCTAGTGTTTGACGATGCTTGAAGTATATTGTACATTCCCCTTGTCTGCTTTGAATTACCGAGGACATTAAATGATATTGCTTATCCGATTTTTTTTCTTCTTCTTGAAAACAGTCTGAATAGGACATTAGCAGTCCATAAACATGCTAGATTAAATTGAAAACAAAACCTCAAAAGTCACTTGTGCATGAAATAAAGGTGTCTTCAATTAACATTTTTGAAATTTGTACAAACACCAAAAAATCAAAAGGAATTCTGTTTGACTGTTTTAAGATGATGTGCTTACATAGAATTTTATTTGGAACATGTAAAGTGAAATCATTCAACCCGCAATTTAGAGCACAAAGGAAATTATTTGTCAGTCCTCAGGATCTGAAATTGTTATAAATCAGCAATATGTGCTAAGGGTTTCCCTGTGTTGCATGCATTAGGAAAAAACCCCGGACTGGGAGGTTAATGTCACTTTTATGTCCAGTCCATTCAATTAAACCTATTTATTCTTCCCTGATCATCTCCACTGATTCTGAATGTGGATTTAGATTATAAGAAAAGAATATACTGTATATATATATATATAAGAATATACTACATGAAGAAGGACACGGTACTACTCGAAAGGGTCCAGAGAAGAGCGACTAAGATGGTTAAAGGGTTGGAAGAGCTGCCATACAGTGAGAGATTAGAGAAACTGGGCCTCTTCTCCCTTGAAAAGAGGAGACTGAGAGGGGACATGATCAAAACATTCAAGGTACTGAAGGGAATAGACTTAGTAGATAAAGACAGGTTGTTCACCCTCTCCAAGGTAGGGAGAACAAGAGGACACTCTCTAAAGTTAAAAGCGGATAGATTCCGTACAAACATAAGGAAGTTCTTCTTCACCCAGAGAGTGGTGGAAAACTGGAACGCTCTTCCCGAGGCTGTTATAAGGAAAAACACCCTCCAGGGATTCAAGACAAAGTAGATAAAGACAGGTTTGTTCACCTGTGAAGGGCACTGCTGTGAACTTCACAAAAAGGGTGCCATGTCTTCTCCTCTCTACAGCTCCCTTATAGGTGACGGTGAGCCCCCCAAACCACTTCCAGAATCCCCTAGATCCAGTTATCTACAATCCCAGTAGCCCTTATGGCTGCAGGAGCCACTTATATGCCAGTACAAAAGGGTTTGGGGGGTACATAGGGGAGTGCACATGTTTAAGTATCAATGCAGTGATTACAGGGGCTTATGGGCATGGGTCCTCCTCTCCATGAGTCCTTAACCCACCCCCAAGACGACTTAAGCTTCCTCTGGGCTGGACAACTAGGCTTTCCTATGCCAGGCGGCCAGATGGTCTGGAGGCTGAATTTTAAAGTTATGATTAAAAGTTTTATGGGGAAGGAGACCACGTGATGCAGTGAGTCGGCGTGCACATAGCTTAACCGGCTCCGGAGCTCGTTCCCCTCCTACTCATAAAAACGGAACGAACGGCGAAAACTAAAACGCGAATTTCGGCGAATTAGGTTGGGGAAACATATGGACAGATATTTGACTACAAACCCACCAGCCATGTCATCAAAATCGGCGAAGAAAGACAAAGAAAAGGGTAAACCCACAGAAGACAAGATGGCGGATCCCACTGGCGGCGTGCTGCGACAATTCACGCCGGAGACGCTAGCAGAGTTGAAAACTTTGATCACCCAAGCAATATCTCCTAGCATGGAACAACTGTCCGCACAACTGACAAAACTAGAAAACATAATGGAGGATCATTCAGTGAGGGTGACAGCGCTGGAGGACCGGGTATCCACAACAGAAGACGAGGCCCGCGTTCTAACAACGGACGTGGCACGCATGAAAGAGCAATTGGATCAACAACAAGCCAAGCTGGAGGATCTGGAAAATCGGTCCCGAAGGGGGAATTTGAGATTTATGGGGTTCCCTGAGACGATCACTGACTCTTCATTATTATCTGTGCTGGAATCATGGCTAGCCAGTGAATTGCCTATGCCAGCTGCCCTGGGCCCAGCACGCTTTGAACGGGTCCACCGTGTGGGCCCCAGAGCAGGGAATGAGCAGAGACCCAGAGTAGTGATTGGGAAACTTCACAATTACAGACACAAAACGGAGATACTGAAGGAATTTCGCCTTAAAAAAGACAAATTGAACTATGACTCTATTCCCATTCGAATTGGCCAGGACTACTCTGCTGCATTGACGGAAAAAAGGAAAGTATTTTATCCTCTCTGTAGGAAGCTGGCAGATCTCAAATGTCGCTTCCTATTTCTCTATCCAGCTATCCTGAAAATTCAGTTAGAGGGTAAATGGCATGTGTTTGACTCGGATGTGTTGGCCGGGGAATTCATTAACAGAATAGGGACCCCGGGGCCATCAACAACAATCTGATCTTGGGTACAAGGCCCACATACACTATGGGACTTACCAATGCAGATTATGGTTTGCGCTGTTTTTCCTGACATGTGTTTTCCTTTCCATCTAGCGAAGAGGGGAACGGGTTTTCATGCATCAGAGACGTGCTCCTCCTTCCTGTATCCTTGTGCTGCAGGATGGGTTACTGTTTGGGGGGGGATGTTCGGGAACAGGGGGTATATGGGGGGATGGGGGGGACTTTGGGAAGGGAGGGATGGGGTTTGTATGTTGGGAAGTGTGTATTTTGTGATCTATCCTCCATTGTGATCTGGCAAATAAAACTTGGGAATTTATACGGGTTATATACATATATCAGCTCTGATGGTTCCTCGGGCGAAGGCTGGGCGCCTGGGGATCTTCAGGAAATACTGTTGAGACAGGTTTGTTTCTATGGTTCAGATGAGTGGTAGGACGTTCAGAATATTGTCCTGGAATGTTGGGGGCATAACTTCTCCAGTGAAACGGACTAAGATCCTGAGCAGATTAAAACACCATAAAGCAGATCTTGCCTGCCTACAGGAGACACGATTAAATATGACCGAGCATGCAAAATTACAAAAGGGATGGGTGGGCCAGATTTTCTCTGCCTCCGCCAATACTAAACATGCTGGAGTGGCCCTCTTGGTGCGAAGAGGGTTTCAGGGAAGGGTGGAACAATTATATGCAGACTCACAGGGTAGATCCTTACTTTGTAAGGTAACCATGTCGGACCAGGTACTAAACATTCTAATAGTTTATGGCCCAAACCAATATGATCACAAATTTTTTCAAGACCTGGTTAAATTGGGGCAACGTGACCCTAAGAACCCATTACTAATCCTGGGCGATTTCAATCAAGTCATGGACCCAGAGCAGGATCGTACGGGTCCAGGCATGAGTCAATGTTCAAATTCACACAAGGGCCTACCATACTTATGTGACATTCTGGACTTGGTAGATCCCTGGAGATTATTACATCCACGGGAGAGGGACTTTACACACCAATCTCGTGCTCATCAATCCTTTTCCAGAATAGATTACATCTTAGTGTCCTCACCTTTATTCTCTCGGATTGAAACCTCAGAAATTGGTCCGCTTTCCATATCGGACCATTGCCCGATATGGATGGATGTACTTAAAGAGACATCCCATGTTTCCAGTGGGTGGCGTTTCCCATCTTATTTAATTGATAATCCAGACTTTATAACATATCTGACGGAGAAGTGGGAGGACTACCTTCGTTTTAATGCTCAGCATAGGGAGACTCCTCTCCTATTCTGGGAGGCGGCCAAGTCAGTCCTTCGAGGAGATATTATATCTTATGTAGTGGCTTACAGAAAACGAGTGGCAAGGGGCATTATCTGCCTTGAGCGGCAATACAAGACCCTTAAAAAACAACATTTAGCACATCCTACACCACGTTCTAATGAACAACTGATTTCAGCCCAGGTCGCCCTAAATGCCCTTCTTCATGAGCGAACTAAAAAATACTTATATTATGCACAACACAAATACTATAGATATGGGAACAAACCGGGCAGGTTACTCGCTTCCCTCACCAAATCAAGGAGGTCTGATAGATATATTCCCTGTTTGCATTTGCCAAATGGAACGAAGGTGACTGGCACAGGGGAAATATCTGACAGTTTTTTACGTTATTATAAACATTTCTACTCCTCGGTGGAGGGTGACCAGGGACCAGAGGCTGGGGACTTTTTGGAGGACGCGGGGATGCCCAGATTGTCCTCTCCCATGCGTACTTCCTTAAATAGACCAATACAGGGGAAGGAAATACAATTAGCGGTGAAACAACTAAGGAACCGAACATCCCCGGGCCCTGATGGATATCCCCCGGAATTTTATAAACTTTTACTCACACAACTTTGTGGACCCTTGGAGGCATACTATCAAGCGGCAGGGGAGGAGGGAGCATTTCCGGAGGGAGCTAATCACGCATACATAACATTAATTCCAAAACCAGGGAAACGAGAAACAGATATAGAATCGTATAGGCCAATTTCTCTACTTAATGTAGATATTAAAATATTGGATAAGGTACTAGCCAATCGACTGGCCACATTGCTACCTCAATTGATCGTGTCGGAGCAGGTTGGCTTTGTCAAGCAGCGCCACTCGGTCCTCAACGTTCGAAGATTATTGACGGCCATTCACAGAGCTCAAGTAACACATACAGATGGCATATTGGTAAGCTTAGATGCGGCAAAAGCCTTTGATAAGGTCAACTGGAATTACCTATTTTCTGTACTTTCTTACATGGGTTTTACCGGTTGGTTTTATGATATGGTTCGCTTATTATATACGTCACCCACAGCTAGCATTTTGGTGAATGGTACGAGGACGACATCTTTCCAGATAGCGCGAGGGACGAGACAGGGTAGTCCTCTCTCTCCTTTGTTATTTCTGCTCTATCTGGATCCCTTTCTGCGAACACTGCAGAGAGACGACGGGATATTGGGTCTTCCGGAAGGGGGATCGCAATTACGTGTCTTGGCATACGCCGACGATATGCTGTTGACCTTAGCTGACCCTCAGGCTTCTCTAAACAGAGCGTTAGCCATCTTAGATGAATTTAGCTTATATTCCGGATTGATACTCAACTTTCAAAAATCCTTGGTACTTCCTCTGTCTCGAGAACTCCCAGCTAGGTGGAGGGGGCCCTTTCCTCTAAAATGGGCAACCACTTCCTTGACATACCTAGGTATTAAAATACCAATGGACATCACCAACTTATATTCAGAGAACGTCCTACCACTCTTGACTCTCACTCGACAGAAATTGATAACTTGGAGGGATTTTCCTCTATCATTAATGGGGAAAATTGCTTTATATAATATGGTGCTCTTGCCCCAGTGGCTATACATATTTCAAATGCTTCCTCTTTTACTGTCCTCTAAACACGAGAAGGAGGTGGGGAGATACTTAACTTCTTATTTGTGGAATGGCAAAAAGGCTAGGATTTCATTGTCCATTTTGATGCTTCCTAGGGTCCAGGGGGGACTGGGCCTTCATAGTATAAGACTGTTCTCTTGGGCGTGCCAAATGAGACACCTGAGTGATTGGTTCCGGGGGACCAGCCACTTTTCGGCTACTCCTTCGGAACTAGTCCTTTGTTCCCCATACCACTTTAGTTATTTGTTGCACACATTACATCTCCCTGGGAGACCTCCACCAGTTGGAAAATTTCTTTTTCAACCGTTACGCCAAGTGTGGAGACGTTTATGTAAAATGCTAAAGATTGACCCCACAGCTACAGCTTACCTGCCTTTCCTGGACAATAAAGATTTTCCACCTGGGACTTCCAAATTTCCGGTATCGGTGTGGAGAACGTCTAATCTGCAATATATTTCTCAGGTGGTAACTGCACAGGGCACTGTTCCACCATTCCTGGTGATGCAGACTGAATATCATTGGACACCTCGGGACTGGTTGGCGTATGTCCAGATGACTTCTTATATTCGCTCTCTCCCATCAGCAGGGCTCACAAACCATAATCAGGAGAAGATTTCGGAAGCGTTATGTTTAACGGCACAGACTCATATTCCATTGAAATTCCACCTACGCTATCTGCGTGAAAGTTTGGGGTCCATTCCCTATGAAGTATACGCAGCCCGCTGGTCAGGGGATTTGCTGTGTGAGGTGACCGGCCAACACATTCAACAGGGTCTTAAATCCATTCAAACTATTACCTCACAATCGACCCTTATTGAAACGAACTATAAATTCTACTTACGACTGTACCGATCTCCAACCTATCTGTATCGTGCAAAACTTAGCACAACAGATGCTTGCATTAAATGTGCCCAACCAAGAGCAACATTGGGTCACCAGTTTTGGACATGCCCATTGGTACAGGACTTTTGGATACAACTGCAGTTGCATATTGCTTCAATGTGGCACCGAGGATATGTTAGTCGTCCGGAACTGTTGTTTACGATGGACTCACTTCCCCGGGGGCCCCCGAAGGGTTTTCGAGGCTTTTTGGCCCGGACTTTCCTTATGGGAAAAAAAACCATACTACATAATTGGATAACGTCAGACCCACCAACGGTATCATTCTGGAGAATTCTGATGCTT
The DNA here is from genome assembly GCF_902459505.1 of Geotrypetes seraphini. Lineage (NCBI taxonomy): Eukaryota > Metazoa > Chordata > Amphibia > Gymnophiona > Dermophiidae > Geotrypetes > Geotrypetes seraphini. Next base: position 173,212,374 of record NC_047091.1, on the reverse strand, counting down.
CGACAAGCATCACTGGAGCGAATGTCTTTATCTTCCTTGGACTCTCCCAGAGGTCATATATTTTGTTCTATTTGGGAACCCTTTTGGTTAACGTTGACTCATAGAGCCTGAAGTAACCTATTGAACCCGTAATAGATTGCCTGCTGGAGGATACTTGTTGTTGTAGAAGGGAGTTGGGGGGGTGGGGAGTTGGGATGAGGGAGGGGGAGGGAGGGGGGCTGATAATTGTTTGACTTGTGAATTTCTGCTTTTATTGTAAAATCAATAAACATATTTAAACATAAAAGTTTTATGGGGGGGTGGTGATCACTGGGGTAGTGTGTGGAAGTCTGTTTTATGTGTTTGCAGTGCTTATCTGGTGACTTTAGGTGGGTTTTTGTGACTTAGACCATGTCTTACATGGTCTAAGTCATAACGTCCAAGTTCCGTCTAGGCTCTGTTGTTAAACTTTCAGTTATACATGCTGTACGACTAAGTCTAAGCCGGCCCTCGTCCCGCCCAACTCCCGTCCTCGACACTCCTCCCGAAACGCCCCGTTTAGCTTTGACCGTTCAGTGGCACTATGAAGGCCTAGGTCGTTTAGAAATACGTCCAAAACCCATTTTTATTATTGGCACTTGGACGTTTTTGAGAAATGTTCGTCCAAGTGCCGACTTAGGCCGGTTTTTGGACGTTTTTCTCTTTCGATTATGAGCCCCACAGTGTTTAAAATAATCACATAATAATAACGAATACATACTAAGCTGTGCTAGCGGTTTTAGCACACGCTGCATTGCCTGCGCGCCAGACGTTATGCCAGCATTGAGCTGGCGTTAGTTCTTGGCGCGTAGTGCGGGGTTAGAGCGCGCTAAAAACGCTAGCGCACCTTAGTAAAAGGAGCCCATAGTAGAATAAACCTATAATAAAATAAACATAAAAACAGTCTTCAGGGAAACACCACAAGGTGGATAAAAGAGATCACGAATAATTCATCAACTTTATCAAAAGTAACTCCAAAAAAGGCATCTGCAAATAGCTGCGTCTTTTGCAATCTTCTAAAGCAATTTCGTAACTGACCCACCAAGGAGTTCCATAATAGAGAGTGACACGGTGTCCTGCCACTTATTTCTGTCAAATGGGATGATCAGTGACACTCAGAAAAGCACACAGACAATATAAAGCATAAAGAATCACACTTTATTATACATATATATATATATATATATATAAGAATAAAATAGCATCACCGTATCTCAGGCAAACACTCTACCTTCACAATTGGGAACCCCTCAATAGATAGGCGAGTAGACACGGGAGACTGCCCCTTGAGACATCTTGGATCCTGTTCCTGGAGACGTCTTGGGTTCTAAGGTTAGAGGCAAGTCCCGTCTTTTATATTGGGTGAAAAGCTGCTTGCCTCTTAGTAAGACAGCTGGTACTGGTCCTTTGTTATTTGTTTTGACAACACCTAGGTCAAGGAGGTCAAGATGGCAGATACTTGTTTGGTTTCTCTGTCCTTTTGATGTTACCCAGGAGGTGTTTGCAGAGACTGGTTTTCCCATCTGGCTTTACTGATGTTATTTGAGAGACACGCAGGCAAAAGGAAGTCAGGATGCCAGAGAAGCAGACTTTGATGTTATCAAGGAGGTGTTAAAGAAATCAGCTTCCCATCCTTTTGATGCAGTTTGGGCAACTCCCAGGTCAAAAAAGGTCAAGATAGCAGATACTTGTTGTGGAAACCTTCTGGTTTTACTGTCCTTTGAAGATCAAGGAGGTCAGGATGTCAGCTAAGCAAGCTTATTGCAGAAACCATCTGGTTTTACTGTCCTTTGGAGATCAAGGAGGTCAGGATGTCAGATAAACAGATTTTCAGATAAGCAGACTTGAGGATACATGTCAGTAATATGTTGAACATGTCAGTAATATGCTGAGGCATAACAGTCCACCCCTGGATCCTTAAGTCTGTACCTCCGAATAAGAAGTCATCCGAATAAAGGGAGAGAGTGTCCGTTTGTAGGTAAACCCACAATTTAGAAATGTTAACTAAACAAATATAGATGAAACACCTTTTGTGCCGTAGCCCTCCCTCTAGTAAAAGCATTCCACCAAGGGTGTGCAGTGGTAGCTTCAATATGATCTGTCACAGAATGCAAGTACATTGCTGATTTGCTTTATTTAGGATTGCTATATTTTGCATGGCTTTCTTTATAGATGGCAATAAAATACATCGGCAAAAGAAAAATTAATATTTACATTTGATATACACATACTGAAAAGGGAGCTTGAATAGCATGAATCACAAGTTTAACAGTACTGCTAGCAACAAAGACATTTTTATGTGATATTTCTTGTATAAATGTATAACCTTGCGGTGGAATGGTCCATTGGCAAAAATTGTGACACGTTTGTTTTATTTTGTTCATCTATTTGTTGCCCATGATAAGTGGGAAACCCTAATTGGGGTCCCAATGTCAAAGGCATCACCGTAAAAGGACACATTGTTTCATTTCAAATTACACCATTTTCTATCTAAAGGTACAGAATGTGATGTGGTTTTAAATCAATGAGATAAAGTTTAACTGATCATATAAGAACATAAGAACTGCCATCTCCGGATCAGACCCATGGTCCATCGAGTCCGGCAACCCGCACACGCGGAGGCCCAGTCAGGTATACACCTGATGTAGTTTTAGTCACCCATATCCCACTATGCCTCTCGTAAGGAGATGTGCATCTAATTTGCCTTTGAATCCCAGCACAGTGGATTCCTTAATAACCTCTTTTGGGAGAGCATTCCAGGCGTCTACCACTCGCTGCGTAAAGCAGAACTTCCTGACATTTGTCCTGGACTTGTCCCCCCTTAGCTTCAAACCATGTCCTCTTGTCCGTGTCGCATTGGACAATGTAAATAATTTATTTTCCTGCTCTATTTTATCGATGCCTTTCAGCATTTTGAATATCTTAGTGTTAGCTCATGATTATGTACAGTATTTGGTACCCATTCACCTTCCCATCTAAATACTTCTGCTACTCTAGAGCCAAAATATGCTTGTTTGCCAGCCAGTATTTCAGAAACAATAGTATTTACTATACCTCAGGTTCTACATTTAGGTAAATTATTTCCTTATGTTCTAAACCTGGTATTCTTGCCTTCCCTAATATTTCTTGCTAATTAGGCATTTTACTTGAAAGTATCACGTATAGGGAATCATGGAAATTAATAATCTTATTAATATTATATTTGTGCTCTTACTCATGGCTTACATACATTTAGGGTAGCTTCATATTCACCATCGATCACTGCAGTTATCTGGTATCCCGTTTTTCTTAGCAGCTTTGGTTAGGGTCTGGCTATGCTCCAGTTTCAATAGGCTTGCTATGCCACTCACATGCCTTCACTCACGTAAGATTCACGTGCACCACCCCCAGAGACCAGCCCTAATGTGAAGTGGCAGGATATAGGCTCACTTCTATTCCCAAGTCGGTGCCACATAATAGCATCATGGCACGGCACTGTATGTCTGGTTGCGTGTCATCATCTTCTTGATCTGGTGAAATTTTCTCTTAACCCAGCATGTTAGCCAAATCATCAGAATAAGAGAGCAGAGCTGACCAATTTTATCACAAAAGGATGAAAGTCTATATGGAATAACATTTCCCAGTACGTGATTTTCCAAAGAAAATATTTCATCATGACTGTTTAGCTTCAATGCTTTAGTTACAATAAACACCCCTAGTGGTAAAAGAGAAGATACGAGAAAAAGGAGAAAAACCACTTTATGTACAGAAGGTGATAACATGTGACACAATACTTGTGTGTAAGGTAGTATTTGTGTGAGATGAGAGAAACAACACTAATGCACTTAAAGGTATTCTGTAGGACATTCAGAAAATACACCTTTTTATGTTCTGGGCATAATTATTATGTCATTTAAGAGAGACCATACACACGTACAGAATGTGATACCAAAATAACTTATGTCAGAGATGTGCACTGCACTGTTTATACCTGGTAAGTTAAATAAAGAGAGACTATTTTTTATTTTATTTAGCAAATATCAAATACCAATGAACACCATTTTACCAGGTATAAAGCTTTCTAATTTTTTTTCTCTTCAGATATCCTTTTGTAATATAACCCCTAACTAAATTATCATTGGGCTGTATGAGTCATAGCATAAAATCATTGTGAGCATGGTTTTCATAAGAAGCTTTCTTGTAGGTGGGGGAATCTTTTTTGTAAAGGGATATGGTACCATTTGGACTAATAGAAGGGGTGGAATAAACTCTGGAAATGGCCAATGTGCGATGTTGGGGTACCCCATAAGCTAAAACAGACAACACATAACAGAAACAGACAAAAACAGAGCTCCGGCATGCTTTCTTCCATCGGTAATGATTCAGGGTTGAATTTAATCTGTAAATAAGCACACTATTAATCAAAAGAGTCATAAACAAATTTGGTATCCATTGGATTCCCACTATCAGGTCACAGTGCTGGAAGTATTTTAAATATAGCACAGTGAAATTGGTTCTCCTGACCATGTCTGGATACTAGGCTTCTAAAAGAAAGAGAGATAGAAACTTAAGTTCTTGCTGGTCTCCTTTCTTTCTTCTTCCCTTTCAAAGCTCTGTCACACAATTATAAAATGCAAGCAGGGACTTTTTCATCTATAAAACATACAAGAGAAGTTTACGTGCAGGTACAGTGGTTCACAATGTTAGTGTTTGAGGTAAAAGACACATTTGTAAAATCACTTGGAGTGCAACTTCCTTATACTATCTAACAAAACTTTATACTTTATAAAGGTCACTTAGCAATATTTCTACTTTTTTATTGTCCAACCTACCCCATATGTTACCCCAGATGTGAAATATGTTGCCTCCAGAATCAAAAAAGGCCCAAGTCTGTTTTTTACTTTGGGGAGAAGGGAAGTTTACAATTTTCTGTTTAACTTTCCCTATCACCTCTCGGCATCCTTTTGCCCACTTTCTGCTGTAATCTTGTGATAGAAAGTGGGACTATGTAAGTATTTTTGTGGTAGTCTGGTATATGTATATTGCATCTCTTGCCAAGTGAATGCAAATTGTTCTGGACATTGCTCCACTATAGGAATAGTAAAAATGCATTGGTTCATGTTTACAATTTTTGTGGAGATCGGTACTACTATTGGTTTCCCCACCACTACTGATCTCATAGGAATGTCTGGCAATTTACCAAAACTATAGATTCCATCGGAAAGCTGTAATGTTAACCCTTTTTGGATATCTAGCCCTATTATATTTTAAGGAATCCCATAGATTAATACAGTATATTCCCAAATTGGTAATTGTCCAATTTTAAAATTTGTAAAAAAAAATTTTTTTTTCTTCCTGCTTGTATAATTTTCCCCCCAATCCTGATATTTATATTCCTCCACCCCAGTGTCCACTATAGCTTGTACCTTTTGCTCCCCAGATTTCTACTAAATATTTATCTCTACCTGCGGATGCTGTTCTAATTTGTTCCAGGCAAACACTGAGGCTCGGCATTCACATTATTGATCCTCCCAACATTTCCACCCTTTTAAATCAGGATAAAGAATGGAAGCAGTTTCCTCAGGGGGAGCCGTTGGCACCAAAATATCCTCCCTCTCTCCTTTGTTCATTTGTGCTTGAGATATAGATTTCTTTCCCAGTCCTCTATTTTTGTACATTTCCCCTAATGTCCTTGTATTCTTCCCATCTATTTCTTCCCCCTCGACACCATCTTTTATTAATTTCAAAAACATATTCCTCCGAGACACCCGATTAGCCCTGTTTGAATTGGATTGTCCTTTTCTCTTTTTATCAAAAGTATTTTGAGGTCCCCAGTCCCCCCAATCTCCTAACTGTCGGACCACTTCTAAGGCTTCCAAAATAGTCCTGTCTATTTGATTGATCAACAAAGTTATCATTACCTGTTTGTATGCTGGTGCAGCATACTTAATAATTTTATTTCTCATGGACACAGTAAAAGGTAATGACATATATATGTCAGTGTGACCTATTACTAAGGCTACCTTCATAGTCTCCTTAATTTTCATTTGAGCATCTTTTAATGTATACCAAATTTTATCATTTGAGGGCCAATCAGATTCAAGTGGATATCGCTTCATGACACCCCTACTAATTATCTCTAATAAAGACCATTGGGCATTATTTGCAGGATAAGGATCCTCCCGTAACGCCTTTTGTACTGCTACTTCATGACTAATTTGAACAAATTTAGGGGCATCTGTGGCATCCCACATAATCCCTGCTGCGCCCATCTCCTGCACCCGAATTACCCATTGTATTAGTGGTTCCCCAGGCTGCAGTGTAAAGCGTGCCATCGTATCCATGATTTCATGTGGAGTAACATCCTCCATAACATTATTTCTAGTTAGATTTTCTCCTGTTTGTAGACTTCCCTGTAATCTTTGTCTCCTCACAGGCTCTGCTTCTAAACTTTCTGCCTGTTCTCCTTCAACACATATATCCTCCTCACTGTTATTATAATTTGAATCCCAAATATCCCCATCCCGTTTGTTTGGATCCGGCAGATGATAAATTAAGATTTTAACTTTTCTGTAACTCACTTTCCGCCTCCGTTTTTTGTATTTATATCGTGCACATCGCACAGCCTTATCCATTAACAACTTATTCTGACATTGTAGCATTCTAATGGCATGCTGTTGATTACACCTTTTCTTTTCCCGCTCTCCTTATTTCAATTGTAATTCATGTTTAGCTTCATGCAAATTCCTCCAGTCTGACAAAATCATCCTTCCTTGTCTAGAAATTCCTTCTTGCTCTTCTCCTTTTGAGATTTTCACCTTTTGTAAGGAGGCACATAATTCATGTGGATCCCCACTTCCAAAAGTACAGGATTCACATAATCCTGCTTCTACAGACCACTCAGTGGCCATTAATTTACCTACACTGTCATTCCCCTTCGAAATGGAGGGATTGGGAGCCTGCTCCTCAACCCCTTGTTTCATCTGGTGTTTTTTTGACCACATTGATCAACCCCACTTCTGGTACCAATTTGTCCTGCCACTTATTTCTGTCAAATGGGATGATCAGTGACACTCAGAAAAGCACACAGACAATATAAAGCATAAACAATCACACTTTATTATACATATATATATATATATATATAAGAATAAAATAGCATCACCGTATCTCAGGCAAACACTCTACCTTCACAATTGGGAACCCCTCAATAGATAGGCGAGTAGACACGGGAGACTACCCCTTGAGACATCTTGGATCCTGTTCCTGGAGACGTCTTGGGTTCTAAGGTTAGAGGCAAGTCCCGTCTTTTATATTGGGTGAAAAGCTGCTTGCCTCTTAGTAAGACAGCTGGTACTGGTCCTTTGTTATTTGTTTTGACAACACCTAGGTCAAGGAGGTCAAGATGGCAGATACTTGTTTGGTTTCTTTGTCCTTTTGATGTTACCCAGGAGGTGTTTGCAGAGACTGGTTTTCCCATCTGGCTTTACTGATGTTATTTGAGAGACACGCAGGCAAAAGGAAGTCAGGATGCCAGAGAAGCAGACTTTGATGTTATCAAGGAGGTGTTAAAGAAATCAGCTTCCCATCCTTTTGATGTGGTTTGGGCAACTCCCAGGTCAAAAAAGGTCAAGATAGCAGATACTTGTTGTGGAAACCTTCTGGTTTTACTGTCCTTTGAAGATCAAGGAGGTCAGGATGTCAGCTAAGCAAGCTTATTGCAGAAACCATCTGGTTTTACTGTCCTTTGGAGATCAAGGAGGTCAGGATGTCAGATAAACAGACTTTCAGATAAGCAGACTTGAGGATACATGTCAGTAATATGTTGAACATGTCAGTAATATGCTGAGGCATAACACACGGTGACAAAATTCATCACCGTTCCCGTCCCCACGGATAACCGCGGGAAATAATCCCATGTCATTTTCTAGTGTCTATTTCAGGGGTGTCAAAGTCCCTCCTCGAGGGCCGTAATCCAGTCGGGTTTTCAGGATTTCCCCAATGAATATGCATTGAAAGCAGTGCATGCACATAGATCTCATGCATATTCATTGGGGAAATCCTGAAAACCCGACTGGATTCCGGCCCTCGAGGACCGACTTTGACACCTGTGGTCTATTTCAACCTCAGTCCTTCTACACAAGTTTCAAGTTTCAAGTTTATTCATTATTTGATCAATCGCCTATCACTGATTACTAAGCGATGTACATAAAATATTAATATTGGGTAAACAAGAACAAAAATGAATAAAAAGATAAAATCTTTAAACATAGACAAAATACGACGGGAAACATTAGGATGGAGGGGAAGGAACTACATTTTCTGATAGAAAAGGAAGAACAATTAAGGGTAATATACAAAGGGGAAGGGAAAACAAATCAGTTTATTGGGAGTAGAATACACAATTAAGCAGAATGGATTACTACTATAAAGAGCAATTGGCTTTTCAATTAAACATTGAAAGCGTCTTTAAAAAGAAAGCTCTTGAGTTGGCTTTTAAATTTATCTAAGTTTTTCTCCTGTCGTAGGTATAGCGGGAGGGAGTTCCAAGTTTGTGGTGCTGTAACTGTAAAAATGAATTGCCTCTGTGTATTAATCATTTTAAGGGTAGGAATAACCAATAAAAGTTGTTCGTTTGATCTTAAAGTTTTTTGAGAGGAGTATGGAATTAAAACTTTGTAAATAAATGAAGGGGTTTTGTATAGCAATGATTTAAAGGTGAGTAAAGATAATTTATAAAGAATGCGGTGTGCCACAGGGAGCCAATGTGCTTTTAAAAGTAACGGGGTGACATGATCAAACTTTTTCGCCCCCGTAATTAATTTGATGGAAGTGTTTTGGATAATTTGTAATCTTCTGATTTCTTTTTGGGCCATTCCTTTAAATAAAGCATTGCAATAGTCGATTTTTGAGATAATTAATGAATGAATTAATATATTTAAAGATTTGGGACAGAGGAATTTTGAAATGGAGCGGATTTGACGTAACCTATAGAAAGTATTCTTGACCACATAGCTAACGTGGTCATGATAAGTATTCTTCAAAGCAAAGCTTGCGGGTCAGTGGTTGTGGCCATTCATACTCTGATTCTTATGTGAGCCAAGTATAATGAAGCCATTGTGACATCACTGATGTGATTGGCTCTTAGGCACTGGTGGAATGAGGCATTATGACATCACAATATCTGCTCTGGATAGCAGAGACTGTCATTCTGTAGTGTCTGTTTCAACCTCAGTCCTTGTACACCAGCATTCTTCAAAGCAAAGCTTGCGGGTCAGTGGTTGTGGCCATTCATACTCTGATTCTTCCCTCTCTCCTTAAAGAATGACACGAAGATGGTTTCCCGCGGTTATCCGCGGGGACGGGAACGGTGATGAATTTTGTCACCGTGTCATTCTCTATTCCATAACTTAACTCCTGCGCAACAGAAAGCCATTTTACCGGTCTCGACAAGTCTTGTCTTCACAGCTGTCTTCAGTAAAGCTAAATTCTCAGAACGCAAAGATCTTGTTGGTATACGACTGAGTATATTACTTTTAAGCAAGTCTGGGATGTTTCCGTACATAAGTTGATGGTAAATCGTCGCTGCTTTATACTGGATTCTGGAGGCGACTGGAAGCCAATGCAATTTTTTAAGATATGGTGATATATGGTCATATTTAGACAAAAGTAGAAAAAACCTGATGGTTACTTATCAATTAAATGCAATATATAGAATCACCAAAATGACACTGGAGATAATTTCTTTTCTCTTTTTTCTCTATTTATAGACGGGGACAAGCTTCAGAATATTGAATATGAGGCCACTGCCGGATTTATCTGGCAGGGTCATAACATTAGCTGAACCGTGCAGCAGAAGGAAAGGTTATGGGTAGGGGGTGGGGGAGGTAGTAGGGAGGGTGACTTGATAGGAAAGATAGGAGAGGTGTGGGATTGGTAGAAATAGTTGTTAGGAGAGGGAGCTAGATGAATGAAGCATGGGGATTGGTTAAGGGGGCAGTGGTTGGAATGTTGAGGGAAAAGTTTTCGGCGGTTTATTTCATTTTGGGTTTTGGTGTGGGAGAGGGTGGATGTGAGGGAGGAGGGGTGGAAGGAGTGTTTCCCTCCCTCCCTCCCTGTAGTGGTATGGGTTTGTTGGTGGTTTTGGATAGGTTAAAGATGGGGGAGGCAGTCGCAGATGGGAAATGGGGAATTGTGCAAAAAACATGGGGGATATTGTTTGATGTGGCTGGAATGGGAATCAAATACATGTGATGGGGGAAATAAAGGAATTACTCATGGGTGTCACCGCCATGAGTTGGGGGGGGTGACCTGACGATACCGTGGCTCATGCTATGGGGTGAAGTGGCAAGGAGTTGCCTAAGGGGATGAGCTAGTTTCGTCACCGAATGGCTCACGGTGGGGGGGGGGGAAGAAGGGTTTCTGGTCCAGCCGATTTTACTGTGGTGAAATGTTACCAATATAAGAATTAATTGATGAAATGTTTAAAGTGGGGGTTATAAATAAAGCTTCGGCCAAACAATTTTTCCAGTTAAGCAGTGTTTGTGAGTTATTAGAGTAAATGTATTATGAGGTTGACTGGAGATGACAAAGTGTGAATGCTAATGTTATAGATTTTCGCCCATTCAGGGTTCTTTGAAAGAGAAAGACATGTCTTTTCTCTTACTCATATTCACATCACCGGCTTGAACCCATCCTCCCTACTTTCTTTCTAACATTAAGGGCTCCTTTTACAAAGGTACGCTAGGGTTTTTAGCGCATGCGCAAAATGACTGCGTGGTAGCCGAAAATCTACCGCCTCCTAAAAAAGGAGGCGGTAATGGCTAGCGCGCTCAGGAATATAACATGCACTATTGCCCGTGTTAAGGCCAAATGACTGCGTAGTAGTCGAAAATCTACTGCCTCCTAAAAAGGAGGCGGTAATGGCTAGCGCGCTCGGGAATATAACATGCGCTATTGCACGCGTTAAGGCCCCAGCGCACCATTGTAAAATGAGCCCTAAGTATAAATTTTATTTCTTCAATAATTTTCATTAAAACTGCTATTTAATACTATTTAATGCTATTTGATACTAAAAGGACTATATAATTCATTCATAATAAAGACTATTTAAACCTCACAGTTCATTTCAGAGACACTGGACCGACAAAAGTGCACTAAACATAGAAACATAGAAATAGACGGCAGATAAGGGCCACGGCCCATCCAGTCTGCCCACCCTAATGACCCTCCCCTACCTTTACCCTGTGAATAGATCCCACGTGTCTATCCCATTTGGCCTTAAAATCAGGCACGCTGCTGGCCTCAATCACCTGAAGTTGAAGACTATTCCAGCGATCAACCACCCTTTCCGTAAAAAAGAATTTCCTGGTGTCACCTCGCAGTTTCCCGCCCCTGATTTTCCACGGATGCCCCCTTGTTGCCATGGGACCCTTGAAGAAGAAGATATCTTCCTCTGCCTCGATGCGGCCCGTGAGATACTTGAACGTCTCGATCATGTCTCCCCTCTCTCTGCGCTCCTCGAGCAAGTATAGCTGTAATTTTTCTAACCGTTCTTCGTACGGGAGATCCTTGAGCCCCAAGACCATCCGGGTGGCCATTCTCTGGACCGACTCCAGTCTCAGCACATCCTTGCGATAATGCGGCCTCCAGAATTGCACACAGTATTCCAGGTGGGGCTTCACCATGGATCTATACAATGGCATAATGACCTCCGGCTTATGGTTGACGAAACCCCTGCGAATGCAGCCCATGATTTGTTTTGCCTTGGATGAAGCTTGCTCTACTTGATTGGCAGCCTTCATGTCCTCGCTGACGATCACCCCTAACTCTCGCTCTGCTACTGTTCTTGTTAGGATTTCGCCATTAAGGGTATAGATTCTGCATGGATTTTGGCTACCCAGGTGCAAAGTGTACTAGTGCAAAGTGTACTAGTGCTTAAAAGTGCCATTTCAAAAAGTGCATATGTGCTGTAAACTTTTAAACCTCATAGAGCTTAAACATAGAAACATAGAAGATGACGGCAGAAAAGGGCTTCAGCCCATCAAGTCTGCCCACTCTGCTTACCCACCCCCTGTCTATGCCCTAATGACCCAATTTCCTGATCTTGACCCTCGTAGGGATCCCACATGGGTATCCCATTTATTCTTAAAGTCTGGCACGCTGTCTGCCTCGATCACCTGCACTGGAAGCTTGTTCCAATGATCAACCACTCTCTCTGTGAAGAAATACTTTCTGGTGTCGCCATGAAATTTTCCGCCCCTGAGTTTGTGCGGGTGCCCTCTTGTGGCCGAGGGTCCCTTGAGAAAGAAAATATCATCTTCCACTTTGACACGTCCCGTGAGCTACTTAAATGCTTCGATCATGTCTCCCCTCTCCCTACGTTCCTCGAGAGTGTAGAGCTGCAATTTGTTCAGTCTCTTTTCGTACGAGAGACCCTTGAGCCCCGAGATCATCCTGGTGGCCGTCCGCTGAACCGATTCAATTCTGCGCATATCTTTACTGTCATGTGGCCTCCAGAATTGCACACAGTACTCCAGATGAGGTGTCACCATGGCCCTGTACAACGGCATTATGACTTCAGGCTTTCGGCTGACGAAACTTCTATTGATACCACCCAATATCTGCCTTGCCTTAGATGAAGCCTTCTCCACTTAGCTTTGTTCTTCTGCTCTTTAAGAATCAGGACCGTTGCTTGCTACTCTCAGTCCAACGTGGCACACGTTTTGCGGGATCAAATTACATCCCCACTGCGTCAGGGAAGAGTCTTTTTGCAACGGTTATCTGGGCTACAGACAAACTCCTGCCGGTTATACTTAGGGCTCCTTTTGCAAAGCTACGATAGCGTTTTTAGTGCACGCAGAATTTAGCGCAAACTAAACCCGGGCGATGCGGCTAGCACCAACGCCAGCTCGATGCTGGCGTTGGCGTCTAGCGTGCGAGGCAATTTAGTGTGCGCTAAGCCCGCTAGCGCAGCTTCATAAAAGGAGCCCTCAAGCCAGTGATGTGAATGTGAGTAAGAGAAAAGAAGTGACTCTCTCTTTGAAAGAACCCGGAATGGGTGGAAATTTTACACTCAATATTCTGAGGCTTGCTCCCGTCTATAAATAGAGAAAAAAAAAAAAAAAGAGAAAATAAATTATCTCCAGTGTCGCTTTGGTTTATCAGACATGCTGCTGCATTTTGAATGACCTGCAATGCTCTGCATCTTGCCTTTGTTATTCCAAGGTGCAGGGCATTGCAGTACAGTACTCCCCCGATATTCGCGGGGGTTCCGTTCCAGGAACCCCTGCGAATCTTGAAAAACCGCGAATACGGTTTTTCATGGGGGAGACTGGAGAGGGCAGCGGGGAGAGCAGCCGGAGCGCTGGCGAATGCAGGAAATCACTCGCTGTATGCTCCGACCGCCTCTTTCTGCCCTAAGTTGGGCCTTACCAATGAGGCGCTGCATGTCAAAACAGCTCCTGATTGGATAAGGCCCGACTTAGTGCAGGAAGAGGCGGTCGGAGTGATTTCCTGCACTTGCGGCGCTCTGGCTGCTCTCTTCTGCCTCTCCCGCTGCCCTCTCCTTGTCGGCGGTTCGCGGTGGGAAAATACCGCGAATGACCGGGACCGCGAACGGCCGGTGGAACACTGTAATCAAGCCTCGACAAGACCTATCCTGAACAACAGTTTGAAAATCATAAGGTTTGGTTTCATAAGGTTTGCACAATGTATTTGTGCAAAGCATGCCTGAATGGTCTTAGTTACTTACAGCTTCATTTAGTAAATAGTTCAGATGACATTTATGTTCTTTATTCATTCAATTTTCGATACCATTCTCCCAGGGGAGCTCAAAATGGTTTACATTAATTTATTCAGGTACTCAAGCATTTTTCCCTGTCCTGGAGGGATCACAATCTCTCTAATGTACTTGAGGCAATGGGGTGATTGAGTGACTTGCCCAGGGTCGCAAGGAGCAGCATAGGTTGGAACCCACAACTAGAGAATGACACGGTGACAAAATTCATCACCGTTCCCGTCCCCGCGGATAACCGCGGGAAATAATCCCATGTCATTTTCTAGTGTCTATTTCAACCTCAGTCCTTCTACACCAGCATTCTTCAAAGCAAAGCTTGCGGGTCAGTGACTGTGCTTATGTGAGCCAAGGATAATGAAGCCATTGTGACATCACTGATGTGATTGGTTCTTAGGCACTAGTGGAATGAGGCATTATGACATCACAATATCTGCTCTGGATACCAGAGACTGTCATTCTTCAGTGTCTATTTCAACCTCAGTCCTTCTACATCAGAATTCTTCAAAGCAAAGCTTGCGGGTCAGTGGTTGTGGCCCTTCATACTCTGATTCTTATGTGAGCCAAGGATAATGAAGCCATTGTGACATCACTGATGTGATTGGTTCTTAGGCACTGGTGGAATGAGGCATTATGACATCACAATATCTGGATTCCAGAGACTGTCATTCTGTAGTGTCTGTTTCAATCTCAGTCCTTCTACACCAACATTCTTCAAAGCAAAGCTTGCGGGTCAGTGGTTGTGCCCATTCATACTCTGATTCTTATGTGAACCAAGGATAATGAAGCCATTGTGACATCACTGATGTGATTGGCTCTTAGGCACTGGTGGAATGAGGCATTATGACATCACAATATCTGCTCTGGATACCAGAGACTGTCATTCTGTAGTGTCTGTTTCAATCTCAGTCCTTCTACACCAGCATTCTTCAAAGCAAAGCTTGCGGGTCAGTGGTTGTGGCCATTCATACTCTGATTCTTCCCTCTCTCCTTAAAGAATGACATGAAGATGGTTTCCCGTGGTTATCCACGGGGACGGTGATGAATTTTGTCACCATGTCATTCTCTACCCACAACCTCAGGGGGCTGAGGCCGTAGCTTTAACCACTGCGCCAAGCTCACCCCTATGTTTCCATTTTATTTATTTATTTTTTTTCCAAATGGCAACTTTGATGAAAGAGAACTCTAGCTTAAGAAAAGCATGAATATATATTTCAAATATTATTCATGCATCACAGCTGCAGGCTTTCCATTAGCTCCATGTGCAAACTGCAGAGATAAGATATTGGAGGAAGTAATGCAACAGGCGCATACGCTGCGAGGATTGGTATTTTGCAGTCTGCATGCTAAAATAGCCCTACATATATTTTTCAAAGTACTGTATGTAAAACCGATTTGCAAACATCTGTAAGCATGCCTTTATAGTCTAGTGCAAATTTTTACTTGTTATCAAAATCGTAAAATAATACTTTGCACATTTGCCTTCAATTTCTTTTTTGGTCAGCAAAGCAGCCTTTTCATCGACCAAAGGTGGCTTGATATATTTGCAACAAAACTTCTTCAAAGATAAAGAATGATATGCAAGTCAAAGGTATGCCTGGCAGGCAGACAGAAGCCGGCCTGTGTAGGCCGAATTCTTCAGAGGTTTGCTTTCCGCTTCAGCTCAGCTTTCTTTCTCAATCTGCACACCTAAAGAAAACAAACTGTAACCCTATCCGGAGCCTGCACTGGTATTACTTCACCTGGTGAACAAACCCCCCCCCCCCATTCCAAATGTTGCTAGTTATACCAGACACAGACAATCCAAGTATACCCAGTTATTCAGTCATTATAAATATGTTCCATATTACAAGAAATCTGATATGTAATAATAGTAAGCCTATAACTACATATCTTTACTCTTACTGTGCACCGTGTAAATTCACGAGGTGGTTTTTCAACATGAACCTTTAGTAACTAAACCTTATGCACAATAATCCAGTTAGAAGAATTAATATTGCAACTTAATTTTGATAGTACTCTTGAGGGTCTTTTTATTAAGGCATGCTAACCGATTTATTTTTTAATTTTTTTTTTTATTTATTCAATTTTCTATACCATAGAAACATAGAAAAAGACGGCAGATAAGGGCCGCGGCCCATCTAGTCTGCCCACCCTAATGACCCTCCCCTATTTAGCTCTGTGCAGAGATCCCACGTGACGATCCCATTTCTTCTTAAAATCAGGCACGCTGCTTGCCTCGATCACCTGAAGTGGAAGTCTATTCCAGCGATCAACCACTCTTTCGGTGAAAAAGTATTTCCTGGTGTCGCCGTGCAACTCCCCCCCCCCTGATTTTCCATGGATGTCCTCTTGTCGCCGTCGGACCTTTGAAAAAGAAGATAACCTCTTCTACCTCGATACGGCCCGTGAGGTACTTGAACGTCTCGATCATATCTCCCCTCTCTCTGCGTTCCTCGAGTGAGTACAGCCGCAATTTATCCAGCCATTCCTCGTACGGGAGATCCTTGAGTCCCGAGACCATCCGGGTGGCCATTCGCTGGACTGACTCAAGCCTCAGTACATCCTTGCGGTAATGAGGGGAGCTCAGAACAGTTTACATGAATTTATTCAGGTACTCAAGCAGTTTTCCCTGTCTGTCCCTGCAGGCTCACAATCTATCTAATGTACCTGGGCCAATGGGGGGATTAAGTGACTTGCCCACGGTCACAAGGTGCAGTGTAGGTGCTGAGGCTGTAGCATTAACCACTGTGCCACACTCTTAGCACGTGCTAAGGCATTATATTACGCTTCCCCCTCCATATCCGCGGGGGTTAGGGGCAGAGCCGGCCCACGAATATGAAAAAAATCACGAATAATATTTGGGTTAGTTCTGCCCCCAACCCCCGCTTCCCCTGGCTATTTTAAGCCGTTTAAGCCCCCCATTAAGCCTTACCTGGTGGTCCAGCGGGTTTTCGGGGCAGGAGCGATCTTCCCACGCTCCCGCCCCGTGCAGATCGCTCACAGGAAATGGCCGCCTTGAGCTCCCGTAGTCTCTCGAGCCATTTCCCGTGAGCGATCTGCACGGGGCAGGAGCGTGGGAAGATCGCTCCTGCCCCGAAAACACGCTAGGCCACCAGGTAAGGCTTAAGGTTAGGCTTACGGGGCTTAAAATAGCCCAAAAAATTAAAATGGGTTTTTGGGTTTAAAACTGCTAATAAACATATGTTTATAAAAAACAAAAAAACAAAAAAAAAAACATAAACATATGTTTAAAAAAAAAAAAAAAAAAACCACGAATAACTGAAATCGCGGATTCGGAGGGGGAAGTGTATATGGGCGCCTTAGCGCATTTACCGACTTAGCACGCTAAGGCGTTTAGCGTGCGCTAATCTTTAGCGCGTGCTGAATTGGTTAGCGTGCCTTAAAAAAAGGACACTTTAATGAAGCACTCCGAATGATTTCATTTTGGATTCCTTAACACATTTCTTGTGAAAATCATTATTATTTTCTTTCTTTTTCATGCAGCTTGCCCTTGAATAAACTTGTAGTGTGTTGTTTTAAGGTTACTGAAGCAATAGGTTAGAGAACGGACCCCTGTGCTTTCCTTCCTACCTTTCTTTCTATGACCTGCAGGATATGGGCTTTGCTGCTTCTTGGGAGGAACGCTTCCACCCTGCTTGGTGATTGCAGAGCTTGTAACACAGCAGGTTATCTCAGGGCGCGCAAATGCCTCTGAGAACACGAGGGCTTTTCTGTTCCAGCCGGCTTTTCAAGCTCTTGGAATTGCAGAAAAGCAGTTCATTTTTATTTTACCTTTTACTGTTGGTCTCCTTCTCTCAAGAAAGCTATAGTGGCGCTAGAAAAGGTTCAAAGAAGAGCGACCAAGATGGTAAAGGGGATGGAACTCCTCTCGTATGAGGAAAGACTAAAATGGTTAGGGCTCTTCAGCTTGGAAAAGAGACTGCTGAGGGGGAGATATGATTGAAGTCTACAAAATACTGAGTGGATTAGAATGGGTACAAGTGGATCGATTTTTCGCTCCATCAAAACTGACACAGACTAGGGGACACTCGATGAAGCTACAGGGAAATATTTTTAAAACCAATAGGAAGAAATTTTTTTTTTCACTCAGAGAATAGTTAAGCTATGGAACACGTTGCCAGAGGATGTGGTAAGAGCAGATAGCGTAGCTAGTTTTAAGAAAGGTTAGACAAGTTCCTGGAGGAAAAGTCCACAGGCTGTTATTGTGAAAGACATAGGGGAAACCACTGCTTGCCCTGTATTGGTAGCATGGACTATTGCTACACCTTGGGTTTTGGCCAGGTACTAGTGACCTGGATTGGCTACTGTGAGAACGGGCTACTGGGCTTTATGGGCCATTGGTCTGACCCAGTGAGGCTGTTCTTATGTTGTTAGTATTAAAAAGAAAGCGCAAAAGGCTGAGGAACAAGAGTTTAATGGGGACGGATTGGAGAAGATGTGTTCCACCGTTCTTTGCAATACTTCAGTTAGTTTTGGAAATTATTTATTTATTTTGAAATAAGAGAGAACTGTTTGTGCTATTGAGCTGTGTGATTTGCAGTTTGGTATACGATAAGGGGAGAGTGTGGTTCAGTGGTTAAAGCTACAGCCTCAGCCCCTCAAGGTTGTGGGTTCAAACCCATGCTGCTCCTTGTGACCCTGGGCAAGTCACTTAATCCACCCATTGCCCCAGGTACATTAGAGAAATTGTGATCCCACCAGGACAAACAGGGGAAAATGCTTGAGTACCTGAATAAATTCATATAAACCATTCCAAGCTCCCCTGGGAAAGTGGTGTAGAAAATTGAGTAAATAAGTTAGTGTGAAAAGCTTCAGCCTCTGGTAACCAGAGCTGGTATTGTGACATCATAATGCCTCATTCCACCAATGCCTAAGGGCCAACCTCATCAGTGATGTCACAATGGCTTCATTGGCCTCTACTTGGCTCACTTTTGCTACTTTTTGATTTCTAGAGTGGCGCAGTGGTTAAAGCTACAGCCTCAGCACCCTGAGGTTGTGGGTTCAAACCCACGCTGCTCCTTGTGACCCTGGGCAAGTCACTTAATCTCCCCATTGCCCCAGGTAAATTAGCTAAATTGTGAGCCCATTGGGACAGAGAGGGAAAAATGCTTGATTAACCTGAATAAATTCATATAAACCATTCCAAGCTCCCCTGGGAAAGTGGTGTAGAAAATTGAGTAAATAAGTTAGTGTGAAAAGCTTCAGCCTCTGGTAACCAGAGCTGGTATTGTGACATCATAATGCCTCATTCCACCAATGCCTAAGGGCCAACCTCATCAGTGATGTCACAATGGCTTCATTGGCCTCTACTTGGCTCACTTTTGCTACTTTTTGATTTCTAGAGTGGCGCAGTGGTTAAAGCTACAGCCTCAGCACCCTGAGGTTGTGGGTTCAAACCCACGCTGCTCCTTGTGACCCTGGGCAAGTCACTTAATCTCCCCATTGCCCCAGGTAAATTAGCTAAATTGTGAGCCCATTGGGACAGAGAGGGAAAAATGCTTGATTAACCTGAATAAATTCATATAAACCATTCCAAGCTCCCCTGGGAAAGTGGTGTAGAAAATTGAGTAAATAAGTTAGTGTGAAAAGCTTCAGCCTCTGGTAACCAGAGCTGGTATTGTGACATCATAATGCCTCATTCCACCAATGCCTAAGGGCCAACCTCATCAGTGATGTCACAATGGCTTCATTGGCCTCTACTTGGCTCACTTTTGCTACTTTTTGATTTCTAGAGTGGCGCAGTGGTTAAAGCTACAGCCTCAGCACCCTGAGGTTGTGGGTTCAAACCCACGCTGCTCCTTGTGACCCTGGGCAAGTCACTTAATCTCCCCATTGCCCCAGGTAAATTAGCTAAATTGTGAGCCCATTGGGACAGAGAGGGAAAAATGCTTGATTAACCTGAATAAATTCATATAAACCATTCCAAGCTCCCCTGGGAAAGTGGTGTAGAAAATTGAGTAAATAAGTTAGTGTGAAAAGCTTCAGCCTCTGGTAACCAGAGCTGGTATTGTGACATCATAATGCCTCAGTCCACCAATGCCTAAGGGCCAGCCTCATCAGTGATGTCACAATGGCTTAATTGGCCTATACTTGGCTCACTTTTTGATTTCTAGAGTGGCGCAATGGTTAAAGCTACAGCCTCAGCACCCTGAGGCTGTGGGTTCAAACCCACACTACTCCTTGTGACCCTGGCAAGTCACTTAATCTCCCCATTGCCCAAGGTACATTAGTTAAATTGTGAGCCCACCGGGACAGAGAGGGAAAAATGCTTGATTAACCTGAATAAATTCATGTAAACTGTTCTGAGCTCCCCTGCAAGAACAGTATAGAAAACTAGCTGATGCCCCGGCGTTGCACGGGTATTTAATTATAGCAATAACACTGTAAATGGATTCAAATAAAGATACTTTATAGTGGTGAATGAAATTATTTTTTTACAGCTTAATAAAAAGTACAATAATCAAATTATAAAGTGAAATATTTGACAAAATGAATACAATACAACTAACACAAAACTTGATTATAAACAACATTTTTAGTTTCACCTCCAGGAGCAAGAACATATAAATTCTTGGGTGAACCCACCCTTGAGCAAGCAACATAGAGTTGTCCATGGGAAAAACAGGGGGATCTTAAATCCACTCCACAGTATGTAATAGTCTGTCCCTGTGATTTGTAGATTGTGATAGAGAATGCAAGTCTCACTGGAATTTGCAATCTCTTAAACTGAAAAGGAAGATCTGTTGGAATAAGTGGTATTTGCGGGATAAATACGGTTTCACCTTGTCCCTTTCCGGTTAAGATAGTTGCTTCAATTACATTGGCCAGTAACCTCTTTACACAAAGCCTTGTGCCATTGCAAAGTTTTGGTGGGTCAAGGTTGCTAAGTAAAATAACTGGAGATCCCACAGCTTTTTACATTTTTTCCATTGACTTGAATGGGTGAAATCTGATTTTCAGTTTGTAGCTCCGCCCACGTGTGCAGGTGGGCCGCGAGACCCCCAGAACATATCACCCCAGGTAGTGAGGGATCTGCATACCAAGTTTCGTTCAAATCGGTCAAGTCGTTTTTGCGTGATCGCGGCACATACACACATACATACCTCCGATTTTATATATATATATAGATTGAATAAATTAAGTCAGCATGTAACATTTAGTAGAAATGTGAAGTTTGTTAGTGGGCCTTAAAAATGTTTAGTGCATACTAAATTGATTTAATGTGCCTTGGCTTATAAGTTCAGTCACCAAAATCATCCCCAAAAAATGCCAGTGAGAGGACACAATGTACAGATGTAACTTAATTAAGTGACTAACCAGGTAAATGGAGAAAAATACCTCAGTGTCCCCGGTGATATCCCAAGGACTCTCCTTCTTCAAAATTAATCCCCTCGTTTACAAAGCCGAGCCAATGTTTTTAGCCCTAGGAATTCTGTGAGCATCGGAACTGTTACCGCGGTGGCCAGTGCTAAAAATGCGGGTAAAGGAGGGGGGTAAAGGCAGGGAACCCATCCTAGGTCAAAAAAACATCCATTACCAGTACTATTCTTTAAATCAAATTAATTATTTAAAGCAAATGCACCAGATAAACAAAACAAGCAGTTACTTATCTGCAAATAGTCCAGGTTCTCAGCGGCAAAATGCGAAAATAGCATGAATTAAAGTTCTGGGGCTTTAGCAGTATATTTAAGTCTTCATAGAATGGCGGATCTTTTTTTTGAAACTACTGCCTTTGGAACGGTGCCATATGATTATGACATCACTGTGATGTCATTATGACATCACTGTGACGCATCTTATAAGCCATGCCTGACGCCAAGGGGCCATTTTGCACTGAGCTATTGAAGCAGCAGCTGTATTCAGAAGGTACTTTTTGTACTGAATGTGTGTGTGTGTGTGGGGGGGGGGCAAATACTCAGGGTGGGAGGTTCTTCTGTGGATGGGAAAGGATATGTTCCTGGAGGGGAATGGATGCTTAGAGGTGGGCACACGTAGGGATACTAAGCAGCGTTTCAGCTCCCATCGTTTATCATCCAATCGGACCTGGCATGGGAATATTCTTGAGAGGGTCCTTCAGAGGGAGGCTTTCTTCGGACCCATGGCCCCTCCCCCAGGCCCACCCTGTTCTGCCCAGGCCCGCTGTGTTCTGACCAAGTCGCGCCTCATTCCGCCCCCAGCCTCAGCCCCACCACCAGCCCTACCCCCAACTTTTCGTTTGTCGGGAGGGGCATCTGCACACGCGCTGGTGTGACGCGATGATGCCACTTGCGTGCGCGTGATGCCACCGCGTTGCATCTGCACATGCCGTCCCGACATCGCTGCTAGCGGGAAGCTTTTCAAAACCTGAACAAAGTGCCTCGAAAAGAAGGCTATGTCCGGGTGTCTGGTAACCCTAGGCTGCGTACCATTGTTATGTGGCTGTTTTTCAGGAATAAACCAAGAAAAGCGCCAAGGGCCTCATAGAATGGGACAAAAGAGTTCTCTGTATTGATTAACAATATAAGAAATGCTGCTGCTGGGTCAGACCAGTGGTCCACCGTGCCCAGCAGTTCGCTCACGCGGAGGCCCTTAGGTCAAAGACCAGTGCCCTAACTGAGTCTAGCCTTACCTGCGTACGTTCCAATTCAGCAGGAACTTGTCTAACTTTGTCTTGAATCCCTGGAGGGTGTTTTCCCCTATGACAGACTCTGGAAGAACGTTCCAGTTTTCTACCACTCTCTGGGTGAAGAAGAACTTCCTTACGTTCGTACAGAATCTATCCCCTTTCAACTTTAGAGAGTGCCCTCTAGTTCTCCCTACCTTGGAGAGGGTGAACAAACCTGTCTTTATCTACTTTGTCTTGAATCCCTGGAGGGTGTTTTCCCTTATAACAGCCTCTGGAAGAGCGTTCCAGTTTTCCACCACTCTCTCTGGGTGAAGAAGAACTTCCTTACGTTTGTACGGAATCGATCCCCTTTTATCTTTAGAGAGTGCTCTCTCGTTCTCCCTACCTTGGAGAGGGTGAACAAACCTGTCTTTATCTACTTTGTCTTGAATCCCTGGAGGGTGTTTTCCCTTATAACAGCCTCCGGAAGAGCGTTCCAGTTTTCCACCATTCTCTGGGTGAAGAAGAACTTCCTTACGTTTGTACGGAATCGATCCCCTTTTATCTTTAGAGAGTGCTCTCTCGTTCTCGTTACCTTGGAGAGGGTGAACAAACCTGTCTTTATCTATTTTGTCTTGAATCCCTGGAGGGTGTTTTCCCCTATAACAGCCTCCAGAAGAGCGTTCCAGTTTTCTACCACTCTCTGGGTGAAGAAGAACTTCCTTACGTTCGTACGGAATCTATCCATTTTTAACTTCAGAGAGTGCCCTCTCGTTCTCTCTACCTTGGAGAGGGTGAACAACCTGTCCTTATCTACTAAGTCTATCCCCTTCAGTACCTTGAATGTTTCGATCATGTCCCCTCTCAATCTCCTCTGTTAGAGGGATAAAAGGCCCAGTTTCTCTAATCTTTCGTTGTACGGCAACTCCTCCAGCCCCTTAACCATCTTAGTCGTTCTTCTCTGGACCCTTTCGAGTAGTACCGTGTCCTTCTTCATGTATCCTGCCTAAAATGCATGAGAAATGAACATTCAGATACGACGTACAGACCTGGATGTCTGCATTCTGAGCTGGAACATCCTTCCTAAAAACCGCCTCGACGTCTTTCGGTGCTTAATCTCAGCAAAGCAATTAGACCGTTCAAACAAGGCTGCCCTGAAAATGTCTGCAAGCCGAAACGAATCGGCATTCACCCCCTTTTGTGAATTTAAAATGGCAAGGTAAAGGTACCGTATCGGAGACCAGATGAATGGCGAACATAAAAGAACAACAGAGGTAATTCTAATGCTCGCTGTCATACTGCGTTTCCCCGATTAAACAATCAGTGTCAGGACAAAAATGAGCCCCTCTACGCACATGCACAGTTTTCCAGCTGTTTAAATCTTAGTGACTCTCAAATAACAAGATTAGGCAATTGCAGGCTGCAGGAAGGATACCAGTAATTAGAGCATGATTGGCAAAGAACTGTAATTAATGCACAGAGCACTTCAGACTCTATGAGTAACAGATTTGTTAAAAACATTTCTCTTTATATTTTTACAGTTTATTTCCTCAGGTTTTTATTTTATTTAAAGAATACTGTGAATGATTTGATTTGATTTGATTTCTTATATACCGCTATACCGTGAAGTTCAAAGCGGTTTACAGTGAAGATAGCTTAAAGATACATTAAAACAAAATAAATAAAAATGGTACTTTGGATTTCCCTAGCTGTCCCGAAGGCTCACAATCTAGCTAAAGTACCTGAGAAAACAATAAATAAAAATAAATGAAATGAAATAAAGTAAATTCCAGTAAGACAACAGGATCTGGTACCTGATTGGATATTCCTCTCTGTTCTTTAATTGAATCTGATAGCCGTGTTTAGTTCCTTATTTAGGGGGAAAGTTATGAAACTGCGTTAGGGCTTTAAATCCCATTTTATGCTCCTTAACATGACTTAAAGAGGGTGTCAGGTCAAAAGCGCGCCGGGACCAAGGCGCGCCCAGACAATTGAGCGCAGCGCGCGCCACCGCACCGCTCTAAATGACTGTTTTTAGGGGCTCCGATGGGGGATTTTGTTGGGGAACCCCCCCCACTTTACTTAATAGACATCGCGCCGCGTTGTGGGGGCATTGTGGGGGGGTGTGGGGGGTTGTAACCCCCCACATTTTACTGAAAACTGAACTTTTTCCCTGTTTTTAGGGAAAAAGTTCAGTTTACAGTAAAATGTGGAGGGTTACAACCCCCCAAACCCCCCATAACGCCCCCACAACGCGGCGCGATGTCTATTAAGTAAACTGGGGGGGGGTTCCCCAACAAAACCCCCCGTCGGAGCCCCTAAAAACTGTAATTTAGAGCGGCGCGGCGGCGTACGCTGCGCTCAATTGTCGGCGCGCGCTTTTGTCTTTCACGCCGTTGTCTATGAACCCTTAAAGAGCCCTAGCGCAGCCCAGCTTAATTTCCCTTGGCAATATTTGTCGCCATGGATTACACAGCGATGAGACGCACAACATGGAAATGCATGTTTTGCATCTCATTACTATACAAGTACCCAAACATGACTTGCGGTGATGCATTGCAAGTCGTGTTAGGGCCAAAACACGATAAAAAAATAAGCCCAGGTTTTAAAGGGGTTATTTCACTGCCCGGGGACTTTAGGATGCAAAGCTGAGACCCGATACTCTTGAGCTGATAGAGCGAGATACCCCTGGCTTACAGATCCCCCCAGCTGAAGCTCCCCTCAGTTCAATCCTTGTCTGGAGCCAAAGCCACAGACATCAAGAGAGTGGCTGAGACTAAACTAAACTAAACCTTAAGTTTATATACCGCATCCTCGCCACGGAAGTGGAGCTTGGCACGGTTTACAAGAACTTAAAATATAAGAAGAGAACGGAAAAGGTTTACATGAGCTTATATATAGAATGGAAGAGTAAGGGGGAAAATAGAATTACATGTTAGAGAAGAGCCAAGTATTCAGTTGCTTGCGGAATAGTTGGAGAGAGCCCGCAGCGGGATAGTAAGGTTCCGCAGCGGGATAGTAAGGTTCCGCAGCGGGATAGTAAGGTCGTTCCAGAGACCTGTGATTTTGAAGAGAAGAGATTTTCCCAGTTTACCTGCATAGAAAATACCGCGTAGAGAGGAGAAGGATAGTTTATATCTTTGGGCGGGTCTGATGGAGTCAGGACTTGAGGAGACAGCCATTTCTCTATCCGATTATTCCAATATAGCTGAAATGTCCAGTGGTCCTTTCTGAGATTCTCCAACCTTTTCTTTTTCTTTGACTTGGGATTTAACAGGAAGAAAATATACCCTCCCTCTGCTTCCCCCCACCTAATTGCTAAAAATCATTGCCAATTAGGCAAATTAATGAAGTTGTACACATAAATCGACTGGGTGCACTGATTTTCACGCATAACTTAAGGCACCATAAATAGAATTTGGGAGCAAGTCAATCATTTTTCTTTCAGTTGCGACTGTTGAGCCGCTTAAAATCGATGATATCGATATATGATTTCCGGATCATGGTACAGACGATCGTTTTATCGAAGCTGGACTATTGCAATGCCCTTTATTTAGGGATTTCAACAGCACAGCGTAAAGCCTTGCAAATGATGCAAAATGCCGCCGCAAAGTTAAAATGTGGGGTTAGAAAATTTGAACACATGACACCTTGGCTGAAGAAACTCCATTGGCTACCTGTGCAAACGCATATTACTTTCAAGATATTAACTTTGGTTTACAGAGTCATTTGCCATGGGATTCCTTGGGATCTATCGCAAATTATGGCTGTCTACCAACCGTTCAGAACTCTGAGATCGGATGGCGCGATACGATTGTCACTGATTGACTTTTCAAAAATACTTTAGGAGAGTACAAGATCCTCCGCCATTTCTGTCATAGGTGAAACGCTATGGAACAAATTATGTTCAATAGTTTTTATTGAATTATAATAATAACTAGTCTTTAAGCCCGTTACATTAACAGGTGCTAGAATAGATGAGTCTGTCTGTCTGTCTTTCTCTCTCTCTCCTTGGCCGCTGTCTGTCTTTCTTTCTGTCTTTCTCTCTCTCCTTGGCTGCTTTCTGTCTTTCTTTCTGTCTCTCTCTCTCTCTCCTTGGCTGCTGTCTGTCTGTCTATCTCTGGCATTCTTTCTGTCTGTGTCTCTCCCTGGCCCCCTATCTGTCTTTTTTTCTTTCTCTCTCCTTGGCCGCTTTCTGTCTTTTTTTCTTTCTCTCTCCTTGGACGCTGTCTGTCTGTCTCTTTATCTGTCTCCCTGGCCTCCTGCCTGTATTTATCTGTTGTGCCTTGCCTGCCTGTCTCTCCGTGGCCCCCTTCTGTTTCCCCCCCTCTCAGAGCAAAGCATGATTGCTGTCTTCCCCCCAGCACACACCTCCCCCTAAAGCAGCCCCCTTTCCCTCTCTCCCTTCACTTCTTACCAGCATGGGACACCTCGCAGCACCCGCATGACAAACTCCTGCCATTGCTGAGACAAACCGTCACTCGATTCACCGCACACGCCGCAAGCTGCCCCACGCGCCGCAAATGGAATGCGACCACGGAAGCACACAGCACGGTGGCAGGGATCACGGCCTCCTAAGTGCATATGCATGCTTAGGGTTTTATTATAGAGGATTAAAACCATACATATAATAAATCTTACAAAGAATATCATGCCAACATAATTAATACAACTGTATAGAAAAGGAACAAAAATCAGTAACCAAATACTAATACAATGAGAGAATAGTATGAATGTATACTATGGCCCTCTTTTACTAAGGAGTGCTAACCGATTAGTGCACGCTAATCGATTTAGCGTGCTAAACACTAACGCGTGCATGTAAGTCTATGGACACATTAGCGTTTAGGGTGCCCTAATTCTATTAGTGCGCGCTAATCGGTTAGCGCACTTTAGTAAAAGAGGGGGTAAATTAACTTTACCAGAAGATGTATATTTCTTGTACGTTTCAATCTATTTGTTAAAAGTTAACGATAAAAGACAATAACAACTTGAACATAAGAAAAGAGACTTAAAATAACATTAATTTTTAGGACGAGTGTAATGTGAGGATCTGTGAACCCACTGTTTTATATGGAACTAGTCTTTAAGGCCGTTACATTAACGGGTGCTAGAATAGATGTGTGTGTCTGTCTTTCTTTCTTTCTCTCTCTCTCTCTTCTTGGCCTCTGTCTGTCTGTATTTCTTTCTTTCTGACTCTCTCTTTCCTTGGCTGTCTGCCACCACCCCTTCCCTGCTCCCCTGTCCAGCAGCAGCCCTTCTCCCTTTGTTTTACTTCCCCCCTGTCCAGCAGCACCCCTTCCCTGCTCCCCCTGTCCAGCAGCCCTTCTCCCTTCGTTTTACTCTCCCCTGTCCAGCAGCACCCCTTCCCTGCTCCCCCTGTCCAGCAGCCCTTCTCCCTTCGTTTTACCCCCCCTATCCAGCAGCACCTCTTCCCTGCTCCCCCTGTCCAGCAGTAGGCCTTCTCCCATCCTTTTACCTCCTTCCCTGTCCAGCAGCACCCGTTACCTGATCCCCCCTGTCCAGTAGTAAGTACCCCTTCTCCTTTCCGAACTGAAAGCCCCGCGGCTGGTGCGTTTGCTGGTCCGGGGGTGAGAAGAGGCGTCCCAGCAGTAGCAGCGCAGGAGTGAAACTGCCACCGCTGCTCAAATTGCTGCACGTGCCGAAAAACGTCACAAGCCGGCACACGCGCCTCAAACCTCCGCGTGCCGCAAATAGAATACGGCCACAGAAGGACAAAGCATGCTGTCAGGTATCACGGTCTCCTACGTGCGCATACGTGCTTAGGGTTTTATTATAGAGGATGATCTGTAATTTTCAGATGCTTGCATAAGTCTTGTTTGTTCCATTCTGTGAATGTTGCTTTTGCGATGCCGCCTAGGAATAGGCGGTTGATAAAATTTTTTTTAAATAAGTACTTTTGGAAACAAGTTTGGGAGTGCATTTGTTTGCTGGTTAATATTCAAGAACACCTAACCATAAATGTTATTCTGTTGGGCAGACTAGGCCTAAAGGCCCCAATCACAGATGAACTGGCTAAGTTACTGCGAATTTTTCTTAGGGCCACTTTTACGAAGCAGTTTAGCGCAGGCAGCTGCGGTAACGGCCCCGAAGCCCATAGAGATTTAAAGGGCTTTGGGGCTGCTGCCACTAGCATGGCTTTGTTAAAGGGGTTAATTTAGCAATAAAAACAATTCTTAGCCATTGGAAAGATTTTTTGAGAATAGAATATATTACTTGGTGGAATTCAGTATGTCTCATTGCTAAGTTCGAAAGGGCATTTGCTGAAAAAAAGAGGTAGTTTGCACGCATATGGTAAGATCTGGAAACCTCTCATAAAATATAGTGACGTAGCAAATTAATTTTGCTGAATATATTAATGTACATCCATGCTGTTAGTTATATGTTGATTATTGCTGTTATTTACTGGTAGTTATTATTGCGCTATCTTCATTTGTGCTTTGTTTTAATTGCGTTAATTCATACTTTATTTTTCTGATGTTTTATATAGCTTTTATTGTATAGGACGATTGTCGATTCCGATGTACAGTATAATGTAATCTGTTACGATTTGTTTGTACTTCTAATTATTATATACTAAAACTTATTAAACTAAATAAATTTAAACTGAGCACATTCAAAAGTTTCTAATTCTTCTAAAACATCTTAGACTTTTTTGAGTTCTTTTTTTTTTTTTTTTAGAGCTGTGACGTGTGTTTCAGAATGGAAAGTGCTTTCTCAAAATATGCCTAAGGCCTTCATCACCGAGTTTTCTTTTAAGCAGGGCTAAGTTTATCAACAGCTTCTCAGCACTTATAGTTGCTGCATTAGGGTGTTAAAACCTTACGTTGACTTATCATCGTTATACGTCTAAGCTTGTACATGTGTCAGGACTTAGGAGACTCGATTTCGCTAACTCACTGTTCAACAGCCCTACTGAATTATAGCATTAAGAAACTTCAATCAGTACAGAATTTAGCCACTAAGAATAATGACAGGCATTAAAAGATTTGATAGGGTTTTGCCTCTGTACGTGAAGCTCGTTGGCTTCCCTGCGATTTGGGGAGGAAATGTGCACTTCTGATTTTGAAGTACAAAGACTACCTAGGGCAGCCACAATACTTGTATTTATTGAATGGCTGAATGAATCCCTTATTGTGGTACTTGAAATTTAAAATCTTTGCACCAGATTCATTTAGGGCTCCTTTAGGATTTGACCTGCTATTCTGCTTTTTTTTTTTTTTTTTCCTAGCTCCTACCTTATGGAATTCCCTCCCAAATCATCTACTTTTAGAGACAAATATAGAAGCCTTCAAAAAGACCTTAAAATGTATATTTTCCCACTTGCTTTTTCTGGTTTTAGTAACCCTAGGTGCAGAGGTTTTTGAGTTATACCTCCAATATTACTATGTTTTGATTTAGGTTTTATTCTGTTTCTGGGATAGGCACGTGGGATCTCTCAAAGAGAGAAAAAGATAATGGTTACTGCGGATGGGCAGACTAGATGGGCCATTTAGCCTTTATCTGCCATCATGTTTCTATGTTTCTATGTATTTTAATTAGATCTTTTAAGGGTTGTGGTTTTTATATATTTCAGGGAAAATTCTATAAATGGTGCTGAAAACTTGGCACCAGAAAAATATCCGGTATTTTATAATGGGTATTCTGAGATAGGTGCCGTAGATAGAATAGTGCATAGAATATAAGAATTCCCATACTGAGAAAAATCAAAGGTCCATCAAACCCAGTATCCTGTTTCCAACAGTGGCCAACCCAGATCCAAGTACCTGGCAGAAACCCAAAAGTAGCAAAATTCCAGAGCTGAGATTGTGATGTCATAATGCCTCATTCCACCAATGCCTGAGAGCCAACCTCAGCAGTGATGTCACAATGGCTTGATTAGATGACAGCTTCAGCATTTGGAATTTAAGACAATACCAAGTGGATTTTACAGTCTATGACCCAGAAATACCAAAGAAGAGACAAGTTAATTTAATCATGTATTTAATGGGTATAACTTATGGGCAGACTGGATAGACCGTTCAGGTCTTTATCTGCCGTCATTTACTATGTTACTATGATACCTGGCAGAAACCCAAAGAGTAGCAACGTTTAAGAGCTGAGCTGTGATGTCATAATGCTTCATTCCACCAATGCCTAAGAGCCAATCTCATCAGTGATGTCACAATGGCTTGATCCCTCTTTGTAGATCCATTTGGAAACACTTAGGCACTATTCTATAAATGGGAGTTAAGTGTGTTTTCATGCAATCTGCCATTTCTGCCCCATTTCGGTGCCTTGCATCCGTTAGAATGCTTTTTTGCACCAAAACTATACCACAGAGGTAGCGTCTAACATTCAATGCCATATAATAGAATTTTCCTGTTTATGTTTTGGACTGAGCCATCTATAAATTATTTTCATTGGTCATTAGCCAGAATGACATTACATCATAAATTGTAAATAAAGAAATAAATGCATATCTGTGGAATAAATGGACAGACATATGTAACCCTGGTCTCACACAGTCTTGGTCACCAACTAGCTCTTTGGGTCAGGTACCCATGACCATAATCTACAAAACAAAGCTCTTCTTTGTGACTCTGTACAGCGCTGCGTACTTCTGGTAGCACTATATAAATAATTAATAGCAGGTAGTAGTATTTTCGAGCTGGGCGTATCATAGAAACATAGAAAGTGACGGCAGAAAAGGGCCAAGGCCTATCAAGTCTGCCCACTCCATTGACCCACCCCTCCTAGCTACCCTTTGAGAGATCGCACTCTGATGACCCATCCCCTCTTAGAGATCTGACATGAGCATCCCAACTGTTCTTAAAATCTGGCACGCTGCTGGCCTCGATCACTTGTACCGGAAGCTCATTCCAATGGTCAACCACTCTTTCGGTGAAGAAGTACTTCCTGGTGTTGCCATGAAACTTCCCGCCCTTTATTTTCAGCGGATGCCCCCTTGTTGCCGAGGGTCCTCTAAGGAAGAAAATATCATCTTCTACTTCGATACGACCAGTGATATACTTAAACGTCTCAATCATGTCTCCCCTCTTTCTACGTTCTTCGAGACAGTATAGCCGCAATTTGGCTGGGATAGAGCACTCTTTCCTGGGCACACTTTATTTTATTTTCAGTAATAAAAAGCCATCCATCTCACTGATTAACTTCAACTTTCTTTACAGGAACTCTACAAATTCTGTTCATAAACTAATAACCCACCCACCTTTTTGAGGCAGCCTTCAACTCACCACCCTAACCAGCAGTTTAACCATTCCTTCTGCCTGTAATCCCATCCCTGGCATCTTGCTTGTCTGTCTAAATTGTTTAGATTGTAAGCTCACTGGAGCAGGGACTGTCTCCTTTGTGACTCTGCATCGCACTGTGTATGTCTGGTAGCACTCTATAAATAATAATTATTATTGATGACGCACCAAAACCACAGAAGACAACGGCGCGCCAACAATCCCGCGCCATTTGAGCACAGGACATATGCGCAGCCGCTGCTTCCGCCACTTTGAGGCCTTCCCTTTTGCGCTCTAAGGGTGGGTGTAGGGGGAAACCCCCCCACACTACACTTAGAACTGATGCCCCCCCACTACACTGAAAACTCCCAAACAGCGAAAAGAATGGGAGTTTTCAGTGCACTGGGGGCTCCCCCCCACGAGAGTGCCAGCAGTTCTAAGAGTAGATGGTGGGTTCCCCCCCCCCACGCCCCCTCAGAGCGTAAAATGGAAGGCCTCAAAGCTGCGGCGCGTATTTCTCCTGCGCTCACATGTTGGCGTGCCGTTGAACTCCACGCTTTTGACGGCGTACCATTATTTACAGTTCAGAATGTCCGGCTGAGCAATTTATATCCCCAAACTGTTCCCTCTCAAAGTCCCAGTGCAAAGAGGAAAAAGAAAAGATCCCAGTCCAATCTACTAGAGCGTTGAGAACAGCATGTGGTATGTGACCTCCCATTCCCTTACATTCCTGAGTCTGGTCCTCACACTACCCTTAATGTTTCTGTCCCATCCTGGACCAGGATTTCCACTTGTCCAATGAAAGTCCTGCCAGAAGTGAGGCACTCCTGCTCCCACTTCTCCTACCTAAGGGGAGAGTGTGGCCTCAGCTACAGCCTCAGCACCCTGGGCTTGTGGGTTCAAACCCACGCTGCTCCTTGTGACCCTGGGCAAGTCACTTAATCCCCCCGTTGCCCCAGGTACATTAGATAGATTGTGAGTCCACAAGGACAGATAGGAGAAAATGCTTGAGTACCTGAATAAATTCTTGTAAACCGTTCTGAGCTCTCCTGGGAGAACGGTATAGAAAACTGAATAAATATATAGAATGAAAAGTTTCAGCCTCTGATAACCAGAGCTAGTATTGTGACATCATAATGCCTCTTTCCACCAATAAGAGCCAACCTCATCAGTGATGTCACAATGGCTTGATTGTCCTATACTTGACTCACTTTTACTACATTTTGATGTCTAGAGTGGGGCAGTGGTTAAAGCTACAGCCTCAGCACCCTGAGGTTGTGGGTTCAAACCCACGCTGCTCCTTGTGACCCTGGGCAAGTCACTTAATCCCCCCATTGCCCCAGGTACATCAGATAGATTGTGAGCTCTCCTGGGAGAACGGTATAGAAAATGGAATAAATAAAAAACAGTGGCGTAGAGGGGGGGAGGGGAGTCCGCCATGAGCACCGTCTTCCTAAGGGCGTGGAACCCCTCCTCCTCTCTGCCCTCCCGCTCCTCTCCTTGACATGTGCGCGCGCCCTTTGCCTTCCTCGGCATGATGTTGCTGCCGCCCACGTCGGCATCGGCGCGCCCTCTGACGTCGCGTCCGGGACCTCGCGCCTGGGAAGCAGCGTCAGATGGCGAGCCGACACCGACGTGGAGAAGTTAAAAAGGTGCGGGGGAGGGGGGCGCCACTGCCTAGGATGTCTTTTTCCCCAAACACTCCTCCTCGTTCCCAGGACGGGAACAATCTGCAGGCACCCCCTTGTTGCGTGACAGGGGCTTCAGACACCATGCGCAGCAAATTTCCCCCGCCTTACCTTCCATAGGGTTGCCAGATGTCTGGGAAAACCTGGACGTGTCGATTTTTAGAGGACTGTCTCGGTGCCTGAGGGTTTTCCAAAACCCAGCGGTTTGTTCGGGTTTCGGAAGGCCCCAAGCTTGGGGGCCGCTCTGTGCATGTGCTGATGTCGACGTGATGATGTCACACTCATGCGCGCCTTCGTAGGATGTCATTGTGTCCACGCATGCGCAGAGGTCCCTTGAGACGCGGCCCCGAGATCAGGGAAGGAGACATGAGGTTTGTGTGGGGGCAGGGCTGAGCTCCGCTCACCTGGTAAGTCCATCCTTTCTGTGCCCCTCTCTTTGGTTCATAGACAGTGGCGCGCAAGACGCCAGCGCGCTGACAATCCAGCGCCGACAGTTCGGCGCAAGACAGAAGCGCGCGGGGGAAAAAGTAATTTTTAAAGAGGTCTGACGGGGGGGTTTGGGGTGGCAACCCCCCCCACTTTATTGGCTAGTGTTTGCGCTGCTGTTGGAGAGGGGTTTGGGGGGGTTAGAAACCTCCATTATAGCGAAAACGGAACTTTTTCTTATTTTTTTCAGGAAAAGTTCCGTTTTCTCTATAATGTGGGGGGGTTTCATCCCCCCGCAACGGCAGCGCGAACACTAACCAATAAAGTGGGGGGGGGGGTTTGCCACCCCAAACCCCCAGCCGGAGCTCTTTAAAAATTATTTTTTCCCCCGCGCACTTCTGTATTGCGCCGAATTGTCGGCGAGCTGGCGTCTGGCGCGCGATTATCCCGTCACCCTTCTCTTTGGCTGCCAACTCCAGACTCCGTCCCTTCTGCCTTGCTGCCTGTATGTTTAGATGAAGCTGCCCGAATCCCTACGGCGGGCTCCGTCTCTGGCAGTGCTCAAGGCCCGTATAAAAGCCCACCTCTTTGAGAGTGCTTTCGACTCCTAACTCCTCTCACCTTGGGTTCTGCATTCCCAACCCTATATTTCATGTCTGTCTGTCCAAGTTAGATTGTAAGCTCTTCAGAGCAGGGACCGTCTCTAAATGTCAAAATGTACAGCACTGTGTACGCCTTTTGGCGCTATATAAGTGATAAGCAGTAGCAGTAGTAGAGCTGGTGTCCTAAAGCTTCCAGGATTTTCTCCTGTTAGGGTCTTTGTGGGGCCGGGGGTTGCCAACCGAAGACCACGTGATCATAAATCCAGCACTTTTTAATTATAATCTTTTAGCCCTGCCCACATGGGCTGACTCTCTCTACAAGCAAGCTGATCAGGCCGAACATCCCAGCCTTCCTTGCTTCGTGACCACCCAGAAAATCCCTCCTTCCACACCCAAAGCAGAGACATTTTCAGGGAGGGTCACTCATAGTTTGATCCTTGCTCACGTAGGTGCTATTGTCCCTGATTTTTTTGTGCATGCGTGTTCATCGAAGTGCTTTCACCTTCAAGCAGATCACGCTCATTCTACTCATAGATCTAGGAAAATCACAAACATTTGCAGAAATGCCGGTATTTTTTATTTTTATTTTTTGTACTTAAAAGGGCCTAATATGATCCACGTGCACTTTATCAAAAAAAAATGTCATGGAATGAGAAAATAAAAATCCCCCTGGCAACAAATTCTTTTTATCTCTTCTAATCTGCATTTGTCAGTAGGGATTAGAGTTTATATCGGCTCGTTTTAAATTTTATGACCTAATGGTACTGAAAGAAAAGCTAAGCATTGCATTTAAAAACACAGTCTGCAAAATGGGCATTGCATAACATAAGCCATCTTGTGAGTAGCTAATTGTGCGGAAGTGAAGTGAATTATAAGAGCCACTTGGTATGCAGTAAGCGCCGCGTTCTAATGGGCATTACAAAAACCTTTAATCATTATTTGTATTTTGCTCGCTGCCTGTCCATATCTAATGCCATTATCTGTCTTTTTTTTTAATTTAAACTAATTGACTTTGGTCAAAAAAGGCAAATAAAACAAAATTGCTTTTGCACATGCAAATGATGGAACAATTAAGCGCAACAAAATCTGACCTTTTACACTGATTTTGTGAGGTCAACGAGGCAGTTTACGGGATGGTGTTCCTTGCATACAGCTAGTACAGTAAATAAATAGTCATTTGAAAAAGCTTTTATGTAGCAGGGCTAACGACGCGGTACATTTCCTTGGCTGAATATCAGGTGGAATTATTATCGTAAGGGCTCGGGGAAGAATAATTGCAGGCTCCAAACCACAATGCATGTTTTAACTACTGCAAGATCGCTGGCAAAGTGGAGAGAGAGGACGCATTTCCCGCTGGGCAAGAGGAGAAGAAGTCGGGAGCTCCTTGGGGGGCTTGTTATCACACTCCGTGACCTGCTAATAATCAAAAAGTAAGTTTGCAAGGCAGAACTTCTGGGGGTTGCCTGAGGGGAAAGGAAATGTCTTCCTTCAGCCGCAGCACCTACAGATAGGGGGGAAAAAAATATAATCAAGTTTATACTGGGAATCGTAAAAAATAAATATTGGGCCTGAATCTATAAATCGGTAGGCACCTACCACATGTCATTCAAAAGTTAGGCGCCGTTTACAGAATCGCGCTCAGCTGTGCCTAAATCAAGTTAGACGCCATTAGATGTCTGTAAATTAGGCGCCAGTAGTCTAGGCAAGGGTTTTTCCTGGCCTAAAATACCGGCCTAACTCGTTTGATGCCCAAACTCCGAATCTATGCCAGTTAATCTCCGATCCCTTAGAGCAGGATTCTCAAAAACTCAGGTTAAAAAGCCGCCGATCTGCTAATGCAGCCGTTTTGATAGCGAATGTAAAAAATCGCGCATGAGGTCGGCAGACGGCAGTGATGATTCGCTAAATTTGCAAGTGCCCATCCGCTGGTGATAGCAATGGGCACATGCGAAAAAAAACCACAACGACAGCGGGAGAGATGCCCACACTCTCCCGCTGCCTCCCTCCCCCCGCAGAAGGAGAGATGCCCACAAACTCCTGCTGCACTAAACTACCCGCCACGACCTGCCGTGACCATCTCCCCCCCTCCCCCCCCCCGCAGCAGGAGAGATGGCCACTTTCTCCTGCTACACAAAACTCCCTGCCGCGATCCGACCCGACCCCCCCTTCACAGCGGGAGAGATGCCTACTCTCCCCTGCTATCAAGTGCCCCTTGTCCCCTCCCCCTTACCTCAAAATAGATCTGGAGGGATTTGGACACCCTCTTCCCAGCTGCTGCGTTGTAAAACGGGCTTTCTCCTCCCCAGTGCATCTTGGGATGCACTAGGGAAGGGCCTGAAACTCTGATTAGTCTAAGTCGTTTAAGGCCCCTCCCATGGGAGGGTCTTTATACAGCTTGGGTCAATCAGAGCCTCAGGCCCCTCCCTGGACGCACCGGGAAGGGCCCTAAGGCTCTGATTGGCCTGGATGCCTAAGGCCCCTTCTATGGGGTGTCCGAGCCAATCAAAGCTTTAGGACCCTTCCTGATGCCCATAGGAGGGGTCTGGGCCAATCAGAACCTCAGCCCCCCCCCCCTCCCGGTGCATCCTAAAAACGGGCATCCTAAAAAGAACGGGCAGGAGCCAAGAGGTAAACTGGAATCCATCCTAAAATGCATCGGGGAGGGTTAGGCCCATTTTAGACATCACAGCAGCTGGGAGGAAGGTGTCCATGTCCCTCCGGGTCTATTTTCAGGTAAGAGGGAGGGGAAGGGGATCACTTGAAAGCGCGGGAGAGTGGGCATCTCTCCCGGGGGGTGGGGGAGGGGGGGTCGGGTCACGGCCGGGTTTTTGGGCAGTGGGAGAGAAGCACACCCTATTGTGTTTGTACTTTGTTTCTTGGTTGTGAATTATTAATTTCCACAGCTGCTGGGTATTCGTTAGTGCCCCCCATATCTAGATAATATCCAGGTTTGACACACCCCTCCCTTAGTCAAGTATTCCCAGGGAAGAAAATGAGATGGATGGTCCAAATGTTCTGCTTTTGCTTTCTTGTGCTCTGAGGTTTATATGCCTGTAGTGTTCCATATGGCAGCTAATCTAATCTAATCCAGTCCGATTTATATGCTGGGTCATCTCCCAACGGAGCTCGACTCGGTTTACAAGTAATTAAAGACCACCAAAAAAAAAGCGAACAAGAGCATAAGAGAAAATAATTATTGTAGGGCAATCAATTTGTTGAATCTTTAGGTAAACTGTTCAAGTATTGTGTAAATAATAAACTTTTTAGGACTTTACGAAATTGTTGTAACTGACCTATCTATCTGACAGCGCCATGAAGCCCATTCCACATTTCTACCAATTTATAAGCGAAAGATTGACTGAGTTTCCTGGCCGATTTAATTCCTCTGAAGGAAGGGAACAGTAGTTTATCTCTGTGTATTCCTCGAATGGCAAGATCTAAGGGTATTACAATACAGACAAACCTCGGTTTGCGAGTAACGCGGTTTGCGAGTGTTTTGCAAGATGAGCAAAACATTCTCGCAAATCATGAGTTGCAAACCGAGCATTGACTCGATTTGCAAGCATCGCTACCCCCCCCCCCCCCGAGAACCGGCATCGCTTCTCCCCGCTCACACCGGCATCCTCCACCCGCCCAAACAGAAGCCTTACCCCATCTGGCACAAGCACGCAGCCCACAGGACGTGCCGGTGAACGAAGATCCTTCCTGTTGCTTGGACCTTGAGCATCTGCGCATGATCAAGGCCTTCTGGTTCTCGCTCTCTATGAGATTCTCTGAGATCTCCGAGAATCTTGGAGAGAGCAAGAGCCAGAAGGCCTTGAGCATGTGCAGATGCTCAAGGCCCAGGCAACAGGAAGGATCTTCGTTCACCAGCACCGGCACGTCCTGGGACTGCATGCTAGTGCCAGATGGGGTAAGGCTTCTGTTTGGGCTAGCGGGGGATGCCGGTGCGCATGGGGGGGGGGGGGTTCACGAGCAGGGGGGGGGGGATGCCAGTTCTCGGGGTTGGGGAGCAGCGCCGGCGGCCTCAGGGAGGTGGGAACTAATCAAGCGAGTTTCCCTTACTTCCTATGGGGAAACTCGCTTTGATATACGAGCAGTTTTTTTACATGCATGCTTCTGTAACGAATTATGCTCGTAAACCAAGGTGCCACTGTATAAAGGAGCCAAAGGACCAAATATTCCATAGAGAAGCTAAACAATGGCGTGCGGGATAGGGTTGCCAGGTGACCAGATTTGACTTCCATAAAATCCGGACCCAGAGCCCTGCCCGTTCTGCTCCAGCCTCACCCCCCTTGCCCTCTCAATCTCTTCTCGTCCTCAAGACCAAATCGAGAGGGCATCTGCCCATGCGTGGATGCAATGCGATGGCGTCCCACACATGCGCGTGCGTACGTGATGTCACTGCGTTGCTTCCAAGCACGTACAGATTCCCTCCCGACACGGTCCCGAGGTGGAGGCTATTCAAAACCTGTTTGTCTGGTAATAGAGAATGACACGGTGAGAAAATTCATCACCGTTCCCGTCCCCGCGGATAACCGCGGGAAACCATCTTCATGTCATTCTTTAAGGAGAGAGGGAAGAATCAGAGTATGAATGGCCACAACCACTGACCCTCAAGCTTTGCTTTGAAGAATGCTGGTGTAGAAGGACTGAGGTTGAAACAGACACTACAGAATGACAGTCTCGTATCCAGAGCAGATATTGTGATGTCATAATGCCTCATTCCACCAATGCCTAAGAACCAATCACATCAGTGATGTCACAATGGCTTCATTATCCTTGGCTCACATAAGAATCAGGGTATGAATGGCCACAACCACTGACCCTCAAGCTTTGCTTTGAAGAACGCTGGTGTAGAAGGACTGAGGCTGAAATAGACACTAGAAAATGACATGGGATTATTTCCCGCGGTTATCCGCGGGGACGGGAACGGTGATGAATTTTGTCACCGCGTCATTCTCTATCTGGTAACCCTAATGCGGGAAAGTGGGAAAGAAGACAAAACGGGATGAGCTCTCCCAAACTTACTCTGTATGTGCTGCTTCTATAAATATATTTATAGACCCTGCCTGCAAATATTTTCTTTCTGATTTATCTGGTAAATGTAGATGCCTGACAGTTAAACATTTTCGAAATTCTCTCTGCTTTTGTGCAAATGTAACGTCTGTGTGTGTATATGTTTGTAGTGAGAATGAGTGGCAGTTGACCTCTTGGAGGTCGTGAATGTCCTACATAATCATTGAGACTGCCTCCACCCCAGTGACAACAGTATATATAACATACCCAAGTGCATTGTGGGCATGGTTATAATTCATGCCATGAATTCATTTGGGAAAGCAATGGAAACCATCATGCATCCCTACACTTAGGGCTACTATCAGAAAATACTTTGTGAACAGTAAAGTTAATTGTTTCTCACTCGTTTCAGGTGATATTTACTTCTCTTGCAGCTTCTAGAAAACTGCCCAATAGGAAATGCCCTTAGTCTTTGGAAGAATGGCCCCAGAGTGACTCGTTAACCACGATGAGATGTGTCTGCTGGAAGCACAGTTGTTCCTAATTAACTTAAGTATATGCACCGAGACCCAGCAACTAAGTGCAATTAAATTTGTGAGTCTCTATATAGGCAGAACCTAGCCTTGCACACACTCTAAGCCCCCAAAGCATATTGGCTTTATTGTGTTTTATAGAACCTTTGCTAAATGATTATAAAATTAGGATAATTTACATCGAGTGAACTTAGTGTGCCAAGAATGTAAATCTGATACCACTGGGCTAAATTATGGCATAGTTTGTCTAATCATCACGCCAAGGCCCTGTTTTTCTAAGGTGCGCTAACCGATTAGCTCGCTAAACGCTAACGCATGCATGTTAAGTCTATGGACACGTTAGCATTTAGGGCGCGCTAATCGGTTAGCGCACCTTACTAAAACAGGGGGTAAAATATAGGTGACCAAAGTATTGGGAGTGTGTGGCGCACTGGTTAGAGCTACAGCCTCAGCACCCTGAGGTTGTGGGTTCAAATCCCATGCTGCTCCTTTTGACCCCATTGCCTCAGGTACATTACATAGAGTGTAAACCCACTGGGACAGGGTACCAGTGAATGCGCCCTGACAATTGCGCACACGTGACTATGCCGCCCCGTCAATTGCAAGTGGATATCTGGAAGGCTCAAACTCCTCAGCAAATCAGGACCTTCCAGATATCTACTTATGTAAAGGGTTCCCATAATCATCAGGTAAACCTTACCCTAACACTAGATACCAAGTGAATCTATTAAGTGTAGTGGGGAGGAGGGTCCCCCCCCTCAAAAAAGAGGGTTACTTTGTAACCCTCATAAAGACAAAATAGTATCCAATTGTCGAAGTGCATTTGACGGGTCACTTCCCATACAGTGCGTGTATTTCTCGTGTGCACTATTGTCGGAGCGCATTTGTCGGGGCGCAAGTGTCCTGCGCACATTTGACGGGTCATCCTGGGACAGATAGGGGCAAGGAGAAAGGGGGAAGAGGCAGAGCGAGCTGAACAACTCAGCTTGGACGCTGAAAGATGGAGGCTAATATTCTCCTTGCCCCTGGAGGTTATGGTCTCCTGCGGGTTCCCTTCCTTGCAGTTTGCTGGTCTGATGTAATGTAGGGTGGGTACATGATTTTATGTTTTTGGGGTGTGGGCGCATTAGGTCTTTATTAACTACAGTAGAGTGGTGGTTTAGGGCTCCTTTTACGAAGGTGCGCTAGGGCCTTAACGCGCGCTAAATTGCTCACGCTAACCGCTACCGCCTCCGTTAGAGCAGGCGGTAGATTTTCAGCTTGCGCGCACTATAGCGCACGCTAATCCGGTGCGTGTGCTAAAAACGCTAGCGCACCTTCGTAAAAGGAGCCCTTAGTGCAGGGGTAGGGAACTCCGGTCCTCGAGAGCCAGATTCCAGATGGGTTTTCAGGATTTCCCCAATGAATATGCATGAGATCTATTTGCATGCACTGCTTTCGATGCATATTCATTGGGGAAATCCCGAAAACCCGACTGGAATACGGCTCTCGAGGACCGGAGTTCCTTACCCTTGTGGTAGCACTTATCACCTCCTAGAGCAGGGGTAGGGAACTCCGGTCCTCGAGAGCCGGATTCCAGTCAGGTTTTCAGGATTTCCCCAATGAATATGCAATGAGATCTATTTGCACGCACTGCTTTCAAAGCATATTCATTGGGGAAATCCTGAAAACCCGACTGGAATACGGCTCTCAAGGACCGGAGTTCCCTACCCCTGCCTTAGTGTTTTGTTTTCTGGTGGGATGTTTGTTTTAATTTATTATTTTTTTTCACAGTGTGCATTTTAGATTATCCTCCTCCTGAGGAAGCCCTCCTGGGTGAAACTCAGATCCGAGTAGAGGAGCAGTCGTTATATGAGCACGCACCAGTCACCTTAAAGCACAATATACATAGTAACATAGTAACATAGTAGATGACGGCAGATAAAGACCCGAATGGTCCATCCAGTCTGCCCAACCTGATTCAATTTAAAAATTTTTTTTTTTTTTTTCTTCTTAGCTATTTCTGGGCAAGAATCCAAAGCTTTACCCGGTACTATGCTTGGGTTCCACCTGCCGAAATCTCTGTTAAGACTTACTCCAGCCCATCTACACCCTCCCAGCCATTGAAGTCCTCCCCTGCCCATCCTCCTCCAAACGGCCATGCACAGACACAGACCGTACAAGTCTGCCCAGTAACTGGCCTAGTTCAATCTTTAATATTATTTTCTGATTCTAAATCTTCTGTGTTCATCCCACGCTTCTTTGAACTCAGTCACCGTTTTCCTCTCCACCACCTCTCTCGGGAGCGCATTCCAGGCATCCACCACCCTCTCCGTAAAGTAGAATTTCCTAACATTGCCCCTGAATCTACCACCCCTCAACCTCAAATTATGTCCTCTGGTTTTACCATTTTCCTTTCTCTGGAAAAGATTTTGTTCTACGTTAATACCCTTTAAGTATTTGAACGTCTGAATCATATCTCCCCTGTCTCTCCTTTCCTCTAGGGTATACATATTCAGGGCTTCCAGTCTCTCCTCATAGAAAAATAGCATAGAAAAATTCCTGCCGGGCCGCTATTTGGTTTTAATGAAGGAACAAGATCAGTTACCTCCAATATAAGATAAGTGCTACCTTTTCCATTTCCATAAGTAGCCGTTGTAATAACTTGTTTGTACTGAGACGGAAGAGTGTTATGATGGTCCCAAACTTGTTCTCTTAGCGGCACCGTCTGTGCAGGAGACAAAGAGCACTGAGCACTTTTCACATTACATTAGAGATTTCTATTGCCTTGTGGTTCAAGGCGGATTACAAAAGAACTGCAAAAAACGTATTACATGAAGAAGATATCTTGAAATTTCTAGAGGAGATAAGGAGTAGATGAGGTTGCTTTGGGCAATCGGGAAGGTATTGGGAAGTGGGAAGGAGCTAGCGGTATTAAGTCGTTTGCAGGAATTTCTCGAAAAGTAGCATCTTTACTTCTTTTCTGAAAGTTTTGTAGTAGATTGGAGATTTGGTCGTCGAGTTTTGCTGCTTGTGTGGCTAGGAGGCCATCATATAGTTTTTTCCGTTTGACTTCTTTGATTGGAGGGTGCGTGAATGGGGTGTGGCTTTCCCCATGTCTAGTTCAGTGGTCTCAAACTCATGGCCCGGGGGCCACATGCGGCCCGCCAAGTCCTATTTTGAGGCCCTCGGTATGTTTATCATAATCACAAAAGTAAAATAAAACAATTTCTTGATCATATGTCTCTTTAGCTATAAATTACAATATTATTATTAAGACTTAGCCAAAAGGAAAGATTTATAAACTAGAAAGAGTTTTTACCTCATGCAAAAATGTCATGTCTTTAATAAGACATTAACTATTTTTTTCTGAGGCCCTCCAAGTACCTACAAATCCAAAATGTGGCCCTGCAAAGGGTTTGACTTTGAGACCACTGGCTAAACTGTAACCATGACATTCTGTTTGTCTTTGGGAAGCAGAGCCGAGATTGTGATGTCATAATGCCTCATTCCACCAATAAGAGCCAGCCTCATCAGTGATGTCACAATGGCTTGATTGTCCTGTTCTCCCCTCTGCCCTCCAACCCAGCCAGGTCCTATTTTGAGGCCCTCCAAGTACCTACAAATCCAAAATGTGGCCCTGCAAAGGGTTGGAGTTGGAGACCACTGGTCTAGTTGATGTAGTTTGGATGAGACGGTTGTTCAGGTAGGTTGGGTTGTCATCGTTTATGGTTTTAAATAGTAGACAGTAGAATTTGAATAGTATTCTTGCCGGAATTAGAAGCTAGTGTTAGTTGATGTGGTCGTGTTTCCTCAATGAATAGATAAGTCTCAGTGCCGTGTTTTGGA
The DNA here is from genome assembly GCF_902459505.1 of Geotrypetes seraphini. Classification (NCBI taxonomy): domain Eukaryota; kingdom Metazoa; phylum Chordata; class Amphibia; order Gymnophiona; family Dermophiidae; genus Geotrypetes; species Geotrypetes seraphini. Next base: position 173,168,627 of record NC_047091.1, on the reverse strand, counting down.
TTGTTTGTCGTTGTACGGACATTATTGAATATATATGGTGGTATTTTGGCTCTCATATATGCAACGGGTGATAGATTCTACTGCTCCGGCATGGTTTCAAGATCTCTGGAATGTTTATCATCCTAACCGTAGTTTGCGATCTGCTGGGTGTATGAGACTGGTCAATGATAAGGAAATCGGGACTCATCATAAGAAATGTGGAAATATGATGTTCCCGGTAGTGGGCACTCAACTCTAGAATTCCCTTCCTGGGGTTATGAGTCTATGAACTGAAAATTCAGTTGTTTGTCGTTGCGTTCATGTAACATGGATTGAGTGTAGGTTGATACAATCTGCTATCACTCTGACCCAATGAGCCAATGGAAGTGTGTACTTTAGTTGCGTTATTCTGCTTTGTAGATGTTATTTTGTTAGATGTGTTTATGGTTTATCATTTTCTTATGTACGCTATTTGGTACATCGCTTCAGTTGTAAAGGATTTATAAATTTTTTAAATAAATAAATGAGGCTACTCTTTCATTAAAATCACCCTGGAAGTTTGCTCCAGCTCAAAACCTCACTTTTGGCCTTGTCATTTAGACCAGTGTTCTTCAACCACCGGTCCGTGGTCCAGTGCCGGTCCACAGAAATTTCCTGCCGGTCCACAGGGCCAGCACGTGCATCAGGCCCAAAACAGTGTTCTTCAACCGCCGGTCCACGATGCGATCGATGCGACGTTATCTTCGAGCCAGCTCCCTCTTCCTCTCTGATTCAGTGCACAAAGCCACGGGCAGTGGCTCCTACGCGCGTCCTGCGCCTGAACCGGAAGCCTTCTCTCTGACGTTGCAACGTCGGAGGGAAGGCTTCCAGATGAGGCGCGGGACGCGCAATTAGCTGCCGCCCACAGCTTTGGGCACTGCATCAGTGAGGAAGAGGGAGCCGGCCTGAAGATAACACCGGGGGCGGCATAAAATGGCGAGGCAGGAGTAGGCCAGAAGGTAAGGCATAGCATGGAGGGAGGGAGACAACAAAGGTAGGGGGGGATGATTTTAGTTTTGAATTTAGTGATTGAATTATGTCAATTTTGAGAATTTACATCTGCTGTCAGTGTGCTTTGTGTAGCTTAATTTTGTGGTTAACCATTATGTGTTGTTAATAAGATTATATTGTGTATCTGTGAAAAATGAATGGACAAAATAGTGTTACAATTAGTACTATTATGGGGGCGGGGTCTGGGGTGGAGATTGGGTGGAGATGGGCGGGGTCTGGCCCACGACTTAGCCCAGTGTTCTTCAACCGCCAGTCCGTGGACCGATGCCGGCCCCCAAAATAATTATTTTATTTCTGCCGGTCCATAGGTGTAAAAAGGTTGAAAAACACTGATCTAGACTCTGTTTGCTGCAGCTGAATCATCAGTAAGTTTGTACCAGGGGTGTAGTATGAAAGAGGACACTCAAACAACCCTGCCCAGGGTGGGGCAATGAATGCTACACTTACAATGCATTAATTTATTTTTCCGTGTGGTAACTGGGAAGGGTGCTGTTACTGCTATTGTTTAAATGCAAAACTTGATTGTGCTTTAGCAAAAAGGGCCCCTTAATTTCTTTAGAGACGGTCATAAGGGACAACGGAGAGAACAATTTTGTTAATAGATACGTTACCTCTGGCATTGCTCGGCGGTTCGATTGATATTTGGCCTAAAGAAAAACGATCACGTTAGTCCATATTTTCGTTTACTGCATTGGCTGGCATTGGAGGCAAGAATATTATTTAAGTTTTCCTGTATTGGTTTTAAGCTGATCTCAGGAGAATCTCCAATTTATTTGTCTTCTCACTTTGAATTTTACAGACCATCAAGGATCACAAGAAGCTCCAACTGATTTACTTATCCTAAACCAAATGAAGTCAGATATAAGACCTCTTTTAAAAGGACTTTAGCATTTCAGGCAGACAAAATACAATGTTGGCTCGGTGAATGCATCCACCAAGCCATGTCTTATTGCTCTTTTCGTAAACTAGTAAAATCTGCTCTGTTTGATAAATTTATCACTTAATTGGATTGTTTTAAGATTGTAATTTTTTAAAATCTTTTACTCTGTTTTTACCTTATTATATGTATACGCTTCGCTGACTGTTCAGTTTCTTTGATGTAAACCGCCTAGAACTCTTCGGTAATGGCGGTATAAAAGAATAAATTTATTATTATTATTATTATCAATATGCTATAACTCCAAAATACAATGGTTAGGCACTGGATCAAATGATGAGCAATTAGAACAATTTTGTAATGAGAGAGAACTTCAGTAACTTCGGCAGTCTACGCTGCTCAGAAAAGCTGCACGCCGGAGAAAACCCCGAATAGCTAAAACACCAGCTCTAACCGCTGCCAGTATTGGACAGACCTGCACGGGATGTGTCCCATCTATGGTGATTGGGTGTGGGATGGGCTGGGGTGGGCATCAATGGGACCTCCATTAATTTGGAACAGGAGGATGTTACCGGCCAAACTTTACGGTAGATGTCCTGCAAACAACGGGATGGTTGGATAGGCTGGAGTGAGCTTGGACGGCAACTTCAGCAGTTGGAACCTAGGACAATACCAGGTGGACTTTACAGTCTACGACCCACAAATATCAAAGAGACAAGTTAATTTACTCATGTATTTGTAATGGGTATAACTAATGGGCAGACTGGATGGACCGGTCAGGTCTTTTTCTGCCGTCATTTACTATGTTACCTGGCAGAAACCCAAAGAGTAGCAACAATCCAGAGCTGAGATTGTGATGTCATAATACCTCATTCCACCAATGCCTAAGAGCCAACCTCAGCAGTGATGTCACAATGGCTTGATTAGATGGCAACTTCAGCATTTGGAACTTAGGACAATACCAGGCGGACTTTGCAGTCTACGACCCACAAATATCAAAGAGACAAGTTAATTTACTCATGTATTTGTAATGGGTATAACTAATGGGCAGACTGGATGGACTTTCCGGTCTTTATCTGCCGTCATTTACTATGTTACCTGGCAGAAACCCAAAGAGTAGCAACATTCCAGAGCTGAGATTGTGATGTCATAATGCCTCATTCCACCGATGCCTAAGAGCCAACCTCAGCAGTGATGTCACAATGGCTTGATTAGATGGCAACTTCAGCATTTGGAACCTAAGACAATACCAGGTGGACTTTACAGTCTGTGACCCAGAAATACCAAAGAAGAGACAAGTTAATTTAAAATCCTGTATTTTTTAATGGGTAAAACTAATGGGCAGACTGGATGGACTGTTCAGGTCTTTATCTGCCGTCATTTACTATGTTACCTGGCAGAAACCCAAAGGGTAGCAACATTCCAGAGCTGAGATTGTGATGTCATAATGCCTCATTCCACCAATGCCTAAGAGCCAACCTCAGCAGTGATGTCACAATGGCTTGATTAGATGGCAACTTCAGCATTTGGAACCTAGGACAATACCAGGTTGGACTTTACAGTCTGTGACCCAGAAATACCAAAGAAGAAACAAATTAATTTAATCCTGTATTTAATGGGTATAACTTATGGGCAGACTGGATGGACCGTCATTTACTATGTTACTACTGGATGTTCTCTCATGTTAATTGAACACCACGTGTTAAGCAAAACATTTCATTGTCCATCCGTACTGTGTCAAATTCCAGTTAAATGCCCACTCGGTAAACACGACTGATAAATGACTCAAAATTAATTCCACAGCCCAAAACACCTCTATTCATCTAATCTTCTATTTGTGTGTCGCACTAACCTAATCAGGCTGAAGGCGACTTACAGATGGTTGATAAGAATGTGATATTTCAAAAACTTATCTGACTGCTGCCGTGTAATAAGTTCTACGAGAATTTTGCTTTGTTTTCTGCCTCAGGGACATGGAGGGGGAAATTCTGTATAGGACGTCTGGTCTCGCAAGCACCTAAGTGGCTTTTGAGAATTGCACATGGGTGTCCTATATAGAATCATGTCTGTCCTGATGGACCAATGCCTAACCCCGCCTAACCATCCTAATTCTCCATGTCACAGGCACAAATTTGAGAATCGCATTGCCGCTGAGCGGATCACTGCAAGGGAATCTCCCTGCGGTGATCAGTTTAGCAGCCACAGCAGGGGACCCTTTTCCCCCACAAAGTTGGCCGGCAGGAAGGATGCCCACTCCTTCCTGTCGGAACCCCTGAAGTCCCATCTCCCAAATGTCCATGGCAGGAGGAGTGCCCACTCCCTCCTGCCACCATCCACAAGTCATCTCCGGGCAGGAGGGATGCCCACTCCCTCCTGCCTCTGGCCCCATCATCCACCCGAAACCCCCGAATATCCCCCTGCTACCTCCGTACCTTTTCCGATGGCTGGCAAGAGGTATGCCACTCTCTGCTGCCAGCAGGCCCGCCTCCACAGAATGGCTGGCCTTCCCCTTCACAGTGCATCCTGGGAGGGGCCGTAGGCAACTGGCCAACCAGTTTCTTAGGCTTCTCTCCCAGAACATTCTGGGATGCACTGGGAGTGGCCTAAGATTGCAATTGGCCAGATCCCCATGAGAACTCAGGGCAGCCATTCAACGAGCAGCTCAGCACCGGGCAGGAGCGAGGATAGCTTGCTCATGCCCAGTACAATGCTGGGCTATGAGAAAACTTGAGGCAGTCATTCAGAGAAGGGTTCGGCGTAGGGCAGGAGTGTGGAAAGCTCACTCCTGCCCGGTACACTGCTGGACCACCAGGGATTCAAAAAGGTACATGGGGGGGAGGGGGGGGAGAGGGGGGAAGGGAGGCGGAAGAGAGGTTAAAAAAAATTGGCAGAGTCGGACAGGATAGGATCCCTCCTGTCTCGGCCCACCCCATCAGGCCATATGGCAGGCCCAGCGGAGGCCTGCAACAAGTCCGGGAGGGAGTCGGGTGGCCAATGACCCAAATATAAGCCAAGACCCCCATTTTGGGGCCATTTCTTTGGCCCAAAAATCTCAGCTTCTATTCGAGTATATACGGTATATGTGTAGTCTCTTGATAAAGGCACTCACGTGCCGAAACACTGGCCGTGTTGAGTCCAGGTCAATAAAGACTTCTAGATGGAATACACCCTGGTTGATAGTATCTCTTCTTCACTTTTGTGTTTGTTTGACTTTGTTCATCGTGAGGGTATCCTTCTGGTTTTGCTTGATGGCTCTATACTCTCTGCGTTTGTTGATCTTACAAAGCAGCTGTCAAGCTCACTGCCTTTTCTCAAGTTTTATTAGGCCTTGTCTCATACTTTCTTCTCATTAGACATGTAAATTCTGTGATAATTCCTGTTGTGGGGGTTAAGAGTTTGATTCCTTTTTTTTGGGGGGGGGGGAGTTAAGCGTATACATATTTGGAGGGGGAAAGAAGAGCTGCTCATCTTTAAATTCTAAACATGTTGAACTCATTTTATGACTTTTAACAACGTTCAGAATTTTCAGTGATCTAGGAAATTCCCATTTTTTAACTCTTACCACAGAAAAATCATCACGAAGGAAATTTGGCAAAGCTTGAACATAAAGTATTTTCACCCACAGCAAGCCATGACCTCATTAATCACACCAGTGCCATTTTGACAGGCGTGTTAAGAGAGGGAAGGCCAACCTGTTTGCAAAGATTTAACCTTAGGCTGCGATGATAAATCTAACCTGTGGTTTGTGTTTTCAAAATCAATCCCCATAAATTTTATTGTAGATCTTAATTTAGAGGTAAAGTGCTCTGCGAAAACTGAATTGTGTTTTTGTGGCCTGCGGGTTGTGCGTTTTTGGCTTGGGTTTTTGCCTATTTATAGCCTAACAGAAGAAGGATAATGAGTTTAGGTTGAATTATGTAACTGCTCGTAGGCCATTTATCAAGAGATTGAGCAGGAAATGACATGACAAAAAAGACTCTTTTGATCTTAAATATATTATTTACACATGCACATTTCAAACCATACCAGTCACAAAGGGACAAGTAATCCACAACAATGTCATTGGTTTCTGTAGTAGTTTATTTTGGTTCTGTTAAAATAAATGGAGGCAATTGTGACATTACTGGAGCAGCTTGAAGTCCATAAGAACATAATGGTATTTTAGAATCGCTATTCTTCTTGTGGGCATCTGAAAACTGGCATTTACGAGATATCCGTATTGTATGGACGTTCAAATTCCAATTTTACAAAGGCAGAATATGGACTTGTACCACTGCAGTTCATCCATATGGCAAGGGGGCATGGTCTGGACATGTTTAAGGCAGGCCTAAAGAGAGTCCAAAATATGGATGTCCAAGTCTGATCATAGTAGAAGAAGATATGTCCAATGGATGGATGGAATGGCTGTATTTCAGAGCAAGTGGACGTGTCTGATGCACAATCCTGACATCATTATGACATCATCAACATGCACCTAGATGGCAGAATGCCACTAAAAAATGGAAATATGTACTGGGGTATCTGACCATACTTGGGACTTGACTGTTAGAAGATGAAAGCTGTGTCTTTAACCACTGAGCCACAGGAGCTTTTGTTTAGGGAGGGGTTCCTATTATTTTTTAGTGGCATTCTGTCATCTAGGTGCCTATTGATGATGTCTGCAGTTTCCCTTTTGCTTTTTGCTTGGTTTCTTGATATACTGCAGACTCTGTTGGATTTTTTGTTGGAAAAGGTTAAGGAAAGAAAAAGAGATACACTACTCACAATGGCTGTGCTTCAGAGCAAATGGACATGTCTGATGCACAATCTTCAACACAACAAAATATCCAACAGAGTCTGCAGTATATCAAGAAACCAAGCAAAAAGCAAAAGGGAAACTGCAGACATCATCAATAGGCACCTAGATGACAGAATGCCACTAAAAAATAATAGGATTTTATGAAAAGCAGGTGTTTCTTTCTCCCTGCCTCCCTTTTTTTTTTCTCTCTCTCTTCATGCCCCCTTTCTTTTTTTCTGTTTCCCTTCTTTCCTTCTGTCTCCTTGCCTGCCCCCTTTCTTTCTTTCTCCCTGCCCTCCCCCAAGCCACTGCCATCGGGGAACAGGCCCCCAAGCTGTTGCCGCCATTGGGGAACAGGCCCCCAAGCCGCCGACACCATCGGGTAACAGGCCTCAAAGCCGACGCCACCCCAAGCTCTCCCGGTTTCCCTGCGTCGGGCCGACCAATTCTGCCATCGGAGAGGAAGTTCCGGCCCAGCCAGGCAGCAATTGGCTGGCCTGAACTTCCTCTCCGACGGCAGAATTGGCATCGGGGAGAGGAAGGCTGATCGGCCCGGTAGATCGCCAAGGCAAAGTGAGTCTATCATGGAGCCCGGGATGGGCTCCGTGATCGACTCACTTTGCCTTGGCGATCTACCGGTCGATCGCGATCGACGTATTGGGCACCCCTGGCCTATCGCCTCCTACAATCAGGATGCTGTTTTTAGAATCAGGCCCAACATGCTTTAAAATAACCGCACGCTACTAGCAGCATTAACTAAGGACCATGAATGAAAATAATAGGAAAAAGGCTTTTTTATATTGCCGTTAAAAATGACCTTAGCATGCAAGAAAGACCCATGTAAGGGCTCACTAAGGCCAGTTCTTAACACAGCTTAGTTAAAGGATCCCTAAATATTGCTAACCAGTGACTTTAAGTGGAATAGAATCCATCTATGCACTGAGGACAGTGAGAAGATTTTAGCCAGTAATTGAGCTGAGAAAAGTTGCCTCATATTTGAAGAACTGGCTGGTTTTACCACACTCTTAGACCGCTGTGTACAGACTAGTTCATGGTGTTTCTTGGCTTGGAAGGTATATTTCTAGCCAGCTAATAGATAATTCCCCTCGAGTCTCTCCCCCGAGTGCCGAAACAGGAAATGGCGAAAGTATGACGCAGTTTTTCCTCTTAATTTTATTTTTGTAATGCATGGAAAATAGAGCTTGGAATGATATGAAATTTTAGAGTTTCCTAATATTTATTTTTGAGAAACAATAAGTCTTTTCATTTTCGGCTTCACAGTGTCAGACGGAGGGAATCTGGCTATTTATTCCCCGGCTAGCTCTCTGTCTCTCTGTCTGTGTGTTATATACATTGAAACTTTTCTCTTAAAAACACTTCTGGGAATGATGGAGGTGGGGCAGTTTTTGTAGGCAGGTGGTCTTCAGTAGCAGCAACCGTGAAGTATATTTCTTTGACTATAATGATGACAGAGGGGGCCTGGATTCTAAATGATTACTATTTAACATTTCTTCAAACTCCTCTTATTGACCTAAGCATGCGTTCACTCTTTAACTCCTCGATATCTCTCCCTACACTCCTCCCCGGGAACCCAATTCATCGATCAAATCTCTCCTATCTGTACCCTTCTCTTCTACTGCCAACTCCAGATTGCGCCCTTTCTCTCTTGCTGCACCTTACGCCCGGAGCGAACTGCCTGAACCAGTACATCAAGCTCCATTCCCGGAACGATTCAAATCCAGAGTAAAAACCCACGTCTTCCGGAGTGCATTTAACTCCTAACACTCTCCCCCTGAGCACCCCAAAAAACTCCCTAAGCTCCTACTTGACCCTTTGTCTTAATTTAGATTGTAAGCTCTACTGAGAAGGGACCTTCTCTTTAATATGTTGTTGTACAGCACTGTGCATACCTATCAGCGCTATTGGTTCTTTTTTAATTTTTTTCAATGTGATGCTGTTTTTTTGTAGAGATTTATGTAGAATATTGTGATTTCTGAGACAATAGTGTTTAGACCACTAAGGGGGAAATTCGTCAACAGGAGCTAAGTGTTTTTTAGCACGCCCTAATCCAGTGGTCTCAAACTTGCGGCCCACCAGGTACTAATTTGAGGCCCTCGGTCTGTTTATCATAATCACAAAAGTAAAATAAAACAGTTTTCTTGATCATATGTCTCTTTAGCTATAAATGACAATATTATTATTAAGACTTAGCCGGAAAAAAAGATTTATAAAGAGTTTTATCTCTTGCAAAATTGTCATTTCTTTAATAATTCTTTAATAATAACATTCATTATTTTTTTCTGAGGCCCTCCAAGTACCTACAGATCCAAAATATGGCCCTGCAAAGGGTTTGACTTGGAGACCACTGCCCTAACCATTAGACACCCATTGTGCATCTTTGGCAGTTACCACATGATAATATGATTGCACAAATTAACACTCTTTTATGAATTCCCCCTTATTGTCCGTATCCAAAATACCAGCAGGCGCTGAAACTTCAAAACTAGCACTGACCAGTGGTGCTATCAGATAAGAGGTGATATTCAGACCACTATACGGATAAAATTAGGCTAGAAAAAAGGCTGGACTAACTTATCCAACTAAGGCCAGGATTCACTAACCTGCCAGATCGGCAATCCTGGCAGGTCCGACCAATTCAGAAAACAAAAATATGCAGATGGGGGTGATCAGAGGAACGCCCCCATCTGCCTGCATGGATCGCGCATGCGCAGACCATAGGAGCATCAATCTTTTTTTAAAAACTTTTTTGTACTATGGGCGACAGGACTTAGGGGAGACTGAACCAAACGCCGCCCCCTCCACTGACCCCAAACTGTGTAGCTCCCGGAAAGCTGGTCCCACTCTTGCCAGCTGCCGCCCTCACTAATAATAAAAAGATAAATGGAGCCCGTGGTTTTAACCCGCTTAGAGCCCGCGGGTTAAAACCACGGGCTTGCACTGGGGGGAAGGTGTGGGAGAGTCATGGCAGTTCGGGGCAGGCAGGAGAAGAACATCAGAAATACGAGCAGCAGGAGATAAGAAGCAGGGCAGCATTCGTGGCGAGCAGGCAGGAGAGATTGCAGGGCAGAGAGCAGGGCTTCCAGTCGGAAAGATGTTTTCGACCAGTCCCCAGTAGTCGAATCAGAAATTTGGTGTAGCGAATTGGGTCGCTGTCCAATTTGCATGCGTTTCACCTTATTTGCATGCACGGATTCGAAGCGGATCGCAGGAGAGGTATGTGAATCAGGCCGGATGGAAACTTGATAGTAAAGGGGTCGCAAACCGATCGGTATACGATCGATGTACTTTGTGAATCTAGCCCTAACTATCAAGTTAGCGGTCGGAATATCCCTACAAAAGAGATAAGCACATGGGGCTCGGAAATAGGTGTGAAAAGCAATCTGCACTAAAAGACCCGACGTGGGCCATGTTTCAGCCTATGTTTGCTTCAGGGGGGGTCTTATAGATTCAAGGCAAAGAGCCCAGTTTCATTAATGCAATTCTGTTGGTCACACCACAGTTCCATACTTCACGTCGATGAGCTCAGCCAATTTGCGATCTGCAACAGCTTGACTGTTTGTTAACCCTTGAAGCGATTTCATTTTGGCTGAGCTCATTGATATGAAGTATGGAACTGCAGATAGAAAAGAGAAAGAGGAACAACCGTGGAACCGATGATCTTGACGCAAATGCACATAGGATAGGCTATAAGATAAGCCTGTTCGTGCATAAAACGATTAATGCAAAAACGCCTGAATTCATATACAAACCATTAATACCGTACACACCGTTGCACGCGCTACAATCTATCGACCAGCAATTATTAGCTGTACCTTCATTAAAAATAATTGGCGATCTTTTCTATCGCAGCTCCTCAGCTGTGGAAAGCTCTTGCCTCGGAACTAAGAGGAGAAAAATTATTCAACCATTTTAAAGGGAAACTGAAAAGTCATCTATTTAAAGATGCATTTTCGATATAACCTCAAAGCTACTTAATGTCGTTATTCACAAAGAAAGAATCTAGCCTCACTCTACTAACCTTCCCTACCTGTTCTATACTTGAATGCTTTTCTTTTCCTCAACGATTGTAGTTCCTCCCCATCTACCCTCATGTTCCGGTATGTCTGGTAAGTCTGATGTTATATTTATGTATTTTTACCCCTGTATAATTTTATTTTTGTATTTTGCCTAGAAATCCTTGAATAGGCGATGATATCAAATTTTAATAAAACTTGAAACTTGATCCCAAAAAACATCATAAACAAAGCACTGGATGGACCATTCGGGTCTTTATCTGCCGTCATCTACTGTGTTACTGTGTCACTGTGCAATAATACAAAATGATACACAGTAGGTATATTGTGGTGTGGATCCGACACAGTCTGTGTTTCGGTCAAAGATGACCTTCTTCCGGGGTCCAGTGCGCTGTAAACCACAAAGAATGGTATGCTGGATAGCAAACGAAATACTGTATATCAGTGAGCGTTGCTGAACGAGCGAAGCCGCCTAGTCCATCATTCTATGTGGTTTACAGCGCACCGGACCCCGGTAGAAGGTCATCTATGACCGAACCACGGACCGTGTTAGAGCCACACCACAATATACCTACTGTGTTTCATTTTTGGATTATTGGACCGCACCTTGCATATGACTTTTTTGGAATAAAATTTGCATTAAGATCATCCGTTCCACAGTTTGTGCTGGTTCCCCCAGAGAATAATGAAGACAGAGAAAGACCATATGGTCTGTCTGCCTAGCCATGCCATCTACTATCCCCTCCTCTCCCTAAGAGATCCAAAGCATATGTCCCAAGCTTTCTGGAATTCAGATACACTTTTTGTCTCCACCACCTCCACTGGGAGGCTGTTCCAAGCATTCACCACCCTTTCTGTAAAAAAACATTTTCTGAGGTTACTTCTAATCTATCCCTTTTCACTTTCAACCTATGCCCCCTCATTCCAGAGCTTCCTTTCAATTGCAAGAAACTCACACACATTTATGCTGTGTAGGTATTTAAATGCCTCTATAATATCTCTCCTCTCATGCATTTCCTCCAGTTTATAGTTTATTTAAAATTTGATATACTGTCTAGCCCAGGGGTGCCCAACGCGTCGATCGCGATCGACCAGTAGCTCAGGAAGGCAACTCGAGTCGATCGCACTCGTGTTGCCGTCCTGATCTACGGGCCGATCAGCCTTCCTCTCCAGTGTTCTCCCTAGGGCCTTTTAGCTGGGCGGTCCGCCCAGCTGTCATCTGCCGCTGCTGAACATTAAAAAAAAACCCAAAAAAACCGGCTTGGAGATTTCAGCCCCTAGCGAACTTATGCTCCGGGCTCTAACGTGTGCGTGCAGGCTTCTCTTCTCTTCCCTCCGAAACCGGAAGTTATGCCCGGGGAGGGGGAGGGGGGAGAAGGGAAGCCTGCACGCACATGTTGAGAGCCCTGAAGCAAGCGTTCGCTACGGGCTAAGGCGGGAGACATGTTAGTGAAGCATTTCCTTCTTCTTGCTGCCGGGTCCTGCCTACTTTCTGTTTCCGCGAAGGCAGGACCCGGCAGCATTTCCCCCAACAGTTCCTCGCGATGCTGGTCGGCCGAAGCAGGGAGAGGTTGGGGCGTCGTCGGCTTTTGGGCGTGTTATTGGTGGCGGTTTGGGTCCTGGTCCCCGATGGCAGTTTGGGTCCCCGATGGCAGTGGCAGTGTCTTGGGGGAGGGCAGGGAGAAAGAAAGAAAGAAAAAGGGCAGGCAGGGAGACAGAAGGAAAGAAGAGAAACAGAAAAAAAGGAAAGGGAGGCAGAGAGAAAGAAAGGGCAGGGGAGAGGAAGGAAAAGTTGGGGGAGGGAATGAGGTGTGGAGGAGAGGAAGCATACAGGCTGAAAGAAGGGAAGAAAGACTGGATGCACAGTTAGAAGAAGAAAGTGCAACCAGAGACTCATGAAATCACCAGACAAGGTAGGAAAAATGATTTTATTTTAAATTTAGTGATCAAAATGTGTCTCAATTTATATCTGCTGTCTATATTTTACACTAAGGTCCCCTTTTACTAAACCGCAATAGAGTTTTTTAGCGCAGGGAGCCTATGAGCGTCGAGAGCAGCGCTGGGCATTCAGCGCAGCTCCCTGCGCTCTAAAAACTGCTATCGTGGTTTAGTAAAAAGGGAGGGGGGTATATTTGTCTATTTTTGTATGGTTGTTACTGAGGTGATAGTGCATAGAGTCATCTGCTTTGACCTCTTTGAAAAACCCTGGAATAGGAATGATAATTAACATTTTCTATGCGTACAGTGTGCGTTGTGTTTTTTTTTTAATTTTATTGTTGGTAGATCATTTTGACTTGGTCATTTTAAAAGTAGCTCGCAAGCCCAAAAAGTGTGGGCACCCCTGGTCTAGCCCATGAGGATATAGGTGGTAGAGAGTGACACACTAATCATTACCATGATAATTCTGTTGTAACAGGGGAGCTCGAAGCAATTTGCATGATGTTACCATGGTAGCGGTAGACCATTCTCCAATAGTGCGGAAATGGAAACTTTTGGGGGGGGGTTCCTGGGAGGGTCAGCTTAGGGATAAAATAATTTTCTTTTGCACATGTAGTTAGAAATATATGGCTTTAGCTTAAGAAAACACTGACTTTAGCCTGCATTCATCCAGGGAGGTTGGGTTTGCTTCCTTTCATTTGTTTGTAGATGGGATAGTGGCAAACATGTGGATTTTCAGTGAAGCTGCTGGTTCCAGACAGATGATAGGACAATCAAAAACTCAGCGGTAGCAATGCAAGAAAGTGACAATACTTGTGAAAACTGTTTTTTTTGTTTGTTTAGGAATACTTTATTTTTGTGTGCACACAGATATACATTTTTTTATATTTTATTGAACTTTGGAACTGAGAAACACTCTCTGGTTTTAAAAGTAATCTAGTCAAATACTTACCTATGGTTTTGGATGTCTTAGAACAAAGTTGGTATTAAGTTGAAAGGCATGACATGTTTGTTCAAAGTTTGTCAGATATACAAATATATAAGGCAAAGAATGTTGTTTTTCCAAGGTTAAATTCCAAAATCAGTCATATACAACCTTAGATAAAGATATTATTTATCCCGTTTAGGACCTCAGTGGTGCAAGCTGTGAGATTTCATTTACAGAATTGTATGCACTAAAGTCTTCATCGGTCTCAATGTTTATAAAAATCTATAGAAAATATATAAAACATTGAGACCGATGAAGACTTTAGTGCTTACAATTCTGTAAATGAAATCTCATAGCTTGCACCGCTGAGGTCCTAAACGGGATAAATAATATCTTTATCTAAGGTTGTATATGACTGATGTTCAAAGTTTGAACATTATCAGTAACTATAATGGTGTTATCAATGTAAACTTGATCACATGTGAATGGTAAATTAGCTTTGCTCTTTATTTATTTTTAATTTATTTTGTTTAAACAGCTTCTGACAACAACAACTGTTGGATATACTTATTTAATTTTCGTTCACCCTTAATTGTTATTTGTTTATGTTTTTTTATTTGCAATAAATACATATATTTAAATGTATAGCCTCCGTGAGGGTGTGAATTAAAGGGGAAACCTATTGAAACATCTGACTGTGATTATAACATCTCATAAATTTATTTGTAATAATTAAATTGTAATGTAATCGCATCACATCACCACTAGGGGGTTTTACATTTGCATACAATGGAACTAGTAGGCATGCAAATCTCTCTCAAGAAGATTTATTAAGGATAACCTGAATATTTGACCTGTTGGCGGCCCTTGAGGACTGCGAGTTTACACCATGGATTTAGGGCATCATTACTAAGCTGCAGTAAGTTCTGCAGTCATTGTGTTGTCATTAACATTTGGTAACTATAACATTTCTTGATTAAATGTTAGAGGCATTCCCGGGATTTTACCATGAAAATGAGAGATCCAGAGGAAGCCACCATTGATCCCTGGAGTTAAGTAGCATAGAACCTTGCTCATTTGGGGATTTTGCCGGGTCCTTGTGACCTGGATTTGCCATTGTTAGACACAGAGTCCTGGATTAGAGGGACCTTTGGTTTGACCCAGTACGACAGTTTTTATGTTTTGTGATGCAGAAAAAAAATAGTTTCTTGTTGTATTTGCATGGCAGATAACGTCTTCACAAGAGGTGGAACTAATTACATTAGCGGATCTATATTATCTGCTGCTCTAACATGGTAACTACATTCATGCTGTCGGTTCACATACATACCACACTACTTCCATATTAAGTGTTTAACACAGGATTTAACACATTGACTTAAGGGACCACATTAACTGGGGAGAGTGTGGAGTAGTGGCTAAAGCTATAGCCTCAGCACCCTGAGGTTGTGGGATCAAACCCACACTCCTCCCTGCTACCCGTGACCAAGTTACTTAATACTTCCATTGCCTCAGGAACATTCAATAGATTGTGAGCCCACCAGGACAGACAGGAAAACAACGCCCAAATTCATGTAGACCATTCTGAGCTCTCCTAGGAGAACAGTATAAAAAATTGAATAAATGGTGGGAAGAGTTTCAGCCTCTGATAACCAGAGCTGGTATTGTGACATCATAATGCCTGTTTCCACCAATAAGAGCCAACCTCATTAGTGATGTCACAGTGGCTTGATTGTCCTAGACTTGGCTCACTTGTACTACATTTTGATTTCTAGAGTGGCACAGTGGTTAAAGCTACAGCCTCAGCACCCTGAGATTGTGGGTTCAAACCCACGCTGCTCCTTGTGACCCTGGGCAAGTCACTTAATCCCCCCCATTGCCCCAGGTACATTAGATATATTGAAAGGCCACTGGGATAGGCAGGGAAAAATGCTTGAGTACCTGAATAAATTCATGTAAACTATTCTGAGCTCCTCTGGGAGAACAGTATAGAAAAAATAAATAAATAGTGTGAAAAGTTTCAGCCTCTGATAAGCAGAGCTGGTATTGTGACATCATAATGCCTCTTTCCACCAATAAGAGCCAACCTCATCAGTGATGTCACAATGGCTTGATTGACCTAGACTTGGCTCACTTGTACTACATTTTGATTTCTAGAGTGGCGCAGTGGTTAAAGCTACAGCTTCAGCACCCTGAGGTTGTGGGTTCAAATCCAAGCTGCTCCTTGCGACCCTGGGAAAGTCCCCATTGCCCCAGCATAATGGCTGAAACGTCAGTTCTACCTACCCAGACACAGAGATCAACAACGATCATGCATGAGATAAATTTGTATGCACTACCTCCATCTTAAGCTAATCTATATTGTGCATGTTCATTGTGGGATATTCTAAAAATCTGACTGGCTAGGTGTTTCCCAAGAACTGGTTTGAGAACTACTGATCTAGTAGCACACCTGACTGGAAACTCATTGATTCAAATTTTCTAAGAATTTAGAATCTGTAGCTTTGTCTTAGGGAATCCCTTCCAAGGGAGAATAGATGATCCTGTGCATGTTAAGAAAGGATAAATTGTATCCATAAAGAACTTAAATATTTATTTTAAGTTAGTGCTAACTCTGCTATTTAGAAGAACACAGAGTTTGGCCAAGAAAAATAAACTGAAGTTTTCAAACTTCCCTGTGTAGCTAACGTTGCTTTCTTGAAACGGGAAAATTCCCAGAGGACGTCTTGCCGCTCTTTGCAAAGATTTCTTGTCTGCCATCAACCAAACATGCTGAAAAGCAGCCAAAATACACCAACTAAGTCACAGAAAATGCCACAGTGAGGTACATAATAAGATAAAATAAAAGGAGGAACAGCAAATGACAAATATCAGTTACAGCACAAGATAACATACAAATAAAAACATAAGCATATACAATAATAAAATGTCAACCTCACAACAGATCACTAGAAGGACTACTGAACTTCAGGAAGACAATAAAAACTCACCTCTTCCTCTAACCTTCTATGAAATAGCTCCATGCCACATACTGTCATGTACCGCCATCGCCTATAATTCCACATTTTCTCAGACATTCCATGCTATACCACACCTAGTATATATTATAACATAACCAAAATCAACTTATAGACTACTGAATTCTACTGTATTTTGTGTCTTCGCTGATATAGAAACATAGAAAGATGACGGCAGATAAGGGCTACAGCCCATCAAGTCTGCCCATACCATTGACCCCCTTTTAAGTCTACTGGCCCCCTTAACTCTACTGACCTGCTCTATTAAGTCTATATCCTAGCGACCCTATTCATTGGTAGGACTCTCGCAGTGATCCCACATAGGTATCCCATTTATTCTTGAAGTCTGGGATACTGCGGGCCTC
Source organism: Geotrypetes seraphini (assembly GCF_902459505.1). NCBI lineage: Eukaryota > Metazoa > Chordata > Amphibia > Gymnophiona > Dermophiidae > Geotrypetes > Geotrypetes seraphini. Next base: position 173,151,662 of record NC_047091.1, on the reverse strand, counting down.
GATCACCTGTACTGGAAGCTTGTTCCAATGCTCTATCACTTGTTCCGTGAAGAAGTACTTCCTGACGTCTCCACGAAACTTCCCTCCCCTGAGTTTGAGCGGATGTCCTCTGGCAACCTTACTCAGGTAAAAACGTAAGGCCCTGTTTACTAAGCCACTATTGCTAGGGGCCTAAGCTGACCATTAAGAAACATAGATCTAGCAGGACATATATATTTGGGAATTGTTCTTGTACATCATGGGCACCTTGAGTATATACCAGAGGAGGGCACAGGCTGTAGAGGGGAGGGATTAAGGCAGTGGATCAAGGCAAGGTCCATAAATTCTGAATCAGGATTCAGGAGGTCAGAAATCTAGGGGTCTAAAACTGACAGGAGGTGGAAGGATCAAGGAGTACCAGATGGTTGCAGTTATTAAAAAAATAAACAAAACAAAACACTTGCTCCTTTAAGTTGATTGCTGGAAGGAAAGATAGCAATACCCCTTGAGGCAGTGGTTTTTTTTTCTTTTTTTCCCCCCCATGAATAATGCAGCTTGCCAAATTGAATGCAAGCTGCGTTATTCATTTTGCATCGTAATGAGTTACTTGGTATGCATTGGAATGCCGCACCTTTCATTAAGCTCTGTTTATCTGTGTCATTCACAAATGACTCAGGTTATTGCCACTTGATGTACATTAGTTGGTAAATAAACATCGGCTATCGCCATAATGCAGCTTAGAAAATAGGGCACTTGGGTCGTGAGCCCTCTGTGGCAGGGAACACTTGATATTTCTGCAAACACGTGCAATGCAGCTCACTGATACGGAAAATGGAAAGCAGAGCCTGCGTTAAACTTTGCCGACGGCATTGCACGCGGGCAGGGAACCGCACCTCCCGAGATTTTGCTAACTATGCGTGGCCTGATGCTCCAAGAGAGCAACTTAAGTTCCAGCCCACCCCAATCCCTTTCTAAATAGCCCCCAACCCGTTCCCTTTTAACATCTTCCCCTCTCAAACCCAGGAACCTGCAGTAGCAGGTCCTTGACGCAACATGGCAGTCTTCACCCCCACCTCCTTGCTTTAATTTTGCGATATTGCTGGGGGTAGAGTGGAATTGAGGGTGGCGATGGTATAAATAACAGAGTACTGAGGTGGTCATTTTGAACAAGGAACGATCAAGGGATAAGTATCTACAGATACCCCCTTGTCAGCTGTCACCCCTCTCCCCAGTGGTAGTACAATAAGACTTCCACTAGAGGGCTGAAGTTGCCAATTTCAGAAATCGTTTTTATCCCAATTATCAACGTGATAGGTACCAGCATAATGCAGAAATGGTGAGGGGGGGGGGGGAAGTGTAGAAAAAAAGTTTGAAAAGGAATGGAGGGGGTAGTATTTGAAAATGAATCAGGGTTGAGGGTCCTGCTCTTTTAAAGATAGCCGTCCTGATTTAGGGCCTGCTATATTTATTTTATTTGTGAGGCTAAAACAAAGAATATGTAATATCAATTCAGAAATAAATTCCCAAGGTACAACTACACTATTTTGCTGTGGATTGACAATTAGGCCTTCACCGTTAACTTTCCAGTCCTGTGAAAACCTACTAAACTGTTCAGTTATATGTTACTACTTGCGATTTGAAAGTGAAGCTGGAACGAGGCAAATGGCTCAGTCACGTTTGAGTAAATACAGATGGAAGAGAGTGAAAGAATACTCATTATTCCCTTCACCAACCTGAAGCCATACACCGGAAATAGATATATTTGTTTTGAAGGCACATAAGGGAAAATGGAATAGAAACAATTTAGATCAAATAGCCATAGCTGTAGCAGAGTACGCGAAAGGTTAAACTGGTTGGTATATTTGACCTTGCAGAAGGGAATTTTGTTTTTATCCCTAGCATAAAGGTCAAACACGTTGATGGTTCAGGGGAAGGGGGGTGTTTAATTTCCAGGAAACGCATAGGGTAAGGCAGCAGCTGGGTAAAGAATGTCGCTGTCTTGAGAAAAAAAAAAAAAGATTTGGATTGCACTTTTCTCTCGAAGTGAAAATCTTCTTTGATTCGCCTAAGTATTTTAGAAGAGGTACAAGATACATTTTCCTGTGTCTTGACAGAGAAGGATTTCGGTGTCTACGTATTGCTGGATTGGTTGCTAAGCTGCTGTAAGCCCAGACGGATACTTACTGCAGCTTAAAATGCCTCACCATGGGGTGCACTTAGGCATCCTGCGGTAATATTGACATCTTTACGCGCTTCTCACGCAGTGGCGTAGTAAAGGGGGGGGGGGCAGTCTACCCCAGGCGCAGTCTTAATAGGGGTGCTGGCAACCTAGCCTCTAGCCTCTCCCTCACCTTCCCAACACCCCCCCTTCCGCATGCGTGCGTCCCTTCCCTTGTACCTCTTTAATTTTCCCTGCACGAGCAGAATTACCAACTTGCTTGCCTCTCTCTTACGTCACTTCTGGTCCCCGCGCCTAGGATGTGATGTTAGAGGGACAGCCAACACGACGTGGCCAGCAAGTTCGTGATGTTGGTCCTGTCTGTAAAATTTAAAAGGTATGGGGAAAGGGGGTGTGCACGCAGCAAAGGGAGGGGTGGGGCGGGAGGGGCGTCACCTCCCTAGGTGCCACTCACCCCTTGCTATGCCACTGTTCCCATGTGCTAAAAAATAATTTTAATTATTTTAGGCAGGTTGGGTGCAGAGAGTAGGCATGTAGGCTAGAGATCTGCATGGGAACGAGGATCGCGGGAATCCCGCAGGTCCCGCGGGGGTCCCACAGGAATCCCACCCTAACTCACAGGACTCCCACAGGGACTCCCCTCTGGCTTACGGGACTCCCACGGGGACTCCCCTCTAGCCAAAGGGACTCCCTCGGGGATGGAAGGCTTTGGAAGCAGGGTCATCCATATAATATAATGGACACGTCAGCCTTAGTAAAAGAGGGGGTTTATAAGTTAATTACCTGAACAGAAAACAAAAAAAGGGATCCACAAGGAAAACAGCAGTGCAAACACAAAAGAAACTGTGGAATTGATGATCCTGTCAGAAGTAATTGCTGCTTTTTATGGGGACGTGCGGGGATATAGGTAATTCCTTGCGGGGATGGGTGGGGACGGAGAGGATCCTGACAGGGACGGGTGGGGACGGAGAGGATCCTGACGGGGACGGGTGGGGACGGGGAGGATCCTGGTGGGGACGGGTGGGGACAGAGAGGATCCTGACAGGGACGGGTGGGGACGGAGAGGATCCTGACGGAAACGGGTTGGGACGGAGAGGATCCTGACAGGGACGGGTGGGGACGGAGAGGATCCTGACAGGGACGGGTGGGGACGGAGAGGATCCTGACGGGGACGTGTGGGGACGGAGAGGATCTTGGCGGGGACGGGTGGGGACGGAGAGGATCCTGGCGGGGACGGGCGAGGATGGGTGGGATTTCTGTCCCCGTGCAACTCTCTAATGTAGGCCCTGAGTCTATACAAGACGCCTAAAGTTAGACACCTAGATTGCTGCACCTAGCTGACCTAGGTGCCTAAATTAATTTTTTAATTGACTAACGTCAACGCTCATAACTGAGCAGCATTATTAAAAAACAAAACAAAAAAAAACCCAATTGAAAAAATTTATTTTCTGGTAGGCGCCTAGATAATAATAATAATAATTCTGTTTTTTATATACCGCCCAACCAATAGTTCTGGGTGGTTCATATCAAGAGAGCTGTTACATTTCAGTGAAAATACAGAGTCACAGAATACATTTTGAGTTAAAAGGGGATCGATTCCGTACAAACATAAGGAAGTTCTTCTTCACCCAGAGAGTGGTAGAAAACTGGAACGCTCTTCCGGAGGCTGTTATAGGGGAAACACCCTCCAGGTATTCAAGACTAAGTTAGACAAGTTGCTGCTGAACCAGAACGAATGCATGTAAGGCTTGTCTCTGATAGGGCACTGGTTTTTGACCTAAGGGTCGCCGCGGGAGCGGATTGCTGGGCACGATGGACCACTGATCTGACCCAACAGCGGCAATTCTTATGGTCTTATGATAAAAATACAAAAACAGAAAATATAACTACAAAATTAGTGTATAAGTCTTTCAAACAAGTAAATTTTCATCGACTTTCTAAATGCATGATAGGATTGTGTTTGAGCAATCAAAGACCTCGTCCAAGAATTTGTTTTTCCAGCTTGGAAAGCAAGTGTCTTTTCTAAAGAGCTCTTGAAACGACATGCTTTTGGAGATAAGTAATGGCCTACAACTTACCAGCAGGCTCTAAACTGAGGCACCTACCAGAAAGTAGATGAGGGTAGGGGCAGATTCAGGGTAGATTTTGGGCATGGCTTGGCTTAGGCACACTCAATTAGGCCAAGATAACCCTGTTCTAAACGGCAGTGTGCCTAAGGATTCAACGCCTACTTGAAACCTAAGACCGCTTGGGTAGAGTTACTTTTCTCTGGGAAACCCAGCCTCGGTAACTATGTTCTTATGCCACCACTCCGGGCGCCTCTCACTCTCGCTATGTCACTGTTTCAACTCTACCATCCACCCATAAGAACATAAGAATGGCCTTACTGGGTCACACCAATGGTCCACCAAGCCCAGTAGCCTGTTCTCACGGTGGCCAATCCAGGTCACTAGTACCTGGCCAAAACCCAAGGTGTAGCAATATCCCATGCTACCGATACAGGGCAAGCAGTGGATTCCCCCGTGTCTTTCTCAATAACACACTATGGACTTTTCCTCCAGGAACTTGTCCAAACCCTTCTTAAAGCCAGCTACGCTATCCGCTCTTACCACATCCTCTGGCAACGCATTCCAGAGCTTAACTATTCTCTGAGTGAAAAAAATTTCCTCCAGTTGGTTTATAAATATTCCCCTCTAACTTCATCGAGTGTCCCCCTAGTCTTTGTAATTTTTGACGGAGTGAAAAATCGATCCACTTGTACCCCTCCTACTCCACTCAGGATTTTGTAGACTTCGATCCTATCTCCCCTCAGCCGTTTCTTTTCCAAGCTGAAGAGCCCTAACCATTGTAGTCGTTCCTCATACAAGAGGCGTTCCATCCCCTTTATCATCTTGGTCGCTCTTTTAGAGAGTTTGGATTTAAGGATGGGTGTGAGTTTAGTAACTGAGGCCATTTTAAGAGAGGGGGGGGGGTGTCCTTCTTCCTGTCACGTCCTGCCTCTTGTGAAGTAACTTCAGGTGGCTGACAGAGCAGAATTAACACGATAACCTGGCGCAGGAACAGGAGACCAAGCGGTAAACTGTTTTGCAACCAGTTGGTTCATTTGCCTTCAGATTACAGGGAATGCACGGGAGAGAGGCCCTTTAAATTGTTTGCTCAGGCCTGACTTTGGGCTAGATTCACTAAGCATACCCATTGTGTACTGATTGGTTTGTGACCCGATTTCCCTCTGACCCGATTCACTAACCTCATGACCATAAGAACATAAGAAACGCCTTCGCCGGATCAGACCTAGGTCCGTCTAGTCCGGCGATCCGCACACGCGGAGGCCCAGTTAGGTGCTCCTTATTGGAGACCCGGATTTCCCATAACCCCCGATGTGATTTGCAAGAAGGTGTGAATCCAACTTGCGCTTGAAACCCAGAACAGTAGTCTCCGCCACAACCTCCTCTGGGAGAGCATTCCAAGCACCCACCACTCGTTGTGTGAAATAGAACTTCCCAACGTTTGTCCTGAACCTGCTGCCGCTCAGTTTCAGGCTATGACCTCTTGTCCGTGTCACATCTGAAAATGTTCAATTTTATCAAATCATAAGAACATAAGAACATAAGCATTGCCTCCGCCGGGTCAGACCAGGGGTCCATCGCGCCCGGCAGTCCGCTCCCGCGGCGGCCCTCCAGGTCCATGACCTGAAAATGTTCCCTACCTAACCTAAAAAGTCCATATCCTATTTGCTCAGTGTCCTGTGAGGTAAACCTCTATCTGTACCCCGTTATTCCCTTCGCTTCCAGGAAGTCATCCAGTCCCTTTTTGAACCCCAGAATTGTACTCTGGCTTATCACCTCTCCGGGAAGCGCGTTCCAGGTGTCTACCACCCGTTGAGTGAAGAAGAACTTTCTTGCATTTGTTTTGAATCTGTCTCCTCTCAGTTTTTCTGAGTGACCTCTTGTTTTAGTTGCCCCTGCTAGTTTAAAGAATCTGTCCCTCTCCACCTTTTCTATTCCTTTCATGACATAACTGCTCCGGGCTCCTCCTTTATTCATATTACTGCATGCACATACACTGCCGACCCCCTCTAGGGTGACCATATGGCTCCAGAAAAAGGACAGATCTCTAACAAATCTCCTCGCAGTCTTCTCTTTTCGAGGGTGAACAGTCCCAGTTTTCTGAGGCGTTCTTTGTAGCTCAAATTCTCCATACCTCTGACAAGTTTCGTGGCTCGCCTCTGCACCCTCTCCAGCAGAGTTATATCCTTCTTAAGGTATGGAGACCAGTGTTGGACGCAGTATTCTAAGTGTGGTCTGACCATTGCTCTGTAAAGTGGCATTATGACGTCTTCCGATCTACTCGTGATCCCCTTCTTAATCATGCCCAACCTCCTGTTTGCTTTCCTCGCCGCCGCCACACATTGAGCCGATGGTTTTAGGGTTCTGTCTATCAGTACCCCCAAATCCCTTTCTTGTTCGCATGCAAATGAGGGGAAACGGTATGCAAAGTAGGAAGGGCTGTGATTCACTAACAAAAAGCAGGCACACTGACTGATCCCAAAACAAGTGACTGCTCAGCGACAAGCCGATCCCAAAACAAGCGACTGCTCAGGATCAGTCATTTGTGTAAAAACCCTGCTCCTGCTCCTCTCAGCCCCGATCTCCTGCCTCTCTATGCCCCGATCTCCTGCTCTGGCCGCCCTGCTCTCGCCCTGACTCTCTCCTGCCCCCCGACTCTCCTGCCCTTCCCCGCACTGCGAGCCCGTGGTTTTAAACCACGGGCTCACAAAAAAGTTACAAAAAATATATATATATATTTTTTGCTGCTCTGCCAGGCACGGAGGGCCAGCGCATGCGCAGATCATCTACAGATGGTCTGCGTATGCGTCGGGATTGCTAGAGAGAAATCCTGGCAGTCAGTTGGGGGCATGATTCCGATTGCCCTCATTTGCATGAGGGCGATTCGTGAATCAGCCCCCCCGGACACGGATCGGATTGGATCGCTCACGGATCGGATCCAATCCGTGCCCTTAGTGAATCTAGCCCTTTGTCTCTCGGTGGTCCTGCTTTTGGTCTATAAATACAAAGTCGCAACTGTGGAGAAGTGCATTTGAATTCTGGGGGCACTCGGAGAAATTGAAAGGGGACAGGTTTAGAACAAATGCTAGGAAGTTCTTCTTTACTCAGAGGGTGGTGGACACATGGAACGCACTCCCGGAGGCTGTGGTAGGGCAGGGCACGCTACAGGGGTTCAAAGAAGGTTTGGATAAATACCTACAGGATAAGGGGATTGAGGGGTACAGATAGACATAGAGATAGGTATAGGAAAGGCAGGGACAGATAGACATAGAGATAGGTACAGGAAAGATAGGGTCACTTAACAGGTCATGGACCTGATGGGCTGCCGCGGGTGTGGGCTGCTGTGCGCGATGGACTTCCGGTCTGACCCGGCAGAGGCAACTCTTATGTTCTTATGTTCTGTAAAAGACTTATCTGGTTATGAGACAATCCCTACGCCGAGCTATTTCTTGTTTATTTTCTTACATATTTTTCTTATTGCAAAATTAAACAAAAAAATGAATCAAACTTAAATTAAATAGACTGGAAGTATGCAGGGCTTGGAGGCTGCCTAGACGTTTCTGTACACAGCTAGTGAAGGTTATAATTTTGGACAGATCCATATCAGTCACCAAATTTGGACCTTTGCTGTCTAGAGTAAATACTGTGCAACAAAGTCTGTTTGTCATCCTATATGCATCGTTGGTAGGCAAGAGAGCTTGGGAAGGTTTTTTGCAGAATTTAAACCGCTGTTTATATACAGTCTGACTTCCTTTGGCATGTTGGAATAGTCTGGTCGGGTCTTGGTTTGTTCATTCATAGTGTCAACATGAACTTGGTTTCACATAAATACCACTACAGTTTGAGGTTACCACATCCATTTATAGAGATCTATGATGTCTTTAAGCCTTGATGATGTCAGAATATGTGAGACTCAGAAGCTGAAATGCTCCAAATCTGAGTCATTAATTAAAGTGTTCCACAGTGTCCTCCAGATGTTATACCTTTCCTTGAAGGAATAAGACGGTCTCAGGCCACAGTTCACCGCAGCTGCTCAGATTCTTCTGTATTGGCATCTCAAACATCCCACACGTCTTTAACCTTGCCATAGCTCCAGTTCTGTCGCATTTCTTAAATGCTGATCAGAATTAGAAACTGGGTGTACATAGTTTCAACGAGAGTGGCATTTAGGGTATTCCAGATGTGGAGCTTGTAGTTATCCATAAGGAGGAGATATAATCCCCAGATTCTATATATGGTACTGTAATTTGCATACCTAAATTTGGGCACATGCCCAAGATAGAAACATAGAAACATGATGGCAGATAAAGGACAAATGGCCCATCTAGTTTGCCCATTGGTCCATCTAGATGCGAGCAGAAGTTGATTATCAAGCCCTTAATTAATAATAATTGGATGCTAGCAATTAATTTATTGCAGATAACGAGCAACAATTAAGATTCGTGTGTGCATATGGCCGCACCATTCTTTAAGAAATGAAGGGGAAGATTCTTAAACCTTAACGCTGCCTTTAAAGTGGTCGCTAAACCGGTTCCAGACGGCTTACCGTAGTCTTTTCCGAGCTTCCAAGCGGTCTCCGATTCTGCCATGCAATTGGACTCATCAGTATTTAAACGAGCATTCCGGTCGATTCTTCATCACCGCCGAGTGATTCTGCGAGCGCGGCGTCGGCTTTTGGCGAGCGAAAATCAGCGACTGGTCCGGGGGTGCCGACACTGTGCCAGAATTGTGAAAAGCGCATCTCTGGCGTGTGTTTTGGCTGTGGCTAATGAAACAGAAAAATAAAAATGAGAAGATTCACATATAGTAGTTGTATATGTCCGTTTGCGTCTAAATCGCAAGTCGTCCAAAGTACATAAGAACATAAGAACATAAGCAGTGCCTCCGCCGTGTCAGACCATAGGTCCATCACGCCCAGCAGTCCGCTCCCGCGGCGGCCCAAACAGGTCATGACCTGTCTAAATCACCAGAAGGGGCCCCCATGCCACCTTGGTTTCCTGATGAGTCCTATCTTCCCATCAAAGTCCTAGCCCTCCGGTCTTGCACATGCACGACCTGGTTGGGTTTCTATACTTTTTCAGTATCCCAGTATCCCACTATACTTTCTCAGTATCCCACGATCCCTTTATCCCCCAGGAATCTGTCCAGTCTCTGTTTGAATCCCTGTACCGTACTCTGCCCGATCACTTCCTCCGGTAGCGCATTCCAAGTGTCCACGACCCTTTGGGTGAAGAAAAACTTCCTTGCATTTGTTTTGAACCTATCTCCCTTCAGTTTCTCCGAATGCCCCCTCGTACCTGTTGTCCCCTTCAGCCTGAAGAATCTGTCCCTATCCACCCTCTCTATGCCCCTCATGATCTTGAAGGTCTCTATCATATCACCCCTGAGCCTCCTTTTTTCCAGAGAGAAGAGCCCCAGCCTGTCCAACCTCTCGGCGTATGGGCAGTGTTCCAGCCCTCTTACCAGTTTCGTTGCTCTCCTTTGGACTCTCTCAAGTACCGCCATGTCTTACTTGAGGTACGGCGACCAATATTGAACGCAGTATTCCAGATGAGGACGCACCATCGATCGATACAATGGCATGATGACTTCCCGCGTCCTGGTTGTTATGCCCCTCTTTATGATGCCCAGCATCCTGTTGGCTTTTTTCGAGGCCGCTGCGCACTGTGCAGATGGCTTCAGTGATGCATCCACCAGCACACCCAAGTCTCTCTCAAGACTGCTTTCTCCCAACAATGCCCCCCCCCCATTTTGTAGTTGAACAATGGGTTCTTTTTCCCTATATGCATGACCTTGCATTTTTTCACGTTAAAGCGCATTTGCCATTTGTTTGCCCAGTCTTCCAGCTTGTCCAGGTTCCTTTGCAGGTCCTCACACTCCTCCCTGGAGCTAACTCTGCTGCACAGTTTGGTATCGTCTGCAAATTTTATAACCTCGCACTTTGCCTCCTTTTCCAGGTCATTGATAAATATGTTGAAGAGTAACGGCCCCAGCACCGATCCCTGTGGCACACCGCTCGTGACTCCCCGCCAGTCAGAAAATTGGCCCTTTACTCCGACCCTCTGCAGTCTACCCGACAACCAGTGCTCGATCCATCTGTGCACATCCCCTCCCACCCCGTGGTTCCACAGCTTCCTAAGCAGCCTTTCATGTGGCACCTTGTCGAAAGCCTTTTGAAAATCGAGGTAAATGATGTCTACGGATTTCTTGTCTTAGTTCCTTCAGAACCCTTGGGTGGATCCCGTCCGGACCCGGTGATTTGCCGCATTTTAACCTGTCTATCTGTTTGAGGACATCCTCCTTACTTACCTTTATGTGCTCCAATTTTTCAGCCTGTTCCCCACTCATGAGCTCCTCTGAGTCCGGTATATTAGATATATCTTCTCTCGTGAAAACCGACAAGAAGAACGTGTTCAACCTCTCAGCTACCTCTTTATCCTCCTTAATCACTCCCTTCCTATCCCTTCCCATCCCCAAAGTAAAAAAAACAACCCATCCCCAAAGTAAAAAAAACAACCTAGGACACGTTTTCAAAAAATACGTCCAAAATGTTTTTTTGTTTCGAAAATCGTCTAACTATACGTCCTGCCGATCTGATCGTCCAAGTCGCTAAATCGTCCATCTTTATACCACATTTTCATCCAACTTTTCATCCAAGTCACGCTTCTTGAGCGCACGTATTATAGGCGTGTCTTACATGTTTCTGGCTGTGACTCATGATAAAATTTGACATTAAAAACAAATTACAAGATTTACGTGAATTATAGTAGTTGAAAGCCGACATTCGCATCTCCCCTCCCCCTTCATCCAATAGCGCTGAAACGCCTATTACGCTCCAATAAGGCGCACACACATATGTGCTTACGGCATTGCTTTCCCCGGCATTCACGCATTTACACCTCATTTGCGGTGTATTCTGCGCATGTGCCAATTGCTATCACCAGCGACTCATCTCAAGTAAATTTAGCGAACCTTCGCTACTCTCCGCCAACCTCATTTGCATGCGTGGTTGTTTGAGAATGACTCGCCTTTTTGAAATCAGCTGCGACAGCGGCCCATCGGTTTTTAGCGCAAAGTTTTGAGAATCTTCCCTTAAGAGTCTAAGAACATAAGAGCTGCCGTAATGGGACAGACATTAGAAGTGATTAGTATATTTTGAGTACAGAAATAGTATAACATGATGGCAGATAAAAGCCAAATAGGCCATCCAGTCTCCCCATCCACCTTTATTTATTCCTCTTTCTAAGAGATCCCACGTGCCTATCCCAGGCCTTCTTGAATTCAGACAGTCTCTGTCTCCACCACCTCTTCCGGGAGACTGTTCCACACATTTACCACCCTTTCTGTAAAAAAAAAATGTATTTCCTTAAATTACTCCAGAGCCTATCACCTCTTAACTTCATCCGTTGCCCTCTCATTGCAGAGCTTCCTTTCAAATGAAAGAGACTCGAGTCATGCGCATTTATATCATATAGGTATTAAAACGTCTCTATCATATCATATTTACCTTCTTAGATGCCGCTGCGCTTTGAGCTGAGGGTTTCAACGTATTCTCAATGATGGCACCCGGATCCTTTACCCGGGTGGTGACTCTTAATGTGGAACCCTGCATCACGTGGCTATAGGCCGAGTTCCTCTTTCCCAAGGCATGTATCTGAAGAGGGGGCAAGTCGGAGGCCTTTCAAAAAGTTACACTTGCAGTTACAGAATACTGCCTATGCACGTCTAACTTGGTCCTCATCATTTACACCTGGTTAGCAGGCATACGTCTGGTGCAGAAAGTTAGGCACATGCAGTGGCATAGTAAGGGGGAGTAGGGGGTGGACCACTTCGGGCACCATTTTGGTGGGGGCACCATCACTTCTACGCCCCCCCCCCCATGCCATACTCACCCCTCTTTAAAATCTTTGCCAGTGCGAGCAACTGCTCTAGCCTGTTGCTGCACCGGCCCGGCTCCTTCTGAAACCACTTCCGGGTCTCGGGGCCAGGAAGTGACATCAGAGGGGAAAGCCAGCAACAGTGCGAGCAGCAGGCTGGAGAAGCTGCTTGTGCTGGTGAAGATTCAAGATGTTGCGGGGTGGGTGGGAAGGGAGTGTGGAGTGGGGACACAGAATGAGCAGGGGGATTAGCGCGGAAGGAGCGGGGTTGGAGAGGAAGACGCATGGGGGGGGGGAGGCGCCACCGCCCCAGGCACCTTCTACCCTCACTACGTCACTAGGCACAAGAGTTATGATTAAACACAGTTCTATAAAGGTGCTAAAAGTGCACACGTATGCACTAATGGCCAGATTCTATAAATAGCGCCGAAGCGCACCGGCATTGCAGGCGCCAGTAGGTGGGGCTTTTGAGCAACCGCTAGGCACCGCTTATAGAATCACGCCAAGGCATTCTTAGGCGTCACTAGGCGACCTAAAGGTAGACGCTGGTATATTAGGCCAGGCTTTACACTGGTATATTAGGCCAGGTCTAATTTACCAGCGCCTAACTTGGACATCTAGCAACACCTAAGTTAACCACGCCTATTCTCCACCTCTAACCTGCCTACTTTTCAGGTAGTTTATATTAGGCGACAGAGGACTCCTGGACTGGTTGATAGGCACCATTCCGAGCGGATCTCTTGTTAATTTTTTTTTTAATTTTTCTATTAACTTCGATGGTGTGGTCAGTTACCCCACCATTTAAGCAGTGTTTCTAGAACCAGGCCCAGAATGCACGCTTTTTCAGCAGAGTAAGCGTTATTTTAGAACAGTGCGTACTAGTCACGTCGCATGAAATAAACTTGAATTTCAGGCATTTCCTATCGTTTCAGAGAAAAATGGTATGAAACCACGTGGCAAATGTCATTTCAATTGCGTGCACGTTCCTAGTAGGCACCTGATGTTCCCTTGAGGCCAGGACCTGTTTTATGCCCTTTTCATATCAGACAGTATGCATGTACTTCACATATGAAAGTTGGCCTCTCTTGGGAAGACCTCAGTGCATTACTCCCCATCGCTATTATCTATAATAATAAAACCCTAAGCGCGCATGCGTGTTCCGTGATCCGTATGTCCATGGCAGGTAGGAGTGTGCATGATCGCTTCGACTCCCCCTCACTCACTGTAAGCAGTTCGTCGTTGTTGCCCCCCCCCCCCCAGCACACTCCTCCCCGGCACACCCGAACCCCCGTTGATCCTCCCATCCGACCCTCCCACTGCGAGACGACCACAAACCCCCCTGTTTCCAGCAGTGTCCGCAGCACTCTAAACACGCTGCTTCGCGGCCTTCTACTGCCCTGATTTCCTCTGCCGTGTCTCTGTCTCTGATGATGCGAAGCAGTGTGTTTAGAGTGCTGCGGATGCTGCTGGAGCCGGGAGGTTTGTAGGTCGTCTCGCGGTGGGAGGGTCAGATGGGAGGGTCAGTGGGGTCGGCTGCACGGCGGCAGTAGTGGCGGGGAGGAGATGAAAACATGGTGCTCAACAGTTCTACTGCACAGGGGGATGAGAGGGAGGGAGGCAGGCAGGCTGGCTTTGGGGGGTGGAAGTGGGACAAAGTCTGGAAGGCAGTGAGGGTGACATAGGAAAGAGACACTGAGGGCACTAAGGACACGGGAAGGAGGCACTGGGGTCACTAAGGACATGGGAAGGAGGCACTGGGGATACTATGGACATAGGACGGAGGCACTAAGGACATGGGAAGGAGGCACTAGGGGCACTAAGGACACAGGAAGGGGCACTGAGGACACAGGAAGGGGTACTAAGGACATAGGAGGCACTGAGAGCACTAAGGACATAGGATGGGACACTAAGGACATAGGAAGGTGGCACTGGGGGCACTAAGGATATAGGATGGGACACTATGGACATAGGAAGGGGGCCACGGAGAGACAGGCATGGTGTAACAGAGAAATACAGGCAGGCAGGGGGCCAGGGAGACAGAGACAGAAAGAAAGACAGACAGGGAGCCAGGGAGACACACAGACAGAAAGAATGACGGACAGAGAGCGTCCAGGAAGAGAGAGACAAAGAAAAAAAACCCAGACAGACAGACATCCGTTAATGTAACGGGCTTAACACTAGCACCCGTTAATGTAACGGGCTTAAACACTAGTAATAAAATAATTACTGCAGTTTTTTGGGTCTTGCCATGTCTGAGTAAGTGAATGACGTTTCAGGCATCAAGCTGAGGTTTTTTTTAGGGTATGCTGTGAGGTCTGCACTTTGTCTTTCAAGAAGGAAGGAGAGGCACTAGAGCAGGGGTAGGGAACTCCGGTCCTCGAGAGCCGTATTCCAGTCGGGTTTTCATGATTTCCTCAATAAATATGCATGAGATCTATTTGCATGCACTGCTTTCAATGCATATTAATTGGAGAAATCCTGAAAACCCGGCTCGAGGACCAGAGTTCCCTACCCCTGCACTAGAGAGAGCAAGATATCCTAATGACTTCAGTGAAGATAAAGGCTTATCCTAAACAAACATGGCAACTGCTCATTCAAAAGAAAGTCAGTGCAAAAAGATCTCATGCTGAGGACAAACATCTTCTCCTTCCCAAAGTTTTAGATTATGTCCTTGTGATAGGGTGAAGTTCCTGGCTTAAGCCAGCAGAGGGAGCCTGAGCAGTGGAGTGTGAGGAGCTAATTTGCATAATAACTGCAAAGCCACCTAGGAGCTGTCCACTCATCCTGAGTGGAAAAGGGTGCTGAAAAGTACAGCTCCAGGACAGGGAGCTGAAAAAACAGAAGCTCCTTCATGAACCAGGTGAATCTCAAGAAGAGGAATGTTGGCCTCTGGCCTAATCCTAGGTAAGCCTGTTAGGCTGGCCTACTCGGTAGAGCTTGGTGTGACCAGGAGGGTACCCCCAGGATTAACAACCAGCAGGGGGTTGTGTGGATGCATTAGTGATCAGGGCTGTCCTCACAGAGAGCAGCTGAGGGACAGGAAGTAAGATCTCAGGAAGAGCCCTCAGAGAGATACTGGCTGGAAAGGAGACCTCAGTGCGTGGGGCTGGGAGAAGATGACTGAGTGACTGTGAGAGGGCCTGGAAGAAGAAGTAGCCAGAGGGCCCGGTAGAGTTTAGAGCCTAGGGAGGGCCTCAGGCTTAACAACTGGCAGTAGAACCAGTGAAGTGTCAAGGACCCAAGAGGCTAGAGAGCATAAGGACCAGCAGTGACCCCACAAAAAGAGCCAGAAGAGTGAAGTCCAAGGTTGATGGTGGACTGGCAAGTGACCAGTGGAGGGACTGGTGGTGACCAGCTTATAGACTGGTAATAGCATCGGAAGCTGCCTGAGGACCCAGAGGGCCAGTGAGGGTCAGAGAGGACATGGAAGAGACCTAAATGGCAAGTGAGTGTCAGGGAGGATCCAGCGGACCCGGTGATGACCAGGAGGAGCCTGGAGAGATCTGATCAGATGTTCCACAGAGTATGTTTTAATAATAGTGTTGTTTGTGTTTTAGCAGAGACCGGGGATGGTGTGAGACGGGCAATGACCCACCAACCCGATCACACGATCACAGACCTAAAGAACTTCCTCCCTCCTCCAGAGGTAGGATTATCCCAATGAGTTTCTAGCTTCATTCCTGCCAGAATTTAAAATTGTGACTAACAAGCTGTCCCTCCGAAATTCAAATTTGTGACCAAAGCACTTTCCTGCCTCGATTTCCCCCCTCCTTCTTGAGGACACCACCCCACCTCAAACCACAGCCAACCAAGTCTGAGAACCCAATAGACGGGATACAAAGACAAACGACAGACCCCCCCCCAGCACACTTTGAACAAGAATCACAGCATGATGGCTGAAACATCAGTTCCACCTACTGGGACGCATCAAGACCCAGACAACTAACAATCACGACTGCGGCCATGGAAGCCTAAGATAACATCGTAAAATGCTTCTTCAGAATGAAAATAAATAAGTGCTTAGTGAAGTTATCAGCCGGTAGAGTTGCACTGTTCTTGATTTGCATATTCCCTTAAAATATATTATCCTTGTCATGTAGGATAAACATCTATTTTTTAAAGTGTCATTTCAAATTACAGTTGGAAACCAACATAACCATTATGCCTGCGCTTTATTTAGTCCTGCGTGAGGGCAGCCAAGCAGTGTGCAGAGAACATTTCCTACCGATATGTATTTAAACCAGGACCAGTGCCTTATGGTAATCTAAAAAGACACGGGAGGGTGGTGGTGGTGGTGGGGGGGCTTGGGAATTAGATTAAGTATTTGAGTTGTGAGAACAGAAATCACAGTAAAAAAAAAACCAAACAAACCACCACAGAATTCTACACAGCAAACATTCAAAATCACAGTGGTACAAATAAATCCTACACATATGAGGAACGATGATATGAACTTGAGAGTTAACCGTAGATCCCTGTGTGGTACCATTTTAATTTTTTTAATGATACGGGTGCTTATTAAAGAGTGAAAGGGAGGCTATATTTCCAAGCACAGCTAATAAATGAAGCCAACCAGCCCCCGAGATCTCATGCTGTCTGAAATTTCAGGCTCCAGACACTCTTCAATAGTATCTGAATGGACCATATATAAGATGACCGAGTTCAATGAAGTTCATGTTTCAACAATAATTGCATGAGGAAATCATCTCTCCAATCCACACATAATTGCAACAGCTCTTCCCTCCGCCTACTTGCTTTAAACGTTATACTTTGTGATATCAACCACAGAAAATTTAAGTCCAGCTCAGAATCCCTGAAAAAGTCCTAACCTCTCAAGCTTCCTTCTTTCATCTCTCTAACCCTCCAAACCCCCAAATCAACCTGCTCTACTCTTTTTTCCCCAAAAAGGACCAGAAATCTTCCTTCTTTCATCCCTCTAACCCCCCGAACCCCCCAAATCAACCTGCTCTACTCTTCCCCCCCATAAAAAGGACCAGAAATCTTTTTTTGTAAAACACCCTCTTTAACTCATTTGTAATCCGCCTTGAACCGCAAGGTAATGGCGGAATAGAAATCCCTAATGTAATGTAATGTAATTCTCAATTAGCAAACACCAATCCCCCTGTCTCTCCCAAAATGCGCTGCTGCAGGATTAAATTCCATCCAATCAAAAGGAAGGCAGTTCTATAAGGAAATGTCCTCTCAATTAGAGAATGACACGGTGACAAAATTCATCACCGTTCCCGTCCCCGCGGATAACCGCAGGAAACCATCTTCATGTCATTCTTTAAGGAGAGAGGGAAGAATCAGAGTATGAATGGCCACAACCACTGACCCGCAAGCTTTGCTTTGAAGAATGCTGGTGTAGAAGGACCGAGGTTGAAACAGACACTACAGAATGACAGTCTCTGGTATCCAGAGCAGATATTGTGATGTCATAATGCCTCATTCCACCAGTGCCTAAGAGCCAATCACATCAGTGATGTCACAATGGCTTCATTATCCTTGGCTCACATAAGAATCAGAGTATGAATGGCCACAACCACTGACCCGCAAGCTTTGCTTTGAAGAATGCTGGTGTAGAAGGGCTGAGGTTGAAACAGACACTACAGAATGACAGTCTCTGGTATCCAGAGCAGATATTGTGATGTCATAATGCCTCATTCCACCAGTGCCTAAGAGCCAATCACATCAGTGATGTCACAATGGCTTCATTATCCTTGGCTCACATAAGAATCAGAGTATGAATGGCCACAACCACTGACCCGCAAGCTTTGCTTTGAAGAATGCTGGTGTAGAAGGACTGAGGTTGAAACAGACACTACAGAATGACAGTCTCTGGTATCCAGAGCAGATATTGTGATGTCATAATGCCTCATTCCACCAGTGCCTAAGAGCCAATCACATCAGTGATGTCACAATGGCTTCATTATCCTTGGCTCACATAAGCACAGTCACTGACCCGCAAGCTTTGCTTTGAAGAATGCTGGTGTAGAAGGACTGAGGTTGAAATAGACACTAGAAAATGACATGGGATTATTTCCCGCGGTTATCCGCGGGGACGGGGACGGTGATGAATTTTGTCACCGTGTCATTCTCTACTCTCAATTATCCTTTGCACAGAGGATATTTCCTTCCTTATTTGATTGATTAATGTCTGCTACGTGGGCTTGTCGTGCCACTGGGGCTTATGCACATCCAAGAAGCTGAAAGCTATGCTGTCGGTAGTTTCACTACCAGGAGGGTCTCCCAAGGCAGACAGGTTTCAGCGGAGATGTAAGACTTGACGATGTACCACTCGTCTGGGCAGCAGTAGATGGGCGATGTTGGATTCTGAGGATCACGTTTGATGCAACAATGGCAGAAACATCAAATTTATGTTGCGCAGAATAAAGGCCTGGCAATCTTCTTCTGTATTCTGCCATGAAAGCATGATGATGCTCATCAGGTCCCTAGGACTTGAACATGAGTTGATGGCACCTAACAATGTCGGAAACTCTTCTTCAAAATTTACCTAGAGAGTGTCTGCCAAAATGACTTTCAGAAGCAGAGCGTCAGATGTTTATAGAACATAAGCAGTGCCTCTGCTGGGTCAGACCAGAGGTCCATCGTGCCCAGGAGTCCACTCACGTGGCGGCCCATCAGGTCCAAGACCTGTATAGTAATCCTCTCTCTATATACCCTTTTATCCCCTTTTTCTTCAGGAAATCATCCAATCCCTTCTTGAACCCCAATAGCATACTCTGTCCTATGTCATTCTGTAGTGTCTGTTTCAACCTCAGTCCTTCTACACCAGCATTCTTCAAAGCAAAGCTTGCGGGTCAGTGGTTGTGGCCATTCATACTCTGATTCTTATGGGAGTCAAGGATAATGAAGCCATTGTGACATCACTGATGTGATTGGCTCTTAGGCCCTGGTGGAATGAGGCATTATGACATCACAATATCTGCTCTGGATACCAGAGACTGTCATTCTGTAGTGTCTGTTTCAACCTCAATCCTTCGACACCAGCATTCTTCAAAGCAAAGCTTGAGGGCCAGTGGTTGTGGCCATTTATTCTTCCCTCTCTCCTTAAAGAATGACATGAAGAGGGTTTCCCGCGGTTATCCGCGGGGACGGGAAACGGTGATGAATTTTGTCACCGTGCCATTCTCTACTTTGTACTTAAACTAGCAATACAATTTTTGGCCTGCTTTCTGGAGCTACACTCCATTCATTCATTCAAAACTGAGCAATTCAGATGTGTCAACGGAAGGAAGCAAGTCTGTTTTTAATTTTGCCTTCTTAACTAAAAGAGGAATGCTTAAAAGTAAAGCGAGCTGCAGAATTCCTAGCCCCGCTGTCCCATCGCTCCAGTGATATATTGGGAACACATATCATCGGTGAGATGGCACTTCCGTGAGGTATTAGTCTAATAGATCTTCAGAACACCATCATTTTGATTACACATCATGAAAGGAATGGCCTGGAGGAACAGGACAGAGCCCTAGAGATAATTTAACTCGATATGTTTCAAAAGAAGAAGAAGAAGAAGAAAAATCTATAACAATTTGTCTTTGTATTTAACTTTCAGGCCAGTGGGTGGGATAGGTAGGTAGGGTCAAATATTCTGTCCTGCAGGTGACCTTGCATGGGCTAACACAATGTATCTATTGAATTTGATACTATCTTGCTTTGTGTGAAGATCTTATAACCACATGGCATTAAGGGGGAAATGACTGAGATGTGTTAAAAGGTGAGAGCTTACTGCGTCTTTGATTTACCACAGGAATCGGAAGCCATTGGCATTACAGTCCCACTGGTTGCTGACTACTGTGAAATAGGAATAATGCTCTTTGCACGAAACATCAAAAGGAAACATGACCTCCCCTCCCCCCCCCATCCGAGGTGGTAGTGTGTGGCTAAGAAAATAAGAGCAGCCACACTAGGTCAGACCAATGGTCCATCTGGTTCATAGGCAACCCCGCGAAAGACAAAGGCGCGCGCCGACAAATGAGCGCAAGACGGAGGCGCGCGCCGAAGAAAATTACAGTTTTTAGGGGCTCCGATGGGGGTTTTTGTTGGGGAGCCCCCCCCAGTTTACTTAATAGAGATCGCGCCGCGTTGTGGAGTGGGGTGTGGGGGATTGTAACCCTCCACATTTTACTGTAAACTTAACTTTTTCCCTAAAAACAGGGAAAAAGTGAAGTTTTCAGTAAAATGTGGGGGGTTATAACCCCCCACAACGCCCCCACAACGGGGCGCGATCTCTATTAAGTAAACTGGGGGGGGTTCCCCCCCACACACACACCCCCGTCGGAGCCGTAAAAACAGTAATTTTCTGCGGCGCGTGCCTCCGTGCTGCGCTCAATTGTCTGCGCGCGCCTTTATCCCGGCGCGCTTTTGACCTGACACCGGTCCATCTAGCCCAGAATCATGTTTCCACAGTTGCCAGTCAAGGTCACAAGTACTTAACAGAAACCCAAAGAGTAGCAACATTCTGGAGCTGAGATTGTGATGTCATAATACCTCATTCCACTAATGCCTAAGAACCAACCTTATCAGTGATGTCACAATGATGTGATTGTCCTATACTCAGCTCACATGAGAACATAAGAATAGCTTTACTGGGTCAGACCAAAGGTCCATCAAGCCCAGCAGCCTGTTCTCACGGTGGCCAATCCAGGTCACTAGTACCTGGCCAAAACCCCAAATCCGCTCTTACCACAACCTCTGGCAATGCATTCCAGAGCTTAACTATTCTCTGAGTGAAAAAATATTGTCTCCTTTTGCTTTTAAAAGTATTTCCCTGTAACAGGCTGTTTGCGGCCAGCCCTGACGCGGCAGAGGAAAGGCCTTACCAGGGCTGGCCACGAGCATCCTGCTTACAAGTTTTCACGTTTTATTTAAAATTTGATAAATCGCTTAATCAAACTTCTAAGCGATGAACATAAATAAAATTTACAACAGTCAAAGGGAACCACATGTCAAACGTACAATGGACCTACAGGACTTACTGTGCCAAAGAGGAAGAAGAAATTCAATATTTAATAGGAAAGAACAAAAAAAATAGGGGAAAAACAACAGGATGGGTGACTAGAAATGAAATAAAGAGATTAGAATGAGGAATAAAAAGGGAGAAAAGCACGGAAGAGTAATTCTACAAAAAAAGGAAGGTCGAATAGATTGGAAAAGGCCTGACAAACAGAGCTAAAGGTCAAAGGTATCTGCAGATCGGCTGCTGCTGCTTCAACAAGTGAGAGGGGTCCAGGAGGGAGGGAGGGCACACTGCATGGGGGGGGAGGAGAACCAGAAATGTATGTGGGGTGGCGAGGGGCCAGCAGGATGCTGGATCCATAAGGAGGGGGAGAAGGGAGGGGGAGAAAAGGTCACCTAGACCGAAGGGAGGAACAGATGCTGGACGTACAAGTGGGGGTGGGGGGGGATGATAGAGAGAAGAAGATAGTGAGGTGGGGAGACAAAACTATTTTTACAGTAACTCTCAGGCAACCAGAAACTTCAATTATCCGGCATCCACCAATCCCCATTGGTGCAGGATAGCTGAGAATTTACTGATGTTTCTGTTTAAATTGTCAGGGTTCCTTCTCTTTGTACTTAGTCTTAAATCACATCAGGGTGCCACATCTGTCCATTTGCACTGCTGTCTGACACGTAATCCCACTGCACAAATATTTCATGCAACCAAATTAGATTCTTTCAGAATGTGTAGGAGAATTTTAAATTCCAACTTACAGCAACCAACATAAAAATTAACTCCCTAACTTACCAACTAGATCCAGTACTAAAAGTAAGTACATAAGAATAGCCTTACTGGGTTAGACCAATGGTCCATCAAGCCCAATAGCCCTTTCTCAAGGTGGCCAATCCAGGTCACTAGTACCTGGCCAAAACCCAGGGCAAGCAGTGGCTTTCCCCCTGTCTTTGTCAATAACAGACTATGGACTTTTCCTCCAGGAACTTGTCCAAACCCTTCTTAAAACCAGCTACGCTCTCCGCTCTTACCACAACCTCTGGCAATGCGTTCCAGAGCTTAACTATTCTCTGAGTGAAAAAAAATGTCCTCCTATTGGTTTTAAAAGTATTTCCCTGTAACGTCATCGAGTGTCCCCCTAGTCTTTGTCATTTTTGACGGAGTGAAAAATCGATCCACTTGTACCCGTTCTACTCCACTCAGGATTTTGTAGACTTCAATCAAATCTCCCCTCAGCCGTCTCTTTTCCAAGCTGAAAAGCCCTAAATGTTTTAGTCTTTCCTCAAACGAGAGGAGTTCCAGCCCCTATATCACTATAGATAGACAATGTCAGATCAACAATGTCATCCGAAAATCCATCATTACAATGCACAACCTAAGACATGTATGCAGATTTTTTGTCTCTTAGTACAATCCTAATCTTGGGAATGCTGGATTATTGCAACATCTTGTACCTACCAGGTCTGGCATTAGTGATAAAACTGTTGCAAACTATACAAAACAATTAATTAATTTTATTATTTATATACCACTTATAACTTAAATGGTTTACATTCTCCCTGTCTGACCTGGAGGGCTCACACTCTATCTAAGTGACTTCCCCAGGGTCACAAGGAGCAGGATGGGATTTGAACCCACAACCGCAGGGTGCTGAGGCTGTATTTTTAGGTAGGCTGGTGTTATATATAGTCATATTTGTTTATGGGAGTGTGTGGAACAGTGGTTAGAGCTACACCTTCCCATAAACATATATGACCACATAACACCAGTCTACCTAAAAACATACGGGCACCCAGTGAAAGGCTGAATCTTTTTCAAACTATATTGCCTGTTTGTTTAAAGCACTACAGGGCTATGCCCCAATTTATCTGAAGAATAGACTCTCAGTGAAAGAAGCAAAAATGCCTGGGAGAAACATGAATCCCTTTCTTATCCCTCAACCAACGAAACCCCCAAAGTCTACAAATGTTAGAAGGCCTTCGGTTATTCCAAGCAGCAAAACTAGATAAAGATATCATCAGAATCTTAGGTGACATATCGGATTATAGAATATTCCGGAAAGAAATCAAAACGATGTTATTTAGGAAATATATCTTACAGTGCTAATCCAATGTCGGTCTAATAATGAGCTTTAAAATGTAATTCCCTGGAAATGTCCAGAAACTTCTTATTGCAATCTGCCTAGAACTGAAAGGTTAAGGCGTAATATAACTCCATAAATGCAATGTAATGTTTTGTTATGAGCAAGACTTTTTCTTTTTATTGGACTTAGACAATGTTTTGAAAACGTGCCATTTACAGGCTTCCACTCTTTGCTCACAGCTCTCCATCCTTGCGTTAAAAACCTGTACCTGTTTAGTGAGGTTTCCAATTTCCTCCTGTACTGATTCCAACTTCACAGAATTAGCATCCACCGCCTCCTGTACTAATTTCATCCTCTCCAGAAGGGTGTGGAGCCCATTGACATCATTTATTGAGTCATAATAGTTGTCATGCACCTTTTCTTTTTATCTGTCCTCCTTACACATCCAGGGTGGGAGGGAGGGAGATGGGAAAACATTATAATTATTATTCATTACAGTACTCCCCCGATATTCGCAGGGGTTCCGAATACTGAAAAACCGCGAATACAGTTTTTAGCGGGGGAGATAGGAGAGGGCAGCTGGAGAGGCAGGAGAGGGCAGCCGGAGCGCCAGCGAGTGAAGGAAATCACTCGTGGTATGCTCCGACCGCCTCTTCCTGCACTAAAGTCGGGCCTCACCAATCAGGAGCTGAGTGTCAAAGCAGCTGCTGATTGGTGAGGCCCGGCTTTAACCCTTTCAGGACCAAGGGACATATTTGTCCCATAACTTTAAAATCCTATAAATTTTGATTGGGATAGTATACAGTTCTAAATTTGATATGTACGGATTCCATATGATACTGCCTTTATGTAAACAAACTGGTTCCGACATTCATTCATTAGCGTCGTTGCCAGATTGACGAGAAGATTCACTTGCCACACTGTCCATAAGCCAGAAGTGTGATTTTTTTAAAATAAAAATAATGATATTTCACAAAAAAAATCAATTTTTTGGCATCTGCAAGCCCTTTTTACCATAAAAATGTCGTCAAAACCACAAAAATTGGCCTACGATCCTTATGGTCCTGAAAGGGTTAATGCAGAAAGAGGCAGTCGGAGCATACCGCGAGTGATTTCCTTCACTCGCCGGCGCTCTGGCTGCTCTCTCCTGCCGCTTCAGCTACCCTCTCCTGCCCGGTCATTCGCGATCGGAAAATCTGCAAATGACTGGGACCATGAACCACGAATGACCGGGGGAACACTGTATATCTATTTTATTGAAATTATACATGTGGTTTTATTTTCATTAGTTAAGGGGAGGAGGGGGGTGAAAATGTTTGTTGTTGAAATATTTGTATATTTAAAGTGCTTTTGTTTGATTAGTTTATATTTAAACTGTATTGCACTATATTGTACTGTTAATAATTGAAAACTAATAAAGATTTACAAAAAAAAAAAGGTGCCATTTATAGATATGCCCATAATTGTTTATCTTTCAAATTTGTATTTTGCATTTTTAACTTTGATGTAAAATACTGTTCATATTTGGGAAGTAAGGAGTTATAAAAAAAGAACATGTAAGGAGAATCTGATTTTTTTTTTTTTAAGTTTCTGTGTGAGTGTGTATGGAGGTCTTTGTGTCACTTTGCACCAGAAAGTCAACTTTCTGTTGGGAATGCGTATCCAGAGCCGAAGTCGCAAATATGACTTTATTTTTAAACCATTACGAGGGGGCGCTGAAAAGTCCTCAGCCCAACCAACCAACTTTCTAAATTCTGACCATTATTTTGCCACTGTAGCTGAAAAGAGCGTTATCTTATTTCGCTAAGCGCCAATTTGCAAAAACAAAATTCTATGTTTTTTGACATTTATTTCAGATCATTGACTGAACCACGTCATTCTCTTCATGGTTGGGCTGAGAACTTTTCAGCACCCCCTCGTAGTGTGAAGTGTCTGGTAACCAGAGCTGAGATTGTGATGTCATAATGCCTCATTCCACCAATAAGAGCCAATCTCGTCAGTGATGTCACAATGGCTTGATTGTCCTATACTTGGCTCATATAAGAACATAACAGCCATAGTGGGTCAGGCTAATGGTCCATCTAGCCCAGTATCATGTCTGCAACTGTGGTCAACCCAGGTTACAGGTATCTGACAGAAACCCAAATAGTATGAGGGGTGCTGAAAAGTTCTCAGCCCAACCAACCAACTTCCTAAATTCTGAGCGTTATTTTGCCACTGTAGCTGAAAAGAACGTTATCTTATTTTACTAAGCGCCAATTTGCAGAAACAAAATTCTCTGTTTCAACATTGTTTCAGGTCATTGCTTGAACCATATCCACGTCATTCTCTTCTGGGTTGAGCTGAGAACTTTTCGGCACCCCCTCGTAGTGTGAACACTTTCAGTCTCTGGTAACCAAACCTGAGACTGTGATGTCATAATGCCTCATTCCACCAATAAGAGCCAACCTCAACAGTGATGTCACAATGGCTTGATTGTCCTATATTTGGCTCACTTTTATTACATACGAGGGGGTGCTGAAATGTTCTTATTCCAACCAACCAACTTCCTAAATTCTGGCCATTATTTTGCCCCTGTAGCTGAAAAAAGTGTTATTTTGCTAAGGGCCAATTTGCAGAAACAAAATTCTATGTTTTGACATTGTTTCAGATCATTCATTGAACCCCATCCACATCATTCTCTTCTTGGCTGGGCTGAGAACTCTTCAGCACCTCCTTTAATGCTCACGTGAAAACCTAATAAAAGTGTCACCTTCACTGTTTGCAGCAATATTTAAAGGGGCATGTCAGGTTCCATAAAATAAAACAGTCCTTAATGAAAAATACATTTATTTAAAGGTTAAATATTTTGACATGAGCACAAAGCACCCTTGTATTACTGTTTTGTTTTGGGGTTATTGCATTTGTTTTTCATGCATTAAAACAAAAAATAAAAATCAACACCAATGCAGCAATTTATTTCTGTTTAAAGGCTAGAGTTTAGGCCCTCTTTTACAAAGGTGCGCTAACCAATTTGTGCGCGCTAATTGACTTAGTGCACGCTAAACGCTAACGCGTGCATGTTAGTCTATGGACATGTTAGCGTTTAGCGCGTACTAATTCAATTAGCACATGCTAATCGAATTAGCGCGTGCGCTAAACGCTAACGCATGCATGTTAGTCTATGGGCATGTTAGCGTTTAGCGCGCGCTAATTCGATTAGCGCACGCTAAATCGGTTAGTGCGTGCTAAATCAGTTAGCACGCCTTAGTAAAAGGACCCCTAGGTGTCTTATCAGTAATAACTGGATCTGGATGAGCTCCTTAGTTCCTTTTCCCCATAGCACAACCTACTAAAGGTACCCATCCAAACTATTCAATAAGACACAACAACTCTATTTTTTGGGTAATTAGCCGCAGCTCAATTTATTGATACAAAAACAACTTGTTTACATATATTAACACAACAATTAATATAAATCCAAGAGCTCCCCCCGAGCTACCCAAAACAAAGTGTTCCGTGCCCTCGACCCTGCCACTTCAACAAGGGTCTGAGGGGTGGCATGTCCCTCATGCCCCATTTTCTCGGGTCACCTGACCCACCAGGCACGGCACCCCGCCGGCCCACCGCTCATCACCCGATGAGCCCCAATGACCGAGTAGCTCGGGGATCCGCCCCGAGCTTCTCCGTAAAACCAAGCAAAACAAAGGGAGGGTGGGAGGGAAAAAACCGCGTTGGAGGACCCGAACAGTTACGGTCCTCCAAGCCCTCCCCTTTTATCCCCTCGGCTCCCCCGTGCACGCCCCGGCCCACCAATGGAATTTAAATTCGGCTTTTTAGCCTTTTGCAGGCCAATCAGCCGCGACGCCGACTCGACCGCCCCCCGACCGCCCCGCCGATCCCTAACACGGAGGCTCACCAGCCCCGTATTACATAACGCCCTTCGACACTAGGTCTTGGGCTCGCATTAATAACTGGATCTGGATGAGCTCCTTAGTTCCTTTTCCCCATAGCACAACCTACTAAAGGTACCCATCCAAACTATTCAATAAGACACAACAACTCTATTTTTTGGGTAATTAGCCGCAGCTCAATTTATTGATACAAAAACAACTTGTTTACATATATTAACACAACAATTAATATAAATCCAAGAGCTCCCCCCGAGCTACCCAAAACAAAGT
Source organism: Geotrypetes seraphini (assembly GCF_902459505.1). Lineage (NCBI taxonomy): Eukaryota > Metazoa > Chordata > Amphibia > Gymnophiona > Dermophiidae > Geotrypetes > Geotrypetes seraphini. The sequence goes on along the minus strand of NC_047091.1, from coordinate 173,124,344 downwards.
GTTCCGTGCCCTCGACCCTGCCACTTCAACAAGGGTCTGAGGGGTGGCATGTCCCTCATGCCCCATTTTCTCGGGTCACCTGACCCACCAGGCACGGCACCCCGCCGGCCCACCGCTCATCACCCGATGAGCCCCAATGACCGAGTAGCTCGGGGATCCGCCACAGGCCTGAGATCCCACAGGCCCCCCCCCCCAACAACAGAGCAGCGGCTAACCCAAGCCCAAAACGCGCTCACAACCCACAGCAAAATCGTCCAAGAGCAAATCACACCCAATGTCAGACAAATGGACCCTATCCGTGTGGTAAAGCCCAACACAACCAACATCAACCCACCCATGCAACAACTGCATACCACCCTGTGACTCCACCCACTTCCCAACCTGGCGGTTAAACTTAGCCAACCCCCTAGTCCACCGGCGAGACGAAAGACACCGCAGCCTCGGAATAACGTCAGACCACAGCACACGCGTGCCCGGAAACCAAGCAAAAAGAACCCGCAAGTCGTCCTTAATAACGTTAACTAACTGCCGAGCCGACAAAGAATCGACATCATTGCCCCCCAGATGAATGATGAGCACGTCCGGACGACGAGGGGAATCCTGCAAAGAAGCCAAGAACGGCAAGAGCTGATACCATCTCATGCCACGCTGACCCCACCAGGATACTCGAACACCCAGATGGCCAAGTCCCAGGTGACGACCTCCAGGACGCAACCGAGACCGCTCTCCAGCCCAATGCACAAAAGAATGGCCGATTATCCACACCGACTTGCACCGACCAGCACCTGAAAAACAAAACATAAGTGCCACAGACAGAAACGAAAAACACCCCACATACCCCGCAATACCACTACCGACCCCCCGAACTCTCCCCATGTCCCGAAACCGCGTCCGACGGTCTAATATAACAGCGGAAGGCCCCGGACACCCATCTACCCAACCGACGGATGCCCTCTTCCGACATACCAGCGGCACGAGCACTGGTGGCAGCACCGATCCGAAAAGAATGAGTGCCATATCGACTGGGCTCCTCACCACAGCGCACCAAGGCCAAACGAAGCACTGCCAGGAACTGGTATCTGGAAAGGGGGGACCCATTCGCATGAACAAACAATACAGGGGAAACCGCAACACGCGCCGACAAAAAATCGCTCAGGCAACGCACCGGACAAGAGACACAACCCTCCACCCGATGAAGAACCAACCACCGCCCACGACCGGCCTGGTCCGTCTTGGAACTAGCCACACAGATATGCACCTCGCCCACACCCAGCCGCACATGGTGCACCAACAGCCCACGCCCCCTAGCCCTATCAGCTGCACTCACCAACAACTCCCCCACACGCAACGCCCCAAAAAAGGCCACCGAAAAGGCCGCCCGAAAAAGGGACGTCTCGTACGACGAATGGGCCAGATCAGGTAAGACCAACAAAAGCCGGACGAGTAAGCCATGCTGAATCGGCAAGCGCGAATCAGGCCTGGGAAGAACAACCCTACCCAGAGCACGAAGCAAACGCTGAACCACGAAACCCGAGGAAGGACACGTCCAACCCAACGCCCGACAGAAAAAGGCAAACCCCGCCAAGCGCCCCCGAACTACCCTTTGGGAGACACCAGCTCTTCCTGAATCCAGCACGAAATCCTCAAGAAAGGACCCGGCCACATGCCCTGGGACCCAGCCCCGACTGAACAAAAAGGTAGAGACCACCCGAAAGCCGGATGAGTAATGCGCCCAAGTCGCAGGTGCTACCGACAGACGGAGCATTTCCCACACTCCTTCTCGACCAGGCTCCACAAATGCTCCGGCATCTCCAAGCCATCCACGTGAGCCTCCGGCGCGAGTCGACGAAACTGTGAAAAATGGAAACGGGAAAGAGCGTCAGCAATGCCATTCTGCAAGCCGGGCACATGCCGAGCCCTAATAAAGACATTAAGACGCAAACAGCGCAGAACCAAAGCCCGGACCAGCACAGCAACTGACAGGCAGTGAGCCGTCTGCCTGTTGACCACCTCCACAACCCCGAGGTTATCACACCAAAAGAGAACACGCCTATCCCTTAGTTTGTCAGGCCACAGTTCGCATGCCACAATGAAGGGAAACAATTCCAAAAGTGTGATGTTACGCGTAATACCCCTATCCACCCAATCCTGAGGCCACCGCTCCGCACACCAAGCACCCTGACAGTAAAGGCCAAAACCGACCCCACCCGCCGCGTCAGAAAACAACTCCAAGTCCCCGTTAGCCACCTCCGGAGCCTGCATAGGCAAGCAACCATTAAAGTCCCGTAAAAAACAAGCCCACATGCGGAGGTCCGCCCGGACCCCAGCCGACAGCCGCAAAAAATGCCGCTTGTCCCGTACTCCAGCAGTGGACGCAGACAGCCGACGGGAAAAAACGCGACCCATTGGCAACACCCTACAAGCAAAGTTAAGGGATCCAATAAGCGACTGCACCACATGCAAAGTAGACTTACGGGCAGATAAGACGCTCTCAATGAGATCGAGCAACTGCCGCACCTTACCCACCGGCAAACGAGTCACCATAGCCTCCGAATCCAACTCGATCCCCAGAAAGACCAGGGACGTGGCCGGACCCTCAGACTTGTCAATCGCCAAAGGAATCCCAAATTCAGCGGCCATAGCCTCGAAAACCCTCTTTAGCCGCCCGCAGTCGTCCGTATCCCGAGGGCCGATAAACAAAAAATCATCGAGATAGTGCACCACGGCATCCAGCCCGGCACGCTGCACCACCACCCAATGAAGAAACGTGCTGAACATCTCGAAGTAGGCACACGAGATAGAACACCCCATGGGCAGACAACGATCATAAAAGTATGCACCCTCGAAACGAAACCCCAACAAATGGTAAGACTGCGGATTAACGGGCAATAACCGGAAAGCGGATTGGATATCCACCTTCGCCAACAGGGACCCACGGCCAGCCCTAAGGATAAGACGAACGGCACAATCCACAGAAGAATACCGAACCGAACACAGGTCACGCGGAATACCATCATTAACAGAACACCCAGCAGGACGAGATAAATTGTGAATAAGGCGGAACTTGCCCTGGTCCTTCTTAGGAACAACCGCCAGCGGAGAAACCATCATGACCGGAAACGGCCGCTCACGGAAAGGACCAGCAATCCGCCCTAAACGCAATTCCTCCCCCAATTTACGACGCACTACCGAACGCAACTGAGTAACCGACGATGCATTGCGCGACCGCGCCTCCGACACTATGCCCCGAAAAGGGATCTCAAAGCCAACTGAGAACCCACGCTCCAATAAGGTACCAACGCGCTCCGGCCGGTAAAGACGCAGCCAGGGACTCATCGCAGGAACCGAAACCGGCGTGGGAACGGCACTGCTACTTGCCGAGGCTCCCAGGCCCCGAAGTCGGTTTCTTGGGGCATTTAAGCAAGGGGTGAGGCTGCCCGCACTGGGAGCAGGCATGCCGAAATCTACAATCCGTGAATGAGCAACTGGATCTGTTAAACTTCCAACAAACGTCACTGCCCGCTCCCCCTCCAGACCCCACCCCCGTCCCAGACCGAAAGGGCCGCCCGCCGCCCGAAACACCCACTGGAACGCGTCCCCCGCTCCCCGGGACCGCTCCAGACTTAGAGGACATATGAGTCAACCATAAGTTAACATCTTGCGTTCCCCAAGACATATGAGAATTCTCCTCCATTTTATCTCTAAACGCCTCATCGTAGTTCAACCACGTCCAGCCCCCAAAACGCTGATACGCGTCAAGCACCGAATCGGCATAAGCGAGTAACAGTCCATAATCACTAGGATGCGCACGCCCCCAAACGCTAGCCAGCCGCATAAAAGAACGGATCCAATTAAGGATGGACCTCCCGACTGGAAAAGGCTTGGAGGAGCCCGCCTCCCGCTTCGACTTCTTACGGTTCCGCCGATGCACCCGACCCTCCATAAGACGAAAAACATCGATACAGGAACGCCGCCGAATCTTACGCCTCAAAGTCCGCGGCACCCGCTCCCAGAGTTCAGTCAGGGCCACCAAAGCGGGCACACCCCGACCGTCCCCCTGCGGAGCAACGGAGCCACCCTCTGCAGGAACAGCCACCCCCCCAGGCCCGAGAGCCGAAGAGGAGGAGGCCGAGGATGAAGAGGAGGACGAAGAGGACTGACTAGAGGAAGACGAATCCCGCCTGCGCCGCCGTTTCCCTCTACCCCTCTTACCACCAGATTTACCCCCAGCAACCACAGCAGGCGCCACCTTACCCGCTGAAGAAGAATCTGTCACAGGAACGGAGATGCCGCCGGAAACAACCTCCGCCGAGGACCCAGATGAGCGCTCCACCACAGTGCCGCCACGGTCAGCAACCACCACATCCTCCGAGGGACCAGCAGCGCCACCGCCAACAGCCACCGTCACCGCCGCCGAAGTAACCGGAGCTCCCTCGCTGCGCCGACGATCAGATGCCGTCCCAACGCTGGCGGACACTGGACCAGGAACACCGCCAGCGGCACTCCACCGAGTCTCCGGAACGACCAATGGACTCTGTGAAGAAAAACCACAGCCAGGAACAGAGCCCGGGAAACCACCCCCAGGCACCCCCCAACCAGCACCCCCGGCCCCACTCGGCAGGGGCCCGCCCGACCACCCCGGAACAAAACCCCCACCCCAGTAAGGGGGAAACATGCCGGGACCCCAACCCTGTTGCCCAGACCACCACCCTTGCTGCCCAGGCCCCCACGGGAAAGCCCCATAATGCACACCAGAAGGCCCCCCAGGGCCGGTACCCCAGGAGCCGGCACCCCAGCCGGTGGAAGGCTGGGGAGACTCACGAGATACGCTCTCCTCAGCACGAGGAAACCCCTCCCCAGAAGGTGGAAACACCCGCCCCACCGCACCATCACCACCAGAAATGGGAAGCGGAAGCACTACCGGCTCAGTCAGGTCACTGGAAGCCGGCAGCACAACAGGTTCCACACTCCCCACCCCCGGCAGCAGACCAGACGGCCCAGAGCTGCTGCTTTCTGGCCGGACAGACTGCCTCCCGCCCGACTTGCCCCGCCCGCCGTGTTTAGACTTGCCTGCGGCCTTCCGCGGCACAACCCCGTCCGAGGACCCCCCCGGCTCAAGACTCCGCCCCGCCACGCGGCCCACAGAGGCAGCGATGGCAATGGCCGATAGAGCATCCCGCTTCGATCTGCGGGACGGCCTGCCCCGCCCCGCTGCGCTCCCAGCACCCACCTGGTCTTCAGAGTCCTCCAGCAGGGAATCCCCCGCACGAAAAGAAATCTCCGCCACGTCTGGACCAGCCCTCGCCGCCATGCCGCCGCCGACAACAGGCACGGAAGCCCCACAGCACACCAGAAACCGCCTCGGGAAAAAACCGCGTTGGAGGACCCGAACAGTTACGGTCCTCCAAGCCCTCCCCTTTTATCCCCTCGGCTCCCCCGTGCACGCCCCGGCCCACCAATGGAATTTAAATTCGGCTTTTTAGCCTTTTGCAGGCCAATCAGCCGCGACGCCGACTCGACCGCCCCCCGACCGCCCCGCCGATCCCTAACACGGAGGCTCACCAGCCCCGTATTACATAACGCCCTTCGACACTAGGTCTTGGGCTCGCATTAACGTCTTGAAAACGTCAAAATTACTCTGCTTTTAGGATAAATGGGGTCTAAGGAAGAGTTTAGATAATTTGTCAATGTTGATATGACTTGGGTCCTTTTTCACTATTTTTCTTCAATATTGTTTGTGATTTATTAACTATTATTATATGCTAATAAGTCATGTATTCTTCATGAATAATGTTCTGTATTGCTGTATCAAGAGAATTCTTGTCATTTAATTTGAAATCCAAATAAAGAAATAAAGTAAAAAAAAAAAAAATTACGCTGCTTTTGAATGTACAGAAGTAACTGATTCCATTCCTGGGGGGCCTCTGCAAGAAAACGTGCTTACAGTGGCTGAGTAGTGAGGGGGGTGGGCAGGGCAGGATTAACCAATAGGCCAAGTAGGCACGTGCCTAGGGCCCGAAATGGTCAGGGGGGTCCGATGAAGGAGAGCATCAACATTGTTTTTTCCAAACGGCGATGGGCCCCTCCAGCATCGATCGGCAACGCGGGCCCCCCCAATCAGCAACGCGGCCCCCCCATTGACGGAAAGTAAAACAAGCAAGCAACGCAGGTAAGAAGGCAATGGGAACTGTAATTTTGCAAGCGGTGCTGCTTGCCCAAAGCTTCCCTCTGATGTAGCTTCCTGTTTCCACCTAGGCACATGGAGAGGTGGGGCGGGGCAGGGGGCCCAATGTACTTGTGTGCCTAGGGGCCCTTGACGAATTAATCCTGCCCCGGGGGGGGGAAGGGGGGAAGCTGGAAAGTTCTCAGCCCAACGAACCAACCTCCTAAATTAAGGGGAGAGTGTAGCGCAGTGGTTAAAGCTACAGCCTCAGCACCCTGAGGTTGTGGGTTCAAATCCCACGCTGCTCCTTGTGACCCTGGGCAAGTCACTTAATCCCCCCATTGCCCCAGGTACGTTAGATAGATTGTGAGCCCACCGGGACAGAGAGGGAAAAATGCTTCAGTACCTGAATAAATGCATGTAAACCATTCTGAGCTCCCCTGGGAAAATGGTATAGAAAATTGAATAAATAAAAAATAAATTGTGAACTTTATTTTTCCACTATAGCTGGAGTGTTATTGTAGGCCCTCTTTTATTAAGCTGCGTTAGGGTTGCTTTTTTTTTTTTTTTTTTTTAACGCCAGCCACTGTGGTAAAAGCTCTGACTCTCATAGGAATTCCTATGAGATAAAACAAAACCCTAACGCAGCTTGATCAAAGGGGGGGCCTTTATTTTGTGAAGTGGCAATTTGCGGAAACAAAATTCAGTTTTTTTGACATTGTTTCAGATCATTGATTAAACCATACCCATGTCTTCCTTTCTGCCCCTCCCCCCCCCCTTTTGCCCAACTGTGATAGTGGTTATTAGCGCAGGGAGCCGCGCGGAATGCTCCGATCTGCTCCCGACGCTCATAGGAACTCTGAGCAGCGAGAGCAGCGCGGCGCATTCAACGCAGCTCCCTGCTACTAATAACCGCAATCACGGTGTAGTCAAAGGGAGGGAGGGGGTTTGAGAACTTTTCAGCACCCCCTCGTACTTTAAAACCCCTTCTGTAATTTTATGAACATATAGAGGGGCAAAAGTTGGAATTAAAATGATGAAAAAAAACCCCTACAAGAAGTCTCTTTTAAGTAAATCGGTTGGTATTCAGATTTAAAAGATGCAAAAATTAAATCTTTTTTTTTTTTTTTTTTTTAGTCTTTGAATTGAAGTGCTGTTTTTGCAATGGGAATTACTCTCTCTCAGTGCCAGTAATGTCCTGTTTGGAGCTTATGTAATGCCGTGGAAAGGATTTAATGTAGTTTAAGCCCCAAAGAGAGTTGGGGGCGGAGGGGGGACAAAGAAGACAGACAAGCATAGGGCAGGGTGAAATGATCTTGACTTTTCCAGGGCCTGTAGGAATGTTTATTTTTAACTCCCACCGTCTGGCGAAAACATTGCCAATCAAAACACTTGAAGGGTTTTCCAACTGGCTAAGAACATTCCTTTTCAAAGAGGTTTTTTTGAGGGGGGCCCATGATATTTGATCTGGGTTAAGCTGTAAAATTAGTTTCAGAACACTGGGTTGTCTCTGTCCCACAATGCTTAGCTGGCTGGGCCGGAGACGCATTTAACCCCTTCACACTGACTCGACTCAGTGGTTGAGGAAACAGACAGGCCGCTGAATGAGAACAGCTGCTCCTTGCTTTTTCAGAGAGAGAGAGAGAGGGTGTATTTTTACATGCTGAGGATACACAATAATGTGTTTAAATCACTGGGTACCCAATTGTAAAGAGGCCTAAAAGATTTTCCTATTCATGCTTCATAAAATCCTTTCATAACATTTGCAATCTCCTTGTATTTGCAAGCGCTCGCAAAACAGAAAACCTTTTTTTTAAAAAAAAATTTTCAGAGGGACATATAATTGGAAGGATTGGAGGAGATTAAATTACAACTTTTGGTGGAACTCTTTATGCCATATCTATAAAATGGAAAGATTTATTGCATTACAAAGGGGAGATTTCAAGAAATTTCAGGATGTGTGGAAACCATTAACAAAATATTGTAGGGATTAGTTGAAAATATTTCCCTTAAATTTATCAGTTCAATTGGGTAGAGTGGGGGATAATTTATTAACATGTATTTATATGATAATAGAATATGTGGGAGGGTGGGGTGGGGAGGAGGGAGGGTTTAGAATTTATGTATTGTACAAAGGATAGACTGAAAGTGATGTATTTATGGTTAATGTGATTAAATATATATATATATATATATATATATATATATATATATATATATATATATATATATATATATATATATATATATATATATATATAATTTTGAAAATGAATAAAGAATTAAAAAAATATATATATATTTCATTATTTCTTTCACACTCATGTTTCTGCCTTCCTATAAAATACCAGAAAGTCTATTTTTTTTTTTTTTTTAAAATAAGGGAAACATCTAACATTAGGGTTTTTTGGTTTTTTTTGTAACAACCTCTCAAAAGACATAACCATAACTCAGGGCCGTGAGGAGCCACGTGAACATAAGAATAGCCTTACTGGGCCAGACCAATGGTCAATCAAGCCCAGTAGCCCGTTCTCACAGTGGCCAATCCAGGTCCCTAGTGCTTGGCCAAAACCCAAAGAGTAGAAACATTCCATGCTACCGATCCAGGACAAGCAGAGGTTTCCCCCATGTCATAATAACAGACCATAGATTTTTCCTCCAGGAATTTGTCCAAACCTTTCTTAAAATCAGCTAAGCTTTCCGCTTTTACCACAACCTCTGGCAACGTTGTCCAGTGCTTAACTATTCTCGGAGTGAAAAAAAATTTCCTCCTATTGGTTGTAAGAGTATTTCCCTGTAACTTCATCGAATGTCCCCTAGTCTTTGTAATTTTTGACGGAGTGAAAAATCGATCCACTTGTACCCGTTCTACTCATACGAGAGGAGTTCCATCCCCTTTATCATCTTGGTCACTCTTCTTTGAACCTTTTCTAGCGCCGCTATATCTTTCTTGAGGTAAGGAGACCAGCCACACAGGGAGCTTGCAAGGTGGAGCCTCCAAAATTGTGTCACGTCCATCGCCTTTCCTGCTTGGCTGCGACACAATGAGCGGGATAGGAGCTCTAGGGGGCGTGTCGCACTGGGCGCTTTTCTGACTAGGGACAGTCCTGCCATAACTAAGCAGATTTAAAAAATCTACCTCAGCCCATCTTGGGTTCTTCACAGAGATCATTACTCTCTATATAGCTATATTTTCATTTCTTTTCTTGGACCTGTGAAAATTAGTTGTATAGATTCATGACTATCTCATTCTATGATTATTATTCGAATTGCTAATAATTATTGGCTCTCTGTTTCCCATAAAACTCGGCAAGAATGAAGGCTGAAAGCAAAATGATTTCAAATGCAAGCCAGAATGAAAACCTGTCCCATATGTGCGTTTTTACTTCAAAGAGTGGAATTATGAGGCAGCCAATTTGATCAGCCAGAGAGCGTAGTTATACTGCTAAGACCGGTTTCTGGACGTCATACTTCTGAGAGGCTCCCCAGCCATTTCCAAATACAGTTTAAACTCCTCTTGCATTCTCTCTGAAGCCCCCCTCCCCCGATATCTCTCCTCACTCATCTCCCCCCGTTCCCCCTCCCCGTGATCCCCGCTCACCGGGCAAGCCCCTCTTAATCTGTACCCTTCTCTTCCACTGCCAACTCCAGACTCCGTCCCTTCTTTCTTGCGGCACTGTATGCCTGGAACAATGCCTGAATCAATACGTCGGGCTCCGTCCCTGGCAGCGTTCCAATCCAAGCTAAAGGCCCACTTTTTTGAAACTGCTTTCAACTCTTCTACTCCCCTTCGCTGCTGTCAGATACCTAGACCCGCTATAATCTCCCCAACCCTGAAATGTCCTAAATTAGATTATAAGCTCTTCTGAGCAGGGACTGTCTAGTGCATGTTGAAATGTACAGTGCTGCGTACGCCTTTCAGCACTATAGAAATAATTAATAGGAGGAGGAGGATAAAGACAGGAAGGAGCTGGTCCAGGAAAGGACTAACAAAATGGTACCAGACATACAATAAGATCCCTACGAGATGAATTGCAAAGCCCAGTTCTGTATTGGTTATCCAGAAGGCCAAACAAATGCCAAAGCCAGGACATTTAAGATGTGCTGCCAATTGTACAAAAGATTCAATGAACCATTACCTATTCCCTACCTGTTTCTTATGGAGAGGGGGAATGCAGTTAAGAGACCTCACATCGCAGGGGGTGGGGTGGGGGGGGTGGCAGAGGACAGAAGAGAAGAGATACTGGGAGTCTTCAGCTAAGCAACAACTCCAACGAGAAACCGGAAAGGAAATCAAAAAACCTTTAAATTTTTTAAATTTTTTTTTTTTTAAATATACAGTATAGGAGTTAGCAGTGAACATGGTGCCACCCACACCCTCATATGATGGCGAATTGTGAGCGCAAGGCTCTCTCTTCTCAACATTCTGCTCCTCATTTCGGTTTTAATTCAGTTATTATGCATTTAAAAAAATCATATATGATTTTACTCTACTGCCTCCTAAAAAAAAATCACTGACATTGTCCAAAATGTTCTTATGTTCTATATTCATACGATAATGGTGGGGGCCTAGGCAGACTCCCTTCCCTTGTTTAAAAGCAGACTGAAAACCCACCATTTGGATATAGCCTTCAATCCGTAACCCTACTCCCCACTGCCCACCCAGCCAGCAGATTAACCGTTTCCCTTAACTGTATCCATGACATTCTGTTTGTCTGTCTTGTCTGTTTAGATTGTAAGCTCTTTGGAGCAGGAACTGTCTTCTTTGTGACTCTGTACATCGCTGTGTACGTCTGGTAGCGCTATAGAAATAATTCATAGTAGTAGTGTGAAGAGTTTCAGTCTTTGGGAAGCAGAGCCGAACTTGTGATGTCATAATGCCTCATTCCACCAATAAGAGCCAACCTCATCAGTGATGTCACAATGGCTTGATTGTCCTGTACTCCCCTCTGCCCACCAACCCAGCCGGTGTCAGGTCAAAAGCGCGCCGGGACAAAGGCGCGCGCAGACAACTGAGCGCAACGTGGAGGCGCGTGCTGAAGAAAATGACTGTTTTAAAAGGCTCCGACGGGGGGTGGGGTACTTTAGACAGATCGCGCCGCGTTGTGGGGGCGTTATGGGGGTGTTGTTGGGGGTTTGGGGGGTTGTAACCCCCCACATTTTACTGAAAACTTCACTTTTTCCCTAAAAAACAGGGAAACAGTTAAGTTTCAAGTAAAATGAGGGCGGTTACAACCCCCCACAACGCCGCCGCGATCTGTATTAAGTAAAGTGGGGGGGTTCCCCAACAAAACCCCCCGTCGAAGCCCCTAAAAACACTCTTTTTCTTCGGCGCGCGCTTCCGTCTTGCGCTCAGTTGTCGGCGCGCACTTTTGTTTTCGGCGGTTTTGTCTATGAACCAACCCAGCCAGCAGATTAACCGTTCCCCTTAACTGTATCCATGACATCCTGTTTGTCTTGTCTGTTTAGATTGTAAGCTCTTTCAAGCAGGGACTGCCTTCTTTGTGACTCTGTACAGCGCTGCGTAAGTCTGGTAGCACCATTGATATATTCATAGTAGTAGGAGTAGTAGCATTTAGAGCATCCATAGTAGCTGAAGTGTTACTGGTTCATCCTGGCCAAAGTAAAGCTTGTATCATGGAGTGGCTACAGTGAATTCCTCTGGAGGTGCTTAAAGTTAATTGCTGAGCGGCAGAAGGCTGAAGATTCACTTAGGACAGGGGTAGGCAATTCCAGTCCTCGAGAGCCGGAGCCAGGTCAGGTTTTCAGAATATCTACAATGAATATGTTTGAGATGGACTTGCATGCACTGCCTCCCTGACCTGCTGTGACAAATGCTCATACCTGCCACACACATAAGTTGACAGTCTGCTATGAGAAAACCTTTTCTGTGTATCACAATAAAACACAATCCTCATAGAAAGTTGAAGTGAATGGCACGATAGCACAGCATCCTAGTCAATAGACTAATATCTCATTAGAGAATATCACTTTGATCTAATCTAAGGCTTGGCTTTATATACCGAGTCATCATTCTAAGAAACCTCGACTCGGTTTACAATAATTAACTTAAATAAAAACCATACAAAATAAGACTAAATTTCGGGAAATTAATTTTCCAAAGTGTTTAGCAAATAAAGTAGTTTTTAAAGATTTGCGAAAAAATTGAAGTGAGCTGGAACTCCTTAAAAAAACTGGACGATCACTCCAAAGTTGAGAAAACTTAAAGATCAGAGATTGACTAAAAAATCTTGACTTCTTTAATCCCTTTTTTGGAAGGAAAAGATAATTTAAATTGTTGGCTACCTCTTGCAAAAGAAAGTCTGTAAGCATTCCAAGATAAAGGAAGGAGAGGAGTAAAGACACCATATAGGATATTAAAAACAACACAAGCACATTTAAATTGAACTCTAAAATAGAGAATGACACGGTGACAAAATTCATCACCGTCCCCGCGGATAACCGCAGGAAACCATCTTCATGTCATTCCTTTAAGGAGAGAGGGAAGAATCAGAGTATGAATGGCCACAACCACTGACCCGCAAGCTTTGCTTTGAAGAATGCTGGTGTAGAAGGACTGAGGTTGAAATAGACACTACAGAATGACAGTCTCTGGTATCCAGAGCAGATATTGTGATGTCATAATGCCTCATTCCACCAGTGCCTAAGAGCCAATCACATCAGTGATGTCACAATGGCTTCATTATCCTTGGTTCACATAAGAATCAGAGTATGAATGGCCACAACCACTGACCCGCAAGCTTTGCTTTGAAGAATGCTGGTGTAGAAGGACTGAGGTTGAAATAGACACTACAGAATGACAGTCTCTGGTATCCAGAGCAGATATTGTGATATCATAATGCCTCATTCCACCAGTGCCTGAGAGCCAATCACATCAGAGATGTCACAATGGCTTCATTATTTAGAGTATGAATGGCCACAGCCACTGACCCTCAAGCTTTGCTTTGAAGAATGCTGGTGTAGAAGGATTGAGGTTGAAATAGACACTAGAAAATGACATGGGACTATTTCCCGTGGTTATCCGCAGGGACGGGAACGGTGATGAATTTTGTCACCGTGTCATTGTCTACTCTAAAATAAACCGGGAGCCAATGGAGACTCTGGAGCAACGGAGTCACGTGATCAAATTTGCATTTCCCAAAGATCAATTTCACAGCAGTATTTTGAATCAGTTGCAATCTATAAAGACAAGTTTCTGTGGTACTGAGGTAGATAACATTGCAGTAATCGAGGCGAGATAATATAATTGACTGAATTAATATGGAAAAATGACGACGATGAAAAAGGTGTCTGACCTTCCTCAACAAACGCAGGTTAAAAAAACATTTCTTGACCACAGAGTAAATTTGATCCTTAAAAGAAAGAGAGGAGTTCCAAAACCTAGGCAGAAAACTCGGTCTGTAAGGAGAAGACAATCCAATTTACATTACATTACATTACATTAGGGACTTCTATTCCGCCTATACCTTGCAGTTCAAGGCGGATTACAAAAGAGCTAACTGGACATTTCCAGTGAAGTTACAACAGTTTTGGGGTTTTTTTTTTTGGTTACAAGGGAGGAGAGGTACCTGGATTAATTCCAGAAGAACTTGCAAATTGGATATTAAATTGACTGTACGTTACTGTGTGATATAACAAATAGATTACAGTTAGAGTACAAATAAGATTACGTTACATTTCAGGGATCTGAATACTTGGTTGGTGTTTTGGGGAGGAAAAGATTATTTAAGTGGAAATTTTGGGGGAGAATTTATCTAGGAGGAGGGGGAAGGGTTGGCTTAAGATATCTGGATACATTTTTTGAAAAGTAGGGTTTTGATTTCTTTTCGAAAAGTTTTGAAGTTGCCCGTTGCCGTCAACAGGTTGGAGATGGAGTGGTTAAGTTTTGCTGCTTGCGTCGCCAGAAGGTTATCAATTTAGAATAACAATTCCGATACTTAGGCCTCCTTTTACAAAGGTGCGCTAAGCGTTTTAGCGTACGCTAGCCACACGCTAAACCCTCCGTGTGCATGTTAGTCTATGGACATGTTAATGGTTAGCGTACATGTAGATTTGGTGTACGCTAAAGATGCGCTGAAACGCATAGCACACCTTAGTAAAACAGGTGAATCAGGTCAGGTTCTTAAGAATATTGGTTGATGGTATTCTAGAAATCAAGCCTTTGGGGGGGAATTAAATTACTGGATAGAGAGACAGTCTTAGATATTTGGAAAAAGGTAGGATTCCTATTTTGTAATATATATTTATGAGATTAAAAACATGTTCTAGGGGGGCGTGGCCGTGCAGAGCGCAGGGAAGACGTGTTTCCCCTGAGCTCCGCTGTTCTCCCTCTGCACCGGCCCTTTTGAACGAAATTCTTTACTCGAAAATACCCCAAAATACTTCATAACCAGCCAGCACTTATATGGACAAATTTGTCCATAAAGGAACCCCGGAGATGGCAACTAGAGGCGGCAGAAAGGAGCGCGAAAAACCGAAGTCGGGAGTGGGGGCCGAAGGCAAAATGGCGGGCGCTCCGGAGACCGCGGAAGCCACGTGCGAGGACATGGTCGCACGAATCACGGAAGCGGTGGTTCTGGCACTGGGGACTAGGCTGGATCAGGTTACTGAATCCCTAGCAACACTCTCAGCCTCTGTGACTACCTTTAATAACCGGGTGACTGAGGTGGAGCAACGAGTAAGCACTACTGAAGATTCCCTTACTATGGTGCAGGAAGAACTGCGCCAGCTCAAATGCACAGTCCAGAGCACATCAGACAAGTTGGAAGACCTGGAGAATCGCTCCAGGCGAAATAACTTACGTTTGGTAGGCATCCCGGAGACTGTGCTGGACTCTGACCTACATGCAGTGCTGGAGAAATGGCTAGCGGAGGAGCTGCTTCTATCCTCTACCTTCGGCCCGCTCAGGATTGAGAGGGCTCACAGACTGGGCAGAAAGCAGGAGGGGTCACCTAAACCCAGAATAGTGATCATACGCATTCTGAATTTTGCTCTTAAGGATTTGCTGTTGAAGAACTTTAGACAACGGAAAGAACTCTTATTCCAGAACCATAGGATTCTGCTGTTTCAGGACTATTCGGCGCAGGTGGCAGCCCTGCGGAGAGGCTATTCACCCGTCTGCAAAATCTTGGTGGAGAAACAGTTGCGGTTTACCCTGCAATTTCCAGCCAAACTTCGGGTTCTTTACAATGGACAACCTGTAGTGTTTGACACGAGTGCGGCGGCCCGCACGCAGCTGAACGCCTGGTTTCCTGACTTGGCAGCTCGCACCTGAAGGGGCGCACTGGCTCCTGGCGTCCAGTGACTGGCGGCCTAAGGCTGCTGAAGAACGGGTGAGCCCCTTTCCAGGGCTTTCAGTGGGACTTCCTTGATGTATGCTGTTTCTCTGGCTCTAGGGTCTGTGAGACTATGTTCATATGCTAAGTGCTGGCTCATCAGTACTCACTAGATGGGTTTTTTCTAAGGGGTTCAAGGGCTGAACTCAGTGGGGGTACCTGGGTTTGTTAACTTAGCTGGGATGGGGTATAGACACATTTATATGTTTAAATTCTGGTTTACTATGTTGTGCTTTAGAGCTGTGATTTTCTGGGGCACTGTTTTTCATGGGTCGGGGGAGGGGGACTGGGCCTCTGTAAGCCCCCCTGTTGATGTGGTGGTATTTGGCGGGGGGAGGTAGGGTGGGGATGGGGGGAGAGGGTTCTGGGAGGGGAGGGAAGGGAGGGGATGTGTGTGGTGCTGACGTGGTCATGGATGAAAGGGGATTGGATGGTTGGTTGCTAGGGGGAGGGCTGGGACTCCTGGCAACGGTTTCCTTTTCATGTGGTTTGCAAGTGGACATGAATTTTGTGTGGGATGTCCCCTAAGAGAGGAGTTCGCTGTGTGACGTGGAATGTCTCGGGAATCAATTCTCCTATTAAGAGGACTAAGATTTTACAACATTTAGCAAGACACCAGGCAGATATTGTGGGGTTGCAGGAGACTAAACTTAGTGAAGCGGAACATGGTAAATTGAAAAGGTCGTGGGTAGGACAATGCTTTTCAGCCTCTTCCCCTAAGGCAAAGGCCGGGGTGGCCTTGCTGATCCATAAAGCGATACCCTTTGAACATTCTCGAATTATTTCGGATCCAGAGGGTCACTACGTGATAGTTCAGGGCAAGCTCTCCCATAGGCCGGTGCTTTTGGTATCAGTGTATGCTCCCAATAGTGCCCAACGAGCCTTTTACAAGAAACTTTTGGGGATTCTGATGTCCATCTCTCAGACGCCGGAGGTCCCTATGATATTTTTGGGGGACTTTAATTCTGTCTTAGATCCCGTATTGGATTCTGTCAGGGGAGATCTCCGGCCGTCGGGTAGATCTGACAATGGACTACTGGCGTGGATGGATGCTTTGAATTTGGTGGATGTTTGGAGAACTTTGCACCCTGATGAAAAAGACTACACACATTCTTCTAGAGCACATGATTCTTCATCTAGAATTGATTTTGTCTTCCTGTCCCGCTCTTTCTTTTCAGCAGTATATACCTCAGAAATAGGTGCGCTGGTCATTTCTGACCACACTCCGGTGTGGATGGATGTGAACCTGACAGGGGGCCAACAGGGTGGAGGGGGTAAATGGAGATTTCCTGTAGCATTGTACTCAGACCCTGAATTTAAAACTTTCCTTGAGCAACAGTGGCGAGATTATGCAGAATTCAATGGGGAGCATAGTGGGGATGGATGTCTTTTTTGGGAAACAGCTAAGGCGGTGCTTAGGGGTGCGGTGCTGGCATACTGTGCTCGTAAAAAGAAGATGTTGGCGGCCAGGATTCTGGCCCTTGAGCGCAAGGTTAGGGAGAGCAGGCTTTTGGCCCTGCGGTCCCCTACGGGATCTCATAAACGGGAATTTCAAAAGGCGCAGTCGGCGCTCCATGCCCTTTTACATGAACGTGCCCAAAAGACCCTCTTTTACTATAAGTATAGGTTACATCGCTTTGGCAACAAGCCGGGTAAAATGCTGGCTCAGTTAACTAGGGCGCGGAGG
The DNA here is from genome assembly GCF_902459505.1 of Geotrypetes seraphini. NCBI lineage: Eukaryota > Metazoa > Chordata > Amphibia > Gymnophiona > Dermophiidae > Geotrypetes > Geotrypetes seraphini. Next base: position 173,107,138 of record NC_047091.1, on the reverse strand, counting down.
GGATCCTCCTCCATTACCTCTCTCAGGGAGGCAGGGGGACGACTAGTGACAGCACAATCCCACTTAGAACGGCTTTTTGTTACATTTTATAGTACCCTTTACTCGGCGGAGGTAGTGGATAAGGATGTTCCGATTCAAGACTACTTAGACTCTCTACCCCTGCCGAGCCTTTCAGAGGAGGATAGAGACAGACTGGCCACCACAATTACTCGGGAGGAGGTATTGGGGGTACTAAAGACTCTCCCTCTCTGTAAGTCCCCGGGCCCGGACGGCTACAGTGGGGAGTTCTATAGGATACTCCAAGGCTATGTGGCGGACCCGCTGCGAAACTATTTTCAACAGTCAGTGGACGGGGGACAGTTTCCGATGGGATCCAATCGGGCGCTGATAACAGTTCTACCTAAACCTGGCAAGGACCCGCTTATGGTGGAGTCTTACCGCCCTATTTCGCTCATCAACGTTGACTTAAAAATTTTGGCCCGAATAATGGCTAATAGACTGGCCCCTATGGTTCCCTCATTGGTAGGGGTGGAACAGGCGGGTTTTGTGAAGGGGAGACAGGCAGGTCATAATGTCCGTAAGCTCTTGATTGCACTGGCCCATTGCGCTTCCCAGGAACAGCGAGCTTTAGCCATTAGTTTTGACTCCGAAAAGGCCTTTGATCGGGTGGAGTGGGCCTTTCTGTTCCCATTGTTACACCGATATGGGATTGGGGTTTTTTTTTATGGGGGCTCTACAAGCACTGTATTCCAATCCGGAAGCTGCGGTGCTGGTTAATGGGCAGCCATCCTCGGTTTTCTCCCTACGGCGAGGCACTAGGCAGGGCTGCCCTTTGTCCCCCCTACTCTACATCTTATTTCTAGAACCTCTGTTATTGGGTATCCGCACCCATCCTTCGATTGTGGGAGTGGAGATGAGGGGCTCATCCTTGAGATGCATGGCCTTCGCGGATGATATCATGGTCCTCCTCACCGATCCGGTTGCTCATCTTTCCCCTTTATTGGACCTGTTTGATACGTTTGGAGCTCTATCGGGTCTGAAGCTTAATGTATCTAAATCTGAGGCTTTACCTATCCATCTAAATATCGCGCATAATTGGTCAGATTTCCCCATGAAGGAGGCCTCCCTACAGGTAAAATATCTGGGAGTTTTCATCCCAGCGTCGTTAGCTCGCCTATATGAGATAAATGTCCGACCCCTACTTCGGCGGTCTATTGAGAGCCTCCACCTCTGGGGAGCTCTGCCGGTCTCCCTGGCAGGTCGAATTTTTTTATATAACATGATGATAGTGCCGTGCTGGCTGTACCTGCTACAGACTTTGCCACTTTGGTTGCGCCGGGCGGATCTAGATGAGTTGTATGGAGCCCTGAGTATATTTTTGTGGAGGGGGCGGCGGCCCCGATTGCCCCTGAGTGTATTGATGCTACCGGAGGCGCAGGGCGGGTTCGGCCTTTTGGACTTACGAGCTTATAATCTAGCGTGTGGCATGAGACTGGTCCGAGATTGGTATTTAGAGAGCTCCTCCTTCCTGACTTTTTCAGTTGAACGGGACTTTTTATATCCGGTCTCCGGGCTGTTCTTGTTGCATGCCCCATCGGCCCAGTTGGACCTATTACAACGGGGACACGTGGTATGGGCATATATGAGAATCATCTGGAAATTGCTGTGTAAGCGTCTGAGTGTACCTTATGATGCCTCTCCACTATTACCTCTTACGGGGAACCCCCTGTTCAGCCCGGGTAGTGACAATCGGGTCTTTCGACTCTGGCATTCGCGGGGAATTCGCAGAGTGGGGGATGTTCTTGATGACCATGGTGTTATTATATCCGCCGAGGGACTGGCGTCTTTATATGGGTTAGACCGAGTAGATACGTTTAGTTATGGACAGCTTCGTCACTATATTGCTGGGCTTAAGGGGGCTGACCGATGCGCTGCGGCGGCAAAAAGGCTGGGTCGCTGCCTGGCATTGGGAGAGGATTCTGCTCCGCGCCTGCGTTTTTATGTTATTGAGCTGTGGCTGTTCTTGTTATCGGAGAGGACTACCTTCTTGGCTAGGGCATGGAGTACTGACCTGACCTGCACTATTACACCCAATATGCTTTCCCATTGTTTTGGTTTCCTGCGCTCCCTTTCCTGCAATATGATACACAGAGAACAGGAGTATAAATTCTTTCAGCGAATGTACATCTCTCCTCAGAGAGCTTACAGAGCTGGCTTTGCGGAGCATGAGCGCTGTCCCAAATGCTCAATGACTCCCGCTACCCTGGGACATATGTTCTGGGGATGTTCTCTCATACAGGTTTTTTGGAAGCGAGTGTGGGTTTTCTTGTCCTCCATCTCCCCCACGCTCCCAGCATGCACCCCGGAAGTAGCGCTGTTCTACGAGGGAGCGGCTCTCTCAAATTGCTCTGGGGGACAAAAATTGTTGGTGTTTAAGGCTTTACTCCTGGCCAAGAGGACCATCTTAATATTTTGGCGGGCTTCCTCTATCCCATCCTTTCCCCAATGGCAGGGGTCCCTATTTGAACTGGCGTTGGTTGAGCGTAGGATGGCGGGGTCCCATGATGAGGGCAGATGGACTAAATTTCAGGATGTGTGGGAAGGGTACTGGATGTCCCTTTCTCATAGGGAACGAAGTATACTATTGAATAACTGATAGATGGGACAATGAGGTGGGGGTGGGGGTCCGTGAGCTCTGTCCTTCACAGTGTATGTGCTGGGACGTTTGTCCTGATTTCCTTTCGCATTCTCTTTCTTATTCTCTTTCTTTTTACACTTCATTTGGTATATCCTCATGCCGAGTGTTATGCACCACACGGGCCTGGGTTTGGGTTGGGGTTGGGTTTAGGGGTTTTTTGGGGGGGGGGTGTGGGGGTGAAGGAATTGACGGGAGGTTCACATGGAGGGCGGATTGGGGTTAATAATAAAATGCTGTATTGGGCTGTTTTGATGATATGTATACCTGTATCGGCAGTGCTTCTCTGGTTTAGTTTCTGTCTTGGTGATGCTGCCATTTACAAGTTTGATGTTGTACTGTTTGATGTTCTTTATGCCCAATAAATAAATATTATATATAAAAAAAAAAAAAAAAAACATGTTCTAGATTTATAATTTTTTACTGAAGGCATTTCTGATACTGTTATATGATTAATGTTTAATTATGATTAATGTTGGTTCATTTACACCAGTTTTATGTAAATTTTGCATAAGAACATAAGAATAGCCTTACTGGGTCAGGCCAATAAGAACATAAGAACATAAGCAGTGCCTCCGCCGGGTCAGACCATAGGTCCATCCTGCCCAGCAGTCCGCTCCTGCGGCGGCCCAAACAGGTCACGACCTGTCTGAATCTCCAGAAGGGGTCCCCTTGCCACCTTGGTTTCCCATTTAAGTCCTAGCTTCCCATCGAAGTCCTAACCCTCCGGTCTTGCACATGCACGACCTGGTTGGGTTTCTATACTTATTACCTGGTTAGCTTTCTATACTTGTGATATATCCCAGCACCTCTCTCAGTATCCCACGATCCCTTTATCCTTCAGGAATCCGTCCAATCCCTGTTTGAATCCTTGTACCGTACTCTGCCTGATCACTTCCTCCGGTAGCGCATTCCAAGTGTCCACGACCCTTTGGGTGAAAAAAAAACTTCCTTGCATTTGTTTTGAACCTATCTCCCTTCAGTTTCTCCGAATGCCCCCTCGTACCTGTTGTCCCCTTCAGTCTGAAGAATCTGTCCCTATCCACCCTCTCCATGCCCCTCATGATCTTGAAGGTCTCTATCATATCTCCCCTGAGCCTCCTTTTTTCCAGAGAGAAGAGCCCCAGCCTATCCAACCTCTCGGCGTATGGGCAGTGTTCCAGCCCTCTTACCAGTTTGGTTGCTCTCCTTTGGACTCTCTCAAGTACCGCCATGTCCTTCTTGAGGTACGGCGACCAATATTGAACGCAGTATTCCAGATGTGGACGCACCATCGCTCGATACAATGGCATGATGACTTCCCTCGTCCTGGTTGTTATGCCCCTCTTTATGATGCCCAGCATCCTGTTGGCTTTTTTCGAGGCTGCTGCACACTGTGCAGATGGCTTCAGTGATGCATCCACCAGCACACCCAAGTCCCTCTCAAGACTGCTGTCTCCCAACAATGCCCCCCCCCAATTTGTAGTTGAACAACGGATTCTTTTTCCCTATATGCATAACCTTACATTTTTCCACGTTAAAGCGCATTTGCCATTTGTTTGCCCAGTCTTCCAGCTTGTCCAGGTTCCTTTGCAGGTCCTCACACTCCTACCTGGACCTAACTCTGCCGCACAGTTTGGTATCGTCTGCAAATTTTATAACCTCACACTTTGCCTCCTTTTCTAGGTCATTGATGAATATGTTGAAGAGTAACGGCCCCAGCACCGATCCCTGTGGCACACCGCTCGTGACTCCCCGCCAGTCAGAATATTGGCCCTTTACTCCGACCCTCTGCAGTCTACCCGACAACCAGTGCTTGATCCATCTGTGCACATCCCCTCCCACCCCGTGGTTCCACAGCTTCCTAAGCAGCCTTTCATGTGGCACCTTGTCGAAAGCCTTTTGAAAATCGAGGTAAATGATGTCTATGGGTTCCCCATTGTCCACCCGACTGCTTATTCCCTCAAAGAAGTACAGAAGGTTCGTTAGGCATGACCTTCCCTTACAGAATCCGTACTGGCTTGTTCTCAGTAGGCCATTTCTCTCGATGTGCTCGCAAATGCCGTCCTTGATCATAGCTTCCACCATTTTCCCTATTATTGAAGTCAGGCTCACCGGCCTGTAGTTCCCGGGGTCACCCCTCGATCCCTTCTTGAAGATGGGTGTGACATTCGCCCATTTCCAGTCTTCTGGTACCTCTCCAGTTTTCAAGGATAGGTTGCAAACATGTTGGATTGTGCCCGCTATTTCTTGTCTTAGTTCCTTCAGAACCCTTGGGTGGATCCCGTCTGGGCCTGTTGATTTGCCACATTTTAACCTGTCTATCTGTTTGAGGACATCCTCCTTACTTACCTCTATGTGCTCCAATTTTTCAGCCTGTTCCCCACTCATGAGCTCCTCTGAGTCCGGTATATTAGATGTGTCTTCTCTCGTGAAAACCGACGAGAAGAACGTGTTCAACCTCTCAGCTACCTCTTTATCCTCCTTAATCACTCCCTTCCTATCCCCATCGTCCAACGGCCCCACCTCCTCTCTCGCTGGTCGCTTCCCCTTTACGTAACTGAAGAATGCCTTGAAGTTTTTCGCCTCCCTGGCCAGCCCCTCTTCGTATTTCCCTTTTGCTTTTCTAACCTTTCGGTGGCATTCCTTTTGGCATTTCCTGTGCGCCTGGTGATTTTCCTCCGTTGGGTCCTTTTTCCATCTCCGGAAGGATACTTTTTTGTCATTTATTGCCCTCTTTACTTCTGTTGACATCCAAACCGGGTCCTTTGACCGCTTGTTCTTGCAGCCTTTCCTGAAACTGGGGACGTACATTCTTTGTGCTTCCTGCAGAGTGTCCCTGAATAGGGTCCAGGCGCTTCCTACAGTCTCCATCCTAAAGATGTTTCTGAGCTTCCTCCCCACCATTTTCCTCATAGCAACATAGTTCCCTTTACTGAAGTTGAGCGCAGTTGTTGCGGTCCTCCTTACTATGGGTGTCCCCCTTTCTAATGTGAATCTGATCGTGTTGTTGCCTAGTGGTCCTCCCACTTCTACCTCTCTTGCAGGCCCCCCTAATCCGTTTAGGATGAGGTCAAGAGTAGCACCCCCTCGCGTCGGTTCCCTGACTAGTTGCTCCATGAAGCAGTCCCTCACAGCTTCTACAAATCCTGTTTCCCTAGTGCAGTTGGAGTGACCCGTACTCCAGTCTATCCCCGGGTAGTTGAAGTCCCCCATCACTGTTACACTTCCAGTCCTGCATTCCTGTCTCAGTTCCGCTTCCAAGTCGTGTCCGACTCCTTCTGGCTTACCAGGTGGGCGATAGTACAGCCCCAGTTTTATGCCTGCACCCTTGTTTCCCGGCAATTTGATCCATAGTGATTCCAGCCCCTCTGCCTTCGTTGCCATATCCATCCCGACCGAGTAGATAGAGTCCTTTATATATATTGCTATGCCTCCCCCCTTTTTGTGGGTCCTGTCCCTCCTGTAGAGCTTGTACCCCGGCAGCGCCACATCCCATTGATTCTCCTCTGTCCACCATGTTTTTGTAATTCCAATTATATCCAGGTCCTCCCCCTTGGTCATGACCTCTAGTTCACCCATCTTGGCCATGAGGCTTCTTGCATTTGCGTATAAGCACCGCAGGTCCCGTTGTTTTTCCTCCATCTCCGCATTTACCTGGGCCGCCTCCCCTTGAATTTTGGGCAGTTCTCCTGTTTCCTGTGCTTCTGCTTTGCCATCAGCCTTTACCCTCGTAGCTTTCGGCTTCCCCACTTTCCCGCCACCCCACTTCCCCGCTTTTCCTCTGGGTTTTCTAGCCCTACCTGTCCCCTCTTGGGCTATCATCCCTTGAGCCTCAGTTTGATCCCCTTCGCCTTGTGGCACCCCTATATTGCCCTCAGCTTTCGCCCTCGTGCCATCCAGTCCCCCTGTGTCTCCATGCCCCTTAGTCTCCTCCCAGCATGCTCCCTTTACCTGATGTTTCCCTCGCTGTCTTATCATAAGATCCACCGGTCCCTCTACTTCCTCCTTGCAGTCATCCCGTTCAGCATCTGTTCTGGATACCGTTGTCCGAAGCGTCAACATCAGATCAGCTGTCGGCTTTCCCCCTCTCCTCAGTTTAAAGCCCTCTCGATCTCCTTTCTCACATTGGCTGCCAGTAGTCTAGTTCCCGCTGTGCTCAGGTGCAGGCCGTCCCGCCGGTAGAGTTTACTCTTTCCACAGAAGGACGTCCAGTTCCTCACAAAGTGGAAGCCCTCCTCCTGGTCCATCAAGCCCAGTAGCCCATTCTCACGGTGGCCAATACAGGTCACTAGTACCTGGCCAAAACCCAAGGAGTACCAATATTCCATACTACCAATCCAGGGCAAGCAGTGGCTCCCCCCCTCCCCCCCCCCGTGTTTGTCAATAACAGACTATGGACTTTTCCTCCAGGAACTTGTCCAAATCTTTCTTAGAGAAGCTGGAGAGAAAAAAAAAAAAAAGGCACGTTCCTTTTATCTTTTTAGCTGCAGCTTTCATAGACTTAATTTGGATGCTGCTACACTTGAGAGGAAAAGCTACCATCACACTGCTTAGCATTTCTAGCTGAGCTATTCCAAAATCAATAAATACATTAATCATTAAATAAATACAATCAAGCCGTGCAAAGAACAGAAGTTAGCTGAATATGACTGAAATATCTTTTTTTTTTTGCCAAAGGAAATGTTCTTTTTTTATCGTTGTTTGTTCTCCAGAGAAACCACTAAATGTATTTGCTGTGACAAGCTTGAACCAGCGATTAAGAGACCGGGATCATTTGTCCGGATCTAAGGAACATGTTCCCAAAAAAATGATACAATTAAAAAAGAAATGAGAAGTTTTAGTAGAGCATAAGAAATTCATAGTAGTTGCTGTCATTGAGAGTTCTGCGTTCATTTTTTTCTTCAACGCTGGTACACTTGACAATAATTAAAATAAAAATGTCGTAGGCAGAATGATTCTGCAAGGCAGGTCTATGAAGTGCCAGTTCTTGAGGGCCAGAAACCAGTCTGATTTTTGGTACATCTATAATAAATATTCATAACATTCATTTGACTGGAAAAATTTGCATATTTTTGGAAATTTGGAAATTTGCATAATTTGCATATTTGGATTATTTAAATATTTATAGCTCCAGGTTGGGGTGTGTACAACGGAGGTAGCGTTTCTAATATACATGCAGGATTGCACGCGCATTTGGCAGACATTTCACGAAGACTTTTTGCAGGTTTCCGTGTCTCGCTGCATCTTTATAAGGTAGAAACCGACGTTTCGGCCTCCATGCTGTGGTTTTCTTCAGGGTATGCTCTGAAATCTGTAGTGTGACTTTGGAAATAGTGGGTTCACTGACCTGATTGGGAACAGGGCCGTCCACCAATCTGAATTTTGGCGGGAAAGTTAGTTGGTCAGAAATTTGAGTTTTGTTGTGAAAGTCCATAGAATGGAAAAAGTCTCTGATAGGTTTAAAGATGTTCTCCCCTTGGAGCTGGTTTAAATGTTCTCTCAGGGTTTCTGTAGCTGGCATTGTGCTTGTAGGTTTCTGGGTCTCACTGCATCTTTGTCAGGTAGAAATCGACGTTTCAGCCACCTTTCTGTGGCTTTCTTCAGGATATGCTCTGAAGGCTGCAGTGTGACTTTGAAAATATTGGGCCCACTGACCTGATTTGGAACAGGGGCAGTCCACCAATCTGAGTTTTGGCAGGAAAGTCAGTTGGTCCAGAAATTTGAATTTTGTTGTGAAAGTCCATGGAATGAAAAAAGTCTCTGGTCGGTTTAAAGATGCATTCCCCGTGGCGCTGGGTTAGATGTTCTCTCGGGGTTTCCGCAACTGGCATTGTGCTTGTTGCAGGTTTCTGGGTCTCGCTCCATCTTTCTACCTGACATAGATGCAACGAGACCTGGAAACCTGCAACGAGCACAATGCAAGCTGCAGAAACCCCGAGAGAACAAAATTTTGCAAAGACATTGAAAAGCCAAACAGAGGACCTCAGCAACTTATACATGTAAGTAAGCACTTCAAGACAGACGTGGTTTGCAAAAGAGTGGGCAAGCATGTGTCAACACATGGGTACATTGTGAAACACCTACTTCCATGTGTATATATGGAACATACATACAACTATATGGAACATATATACAACATATATATGGAATATATATACAACATATACAAATAACTTATACATGTATGGTGGTGTTTCCAATATGTCAATTTCTCTTATAGGTATAACTTACAGATGCATATTAGTGTTTCCAGGTGAATACTGACGCAGGCCCGCTGTTTGGGCCTATGGCCAAATAAAAACCTCACACTCAATATACTGTTATCAATCAACAGTTATTAACAATATACTGTTATTAACAAATATACTGTTATTATCAATATACTGTTATTAACAAATCAGTAACAGCTTACAAGAATAAATCTTTCAGCATATAGAGTAACAGAATGTGATCTTCAGGCCTGAGGATCCTCTGATGTCTGTTCTAGTTACTTCCTTTAAAAGGCCTGTTTTTATACATTTCTAGGTGGCCGGCACCACGTTGGTCTAAATCACATGACTAATTTTTATTGGTTATTTCTTACATGTCATTACACTTGTTAATTCACTAATTGGTTTATGATATTTGTGTCATGCTATACGTGCGTCTTGTTTACCAAAAATCTATCTTTTCCCGCATATGCCATTTTAAATATCATAATCAGCAATTTCGAGCTTTGGCCAGTAAACCCTGTTTGTCACTTGGTATTCTTGCAAAATAAGGTACTTTTATATTCTATTCTTGATCAGGATGCTGATCAGGATATGTCCCAATCCTTACAGCAGATGTGGTGCCCGTTGGCATGCAGGCTGGGTGAGTCCTGCAAAACCTGCTTGTTTTGCTTATTATAAGTTTTGCTTATCTCAGCAGGTTATTTCCCAAATACTGTATGACAGCTGACCAGTGTAGTCAGAATGTTTCATGAATCATTTTTAGGCCTTTAATACAATGGTCTTGGGTTGGAGGCAGGGTAATTCTTCCATTTTTCTTCACCTTTAGTTCTACCTAAAGAGCTTATTTTGCTTCACCTGTATAGTACAAGGACTTGCTGTTCTTCCCCCTCCTCTCAATACGTGTAACTTATACATGCAAGAAGATATTTCACAACATACATTTGTAGGTTTATAGAGGGGCAGGCACACACATGTAACATTTACAGTATGTGTAAGTTATAAAACATATGCTTTATATGTGTAACATATATACAAGTAGGCATTTTTCAACTTACACATGGTAGGGCTAGTCTCAGTTAGGGTGCTGGTCTTAGACCAGAGGGCGGCCGCGTGAGCGGACTGCTGGGCATGATGGACCACTGGTCTGACTCAGCAGCGGCAATTCTTATGTTCTTATATTTATGCTTATTTAAGGATTTAATATACCAGCTAATTCTGAATACAAGTCGAGGAGGTTTACATAAACCAAAATATATTTTAAAGCACAGGTGTCAAAGTCGGTCCTCGAGGGCCAGAATCCAGTCGGGTTTTCAGGATTTCCCCAATGAATCTGCATGAGATCTATTTGCATGCACTGCTTTCAATGCATATTCATTGGGGAAATCCAGAAAACCCGACTGGATTCCGGCCCTCGAGGAGGGACTTTGACACCCCTGTAAAGGAAAGGACTTTGGAAAAAAATAAATAAATAGGAAAGCAGAATCATAGCATGAATCGCACATCAAATATAGCACTTTATAACCATAATAATAAAATAACACAAAATTTATTACTCAAGTCCATCTCCTGTTGGGGCCCCGGAGGTGTAAGGCCACTTTGAACTTTGTTAAGCTGTTTTGTGAGCATAATAGCAAAGGGAGATTTATTATACAAATTTCTAATCCGCCTATCAACTAGGGTGAGCGCTGGAACGAGGAAAACACTATTTCTGGTGCTTTTCCAGGGAGAACCAATCTGTGATCGTTAATGAACATAAGAAGATAAGAAGAGCCATACTGGGTCAGACCAATGGTTTATGGTTATTGTGAGCTTCGATACTGCTAAAAATGACTGGGGAGTCCATTAAGAGCAGTTTGTATGAGCTTCTGTAAAGTTGTTACAATACAGAGTTACAAAGTGCTTCTACGAGGTGTTATAATGCATGGCTTTGTACAAGGGCTCTATATAGAATTACAGGGGCTTCTGTAGCGGTGTTACAATACAGAATCATTAATACCGGCTTAACTATCATTTTTTGGCTACTTCAGCTTGTCTGCGGTGTTCTTTGCTCACAGGTTTAAAGACAATAGACTGTTTTCAGTCCAATTCTTTATATGTGAGTTTGCAAACCATTGGACCCCTGAGGAAAGCGTGTTCGCCGAAACATGGACCGTGTAGGGTCCAGGTGGATTTTTATCACCATATTTTTTAGCATTGTACTTTCTTAACTGAATTTTCATGGTTTTATATGTCAGTGTTTAATAAATTATCTCCAGAACATCTGTATCCACAGTTTTTGTTTTCATCGGTGGATTGTTTTCACTGTGGATTATTGGGTCTCCCCATTTTTCTTTGTTGGGCAGACTAGATGAGCCATTTGGCCTTTATCTGCCATCATGTTTCTATAACCATAAAGCCCTATGACCTCACAATGCAGGTGTAAAGACCCTTAGCCTATAGGAAGAGGAGATGCAAATGTTAAGAGCATTAGCCAATGAGGAGAGAGATAATGGTTACTGCAGATGGGCATTTTTTTGCTAATTCAGCTTGTCTGCAGTGTTCTTTGCTCACAGGTTTAAAGACAATAGACTGTTTTCAGTCCAATTCTTTATATGTGAGGTTGCAAACCATTGGACCCCTGAGGAAGGCGTGTTCGCTGAAACACGGACCGTGTAGGGTCCAGTTGGATTTTTATCACTGTATTTTTTTTATCATTGTACTTTTTAAATTAAATTTTCATGGTTTTATATGTCAGAGTTTAATAAATTATCTCCAGAACATCTGTATCCTTTTTTTGGTTTTGTTTTTATCGGTGGATTGTTTTCACTGTGGATCATTGGGTCTCCCCATTTTTCTTTTTTATAATCAATCATCTTCCTTATATGAATATATTTATACCAAATCAACCATCCTATGTATATTCATAGATAATACTAGGTTTAGTATTGCAGCTATGTACACAATATTTAAAAACCTCCTATGGTCCATCTAGCCAGTATCCTGTTTCCAACAATGGCCAATCCAGGTCACAAGTACCTGGCATAAAGTCAAAGAATAGCAAGATTCCGGAACCCCAAAGAGTAGCAACATTCCAGAGCTGAGATTGTGATTTCATAATGCCTCATTCCACCAATGCCTAACAGCCAACCTCATCAGTGATGTCACAATGGCTTGATTGTCCTATACTCAGCTCACATAATAACATAAGAACAGCCATACTGGGTCAGACCAATGATCCATCTGGCCCAGTATCCTTCTTTCCAACAGTGGCCAATCCAGGTCACAAGAACCTTGCAGAAATCCAAATAGTAGCAACATTCTATGCTACTGATCCCGGAGCTCTGTGATGTAAGTGGGAGTGTGTGGCACTGTGGTTAGAGCTATAGTCTCAACACCCTGAGGTTGTGGGTTCAAATCCATGCCGCTCCGTGTGACCCTAGGCAAGTCACTTAATCCCCCCATTGCCTCTGGTACATTAGATAGAGTGTGAGCCCACCAGGACAGATAGGAAAAAATGCATAAGTACCTGAATGTAAACCACTTAGGCAATAAGTGGTATATTTTTTTTATTTAAATACATTTATAGACCACCTTAAATCTAGGCTGTTTCCAGTATCAAAACAGTCATAAAATTCCATAAAATAGACAGACATGACATCACACATTATCTAATTAAAAAAAAAAAAAAGCAAGCAGTGGCTTCCCCCCATGTCTGTTTCAATAGCAGGCTATGGACTTTTCCTCCAGGAACTTGTTCAGCCCTTTTTTAAACCCATCTACATTAACCACTGTTACAGTGAACACCAAAGCTTAACAGTAGTCTATTTCTAGGGTACCTGAAGCCTGTAGCCCTGTGAGGAGCCAATCTGAGCAAGAGGTTTTTAAAAAAATTTATTTTAGTACTTATACACCACTTAAAGCCTAAGCAGTTTACATTCAGGTACTCAAATAACATAGTAACATTGTAAATGACGGCAGAAAAGACCTGAACAGTCCATCCAGTATTTCTATTTATCTGTCCCGGTGGGCTCACAATCATTGGCCAATGGTCCATCAAACCCAGTAACCTGTTCTCACGGTGGCCACTCCAGGTCCCTAGTACCTGGCCAAAACCCAAGGAGTAGCAACATTCCAGCATCTCAAAGAATAACAAGATTCCGGAACCCCAATGAGAGAAACATTCCAGAGCTGAGATTGTGATGTCATAATGCCGCATTCCACAGTCCCTCAGAGCCAACCTCATCAGTGATGTTACAGTGGCTTCATTGTCCTATACTTAGCTCACGTAAGAACATAAGAATAGTCATATAACCGTTCTCACAGTCCAGACAAAGATTAAGTATACCGGTGTTTAATCATGAAGAAGTTGAACCCATGCAGGGCGCCAAGTTCAACTCTGACCACCTGGCTGGGCAGATTGGATGGACCGAGCTGTTAGTAACCGCTGGAAGCAACCAGCAACGCCACTTGTAGCATCACTAGGGTTCAGAGTGCAACAACCCTCTGCCTCCGTCTTTCAAATCCAACCAGGAAGCTTGACGTACAAGTTATTGTGATAGAAATGTAGCACTGTACGGCATCATTTATCAGAGAGGATACAAAAATATGCAAAAACAGTACTATCATATAATTAAGTATCGATTTTCCTTGGCATAAAACATGAGGACTTTATGCACTCCCGTTTGACAAATGATCTACTGTCTATAAATTGCTCATATCTGAATAGCTTTCAGTCCCAATAGCGGCATAATGTAAAACTTAACTAAAAAAATTATGAAGAAATATTAAAATGATAGAATTCCTATCTAAGGTGCTGTAAAAGTCCTTCATAATCTTTTAGAAGTAAGAATCAATAACATGGTGCCATAAATAAAAACTCCAAGCTGCCAGCTAATATCTTGACTGCCCCTTCCTTTTTGGAGTCCAGTCTTGAACTTTTTCTGGTTTAAATTTTAGTAGAATTATGCCTGGTTTGAGCTTTGATTAGAAATTAGGGTTCTGCATTTAGGGGTCCTTTTACTAAGGCGCCCATTATATTCTAATATAATCTTTAGCGCGCACTAAACTGCTGGCCGCGCTAGCCGCTAACCGCCTCTTGAGCAGGCGGCAGTTTTCTGGCTAGCGCGGGGGGATAGCGCACGATTAAAAGTCACGCGCGGTAAAGCTGCCAACGCGGCTTCGTAAAAGGAGCCCTAAATTGATTAGCATGCGCTAAATCGGTTAGCGCGCCTTAGTAAAAAGACCCGTTAATTAATACATATCCAGGCTCCCTTTTATCAAGCCGTATAACAGTTGTTTTTTTGTGTTTTTTTTTATCGCAGCCCGCTATGCTAAAAGCTGCAACGCTCATTGAATTCCTATGAGCGTCGGAGCTTCTACCACAGCGGTCTGCGACTAAAAAAACAAACAAACTTACGAGGCTTGATATAAGGGGGCTTCAGTTGGTTAGTGTGTCTTACATTTTTTTAAGGCTAACACACATGGCCAAATACTAGTGGCAAAACCATTAATACCAAAAATAAGAATTTTGGCCATTTTACACCAGTGGATAAAATGGTCTTATCACGGGAGAATAATATAGCCCGAGGGAGGCTAAAATATAAAGTTTCAAGTTTATTGGTGCATTTGATTGATCGCCTATTAAAATTACTAAGCGATGTACAAAATCCAATAAAATGAATAAAAGGAGGCTGACATTTAACAATATTGTTACATATTATACAAACATGAGTCGGGAGGAAGAAGAATAAAGTTACAATTTAAATTATTGGTAGAAAAACAAAGGTAAAAACAAAAGGTTAAGGGTTATATAAACCATAACACTATTAAGAGCATCTCCAGAAAAAATAAAAATTTCAGAAATAAGCAAGTCTCCAGAAGATATAGAAGTTTCAAGTATTAAATGCATCGTTAAATAAATAAGTCTTCAAGAATTTTTTAAATGTTGTGATGTCTTTTTCTGCTCTAATGTATTGTGGTAAGGCATTCCACCATTGAGGCCCCATCACTGTGAACATATCTGATCTTCGTGTTCCAATAATTTTTAGAGAAGGTACTGAAAGTAGATTTTGTCCTGATGAACGGAGTGGACTTTGGGTATTATGTGGGGTTAAATATCTAAATATAAAGGAAGGTTCGTTTGATGCTAATGTTTTAAAAATGAGTAGTATTATTTTGAAAGAAATCCTATGACTGATTGGTAGCCAGTGGGCGTCTATTAGTAAAGGTGTAACGTGGTCATACTTTCTTGCGTTGTATATGAGTTTGATGGCCGTATTTTGTATTAGTTGTAATCTCCTTTTTTCTTTTTGGATAATATTGAGAAGAAGAGCGTTACAGTAATCGAGTTTTGATATTACTAAAGAATGTATAAGAATCTTGATAGAAGTTAGGTTAAGAAATTTTGCAATTGAACGAATCAGTCGTAATTTATAGAAACAGTTTTTTTACTGTGAGAGAGAGATATGTTCATGATAAATCAATTTGTCATCAATTATTACTCCGAGGATTTTAACTAAGGAAACTACTGTAGGACAGGGGTGTCAAAGTCCCTCCTCGAGGGCCGCAATCCAGTCAGGTTTTTCAGGATTTCCCCAATGAATATGCATTGAAAGCAGCGCGTGCGCATAGATCTCATGCATATTCATTGGGGAAATCCTGAAAACCCGACTGGATTGCGGCCCTCAAGGAGGGACTTTGAGACCCCTAGATTTGAGTGTCTATGTCAGGGATGGGCAACTCCGGTCCTCGAGGGCCAGAATCCAGTCGGGTTTTCAGGATTTCAATAATGAATAGGTATTGAAAGCAGTGCATGCACATAGATCTCATGCCTATTCATTGGGGAAATCCTGAAAACCCGACTGGATTGCGGCCCTCGAGGAGGGACTTTGAGACCCCTGCTGTAGGACAACTTTCTCCTCAATTGATTCTTTAATTTTTTGATTGGATCTTCAGACAGTGACTATCCTAGACCATACACTGCACAGGTCAGTCACTAGAGGCCAGATTCTTATAAACCAGGGACTCGCAAACTTCTGGAGAGCCGCAGCACCCTAAACCCTGGGCTGCGGCTGGAGCGCCTCCAGAAATGCGCGGACGTCGACGCGGTGGCGTGACATCACGGTTGGCAAGGTCCACGCAGGCGCGAAGGCCCTCCAGACGGGCCCTGAGCCGCCAGTTGGGGGGGGGGGGAAGAGGGTTGCTGCAAGAGGAGAGGCGCCAGCGAGGAGGAGAGGTGCCGGCACCAACCGACTACCTGCAGAACGTGCCTCTCGCCGCAATGCCGGCTGACACCGCCCCATGTGCCTCCTTCCCTCATTAAGCTTCTGGTTAAGTTCAAGCATTGATGCCAGGCATAAGTGTTTATACTTAAAGCTAAAGTTTTGGCGCAAAAGATTAAATTACGGGCTCCTTATACTAAGGTGCGCTATGCTTTTTAGCATGCACTAACCACGCGCTAAATACTAATGCGTGCATGTTAGTCTATGGACGTGTTAGCGGTTAGCGTGCGTGTAGATTTCGTGTGCGCTAAAACGCGTGGCGCACCCGTAGTAAAACGGGGGATAAGTGTTTGTGTAAAGTTAGGTCTATAAATGCAGACACACTAGAATTCTATAAGGGGTGTCGCATGCACAGCTGCCATTATAGAATTCAGAGTTTGTCATTCCAGGCGATGCTCCCTCTAAGGCAGTGAATCACAAACTGTGTGCGGCGAGACTCTAGCGAGGAGGAGAGTTGCCGGCGCCAGCTGACTGCCCACAGGATGTGCCTCTCGCCGAGAGAAGGACGTCCTGTAGACAGCCGGCGCTTCTCCTCCTGCCCGGCACCTCTCCTGTTGACCCCCCCCTCCCCCACTGCCGGCTGAAGGCCCCGCCTGCAGGGTCTTTGCACATGCGCAGATGTCGACATGATGACGTCAAACGCGCGTGCGACATCATCATGTCGGCAGCTGCGCACTTCCAGGTGCCCTCGAGCCGCGGCCACCTGTGTAGAGCGCCGCGGCTGGAAATAGTTTGTGAGTCACCGCTCTAAGGGGAGGGTGGGGGCAAATTTTTCTCATGGGAGTGATAAGTTCTAAAATTGTTGGGGGGTTTTGTGTGTCTAGATTTGAAAGTATTTTTGTGAGCGGTCATGTAAAATCTGTGTGTGACCCTCCTATAATTTTTGAGCGATTGCTCATGTGCTCAACTTAGAAGGAACATAGGTCCCAGTGTCTAAATTTCAGCCAATATTTTGAGAATTTACTCATTGAGGATAATTTTATAAGAAGCCAAGTAGGTCAAGAGGGTAGGAAGGCACCTACTTGGTTGCTATTTTTAAAGAAAAATAGATTCTACAAACGGTGCTGTCATCGTTGGTCACCTAATAATAATAATAACTTTATTCTTCTATTCCTCCACAATCTTGCGACTTCTAGGCGGTTTACATTCAAGAGAGCTGGACATTCAGCGAGTTACAATATGCAGATAGTCAGAGGAAATACAGAGTACAGAAATTTTAAGAAAGCAAAAAAATAAAATATACAGTTTGCTAAAAAAATTTCCGAGAGGACCTGTGTGGAAATTGTCGTGAATTATGAAAAACTACAGCGAAAATTACAATATACATTTTGTTAAGAATTTTCAGAGGGGACCTGTTAGGAAAAGGTCACAAATTTCAAAAAAACTACAGCGAAAATTACAATATACAAATGGGGCGTATCTGGAGGAGTGGTTAGGACGGGATGGGGCCAACCTACACAGATTTATCTCCTAATCAGTTCCCAGTTCTAAACTATTAACTCCATGCTGATAACTTGAGAAATACGTGTACCGTACAAACTGTATTGTATCGTATTGTATTTTACTAATTGTAATCTGTAATTCGCTGACTGTACTGTATCATCCTCGCCATTTGTATTCTGTAATTCGCTGACTGCCCAGCTCTCTTCACTGTGAACCGCCTAGAAGTCATAAGATTATGGCGGTATAGAAGAAATAAAGTTATTATTTTTTACTTAATCATCCTCATCCTGGACAAAACTTAAACGTTGTGAGTTTGACGATGTAAAAACGTATAAGTGCCAAAAGGCAATCAAAGTGACCAGATAACCACTGCAGAGACAAAGTAAAGACCCCCACACACTCCCCCAGTGTTCACTGACTCCCCTCATATCCCCACAAGGATTGGAATAAAAAAGTACATATCTGTTTCCAGAACATTAGCACCTGGTATAGGAGCTGCACACAAGGGTCTTAAATAACCTAGGGGGTGGGGAGATAGTGGGCCTAGAGAGGAGGACCCAGGCCCATAAGCTACTTTAACCACTACATTTATGGTGGAACATGTGCTTCCCCCAACACCCACCCCCTAACTCTACCCTACTGCCATATAAGTGCCACCTGCAGCCATAAGGGCTATTGGGGTCGTAGACAGATGGGTATAATGGTTTTTGGGGGTGTTTTAGGGGGCTCACCATAAGGGAGTTCTGGCGAGATGTTTATGTGGCACCCTTTTAGTGAAGTTCACAGCAGTGCCTTCTAAGGTGCCCCTCTGCTCTGTTGCCATGTCTAGGTGGCCAGTCCATTACAAGATTGCCCCCCTCCCACATCCAAATGGTCCTGTTCTGGGCATTTGGGACTTGGACAAAATTTTGGTCAAAAATGTGGTAGAAGGATGGACGTCCTGGCGGTCTGGATGAACAATAGCCTGGAAAAGCGGAGACTTAGAGGAGACATGATAGAAACCTTCAAAATCCTGAAGGGCATAGAAAAGGTAGACAGGGACAGATTCTTCACACTGTGGGGAACCACAGTACAAGGGGGCACTCGGAGAAATTAAAAGGGGGCAGGTTTAGAACAAACGCTAGGAAGTTCCTGGCCCCCCCCCCCCCAAACAGCATTCTGTTGCCTATGCTCAAGGCAATGTTGAAGTAACAACCAGTAATTATTCATTTTATTCTCTAAATTCCTGTATAAGATGTCTTCCCCTCCCCCCAAGACATTTGATCGGTATTGGCTATACCAGACATGGGCAACTCCGGTCCTTGAGGGCCAGAATCCAATCAGGTTTTCAGGATTTCCCCAATGAATATGCATTGAAAGCAGTGCATGCAAATAGATCTCATGCATATTCATTGGGGAAATCCTGAAAACCCGATTGGATTCCGGCCCACGAGGACCGGAGTTGCCCAAGACTGGGCTATACTGTCCCACTGCTGGAGTTGGCGTCAAAGCTAGCTGCATCCCCTCCTGATCTGTCTTGCCTTATACGGGACACAGACCGTAGAAGTCTGTCCAGCATCATCTTCACTTCCCCACTATTAGAGCTTCCGTTTAAGGACACCCTAAGGCAGGGATCTCAAAGTCATTCCTTGAGGGCCGCAATCCAGTCAGGTTTTCAGGATTTCCCCAATGAATATGCATTGAAAGCAGTGCATGCACATAGATCTCATGCATATTCATTGGGGAAATCCTGAAAACCCGACTGGATTGCAGCCCTCAAGGAGGGACTTTGAGACCCCTGCCCTAAGGTCACTTTTTACTGCTGTTTGATAAAAGGGTCCTTCAGTCTCTATGAGTAGGAGAATGCCTAGATTAGTTCAGAACTTGTGATGGTCTGGCAACCCTCTGAGTCAGGGGTGTCAAAGTCCCTCCTCAAGGGCCGCAATCCAGTCGGGTTTTCAGGATTTCCCCAATGAATATGCATGAGATCTATTAGCATACAATGAAAGAAGAGCATGCAAATAGATCTCATGCATATTCATTGCGGAAATCCTGAAACCCCGACTGGATTGCGGCCCTCGAGGAGGGACTTTGACACCCTTGCTCTAAGTTAAAGAGCGTGATAGGGTATACTGTTCCATTTGGACATTTTGCAGTCTCCTTAATTAGTGAGGTTATTGAGTGCTGTCTATTCTTCATTTATTAATAGGTATCTATTTGGAATTCTTATATGGGTTTTCTGCTATAAAATCTGGCCCTAAAAAAATTGTTATAAAAATGTGCATCCAAAATAACAACTTGCTGAGTAAGTGCCCCCCCCCCCCTTACTCATTTCCACGCAATACTGATCCTTGAGGGTCGCAAATGAGCGCTTCCATATTTTTGGTCTTAGAATCAGGTTAAATTCCGCATTTTGATTATTCTGAAGAGGGGACCAATTCTCAGCCATCAAAGACTGCATCTGTACAATCATATTAGAGTCCGTTTCTTGAAAAGGAATCTACGATGATCCCGGAAGGTACAAAGTTCAATGCTATGGTCTATGTATAACATTTCACATTAGATGGGATGTGCTAAGTCATCCGTGGCATCATGCAATACAAAGGAAATCACACAATTTTTCCCTGATCTTTGCAAGCATAGTATCTCACTTAGGCTCTGCTGAGCGCAGCATGACTAAGTAGGCAAAAAAAGGATTTTTTAATCCTTTTTTTGTTATTTAAAATGTGAATTAGATACTCCTGAGGGAAGTTCATGGTGAATTTACAAATGAAAATCCATAAATTATCTACCCCTTAGAGTGTGTCCTAAACTTGCAAGGCAGTGTTAGCCTAGGGTCATCACAAGAGAGGATGGTAGTTGACAGAAAATAATGTGACCTGGCATGTGTAAAAGTGCCCTTCTGTAACACCCCCCTCCCAACACACACACACACAACCATCCTACTTCTAAAAGTCACTTTGGACCATAGATTATACATCTGGTTGAATGAAATGCTGTTATTTTAACGAGCTATTCTGCAAATGTAATATTCATTTTACAAAAATTTATCAACCGCCTAAGCGGCATTAGAAAAATAACATACATAAAATAAAACATACACGACTTATACAAATACCGTGAATTACAAATGAATAATTGCATTCTAAAACCAAGGTCCTCTTTTACAAAGGCGTGCTAAGCGTTTTAGCGCATGTGATAACCGCAAACTTCCATAGGATAACGTGCACGCGTTAGCGTTTAGCACACGCGAAAAAGCTTAGTGCCCCTTTGTAAAAGAGGGGGCAATATTTCATAGATCCTCACAGTACCACTTATCTTAAAACCAGCATTAAACACCTTATCCTTTATTGAAATGCTTCTAGAAATAATGTGGTTTTGAGTTTGGTTGTTTTTTAAACTTCTGAATATTAGATAGAGCCCTCAGCGGTCCAGTTAATTTGTTCCACAGCGTTACTCCCCTGATGGAAATAGCAGAAGTTCTTGTGTTCTCGTAATGAATTTTTGAGAAGTCTGTCAATGATAAACGCAAGGTTCTGAGCCGGGCAGGATTAATTCGTCGAGGGCTCCTAGGCACACAAGTACACTGGGCCCCCTGCCCCGCCCCACCCCATCATGCACCCAGGCGGAAACAGGAAGCTGCGTCAGAGGGAAGCCCCGCTTGCAAAATTACAGTTCCCATTGCCTTTCTTATTCGCGTTGCTTGCTTGTCTTACTTTCCGTCGATGGGGGGGGGCCGTGTTGCTGATCGGGGTGGCCCGCGTTGCCGATCGATGCTGGAGGGGCCCATCGCCGTTTGGAAAAAACAGTGTTGATGCCCTCCTTCATCGGGCCCCCCTGACCATTTCGGGCCCTAGGCACGTGCCTACTTGGCCTATTGGTTAATCCTGCCCTGGTTCTGAGCGGTCGATAGATTGCCGTGGTTTATCACAGATACCGAAGAATCCCATGGTAAATGACCTTGAACACTGACGTTAAGGTCTTGGAAAATAATATGTGCTGACCAGGTAACCAGTGCAGTTTCTTTAACCACGGTGTTATGTGGTCAGATTTCTTAATCCCACAAATTAACCTCGCAGCCGCATTTTGAATCATTCGTAATTCTTTACAGTGAACTGCTTCAGACTGGTTTTTTTTTTTTGGGGGGGGGGGATTAGCTGGTTATAAAAATTTTCAATAGAAAAAAGTTACGTGATTGACTAGGGAAGAAGCAAAGATCCAAGTGTATGTTCCAAAATCCACTGGGGCTGGCTTGGCAATTTGAGCACTCTGATTATGGCCCTCTTTAACAAAGGCGGGCTATGCGTTTTAGCGCAGATTTAGCGTGCGCTAAATCAAGATGTGTGCCAACCGCTAACGTGTCCATAGGATAGCATGCACGTGTTAGCGTTTAGCACGTGTTTGCTCTAAAAAGCTTGGCGCACCTTTGTAAAAGAGGGGGTATATATCTACCATATTTTCACGCATATAACGCGCATACGTGTATAACACATTTCTGTAAAAAAAAATTTATATAGCACGCACACGCATATACCGCGCATGCTGCTATAACCTCCTCCCACTCCCACTTACTCTTCTGGCCTGCGAACCGGCATCCTCCCCCCCGCTCGCGTCACCCCCCTCCCCCGCGATCCTACATCCCCCCCAGCACCGCAAAACATCTCTTACCCGATTGGGCACCGGCACCAGCACCAATGCACAGGACGTGCCAGTGCCCGAAGATCCACCCTCGTTGTTGCTGTGCTGGGCTGGGCGGTGTGAGGGAGATCCTCCTTCTTCCTTGTGCCGGGCTGGACTGGGCTTTGAGCAATTGCGCATGCTCAAAGCCTTCTGGTCTCGCTGTCTCCGAGATTCTGATGTAGGGGGGGATGTAGGATCGCGGGGGAGGGGGGGTGACGCGAGCGGGGGGGGGGAGGATGCCGGTTTGCAGGGGGGATGCCGGATCGGAATGAAAAAAAAAATTGTACAACGCGCTCACGCGTATAACGCACAAGGTTATGCACGGTTTGTAAAAATCATGTATAACACGCGCGTTACATGCGTGAAAATATGGTAGGTTCAATGTTTATATTTTTCCCTCATTTAAGCTTTCCTTATATCTTGGATGCAATAAATTTGTGGGTGAATTTTTTTTAATGGATATTTTCCTTTTTGTTTTTTCACTGCTATGAAATTTCTCATATCGCCTTTGTCACAATTAGTTTGTGATTGTATAAACTAAACTAAACCTTAGGTTTGTATACCGTATCATCTCAACATTCGCAGAGTTCGACACGGTTAACAAGAATTAGGGTGGAAAGGAACTCCAGTGAAGGGAAAGATGAAGAGGAAATTTAGAGGACTAGAGTAAACAGAGAGGGAGGAAGAGTTACATTTTTGAGAATAACCAGGTTTTCAGATGTTTACGGAAGAGTTGGAAGGAGCTCAGATTCCTAAGTGGGGAGGTAAGGTTGTTCCAGAGCTGAGTGATTCTGAAAGGGAGGGAGGAACCTAGCTTTCCTACAAGGGAGACGCCTTTTAGAGAGGGAAAGGAAAGTTTCAGTTTTTTGGTGGATCTGGTGGAATTAGGGTGAGAGGAGTTCCAAGAAAGAGGAATAAAGAGGGGGGAGGATGCCGTGTAGGATCTTGAAAGTAAGGCAGGCACATTTGAAGTGGACTCTGGAGATTATCGGAAGCCAGTGGAGCTTGGACAAAAGCGGTGAGACGTGGTCAAATTTGCTTTTTGCGAAGATAAATTTAGCAGCGGCATTCTGAATCCGCTGGAGTCTTTGGAGGTTTTTCTTTGTTAGGCTTAGGTAGATAGAGTTGCAATAGTCCAGTCTGGAAAGGATGGTGGATTGGACAAGAACGGAAAAGTGTTTTTGATGGAAACAGGTTCTCACTTTCCTCAGCATGTGAAGGCTGAAGAAACATTTTTTTATTAGGGAGTTGAGGTGATCATTGAAGGAAAGTGTAGAGTCAATGATGACTCCCAGAATTTTACTTGAGTATTCAAGATGCAGGGTGGGGCCAGAGGACAGAGGGATGGAGGTGAGCAGTTGGTCCAATTTTGGGCCGAGCCAGAGAAGTTTTGTTTTGGATTCGTTCGGTTTCATCTGCACAGTGTGGGCCCAAGATTGAAGGTTCAAAATACATGAGGATATGTTCGCAGAGAGGTTGGTGAGGTTCCGTTCGGTCTCAAGGAGGACAAAGATGTAATCTGCGTAAGTGTAAAGTGTTTCAAGGGGGGAGAGATGGAGGAGTTTGAGGGAGTACATATAAATGTTGAAAAGGATAGGAGAGAGAGGTGAGCCTTGTGGGACTCCACAGATCGGGTTCCAGGGGGAGGAAGAAATGTCCTTCATGTTGACTGTGTAGGAGCGAGAGCGTAAGAACTTCGAGAACCAGTCAAGGACTGTGGAGTTAATGCCTATCTCGGTGAGTTGGTAAAGTAGGATATCATGATAGACAACATCAAAAGCTGCAGAGAGGTCGAATTGAAGAAGGACGGCGAACTTGTTGCGAGAATGGAGATGTTGAACTTTTGAGATTAAGGAGGTCAGAAGATATATTTTCCATAAAAAAACAAAGGGATCCTTTTATTAAGGCACACTAATCGATTTAGCGCATGCTAAATACTATGGGGCTCATAATCGAAAGAGAAAAACATTCAAAAACCGGCCTAAGTCGGCACTTTGACGAACATTGTCAAAATACGTCCAAGTGCCGATAATAAAACTGGGTTTTGGACGTATTTCTAAACGACCTAGGCCTTCATAGTGCCGCTGAACGACCAAAGCTAAATGGGGCGTTTCAGGAGCAGTGTTGAGGGTGGGAGTTGGGCGGGACGTGGGCTGGCTTAGACTTAGTCATACAGCATGTATAACCGAAAGTTATACAGCCCAGGATCGACGGAACTTGGACGTTGTGACTTAGACCATGTAAAACATGGTCTAAGTCACAAAAACCCACCTAAAGTCACCAGATAAGCACTGCAAACACATAATACAGACTCCCACACACTACCCCAGTGATCACCGACCCCCCAACCCCATAAAAAAATCATAATTACACCTTTAAAATTCAGCCTCCAGACCATCATCACCTGGCAGCCTGGCATAGGAAAGCCTAGTCATCCAGCACAGAGGCGGCTTAAGTCATCTTGGGGGGTTAGGGACCTATAGAGAGGAGGACCCATGCCCATAAGCCTCTGTAATCACTGCATTGATACTGAAACTTGTGTCCTCCCCTATACACCCCCAAAACCCTTTTTTACTGGCATATAAATGGCTCCTGCAGCCATAAGGGCTATTGGGGTGGTAGATAAGTGGATCTAGGGGATTCTAAAGGTGGTTTGGGGGGCTCACCATGACCTATAAGGGAGCTATAGTGAGAAGACATTGGCACTCTTTTTGTGCCTTGTAAGGTACCCCACTATTTAGGTGCCATGTCTGGGTGTTCAGTCCATCACTTTGCAGACCCCTCCCACATCCAACAGGGCTTGTTCTAGGCGTTTTGGACTTGGATGAAAAGTTGGACGAAAATGTGGTATAAAGATGGACGATGGATTAGCAACTTGGACAATCAAATCGGCAGGACGTATACTTAGATGATTTTCGAAACAATAAAAAAAAAGTGGACGTATTTTTCGAAAATGTGTCCTAGGCTGTTTTTTAGTTTGGACGACTTGCAACTTGGACGAAAACGGACTTAGACGTCCCATTTGATTATGCCCCTCCACGGCGCCCATAGAATATAAGAATAGCCTTACTGGGTAAGACCAATGGTCCATCAAGCCCAGTAGCCCGTTCTCATGGTGGCCAATCCAGGTCCCTACTACCTGGCCAAAACCCAAGGAGTAGCAACATTCCATTCAGAATCCTAAAGAATCGCAAGATTCTGGAATCCCAAAGAGTAACAAAAGATTCCAGAACCCCAAAGAGTAGCAGCATTCCATGCTACCGATCCAGGGCAAGCTAAATCGGCTAGTGCACCTTAGGAAAAGGAACCCAAAGTTAGAATAGATAAATAGACAAATGCCTTTTCGCGCTAGTACCCTCTTTTACGAACGCATAGCATGGGTTTTAGTTGTGGCAGTGGCGGTAACTATAGCATTCTATAACAGGCTCCATTTCTGAGGCCTTTGCCTGTGCAATTGAGCAGAAATTGTTTTGCTGTTATAGAATGCACTTTTCCATTTGAGTGGATTTAGATATTTTAATATAGGTTTGTTCATATATACCACTCGGGATAGTCGATGTAGGTTACACATTAGCCATTAGTCACAACACTGCTCCTCGATGAACTGAATTATACTTAGGCAAAAATGATAAACTTGAAGGTTTAAGGACATAGCTGACAACACGTTTGTTAGTAATTTGGTTGAGCAAGCAAATGGTCGAGAAAAGACTTCCTAGACTGTTGTCCCAGTACTCCGGTCCTTATTATCAACCTCTCCTTTGTCTAATGTAACACCACCATAGATATCAAAGGTTAGTCCATTACCATGGTGTGTTAAATAAATAATTTTTTAAAAAAGGGTCACTGTTGCTGTCTGTACTGCCATTACGGTCTAGTAGAGCCAAACTTGTTTGTCGCCCACTTTGTAGTATGTGCGTGGATACCAAATTCACTTGGCGAAATCTGAGGTAAAAGCCAAAGACGGTCTTAACACGAATTAACTTCCCATCCTCTGACTCCCCAACTGTATCTCACTGACGTATACTGTCAAGGGTCAGTGTCGGCCATCTTTGAGTTATCAAAACCGAAAGGTATAACGGGCCAGATGATTATTATTTTTATCATTTATTCTAATCTAATCTAATCCTTAGGTTTGTATACCGCATCATCTCCACGTTCGTAGAGCTCGACGCGGTTTACAGTAGGAGAAATAGGAAGGAACTACAACAGAGGGTTAGAGGTAGAAGTGTGAAGAAAATTTAGAGGACTTGGGATGCCAAGATATAAAAGTTTTCTTGATTCCTAAGCTGGAGGAAGACTTACATTTTTTGAGAAAAGCCAGGTTTTCAGATGTTTGCGGAAAACTTGGAGAGAGCTCAAGTTCCAAAGAGGGGAGGTAAGGTTGTTCCAGAGCTCAGTGATTTTGAAGTGGAGGGAGGTCGCTAGCTTTCCTGTGTGGGAAATGCCTTTTAGCGAGGGGAAGGATAGTTTTAATTTGTGGGAGGATCTGGTGGTATTAGGGTTTGAGGAATTCCAAGAAAGAGGGATAAAGGGAGGGAGGATACCATATAGGATTTTGAAAGTTAAACAGGCGCATTTCTCCTCCTCCTCATTTCTTTAGCGCTACGAGACGTCCACAGCGCAATACACGTTATATGCAGTTACTTTCTCTGTTCCCAGAGGGTCACAATCGAAGTTGTGCGTACCTCGGTCAACGGAGGGTTGTGTGACTTGCCCAAGGTCGCAAAGAGCTGCAGAGGGAATCAAATCCAGTTTGCCATGAGGAAACGTGGGCAACATAACTGCCAGTCCCACGGACTGGCCTACAAAGCAAGCACTGAGTTTGGACACCTTAGGAGGCCTCAAGGCCCAATTGCCTCCCAATTTGAATGTTTGTCTCTGTCTGATCGTCTAGCACTTTTGATCTTCAGCTTAGATAAATCCCCTTAATAAATTGTGTCGTAGCCACAAAACTCTCTAGAACCGTTTGTCTCCTTTGCTTAGGATTGACCAGTACAGTTTCTTTAAATTATCACTCATTTTTCATTTCCCAGATGACAGTCCATTTCTCCCTCGTAAACAGTACCCTAGTTAAACAGATCTCATTGCTTTGTATGGCAAATAAGACATACAGTTTTGCCTTGATAGTGTGAATTAATTGACTGTGATAGTTGCTGTAAGCAGTTACTTTATGTATTTATAATAACTGCTGATGGCATTTTGCTGGCACTTCAATTCTTGTCAAATGGTCCTACAGGAAATATATTTTGTAAATACTGTTTCACTGCATCATCTATGGTGGTTGAGTTTATTTGTCTGAACTGTTCAATGAATAGCACATGGGACCCTATATAAATCTGACATATATTCCCCCCCCCCCCCCCCCCCGTCCAAGCTAGAACATTGAATTCTTTGTAAGGTAGACCTCCACATTTAAGCAAATAGGAAGTGTGGCTCGACTGGAAAATTGAACCCACATCACATCTAGGCTGTAAACTGTTTGTTTATTTGTGGGTGGTTGGAATAAGTGAGCAACCATAGGAAAATATACTAGGAAGCATCTCGTTAATAAATCAACTGAAGTAGATTAAGGGTACTAAGAGAAGTGTGTAGGCGATGTACGTGGAATGTACGTGTCCCCGAACAGTTTTCAAGTGATATTGTAGCTGGAAGGATAAACAAAAATATAGGATATTTGAAATGATTTTGACCTGAAACTTCATCTGCCAGTTGTTAGACTACAAGGGGCCACTGAAAAGTTCTCGGCCCAACCAAGAAGAGAATGAAGTGGAGCCATGAAACGTACAAGTTATTCCACACTTTTCTTGACACTTTTTTGTTTCAGTGAGGCAAATGCATCTAGTAAATGGGCCCAAGTATAGGGAAATCAAGCCATTGTGACGTCACCGATGACGTTGTCTCTTAGGCATTGGTGGAATGAGGCATTATGACATCACAATACGAGGGGCCGCTGAAAAAGTCTCAGCCCAATGATGTGGAGCCAAGAAATTTACAAGTTATTCTACACTTTTCTTAACACTTTTTGTTTCAATGAGGCAAATACATATAGTAAATGGGCACAAGTATAGTGAAACCAAGCCATTTTGACATCACAATGAAATTGACTCTTAGGCATTGGTGGAATGAGGCATTATGACATCACAATACGAGGGGCCGCTGAAAAGGTCTCAGCCCAATGATGTGGAGCCAAGAAATTTACAAGTTATTCTACACTTTTCTTAACACTTTTTGTTTCAATGAGGCAAATACATATAGTAAATGGGCACAAGTATAGTGAAACCAAGCCATTTTGACATCACAATGAAATTGACTCTTAGGCATTGGTGGAATGAGGCATTATGACATCACAATACGAGGGGCCGCTGAAAAGGTCTCAGCCCAATGATGTGGAGCCAAGAAATTTACAAGTTATTCTACACTTTTCTTAACACTTTTTGTTTCAATGAGGCAAATACATATAGTAAATGGGCACAAGTATAGTGAAACCAAGCCATTTTGACATCACAATGAAATTGACTCTTAGGCATTGGTGGAATGAGGCATTATGACATCACAATACGAGGGGCCGCTGAAAAGGTCTCAGCCCAATGATGTGGAGCCAAGAAATTTACAAGTTATTCTACACTTTTCTTAACACTTTTTGTTTCAATGAGGCAAATACATATAGTAAATGGGCACAAGTATAGTGAAACCAAGCCATTTTGACATCACAATGAAATTGACTCTTAGGCATTGGTGGAATGAGGCATTATGACATCACAATACGAGGGGCCGCTGAAAAGGTCTCAGCCCAATGATGTGGAGCCAAGAAATTTACAAGTTATTCTACACTTTTCTTTTGTTTCAATGAGGCAAATACATATAGTAAATGGGCACAAGTATAGTGAAACCAAGCCATTTTGACATCACAATGAAATTGACTCTTAGGCATTGGTGGAATGAGGCATTATGACATCACAATACGAGGGGCCGCTGAAAAGGTCTCAGCCCAATGATGTGGAGCCAAGAAATTTACAAGTTATTCTACACTTTTCTTAACACTTTTTGTTTCAATGAGGCAAATACATATAGTAAATGGGCACAAGTATAGTGAAACCAAGCCATTTTGACATCACAATGAAATTGACTCTTAGGCATTGGTGGAATGAGGCATTATGACATCACAATACGAGGGGCCGCTGAAAAGGTCTCAGCCCAGTGATGTGGAGCCAAGAAATTTACAAGTTATTCTACACTTTTCTTAACACTTTTTGTTTCAATGAGGCAAATACATATAGTAAATGGGCACAAGTATAGTGAAACCAAGCCATTTTGACATCACAATGAAATTGACTCTTAGGCATTGGTGGAATGAGGCATTATGACATCACAATACGAGGGGCCGCTGAAAAGGTCTCAGCCCAATGATGTGGAGCCAAGAAATTTACAAGTTATTCTACACTTTTCTTAACACTTTTTGTTTCAATGAGGCAAATACATATAGTAAATGGGCACAAGTATAGTGAAACCAAGCCATTTTGACATCACAATGAAATTGACTCTTAGGCATTGGTGGAATGAGGCATTATGACATCACAATACGAGGGGCCGCTGAAAAGGTCTCAGCCCAATGATGTGGAGCCAAGAAATTTACAAGTTATTCTACACTTTTCTTAACACTTTTTGTTTCAATGAGGCAAATACATATAGTAAATGGGCACAAGTATAGTGAAACCAAGCCATTTTGACATCACAATGAAATTGACTCTTAGGCATTGGTGGAATGAGGCATTATGACATCACAATACGAGGGGCCGCTGAAAAGGTCTCAGCCCAATGATGTGGAGCCAAGAAATTTACAAGTTATTCTACACTTTTCTTAACACTTTTTGTTTCAATGAGGCAAATACATATAGTAAATGGGCACAAGTATAGTGAAACCAAGCCATTTTGACATCACAATGAAATTGACTCTTAGGCATTGGTGGAATGAGGCATTATGACATCACAATACGAGGGGCCGCTGAAAAGGTCTCAGCCCAATGATGTGGAGCCAAGAAATTTATAAGTTATTCTACACTTTTCTTAACACTTTTTGTTTCAATGAGGCAAATACATATAGTAAATGGGCACAAGTATAGTGAAACCAAGCCATTTTGACATCACAATGAAATTGACTCTTAGGCATTGGTGGAATGAGGCATTATGACATCACAATACGAGGGGCCGCTGAAAAGGTCTCAGCCCAATGATGTGGAGCCAAGAAATTTACAAGTTATTCTACACTTTTCTTAACACTTTTTGTTTCAATGAGGCAAATACATATAGTAAATGGGCACAAGTATAGTGAAACCAAGCCATTTTGACATCACAATGAAATTGACTCTTAGGCATTGGTGGAATGAGGCATTATGACATCACAATACGAGGGGCCGCTGAAAAGGTCTCAGCCCAATGATGTGGAGCCAAGAAATTTACAAGTTATTCTACACTTTTCTTAACACTTTTTGTTTCAATGAGGCAAATACATATAGTAAATGGGCACAAGTATAGTGAAACCAAGCCATTTTGACATCACAATGAAATTGACTCTTAGGCATTGGTGGAATGAGGCATTATGACATCACAATACGAGGGGCCGCTGAAAAGGTCTCAGCCCAGTGATGTGGAGCCAAGAAATTTACAAGTTATTCTACACTTTTCTTAACACTTTTTGTTTTAATGAGGCAAATACATATAGTAAATGGGCACAAGTATAGTGAAACCAAGCCATTTTGACATCACAATGAAATTGACTCTTAGGCATTGGTGGAATGAGGCATTATGACATCACAATACGAGGGGCCGCTGAAAAGGTCTCAGCCCAATGATGTGGAGCCAAGAAATTTACAAGTTATTCTACACTTTTCTTAACACTTTTTGTTTCAATGAGGCAAATACATATAGTAAATGGGCACAAGTATAGTGAAACCAAGCCATTTTGACACCACAATGAAATTGACTCTTAGGCATTGGTGGAATGAGGCATTATGACATCACAATACGAGGGGCCGCTGAAAAGGTCTCAGCCCAATGATGTGGAGCCAAGAAATTTACAAGTTATTCTACACTTTTCTTAACACTTTTTGTTTCAATGAGGCAAATACATATAGTAAATGGGCACAAGTATAGTGAAACCAAGCCATTTTGACATCACAATGAAATTGACTCTTAGGCATTGGTGGAATGAGGCATTATGACATCACAATACGAGGGGCCGCTGAAAAGGTCTCAGCCCAATGATGTGGAGCCAAGAAATTTACAAGTTATTCTACACTTTTCTTAACACTTTTTGTTTCAATGAGGCAAATACATATAGTAAATGGGCACAAGTATAGTGAAACCAAGCCATTTTGACATCACAATGAAATTGACTCTTAGGCATTGGTGGAATGAGGCATTATGACATCACAATACGAGGGGCCGCTGAAAAGGTCTCAGCCCAATGATGTGGAGCCAAGAAATTTACAAGTTATTCTACACTTTTCTTAACACTTTTTGTTTCAATGAGGCAAATACATATAGTAAATGGGCACAAGTATAGTGAAACCAAGCCATTTTGACATCACAATGAAATTGACTCTTAGGCATTGGTGGAATGAGGCATTATGACATCACAATACGAGGGGCCGCTGAAAAGGTCTCAGCCCAGTGATGTGGAGCCAAGAAATTTACAAGTTATTCTACACTTTTCTTAACACTTTTTGTTTTAATGAGGCAAATACATATAGTAAATGGGCACAAGTATAGTGAAACCAAGCCATTTTGACATCACAATGAAATTGACTCTTAGGCATTGGTGGAATGAGGCATTATGACATCACAATACGAGGGGCCGGTGAAAAGGTCTCAGCCCAATGATGTGGAGCCAAGAAATTTACAAGTTATTCTACACTTTTCTTAACACTTTTTGTTTCAATGAGGCAAATACATATAGTAAATGGGCACAAGTATAGTGAAACCAAGCCATTTTGACACCACAATGAAATTGACTCTTAGGCATTGGTGGAATGAGGCATTATGACATCACAATACGAGGGGCCGCTGAAAAGGTCTCAGCCCAATGATGTGGAGCCAAGAAATTTACAAGTTATTCTACACTTTTCTTAACACTTTTTGTTTCAATGAGGCAAATACATATAGTAAATGGGCACAAGTATAGTGAAACCAAGCCATTTTGACATCACAATGAAATTGACTCTTAGGCATTGGTGGAATGAGGCATTATGACATCACAATACGAGGGGCCGCTGAAAAGGTCTCAGCCCAATGATGTGGAGCCAAGAAATTTACAAGTTATTCTACACTTTTCTTAACACTTTTTGTTTCAATGAGGCAAATACATATAGTAAATGGGCACAAGTATAGTGAAACCAAGCCATTTTGACATCACAATGAAATTGACTCTTAGGCATTGGTGGAATGAGGCATTATGACATCACAATACGAGGGGCCGCTGAAAAGGTCTCAGCCCAACCAAGAAGAGAGTGTTGTGGAACCATGAAACGTACAAGTTGTTCCACACTGTTCTTCACACATTTAATTCCATTTCATATCATTGAAATGAAAAGTGTGGAATGACTTGTAAGTTTTATGGCTCCATATCATTCACTTCTTGGTTGGGTTGAGAACTTTTCAGCAGCCCCTCATAGAGTGAACAATATTTTATGAATTTCCTTTATCTGTGTTTTCTAATGTGTGTAAGTGAAATATTAAAACAACTCAAGCATTCGTAAATCATGACTCTAATTAGCAAATCTATTTGCAGGTCATTCTTATTTTGAGTTGTTCATGCACACGGTTTGCTTTCATAATATAACCTTTATTTATAGTAAGTTGTGATCGTACAAGAGCCAGAACAGCAAGGTGTCGGGGATATTGTGAAGCATGGGTCCGTAAGTCTGGGATCCGGGTATATTTGCTGGTCCCTTAAAACGTGGACCACTGTGCTTTCGTTTGCCATTCGGCCATGCATCTTTTCTGTTTCCCTTTGTGATCACCACTGCATGGTGGGAGTTGGAAGAGGTACAAGGCTAAGAGGTACAAGGCTTATTACTAAGGTGTGCTATACTTTTTAGCGCATGCTAAACGCTAACGTGTGCATGGTAGCCTATGGATGCATTAGCAGTTAGGGTGTACGTAGATTTAGCATGCTCTAAACGAGCGTCAAAACGGGGGTAAGTCATAGTCCACACTCTTCAGCTGCAAGGGATGGCTTTGCTTTCCATGTCGCTACACGGGAGGCATAAAAAAGGAAGGAAAGAGATTTTTGGAGTTAAACAGCCAGCTTATTTATCGCATATCATATTTTCATAGATTAAAGGATTGTAGTATGCTGTAGTCATATAGGGGGAATTTGAAAAATGATGCTAAAAAAATGGGTGCTGGATAAGTGTGGCACTAAGATCTTGATTCTCGTAGGGGCGCCAAAAGTTAGGCATGGGAGCTCAGAATGGTTTACCTGAATATATTCAGGTAGTCAAGAACTTTTCCCTCTCTGTCCCATTGGGCTCAAACTCTATCTAGTGTACCTAGGGCAATGGGGGGATTAAGTGACTTGCTCAGAATCACAAGGAGCAGGGATTTGAGCCCACAACCTCAGGGAGCTGAGGCTGTAGCTTTAACCACTGCGCTACACTCTCCCTTCCTCTGCCCCCTCCCCCAACTCAGGCATGGTTCTAGCATCTCTCTAACCCCACCCCCCTCTCCTGGTCCTACAAATACTCAGCAGTTTTCTGGCATAGGTAGTGATGAAAACAGGACGTCTCTGACTGGTGCCACCAGAGCCTTGCCTCTGCCACATTCCACTGCTCTGATTCAACGTCACAATTTCTGTGGGTGGGAAGCAACAGAGGAAAAGTCCTGGAAGTGGCCAGGAGCAGCCAGACGAACACAGAACAAAGGGGAGGGGAAAAGAGGAGAAGAGAGATGCTAGGCGGGAGGGTGCAAATGAAAGGCAGGGGAAGAGAGAGAGACTGGACCAATGGGAAGAGATGCTGGACCAGTGGAGAGTGGGTCAGGGCCTCTGGATACAGATGGAAAGGAAAAGGGGAAGAGAGAGAAAAGCTGGATATGGGGAGGGATAGGGACATGGGGGGGGGAGGGATGCTAGGCAGAGTAATATAAGAACAAAGAGGAGAGATGCTGAATATGGGGGAGGATAGACTCTGAAAAGGCAGATGCTGAACATAAGGGACAAATAGGGGCTCAGAAGTGAGATGCTGGACAGGACAGATAGGGATACAGAGGAAAGACAGATGTGAACAGAGAGAGAGAAAAAATAGGAGACCCTAGAAAATGAATCATGAAAAAACAGAGCAAGAAGAAAAGAGATATGGAGACCAAAGGACAACAAAGGTAGGAAAAGTTTTTTGGGTTTTTTTTCTCAATTTATTAATTGTAACATGAGAACTTTGGAGAATGTGCACCTCTGATATCTTGCACTTCAGTTTCTTGTTCTGTTAGTATGGAATGTGTTTGCTTTTTGCAGGGTTTGTTCACTGATGGTCTGACAGAATTTCAACATTTCCTCTTCCCCCTCCCTCTGATCCACACTTACTTTGGAGAAATATTGCTATGGGGGGGTCCATCTTAGTTTTTCCACCTGGAACTCATTCAGTTCTAGCATTTGTCTTTCGGAAAAAGGCAATAAAAACACATTTCCCCTGCCCTAATATATGAAGTAGAGAAACTCCTTTTTCAAATGTATTTTTACACAAAATGCTTATTGCAACACTTGGGGGCTTCTGGTTCTAAAGAAGTTGTGAAATATATCTCTGTTCATACTGCCACATGGACTGTAACCAGCAAAGCTTGGAAGAATTAACATAATCTAGGGACTACTTTTTCTCTTTACAATACTAACGCTTGCCTAGGCAGGAGATATTATACGGTTACAAAACCCTACAATCTTTCTTGTGAGACCGTAGGAGGCACATTTTCTAAATAAACTGTGCCAGGGGATTTGGCAATACAGAATCTCCAGGATATGCAAGAGCTGAGCTCTCTGAGATCTTAGGGGAGATGACTGTTTAAAATAGATTCTGAGTAATTAATTTTGTATTCTGATGGTTTAGCAAACTGCTCAGAAATTAAGTTTGAGGGGGTCAATCGTTGGTTTTCAGATCATTATACACGAATACAGGATGTCTGGGGCGGTACTTGGAGAGACCCCCAGGAAAGAGACTTGGGAGTACTGGTCGACAAGTTGATGAAGTCATCTGCGCAATGTGTGGCGGCGGCGAAAAGGGCGAACAGAATTCTAGGAATGATTAAGAAGAGGATCACGAACAGGTCGGAGAAGGTTATCATGCCGCTGTACCGGGCCATGGTGCACCCTCACCTGGAGTACTGCGTCCAGCACTGGTCGCTGTACATGAAGAAGGACACGGTACTACTCGAAAGGGTCCAGAGAAGAGTGACTAAGATGGTTAAGGGGCTGGAGGAGTTGCCGTACAGTGAGAGATTAGAGAAACTGGGCCTCTTCTCCCTTGAACAGAGGAAATTGAGAGGGGACATGATCGAAACATTCAAGGTACTGAAGGGGATAGACTTAGTAGATAAGGACAGATTGTTCACCCTCTCCAAGGTAGGGAGAACGAGAGGGCACTCTCTAAAATTGAAAGGGGATAGATTCTGTACAAACGTAAGGAAGTTCTTCTTCACCCAGAGAGTGGTGGAAAACTGGAACGCTCTTCCAGAGGCTGTCGTAGGGGAAAACACCATCCAGGGATTCAAGACAAAGTTAGACAAGTTCCTGTGGAACTAAAACAAACGCAGGAAGGGCTGGTCTCAGTTAGGGTGCTGGTCTTTGACTTGGAGGCCACCGCGGGAGCGGACTGCTGGGCACGATGGACCACTGGTCTGACCCAGCAGTGGCAAATTCTTATGTTCTTATGTTCTTATTAGCAATGACACAAGTGATAATGATTCACCTCTAGTGTTTGATTCCATCAACACGCCAACATTCTTTCAAACTTTTACTTATTATTATTACAATAAATATGCATGAGATAGATTTACATCTCAAGGAGGCAGTGCATGTAAATCCATCTTGTACATATTCATTGTGGATATCCTGAAAACCTGACCTGGCTCCGGCTCTTGAGGACCGGAATTGCCTACCCCTGGGATAGAGGATGTGCGCTAGATGTGGTGTACGAGTATTTATATTTTAGCAAAGCCTTTGACAGTGTTCCACACAGACGTCTAATAAATAAACTGAGTGCCCTCGGGATGAGTCCCAATGTGACTGGCTGGGTCAGGAACTGGTTGAGTGAAAGGCGACAGAGGGTAGTCATCAATGGAGAATGCTCTGAGGAAAGGGAGGTCACCAGTGGTGTGCCTCAAGGCTCTGTTCTTGGGCCTGTTCATTTTAACATTTTTATAAAGGATATTGCTGAAGGGTTGTCGGGTAAGATTTGGGAAGGGCATGGTAGGGGCACAGGTGGTGCTGCCAGTTACAAATGCCACTTACAGAATCCAGTAAATTGTATGGACTTTTCTGCATTTGGGTGCCTGCAGTCACTATTCTTTCTAAAATGAGTAGGAGTCCTCCATCCAGTGGCATAGCGAAGGTGAGAGGCCCCCGGAGCAGAGGTGCCCCTCCCTTGCCCTCTTCTCCATCCCCGCCTCCACACTCTCCTTCCCCTCCCCCTCCTGCCACACGCATGCCCGCTTCCCTTCCCCGTACCTCTATAACACTCCTGGTGTGAGCAGCAACCCCCAAGCGGCTGTCGCGCCAGCGTCAATTCTTCCTCTGACGTCACTTCCTAGGCGCAGGTCCAGGAAGTGACAGAGGAAGAGCCAGGAATGCTGCATAGGTATGGGGGGAAGGGAAGTGGCATGCACGTGTGGCAGGAGGGGGGGAGGGAAGGAGCGGGAGGCGGAAAAGAGGAAGGGTACCTGTTCCCTCACCAAGACGGCACCTGGGGTGAACTGCCCCCTCCACCTCCCTCATTATTATGCCACTGCCTCCATCTACAGTCTTGCCATTGGGGGGTGCTGTTTCTCTAGCACATATTCAATAGTGAGGAACAGGCAAATTCTGCAGGACTCCAGGGAACCTGCCTGTTTCTAGAGATTGAAAACCAATATTGAAGCACTGCCCCTACTGGTAGCAATGCAGTTGGAGGACTCCCGCTTAGCTTGGAAAGGACAGTGCCTGTGGTTACATCAAGTCTATAGTTAGAGTAACTGTGGGTACTAGATTTTAGGTACCTCGATACCAGCTTATTCTATAATGACATCTGGGCATCCAGGTGCTGATATAGAACAAGATCTTATCGTATCGCATCAGGATACGGTATATACACAGACACAAATATGGCCCCTTCTCCCCAGAGCTTGTAATCTATTCAAGACAAACATACGCAAGTCTTCAGTAAGAAATTTTAAAGAAAAGTCTGTAAAGGGGGAATTTGGATTTGAATATTGCCAGAGAGGGATCATGACGCACCAACTCCGGAGAGAGTTCAGTCACCTGAACAATCTTCCGTGTCTAAATATAGAAAGGAAATAAGCAAGGCCGTAGCTCATTCAAGGTCTTGCGTGAAACAGCTGGATTTATCCACAGTTCAGCAGAAGATTTCCAGGTGGTGCTGTGGCCTCTTTCAATTAAATACCTGTTTGGCCTTTCACTCTTCAGTAACCTGTAGTTTCCTCCTGTTTGTTTTCATTTTGACAGAATATGCCCTTGCTCGAGCCGAGCCCTAGAAAACAGAGAGCCGAACAGACATTTCCATCTTAACATTTTTTTTTAAAGCAGTTTTCCCTTGAAAAGAGTGGACATGATCGAAACATTCAAGATAATGAAGGGAATAAATTTAGTAGATAAAGACAGGTTGTTCACCCTCTCCAAGGTAGAGAGAACGAGAGGGCACTCTCTAAAGTTAAAAGGGGATAGATTCCGTACAAACGTATTGCAACTCTATCTAGCTAAGCCTAACAGAGAAAAACCTTCAAAGACTCCAGCGGATTCAAAATGCCGCTGCTAAGCTTATCTTCGCAAAAAGCAAATTCGACCACGTCTCACCACTTTTGTCCGAGCTCCACTGGCTTCCGATAATCTCCAGAGTCCACTTCAAATGTGCCTTCCTTACTTTCAAGATCCTACACGGCATCCTCCCCCCTTTTATTCCTCTTTCTTGGAATTCCTCTAACCCCAATTCCACCAGATCCACCCAAAAACTGAAACTTTCCTTTTCCCTCTCTAAAAGGCGTCTCCCTTGTAGGACAAATGGGTTCCTCCCTCCCTTTCAGAATCACTGAGCTCTGGAACAACCTTACCTCCCCACTTAGGAATCTGAGCTCCCTCCAACTCTTCCGTAAACATCTGAAAACCTGGTTATTTTCAAAAATGTAACTCTTCCTCTCTCTGGTTACTCTTTCCTAAATTTTCTCTTCATTTTGTCTTTGCCCTTCATTGGAGTTCCTTTCTACCCTAACCCTTGTTAACCGTGTCGAGCTTTGCGAATGTAGAGATGATGCGGTATACAAACCCAAGGTTTAGTTTAGTTTAGTAGGGAAGTTCTTTACCCAGAGAGTGGTAGAAAACTGGAACGTTCTTCTGTAGGCTGTAATAGGGGGAAACACCCTCCAGGGATTCAAGACAAAGTGGATAAAGACAGGTTGTTCAATCTCTCCAAGATAGAGAGAATGAGAGGACACTCTCTAAAGTTAAAAGGGGATAGATTCTGTACAAACGTAAGGAAGTTCTTCTTCACCCAGAGAGTGGTAGAAAGCTGGAACGCTCTTCTCTAGGCTGTAATAGGGGAAACCACGCTCCAGGGATTCAAGACAAGGTTGGACAAGTTCCTGCTGAACCAGAACGAACGCAGGTAGGGCTGGTCTCGGTTAGGGCACTTGTCTTTGACCTGGGGGCCGCCGCATGAGCGGACTGCTGGGCACGATGGACCACTGGTCTGACCCAGCAGCGGCAATTCTTATGTTGGAACGCATGAGGGCTAGAAACACAACTTTGTAGCTGCTGTGTGGTTGAAGATACATTCTTCTGTAAAAAAAAAAAAAAAATCTCTAGGGCAGTTTATATTCTCATGATGCGTCTTAAGGAAATTGTGGGGGGCCAGTGTTTAGCTAATGCAGGCATTGGATTAAGTGCCAACACTAGCAATTATTTAACGTAATGCATGTGGAATTCAATTCTACACGTCACCTAGGCCCTCTTTTACTAAGGTGCTCTAACCGATTAGTGCTCACTAAACGCTAACTTGTGCATGTTCTTGGACGCGTTAGCGTTTAGCGTGCGCTAATTGGTTAGCGCACCTTAGTAAAAGAGGGGGCTAGATAGGATTTTAGATAGTGCTGGGGAGGAGCCGGCCATCTTGGTACACGTCGGTACCAATGACATAGGAAAATGTGGGAGCAGTGGCGTAGTAAGAGGGAGGGGCAATCCTTCCCACTCCACTCCCCGCTGCATGCCTGCCTTCACTCCCCCCCCCCCCCCCGCCAGCATGAGCAGCAACTCCAACCTGCTGCGTGCGCCAGCGTCGGCTCTCCATCTGACGTCACTTCCGGGTCCCATGCCTAGGAAGTGGCGCCAGAGAGAGAGCCGACGCCAGCGCGGGCAGCAAGTTGGTGGCGCTGCTCACAACGGGAAAGTTAGAGAGGTACAGGGGACAGGAAAGGGCGCGCGTGCACAGCAGGGGGTAGTGAGGAAGGATCAAGCGGGCGGTTAAGAGGGCACCACCCACCCTGGGCCCCTGTCCCTCTTGCTAGGCCTCCCTGTGTGGGAAGGATGTTTTGGAAGCCAAATGTGGGCCCTCTTTTACTAAGGTGCGCGAACCGATTAGCGCGCGCTAAACACTAACCGTGCATGTTAGTCTATGGATGCGTTAGCATTTAGCGTGCGCTAATTCAATTAGTGCGCACTAATTCAATTAGCGCGCACTTAATCAAAGAGGGGGTTAGGCTCTTAGGTAGAAAGCTGAAATCCAGATCCTCCAGGGTAGCAGTTTTCGAAATGGTTCCCGTTCCACGCACAGGACCCAAGAAGCAGGCCGAGTTCCGATGTCTCAATGTGTGGTTGAGACGATGGTGGAGGGGAGAAAGGAGGAGCCTATTCTGAAAGGAAGGACTCCACCTTAGCCAGGATGGAACCAGGCTTCTGGCGCTAAAGTTTAAAAAAGAAGCTAGAACAGCTTTTAAACTAAGATGGGGGGGGAGGGGGACACACACAGTCGCCCAGGAGCGGACGGTTTGGTGTGGCGTATCCTTGAAGGATACTATTGAAATAGGATTCAAGGGAGTTCCAATAGAGAGGTTTCCATAATGGTGAAAGAAAACCAGGATTGTTTAACAGGAAGGAAGAGAAAAGAACTCAAATGCATTATCTCTGTTACCATTAATTGAAAGAGCATCTACCATTTTGAGGTAGGCGTCTACATCAAGTCAGTAGGTGTGGTTAGGGATGGATTCTGTTTGGATTTTGGCCATGATTTGACTTAGGCGCCAATAAGCACCTAACTTAGGCACTCTCATTTAGACCAAGAAAGCCCTGGCTTAAATGGGAGTGCACGTAAGGTTTCTTTTTTTTTTTTTTCAGTTTTATTGGTTTTATGAACAGTATAATACAGAAATATAAGAGAAGCTTCCGAAAAAACTACGGAAGTAATCAAAAGAGAAGGACACCATTAAGTATATCACATTGCATGAGGGTAGAGATCGGGCAATAGAAAACAAACAAAAATACGATACAGCCAGTATATGTTAATATATCAGCTATCAATAAAGAACGTAGATTGAAAAGGGAGAAGAAACATCAGATGATAAGTGACAAGTGAGTACAATGACAGGAATAAATATTACTGATAGTAATCATGCTAAATCATACGGAGAGCTATCATATCAGAAAATACAGCAACAGAATGCATGCTCATAGACATATTGAATATTAATATGAATATGATAAAAAGAGATCAGGTATGATCATAGTCAAAGGTCCAAACCACAAAATTCCATTATTATCGACCAAGTTTTAGTATAGGATAACGATGATTTACAACGGCCCGCTATATGACGTTCGTATTTATTATGGAGACAAACAGAGTTCCACCACTGGTTGAAGTCAAGTTTTGTAAAGTCTTTCCAGTTTTGTAATATTATTTGAAGAGCGAGAAATAACAAAAGGGTTAAAAGGCGGTCATGATACATAGAGAGAGGTGTGGAGAGAGCTAGAGATCCCTGAATTATAATATCAAAAGATAAGGGGTCATTAAGCGCAAAAATTTTGGTAATCATCTATCTGGCATAAGGTTTCAATGCCTACCTGCTTAGGTATTGCTAGCTGTGATTCTAGCGGATGATTGACAGTTAAATGCCATTTGTAGACATTTAAGCATCAAATTGTGCATGCAAGTTCATAGAATTAAGAGGTACCTGTGTCATTTGATGTTCTCCGTAAGATGATGGCAACTAAAATTCAATGCGAAGAAGTGTAGAGTGATGCATTTGGGGGGGGTAGAAATCCGAGGGAACCGTATGGGCTGGGAGGTGAGAGGCTGATAAGCACTGACGGAGAGAGGGACCTTGGGATGATTATGTCGGAGCATCTAAAGGCAGCTACACAGTGTGATAAGGCGGTGGCTGTAGCCAGAAGGATGCTAGGCTGTGTAGAAAGAGGAATAACCAGCGGAAGAAAGGAGGTGTTGATGTCCCCATATACGTCATTGGTGAGGCCACGCTTGGAGTATTGTGTTCAGTTTTGGAGGCCGTATCTGGTGAAGGATATAAAAAGACTTGAAGCGGTCCAGAGGAAGGTGACGAAAATAGTAAGGAGTTTAAACAAATAAACAAAAAAAAAGTATGATAGAAACTGGAAGACCTAAATATATATGCTGGAGGAGAGGAGGGACAGGGGAGATATGATACATAGAAACATGATAAAGGCCAAATGGCCCATCTAGTCTGCCCATCCGCAGTAACCATTATCTCTTTCTCTCTCCGAGAGATCCCACGTGTCTATCCCAGGCCCTTTTTTAATTCAGACACAGTCTCTGTCTCCCCCACCTCTTCCACGCATCTACCACCCTTTCTGTAAAAAGGTATTTCCTTAGATTACTCCTGAGCCTGTTACCTCTTAACTTCATTCTATGCCCTCTCATTCCAGAGCTTCCTTTCAAATATAAGAGACTCAACTCATGAGCATTTACATTACGTAGGTATTTGAATGTCTTTTATCATATCTCCCCTCTCCCTATTGGCTAAGGCGCTTAACATTTGCATCTT
Organism: Geotrypetes seraphini; assembly: GCF_902459505.1. Lineage (NCBI taxonomy): Eukaryota > Metazoa > Chordata > Amphibia > Gymnophiona > Dermophiidae > Geotrypetes > Geotrypetes seraphini. Next base: position 173,064,626 of record NC_047091.1, on the reverse strand, counting down.
CTCTTCCTATAGGCTAAGGCTCTCTACACCTGCATTGTGAGGTCATAGAGCTTTATGGTTATAGAAACAGAAACATGATGGCAGATAAAGGCCAAATGGCCCATCCGCAGCGTCCACTATCTCCTCCTCTCCCTATTGGCTAAGGCTCTTAACATTTGCATCTCCTCTTCCTATAGGCTAAGGCTCTGTGCACCTGCATTGTGAGGTCATAGAGCTGCCCATCTGCAGTAACCATTATCTCTTTCTCTCTCCGAGAGATCCCACGTGTCTATCCCAGGCCCTTTTTTTTAATTCAGACACAGTCTCTGTCTCCCCCACCTCTTCCACGCATCTACCACCTAGGTATTTCCTTAGATTACTCCTGAGCCTCTCACCTCTTAACTTCATCCTATGCCGTCTCATTCCAGAGCTTCCTTTCAAATGAAAGAGACTCCACTCATGCGCTTTTATATTACGTAGGCATTTAAACGTCTCTCAAGAATCCAAATCGCAATAACAAAATATAAATACAATCAGCAAAAAATTGTTATTAGCTAAGTGGTGGGGATACCCCATGAAAGTACATTTATAATAGGTGGAGAAAAAGCCTCAACTTATCAACAATATACGGACGGCAACCCAATGAGTTCTTAAGCCAGTCCTGCTCTGTATCATAGGCAAAAACTCCACACATTTCAAAATGTAATTTTTCAAAATGGGACCAAAGCCACCACTGTGCACAGGGAGCCAAAAAAAAGAACAAAACAGTTCACTTATCTTCTGATGATGGCACAAACAGCAGCGAGTAGATCTTCCTGCTATAGCACTTCTCACGCTGACAAAAGACAAGGAACTGGATGTCACCAACAAGGCTCTTGTTTCGCCGAACAACGGCTGCGTCAGGACAATCACATTCTCTCCTGCTCCGTCCACACGGTTCAGAATGGCGCAGGAAATTATACTTCTCCACCTATTATAAATGTACTTTCATGGGGTATCCCCACCACTAGGCTAATAACAATTTTTTGCTGATTGTATTTAAATGTCTCTATCATATCTCCCCTCTCCCGCCTTTCCTCCAAAGTATACAGATTGAGATCTTTAAGTCTGTCCCCATACGCCTTATCACGAAGACCATGCACCATTTTAGTAGCCTTCCTCTGGACCGACTCCATCCTTTTTATATCTTTTTGAAGGTGCGGCCTCCAGAATTGTACACAATATTCTAAATGAGGTCTCACCGGAGTCTTATAGAGAGGCATCAATACCTCCTTGTTCTTACTGGCCATACCTCTCCCTATCAAACCTAGCATCCTTGTAGCTTTCACCATCAACTTTTCAACCTGTTTAGCCACCTTAAGATCATCACATACAATCACACCCAAGTCCCGGTCTTCCATCGTGCACATAAGTTCTTCAGCCCCTAAACTGTACCGTTCCCTCGTGTTTTTGCTGCCCAAATGCTTGACCTTCCATTTCTAAGGATTAAATTTTAGCTGCCAAATTGAAAGGTATTAATATAGAACCAAATGTTTTCCAGAGAAAATGGTAAAACTAGAGGGCATAGTTTGAGGTTGCAGGGAGGAAGACTCAGGAGCAATGTTAGGAAATTCTTTTTCACGGAGAGGGTGGTAGATGCCTGGAATACCCTCCTGTGAGAAGTGGTGGAGAGGAAAACGGTGATGGAACTCAAAAAAGCGTGGGATAAACATAGAGGATCTCTAATTAGAAAACGAAGGCTGTAAATTAAAGAGCTAAGGCTGGTACTGGACAGACTTGCACGCTCTGTGTCCCATATGTAATGATTTGGTGTAGGATGGGCTGGGGAGGGTATCAATGGGGACTCCACTAATTTGGAACATGAAGATGTTACTGGCCAAACTTCATGGTAGATATCCTGCAAACAGGATGGTTGGATAGGCTGGCGTGAGCTTGGATGGCAACTTCAGCATTTGGAACCTAAGACAATACCAGGTGGACTTTACAGTCTATGACCCAGAAATACCAAAGAAGAGACAAGTTAATCTAATCATATATTTTATAATGGGTATAACTTATGGGCAGACTGGATGGACCGTTCAGGTCTTTATCTGCCGTCATTTACTATGTTACTATGTTACCTGGCAGAAACCCAAAGGGTAGCAACATTCCAGAGCTGAGATTGTGATGTCATAATGCCTCATTCCAGCAATGCCTGAGAGCCAACCTCAGCAGTGATGTCACAATGGCTTCATTAAATGGCAACTTCAGCATTTTGGAACCTAAGACAATACCAGGTGGACTTTACAGTCTATGACCCAGAAATACCAAAGAAGAGACAAGTTAATTTAATCATGTACAGTAAAACCTTGGTTTGCGAGCATAATTCGTTCCGGAAGCATGCTCGTAATTCAAAGCACTCGTATATCAAAGCGAATTTCCCCATAGGAAATAACGTAAACTCAGACGATTCATTTCACAACCCAAAAACTTTAGTACAAAATACCGTATGCTATGAGCGCTTGAGCTTTGGTTAAACTTGGTGTGACACTTCCATTACGTTCAGCTGCGCTCGGCGTAAGATGCACGTATGTCGTGCGTGCTTGAACTGTGGGTAAACTGGGCGTGGCACTTTTATTAAGTTCGGCTTTTATTGCGTTCAGCCGCGCTCGGCGTAAGATGTGCGCGCTTCAACCGCGGGTTCTGATGACACGATGCGCGATATGTGCTCGTACTGCAAGGCGACGCTCATTTATCGAGTTAAAATTTAAATAAAATGTTTTGCTCGTCTTGCAAATCACTCGCAAACCACGTTACTCGCTATCCAATAAAGTTATTATTATTATTATTATTATTTCCAAGGGCCAGATACAACCCTTAGCCCCACCCCCGCAGCCACGGATAACGAGCTCTCCAAGGGGTGAGGAAACCCCGGAGACAGAGCAGTTTCCGTCCCCTGAGGCAAGTTTACCAGCTTTGGAGAGCTCAGCAGGAGGGGTACTCCATTTGGAAAGCCCGGCTAAGGAACCGGAGGCGATATCACCTGCGAATGAGGGAAATTATCAGCTGGAGGAGAGGAAAGTAGCTTCTGCATCTGGTAAGAACTTTTTCACTTGTCAGCAACCTATGGCTCTTGTTAAACCCTCTGAAGTTACACTAGAGACACTTTGGGATTTGGTGGCTAATTTTGGTAAAGCCATTAATCCCCATTTTCAATATATAGAAGGGAAACTGATTGTATTTTTAATGGGTATAACTAATGGGCATTCAGGTCTTTATCTGCTGTCATATATTACATTCATTTTGTTCTGGTGAAACAGAAATTAGCTTTAATATACTTGTGAGGAGGGATTTTTTTTTTTGAAACTAATAAAAATACAGTATATTAGATAGTGATTACTTCATGAAGTGTCTTGGACTCCAGTTTTCTAATAAATGTTTCAGGATATTGCAATTAAAGTTTCATTCGGCAATTATCATACTGTAGCTGATAACCCTATGTTATTTCGATAATTTTGCTCTCGAGGACCACATTTAAAAGTAGCAACTCACGGGGGAAAATAATCAATCTGCAACTTTTTTTTTTTGGGGGGGTGTCAAACATAAGAGGACGTGGCAGACCTCCTTCAGTTTTACATTAGAAAGAAGTATAAACTAACATAGATTTTTCTGGTGTTTTCTTAAACTTAAAGTGGATACAGTTTCAGGCAGGCTCCTGGGATAGTCTCTCTGGCAAGTAATTGATTTTGATCCTATGTTCACTGCAGTAGCTCTGTAATTATGAAAGCAAGCCATAATTATTGAAACCCAGCTAGAGGTATTTCATTATTAAATACCCTATGGCCTATTATTAATTCATTAAATAAATTGGGATCATATCTCTGAATAATTAATGCACTGAAGTATATACTGTGTACTCCGTCTGTCTAAGGAATATGTCAGGTGTAGAACCCTTTTGCTTTTGAAACTAAGAATTAAATGCAATTCTTTGTGAAGAGAAAGAAACGATAACAGGATAGCTGTGACATTTTATTACTGTTTTTACGAAGCTTCATGGCAAGCTATAAACCTGTAATTGTATAACCTTTGAGACTCTCTCAGTGTTTTCTCTCAGTGCACAGTATGGTTTAGTATTTTTCTCCTTTAAAAGTTTGTACGCCATGATGTTAAGGAGCTAAATCTGAAATCAAGAGTCCCTTTAACTAATTGTATAAAGCGTTAATATGCCCTTAATACAGGGGGAAAAAAAAGATACTGAATTTTTTTTTTTTTTGCAGTAATGTTTCTGTCCATAGGGCCCTTCTTCTAAAGCCACGGGAAAAGTGTCCTTAGCATGCCCCTTATGCGGGCCTTTCCTGTATGCTAAAGCCACGTGTACTGTTGCTGGACAATGGCGCATGTTCCCATTTTCTGAATGAATGGCCACGCGCTGGTTTTGCGCAACCAGAAGCGGCAGGAAATCCCCACGGAAGCAATCAGATCAACGAAACAAAGTGGTGAGCTCGAGATGTTCCGGTAGGGAGGGGGGGCGTGTCTTTACTGTCAATAACATAAAAACGTTCAGCGACGCGACACTGCGCGCGTTTCGGGACTCAGGGTGCCTTCCTCGGGAGCCTTGAAATTTGTTGTTTAAGAACCAACGGTTGTGTTTCAAAGGTACATTTTGGAAAAAAAAAATCCATTGCTTCTCTTATAAATAAGATTTAGACCAGCTCTCAATAATAACTATCGGGCCGACTGTTGCCACAGGGCATCACCGAGTTTGATCCTGCCCGCACTGTTTTATTGGGAGCCAGTTTAAATCTTCTTCATAAGAGAGGCATCGATAATTGCTGCTAACAGCCAATCATTGTCGTTAATTGGCACTGATTAGGATTTATGACTGAAGGAAAAGACGGGGGGAAACCACTGCTTGCCCTGGATCTGACTCAAGGGCTTATTTTGGAACGTTGGTCCTCGACCTGGCAGCGTTGAAGCCCAGTTTGCATTCGCTTACTATATTACATAGTTTGGCGTCATCGGCGAATAGTGTTATTTTACCTCGAAGCCCTTGAGTCAGATCCCCTATGAATATGTTGAAAAGGAGCGGACCCAAGACCGAGCCCTGCGGCACTCTGTTGGACAGCTCCGATGTTTTAGAGGGGGTACCGTTAACCACCACCCTCTGAAGTCTGCCACTCAGCCAATCATTGACCCATGCAGTTAGTCTCTCTCCTAACCCCATCGATTTCATCTTGCTCAACAGCCTGCGGTGTGGGACGCTGTCAAAAGCTTTACTGAAGTCCAGGTACACGACGTCCAGGGACTCTCCCAAGTCCAGCTTTCTTGTTATCCAGTCAAAGAAGCTGATGAGTTTGCATTGGCAGGACCTACCCCTTTTGAATCATAAGAACATAAGAAGCGCCATCTCCGGATCAGACCTTCGGTCCATCAAGTCCGGCGATCCGCACACGCGGAGGCCCTGCTAGGTATACACCTGGCTTATTTTATAGCCAACCATATCTTTATATGCCTCTCTCAAGGAGATATGCATCTAGTTTGCTTTTGAAGCCTAGGACTGTCGATTCCGCAATAATCTCCCCTGGGAGAGTATTCCAGATGTCAACCACTCTCTGTGTGAAGCAGAACTTCCTGATATTAGTCCTGAACTTGTCCCCCCTTAGCTTCATTCCATGTCCTCTAGTCCGTGTCAAATTGGACAATGTAAATAATCTTCTCTGCTCTATTTTGTCGATTCCTTTCAGTATTTTGAAGGTCTCGATCATATCCCCACGCAGTCTCCTTTTCTCAAGGGAGAACAATCCCAGTGTTTTAAGTCGATCCTCATATTCCAGTTTCTCCATACCCTTCACCAGTTTTGTTGCTCGTCTCTGCACCCTCTCCAGCAGTTTTATATCCTTCTTTAGGTAGGGAGACCAATGTTGGACGCAGTATTCCAAGTGGGGTCTGACCATTGCCCTATAAAGCGGCATTATAACTTTCTCCGATCTACTCGAGATTCCTTTCTTTATCATGCCCAACATTCTATTTGCCTTATTTGCCGCTGCTGCGCATTGTGCCGACGGCTTCAGGGTCCTATCTATCAGTACACCCAGATCCCTTTCTTGTTCACTTTTTCCCAGAGTTGCACCTGACATTCTGTACTCGTATTCCTTATTTTTACTGCCTAAATGCATTATCTTGCATTTCTCCACGTTGAACTTCATCTGCCATTTCTCCGCCCATTTTTCTAACCGACACAAATCGCTCTGGAGTTCCTCACTGTCCTCCTGCGATCTGATTGCCCGGCAGAGTTTTGTGTCGTCTGAATCCATGTTGACTGGGATCCCGTAGATTCCCCTCGTTCAGGATCGTGTCTAATTTTACGCTTAATTAGTGTTTCCATGAGTTTACATACTAATAGAATGTCATCAGCATAGCAATACACTCTAAAGCAGAGGGAAGGCTTCCAGATGAGGCATGGGGCGTGCAAGGTGCAATTAGTACTATTATGGGGGCGGGGTCTGGGGTGGAGATTGGGTAGAGATGGGCGGGGTCTGGCCCACGACTTAGCCCAGTGTTCTTCAACCGCCAGTCCACGGACCGATGCCGGTCCACAGAATAATTCTTTTATTTCTGCCGGTCCATAGGTGCAAAAAGGTTGAAAAACACTGCTTTAGAGTGTATTGCTAGCTGTTGACATTCTAGTAGTTGATAAAATTGATCCAATTCACCTAGATTTGAATCTTCTGAAAGAGGGACTTGTAGCAATTGCTCAATGGTTATCGGACCATAGATCAGTCCTTAGTATTGAGAAATGTGTATCTTGTTGGATGACAGCGCATTACTTACAACTGAATTTGGAAGTTGAAATTTTGGGAAAGAAAATTCCATTGGTAGAAAGCTTGAGATATCTTGGAATTTGGGTTGATTACCAGATGATCTTTGAAAAACAAGTGTCAGAGATCATAGAAAAAGGATTTTATTCATTAAGAGCTTTGAAGACTATAAGAGGGCTATTTCAGGAGAAATATCTACACACCCTTCTTCATGCTTTAATCATCTCAAAATTGGGTTATTGCAACATTGTATACTTGGGGATCTCACATAGGAATCTGAAAAGACTACAAACTTTGCAGAATACTGCAATAAAAGTTTTAGGCTTCAAGGAAAAATTTGATAGGGTAACACCTCTCTATTTGCAATATCATTGGTTACCTGTTTGTTATAGAATTCAATTCAAAGCTTTATTTCATGCATATCGAGTCTTCTATTCTCTACAGCCTGATTATTTGCATTCTTTTTTTTTTTATTATTTATTTATAGATTTCAACATATTATCAAGCATTAAACTTGTACAGAAAATAAATCAAGCCAAGTACAATCTACAACAATCCAAAAAAAAATAAAAAATAAAAGATTGTTAAACAAATAAATACATAAACATAGAACATAAAGATTACAGTGGCATAACTTTACTCAAGTCCTCAAATTGGATCCAAAACTTACACAGACAGAAAGTAGAGGTAAACTTAAACTTAAATAATCAGTTCCTTAAGCTGAGAGCAAAATGCATAACTTTCTAATGAGCTTAAGATTTTCCTTTATCCAGCCGGGATATAAACAAGAAAGTAGTTGGTTGAAAAGGTTCAAAGAAAACATACAGTGGTACCTTGGATTACGAGCATAATCTGTTCCAGGAGCATGCTCGTAATCCAAAAAGCTCGTTTAGAAGATTTTCCGGCTTCTGGCTTCTGCCTGCCTGCCTTGAGCATGCATCTGCGCATGCTCAAGGACTTCTAATTCTCCCTCTCGCCGTTCTCGGCGAGAGGGAGAATTAGAAATCCTTGAGCATGCGCAGATGCATGCTCAAGGCAGGCAGGCAGAAGCCGGAAGATCTTCTAGGCATACGATGCGTGCCGGTGCCGGTGCTAGACCGGGGGGGGGTAAGTTTAAGTTGTTCGGGTGGGGGTGCCGGTTTGCGCGGGTGGGGGGGGTGTGCCGCTTGGAGCGAGGGTGCCTCTGTGAACGTGGGGGAGCGATGCCGGTTATCGTGGGGGGGGGGGCTCGCAAATCGAGTCAACACTCGGTTTGCGAGTCAAAAGTTTGCTGAGTGTTTTGCTCGTCTTGCAAAACACTCGCAAACCGGGTTACTCGCAAACCGAGGTTTGACTATACTTATTCATTTGGTGATGAACAATGCACTTGCAAGAATGTCGCAAGTAAAAAGTAGCCCCTAAAGCTAACACTCCTGGCTTAAGTAAAAGGAATTCACGCCTATGCTTCTACGTCTCACGTGATATATCGGGAAACATCTATATTTTATGTCCAAGAAATTCGTTATGTTTGTTCTTAAAGAATAAACTCAGAATCCATGCTTTATCTGGTTGGATAGCAACAGAAATTATTAATGTTGCTGGGGACGCAATTTCTTTATCTGATGTCTCAAGTAACGCCGTGATGTCCATTGCCTCTTGGGCTCTAAGCTTCTGATGTTGACTTTGGCCACCAGCAGGCAAGTAATATACTTGAGACAGTGGAGGTAAAAGTTTATCTGAAATTCCCAGAATCTTCTGAAAATATCTTTTCGTCATTTCCCTTGGAGTCACAAAAGTGATGTTAGGAAAATTAATCAACCTTAAATTATTACTTTGTGCGGTGTTCTCCAACATTTCAATTTTCCTCCTAAGATTAACATTATCTTTAATTATTGTCTCTTGAATCTGTTTGGAGGAAATTAAGTCCTGTTCAAATTTCTGAATGCTGGATTTAGAGTCGCTCAATTCCATTTTAACTTCTTTCAATTCCTTTGTATTCAATCAGTTTCCCTTATATATATTGAAAATGGGGATTAATGGCTTTACCTAAATTAGCCACCAAATCCCAAAGTGCCTCTAGTGTAACTTCAGAGGGTTTAACAAGAACCATAGGTTTCTCACAAGTGAAAAAGTTCTCACCAGATGCAGAAGTTACTTTCCTCTCCTCCGGCTGGTAATTTCCCTCATTCGCAGGTGAAATCACCTCCGGTTCCTTAGCCGGGCTTTCCAAATGGAGCACCCCTCCTTCTGAGCTCTCCAAAGCTGATAAACTTGCCTCAGGGGACGGAAACTGCCCTGTCTCCGGGGTTTCCTCACCCCTTGGAGAGCTCGTTATCCGTGGCCGCGGGGGTGGGGCTAAGGGTTGTATCTGGCCCTTGGAAGGCAACAGCGGTCTCACCCAATCGTGGCACTTCCTGCGGGCTGCTCGCCAACACAACTGAAGCATTCTGCATACGCCGCAGGATATCCTCGATTGTGCTCATTGGGACACCTCTGGAGCGACGCGAGGCAGCATCGGCGCTTCGGCCGCGTCGCTTAGGCATGTCAGGTAGGAAGACAGAACGTCTTCTCTACCGCGAAAGAGCTTTTTGAAGTTTTTAACTGACTCCCAGAGCATGTTGCTCAGCTAAGGCAGGTAGCGGCCATCTTGGATCTGTCCTGGGAAAATGATTATTTGCATTCTTTTCTAATCCCCTACTCATCATCAAGAACTCTGAGATTTATTCAAGATGATAGATTGGTAATACCTTCTGTTCATAGATCTAGGTGGGGGTCTCCACGAAATAAAGCGTTCTGTTTTGCAGTTCCAAATTTATGGAATCGTATGCCGCGAGAGTTAAGATTAGAGACAAATTTTTAAAACTTTTAAAATGATGTTAAAAAAACAGGTTTGTTTGTTGTTTTTTTTTTAAAAAAGAAGCATTTGGAGAAGATTTGAATCAATCTGATATTACTCATATCTTCTAAATGTTCTGGATCTTTAGTCAGCAGTCCTGTGAAATCTTAAGGATATTATTATTTTATTTAGGAGTGAATGTTTTCTGGTATGTTTGCTGTTTGTATGGGTTAGGTCTATCCTATTTAAGAATGGAGTTCCTTTTTATAAGAACATAAGAAATGCCTCTGCTGGGTCAGACCAGAGGTCCATCGCGCCCAGCAGTCCGCTCACGCGGCGGCCCATCAGATCCAGGACCTGTATAGTAATCTTCTATCTATACCCTTCTATCCCCTTTTCCTTCAGGAAATCGTCTAATCCCTTCTTGAACCCCAGTACCGTACTCTGTCCTATCACACCCTCTGGAAGCACATTCCAGGTGTCCACCACCCTTTGGGTGAAGAAGAACTTCCTAGCATTGGTTCTGAATCTGTTCCCTCTTAATTTTTCCAAATGTCCTCTCGTTCTTGTAGTTTTCGAAAGTTTGAAGAATCTTTCCCTCTCCACTTTCTCTATGCCCTTCATGATCTTATAAGTCTCTATCATGTCCCCTCTAAGCCTCCGCTTTTCCAGGGAAAAGAGTCCCAGTTTCTCCAATCTTTCTCTATCTATCTCTCTCTCTTTCTCTTTCTCTCTCTCCCTTTCTCTCTCTCTCTCTATTTCTGTCTCTCTCCCTTTCTCTCTTTCTTTCTTTCTTTCTATCTCTCTCTCTATTTCTCTCTGTCTCCCTTTCTCTCTCTCTTTTTGTCCCTCTCCACTCTCTCTATGCCCTTCATGATCTTGTAAGTCTCTATCATGTCCCCTCTAAGCCTCCGCTTTTCCAGGGAAAAGAGTCCCAGTTTCTCCAATCTTTCTCTATCTATCTCTCTCTCTTTCTCTTTCTCTCTCTCTCTCTCTCTATTTCTGTCTCTCTCCCTTTCTCTCTCTCTCTCTCTCTATTTCTCTCTGTCTCCCTTTCTCTCTCTCTTTTTGTCCCTCTCCACTCTCTCTATACCCTTCATGATCTTGTAAGTCTCTATCATGTCCCCTCTAAGCCTCCGCTTTTCCAGGGAAAAGAGTCCCAGTTTCTCCAATCTTTCTCTATCTATCTCTCTCTCTCTTTCTCTTTCTCTCTCTCCCTTTCTCTCTCTCTCTCTATTTCTGTCTCTCTCCCTTTCTCTCTCTCTCTATATTTCTGTCTCTCTTCCTTTCTCTCTCTCTTTCTTTCTATCTCTCTCTCTCTCTCTCTCTCTATTTATCTCTGTCTCCCTTTCTCTCTCTCTTTTTGTCCCTCTCCACTCTCTCTATGCCCTTCATGATCTTGTAAGTCTCTATCATGTCCCCTCTAAGCCTCCGCTTTTCCAGGGAAAAGAGTCCCAGTTTCTCCAATCTTTCTCTATCTATCTCTCTCTCTTTCTCTTTCTCTCTCTCTCTCTCTATTTCTGTCTCTCTCCCTTTCTATCTCTCTCTCTCTCTCTATTTCTCTCTGTCTCCCTTTCTCTCTCTCTTTTTGTCCCTCTCCACTCTCTCTATACCCTTCATGATCTTGTAAGTCTCTATCATGTCCCCTCTAAGCCTCCGCTTTTCCAGGGAAAAGAGTCCCAGTTTCTCCAATCTTTCTCTATCTATCTCTCTCTCTCTCTTTCTCTTTCTCTCTCTCCCTTTCTCTCTCTCTCTCTATTTCTGTCTCTCTCCCTTTCTCTCTCTCTCTCTATTTCTGTCTCTCTTCCTTTCTCTCTCTCTTTCTTTCTATCTCTCTCTCTCTCTCTATTTCTCTCTGTCTCCCTTTCTCTCTCTCTTTTTGTCCCTCTCCACTCTCTCTATGCCCTTCATGATCTTGTAAGTCTCTATCATGTCCCCTCTAAGCCTCCGTTTTTCCAGGGAAAAGAGTCCCAGTTTCTCCAGTCTTTCTCTATCTATCTCTCTCTCTCTTTCTCTTTCTCTCTCTCCCTTTCTCTCTCTCTCTCTATTTCTGTCTCTCTCCCTTTCTCTCTCTCTTTCTTTCTATCTCTCTCTCTCTCTCTCTCTATTTCTCTCTGTCTCCCTTTCTCTCTCTCTTTTTGTCCCTCTCCACTCTCTCTATGCCCTTCATGATCTTGTAAGTCTCTATCATGTCCCCTCTAAGCCTCCGTTTTTCCAGGGAAAAGAGTCCCAGTTTCTCCAGTCTTTCTCTATCTATCTCTCTCTCTCTTTCTCTTTCTCTCTCTCCCTTTCTCTCTCTCTCTATTTCTGTCTCTCTCCCTTTCTCTCTCTCTTTCTTTCTATCTCTCTCTCTCTATTTCTCTCTGTCTCCCTTCCTTTCTCTCTCTCTTTCTTTCTATCTCTCTCTATCTCTATTTCTCTCTGTCTCCCTTTCTCTCTCTCTTTTTGTCCCTCTCCACTCTCTCTATGCCCTTCATGATCTTGTAAGTCTCTATCATGTCCCCTCTAAGCCTCCGTTTTTCCAGGGAAAAGAGTCCCAGTTTCTCCAGTCTTTCTCTATCTATCTCTCTCTCTCTTTCTCTTTCTCTCTCTCCCTTTCTCTCTCTCTCTATTTCTGTCTCTCTCCCTTTCTCTCTCTCTTTCTTTCTATCTCTCTCTCTCTATTTCTCTCTGTCTCCCTTCCTTTCTCTCTCTCTTTCTTTCTATCTCTCTCTATCTCTATTTCTCTCTGTCTCCCTTTCTCTCTCTCTTTCTCTCTGTCTCCCTTTCTCTCTCTCTTTTTGTCCCTCTCCACTCTCTCTATGCCCTTCATGATCTTGTAAGTCTCTATCATGTCCCCTCTAAGCCTCTGCTTTTCCAGGGAAAAGAGCCCCAGTTTCACTAATCTCTCAGCATATGAAAGGTTTTTGCATACCTTATATCTAAATATTTAATTGTATTTTGTAAAGGGGTCCTTTTACTAAGGCATGCTGGCTATTTTAACGTGTGCTAAGTATTAGCGTACACTAAACGATAACTGCTTTGACACGCAGCTCCTGATTGGTGAGGCCCGACTTTAGTACAGGAAGAGGCGGTCGGAGCATACCGCGACTGATTTCCTTCACTTGCCGGCACTACGGCTGCCCTCTCCTGTCTCCCCTGCTAAAAACCGTATTCGTGGTTTTTAAACATCCGCGGGGGGTTCCTGGAATGGAGCCCCCGTGAATATCGGGGGAGTACTGTACCGCTTAAAAAAACTGTCTAAGCGGTTCACAGAATTATAATCATTAAATTCAAGGGGAAAACATTGACTTAATAGACTAAATTGACATATAGGAGACAAAAGGATTAAGGGTGAAATACAATTTGTTGAAGGAAAGGAGGCCCTAAAAGGGTCAACACTTGAGGGAAGGGAATGATCTTCCTTTGACTTGCGATCGAATTGTTACTGATCGTAGGCGTCTTTAAAAAGGAAAGTTTTTAAGTTGGATTTAAATTTATCTAACGGGATCTCTTCCCGGAGATGTGAAGGCAGGGAGTTCCAGGCTGTAGGTGCTGTAACTGAACTGATTTTTTCCTGGTGGTGTCATAAAAATAATAATACAGTAAAAAAAATACAAATGTTTGTAAAATACAATTTCAATAATAAAATTCTCATTAAGTAATAAACTTATCGAGCAAAGTGGTCTTAATCAATTACCGAAAACTGCAATAGGATAACATAGCTTGCTGAATACATTTACCTAACCAAGATTGTTGCTAGGGTCCTATCTAAGAAGGTCTTATATCTACACCCATTAATTTTTGGATAAGCAAATAAGTAGAAGTTTCTAGTTTCTCTTGATGGTCTATGCCAGTGGTTCCCAACCCTGTCCTGGAGGACCACCAGGCCAATTGGGTTTTCAGGCTAGCCCTAATGAATATGTATGAGAGAGATTTGCACATAATGGAAGTGAGAGGCATGCAAATCTACTCCATGCATATTCATTAGGACTATCCTGAAAACCCAATTGGCCTGGTGGTCCTCCAGGACAGTGTTGGGGACCACTGGTCTATGCAACACAAAATGAGGAAAAAGGTAAGCTGGAGACAATCCCGATATCAGCTTAAAGCAGATACAGGAAAAGTTGAATAACACTCTTGCCTACAAAGGCAGCCAATGAAGTAAACGATAATATGGTTAATATGGTGAACATAAGAACATAAGCAGTGCCTCCGCCGGGTCAGACCATAGGTCCATCCTGCCCGGCAGTCCACTCCCGCGGCGGCCCAAACAGGTCACGACCTGTCTGCATCACCAGAAGGGGCTCCCTTGCCACCTTGGTTTCTCAATTAAGTCCTATCTTCCCATCGTAGTCCTAACCCTCCGGTCTTGCACATGCACGACCTGTTGGGTTTCTATACTTATTACCTGGTTAGCTTTCTATACCTGTGTTACATCCCAGCACCTCTCTCAGTATCCCACGATCCCTTTATCCCTCAGGAATCCGTCCAATCCCTGTTTGAATCCCTGTACCGTACTCTGCCTGATCACTTCCTCCGGTAGCGCATTCCATGTGTCCACGACCCTTTGGGTGAAAAAAAACTTCCTTGCATTTGTTTTGAACCTATCTCCCTTCAGTTTCTCCGAATGCCCCCTCGTACTTGTTGTCCCCTTCAGTCTGAAGAATCTGTCCCTATCCACCCTCTCTATGCCCCTCATGATCTTGAAGGTCTCTATCATATCTCCCCTGAGCCTCCTCTTTTCCAGAGAGAAGAGCCCCAGCCTATCCAACCTCTCGGCGTATGGGCAAGTGTTCCAGCCCCTTTACCAGTTTGGTTGCCCTCCTTTGAACTCTCTCAAGTACCGCCATGTCCTTCTTGAGGTATGGCGACCAATACTGAACGCAGTATTCCAGATGTGGGCGCACCATCGCTCGATACAATTGCATGATGACTTCCCGCGTCCTGGTTGTTATGCCCCTCTTTATGATGCCCAGCATCCTGTTGGCTTTTTTCGAGGCTGCTGCGCACTGTGCAGATGGCTTCAGTGATGCATCCACCAGCACACCCAAGTCTCTCTCAAGTCTGCTGTCTCCCAACAATGCCCCCCCCAATTTGTAGTTGAACAACGGGTTCTTTTTCCCTATATGCATGACCTTGCATTTTTCCACGTTAAAGCGCATTTGCCATTTGTTTGCCCAGTCTTCCAGCTTGTCCAGGTCCCTTTGCAGATCCTCACACTCCTCCCTGGACCTAACTCTACCGCACAGTTTGATATCGTCTGCAAATTTTATAACCTCGCACTTTGCCTCCTTTTCCAGGTCATTGATAAATATGTTGAAGAGTAACGGCCCCAGCACCGATCCCTGTGGCACACCGCTCGTGACTCCCCGCCAGTCAGAATATTGGCCCTTCACTCCGACCCTTTGCAGTCTACCCGACAACCAGTGCTTGATCCATCTGTGCACATCCCCTCCCACCCCGTGGTTCCACAGCTTCCTAAGCAGCCTTTCGTGTGGCACCTTG
The DNA here is from genome assembly GCF_902459505.1 of Geotrypetes seraphini. NCBI lineage: Eukaryota > Metazoa > Chordata > Amphibia > Gymnophiona > Dermophiidae > Geotrypetes > Geotrypetes seraphini. The sequence continues at coordinate 173,049,548 of NC_047091.1, read as the reverse complement.
TCGAAAGCCTTTTGAAAATCGAGGTAAATGATGTCTATAGGTTCCCCATTGTCCACCCGACTGCTTATTCCCTCGAAGAAGTACAGAAGGTTCGTTAAGCATGACCTTCCCTTACAGAATCCATGCTGGCTTGTTCTCAGTAGGCCATTTCTCTCGATGTGCTCGCAAATACTGTCCTTGATCATAGCTTCCACCATCTTCCCTGTAATTGAAGTCAGGCTCACCGGCCTGTAGTTCCCAAAAATCAATCGAACAGCTGTATTCTGAATTATCCTTAATTTCCTTAGAATTGTTTTGGGTGCTCCTAAATAGATGATGTTACAATAGTCTAAAATATATAAAACTAATGCACCAATAGGCTGAACGATAAAAGATCTAAATATTTTTTTATGGTTTTAATTTCCACAATGTAAAAAAGCATTTTAGTGAGAGTATTTGCCTTTTATATTCCCCCCCTCTTCCCTCCCCCCCCCCCCCCCCGTTTTTAGAAAACTGCAAAAGCAGTTTTTAGCGTAGGTCGGTGCACTGAACACTCTGCACTGCTCCTGAAGCTCGTAGAGTTCCTATGAGCGTCGGGAGCAGCGCAGAACATTCAGAGGCACCAGCTTGCGTTAAAAAATGCTTTTGCGGTTTTGTAAAAAGGGGCGAGGGGGTTTATCATCGTCATCCTTTTCATTCTTATTTATGTAAACCGCCTTGATGTTTTTGCAAAGGGGCAGGATATAAGAATTTTAATAAACATAAGTTTGAAAATGATGTTTATGTGCAGCTGAGAACAAAGCTTAACTTAACTTAAAATAATCTAAATTTAAGACATATATCATTAGTGGGGCTTCGGAAGACCGCAGTAATTCTTCTTTTGTCATTATTATTATTAATACGATGTACTTTCATAAAGAATTAATGAATGAAATGCTTACAGGGTGTTTCGCAGTGAAGCAATCCAGCCATAATTGATATGGAGATGAGTCATAGTTTTGAACAAAGAAAGATATTGATTTGTATATCACTAAAAGCAAGATGTGGCGACTGTCAGCTTGCGAGAGAAATGTGCGTCTGAAGCATAGGACCTGCTGTAATATATTGCATGTGTCATATTTTATGGGTGCTTAAAGGGAAAGCAAAGGAAAGATGGATTGGGAAAAGGTGGCTTGCCTCAAACTCAGAAACGGCTCCGTGTCACTGTAACAAGTAAAGTTCTTTGCAGAAAACTGGAAAAATAAATACATGAAAACGAACATGGCATTTAGATACAGTAGTTACCGCCGGTTGCCGTGACAACTAGGGATTTTTAAAGTCATCAGGTTTCAGAGAAACATGCATTTATTTTTTTTCCCCTTTTTCTCTGGGGAAGCCTGCTAGTGTAAATAACTATAAGAAAATAACAATTCCCAAAACAAACATTTGAGGTAGAAATTCTGAGATCTTTCCCTATATTATAAAATGTTTTCTTTTTTTTTTTTTTTCACTGTTTGCTAGGAAGCTCCATAGGAAAAAATTAATTTTGTTTATTTTGTTCACACTCTCTACCGACAAATAACCCCAACAACCATCAGATCCGAACTAAACTACCTCACGATTCATAAGAAGCTAAAAACCTACTTCTTCGACTCCATACACTCTACCGACAAATAACCCCAACAACCATCAGATCTGAACTAAACTACCTGACATTTCATAAGAAGCTAAAGACCTACCTCTTCAACTCCATACATTCTACCGACAAATAACCCCAACAGCCATCAGATCTGAACTAAACTACCTGACATTTCGTAAGAAGCTAAAGACCTACCTCTTCAACTCCATACATTCTACCGACAAATAACCCCAAAAGCCAACAGATCTGAACTAAACTACCTGACGTTTCGTAAGAAGCTAAAGACCTACCTCTTCAACTCCATACACTCTACCGACAAATAACCCCAACAACCATCAGATCCGAACTAAACTACCTCATGTTTCATAAGAAGCTAAAGACCTACCTCTTCGACTCCATACATTCTACCAACAAATAACCCCAACAGCCAACAGATCTGAACTAAACTACCTGACGTTTCGTAAGAAGCTAAAGACCTACCTCTTCAACTCCATACACTCTACCGGCAAATAACCCCAACAACCATCAGATCTGAACTAAACTACCTCACATTTCATAAGAAGCTAAAGACCTACCTCCTCAACTCCATACATTCTACCGACAAATAACCCCAACAGCCATCAGATCTGAACTAAACTACCTGAAGTTTCGTAAGAAGCTAAAGACCTACCTCTTCAACTCCATACACTCTACTGACAAATAACCCCAACAACCATCAGATCCGAACTAAACTACTTCACTTTTTGTAAGAAGCTAAAGACCTACCTCTTCAACTCCATACATTCTACCGACAAATAACCCCAACAGCCATCAGATCTGAACTAAACTACCTGACGTTTCGTAAGAAGCTAAAGACCTACCTCTTCAACTCCATACACTCTACCGACAAATAACCCCAACAACCATCAGATCCGAACTAAACTACCTCACGTTTCGTAAGAAGCTAAAGACCTACCTCTTCAACTCCATACACTCTACCGACAAATAACCCCAACAACCATCAGATCCGAACTAAACTACCTCATGTTTCATAAGAAGCTAAAGACCTACCTCTTCGACTCCATACATTCTACCAACAAATAACCCCAACAGCCAACAGATCTGAACTAAACTACCTGACGTTTCGTAAGAAGCTAAAGACCTACCTCTTCAACTCCATACACTCTACCGGCAAATAACCCCAACAACCATCAGATCTGAACTAAACTACCTCACATTTCATAAGAAGCTAAAGACCTACCTCCTCAACTCCATACATTCTACCGACAAATAACCCCAACAGCCATCAGATCTGAACTAAACTACCTGAAGTTTCGTAAGAAGCTAAAGACCTACCTCTTCAACTCCATACACTCTACTGACAAATAACCCCAACAACCATCAGATCCGAACTAAACTACTTCACTTTTTGTAAGAAGCTAAAGACCTACCTCTTCAACTCCATACATTCTACCGACAAATAACCCCAACAGCCATCAGATCTGAACTAAACTACCTGACGTTTCGTAAGAAGCTAAAGACCTACCTCTTCAACTCCATACACTCTACCGACAAATAACCCCAACAACCATCAGATCCGAACTAAACTACCTCACGTTTCGTAAGAAGCTAAAGACCTACCTCTTCAACTCCATACATTCTACCGACAAATAATCCTAACAACCATCAGATCCGAACAAAACTAATTTGTATATCAATAATTTTCAAATGTAAGTCGCCTTGAATCCGCTTTGAACATAGTGTGACTCAGAAATTCCAGATTAGTTTAGATTAGATTAGTTTCCCAGCTTGTTTCATATTTGTTTTGTCTTTTCTTTTGGCTTTCCATGAAGCCCATGGAGAAGTACTTCTTTATATTTTAGATTGTGACATTGGACATTGGAGTTTTCAATCCAAATTTTATGAAACTTACAGACGGGCAGCAAAAGAATGGCTTCAAACGGCACCGAGAGTGAGCAGCATGGCAAAGTTGTATCAGTACTCTAGGGGAGGGGAAATTTACCAAGGGGTACAAACTGATTTAGCGCACATTAATGAGTAAAATGCACTAAATACACGTCTCCCATAGGAATATAATGGCAATCTTAGTGTTTAGCACGTGCTAATCATTAGCATTAACTAACATGGTTAGCATGCACTAAATTCGTTAGTGCCCCTTGATCAATTCTCCCCAAGAGGTAAATTCTATAAGAGGTGCCTAAGGTTAGGCGCCTTTCTTAATTGGTAGTAAATTGGCTTCAATAATGAGCTTTAACAAGCCAAGCTGCGCTCTGAGCATTTCTCTCGCCATGGCGCCAAAAGCCTGTATAATTTCACATTCATGGGACCAGGTTTTTCCCGCTTATTTTGTTTTGCGTCCACATTGGCTTTTTTCTTTGAACGCAAATATTTCTGGACCCCTGAGGAAGACGGTTCAGTCGAAACACGGACCGTGCTGGGTCCCTATCTTTTAAAGCATATGTGGATTCTGCTGTTGCAAAGCGACTCTACATCATTTTATTGACCGAATAAACGCTGGCATCGCAAATATCACCTCCGCAGTCTTTTTTTGTGTGTTCTTGGCTTCGCCATATTCACTGCAGATCTATTGGGTTTCCTTCTGATTTTTAAATCATTTGTAGACCACCCTGTGTCAATTATGGTTGTAGCATTATATAAATGCTAAAGTTATGTTATGTTTTACTTAATAAACACATTAAGGGCACCGCAGAAGTGTGAAAAAAATGCTTTTGGCCATCTTTTTCCTTTGTTCACAAAAAAGGAAGTGAACTTACGTTGCCTTTTTCTCTTTACCTATTAGGTTTTCACGGAGTCTTAATATTCAGGCAGTTGAATCTTAGCAGGGGATGGTCCAATCAATGGAGGCATCTGAAGGCCAATCATTTTATAATAGAATAATTGAAGGGGAGCCCCCATCTCATGCCACATCACGAGAGCTATTGGAATACTTGCATTGCCCTAGATTTTGTCAATAGCAATCAGGAATATTTTTCTTCTCCTAGTCAACGAACAAACGTGGGTGAAGTTGTCATTACCAAAACAATGGCAGTTGCTTTTGCCTCCATTGTTAAATCTTACAAGAGAAACGGCTGTTACCAAATAAGATTGATTTTGACTCTCAAGGAGTTAAATGCAAAAGAGAAAGCCCAATTATCTTTGCAGGAAGGCTCTTTTAGGTATTCGTTCTGTTTACAACCTTTTTTCCTGCCTGCCTGAATATTATGTTCAAATTTTATTAAGCAAAAGTAAATACAATAATCATAACAACCATGGTATGCATTTTTAACATACACCCGCGGAGGACTGGACTCTTATGCCCTCCCCGGACCCACCTCACCCCCCTCCCACAGCAAAGAAACCCCAACCCCCCACCCCCCTCCCCCCTCCCCCCTCAGATACCGAAAACTTTTAGGCAGGGAACATCAAAGACACATAGAAGCACAGATTCAGAGGTGAAGTCTATTCAAAACACGGCTACGACTCTCAGGAGTCAAAATGTTCAAATACGGAGTCCAAATCTGGTGTCATGTTTTTTCACTTGTTGCTCTCCCTGGTTGTTATGCTTATCTCTGCTTTATCCACTTCTGGTTGTTTGTCCCTTGGCAATTGCTAATAAAGATATATAAAAAAAAAAAAACCCAAACATTCTACAGCACGCTAAATATTAGTGCGCTCTAAATGCTAACATGTGCTGTCATGTCCATTATATCCTATGGAAGCATTGCCATGCGTTAGCATTTAGCGCGCACTAAGATACATTAGCGCGCCATAGTAAAAAGACTAATTAGTGTCAGAGGTCGGTGCGAGTGGCCTACCATTTGACTTCTGGAATGGTTAGAACTGTCACCAGTTGTTTAGTGAAAGAATAAGATCACATCGTGTGTTGTAAAATTGCTTCACGCGGCGATTATAGAGAATCGCTCGTTTGCATATCAATGACCTCGTTGTACTACATTTTGCGTGGCGGTATCGGAGACTGCTAGAAAACTCGGAAAAGACCTCAGTAAGCCGTTTTGATAATCGGCCGCTACACTACATGCATTCTAAACCGTCTGGAGCCGGGTTTAGGGAGCACGTTAAAGACAGATTTTAGTTTTGAGAATCTGCCCCTAAGAGATCTCTTCTCTGTCACCATGACATGAGTAACAGATAGCCAGCATAGTTTTCAAATTTTTTTGAAGTTAAATTTAATGTAATTCTTTTTAAATTTATTTATTTATTAAATTTTAACATTTACAAGATAATAATCTAATCTAATATTTGTGGACGCTCTATGCTTATAAAGGTTCAGGGTATTGTGGATGGGCAGACTGGATGGGCCATTTGGCCTTTATCTGCCATCATGTTTCTAAAACCATAAATCTCGATGACCTCACAATGCAAGTGTTAAGAGCCTTAGCTTATAACAATAATTCTTTCTGACCTCATAATGCGGGTGTAAACAGCCTTAGCCAATAGAGAGAGGAGGAGATAGTGGATGCTGTGGATGGGCAGATTGGATGGGCCATTTAGCCTTTAACTTCCATCATGTTTCTAAAACCATAAATCTCGATGACCTCACAATGCAAGTGTTAAGAGCCTTAGCTTATAACAGTAATGCTCTATGACCTCATAATGCGGGTGTAAACAGCCTTAGCCAATAGAGAGAGGAGGAGATAGTGGATGCTGTGGATGGGCAGATTGGATGGGCCATTTAGCCTTTAACTTCCATCATGTTTCTAAAACCATAAATCTCGATGACCTCACAATGCAAGTGTTAAGAGCCTTAGCTTATAACAGTAATGCTCTATGACCTCATAATGCGGGTGTAAACAGCCTTAGCCAATAGAGAGAGGAGGAGATAGTGGATGCTGTGGATGGGCAGATTGGATGGGCCATTTAGCCTTTAACTTCCATCATGTTTCTAAAACCATAAATCTCGATGACCTCACAATGCAAGTGTTAAGAGTCTTAGCTTATAACAATAATGCTCTATGACCTCATAATGCGGGTGTAAACAGCCTTAGCCAATAGAGAGAGGAGGAGATAGTGGATGCTATGGATGGGCAGATTGGATGGGCCATTTAGCCTTTAACTTCCATCATGTTTCTAAAACCATAAATCTCGATGACCTCACAATGCAAGTGTTAAGAGTCTTAGCTTATAACAATAATGCTCTATGATCTCATAATGCGGGTGTAAACAGCCTTAGATAAAATGCACGCGATAGCGTTTAACGCGCACTAAAAAAGCATAGCGCACCTTAGTAAAAGAGGAGCATAGTTTACTTAGCGGGTTTATCAGAAAAATCCTCATAGACTCCGCTTTGTACTTTTGGATAAGCGTTTAATCAAAAATATGAATAAACTTGAAACTTAAGGGGGGCTTTCAGGGCTTAAAATAGCCAGGGGAAGCAGGGGTTAGGGGTAGAACTGGCTCAAATATTATTCATGGGTTTTTTTTAATATTCGTGGGCTGGTTCTGCGGAGGGGGAAGTGTACCAGCGCCTAAGGTATACATGCTTACATAAGAACATAAGAGTTGCCATACTAGGACAGACTGAAAGTGCATCAAGCCCTGCTTCCAACAGTGGCCCACTCAGGTCACAAGTACCTGGCAGGATCCCAAGGACTTAAACAGATTTTATGCTGCTTACTTTAGGAATAAGCAGTGGATTTCCCCAAACCATCTTAACAATGGCTTATGGTCTTCTCTTTTTAGGAAATTATCCAAACCTTTCTTAAACCCTGCTAAGCTAACTGCTTTCACTACATTCTCTGACAGCAAATTACAGTTTTCAGTTCAAAATTTTTATTAAGTTTCAATAAACACAATACAAAGGATAACAAAAATACAGTAGAAAGTATATGGTCCATGTACAGAAAAACAAATACGGTGAAATCCTGGATCAAACAGTCAAGTAAGTATTGAAAATTATCGGTAACAAAAATTTCCATATCAAAGGCAGTGCAGCACAAAACATATCAGGTTCCGGCGTCATAAGAGATATATAAATATAGTAAGGAGATATAATATCAAGTTACGTATTCAAACAGTATTGGTGTATAGGAGACCAAACATTCTTATACTTTACAAGGGCGTTTCTTTTTTCTGCTATCACCTGTTCATATTTACCATGTAGGCATAGAGTGTTCCACCATGCATGATATTCTACAGTTGAATAGCAGGTGTTCCAAAGAGCCATCATCACTATCACATGACCAGTATTTAGATGAAGAAGATGGGTCTATTTTGTTTGACAGCTGAAGAGTCCAGACAGCACGATGGAGCAGGAAAAATATGGATTGTAACACCGAGGCCGATCTGATGGATTTATGAAATGTTAGCCATAAAGCATTCCAGTCGATTGCATCAGAAGGTAGGTTTAGAGTATGTTGCCATTTGATTTCAGAAGACAGAGGCTCGCTTGGATCAACTTGTACCAGACGGAAGCTTTATATTGGAACACTGAGGACTTGTCCAAAAGTCTACTTAAGCTCGGTGTATCTACCAAAGATTGTAGTTCAGGAAGGGCGGTATGTACACAATGAGTGAGTTGGATCCACGCATAGTACTGGTTTTTGGGTAAGTCCCAAGTATCTGCAAGTTCTTGGAAGGACATCCATCCATTCACACCAATCATGTCCTTGATAGTCTCAATACCTCTCTGTTGCCAAAGAGGCCAAAGAAAAGATTTGGACTGTATCAGAAACCTTTGGTTATGCCAAATCGGTATTAGCGAAGACTTATCCCAGCTATAAGACAATGTGGAATCGAGAACATGTATTGCAGTTTTGTACGACAAGAGAATACGATCTTCTTTATCCAGGCGAGATAGGATATGGCCGGGAAGGAATTTCATGCGAGACGCACCATATATAGAAGTTTCCAAGTTAATCCAACCTGGTTTATCCTGAGTTCTGGAGACAACATGTCCTTGTGTCCAATGACGAATGAGAAAGGCACTGTGGTATTTATAAAAATCTGGAAAATTCACCCCTCCCCCCTCCATCTTCGCCAGTTTGAGTTTACCAAGAGCAATACGGGGTTGTTTCTTATTCCATATATACTGTGTGAGAATAGATTCTAGGGTCTTGTAAAAGGAGCGAGGCAAATATAGCGGTAACATGTTCAAGACATAATTGATTTTGGGTACAATCATCATGCGTATCGACTCCAACCTTCCCCACCAAGAAAGGTTTAGAGGGGACCAAGCAGAAGTTGTATGACGGGCTATCTGTAGTAAGTAATCAGAGTTCAGTTGTAATGTTTCTTCCAAAGTGGGTCCGAAGTAAACTCCCAAGTATTTCATTTTCGTGGCGGACCATTGAACTCCATATGTTTCTACTACTGACTTAACTTCTGGACAATTGAGAGGCATGACCAGCGTTTTATTCATATTTAATTTGTAGCCAGACAGAGCAGAATATTGCATGATTGTTGTGATTAAGTGTGGAAAAGATGATGGAGTGATATATAAGAGTATGTCATCTGCATATGCCGAGATTTTGGTCTCCGACTCTCCAGATTTGAACCCTTCAATGAGCTTATTAGCACGGATTGTGGCTAGAAGAGGCTCCAATGCAAGATCAAACAGCAGGGGGGATAGAGGGCAACCTTGTCGGGTACCCCGTGTCGGGTGGAAAGCAGAAGACAGCGTTCCGTTTATAAGAGTTCTAGTTGTTGGAGCTGTGTAGAGTATCTTAATCTTCTGGATGAAATCCGCAGAGAAACCATACCATGCTAGTACTTGGAATAGGAAAGCCCATTCCACTCTATCAAAGGCTTTCTCTGCGTCGAGCCCCACCGCAATAAGATCTTGATGGCGGTTCTGAGATTGTGCAATGATATGTGAAAAGGTTCTCGAGTTGTCAGATGAGTATCTTCCGGTGATGAAACCACTTTGATCTGGCTTGATTAGATTGGTTATGACTCCCTGTAGCCTATTGGATAGAAGCTTGGCATATATCTTCGCGTCAACATTTATGAGAGAAAGAGGTCTGTAATTAGTTATTAAGCGAGGATTTTTGTCAGGTTTCGGGAGGACAATGATATGGGCTTCGGTGAAGGAACCATGTACTCGACCTGAGTCAATAACTGAGTGAAGAAATTGTAAGTAATACGTATTGAGTATGTCTTGGAATTCCTTGTAGAACTCAGCCGTTAGACCATCAGGCCCAGGAGCTTTGTGAGGTGCCATTGATTCAATCACCTGTGTGAGTTCAAATACAGTCAAGGGTTTATCAAGTGTTATGTTGTCTTCCTGGGAGAGAGAGGGATGAGGGAGGTCCTCTAGAAACTGTAATGCGTGATCAGTATTATCCAATTCCGAAGTGTATAACGTCTCGTAGAATGACTTAAAGGCCTGAGAAATGTCCTGATTGGTGGTTAAAGTATTCCCATTATCCAGCTCAATAGCTATGATATTCTTTTTGTCAGCTCTTTTCTTCAGGTAAGAGGCTAACAAGTGACCACACTTATTATTCTCGGTAAAATAAGAGGCTGACTGTTGAAATACTGAGTTAGCAGCAGTTTTACTGAGCATGGAGTTGTAAAGATATCTGGCCTTCGCCAGACTAGTGAGAGTGGGGATGTCCAACGGATCACGTTGATGTTCCTTCTCCAGGTCTTTGATATTGTTTTCCATCTGAAGGGTGGCTTCCTTCTGGGACTTGCTAGTACGCGCTGTGTAGGAAATGATAACTCCCCTTATGTAGGCTTTAAAGGCGTCCCAGCAGGTATTCCAGGAAGTTTGATTCCTCTATAGCTTTGCGTACATCTATTTTGAATTGTGGATCTTGGAGCAAGGAAGAATTAAAGCGCCATTGTCGATGAGGTGGCTGAGACATTCTACATTTGATTTGGAGTGAAATGGCCGCATGATCTGATACCGAGATAGGTGAAATGTCAACAGAGGTGACTGAGTCGCACAAGGATCTGTCAAGTAGAAAGTAATCAATGCGAGAATATGACATGTGGGGGTTGGAATAAAACGTATAACCCCTATCCGAGCCATGTGTGGTTCTCCAAATATCTACTAGGTGAAGATCCGTGATCATATGATGGAGAGCAAACCACGATTTAGATTTTTTATATCTGAATTGGGATTTTCTATCAATTTCTGGGTTCAAAACCAGATTAAAGTCGCCTCCAGTAACAAATCAGAATCAGAGTCCTGTAATATTGATGAAGAGATTCCATTAAAGAAATCAGGAGTATCCATGTTTGGGCCATACACATTGAATAGAGTTATCAGCCGTCCACTGTATTCGATCTTGCCCTTGACCCATCTGCCTTGCAGGTCATGTGAGGAGGAGATAACATTAAGAGCTTGCTTATTTCGAACTAGAGTCAAGACACCCCCCTTTTTCTCAATGGCAGGAGAGTAAAATGCAGGCAAAGCCCACCCAAAGTGAACTTTATCAGAAGCCACGCTATCCAAATGGGTCTCTTGCAGCATAATGATGTCAGGTGTTTGTTGCTCAAGGTATAGCAGTATTTTCTTAAGTTTGATCGGATTGTTTAGCCCTTTAGTATTTAGGGAGATACATTTAAGGGACATAGAAAAGTTTACATAGATTAGCAGAAAATTGGATATGAACCAGCTTTAATGAGGCGAAATGATGAGTTATTACTATATATCTGCTGCACAACCTAGGGGAAAAAGGCATGTTAGTATACCTCATGACATGAAACAGGTGAGGACCAAAATACCTAAGAAATGACCTAAAGCCATACATTAAAGAACCCATGTGCACTGTGAGAGTGAAAACAACAGCCATTAAAGTAAAGCACCCATATGAATAAAACAGTGTAAAAAAAGCATTAACATACATGAGATTCAGTAATAATAAACAACATGGATTATGAAAAATTCTCTTGCATGTAACTGAATATTAAAGAACTACTGCAGACAGCTAGATATCATAATATAGACAAGCTTAGGTGAAATCAGCCCAGTGACAAGCAGTTAAACCTGGTGAATGGGAGTGGGTGACTGCAACTCAATAAAGGCAGCTAATTCTTCAGGATTGGTGTAATCCTTAGTTTGGTTGAAGAGAGTTACTCTCATCCTGGCCGGGTAAAGCATTCCAAACTTAGCATTGAGCTGTTTCAATTGCGGGCGGTAGGAAAGCAATTTCTTCCTCCTTGCAGCTGTAGTTTTGCTCAGGTCAGGCAGGAAAAGAATGGTGTCACCCTCAGGTTTAATAGGAGCTCTGACTTTGGCACGCTGCCAAAACATCCAAAACATGCTGGTAGCGGAGGAGCTTGAGGACCACTGGTCTAGGGAAGCGGTCATTCGGGTTTTTTGAAGAAGGAACTCTGTGAGCCCTTTCTATCTCAAAGTCACGAGTGAAGGTTAGGTCCAGCAATTTTGGGATTAAACCCTCCAGGAATTTGACCAGGTCGCGGTCATGTGATCCCTCCTTGAGCCCAAGAAGACGGATGTTACAGCGACGTGATCTATTGTTATTATCTTCCAATTCAGACTCCAAAAAAGCAATTCGTCTGGTTTGTGCTTTCAGCTCAGCCACGTGTTGAGTAGTGGCATCCATCTTGCCTTCCAGTGACTGCACTCGAGTCTGGAGCAGGGAGAAGTCTGTGGTTAGAGTAGTCAGCTTTTCATTCATTTCTTCAGTTGCAGATTTAGTATCAGTGACCAAATTCTTCAACTCCCGAAGTTCAGCGAGTATCTCCGATGCACTTCCGGTTTCGGGTCCCGGCAGCGGCACTTTAGAGGGCGACGGAGGATCGGGTTTGTGGCGTTTATTTACCTTTTTGTCAGCCATACCCGTGTAGAAAAGTAGCGATTTCGATTGTAAATGATATAAGCTTGCCTGATCACCGGTTTTTTAGCGATTTTGAGTGCGGGTGCTGTGCTGCAGAGTTCGATTTTGGGATCGGGTGCAGGAGCTCCACTCTTAAGCCGCCATCACACGTGGGCTCAACAGCGCCCCCCCAGCAAATTACAGTTTAATTGCTTGTTGCGTGTAGAAATATTTTCTCTGGTTTGTTTTTAAATTTACTGCTTAGTAGCTTCATCGTTTGTCCCCTAGTCCTAGTATTTTGGGAAAGAGTAAACAAGCAATTCACTTCTACTCGTTCCAGTCCACTCAGTATTTTGTAGTCCTCTTTCATATCTCCACGGAGACGTCTCTTCTCCAAGCTGAACAGCCCTAGCCACTTTAGCCTTTCCTCATAGGGAAGTTGTCCCATGCCTTTTATCATTTTTGTCGCCCTTCTTTGTACCTTTTCTGATTGCGGTATATCTTTATTTTTTTTTTGAGATGGAGTAACCAGAACGGCGCAACATATTCAAGGTGCAGTCACACCATAGAGCCACAGTGGCTGTCGATTTATGCACCAGCAGATGCGATTCCACAAACAACGCCTAGCTCTGACGGACATGCAGTAGCTACGGTTTTTACAGGCACAGTTAATAGACTTCCCACCCTTAGCAATGTGCATGCACACTAGCTCGATAGAAACATAGAAACATGAGGGCAGATAAAAGCCAAATGGCCCATCCAGTCTGCCTCTCCGCAGCATCCACTATCTCCTCCTCTCCCTATTGGCTAAGGCTCTTAACATTTGCATCTCACTTCCTATAGGCTAAAGCTCTTTACACCTGCATTATGATGTCATAGAACTTTATGGTTATAGAAACATAGACTTAAAGAACAAAAAATGAAACCTACAAAAGTGGAGGCAGAAAAATCACTGAACTAGAAAAAACCTCCCAAACCCCAAGAGAGGAAAATGACTAGGAGAAGGAGACAAAGACCAACTGAACACTCAATCAACTGTGTTAGAAATTAATAAATGCTTAAGCGGGAGAGCCCTCAGTCACACAGCCACCACTGGGAAACCCCAGGGAAAAGCTGACGCGAATTTACACCCAGAAGAATGTTAACTGCGAAACATCCCCGGGCTCTCTCCGCATAATAAGTGAATAAATAAAGTGCAACAATAAAGTGCAGTATGTGTGAAAAAATATGATTAAATTAAAAAAAAACAAAAAAAAACACACCAATGAATTAAGTTGAAATTTGTCTCTATCCCCCAATCATGGGGCCAAAAAGAAAATGAGTGTCCAAATCTAACCAAGCTGAACACAAACTAGAAGAACTTAGCTTCTCCGTGTGTAGGCAGTCAGCAAAAGATGGCTTCGTCCTACGGGACTCCGTTTCGGGGGTGCACACCCCCTTCTTCAGGAACTCGACTGCGCTGGTTCTCTCAATTTCTCCGACACAGCTTGGAAAGCGAGGTAGAAAATGGCCAGCTGTGTCGGAGAAACTGAGAGACCCAGCGCAGTCGAGTTCCTGAAGAAGGGGGTGTGCACCCCCGAAACGGAGTCCCGTAGGACGAAGCCATCTTTTGCTGACTGCCTACACACGGAGAAGCTAAGTTCTTCTAGTTTGTGTTCAGCTTGGTTAGATTTGGACACTCATTTTCTTTTTGGCCCCATGATTGGGGGATAGAGACAAATTTCAACTTAATTCATTGGTGTGTTTTTTTGTTTTTTTATTTAATCATATTTTTTCACACATACTGCACTTTATTGTTGCACTTTATTTATTCACTTATTATGCGGAGAGAGCCCGGGGATGTTTCGCAGTTAACACTCTTCTGGGTGTAAATTCGCGTCAGCTTTTCCCTGGGGTTTCCCAGTGGTGGCTGTGTGACTGAGGGCTCTCCCGCTTAAGCATTTATTAATTTCTAACACAGTTGATTGAGTGTTCAGTTGGTCTTTGTCTCCTTCCCCTAGTCATTTTCCTCTCTTGGGGTTTGGGAGGTTTTTTCTAGTTTATAGAAACATAGAAACATGATGACAGATAAAGGCCAAATGGCCCATTCACAGCATCCACTATCTCCTCCTCTCCCTATTGGCTAAGGCTCTTAACATTTGCATCGCCTCTTCCTATAGGCTATGGCTCTTTACACCTCCATTGTGAGGTCATAGAGCTTTATGGTTATAGAAACATTGTAACATGATGGCAGATAAAGGCCAAATGGCCCATCTAGTCTGCCCATCCGCTGTAACCATTATCTCTTTCTCGCTCCGAGAGATCCCACGTGCCTATCCCAGATCCTTTTGAATTCAGATACAGTGTCTGTCTCTACCACCTCTTCCACGAGACTGTTCCATGCATCTATCACCCTTTTTGTAAAAAAAAAAAAAAAAAAGCATTTCCTTAGATTACTCCAGAGTCGATCACCTCTTATAGCAACAGAGAACATGGAAACATGAATGCAAATGCCTAAATATTAGCAGGTTGGAAGTTGGTTTGGTCGGCCCACTCCAGGTGCCTAATTGTCTTACTTCTCCTTTTAATCAGACAAAGGAACATAACTGATCTTCTAATGTCGCCATTATCTTAAACTAGATATTTTAACTGAACATCCCATCTGTGTAAAATAAGAAAAAAAAAAAATCCATATCATTGAAAATTTGTCTTTTATTTCTCTCTCTCCTTTACTGGAGAATGTGATCAGGCATCTGTGACACATTAAAGTTCGAGTGTCAAATTATAAGCAATGCCCCCAGTGTTTTCCCTATAAAACATTATACGCTTTACACAAATCCTCTCTTTATTATAATGCAGATAAAGACAACATCTGTTGGATTAAGGCTGAAAAATTACTAGTAAACTTAAAGCTTAAGTTTTATAGGTATGCCATAATAAATGACACTTCTAGCTTTATTTGCCTTTGGAAAGGCAAAGATTAAAACAAAACCGAGAGGGACACGGAAGATGTGTACTCCAGTAAAAATAGAATTAATTCGCCCTCATAGTACGAGGGGGGGGGGCTGAAAAGTTTCCAGCACAACCGAGAAGAGAATGACGTGGACACGGTTCGATCCATGATCTGAAACAATGTCAAAACACAGAATTTCATTTCTGCAAAGAGCTACAGTGGCAAAATAGTGTTCAGAATTCAGGAAGTTGGTTGGTTTGGCTGAGAACTTTTCAGCACCCCTCATATGTCATAAAAGTGAGCCAAGTAGAGGACCTTCAAGCCATTGTGACATCACAGATGAGGTTGGATCTTATTGGTGGATTGAGGCATTGTGACATCACAGTCTCAGCTCTGGTTATCAGAGGCTGAAAGTCTTCAACACACTCTGAGAGGGTGCTGAAAAGTTCTCAGCCCAACCCAGAAGAGAATGACGTGGATATGGTTCAATCAATGACCGGAAACAATGTCAAAACAGAGAATTTTGCGTCTGCAAATTGGCGCTTAGTGAAATAAGATACAGTGGGAAAATAACGCTCAGAATTTAGGAAATTGGTTGGTTGTCCTGAGAACTTTCCAGCGCCCCCCTCGTTTACATTTTCCTCTGTATTGTGGTTTAGTTAAGGGGGGGGGGGGTAATTTCAAAGTTTGCTTAATTAATTTCCTTTAAAATGTTGTGGTATTCCTTTCTCTTTTCTGTAGCACGTCTTGTTTATACTTGTGTGATTATATTAAAAATTCAATAAAGATAAAGTTAAAAAAAAGTTACCCCATCCCCTTTTTACAAAGCTGCATTAGGCCTTTTTTTTTTTTATCACCGGCTGCAGCTATATTAGCTCCGACGCTCATAGGAATTCTGTGAGCGTCGGAGCTAATACCGCCACGGCCAGCAATAAAAAGCCTAACATGGCTTCGTAAAGGAGGGGGTGGGTGGGTTAACTACTATTATATTGCGTATGCGTGCAGTTATGCATATTAGTCGCGAAAGCGCACCCAAGTTGATAGGATTTGGGGATAAAGCCCATTCAGCATTTTATTATTATTATTTTATATGATTTTTATCTGATGTAAATCGCATGGAAATGAGATTTTGCGATCTAATCAAAGAATTTATTAAACTCGAAACTTGAAACTTAAAGATTAGACTTTACACCTTCCACGCGTTAGGTTGGGATTCACAGTAGAGAATGACAAGGTGACAAAATTCATCACCGTTCCCGTCCCCGCGGATAACCGCGGGAAACCATCTTCATGTCATTCTTTAAGGAGAGAGAGAAGAATCAGAGTATGAATGGCCACAACCACTGACCCGCAAGCTTTGCTTTGAAGAATTCTGATGTAGAAGGACTGAGGTTGAAACAGACACTACAGAATGACAGTCTCTGGTATCCAGAGCAGATATTGTGATGTCATAATGCCTCATTCCACCAGTGCCTAAGAGCCAATTACATCAGTGATGTCACAATGGCTTCATTATCCTTGGCTCACATAAGAATCAGAGTATGAATGGCCACAACCACTGACCCGCAAGCTTTGCTTTGAAGAATGCTGGTGTAGAAGGACCGAGGTTGAAATAGACACTAGAAAATGACATGGGATTATTTCCCGCGGTTATCCGCGGAGACGGGAACGGTGATGAATTTTGTCACCGTGTCATTCTGACATTGCAATACTTTAAGCTTTATATAAAACATCTTCGCTGGCATTGCAAGCCTCTTGAATTTCATTTAAGGCAGCAGCGCACGGCCAGAGCAGAGTGGGTCTTGTTATCACACTACACTGTTAAACGTCCTAAGCAATCTTGTTTTAAGTAAAACAAGTCTTTAGAAACAGAGGTGACCCCCAGAAGTGATAAGTGAAGAGGTTCACCTGAAAGTCTGTTATCAGCTATTTGTGCCTGGCTTCATTTCAGATTTCTCATTTCGATGTGACGGCAGGCTGAAAATTGGATAGATACTGCCCTCACCTCAGACGAGACTTTCGCTTTTTTGTTTTCAAGGGCGACCGGAGTGCGTTACCCCCTCTAAGGTTGCAGAAAATCAGGTGAAAGAGGAAAACATTTTGGAGGTGGGGAGATCAGTTGTTCTTCTTCCTTACATGCCTGAATTTAAGAACCTACGCTAGGGTGATAATCTACAATGTGAATCATTACGGGATTCTTACAGTACAAATGTATTTATGTATTCTTTGAAGCATTTCCCGTATCTCACCATTAATATTTTACAAGCATTGAAATCTATTCCAGTTAGGTTTCCGCATTGTTTTGTATACTCTAAGCAGGGGGGGGGCAAGACGGAAAAGCGAAACCTTGTTTGTTTCATCCTCTCTTGCGAATGAAATTTTGTTCAAACCCCTTCCCTGTGTTTTTCTCAGTGTAACCTACAATTTTGTGGTATGGCTGGAGGTTTTGTATACAATAAAACACCTTCTTTATAGATCCAATAAAGAGTGAATCTGACATTTCTGACTTTTACTAAGGTGCAATAAACCCCAAAGTAGGCTTTAGTGTGTCTAAAAAGGATTACCACAGGACACACTAAAGGTTATTACAGTAAGGCCCTCTTTTACAAAGGTGTGGTGAGCATTGTAGAGCACTTTTAGCACAGTAAATGAACGCCTGCGCCAATCGCTAAAGCATCCATAGGATAACATGCTCACGTTAGCGTTTAGCGCGCGCTAAAAAGCATAGCGCACCTTTGTAAAAGAAGGGGGCAAGTGGCGTAGTAAGGGGGGAGGCAGGCCACCCCAGGCGCTGTGTCCGTTG
This sequence comes from Geotrypetes seraphini, assembly GCF_902459505.1. Taxonomy (NCBI): domain Eukaryota; kingdom Metazoa; phylum Chordata; class Amphibia; order Gymnophiona; family Dermophiidae; genus Geotrypetes; species Geotrypetes seraphini. The sequence continues at coordinate 173,031,468 of NC_047091.1, read as the reverse complement.
GGGCGCATACACCTTTCTCCCCCACCCACCCCACCATTGTCACACCATGCTAGTGCGAGCAACTTCTACTTGTTGCTCGCACCAGCCCGGTTCCCCTCTGAATCACTTCCGGGTCACGGGGCCAGGAAGTGACATCAGAGGGAAATCCAATGCTAGCATGGGAAGCATACTGGAGAAACCACGCACGCTGGCAAAGATTTAGAGGTACGGGGGGGGGGGGCGAGGGAGAACGCGAGTGTGGAGTGGGAGTCGGGAAGGAGTAGGGGGAGTGGAAGGAAAGGGAGTGCGGGGGAGGGGGGCATCCCCCCCCCCTGGTGCCTCCTACTTTTATTACGCCACTGATTGCATTAATTTTCCTGATTGTGTGCATTAAGCATTCTTTTTTCTTGTAAGGGGCGTGTAATGGCCAGAAAATGGACATGGATGTGTTGACCAGCTGGACATCACTAGAAATGGGCTTAGTATATGGGAAAGCCTCATGTTGGGACATAGCCTATTTCATGGCACACCTTCGTATAAAGGCCACTAAAATTTGTACCTGAGGCAGTGGAATATTAAGGCTTGGATTCACTATACAGCACCAGTGTTGGTGGCCATCTAAAAAAACGGCTGTCGATCGCGTGTCGGTCATGCGACAGAGCCGTATAAAGAATAGCACCTCCAGGAAAGAAAGGCGCCGGAAATCTAGGCCAGGGTTTTCCAGGCCTACATTTCTAGGGCCTATCTTTGTCATGAATTGCACCTACATAGCCGCTTTTTAGAACGCCTAATGTCATTTCTGGCATTAGCCACGCCCACAGTGGCGTTAGGCGGCCTAAAGAGCCTACTGAGGCACGGTTCCGTCACCAGTTTTTTTAAGCACCGGTAGGCGCCTTGAAACTCAGTTAAAAACATCATTCAAATGGCTTTTTTTAAAAAAAAAAACGAACTCGGGGGCCTAAATAATCAACGCCAATGATAGAATCCGGGCCTATTTGACTTGCCCAAGAAGAAAAGCAGCTGCAGTGGGATTTGAATTGTGCTTCTCTAGTGGACAGCCTACGGGGTCTGTTCACTAGCCGCTAGGCTACTCCTCCACTCCTAATGTTGGCCATTATTACTATTAACAAATAATGATTAATGATTGTAAATAACCGCTATCGTGGTTTAGTACAAGGGGTAATTCCTTTTCCTCACTAGGCCACAATATTAATAGCACCTAACTTTGGGCCTCTTTTACAGCGCCGTTTAGCGTAGGCCGCTGCAGTAACCTCCCCGAAGCCCATAAGGATTTAAAGGGGCCATTGCCACGTGGCTACCACTAGTCCAGCTTTGTAAAAGGGGGAAGGGGTTATGGTTTAATGGGCGCTAATTAGCTTAAACCACCAATAATGACTCGTAAGTGCCGGCAATTGGTTCTGATTTGTAGTTGATTGCATATTTAATTGATAAATATGTTTGATAATTATGATAAATATGTTTGATATTTGGTAAATTGATAAATAATAATGAATAATATGCACTATTCTGTCCTCCCACCATCTTCTCCAACGCAGTAGTACGGATGTATCACTGTTAACCCTTTCAGGACCAAGGGACATATTTGTCCCATAACTTTAAAATCCTATACATTTTGATTGGGATAGTCTACAGTTCTAAATTTGATATGTACGGATTCCATATGATACTGCCTTTATGTAAACAAACTGGTTCCGACATTCATTCATTAGCGTCGTTGCCAGATTGACGAGAAGATTCACTTGCCACACTGTCCATAAGCCAGAAGTGTGATTTTTTTAAAATAAAAATAATGATATTTCACAAAAAAAAGCAATTTTTTGGCATCTGCAAGCCCATAAAAATGTCGTCAAAACCACAAAAATTGGCCTACGATCCTTATGGTCCTGAAAGGGTTAATGTGCTTTCAATTAAAACTATTAGGGTGTTTTAGTAAATATAATCTCTGGAGCTCTGTGAAAGGCAAAGTCCTGCACTCAGCCTTCAATTTTCCATTAGAACCCTCGATGTAACCCCCCCCCAGCTGTTTGCTACCTGAGTGCTGCCCATTCCGATGTCCACCATTCCTTAAAAATTCATTTTAATAACCAATTAGTGGGTTTAAGATTGGCATTCCCTGCTAGCATGTTCCTGTTTGTGTCTTTCAGAAAGAAGAAGAATAATAAGTGCAACGGTGACTCACTTTGCGGGTCAGAAGTAGTGTGTGATTTGCACAGTGGGTTCTCGAATCTTCCTACACTGACGAGCAATTATTTGCATTAGAAGCGATGACAACTGAGTCAACAGAGAGGATTGAAATCAGCGGAAATGCCGCTGTGGAATGACCAGTACATGAAAGTCTCCCCGAGGTAGGTTTTCAGTGCAGCTGCTGCTTGCAAAGTACACCTTGTCCTGTGTCACCCACGCAACATGAGCTGTTGTCCAAACACAACGTACCAGAATATATTGGGGCTTGCTTTCTAAATTGCATTTGCTGTTAATTTGGCCGTTACCATATGCTACTGGTCAACATGGGTACCACGCTAACATACAGTAAATGTGTCTCTTCAGAAGCATCTACTAATTCCTTAAGCAAGAGTTAATTTATAAACTCTTTGTTGCTGTAAAACATTTTAGAAAAATTACCCCGGCTGGGATGAGGTTAAAAGTATGTGCATTGCCAAGAAGATACATAGGGCTCCTTTTACTAAGGTGCGCTAGCGTCTTTAGCGCATGCACGAAATTAGCGCGCGCCTACTTAAAAGGAGGTGGTAGCAGCTAGCGCAAGCGGTATTTTAGTGCACGTTCAGCGCGCACCAAAACCGCTAGCGCGCCTTTGTAAAAGCAGCCCATAATTTTACAGAACTGCCATGCTCTGGGACGGAATTTTTGCAAAGCATGAGTAGAGTTGTGATTTATGTATAAGATTTATAAAATACACTTGTTTAATGCCTCTTGCGCACAATGCTGCAACCTCACCTGGAGTACTGCGTTCAATTCTGCTGGCCTTATCTAAAAAAAGATACAGCGGAACTAGAAAAGGTTCACAGAAGAGCGGCCAAGATGGTAAAGGGAATGGAACTCCTCTCGTATGAGGAAAGACTAAAACGGTTAGGGCAGGGGTGTCCAATGTCGGTCCTCGAGGGCCGCAGTCCAGTCGGATTTTCAGGATTTCCCCAATGAATATACATGAGGTCTATTTGCATGCACTGCTTTCATTGTATGCTAATAGATCTCATGCATATTCATTGGGGAAATCCTGAAAACCCGACTGGATTGCGGCCCTCGAGGACCGACATTGGACACCCCTGGGTTAGGGGCTCTTTAGTTTGGAAAAGAGGCGGCTGAGGGGGAGATAGGATTGGAGTCTACAAAATCCTGAGTGATGTAGAAAGGGGACACGTGGATCGATTTTTTTTACTCCATCAAAAATTACAAAGACTAGGGGACACTCGATGAAGTTACAGGGAAATACTTATAAAACTGATAGGAGGAATTATTTTTTCACTCAGAGAATTGTTAAGCTCTAGTGGGCTAGATCAGGGGTAGGCAGTTCCGGTCCTCGAGAGCCGGAGCCAGGTCAGGTTTTCAGGATCTCCACAATGAATATGTATGAGATGGATTTGCATGCACTGCCTCCTTGAGATGTAAATCTATCTCATGCATATTTATTGTGGATATCCTGAAAACCTGACCTGGCTCCAGCTCTCGAGGAACAGAATTGCCTAATAAGGCTATTCTTATGTTCTTCTTCCATAAAGACCAAAGCAAAGAATTCTTTCAGTCTCTTCACTATGACCTTATCTTCCCTGAGTGCCCCTTTTGCTCCTTGAATGAATTCTTTGCTTCGGTCTTTATGGAAGACGAGCATAAGAATAGACACACTGTATCAGACCAACAGTCCATCTATAGCCCAGTATCCCGTCTTCACGGAGGCGTGAACCATTAATGGTTTTCAAGGGTGATGATCTGGAGGAAATGAAAAAAATCGCAATGAATCTGGAAGATGGACTAAGTCAAATCAGCAAGTTAAAAAGTGGAAAATCACCTGGACTGGTTGATATATATCCCAGAGTACTAAAAAACACACAAAATTGCTTATCTGCTGTTAGTGATCTGTAACCTGTTGCTAAAATTGTTTGTAGTACCTGCAGATTGGAGGGTGGCCAATTTTACGCCAATTTTTTTAAAAGGGTTCCAGAGGTGATCCAGGAAATTATAGACCGGTAAGCCTGACTTCAGTGCCGAGCAAAATAGTGGAAACAATTATAAAAAAATAAAATTGTGGAACATGTAGACAAACATGATTTAATGGGATAGAGTCAGCATGAGTTCAGCTGAGGGGAGACTTAAGAGCAATGTAAGGAAATTCTTCTTTACGGAGAGGGTGGTGGATGCCTGGAATGCGCTCCCGAGAGAGGTGGTGGAGAGGAAAACAGTGATGGAGTATGGGATGAACACAGAGGATCTAGAATCAGAAAAGAATAGTAAATATTGAAGAACTGGGTACTGTACTGTACTGGGTAGACTTGCACGGTCTGTGTCTGTATATGGCCATTTGGGGGAGGATGGGCTGGGGAGGGCTTCAATGGCTGGGAGGGTGTAGAATGGACTGGAGTGAGCTTCGACAGAGAAGTCAGTAGTTGGAACCTAAGAACAGTACCGGGCAGAGCTTTAGATCTTTGCCTAGAAATAGCTAAGGAGAAGAAGAAAATAAAAAAAAAACAACATATTTTAGATTCAATCAGGTTGGGCAGACTATATGGACCATTCAGGTCTTTATCTGCCGTCATCTACTATGTTACTATGAGAGAGATCTTGCCTCACCAATTTGCTTGACTTCTTTGAAGGTGTGGATAAACATGTGGATAAAGGTGAGTCGGTTGATATAGTGTATCTAGATTTTCAGAAAGTTTCTCATGAGAGACTCCTGAGGAAATTAAAGAGTCATGGGATAGGAGACAATTGGTTATAATAATAATAACTATAATAATAACTTTATTTTTCTATACCGCCATAGTCAGGCGACTTCTAGGCGGTTTACATTGTAAGAAGGCTGGACATTCAGCGAATAACAAAGGTCTTAGTACAGTACAATGCTAGTACAATACAATAAATCCACATATAATACAATACAGTGAGTCTAAATACAATACTATACAATAAGTTTAAATACAGTACCGAACAAAGAGTCTAAATGCCGTACAATAGTCTAAATGGTAAACTTACATATTAATTGGAGATCTTAGGGTAATGAGTGTCAGAAAGATTTAGAACATCCATGAGAGGGGTCTTAGTGGGGGAGGGGACCGTTTTAGTCAATGAATTTAGCGAATAGGGTGGTTTTGATCGATTTGCGGAATGCATTATAAGTCATATTTGGTTCGTTTATGTGGTTATCAGATAGAAAAGAGAGGGTAGGGTTAAATGGCCATTTTTCTCAATGGAGGATGGTAAATTGTGGAACGCTGCAGGGATATGTATTGGCACCTATGACATTTAACTTATATATAAATGATCTGGAAATTGGAACGAGTGAGGTGATTACATTTGCAGATTGCACTAAACTGTTCAGAGTTGTTAAGACACATACAGATTGTGAAAATCGCAGGCGGACTTAGGAAATCGAAAGACTGGGCGTCCAAATAGCATATGAAATTTAATGTGGACAAAGGCAAAGTGATGCACATTGGGAAGAATAACCGAAATCATAGTTACCAGATCTTAGGGACCACCTTGGGGCTTAGCACCCAAGAAAAAGATCTGGGTGTTATTGTAGACAATACGATGAAACCTTCTGCCCAATGTACGGTGGCAGCCAAAAATGCAAGCAAGATCTAGGATTTTAAAAGGGATAGTTAACAAAACAAAGAATGTTATAATGCCTTTGTGTCACTCCATGGTGCAACCTCCCCTTGAGTATTACATTCAGTGGAGGAGTGTGTGGCGCAGTGGTTGAAGCTACAGCCTCAGCACCCTGGGGTTGTGGGTTCAAATCCCGCGCTGCTCCTTGTGATCCTGGGCAAGTCACTTAATCCCCCACAGCCCCAGGTACGTTAGATAGATTGTGAGCCCACCGGGACAGATAGGGAAAATGCTTGAGTACCTGATTGTAAAACCGCTTAGATAACCTTGATAGGTGGTATATAAAATCTTAATAAAACTTGAACTTGAAACTTGAAGAAAGATACAGTGGAACTAGAAAAGGTTCAAAGTAGAGCGACCAAGCGGATAAAGGGGGTGGAACTCCTCTCGTATGAAGAAAAACTAAAGAGGTTAGGGCTCTTCAGCTTGGAAAAGAGACGGCTGAGGAGAGATAGGATTGAAGTCTACAAAATCCTGAGTGGAATAGAACGGGTACAAGCGGATCGATTTTTTTTTTTTTTTTTTACTCCGTGAAAAAATTCAAAGACTAGGTGACACTCGAAGTTGCAGGGAAATACTTTTAAACCAATAGGAGGATATATTTTTTCACTCGGAGAATATTCATGCTCTGAAATGCATTGCCTGAGGTTGTGGTAAGAGTGGTTAGCGTAGTGGTTTTAAGAAAGGTTTGGACAAGTTCTTGGAGGAAAAGTCTACAGGCAATTATTGAGGTAGACATGGGAGAAACCACTGCTTACTCTGGATCGGTAGCATGGAATGTTGCCAGGTACTAGTGACCGGGAGGACGGGCTCCTGGGCTAGATTGACAATTGGTTTGACCCAGTAAGGCTATTCATATGTTCTTATGTACATTCCATAGTGTTAAACCTGAAAGGGGATTTTATCATGGTTGGGTCAGATAATTTTTAGTGTGGATAGATTTAATGCTGCTGCTGTTTGCTGTCAGACATTTCAGCCGGGGGCTAGTGGTGGGTGCTGCAGTGTCTCTTGCAGACAGTGATATGATACATAGTTGTGAGTTCCTGTACTCTTAGTTTGTGCTCTGTAACGTTGGAGTCACATAGGAGAGATTATGACTCCTGATGCAGGCTGTGATTGCCAAAACACAGCTCCATGTCGAGTCTCTCTATGGTGGATTTTAAGAGATTTTTTTTTCTAGTGACTATCTAATAAAACTGTTAACTGACTTAATTCCCCATTAGAGAATGACACGGTGACAAAATTCATCACCGTTCCCCGTCCCCGCGGATAACCGTGGGAAACCATCTTCATGTCATTCTTTAAGGAGAGAGGGAAGAATCAGAGTATGAATGGCCACAACCACTGACCCGCAAGCCTTGCTTTGAAGAATGCTGGTGTAGAAGGACCGAGGTTGAAACAGACACTACGGAATGACAGTCTCTGGTATCCAGAGCAATTATTGTGATGTCATAATGCCTCATTCCACCAGTGCCTAAGAGCCAATCACATCAGTGATGTCACAATGGCTTCATTATCCTTGGCTCACATAAGAATCAGAGTATGAATGGCCACAACCACTGACCCGCAAGCCTTGCTTTGAAGAATGCTGGTGTAGAAGGACCGAGGTTGAAACAGACACTACGGAATGACAGTCTCTGGTATCCAGAGCAGATATTGTGATGTCATAATGCCTCATTCCACCAGTGCCTAAGAACCAATCACATCAGTGATGTCACAATGGCTTCATTATCCTTGGCTCACATAAGCACAGCCACTGACCTGCAAGCTTTGCTTTGAAGAACGCTGGTGTAGAAGAACTGAGGTTGAGATAGACATTAAAAAATGACATGGGATTATTTCCCGCGGTTATCCGCGGGGACGAGGACGGTGATGAATTTTGTCACCGTGTCATTCTCTAATTCAGCGGTATATCAAATTTGAATAAACATAAACGTCTACAAAGTCCTGAGTGGAGTAGAACAGGTAAAAGTGAATTGATTTTTTACTCTTTCAAAAAGTGCAAAGACTAGGGGCACTCAATTAATATTACATAGAAATATTTTTTAAAACAAATGGGAGGAAATATTTTTTTCACTCAATAAAAGGTTAAGCTCTGGAACTTGTTGTCAGAGGATGTGGTAAGAGCAGTTAGCATGTCTGGGTTTAAAAAAAAAAAAAAGGTTGGGACAAGTTCCTGGAAGAAAAGTCCACAGTCTGCTGAGACAAACATGGGGGAAGCCACTGCTTGCCCTGCAACGGGTAGCATGGAATGTTGCTACTCGTTAAAATTCTAGAACCTTGTTACTTTTGGTATTCCGGAATGTTGCTACTATTTGGGTTTATGACAGATACTTGTGAAATGGATTGGCCACATAGAAACATAGAAGATGACGGCAGAAAAGGGCTACAGTCCATCAAGTCTGCCCACTCTGCTTACCCACCCCCCTGTCTATGCCCTAATGACCCAATTTCCTTATCTTGACCCTCATAGGGATCCCACATGGGTATCCCACTGTGGAGACGGGATGCTGGGATGGATGGACCATTAGTCTTATGTTCTAATTGGCACTAATTAGGACTTACGCATGTAACTGTTCAACCCTCTCCCCCCCCCATTTTATAAAAAGGGTGCCTAATTTCTATAGTGCATCTCCTTAGGGTGTATGACTCAAGGGCAAACCCATCACTTAGGGCTCCTTTTACGAAGATGCGCTAGTGTTTTTAGCGCATGCAAAAGACTAGCGCACGCCTGCTTAAAAGGAGACCGTAGCAACTAGCGCGCGCTAAAACCGCTAGGGCATCTTTGTAAAAGGAGCCCTTAGGTGTGGTTTGATGAAATGCTTGCATTTATACACCTGAATGCCAGGAGGCTGCAAGCATTTGCACCACCTTTAACTGGCAGAAGATTTAGGCACGAGAATGTGGGATTTATTTATCAGAATTTATTTACCGCCTTTTTGAATGAATGCACTCAAAGCGGTGAACAGCAAGAATCAGTCAAACGAAAGCAATGGACAATTACAGCAGTAAAAGCATTCACATAAGTAGGGCACAGTACGATGCAATTGTCTATACTGCTCTCCCAAGGCAACTCATTTATTCAGGTACTCAAAGTATTTTTCCCTTTCTGTCCTGGTGGGCTCACAATCTATCTAATGTACCTGGGCCAATGGGGGGATTAAGTGACTTGCCCAGGGTCACAAGGAACAGCGCGGGTTTGACCCACAACCTCAGGGCGCTGAGGCTTTAGCTTTAACCACTGTTAGTCAACAGGAAATGCAATCGGTTTAGAAGTGAAGATTCAGGAAGTTGTTGAACTGGATGTTCCATCCAGCATGGGGGGTTCTCTGAAGAAGCCAGTCGGCGAAACGCGTTACGACCCACCTGTACCTGCTGTAGCAAGTTGGCTTCCTAAGCACTCACAGTTAAGTTTTGCCTACTTTGAGGATCCTAGTTTTCACTTAAGTATTGGACATTTTAAATGGACATTTAATAGAAAAAAAGAAGAAAAATAGTACAAAAAGACATTCACCAAAATTTAAATAGCTTTCTACCGTTTGAGGATGGTGCAATGAAAGTCCTTACAGGGGTTGATGTCCCGGTTTGGTCACTTTCTTACCATATATTGGTTCTGAGCACCTTCGAGGTTTAAAGGCATTTTCATTTTGTTTTTTGTTTCCTTTTTCGTTTTTTGTCAGCTTTAACCACTGTGCCACACTCACCCCATTCTCTTCTTGCTTGGGCCGACAACTTTTCAGTGGCTCCTTGTATTGTGATGTCATAACGCCTCATTCCACCAATGCCTAAGAGCCAGCCTCATCGGTGATGTCACAATGGCTTGGTTAAGAACATAAGAACATAAGAAATGCCTCTGCTGGGTCAGACCCGAGGTCCAACGTGCCCGGCAGTCCGCTCACGCGGCGGCCCAACAGGTCCAGGACCTGTGCAGTAATCTTCTATCTATACCCCTCTATCCCCATTTCCAGTAGGAATTTGTCCAATCCTTTCTTGAACCCCAGTACCGTACTCTGCCTTATAACGTCCTCTGGAAGCGCATTCCAGGTGTCCACCACACGTTGGGTAAAGAAGAACTTCCTAGCATTTGTTTTGAATCTGTCCCCTTTCAACTTTTCCGAATGCCCTCTTGTTTTTTTATTTTCTGAAAGTTTGAAGAATCTGTCCCTCTCTACTCTCTCTATGCCCTTCATGATCTTGTATGTCTCTGTCATATCCCCTCTGAGTCTCCTCTTCTCCAGGGAAAAGAGCCCCAGTTTCTCCAATCTTTCTCTATCTATCTCTCTCTATTTCTCTCCCTTTCTCTCTCTCTTTCTTTCTCTCTCTCTCTCTATTTCTCTCTGTCTCCCTTTCTCTCTCTCTTTCTTTCCCTCTCTACTCTCTCTATGCCCTTCATGATCTTGTAAGTCTCTGTCATATCCCCTCTGAGTCTCCTCTTCTCCAGGGAAAAGAGACCCAGCTTCTCCAATCTTTCTCTATCTATCTCTCTCTATTTCTGTCTCTCTCCCTTTCTCTCTCTTTCTTTCTCTCTCTCTCTCTCTATTTCTCTCTGTCTCCCTTTCTCTCTCTTTTTCTGTCCCTCTCTACTCTCTCTATGCCCCTCATGATCTTGTAAGTCTCTGTCATATCCCCTCTGAGTCTCCTCTTCTCCAGGGAAAAGAGACCCAGCTTCTCCAATCTTTCTCTATCTATCTCTCTCTATTTCTGTCTCTCTCCCTTTCTCTCTCTCTTTCTTTCTTTCTCTCTCTCTCTCTCTCTTTGTCTCCCTTTCTCTCTCTTTCTGTCCCTCTCCACTCTCTCTATGCCCTTCATGATCTTGTAAGTCTCTATCATATCCCCTCTAAGTCTCCTCTTCTCCAGGGAAAAGAGACCCAGCTTCTCCAATCTTTCTCTATCTATCTCTCTCTATTTCTGTCTCTCTCCCTTTCTCTCTCTCTTTCTTTCTTTCTCTCTCTCTCTCTCTCTTTGTCTCCCTTTCTCTCTCTTTCTGTCCCTCTCCACTCTCTCTATGCCCTTCATGATCTTGTAAGTCTCTATCATATCCCCTCTAAGTCTCCTCTTCTCCAGGGAAAAGAGACCCAGCTTCTCCAATCTCTCAGAATATGACAGGTTTTCCATACCTATTATCAGACGTGTTGCTCTCCTTTGAACTCTCTCGACTAACGCCATATCCTTCTTAAGATACGGCGACCAATATTGGACGCAGTACTCCAAATGCGGGCGCACCATCGCCCGATACAACGGCAGGATAACTTCTTTCGTTCTGGCTGTAATACCCTTTTTGATTATACCAAGCATTCTATTCGCTCTCTTAGCGGCCGCTGCACACTGTGCCGACGGCTTCATTGTCATGTCCACCATTACCCTATACTTTTGCCCATTTACTAGATGCATTTGCCTCATTGAAATAAAAAGTATGGAATTATTTGTAAGTTTTGTGGTTTCACATCATATTTCTTTATTTATTCAATTTTCTATATTCTTCTCCTAGGGGAGCTCAGAACTGTTTACATGAATTTAGTCAGGTACTCAAGCATTTTCCCCTGTCTGTCCTGGTGGGCTCACAATCTATCTAATGTACCTGGGCCAATGGGGGGATTAAGTGACTTGCCTAGGGTCACAAGGAACAGCGCAGGTTGGATCCCACAACCTCAGGGTGCTGAGCCGGAGCTCTAACCACTGTGCCATAATATGCAATAAAACATTTCATTCTTAGCACTATTTACTAAATCTGCCTGTATATGTTTTGCAAAATATATCTTAGTAAGTAGAAGGAAAATAGCCACACTAATGAATTTAATTTAAATAATGCTTTTTGGCCAACGAATATAAGGTTCTAATGTTAAGTTGGGAAAATGCTTGACGTACCTGTATGTAAACCGCTTTGAGTGGGTTTGTAAAACTACAAAAAAAAGGTGGCGTACAAGTCCCAATCCCTTTCCCTAATTGTAGGTCTGTCTGGAAGGGATTCCGTCTCTCCTATTTGGTTTGGCTGTAATATAAAGAGTGTCGGAGCCCGAGTCTGTTCTTTCTCTCAGTGACTGGCAATTGCCACAAACTGACACCTTTTAATGTCGGGCACCAGGCATGATAGTTCAAGAAGGTATTTTATTTTGACAGGGTGCTGAGTTCAGGAAATATCTCTGGTAGGGAGAGACACTTGGTTGCTCTCTTTTAACATCACATATATAGGTCAGTAGAGTTCAGCCAGCACCCAGGAAATCCTGGGAGCTTTATAAAAGCATTATTTTTACACTTAAGGTATTGGGGGCAGTGCCCTGGTCTTCTGTGATTCTGCGGCTGTGACAAGGGCCATAAAATGCAAACGTGCTGTGAAATTAGCTAATGTCCGGTGAGCGAAATGACCAGGGGATAAGTCTGGGGAATGGCAAAGTCTCAAGCCTGTGCGAGCACTTGTTGCCAATTCCCTGCCCCTTCCTCCTCAATAAGCCAGTAATGGGACTGGCTAAAAAAGCCTCAGGTGACCCCTCCGTCCTTAATTAACTTTCAGACCACTGGTCCCCCCCTCCTATTTGTATATACATGGTTTTATATGGTTTGCTCCATTTTAGGATATTTATATTTTGAATACTTATTGATTGTGTATTCTTTTTTTTTTTTTTAATTCTTTGTTGATTTTCTAAACTTCAAAAGCGCAATACACAAATATATATCATCATATAATAAGTTAATAAAAGCACATTCAACTTACAAATATGCATAACCAACCATTTTCTCCGCCCCTCCCCCCCAATGATTATTCAATAAAACACCGAAACCTAGACTATCCCAATAACTTTACCCTATTCAGATTAAAAATATCCTCCCACCCTCCTCCCACCCCAGGTGGACATACTCAAAAGTCAAATTAGGACAGAACTAGCCCCTCCCCCCCTATCCACCCTTTCCTGGATGTATACGAAAATAAACCAAAACTGACTCATAATCAGAGACCTACTATAGTGAGGTAATAAATGATGTCAACGGCCCCCAAACCAGCTTAAATAAATTACTGGGCCCCAAACTATCGGCATTCATTTTTTTCATATCTATAGCTGGAGCACAAATTTTATTAGTCATTTTTATTACTCCTTTCTAATACATTTTTTTTTAAATTGTGTCATGATTTATATTTATGCTGATTTCCTAGACTCTTGAGGCATGAAATATGATCTGTGTGAAGTCTTTTCTACGCACATCCAACGAACTGCTAAGACCTGTCGCTTCTATCTCTACATCACCAAAATTCTCCCCTTTCTCTCTCTGCGTACACTACCCGGACCCTTGTCCACTCTCTCATACCCTCGCACTTAGCTTACTGCAATCTATTTCTAACTGGTCTCCCGCAGTGCCGCCTCTCTCCCTTCCCCCCCTGCAATCTGTGCATAACTCTGCTGCGCGACTCATCTTCTACCAACCTCGCTCATGTTGCCCCTCTCCTTAAATCTCTTCACTGGCTCCCTATCCGCCTTCGCATACAGTTCAAGATCTTATTGCTGACCTATAAGTGTGTTCATTCTGCTGCCCCTCAATCTCTCTCCTTGTATACCTTCCAGAGATTTCCGTTCCTCTGATAAGCCGCTCTTAGTGTTACCCTTCTCCTCCACTGCCAATTCCAGACTTTGTTCCTTTCATCTAGCTGCCCCCTATGCCTGGAATAAATTACTCGAGTTTGTCCACCAAGCCCCTTCCCTTGTTTAAAAGCAGATGGAAAACCCAAATTTTTTGATATAGCCTTCAATCCATAACCCTGCTCCCCACTCACTGCCCACCAACCCAGCCAGCAGATTAACTGTTCCCCTTAACTGTATTCATGGCATCTTGTTTGTCTGTCTTGCCTGTTTAGATTGTACGCTCTTTGAGCAGGGTCTGCCTTCTTTGTGACTCTGTACAGTGCTGGGTACGTCTGGTAGCGCTATAGAAATAATTCATAGTAGTAGTGTGAAGAGTTTCAGTCTTTGGGAAGCAGAGCTGAGATTGTGATGTCATAATGCCTCATTCCACCAATAAAAGCTAACCTCAGCAGTGATGTCACAATGGCTTGATTGTCCTGTACTCCCCTCTGAAAATTATCATGCAAAGACTTATCCATTCTCAAAATTTACTTTCATTATATCTTTCAAGGATATCTCTTTACTTTCTAGTAATAGGTCCTCAAAGAAGCAGATTCTTAAGGTGATCCAGTGCGGTAATGCTCATTTGCGCATGACTTTCGAATCTGTAGTCCAGGCTTTGGTTTCGTCCTGTTTTCGATTACTGTAATATGCTGTATCTTGGTTTGACTAAGATGAAGTGCAAATCTTTGCAGCTATTCATGAACTCTGCAGCAAGATTGATAACAGGTATTCCAAAGACAGATCTTATCGCTCCGATTTTGAAATCTTCGCATTGGCTTCCAGTCCAACAGAGAATTCACTACAAAGTGATTTCGACTGTTCATCAAGTATCTCACTCTTCTGCACTGGTATGTTTCCTAAATCTTTGGAAAATCTACCAACCACCTCGTAAATTGAAATCTGAGGGTGGGATGCGGCTGATTAATGTCAAGGGAAATACTATTACTACTACTTAATTACTTATATAGCACTGAAAGGCGTAAGCAGCTTACAATCTAACTTGGACAGACAGACATGACATATAGGGTTGGGGATGCAGAACCCAAGGTGAGAGGAGCTAGGAGTCGAAAGCACTCTCAAAGAGTTGGGCTGACATTTATAGATGGTCCCTGATCAGAAGAGCTTACAATCTAACTTGGAGAGACAGACACGACATATAGGATTGGGGATGCAAAACCCAAGGTGAGAGGAGCTAGGAGTCGAAAGCACTCTCAAAGAGGTGGGCTGACATTTATAGATGGTCCCTGATCAGAAGAGCTTACAATCTAACTTGGACAGACAGACCCAACATATAGGGTTTGGGGATGCAGAACCCAAGGTGAGAGGAGCTAGGAGTCGAAAGCACTCTCGAAAAGGTGGGCTTTTAAACAGGCCTTGAACACTGCCAGAGACGGAGCCCGCTGTAGGGATTTGGCCAGCTTGTTCCAAGCATATGGCGCAGCAAAGCAGAAGGGACGGAGTCTGGAGCTGGCAGCCGAAGAGAAGGGCACAGATAGGAGGGACTTACCAACCCTTTATGTAAAAATGAAGCCATTCCATGCTTTCTTTAGTTGGTGTAAAACTTTGGAACTCACTTCCTGGAGTTTTGCTATTGGGTGAAAATGGTAAGTGGTTTAAGAAACAGCTAAAAACACAACTATTTGTGGTTCATAGTCTTTCATGCCAGCGCGCCGACATTGCAGCGCAGACAATTTGGTGCAAGACACCAGCGCGCCGGCGAAAAACTTACTTTTAAAGAGCTCCGATGTGGGGTGTGAGTGGGGAACCCCCCCCCCAGTTTACTTCATAGTCTTTGCGCTGCTGTTGGGGGGGGGAGGTTGGGGGATTGGAATGCTCCATTATAGATTAAACGTAACTTTTTCCCGATTTTTTTCAGAAAAAGTTAAGTTTCCTCTATAATGTGGGGGATGGCACTCCCCCACATCCCCACCCCCCAACGCTGAAGATTATGTAAGTGCTTTGTGTCCACCGCCTAGTTTTTAAGTGGTTTATAAATTTTTTAAATAAATATTTCTAATCATTCCTATTTTGAGATACTCAAAATCTGTACAGTTTTGTGCTGCTTCTTTTAATTAACTGTTACGTGCGTGTAAAAAATAGTGATACCACATGATGGAACACTATCAATATTGATTTATGGCTCAGAATTAAGTTTTCCCCCCTCCCTTTCCCGCTCTCGTTTGACACCTGCTATTTCCATTGCAGCCAATATGTCTTCGCTTTTCATTTGCTCCTGAAAATTAATCAGAGTTGCTTGAAACTGAGATAGCCTTATCCCGCTTGTGCTTTGCATTCAGCTCTGACGACTCTGAACTATTTCTCTCTGCTTGTTGTGATTTTTCTCTGTGTTCTGCTTCTTAGAATTCGTAATAATGGGCTCAAAACGCAGCTTCTCCAGTGTAATGAAGTCCTTCGTCCCATGAACGGCTGAAGGGACAGAATGGAAGGATTCTTCCATTTAATAACAAGAGTGTGCACTACAGTTCATAGCCAAGTTCTCAAACATACAACAGTCACTGCAAAATGCCACGATTGTTAAGATCAGAAAATTGGTGTTTATTAGATGATCCATCGCCTTGCTATGTTTGGTCGGCAGAAACTTGTACAGCGATGTTCTTGGTCGCTGCACCCCGTTTGTGGAAATCTCGGCCCACCCAGTTGAAGCTTTTGACAAATGTGCTCGCTTTTCCTAAACAGGTTCAGATATTTTTATTTAGGTAGACATTCTCTTTGGGTTTTTTTTTTTAATTTATTTGCTTGGGGTTTTTTTTTTTTTTGTTAATTTAGTTACCCCTCATATTAAAAAACTATAGTGCGGTTTTTAGCCCCGGCCGCAGTGGTAACAGTTCCGACGTCGGAGCTGTTACCTCTGCGGCCATCACTAAAAACTGCGCTACGGTGTTGTAAAAGGAGAGGGGGGTATGTGTTAATATATGATCTATTTATTGGGGGGGATTTATTAAACACCTTTATGAAAAGTTCACCCAAGGCAGTATACAGCAGGTACAGCTTAGCATATAAATGTACAATTTTGTTAACAACATACAGATAATAAAGGGGTCCTTTTTATTAAAGTGCGCTAAAAGATTTAGCGCATGCTAAAGATTGGTGTGCACTAAATGCTAACCACTAAATGCTAAATGCTCTGACGCTGCTCCGATGTTCATAGGAATTCTGGGGTCCTTTTATTAAGTTGTATTAACCGATTTAGCGCATGCTAAATGCTAAGGTGTCCATAGGATATAGTGGATGCCTTAGCATTTAGCGCGTGCTAAATCGGTTAGCGCACCTTGATAAAAGGACCCCTCTATGAGCATCAGAGCAGCGTTGGAGTATTTAGCGCTCTGGGCCAGAGTAGAAACCTCTACCATGTCTTAGTAAAATGCGGGATTAAAAGGTAAAGAGTCCCAAAGTTCTGAGCCCCATCCCATAACTGCCATTTTAAAAGTTATTTTCAATCGGCCTATAGTTCATGAAGGAACTATCAGCTTACACTTCCCCCTCCGTCTTCGCGGTTTCCGTATCTATGGATTCACTTATTCGCGATTTTAAACCACAAAATTCATTTTCATTTTTCGGTCTATTTTAAGTCCTGTAAGCCCCCCCCCCTTAAGCCTTACCTGCGGGTTTTCGGGGCAGGAGCGATCTTCCCACGCTCCTGCCCCGTGCAGATCGCTCACGGGAAATGGCTCGAGAGACTACGGGAGCTCAAGGCAGCCATTTCCTGTGAGCGATCTGCACGGGGCAGGAGCGTGGGAAGATCGCTCCTGCCTGAAAACCCGCTAGACCACAAGGTAAGGCATAAGGGGGGGGGGCTTTCAGGGCTTAAAATAGCCAGGGGAAGTGGGGGTTAGGGGCAGAACCGACCCGAATATTATTCATGGTTTTGAATATTCGCGGGCCGGCTCTGCCCCTAACCACTGCGAATACGGAGGGGGAAGTGTAATATCTTGATAAGACCTTAGAGGTCTATTTGTTTGATAAAACTGAACATAAGTTTCTAAATATGAGGGGCTCTTCCACAGAGAATTTTAAAAAATTAACATTAACAATTTAAGGCCCCCTTTTATCAAGCCGCGTTAGGGTTTTTTATCGCCGGCCGCTGCACTACAAGCTCCAACACTCATAGAATTCCCGTGAGTGTCAGTGCTTTAACTGTAGCGGCCGACGCTAAAAAAAACAACAACAGCCCTAACTTGGCTTGATAAAAGGAGGCCTAAATTAAATTCTTGCTTTACATCAGAGGTTCCCAACCCTGTCCTGGGGGACCCCCAGCCAGTCGGGTTTTCAGAATATCCCTAATGAATATGCATGAGAGAGATTTGCATACCTGTCACTTCCATTGTATGCAAATCTCTCTCATGCATATTCATTAGGGATATCCTGAAAACCTGACTGGCTGGGGGTCTCCCAGGACAGGGTTGGGAACCACTAGTTTACATGGTAACATAGTAGATGACGGCAGATAAAAACCCGAATGGTCCATCCAGTCTGCCTAAATGGTGACCAGTGTAAAGTCATGAAAAAAGAAATTACATAGTCAAACTATCATCTACCACTAATCAATTTTCTTACTACATTTTTGGATAGATTTTCTTATTTGTTTATCTGGAAGACCCAAGTATATAATATAATGTTGCAATCATCCATAATAGAAACCACCATTACATTACATTAGAGATTTCTATTCCGCCATTAACTTGCGGTTCAAGGCGGATTACAAAAGAGATGAAAAACGTTGGGTTACGTTGGAAGAACATTTGTCCTTTCTAGAGAGGTAAAGAGTAGGTTATGTAGTTTCTGTGTGGCGGGAAGAGGGAGGGGGGAAGGACGGTACATTTGAAGTTAGGGCTGTTTCAGGAATTTCTTGAAGAGTATAGTTTTTATTTCTTTTCTGAACGTCTTGTAGTCTGGTGTCGTTATCAGTAGATTGGAGATTTGGTTATCTAGTTTAGCTGCTTGAGTGGCCAGGAGGCCGTCGTATAGTTTTTTCCGTTTTACTTCTTTGATCGAGGGGTGTGTGTTTTTCTATGTCTGACTGAGGTGGTTTGAGGTGGTTAACCATAGCTTGGTTAATAAGCTGAAATAATTTCTTATTCAAAAAAACATTTCATATGACAAATCTTTAAAAAAAAAAAAGATTTAAGAGCCACAGGATTAATCTGTGATGACACAGTCAAACCTGAGTCTACAATGATCCTAAGTAATTTGATTTAACCTCTGATTGGAATCTCAGCTCCTGCTAATCTCAGTAACATGTGTGGTTTAGCGCAGGTGGGGTTACCCGGCACAGTATACAAGTGGGTGCTGAAAAGTTCAGCCCATGATCTGCGCATGTTTCACCCCTGGCCAGGCCCCGTTTTGAGATTTGCGCACTAGAAGTGACACACGCCACTTTATAGAACGTGCCTACAAAGCTGCCCGCGCAACTTCTTATTAGCACCAATTAGCATCAATTAATAAAAGCTAATTGCCAATTATTGGCCTGATTGGCTTGTTAAACAATTCAGTTGTGCGCATAAATCGGCTCCGCACACCAATTTGCGCGTGGAACTTAGGATATCATAGGCAGAATTTGGGCCGTAGTGCTTAGAGCACATCATCCTGGTGCCTAAAGTTTGGCCACCTTTTAAGAATTTACCCCGAGTATATCATAGAGCAGGGGTGCCCACACTTTTGGGGCTTGCGAGCTACTTTTAAAATGACCAAGTCAAAATGATCTACCAACAATAAAATTTTTAAAAAACACAAAGCACACTGTACGCAGAGAAAATGTTAATTATCATTCACATTCCGGGTTTTTTTTTTCAAAGAGGTCAAGGCAGAAGACTCTATGCACTGTCACCTCAGTAACAACCATACAAAAATAGACAAATATACCCCCTCTCTTTTTACTAAACCGTGATAGCGGTTTTTAGCACAGGGAGCTGCGCTGAATGCCCTGCACTGCTCTCGACGGTCATAGGCTCCCTGTGCTAAAAAACGCTACTGTGGTTTAGTAAAAGGGGGCCATAGTAGAAAATATAGACAGGAGATATAAATTCTCAAAACGGACACATTTTGAGCACTAAATTGAAAATAAAATCATTTTTCCTACCTTTGTTGTCTGGTGATTTCATGAGTCTCTGGTTGCACTTTCTTCTTCTGACTATGCATTAATTCTTTCTTCCCTTCTTTCAGCCTGTATGCTTCCTCTCCTCCAGACCTCAACCCCTCCCCCAACTTTTTCTTCCTCTCTCCCCGCCCTTTCTTTCTCCCTGCCTCCCTTTCTTTTTTTCTCTCTTCATGCCCCCTTTCTTTCTGTTTCCCTTCTTTCCTTCTGTCTCCCTGCCTGCCCCCTTTCTTTCTTTCTCCCGGCCCTCCCCCAAGCCACTGCCGCCGCCATTAGGGAACAGGCCCCAAAGCCGCCGCCGCTACCACCCCAAGCTCTCCCTGCTTCCCTGCGTCAGGCCGACCAGCATTCCTCTCCAACGTCAATTCTGCCGTCGGAGAGGAAGTTCCAGCCCAGCCAGGCAGCGATTGGCTGGCCCGAACTTCCTCTCCGACAGCAGAATTGACGTCTGGGAGAGGAAGGCTGATCGGCCTGGTAGATTGCCAAGGCAAAGTGAGTCTATCACGGAGCCCGGGATGGGCTCCGTGATCGACTCACTTTACCTTGGCGATCTACCGGTCAATCACGATCGACCTATTGGGCACCCCTGTCATAGAGGATGTGTATTGCTTGCTTTCCCGTTAAATACCCATGCCCCACTTTTTCCCCATTCTTTCCCACACTATGCAGTTAACCTGTGAATTAGCGCGCTAAAAGGTCCCTTTCACATAGGATGTTGAGATTGGAATTCAGACGACGAGTTAGAGAGATGCTCAGTTCTGATTCAAAGCTAGCATTATCTTTCTATGAATAACACAGCTTGGAAGGTCGAACACAAGCTGAAACATTCAGCTTGCATAATGATGAGCTGCTTTGCATGCATTTGCACTTTGTCATCTCATTATGATTTAACCTCTGCTGCACTGAAGAGAATGTGCATTAAAGTCAAATAATAAAATATTTTGCAACTTAGGAGGTGCGTAATACTATATGAGTCCATAACTAGGTGCCCAAAGGGCTTCTGAAATGAGCCTATTCTTTAAAGGAACAGAGGTACCTACTTTACTTTATTGAGTATTAGTATAATAGTAAAAATACGTGCCTATAAATTAGGCATGAGGACTTGTGTTACCCTTGAATTGAGTTCAGAGGGAATGGCAGCCATCAGTCTCTCTCCACATAAAGACTGACACCTTGGAGTACAGTTCCAGACATGTCAATTCTTATTTTCTTATGCTTCATATACAGTATGGGGCTCATAATCGAAAGAGAAAAACGTCCAAAAACCGGCCTAAGTCGGCACTTGGATGAACATTACCTAAATATGTCCAAGTGCCGATAATAAAAACGGGTTTTAGACTTATTTCTAAACGACCTAGGCCTTCATAGTGCCGCTGAACGACCAAAGCTAAACGGGGCGTTTCGGGAGGAGTGTCGAGAGCGGGAGTTGGGCGGGTCATGGGCCGGCTTAGACTTAGTCTTACAGCATGTATAACCGAAAGTTATACAGCCCACGATCGACGGAACTTGGACGTTGTGACTTAGACCATGTAAGACATGGTCTAAGTCACAAAAACCCACCTAAAGTCACCAGATAAGCACTGCAAACACATAATACAGACCCCCACACACTACCCCAGTGATCACCGACCCCCCCCCCAATAAAAATATTACTCACATCTTTAAAATTCAGCCTCCAGACCATCATCACCTGGCCGCCTGGCATACGAAAGCCTAGTTGTCCAGCCTAGAGGCAGCTTAAGTCATCTTGGGGGTGGGTTAGGGACCCATAGAGAGGAAGATTCATGCCCATAAGCCCCTGTAATCACTGCATTGATACTTAAACGTGTGCACTCCCCTATACACCCCCAAACCCCTTTTTTACTATAAGTGGCTCCTGCAGCCATAAGGGCTATCGGGGTGGTAAATAAGTGGGTCTAGGGGATTCTAGAGGTGGTTTGGGGGGCTCACCGTGACCTATAAGGGAGCTGTAGTGAGGAGAAGACATGGCACCCTTTTTGTGAAGTTCACAGCAGTTCCCTATAAGTTACCCCACTATTTAGGTGGCATGTCTGGGTGTTCAGTCCATCACTTTGCAGACCCCTCCCATGTCCAACAGGGCTTGTTCTAGGCGTTTTGGACTTGGACAAAAAGTTAGACGAAAATGTGGTATAAAGATGGACAATTTAGCGACTTGAACGATGAGATCTGCAGGACGTATAGTTAGACAATTTTCGAAAGAAAAAAAATTGTGGACGTGTTTTTCGAAAATGTGTCCTAGGCTGTTTTTTTTACTTTGGACGACTTGCGAGTTGGACGTAAACGGACGTAGACATCCCTTTCGATTATGCCCCTCTATGTATTCAGCCATGATGGATACTAGCTGTACGAATGGCAGCGGTGTTCAGTGGTGTAAGTTAGGCCAGCCTTTTCATAAGCCTAGCTTTATCCACATAGGGGCTGGATTCAGTAAACGGTGCTCAACAAATCAGTGCTAACAGCTTTTCTATTAAAGACACGCGTCTTTATAAAAATCATGCTTACTGCCAAGTCCTACTACCTAACTCTAAGCGCCAGACTTGCACCTGCTGAAATCTGATATAAATGTTGGTACCCAAATTAAGCATTATGAACCTGTATTCCATAATTCCATGAGCACCATTTCAGAATCCCCCTGCAACACCCATGGCCACGCCCCTTTTTTAATAGAAATCTTTATTGATTTTCAAATAATAACAGTGCAATACATATGAATCTGAACGTATAATAAATCAAGAAAAGCACTTTGAACTTACAAATATTCGAAAGTAATCTTCCTCCCCCCCCACACTTTACTTAATCAATAATATAAATGCAATTATCCTTCCAATAACCCACTCTTATTTAAAATAGTAATACATTCCTACCCCCCTCCCTTCCACCCTGGATGTGTAAGGAAATCAGACAAAAATTAAGGAGAAATGCCAGCTATATAGAAGCAATAAAAGATGCCAATGGGCCCCACACCAAGTTAAATACATTACTATGCCCCAGATATGCCACGCCTCCTTTTGAGTTACGCACGGTAGTAGAATTAGGCACCATGTATTATAGAACAACATGCGACCAGGTATGTGCGCAAATCACCACTCTGCGCACCCGCTGGACACGGAGGCACAGAGACCCGGCGACAGCGATGTCTGAAGGTCCAGGGACTCAAATGCTCCCTCACTCAAGACCAACGCAGAAGTCTGCTGCTGCTGCGTTAACCAGGTGGTCAGCTGGGCTCCGTTGCTTGAAGAAACGCTGGAGCGTCTTTTGAGCTGGGGAGGACGTGAGAGCCGGTAATTGCACAGCTCTCAGAGTCCCCGTTCTCTTTGTATGAGGCGTTTCCATAAAGAACAAGAAATTAGCAGCGTCCCAGATCAAGTTAAAGCAGGGATCTCAAAGTCCCTCCTTGAGGGCCGCAATCCAGTCGGGTTTTCAGGATTTCCCCAATGAATATGCATCGAAAGCAGTGCGTGCGCATAGATCTCATGCATATTCATTGGGGAAATCCTGAAAACCCGACTGGATTGCGGCCCTCAAGGAGGGACTTTGAGACCCCTGAGTTAAAGGTAAGAAAAGAGGGAAAAAAGACGGAGCAGTCAGAGCACCGCTAACAGACGTCCGCCATCTTGAATTTCTCTCCGCAACCTACCGTAGTTATTTACAATCTTTGACTATTCCATAAACCTCAAACCAAACTTTAAGATCTTTTCAGGACAATGTATAGAACAAAATCGGAATCAAGGCATTTTTTTTTTTTTCTTAGCACCTAGTCAATGGAATCAGCTTCCGCAAGCCATTCGCACTGTGCTAAACCATAAAATGTTCAAAAATTTATTTAAAACATATTTTTTTTCCAAAGGTTTTTGGTGTTGACTCCTTTCCATCTGAATATATTCATTAATTCGAGAGATTCACAGGCAATGGACCTACCAGTTACAAATATATATATTTTTTTAGAGTGGATTTTTGAATGTATCCTAGTTATGAATGATGAGACCTGGGGTCTCGTCTTTCAGCTGCGCTGAAGGGCCCGCGCTGCTCCTGACGATCATAGAGTTCCTATGAGCATCGGGAGCAGCGTGGACCCTTCAGCGTGGCTCTCTGCGCTAAAAACTGCTGGCGCGGTTTGTCAAAAGAGGCCCTTGGTCTTGTCTTTATATTATGGAGTGCTTTTCAGTTTTTATTTTTGTATTTTGTATGTAATCCGCTTAGAACTTTTGTAAGATTTGGTGGGATTTTAAATTTTAATAAACACAAACAGGTTATATTACTGTTGAGCCCAGTTATTAGGAACTAGGGCCCTCTTTAACGAAGCAACGGTAAAGGTTTCTACCACTGCTCAGGTCGCTAAACGCTCCAACGCTGTTTTGACACTTATAGGAATTCTATGAGCATTGTAGCAATGTTGGAGCATTTAGCGCTCTAGGCCTAGGTAGAAACCTCTACTGCGGCTTAGTAAAAGGGGGGAGGGGGAGGTGTCATTGCATAACATGGATCTTTTTTTTTTTTAATTCAAAAATTTTTTATTGAAAAAATTTTTTCCATATAAAACTTTTTTCCAATTAGACAGTAGAATACATTTTAAAAATATTTTCACATAACAATTCCCAACATAAGCAAGGGATTTATACATATAAGGCTAAAATAAACATCTCCCCCCCACCCTTCCCCCCTCATACAGAGTGTAGCATCATACTCATTCATATACATGCATATACATGAGGGTGGTTGATCGCTGGAATAGTCTTCCACTTCAGCGTGCCTGATTTTAAGGCCAAATGGGATAGACACGTGGGATCTATTCACAGAGAAAGGTAGGGGAGGGTCATTGGGGTGGGCAGACTAGATGGGCCGTGGCCCTTATCTGCCGTCTATTTCTATGTTTCTATACTATTCATCGCAACTCTTTTCTCCTATAACACACGCTGACAGTAGAATACACATTTCCATTTTGGTGGGCCAGTTTATGTTTAGGGTACAAATACGAAAAGATGAATGCGAATATGTTGGGGCATAGCAAACCATTTAATTTGGTTTGGGGCCCATTGACGTCCTTTGTTAATTCAACATAGTGGTCTTGGTTTAAAATTTTTTGTTTATTTTTATACATGTCTAGGACAGGGAGGGTGGGTGGGAGGGATATCTTTTTGGATTATTTCTTGATTAAATTGATGGAGGGGAGGGATATTTATCTTCTGCATTGTTATCAATGGAATGTAAGTGCTTATTTTGTTATTCATGTCTGTATAATTTATCTCACTTTGTATTAGCTTTGAAAATTGATAAAGATTTTTTTTAAAAAAAAGAATACACATTTCAAATTTCCCAACAATTAACATGCCACAGGCAAGAGATATACATCAGTTTAAAATAAACAATTCCCCCCATCCCCCCACCCCCATACAGAGAGTGTGACAACATATTTAAAGATAAGCAGCCTATCATATTATTTTCTACAAATTCTTTTAGCAGGTAGCCATATTTTGTCAAATTTTGATTTACCTCTTTTTTCCATAACAACGGATTCATAGTTCCCAATTAGACAGACAGAATTCCACCAAAACACAAATGATAATGAAGTTGAGTCCTTCCAAACTCTTAAGATTGATATGGGATCTAACACGTCTTAACGGTAGCCAAAGTTGATAAATTTTCCCTCAGTCGGTTGCTCAGTTTTATTTTAAAATCAGTTTATATGACTCCTGTGCATTGCTTTCTATAATTTCATCAGAATTATATCATGTTTCCCATGAGCATTGTATGAGGGTCACATGATCACAACCAGGGCAGGATTAACCAATAGGTCAAGTACGCACGTGCCTAGGGCCCGATAAAGGAGGGGCCCAATGAAGGAGGGCATCGACATTGTTTTTTTCCAAACGGCGATGAGCCCCTCCAGCATCGATTGGCAACGCGGGCCCCACCCTGATCGGCAACACCCCCCCCCCCCCCATCGACGGAAAGTAAGACAAGCAAGCAACATGGGTAAGAAAGGCAACAGGAACTGTAATTGTGCAAGCGGTGCTGCTTGCTCAAAGCTTCTCTCTGACGCAGCTTCCTGTTTCCGCCTGGGCGCGGGGTGGGGTGGGGCAGAGAGCCCAGTGTACTTGTGTGCCTAGGGGCCCTCGACGAATTAATCCTGCCCTGATCACAACAGGATGAACTCTTTAGGATCCGAAGACATTCCTTACTGGTTTTCATGTGTTCTAGCAATAATGTACTGTATGGTGGGTTGTTTTTTTTCCTTTGCATAGGTTAGGATTTGTTGGCACTGTTTATCTATTTATAATTTTAAATGGATAATGGGTTTTAAAGCCCATATGAGAAAAAAAATCAGATAAAGTAGATAAGAGAAAATATATTTTTTAATTGAAATCCACCTAGGTTGTAGGTTGAATTTGCGGGAGCCAGTAAGGAAGCCGCTCAGCGCTGAGAAGCAGTGCCAAATCGCGCTGCTGCTCCGTGCCGCTGAGATGGACTAAGTGGATCTGCGCAGCCGGTTAGCAGCGGAGCAGGAGTTCAGAAAGCTTGCTCCTGCCCGCTGCACCTCCACCAACGATCGGCAGAGGACCCGCTGCACCTCCACCAGGTCAGCCGAGGTAGGAAGATAGGGCAGGGAGGGGGGGGACAGAGGGAAGAGCCTGGGAGGGAGAGTGCAGAGCCTGACAGGGGAGGGGAGGATGGAAGGGTGCTGGGTGGAGCGCCTGACAGGGGAGGGGAGGAAGGAAGGGGGCTAGGTGCAGAGCCTGACGGGGCAGGACACTTGACTATTAAGCTGCCCGACGTATATTCGAGTCAACCATTTTCCGTCCTTTTGGGGTGAAAAGGTGGATCTCGACTTATATTCGGATCGACTTATATTCAAGTATATATGATATATATTCTTAGTGATGAAAAGAAGAATTTAGTAAACTTAAGGCAGAATAGGTAATGCTAAAATTTAGAACATTGCGAATGCAAATAGAGCCTTGAGAAGTAATTGTCTGAGGTTTTTCAATTTTTGAAAGAAAAACAGTGGCACCCCTTTGACCTTTGCGTCTTAATTAGGACTAGCAAGAAAACCTTTGATAGAGTTGCCAGGTATATCCTTCTCATCAGGAGATAAAACCAGGGCTGACTTAACCCGTTCCAGAAGACCAGAAGCCATTTCATATCACATTTATATCTCATTACCTTAGGTGCCGTCTAAGGGTCAAATTTGTCACTTAAGATAAATTGGTGATTAAAACAACTTTGTAGAATCATTAGTGTTTCCTGTCATGGGATGAGCCAACTTTTTTTGCCTCGACACACATATTGGTTTAATTTACTTTGCCATGTAAATTAAAGTCCAACGTAAATTCAAATTAACGAACCCAATTAGCAATTCAGGTCTTACTGACCTATTGATTAGTTGACTAACACGATTTGGAACATAGTATATCAACACCATTGTGTTTGGGTGATAAATCAAGCTGAAAAGTATGCAAGGGCATGTGTGCTAGGATGCCCGGAAAGGGTCTCTGAAGATAATATGTTTAAAAAATGTACTCTAAAAGTATTGAAAAGACTAGTCAGCTATAAAATAAATGGTGTTATTTTAAGGTAGGATGGGACTTAGGGGAGAAGTTATCGATATAGGCTATTGTTGGGAGCTGACTCTGGACTGACATCTGATACCTGACTTTGCTGCAATTGGGCGGGCACTGCTGTGGGCTTCCCTGGGTGACATCAGCTGGGGCCTTGAAGCTGATTAAAGCTGCTGCAATTGGGCGGGCACTGCTGTGGACATCCCTGGGTGACATCAGCTGGGATCTTGAAGCTGATTAAAGCTGAACCTCGCAGCAGAATGTGGCCCATGTTTGCAAGTTCTTGGGCACTTGACTGAAGGGGTGAGACCAAAGGGGGTAAGCCATGCCCCTTTGGAGAACATAGGAGCAGGAAAAAGAAACTATCTTCAGCTAATATGGGAAAGGAGAGGAAGGGACAAAATATGAACGCTGGATAAAGTGGACTTCCATCAGTCATTGGTCCTATGGATCAATATATAAAAGTGATATCTGTGCCAGCAACAATGGAACATGTGAGTACTTTTTCCCCTCAGCTATCTCCCTTTCTTCTCTGGAACAAACTCTGCTTCCTCGACTTGTGATGTTTTTGCTATCTGGGATGTACACACCGGATGGGAATGTAGCTAGTACCTTTAGCGTGATGGGTCAGGAAGTATCAGCTGGAATGTCTGAAATTAAAGTGAGCTCTGATGGGGCTTCTCGCCCAGAACCAGTTCAGATTTTCATATATTCTGCTCAAGGAGACATAGTTGTTCAAGATAAGCCAATTTCTCTGCAGGATATATTGTTTTATTGTTTATTGGAAACTTCTATATTGCCGCTAATGACTGGGGAGTCAATTCTGAGCAGTTTGCATGAGCTTTAGTAATGGTGTTACAATAAATGAGCTTCAGTATATAACAAATAATTACAAGAACAGAGTGTTTTATATAAATTTTATCAAGAGGGATCTGTCAAATTTGGTGAACAAGATCAGAGGTTGAATCAAATAGAGACTCATTTACAAAAAATAGATTCCTCGATTTCTAATTTGCAATCTACTGCAGTAGCAGCAATTAAAGATAGCTCTTTAATTCACTTAGCTGGAATTAACAGAAAATCATCTTAAAAATCTTCAAATTTTGAACTTTCCAGTAACTCATTATTTATCTCCTCCAGAGTTTCTGAAAAAGTATCTTAAGCATGTTTTGTAATATCCTTAAGTCGATTCAGTTTCAGTTGAGAATATATTTTATCTTTAGAGAAGACCAGGTTGACAAGATACGAGGGAGATATGGATCAGAAAGTGTCGGTTGATAGTTTAGCAAGAACCAAAACAAAAACTGCAGACCATGTACAAGATGCAGGCACTGTTTATTACAACATTAATGCAGTATGGTAAATATACAACCTTATTACCAACCGAGTGACCCAACATGGTCTGTGTTTCGGACAACACCTTCTTCAGGGGTCCGTGGTGGATAAGGTATATAACAGACTGCTATGAATAAGCCAAACAAGTAGTCTTCAACTTAGCTTTGTAGTTGGAGCGGCACTTGTTTGGCTCATTCATAGCAGTCTGTTATATACCTTATCCACCATGGACCCCTGAGGAAGGTGTTGTCCGAAACATGGACCGTGTTGGGTCCCTCGGTTGGTAATAAGGTTGTATATTTACCATACTGCATTAATGTTGTAATAAATAGTGCCTGCATCTTGTACATGGTCTGCAGTTTTTGTTTTGGTTCTTGCTCGCTGCTTTTTTTCACTGCAGTCTTTGTTGGGTTTTTTGGGGGACTGGTTGATAGTTTAGATCAGGGCTCTCAAAGTCCCTCTTTGAGGGCCGTAATCCAGTCGGGTTTTCAGGATGTCCTGAAAACCTGACTGGATTGTGGCCCTCAAGGAGGAACTTTGAGTCCCCTGGTTTAGACGTCTCTCAATTTCTAAACTGTATTGATGAGACAGTTGGAAACATCCTACCCTGAAGAGAACGATATAAGGACGAAATTAGACTAATTGTAGTTTGAGTTTTGTTGTATATACTGTTCTTTGTCTACGTGGAAAACTCTATGTTGGAAGAGTTAGTAGACCAATAAGGAACAGGTTGAATGAGCATAAATCTAAGATGATAACTGGGTATTTAATAGCACCCTTAGGTTCTCATTGGATTCAAAATAATCACTCTCTTGCTGATACATGTTGGAGAATTATTGACAAGGCTTACAGATTATAAATTAGTGCTTAATGGTGAAAAGGGTACTTCTTCCTGGATGACAGGCCACTATCCACAACCAAGGGCTCCTTTTACTAAGGTGCGCAAGCGTTTTTAGCGCATGCAGGAAATTACCGCGCGCTAAGCTTCTAGAACTAACGCCAGCTCAATGCTGGCGTTGAGGTCTAGCGCAGGTGGCAATGTAGCGCGCGTTAAAGCCCTAGCGCACCTTCGTAAA
Organism: Geotrypetes seraphini; assembly: GCF_902459505.1. Classification (NCBI taxonomy): domain Eukaryota; kingdom Metazoa; phylum Chordata; class Amphibia; order Gymnophiona; family Dermophiidae; genus Geotrypetes; species Geotrypetes seraphini. The sequence goes on along the minus strand of NC_047091.1, from coordinate 173,001,914 downwards.
AGGAGCCCCAACGATAGATATCAATATCCTGGGGAAGAGGATTCCATTAGTACCAGACTTTTCAGGACCTTGGAGTAATTGTCGATTTCAACTCAATTTTGAAGGACACGTTTCCGCGTTAGTAAAGTCCAGTTTCTGTTCGTTACCCCACTCCTTTACAAAGCAGCGCTAGTGTTTTTAGTGCCGGCCATGGCGGTAATTTACATAATACCGTGTCTATCCCACATATTATTGAACTCCGTCACTGTCATGCGCTAGCGATTAGCATGCACTTAATGCGAAGATGCCAAAACGGGCTCCTTAAACAAAACCATGGTAGTAATTCCCGTGCAGCAGACGCATTGCAGCCCATTCCATTCCTATGGACAAATCGTGGCTTTGTAAAAAGGGTCCCTATATTCCTATGGGCATCATAACGTTTAGCGTGTACTAATCCTTAGTGTGCGCTAAATCAGTTAGCACCCCTTGAAGAATTCCCCCCTTAGGTGTTATTTTATAGAATAGTGTCTCGGTGGAATATGGCATTGACCCATGCATTTGCAGACATTTAGTCATATATAAGAACATAAGAATAGCCTTATTGGATCAGACCAATGGTCCATCAAGCCCAGTAGCCCATTCTCACGGTGGCCAATCCAGGTCACTGGTACGTGGCAAAAACCCAAAGAGTAGCCACATTCCAGCATCTCAAAGAATAGTAAGATTCCGGAACACCAATGAGAGCAACATTGGAATGTAATTATTAAACCTAATTTTCATAATAAATCATTGATAACCAACTTCGTATTTTTGGTGAAAGATTCTGAATATAAGGATCCTAATTCCTCAGACCTAGGAGGAGAGTATTATCTGCTTAGACTCCCCCCCCCTTATTTATTTTCTTCCATTATTACTTTGTCCCCCTCCTATTCCTAAATAAACTTAAGGGAAGAAGTAATCAGCTGGGCTACCATTAAGATATCTTATTTTGCCACTAGCTCATGCTACGAGGGGCGTTCAATATTTTATCTACCTCGCTAGGGAAAAAAAGTTTTTGTTTTATTTTTCAATATAGTCCCCTGATAGCTCCATACACCTTTCCAGCAATGATTTTAACCCCTTTGAAAAGAATTCTTCTGTTGGACCTTCAGACAAGGACGCCACAGCTTCCTTGACATCTTCATCACTTGGAAACCGCTGTCCAAGGAGAGATTTCTTCAACACTCGGAACAGGAAATAATCCGAAGGAGCCAGGTCAGGACTGTAGGGTGGATGGTTCAGCTCGGATGGCAGCCTGTGACTGTCGTGACATGTACTCCGGCACATTGTCGCGACGAAGCAGCGCGCCCGCTGTGAGCTTTCCTCATCTTTTCTCCTTGATTGACTCCTGCGAAGTGATCATGGTGTTGGCGTAACTCTCCCCGGTTATGGTTGTCATGTGTGGCATGAACTCCAGAAGCAAAAGTCCTTCGTCATCCCAGAAGACGGTTGCTACGAATTTCCCTGCAGATTTTTCCGTCTTGATCCCTAAATAGAAAGAGGACAGCATCAGCACAAAACTCAAAAGATCATCGGATCAACAACTTTACAATAATTTGGTTCACGATGAGCAGGACTGATGCTAAAATGCAGCTCCGGCAGTGGGGAAGTGAGGCTGACGCTGGAAGGACTTTTACGGTCTTTGTTCCGCATATGGAAAGACAGGACGGGCTGGAGTTGGCTTTGACGATGACCTTTGCACTGGGGTAATGTCCTATGGTCTGTGTCCCGTATATGGCAAGACAGATCTGGAGCAAGTATGTGCATTTGATACCACATTGATATCATCTGAGTGCAGGCAGGGCAGGATTAATTCGTCGACGGCCCCTAGGCACACAAGTACACTGGGCCCCCTGCCCCGCCCCACCCCACCATGCACCCAGGCGGAAACAGGAAGCTGCGTCAGAGGGAAGCTTTGGGCAAGCAGCACCGCTTGCACAATTACAGTTCCCGTTGCCTTTCTTACCCGCGTTGCTTGCTTGTCTTACTTTCCGTCGATGGGGGGAGGGGCTGCGTTGCCGATTGGGGTGGGGCCCGCATTGCCGATCAGGGGGGCCAGCGTTGCCGATCGATGGTGGAGGGGCCCATCGCCATTTGGAAAAAACAATGTTGATGCCCTCTTTCCTCAGGCCCCCCATGACCATTTTGGGCCCTAGGCACGTGCCTACTTGGTCTATTGGTTAATCCTGCCCTGAGTGCAGGTCTTGAGTATCATGGGGCGGGGGGATGGGGGGGGGACATCTTATAGAGGAGTTTAGCAAATAAAATGAATAATTACTAGATGGTGGGTGGGAGACTGGAGGGACCACCCTGTTCTTTATCTGCTGTCATTTACAATGTTACTAATTGACATTTCACAAGCCCCTCCCCCCCATGCTAATGGAAATACAGAATTCCCCCGCTCATTTGCGAATCGTGGACTCACTCATTCGCGGTCTGCGTGTCAAAGCAGCTCTTGATTGGTGTAGCCCGAATTTACTGCAGGAAGAGGCGGTCGGAGCAGACTGCGAGTGATTTTCTTCGCCCGCTGGCGCTCTGGGTGCCCTCTCCTGCCTCCCCTGCCTTTTGACAGGCGAAAAACTGCATTTGTGGTTTTTTTTTAAATCCGTGCGAATTGGTGGGGGGGGGGGAGGAGTACTGTATCAGCATGGGGGACATGTAAAATAAATAAAGTCCTATTTACAGCCTCATCAAAACTGGGCTTAGCCGGTGGTGTAGTAGCAGGGGTGGCAGTGGGGCAGACCACCCCTGATGCCGTCTTCCCGGGGCCATCCGCGCCTCTTCTCCCCTCTGCCCCTCCCACGTACCTCTGCAAATGTTCTCCGGTTCAAGCAGCAGCTTCTACCTGCCCTCGGCTCCCGTCGAAGACCAGGATATGGATGCCAGAAGGGAGCCGAGGCCGGCGCGAGCAGCAGGTGTTGGATGCTGTTCACGCCCGTGAACATTCCAAGAGGCGCGGCAGGGAAGAGCTACGGGGGGCGCAGTGATGCCGGGTGCCACCGCTCCAGGCACCAACCTCCCAAGCTACACTAGCGGGCTTAGAATACAGGAAAATCCTGGGTTAAGATGCCCTAAGCCCAGATTCTAACCCCCTTTAGTATGAGGGTCCTGAAATTAATTTTCTCTGCACTAAGGGGCCCTTTACTAAACTGTGTCAAGTGCCAACACACTTAATATTGGAAAAATTACTTCACATAGGATGCAGTAAGGAATCTTTGTATTAGCTCTGCCATTTGTACACTAACTCCACAGTAGAGAATGACAGGGGGACAAATTTTCCCATCCCGTCCGGCGAGTTCTTTTCCTGCCCCCGCCCCGTTCCTGCAAGCTCCATCCTCATCTGCACAAGCCTTGAACACTTTAAAATCATAAGTAGCAACATTCTAGAGCTCAGATTGTGATGTCATAATGCCTCATTCCACCAATGTCTAAGCTCCATCCTCATCTGCGCAAGCCTCAAACACTTTAAAACCATAAGTAGCAACATTCTAGAGCTCAGATTGTGATGTCATAATGCCTCATTCCACCAATGTCTAAGCTCCGTCCTCACCTGCGCAAGCCTCAAACACTTTAAAATCATAAGTAGCAACATTCTAGAGCTCAGATTGTGATGTCATAATGCATCATTCCACCAATGCCTAAGCTCCGTCCTCATCTGCACAAGACTCAAACACTTTATAATCATAAGTGTTTAAGGCTTGTGTGGTTGAGGCAGGCAGGGACAAGGAAAGCGACAAAACACGCATGGACGGGATGGGGAAATTGAGTGCCTGCGGGGACGGAGAAAAATTTGTGCCCGTGTCATTCTCTACTCCACAGCATTTACTTTTGTCTAGAACAGGGGTAGGCAATTCCGGTCCTCGAGAGCCGGAGCCAGGTCAGGTTTTCAGGATATCCACAATAAATATGCATGAGATAGATTTGCATCTCAAGGAGGCAGTGCATACAAATCCATCTCATACATATTCATTGTGGATATCCTGAAAACCTGACCTGGCTCTGGCTCTCGAGGACCGGAATTGCCTACCCCTGGTCTAAGGAACATGTCAGAAGTGGACAATGAGTGTGGAAGTGCTTTTAAGCCAGCATACTGACGTTAGTGCGTGCTAATTTAATAGTGTTGACTTAAGTAGGAGTCCACGTGGGAGCCTCTAGGACAGGGGTAGGGAACTCCGGTCCTCCAGAGTCGTATTCCAGTCGGGTTTTCAGGATTTCCCCAATGAATATGCATGAGATCTATTTGCATTCACGCTTTCAATGCATATTCATTGGGGAAATCCTGAAAACCCGACTGGAATACGGCTCTTGAGGACTGGAGTTCCTTACCCCTGTGGTAGCACTTATCACCTCCTAGAGCAGGGGTAGGGAACTCCGGTCCTCGAGAGCCGTATTCCAGTCGGGTTTTCAGGATTTCCCCAATGAATATGCATGAGATCTATTTGCATGCACTGCTTTCAATGCATATTCATTGGGGAAATCCTGAAAACCCGACTGGAATACGGCTCTTGAGGACTGGAGTTCCTTACCCCTGTGGTAGCACTTATCACCTCCTAGAGCAGGGGTAGGGAACTCCGGTCCTCGAGAGCCGTATTCCAGTCGGGTTTTCAGGATTTCCCCAATGAATATGCATGAGATCTATTTGCATGCACTGTTTTCAATGCATATCCATTGGGGAAATCCTGAAAACCCGACTGGAATACGGCTCTTGAGGACTGGAGTTCCTTACCCCTGTGGTAGCACTTATCACCTCCTAGAGCAGGGGGTAGGGAACTCCGGTCCTCGAGAGCCGTATTCCAGTCGGGTTTTCAGGATTTCCCCAATGAATATGCATGAGATCTATTTGCATGCACTGTTTTCAATGCATATCCATTGGGGAAATCCTGAAAACCCGAATGGAATACGACTCTCGAGGACCGGAGTTCCCTACCCCTGCTCTAGGAGGTGATAAGTGCTACCATGTCAATTTTTTTCAGTGCACTGAACAGCACTTTATTTTTTTTCTTATATATTCATTTATGAGGATCATCAATGTCATATTCATCAAGAGTGTATTATTTTACACACACCACTTGTATTCCTCAAAAACAAGTATATTATCCCCCGATCCTCAGAAGGACCACCTGGGACTCAAATACTTTCACTGTCCCAGGATTTAAGTATCACTTCCTCACTTGATCTTACTTTTGTGGTTATAGTGATAGTAATTTTTATAAATATTTTAAGCATCGCTTAGCGTATTTACAGTATACAGTGCTCCCCCGCAAATTTGCGGTCGGCGGTTTACGGTCCCGGTTATTCGCGATATTTTCCGACCGCGAATGACCAGGCGGGAGAGGGAAGCCAGCGAGTGAAGGGAATCACTCGCTGTTTGCTCCGACCGCCTCTTCCTGTACTAAAGTCGGGCCTTACCGATCAGGAGCTGCGCGTCAAAGCAGCTCCTGATTGGTGAGACCCGACTTTAGTACAGGAAGAGGCGGTCGGAGCATACAGCGAGTGATTTCCTTCACTCACCAGCGCTCCGGCTGCCCTCTCCTGTCTCCCCTGCCTAAAAACTGTATTCGTGGTTTTTCTAAATTTGTGGGGGTTCCTGGAACGTAACCCCCGCGAATTTCAGGGCAGTACTGTATATTATAAGTACTTAGCTTTATGTGAACTTCCTTTCAGGGATAGTGAAGCCAACATGTTTCACCTGATGGTTGTTTCAAGGCTAATCATCTCTATCAAAAATAGAAAGAACGTTCTTTAGTTTATATTCTTAAGCATTCCCCACGCTAAGATCTTAAAAAGCTGCGTGCGCTAAAACCGCTAACGCGCCTTCGTAAAAGGAGCCCTAAGTCTATTGCAACATGGCCGCGGCGTCTTTTTTTCTTTTTTTTTAAACACCCGCCCGTGCCGATCAGCTGACGATTATGTCAGCGTCAAAGGCACGGACTTGTAAACCCTTAAAGTAATTTTACCTATATTTAAGCACTTCTATCACTTTTTCTCCATGAACGACCCACCAACCTCAGTCCCTCAAACAAGAGTGGCCCATTCTAACTCGATATTTAATCCTTCAGGCGTCATTGTATGTAAACGGTAAACCCATCTCTGCTCAATGTTCAGTAATGACACAAAACTGGATGAAAACACACCCTTAGCCTCATGAAGCCACTAACAGATCCAAAGAGAAAGCTCTAATCCCTGTCGTTCAGTCCCAGCTCTTTAGTTGAAGAGGTGGCATTCCTAACATGACCCCCCTCCCCCCGGAACCCATTAAATATAGTGCAAAATATAGATAGCAGACATAAATTCTCAAAAACGATGCATTTTGATCACTAAATTTAAAATAAAATCATTTTCCTACCTTTGTTGTCTGGTGATTTCATGAGTCTCTGGTTGCACTTCCTTCTGACTGTGCATCCAATATTTCTTTCCTTCTTTCTCTTTCCCCCACCCCAAGCCACTGCTGTACTAACAGATTATCTTTGTGCAGCGACTGTAGAAGCCTCCCCCCCCCAAGGAAGTTCCAGGCCAGCCAGGCAGCGATTGGCTGGCCCAGAACTTCCTCTTTGACGTCAGAATTGACGTTGGGGAGGAGGGGGTGGGAAGGCTTGTGCAGATGCTGCACGAAGATGATCTGTTAGTGTGGCGGCGGCCCGTTTTTAGCTCGCTTGTCCCACTCCTTCTGAAAACGGGACATTTCGGCGTCCCGAAGCCGTGCGTTACCTCCTTCCCTTCCTCTAGGCTCTCTATTACCCTCCACCGCAGTTGCTCCACCAATGCTGGACTAGTGGCGCTTGGCGAGCTCCTGTAACTATCCGGGACTTATGCTCATTAAGGCGTATCTGGATGGGTCGTTTCATGCGCCCTACATCCACCCATTCGTGTGCACGAAATGACCCATCCAAATGCACGGAAATGTCCATTCTCAAAAAAAAAACCCATCCAAAATGTGCATTTTTTCAACAATGGCCTACCTGTACGTTCAGGCATTTTAATTGCCCAGACTGCCACTACGTCCATCTCTAAGCCCTATCTGTATTTTTGATCGTCCAAGTGCCGATTTAGGCGGGTTTTTAGATGTATTTTCATTTCGATTATGTACCTCTTAGTGTTTGGGAAGATTCCATGTTAGGATGTGGTAAGCCCGTTTAGTAGAGCAGTTCAGTAAAATATGGCCCCTAAAATTTTTTAAGGTCGGTTAAACTGAATGCATGCCCCACCCAGCCCTGCCCCGTTCCGCCTAAGTCACACCCTGTTCTTCTCCAGCCCCACCCCCTCAACCTATTCTCATGCTTGGAGCCGCCTCGGGAGGGCATCTGCTCATGCGCAGGTGTGACGTGATAAGTGCATGTGACGTCACCGTGCATGTGACGTCACCGTGCTTGTGACGTCACCATGCATGTGACATCACCGTGCATGTGACGTCACCACGTTGTATCTGTACACAGGCGTGGTCCCAAGCTGGAAGCTTTTCAAAATCCAAAGTGTCGGGTTTTGAAAAGCCGTCCGGACACCCGGAGACGTCCAGTATAAAGAAGACATGTCCAAGGAAATCCAGACCTCTTGTAACCCTAGTGGGACATCAATGCACATCCTTACCCTCACTGAAAGTAATGGGGCCTTGAGGGCTCCTTATGACCAACTGATGAGAGTCACGGAGATCTTTTACAGTAAGTCTTAAATTTAAAGGAGGTTTGAGACTCTCGAAGTGGTGTGCCAGGGAAAAATGTTCATTTTCATTCAATTTTCTCTCTCTTTTGGCTGCACTGTGTTCAGTTTCATTTCCTTGAATGTAAAATCGGTTGTATGCATAAATATAAATTTTATACATGTTCAGTAATGACACAAAACTGGATGAAAACACACCCGTAGCCTCATGAAGCCACTAACAGATCCAAAGAGAAAGCTCTAATCCCTGTCGTTCAGTCCCAGCTCTTTACTTGAAGAGGTGGCATTCCTAACATGACCCCCCGCCCCCCTCCGGAACCCATTAAATATAGTGCAAAATATAGACAGCAGACATAAATTCTCAAAAACGATGCATTTTGATCACTAAATTTAAAATAAAATCATTTTCCTACCTTTGTTGTCTGGTGATTTCATGAGTCTCTGGTTGCACTTCCTTCTGACTGTGCATCCAATATTTCTTTCCTTCTTTCTCTTCCCCCCACCCCCAAGCCACTGCTGCACTAACAGATTATCTTTGTGCAGCGACTGTAGAAACCTTCCCCCACCCTCCCTCCCGAGGAAGTTCCAGGCCAGCCAGGCAGCGATTGGCTGGCCCGGAACTTCCTCTCCGACGTCAGAATTGACGTCGGGGAGGAGGGGAGAGGGAAGGCTTGTGCAGACGCTGCACGAAGATGATCTGTTAGTGTGGTGGCGGCCCATTTTTAGCTCGCTTGTCCCGCTCCTTCTGAAAACGGGACATTTCGGCGTCCCGAAGCCGTGCTTAGGGACAACGGGACAGGCGAGCTAAACACGGGACGGTCCCGTTCAAAACGGGACGTATGGTCACATTAGGCATTCCCTAAGTGTATCTCATATAGTGCCGACATTAGGGGAGATACAACCAGGGCAATTGCCCTGGTCTCTCATTAGCACAGATGGCCTGTAATCTTGTGCAGAGCTGAAGGATACAGAGCCTGTTGCTATGTTTTGGAGTCCTCCCTTGAATTTTTTGCCCTAGGTACCAGCAGGTTAAACACCAGTCTTTACCTGGCCAATCATGGTTCATGGATCTGTGCTGAAAATAACTGAGCAAACTGAAATCTTTCTGTATGAGCTTTCTGCAGTGGCCTTACTTACTGACTATAAATTTTTAGCTTTCAGAAAAGACATCAACCCCACCCCCCACCCCCATTTTACTAAGACACGATAGCAGCTTTTACCGCGGTCTTGGGGTACGAAATGCTCCGACGCTATGTCACGGGCCGTATCGAGGTGGAAGAAGATATCTTTTTTTCTCAAGGGGGCCCATGGCAACGAGAGGGCATCCGCTGAAACTCAGGGGTGGGAAATTTCATGGGGACACCAGAAAATATTGCTTCACTGAAAGAGTGATTGATCGCTGGAATGATCTTCCACTGCAGGTAGTTGAGGCCAGCAGCGTGCCAGATTTTAAGAAAAAATGGGATTGGCACGTGGGATTTCTTCTTAGAGGTCGGTAAGGGTGGGTCATTGGTGTGGGCAGACTAGATGGGCCGTGGCCCTTTTTCTGCCGTCAGTTTCTATGTTTCAGTTTCTATGTTACTCCATCACTCATAGCAATTCTATAAGCGTCGGGTAATTTAGCGCTGCGGTAGAAACCTCTACCGTGGCTTACTCCCTCTTTTACAAAAGTGCGCCAAGCTTTTTAGCCTGCGCTAAATGCTAACGCGTGCATGTTATCCTATGGACACGTTAGCGCACACGTTGATTTAGCATGCGCTAAATCTGCGCTAAAACACGTTAGAGCGCCTTTGTAAAAGAGGGCCTTAGTGAATGAGGGCCTTTATGCACAAAAGATGCATTATCCATTTTATGCCTTCATAGAACTTGTTTTTCCTTGATGTTTTTAAAAAATCTACAGGACATCTCCCTTTTTTTTTTTTTTTTAAACCAAATAAAGAAATGCGTGGATCCCAAATTGCTCTTGAAATGCATGAAATATGCATACGAAATGCACAGAGAAACAGGTCACAATATAAGAGACAAGAGTACATCCCTAATGCCTTAACGGAGTGGGGGAAAAAAAAAAACAATAGCGCGGATCTAACGTTTGAAAAATCAAAACAGACTTTTGTTGTGAAGACCAGCACGGAATACAAGAAGGCTTTTAGATCTATTAGAGACTGGTGTGCTGGGCATGGCAAGGAAATGATGAGAAAATTAAAATTCTGCTCCAGCAGAAGGTTGCAGTACTTCAACTTGAAGCTCGATGCATCGATCTGTTCCAGCATTTGACTTTCAACCATGACAAAACTGTGGGCAAATTAATTGTTCTTCAGGATATTAGGTATCAGAGTCTATTAATCCTCTCTGGAGCTGGATGCCTCATGAATACTAATCGAAGCTGAGAGCTGCAGTGTTGGCTCCTCTAGTCTGACTCCACGCCGTTGTTACTGCTGCCTTTTTTTTCCCCCCCATTAAAAAAAAAAAAAAGGTGGATGGAAGTCAGCCATTTGCTGCTGTTTTTTCAGATCCGCGTCCGACGACAGTAAGGAAGAGAAGTTTAACACGGCAGGCTTTCTCTGCCGTTGAAAATATGCACAGTGTCGCAAAAGGGTGTCATGTACACGGCAGCAACGTCTATTCTGTACCATGTCCCCGGTCGTATATTTTCCAAAGGCACGATCTCCGTATTCCTAACGAAGATCTCAAGAAGTTTAGCAACACGATTTGGAAGCTCTTGGTTTGCAAGGCAGGCTGTCTTCGTTAAGAGGGTTGTCAAGGGGAAAAAAAAAAAATGTTAAAAATCATTCTTATTTTATTTTCATGCTAGCTCTCTAAATACCAGGTCACCAGTCTACTGGGAAAGCTTATATTAAAGAGTTTTAGCCTCTCCGCCAGCCCAGAATAATTCGCAGGCGTTCTTATGATAGGCAAGCCAATAAATAATGAGGATTGAAAGGTTTTAGTCAAAGGGTCACTTACAGGTCATGGACCGGATGGGCCGCCGTGGGAGCCGACTGCTGGGCGCAATGGACCCCCCTGGTCTGACCCAGCGGAGGCAACTTCTTATGTTCTTACTACTACTAGTAGACCAAATAATTAATATTTAACCCTTTCAGGACCATAAGGATCGTAGGCCAATTTTTGTGGTTTTGACGACATTTTTATGGTAAAAAGGGCTTGCAGATGCCAAAAAAGTGATTTTTGTTGTGAAATATCATTATTTTTTTTAAAAAAAAATCACACTTCTGGCTTATGGACAGTGTGGCAAGTGAATCTTCTCGTCAATCTGGCAACGACGCTAATGAATGAATGTCGGAACCAGTTTGTTTACATAAAGGCAGTATCATATGGAATCCGTACATATCAAATTTAGAACTGTAGATTATCCCAATCAAAATTTATAGGATTTTAAAGTTATGGGACAAATATGTCCCTTGGTCCTGAAAGGGCTACGGTATAAGAATACATAATTTGCTGCATTAAAGAGTATCCATAGAATGGAATATTTTAAATACTACATCATCTGAATATACCATTGATCTCTATCTGTGCCAGTCACTCTCTATAGCTTCAAAGTTCTTTTAGTAGAAATATTTCAACAAATTACTATTTTTATTATCATTGGACCCAATATTCAAAATGAATTAGGTGGGCAGCAAAGACTCGGTGGTATATTTATTTCATTTCCTATACTGTTCCCCCAAGGGAGCTCAGAACGGTTTACATGAATTTATTCAGGTACTCAGGCATTTTGCCCTGTCTGTCCCAGTGGGCTCACAATGTGCATGGTGCAAATGGGCGGGGGGGTTAAGTGACTTGCCCAGGGTCACAAGGAACAGTGTGGGTTTGAACCCACAACCCCAGGGTGCTATAGCTTTAACCACTGTGCCACACACGAGGTAGTGCCACTCAATAAAGGGATTGGGATTGGATATACCACTTGGACAAAGCATATTAAGTACAATCAGGTACTCAAGCATTTTCCTTATCTTTCCATCCAATGTACCCCCCCCTCCCCCCCCCCCTTTTTACAAAGTCATGCTAGTGGCTGCCACTGCGGTAACTGCCCCAAAAGTGTGGAGTGTGTTGCACAGTGGTTAAAGCTACAGCCTCAGCACCCTGAGGTTGTGGGTTCAAACACACGCTGCTCCTTGTGACCCTGGGCAAGTCACTTAATCCTCTCATTGCCCCAGGTACGTTAGATAGGTTGTAAACCCTCCAAGACTGACAGGAAAAAATGCTCAGGTACCTGAATAAATTAACGCAAACCGTTCTCAGCTCTCTTTGGAGAACGGTATAGAGAATTGAATACATTAATCCCATAGAGATTTAAAGGGTTTCGGGGCTTTTGCCGTACTGGTCATCAATGACACGGCCCCGCATGGGGAAGACACGTGGAGGCTCTTCTTCAGCTCATTTTGATCCATTGTGACCTCAGTTTACAAATTAGTCAGGACCCGCCGCCCTGAAGCCGTTCCAGCAGATTTCGTTTGTTCATAGATGTAACCAGCAGCCTCAAAGTGGCCAATTCAACCCTACTTTTTAACCCTTTCAGGACCATAAGGATCGTAGGCCAATTTTTGTGGTTTTGACGACATTTTTATGGTAAAAAGGGCTTGCAGATGCCAAAAAATTGATTTTTTTTTGTGAAATATCATTATTTTTATTTAAAAAATCAAACTTCTGGCTTATGGACAGTGTGGCAAGTGAATCTTCTCGTCAATCTAGCAACGACGCTAATGAATGAATGTCGGAACCAGTTTGTTTACATAAAGGCAGTATCCTATGGAATCCGTACATATCAAATTTAGAACTGTAGACTATCCCAATCAAAATTTATAGGATTTTAAAGTTATGGGACAAATATGTCCCTTGGTCCTGAAAGGGTTAAAGACAAGGTTTCAAAGTAGCAGATTCTAAATGCATACAGTCTAATGATCACTTAGTAAGAATCGCCCTCTGCTGAACTAGCAGAACGGAAACCCTGCACTGCAATACAGTGGGGATAAGGCTATTAGCCTACAGACTAACTGAGAAGTTATTTATGACTGTACAAACACAGCGTGCTCCTTCCGCATGATTTGCAGCTAAACGCAGTGTTACTTAATTAATACACGTGTAGCACACATTATTATTACACCTGTTAGAGTCTGAGGACAATTAAAATTCACGCGGTCTTCTGTACTGTATAAACTGCCTTCTAAGAGAATAAGGATGAAAGATATTCAGCTCTGGCTTCGCTTTTCTGATCTTGCTGGGAACATCTCAAAATATGCTTCATTGGATATGTTAATGCACGTAGACCCATTAGAGACAGAAAGTCATTTTTTTAATCCCATGGCTGAGGAAATGGATGTTTTGGAAATTGCCCACCTTTAAGAAGGTAAAATGATAGAAACAAAAGAAAAATGATAGAAGACAAAGGCCAAATGGCCCATCCAGTCTGTCCATCTACAGCATCCACTATCTCCTCCTCTCCCTATTGGCTATGGCTCTTTACACCTGCATTGTGAGGTCACAGGACATTGTTGTTATAAGCTAGGGCTCGTAACACTTAAATTGTGAGGTCATAGAGCTTTATTGTTATGGAAACGTAGAAATATGATGGCAGATAAAGGCCAAATGGCCCATCCATAACATCCACTATCTCCTCCTCTCCCTATTGGCTAAGGCTCTTTATACCTGCATTGTGATGTCATAAAACTTTTTGGTTATAGAAATATAGTAACATGAAGGCAGATAAAAGCCTAATGGTCCATCAAGTCTGCCCATCCACAGTAACCATTATCTCTACCACTCTCTAAGAGATCCCACATGCCTATCCCACGCTTTTATAAACTCAAACACTGTCTTTTTCTCCACCACCTCTACAAGGAGACTGTTCCACTCATCTACCACTCTTTCTGTAAAAAAAGTATTTCCTTAGATTACTCCTCTTACCTTTATCCTATGCCCTCTCATTCCAGAGCTTCTGATTACAGGGAAGGCTAAATTCTGTACACAGTGTCCCCAAAATATCAGCACCAAAAAAAGCGCTATTCTGTAAAGTTGTGCTTAAATTTAGGCTTGATTTATAGAATAATGCCCGGGAACCAAGAAAGATACAGTGGCGCTAGAAAAGGTTGAAAGAAGAGCGTCTAAGATGATAAAGGGGATGGAACTCCTCTCGTATGAGAAAAGACTAAAAAGGTTAGGGCTCTTCAGCTTGGAAAAGAGACAGCTCAGGGGAGATAAGATTGAAGTCTACAAAAGCCTGAGTAGAGTAGAATGGGTACAAGTGGATTGATTTTTCACTCCATCAAAAATTACAAAGACTAGGGGACACTCGATGAAGTAACAAGGAAATACTCTTAGGAGGGAAAACCAATAGGAGGAAATTTTTTTTCACTCAGAAAATAGTTAAGCTCTGGAACGCATTGCCAGAGGTTGTGGTAAGAGCGGATAGTGTAGCTGGTTTAAAGAAAGGTTTGGATAAGTTCCTGGAAGAAAAGTCCATAGTGTTATTACGAAAGACATGGGCAAGCCATTGCTTGCCCTGGATCAGTAGTATGGAATGTTGCTACTCCTTGGGTTTTGGCCAGGTATTAGTGACCTGGATTGGCCACCGTGAGAACGGGCTACTGGGCTTGATGGATCATTGGTCTGACCCAATAAGGCTATTCTTATGGACTTATGTGAGCCAAATATAGGACAATTAAGCCATTGTAACATCACTGATGAGGTTGGCTCTGAGGCACTGTGGAATGAGGCATTATGACATCACAACAGTGGCGTACCAAAGGGGGGGCTGTCTGCCACAGGTGCACGCCCCAAGGGGGTGCACAGCTGGCCACCCTCCAGTGTTCTCCCTAGGCCGGCAAACTGCGGCTCTTTAGCCACTTGAGTGCAACTGCCGCCATTGGGAACAGGCTGGCGCTGAGTTCTCCCTGCTCTTCCCTGCGGGCCCGACCAACTCTCGCCGCCCGATGTCAATTCTGACGTTGGAGAGGACGTTCTGGGACAGTCAATCGCAGCCTGGCTGGCCCGGAACGTCCTCTCCGACGTTAGAATTGACGTTGGTCGGCCCCGCGAGGAAGAGAAGCAGAGCGAACTTGGCGCCGGCCTGTCTCCGATGGCGGCAGTGACAGCCTATTCCCCAGCGGCGATGGCTGCATTTTCCCAATGGCGGTGGCATGGGGAGGGGAGGGCATGGAGAAAAAAAGAAAGGGGGGGGGACAGGGAGCCAGAAATTAAGAAAGGGGGCAGGGTTAAACAAGGAAAAAGAAAAAAAAATGGGGCACGGAGAGAGAGAGAGAAAGACAGACATAGAGAAAGAAAGGGGGCATGGAGAGAGAAAGAAAGAAGGGAGCAGGGTGAAAGAAAGAAAGAAATGGGGCACAGAGAGAGAGAGAAAGACATACAGAAAGAAAGGGGGCATGGAGAGAGAAAGAAAGAAGGGGCAGGGTGAAACAAAGAAAGAAAGAAATGGGGCACAGAGAGAGAGAGAAAGACAGACATACAGAAAGAAAGGGGGCATGGAGAGAGAAAGAAAGAAGGGGTAGGATGAAACAAAGAAAGAAATGGGGCACGGAGAGAGAGAGAGAGAGAGAGAGAGAGAGAGAGAGAAAGACAGAGATCCAGAACGAAAGGGGGCATGGAGAGAGAAAGAAAGAAGGGGGCAGGGTGAAACAAAGAAAGAAAGAAAGAAATGGGGCACGGAGAGAGAGAAAGACAGAGATCCAGAACGAAAGGGGGCATGGAGAGAGAAAGAAAGAAGGGGGGGCAGGGTGAAACAAAGAAAGAAAGAAAGAAAGAAAGAAATGGGGCACGGAGAGAGAGAAAGACACATACAGAAAGAAAGGGGGCATGGAGAGAGAGAAAAAGAAAGAAAGGGTCAGGGTGAAACAAATAAAAAGTTGGGGGAGGGAATGAAGTCTGGAGGAGAGGAAGCATACAGGAGGCTGAAAGAAGGGAAGAAATATTGGATGCACAGTCAGAAGAATAAAGTGCAACCAGAGACTGATGAAATTACCAAACAAAGGTAGGAAAAATTATTTTATTTTCAATTTAGTGATCAAAATGTGTCCGTTTTGAGAATTTATATTTGCTGTCTATATTTTGCACTATGGCCCAATTTTATTAAACCGCAATAGTGATTTTTTAGCACAGGGAGCTTAT
The DNA here is from genome assembly GCF_902459505.1 of Geotrypetes seraphini. Lineage (NCBI taxonomy): Eukaryota > Metazoa > Chordata > Amphibia > Gymnophiona > Dermophiidae > Geotrypetes > Geotrypetes seraphini. The sequence continues at coordinate 172,986,101 of NC_047091.1, read as the reverse complement.
GAGCATTGAGAGCAGCGTGGGGCATTCAGCACAGCTCCCTGCGCTAAAAACCACTATCGCGGTTTAGTAAAAAGGGAGGGGGCATATTTGTCTATTTTTGTATAGTTGTTGCTGAGGTGACATTGAAAATCCGCGGAATATAAATGATAATTAACATTTTCTCTGCGTACAGTGTGCTTTGTGTTTTTAAAATTTTATTGTTGGTAGATCATTTTGACTTGGCTACAAAGTTAAGGTGGAAGGAGGGAGGGGAGCTGCTGAAAGACATCTAGTAATCCTTGCAGGCTTGACTGTGCAGGGAATTATTTTTGTAAAATCATGTTTTGTTATGTGACTGGCATTATTTAGACTTTAATTTCTATAAATGAATAGAATGAAATTACTTGCTTTTTTTATGTGCGTGCGCTGAAGGAAAGTGGAGAGAGAGTGGGCTGAGGACGCTGAAGGGAAATGGGGAAGAGAGAGTGGGGAGAAGACGTTGATTTATAAATTGACAATTGTACAGAATACTGTTTCTTTTTATACTTTAATATAAGTTCAATATAAAACAATTCAAGGCTTGTGTGGATGGAAACAGGTGGTTTGTGGGGATGGGGACTGAGCTTTAGGGGATTAGTCCAATAAAATGGTATTTTTTTATTTCTCATTACTTGTTTTATTTTTATTTGTTAATTTGTAAAGTGGTGATTGTTATGTATCAGTTTTTTCAATTTACATCTACTGTCTTTATATTTTGCACAGTATTAGAGGACATGTGTTACTGTTTTTGTGGTGTTGTGGTGTTGCATTGTATGCAGAGTCTGGCTTCTTGGCAGTTCAGTTTAACTTTTGTCTACATATTTCTATTTTTAGTTTGTGATTATTCCATATTGGGCGAGGGTGTATCTCTGTTCTGTCTGTATGAAAAGAACATAGTTTTCAGTTGGCATTGACTGCAGGATTAATTGACTGGGCGGGATCTGGCTTGTTTAGTTTTACAATGTATGTGTTGGTGTTCTAGTGCTCACTGCAGTGTTTAAGATGCTGCCTTTTCCTAGGTACACTCTTGCTTGTGCGTTATGTGGATTGTTACTAAAAATCATATTTTTCATATAGATGGGGGGGGGGGGGGTCAAAAAATGATGGGCCCCGGGTGTCACATATGCTAGGTATGCCACTGCATCACAATCTCAGCTCTGGAGTGTTTCTCTCATTGGGGTTCCGGAATCTTGCTATTCTTTGAGATGCTGAAATGTTGCTACTCTTTGGTGACTTAGATTGGCCACCGTGAGAATGGGCTACTGGGTTTGATGGACCATTGGTCTGACCCAGTAAGGCTATTCTTTTGTTCTTAAGTTCCTAACCATGGCTAAATTTAGGCGTGGATGCCTTCATTCTATAATTAGTTGCATAACATAAGTAATGCCCCTGATCCACCCATGACCTGTCCATTTCCACATTCCATTTTTTGTCTCGTGTATAAAATCCAGGGGCCAGATTCTATAACCAGTGCCTAAATCGGCAGCTGCCTTCAACAAGAGCTGCCCGTCACATTTAGGTTGTGAACGTGTGTTCTAGTTTCCCCTGATGCAGCGGTAGCGAAACAGGAGCCCTTGTCAGGAACCCCGAGTTGATTTACGCTTTCCTGGGAGGAAGGAGTGGCATAGCACCCTTAGGTTGTAGGTTCAAATCCCACGCTGCTCCTTGTGACCCTGGGCAAGTCACTTAGGAGTCCTTTTACTACGACGCGTCAGCCATTTTAGCGTGTGCTAAACACTAACGCATCCAAAGACTATAATGGGCGTGGTTAGCGTTTAACGCGTGCTAATATTTAGCGCTGTCACAACCCGGGGTCTCTGATGAGCGCAGCAGACCACCTGGGCTGCAAGAAAATACTGGCCCGGCGTGTCCCCTTTAGCTTGGGGCAACCTTCAGGCCTGGCAATGGCTATGCTGTGGTCAAACCCCGGTATTTTGGGTAAATATTTCCCTTTCCAGCAAAAGAAGGAAACTTCCACCAAGGTCCCAGTTCTTAGAAATATTTATTATTCTTGGCCACTGGCCAGACTTTGTGTTTGGGTTCAAAGCACCCTGTCTCACACAGAACAATTCCAGTGTTTCAAAAAAAAATAACACAAGCACAGAATTTCAGCAGACAACAAAATATAGCTTTTTCTCCAGCAACCTGTCAACGGCCACCTCAGCTGTTGCAATTAGGTAAACTTCCAAAAATCTTTGGCTTCTTTGTCAGCACTATGCCAGGTAAAGACATTGGCTACAGAGAGGTACAGTATAACAATACTTTCAGGTAGATTCTGAAAGTAGCTAGTGGCAATGCTTAATTTTAGCAAGATCTTTGCCGCTTTTTACAGGCTGAGTTGCATTCAGGCAGCTTCTTGCCCAAAGAGTTCTTAAATAACTGTCTCTGGATTTAAGTAAAGCACAAGGTACAAATATCAGCTTTACCTCCTTTACAGTCCACAGACTAGCAGACCAAGAAAAGGACAGTTCTTCAACAAAGGCTGGCTCAGCATTCAGAACGGCTTTCAGGCACAGCTGTAGCACTGCACTGCTATTAATTAACTGCCTCAGTTCCAACGTACCTCAGCAAAACAAAAATAGCAAAAAAAACAAATGCTAGTTTTAGCAGGAAAGAAAAAAATACTAGCTCAGAAATATTACAGTTCCTAAGCAGGAAAAGCTTCTGCCAGCACAAGACACTTTCTTCTAGGCCAGGGGTAGGGAACTCCGGTCCTCGAGAGCCGTATTCCAGTCGGGTTTTCAGGATTTCCCCAATGAATATGCATGAGATTGTGAGGTCATAGAGATTTGTTGTTATAGAAACATGATGGCAGATAAAGGCCAAATCGTCCATCCAGTCTGCCCATCTGCAGCATCCACTATCTCCTCCTCTCCCTATTGGCTAAGATTTGTTACACCTGCATTGTGATGTCATAGAGCTTTGTGGTTATAGAAACATAGTAACATGATGGCAGATAAAGGCTAAATGGCCCATCCACAGCATCAACTAACTGTTTTGCCAGGTACTCATGACCTGGATTGGCCACCATGAAGACAGGATACTGGGTTAGATGGGACAATGGTCTGACCCAGTAAGGCTATTCTTATGTTTTTATCAATTTAGCGCACACTATCCGATTTAGCGCAGGCTGACAATTAGCGTGCTCTAAATGCTATGATGCCCATAGGAATATAATGGGTATCTTATTATTCAGCATCCGCTAATTGCAGTTAGTGTCTGCTAAATTGGTTAGCGCACACAACATCGGACGACTTCAAAACATTCCGAAAAGAAATCAAAACCCTGCTTTTCAAAAAATTCATCCAAATATCTTAACCATTCTTCACCTACCTCAAGATATTACGTCCCCAAATAACCCACCTAAACACCTTCCAAGCAAACAGACCCAAAAATTAGATGGTAATCCTACCTACTCTAACAATATTCTCTTTGTCCATATCACACAGTTCAGCACTGTCATTTTACTATCCAACCCCTAAATCCCCTTAGGAATCTATCCAGCTATCTCTCCTCTGTCAAAAAAAAAAAAAAAAATTGTATCTTCACTGGAAAATGTCCAGTCAAATCTCTTGTAATCCGCCTTGAACTGCAAGGTATAGGCGGAATAGAAATCCGTAATGTAATGTAATGTAATGTAAATCCATTAGCACCCCTTGATGAATTCCCTTTGGGCTAGATTCACTAAGCAAACCAGTCGTGTACCGATCAGTTTGCGAGCCCTTTGCGACCCGATTCACTAACCTGTGTAGTGATCCGATCCCGATCCTCCCGAGCAAATTAGCAAAACCCCTTGCAAAATAGCCAAGCGATTGATTCACTAACAATTGCTTGGCTATTTTGAATCTGCTGCAGACCTGTCGGTAACTGTAGGGTAAAAGAATGTTAATAATGGGTTAATAGAAGTGATACATTAATTACCAAAGAAAACAGACACTAATGTGCAAAGTAATATTTAAAGCAAGCATTGTATAAATTATCCATTATACCCCAGGTCTGCAGGTTTTTTTGACAGGCCTGCCTGTCTTTTTTTTTCCCATGGCACAGATATTTTGCGTTTATTACACACGCAAAATATCTGCCCCATAAAAAAAATGGAAAGGCAGGCAGACCTGTCAAAAAATGGCTGAGTGCCTCCCCCCCCAACAAACGCGATTCCTCCCGGTGACCCACAAATAGCAGGAGGGTTGCCCATTCTCTCCTGCCACCATCTGACGCTGCTCTCCCCACCCGGGCGAATATGGCAGGAGGGATGCCAACTCTCTCCTGCCACCACCCGACTGCAACCGTCCCGGCCCACCCCTGACCAGCCCACCGCACCATCCCCAACCGGCCCATCACACCCCGACCAGCCTGGCCCACCCCTGGTTGGGCCTGGCCTGGCCTGACCCGACACCTCCCCTGTACCTAAAAGTTGGGAGCAAGAGGGGTACTCAGTCCCTCCTGCTCCTTAGGCCTCCAGCGCTGTCTTAAGGAGCAGGTGGAACCTCAAAGTCCTTCTGCTCCTGCTCCTCCTCCATGACGCACCAGGAATGTTGGCCTTAGGCCCTCCACAGTGCATCATGTGATGCATGGGGAAGAGCCTAAGGCCCTGATTGGCTCAGGTGCCTCAGGCTCCTCCCTTGGGAGGGGCCTGGAGTGCCTGAGCCAATCAGGGACTTCCTTAGGGCTGAGCCTAAGGAAGTCCCTGATTGGCTATTGCTTTGACCAATCAGGGACTTCCTTAGGCTCAGCACTAAGGAAGTCCCTGATTGGCTCAGGCACCCCAGGCCCCTCCCAAGGGAGGAGCCTGAGGCGCATGAGCCAATTAGGGTATAGGCTTCTCCCCGTGCAACACATGATGCACTGGGGTGGGTCCTCATGGAGGAGGAGAAGGAGCAGGAGGAGTTTGCAGTTCCTTCTGCTCCCGAAGATAGCATTGGAGGCCTAAGGAGCAGGAGGGACTGAGCACCCCTCCTGCTCCCAACTTTTAGATACAGGGGAGTTGGGCCAGGCCGGGCCGGTCAGGGGTGCGATGGGCCAGCCGGTTGCAGTCGTTTGGTGGCAAGAGGGAGTTGGCATCCCTCCTGTCATATTTGTGCGGGCAGCGTCAGGTGGAGCAGCTGGGGTGACGGGGGCGCTTTGTCGGGTACGGGAGGCTTTTTTTTTATAGGCCTGATGTTTTGCGGCCCATTAAAAAATGAAAAAAAAAAAAATAATAAAGCCAGCCGAATTCCTGACAGCAGTGACAGGAGGCTGCTTCTCCTGTCACTACTCTCAGGGTCTGCACATGCTCAAGGATTGCTCTCTAGCAATCTGTGCAGTGGGGGCATGTCAACGATCATCCCCATTTGCATGCAGGCCTTTCGTGAATTCATCGGCCTGCATACAATCGGGAACGGATCAGACACGGAATCAGGGGTTAGTGAATCTAGTCCTTTATGCCGAACATGATTTAGTAAAAGGGTCGCATAATTGATTATCTATGACAATGGCCATAAAAGAGGCATCTACAGTATGCCAAGGAATAGACAAGTTGATAGGCTAAGGTCTCAAAATGGCATGTCTATTTTGTTATCTGTTGTTCACAGGAGTTGACGGAAATCTTTTGGGGAAAGGCCGTCAGATGCGGCCTTCCCTTAGAACCTCTATGTGTGAAAGGCAGTAATGTAAATAGGGAGGTTTTAATTGGCTGGAATAAGTGAAGATTTAAAAAAAAAAACAACCCAGAGTGCAAGTGCCATGGGAAGTTTGGAACCTTAGAAGAGAGTTTTCCTTTTCCCCAAAGGATTACTACCGCTGCAAGGAAGGAGGCACATTTATTTTCTCGTTCATTTTGTTTTCATTGCTGTGCGTTATCTGAAGATTCTGTATTCTATTTTAAAAACACAGCTTCAAATAAAAATCATATGGTATTTTGCTCATTATTATGTTATGCTCAACGTCTTTTGACAAGAAGATAGGTTAAACTAAAATAAGTTTCTTTTCTTGTACATAAGAAACCCATTATTCATTTTTTTTCCCCCCTTAAATAAAAGTTCTCTTTGAAATTGAGGGCCCTGCTGTCATAGGAAGAATACAGAAAACTAAAACTACATGTAATGCATAACAGATTTGATTTTTTTCATCTGATTTTTATTTTTTATTTTTTAATCTGCATTCTGGTATTGCACTGAGGGTCTTAACTACATTATTGGACGCTGCAGATTGTGATACATTTTACAGGATTAAAATAGGAATGTGAATAGATTATTACATCTCTAAAAAGCAGCACAAAGAAGAACCATCTTTGGTCCAATTGCATTTCCTGAGGGAATAGGTTCACTGGCTTTGTGATGATTTATCCTGAATCAATCCAATTCGGCTAGATGACATTTTTAATATCCAGTCTTTCTCTATGCCATTATATAACTTAGTAGCATGGTAAATGATGGCAGATAAAGACCCAAATGGTCCATCCAGACTGCCCAAACTTACCTTCTCTTTAAATTACTGATTTAATTTAATTTTTCCTTTCTCTTAGCTATTTCTGGGCCAGAAATCAAAGCTCTGCTTAGGTTCCATCTACTGACGTCTCCGACAAAGCTCACTCCAGCCCATCTAAACCATCCCAGCCGTCGAAGCCCTCCCCAGCCCATCCTCAACCAATTCTGGTTGATGGACTCCTAATGTAGGTGTCATTGCCAAAATGCAGCCTTGTCGGGTCCCTACAATAAAGTGGTCTCTATAAAATCTGGCCTTTCCTGTCTGATCACACTACCAAAACCCTTATTCACACGCTCATCCTCTTTCGCCTAGACTACTGCAACTTGCTTCTCACAGGTCTTCCGCTAAACCCTCTCTCTCCCCTTCAAGTCATTCAGAATTCTGCTGCAGGGCTTATAATCTGCCATTGTCGCTATGCTCACGTTACCCCTCTCCTCAAGTCACGCCATTGGTTCCCTATCCTCTTTGGCATACAGTTCAAACTCCTCTTATTAAGAACATAAGAAGTTGCCTCCGCTGAGGCAGACCAGAGGTCCATCTTGCCCAGCGGTCCACTCCCGTGGCGGCCCATCAGGCCTATTGCCTGAACAGTGGTCCCAGACTAATTTTGTAACTTACCTCTAATTCTAACCCTAAACCTACCTCCACTCCTATCTGTACCCCTCAATCCCTTTGTCCTCCAGGTACCTATCCAAACCTTCTTTGAAGCCCTGTAGCGTGCTCCTGCTTATCACATCTTCCGGTAGCGCGTTCCATGTATCCACCACCCTCTGGGTGTAAAAGAACTTCCTGGCGTTTGTTCTAAACCTTCCCCCTTTCAATTTCTCTGAGTGCCCCCTTGTACTTGTGGGTCCCCATAGTTTGAAAAATCTGTCCCTGTCTACTTTCTCTATGCCCTTCATGATCTTGAAGGTTTCTATCATGTCTCCTTTAAGTCTCCGCTTTTCCAGGGAGAAAAGCCCCAGCTTTTTCAGTCTGTCAGTATATGAGATGTCCTCCATACCCTCCATACTTACAAGTGTGTTCACTGTGCAGCTCCTCTCTTATTTTTATTTATTTATTCTATTTGTTAGTCGCACATAACCTGTACAAGCTCTAGGCGACGTTACAGAGGAGGGTAGGGAGGACTTTGGAAGGTTGGAAAGAGGTGAGAGGGGAATAGAAGTAGTAGAAGGGAGGAACCATTAAACCAGGGGTCCCCAAAGTCTCTCCTTGAGGGCCGAATCCAGCCGGGTTTTCAGGATTTCCTCCATGAATATGCATGAGATCTATGTGCATGCACTGCTTTCAATGCATATTCATTGGGGAAATCCTGAAAACCCAACTGGATTCAGCCCTCAAGGAAGGGACTTTGGGGACCCCTGCATTAAACAATAGAATTCTGGAAATTTTTAAAAACACAGCTTGAAATTATAAAATTGAAATGATAAAACAAAGGGGTAAAAACAGGGAATGAAAATAAAAAATAATTCATAAACTGGAAAAAAAATTGAAAAATAAAATCAAAAACAGTCTGAACATAAGTCCAGCTTGATATGTCTTCACTGCTTAGGTTGCCAATTTCCCAAGACAGCTACATGGCAGGCAGATCTTAAAGCCGAGGCAAGCAGAGAGAGAACGAGTATCCAGCAGTCAGCCATCCCCGACAGGGCTGTCCCACCAGCTGCATGCCGCATCAACCGGGCAATCGCCACCATCATCCTCGGCGCATCAGCCGGGCAACCGCCACCATCATCCTCAGCGCATCGGCCGCAGGCCATCTCCTCCGACGCGAAGCGTCAGTCCCATTTCAGCAGCGTCAATCTTGTTCTTCCGCCATCTGAGGTGCCTATGGCCTGCCGATGTTGTTGTCTCTCCGCCCTCCGATTTTCTTCCTTTCCTTTCCCTGGATGAATCTCCGTTCCCATCTCGGCGGCGTCAATCTCCCCGCCGCTGGGCACGATGGACCACTGGTCTGACTCAGCAGTGGCAATTCTTATGTTCTTATGGCGCGGCTGGCAGGCACAGCGTGTTCCTGTTGGTGGCGCAAAGGTCCCTGCTACCCTCAACCAAGGAGAAGTCGTGAGGGCCCAGGCCAACATCCCTCAACCGCCATGGAGCCAGTCGAGCAGCAGGTAGGAGGCCCTTCGACTGTTGGACCAGAGCTAATGGTCAAACCGGAGAGTTGAGTGATGAGATATAAAATTAGAATTGTAAAAATAAGAATGGAGGCTTCAGACCAAAGGAACAAAGTCAAAAATAAACCCAATAAAACAGAAGATAAAAAACCAAAATAAAATATAAGCATGGTAAAAGAAAAAAGTGGGGTGAGGGAGACTGCAGAGCTCATGACCTAACTGGCCGCCATCTTAAAATCTAATTATCTCTCCTTATACTCCTTCCTGGGAACTCCATTCATCAGGTACATCTCTCTTAACTGTACCCTTCTCCGCTACTGCCAACTACAGACTCCATCCTTTCTATCTAGTTGCACCGTATGCCTGAAACAGGCTGCCTGAGTCGGTACGTCATACTCTTGTCTCTGGCAATGTTCAAATCCAGGCTAAAAGCCCACTTTTTCAAAATTGCTTTTAACGCCTAACTCCAACCTGCTTGTAAAGTACCAATGTCTATTTTGTCACGCCCTCTGTAATCCCCTATCCCCAATTGTCTATTGGATTAGATTGTAAACTCTGTCGAGCAGGGATTATCTCTTAAGTACTTGGTTAATGTAATGTACAGCATTGTGTGCATCTGGAAGTGCTTTAGAAATGAAAAATAGCAGTACCTACCTGGATTTAAGCCTCATAATATAATGGTCATAATTTATCCATCTGGTGTCATTATTTATCCATCTGGCCATAATTTATCCATCTGGTGTCATTTGCACCTCACTGCTCTGTTTTCTTATCTCTACAAAGGGCCCTTAAGTTCTCTCAACTTCATCTTTGGGTAGCACTTAAGCACAACCTAATAAAAGCTCTCACAAACGATGAAGGATTCGATTTTCCTGAAGATCCTTTGGTTGAGTTATATGACATCTATGAAGATACATTTTCAATAGTGCGTCTAAGTCTGACTTTGGACATCCTGAGAAAGATGTCCAAAATCTGAATTCTGAAAACGTCCATTTTCAAAACCAATAGATGTCCAATTTTTCTTCGAAAATTGCCTACTTAGATGTTTTGGCCTTCAGAATGTCCTCCTTAGTATACCTAACGTTCCTTGTCCAACCTTAGTATACCTAACGTTTTTGGGTATTTTCAACCACAAAAATGTCCAAATTCCAAACATCCAAATCCAGACCATTTGGATGTGGGAGGAGCCAGCATTTTAATGGACCGGCCACACAGACATGCCAACAGAGCAGTGGGGCACCTTAAAGGGCACTGCTGTGAACTTCACATGAAGGGTTACCAGGAGTGCATGTATGGTGAGCCCTCCAAAACTCCATCCAAACCTACTATATCCACATTTCTACTATCCCAGTAGGTCTTATGGCTGCAGGTGGCACCTATATGGCAGTACAGTAGGATTTTGGTGGGCTCACACTTTCCACTATAAATGCAGTAGTTAGAATGGCTTATGGGCCTGGGTCCTTCTCTCTATGGCTCACTAGCCCACCCACCAGGCTACTTAAGACACCTGGGTGATGCTCTAGTAGGATTTCCCATACCAATTTCTGCTGTTCTAGAGATAGGTATGTACTATTTCATTCATATTTTGAGAGGGGTGTGGGGGAGAGAGGCAGTGGTCACTGGGGGAGTATAGGGGTCATTACTTAATCCCTCCAGTGGTCATCTGATCAGTTTGGGTATCTTTTTAACATATAGATGCTTTGAAAACAGGTCTAGCTCTGAACGTCTAAGTTTCATCTTGGACGTCTTAGGAAAGGTTTATCACCACAAGACATCCAAGTCTAAGCACTCCTAAAGCCCATCCATACCACACCTCCAAACCCCCCCCCCTTGAATTTTGGACTCACAGCAGCTAGAACGCCTATCAAGACATCCAGAAAGTCAGTTTCAAAAATTGGCACTTGGACGTTTTGGCGAGAAAAATACCCAAGTGCCATTTTATGCCGTTTTCTGGATGTCTTCATGTTTTGAAAATGTCCCTGATGGTTCATAGACAACTGAGCGCAAGACAGAGGCGCGTGCCGAAGAAAATTACAGTTTTTAGGGGCTCCGACGGGGGGTTGTGTTGGGGAGCCCCCCCCCCCCCCAGTTTACTTAATAGAGATCGCACCGGCGTTATGGGGATTTGGGGGGTTGTAACTGTCCACATTTTACTGTAAACTTAACTTTTTCCCTAAAAACAGGGAAAAAGTGAAGTTTTCAGTAAAATGTGGGGGGTTACAACCCCCCAAACCCCCCACAACGCGGCGCAATCTCTATTAAGTAAAGTGGGGGGTTCCCCCCACGTCCCCCGTCGGAGCCCTAAAAACAGTAATTTTCTGCGGTGTGCGCCTCCGCGCTGCGCTCAATTGTCTGCGCGCGCCTTTGTCCCGGCGCGCTTTTGACCTGACACCGTCCCTGATAGTGTGCAGCTAAAGAAACCTTCAGCCAATATCGGATCAGTGTTTGTAATGGAATAAAAAGGGGTGGGTGGGGGTGGGGTGGGGTGGGAGGTGATATTCAGTAAAGCATACAGTGTCTAGTTAAAGTTTCTCAAGTAACTTCAGCTAACATCAACTGAAAAATACGGATGAAGTCTTCAATTTTGAATACAGTACTCCTCCGACGTTCGCAGGGGTTACGTTCCAGGAGTGACTGTAAATTGTGAAAAACCGCGAGAAATGGATGTGGTATAAAAATGCCTAATTTCTTTTAGGGCCCACCTCCCCGCTCCATTTATGGCTTCTCGTTGCCACGGAAACGGAGCAAAATTCTCAACCAAGCAGCTACTGCCATTGGTCGCCATCGGCTGGAAGGCTCCATCGCGTGTGTGCGCTCTACCGCTGCAACTGCCACCGATCTCCTCTCTCTTTCTCTCCCCTCCCCAATCTCCCTTGGGGCGGCCGCGCTAATAATAATCGACAGGATGAAGTGATGGCGTGTGCGTGGATCGAAAGCAGCCAGGAGGAATAGGGAAAAAAAAAACCCGTGAATGACTGAGGCCGCAAACTCTGAATCGCGAATTTGCGGGGCAGTACTGGACATTCAAATATACTGAATAACTTTATCCAGTTAACTTTAGATAAGGTATTTGCCACAACCATACCTGACCACTTATTCATTAACTGAACTGTGCTGAATATTTAATCTATCCTGTTAAAAGTTAACCGCAGCTTTGCCGTGCCTTCTCAAGTCACTTTCTTTTAACCAGTTGACTTTTGGACAAGTGAGTAGTCCGAACAAAAGTGAATCGCGCAATGATCCAAAAATGTTAAAACTTACAATTTCACCAGGTAACTCCTTACCTGGACAAATCGTTAGTAGATTGACCCCCATAGGACAGATAAATAACCCATCTGGTCTATTCAGTTCAGATTTGTTTACATTGGCAAGACGTGCTTGGGAACTGTGACATGCAATAAAACACCAGTTCCTCCCAGTACCTGACTTCTCAACTCTCAAAACTGGGGAGGCCTCTGCATGGTGTCCCAGCTTCTTCCCCTTCCTTTCCCCCCTCCCCCACACACCTTTTACCGTCTACACCAGGGGTGTCAAAGTCCCTCCTTGAGGGCCGCAATCCATTCAGGTTTTCAGGATTTCCCTAATGAATATGCATGAGATCTGTTTGCATGAACTGCTTTCATTGTATGCTAATAGATTTCATGCATATTCATTGGGGAAATCCTGAAAACCCGACTGGATTGCGGCCCTCGAGGAGGGACTTTGACACCCCTGGTCTACACAAACTACACTCTTGAGTCCATGGTAAATTTCTGCTAAGAGACGTTTATTGTAGGCCGCAGCATGGTTACATAATGATAAGGAATACAGTAATTAATTCCTACTTAGGTATAACAATGCTTAGCACTAACGTTAACTACTTATCTATCACTAACTCTTGTCCTCCTGGCACGCCGCTGAAAATATGATTGCACTGGGTGAAGACCACTTTATAGGAAGCCTGCCGCTTGCCTTGTCCCTCCCCCTTCTTCCCCCTATTGGCTCCTCTGCTCCTTTCTTCCTTCCCCTCTGTTCCTCCTCCCCTCCCGACCCGGGAGGCCCCTCCTTTTGTGGCAGGCTTCGTTAGTCGCTCCGGTCTGCATCTTTTCCTATGACGGCTGTCCGTATACGTTTCAAGCATACCCCAAACTGGGAGCCCCTGTGAAGGGGGTTGAGAAGAAAAATAGACGCGGTAAGAGGGTTGAGACTAGGAGGAGGTGAGAGAAGTTAAGTGGTGGAGACAGAGAGCTTACGCACTCATATAGAAAGAGATACACAAAAGGATAGGGTTGTCAGATTTTCCCGAAGGAAAATCCGGACCCATGGCCAAGCCCTCAACTCCGCCCGCATCACCCCCTTAACCTGTCCGCGCATTGGGACAGCATCTGCGCATGCGGACAGCATCTGCGCATGCGACGCGATGACATCATGCACGTGAGCGCGTGCGTCGCAATGACGCTGCATGTGTACGCATGACATCACTGCACTGCATCTGCGCGTTCGCGGATGCTGCCCTGACGTCAGAAGCTTTTCAAAACCCGGACAAAGTGTCTGGTAACCCTACAAATGGAGGAAAAAAAGGGCCTTGTAATGAAGGTGACTTTCTTACGAGCGGCTTTCCTCATTCAACTACAATGTTATCACTTCTAGAAATATCAGTTCCGACGCCACTAAACCTTCTTTATCTGTCCAATAGATTCAATACATTTGATTGTTAATTTAGCTGTAGCAGAGTCTTGGGGTTTAGGTCATTAGTCTTTAGAGGGCAGTTCTATTTAGCAGATCATTAAAATATTCATCCTATCTTCAGGGAACATTTTAAGATCCTTACTGCACAGCAGCTTGGATCAGTCCAGATTTCAATACACCTTACCGGAATTGTGAGAAGCGATTTTATTACACCCCCCGGAATCTTCCCCCTACCCCACCCTCCAGAAACCTGTGTTTCCTTCTTCCAGAATGCACACATAAAATGAAAGATATGGTAACTCAAACTATTATATGTCAAGATATAACCTTTTCCAACATCAGTCCAACTCCTCTGATTATTAGTTATGCTAATCAGTTACATAGGGAGAGGTATGGCCAGTAGGAAAAAGGAGGTATTGATGCCCCTGTATAAGACTTTGGTGAGACCTCATTTAGAATATTGTGTGCAATTCTGGAGGCCGCACCTTCAAAAAATATATAAAGAGGATGGAGTCGGTCCAGAGGAAGGCTAACAAAATGGTGATAAGGCGGAGGAAAGATGGGAGTGGGGAGATATGATAGAGACATTTAAATACCTACGTAATGGAAATGTGCATGAGCCGAGCCTCTCATTTGAAAGGAAACTCTGCAATGAGAGGGCATAGGCAGGGCCGGCGTTAGGGGGTACCAATATCCAACCAGTGCCGGGCCCTGCATAACTGTCTTGGCCAGCACAGCACCATTTAGCTACAAATATTCATTATCGGAACCCGTACATGGCCTGGCCCAGAGTGTCAAGGCCTAATCTGGCTGGCCATGGTCTGTGTTTAACCCCCCCCCCCCCCCAACTGAGTGCCACTGGCTGAAAATTGACTGGATTATTTATTGCAGTGTTTGGTAAAATATTTGTATTGTCCTCCAATCCTTTCTCTGCTGCAGAGACCTAATGGAACAGTAAAAGGTCCATCAACAACGTTGAATTGACTGATTATTCTTACGGAACATCTTGGGGCCCTGCAATCTCTACTGCTGAGCAGGAAATATGTGATTGAATTAGGCGTACTTTGTCTTGATTTAATTTTCTGTGTCTTGTGTCTCAAACAAAGCAGTAAATTGTCTGCTTGTAGTCGTTTTACTTTTATTTATGGGGTAATTTGCATCATGTAAACAAGTTACCCTATAAATAACTGTAAAACAATTAAAAGGGATTTTCTCCTCTACCCTCGTCCTGGCGTTCTGTTCATGGGATGCCGTTGCCTCAACTAAGTATTAAAGCCGCATTATCTGTGATAGGCCAAAGTTGTTTAGGTTAAACTTTATACGAGGGTAACTAGATAACCTTCATTTCACAAAAACTTTGGGGGGGGTTCTATTTTTAAGCAGCCAGTACAGGTTTTATGAAGTGTTAGACGTTCTCATGGACCCACGTTAACATCTGCCACGTAAAAAACAGCAGTGCGCGGTATAAATCCACGTTAGCTCTTTTACGTGGCTATGGGAGGGAGCTGGATGTGGCAGAGTGGATTGGAGGAGTGGCCGTCATAGAGAGTTAGCACGTTTACTTTTCCCGATATCAAGGACTGCGCTCACCACCACCTCAAGAAGTGGTAGGAAGTGGTACCCCCCACATTTTACTGAAAACTTCACTTTTTCCCTGTTTTTAGGGAAAAAGTTAAGTTTACAGTAAAATGTGGACGGTTACAACCCCCCATAACGCCGGCGCGATCTCTATTAAGTAAACTGGGGGGGCTCCCCAACAAAACCCCCTGTCGGATCCCCTAAAAACTGTAATTTTCTTCGGCGCATGCCTCCATCTTGCGCTCAGTTGTCGGCGCGCGCCTTTGTCTTTCGCGGGGTTGTCAATGAACCGACTTGATGAGTTAAAGATCCAAAAAGAAGTCGGTCAAGTGCTAGTCCGACAAGGTCCTCCAGCGTCATCGCCATAGTAGCTGTCAACGTGTCCAAACACCAAGTTGCAGGTCACCCTCTTTACCTAGTTCTTTCAGTCTTCCCAAACTTGATGTCCTTCTCCAGTGATCTCTCACTTCTAACAGTGTGACCAAAATAAGCTAAATTAAACTAAACTAAACTAAACCTTAGGTTTGTATACCGCGCCATCTCCAGAAGCGTAGAGCTTGGCACGGTTTACAGAGTTAGGAAGAAAGGAACTCCAATGAAGGGTTATAGGAAAGGAACAAGAAGAAAGAGAGGGACAAGGGTCCTAGAGAGCAGGAGGTGTTAGATTTTTTAAAAGAGCCAAGTTTTCAGGTGTTTGCGGAAGAATTGGAGGGAGTTTGAATTTCTGAGCGGGGATGTGAGGTTGTTCCAGAGTTCTGTGGTTCTAAAGGGGAGGGATGTTCCTAGTTTTCCTGCGCGGGATATACCTTTTGTAGAAGGGAATGATAGTTTCAGTTTTTGGGAAGATCTGGTAGAGTTAGGGTTAGAGGAGTTCCAAAGGAGTGGAAAAATGGGAGGAAGGATGCCGTGTAGAATCTTGAAGGCTAAGATAATCGTAACGTCATCATGTGGGCTTTGAGGGACATAGCCATTCTGATCTCTTCCAAAATCGAGTTCTTAGTTCTCCTGGCGCTCCACAGCACGCATAGCATTCTTCTCCAGCGCCAGAGTTCAAATGAGTCAATCTTCTTTCTGTCTTGTTTCCACAATGCCCAGCTTTTGCATTTGTATCTGTAAAAATTCATAGATGTAAATGTGCATGGGGATTTTTCCAGGGACAAATTTCTATTTTTATACCAATCATATAGTTATATTGCTACAGAAATGTAGGTAAATATTTTTGTCGGAATAGTAGTCCAGATGCAAAAATAATCCAGTGTCATTTTGATTTATGATATGAAGTTCAGTTTCTCTTGTGTGCTGGGCTTTGAGTTCAGAATTACACAGGAGAAACTCATTTTGAATTAAACTCTGTCGGTTTTTTTTAAACCCGAAATACTGCTTGTTATTCCTTATACATCAAAATATTTGGCCAGTCATATGAACACTGCTGATTTCTAGATGTTATGGAAGTATTTCAAAAGCTCTCAGTACTTTCAGGTGAAGTACCACAGCCTATAGTAACAAGCTTTTAGAGATTCATTTGTGCAGATAGTTTGGTCTCTAAGGCATTTCCCGTGAAGGAGAAGTATCCAGAGAAATCAAGACGTGATACTCGTCTGTACTAAAATAACTCCTTTAGATGGAATTCCTTTATCAGATTATTTACTGAAGGCAAATATCTCTTACCACATTTCGAGCTACATATCCCCACTAGGACAACTAGAAATGCCAGTCTTTTTGCCTATCCAAGGATCACTGATTGCAAATACAGGTCCTTTCTGGACAGAACTTTGAAGTTTCAAGCTAGCAGCAGACCTGGCTAGGCAATTACATCAACAGAGCTGGGTTGACCTACGGCGCCTTTCGGAAAGAAATTAAGACAGCACTGTTCAATAGATTTATCTCCTAATCAGATACCATTTTAAAACGATTAACACCATGCTGATAACTTGAGAAATATGTGTATTTTTACTAATTGTATTCTGTAATTCGCTGACTGTACTGTGACATCTTCGCTATTTGTATTCTGTAATTCGCTGATTTTCCAGCTCTCTTTACTCTAAACCACCTAGAAGTCGTAAGATTGTAGTGGTATAGAAAAAAATAAAGTTATTATTATTATTAAAATGCAGTTGATTCGAGAAATTATAGGAACATAAGTTGTTTTTTGTTACAATTGTGCGTTTAGGGTCATATTCTATAAACAGTGCTATAAGTTAGGCAGCGGTAGGCGTATCTTCTAACTTAATTGGTTTAATTGGCTTTAACTTGCGTGGTAATTGACCGCATCGTTTGAAACCGATTAAAATGTTGTTTAAAAAAGTATGCGTCCGTGGGCGCGACCAAAAAGGCCAACACAATCACGTCTACAGAGGCTTCTACCATTGCCTAAGGTCAAAGTAGGTGCGGTTTCGGCTGGAAATGACTTCAGGATGGACCATTCGGGTCTTTATCAGCCGTCATCAACTATGTTACTATGTTACATGTTACTATGTCCTCTTTTTAAAGGACTGTCCGGGTGCCTTGACGGAGTTTAAAAAATCGGCATGCTTGGTGGACCTCCAGAGGCAGAGATGAGGGGTTTTTTTTGTGGGGGGCAGGCAGGAGGGGCATTATAGGGAGGGGACAGAGGCAGACCAGGGTGGGGGGGTCACATGTCCTCTTTTTTGCATGAACAAATCTGGTAACCCTAGTTTCATTTAATTTTTTAAGACTCTGCATCTGAGACCACCTTGCAGGAAAGGACTCTTGGTTATTAAGAGCACCAGCTGATTCTACCAAACCATTTCCATGCTATGCAGATGTGATTCACACCAAACAGAGGTGCCAGGAATGTAAGTCTTTAAAACCTTGGTCTACGTTACTGGAGCCTTTGTTTAATGGGAGCCAAGATTCTACAAATGGCGCCGTATAGTGATTGACATGTGATTAGCTGTGTTTTTGTAGGTGGTCGCTGATGTAGGTGCCGTTTCCGCCCCTTCGTGTTCACATTTCTTAAAGCAGGGAGAGTCTCGAGATTGGTCGATGGTTTCAGTGGCGTCTACAGTCTTCTTAGTGTTTGCATTGCGTTATTCGAGGGGCCGCTGAAAGGTTCTCAGCCTGACCAACAAAGTTGGGGCAGTCTCCATTGAGGGCTATACACTCAGTCCAGTGATTTTCCGTTTTTTTCATTTTGTATTTTTCAGGCCTTGGTGCCCTTCTGACATCAAGTCCTGGTCTTGCAATGAATGGAACCTTTTTGACGGATCCAAGTCATCAATGTGAGAGGTGAACATCGGCTGCACAGGTTGGACGATCTGATCAGCATGCTACCGTGGAGCAACTCACTGTCCAAATGAACCAGGGGCCTTCCAGATGTGTGTCCAAAATGACTGTGCAGTGAACCCTGTAGCAAATGGGGCTCTGAAGTAGATAGCTGGTGACTTCATCCTTGCTCATAAGGGTTCATCACAAAAAAATGGCTGCAGGGTGCCATGGAATATCAACATTGGGCTTGCACCGACTGGAAGAGAGTTGCCTTCTCCAATGAATCACATTTTGAGCTCCATTGAACGGATGGACATTGGCGTGTCAGACGTGAAATCGCTGAGAACAAACCCCCAGCAATTGTTGTTGGATGTACACAAGCTGGGGGCGGCAGCATTTTGTTTTGGAGGATGTTTCCTTGGTATGATCTGGGTCCCTTGATACCTCTGGAAGGCACTCTCAACTGATATGGGAATCTCTCCATCCTTGTCGATCAAGTACACCCGTACATGTTGACGGTCCTCCCTATGGCCGATGGGATCTTTCAACAGGACAATTCGACATGTCATACTAGCAGAATTATTTGCTAGTGGTTTGCAGAGCATGACCAAGACTTCCAGCTACTTCCCTGGCCTCCAAATTCCCCAATCGCACACATTTGAGACCACTTTGATCAACATGTGTGACGACTGGATCCACCACCATGCACCCGTCAGCAACTGTCGGACGCACTGCAGTCTGCATAGATCCCAACACCTCTGGCAACCATCCAGCATCTTATTGAGTCACTCCCACGGCGTCTGGCTGCTATCCATGCTACCAGAGGCGGTTATTCTGGATATTTGCAGGTGGTCATTATAATGTGACTCGACCGCGCATTTTTCATTATTAAAAATACTTTAGTGCCATCAAATAGTATCATTCAAGGTCAAGATGCAATTTAATGAGGAGTAATATTAGATAAAAAGGAATAACAAATATTTAGCGTAAGAAACAACAAAACAAACGTATGAAAAATATCAGCCATTAATTTTCTCTATGCTCTACATGAAAGCTATTGTTAACTGCAAGGTTTCAGTATATGGTACATATTATTTGTGTTGTATGCTCATAAGGAAGCAGAGTTAAATATGGTAATTGCAAGCATCCAATCAATTACCATATTATTCTGGGATGCAGCCACCACAGTCAATCTGCGATTGCAAATCTGCATATTTATGCCCTTTCATTAATTATGCATTAGGCAGCATTAATCCCAATAATATGTACATGCTTTCATCTGCGCCAGAGACAAAAATAAGTCTGAGGAGGAATTAATAGCAGGTCGATTATATCATCTCATATGGCATTGGGTTGCAATTACAAAATATTTTGACGTGCAAGATTTTATGCAGCAGAAATGTGTATTGCGAGATATTCTCTCTCTCTCTCTCTGTCTTTTTTTTTTTTACAATTCTTTATTTTACATTTATTCCCCCTGAACAGCAAGCCATACTGCTTTAAATGTTGTCTATTAGGAAAATGCTCCCTTTGTGCTTTTGAGCAGTGAGCTAGCAGGTACAGTAAGGGAAAATGGCTTCTTTCGGGAGAGTTTGCTGCAGGAAACAAAAGGGTACATATCCTTTCTTTTAATCATCTAACTTCTTTAAAACTGCTGAAACTTGCACAATTTTAGAGATATGTAGCTCAAGGAATTTTTTTTTTTCTCCCCATTGCTCAAAAAAGATGTTTCACTTAACTTGGGGCATTTTCCGCTATGTCTCGTGGAGATTTGTTCTTACATGTAAATTCTTTGCACACTTTTGAACTTGACAGGAGAGAATCATTAGGTACTATGTGGAGAGGAACCATTTTGTAAAAATATAATAGCCTTATTGGGTCAGATCAAAGGTCCATCAAGCCCAGTAGCTTGTTCTCACAGTGGCCAATCCAGGTCACTAGTACCTGGCAAAAACCCAAAGAGTAGCAACATTCCAGCATCTCAAAGAATAGCAAGATTCCGGGACCCCAATGAGAGCAACATTCCAGAGCTGAGATTGTGATGTCATAGTGCCTCAAAGCCAACCTCATCAGTGATGTCACAATGGCTTGATTGTCCTATACTTGGCTCACATAAAAGCATAAGAATAGCCTCACTGGATCAGACCAAAGATCCATCAAGCCCAGTAGCCCGTTCTCACAGTGGCCAATCCAGGTCACTAGTACCTGGCCAAAACCCAAGGAATAGCAACATTCCAGCATCTCAAAGAATAGCAACCCCAATGAGAGCAACATTCCAGAGCTGAGATTGTGATGTCATAATGCCTCATACCACAGTGCCTCAGAGCCAACCTCATCAGTGATGTTACAATGGCTTAATTGTCCTATACTTGGCTCACACAAGAACATAAGAATAGCCTTACTGGGTCAGACCAAAGGTCCATGAAGCCCAGTAGCCAATCCAGATCACTAGTAACTGGCCAAAACCAAAGAGTAACAACATTCCAGCATCTCAAAGAATAGCAAGATTCCGGAACCCCAACGAGAGCAACATTCCAGAGCTGAGATTGTGATGTCATAATGCCTCATACCACAGTGCCTCAGAGCCAACCTCATCAGTGATGTTACAATGGCTTAATTGTCCTATACTTGGCTCACACAAGAACATAAGAATAGCCTTACTGGGTCATACCAATGGTCCATCATGCCCAGTATCCCTTTCTCATGGCGGCCAATCCAGGTCACTAGTACCCAAAGAGTAGCAACATTCCATGCTACTGATCCAGGGCAAGCAATGGCTTCCCCCATATCTTTCTCAATAACAGACTATGGACTTTTCCTCTATGAAATTGTCCAAACCTTTCTTAAAACCAGCTACGCTATCCAATCTTGCTACAACCTCTGGCAATCTGTTCCAGAGCTTAAATATTTGCTAGGTTTATAAATAATTTGAACTTGCCATCCATGAAAACCTATTGACACTAGCCACAAATTGTTTCCAAATTTCTTTGGAGCAACCTGGGACATCATAAATGCAAATGGATTTATTTCTTCCATTTTTAGCCAACCTATTACATAGATGGGTTACAATAATAATAATAATATAAAGCAAAACCATAAAGAATAAATGAGACTCTCTATCGCATCTTTGACTATTAAAATTCTCAATATCAATACTGTATCATAAACCATTCACTGCAGAACTCGATAAGCATTGAAGAAGAAATATGTCTTTAGATGTCTCTTGAACTGAGAAATCTCAGCTATCAGATGCAATTGATCAAACAGCTGGTTCCACAAAAATAGGCCAACCGTGGAAAATACTGTTTCACTAATAATCATGTACTTGAATTAACCATATTATAAAACGGAAGATTGCCTCTGCCCCTTCAGATTTTAGAAATCTGGGAGGACAGTAAAGTTCAAGAGCCAGTTCAAGCGAAGTCATGAAAACAAGCCCCAATAATGTATCGGTGTTTAGCAAAAAAAACAAACAAACTGTTTTATAGAATCCAGTTGGACAAATGTTAGCATAGTTCTGCAACTGATAGCTTGCAGCAGGAACAGCTCTTTATGGAGAAAGACAAAGCCAGACTCCTTCAACCCATCTATGGTACAGTAACATAGTAGATGACGGCAGATAAAGACCCAAATGGTCCATCCGGTCTGCCCAATCTGATTCAATTTAAATTTTTTTCTTCTTAGCTATTTCTGGGCAAGAATCCAAAGCTTTACCCGGTACTGTGCTTGGGTTCCAACAGCCACAAACTCTATCAAAACCTACTCCAGCCCATCTACACCCTCCCAGCCATTGAAGCCCTCTCCAGCCCATCCTCCCCCAAACGGCCATATACAGACCGTGCAAGTCTGCCCAGTGCTGGCCTTAGTTCAATATTTAATATTATTTTCTGATTCTAGATCCTCTGTGTTCATCCCACGCTTCTTTAAACTCCGTCACCGTTTTCCTATCCACCACCTCTCTCGGGAGCTCATTCCAGGCATCCACCACCCTCTCCGCAAAGTGGAACTTCCTAACATTGCTCATGAATCAACCACCCCTCAACCTCAAATTAAGTCCTCTGGTTTTACCATTTTCATTTGTATGAGGGAGTTTATCATTTCAGCCTCACCGAAGAGGCCTGGGAGAAATCAGCTCTGGTGATATTGGTTTAGCTAGTCAGTATGACAAAGCAGTTGGGAAAATTAATCATACGATTGGAAGCATAATGAGTGGCAGTAGAGAGAAAGATAGCAGATATGTACGCACTTTTCCTCTGTGTACAAAATCCATCTAAAGTCGGTCTAGAAACATAGAAATAGACGGCAGATAAGGGCCACGGCCCATCCAGTCTGCCCACCCTAATGACCCTCCCCTACTTTTGCCCTGTGAATAGATCCCATGTGTCGATCCCATTTGGCCTTAAAATCAGGCACGCTGCTGGCCTCAATCACCTGCAGTGGAAGACTATTCCAGCGATCAACCACCCTTTCAGTGAAAAAGAATTTCCTGGTGTCGTAGTTTCCCGCCCCTGATTTTTCACAGATGCCCTCTTGTTGCTGTGGGACCCTTGAAAAAGAAGATATCTTCCTCCGCCTCGATGTGGCCCGTGAGATCATGTCCCCCCTCTCTCTGCGCTCCTTGAGTGGAAGAAATTTTGTAGACGTAAATACTGCACCATAAACACTGCCCGACTTATTGTACTTTAATACATATTAATGGAATGTCTAATCTGATGGTTATGCTTTATTTGCTGACAACATATTTGCATAGAAAACCACAATCACCTGTTTTATTGTGCCTTCTTCGGAGACACAATAAGGTCAGTATTCAGCCTCTCTGAGCTCCCTTAGTATCCTGGGAAGGATCCCGTCTGGTCCCATCGCTTTGTCCATCTTCAGTTTTTCAAGTTGCTCATAAACACTCTCCTCCGTGAACGGCGTAGAATCTACTCCATTTTCTCGTGTAACTTTGCCAGACAATCTCGGTCCTTCTCCAGGATTTTCTTCTGTGAACACAGAACAGAAGTATTTGTTTAGCACATTTGCTTTTTCCTCATCACTCTCCACATATCGGTTCCCAGCATCTTTTAGTTTAGCAATTCCATTTTTCATCTTCCTCCTTTCACTAATATATTTGAAAAAATTTTTGTCTCCCTTTTTTACATTTTTAGCCATTTGTTCTTCCGCCTGTGCCTTCGCCAGACGTATCCCTCTCTTGGCTTCTTTCAGTTTCACCCTATATTCCTTTCTGCACTCCTCTTCTTGGTTGTTTTTATATTTCACGAACGCCAACACTTTCACCTTTATTTTCTCCACCACTAGTTTGGAAAACCATATTGGCTTTCTTTTTCTCTTGTTTTTATTTATTTTCTTCACATAAAGGTCCGTAGCCATTTTTATCGCTCCTTTCTGCTTAGACCACTGTCTTTCCACTTCTCTTATGTCCTCCCATCCTAACAGCTCTTTCTTCAGGTACTCTCGCATTGCATGAAAGTCTGTACGTTTGAAATCTAGGACTTTAAGTATCGTGCGGCCGTGCTCCACTTTAGCCGTTATATCAAACCAAACCGTTTGATGATCGCTACTTCGCAGGTGAGCACCCACTCGAATATTAGAGATACTCTCTCCATTTGTGAGGACCAGATCCAATATCGCTTTTCCCTTGTAGGTTCCGTCACCATTTGTCTGAGCAGAGCCTCTTGAAAGGCATCCACAATCTCCCTACTTCTTTCCGATTCCGCAGATGGAACATTCCAGTCTGCATCCGGCAGGTTGAAATCTCCCAACAACAGAACCTCCTCTTTCCTTCCAAACTTTTGGATATCCACAATCAGATCCTTATCAATTTGCTGCGATTGAGTCGGAGGTCTGTAGACTACACCCACGTAGATAGAAGTTCCATCTTCTCTTTTCAGAGCAATCCATATCGCTTCTTCCTCTCCCCAGGTACCTTGCATTTTGGTCGCTTGGATATTGATCTTTACATAGAGAGCTACTCCTCCACCTTTATGACCATCTCTGTCCTTCCTAAAAAGATTATATCCCGGTATGTTTGCATCCCATCCATGTGATTCACTGAACCATGTCTCTGTGATAGCGACAATATCTAGATCTGCCTCTAACATCAGGGCTTGCAGATCATGAACTTTGTTGCTTAGACTGCGAGCATTTGTGGTCATCGCTTTCCAGCTATTTTTCAGCAGTAATCTCCTTTTTCGTATGGATTTTTGTTTCGTTTCACTTTCCGTTGCAATACTAAGAAATGAGTTGCTGATATTGCTTATGTTGCAGTCTTTACTACTATCACATCTTTTTTTTTGCCGGGGGTGGTCTCTATAATTGTCCTTCGTACATACACCACCCCCACCTTCTAGTTTAAATGCCTAGAAAAATATTGTCTAAAT
This sequence comes from Geotrypetes seraphini, assembly GCF_902459505.1. Taxonomy (NCBI): domain Eukaryota; kingdom Metazoa; phylum Chordata; class Amphibia; order Gymnophiona; family Dermophiidae; genus Geotrypetes; species Geotrypetes seraphini. Next base: position 172,961,644 of record NC_047091.1, on the reverse strand, counting down.
TTCTCTGCAAGGTTTCTTTTTCCTGCTGTAGTAATATGTAGCCCATCAGTGCAATATAGCTTCTTGTCCTTCCATGTATTTCCCCATCCTCCTATGTACCTGAAGCCTTCTTGATGACACCAGGCTCTGAGCCATCTATTAAAGTCCTCTGTGTTTTTCATTCTTTGCTCTCCTTTTCCATATGCAGGCAGTATTTCAGAAAAAGCTAAAGTCTTTACAAAAGGTTTCACGCCCTCACCAAGCTCCCGAAAAGCTTTCTGTGCTGCAAGTGTGGAGTTGTTGGCCAGGTCATTTGTTCCCAGATGGATAACAACATCAGTGTTAAAATCCTTAGTTTCTTCCTTAATTATAGTCAGTATTTGCCTGGAACTCCTGGTAGCTGAGGATCCTGGAAGACATTTCACTATTTTGGTCTCCTCGCCCTGTGTTCCAAGGTTAATGCCTCTGATGATGGAATCCCCCAACAGTAATAGTTTTCTGTTTTTGGCTTTTTTATTTGTGCAGCCACAACAGCGCAACTAAAGATACTTAAAAAGACTTCCAGAACTGCTTCAGAAAGTGGCATGAACAATGGGATAAATATATTTTTTTAATTTAAATATTCACCGTATTTTTTTACTACACCTCATATATGTGTACATAGGGTATTTTCACAGAACCAACCCTATTTTATTTTCTAGGCATTTATCAATAAATATCCTCAAAGAGAAGAAAATCTACCATTCAGGTACCTTCCCGTATCAAATACCCTTTAATCAACTTCGATTCTCACTTTCATTAAGTGAATACAAGGAAAAGAATACATTTTACACTTTATACATCACCTAAAGTCTTTACAATATATAATGAGATCAACATATTTCCCCTGTAAAAATTATTATATATAAAGTTATTGATAAAGTAAATTCATACGCTTCCAAATATGCAAATATTTAATTGTGCAAACCCCCACCCAACCCATCCCCTCTGGATGTGCAATTGATATGACAACAAATTCAAAACTATAATAGATCTACAAATGACATCAATGGTCCCCATATTAATTTAAAAATTTTTATGTTTCCCGACAAATCAGCATTCACTTTCTCATATTTATAAATTAGACATAAATTTGCCCACCAGAATGTGAAATTTAAATGGTCCCAATTTTTCCAGTTTCTCATAATTAATTGTATAGCTGTTCCTGTCATAATTAAAAACAATCTCTTTCTATATTTATCTAGGGGATCTTTAACATACAATATTGTCCCACAAATCGCAACTTCATAAGATAAAGGAATCTCAACTTCTAAGATATTATTAATATGTCCCCAAATCGACTTCCAAAAACTATTATTGAACACAGAGTGGTATTGCTGAGGTTCAAAGTTAATTAAAGGGTATTTGAAATGGGAGGGTACCTGAAAGGTAGTATCTTCTCTTTGAGGATATAGGGTATTTTCAAACATACACATTTAAGTGCCAATACCTATATCTGCCATTTTGAAAATGTACAAATCTATGATTTCCCAATTAACTCGCAATCATTTGACACTATCAATTGCCGTCAAGCCAAATTAAGGGAAAAGACTACTTGAACCCATCCTCCACACTGAAACCCCCGGTAGCATAACCAACTCCCCCCCCCCCCCCCATACACACACAAATGGGGGTCTTGTCTTATATTCGGGTCATTGTCCATCTGCCCCCCCTCCTGGACTTGCTGCAGGCTTCTGCCAGCCTGCCTTATGACCTGATAGGCTGTGACAAGAGGGATCCCTCACAGCTCCTGTCCCGGCCGACTCTAACAATTTTTTTTACCTCCCTCTCCCCTCTCCCCATGTACCTTTTTTGGCATTTGGTCCAGTAGTGTATCAGGCAGGAGCGAGCTTTCCGCGATCCTGCCCCACACTGAGCCCCTCCCTCCCTGAATGGCTGCCTGGGTTCTCACGGCCCAGCAGTGTACCGGGCAGGAGCGAGCTTTATGCGTTCCTGCCTGGCCCTGAGCTGCTTCCTGAATGGCTGCTGCCATTTCTGAGGGAGGGTCTCAGTGCAGGGCAGGAATGAGGAAAGCTCGCTCCTGCCTGATACACTGCTGGATTACCAGGGATTCAAAAAGCCAAAAAAGGTACATGGGGGTGCCAGGACGGAGGTAAAAAACATTGTTAGTCAGCCAGGACAGGAGACGGAAGGGATTCTATTGTCTCGGCCTGCCACTGGACCACCAGATCATACAGCAGGCTTGGTAGAGGCCTTCAGGACATCGGGAGAGAGGGATGACAGGGAACAGGGCAGGGAGATGGGACAGGGTGCAGAGCCTGGCAGGGAGGGAAGGGGACAGGGTGGAGAAGCTAGCAGGGAAGTGAGAGAGGGGGATGGATGCAGAGCCTGGCAGAGAGTGAGAGGGGACAGGGTGGGGATCCTGGCAGGGAGAGAGGAGGACAGGGTGGAAAACCTGACAGGGCAGGGAGGGGAAGCAGGGTGGAGAGCTTGGCAGGCAGAGATGAGGGACAGGGTGGAGAAGTTGGCAGGGAGGGAAGGGAACAGGGTGAAGGGCCAGGGAGGGAGGGGGGCTGGGTGGAGCCAGGGAGGGGGGGGGGGGCTGGGTGCAGAGTCTGGCAGGGAGTGACGGGGCTGTGCAAAGCCTGGCAGGGGAAGGAGTAAGGGAGGGGGTGGCAGGTCACAGATCCTGCCAGGGCACATGAATATTACACCCCCTCCCCGTCTTATATTTGAGTCAACCTTTATTCCTCCTTTTGGGGATGAAAGAGTACCTCATCTTATACTCGGATCGATTTATATTCGAGTATATACGTGGAACACGTAGACAAATATAATTTAATGAGATGGAGTCAGCATGGGTTCAGCCGAGGGAGATCTTGCCTCACAAATTTGCTTCATTTCTTTGAAGGTGGGAATAAACATATGGATAAAGGTAAGCTGGTTGATATATACTTTGGGAGCCCATGAACTTTTTCAGATTTCTGAAGTGGTTACTGATACTTTGGTCACAACAGGACATATTGGAACTGAGATTGTCCCCTTGCAAAGGCCTAAGGTAATTACAATGGAATCCATATGGGAGGCCATATCAAACATGCAAACTTCTCTGGGGAGTCAAATTCAACAGTTATCTTCACGCTGTACTACTGTTCTCTCAGAAAATTTGGAACTTAAAAATAAGGTATCAAGTCTGGAGAACAAAATGAGTGACATTGAGACTAAAGTAAAGACTTTGGAAGTACAAGCCCTGACTTGGGTTAAGGACAGTGCTAGCTTGCACTTTAAACAAGAAATGCTGGAAAATTCTATTAGGAGGAATAATCTTCGGATTATTAATTTTCCAAAAGTACAATCTACAACTGCCCTTATTATGTTTAAAAGATATCTGTCAGAAATTTTGAAAGTACCAGAAACCTCGTATCCACCTCTCTCAAAAATATATTACCTTTTAAAGAGAATTAAACCTCAAAATCCAAACTTAGATCAGCAGAATTTATCTGCTGATAGTTTGGATTTGACTCAGATTCTAGAGAGATCGGATACTGAGATTCAGGTCCCAGCCACATTAATAGTACAGTTTGCAATTGATTCGGACAGGGACTGGATGCTTAGGATGTTTTTTAAGTATAAAGATGTTCCGTTTATGACAAATATAATTAGGATGTATCCTGATGTATCTCGTCCAACCCAGAGAAGAAGAAAACAATTTTTGGTATTAAGACCTCAGGCTGTACAACTAGGGGCAACCTTTGTTCTAAGATACCCCTGTAAGTGTGTTATGATATTTGGAGGAAATAGATATGTATTTTATGAACCACAACAGTTATCTAAGTTTATCTCGGATAGAGAATCATCATGAGCTTCTTTGTTTTCAAGTTAGCTCAATGCAGATTGTTCAAGAGCAGTCAGATCGCCTCTTTATTATTGTCTTTTATTAATTTCCTAATTGTTTCATCTCAGTTTTTTCCTTAACTTCGTCTCCAAAATATATTGTGGACTAACAATGCTTTGTATAGTTTGATTTTCTTTAAGAATTTTGGAATGTGATCTATTTCAAACTACAGTGTATGTTTACTTATTGACTTGTAATTATTGTCAATTATTAAAAATCAATAAATATTAAATTTAAAAAAAAAGCTGGTTGATATAGTGTATCTAGATTTTTAGTAAGCTTTTAATAAAGTTCCTCATGAGAGGCTCCTGAGAAAATTGAAGTGTCATGGGATAGGTGGCAAAGTTCAGTTGTGGATTAGGAATTGGTTATCGGATAAAAAAACAGAGGGTAGGGTTAAATGGTAATTTTTCTCAATGGAGGAGAGTAAACAGTGGAGTGCCACAGGGGTCTATACTGGGACCAGTATTATTTAACTTATTTATAAATGATATGGAGATTGGAACGACGAGTGAGGTGATTAAATTTGCAGATGAAACTAAACTGTTCAAAGTTGTTAAACGCATGCGGATTGTGAAAGGTCCTTAGGAAACTGGAAGACTGGGCGTCCAAATGGCAGATGAAATTTAATGTAGACAAATGTAAAGTGATGCACATTGAAAAGAATAACCTGAATCACAGTTACCGGATGGGAGGGCCCACCTTGAGGATTAGTGCCCAAGAAAAAGATCTGGGTATCATTGTAGACAATACAATGAGACCTTCCGCCAATATGTAGTGTCAGCCAAAAAAGCAAATAGGATACTAGGAATTATTAAAAAAGGGATGGTTAAGAACACTAAGAATGTTATAATGCCCCTGTATTGCTCCATGGTGCAACCTCGTCTCGAGTATTGCGTTCAATTCTGGTCTCCTTATCTCAAGAAAGATATAGTGGCGCTAGAAAAGGTTCAAAGAAGAGCGACCAAGATGATAAAGGGGATGGAACTCCTCTCGTATGAGGAAAGACTAAAATGGTTAGGGCTCTTTAGCTTGGAAAAGAAACAGCTGAGGGGAGATATGATTGAAGTCTACAAAATCCTGAGTGGAATAGAACAAGTGGATTGATTTTACACTCCGTCAAAAATTACAAAGACTAGGGGATACTCAATGAAGTTAAAGGGAAATACTTTTAAAACCAATAGGAGGATATTTTTTTTCACTCAGAGAATAGTTAAGCTCTGAAACGCTTTGCCAGAGGTTGTGATAAGAGCAGATAGCGTAGCTAGTTTTAAGAAAGGTTTGGACAAGGTCCTGGAGGAAAAATCCATAGTCTGTTATTGAGAAAGACATGGGGGAAGCCACTGCTTGCCCTGGATTGGTAGCATGGAATGTTGCTACTCCTTAGGTTTTGGCTAGGTACTAGGGACCTGGATTAGCCACTGTGAGAATGGGCTACTGGGCTTGATGGACCATTGGTCTGACCCAGTCAGGCTATTCTTATGTTCTTATGAGATTGGAGGAAAAAAAGAAGAAAATAAAACTTCAGGGTAAAAAAAAAAGCATACGCTGCTTAAAAATCTCAAGCTGGCATCTCATCGCTGTGAGAAGATTTTCTGGTTTGCTTCACCACTGCACTGATGTGTTAATACAAAGGTACCGCCAGAAATATTGTTAAGTATCACACTATGTTATCTTGATAATTGTATGTCAACACAGTGCAAGACTTCCACGGAGTTAAGTGGTGTGGTTGCTGGAAGTATCAGACAGTATGACAAAATATCACTGCAATTAATCTTAAGTCAGCTCGATTTCCTGCTCTGTTTAGTGACTTATCCAGAACGTGTGACACTCTCCTTTTAGAGGAGTCCTGTCAATATCTACAGGAGATGGACTCTTGCATGGCTATTCTCCAATAAATGCTGATCTCGGTAATAAAGTCCTTCTAGGTGTTGCCTTCCAGGTGCCTATCTGATTATAACCTCCAGATTCTGCACTGCCAAAATTTGTGTGCCCAAATTCAAATGTGCAGGGCTGATCCGTGAGCAGCTTAAATAACAAGGATTAACAATCAGTGTCGTTGAAAGTACTAGGTCAAAGTACTTAAGTGAAATTAAGGGCTCCTTTTACAAAAGGTGCGCTAGCGGTTTTAGCGCGCGCTGAAATGCCACGCACGCTAGCCACTACCGCCTCCTTTTAAGCAGGCGGTCATTTTCCAGCTAGCACACGCTATAGCGCGCGTTAATCCGGTGTGTGCGCTAAAAACGCTAGCACACCTTTGTAAAAGGACCCCTATATATATATTTTAATACTTAAGTAAAACTTCGATTAAGAGAACACGTTAAACTATAAATGCTATACTATACTATCAACTTATTCAAGACATACAATATTTACCACTCTCAGTGAAAAGACCCTGGGAAGAAGATTTAGGTTGTCCTATTTCAGACACTAATTGGACCTCTTTATTGAAATCCATATTTCATACTTCCAGATCTGCTTTGATTACGCAAAGCCGGTTTCTCCGACAGCTTACCCTAAACGTACACACGGACTTTTTGGTTAGGAAATGCTTCTCGATCTTATGGAAACTCAGAACCATCAGAAAATATTTTGACGCAGTATCATTCTGCTTATTGGGTCAACTTTCCATTCTAAGCACACTTGACTACTACAACATCATTTATTTGGGTACCTTCAAAAAACCTAAATAAACCAACCCTAGTGGAGTATATGATCCAATAATATACTAGAAAAAATTCCACTATCACTTATTCAGAGAAGTGCACTCACTCTTTAGCTATAACGGGAAAAGGCCTCAGAAATGGAGCCTACGCACGGTCTTAGACTGAATTGATCAAATTGATCAGCGTAGTTGTCACGCTCCTTGCTCCAGTCATCGGCCAACAAAAACCCGTTTATTTAACTTTATTTCTAGAATGCTTAAATCCTATTCTATCATAATAAATTATTAACTTTATATTATTTAAAACTTAACTTATGTTCTAAAGCATTTTTATAGGTTTTCTTTTTTATAAATTTTCATGCACAACTCTATATTCACTGAAAACAGTGCTGTAATTGTAACTTACCGTATTTGCCGGCGTATAGGACGACTGGGCGTATAAGACGACCCCCCAACTTTTAGTTAAAAAATAGAGTTTTGTGTTATACTCGCCGTATAAGACGACCCCTTCTTCCTTCTCTACCCCTTTGTATTCCCCCATGTGCTTTCAGCGTTCTTCTCCCTCCTCTGTCTTCAAGTGCTTTCAAAGTGCTTTCAGAGTCCTTCCCCCCCCCTCCTGTCTTCACCATGGCATTTCAGCGTCCTTCTCCCCCCCCTCCTTCTCTACCGCCCCGGGTGCAGCACAGCCAGCCAGGTCCCCTTACTTTTGTGGCACTTCCCCGACCGACCAACAACAGCCCGGGTCCGACAAACTTCCCTGCCCTTAACCGCGAATCTAAATTACCTTCTTACAGCTGCTGTAAGAAGGTAATTTAGATTCGCGGCTACAGGGCAGGGAGGATTGTCGGACCCGGGCTGTTATCGGTCAGTCGGGGAAGTGCCACAAAAGTAAGGGGACCTGGCCGGCTGTGCTGCAACCGGGGCGGGGCGGCCGCCCCTCTCTCTTGGTACCGCGAGGCTACTCTCCTTCTCCTTACCTGCCATGCCTGCAGCACAGAGCCGAACGGAAGTCTTCCCGACGTCAGCGCTGACGTCGGAGGGAGGGAGGGCTTTGTTTAAGCTTTGTTTAAGCCCTCCCTCCCCTCCGACGTCAGCGCTGACGTCGGGAAGACTTCCGTTCGGCTCTGTGCTGCAAGCAGAGAAGGTAGGGAGAAGAAGAGCCGCGCGACTGAGTACATCCAGCCCCGCAAGTAAGGGCATGTAAACTGTACCCGGCGTATAAGACGACCCCCGACTTTGGGGAGGATTTTAAGGTACTAAAAAGTCGTCTTATACGCCGGCAAATACGGTAGCTTCACAGTGGTACGGATGCCTCCCACATATGCCAACGTGGCCAGCGTTTCGCAGATCTATCAAAAAAAACAAACAAACGCTGCGTCAGGGCCGGATTCAGGGCATTCCAACAAATATTTACCTAAGAAAACAAACATACTCAATGAATATTCTTATCCAAAACCAAAACCCAAACAAAGGTAAAGAATCTTCAGTACTTACTACACTGTGCTATTCAATCAGCTATTTTCAGAAAGAGCTCAAAATGGCGACAGCCTCTCTTTAAATCACCCAGGAGTGTACTGACATCATTTCCTGGAACTCTTAAAGGAATAGTCCCATTCTATTATACAGACCTTCAGAAAGAAGTTATCTCACCATAATCCCCTATCATAGGTTTATCAATAAAAATGTTGCCATTCCATGTTCTTATTTAAACCGTTTGGATACAAAGTGTCCAAACGGTAAATCCAACGCTGTTCACGTTGCGCTACAAATCGTCTAAAATTTCCTCCCCTGTTGCCTGATTTAACTACTTCAATGATGACTGCCCGTCGTGACATAAACTCATGATTTTTATCAGTACAATGTTTTGCAAGAGGGGCGCCCAAAATCCTATTCTTGATGTTACTTTTATGTTCAGCTAGGCGAATGTTAAATTTCCTAGATGTTTGCCCTATGTATATCAAATCACATGGGCATTTAAGGGCATATACCACCCCCTGTGTTTTACAATTTGATGTATGTTTCAAAACATATTCTTTTTTGTCCCCTGGATTACAGAATATTTGAGTGCAAACCATAATCTCACACATTTGACATTTGCCACATGTGTGATGACCCAAATTACTGTTATCTATATTAAAGGAAATACCTGATACAGAGGAGAAGCTTCTGCCCACACACGCTCACAACTGCACGTGTACGCTCTGGCGTCTTTCAACAAGTCTCAAACCTTAAAACGCACCGCAAAGGTAAGGGGGAGGGAGGGAGATAGATAGATTCAGGAAGGTAGGAAGGAGGGAGGGGGGCCGAGCGCGATCGGTGACCGCGCGTGTTCCCTCCCTTAACTGCGGGGACAAGGCCATTCACTGCTCCATGGGGCGGTGGATGGCCTTGTCCCCGTACCTGCGGTGAGCACCTTTCCCCTTCCACCGTTTTGACGGGTTACCCGCGGCTACTCGCGGGTAGCGGTGGGTAACATCCACCATGTCATTCTCTAGGCCTTAGTATACATGATATATAGATTTGAAGCCTATCTAGCGAAGAAATGTGACAGATTTCCTCAGTTTCAATGTAGATGGTTGGCACTCTCTTAAGCTATATTTACAAGGCTCCAACTCTTGAACTTTTTTTTTTCTTGCTCCTCCTCTATTTTTTTCTTTTCTTATTATTGATTGGTATATGGATCCATGCTTCGTATGCTTTTTCATAGTTAGATGATTGATATCTTTATGTGAGATTTTTCAACTTTTATGTGTATCTTGTTATGAGTGAGATATATTGGAGTGTTTTTCTTAGATTGTATTATTAGGTTCATAGACAACGGCGCGAAAGACAAAAGCGCGCGTCGACAACTGAGCGCAGCGTGCGCCGCCACGCCGCTCTAAATTACAGTTTTTAGGGGCTCCGACGGGGGGTTTTGTTGGGGAACCCCCCCCCAGTTTACTTAATAGACATTGCGCCGGCGTTATGGGGGGTTTGGGGGGTTGTAACCCTCCACATTTTACTGTAAACTGAACTTTTTCCCTAAAAACAGGGAAAAAGTGAAGTTTTCAGTAAAATGTGGGGGGTTACAACCCCCCACGCCCCCCACAACGTGGCGCAATGTCTATTAAGTAAAGTGGGGGGGGTTCCCCCCACACACCCCCGTCGGAGCGCTAAAAACAGTAATTTAGAGCGGCGCGTCGGCACGCACTGCGCTCAGTTGTCTGGGCATGCCTTTGTCCCGGCGCGCTTTTGACCTGACACCGTATTATTATGTACAGTTTCCTATCTCACATTTGATGTTATTACATTTGTTGTATAAAATTTTTTCAGTCAATAAACTTTGACTTAAAAAAATAAAAGAGAACACATTAAAAAATTACTTAAGTGAAAATTTTTTTAAAAAAGGTCTCTCATAATGTAAGTCACAAAGAAAAGAATCCGAGTCTGCAGCAAATGTCAAACACCGAAATCTAAAAAACAAGACTGCAGAACTGATGCACTTGATGCAGGAACTTCATTTTAGCAACCACAAAAATCAGTAAAAGTCTAATGGACTTTCGGAGTGATCCAGTCTGTCTCAAGCACTCAAATAGATAACAATTATAATAATAAATGTGTGAGAGGGATTCTCAGTGTGAAGGAAAAGCGAAGGGAGAACATTCTCCAGCGCTTACACATACTGGTGAAGATATAATCGCCTCCACCTGCACACCATCACTGAATCCCTCTTGTGTGCTCAACTCAATAACTAGTGAGGAAATTAATACAGTGATGTTCAAAACGCAGCAATCAGGCTTCTAAAAACCTCTGTGCCCAAGACCCTATCTCCCAGGCTCTAGCGTCGGCTCAATGGCCCGTAGCCAAACTTTGTGTCTTCAAGGATCCTTGCACAACAGGGCGCCAGGCTACGTGATGGCTAAGCTTCCTCCAGACGTGCCAAACTGGTCCCTCTGCTCCCAGGAAGAAGTACGCCTCAAAACGCCCCCTGGTCGTGCTCTGCAACCGCAAACCGCCAAACGACGTTCCTACTCCCACGTCATACCGAGCCACTGGAATCGACTGCCCCTGCAGATCAGATCCTTTGAAGAACTCAACTTTAGGAAAGCAATGAAAACATACCTCTTCACCTAAACCCCTGCCCTTGACCAATGGACTACAAAGAAATCTACAGTATATTGGTACCAGTATGTGTCACATAAGAAAAACTTGTAAAATCTTGTACTGTTTAACTATGGCAAATTCAACCTCTAACTGTCTGTGTGTGTCAAATAATATTAAAAAATAATATTAAAAATTGAACTAAGGCCAGTACTGGGCAGACTTTGCACGGTCTGTGTCTGTGTATGGCCGTTTGGTGGAGGATGGGCAGGGGAGGGCTTCAATGGCTGGGAGGGTGTAGATGGGCTGGAGTAGGTTTTAACGGAGATTTCAGCCGTTGGAACCCAAGCACAGTACCGGGTAGAGCTTTGGATTCTTGCCCAGAAATAGCTAGGAAGAAAAAATTAAAAATTTAAATTGAATCAGGTTGGGCAGACTGGATGGACCATTCGGGTCTTTATCTGCCGTCATCTACTATGTTAATTAGGATAAAACTTGTACTGGAAACCTTGCACTGTATGGGTAACAGTGGTAAAATTGTAACCAGTAACCAGTAAACTGTATATTAGAATGTGTCTAGTTAGGATAATAACTTATTGTAAACCTGTACTGAAATTATGGCATATCCGGTGTAAATCGCAACCTGTTAACTATAACCCATTCTGGGCTCTTTGGGGAAAGCAGCATAGAAAACATATTAAATAAATAAACAAAAGAAATGGTGCCCTAATTTGGGTCAAATAATGAAACCCTTCGGGCACTGTTGCTGCCAATACTGTCCAATCTATAATCCAAATTGGAATTGGCTAACACTCTTATTCTCCTGGGGGGAATGTTTGAAATTAAAAATGCTTTAAATAATGGACATCAGTATGAGCCCTTCAAGTTGAACACGAGGGATTGTGGGCTCAGGCAGTAACTCCTCGGTGACCAGCACCAGACATAAGTCTAAATAAGAACTGCCTCATACATCATATAGTCCTGTTTTCTATACTCAAAATAGTGTAAATATACTTTAGATCATTTACAGACATTCACACCAGGGGAAAAGGAGCAATGAAAATAAATAAAAAATAATAAATATGATGAAAAAAATAAAGAGGTGGAGGGGCATAATCGAAAGGGACGTCTAAGTCCGTTTCCGTCTAAGTCGCAAGCCATCCAAAGTGGAAAAACAGCCTAGGCCGCATTTTCGAAAAATACGTCCAAAATTTTTTTTTGTTTGTTTCAAAAATCGAATAACTATATGTCCTGCCGATCTGATCGTCCAAGTCGCTAAATTGTCCATCTTTATACCACATTTTCATCCAACTTTTCGTCCAAGTCAAAAATGCCTACAACAAGCCCTGTTGAACGTGGGAGGGGTCTGCAAAGTGATGGACTGAACACCCAGACATAGCACCTAAATAGTAGGGTACCTTACAGGGCACTGCTGTGAACTTCACAAAAAAGGTGCCATGTCTTCTCCTCACTACAACTCCCTTATAGGTCATGGTGAACCCCCCAAACCACCTCCAGAATCGGCCTAAACCAACTTATCTACCACCCTAATAGCCCTTAAAGCTGCAGGAGCCACTTATAGTAATAAAGGGTTTTCAGGGTGTATAGGGGAGTGCACATGTTTAAGTATCAATGCAGTGATTACAGGGGCTTATGGGCATGGGTCCTCCTCTCCATGAGGCCCTAAACCACCCCCAAGATGACTTAAGCTGCCTCTGGGCTGGACAACTAGGATTTCCTATGCCAGGCAGCCAGATGATGATGGTCTGGAGGCTGAATTTTAAAGTTATGATTAAAATGTTTTATGGGGGGTGGTGATCACTGGGGTAGTGTGTGTTTGTGGGGGGGGGGTCTGTTTTATGTGTTTGCAGTGCTTATCTGGTGACTTTAGGTGGGTTTTTGTGACTTAGACCAGTGGTTCCCAACCCCGTCCTGGAGGAACACCAGGCCAATTGGGTTTTCAGGCTAGCCCTAATGAATATGCATGAAGCAAATTTGCATGCCTATCATTTCCATCATATGCAAATCTCTCTCATGCATATTCATTAGGGCTAGCCTGAAAACCCAATTGGCCTGGTGTTCCTCCAGGACAGGGTTGGGAATCACTGACTTAGACCATGTTTTACATGGTCTAAGTCACAACGTCCAAGTTCCGTCTAGGCTCTGTTGTTAAACTTTCGATTATACATGCTGAACGACTAAGTCTAAGCCGGCCCACGTCCTGCCCAACTCCCGCTCTCGACACGCCTCCCGAAACGCCCCGTTTAGCTTTGGCCGTTCAGTGGCACTATGAAGGCCTAGGTCGTTTAGAAATACGTCCAAAACCCGTTTTTATTATTGGCACTTGGTATTTGGGAAATGTTCGTCCAAGTACCGACTTAGGCCAGTTTTTGGATGTTTTTTCTCTTTTGATTATGAGCCCCATAAGCTCCCAAAACGTCACAATGTTAAAGTGCTACTGACAAAAAAATTCATGCTGAAATAGTGCAATAAACTGTGCTACACTTCCGTGTGTTTCATTAAGATTCCCTGTATTTCAATAAAATTTCATGATACTACTGGATAAACTGAGTGCAAAAACTAATAATAAAAATTCATGCAAAAGTTGATAAAAAGTTTTAAGCAGTTCACACATTGAGTCAAGGACAATGATTATCCTAGTTAGAGTTCATATTTAGAATTCATATTCCCTTATAACAATTCATAATATCACTTGATATATAGAGAATTTCATCCGGAACTATATTGCACAAAAATACTTAGCTGAATCTTTGTAGTTTGGGTGCCAGAACAAAAAAATCTGAATTCAGCACTATTCCCTAAAGGCTGCTCCAGGTTGAGTACCCTTGCGAGAACAATGCCTAGCGCCAAATGCTGCATCCAAATATGGGCAACAGGACTTATGTCTGCTGAGACCAGGGGTACCGTATTTTCACATAGATAACGCGCACCCGTGTAAAACGCGCACACGGGTATAGCGCGCAAAAAACACATATTTATGTACATAAATTTTTATATACCACGCACACCCGTATACCGCGCATGCTGCCCGACTCTCCTTTCGCCCGCCCCGACTCTCCTCTGGAGACCCTGACTCTGTTTTCGCCCGCCTCGACTCTCCTTTCCTCCTTGAAGTCCTGTCCCTACCCTGAAAGCCTGATGCCCCCCCCCCGACGTCCGATTCACCCCCCCCGCAGGACCGCTCGCACCCCCACCCCGAAGGACCGCTTGCATGCACCTGCACCCCCACCCTGAAGGACCGCTCGCACCCCCACCCCGAAGGAGCGCTCGCACTCCCACCCCGAAGGACCGCTCGCACCCCCACCCGAAGAACCGCTCGCACCCCCACAGCCTCCCCCCCCCCCCCATGGAGAAGCTGTCTACTTTTCCGGATGCCAGCGAGCCCAGCTGTTTCCTCTGCCGGCGGTCCCGCCCCTTCTCTGAGCCCTGCTGTGCTGCTTTTTCTTCCGGCGGTCCCGCCCTTTCTCTGACATCAGAGAAAGGGCGGGACCGCCTGAAGAGGAAGCAGCGCAGCACAGGGCTCTGAGAAGGGGCAGGACCGCCGGCAGAGGAAGCAGCTGGGCTGGCATCCGGAAACAAGGTAGACAGCTTCTCCATGGGGGAGGGGGGGAGGCTGTGGGGGTGCGAGCGGTCCTTCGGGTGGGGGTGCGAGCGGTCCTTCGGGGTGGGAGTGCGAGCGCTCCTTCCGGGTGATGAATCAGGCGTCGGGGGGGGGGAAACTATGTAAAAAAAATTTTGTACAATGCGCTCACGCGTATAACGCGCTAGGGTATGCGCGGTTTGTAAAAACCACGTATAACGCGCGTGTTATATGCGAGAAAATACGGTAATTCCTAGTGTCCAATTTGGCAAATTTCCAGTGTGCCCTGATCTGCCCACGCCCCTCGCATGACCGTGCCTCCTTCTGGGTTGTGTGTCACGGGATCTGGGCGCACAGTTTTAGAGAATAGCGCAGAGCAAGCTGCACGCGCCAACTCAAGTTGGCGCCAGTTATCAATCGTTGATTGTTAGCGCCTAATTATCGCTGTAAATTGGTTCGTTACCCAATTTGGGCGCCAGCGTTAGGGGGAAAAGCAACTAGGGCAGATGTATGTGCAAATGAAAATGGTTTCCAGTTAACGCCAATTACTGATTGCTAACAGTGCTGTATAGTAACTAATTAACCCCCTCCCCTTTTTTTATGAAGCCACATTAGCATTTTTTATCGCCAGCTGCGGCGGTAAAATTCTGATACTCACAGAATTCTTATGGAGCATCGGAACTTTTACTGTCGCAGCCGGCGATAAAAAACGTTAACGCGGTTTCATAAAAGGGGAGAGGGGGTAAATTTAACTACAGTAGTTACTGTACGTAAGTAAAAGTTTTAAAAAAGTTTTGCTACTTTTACTGAAGTAATTATTTTGCCAATTTTTACTGCTTTTACCTAGTTACATCTGATGCTTGCAATTAAAAGTAAAAGCAGACGGATGTAAATGATAATTCCACAGTAAACCAAATGAAACAGCAGAACTGAGAACAGGATTTTGCAATTGCAAACCTCGTCTTGCAAACAGTGGATCATCTTATCTTAAACTTTGCTGTTTGGTGACTATAGCCTTTAACGTAGGCAGAAGAAAGCTGTTTGGTTGGGGGGGAGGGGACCCAGGAGCTCCACCCTAGCGCCAGTGGAATCCTGCGGCATGGCCCGTCACCAGTCACTCCACCCCCTACCTCCTCCCAGCATTGTACTTTAAATCTTCAAGGAAGCCGCTGCGCAGCGTCAACGAGCAGGCCTGCCCCCGGAAGAAGAATTAAGGGGTCCGGGGCAGGCCTGCCCATTGACGCTACGCGGCAGCTGCCCTGAAGATTTAAAGTACAATGCCAGGAAACGGGTGGAAAGGGTGGGCCCCAACTGGTGACTGCCAGTTTTGGGGTAGGCCATGGCCCCTATGGCCTCCTCCATTCTGACGCCTATGGCCTGGAATTGCCTAAGTTTACTGAACTGGTTATAGGTCTTCAGCCAGACAGAACAGTGATGAACTGGGTCATTTTAAAGCGAAGATGGAGCTGAAGCTGATAGTAATTTATTTAGGCATTTCTATACTACCTATCAAGGCTCTCTAGACAGTTTACAATCAGGTGCTCAAGCAATTTCCCTGTCTCTCCCAGTGGGCTCACAATTACATTACATTACAGATTTCTATTCCGCCATTACCTTTCGGTTCAAAGCGGATTACAAAAAGAGTTATGGAAGAAGGGTTACAAAGTTAGATCAGAGATCGTTTCCAAGAGAGGGATAAGAAGGATCAGGGGTTGGGGAAGGGAAGGTAAGAAGGCGTATTCATGGTATTAAGCTTTATTGAGGGATTTCTTGAAGAGTATAGTTTTAATTTCCTTTCTGAACATCTTATAGTCTGGGGTAGTTATCAATAGGTTGGAGATTTGGTTATCTATTTTTGCAGCTTGAGTGGCTAGTAGGCTGTCGTATAGTTTTTTCTGTTTTATGTCTTTGATTGGGGGGGGGGGTAAGTGAATGGGGTGTGTGTTTTTCTATGCCTGGTAGAGGTAGTTTGGATGAGGCGGTCGTTCAGGTAGATTGGGCTGTCTCCATTTATAGTTTTAAATAGTATACAATAGAATTTAAATTGTAGAAACCTTCAAGATCATGAAGGGCATAGAAAAAATAGCCAGGGACAGATTTTTCAAATTAAGGGGATCAATAAGTACAAGGGGGCACTCAGAGAAATTGAAAGGGGAGAGGTTTAGAACAAACACCAAGGAAGTTCTTTTTCACACAGAGGGTGGTGGATACATGGAACGCGCTACCAGAGGATGTGATAAACAGGAGCACACTATAGGGGTTCAAAGAAGCTTTGGATAGGTACTTGGAAGACAAAGGGATTCAGGGGTACAGATAAGAGTAGAGGTAGATTATAGGGATGGGATTAGAGGTAAGTTACAAAATTAATCAGGGACCACTGTTCAGGCACTAGGCCTGATGGGCCGCCGCGGGAGCGGACCGCTGAGCAAGATGGACCTCTGGTCTGACTCAGCAGGGGCAACTTCTTATGTTTTTATGTTCTTATGTATTCTTTCCTGGATTGGAAGCCAATGTGAGTTGATGAAAGCCTTAGTAATGTGGTCATGTTTCTTCAGTGAGTAGACGAGTCTCAGAGCTGTATTCCGAATTGTCTGTAGTTCTTTAATCATTATTGCAGGGCAGGGGAGGTAGAGGATGTTGCAGTAGTCTAGGATACTTAGGATTAGAGATTGTACTAGGAGCTGAAATTGTGTTTTATCAAAGAATTTTCGGACTTGTCTAAGGTTTCTCATTACTGCGAAATATTTCTGTGTTGTTTTGTTTATATAACGTACCTGGGGCAATGGAGGGGGGGGATTAAGTGACTTTCCCAGGGTCACAAGGTGCAGCGTAGGTATGACCCTACAGCCTCAGGGCGTCTGAGGCTGTAGCTTTAACCACTATGCCACACCCATTCTCTTCTTGCTTGGGCTGAAAACTTTTCAGTGGCTCCTTGTATTGTGATGTCATAATGCCTCATTCCACCAATGCCTAAGAGCCAGCCTCATCAGTGATGTCACAATGGCTTGGTTTCCCTTTACTTGTGCCCATTTTTTTATGAGATGCATTTGCCTCATTGAAATAAAAAGTATAGAATTATTTGTAAATTTCATGGTTCCACATCATATTTATTTATTCAATTTTCTATACTATTCTCCTATGGGAGCTCAGAACGGTTTACATGAATTTATTCAGGTACTCAAGCATTTTTCCTGTCTGTCTCAGTGGGCTCACAATCTATCTTCAGGGCGTTTCATAGTCAGTCATGCGCGAGACACCAGCGCACCGACAATGAAGGGCAGACAATTCAGCGCAAGACACCAGCGCACCATGGGAAAACTTAGTTTTAAAGAGCTCCTAAGTGGGGTGTGAGTGGGGAACCCCCCACTTTACTGCATAGTGTTCGCGCTGCTGGGGGGGGGTTGGGGGATTGGAACCCTCCATTATAGAGAAAATGGAACTTTTTCCAATTTTTTTCGGGAAAAGTTCCATTTTTTTCTATAATGTGGGGGGTTGCACCCCCCACACCCCCCGACGGCAGCGCGAACAGTATGCAGTAAAGTGGGGGGTTCCCCCCACACACACCCCGTCGGAGCTGTTTAAAACTAAATTTTCCCGCGGCGCACTTGTGTCTTGCGCCAAATTGTCAGCGCTCAATTGTTGGCGTGTGATTGTCCCATTACCCCTGGGGCAATGGTCTTACCCAGGGTCACAAGGAGCACTGCAGGATTCTGAGGCTTTAACTCTAATCCAGGGGTGTCTAACCTTTTGGCTTCCCTGGGCCACATTGGCCGAAAAAAAATGTTTCTGGGGCCGCGTAAACGCTGCAGCAAGACAGAGGAGGGAGCCGGAAAGACGGTAAACACCCAGGGGCAGCAGAGGAAAACCCTGCATCGCCCTCGACCGGGGCTGCACAAAATACTTCACGGGGCCACATGTGGCCCTTGGGCCGCAGGTTGGACACCCCTGCTCTAATCTCAAGGCCCCTCCTTCCATCACAATTATTGGTGAACAGAAATTGTAGTTACGATGCTTTTTCTTATTATTCCAAAAAGTATTACACTGAGACACATCCCTTTAAGTTTGGCTGCTTCACAAGCTCTGAACTCTTCTGTATGCTGTTGAGCATAGCACAGGAGAGTCAAATCCACAATCACAAAACGCAAAGGAGTGGAATAGTCGAAAGGAGACTGGTGAACTCAAATGTATTTCACAAACATCCTTTATTTCTTCAATAAAAGATTTCAACGACTCAACGTGTACATGTTTCGGCAAGAACGGCCTGCCTCTTGAATCTCGCCAATCTTGTGTTGAAATGAAAAAGTCCACATAAAATAGTTCATTCAATCTTGCGCTAATAATTGAAGGCGCGGTGCAGAAAGAACCGGTTGTTCATGACGGCGCTTCACTTTTCTGCACCATGCCTTCAATTATTAGCGCAAGATTGAATGAACTATTTTATGTGGACTTTTTCATTTCAACACAAGATTGGCGAGATGATTGTGGATGCCACCTTGTCTATTCTTCCTAATGACTACAGGATTTCTAAATCATTCTTGATGGAACTTGCCACTTTGGTGCTGTAAAAAATTTTTTGGAAGTTAAAGGTGATTTTTTTCTCCACACACATGGGGTAGCCATGGGCACTGCCATGGCCCCCAGTGTTGCTAATCTTTATGTAGAAAAATTCTACGAATGGCTATACGAGTAGCCGGACCAACTTCATTCACTCAATATAATAATACACCGGCTAGATATCACATCCCCACATTTATAAAAGGATGAATATGTGAAAATATTTTGATACTCAATCCTCAGAGGGAAGATGTTCCCGTTGGCTCAAGTGAATGAAATTCCCTGAACCCACTCTTCACGGGATCTCATAGGATCAAAATATATCATCGTATGCAAGATATTTATTAAATTTTAAATAATTTGAATAATAAATGTGAACTTGTACTTAGCTTCTAAAGTTCTCTTTTTTTGAACTCATTGTATTTAAAATAGGAGCGCCTCCACCAACATGTCCATGTTTCATGTACCTTCCTCAGGGTCGAGGCTCCCTTATTAATATTGTCTTGTGAGATTCGCTCCTCTCGATGTGAAATCACATGAGCGAATCTCACAAGACAATATTACTAAGGGAGCCTCGACCCTGAGGAAGGTACATGAAACATGGACATGTTGGTGGAGGCGCTCCTATTTTAAATACAATGAGTTCAAAAAAAGAGAACTTTAGAAGCTAAGTACAAGTTCACATTTATTATTCAAATTATTTAAAATTTAATAAATATCTTGCATACGATGATATATTTTGATCCTATGAGATCCCGTGAAGAGTGGGTTCAGGGAATTTCATTCACTTGAGCCAACGGGAACATCTTCCCTCTGAGGATTGAGTATCAAAATATTTTCACATATTCATCCTTTTATAAATGTGGGGATGTGATATCTAGCCGGTGTATTATTATATTGAGTGGCTAATCTTTATGTAACAGCTTTTGAAGAAAAATTTCTATATCCATCTAGGTGGATGGCCTCTGTCTCGTTGTGGTTGCGTTACATTGACGATATTTTCCTAATTTGGTCAGATTTAGTGGAAAAATTTCATGACTTTTTAAATTGGCTTAATTCGTTGTTAGCGCGCCTTAAATTTTCGGCTGTGGTGGACAGCCAAAAAGTTACGTATCTGGATACTGTGGTCAGTAAAGATGTCCATAAACTGACCACTTCTGTTTATCGAAAATCCACTGATCGTAATACTTATTTCCACTACTCTAGCTGTCATCCCGCTAAACTGAAACAGTCTGTACCCATTAGCCAATTCCTTAGAATTCGGCAGATTTGTTCCATCATCGCTGAATTCAAGCTAAACTTTTAACGCACCGCTTCAAGGACAGGGGCTACCCTGATTGGGTGATCAAACGTGCATATTACAGAGCACGTTATGCTAACCCAGATTTATTGTTGGACTCTTGCAATGCGTCGTCCGATGATCGTCAAGTGCATGTGATTTCTTTTTCGAATCAAGCTCAAGATGTAGCTAACATCATCAGGAAATATTGGCACATTTTGAATATACATGACAGTTTTAAAGATGTTCCGAGAATTGCCTTTTCTCGCCCTAAGAACTTGGGCAACTTGCTGAGTCAAGCGTATGGTAACAACCCACAGATGCAGGGGAGTCACAAACCGTGCGGCCACTGCAATGTATGCTTCAACTCTTTGTCTATCTCCACCTGGTGTCATCCCATCTCTCAGCGTGAGTACAAGTTAAGACAGCATACTACCTGCTTGTCTCAATGGGTGGTTTATATTATCATCTGCCCGTGTGACCTGGTGTACGTGGGACGGACTAGCCGCAAAGTAAAAACTAGACTGTCAGAACATAAGAGCCGGCTTAATACTTCTACCACCTCTGCCCCCATGGTTCCCCACTATTTGGATAAGGGCCTTGGGTTTGCTGATCTCACCTGGTTTATTATTGAACAACTTCCTTTGGATTTTAAAGGGGATAGAGTTGCACATATCCAGCTGCGAGAACAATTTTGAACTCAACACGGTTCACCCTCATGGCCTTAATTGAATGGAACACTATTGTTTAGCTGATTGGCCAATTTTTCCGATTCCGTGTTTGGCTGTCCCTGCATGACGTCTTTTTCCTTTTCAGTTTTTAGGTGCGTTTTGCCTGCCGCTCTGTTAGCTCCGCCCTCCCTTTGCCGGCTGGCTTGTTTCCTGCGCCATTCATGGCCTTATGATTTGTGTCCGTTTAATGCTACAGGTTCCTGAGGAAGGGAACTAGAGTCTCCGAAACCGGGCTTGGTAGAACCTGATGTGGCAGTGGGTCTTGTAGCCCTGTCTTTATCTTCCGGACCACGTCTTCAAGCTAAGTCTGCTCTTTTGATCTAGGATGTTCATTCTTCGACGTGAGACCATTGACTAGCACATTAAGAACATAAGAACATAAGAAGTTGCCTCCGCTGAGGCAGACCATAGGTCCATCCTGCTCAGCGGTCCGCTCCCGCGGCGGCCCATCAGGCCCATTGCCTGAGCAATGGTCTATACCTATCTATACCCCCCAATCCCTTTTTCTTCTAGGAATCTATCCAAACCTTCTTTGAAACCATTTAGTGTTTTCTTGTCTACAACAGCCTCTGGAAGCGCGTTCCATGTATCTACCACCCTCTGAGTGAAAAAGTACTTCCTAGCGTTTGTTCTAAACCTGTCCCCTTTCAATTTCCCCCAATGCCCCCTTGTGCTTGTGGTGCCCCTTAAATTTGAAAAATCTGTCCCTGTCTACTTTTTCTATGCCCTTCAGGATCTTGAAGGTTTCTATCATGTCTCCTCTAAGTCTTCGCTTCTCCAGGGAGAAAAGTCCCAACTGCTTCAATCTGTCGGTATATGGGAGATTTTCCATTCCCTTTATCAGTTTAGTTGCTCTTCTTTGTACTCCCTCAAGTACCGCCATGTCTTTCTTGAGGTACGGTGACCAGTACTGGACACAGTACTCCAGATGCGGCCGTACCATTGCACGATACAGCGGCATGATAACTTCCTTCGTCCTGGTCGTAATACCCTTCTTAATGATACCCAGCATTCTGTTTGCTTTCCTAGAGGCTGTGGCGCATTGCGCCGATGCCTTCAGTGTTGCGTCTACCATCACTCCCAGGTCTCTCTCCAGGTTACTAACCCCTAGTGGTGTTCCCCCCATTTTGTATGTGAACATCGGGTTCTTTTTCCCCACGTGCATGACCTTGCATTTCCCCACGTTGAAGCTCATCTGCCATTTTTCGGCCCACTTTTCCAGCTGCGTTAGATCCTTTTGGAGATCCTCGCAGTCTTCCTTGGTTTGAGCCCTGCAGTAATCCATGCAGGAGAGTACTAAGGCATAGAGAAGTTGGACGAAGTCGGACTCTGAAAAGTAGTTCCTTATTTTTCGGAGTTGTCTTAGGTAGTACTGTGAAATGAGGATGATACCACCTGAGAGATATGGTCATAAAATGACAGTTTGCCATCAAGGTGTTATTCCTAGGCTGCACACTTGGTCTTTAGCAGTTTTAGTGGTCGAGTGCCAGCACCGCGGATGCAAAGGACCTCCATCTTAGAAGTATTTAGTTGTAATTGGCTGATGGACATCCAGTTTTGGATTTCCAAGAGGCAGTTTAGGAATTTCGCAGTCTGGGCGTCACGGGCTTCTCCTAGCGGTCGGTATAGTTGGATGTCATTCACAAAGGAGTGAATCTGTATTTGATATTTGCGGGCTATGTCTAAGAGATTGAATAGTAGGGGGGGGGGATAACAGAGCCCCCTGCCGAATGCTGTATTTGATTGGTTTTGGTTTCGTCAGCACGTCGTCGAGCAGAATGCTTTGGGATCTATTACTCAGGAAAGAGGTGAACCATTGTCGTACAATTGTGTGAAAGCTAGACACACTTTATTGTCTCACGCTTAGCGCCGCCTAAGTGGGCTTAGGTATTGCTAGGTGTCCTAACTTTAGGCGCTCCCTATTTATGCCAGGGTTTTCTTGGCCTACATGTGTGCGCCTAGGTGCAAAACAGGTGCCTACATGCAAAACACGCCCACGATTGCGCTAACCACGCCTACTTTGTGGGAGGTGCCTACCAAGTTAGGCAGCTAATATCCAATTAAGAGCCATTTATGTCAGTAGCATTTATTAAATCTATTAAACAATTATGAGAGTTAGGTGCCTACACGGGCTAAGCGCAGACTTTATAGAATCAGGGCCTATGTTCTTAATTTACTTTTTAGAACAGGGGTAGGGAACTCCGGTCCTCGAGAGCCGTATTCCAGTCGGGTTTTCAGGATTTCCCCAATGAATAGGCATCGAAAGCAGTGCGTGCCAATAGATCTCACGCGTATTCATTGGGGAAATCCCGAAAACCCGACTGGAATACGGCTCTCGAGGACCGGAGTTCCCTACCCCTGCTCTAGAAGCCAACACACTTCCCCCTCCCTCTTTTACTAAACCAGGGGTAGAGAACTCCGGTCCTCGAGAGCCGTATTCCAGTCAGGTTTTCGGGATTTCCCCAATGAATATGCATTGAAAGCAGTGCACGCAAATAGATCTCACGCGTATTCATTGGGGAAATCCTGAAAACCCAACTGGAATACGGCTCTCGAAGACAGGAGTTCCCTACCCCTGTTTTAGAATATTCACATAAATACCTGAAAATGTACCTGTTGCATATTTAAGGTGGCAAAAACACTTATATTGCATGAGCATTCACATTTAGTCCCCTGTTCTCCAGGGACTGCCCGTATTTATTTCCAATCAGGCCACCCACTTTTAAAGTCTAACCTATAAATAGATGAACACAGAACTTTTTAGACTATTCACACATAATACCTCTAGCTTTTACTCCTGACAAACTCTTTAGAAAATAGGATGATTGGGGTCCAGCTGTGTAAATGTTTTGAGTTTCACTGCTGAGGTCTTAATTTTGATTTGGGGCCAAGATAAGCGTCGCTCGAGTTGTTTTTGGCAGACTCCGCTGGCTGAGGAATGTCAGCCTGACTTTAAAAATACAGGATGATGGTTTGTAATTTGGACCACTGAGGGAAAGTTGAGCTTCTGGTACATTTTGCGATCATCTAATTACTAGATCCCCGATTGCACTGTGAGAACATTCTGAACAGCACCGTACACTGGAAGGTTGTCTCCGTTGTCCTGAACAGCGGTACGCACATTTCCCCAACAGAGTTCTACCACATTTGTTTACTTTCAAATTAATCAAATTTTCTTTTGCACACTTGACACTGAGACTTTCTCTCCAGTGTTTTACAATGGAGCGATACAAACAGAACATAGGGCATAGTCAAAGTCCAAAGGTCTGGCAGCTTCTCTGCTGGAGGACACACATGGCCTCCACTTAGTGTGTGTGGTACTGTCAGCATAAAAAGCACACTGCAATATTCTATGTTAGCATTTTGAGGGAGAGGGAAGGCGGTACTGCCGTTCATAAAAGCTGCAGAAAAACAACCAATCCTTAGTGGAGTGAAATGGGTAAATGGAAACTGATTATTTATTTTTTCAAAAAGTACAGAGGCTAGGGGACATGTCATGAAATTTGCTAAGCTGAACACAAAATAAGTTACAGATAAAAAATTTTTAAAAAAATAAAAAAGCTACACAAGAGAACCAGACGAACAACCACATTATAATCACTCATCCCAGTTTACCGAGCAAAGCGTGGTCTTCCAGGTGCTTACACTAATTGGCAACAGTCCTATTATATAAAGTGAACAAGCTCTAACTGATCTTGAAAATGGCTCTAAGGATGTTGATAAAATGGGGTCAGTGTAAGGTTTTCGGTGCGAGAAAGCATCGGTCAGACAAGGAAGGTGCAGGGAAAACCAGAGCTGAAAGTTGATAAGCAGGTTACTAAGGGACTCCTTCTGTAGCTACAGCGCCCGCTCTCCCTACAGCCCCTTGGTCAGATATTCCTAAAGAAGCTTAGCCAGTCAATAGGGGAACTGATAGTTGCTAAGCAAACAATGATGCCTAAGGAAGAAAGCCTACAGCATAACTCATAGTAACATAGTAGATGATGGCAGATAAAGACCCGAATGGTCCATCCAGTCCGCCCAACCTGATTCAATTTAAATTTTTTTTATTTTTTCTTCTTAGCTATTTCTGGGCAAGAATCCAAAGCTCTATCCGGTACTGTGCTTGGGTTCCAGCTGCCGAAATCTCCATCAAAACCTACTCTAACCCATCTGATTCTATCTCGGAAACTATTCCCAAGGCTTCAGAAGCCATAAACATGATGGAGCAATGGATGACAAACTTCAGGCTCAAACTTAATTCAGAAAAAAACAAAATTCTTCATTGCTTCACCACATCCGTTTGACACCAAAACACCTCTATGCATCAATGAATTTAATCACCCCATCCAGCCCACCATAAAGATACTAGGTGTAACTCTAGACCAAGGCCTAACCATGAAAGACCAGGTGGACTCCTTAATCAGAAAGGGTTTCTTCACTCTCTGGAAACTCAGATCCATTAAAGCTTATTTCGATACGTCGGCATTCAGAACCCTGGTCCAATCCCTCGTACTAAGTCAACTTGACTACTGTAACATCGCCAACTTAGCCATTTCCCAAAAAAATATGCGACGTTTACAACTAATGCAAAATGCAGCGGTCAGATTAATCTTCGGACTAAAGAAATTCGATCATGTATCACCCTACTACCGGCAGTTACATTGGCTACCGATGGAAGCACGCATAAAGTTTAAATTTGCCTGCTTCTGCTTTAAAGCGCTAAACGGACTTGCCCCTAAATACATAATTGACCTTTTCTCCTTCTCTGCCAACAGACACAAGAGAAGCTCTTATTCCTACTTCGTTTCCCCCCCCAATTAGAGGTTGTAAACTGAAAAAACACCATGAACACCTTCTTTCACATCAAGCAGCATTGTGGGGTAAAGACCTAGATCAACTGCTTTCGCCCACTACTTATGAGGAATTCAGAAAACGTCTAAAAACTCAACTGTTCCTAAAGTATCTCGACAACTGACCTACTCATCTTCTTTCTCCTCCATAGTGATTCCTCTGTCCAATTAATCTCTTTCTCCTCAACAACGCATTTCCGGTCCTATTAACTCTCCTCTTCTCCCCTCTTAAATTCAATCAATTTGTACCTCGCTTAATCTATTGTAAACCGCATAGAACTTAACGGTATTGCGGTATATAAACTGTTATTATTATTATTATTATCTGCACCCTCTCGGTTATTGAAGCCCTCTCCAGCCCATCCTCCCCCAAACGGCCATATACAGACACAGACCGTGTAAAAGGGAGCACCAGAATGAGGCTTGGAACGCACTGAGAAAGGCTGTTGGAGCACCAAAGTGAGGCGGAGGGAGTGAAATTAATACAAGCTGGGGAAGGCATAGAAACTTCTGTAATCTAGAACATATTGTAATTCCTTATTCTCCACCAGTAGTAAATTGACTCAGCTCATGTAACATCTTCTGTAATCTAGAACATATTGTAATTCCTTATTCTCCACCAGTAGTAAATTGACTCAGTTGCTATTAACATCTCCTGCGATATTGAATGTACTATAATTCTTCAATATAAACTGTAATTATCTCTTCCTATAATGTAATTCTACTGGAAACGCCCAGATATTTTCTTTATTGTAATCCGTGGCTATGTTACATCTGCTGCGATATTGAATGTATTGTAACTCTTCACTGTTACTTGTAATCTACTCTTCTCCTGTAATGTAATTCTACTGGAAATGTCCAGATATCATCTTTATTGTAATCCGCCTAGAACCGCAAGGCACAGGCGGAATAGAAATCCCTAATGTAATGTAATGTAATACAAACATAACTGTAGCACATTGTTCAGACATTCCTGAAGAAGCTTAGCAGTCCAATAGGCTGCAGGGGAAAACATAACTGAAGGTTGCTAAGCAGGTTGCTAAGGCCCTCTCTCTCTCTGTAGCTACTGCTCCTGCCTCTCCCTACAGCCCATTAGTCAAACATTCCTAAGGAAGCTTGCTCAGCCAATAAGCTGCAGGGAAAAACAAGACTGAAGGTTGCTAAGGCACTGTCTCTGTAGCTACTGCTCCCGCCTCTCCCTGTAGCCTATTGGTCAGACATTCCAAAGGAACATTAGTCAGCTAATATATTGCCTTTTCCAGAGTCAAGAGATAAAGCTGTTGAAAGTCCAGCTAACATCGGAAAATCCAGATCTTTCCTGTAACGTTGTATAATAATAATAATAATAACTTTATTCTTATATACCGTATGGAAGAAAGAAGTGCTAAACAGCAAACAAATCAACCCAAATATAGCTCAATTATAAACAAACGACTATCAGTTAGCCAGACGACACCAAAGACTTCAACACCGCAGTCCAACAACTATACAAAACAACCTGAACAACCACCTCATCATATTCACTCAGCCAGCTTTCCTGAGCGAAGCTTGTTCTTCAAGGTAGTTTGCATCTAAGTGTGTAACTCCCTAGTTAGGATTAAATAAAGATATGTGCGTAAATTTTTATGTGCAGATTTGAAAAGGGGGAGGGTCAGGGCATTCCTAGAATTTACATGCAGCAGAGCAGTGGTGTGGCCTAGTGCTTTACAACTGCTGCCTCAACACCCTTAGGTTGTGAGTTTGATCCCAGCCTGTTCCTTAGGACTCTGGGCAAGTCACTTGGAGGTAATTCTATACGAGGCACCTAACTTACCCCCCCCTCCCCCCATTTTACATAAAGGCACAAGAGCTTTTTAGTGCTGGCCGGTACGCTTAATACTCTGCTCCGATGGTCACAGAGCGTCGGAGCAGCGTAGAACATTTTACGTGCCAGCGCTAAAATTCTTTTACATGATTTTGTGAAAGGGGAATAAATTAGTAAATTGGCTTCAATTTTGCGTTTTAAAAATGAATTAGGTGATAGGTGCCTATCTTTTTAGGTATGATTCTGCAAAAGGTAGGAGCCTATCGCATGGCGTCTAGTGGTGTCTTAACACCAAGGAAGCTGTGCTTGCCCTGGATTGGTAGCATGGAATGTTGCTACTCCTTGGGTTTTGGCCAGATACTAGGGACCTGGATTGGCCACCATGAGAACGGGCTACTGGGCTTGAAGGACCATTGGTCTGACCCAGTAAGGCTATTCTTATGTTCTTACGTGAGCCAAGTATAAAATAATCAAGCCACTGTAACATGACTGATGAGGCTGGCTCTGAGACATTGTGGAATGAGGCATTATGACATCACAATCTCAGCTCTGGAATGTTGCTCTCATTGGGGTTCTGGAATCTTGCTCTTCTTTGAGATGCTGGAATGTTGCTACTTCTTGGATTTTTGGCCAGGTACTAGTGACCTAGATTGGCCACCATGAGAACTGGCTCCTGAGTTTGATGGACCATTGGTTTGACCCAGTATGGCTATTCTTATGTTCTTACATGAGCCAAGTATAGGACAATTAAGCCATTGATGAGGTTGGCTCTGAGGCACTGTGGAATGAGGCATTATGACATCACAATCTCAGCTCTGGAATGTTGCTCTCACTGGGGTTCCGGAATCTTGCTATTCTTTGAGATGCTGGAATGCTGCTTTTCTTTGGTGACCTAGATTGGCCAGCGTGATGGAAAGGAGAAAGGAGAGCTGCAGTACAAGGAAGGGGTGGGTGGGTGGGCGGGAGACAGAGAGGTGACAGAGCAATTTTAAATGTCTTTGTAGTGGGAAAGGAAGCCCAGATCTCTGTTAAGTCCTGTCTGGTAGGCGTCAAAATATTTTATCTTTTTTTTTATTTTTTAATGAATGCATGTTATGTTTTTTTAGAGGACCTGTATTTTATAAACAGCATGTAAGCTCTTTTGAGCAGGGACTGTCTCTTCTATGTTTGATGTACAGCGCTGTGTATGTCTAGTAGCGCTTTAGAAATGATTAGTAGTATTTTAGCATGCACTATTTACAAAGAAGTCATGCTGTACAATGAATAACCTGCTTTAGCATATGCTAAGATATCACTAATGAAAAAAAAACAGATTTCTTTTATCTTTTTTTGTGTCGTTTCAGAGATGAACCAGCAGAATATATTGTTAAAAAAAAAAAAAGACATCGCTATTGTCCTGCTCCTCTGGCTTGCAGAGGGCACGATGCGCAAATTTCTGAGAACCTGTGTGTTCCGAAATGGAATGTTCATTAACTGAGGTTCTTACAGCATTTATTACTGCAGACATTCTGTTTCATCCGAGTTCTAATATGGTTACAGATGGCGTTCCGTACTTGGGTGTGATTTTTACCAAGTCCTGGAAACACAGCATCTGCAGTTAGGTCATCATTCTGCCACATAAGAAATCTTTCAGGCTATGGCTCTTGTTGACACAGCCCGATACTGAGAGGATGATTCATGTTCTGCTCCATTTGAGAGTACATTTTTTTGTAATGCCTTATTTTCTGGTCTCCCAGATCCAATTCTGTGCAGAGTGCAGCTATAATTCTGCATGCAGTGGGCAGGGTTCTTTTTCTCAGCCACAGCGTGTTCCGTGTGATAAATATATTATGCTCTGTATATCCAATTTTAAGCTCTTTTGAATTTGCAGTTCTTTATATTTTATATGATACTGAAATTGCTCTCCAAAGCGGAATCAACGTATCACTGAATCAAAATAAATAAAGTGGGACTGACATCACTCACATGCAAACAGTGACAGCATCGGTATGGAAGAGTTTGTTCTTCCTTAAAGCTAAACTGTTAGTCTATCTATTCTAAAAAAAAATTTATTTTTTTTTAAATGTCACCCAATTTAGGAATATAAGGTTTGCCTTACTGGGTCAGATCAAAAGTCCATCTAGTCCAGCATTTTGTTTCCAACAGTGGCCAATCCAGGTCACAAGTACCCAGGTCCGGCTTAACCTATGGACCAGGTAAGGCTCTGGCCCAGCGCAGAGGCACTAAAGAGCACCAAATACCCAGGGCCATGACGTCACTGGCTATAAGTTTCCCTCCTCCTCCTCCTCCCTCTTCTGATGTTGCTACCCAGTCCTGGTGGGGTGCAGCTTCGTAGGTCAGTTGCCATGAGGGGGGAGGGCGAGTATTAACATCAGAGGAGGAAAGCATAGCACTTCCTTCCCCCCTCCTCTGTCGCTGGCTCTGCCTCCTTGTGGCAGCTGGCCTATCAAACTGCACCCTGCTGGGACCGAGGAGGGAGGAGGGAACTGGATGGGGGGGGCGGGGCAAGGGCTGGTGAGCGGGGCATGGGCCAGGGCACCATAATCTCTTGAGTACCCGGCAGAATCTCAAAAAGTAAAAGATTACATGCTATTTGCTGCTTTTAGCACACTATGCAACCATGAATGCCAGTGTTTAATTATGCACTCAGTGGAAAGATATTTTCTCCAATTTGTTTTAACCCTTTAATTGGCAGATGGTGAAACCTGATGCTGAACGAGAGCAACAGTGCCAAGTAAACAGGCATTTGGAGATGCAAATCTCCCATAACATTAGCATTCACACTCCGTCACCTGCAACCGAAAGCTCGACACCTTCAATCAGTAATCACACAACTCAGTTTTCTTGGAATAAATATTTGACTGCCGTTTTATTATCTATCTTAATATTATCTCTACTTAACAATAAAATCCGTGTTCAAAACTAACAAATCCCCCAATGCATATTTCACACACTCCCAGGGAGCTTTTCGGTATCGAAATTAGCTCCCGTTGAGTCTTTAAACTTATAACATTCCCCCCAAACATGGCCCACGGTGACGCAAGGCCATACTTCCCCTCACAGCGGTGTCGTCTACGAGTGTTACATTTATTTATTTATTAACTACTCATCTCCCAGATCCAACTGGGCCAAACCCCATTTTTGGCTGCAACCGCCTCCCAAACCCCGAAGCTCAACCAAACACACCCAAGTCCACATAAAACCGGTAACCCCCCCCCCCCCCCAGCACTGACACAAAACATACCACCAACACATATGGGAGGGATAAATTTTTCCTGAAGAGACTACTCTACTCTTTCCCTGTACCTCACAGAACTCCCGCCAACCTGCCACAAAATCCAGCCAATTCCATGACTGCTCCACCCCATCACCTCAGAAACTTACCCAATCATTTTTCCTTTCTTACCTCCTCCTATATAATTCTCAATCCTTATTCTATAGACCCTTAACATCACCTCATATATTCCCCTCACCCTCTGCCCTCCCCACCCAATTCCTGTAAATCCGGACTTCTCACAGCTACATATCTGTTCATGAAGTATCTAGGCAGCTGACCCGTACAATTCTTTCTCCAAAATAACTGATCCCTAGAGCTGTTAATCACTAGCTTTTAACTCTGTTAAGTTCACTCAATTTGTACCATCTTTTAATCATTGTAAAACGCATAGAACTTCACGGTCCTGCGGTATATAAATTGTTATTTGTATTATTATTATTATATAGCTTCTAAACACTGCTATTCAGATGAAAACCCAACAAGAAATCGTATTTCACCGGTCAAGCCAGCTGCTTCAGGGTAAATCTACATAACATAGTAACATAACATAAAACTCACTTGTATACCGCAGATACCATTAAGTTCTATGCAGTTCACAAAAATTAGCAATACAAATGAATAAGGATCCAGATTCTAACTTCCAAAAGATTCCCTAAAAAGATACATTTTTACGGCACGACAAAATTGTTAGTGTGAAATTGGAAATGTAAATATATGCGTTAAATCCCTAGTCCATGAGGCTGCCTGAAAAGATAGCAGTCGTTCCTGAAATATCTTATATTTACATCCCTTAACTGAGGGGGAATGAAAACAATGGATGCGATTTTCTAAAATGTTTAGAACTTGTAATAATAAAAGATTCCATGAGATACTCAAGAATTGAGCCTGTTCGTGCCTAAACTTAAACTTTACCCACGCCTGAACTGGAAGCCAACGCAGTCGATGATAAGAATCAGTAATGTGGTCAAACTTCCTCAAGTTGAAAATCAATCTGACTGCTGCATTCTGAATTATGTGCAGTCTATGGAGGCTTTTCTAGGTACCAACAAGATGAAGAATGTTGCAATAGTCTAACTGACTAACTGGAAACCAACGCAGTCTAACTGGAAGCCAATGCAGTCGACGATAAGAATCAGTAATGTGGTCAAACTTCCTCAAGTTGAAAATCAGTCTGACTGCTGCATTCTGAATTATGCGCAGTCTATGGAGGCTTTTCTAGGTACCAACAAGATGAAGAATGTTGCAATAGTCTAACTGACTAAGGATAAGTGATTGAACCAGCAATCAAAAGGAATTAATATCAATGTATGCTCTAATAGTTCTTAATTTCCACAAAGTATAAAAGCCCTTTTGAACCAACAAGTCAACCTGCCGGACAAATGGTTCGACAACGAACTACTCCTACTCAAAAGAAAATGCAGACGACTAATAATAATAGTAATAATAATAATCTATTTATATGCCGCCATACCGGGGATGTTCTAAGTGGCTCACAGCATGAGAAAAGCAATACATACATACATTTTCAAGGAAAATCACAATAAAATTCAATAAAAAGGCAATTCATACATTTCAATAAAACTGATCGGAATAAAAAGCACAATAAATTACAATAAAATTGATCAAGATAAAAAGGTAAACCATGCAAGTAAGAAACATGAAAATCAAATGGAAACATGGTTAAAATAAGAGAAAAGAGAAAACCATTACGATGTCAGCCTGTTAAATAACTGAGTCTTTAGTCATTTCCTAAAATCTAAATAAGAAGAAGCTCCTAGCATCATTTTTCCGAGCCATGTATCCATTTTGGCAGCCTGAAAAGAGAAAGTTTTTTCGAAGAACTTCTTGTAGTGGCAAGATTTTATAGAAGGATAAGTAAATAACTGCACTCTCCGTGTATTTTTGTTAAAATGACTCCAGGAAAAATGAGAAAGGAGATAACCAGGTGCCAGACCAAATTTGAATAGTACTCTAGACTCCAGCGGTAGCCAGTGCAGTTTGTGATAGAAGGGAGTGATATGCTCCCATTTTTTTAAGCCGAAAATGAGGCGAACAGCAGTGTTCTGGACTGCCCTTAATCTCTTAAGAATTTTCAAATAAGACCCTACATATACAATGTTACAGTAGTCCAGTATACTTAAAATGGAAGATTGCACCAACAACCGAAAAGAGACTTCATCAAAATATTTCTTGATGGTACGAAGCTTCCAAAGCACTGAAAAACATTTCTTAATAAGTAAGTGTGTTTCTCCAATGTAAGGTGTGTTTCTCCAATGTAAGGTGTTTATCCAACGTTACCCCTAATATTTTAATGGATTGTTCAATATTGTAATCCAACCCAATCACTAGAAAGAAAATGGAGAAAAAGTAACCAAGAACACACAAGAGCAGCATGGAAAAAACTAAACCAACAATACAAACTAAAACTAAAAGAAAAAAGAAAGACACAACTACACACCTACACAAACCAAATAGTCATAAAAGCCCAAGACACAAAAAAAACCTATTCCAATTACTATAAGAACTCACAGACACCAGGCCCTACCTAGCCAAAAACAACAACCCTCCCCCTTCAGCTACCCTTTTAGCTGAATACTTTAAAAACAAAATTACAACTACCAGGACAAGCTTTGCAGGAACCTTAACCCACCTAGAAGAGATCACAATGCCCCCCACAGAAAAGTAATCAGCTGCATCAGATAGAACCTGGTCCCACTTCTCCAAAATACAATGGTTCGACTTTAACAAATTCTATAAAAAATACAGCCACGCAGCTTGCAACCTCAACCAATGCCCTCCATACCTATTCTTGGCAAGCCCAAAGGACAAAATCACCAGAACATAGCTACATCTAAATGGCCACAAATACCCAATTTCTAAAACTATAAAAATACTGGTAATTACCCTAGACACACATCTAACTATGGTTGACCACACGGATATAGTGGTGCACTGTGCACTGTGGAAATTAAGGTCCATTAAAAAATACTTTGACTCTACATGCTTTAGATTACTGGTGCAGTCTCTGGTCCTATCAATACTGGACTAC
The DNA here is from genome assembly GCF_902459505.1 of Geotrypetes seraphini. Taxonomy (NCBI): domain Eukaryota; kingdom Metazoa; phylum Chordata; class Amphibia; order Gymnophiona; family Dermophiidae; genus Geotrypetes; species Geotrypetes seraphini. The sequence continues at coordinate 172,927,898 of NC_047091.1, read as the reverse complement.
TGCAATATCGTTTATCTGGGTATCCCAAAGAAAACAGTACGAAAATTAAGAATAGCACAGAACACGGCAGTTCGCTTGATATTCGGATTGGGGAAAAACGAACACATTAGCCCCTACTACAGAAGGTTACGCTGGTTGCCAATGGAGGCGTGAATAATGTTGAAGTTTGCCTGTATTTGTTTCAAGCAGGCCTGGGGACAAGTGCCTTCCTATCTCCTACCACATTTCGTACTGCACAACCCCACACGGTCAACCAGAAACTGTAACATATTTGCATACACAAGGATCACCGGCTGTAAATACAAGTCCTTTTTGGACAGATCTTTCATGTTTCAAGCAAGCAAACAGCAGTTCTGGGTAACTACATCAATGGAGCCAGGCTGACCTACGGCGCATTTCGGAGAGTAATCAAAACTGTACTGTTTGACAGATTCATCTCCTAAACAGAAGCCACACTAAATTTATAAATTTATATTTTCCGTCTGTCTATTTCTTGTGTAATATGTTGTACCCTCACTTTTTGCATTCTATAATTCGCTGACTGTCCAGCTTTCTACCTTGGGTTGCATACTTGAGATCCATATTTTCCTCATGTCTATTTCTTATGTAATATGTTGTACCCTCACTTTTTACATTCTGTAATTCGCTGATTGTCCAGCCTTCTTTGATGTGAACCGCCTAGAAGTCATCTAACTATGTCGGTATAGAAGAATAAAGTTATTATTATTATTATTAAAAAACCTCCAGCCTAAAATTCCGCACTCTCCTCATGCAATGGATACAAACCATGCTCACAGATGACCTTTTACCACAAGACCTCCCCGAAATCATCATCACCCCGATCTTGAAAGACCCAAAAGGAGCAACAGATCAACCATCCAACAACAGACCCATAGCCTCAATTCCACTATATGTCAAGCTAATGGAAGGCCTCGTAGCTAAACTCCTTACCAACTACCTAGAAAACCACAATTTGCTCAGAACCAACTTCAGCACTGAGACACTACTAGGCTCCCTTCTAGACACAGCTAGACAATACCTCAGCACAGGCAAAAAAATGCTGATTATTCAATTAGATCTCACCGCAGCATTTGGCCTGGTATAATAATAATAATAATAACTTTATTTTTCTATACCGCCATAGTCAGGTGACTTCTAGGTGGTTCACAATGTAAGAAGGCTAGACATTCAGCGAATAACAAGGTCACAATACAATACAATAAGTCAACATACAATACAAGACAAAACAATACAATACAGTACGATACAATACAATGAGTGTATACAACACAGTATAATATAATACAACGAGTCTAAATATACTACAATACAATAAGTCTAAAGACAACACCATACATAAGTCTAATACAGTATTGTACAATGAGTCTAAATATAATACAATAGAGAAGAGGGGAAAGTTACAGATTGGGGTTCAATGGGTAATGAGTAACTGAGTATTTCTTTAGAACTTCCATTTGAATTGGTGTACTATGGATAGCGAATATCTGAGTACATGAGGGGCATCTTGAGAAAGAAAGAAAGGCGTTTAGAGGGAGGGGAGTCCTAGTGCGGGAGGGGACGATTTTAGTCCGTGAATTTTTCGAATAGGGCGGTTTTGATTGATTTGCGGAATGCACTGTAAGACAGGTTGGGTTCGTTTATGTAGTTTTTCAGCCAGACTTGCTGTCTGTTCGCTTGGAACTTAAAGGTTCTATCCAGGAATGATTTGTATCTGCAGCCCGTAATCTTTGGGTATGCAAATATGTTTTTGTTTCTGGTCGTTCGTGTGGGATTGTGTAGGATGAAGTGAGTTTGTAGGTATGAAGGTGCTAGTCCCCAGACTTGCTTGAAACAGGTGCAAGCAAATTTGAATAGTATTCGCGCTTCTATTGGAAGCCAGTGCAGCTTTTTATAGTAGGGGCTGATGTGGTCGTTTTTTCTTAGTCCGAAGATTAGTCGAACGGCGGTATTTTGTATTAATCTCAGTTTTTTTATTGTTTTTTGTGGGATGCCCAAGTAGATGATGTTGCAGTAGACCACGACATCCTGCTACAAATACTAGATACAAAAGGAATCACAGGCAAAGTACACACATGGTTTCAAGGATTCCTACAATCCAGGAGCTACAGAGTAAAGACAAACAAATAAAAATCAGAACCATGGTCCAACCCCTATGGCATACCCAAAGGATCACCATTATCCCCAACACTCTTCAATCTCTACATTGCATCCCTCGGCACCTGCCTAGACAAAATAGGCTTAAGCTCTTATAGCTATGCAGACGACATCACCATTCTCCTTCCTTTTGATCAGCCAATGCCTACCATGACAGACAGAACTCTAGAAACAGTGGCAACATGGATGAAAGACCACAAACTAAAACTGAACCCAGACAAAACAAAATTCATACTTCTCAACAAAAAAATTAAAACCCCAATCAAAACAAACCTAGCAATAAACTCAATCACATACCCCATTCAACCCACTCTAAAACTTCTGGGAATTATGATAGACAGATGCTGTACCATGCAACCACAAATCAACAAAACAATACAGAAATCATTCGTGGTCATGAGAAACCTAAGGCAAGTTCGAAAATTCTTTGATAGAAAACAATTCCAGCTCATGGTCCAGTCCCTAGTCCTAGGTCTCCTTGACTACTGCGACATCCTATATCTCCCCTGCCCTGCAACAATGATAAAAAAACTACAAACAGTACAAAACACAGCCCTGAGACTAATCTATTCACTAAGAAAACAAGACCACATTACCGAGTCATACCTCGACTCACACTGGCTCCCAATTCAAGCAAGAATACTATTTAAATTCTACTGTCTATTATTTAACTCCATAAATGGTGACAGCCCAGCCTACTTCAACAACCACCTAATCCAAACTACCACAACCAGACACAGGAGAACCCAGACACCATTCACATACCCTCCAATCCGAGACATCAAACTGAAAAAACTGTACGATGGCCTTCTAGCCACACAGGCAGCAAATCTAGACCACCAACTCTCCAATCTACTAATCACGATCCCAGACTACAAAACTTTCAGAAAAGAAATAAAAACCCTGCTATTCAAGAAATCCATGAAGACTAACTAACACCGTATGAAACATTTCAATCCTCTGAAGCAACCCGCTCTACTCTGTAACACCTCTGGACATGCCCAGAAATCCTCTTCTGTAATCTGCCTTGAACCGCAAGATAATGGCGGAATAAAAATCACTAATGTAATGTAATACATGCTGGAATCGCCCCTACATAGGCAATTTAGTCCACCAAACGCCACTGTGGGCATAACTAACACTGGAAGTGGCGTTAGGTGGTCTTAAGCGCCTAAGTAGGTGCAATTCACGGCATAGGTAGGTGTTGGAAATTAGGCCTTTTAGGCAGCCGCTGATATCAGCACCCTACAGAGAATCCAGGCAGTGTATTCTGCAATATAGCTAAGCTTTTGATATTCAGGCCAAACAGTGGAAAAGAGAAAGCTCCCTATTGCCCTTAGCTTTTTTTTTTTTTATGCATAGATATTCAAGTGAATTAATTCCCTTTGGTCTATAAACAGAATTTTGTTTCTTGTAATAGTGAGTGCCCGAATCTGCAATGCACCCTGCTTTAGTAAATGCTGGAAAGTGTCTCTGGAAGCGGCTGAATCTCGTCCTCTCGGTTCCCAAGGAGTCAAGCTTAAGTTAATGCTTTGGTAGCAGGAGGCCCATTAACATAAGAAGGATCAGTTTCTCAATTCTGTTATCTTCTGGGAAACAGGGCTTCACAGTTCACATGCAGGTTCTGAGGCCAGTCATTTTTATCTGCTCATTACATAATCTCTGTAAAGTTCCGTGACCTCTTCACACAACTAGCTGGAACAGGTTTCTTAAAATATACCTCTGGTGAGTGGCGCAGCGAGGGGTTAAGTGGCGCCCCTCCCTCGCCCACTTCTCCACCCTCCCTGCTCCTTCCCGACCCCCTCTGCCGCACGCGTGTCCCCCTTTCCTTCCTTCCCCCCGTACCTTTTTAATTTTCCAGGCGAGAGCAACAGCATGAAATTGATGCCCGGTTCGTGTCGCAGGGCCCAGAAGCGACCTCAGAGAGAGGCGATCCCGACACAGGCAGCAAGTTCATAATGCTGCTTGCGCAGGAAAAATGAAAAAGGTGCGAAGGAAGGGGCGCACGCGCATGGTGGGGGGGGGAGGTCGGGAAGGAGGGGCGTAGAAGAGGGTGGGTGCCGTGCTCAGAGTGGACTGCCCCTCCCCCCGTACACCCCTCCCCTTACTACACCAGTGATCACCACTTAGGGTTTGCGCTTAAGGAAGGTGTGGTAAGTGCAAAAATGTAATCTATTGAACATGCCCTTGAAGACACCGATAAACCACAAGAATTCAAGAGGGCCTGGGACAGGCACGTGGGATCTCTCAGAGAGAGAAAGAGATAATGGTTACCGGGGATGGGCAGACTAGATGGGCCATTTGGTTTTTATCTGCCATCATGTTAGATTTGGTTGTCCTCAATCTCTGCCTCAAACTGAAATCCTGTAATTGCTCCTTGGACCCATTCCCCTCCTACCTATACGAGAACATTCCCGCTCAGGCTCAGCACTTTTAAAGGGTTCCACCTGTGGTGGCCGAGCAGTTACCAACGGGCCTCCCATCAATAATTTTCAGATAAGTCATCAGTATATGATATTTTATATGGATTTTAGATCTGATATTAAGGGAGGCAAGGGGCGGTGAAGTGAGCGATGATGGTCCCATAGACAGCCACAGTTGAGTGATGGCACTGAACTAAGAGGGGGTGAAGGGTCTGAGCACTTTACAAGATATTTAGTTAATATATTTATTTATTTATGTTTTCACTAGTATTTTAGCCCGTTACATTAACGGGTGCTAGAATATATGTCTGTCTGTCTTTATTTCTGTCTCTCTCTTTCCCTCCCGCTGTCTTTCTTTCTGTCTGTCTCTCTCCCTGGCCCTCTTTGTGTGTCTGTCTTTCTGTGTCTCTCCCTGCCCCTGTGTCTTTCTTCTTTTCTTTCTGTCTCCCTTCCTCCCGCTGTCTGTCTTTCTTTCCATCTATCTGTCTCTCTCCCTGCCTCCTATTTAGCAGCATTTCTCTCCCCCCACTTCCCTGTGCAGCAGCCACAGCAGCAGCATTCCCTACCCCTTCATTTCCCTCCTCCCACACCACTTCCCTGTGCAGCAGCAGTGTTTCCCCTACCTCCCCTTTCTCTTCCCGCGGTCTGGCCGGCTCCCCTACTGCTCCCCCTTCCCTTCCCGCGGTCCCGACAAACCTGCCGATTCCAGCAGCGTGTGCAGCACTCTACACACGCTGCTTCGGGGCCTGCTACTGCCCTGATTTACTGTGGAACGTCCCTGATGACATCATCAGAGACCCGGCAGAGCAAATCAGGGCAGTAGAAGGCCCTGAAGCAGCGTGTGTAGAGTGCTGCACACGCTGCTGGAATCGGCAGGTTTGTAGTCGGGACCGCGGGAAGGGAAGGGGGGGCAGTAAGGGAGCCATGTCTCTGTCTCGCAGAGGGCTTGCCAGTTCCGGCCAGCCAAAGTTCATTTTTTAGTTCAAAGCCGACGCTGCGTCTCCTCTCTTGATCCCCGCCAGAGTCGGAAGTCTTCTCTGACTCTGGTGAGGTTCGATAGAAGAGCCATGGCGGGGGCTTTGAACAAAAAAATGAACTTTGTCTGGCTGGAGCCGGCAAGCCCGCTGCGAGGCAGAGAGATGCGTGATAAGTGCACATGCACACTCTGCTGGCCACAGAACTACAGATCAGGCAACATGGCATTAAGAGTGCGCATGCGCGCTTAGCGTTTTATTATTATAGATTTACAAAAGAGTCTTAATGATTTAGAGCTGTGATATTTGGAAGGTCATTACAATGTTTCTATAGCCATAAAGTTCTATGACATCACAATGCAGGTGTAAAGAGTCTTAGCCTATAGGAAGAGGAGATGCAAATGTTAAGAGCCTTAGCCAATAGGGAGAGGAGGAGATAGTAGATGCTGCAGATGGGCCTTTGGCTTTTATCTGTCATCTATGTTTTGATAACTATAAAGCTCTATGACCTCACAATGCAGGTGCAAAGAGCCTTAGCCTATAGGAAGAGGAGATGCAAATGTTAAGAGCCTTAGCCAATAGGGAGAGGAGGAGATAGTAGATGCTGCAGATGGCCTTTGGCTTTTATCTGTCATCTATGTTTTGATAACTATAAAGCTCTATGACCTCACAATGCAGGTGCAAAGAGCCTTAGCCTATAGGAAGAGGAGATGCACATGTTAAGAGCCTTAGCCAATAGGGAGAGGAGGAGATAGTGGATGCTGTGGATGGGCCATTTGGCCTATATCTGCCCTCATGTTTCTATGTTTACAACATTGTCAGAAGCTGCAGACACCAAAATAAATCTGGTTGCAAAGTTAGCTAGGTTTTGCTCTTTTTTGTAAGTTTTAAAACTTACGAATCCATTTTTTTTCAAGAGCAGAGGTCTGTGAGAATATTTAGAACCAAACTATGATCAGTGACATGGGGGGGGGGGGGGGAAATAAGGTCCACTACACTGATACCCAACTCTTGTGCCTTTTCTATAGCGAGCCCACGGTGGTGGAATAGTCTGCCGGGGTATATTGGCCTTTGCACTTCGCTACAACAATATTAAAAAAGTTTTAAAAACTTACTCCCTTCTTTCACAAAAGCCGGCAGCGTGGGCCGGTGCGGTAAATGCTCCGATGCCTGTAGGAATCGAACGAGCGTCGGAGCATTTCCCGCACAGTGCTCGGCTGCGCGGCTTTGTAAAAGGTGGCCTTATTTATTTGAAGATGCATTTTTATGTATGTGAGAATTGGTTTTGTCATTTATTTTGCTGGGGTTGTGTCGGTCTCCTGTTACTGTAGATGTAAGGGTATTTATTGATTATTTTTTATTGCAGATGTTTCATTTTAAGCTTCCTTGACTGTAAATAATACATAAATAATATAACCCAACCATGAAATCAGTAGTAAAGGGAAAACAGTTTCAGACAATTATTTTCAAGTTAAAAAGCAAGCTGCATTCAGTGGCTCAGTAAGGGGATGGGCGGGCAGGGGGGGAGCAGACCACCCTGGGCACCATTTGGGTGAGGACGCCAGCACCCTCATGTCACGCCCATGCCCTCCCTTCCTTTCCCCTCCCCCATACCTCTTTAAATATTCATCAGTGTGAGCAACTACTCTGGCTCGCGTTGACCTGGCTCCCTCTGAAATCACTTCCGGGTTGCAGGGCCAGGAAGTGGTGTCATAAGGAAAGCCAACGCCAGCGTGAGAGCAGGACCGAGAAGTTGCTCACGCTAAAAAGATCTGAAGAGGTATGAGGATGGAAAGGGAGGGCGCAAATGTGACCTGGGGGTGCGGACGAAAAGATGGAGTGGAGAGGAGGGCGTAGGGTGGGGCCCGCTGCCTCAGCCGCCTCCTACCCTCGCTACGCCACTGGCTACATTTTTTTTCATGCTATTCTTTTGCATGTATATACCTAACCGACTTCCTGCAACTATCACCGCCAAATCTTAATAAAAGAAAGATGGCTCCAGGCTCTCACACAGAGTCATTCACACAATAGCATTCGTTTACTTAATATCTTCATATAACCTGCCGCCGGTAGAAGCTGGCTTTAGAATTCTACTTTCTTGATCCTCAATAAGAACTTTTCATTATTACCAGGAAAAAAAAAATAAAAAAATGCTGAGGTGGAATTTGAGTAGTTTGCCCAGCCCGTAATCAAAATTCTGGGATTTGGGATGGGAGTTAAATAAACGTGAAATTGTACAAGTGTAGGTAAACAGTACAGTAAAGGTGACAGAATGAGATATGGAAAGTAGTCTTACAAATAATCTCGCAAGAAGCAGCCGGCGATAGAGTGTTATGTGTGTGCAGAAAGCTGAGGCTCTAGCCTTGTCAACTTAATGGTAATGTATTTCCCTGATTACCGACTTAACTAGCTATCCCAGGAGAAAATTTAAATCTAATGCACGCGTTCTTTCAGCAGCAGAATTCATTAAAGAAACAGATACTTCCATGTTTCGTAAAACAAATAAAACCATGTAGAGATACATGCATTAGCACATCGAAAGCTAAGTTCCAGGAAGAGTGAGGGGAAATCCTCCTCCGGCTTTCCCTCCTTAGCGTTGGAAGTCAAAAGGAAGGCGATTTGAGTGCTCACCACGCCGAGGGCCTGTTTGAACGGAACAAGGGTCAATGTCGGGCGCATTAGTACAGCTTGAATTGCAGGTTAGCCTGGGGGGGGGGGTCGAAGACAACAGAGGTCAACATTTAGCAATCTGGCGAGCGGTACAGTCTGAATAAAATTGGATATTCAGCAGGACTTAACCAGGCGACCCTGCTGCTGAATGCGGCGGATTATAGTTAGCCTGATGATATTATCGGAATTGCATCAGGACAGCCCTTCACCGTGACCAGACTCTTCAGGCTAAGTGATCTTTTTATTAAAGTGTTGGCTGCTTGCAAATATTAGCATGTGTTAAGTGCACCTAGAGGTCGTCTGGTAAGAGCCTTTCTAGGAAGAATTATAGGTGCCTATTTTTTTTATATAGAAAACCAGCATAATAGCAAAAATGGGCGGTGGGTTCAAACTCTATCTAGTGTATCAGGGGCAATGAGGGGATTAAGTGACATGCCCAGGGTCACAAGGAGCAGCGAGGGATTTGAACCTAGGCGGTTTCCCAAAAACATACACCATATAAAAACAATATATCCTACAACTAAAATCAGGATGTCTTTTTAACATCTGCGCTTCTCTCAAACTGACAGTCCTATTACATAAATACATCAACAAATAACTGTTCTACACGTTTCTACAGATTGTTCTGAGACTGGAGTCGGTCCAGAGAATGGTCTCGGGACTCAAGGATCTCCCGTACGAGGAACGGCTGGATAAGTTGCAGCTGTACTCGCTCGAGGAACGAAGAGAAAGGGGTGACATGATCGAGACATTCAAGTATCTCACGGGCTGCATCAAGGTGGAAGAAGATATCTTCTTTTTCAAGGGTCCAGCGACAACAAGGGGGCATCCGTGGAAAATCAGGGGCGGGAAACTGCACGGGGACACCAGGAAATTCTTTTTCACTGAAAGGGTGGTTGATCGCTGGAATAGTCTTCCACTTCAGGTGATTGAGGCCAGCAGCGTGCCTGATTTTAAGGCCAAATGGGATAGACACGTGGGATCTATTCACAGAGAAAGGTAGGGGAGGGTCTTTGGGGTGGGCAGACTAGATGGGCCGTGGCCCTTATCTGCCGTCTGTTTCTATGTTTCTATGTTTACACAAAGTTGTAATTAATACTAGTAATAATAACTTTATTCTTGTATACCGCCACACTACTTATAATAATAATAATAATAATTTTTATTCTTATATACTGCCAAACCTTCAGTTCAAGGCGGTTTACAATAAGAAAAAGCTGGACATAAAGCGAATTACAATAATTGTCAAATGGTATCTCAGAAAAATACAGATTACAATGAAATCAAAATCAAAATTTATCTCAAAGGCGGCTCAAAGTGAGAAGAGACTGAACGTACAATAAATAGGGATCGTACTTATCAAATATTTCTTACAAGATAGAAAATGCAGCCAAGTCAAAAAAATTTTCAAACAAATAAGGTTTAAAAAGTTTTCAAAATAAATCATAAGATTGAGTTTGGGGGATAAGAGCATTCCGATAGGAATTCATTGCACTAGCCTGAAATGCCAAGGTTATCCCTAAAAATCTCTTATTACAGCACTAGTCTTTAAGCCCGTTAAATTAATAGATGTCTGTCTGTCTGTCTGACTTTCTTTCTGTCTGTCTCTCTGGCCCCCTGTCTGTCATTCTTTCTTTCTCTCTATCCTTGGCTAGTGTTTGTCTGGGGGGGGGAGGTTTCTTTCTCTCTTTCTCTGCTGTCTGTCTGTGTTTATTCTATCTGTCTCCCTGGCCCCCTGTCTTTCTTTCTGTATGTCTCTCTGTCTTTCTCCCTGGCCCCCTGCCTACCTGTATTTATCTGTTGGGCCATGCCTGACTGTCTCTCCGTGGCCCCCTTCTGTCTCCCTACCCCCTCCCGAAAGCAAGCCCATTACATTAACAGGTGCCCTGTGCAGCAGCATTAGCGTTTCCTCTACCCCCCTTTCCCTTCCCGCGGTCCCGACTACAAAGCTGGCGATTCCAGCAGCGTGCAGCAGTCTTCACACGCTGCTTCATGTCCTTCTACTGCCCTGATTTACTCTGGCACGTCCCTGATGACATCATCAGAGATGCGGCAGAGCAAATCAGGGCAGTAGAAGGGCCCGAAGCAGCGTGTGAAGACTGCTGCACACGCTGGAATCGCAAGGTTTATAGTCGGGTCCGCGGGAAGGGAAGGGTGGGGGTGGTAAAGGATTCGGGTCCCGGGCGGCGGGGTCAGTTTTTCGGTTTGTTGCAGGGGGGGGGGGAAGGAGGCGATCGTCAGCGTCTAAAGAAACTTCCGTATTGTGAGGTGGAGAGCAGGGAAGCTTGTCTAGCGCGCATGCGCACTCGTGCCTCAGCGACAGATCAGGGAACACGCGGCGCGAGTGCGCATTTGCGCTTAGCGTTTTATTATATTTGATGCTTTTGCTGAAGGAAACAAAAACCAGCAGGATCTTCGTGGATTCTTGTTAGAATTATAGAATTCAAAGTGGGAAGAAAGGTAGTTTGGAGGCAATCCAAATAAAACTTACGACCTCTTTTACAAAGCCGCCCTAGTGGCTGCGCTGCGCTAACGGCCCCGAAGCCCATAGAGATTTAAAGGGCTTTGGGGCTGTTGCCATGGGGCTTTGTAAAAGAGGCCGTAAGTTCTAGGCGGTTCACATCAAAGAGAGGCTGAACAATCAGCGACAGTACATTTTTAGGGAAATACAAGACATAATTGAAATAGTGGTTTACAAATTTTTCAAAGAGATCCGTTTTCATTGATTTTCGAAAAGTACAAGTCTGAGCCTGAGAAATAATTTCACTTAACCAATGGTTCAATTTGCCTGCCTGAAATGCAAACGTTTTATCTAAAAAATCTTTTACGGCAACAATGTCTTAGGGCTCCTTTTATGAAGCCGCTTTAGCGGCTTCAGCACGCGCGACATTTATTCACGCGCTAGCCAAAAAACTACCGCCTGCTCAAGAGGAGATGGGAGCGGCTTGCGCGGCCGGCGGTCTAGGGCGCACTATAAATCGCTACCGCGGCTTCGTAAAAGGAGCCCTTAGTGTCAGATAGGCAATGAAATTAATTCTTCGAGTAGACCCGGCAAGGCATTCCATAGCTTCACCCCAGCTATTGATAACACAGAGGCGTATCTTCATAGTGTGCTTTTAACTTACTATCCACCGCCAACCTCATCCCATTTTCTGATCTAAACTAAATTAAACTAAACTAAACATTAGGTTTGTATACCGCATCTTCTCCACAATCGTAGAGCTCGGCACGGTTTACAAGACTAAGAAAGAATGGAACTCCAAAGGAGGGTTGTAGGATTAAGAGTAAAGAAGATATAGAGGGATTTAGGGTGCCAGAGAGGGGGGAGGTGTTACATTTTTGAGAAAAGCCAAGTTTTCAGATGTTTTCGGAAGAGTTGGAGGGAGCTCGAGTTTCGGAGAGGGGATGTAAGGTTGCTCCAGAGCTCAATGATTCTAAAGGGGAGGGATGTCCCTAGTTTTCCCGCATGGGATACACCTTTTATGGAAGGGAAGGATAGTTTTAATTTTGGAGAGGATCTGGTGGAATTAGGATTAGAGGAATTCCAGGATAGTGGAATAATGGGAGGAAGAATGCCGAGAAGGATCTTGAAAGTTAGGCAGGCACATTTGAAGTAGACCCTGGAGATTACCGGAAGCCAGTGAAGCTTGGACTGAAGTGGTGAGACGTGATCAAAGCTCCCCCTGGACGATATATATCTTAAACATCTCCTGAAAACATACTGGTGCAACGTAATACAAAACCTGGTGAACTATTGATAACACTTTATACTGCACCCTTTGTGAGTTAAAAAAATACTTAAAACCACATTATTTCTAGAAGCATCTACTGTGACCTGCCCTCTTCCCTCCCCCTCCCCCCCCACCTCTTCAGCAGACTTGCACTCCTGCAGCTGCGTTGTTGGACACATTGAAGGGAAACTGGACTTCACTTCAGGGGTCTGCTGTCAACGGTGCTTGGCCTTGGCTGTCCTGTGACTGGTGTCATGGTGGCCTTCATTGGCGTGGTTCCTGGTCCTGCTTCTTTGGTGGCGGCCGGTTGACCTGGTTCTGCAGACTGAACTTACTATCAAGCCGCCTCAGAGACTTTTCTACCTCTTAAGGTTGTTTTATTTTATTTTTAATTTTTTATTTTCTTTCATTATTTCTGATTTTTGATCTTGGAAATGTATTATTGGAAAGAAAGGTTTTCAAGTTGTTTTTAAATCTTGGAAATGTTATTACATATTTTTATTTTAATCAGGTACTTTAGCTAGATTGTGAGCCTTTGGGACAGATAGGGTCATTTTTCTCAAGTACCTAATTTCATTTTAGTTTAATACATTGTAGCATAGTAGATGACGGCAGATAAAGACCTGAATGGTCCATCGAGTCTGCCCAACCTGATTCAATTTAATTTTTTTCTTGTTAGCTATTTCTGGGCAAGAATTCAAAGCTCTACCCGGTACTGTGCTTGGGTTCCTACTGCCGAAATCTCCGACAAAACCTACTCCAGCCCATCTACACCCTCCCAGCCATTGAAGCCCTCCCCAGCTCATCCTCCTCCAAACGGCCATACACAGACACAAACCGTGCAAGTCTGCCCAGTACTGGCCTTAGTTCAATATTTCATATTATTTTCTGATTCTAGATCCTCTGTGTTCATCAGACGTCAGAGGGAGAGCCGCTGGGCTCGCGAGGAGCACGTTGAAGTTGTCGCTCACGGCGGGGAACAACTAGAGGTACAGGGGAAGGGAAGCGGGGTGTGCGCAGGGCAGGGGGATCGGAGAAGGAGCGGGAGGGCAGAGATGAGTGTGGGGGAGGGGCGCCTCTCACCCTCACTATGCCACATCTTGGAGCAGCCTCCTTTCTTCACTAGCAAGAGGAACTGCAGAGTCTCCATGCCAACTTGGCTGCCAAACTCAGCACAATGCTTGAAGCATAGAAAGATGAAGGCAGATAAAGGCCAAATGGCCCATCCACAGCATCCACTGTCTCCTCTTCTCCCTATTGGCTAAGGCTCTTAACATTTGCATCTTCTCTTCCTATAGGCTAAGGCTCTTTACACCTGCATTGCGGTAGCTCAATGTTTCAATAGACCTCCCCTGATGCAGCGTTCTAATAGCGAAACAGGGCCTGTCGGGAGTCTTAAGTGTATTTTCTTTCCCACGTTTGAAAGAAAGTCAACGTGGTGAAAATCGTGTGGACTGTTTGGATTCAGATCCCACCTGGAGGACAGTGAACTGGAGAGATAAATGTTTTGTGCTTTTTTGGACTTCATATCATAAGATTTTTTCAAATATTGCTTTATAATGGAGTTTTTGACCAGGGATGTTTTTTCCTATGCTGCTTGAAGTTGAATACGGCAGGCATAGAGGTCCTCCAGGTGAATTTCCTTTCCCTGGAAGAAACTGAGGTCTTTTCTCCATTTATAAATACATATTTATCTCGTGTTTCACACCTCTGCAGTAGTGGGTACATGTTGGAATATTTTTTTGTGGTAATTTAATATAGAAACATGATGGCAGATAAAGGCCAAATGGCCCATCCACAGTGTCCACTATCTCCTCCTCTCCCTATTGGCTAAAGCTCTTAACATTTGCATCTCCTCTTCCTATAGGCTAAGGCTCTTTACAGCTGCATTATGATGTCATAAATCCTTATGGTTATGGAAACATTATAACATGATGGCAGACAAAGGCCAAATGGCCCATCTAATCTGCCCATCTGCAGTAACCATTATCTCTTTCTCTCTCCGAGAGATCCCAAGTGCCTATCCCAGGCCCTCTTGAATTCAGACACGTTAAGCTTGTGCACCCATGTAATATTTTTTATCTATGGTCTAATAATAATTCTTGTTAATGGCAAAGACAAACCAATCCATTTAGCGTCAGTATTAGCAAGATCAGATGGCCTACTGACCTTGTACAATCGCAGGGGCGCTGTGTCAAACTGTTTGACCTTTAATTCTACACAAGGCACTTCCTGCTGGGAGTTGAGTGTCCACTTAGATTTGGCACAGTAAAATAAACCTCCTTCTGGAGGTTCTGGTGATGACTGAAGACAAAATAAAAATAAATTCCACTCTGGTCCACTTGTAAAACAAAGGTTAACAAACTCGGTGCAGGCAAACCAATTTTAACACAGTTGCGATGGCTTTTTGAAAGTTATTGCATGTTCTCTTCATCAGGAACGTACAGATCGAGCCAAGAGTAAAGCTGCCTAAAGACTCGATTTTGTTTGTTTTTAGGGCTATAAAGATGTCTTTTCACTCTTCCATCCCTCTCGGAACACCTCGTTCAGCCCCACCCCCAATCCTATCACTTTACAGCTCTTTGCAGCTTTGAAAGCGAACACCTGTAAAATAATCCAACCCCCAATTTCATATCTGAGCACTTTGGGGGGAGATTCTGCAAATGGCGCTGTAAGTTAGGCGGCGGTAGGCGGTTCATAGTCATTGGCGCGCCGACAATCCCCATGGCAGCGCGAACACTATGCAGTAAACCCACACTATAGAACACCCACTACAATTCATGCCCCAAAACCTCTGTTGCACAGTGTAACCAGAGCTGGTATTGTGATGTCATAATGCCTCATTCCACCAATGCGTAAGAACCAACCGCAGCAGTGACTTGGGGTCGCTGAATTCAAAACTGACCTTAATTTTTCGGTACAACCCTCTGATTTTTGGCAAAAGAGCATTGTAATGCAAAAATTAACATTTTCGCTATATTTTCTAATGCTTGGAGTAAATGTTCTAACAATCTGTGAAACATTAAAACAGTTTGCCTCAAATTAGATTTTTTCCCCCCCCAATAATCTTGGTAGCGTTAATGATGAGCACGGGGAAAGGTTTCGCCAGGACATTGTTACAATGGAGAAACGATATGGGGGCAGATGGAATTCATCAATGCTGGCTGACATTAATTAGAGAAGCTCCTAATCTCGTTTATAAACGCACTTCAACGGCAAAACGATTCTAGAAAATAATATTTATAGGAACTCTTAAATTGGTGCAATGCATCACATTATAACTTCTCTTGCTATAAATATTTGCGATTTGCGAAAGGAGAAAACTGACCCCCCCCCCTTTTACCAAGGTGTGCTATGCTTTTTAGCGTGAGCTAAACACGCGCTAAATGCTAACGTGTTAGTGTTTAGTGCATGCGTTGATTTAGCGTGCGATAAACAGGCGCTGAAACGCTTAGCGCACCTTAATAAAAGAGGGCCTGTGGCTATTTTCGTACGCGGGAGGTCAAATTCTATCAAGTAAACCACATTTTCTTCTTGCCCCAGAAAAAAAGTTAAAATTTGTGACGCAGTGCAATACAGGCCTTTAAAACCCTGGCCTACATTAATAGCGCCTTCCTTGAATGGGAGCGGTGATTCTGCAAATTGCATCATCGCACGGTTGACTTGCGATCAGTACCATTCTTTGAGGCAGCCACCAATTATGGCGTTGTTTGCAGAATCTGGCCCGGTTCATCAACTTCTTGGACCGTACAAACTGTTTATGCTTATACTCCTCCCTCCGTATTCGCAGGGGTTAGGGGCTGAGCTGGCTCACGGTGGCCAATCCAGGTCCCTAGTACCTGGCCAAAACCCAATGAGAGCAACATTCCAGAGCTGAGATTGTGATGTCATAATGACTCATTCCACAGTGCCTCAGAGCCAACCTCATCAGTGATGTTACAATGGCTTGATTGTCCTATACTTCGCACGCGTGAGAGCATAAGAACAGCCATACTGCGTCAGACCAATGGTCCATCTAGCCCAGTAGCCCATCCTCACTGTGGCCTATCCAGGTCACTAGTACCTGGCCACCACCCTCTCCGTAAAGTATAATTTCCTAACATTGCTCTTGAATCTACCACCCCTCAACCTCAAATTATGCCCTCTGGTTTTACCATTTTCCTTTCTCTGAAAAAGATTTTGTTCTACGTTAATACCCTTCATTGTCCTGTACTTGGCTCACTTTTGCTACATTTTGGTTTCTAGAGTGGTGCAGTGGTTAAAGCAACAGAGATTTCGGCAGTTGGAACCCAAGCACAGTACAGGGTAAAGCTTTGGATTCTTGCCCAGAAATAGCTAAGAAGAAAAAATTAAAAAATTTAAATTGAATCAGGTTGGGCAGACTGGATGGACCATCCGGGTCTTTATCTGCCGTCATCTACTATGTTACTTTGTTACTATGAATCTTGTTATTCTTTGTATGGAATCTTGCCAGATACTAGTGACTTGGACTGGCCATCGTGAGAATGGGCTACTGGGCTTGATGGACCATTGGTATGACCCAGTTAGGCTATTCTTATGTTAAGTACTATTTTGAGGCCCTCGGTAGGCTTATCATAATCACAAAAGTAAAATAAAACAGTTTCTTGATCATATGTCTCTTTAGCTCTAAATGACAATATTATTATTAAGACTTAGCCAAAAGGAAAGATTTATAAACTACAAAGAGTTTTACCTCATGCAAAATTGTCATTTCTTTAATAAGACATTAACTTTTTTTCTGAGGCCCTCCAAGTACCTACAAATCCAAAATGTGGCCCTGCAAAGGGTTTGAGTTGGAGACCACTGGCTTAAAGTTTTTAAGATTTGATTATTTGCGTAAATAATTTGGAATACTATTCCAAAGAGAGGGGGCAGTGACAGAGAAGATAGTAGACCTCATTGTGTATATAAACTTCAATGACGGTATAGAGAAGAGGTTATTAGCTGTTGATCTTAGGGACCTAGAAGGAATATAAGGGGTAAGAAGATTATTTATAAATTCCGGTTGATTGTTTTGTCTAGTCTTAAATGTTAACAGAAGAATTTTGTAAGTGATTCTGTGTTCCACTGGCAACCAGTGAACTTCTTGCAACGAGGGGGTGACATGGTCAGATTTCTTTGCATTGAATATGATTTTACTAAGGCGCGCTAGTGCATCTTGGACACTTTGCCGTGCGTTAGCATTTAGCGCGTGCTAAGATGCACTAGCGCGCCTTAGTAAAAGGACCCCTCAGATGAACTACTGATCAACAGGACAGATGCCCACCTAGAAAAAAGGTGTTCAAAATAGCGAATCGGATGGATTCGGCCAGAAAAACGTCCAACTGCTTCCTTAATGCCACTTCTTGGATGGTCATCTCTTTTGAAAATGAGCCCCTTAATACGTCAACCCATAAACTAAGGGCTCCTTTTACTAAGCTGCGATAGCGGTTTTAGTGCGTGCTTAGCGTGCGCAGAATTGCCCAGCACGCAAGGCGCTAACACCAGCATTGAGCTGGCGTTAGTTCTAGCCGAGGAGCGTGGGTTTAGCATGCACTAAAATTCTGCGCACGCTAAAAACGCTATCGCAGTTTAGTAAAAGGAGCCCTAACTTGTATTAAGTCAATTCATGTATGTTCATGTTTTTAAACGGGTTTTGTTTTTGTTTTCTATGGATGTGCAAAATGAACCGAAAAAACTTGAGAAAAAATTTTTCAAATAAATCTGAATTTTTGCTCTGTTGCACATTCTTACAAACATATGTAGAAATTATCATTAGGAATAATGGGGAAAAAATGTTTTGTGTGGTTATAGCTTTTATTTGGATTTTTTATATTTTCCCTTGTCTATCATTTCATTCATAAATTTGATATCAGTACCTGCTCTAGTGATATGACATGAAGTATAAAGTCAATTAGGTTTATGTGGCATTGAGCTGTAAAAAAAAAATACAAAATGAATAAGACGTGCCCGTTCTCACACCAGTTTCAAATAATGCCACATCACCTAACTTAGGGCTCCTTTTAGAAATCTAAACTAAACTAAACCTTAAGTTTGTATACCGCATCATCTCCATAAAGATAGAGCTCGGCACGGTTTACAGTTAATTCAATAAAAGAGGGAAGGACATAATAAGAAATTAGAGGTTATGAAGAATATAGCTAGCTTTACATTTTAAATAGATAGCTTTACGTTTTGGAGAAAAGCCAGGTTTTCAGATGCTTTCGGAATAGTTGGAATGAGCCTAGGTTCCGAAGCGGGGCAGGGATGTTATTCCAAAGCTCAGTGAATTTGAAGAAAAGGGATTTCCCTAATTTCCCTGCATACATGACGCCTTTTAACGAGGGGAAAGACAGTTCGAGTATGTGGGCGGATCTGGTAGTGTCAGGTCTCGAAGAATTCCAGGATAGTGGGATTAGGGGAGGAAGAATGCCATGTAGGATCTTGAATATTAGGCAGGTACATTTAAAGTGAATCCTAGAAATCACCTGTAGCTAGTGAATCAGCAATAGTGACTCCCATATGGTAAATGCATCACATCTCATTCAATTTCAATGAGCTGCGTCCATTGTGATCATCAGCCGTTCACATCCCAGAGTTACTCATTTGTAGAGGTTGTGTGCAACTTTGTATTTCACATGATTCTTTTATACACCCATTAAAGACTCATAAGACTCCTGAGGCAGGCTGGTTGGGCCGTTGAGTCTTTGGATATACACACAAGATTTTGAACCAATAAAGGCATTTGAATTTATCAGATGAGTTGAAGGACACTTTTTTAGTGCTCACCTTTCTGATTGGGACAATTCCACTTTGGTTTTTTTTAAAATAATGTCGGCTACAGTTGCAAAACATCGCTCAGAATTTGGATGTTTGTTGGTTGGGCTGAGATCCTTTCAGCACCCCCTCGTAGTTAAAATAAAAAAGTGTGAAAAGCACATTTGGGGGGGGAGATCTTATCAAAGCCAGAGGAGCAATGCCCCCTCTAGGGATTGGCTGGGTGCACGCAAATTTTTTTGTGTGCAAGTAACAAGTTCTAAAACCCAACAACTTTTTAGATTTGCAAGTATTTTTGTGAGCGATCATGTAACATCTGTGAGCAGTGTTCCTAGAATGTAAGAGATTACTCCCATGTTCTGCTTAGAGGGAACATAGCAGAGAAGGCTTGTCAACAGGCAAGAGAAAGGATGCCTGACCGTGAGTGATATCATAGAAGGTTCTCCCAACCTACTACTTTTGGGCATTCCTGCCTCAGGATGTGGTTGCAGGCACATAGCCAAAGGGACTCTAAAGGGGTAGGTCCTGTCCCTTTGGTCCCACCCCTTTGGAGCAATGAGGAGTAACAACTAGGGTTACCATATGGCTCCAGAAAAAGGAGGATGGATTGAGGCTATTCATATAAGAGGGCCTATCTGTGCTCCTTATTTCCATTGCTTTCAGTGGAAGTAAAACCTGGATGTCTCAATCCGTCCTCCTTTTTCTGAAAGCCATATGGTAATTCTAGCGAGGATGGTATTACTCTACTCGCCTGCATGGGGAAGCATCACAAGGGAGTGAAGAGCAAAACTGTGACGCCTGGAACTATTAAAGGACCTATGAATAATCATGTTGAGTTGGTGGCTGTTAAATCCATCTTCAGTTGTGAGTAAGAACATATGAATAGCCTTACTGGGTCAGACCAATGGTCCATCAAGCCTAGTAGCCCGTTCTCACAGTGGCCAATCCAGTCACTAATACCTGGCCAAAACCCAAGGAGTAGCAACATTCCAGCATCTCAAAGAATATCAAGATTCCGGAGCCCCAATGATAGCAACATTCCGGAGCTGAGATTGTGATGTCATAATGCCTCATTCTACACTGCCTCAGAGCCAACCTCAGCAGTGATGTTATCGTGACTTAATTGTCCTATACTTGGCTCACATAAAAGCATAAGAACAGTCTTACTGGGTCAGACCAATGGTCCATCAAGCCCAGTAACCCATTCTCACGGTGGCCAATCCAGGTCCTTAGTACCTGGCCCAAAGAGTAGCAACCTTCCATGCTACCGATACAGGGCAAGCAGTGGCTTCCCCCATGTCTTTCTCAATAACAGACTTATGGACTTTTCCTGCAGGAACTTGTAATGCCTCCTCTCCTAATGTTTCCTTATCTTCAGGGGATAGAATCCCTCCCCCCCCCCCTATTCCTACTTCAACGATGCACACACCTGCAAAGCAAATCTATTTTACCTCTATTGTAGCCTATGTCTTTACGGAAAATGCTGAAATTTAAACCACCCTATGTCCACCAAGCCTGTATTCCCCATTAAAGTGTGTCCTGCTTATACTGTGAATGTATTCTTGTGACCCGTTCTGGGCTCCTTTGGGAGGACTGGATAAAAAATGAATAATAAATTTTTATTTTTTTTTCCTTTTTCAGGGACAATCACTATCACCCGAGCTTGGTATCTCATGGATTAGTGCTTCTCCCTCTTCAACCATTTCCAATGTGGGAACCCATTCACCTGATCATGTTACAATATCGACCTCTGTTTCTACTCATTTAACTTCAACTACTACAGTGATATCAGCATCTAAATCAGGGGTGTCAAAGTCCCTCCTTGAAGGCCGCAATCCGGTAGGGTTTTCAGGATTTTCCCAATGACTATGCAGTTGAATTTCTCCAGCGTTTGTGCTGCAGTAAGATCCTGATTTGGAGTTCTCAGTCCCGGTTGAGGCCAGCAAACAATATATGATGAAATGTCAGAAACTGTGATGGAGTGGAGCCAGTTTGATGACGCCTTAGGGCGAAACATAGAACTGTGTCAAGCTAAAATGTTCTCAAAGATCAAGTTTGATTTAATGAAGGCGGAGGCAAATGCAGTAGACAACGGCATGCAGAAGATAGTTTTTATAGACCATCAACGAAGAGGAGCTCAACTCGGTTTGCAATAATGTAAAACATAATACATAAATTTGACAAGAAAAAGTAGCCTGAAATAGTTAATTTCCAAAATGTTTAGCAAGCAAAAAAGTTTCCAGAACTTTCCGGAATATTTATCGCGCTAATATTTATCGCGCGCTAAAAAGCATAGTGCTGCTTGGGGCTCCTTTTATGAAGGCGCGTTAGGGCCTTAACAGGCGGAATAGCGCACGCTAGCCGCTACCGCCTTCTTTTGAGCAGGCGGTAGATGTGCGTGCGCTAAAACGCTTAGCGCACCTTCGTAAAAGGAGCCCTTAGCAAAAAAAAGGGGGCATGAGTTACTTTAAATCTCAATAAAAAAGCACATTCGGAAACAGTTAAATTTGTAATTTGTTTTATGTTCAATTATTTTTCTTAAATTTCCAAGCAATAAATAAACTTTCAAGACTAGAAAAAAAGAGTAAAATGCAGCTAATATTATAGCACAATGTTAAATATAAATAAGAACATAAGAATAGCCATATTGAATCAGCCCAATGGTCCATCTAGCCCAGTCTTCTGTTTCCACAGTGGCCAATCTAGGTCACAAGTATCTGGCAGAAACCCAAATAGTAGCAACATTCTGGAACCCCAAAGAGTACAAGATTCCGGAATCTCAAATAGCAGTAACATTCTGGAACTCCAAAGAGTACAAGATTCCGGAATCTCAAATAGCAGCAACATTCTGGAACCCCAAAGAGTACAAGATTCCGGATTCTCAAATAGCAGTAACATTCTGGAACTCCAAAGAGTACAAGATTCCGGAATCTCAAATAGCAGCAACATTCTGGAACCCCAAAGAGTACAAGATTCCGGAATCTCAAATAGCAGTAACATTCTGGAACTCCAAAGAGTACAAGATTCCGGAATCTCAAATAGCAGCAACATTCTGGAACCCCAAAGAGTACAAGATTCCGGATTCTCAAATAGCAGTAACATTCTGGAACTCCAAAGAGTACAAGATTCCGGAATCTCAAATAGCAGCAACATTCTGGAACCCCAAAGAGTACAAGATTCCGGATTCTCAAATAGCAGTAACATTCTGGAACTCCAAAGAGTACAAGATTCCGGATTCTCAAATAGCAGTAACATTCTGGAACCCCAAAGAGTACAAGATTCCGGATTCTCAAATAGCAGTAACATTCTGGAACCCCAAAGAGTACAAGATTCCGGAATCTCAAATAGCAGCAACATTCTGGAACCCCAAAGAGTACAAGATTCCGGATTCTCAAATAGCAGCAACATTCTGGAA
Organism: Geotrypetes seraphini; assembly: GCF_902459505.1. Classification (NCBI taxonomy): domain Eukaryota; kingdom Metazoa; phylum Chordata; class Amphibia; order Gymnophiona; family Dermophiidae; genus Geotrypetes; species Geotrypetes seraphini. The sequence continues at coordinate 172,905,733 of NC_047091.1, read as the reverse complement.
CCCCAAAGAGTACAAGATTCCGGAATCTCAAATAACAGCAACATTCCATGCTACCGATTCCAGTGTAAGCAGTGGCTTCTCCTATGTTTGTCTCAATAGCAAACTACAGACTTTTCCTTCAGGAACTTGTCCAAACCTTTTTTAGAACCAGCTACGTTAACTGCTGTTACCACATCCTCTGACAACACATTCCAGAGCTTCTCGTATTCTCTCAGTGAACAAATATTTCCTCCTATTGGTTTTAAAATAACATTAATATTACTTACACTGGTGTGCAAAAGTCTGGAACCACTTGTGAATTTTGCATTCTTTCAACTTTCCGACCTTTTTATTGTAATTTTTTTGTTGACCCAATAGATTTGTCTGTGTACCACATGCTAAGGGATACATTTGGCTATTAGAATAAACTTTTTATTCTAGCTTGGCCTTAAATTTATGAGTTTGCTTATCACAGAAACATGATTAACGTGGCAACCATGTTAATCGCTTTTCTGTGTAAATTGAGTAATGTACTTCACTGGCCAAAAATGTACATACGAGCCTCATCTATCCTTCATATTCATTTAGATGGCCTTGAAAAAGGCCATTTTGGGTGTTAGTGATGGCTCAGTATTTGTTGGGCCATCCTCTAGTCTTAATCACCTGTCTGCACTAGTGCTGCCCGATTCAGGGAAAAAAATTTTGATTTGATTCAGCCCATTGAATTGATTTTTCGATTCAATTTGATTCGATTCGATTTTCCTGCCCAATTGGGTGTTTTTTCCAAACATCCTGGTGGGTTTATTTTATAGCCTCTTCACCCCCTTTGCCTTCTCCTAACCACACTGGTGCTGTAGTGTAAACAAAATAAACAAACAAAAAAGACTTTTCCTCTTTCTGTTAAATCCTAGCTCACGTTTGCGGTCTATCACCAGCTCTGGCAGGATACACGTTTCAAATATGACATTGTAATCACAAAACAGAAAATAAAATTAGTTTTTGTTGTCTGGTCATTATTCAGATCTTGTTGGTCCCCCCGCTCTGGTTGTCTTCTGATAACTTGCTTGCCAGGGTCTCCTTCTTTCTTCTTTCTCCGTGCTAACCATCCATCTGCCATCTCTGTCCTCCCCTTCCGTTTCCCTTCCCTCCCCCCGGAGGTCTGGCATCTTTCCTTTTTTTCATCTCCATCCACAGATCCACCTTTTCTCAACTACTCTTTCATCCAGCATCTCTCCCTCCTTCCCCACCACCCCAGGGTCCACCATCTCTCCCTTTCTTTTCCCAACTACCCTGCTATCCAGTATCTCTATCCCCCCTCCACACCATCCCTTGTGTCCAACTTCTCTCCCTTTCTGTTCCTTCTCTCCCTAAATCCCATTGTCCACATCTCTCTCCCTCTCCTCTGTTTTTAGACCCATTATTTCTCCCTCCCCCCAAGTCTGGCATATGCAAGTCTCTTTGAACCCCCCTCCCTCTGTGTAATTCTATACCAAGGCCCCCCATGAAGGCCTGCCTGTCCCCCCCTGAAGGCCTGTGCCACCATCCCTGAAGGTCTGCCCCCCCCCTTGTAGGCCTGCACCCTTCTGCCCAGGCTATCCCACCATGCCCTGCCCGCATGCACCCATTTTTTTATTTACTTCTTTTCCCCTTCTTGCTTTTCTACTTCTCCTCTTCACTGTTCTCTTTCTTTCCCTTTCTCCCACCAGACCTTTTTCTCTGCTCACTCCATCCCTCTCTCCAAATACTCTTTATCCTCTTTCCAGCCCTATATTTCTTTCCCAGTCTCTTTCTCATTCCAATCCTTCATTCAGTACTTTTTCACTCCTTGCCTCCATCCCCTCATCTCTCCTCTCAGGCTGCCTACACTTGATCTCTCTTTTTTTTTTTAATCGTGCAGCAGTCTGATGGCAGCAGAAGAAATGGGTCCAGTCATGGCCTCCCTTCCTCCCCCCGAAGCCTGCCTGCCTTCCCCCAAGCCGACTTGCCACCAATTCGGCCTCCCACCACTCACCCACTGCCCACAGCTGCTGCTAGCAGAATCCATTTAGCCCCCCCCCTGCTGCTGCCGTAACTCCTAAAGGGCCAGACGCGTGCAGCGATTGAACCCACCGGTCCATAAGCCTTCCCCCGACATCAATTCTGATGGAGAGAAGGCTTATGGGCCGGTGGCGTGCAATCGCTGCACGCGCCTGGCCCTTTTGGAGCAGCAGCAGTGAGCGGAATTAAATTGAGCCGGCGGGTGGTTCGCAAGAAGGCAAGCAGCAACACAGAAACACCACTGCCGCTTGCACTCATCATAGAAGGCATCGGGCCCACCCTTTAATCCGGCCCTGGATGCGCAGGAGGCTAGAGGAGAAGCCGGAAACTAGCACTTCCCAACTGACCCTCCCCCCTCGCCCTCTAAAGCAGCGGCCGGCCAGCAAGAGGCAGCGCTGCCGCTCCTGCTTTAGGGGGGCGAGAGGGGGAGGGTCAGTAAGCGAATCGGGATGCCGATTTTTTTTTTGTTTTGAATTGATTCACCCGAAGTGAATCGGTGAATCGAATCGAATCGTGAATCGTGCAGCACTTTGTTGGCATTGAGTGAACTAGTTTCATGAGGTGATCATGGGTGACAACGCGGTTCCAGGCTGCAACGGGTGACTCTTGTCAACTCACGTTTTGATGTTGGATGTTTCTTGGATATCTCCCAGGCCACCTTGTGACACAAGTTCTCGATCAGATTTAGATCTGGAGATTGAGCAGGCCGGTCGATTGACTCAATGTTGTTCTGATGCTTCCAAATGATTATCTTTTTGGAGCGATGACGAGGCGCGTTGTCATTTTAGAACAAGAACTGGCCTGGAAACATCTGTGAGCTGATGGCACCATGCACTTTTGCAGTATTGTGATGTACTTGGTTCAGTTGATCATTCCGTCAACAATGTGCGGACATGCAGCCATGCAGCCCCGGATCATGACCTTCAAAGGATGCTTTACAATGAGGTTGAGGCACTCAGGCTTGAACTCCTCTCCAGGAAATCTTCTCATGTACAATAGGTATGGGCCTGGTTATCAAACAGGCAGAAGGTGCTTTCATCGCTGAAAAGCACCTTTTCCCACATTTCGCATGTCCAACTTGAGTGCTTCCATGCCTACTCGATCCAGTTGCGCCTTTGGCCTTCAGTCATCAGTGGCTTGTTGCGTGCTTTGCAGCCCCGCACACCAAACTGCAGGCACCAGCAACGAACTGTTGATGGCACTCTTCTGACCACTTACGCAATTGATCAATGAAATGAGTTAAAGTGCACGGGCTTGGCGTAATGTTGATACATGTAGACGACTGGGCCGAGGCTTGACTACCTCTGAACATGTCACTTTCTTCTTTTGTAAAATCTTTACTACCGCTCTGAGAGATTGGAGAAACTGGGTCTCTTTTCCCTGGAGAAGAGGAGACTTAGAGGGGATATGATAGAGACTTACAAGATCATGAAGGACATAGAGAGAGTGGAGAGGGACAGATTCTTCAAACTTTCAGAAAATAAAAGAACAAGAGGGCATTCGGAAAAGTTGAAAGGGGACAGATTCAAAACGAATGTAGGGAAGTTCTTTACCCAACGTGTGGCGGACACCTGGAATGCGCTTCCAGAGGACGTAATAGGGCAGAGTATGGTACTGGGGTTCAAGAAAGGATTGGACAATTTCCTGCTGGAAAAGGGGATAGAGGGGTATAGATAGAGGATTATTGCACAGGTCCTGGACATGTTGGGCCACCGCGTGAGCGGACTGCTGAGTGCGATAGACCTCAGGTCTGACCCAGCGGAGGCATAGCTTATGTTCTTATGTTCTTAACCAACTTTGCTGGTGATCTGGAGGCACGAAAATCCTTCCTCATCACTGACACGCAAACACGCTCCTCCAACGTCAGGTTCTGAGTCCAACACATCTTGTCCATTTATTCTACCAATCAAGCAAAGAAACAGAACAATGCTCACATTTCATAACTTCAGTCCTCAGGCTCCAAAGTGAAAATGCAGAACGCAGGAAGAGATTGTATTGCAGCGGCAAAACAATTTTAATTAGAATTCATGTTCTCACAGTCCAGTATTTCATTAGTGGGGGGAAAAAAAAATCACTTAATTCTGAGAGTGGCCCTGTGGACAGAGCATCACATTCCCTTCTTTCACGAGCAGAGCTGCAACTCAGGTCTCACTTTTATACTACTACTACTGCTATTAATTATTTCTATAGCGCTACCAAACGCACGCAGTGCTGGAAAGAGGATAAGACAATAAGAAAACAGTCCCTGCTCGAAAGAGCTTACAATCTAAACAGCCAAGACTGACAAACAGGATGTCATGGATACAGTTAAGGGGAATGGTTAATCAGCTGATTGTGTCAGAGGGCAGAGGGGAGTACAGGACAATCAAGCCTCTGTGTCATCACTGATGAGGTTGGCTCTTATTGGTGGAATGAGGCATTATGACATCACAAGCTCAGCGCTGCTTCCCAAAGACTGAAACTCTTCACACTAATACTACTATGAATTATTTCAATAGCGCTACCAGATGTACACAGCGCTATATGGAGTCACAAAGAAGAAAACAGTCCCCGCTCGAAAGAGCTTACAATCTAAACAGACAAGACAGACAAACAAATCAGCGGGCTGGTTGGAGGGCAGAGGAGTAGGGTTAAGGATTGAAAGCTGTATCAAAAAGTTGGGTTTTACTCATGATAGATCATGTACAATATCAGCAATTTATAAAGTCACAACCCTTCTTTCAGTCCCTGCTGCCGGTAAGTTACGTAGAAAAGAAGGTCCTCTGATTGACGAGTTTAAAGACAAAACTGTATATACCTAAAGATCACTTTTGCTTTCTTACCCCCCCCTCCCATTTTTACAAAACCATAGTGAGGTTTTTTAGCACATAGAATTTCTATGAGTGTCGGAACTGTTACCGCCACGACTGGCGCTAAAAACCACGCTATGGTTTTGTAAAAAAAGGGGGGGGGTAGGTTTGACAGAAAATCTGCTGAATTTGAAAATTCCCCTCATTTCTCCCCCCAAAATTTTTTCAATACATTTTAAACTAAATTTTAAAGTTGCATGTAGAATTTAATAGGATTTTTTGGACTTGGTCAAATCTTAGGAAATCCTAAGATCTTTAGAAAATTTGAAGCAATCAGCTCTCTTTTTCTAATTTATTTTGAATCTTTAGAAAACCTTTTGCGAAAAAACACTTCAGCGTTTTTCTAGAACTACTACAGTCCTGACAAAATCTGGGCAGCGCCTGACTCTCTTGATAAATTCAAATCAAGCCGAAAATCACCCGGTTCACATTTGACCTTGAATTGTTCTCCCACTCCTTATAGCCTAGACATCAGCCGGACCTAGACTGTGGATAAATCTCTGATGCTGCCCCCCCCTCCTCCCCCCAACACCTTCCCAGGACTTCGATTTTCCCCATCCGACTTCCAGTACTAGATAAGAGCAGGTGTTTGGTACCAGGAGAAATATGCAAAGAGGGTGGGCCACCTAATCCAGAAACGACTAACCTAGGCTTACCAGAAGAAATTTGTGATATTACAAAAAGGCGAATGTTTGCTTAAAATCTCCATAGTTTATATTTCTTTTTTCTGTGTACAATGGCTTTTCTCACAGCTGATTACTTACATGGCCAGTCACCTCATGTCTGATCACTAGAAAAGCTGAGGGTTGCATCCTAATGCTTCAGTGCACAGCGTGTAATGAATTTTCTATAGTGGTAACAGGCTTCAACAGCAGATGATAAACAACAGAGCGTCTTCTGTTTAGTCAGTACAAGGAGTTTCTGTTGGCTTATTGCTAAGCCTGCTGTGTAGCCCTTGCCACGATGCCATTTTTGCACAGTGGTGTCCAATTTTGGGACATCCCTTGATCTTCAGATGGATTGCATATGCTGGAGATGGCTTGGGACTGCCTGACAGTAGAAAAGGACTAAATGATTGCATAGGATGCCCTCTTTAGCAAATATTGTCATATAGTCATAGTCCCCTTGTCCAGGACACTCCCTGGTAGGCATGACAGAGTGCAATGTGAACAGTGCATGTTTTTTCCACTTCAGGTTTCTGTGTTGTGACTAGAATATCATCATAGCATAGAAAATCTTGACTGTTAATCCCATTTTGCTATGGCAATATGAGCTACAATTCCTTATATGGTCAAATGTACATAACACTAGAGATGGTTAAAAGTGATAACATTTATACTGTACTTCAAGGAAGTACCTCAATCTATCTCCAGATCCTAAATGTTCCAACCAAAGAGCTATCTTGTAATCTTCCGGATATGACCAGAATCTGCTCTTATTGTAATCCGCCTAAAACCGCAAGGTATTGGCGGAATACAAGACACCAATGTAATGTAAAGGAGTTAAATTCAACGTACTGTCTCTTTATACTCTGATACTTCATTCCCGAAACAATTTTGATGTAGGATAGGATTGGTTAGTATGTTTTATGCAATCTGATTTCATATGTATGTATGTAGTTGTTATAGTGTTGGCCTTGATGTGTTTTGTACGATAAATGTTACGTTTTATTTTGGATGTTAACATGTAACTTGCCCTGGATGAGGGCGGTGATAAATAAACAAACTCTTTTTATATGTATTTTTTTATTAACAATCAATGCTGTAGCTTTATCACGTTAAAATACTCAAATATTATTGCTCAGAAAATGGCTACAATGCAGCTCTCTGTGCTTATTCTTCAACCAACAGTGAAAGAGCATCCATTTTTAATCATCACACTAATTTATATTCTTTTATCCATTCTTAGTTCCAATAACGGGTAGGTTAAATCTGTTAAGTGCAATATATCACAATTCTCTCGTTTCGGATCTCCTGAGGGCACTTGTTTGATGCTAACTTTCCAATTATTATATATAAAACCACTGAAAATGCACTTATCTGTATTAGTCCATGTCCATCCGCTCCGTGGTAAGAAACAGTTGCTATGTTATATTGGGGTGCCAACTTTATCTTCAGTAAAATCCCCTCAAGACTCCGTGCTACCAAATCCAACTGGGATCCCGGTTTTGCAGTGTGCGACTTCTTCAGGGGTTAGACTAAAACCAAAATGAAAATGTCTATGCTACAATCTTCAACTATCTCATCTCTAACTCCTCGCATACATGTCATGGCTCACTAGGGAATTCCTTCCATTCTCATCAATAGCCATCAGAAGACGCCAACTCAAGTTCATTCTTATTAGTTCTCCCTTACACCTCGCGTGTCTCCGTCTCAGAATTCTGCTCAGCGTCGCTAACAGGATTTATTGCTTCTCATCTTGATTGAGCAGGCTGGTTTTTTCGCGTCTCCAGTATTTCCCACTCCTCATGAAGACTCCGAAATGGGGCTCTGTCGAGTGGAGATAGAGTGGCAACAGAAACCTGAAAGGATCCAGCTAAGTTGAACTGCATTTTAGCTGTTTGATTTCAAATTGTGACTTTTTTGCATTTTTTTTACTATTGGATTATTCATAGTTATATTGAAGATTGACTTTCAGAGGTTTAAAGTTCTCCCCCCCCCCCTTTTTTTTTTTGAATGCACACTCGTGCTTTATATTTATTTGCACTCTATTCTTTGAAATCTGGGGATGTTATGATGTACGGGGCAGTGTTTATCTAGACCTTTGGTCTAGTGCTAGTCATCTATGAACACTTGCCTGGGGCTAACTATGAAACGAAGGGTTGACTGAGCCCGTACTATTATCAAATTTTTGGAGCATTGAGATGCTGGTGTCATTCTTATCAGGAGGGTAAAAGCCTTTACCAATTGTTTTGGATTATTTTGGTCATACCATCAGAAGAGAGAGAGAGATCACTGGAGAAGGACATCACGTTTGGGAAGATCGAAGGAACCAGGCGAAGAGCGTGACCTGCAATCAGATGGCTGGAGGACCTTTCCAGACTAGCACAAAACCAATTTCTTTTTAGATACGCAAGTCATCAAGTCACTAGGACTCGGGCACGAATCAATGGCACCATCAACAACCATCTTATTAACCTGTTTTCAAGGCTATATTGCCCTCCTGGATAGCATCCCAAATCGCTTCAAGCATATTGCCCCCTTAGATCCAAAGTCATAAAATGTTAACTCTTACCTATCGCCCCTAGTAACACAAGAAACTTCTCTGAGGCATGAGTTTTGGCAATCATTGGTGAGGACATTGCCATCGGGGCCCCCTCCTTCATCTCAGAAAGAGTCTCCATTTAGATCTCACCTTATATACTGCTCCAAATGAACTGCTCCAAACGAAAGAAGAAACTCCTTGCCTCAAGATGCAAACTGTACAACAAAAGAGGCAAGGGAGGCATCTTATTAGCTATTTAAACAGATGGTCCCGAAAAGAATCCAAGTTTTGGCAGGTGAACAACGCCTTCCTCAGGGGACAATTTCAATCAAATTGGGTAAAGGATTGGACCCAGATAAGGAGCTCTTGTGCCGGCAGCAAGCTGCTAACCTGCTGCAGGATATGGGCCAGCGTCTTAACTTCTCTAAACTAACTATCGACACAGCTATTGTTTACATGCACCGATTCTACATGGTCCAATCCTTTACCCAGTTTCATCGAAATTGTCCCCTGAGGAAGGCGTTGTTTACATGCAAAAACTTGGATCATATGTTTAAATAAAGACTGTTTTGTTGGCCCAAATGAACTGCTTCCAGGCCACAGAGGGATCTCTTAGAGAAAGGAAGAGATAATGGTTACTGCTGATGGGCAGACTGGATGGGCCATTTGGCCTTTATCTGCCGTCATGTTACAATGTTTCTATAACCATAAAGCTCTATGACATCACAATGCAGGTGTAAAGAGCCTTAGCCTATAGGAAGAGGAGATGCAAATGTTAAGAGCCTTGGCCAATAGGGAGAGGAGGAGATAGTGGATGCTGTGGATGGGCCATTTGGCCTTTATCTGCCATCATGTTTCTATGTTTCACTCTATAATCAGGGCTGAGAGAATCCCCATCTCTGCTGCTTCTGGATCAGAAACCTCCAGAGATGCTAAAGCAGGATCTGTATTTGGAACAAGAGGAGATCTGCAATCCTCTAATGTTGTCTGCTTCAATCTGGTAGCCTTTCCAGATGCTGAGGGGTGGGGTTTGGACGTCCCCATATCATGGCTTGTGGGAGTAACCAAAGAATAGGGTAGTTTAGAGGTATGAAGGAGCTCTAGCTCACAAGTCCTCATCTTGCCTCTTTATCATGATACATTTTGGGAAATGCAGCACAAATTTCAATGGGAAGAATCAGGAACAATGAATGCAGCACTACTTTGGAGTTTTAATTCAAAATGTCTTCCTCCTGAACCTTGGCATCTCTGCATTAGAGTGTTTAATGAATTGCTTCCTGTGGTTCTTGGTACACACATCAGAGACTCTTACAGAAGAAGTTCAGGGGGGGTCTTTATCGCCTCCTCCTAAAAGGAAAACCTTATGCTGGGTTAATGTAATGTAATTTATTTCTTATATACCGCTACATCCGTTAGGTTCTAAGCGGTTTGAAGAAAATATACATTAAGATTATAAATGAGAAGTAAGAAGGTACTTAAAAAATTCCCTTACTGTCCCGAAGGCTCACAATCTAACTAAAGTACCTGGAAATTAATAAAGAAGAGAAAATAAAGATGGTTGAAAAAAGAAAAATTCTATGTGAACTTATAGGATGGAAATTAAACTGACAGTGAAGAACTGTATGAAAAATACATATGGAATGCAGTTAGAGAGGGTAGGTTACAATCTATTTATGGTATTTGTTTAATTGGAAGGTGTTAAGGTGGGTAATTTGGGGGAAGGTTATCTGAAGGTAGGTGAATCTTCTGGAGGTAAAAGAGGAGGGGTCAAGATATTTGGATGAATTTTTTGAAAAGCAGGGTTTTGATTTCTTTTCTGAATGTTTTGAAGTTGTCTGATATTGTCATAAGATTGGAGATGGAATGGTTGATTTTTGCTGCTTGTGTTGCCAGAAGGTTGTCAAACATTTTCTTGCGTTGTGTGCCTTTGAGTGGGGGGAAGGCGAAAGGGTTCGAGGTTCTTCTGTGTCTTGAGGTGGAGATTTGGTTTAAGCGGTTGTTTAGATAGGAGGGGGAAAAGCCGTGTAATGCTTTGAATATCAGGCAGTGGAATTTGAATTGGATTCGTGCTTGTATGGGTAGCCAGTGAGAGTCTAAGAAGGCAGTTGTTATGTGATCATATTTTTTGAGTGAGTAGATCAATCTGAGGGCGGTGTTTTGTATGGTCTGGAGTTGTTTTATCATAGTGGCTGGACAAGGAAGATATAGGGAGTTGCAATAATCCAGCAGACCTAAGACTAGGGATTGGACGATTAGTCTAAATTGTGCTTGGTCAAAGAATTTTCTGATTTTACGGAGATTTCTCATGGTTAGAAAAGCTTTCTGGGTTGTTTTGTTGATCTGGGGCTGCATTGTGCAACATCTGTCTATCGTAACTCCTAGTAGTTTTAGTTCGGGTTGTATTGGGTATTTGGTATTTTTGATTTTCAGTTCAGTGATGGTAGGAGTTTGGGCTTTTTCGAGCAGAAGGAATTTTGTTTTTTCAGAATTTAGTTTTAGGTTAATCCCCTGCCGGATGAGAACAGCCCACTTATGTGCAATCTGGCAAACTTTGTAACTGCCATGATCCTCGGGAATGGGGTGCCATCACCTGCCCCAAAGTCTGTGGCTTTAAGCTATGTTTCAAAGCCTCCAAGACCCCCAACTCCTTATCTTCTAGTCCAGGCGCTACAGCTGCCTTTGCTTCAATCAATCCTGCCCTGAAACTATATCATCATCTAAGATGTTCGCGAGCCCTCTAGCTACGTAAGAACATAAAAACATAAGAGTTGCCGTACTGGGATAGACTGAAGGTCCAGCATACCCAGTATCTTGGTTTAACAGTGGCCAACCAAGGTCCCAAGTACCTGTCAAGATCCCGAGAAGAAAAACAGATTGTATGCTGCTTATCCTAGGAATAAGCAATGAATTTTCCCAATCTATCTTAATAATTACATTACATTACATTACATTAGTGATTTCTATTCCGCCATTACCTTGCGGTTCAAGGCGGATTACATCCAAACTAAAACAAGAATTACATTCAAAATTTGAAGGACTAGAATAAGCGATGACATAAATTTTTGGTTTATTTTTTAAGGTAATAAAAATGTCGGGTAAAAGAGTTACCAACGGGAAGTAGAAGTCTTTAGGAGATAGGAATAGGGTGAATTATGGGGTTTTAGATAACGTTTAGTAAATAGAAGAATATTAGAGAGTATTAAGGGTATAGAGAGTGTTGGATGTTGGGTTGGGATTGGTCGTGCTGGATAGGTTTTATGTATTTTTTGAAGAGTATGGTTTTAGTATCTCTGTTGAAGGTTTTGTAGTTTGTAGTTGAAGATAACAGAGTGGTGATTTGTCTGTCCAGTTTAGCCTATGGACTTCTCTTTTAGGAAATCATTCAAACCTTTTTTAAGCCCTGCTAAGCTAACTGCTTTCACCACATTCTCTGACAATGTATTCCAAAGTTTAATTGCATGTTGAATAAAGAAATAGTTTTTTCTGATTTGTTTTAAATCTACTGCTTAGTGGCATCATCGCATGCCCCCTAGTCCTGGAAAACAGTAAACAAGCGATGCACATCTACCCGTTCCACTTCACACAGGATCTACATTCCTGCCAGTGAGCGATGCTTTTCAGGGAACCTGCCTGTCTCAGTATTGAATACCGCTCCCTCATGGCAGCAATGCAGTTGAAGGACCCCCCACTCCATGCAGAGGGAACAATATACAAATATCACCATTGACACCCTTAATTCTGCCAACAACCTAACGTTTCAGCATGAGTGGATAGAGGGGACATTCAGTGGCACCATCCAGATAAATATCGTTGAATATCTCAGATAACGGTGCATTTTTTGGTTTGTATTTTTTGTAACATTCTGTGATTGTCTCATTAGTTTGCTTGGATAGGTGACAGTAAGGGTGAACAATAAAACATTTGGTGAGGCGTCTCTTTCACTGAGCTCTGCTAACACGCAGACAACCTAAAAACCTAGTTGTTGTGTGTGTGCTTTTTTAAACCCGGCAACTGCGTTGTTTCTCCCTTGACCTGATACAGAGAGGATAGCTCTCAAAAGCTTGTCAAAGCGACATTGTTAGTCAGTAAGGAAGCGTCACCTAGAAGCCCCAGTCTAAAATGAATCTCTCTGCAGGGTTACACGCACCAATTTGCATGATGCAGGGTCTTGTCGACGCGCTGAATGTTTTTCATTCAGGAAAGTTGTCCCGCTTGCCGACAGCTGCCTGTTTAAATTGGACCTAACAAGGCTATGCGTGAGACCGTATTTTCCCTTGTTTTAATGTGCCCCCTTGCACACAGATATCATGCACAGTAACACCCAGAGAGAATGACATATGCTCCAGTGTCAAATGAGGACATAGCTCATGTTTCAATTCACCGCAATGTCCAAATGACTTCAGAATCTAGATACATTTTTTTTTTTTTTTAATTTCCCTTTCAAAGTTGCTAACTCAGCCACTGCAGGGAGTAAGCTCCCATTATCTGTTAATAAATGAAGAGGTTTTTACCTGCTCTTCTCCTTTTAATAATCCTTATACTTCAGGACATTGCGACAAAAGATTGACGGAGGTTCTTTTTGTCATCGCAATTGTTGATTGTTTGGATCACTCCTAAATTGCAACCGTTATTTCATTTTTGGTTCTGTGGGTTTTACAATGGTTGCAGTTATGACTGATTGAATTTCACGCACCACTTTTCTTATGGACGCTTTACTGAGTGGTGGGAGCCATGCACTAACTAAAGGTTCAGCATGCACTACCCATTCGCTATAAAATAAATTTTATTTTTAGCATGGCAGCATGTTTAGGGACAGGGAATAGGCATACTGTGTTCTAATTAGCACGTAGGCATTGGCGAGTGCTGACCAATTAGCGCAGGGGCCCTTACCGCCTATCAGATTTCAAAATTAGCACGTGGCCATTAATAGGAAAATGGAAATTACAACCATTTTAGAGCTGCGCTAAAAAGTGGTTAACCCATACACTAAAAATAATACAAACCGCTTTTTTGCGTGGCTCGGTAAAAAAGGCCTCTATGGATGGAAAGTAGAGAATGACACGGTGACAAAATTCATCACCGTTCCCGTCCCTGCGGATAACCGCGGGAAATAATCCCATGTCATTTTCTAGAGTCTATTTCAACCTTGGTCCTTCTACACCAGCATTCTTCAAAGCAAAGCTTGCGGGTCAGTGGTTGTGGCCATTCATACTCTGATTCTTATGTGAGCCAAGGATAATGAAGCCATTGTGACATCACTGATGTGATTGGTTCTTAGGCACTGGTGGAATGAGGCATTATGACATCACAATATCTGCTCTGGATACCAGAGACTGTCATTCTGTAGTGTCTGTTTCAACCTCGGTCCTTCTACACCAGCATTCTTCAAAGCAAAGCTTGCGGGTCAGTGGTTGTGGCCATTCATACTCTGATTCTTATGTGAGCGAAGAATAATGAAGCCATTGTGACATCACTGATGTGATTGGCTCTTAGGCACTGGTGGAATGAGGCATTATGACATCACAATATCTGCTCTGGATACCAGAGACTGTCATTCTGTAGTGTCTGTTTCAACCTCAGTCCTTCTACACCAGCATTCTTCAAAGCAAAGCTTGAGGGTCAGTGGTTGTGGCCATTCATAACTCTGATTCTTCCCTCTCTCCTTAATGAATGACATGAAGATGGTTTCCCGCGGTTATCCGTGGGGACGGGGACGGTGATGAATTTTGTCACCGTGTCATTCTCTAATGGAAAGGACTCCAGCTTTAAGAGAGAAAAGAGAAAGCAAAAATGATATCTTCCAAGAACAGAGAGGGGAGAGCAGACTTCTGTTCCCTTTGCGCCAATTAGGCTCCCGCCAAATCATCAAGAAGTTATTCTCCTAAATTTGGCTAAACATAGGGAACAAATTTAAGAGGTTGATGTAGGAGCTCACCATTTTCTGAAGTTTGGGCCCCAAGTGTTTCCCAGGACAAAAAAAAAGGCATTTTTTTTTACTGAGCTTGGGTGCCCACCAGCGCCTAAAAAAAAATCGGCGCCGATTAGAGAATCCAGGCCAAAGTGCTCACGCGGCAATCCTGCACTAACCAGTTGTACCAGCTAATATGGATGTGATAACTGTGTAGTGCAGGAATGCCCAATCTCTGCCCCCCTGATTCGCCCCCTCGAAAAAAATACAAATACCGTATTTTCACGCATATAACGCGCACGTTATACACGATTTTTCAAACCTGCCCCCTCCCCCTCCCCCTCCCGCATGGAGAAGCTGTCTACCTTGTTTCCGGATGCCAATGAGCCCAGCTGCTTCCTCTGCCGGCGGTCCTGCCCCTTCTCTGAGCCCTGCACTATGCTGCTTCTTCTTCCGGCAGTCCCGCCCTTTCCCTGACATCAGGGTGGGGGTGCGAGCGGTCCTGCGGGGGGGGGGGGGTGAATCGGACGTCGGGGGGGGAGCATCAGGCTTTCAGGGTGGGGACAGGACTTCAAGGGGGAGAGGAGAGTCGGGGCGGGCGAAAGGAGAGTCGGGGCGGCCAGAGGAGAGTCGGGGCGGGCGAAAGGAGAGTCGGGCGGCGACGGGAGAGTCGGGGCGGCATGCGCGGTATACGGGTGTGCGCGGTATATAAAAATTTCTCTACATAAATTACACTATCCCGCGCGCTATACCCGTGTGCGCGTTTTACACGGGTGCGCGGTATATGAGTGAAAATGCGGTATTTCTTAGTGCCCAAGTTACTGTGTACTAATTTTGCGGTTGCTGGAGGACACTTGAATGCATCCCATTGTATGTCATTTTAAGCTGTGTTAGGCGTACGTTAATATCTAACACAACTTAGTCAAAAGGCCCATATTTAGCTGGACATGGCTGATTTGGACTAATTACCTTACGTTCCCTTTTCCAAAACCATAGCGCAGTTTTTAGCGCTGGCCGTGGCGGTAACAGCTCCGATGTTCATAGGAATTCTATGAGCGTCAGACCTGTTACCACCGCAGCCGGCGCTTAAACCCACGCTACGGTTTTGTAAAAGGAAGGGGGTATTTTTACCTGTGTAAAAATCTGTTAAAGAAATTTTGTGCAACTGGCTCTCTCTTTAGACCAGTAAAAATATTTTCTTTCTGTGAGATTCGGAGTTCTAGTAACATTCATTTTGATCAGCCTTCGTGTCTCTCGGATGTTTGAATTCCCTCTGAGTTCAATTAAACTTAACAAGGACTTGTAAACTTTGTGAATGTTTTTTTTTTTCACTTACCTACCAACTAGTTTTCCCAGTCTCTCAATGATCTGGTAATACTTAGTATAAAGGAGAGCCCTCGTCTCGATGGGCGGCTGTAACGCGGGGATGGAGGGCCCGTGGAGACGAGTGTACCGCGCGAGTGGGCGGGTGTAGGAGGGCAGGAGGCAGCTTAGCGGTGGGTGAGTTTTTCCCGCCGCGGGGCGGCCTCCTGATAGGTGAGGTGTGGGGCAACGGTCGGGCGGAGCCTATAAAGCCGGGACCTCGGAGGACCCGGCGTCTTCCTGGGTCCTCCGAGGCGGCTTCTCCTGCCCACCCTCCCATCCCCTTTTTTCTGGTTCGGTAGGTTGCTGAGTTTGGGTTTGCGTTTATCCCGAGCTATTGTATGGTGGAGCTCATCAGGAGATGAGCGGGGGGCCGGCAGGGAGCCGTGCCCGGGTTCTGGTGTCTCTGGTTAAAGGGGCATGTTGGGACATGCCACCCCCCCCAGACCCTTGCTGGCATGGCAGGGTCGGGGGCCGAATATTATTGGTAATTGGTAACGTAAAAATAAGAAAATTCTTCGACCCAGCACAATTCAGGCTAATTGTCCAATCCCTAGTCTTAGGTCTACTGGACTATTGCAATTCCCTCTATCTACCTTGTCCTGCCAACATGATAAAACAACTTCAGACTATACAAAACACTGCCCTCAGACTGATCTACTCCCTGAGAAAATATGATCCTATTACAACTGCCTTCCTAGACTCTCACTGGCTACCTATGCAAGCACGAATTCAATTCAAATTCTACTGTCTATTATTCAAAGCATTAAACGGCTCCGCCCCCCCCCCCCTATCTGAACAACCGCCTAAACCAGATCCTCACCTCAAGACAAAGAAGAACTCCGAACCCTTTTGCCTTCCCTCCACTCAAGGGCACTCAGCGCAAAAAGATGTTTGATAACCTTCTGGCGACGCAAGCAGCAAAACTTAACCACTCCATCTCCAACCTGTTGACGGCAATGGGCGACTTCAAAACTTTTCGAAAAGATATCAAAACCCTACTTTTCAAAAAATGTATCCAGATATCTTAACCCAACCCTTCCCCCTTCTCCTAGATAAATTCTCCCCCCAAACCTCCACTTAAATAATCTCTTCCTCCCCAAAACACCAACCAAGTATTCAGATCCCTGAAATGTAACGTAATCTTATTTGTACTCTAACTGTAATCTATTTGTTATATCACACAGTAACGTACAGTCAATTTAATATCCAATTTGCAAGTTCTTCCGGAATTAATCCAGGTACCTCTCCTCCCTTGTAACCAAAAAAAAACCCCCCAAAACTGTTGTAACTTCACTGGAAATGTCCAGTTAGCTCTTTTGTAATCCGCCTTGAACTGCAAGGTATAGGCGGAATAGAAGTCCCTAATGTAATGTAATATAATGTAATGGTTTAAGGTGTAGCTTGGGAAACTGTTTTGTTATGTGAGTGTGTTAAATTAATTGTTTGTTAATAAACAGAGCTGTGGCTATTTATCCATAAGCAGAGTGTGGTTTGGTTATTGATGGGGGGTTGAGGTGGGGGTGATAGAGGGTAAGCGAGCCAATACATATCCCGCTGTTAGTACAATTATGGGCTCCTTTTACTAAGCTGCGCTAGTGTTTTTTTAGCGCGTGCTACACGCTAATGCCTCCATTGAGCTGGCGTTAGTTTTTCTGCGTGGCACGGGGGTTAGCGCGCGCTAATCTGCAGCGCGCCCTGAAAACGCTACCACAGCTTAGTAAAAGGAGCCCTTTATTAAAATACATCGCTTCACTTTTATTTACTTTCTAAAGAAACTAAAGGATGCTTTTTAGCCCCTTTGAAAATATAAACCAAAACGTTTCACTATTCTAATGCATAATTGTAGATACTAGGAAACCATTCCCTGGTGCGTAATAGAGAGCTGCACAGGGATAGGAATTTCACCCATCTCTGCCCAATGGAATCTAACCCATACCTACTGAGATCAGTGCTATCCCCGCTCATCACCACCATTAATCTCCTCCATCCCCGCCCATATGCATGAGTCAACCCTATTATTTACTTGCTCACAGCCCTCAGTTTTCTCCCAACCGTCTCCCTTTTGGGGGGGGGGGGAACAATATTCATTATTCAACCAATGAGTGTCCCAAACCCGTCTGGGCAGTCCAAGCCTCATTCTGGCGCTCCACCTGCACCTCTCCGTACATTCCAAGCCTCATTCTGATACTCCATTTGCTTCTCTCAGTATGTTGGAAACCTCATTCTAGAGTCACCAGAAATTTGATTAAACTCCTGCAGGAATCCTCTAGTATCATTTCCACTGGAGTCCTGTGGCAACTTCTTCCATCCCTGTGGGAATCCCATAGGTTCCACATGATTCCCAAAATGAGATTATAGAGGTAATTTGAAAAATCTTGTAGGGAATTACTTGCATTGACAGGAGCATTTATGTTAATAGCATACACATGGTAACACAGAATTTGCAATGTCACTAATTATTTATTTTACAGTTTTCTCCAGGGGGAGTGTAATTGCCATGGAACATACAGATTCAAAGAGGATGTGTTCCAGGCATGCTTTGGCTGGTGTAAAAAATTATATGTGTATTCCTGATTTTTCATAGTGTGTTAACTCGTTTGTCAATCAATTGCTAGGCGCCATTTGTAGAATCATACCTAGAGGCAACTAACGTGACTTAGGTGCCAGTAAGCGTCATAATGTTGGGTGTGGATATATTAGACCAGGGCTTTCTTGGCTTATATTCACCAGCATACAACATAGATGCCTACCAGCGCCTAAGAGAATCCATGCCCAAACTCCGCCCCTAACCATGTCTGCTTTTCGGGTTGGCACAGGTAGGCAATTTTTAATTTTTATTTTTTTTATGATGCTGTTCAATTAACAGCGTTGACTGAACCAATTTTAAAGAATGAAGTTAGGCTCTTACATTGGGAGGCATCTCAATTTAGATGCCTACCAGTAGGCGTCGTTTATAGAAGCAGGGCCTTTGTGAATTTCTTGATAATAATAATAATAATTTTATTTCTTATATACCGCTATACCATAAGTTCAAAGCGGTTTACAACAAGTTACATACAATGAGAGTAAGAGATGTTTACAACAGGAAGTAAGAGATGTTTACAACAAGATACATACAATGAGTGTAAGAGATGTTTACAACAGGAAGTAAGAGATGTTTACAACAAGATACATACAATGAGTGTAAGAGATGTTTACAACAGGAAGTAAGAGATGTTTACAACAAGATACATACAATGAGTGTAAGAGATGTAAGGGGAACAGAAAAAGTACTTTCTGGGATACAAATTGCAAATGGAAGAGAACCAAGATGGTTTGAATCAAAAGGAAGTATCTAGGGGAAAACAATTTGGGTGGAATACCTTTACAAATGGGAAGAAGGAAGAATTAATCTAAAATCAAGAGAATTGGGGATTGGGATGAGGATAGCTGAGGGGGAACACGTGGACACATGTGAATAGTGTACATAGGTGTGCATTATAGACAAATACTGCATACTCTTCATGAAGCGTGCCCGTTATGGGGACAATTCTGTAATCTAGCATTGCTGAAAACGAAGGTTAATCCTAAATATGTGGAAACGAATGCCATGATAGTCACATGTGCAGGAGTTAAGTGTGGAATAGCCTTGTTGGTCAAATTCGAAAATGTAGAGTCAGGAATTCATTCAGGAAAATGTTAAAAAGCACAACTATTTGTAGATGCATTTCTTTGAGCAATTAACCTTAAGTAAAGATTGAATCTGTCTGTTTTTCTGTTCCTATCCTGTTCTGATTTTTTTTTATAATATTTTATGTACCGGTATGCAATTTTCTATAAACCATTTTGTAAAAAAAACGGTATAGAAATTTAAAAATAAAATAAATAGATACTAGCATTTACATGCATGTGTTACATGGATGATCATAATCATACATGTAACACATTTCTGTGGTAGCCTCTTTGCATGTGCTAACCACGTATTAAGGGCTTAGAGACGGATTCAGCAAATGGTGTCAAAGATCTATGCTAAATAGTCTATATATATAAAATCGGAGGTATGTATGTGTGTATGTACGTGTGTGTGTATGTGCCGCGATCACGCAAAAACGGCTTGACCGATTTGAATGAAACTTGGTATGCAGATCCCTCACTACCTGGGATGATATGTTCTGGGGGTCTCTTCACCCAAGAATGTATATGTTCTTGCTCCTGGAGGTGAAACTAAAAATGTTGTTTATAATCACGTTTTGCGTTAGTTGTATTGTATTCATTTTGTCAAATATTTCACATTATAATTTGAATATTGTACTTTTTATAAAGCTGTAAAAAAATAATTTCATTCACCACTATAAAGTATCTTTATTTGAATCCGTTTACAGTGTTATTGCTATAATTAAACACCCGTGCAACGCCGGGGCATCAGCTAGTTTTCTATAAAGGGAGTTCCCCTTATCAAATGCTACCTTAGCATGTATTTTGAACCCGACTTTGGTTACCAGCATTTGTGGCTGCTGAACCTGGTACAAATGCAGGCGTCTAAATTCACATTGACTATACAGCGTTTGAATAACTAATAATCTCGGCTCCAGCGGAGTGATGGTGATATTTTGAGGCCGGACCTTCATTCAGCTAAGTGGCTTCTCCAGCTAGTAATTTTTCAGTGTTTTTAGGATGGACTGGAATGAATGAATATTGTCGATGTGAGTTCCTTTTCCGTGTGACACACAGGATGGGGTGGGGGGAACTTTTTTGTTGGATCTGATTTATTTAAATTAATTATTTTGTCACCAGTAGCATTATTAGGGCTATTCACTGCATTGGCATACGATCAGGGGCATCCGATGTGGCTAAAAATGTGGAGTTCTTGGCTAAAGGTTTGTTTAAGCCATTAAGTGGGTCTCTGTACCCTCTCCTCAGAGCTTATCATCTCACACTGAGGGCCCTTTTTTCACTATTAATATTTTGATGAACACCTTTGTGGTATTCAATGGATGTGAATTTAGAAAGTTGTTGCCCCGGACCTGTGTTCTTCCCAATAAGCATGTTTCTGATTTCTTTGAACTACCATTATGCTTGAGTTGAGGTTTTTTGCGTTGTTTGGCGCCTAAATTCTGGCAATTGGGTCCACAGACGACAGTATTCTAGAACAGTGTTTTTCAACCTTTTTACACCTATGGACCGGCAGAAATAAAAGAATTATTCTGTGGACCGGCGTCGGTCAGTGGACCAGCGGTTGAAGAACACTGGGCTAAGTTGTGGGCCAGACCCCGCCCATCTCTACCCAATCTCCACCCCAGACCCCGCCCCCATAATAGTACTAATTGCACCTTGCACGTCCCGTGCCTCATCTGGAAGCCTTCCCTCTGACGTTGCAACGTCGGAGAGAAGGCTTCCGGTTCAGGCGCAGGATGCCCGTAGGAGCCGCTGCCCGTGGCTTTGTGCACTGAATCAGTTAGGAAGAGGGAGCTGGCTCGAAAATAACGCCGCATCGATCGCACCGTGGACCGGCAGTTGAAGAACACTGTTTTGGGCCTGATGCACGTGCTGGCCCTGTGGACCGGCAGAAATTTTCTGTGGTCCATGGACCGGTGGTTGAAGAACATTGTTCTAGAACACTGGTTCTTAAACCTCTCCTGGGGCCCCCCCCCAGCCAGTCGGATTTTCAAGCTATCCCTAATGAATATCCATGAAGCAGATTTGCATATAATAGAGGTGAGAGGCATGCAAATCTGTTTCATACATATTCGTTAGGGATATCGTGAAAATCCGACTGGCTGGGGGGGGGCCCCCAGGAGAGGTTTAAGAACCGCTGTTCTCAGTCTAATATATCGGAACTAAGACCATTGAATGTTTCTGAAATTTTAGAAACATCAGATAGTGAGACAGCACTACCTTCTACAATGATTGTGATTTTAGCTCTTGCATTTGGATAAAGTATGGTTATTGAGACTTTTCTTTAAAAATAAGCAGAAAGAGTTTCTTGGATGTAGAGTACAAATGTTTCCTGATTTTTCAAGAGAGACTCAAAAGCGTCGTAGAGAATTTTTTACTTTTGAAATCTGGAGTCCCCTCTTTGGGAGCGACGTTTTACTTGAGATATCCTTGCAAGTGCATTATTTGTTACCGTTCAGTCAAATATGTTTTTTTTTTAACCTTACCAGTTAACTGCTTTTCTGGCCTCACATCGACTGGATAAAGAGGAAACATCTTTAGCTCAATGATTTATTTAAGCAGCTTCTTAATCTCAGTTTTGTCTGTAAAAGTCTAACTTTTATCATTTTCTTTTCTTTAGTCTCGCTTACGTAATCTTGGATTCCGTTTTGTGGACTTGAGTTTGGATAGTTGAAAGAATTTTCTTAAGTTTATTGTGATTTTTTTTTGATATAAGTAATAATTTCACTAACCAACTTTCTGTACAAGTGAATATTTGGAACATATTATTAATAGATGCATACATGTTTGCATTGTGCACCTAAGAGCCTGGGTATTGGATTTGATATTATTTGCATCAATAAAAATTGTTTGAACTTAAGAACCACTGTTCCAGAACACTGTGCCTAACTTCTGTAAGACCCCCCCCCCTGACCTGCCCATGCCTTCCTAAGCCACATCCCTATGAAATTTAGGCGCCGTTATAGTATAGTAACTAGGACCGATGGACATGCAAATCCAAATTTTTGCCAATTCGTCTGCATGTGGGCACCCAATTCTGCTGAAACCTGGTGTATATCCTGGCGCCCGAGCTGGACACAGAGACTCATTATTCTATAACACTGCGCACAACGTTTTTGCAACATTCGTGACATGCCCGTGCCCCCTTTTGGGTTGCACTCTGTGGGAATTAGATGCCCATGGTTATAGAATATCGCTCGACCAGATGCGCACGCAAATGCTAATTGGTGCAAATCAACATCAATATTTATTGTTTATTGAGAGCTTCTATACCACTGCTAATGACTTAGGCCCTCTTTTGCTAAGATGTGCTAAGCGTTGTAGCGTGCGTTTAGCACGCGCTAAATCGACGCGTGCGCTAACCGCTAACACGTTCATAGGATAACACGCGCATGTTAGCATTTAGCGCGTGTTTAGCGGGCGCTAATATTTACCGTGCGCTAAAAAGAATAGCGCACTGGTGTAACAGAGGAGGTTACCGGTAATTGTTAGCATCTAATTATTGATGGTTAACAGCTCATTAGCCAACCGGGTTGTCCCACATCTTTACAGTGCACCCACATCTGGGCACCTTATTCAGAATCCAGGGGTAAATGTATTCACAAATGTATTTAGGAGACAGAAAATGCACCCGCCTTAACAGAAGAGGCAATGCTGTGTTATAATGACCTTGGGCTAGATCAGGGGTGGTCAACTCTGGTCCTCGAGGGCCGAAATCCAGTCGGGTTTTCAGGATTTCCCCAATGAATATGCATTGAAAACAGTGCATGCAAATAGATCTCATGCATATTCATTGGGGAAATTCTGAAAACCCGACTGGAATATGGCTCTTGAGGACCGGAGTTCCCTACCCTTGCTCTAGGAGGTGATAAGTGCTACCACAGGGGTAGGGAACTCCGGTCCTCGAGAGCCATATTCCAGTCGGGTTTTCAGGATTTCCCCAATGAATATGCATGAGATCTATTTGCATGCACTGTTTTCAATGCATATTCATTGGGGAAATCCTGAAAACCCGACTGGATTCCGGCCCTCGAGGACCGGAGTTGAGCACCCCTGGGCTAGATTCACTAAACATCCTTTGCTTCCCCGATCCGTGGCCGATCAGTGCAGGCCCGACAAATTCAGAAAACAAAAAAATTCAAAGGAGGGCGATCGGAGGAACGCCCTCCCCCTTCCGACCGCAAGGATTGCTAGTGTGCGATCCTGACGAATCCGCAGACCATCTGCAAGGACCCCGACCCCCTCCTCCTTTCTGTGTCTTACCTTTCCAAAGTATCGCTCAGCTCTGCCGCGACCAGCCCCGCACTTTCTGCTCTCCGGAATTCCGCCGCCTCAGACGCAACGCTCTTCCCTCGGCTTCTGCCCACCCTATCGGAAACTTGTGCATTAACAATGACCACACTTGTGTGCTAATAGCACGCAGTAATTCACGTTAACTCCACTTTAATAATCATGCCCCAAAGTGAACATTTTTTGCTTGCCCTCCAGTATAGAATAACCTTATGTTCACATATCTCTAATTAATGACCAGAAGAAAATGGTGTTACCTCTAAAATTTAATCAAGAAACATACAGTATTTACTCCAAAGAGCAAGTATCCTGTGTTTATACAGTATAAATAATCTTTATTTCTGTGCATTCAAGTAAATGAACATGGCAAAAAAAACCTCATTACTTCATACTTTTTATATTCTTACAGAAACTGCATTATTTCTTGGACCTAGTGTAAAAAAAAACACCCCAAAAAACCCCATTCAGATCTATCGGCAGCTTTCTATCAGAGAAAGCTGAAGAGAATTCACTTTGCAGATGTGGAAGAGACTCCGTTTCTGCAGCCTGGGCAGGATTATTTGCATATTCCTGGTGTAATTCTCCTAGGATATGCAAATGTATGCAAACAGCAATCCAGAGAACGTCAAAAATAGCACAGAACATTAAAATTACCCTACTTGAATATTGTTTTATGCAAAAGATGCATGCAGTGTGCAGTTTATTTAAATAGAGGCAGTGTCAGCAGAGTGCTTATTTACCCTTCTGAGCATCTAAGGATATTTCTAGTTAAATTGTATTAAGGAATACGCTCAATAGGTACCAAAAAGGTGCATTAAATGATGATTGAATGATACCTCCGAATGGGGATGGAATAATGCATAAAATATCAATTTGAAGATTTTTGTTTTGTTTTTTTTTGTATTCTAAATTACCTGGAACTAGGTTTTTAAACTCATTTCATTTTGGTATAAATGTGATTATTTAGATAAATGGTCTCACTGTTTAGCAGTTACATGCTTGAGAAGTGATGCTTCAGAGCAAAGGAACAGTTTTTTCTGTGGTGATTTCAGTGGTACGTTTGGTACCTCAGGGGAAAAAGGTCCTCATGAAATGAGGATTACACTTCTCCCTCCGTATTTGCTGGGATAGGGAGATTAACTGAACCGCAAATACAGAAAAACCCGCAAATAACTTTTTCATATGTTATTCACTGTTTTCTATTAAAAAACATTGTGAATATGGTGAAACCGCGAAAAACATGATGGGAGACCTGAAGGAGAGGCAAAACATGGTGAAGAAAGTGCTAGGAATTGGCGACTTTCTCTGTAAATGCTTGGAATCAGCGATTTCTCTATGCAAGCTAACATAATTGTGGGGGGGAGGAGCCAGCAAGCTAAAAACCGTGAATAATTGAAACCGTGAATATGGAGGGAGAAGTGTACTTTTATTGCTCTTTCTATGCTTTAGCATGGTCCAGAATACTGCTGCCATGCTGATTTTTGGGAAGTGTAAGTTTGATCATGTGACGCCATTGCTCTTCAACCTTCACTGGCTCCCGTTGTATTTTTGAGTCCAGTTCAAGTGTGCCTGTGTTGTTTTTAAAATTCTTCTTGGTATTTTTACCCCTTTAGTTCCTTTTAGAGAATGACACGGTGACAAAATTCATCACCGTTCCCGTCCCCGCGGATAACCGCGGGAAATAATCCCATGTCATTTTTTAGTGTCTATTTCAGCCTCAGTCCTTCTACACCAGCATTCTTCAACGCAAAGCTTGCGGGTCAGTGGTTGTGGCCATTCATACTCTGATTCTTCCCTCTCTCCTTAAAGAATGACATGAAGATGGTTTCCCGCGGTTATCCGCGGGGACGGGAACGGTGATGAATTTTGTCACCGTGTCATTTTCTAGTTCCTTTATCTTGGAATCTTTATAGATTCTCTTATGCAAGAGGCGATCAACAATTGAGCTTTCCTGCCCATCTAGTAAAGAACCAAGATTTTTGGCCTCTCTCTGCTCTTCAAGTTCACACAACTTTGGAATGATCTTCCACTTTTCCTGAGAAGTTCTGGTTCCCTTTCTTTTTTGCGTAAGGCTTTGAAAACTATTCTGTTTACTAAACACTTTGGTAGTTAATCCTTTTTGAGATCCATTGAATATGTTTCTTTCAGCTTAATCTAACTATTGGAAACCGAGTCAAGCTTTCTTAGATTGAAGTCTTGGTATACAAAGCCAAGTATTAAATTAGATTAGATATATCTTCAGGACTTGTCCCATGGATGAGTTTCTTTGGCCACAGGGGATGGTATATTTTAAACAACCATGAATCTAAAGACATTTAGGTGGGAGTGTGTGGTGCAGGGTTTAGAGCTGCAGCCCCAGCACCCTGGGTTCAAATCCTGCACTGCTCCTTGTGACCCTGGGCAAGTCACTTAATCCCCCAGTGCCCCTGGTACATTAGATAGAGTACCTGAATAATTTGTATTCCGCATAAGGTTATGCAGAATGTAAATAAAATTTATACCTCGGAGCTCAGCATCTGTCTCTTTAAGCTAGCCTTAGTAAAATCTCATGCCAGGTTGAAACTGGGGCGGGATAATGTTCTGTTTTAAGAGTTTCCTAATGGTTCACATCTGTGTGAAACCAGGAGATGCGTTGAGGTTGTTACAGACTTGCTTTTGGGAGGAGTGGAAACAGCACAGAGCAAACCGAAACCTCCCAGGGGATCACAGAGGGCAGCCATATGAGATTACCGCATGCCTTAAAAATGTGCTCGCCTGAGAGGGTTTTGTGTGTTTGTGTATTTTGAGAAGCATTCCAAATTTCCTCACAGATGGCTCTTTTTACATGATTGGGTAATTATATTGTGGTTTGTACCATTCCATGTAGGGTCATGTGCATTGTGCATGTATTCGTGTATCCATGAACAAAGAACATATATACGTAAGAGGCAGAGAATAAACATGATTTAGCCTAAAAACAGATGTCAATTCATTCCGTTTGCAACATAATTATACGCGTGTTGAAACTTATCCCCCTCCCCCCCTAATTCCATAACCTTGATGCCTAAATGTAAATCTTATCTCCCGGGTTCTACGAGGGTCCGCTGGAAAGTTCTCGGCCCAACCAACAAAGTTGGGGCAGTCTCCATCGAGGGCTATACACTTAGTCCAGCGATTTTCCTCGTCTTTTTTGTTCTGTATTTTTCTAACGGAATGATAAAATTGGAAAAGCCGGGTTTTACTAAACTGCAGAAGAGCTTCTTACCACAGGCAGGCCAGATAAATGCTCCGTCGCTCATAGAAGCGGTTTAGTAAAAGGAGCCCTAAGTATAGCCCGCGATAGAGACTGCCCCAGCTTTGTTGGTTGGGCCGAGAACTTTTCGGCGGCCCCTCTTGTAAATGGTGCCCAAATGTGGGTGCTCACAGAAAAGAAGTACAGTGGCCTAAAGAACAGGGACCAAAATTGCTTTTTATTGGTTGACCCTCTAACCCCAATTCTACCAGATTCACCCAAAAACTGAAACTTTCCTTTCCCTCTCTAAAAGGCGTTTCACTTGTAGGAAAACTAGGTTCTTCCCTCCCTTTCAGAATCACTCAGCTCTGGAACAACCTTACCTCCCCTCTTAGGAATCTGAGCTCCCTCCAACTCTTCCGTAAACATCTGAAAACCTGGTTATTCTCAAAAATGTAACTCCTCCTCCCTCTCTGGTTATTCTAGTCCTCTAAATTTTCTCTTCATTTTGCCTCTTCCCTCCACTGGAGTTCCTTTCTACCCTCTTGTTAACCATGTCGAGCTTTACGAATGTAGAGATGATGCAGTATTCAAACCTAAGGTTTAGATTAGATTAGATTAGATTAGATTAGATTAGACCCGACACAATTCTGAGATCCACACATAAATAAATTAGATAATTAGCCATTTGCATTATCGATGTTATGTGGCTCAGATTTGGATTAGCGCATATATCAGACTATCTGTGATTCTAAAGAGATCTGTGGCCAAAGCCTCTCACTCACACGCCCAAAAGTGGGCGTGGATACGGAGGCTTTGTAAAAAATCACAAACATGTCACACAGTATTATAGAATCTGAGGGCTGCGCAGTCAAGTTGCACGCCAAGATTTACGCCAGGTCTGAAGAATGCAATAGACTGGTTGATAATTTTGTAAAAAAAAAAAAAAAAGAAAAATGATGTGGATTTTTAGTTACGATTCTTCTGCATTTGCCATTGGCTAATTGTGTTTAGAGTGAAAAAAAAAAAAAATCGCATAACCTGAAATCGACACGCCGGAATCGCCTCGTCACTCCTTCCTTCTGTGAAATAGTTTGTGACGCTGGCTGTAACGCCGTCTTTTCAGTTCGAGGCCCCGAACTGAGGAACGCGTTGCCATCCTCCCTCAGACGCCAGACTTCCGTGTCCGATTTTAGAGGTCCTTTTACTAAGGCATGCTAATTGATTTAGCGTGCGCTGATTAGCGTGCGCTAAAGGCGAAGGCGTCCATGGAATCTAATGGGCGCCTTAGCATTTAGCGCGCGCCAAATCGGTTAGTACGCCTTAGTAATAGGACCCCATATTTATTTAGCAGCTCTTCCTGGGGGTCAAGATGCAGAGTCAACCCCTATGTGTTACCTTCCCCCTCTTTTCTATTCAACTATGTAGTTCTCCCATCTCCACCATTGTCCTGTCTTGTCTCACACGTACTGTATATTGGATAAGCAAGATAGTAAATCCCATAATATAACTTGGAAACATCAAAATATTCTCCCATGAAGAACGAGGTCTGAGTGTGACCGGTGATATTTTGCCAATTGGAGGTGAAACCTTTGGGGATTGATATGCTGTATAGAGCAGAGCTACCACATGAAAAAGCAAAGTGGTTTGGAGCCTATAGAATGGAACATTGCAACTGATTGGTCTGTATTTTTACAAAGAATGTGATTTTGATCATCTTTTCAGCACATTGTTTTTCCACTAGGGCTCTTCAGCTTGAAGAAAAGACGGCTCAGGGGGGATATGATAGAGGTCTAAAAAATAATGATTGGAATGGAAAGGGTAGATGTGAATCGCTTGTTTACTCTTTCCAAAAATACTAGGATTAGAGAGCATGCGATGAAGCTACTAAGTTGTAGAATTAAAACAAACCGGAGAAAATATTTCTTCACACGACTTGTAATTAAACTCTGGAATTCATTGCTGGAGAATGCTGGAATTCATTGCAGTTAGCTTGGCGGGGTTTAAAAAAGGCTTGGATAATTTCCTAAAAGAGAAGGCTATAGGCCATTATTGAAATGGCTTGGAGATAGCCACTGCTTTTTCCTAGGATAAGCAGCATAGACTCTGTTTTACTACTTGGGATTTAGTTGGAACCTGGGTCAGCCACTGTTGGAAACAGAATACTAGGCTTGATGAACCCTCAGTCTGTTCCAGTATGGCAACTCTTATGTCCTTATGTGAGCCAAATATAGGACAATCAAGCCATTGTGACATCACTGCTGAGGCTGGCTCTTAGGCATTGGTGGAATGAGACATTATGACATCACAATCTCAGTTCTGGAATGTTGCTACTCTTTGAGTTTCTGAAAACACAAATGGATCACCTTATAAGTTATCCAACCCACAATCCAATATCATCGATCAAGAACAAGGGGGGTATTAAGGATAATTCATATAATACTTGCTTTGAAGAGTTTTTGCAAACATCAGTGTCCACCTTCCACCTTCCATTTTATGATTTAATATAACACTTCTATTAACCCATTGCTTTTTATCATTCAAATGATACCCCATTTTAACAGCAAACTTACCCCAAAACAACTAAAATGGAGGCTGAATTATCATAAGCAATGCGCTATTCTCAGTAACGAGGCCTCTTATAACCTGAATGTTATTTCAAGTCTTCCTCTGAATCAGGGCAGGATTAATTCGTTGAGGGCCCCTAAGCACCCAAGAACACTGGGCCCCCTGCCCCGCCCCATCCCACATGCGCCCAGGCGGAAACAGGAAGCTGCGTCAGTGGGAAGCTTTGGGTAAGCAGCACCGCTTGCACAATTACAGTTCCTGTTGCCTTTCTTACCCGTGTTGCTTGCTTGTCTTACTTTCCGTTGATGGGGGGGAGGCGCATTGCTGATCGGGGGGGCCCGCATTGTCAATCGGGGGGGGGGGGGCCTGTGTTGCCGATCGGTAGGGGGGGTGCCCGCGTTGCTGAACAATGCTGGAGGGGCCCATCGCCGTTTTGAAAAAACAATGTTGATGCCCTCCTTCATCGGGCCCCCCTGACCATTTTGGGCCCTAGGCACGTGTCTACTTGGCCTATTGGATAATCCTGCCCTGTCCTGAACGCATATAATGTAATCATTTACTTCAAAACCTCTTTCCTAACCATTAAAATAAGTGTTGCTGTTCTTTTTTTAAAAAAATCTATTGACGAGTGGATTTCAGGTTTTGATATAATTATTAAAATAAAGATCATAAATTGAACCCTTAGTTTTTACATCAAATAAAAGTAAATAAAAATTCAAAGTTATGGTTAGGAAGGAGATTTTGAAGTAAATGATTACATTATATGTATTCAGGAGGAAAACTTGAAATAACATCCATCTAAAAATATAGGCTCCTTTTACTAAGGTGCGCTATGGCGCGTGCTAACCACACGCTAAATGCTAACCCGTGCATGTTAGTCTATGGACGTGTTAAAGGTTAGTGTGGATGTAGATTTAGCGTGCGCTAAACACACGCTAAAACGCTTAGCGCACCTTACTAAAAAGGGGGATAATGTTATAAATTTCCCCTCTTCCCTCATGTCGTGAGTATTGGTTTAATGTTTGTTTGTACTTGTCTTCGTCAACAATTTTTTTAAAAAACTTATTATATTTTAACTCTGTATGTACACCGCTTAGACTGTTAGATAGGTGGTATATCAAATTAAAATTAAACTTGAAATTGTAAGCCACCCCATGCATGCATGGGAGGAGCCTGGGAGGAGCCTGAGATGCCTCAGCCAGTCAGTGCCTTAGGCCCTTCCCTGTGCATCAGATGATGCGCCAGGGCGGGGCCTAAGGCCTCTATTGGGCGGCGGCCAGATGGAGGAGCAGGGGTAGGAGGACTTTCCTCCTGCTCCCGAAGATTGACATAGGAGCAGGAGGGTCCGGGCACCCTTCCTGCTCCCGAAGATGGAGGGGGCCTTGTCGCAAGGAGCAGGAGGGACTGGGCACCCCTCCTGCTCCCAACTATTTTAAAGGTACTGGGGTGGATGGGCCGTGCCCGACCGCCTGGGCCGACCAGGGGTGGGCTGGGGGTGGGAGGCCTAGAAGCAGGAGGGACTGAGCATCCCTCCTGCTCCCAACTTTTTGGTGCCGGGGTGGGTGGGCCATGCCGGGAGGGCCGTGCCGGAAGGGGGGAGGGAGGATGAGGGCTGTACCGGTCAGGGGTGGGGTGGCCATGCTTGGGGGTGCGTTTTCTTTGGGGAGGGTTGCATTTGTGTGTGTGTGGGGGGGTACATTTTTTGACAGGCCTGCCTGTCTTTTATTAATTTTTTTTATGGGACAGATATTTTTTGTGTGTAACACATGCAAAATATCTGTGCCATGGAAAAAAATGAATAAAAAAGACAGGCTGGCCTGTCAAGAAACCTGCAGACCTGACGGTAACTCAGTTACCGACAGGTCTGCAGCAGTCGGGTTTGCTAATAGTAAAACACGATTCAAAATAGCCAAGCAATTGTTAGTGAATCAATCGCTTGGCTCTTTTGCATGGGGTTTTGCTAATTTGCATGGGAGGATCGCTACAGGCTTTAGAATGGGGTTGGAGGGAAATTTGGTTGCAAAGGGCTCGCAAACTGATCGGTACACGATCGGTTTGCTTAGTGAATCTAGCCCTTAGTGTGCAAATTGTATTTTAGGGGAGGTGCGATAAAGAACTGATTCTTGCCTGGAAGAGAATAGCAAAAAAATGTTCCCCTCCCGCCAATGTTAATGAATTTGACATCAAGACTAATTTGTTCACATTAGCTCAGTTCTATGCAAGCTGTGATATCTTGTATTATCCCAACTTCAGAACTCTCCAAGGCAGTGTGTGAGTTTCTGAGACCTCACAGGTCCTTTCTTCAGATGGCATATTTTAACAGCTCACAACCAAAATGGCTCTGCTTCTTTTTGCCTGTAAATTGAATATTTAGTGCCACGGGGTGTATATTACTAATTCATGGACTTTTGCCTGTGGGTTGGTTGAAGCACCAGCAAAGGTTAGCTAAAAATCACATGTGGACAAATAAATAAGCATGGGCCTGGAACACACATGGCTGAGGAACACAGGTGCTATTGCACCAGGCATTTTTCACCTGAAATGAGATTCCCCTGCATACTTTTCTTTCGGCGGCTGATTTCAATCCAGAAATTCAATGCTGGTGCAGCTTTGGCGATGAATATCCGGATTTGCTGTTGACTGCATGAGGTATCTAGGCTGCCTCCCATGGTCTGAATATTGGTCCCTATGGCCTTGATTCAAAGTGTGTCTAAAGTTAGGCGCAGTTTGGACATCATGGGAGTTCCTACCATGAGAGCTTAGTGATCCTAGCCATGTGAAGGTGAAAATACCTGATAAGATCATAGCTTAGCAGATCCCTAAGCTATCATATCAGATGTGAGGAAGAAAGACATTAGTGGAAGCTGCTGTGGCTCAGTGGGTAAATGCCTTGTTCCTATCTTCCAGAGGTCATAGGTTCACATTCCAGCACATATTTTAATTGTGGCATTCTACCTTGCAGGTGCACCTTGATGATCTCACAATGAGGGCAGCTTTGTGCAGCTGCACACCTCCATTTGCAATGAAGTAGAAGCCATGCTAAGGTCTGTATCTGATTTTTTCTGTTTTTAAGCTTTTTCAAATGAAGTTATGTATGCAATCTACATATTTTTTTCATGTGCTCTCTTTGCTTTAAGAATGAGCTGTCACCCCTTCCCCCGTTTACCCCTTCATAATACTCATTTAATGTCAGAATTATTGACCCGACAGACACATTCTCATCTGATGAGCACATAACCTTGTAGTTTGAGGATACCACGAGCTGCGACTATAACCCCCTCTGAACCCCTTTATTACTGCCTTCGCACTAGCTAGGGTGGGCAGGCAGGTGACAATCTGTCTCCGATGGAAAGAGGAAAAGACTTCTGTCCTAAAACTATCTTGACCACATCAACTTCGGCAGGAAAGTCAGGTTTAAAGTTGCTCCCCTTCTATCACCTACTGCCTGCACACACACACATCCCGCCCACCCCGCCCAGCCATTTATCTCCTGCAGCCTGCTTCCCCCCCCCCCTCCTTTCCAAGATTTCCTGTCTCTATCCCGACGGGTGATCAACACAGGCCATCCAGCCCAATGTTAATTGTGCCCATCGAGACTATCTCTCAGGCTTGCTTACAACTTCTATGGCCAGTTTTGGGGGGGAGTCATGGCACCCGTGGCTCCCCCTGATCCGACACCTACGTGCAAGAGATGTAGAAAGAGAAGCACCAGGAAAGGCAACAGGAGTAAAAAGAAAATAAAACACTATTCATTGTGTACAGCAAAACACATCGAGGCCAATATTCAATGACTTAAACGGCCAGAAATGATTCCTGGCTGGTTAAATTGCCTGGTGGGGATTAACTGGTTATTTTCAGTAGTATTGGCTGAACATTGAGAGCCAAGTACTTTTCAGATTTGGATGTCTCTTCTACAAAGCTCTGTATGGTCTACTGCCCAACCACCTCACCAATCAGTTCACATTCGCCAGACCCGGACGATCCACTCGACCTCAATCATTCTTCGCCTTCCCCTCAATTAAAGGATGCACCCATAAGAGACTCCTACCCTACCAAGCAGCCTTCAAAGATCCCAAATGAAGCCAACTGGTCAGAACATCAACCTCTTACCTGCACTTCAGAAAGCTCCTAAAAAACGCTCTTCTCTAAATAGGACAACCCGCCTTAAATTTTCCATGTAAAGACTCCCAACCCACTGACTCTATTCCACGTTGTTGATCTAAGACTATGAACATTCCTACCTATCTATTTATCTTCCTCCTTATAAAAACTTCTTAACCTCCCTCTATGCAATCTAGACAATTTTCAGTCCATTGCTGTAGCTTGCTGATTCTCCTCAGCCATTTTTCCTATAAACCGCCTCAAACTGAAAGGCTTTCACGGTATGTAAATAAAGATTTATGTTATGTTAGCACCTAACTGCAAACCAGCTGTTTGAAAGACATTCCAGAGATGGAGTCAGCCCTCGGCTGGTTAAGTCCCAATGTTCAGTACTTAACCCATCAGATGAACTGCAAAAATGGGACCACAAAAAAGTCAGTCCTAGCTTTCAGCAGCAACCCATAGCCAGTTAAGTCCTGAATATCAGACTTAACCAGCTATGCATTAACTGGCTCCACAAAATCAGATAATCAATGCCAAAGCCCAGAAAAAAAAACCCCAGTATTGAATATCCATGAGTAATGATGGTTGGAGTCAGCAAAATGCTGTCCGCCATCATCTGAATGTCGACCCTACCATGTTTAGAACTGGACTGTGCATTTGCTAGCATGCCGTAAAAAAAAATTATTTAATGCAAGTGAACCAATAAATGAATGCATTCTAAATCAATTAGTGCACATTAAAACAAACGTGTGAAACGAGTTTGAAAAACAGGGGAAAAGAATCTGCAAACCAAAAACAAACTGAAAAAGGTTGTATCCTTATTTCAGCTTCACATTTGCCTATGCATTGACTTTATAGTTATAGTGACTTCAGGATAAAGCTACAGAAGTGAGGTCTAGGTTCCAGAAAAAGGAGGACAGGTTGAGACATCCGGGTTTTACTTCCATCACTTTCAGTGGAAATGAAATCCGGGTGTCTCAATCCGTCCTCTTTTTTTTCTAGAGCCATAAGGTAACTCTAGATCTAGGGTACTAGGGGAACATAAGAACATAAGCCATGCCTCTGCTGGGTCAGACCTGAGGTCCATCATGCCCAGCAGTCCGCTCACGCGGCGGCCCATCAAGTCCAGGACCTGTATAGTAGCCCTCTATCTATACCCTTCTATCCCCTTTTCCTTCAGAAAATTGTCCAATCCCTTCTTCAACTCCAATACGGTACACTGTCCTATGACTCCCTCTGGAAGCGCGTTCCAGGTGTCCACCACCCGTTGGGTGAAGAAGAACTTCCTAGCATTGGTTCTGAATCTGTCCCCTTTCAATTTTTCCAAATGCCCTCTCATTCTTGTAGTTGTCGAAAGTTTGAAGAATCTGTCCCTCTCCACTTTCTCTATGCCCTTCGTGATCTTGTAAGTCTCTATCATATCACCTCTAAGTCTCCACTTCTCCAGCGAAAAAAACCCCAGTCTCTCTAATCTTTCAGCGTATTAAAGGTTTTCCATACCTTTTATCAAACGTGTCGCTCTCTTCTGAACCCTATCGAGTATCGCCATATCCTTCTTTAGGTACGGCGACCAATATTGAATGCAGTACTCCAGATGCGGACGCACCATCGCCCGATACAACGGCAGGATAACTTCTTTCGTTCTGCTTGTAATACCTTTCTTGATTATTCCTAGCATCCTATTCGCTTTCTTAGCAGCTGCTGCGCATTGTGTCGACTGCTTCATTGTCATGTCCACTATTACCCCCAAGTCCCTTTCTTGGGAACTCTCACTCAATGACAGCCCTCCCATCATGTAGCTGTACCTCAGGTTTCTGTTTCCTACGTGTCAGACTTTACATTTCTCTACATTGAACTTCATCTGCCATCTCGTCGCCCACTCCCCTAGTTTGTTTAGGTTCCTTTGTAAATCTTTGCAGTCCTCTTTAGTCCTAGCCCCATTAAATAGCTTAGGGGACATCAGAGACTTTTTGAGCAACAGTGTCAATGTCCATAATGTTACAGGAACCTTCTATGACCAAACTGGTATCATGTGTCCCAAAACGTGACGGTAATGAAAATTAAGAGGCCACCAGTTGATGTGGTTTGTTTTGTTCACAGACATGCTAGATTTTTTTCTCCTGGTTTGTCTTTTCTGAATTGGTATCGTGTCATGCCTGAACAAAGCAAACAAAGTCTTCTTATTTCTGCAAAATAAGATGATGAGTTTAAGGAAACGCAAGAGACATTAATGCAGAAGAGGCGAGGGAAAGAAACTGAGGGAAAAATTGTATACTGGCCTCTGGAGAACAGAACGTTGAGAGAAAGAGGACGAGGGGCTTGGTTGATTCATTTTTAGGGAGAATTGACTGTACTAGTAAAGGACACACACTATATATCCCTTTGAGAAGCTTTACTAAAAACAAAAACAGAGCCAAACAGGGGGGAAAAAAAAAAATCAACAAACCGTTTGGCAAGGAAAACCTAATTGGGCTCTTCCCTGGTTTCCTTTATGAGCTCCTTGAAAGGATTTATTGCTTGGAATTGATTGATTAAAATCCCACAGAGAAGGTAAGCCAGAAAAAGCAGACAGAATTGCAGTGCTAGTCAGAGAACACCGATATTGGATTAAACAGACGCCCTGACTTTCCTTTTTTGGGGGGGGGAGTGGGGGGTTCCCACTCTGGGGTTCCTTGTCAACCTTTGAAACATGGCTAAAGATAAATAATCTTTGGGATGTCTGTTAAAAAAACCCAATTAGGATGACGCTGGTTGCGTACCATTCCTCAGTCTTGCAGAGCAGTCGCTTTGCTGGAGCATTGTCCGAGCTTCAAAGTTCCATCCTCTCAGGGGGTTATTAAACGGTGCCCGACTTTAGATGCTAAACTAATATTCTGCAAAAGGCACTCTGTTTTGCATAGATCTCACGCCTAATTTTGCACACCGCATTTATTGTATGCATTGGGATTTGTTAACCACCTTTATGAAGAGATCCATCCAAGGCGGTGTTCAGCAGGTCCACCTTCTAGTACTGCTACCAGATGTTCGCAGCACTATACAGAGTCGCGAAAATTAATAGATATCCCGTTTTGATGAAAAAAATAAATAAATGGTCACGTTAAGTATGACCCCCATCCCGTGTGGGATCCATTACCAACTGCTAGAAGAGTTCTCCTTGTAGAGAATACAGAATCTTGTTTTGCATACAAGTCGCAAACGTTTGATACCAAGTTTATAGAATTAAGGACTAGGTGTCACCCTTAAACCATGATCATCGTAGTTAAAGCAGCTGTCTCAACACCCTGATATTGTGAGTTTGATTCCCACTGCAGCTCTTTGTGAGTCTGGGCAAATCACTTAACCCTCCATCAGTGGCGCAGTAAGGGGGGGTTGAGGGCGGACTGCCCCGGGTACCATCTTGATGGGTTGCCGGCACCTCTCCACCCCACCACACTCATGCCACGCTCATGCCATCCTTCCCTCCCATCCCATACCTCTGTAGATCTTTACCAGCGTGAGCAACTTCTCCTGCCTGTCTGGTTCCCCTCTGAATCACTTCTGGGTCATGGGGCTAGGAAGTGATGTCAGAGGGAAACCCAACACTGGTGTGAAAGGCATGCTGGAGAAGCCACTCGCACTGGTGAAGATTTACAGAGGTACATGAAGGGAAGGGAAAGCGCGAGTATGGAGTGGGGGGGCAGGAAGGAGTAAGGGGGGCATGGAGGGTACAGGGGGACACCACTGTCTTCCATTGTCCCATTGTTCCACTGTCTTCCATTGTCCCATTGTTCCACTGTCTTCTATTGTCCCATTGTTCCATTATCCCAAAATGAGTACCTCTATATAATATGTAAACTGCTTTGATTGTAACCACAGAAAGCCAGCACATCAAGTCTCTGTTCCCTTTCTCTCTGTAGTGGTCCCAGTCACAATCAGCCAACGGACATCTTTGTATATAACAGTGCACTTCCCTGCTCCTGCTGGCCCAGAGCTAATATATCCAGCTTAAAATATTCTAAATCCAGTGAAGGTTCACTGTTCTCATTCAGTTGAAATCTGCACCCTGCCGAAGTAGATTAAGAGAAACCCTCCACTTAGAATATCTTGGCTAACTGATGGACTTTTCTCGCTGGATGGAATGGCAAATTGTTAGAAATCTGTTTTTAACAAAACATGATAGTTCTCGAAGCATGTTGGTTTAATAAGATATGGTTTGTGGGTCTGGGGAATCAAGTTGTACTCTCTGACATCCTGCCAAAGCATGTTTATGTTGGAAAAGCTAAGCAAATTGGACCCTTTTCAAGTTCTGATACCTTTGGTTAAATCAACATAAAAATGATAATTTAGCAGAACCTCCAAGACCAGCTAGGATTTGTCTTTGGATGGAAAATCAAAATAAGACTTGGAAGCGTAATTTTTGTTCTAAAACAGCAATGAGTAAATGTAGTAGGGGAAATCTATCCTTCCACTTAGTACACGAGATCTTCCGAAGAGATATATGGACTGTAGACCATACAGTTTACTACCCTACTTTGTATACCTTCTTCTTGTATTTCCATTATAAATATAATTTTTCAACATGTTACCGTCACAGCTGTTGAAAAGGTCTACATTTTGTTGACAACTTGATATTAAACAGAAAATGAACTTGGCATTTCTATCAATGCAACTTTCTCGGTAGTTCCAAGTTCACTAGAGTCTAAAACAAATGACTACTGTATTTCCCCATGTATAGGCCGTGGCTTATACATGGATTTTACAAATCTGTGTAGTGGGTGCAGCTTCTGTATATGGGGCGGACTATTTAAAGACATCCCCCGTAAATCTTCTCCCCCCCCCCAATAAATCATCCCCGTACCTTTTAAAATAGCTCCCTCGCCGGTAAATAGCTCCCTCGCTGGCCGGCTACCTCCTCCAATGTCGCAGCCAGCGGTGCAGAGCAGGAGCGATCTTTTCGGCATCCAGCCTGGTCCCACGCCGCTTACTCAATGCCTACCATCAGTTCTCATGAGTCCCGCCCGCGAGAACTGACGGCAGATATTGACGAAGCAGCAGGGGGCCAGGCTGGATGTCAAAAAGATCGCTCCTGCCCTGCACCACTGGCTGCGACATTGGAGGAGGTTGCCGGACGCCATCCAGTGAGGGAGCTATTTTAAAAGGTACAGGGGACTCCAGTTGTGCCGCGGCTTATCCAAGTTTTAAAACGAGAATCAGCGTTTCCTGTGGCCCATACAAAGGGGCAGCCTATACATGGGGAAATACGGTATATTTAGAGGAGTGTGCGCTTGAAAACCAATGTTCAGTTCATTTTCCATTTTGCTTCCTGTATGTTTCATTTTCATTTTGTTTGATTTAGGCCTGGATTCCCTAAATGGCCTCGTTATTGGCAGCCGCCTTAAAAGCAGCCACCGATCACGTGTCAGTCACATGAAGGCGCTGTTTAGAGAATCGCGCTTCCGGAAAAGCTAGGCGCCAAATGAACTGGTCTCAGAGGGGTCTCGCATTGGTTCGGGGCTCAGCGTGGTGTCCAAAAACACCAGAGCGTCGTCTCCTCCTGCTGCTCCAGAGTCACCCGAATTTGCTGCCTCAGCCGCAGACGCCAAAAAAGTCCCATATACAAGTTTGGGCAAAGGCCGGGCCAGTGCTTTTCCCGGATGGGCGAGTCTATGCTTTTACCTGACCCTTCCTTTTTTGGCCCATCTTCCACGGAGCTCAAATCGCATCTAACCTACCCGCTGCCATCTTGCCCCCAAATCTTCACTTTTTTAATTTAAAATATTTATATGGTACATATCCCACAGCCCTTAGTGGTTTGCAGATAAACATGGGCATCGGAATGGGGGGGAGCCACGGGTGCCATATCACCCCCCCCCAAAATCTTTCTATTCCCCTCTAAAATTGCTGCTGGTTTTCAAGTCCTAAGTAACTTTGACGTCATTCATGCCTCTGGTGGTACCTACTGCTGCCTAAAGCCACTTATGGCATTAGCCACACCTTCAGTGGTGTTAGGTTCTGGTAGGCACCTTGTAATTTCTCTTAAATCCACTATTAAACGGCAAAATATGCAGACCTTCTGATAAATGGTTCGACGCCGAACTTCTCCAATCTAAAAAGCTCTGCAGACAACTAGAAAGAATCTGGAAAAAAAACAAGAGTTTAGAACACACTAAAACTGCATGGAGATTCCAAATTAAACAATACAAAACCAAACTCAAGGAAAAACGAAAAGCCTACTACTCCAATATGATAGGCAAAAAAACCCCAGACACAAAAAAGCTATTTAATCTAGTAAAGAACCTCACAGATACCAAACCTTACCTCTCCACCCAAGGTATCCACCCACCAACAGCCATCCACCTAGCAGACCATTTCAAAAACAAGATCACCAATATCAGATCTACATTCATCAACACACACACCCATCTAGAAAAGATAACAACAAACCCATCAACTAGCGAAGCCATCGTAGCAGACAGAAGCTGGTCCGATTTCCCAATTCTAGTCTGGTCGGATATGAACCGACTCTACAATAAATACAGCCATGCTTCCAGTGACCTAAATAATTGCCCCACCTACATATTATCAAACGCCTCCACCACATTCAAAACCAGCTTCATGCTATGGATTCAAACCACATTGACAGAAGGCCAATTCCCACAGGACCTAGGAGAGATCTTAATCACTCCAATCATAAAGGATCACAAAGGCCCAATAGACAGCCCCTCCAACTACAGACCTATCGCTTCAATACCATTGTACGTTAAAATAATAGAAGGCCTAGTGGCACAATACCTCACCGAATATCTGGAAAAACATAACCTACTCCACCCCTCACAATCAGGATTCCGAACTAACCATAGTACAGAAACACTACTTGTCACATTACTAGATACAGCCCGACAACACATCAGTAAAGGAAAAAAAATTATATTAATACAATTAGACCTCTCCGCAGCATTTGACCTAGTTGACCACACCTTATTACTACAAATTCTCGACGCCATAGGAATCTCAGGCAAGGTCTACAAATGGTTTCAGGGGTTCCTCAAATCTAGAACCTACAGGGTAAAATACAATGATATCAAATCAGAACCATGGACAAATCCCTGCGGAGTTCCACAAGGATCACCTCTCTCACCTACTCTCTTCAACCTCTTTATCTCCTCCCTAGGAGCCACTTTAGATACCCTAGATGTAACATCTTTCAGCTATGCTGATGACATCACCATAATCCTCCCATTCGACCCATCAGAGACCACCACCACAACAAAGCTAGAAACAACCTTAGACACAGTAGAAAAATGGATGATGGATCACAAACTAAAACTAAATTCTGAAAAAACAAAATTCCTTTTGCTCGAAAAAGCCCAAACTCCTACCATCACTGAACTGAAAATCAAAAATACCAAATACCCAATACAACCCGAACTAAAACTCCTAGGAGTTACGATAGACAGATGTTGCACAATGCAGCCCCAGATCAACAAAACAACCCAGAAAGCTTTTCTAACCATGAGAAATCTCCGTAAAATCAGAAAATTCTTTGACCAAGCACAATTTAGACTAATCGTCCAATCCCTAGTCTTAGGTCTGCTGGATTATTGCAAATCCCTATATCTTCCTTGTCCAGCCACTATGATAAAATAACTCCAGACCATACAAAACACCGCCCTCAGATTGATCTACTCACTCAAAAAATATGATCACATAACAACTGCCTTCTTAGACTCTCACTGGCTACCCATACAAGCACGAATCCAATTCAAATTCTACTGCCTGATATTCAAAGCATTACACGGCTCTTCCCCCTCCTACCTAAATAACCGCTTAAACCAAATCTCCACCTCAAGACACAGAAGAACCTCGAACCCTTTCGCCTTCCCCCCACTCAAAGGCACACAACGCAAGAAAATGTTTGACAACCTTCTGGCAACAGAAGCAGCAAAAGTCAACCATTCCATCTCCAATCTTATGACAATATCAGACAACTTCAAAACATTCAGAAAAGAAATCAGAACCCTGCTTTTCAAAAAATTCATCCAAATATCTTAACCCCTCCTCTTTTACCTCCAGAAGATTCACCTACCTTCAGATAACCTTCCCCCAAATTACCCACCTTAACACCTTCCAATTAAACAAATACCATAAATAGATTGTAACCTACCCTCTCTAACTGAATTCCATATGTATTTTTCATACAGTTCTTCACTGTCAGTTTAATTTCCATCCTATAAATTCACATAGAATTTTTCTTTTTTCAACCATCTTTATTTTCTCTTCTTTATTAATTTCCAGGTACTTTAGTTAGATTGTGAACCTTCGGGACAGTAAGGGAATTTTTTAAGTACCTTCTTACTTCTCATTTATAATCTTAATATATATTTTCTTCAAACCGCTTAGAACCTAACGGATGTAGCGGTATATAAGAAATAAATTACATTACATTACATATATAGAATATGGTACTAAGGGCCAGATTCTATAAACAGCCCCTAGAAGCGGCTAAATTGTGTGCACCATTTGCCACTGTCGTCAATCAACCAAAAGACGCCATTTATAGAATCACACCTAGCGCCACCTAGGCACGTTTAGGCATCTTGCAGGTAGGCACTGGTATATTAGGCCATGTTTTACCAGGTCTAATTTACGGGCGCCTAACTTGGAAACACTAAGTCAACCATGCCTATTCTCCACCGTAACCGTGCCTACTTTTCTGGAAGGTGTCATCAGACATCAGAATGACACAAACAAAATGCGGAAGCAAACTGTGTTACAAGACAACAAAAAACAACTCGAAAATAAGCACAGTCTACTCTATGATATCAAATTGTGTAATGAGGGAAAATAAAAACCCAACCCTCAAAGACCCCATTGTCAAGAACAAAGTTTTTGCAAAGACACTCGTATGGGGCGAAGGATACTATCATAGGTTTTGCTGCAGCTGCCCAAAGCCACACCCAGTAATAGGTCATTCAGAGCAGTGGTCAACAACTCAAACCCTTTGCAGGGCCACATTTTGGATTTGTAGGTACTTGGAGGGCCTCAAAAAAAAAAAAAAAGTTAATGTCTTATTAAAGAAACTAGTCTTATAGCCTGTTACATTAATGGGTGCTAGAATATATGTCTGTCTGTCTGTCTGTTTTTCTTTCTGTTTCTCTCTTTCCTCGGCTGTCCACCACCTTCCCTTCACTGCTCCCCCTGTCCAGCAGCAGCCCTTCTCCCTCCGTTTTACCTCCCCTTGTCCAGCAGCACCTCTTCCCTGCTCCCCCTGTCCATCAGTAGGCCTCCCTTCCTGTTACCTCTCCCCTGACAATTAGCACCTGTTCCCTGCTCCCCCTGTCCAGCAGTAGGCTCCTGTTACACCCCCCCCCTGGTCCAGCAGCATCTCTTCCCTGCTCCCCCTTGTCCAGCAGTAGGCCTCTCTTCCTGTTTCCTCCCCCCCTGTCCAGCAGCACCTCTTTCATGCTCTCCCTGTCCAGCAGCACCCCTTACCTGCTCCCCCTGTCCAGCATCCGACTTCGCCACAGCTCAATTGCCTGCACGTGCTGACAGCCGCCTCAAGATGCCGCGGCCTGCACGTGCCAACAGCCAACGCGAGCGCCTCATTCCATCAGCTGCCTCAAGTCGCCCTAGTACTGGCCCGCTCCCGGCATCGCTGCCACCGCCGCCATCCATGCTGGGCGGGAAGGTGGGCTCCCTGAGAGGCCCGCGGGGCCGATGCCGGTCAGCGTGGCTGGTGCTCGGGAGGAGTCCTGGTGTCTCCTAGCGCACATACGCACTCTTGCCGGCCACAAACCTACAGATCAGGGATCACGGAACATGCCGGAAGAGTATGCATGCGCGCTTAAGGTTTTATTATAGTAGATGACAATTTTGCATGAGGTAAAACTCTTTATAGTTTGTAAGTCTTTCCTTTTGGTTAATAATAATAATAATGTGATTTATAGCTAAAGAGACATATTACATTACATTACATTAGTGATTTCTATTCCGCCATTACCTTGCGGTTCAAGGCGGATTACATCCAAACTAAAATAAAAATTACATTCAAAATTTGAAGGAATAGAATAAGCGATGACATATAATTTTTTCAAGTAATAAACATTGGGTAAAGAGTTACCAAAGGGAAGTGGAGGTCTTTAGGAGATAAGAATAGGGTGAAATTATGGGTTATAGATAACGTTTGATAGATAAAAGAGTATTAGAGAGATCTAAGGGTAAATAGATACGATCGAGAAACGGTGTTATTTTACTTTTGTGATAATGATAAACATACCAAGGGCCTCAAAATAGTACCTGGTGGTCCGTGAGTTTGAGACCATTGATCCAGAGGGTCAGACCTTTTCTACTTCACGATGCCTGCTGCTCAAAGCACCGCCCAATATCAGGTCACATGGAGGTTCGGACCGGTCCAGTTCTGCAGCAGTCACAATAACGGCTGCATAAATCCCCACCCACTAACAGGTTATCATTTACATTCAAAAACTCCAAGCATTC
Organism: Geotrypetes seraphini; assembly: GCF_902459505.1. Lineage (NCBI taxonomy): Eukaryota > Metazoa > Chordata > Amphibia > Gymnophiona > Dermophiidae > Geotrypetes > Geotrypetes seraphini. The sequence goes on along the minus strand of NC_047091.1, from coordinate 172,862,088 downwards.
CAGGAAATCGCATGCGCTATTCTCTTTTCCATCTGCCAAGGGTTGTAAATTTAAAAGATTTCAGCAACGTCTGCTGTCCTTTCAAGCGGCACTGTGGGAGAAGGATTTGACTTTCTTAATTATGTCGACTGACTTATCTACAATTTCGACGTGTCTTAAAAACGTATCTTATTATTTTCTGTTCTTCTCGCTTTAGTACACCTTGGATCCTAATTGAGGACTTGAGCTGAATTTAAGCTTGTTAATTTTCTTTATATGAAAAATTTAATTATCGTTCTTGGTTGTATTTTGCAAATCTTGAATACCGCTTTATGTTCAAGTTATATGGCTTAAAATGGCTTTCTGTACAAGTGGATGCTTGATATGTAATTTGAAAATGTATAAATAAAATATATATTTTTTTAAACCACGTATCTTTTTCCTGAATATTTTGTCTTTCTTCTTATCTTTTCTACACTGATTTTTTGTGAACCATATAGAACTTAGCAGTATTTGCGGTATAGAAGCGAGTTTTATGTTATGCTATGTTTTGTAAATTAAAACTATCCTAGCAGTATAACTTGAAAGGCGCACGGATGGCAGATATCTAATTATTTATGTTGGTTAGTGGCCACTTATGTGTATAAATGAACTCTAATAGAATACAGCCAAACAGAAACATATGTGCATTGATTTAAAGGCATGTACAGCGCCTGTGGATGGGAGCACCAGCAGAGTTTGGAAAGACGTACAGGTACACGTGTAAATGAAAGGCTTCTATCATCTGTATACTTTTTAACATCTAGGGGTGGGCATTTACACCAGTTATAGGTGATTCCGAATTTGTAGTGCATGTTTTGTTCTGTCCTTGTAAACTATTGTATGTGCATTATAAGAACATAAGATTTGCCGCTGCTTGGTCAGACCAGTGGTCCATCGTGCCCAGCAGTCCGCTCACGCGGTGGCCCTCTGGTCAAAGGCCAGTGCCCTAACTGACACTAACCTTTCAGCAGGAACTTGTCTAACTTAGTCTTGAATACCTGGAGAGTGTTTCCCCTATGACAGACTCCGGAAGAGCGTTCCAGTTTTCTACCACTCTCTGGGTGAAGAAGAACTTCCTTACGTTTGTACGGAATCTATCCCCTTTCAATTTTAGAGTGTGCCTTCTCGTTCTCCCTACCTTGGAGAGGGTGAACAACCTGTCCTTATCTACTAAGTCTATTCCCTTCAGTACCTTGAATGTTTCAATTATGTCCCCTCTCAATCTCCTCTGTTCGAGGGAGAAGAGGCCCAGTTTCTCTAATCTCTCACTGTACGACAACTCCTCCAGTCCCTTAACCATTTTAGTCGCTCTTCTCTGGACCCTTTCGAGTAGTACCGAGTCCTTCTTCATGTACAGCGACCAGTGCTGGACGCAGTACTCCTGGTGAGGGCGCACCATGGCCCTGTTAAGTGGCATGATAACCTTCTCCGATCTTTTCGTGATCCCCTTCTTTATCATTCCTAGCATTCTGTTCGCCCTTTATGCCGCCGCCGCCGCGCTAAAAGGAAGATCAAATATAATTTACTAATCCATCAAAGTAGATTGACAACTGAGATTATATCACCACCGATCATGGAGCATTGTTTGCAATATGGGCACACATTTGATGATCTTTAATGGGGTGTCATTGACCAGATTAAACTATATTGGCATAGGGATGGCTGGGAAGTGCAACTAAACTTTAGACAGCAATATTAGATTTGTTGACGTCAATCTACCCTGTTTCCCCGAAAATAAAACCTATTCCGAAAATAAGCCCTAGCATGATTTTTAAAGATGCTCCTAATATAAGCCCTACCCCAAAAATAAGCCCTAGTTAAGATTGACACCTGAAGACCTCCCCCCCCCCCGAATGTCCCCGATACTCCCTGACTCCATCCTTGACACTAGTGCTGCCTGATTTGCTGAAAAAATCGGAGTTGTCAATTTAGCAATCTCCACCCCTGCTGCTTTAGGAGGCCTCGGAGCAAAGTTATGTCAGTCTCATGGTGGGAGTGTCGGTGGGGTTCTGCTGCACAGGGAGATGGGTGGGAGGGAGGGATAGAAAGATGCTGCACAAAGGGATGGGTGGGGGGGAGGAATGATGCTGCACATGGGGGGAGAAAGGAAAGAGGAATAATTGGGGTGGAGGAGAGGAAGGGAGAGATGATTGTTGTACATGAAAAAAATAAGACATCCCCGAAAGTAAACCCTAGTGTGTTTTTTGGACCCAAAATTAATATAAGACATTGTCTTATTTTCAGGGAAACACGGTACTGATCCGTAGGACTTAAATATATGTAGAACAGTAATTTATAAGAAGGGATTTAAAATGAAAGATACATATTATGATGGATAGATACACAGTTATGCAACTTTGTGGAGAAAAATGCCGACGCCATGTTTATTTTGACGAGATGAAGCTTTGACCAATGGAAGGAGAGGATTGAATTTTTATTCATCCCGATGCAGTGCCATGAAACATGAATTCATATTGCATGGTGAGTCTTTTAGCCTCAGAAGTTTGAGAAACGTGTGAAGTTTTGCGATAGGAAAAACAGGTGAATGGAAATAATTCATCAGATTGTCTTTGCCCATGGGGAACTGCGCTTTAGTGGGCCGATGATTATATATTTGAAGAAAAAAAATGGCTACATAGTCAAATCTTCTTGGTATGATGGTCCATATTTATAACACAGTAGCACACTTCCACAAAATAGTGCAATGAGCACAGTGAAAGAAAACCCCACATGAACGTTCAAAACCTATTCAAAATGTGACGTGCACGAGGTGAGCCAATCCTCCATATGAGATACCGTATTTTTTCCTCCATAAGACGCACTTTTTTCCATCCCCAAAAAGGGAGGTGGAAAAGTGGGTGCATCTTATGGAGCGAATACACCTCCCCCCCACCCTGCCCCAGGTACCTTTTTTTAACGGGTGGTGGTCCAACGCAGTCTCCTGCTAGACGGCTGCTTTTCTCCTTGCAGAGCGGCGCACAATGCAGAAGTGTGACCTTTGCGCTTCCTGCCTGGTTCCGTGCTGCTTCGTGATAGGCTGCAACCTAACATCCTTCTAGCTTTCGCCGTCACCTTTTCAACCTGTTTAGCCACCTTAAGATCATCACATACAATCCCACCCAAGTCCTGCTCTTCTATCGTGCACATAAGCTCTTCACTCCCTAATCTGTACCAAAATTTTTTTGCAGCCCAAATGCATGACCTTGCATTTCTTAGCATTAAATTTTAACTGCTTTAATTAATGATAAACGGTGCAGTAATTGACCATGTCGTTTAAAACCAACTCCCATCCATAGAGGCGTCTACTGGCACCTATGTCAAAAGTAGGCATGGTATACACCGGAAGTTGACGTAGGCGCCAGTAGACACCTCTAGGGACGTGATTCTTGTTGAAAGTAGGTGCCAGAAGATGCAATGCCAGTACCTGGATAACTAATTTGGCTTCGGACCAACGGTCGGCTCGGGGGCCCGTTCCAGCGGGGCACCCGACACTGTCTTCGCTCCTCCCCAATTCCAGCAGGGGAGAGCTGACGGAGGAGGGCTGCAATCCGGCCATCGGACCAACGGTTGGCTTGGGGGCCCGTTCAAGATGGACTTCAGTTTTGACTATTTTGATTTTATTTTCACTTCTTTTTAGTTTATGATATATTTTTTAATCTCACTTATTGTTTTACCACTTATTTTGTTTTATTTTATCATTCAAATTTCATTTAAATTTCCCCAGAATTCTATTGCTTCAACGGTTCTCCCTCTGCATCTATTCTTATCTCCCTTCTTTTTAACCTTTCAAATTCCTTTAGATCATTATAATCTTATTAGTATGTTTATTTTCTTATTTTTCCTCCTCTATCTCTATTTTCTTTCTTTATTACTCTTCTAATTGTTATTTTTCCTGGTACTTTAGTTAGATTGTGAGCCTTCGGGACAGTAAGGGAATTTCTAAGTACCTATCTTACTTATAATTTTAATGCACCAATATATTCATTGTAACCCGTTCTGGGCTCTTTTGGGAGGACGGGCTAAAAAATCGAATAAATAAATAAGACTGACATAAAAAGCAGTCCTACACCCTCCATGCCTATAAACCCCACACTACGCTAACTAGCTTTTCTCATACTGCAAAAAAGAAAAAGAAGAGATATCTTTAAATATTTGGCAATATTTGAGGTCCATAAATTTTGCAGAGTAGAGGCTAATGGGACTGGCTGCACTTTCTGGACCATGTCGTTATCTCTGCTCTTTGAACTTTTTCCAGTACGGTCCAGCAAGGACTCTTAAGGCAGGCTGGGAGTTCAAAAGTCAGGAAACAAGGAAGGAGTTGAAAGTTCAGGCTTTTTGAGGGTAACACGGAGTTGCTCACCCCACCTACTTGATTTAACATCTTAGAAAATAAGTTATGCTATGGGAGTTAAGTTATGGGAGTGCAATTTTGATGTATTTTCAAAAGAAAACATTATAAATTTCCAGAAGTGTTGCCAAAGGTCTTCTGTCTGTAGGTTCTTTGACTCCCCATATCAGAACAGATGAATAGCACAGCTGTCTCACATGCAAGGATGAAAAATGAAGTGTGGGAAGATGGCGAAAGTGTTTACTTTATGCTAGACTGATAGTTTGCAAAATCTGTTCATTGGGCTTCATCTCTTCTAGAGAAGAGAATTTGCATTCAAGTTAAAAATAACATCTCTCTCAGACTTTAAGAAAGTGATAATTTCATTTCTAGTCTAAAAGAAATACTCAGCCTGTTGTCCTCGTCAATTTTCTTCCTGTACTTCGATGGTTCCCAGTTCAGCTTCCAGTTTCTCCTCACATCATTTAAAGTATAAGAACATAAAAATTGCCATACTGGGACAAACTGAAGGTTTCATCAAGCTCGGTATCCTGTTTCCAACAGTGGCCAACCCAGGTCCCAAGTACTTGGCAGGAACCCAAAGAGTAGCAACATTCAAGAGCTCATAGTGTGATGTCATAATGCCTCATTCCACCAACGCCTAAGAGCCAGACTCATCAGTGATGTCACAATAGCTTGATTGTCTTATACTTAGCTCACATAAGAACGTAAGAATAGCAATACTGGGTCAGACCCATGGTCCATCTAGTCCAGTCCCCTGTTTCAACAGTGGCCAATCCAGGTCCCAAGTACCTAGCAAAAACCCAAAGAGTAGCAACATTCCAGAGCTAAGACTGTGATGTCATAATGCCTCATTCCGCCAATGCCTAAGAGCCAGCCTCATCAGTGATGTCACAATGGTTTCATTGTCCTTTACTCGGCTCACATAAGCAATACTGGGTCAGACCAATGGTCCATCTAGTCCAGTCCCCTGTTTCAACAGTGGCCAATCCAGGTAACAAGAATCTGGCAGAAACCCTTCATTATTGTATCTTATTGATATGCATCATATTCATGCAGACGATGGAAAATAAACCATCATAGGATTCCACTTAATGACAATTTGCACATGTATACAGTATACTGTACAATATACACGTATACCACATGTGCATGTAAAAACCAATTTTAGTTCATTGGTATTTTCACATGTATATCTGAACTATGTGCAGATTGCAAGGGGGTGTGGTTTAGGCATGGTGTGGGTGAGTCTTGGGCAGGATTAAACTCTACCTATGTATTTCCTAGTTAACAAAGGGCCAATTCTATTTAAAAAAAAAAAAAAAATTACAGCTGAATAGAGCAGCACTTAGCGCAATTCTACACGTTGCATGTACCTTTTATAGATTTGCACTTAGCGCCTATGTGTGATGCGTAACTTAGACACAGGCATTTAGGCCAGCAAAAACTGGGCCTAAATTCCTGCCCTAAGTTGTTTGTGGATCAGGCATAATTCTGTAACAATGCCCCCCGGCCACACCCCCTATTCATCTGCTGACCGGCGGCCAAAGATAGACCTGCCTTTTAGGTGGCTCTATCTGGCCTCGCAACTTAGCTGGCCAACCGATAAATATTGACAGGCTACGTCACGCAACATAGCCGGTCAGCGGCCAGTTTGTCAAACTGCATATTCAGCGTGAGATAGCAGGCTACCTCCTGCTGAAAGCAGAGAGCCAGCTAAGCCGTATTTAGCCATCTGGGAGCCGTTTCCAGATGGCTAAGGCCCGCTGAATATCGGGAGGCAAGAAAGCACTTATCCAGAGTCTATTCTTTAATGAAAAGTATGCTCGTTAACCTGCATTTTTGCCCCTGATATTCAGCGGGACGTAGTCAACTAGAAACGGCTCCTGGCAGGCTAAGCGCTATTTGGCTGGCTATCTGCTGGTCACCACCAATTTTCATGGGCTGGCTAAACAGGACCCAGTGATGTAGTAAGGGGAGCTGACCACCCTGGGTGCAATCTTGGTGGGGGCGCCAGCAACTCTCCACCCCCTCCCCATGCCGTGCTTCCGCCTTCCATTCCCTGCCTCCGTGCCGCGCCGGCCTAGCTCCATTTAAAATCGCTTCTGGGTCACGGGGCCAGCAAGTGACATCAGAGGGAGAGCCAACGCCAGCACGAGCAGCGGTCTGGAGAAGCTGCTTGCGATGACAAGGATTTAAAGAGGTACAAGGGTGGTAAAGGAGAGCGCAAGTGTGACGTGGGGGCGCAGGAGCGGTTGTGGAAGAGAGGAGGGCACGGGGGTGCCAACGTCCCGGGCGCCTCCTATCCACGCTAAAAAGCAGGTCTACCTTCAACATTGAGCCTTAGCCAGCCAGCAGATGAAAATCAGCTTTACCGACTGTATGAGTTGCTGAACTTCAACCCATATATTCAGGCCTTCCATAATTTCAATATCCAGCCATTGCTGTCTACTATGAACAAAAAATGAAGAGAACAAAAATTGTCCAAAAAACAGAAATCTCAACAATCTCACTTGACCTAATGACCATTAAAGAATTGTTTATCTCAAGAAGGGCAATAATTATTCGATTAAAAGGAATGCCTTGGGAAACATAAGGTCTGGTTGCTTATTTTTACTTGTCTACTATTAAGCAACTCCTTATAGAATTACCCCCATGTTTGTACAAATATATTTTACAAAATACATTCATACAATCACAATTTTTCTGTTCTGCGCAAACAACTCCTCTTGGGAATGCTTACGCTCAGAACATGTCAACATTGGCCCAATTCTACAGTGCATCTACTTTGATACATAGATATCCCATTTTCTGTGCATAAAACATACGTTATACACAGTAAAATCATTATAAAATTACTTCCTTTAGTGAGTAAATGTAGCAAGAAATAAATGCTAAAGGTTAGTCTTAGGTCAGTAAAAGCATGGCATTTCAAAGGTCAAAAGCGTCCAAATACCTGGCCCCAAAACGCTCTCCCTTCACTTCTCCAGTGCTCTTGCCTTATCTTGGAAGCATCTAAGCTTCTGTATGCTCAAGCAGGACTCTTAATGTTATTTTAATGTGGTTTTTGTTTAGTGCATAATTACAAAAGTAGATGTTAGTGCGTTTAGCACTTGAAGGCTTTGGAGTGCTTTACAATGGAGACCTGCTGTTTATTCAAGATGGTGCTTGCCGCTCTGACCTGTGTGAACTGCCACATTCCCTTTAATTTTGAGCGACAGTTCATGGAGGTTTTAGCCCATGATTGGCAGGTGAAGTAACTTTCTTCCTTCCCACAATCCCTCGGGTTCCTCCCCATCAATAGACATAATGTTGGCTACTTTTCTGGGATAAATAGCAACCTTTGGCCTCATTCTTTCCAGGCGCTCTCTTTTGGAATGTTATGAAAAGAGACCTTACAAAAGCCGGGTTTTATTTTCTCTCCCCTTCAGGGTTGGACTGGGAGGAGAACTTTTGTAAAGAGGCAGACAAAAGATCTTTGGCAACACTTCTGGATTTTCATTTCAAAATAAATTTGCCATTATAACAATGAAATAAACTGATTTTTTTTTTTTTTTTTTAAATTTAAATGCAAACTCCGGCCTAGGATTTTTTTTTTTTTTTAGACCCTGTTTTACTGAGATTTTTTTTTTTTTTTTTTTCCAATCAAAAGAGTATTTGAAATAGAGCAGAAATGGCGGGAAGTCCGTAAACTAACATTTCAGTGGCTCTCAAATGCACCTCATTGTATCAAAATTATGTGTATTTACTTCTGATTCTATTCATTTAATTCGTTGATGGCTGAGCTGTTTCCCTGAAATAGGCAGGGCTGCTGTGACCGTCCACTATGTGTCAGTGGTTGGCACTCAGCTGATGCTATCAGTTTGGACAGTGTCCTAAGGGCTTCGTTTCCACAATATCCGGACTTCTCACAAGTGATCACTGCCAGCTCTTGAGTGAATGCTTTCTTTTCACTACCAGTTCCTCGGTGGCTATTAGCCTTTTTCTATCGTCTATCTTGCATCGTTTAAGAAAACTTTACAACGTATACGATTAGTACAAAATACGGCAGTGCACCTAATTTTTGGGCCTGAAGAAATATGATCACATTAGCCCATTTGATCGGCAATTACATTGGTTGCCTTTTGAGGCAAGTATTCTTTTTAAATTTGAGCGTCTTTATTTTGGTTTGGCTCAGGGATATCTAGCCTCTCAATTTAATTTTTAAACCTCATTAAAAAACACTCGTAATAAGTGTATCCTTCAGTTAAGAACTGTTGTTACAAGAAATTTTTGAACAGGACATTTGCCTTTTAACTAGGTAAACTGAACTCTTGGTTAAGCTCGCTTATTTCTCAAACGGATTCTTATAACGTTTTTAGAAAGTTTTTAAAAAAAACACATTTGTTTAATAAGTTTGTTAAATAACTATGTATTCCTTTATCTTGTCATTCATTCTTATTAATTTGATGTACCTTTCACTAATTGTACGGTTCTTTGTTGTTAACCGCCTGGAACTTTGTGGATGGACGGTATACAAGAATGCATTTAGTATTATTTATTTTCGGCACTCGGTTGCATGGATTGTCTCACAGAAATGAGATACGCAAGGTATCATGGCATTATGGACTAGATTCTATATATAGCATCTAAAAAAAAAAATTGGTGCCCCACCCCAAAAAAAAAACCCGCTGAACAGTATTCTATAAATGGTGCTCAGAGTTATGCACTGAATCGGAAGCCAAGGACAGGCCTCAACGATGAGGGCAACAGACACACAACGGGGGAGTCGTGAGGATAAGATTTCAAATGGTCAGCCAGGGCTATAGTGTGCAAGAATCGCTTTATTGATAAATATGCCACGAGGGCTCATAGACTCGGCACTGTGAGAGTATGTGGCGCAATGGTTAGAGCTATGGCCTCAGCACCCTGAGGTTGTGGGTTCGAATCCCGCCCTGCTCCTTGTTACCCTGGACGAGTCACTTAATCCCCCCATTGCCCCAGGTAAATTAGATAGAGTGGAAGCCCACCGGGACAGTTAGGGAAAAATGCTGGAGTACCTGAATAATTTGTAATCCGCATAAAATTGTAGGATATGCGGAATATAAATTATTAAAAGGAAGAAGAAAAGACACTGGCGGTGTTTCGGCGTTTCTGCCTTTATCAAGAGTCTAGGAGACCATATAAAAACATGAAAATTGAATCATTGCCCAAACCAAGTCCATTCCACACCCACGCCTATTGAGTTAGGCATGCGTTTGAAACATGGGCATCCATGAAACTGTGGTTGCATCTACAAAGTGGCATCTACGTCCTTTGGACGCCTAAGTACCAATTATCGCTTGTTCAGACCCTTAATTGGCTCATTAACCACTTAGATTGGACACTTAAAGCCTAACTTTAGGCACTCTTTATAGAATCATAGAAACAGACGGCAGATAAGGGCCACGGCCCATCTAGTCTGCCCACTCCAATGACCCTCCCCTACCTTTCTCTGTGAATAGATCCCACGTGTCTGTCCCATTTGACCTTAAAATCAGGCACGCTGCTGGCCTCAATCACCTGAAGTGGAAGACTATTCCAGCGATCAACCACCCTTTCAGTGAAAAAGAATTTCCTGATGTCCCTGTGCAGTTTCCCGCCCCTGATTTTCCACGGATGCCCCCTTGTTGCTGCGGGACCCTTGAAAAAGAAGATATCTTCCTCCACCTCGATGCGGCCCGTGAGATACTTGAATGTCTCGATCATGTCACCCCTCTCTCTGCGTTCCTCGAGTGAGTACAGCTGCAACTTATCCAGCTGTTCCTCGTACGGGAGATCCTTGAGTCCCGAGACCATCCGGGTGGCCATTCTCTGGACCGACTCCAGTCTCAGCACATCCTTACGGTAATGCGGCCTCCAGAATTGCACACAGTAGTCCAGGTGGGGCCTCACCATGGATCTATACAATGGCATAATGACTTCAGGCTTACGGCTGACGAAACTCCTGCGTATGCAACCTATGATTTGTCTTGCCTTGGATGAAGCTTGCTCCACTTGATTGGTAGCCTTCATGTTCTCACTGGGGCCATAGTATCAACAATTGTAAAGTGACACATTAAGCCCAGACTCTATCCTAAGCTGATCTAGGTGTCTAACTTAGGGCTCCTTTTAATAAACAGTACTAGAGCTTGGGGTTTTTTTTAGCATGGGAATCCCTCATGGGATCAATCTGGAGAAAAAAAAGTCGGGAAGAGGGTTGCAGGAATTTTACTCGCAGCTCAGAAATTCAATAGGATACCTTTGGAGGACAAAGCTGAGTGGGAATGTTCTTTCCATCTGTTTTGGTTTTTTTAATTTATTTTTTTTTGATAATTTGGTGAGAGTTGGACAATGAAAATATGGGGCTCCTTTTACAAAGCCGCGCTAGCGGGCTTCACGTGTGCGACTTTTCATCACGCGCTAGCCCCCGCGCCGGCCAAAAACTACCGCCTCCTCAAGAGGAGGCGGTAGCGGTTTAGCTCGCTTTTGTAAAAGGAGCCCTAAGTCTTTCATGCATACATACTAACTTGGCTTTCCTGGATATTGAATCCATGCCATATTTTAAGTTGACATATCAGGTTTTCCCTGTCTTAAGTTATCCAAAATATCCAAGAAGCTAAAAATAAATCCAGCAATATTTGACTCTTATTTATTACAGAAACAAGAAAGGGTGGGATTCTTTTCATAAAAGATAATAAGGAAATGTATTGTATTTGGCAAGTAGCAAGTCAAACAGTCGAGGAATATCTTACCTAGATACTTATCATGTTTGATATCCCGAAAATGGGAGGAAAACACTCCACAAATAATCAAAACAAGACACCACTAAGATAAATGCTAAATGAAAGAAAAAGCCTCAGTATCGGGTGAGTCACAAGACCCTACCACCTCCCCATCATAGGCAAAGAACTTTCATATAGAAGCATTATTCCAAAATGATGGGAAAGAAGTCAGTGAAGAAACTTCTGACTGCAAATATTAATGTAATATGCAGGTTTAAATCACAGAGTGGGTCAACGGTCGTTTCTTGGCTTTTGCTGCCACTGCCTCAGGACCGCAAAAACCTGATACAAAGACAAGCTGTTGAGCAGTAAACTCTCTGCTTCTCTGCGGTCTCTCTGATTCTTTCTGCTTCTCCGCAGTCTCTCTGCTTCACCGCGGTCTCTCTGCTTCTCCACAGTCTCTCTGCAGAGCAGGGTGACAACCAGGAGAGTCGGGCAGAGAGCGGGGCAGCAAGCAGGAGAGTCGGGGCAAGAGCGGGGTGGCAAGCAGGAGAGTCAGGGCAGAGAGTGGGGTGGTAAGCAGGAGAGTCGGGGCAGAGAGCGGGGTGGCAAGCAGGAGAGTCAGGGCAGAGAGCGGGGTGGTAAGCAGGAGAGTCGGGGCAGAGAGCGGGGCGGCAAGCAGGAGAGTCGGGGCAAAGGGGGTGACAAGCAGGAGAGTCGGGCCAGAGAGCAGGGCGGCAAGCAGGAGAGTCGGGCAGAGAGCGAGGCGGCAAGCATGAGAATCGGGGTAGAGAGCGGGGCGGCAAGCAGGAGAGTCGGGCAGAGAGCGAGGCGGCAAGCATGAGAATCGGGGTAGAGAGCGGGGCGGCAAGCAGGAGAGTCGGGGCAGAGAGCAGGGCAGTCGGAAAGGACGTGAGCGACTGGTCCCCAGCAGTCACTTTTTTGTTGATCGGCCAGCCCAGTCGGTGTTCCTGATTTTGGTTAATGAATCGCTGCCTTCCTACATTTGCATGCAGTTCCCCCTCATTTGCATGTGCGGATCGGATTGGGCGAGGATCGGATCAGGAGTAAGGTTAGTGAATAGGGTCGGGATCACAAACTGGTCGGACACGATCAGTGACCTTGGTAAAACCAGGCCTTAGATTACAACTTCCCCAGCACTGATGGAATCTTACTAATATACCACCCACCTGGATGTAGTTTCAAATATACCACAAGCTGCAGGAAATCATCTCAAGAATCGCATGCCAATTCACTAGAACTCTCTTCCTAGGAGACATCAACATACCCTTAGAATCCCAAGACAACTTTACAGTCCAGGACTTCAAAGCATTTCTCTCGACCATTCGCATAAAATTGATTCCCTCCGGTCCAATGCATGAAAAAGGTCATACCATTGACTTCATATCGACTAACTCCACACTACCAGTCACGGACCGAGTCTGGTCTGCAGTCCCCTGGTCAGATCACTCTCTACTATCCTTCACACTATCCCTCTACATGGGTAGCACTACTAACAAACCAGCGAATCAGAAAATATTAAGCAGAAGTAAAATAGTCCCTCATCAATTTTGGTCCAAAGTAACCAACCATCTGCACAGGCCGCTAATTGACAACACAGTACAGCTAAGCAACTGGGACAATGCTATTTTTCAAACATTAGATTCTATCACACTTTTAAGCTCCCGTAATGTCAGGACAGCCCAAAAATACCCATGGTATAATGACACCCTGTCGCCACCTAGAAAGACAATGGCTGAAAATGTAAGGTCTTGCACATGGGGAAAGGGAACCCCATGTACAGCTATACGATGGGAGGGAGGGTGATGGGGAAAGGCACCCTAGAAAAAGACCTGGGGGTTTTGGTGGATACAATAATGAAGCCAGCGGCGCAATGTGCAGCGGCCTCAAAGAAAGCGAACAGAATGCTGGGCATTATAAAAAAAGGTATCACTACCAGAACGAAGGAGGTTATCCTGCCATTGTATCGAGCAATGGTGCAACCACATCTGGAATACTGTGTCCAATACTGGTCACCGTACCAGACATGGCGATACTTGAGAGGGTCCAGAGGAGAGCAACTAGGATGATAAAAGGAATGGAGAACCTTTCATATGCCGAAAGGTTAGACAAACTGGGGCTCTTTACCCTGGAAAAGCGGAGACTGAGAGGAGACATGATACAGAGAGGCATAGAGGCATAGAGAGGGTGGAGAGGGACAGATTTTTCAGACTAGCAGGGACAACAAAAACAAGAGGTCATTCGGAAAAACTGAGAGGGGACGGATTCAAAACGAATGCAAGGAAGTTTTTCTTCACTCAGAGGGTGGTGGACACCTGGAACACGCTTCCAAATGAGGTAATAGGACAGAGTACAATACTGGGTTTTAAAAAGGGACTGGATGACTTCCTGGAAGCGAAGGGGATTGCAGGGTATAGATAGATTACTCTACAGGACAAAATCGAAAAGTGTATGTGAGTTTTAGGGTAGGAGCACTATCAGGTCCTGGACCTGAGGGGCCGCCGCGTGAGCGGACTGCCGGGCACGATGGACCTCCGGTCTGACCCGACAGAGGCAAGTCTTATGTTCTTATGAAAACAAGTTCCTATAACCATAAACAGGCAGGAAATCAGCAGTGAAATCCTATAAACACCACGTAGTCGAAGCCAAGAAAACCTGCTTCGCCTCAGAAATAGGGTAATGGGTCAAAACCGCGTGGGACAGAGCCGCGTGGACAATGGAGTGCTAACAATTGCACTCAGGACGTCTGCGCGCTGGATTTAAACAGTATTTTAAAGTGCTCCGAGGGTGGGTGTGTGGGGGGGGCACTTTACTTAGAACTGTTGGTGCTTCTGTTGGGAGTGGGGGGGACTTTTTCCCTAAAAAACAGGAAAAAGACTGTTTCCTCAATAATGGGGTGTTCCCCCCAACACCCCCCACAACGGGAGCGTCAACAGTTTTAAGTAAAGTTCATCCACCCACCCCTACCCTTTGGAGTCCTTTAAAATACTGTTTAAATCCAGCGCGCAGACATCCTGCACGTGATTTTCGGCACTCCATTATCCGCGCAGCTTTGTCTCGCACGGTTTCGTCTATGTACCCAGAAATAGACAACCATACCTTTGATATCAAGAAATTGTTCCAACTAATACGCACAACTACTGCCCCTCCAAGACCAGACTTGGCTAACATTAACACCCAACCCAATGCCCAAGAATTAGCAAACTACTTCCTAGACAAAGTTAAGAGTATACAAGCAGAAATTAGTAATATAACAAACACCGTAAACCCAGATATTCAATCTGACCCCATTACTGTCGACCCCTGCACAGTAGTTGAAATCTGGAGCACCTTTGAACTACTCACTCAAGATGAGGTACTCCCCCAACTAAACAAACTTTCCACTAGAAGCTGTGTCTTGGACAAATGCTCATCACACCTATACTCCCACATCCCAAATGAACTCATTCACTGGCTGATCTCATTGATGAACAACCTCTTAAGAGAGGGACAGCTACCCGCACAAATGGGTCACATTGATCTCACGCCAGTCCCAAAACATCAAGGAGCTGACCTATCCTCACCTTCCAATTTCAGACCCATTTCCTGGGGGAAAAGTCCATAGTCTGTTATTAAGACATGGGAGAAGCCTCTGCTTGCCCTGGATCGGTAGCATGGAATGTTGCTACTCTTTGGGATTCTAGAATCTTGCTACTCTTTGGGGATTCTGCATGGAATGTTGCTACTTTTTAGGGTTCCGGAATCTTGATACTCTTTGGGGATTCTGCATAGAATGTTGCTACTCTTTGGGGTTCCGGAATCTTGCTTACTCTGAGATAATACAATGTTGCTTCTCCTTGGGTTTTGGCCAGGTACTAGTAACCTGGATTGGCTACCGTGAGAACGGGCTACTCGGCTTGATGGACCATTGGTCTGACCCAGTAAGGCTATTCTTATGCTCTCATGTTCTTATCCCATACCTTGTACTATGATCTGAATATTTTACTATTGTGATTGTCTATTGCCTGTGTTTGACTTATTCTTGCTATATACTGCCTTGCGTTAATTTATTCAAATAAGTAAATAATAAATCCTAATACATAAATAAGTAAACATGCCAATTAGCAATATTTTTCTGGAACACTATTCTGAAACGTTTTTGTCTTGAGATCAAGTTTCAAGTTTATTTTATATATGATAAAATCGCTTTTTTCAAGGATTATAAAGCGATGAACAATAAATATTTTTTTAAAGAGGGAGACATGCAATATAGGGATAAACAGACGTACATTTCATCGGGAAATCGGGGAAGAACTACAATTTGATATAGAAAAGAAAACAAATAAGGATAAAACAATAGGGGTTATGTTATAGATCAGTACTTGCCTACTTCAAATGGGAATAGTAACAGCTAAAAAGGCAAATTAATTAAAGGCGTCTCTTTACAAGAAACTTTTTAGTTTTGATTCAAATTTTTTGAGGTTCTTTTCTTCTCTTACCTGAGCTGGTAGTAGGTTCCATGTTTGGGGGGCAGTGACAGAGAAGAGTGTGGTACGTCTAGTATTTATGATTTGTAGGGATGGAGTAGTAAGTAGATTTTTGTCCTTGGATCGTAAGGAGTGGGAAGGAGGGTGTCAGGTCAAAAGCGCGCCGGGACAAAGGCGCGCCCAGACAATTGAGCGCAGCATGGAGGCGCGCGCCGCTCTAAATTACTGTTTTTAGGGCTCCGACGGGGGGGGTGTGTGGGTGTGTGTGTGGGGGAACCCCCCCACTTTACTTAATAGACATCACGCCGCGTTGTGGGGGGTGTGGGGGGTTGTAACCCCCCACATTTTACTGAAAACTTAACTTTTTCCCTGTTTTTAGGGAAAAAGTTCAGTTTACAGTAAAATGTGGAAGGTTACAACCCCCCAAACCCTCCATAACGCCGGCGCGATGTCTATTAAGTAAACTGGGGGGGTGTTCCCCCAACAAAACCCCCCGTCGGAGCCCCTAAAAACTGTAATTTTGTGCGGCGCGTGCCTCCGCGCTGCGCTTAATTGTTGGCGCGCGCTTTTGTCTTTCGCGCCGTTGTCTATGAACCGGGAAGGAGAATACAGAATAATGACTCGGTCTAGGAATAGCGGCACATTGGATTGTAAAACTTTAAATGTAATGAGCGCCTATTTATAAGTTATTCTATGGTTGATAGGAAGCCAATGCGCGTTCTTTAGTAATGATGTGGCGTGGTCAAATTTTCTTTCACCTGTGATGATTTTTATTGCAGTATTTTGTATTAGTTGTAATCTTCTACTTTTCTTTTGTGTGATTCCTTTATAAAGTGAATTGCAGTAATCCAGTTTTGAAATGATTAATGAATGAATTAAAATGTTAAGTGAGGGAGCAACGGAATTAATTTGATCATGATAGTTTAGTTTATTATCTATGAGGACTCCGAGAATTTTTATCTTATTGAGGGACTGAATTGGAAAGTTATTAATGCAAATTAGTGGTTGACTCTTCTTTCCATGGGAAAAAGACAGTTTTAGTTTTTTCTAGGTTTAAAGATAACATGTTATCTCATTTCATAGGTGTAATTGTGGCCTAAAGGCCCTACTTTTAGAGTAAATCATGTTTTATTGATGTACAATCAGCAAGTACACCATACAAAACAGGACAATAAGGTCGAGAGTACCAAAAGTACAACAAAACAACTTTTTGAATAAACCCCCGTTCTAACCCCCACCCACCCCCAATTGCTAACACACACTCCGTCCCAGAATCCCCCCTCAAATCCCTCCCCATACCAGAAACAAACCAGAGAGACTGCTGAGCAAGCTATGTTCTTATGCCGCTCAGCAACCACCAAACAGGACAACCTCACCCCAATCACCCCCCCCCCACAGAATCGATCCCCACCCTACCCAACTAACAAACCACACTCACTGTCCATCCACACCAACCATCCATACTCAGCCAAACAGCATAACATCCATCCCAGGAAAGCAGCCGAGGGCTCACGGTATCATCAGCTAAAATGAGATTAAGACCAGACTTCTGGCCCTAGGGGAAAAGGAGTCCCAGGTCTGCAAAAAATTTTTTTTTCCTCCGGAAGGATAATCGGGCATGGCGTTGCTCCAAAAGCATAAGAACATAAGAAGTTGCCTCTGCTGAGGCAGACCAGAGGTCCATCTCGCCCAGCGGTCCGCTCCCGCGGCGGCCCATCAGGCCCATTGCCTGAGCAATGGTCCCAGACTATCCCTATAACCTACCGCTACTCTTATCTGTACCCCTCAATTCCTTTATCCTCTAGTAACCTATCCAAACCTTCTTTGAAGCCTTGTAACGTGCTCCGGCCTATCACAGCCTCCGGAAGCGCGTTCCATGTGTCCACCACCCTCTGGGTGAAAAAGAACTTTCTGGCATTTGTTTTAAACCTGTCTCCTTTTAATTTTTCCGAGTGCCCCCTTGTACTTGTGGTTCCCCGTAATCTGAAAAATCTGTCCCTGTCTACTTTTTCTATACCCTTCAGGATCTTGAAGGTTTCTATCATGTCTCCTCTAAGTCTCCGCTTTTCCAGGGAGAACAGCCCCAGCTTTTTCAGTCTGTCAGTATATGAGAGGTTTTCCATACCTCTTATCAGTTTAGTTGCTCTTCTCTGGACTCCCTCAAGTACCGCCATGTCCTTTTTGAGGTACGGCGACCAATACTGGACACAGTACTCCAGATGCGGTCGCACCATTGTACGATACAGTGGCAGGATGACCTCCTTTGTCCTGGTCGTGATACCCTTCTTAATGATACCCAACATTTTGTTTGCTTTTCTTGAGGCTGTGGCGCACTGTGCCGACGCCTTCAAAGACGTGTCCACCATCACTCCCAGGTCTCTTTCAAGGTTACTTACCCCTAGCAGTGATCCTAGCATCAAGTTATGAAAATGATTCCTCCAAGCCCAGTAAGCAGCTTTCATCCAGAGACTAAGTATGATCTTTTTTCCTATAACTGCAGCCTTCCGGCTCAGCATCTGATGTCCCCGAGCAGACACCCTCAAAGATTCATTCCGATCCAAAAGCAAACCCACCGGCGACATCGGAAGAGATTGGCCAAAAAGCCTTTCCAAAAATCGGATTACAGCCCTCCGAAAAACTTTCATGCGAGGGCACCCCTAAAAGGCATGAAAAAAAGAATTACAGCCCTGTTGACATTTAGGGCAGGCTGGGGAAGAAATACCCCCGGCTTTATGCACCCGCTCCTGGGAAAAATATGCTCTATAGACCACTCGAAATTGGCATTCCCTCAGTTCGGCGCTAATAGAAAGAGAGGAAATGCGGTTAATAAGGGAAAGAAAATTCAGAGACTCGACAGGTATATCCAGATCTCTCCCCCAGCAATGCCCCAAAGCCTCATAAGACTGCTGAGGAGAGAGGCAGCATAGAGCGCCATGCAACGCAGACACTGTCAGGCCACTAGCATTAAACTGGGCAAAAAAGAGATGAAGACGATGGCCCAAATGAAACCGTAGACCTGGACAAGCCAAGGACTCCACATAATGATGAATTTGTTTATAGGCAAATAAACATCCCACCCCCAAGGAATGGAGCATGGAAAGATCTCCCTAAGATTTCATAGCCCCCTCAGCATCCAATAAATGTTCAAGATAAAGGAGTCAAAAATATGGCAATATATCCAAAGTTAGTAGTAAAGAAAGTAAAAAATACTGGATATAAATCATAACTTCCCAAAATCATGAATAAATAAATGAAAAAGCAGACCCTCTCCGGACCATCTTATAAAGACGGGGTTATCATTGCCAGGAAGGAACTGCGGATTACCCCGAATAGACAACTGATCTGAAACCTGAGGGTCCCCTCTCAGCAACCCAACCATGGCTCTCCAGCAGAAGCGCCAAGAGCGAAGAAGAACACTGAACCGAAATACAGGGGGCAAAAGGCGGACGGGTATCTGGGATAACGAAAACAAGGGCCAAGGTTGAAAAAGAGCTGATTCAAAGTCCCGAGAAAGATAATCATCGCTTCGTAAGGACCAGTTACCCAAGTAGCGAAGCAAGCAGGCCAAGTTGTACAGGCCTATATCTGGAAGTCCCAAGCCACCGGTCCTCCCCGGGCCAAACAAATAAGTAAGCGAGATCTGAGACTTCTTACCCTGCCAGAGAAAGCGAGTCAACTGCCTATGAAGCTGTTGAAGATCCCTGCGCCGAAGACAAAGGGGCAGTAACTGAAGCACATATAACCAGCGGGGAAAAACAACCATCTTATACAACTGAACTCTACCGTAGAAGGAAAGAGGCAGGGACATCCACTGCGCAAAACTACAAGTCATAGCGGCCAGCAAAGCATCTACATTAGCACGATATAGCCGTCCCACACAACTCGTGAGCTGCACCCCCAAATACTTGAACGAACCTTCCACCCAACGTAAAGAAAACCGATCCGGCCACTCCCGACGCAGAGTCTACAGTAGCTAACGCCAAGGATTTATCGTAATTAAGCTGAAAGCCAGAAAAATCACCATACTCTTCGAAAAGCGACAGAAGAGTGGGGAAGGAAGCCCACGGGGATGTCAAATGAACTAACAAATCATTGGCAAATGCAGAGATCTTAAATTCCTGACCTCCCAGACAGACTCTCCCCGAACCTCCGTATTGGCAGTGATCTCGCGAATCAAGGGATCTAACGTGAGCACAAAGAGAAGAGGCGACAAGGGGCAACCCTGTCTAGTACCCCTCTGAATCAGAAAAGCCTCAGAGGAAACCCCATTGACCAACACCGTGGCTTGCGGATTTTGATACAACGCTTTCACCGTGGCACTAAAGAAGCCCCCATACCATAATGTTGAAGAGTACAAAACAAAAAGTCCCACAAAACTCTATCGAAGGCCTTGTGGGCATCAAAACTGACCAGCAAAGAAGGAACCCTCTCACGCTCCACCCACTCCAAGGATGCCAGAATAGTATGCAAATTCCGAGTGGAAGACCTACCCTGGACAAACCCGACCCGAGGGTCCGCAATAAGTGAAGGCAAAATCATCGCTAGCTGGTTGGCCAATAATTTTGCAAAAAACTTCGCTTCAGCATTCAAAAGGGAGATGGGGCGGTAAGAGGAGGTCTGCAACGGATCCTTGCCAGGCTTAAGTAAAACCACAATCTGAGCTACCTGAAAAGAAGGCAGAAGAGCACCAGCACGGACCGCCCCATTAAACACGTCAACTAGAACAGGAGCAACGTCCGCAAGTAGAAGTTGATAAAACTCATTCCGAAAGCCGTCAGGCCCCGCCGCCTTATGCAACGGGGAACCTCCAAAGACCACCGTTAACTCATCAACCGTGAAAGGGGCCTACAATCATGCGCACTGGGTGAGAGACCTAATCAAGGTAAAGCTCCCCTGCCAGCACAGAAGCCGGTGGAGCAGCATACAACTCCTGAAAGTAATGTTGAAATACCGTCACCAAATCTTCATCCCTGTGGACCAGCCCCCCGCCCCAGCAGCCATACGAAGTTGCAGAATAGGGGAAAATCCCTTAGCACACCAAATTAGGTTAGCCAAGAACTTCCCGCTCTTATTAGAATGCAAATAGAGTTGATATTTATAATAAGCCAAAGATTTCATAGCCCGGTCATGGAGAAGTTCCCTCAATGCCAGTTGCGAGGCCATCAGGAGCGCTCTATTTACTCCGGTGGGATTATCCCCATTGCAGTGACGGTCATCCTGAACCTGGCGTTCCAACCGGAGCACCTGATGATCGCGCCGTTTTTTATTTCTGCTGGAGTAAGCAAGGATCTCCCTCCGCAAGACAACTTTAGCAGCTTCCCAATAGAGAAGCGGGTCCCCCCCATGAGATGCATTATGAAAAGCATAATCTCTCCATTTGTCAACCAAAAAAGAATGGAACTCCTGGTCAGAATAGAGCGAGAGAGGAAACCGCCAGTGAAAAGCCCTTGGGGCGTCTCCAGGAAACTCTAAAGTAAGGATAATCATAGCATGAACAGAAACATCATACCCCTCCCCCCCCCCCGATCTCCGCCAAGCCTACCTGAGGAAACAAGGAGTCTGTAAGCAGCCAGTAATCAATTCGGGACTGCGTCGCATGGGCGCTAGATGTATGAGTGTATTTGCGATCTCCAGGATGTAACACCCGCCACACATCGATCAAAAAGGCCCAACTTTTATATGTAAGCCTCTAGAAATTAAATATTAGTGGGCCTGGTTAGCAGCAATGCCTAGGGTACTCCATTGAGGTGGACTTCAAGCCTTTCCTGTGTTCCCTGATCTATATTTTACTCTCTCTCCTAATTTTTTTTTTTTCTCATTGAATTTTATCTTATATAAACCACTCTGGGCGTGTGAAGGGTGGTACAGCAAGCCGGCTCATCTTGTGGGTAGTGATGTCATTTGTGCTTGAGATATTTAATAAATAATGTTTAAAAAAATAAAACAGTGTGGAAACGTTTTGAAGAGCCCTCGTGATGAAATAAATATGGGGGGAAAAAACCCCATAAAGGCAATATTCAATGTGGTTTCAAAATAACTATCTGGATAACTTAGGACATTAAATAAGGATAACAATTCTGGTCACCCCATACTCCATAATCAGTAAATAACTACTAATGCCCAGATACATTCCTTTTTCCTTTTAAAATTTTATATTAAGATTTTTAACAAATACAGTCAAACCTCAGTTTGCGAGTAACACGGTTTGCGAGTGTTTTGCAAGACGAGCAAAACATTCCCGCAAATCGTGCATTGACTCGATTTGTGAGTGCCCCCCTGCGATCCGGCATCCCCCCCACACTCGTGTCGCGTGCCCTTCCCCTTCCGCGATCCGGCATCCCATACCCACCCAAGAATCTCAGAGAGAGCGAGAACCGGAAGGCCTTGAGCATGTGCAGATGCTCAAGGCCCAGCCTAGCCAAGAGGGAGGATCTTCGGGCACCGGCACTGGCATGTCCTGTGCGTTGGTGCTGGTGCATTGGGATGGTGTTTGGGTGCGTGTGGGATACTGGATCGCAGGGGGGGCGCGCGATGCGTGTGGGGGGAAGCAATGCCTGTTCGGGGGTGATGCCGGTTCTCAGGAGGGGCGTTTGTTGGCGGGCGGGGGGGGCGTTCGTTGGTGGGGGGATGGAGCAACGCTGGTGGCCTCGAGGGTGGAGAGTAAGGTGAAGCAGCACTGGTGGCCTCGGGGAGGGGGGAACGAATCAAGCGAGTTTCCATTCATTCCTATGGGGAAACTCGTTTTGATATACGAGTAATTTGGTTTACGAGCATGCTTCTGGAACTAATTATGCTCGTAAACCAAGGTTCCACTGTACAAAGAAAGGTACATTGTACTTAAAAATATTACAATCAGAAACAAAGGTGCAACCAGGAAGCAACAAGCAGCCATGTATGATGAGTGAACGAGAAAACTTATATGAAGCTATAAGAATAAATTAGGAAGTTCAGAAGAAGACCCATGAGAGTTGTACATATGTCAGACAACATGAGATTTAAAAAAAAAAAAAAATTAACAGTAATAATTTGTATTTGCGAAAAAGTTGGACTACAATATATACCTTATGGAGGAGAAGATAAGTTTAGTAAGGGGGACCATATTTTTATAGCTCTAAAACCCTTATTTGTGAGAGAATTAGCTTTACATTCAAAATGATGTATCATCATTGCGGTGGCCCACCAAAAATATATTTATTCAATTTTTTAGCCCGTCCTCCCAAAGGAGCCCAGAACGGGTTACAAAGTACATCCATAACAATCCGGCAGAACAGAGAAGACATAATTTACATAAATTACAATATAGACATGACAATAAAACATATGCACTAAGTAGCATCCGGTGAAAGTAGGTGGCACAGGTGCGTTGACTGAGTGGCATTCCTGGGTGAATGACTTTAAGGCACTGGGTTTGTAAAGAAGAAGGTTTTCACGGCCTTCCTGAAGTTCCAGAGTCCATCTAGTGATCTGACGGATGGGGGGATGATGTGCCAAAGTTTGGGTATGAAATGTGAGTAAGGGCGTTTGCGGGCTGTTTCAGTTTCAAGGGAGCGGCTGGGGAGGTGTGGTCAGTCGTTTTCCTCCTTGGGACCTCAGTGGTCGCTTTGGGAAGTAGATTTGTAGCTTAGTTGTCATGTAGTACGAAATCGTTTCATGGCAGGTTTCCTCACCTGAAGTACTATGTCCAGCACTGGTCACCGTACATGAAGAAGGACACGGTACTACTCGAAAGGGTCCAGACAAGAGCGACTAAGATGGTTAAGGGGTTGGAGGAGCTGCCATACAGCGAAAGATTAGAGAAACTGGGCCTCTTCTCCCTCGAACAGAAGAGACTGAAAGGGGACATGATCGAAACATTCAAGGTACTGAAGGGAATAGACTTAGTAGATAAGGACAGATTGTTCACCCTCTCCAAGATAGGGAGAACGAGAGGGCACTCTCTAAAGTTGAAAGGGGATAGATTCCTTATGAACGTAAGGAAGTTCTTCACCTAGAGAGTGGTAGAAAAGTGGAACGCTCTTCCGGAGGCTGTTATAGGGGGAAACACCCTCCAGGGATTCAAGACAAAGTTGGACAAGTTCCTGCTGAACTGGAACGTATACAGGTAGGGTTAGTCTCAGTGAGGGCGCTGGTCTTTGACCAGCGGGCTGCCGCGTGAGCGGAGTGCTGGGCACGATGGACCACTGGCCTGACCCAGCAGCGGCAATTCTTATGTTCGTATGAGATAATATCATCTGTAGGGTGATGGCTATGAGAGCGTCAAGTACTTTGGGTTGCCAAGTATCCAGGGCACTGGGCAGGGCGATCGATCTGAAAAGGACCCCATCAAAAGATAGAGGGCAAAATATTGCAGGAAGATTTTCCAAATTGAAATCCAAAATGATTGAATAATCAGACATTTATAGATCACGTGTTTAAAATCGCCAAGCTGACTATTATAATGCTAACACTTATTAGAGTCAGATAAATGGGCCCTATGTAATTTACTTGGAGTCCAGTAACCAAGTTTCCAAGTTTATTAGTTTTTAATATCCCGACCATAAAGCAAATGTCTGGCCGGTTAACAATGTTTTGTAAAGGCTAAAAAATTTATAAAATGAAGTGAACGTAAATGACATAGACTAGACAAACTGGAAAGTGAGGAAAGTATGGGAAGGAGGGGAGAAGTTACATAATTTAGTAAGGAAAGAGAAGATGGGGAGGGGATAGAACATGAAGGATAGGGTAGCTTTGTTGAGGCAAATACTTACTCGTGGTAAGAAGCAGAAAAGAGAGAGAGAAGAGAAAAAAAAAAAAAAAAGAGGAAGATTTGGGAGAAGCAAGAGAGTGATTTAGGTTCATTCGAAGGCATCTTGAAATAAAAAAGTCTTTAAGCTAGTCTTGAATTTGATTAAATTTTGTTCGTACTAATGCCCAGATACTTTCTTGAGCCACCAAGCCCTTCAAAAGCTTTCTACATCTTGCCAATGAAATCGCAGACATTCTTTCATAGGGAACCTGATGCCAGTGATATGCTACTGCAACTTTAAAAAAAAAAAAACCAAAACTTGTTTCCTAATAGAAATCAGATATACTGTATATTGCAGAAATCAAGGCATGCTCGACGAGGACCGTAAACACTACATAGGTACCAATTGCTGCACTGAATAAGAAGGCTCGGCGTTCTTCAGCGGAGAGAGAAATGCATGAAATATAACCGAGCGAGTGAATAATATTTGCAGAAGAGAAAGTGGGGAAACTGCACAGCCTCCAGGCTTTCACAGGTCCAATGTGTAGACTTCTGGTTACACAGATTGGTTGAACTTCTGTTCTCTTTACACTCTGTCGGAGTAAGCTGCCAGCCTACTGCTACGCTTCACACAGCGACTCGTTCCACCTGTGCAGCCTTTTGAAAATTGCTAGGCTTGTGAAGAAGTAGAACACGCTCCATATTGCCTAGAATTTATGACAGAACAGGAGCCCCGTGCAAGCTGCACAGTTATTCCTGTCCGTGGAAGATGGATCCCGGCAGTCATCCATACAATATGACTGCTTATAGAATAACACTCCTTTATCCATGATGCTGTGATTTTTCTCATCCTTCTCCTTTATAAACCACCCTTTTTTGTAATAATAATAATAACTTTATTTTTCTATACCGCCATAGTCAGGCGACTTCTAGGCGGTTTACATTGTAAGAAGGCTGGACATTCAGCGAATAACAAAGGTCTTAGTACAGTACAATGCTAATACAATACAATAAATCCACATATAATACAATACAGTGAGTCTAAATACAATACTATACAATAAGTTTAAATACAGTACCGAACAAAGAGTCTAGATGCCGTACAATAGTCTAAATGGTAAACTTACATATTAATTGGAGATCTAAGGGTAATGAGTGTCTGAAAGATTTAGAACATCCATGCGGGGGGTCTTGTGGGGGAGGGGACCGTTTTAGTCAATGAATTTAGCGAATAGGGTGGTTTTGATCGATTTGCGGAATGCATTATAAGTCATATTTGGTTCGTTTATGTGGTTTTTCAGCCAGGTTTGCTGTCTGTTCGCTTGGAACTTAAAGGTTCTGTCCAAGAAGGATTTGTATCTGCAGCCTGTAGTCTTTGGGTATGCAAAGATGTTTTTGTTTCTGGTCGTTCTTGTGGGGTTGTGTAGGGTGAAGTGAGTTTGTAGGTATGAAGGTGCTAGTCCCCAGGCTTGTTTGAAACAGGTGCAAGCGAATTTGAATATTTGTAGGCATACAAGATCGCCTTTCTCATATTCATGATGTGTGCAATGGTATTAGACACCCTAGCTGAACTTTTAATTCATGCTATCCTCACCAACATTATAAACTCCAGTTTACATGCTTTGAAACTTGATGGCAGACAAGGGTCAAATGGCCCTTCCTGTCTGCCCATCCACAGCATCCACTATCTTCTCCTTTATTGTGAGGTCATAGAGCTTTATGGTTGTAGGCTAAGGCTCTTAACACTTGCATTGTGAGGTCATAGAAACATAATAGCAGATAAGAATAGCCTTACTGGGTCAGACCAATGGTGCATCAAGCCCAGTAGCCTGTTCCCACGGTGGCCAATCCAGGTCACTAGTACCTGGCCTAAACCCAAGGTGTAGCAATATTCCATGCAACCAATCCAGGGCAAGCAGTGGCTTTCCCCATGTCTTTCTCAATAACAGACTATGGACTTTTCCTCCAGGAACTTGTCCAAACCTTTCTTAAAACCAACTGCACAATTGTTTTATCTTGTCTTCATCTAGGCATGAAACATAATGGCCAAGAAGCAGTCTCTTTCGGCATCCATTATTCTTTCCTCATTTCCCACATGTTCAGTTAACCCTTTCCCCCTCTTCTATTAAACTACGCTAGCAGTGTTTAGTGTAAAGAGCCACGCTGAATGGCCCGCGCTGCTCCCGACGCTCATAGAGTTCGTATGGGCGTCGGGAGCAGCGCGGGCCATTCAGCGCGGCTCTTTGCGCTAGAAACTGCTAGCGCACTTTAATCAAAGAGGGGGGTTAATGTACAAAAGTGTTGTCCAGAAATACCTATAAAGTTGGAAAAACTGTGCAAATTGAAGATTTTCCTATGAATTTGATTGTGCTTCATCAGAAAATAATTTTTAAAAATTTTTTAAAGCCCATCCTAGGGTCTTTCAAAGCTACTGATTATATAAAGCTACATTTTTTTCTTAACATTTGCTATTAGTTTTGCTTAATGGAGAAAATTTGTTGGCATCATAGCTTTTGTGTTTTTTACACTCAGCAACAATACATTGATAAAAAGACATTTGAGGCAAATTCTATAAATGGCGTCCCAATTGTAGGCAGTGGTAGGCAATCTACCGCAATCTAACCCAGCTAATTAGGATGCACTTTTTAAAAAATATATATATATACCCCGAGGAGGGTAGCCTACATTGTGGGCATTTTCACAAGTCTAGGGAGGCACTTAGGGCTGCCTAAGCACACCAACGGCTAGGCGATCTTAGGTACCCTAGGCATCTCCATAGGGCCGTGATAGGTGCCTGAAATGTAGGCCAGCAAAATGCTGGTTTACGTTTCAAATAGATGCGACCGCTAAGCTGATCACAGCAAGGGAATCTCCCTGCTGCGGTCAGTTTAGCGGCCACAGCAGGGAACCCATTTCCACCCATGAAGACAACCAGCAGGAGGGCCTCCTGCTGGAACACCCGAAGCCTCCCCCATCCCCGAATGTCTGTGGCAGAAAGAGTGCCCAATTTCTCCAGCTGACACTCCCCTGAGACATCCCCTGGCAGGAGGGATGCCCAATTCCTCTTGCTAGAACCCCCAAAGCCACCCCCTACCTCTAAATGTCCAAGGCAGGAGGAGTGTCTAATTCCTCCTGCTGCCGAGACATCCCCCAATGAGGGATGCCCAGTCCCTCCTGCCAGAACTCCACCCCCACCCCTCTGGGAATGGCCTAAGAGATCTGGCCAATTGGAGTCTCAGGCCACTCCCAATGCATCCCAGAATATACTGAGAGAGAGGCCTAGGATTTCAGTTGGCCCAGGTGCCTAAGGCCATTCCTATGGGAAGGGCCATAAGTTTCTGGGCCAATCAGGGCCTTAAGCCCCTCTCTGGTGCATCTCACAATGCAACAGGAAGGCGAAGGCCCACCATTGTGTAGAGTTGGGCCTGCCAGCTAGAGGGAGTAAGCATCCCTCTAGCCAGCCAATGAAAAAAAGGTACTGGTGGGGTCCAGGTAGGTTTTGGGAGGGAGCATGCCTGCAGGGGGGTTCTGGAAGGAGGGAGTGGGCATTCCTCCTGTTGATGATCTTAGGGGGTGGGTGGGTTCCTGGCAGGAGGGACTGGGGAATGTCTCGGGGAGGGGGGGGGGCAGCTGGAGGAATTGGGCACTCCTCCTGCCATGGGCATTCAGGGGTGGGAGTGAGGCCTCTTTGGGGGGTTCCAGCAACGGGACATCCTTCCTGCCGGGGGATGTCTCGGGGATGGATGGGATCAGCTCAGCTGCAATGCGATTCTCTAACCAGCACCTGTAACACGGACGCTGGTTAGAGAATTGTGGTGGTTAGGCGGGCTTATGCGTCTGTCCAAGAGGATTCTCATCTTCTGTTCTAGTCTCACTTAGCTTCTTGCGACTCTGGTCAAGTCATTTAACTCTTCATTGCCCCAGGTACTGTTGTCTCTAAGGTGAGCAGGAGTCCTCCATCTACAGTCTTGCCAGTGGTTGTGGTGTGGTTTAGTATCACATTTTCAATAGCTAGGCAAGCTCTACTGGACTCCAGGGAACCTGCCTGTCTATAGGGCTCCTTTTACTAAGGTGCGCTAGCGTTTTTAGCGCACACACAAGATTAGCGTGCCCTAGCTGAAAAATTAGCACCTGCTTAAAAGGAGATGGCAGCGGCTAGCGCGCGTGGCATTTTAGCGTGTGCTAAGCACTCACTAAAACCACTAGCGCATCTTTTGAAAAAGGAGCCCTTAGTGATTGAAAACATGATATTGAAACACTGCCCCCTCTGGCAGCTATGTAATTGGAGGACTCCCACTCAGCTTAGAGCAGTGGTCTCAAACTCAAATTCTTTGCAGGACCACATTTTGGATTTGTCGGTACTTGGAGGGCCTCAGAAAAAATAGTTAATGTCTTATTAAAAAATGACAGTTTTGCATGAGATAAAACTCTTTATAGTTTATAAATCTTTCCTTTTGGCTAAGTCATAATAATATCATCATTTATAGCTAAAGAGACGTATGATTAAGAAACTGTTTTATTTTACTTTTGTGATTACGATAAACATACCGAGGGCCTCAAAATAGTATCTGGTGGGCCGCATTTGGCCCGGGCCAGTTTGAGACCACTGTCTTAGAAGAAACAGTGACCCCCAGATACAAAATAAATATCTGTATACAATATGTAAACCGCTTTGATTGTAACCACTAGTGGCATAGTAAGAGCTGGAGACGTCCAGGGCAGTGGTGCCCACCCCCATATCCCCCCACCCCCTCCTCTCCACGCCCCCGCTCCTTCCCGCCCTCCACTCCACACTCGCACTCTCCCTTCCCCCCTGTACTTCTAAATCTTCACCAGCGCGAGTGGATGCTCCAGCATGCTCCTCACAGCAGCGCTGGATTTTCCTCTGACATCACTTCCAGGCCCCGTGACCCAGAAGTGATTCAGAGGGGAACCCGGCTGGTGCGAGCAACAAATAGGAGAAGTTGCTCGCGCTAGCGAAGATGTATAGAGGTATGGGGTGGGGGGGAGAGATGTGCCAGCGCCCCCACCGACATGGCGCCTGGGGCAGTCCGCTTTCCCCCCCCCAACCCCTCTTACTATGCCACTGGTAACCACAGAAAGGCAGTATAACAAATCCCATCTCCTTTCCCTATTCCATTCCATCATACTTATTAACCGCGTTACCGAAAAGTTCTACGCGGTTTACAAAAGATTATCAATAATAAACATGGTCCATGGACTAAAAAATGAATTAAGTAGTCAAATATTTAGCGAAAAGGTAAGTTTTCAACTTTTTTCTAAAATGTTTATAGGAATCTGATTTGAGCGACAAAGAATGGAATTCTTTTTCGTGAGAGGCCGCTTGAGATGCTAAAGAATGATTAAGGAATTTCTTGCTTTTACAGCCCTTTACAGGAGGAAAATTGAACAAGGCATGAGTTTTTCTGCTGTATTTATGTACGGCTATGGAGAAACTATTCCCATGAGCCCAGATTGTTAGCTGCAGAATCTACTTCCGTTGTAACTTGTTTGGCTCATTTTTAACCGTGATTCAAGCTTTCTGCATTATTAGAAGCATTTTTTTCTCTCAGCATGTACATTGAAATCCTTTAGCTCGCACCCCTGCTGGATGGGACGACTTCCATAACATTGAACATGATAGCGGTTGTTTGAATGGCAGCATGCTATAAAGTTCCCGCTGCGGAGATGTGATAAGTAGCTCAGAGGCGCGATATTGACTCCCACAGGCATTTCCCCTCGTTTCCTCGGGATTGGACAGAAGAAGAGAAGGGAGCGCCCAAGGCTACCTGCCACAAATCGTCTTTCCGGGCTGAATTCTGAGGCCTCGGCTGGCGCTTTCTGGAACTCAGAGCTCATTTCAGCAGCCAACTGTGACGCATCGTTTGCTAATTAAAAAGAGCAGGGGTAACTAACAAAGCAATGAGACTCTTCAGTGCCGCTTAAATATTGCATTTTTCCCCCCCCCCTTCCTCAAAAGTGCAGTTGTTCGTAGATACATTTCTAGTTTATCTGAAACAATAATGGTGTCATTCGTTCAAATGATGTTTCTTTGTCTGCTGCTATGGCACAATTAATGCTTTTATTTTACGCTGTTGGCAAATAAGGGAGCCCTTAAAACATAATAGCTGCAGATGTTGTGATTTCAGTGGCTATTAAAATGTTTGAAGCTTATGAATCTCTTACAGAAAAGCAATGAGCATAATATTCTGAAATACTGTTTTGATCGTACCAATTGCTTAAACCAAGAGATCTTTTTTTCCTAGGCTGTAGGTTTATCAAATATTTGAGAACATAAGAAGTTGCCTCTGCTGGGTCAAACCACAGGTCCATCGCGCCCAGCAGTCCGCTCCCGCGGCAGCCCATCAGGTCCATGACCTGTAAGGTGGTCCTTTGCCTAAAACCCTTCAATCCCCTTTATCCCTCTGTCTATACCCTTACATAATCCTATCTCTACCTCTATCTGTATCCCTCAATCCCCGCATCCATCAGGAATTTATCCAATCCTTCTTTGGAACCCCGTAATGTACTCTGTCCTATCACAGCCTCCGGAAGCGCATTCCAGGTGCCCACCACCCTCTGAGAAATTCTGCCTTCTGTAATCACTATGTACTGTTAAGATATAGGGCTCCTTTTACAAAGTCACGCTAGCGGTTTTATTGCATGCACCGGATTAACGCGCGCTATAGCGCACGCTAGCTGGAAATCTACCGCCTGCTCAAAAGGGGGCGGTAGGGGCTAGCGAGTGCAGAAATTTAGCGTGCGCTATTCCGTGCGTTAAGGCCCTAGCGCAGTTTTGTAAAAGGAACCCATAATCGCTTCCCCCCCTTCTCCCCCCCTCCCCCCCCCCGAAAGTGGTGGAGAGGCTTGCGTGTTTCAGTGACTTGGAGGGCTATGCTGTAATGCCACCCATTATCAGACAGGCTACTGAGGAGAAACCAGGCGAAGAGTGTCCCAAACCTGTGAGAGTCAAGATATGGCGACTTGAAGAGGAGTCTCAACAAGGATCCTCGTTTCGGCAGAATAAATTGCTTTCCTCGGGGGGACAATAAAATTCTGAAAATCCAAAACGATAAAAAGACCATGATCTAAAAACTTCATTAAAAATGTTATAAAAAACATATGATGTACATATATATATTAACTAGTCATTAAGCCCGTTACATTAACGGGTGCTAGAATACTGATCACCCTCTATGTTGCCCCTTCCATTCACTGCCCTCTCTTCTCTTTCCATCCAGTGTCCGCCCCCTCTCTCTCTGTCCCATATGGCCTCTCTCCATCTCCTCCTTCCTTTTGCCTTGGTCTGGCATACCTTCCTCCTTCCCTGCAAGCCATTCTCTCCCCCTCTGCTCCCTTTCCTCATTTAACTACTTCATTGGTCAGCAGCAGCATTCACAATTCATTGCTATTGCTGGCTTCAGGTCTTTCTCTCTGGCCGGTCCTGTCTTCATGAAAACAGGAAGTAGGCAGGACCGGCCAGAGAGGAAAGCCTGAAGCCAGCAATAGCAGCGAATTGTAAACGCTGCTGCTGCCTGAAGCACCCGAGGCAGACGCTTCTCTCCCCTCCCAGCCCAACCCCCGCTGACTCTGCGACCCTCCCAGCAAGATGACTTTAATATCAAACCTCCCTCCAGCGTTGGCAGCCGCAGCACGCTAAACAGGCTGCTTCGCGGCTTTCTTCTGCCGTTGAGTATCTCTGTCGTGTCATTGATGACATCATTAGTGACGCGGCAGAGGGACTCAACTGCAGGAGAAAGTCGCGAAGCGGCCTGTTTAACATGCAGCGACTGCCAACGCTGGAGGGATGTTTGTACCGGTGCAGAAGCGATATGTCTCTCCCCCTCCAGTACCTGTGCAGCACTTTGCTGACGCACATCTTCCCATCGTGAGTCAGCCACAGCGCTCGAGTCTGTTTCTCCCGCTTTGTCTAGCCGCCGCATACGCACTCTGGCCACGGACCTACAGATCACGGATTAGGGATTACAGATCACGCAGGTCTGAGTGCGCATGCGCGGCTAGCGTTTTATTATATAGGATTTAAAAAATAAATAAAAAGCCGAATCTAAATAAATTAAAACAATAAAAATACCACAGTAAAAACAAATTAGCATAAACATAAACAATATAAATAAATGCCATAAATACTTATAATATCTCAAATGTTGTCTATGTTACCCAGATTTTTTTTTTGTGCATATTATTTATAAGCTTTATTGTCCCCTGAGGAAAGCATTTTATTCTGTTGAAACTAGCGGCCTCTTTTACAAAGCCACGCTAGCAGCTGCGCTGCGCTAACAGCCCCGAAGCCCATAGAGATTTAGAGGGCTTCGGGGCTGTTGCCGTGTGGCTTTGTAAAAGAGGCCGTAGGATTTTTGTTGGGACTGCATTTAAATAATAAAGACATTTGTGATTGGATTGGGCATCACCCTTGGCTTATTTTGTTTGTTTGGATTTTATTGCGAGGTAAGTTACATCTTCCTTCTTTTACTTGTGACTTGAAGAGGAGAGCATGAGGATGGCTGCTTTCTCCAATGGCACTAACTACGATAGGGAAGAGAAGGGGAAAGACTCGAAGGTACTTTCTGGGGTTTGGGCTCCCACTCCCCACCTGAAGCAGTCAACGCTGGAAGACGGTGGCCTTGGAGAGCTGGGCACTTCAGCTGAAACTTTGAGTGGCTCCATGGACATTGTGGAGCTTGGCTTGTAAAAGGGCGTTGTTAAACCCTGAGATTCGTCTGCTACCCCCCCCCCCCCCCCGTGGTCCAGAAGTGCACCGGCTTCGGGAAGCATTAGTGCAGTGGGAGGATGTCCGCTAACAAATTGCAGCTGAATGCTTCCAAAACGGAACATTGCACCAGCACCCGCCCCTCTCAACTCCGGGAATCAACTACCATAACTGCAATGGGCCTAGCACGCAGCTTAGGAATAATCCTTGACTCCAACCATATCTCTCAGGTGGTCTCTTCCTCGTTCTACTACTTACGATAAGTCCTGAAAATATGGAACTACTTCTTGGAATCTGACTTTTCTCAATTTTTCTATGCCTTCGTCCTCTCTTGCATGGACTACTGCAATGTGCTATTCAACGGTTTCACAGCAACGAATATACAGTATCTACAATGTGTACAAAACGCAGCAGACTTCTAAAAAAAACCCTTCACGTCCATGACCCTATCTCCCAGGCTCTATCATCAGCCCACTGACTACCCATAACCAAACACTGCATCTTTAAGGACTTGATGCTAGCGAACAAATCCCTGCACAACATGACATCTAAGCTTCTTCTAACATGTCAGCTAAGCTTCTTCCATGTGTGCCAAAAAGACCCCTCCACTCCCAGGAGGAAACACACCTCCAAACACCCCCTGGTTGCTCCCTTCAACTACATAATGTCAGACGATGACCCTACACCCATTTCTCGCCAAGCTACTAGAATCAACTGCTCCTGCGAGAATAACTTATCTCTCACCTAATCCCTTGCCTATTGGAATGAGATTCTCTACAATCATAGAATGAACACATTGTATTGTAAATATGGCAAAGTGTAACCTAGTTTGACTGTATTTTATGTAATTTATCCTGTAACCCGTTCTGAGCTTGAAGAGAAAGGGATAGAAAACAAATTAAGTGATAGGATTAGGAGGAGGGGACCAAGATGGCAGATGGACTGTTTAGCTGAGCACTTCGCTCATTTATTATCGTCTTTTTTCCAACAAATAACATTTACCTGCAGTAATGATAAAGCGGGGGGAGGGGGGGGCGTAGCATCGTTGGAGCCTCACAGC
This sequence comes from Geotrypetes seraphini, assembly GCF_902459505.1. Classification (NCBI taxonomy): domain Eukaryota; kingdom Metazoa; phylum Chordata; class Amphibia; order Gymnophiona; family Dermophiidae; genus Geotrypetes; species Geotrypetes seraphini. Next base: position 172,827,997 of record NC_047091.1, on the reverse strand, counting down.
GTTTGGGCCCGGCCGGTCTCGGCAGTATAGACGAACTTCTGCGCTGAATGCAGGATGTCACAGGGGCATCAGCACGCTCGCAGGTGAGATGGAGGTATTCTCCATGGGCCTGGAAACCACCTTGAGCCCCGACGCCAGAGTGCCTCCTCCTCCTCAGATCGCCAGCTCCCCGCGGGTGGAGGAACCATCGGAAGGCGGTGAGAGACTCTCCCCAGAGACTGTTGGGAGCATCGAAGGGAGCATGGACCTGGATCCCCTGTCTCTACAGGGGGCCCCGTTGGAATCTGAGGATTTGCCAACACTGCGGTCTGTCCGTGAACAGGAGAACCACAGTCAGGAGGGAACACTCCAGTTGGTGAGATTTTTGACTTTAAAGAACTTTCCTTTACATTTAAGAAACCCCAAGAGGTAACTCTTGAGGCAATTTGGGATCTTGTAGCGGATCTAGCTAAATTAATTAAGTCCCAGCTGGTTCAGCTGGAGCATAAGATTAATATCCAAGAAAATGAAATTAAGAATATTAAAGTTGACTTACAAGACTTAAAAAATTCAACATTGAACTCTTCCCAAGAAATGAAAGTTTCTAAAAAAGTTACTGAAAAACTGGTGAGAGATAATATCAACTTAAGGAGAAAATTGGAGTCTCTAGAAAACTTCTCCCGTAATAACAATCTTAGACTAATCAATTTTCCTAGGGTTGCGGCTGTAACTCTTAGAGACATGCTGAAACGTTACTTGGAGGAAGTCTTAGAAATCATAGAGGAACTGTTGCCGCCATTCACTCAAGCGTATTATTTACCTATCAAAAGGGAAGAAAAATTAAAGGAAGAGGATCAACAATTGCTTAATAGTTCTACGATTTTGGAACTTTCGGACAGGGAAGTAGCAAAACCAGCAACACTTCTTCTTACAGTTGCCTTAGCACCTGATAAAAACTGGTTATTGAGACTTTTCTTTAAAAATAAACAGAAGGAATTTCTTGGGTTTAAGATACAAATGTTTCCAGATCTGTCACGAGATACGCAAAAGCGTTGACGTGAATTTTTGCTGTTAAAACCAAGTGTTATTGCTCTTGGGGCGACCTTTATTCTTCATCAGCCATGCAAATGTGTGATATTGTATCAAATGCAAAAATATGTCTTCTTTGATCCTAGCCAACTTACAACCTTCTTGTCAGTGGCTCACCTGAAAAAAGGAGGGGGAATATGAATACTCTTTGATTGATTGATCTCCTTCCTCAGCTAATACAATCTTTAGTCTTCATTTTTTTGTTTTGTAATTTTTTATTATAACTCGCTGATTCTACATATTGGTCTCTCTATATTTGAGGACTTGAGTTAAAGTTAAAGTTATATACTTTTTTTTTTCTTTTTCTTATGATAGCAGATAATCATCTGTATTGTATTGTATTTTATTTTCTGTACAAGTGGATACTTAATATGTTATTGAAAAATGATAAATAAATAAAGAAAAAAGAAAACAAATTAAAAACTCATCTGGAGTATTGCGTTCAATTCTGGTCTCCTTATCTCAAGAAAGATATAGTGGCGCTAGAGAAGGTTCAAAGAAGAGCAACCAAGATGGTAAAGGGGATGGAACTCCTCTTGTATGAGGAAAGATTAAATCAGTTAGGGCTCTTCAGCTTGGAAAAGAGACGGCTGAGGGGAGATATGATTGAAGACTACAAAATCCTGAGTGGAGTAGAACGGGTACAAGTGGATCAATTTTTCGCTCCATCAAAAATTAGAAAGACTAGGGGACACTCGATGAAGTTATAGGGAAATACTTTTAAAACCAATTGGAGGAAATTTTTTTCACTCAGAGAATAGTTAAGCTCTGGAACGCTTTGCCAGAGGTTGTGATAAGAGCAGATAGCGTAGCTGGTTTTAAGAAAGGTTTGGACAAGTTACTGGAGGAAAAGTCCATAGTCTGTTACTGAGAAAGACACGGGGGAAGCCACTGCTTGCCCTGGATCGGTAGCATGGAATGTTGCTACTCTGAGGATTCCGCATGGAATGTTGCTACTCCTTGGGTTTTGGCCAGGTGAGAACAGGCTACTGGACTTGATGGACCATTGGTCTGACCCAGTAAGGCTATTCTTATGTTCTTAAATAATTTAGCAGTCTCTGCTGGAGGGACTCCTGCTGCCATTTCCTCGCCATGTGGATTTGTTGAGGCAGCTATTTGGTAAGCTTCTGTTGTGGCCCCCGGAGCAATGAAGTTATCTACAATGCCTTCTGGAAGAACCCTGGTGTTGGATTATTGTCAGAGTAACGATGAAGAAAATATGGGAAGCCTTTTAGAGCCTGGACATGTCCTATTAGGTTCTGTCTTCTCAATTTTCTAAACGCAATGCAGATTTTTCTACTTAACTTGAGACTCGGAGCTTGCATGCTTCCATATGAATTTATCTGAGTTTCTCGAGTCATCTATGGAACTGATAGCAGGGAAGTCAACTCTCATAGTCGCTTTTGTGTTCGAGCCTGACCGTAACTTGGTGCTGAAATAATGCGTTAAGGCATATGAACCAGACGAGGTTTTTTTTCTTGGCTCAGTTATAAGAACTCAAGTCAGAAGAAGCTTTTTGGCCTTGAGGCCAAGGACATTTATTTTGAAATGTCCTTCTTGCTGTTTTGTCATTTATAGTCTAACTAGCTGATGCCCCGGCGTTGCACGGGTATTTAATTATAGCAATAACACTGTAAACGGATTCAAATAAAGATACTTTATAGTGGTGAATGAAATTATTTTTTTACAGCTTTATAAAAAGTACAATATTCAAATTATAATGTGAAATATTTGACAAAATGAATACAATACAACTAACAGAAAACTTGATTATAAACAACATTTTAGTTTCACCTCCAGGAGCAAGAACATATAAATTCTTGGGTGAAGAGACCCCCAGAACATATCACCCCAGTTAGTTGGAATTACTGTGAGAATGGCAGCTTTTTACATTTTTTCCATTGACATGAATGGGTGAAATCTGATTTTCTGTTTGTAGCTCCGCCCACGTGTGCAGGTGGGCCGCGAGACCCCCAGAACATATCACCCCAGGTAGTGAGGGATCTGCATACCAAGTTTACGGTCAAATCAGTCAAAACCGTTTTGAATTACTGTGAGAATGGCAGCTCTTTACATTTTTTCCATTGACATGAATGGGTAAAATCTGATTTTCTGTTTGTAGCTCCGCCCACGTGTGCAGGTGGGCCGCGAGACCCCCAGAACATATCACCCCAGGTAGTGAGGGATCTGCATACCAAGTTTCGTTCAAATCGGTCAAGCCGTTTTTGCGTGATCGCGGCACATACACACATACACACACACATACACACACACATACCTCCGAGTTTATATATATATAGATTCATATTTGTTTCTGGAGCCGAAATAACTTCCTGAATTTTTGATTGCTAAGGAAGTCCAGTAGTTTCTTAACCATGGGACCTTAACCAGCTATTCTAAACTGTTTTGCATCTCTTTATGAAGGCTATATATTATGTTTTCCTTTATTCTTGTGTAATCTTGACTCTCCAATTATGAGCTAAAGTATAATGTTTAATATTTCCTTTTCATCTGTGTCTGAATTCAAGAGGGCCTGGGATAGGCACGTGGGGTCTCTTAGAGAAAGAGAAAATGGTTACTGTGGATGGGCAGACTAGATGGGCCATTTGGCCTTTATCTCCCATCATGTTTCTAACTTTAATGTACATGATCTTATTTCATATTACTGTTCGTGCATTTTTCTGAATGTATGTGATAAAAGCAGGGCAGCAGAGTTGGAGTCGGTGCTGTGGAGTTGGAGTCGTAAACAATTTTGGACCCAAGATGCATTGGGAGGGGAAAGGCCCGTCATTTGCAGCATGCAGCTCTGTAGGCAGGAGGGAATGGGCTTCCCTCCTGCCTATTTTGCATCGGAAGGTATGGGGCTGTTGGGTAATGTGGGATTGTGTTGTCTAATGTCAGGTGGGTGTGGGGAGGGTGTTGTCTCATGTAGGGGGGGTGCCAGGTGATGGGGGGGGCAAAAATGATGGGGGATGTAGAGGGAGGATGTTGGGAGGGTCAGGGAGAGGGGTGTAGGGCTCCAGCTGATCCTGGCAGGGAGAATTCCCTTCAGCTGAGCTGGCAGGAATCCCCAAAACTGGCTCAGCTGATGGAGATTTCTCTGCCGTGATCAGCTGATGGCATTTCCTCAATGTGCTGGATTTCCCCCCCCCCCCAAATCTGGGTGGTGGGAGGGAGCCATAACCATTGGGGGAGTAAGGGGAGGGGGTCATGCTTTAAACCCTCCAATGGTCATCTTGTCAGTTTGGTCACCTTTGGGGCACTTAGACCTGTAAGTTCCGCCTAGGATGTACTGGAAAAGCTTCAATTATTACTTCAGGATGTCCAGGTGGAAGCTCGCCCGATTCCAGAGCTTCCTTTCAAATAAAAGAGACTCAACTCATGCATATTATAAGAACCTAATAATATTCATACTGGGTCAGACCAATGGTCCATCTAATCCAGTATCCTGCTTCCAACAATGTCCAATCCAGTTCACAAGTAAGAACATAAGAATAAATTTACTGGGTCAGACCAATGGTTCATCTAGCCTAGTACCCATCTTCAAGGTGGCCAATCCAGGTCACAAGCAGCTGGGAAAATCCCAAATAGTAGCAACATTCCAGGAAACAATGACTTCCCCCATGTCTTCTCAATAGCAGACTATGGACTTTCCCTCTAGGAACGCTCTTACCACTTCCTCCAGCAATGAGTTCTAGAGCTTAACTATTTGCTGAGTGGAAAAAAAAAATTATTTTCTTCAAAAAATATTTTCATTTAAGTTCATTGAGTGTTTCCCTTGTCTTTGTATTTTTTGAAAGAGTGAAAAATTAATTCACTTCTACCTGTTCTAAACCACTCAGGATTTTTGTAGACCTCAATCATATCCCCTCCCCCTCCATCTCTTTTCCAAGCTGAAAAATCCTAACCTCTTTAGCCTTAGCTAAAATGAGAGTAGCTCTATCTTCTTTATCATCTTGGTTGCTCTTGTTTGATCCTTTTCTGATTCAGCTACAATATAGCATTTTGGAGATATGGGTGTTCCAGTTGCCATTATGGAACAGACTCTACCCCATCACCTTAGGTTCCAAAAATGAAGGTTTCCAATTACAGAATAGCTCATATAGATTAGACAATAAACTAATCTATGAATGCACTTAAAATTGTAGGTATAAACATACCCAAGCACATAACCGACCTACTCACACGAGGCCTCGACCGGCCCAAATAAAAGCAAAAATGTGCCGCTGCACCCCCTCCAATACGCGCCTATTCACCCAGAGAGGCAACACCTGGAATAAGAACAGAAGACGAGGCAAAATCATCATTTTCACTATTTCCACCCGTCCTAACCAGGAAAAAAATTGATCCTTCCAGCTTGTCAAATCCCGCTGGATACGTCGAAAAAGTGGGGGATAATTAAGATCATAGATCCCCGTTCCCGGTGGGTCAAAATAAACCCCAAGATAGCGCATAGATGTTGTACCCAACGAAACGGAAACCGTGCCTGAAGATAATTCACTCTATCCAGGGGTAAATTAATATTGAGTAGCTCGGATTTCCCGACATTAACACGAAACCCTGACACCCTTCCGAACTCCTCTAGTTCCCGCAAGATAGCTGCCAGGGAGGTCTCAGGATCCTCCACCGTGAAGAGAAGATCATCCGCAAACAGAGACAACTTATAGCTACTGCCCGGTACCGTTATTCCCCTGACATCCCGATTCATCCGCACCCTCTGTGTCAGAGGTTCCACTGTCAATGCAAAGAGGAGCAGAGAAAGAGGACACCCCTGCCTCGTCCCCCTGCCCAAAGAAAAAGTATCAGAATAACCCCCATTCACCTTAATACATCCCACAGGACTGGTGTAGAGGATGCGAATCCATTCCTGCATACGAGGTCCCAAACCAACAGAATCTAAAACCTGAAACAAAAAAGGCCAGGAAACCCTGTCAAAAGCTTTTTCGGCGTCGACCGACAAGAATACCGCTTCCCGACCACCACCCCTAGCCCTCTCGAACAAATTACAAACCCGCCGCGTATTATCCCCCACCTGTCTCCCCACCACAAAGCCCGATTGATCAGGATGTATCAATCTAGGAATCCAGCTCATCAGTCTGTCCGCTAAAATCCGCGTAAAGATCTTCGTATCCACCCCCAACAAAGATATCGGTCGATAGGATGCACATTGCAGGGGATCCTTCCCCTCCTTAGCTAATACTGTAACTCCAGCCAAGCGCATAAAGAACGGAAGCGCACAGTCACCCTCCATAGAATTAAGAAAGCCAAGCAGGGGAGGTAACAACAAATCCTGAAACCGCTTATAATAGCGAACTGTAAAGCCGTCCATCCCAGGTGACTTGCCTAGTTTCATTGAGCGCAGAGCGCCCCGAGCCTCGATCAACGTAAGGGGACGATCCAACTGGGCCACACCCGCCAGCGCAATCCTAGGAAGCTCCGCCGAAGCTAAATAACTGTCGATATCATGCGCGGACCTGGCCCCTTCCGGAGAATAGAGGTGTGAGTAAAACTCTACAAAACGAGCTTGAATATCATCATCTTTACGCAATAACTCTCCAGAGGCCACCCGAACAGACAAAATTTGATTGTGCGTCTGTCGTACTTTCAAACAATGGGCTACCAATCTGCTAGCCTTATTAGAGAACTCGAAGTATCTCTGTTGCAGTAGCTGTAGATTGAAGCGCAAGCGCTCCAGATCCAACGCCTGGAGATCACGACGCGCCTGAAACAAACGGCCACGCAGCATCATATCCCAAGGTCGGCGCTTATGGAGACTCTCCAAACTCCCAATAGTAATGTAATGTAATGTAATTTATTTCTTATATACCGCTACATCCGTTAGGTTCTAAGCGGTTTGAAGAAAATATACATTAAGATTATAAATGAGAAGTAAGAAGGTACTTAAAAATTCCCTTACTGTCCCGAAGGCTCACAATCTAACTAAAGTACCTGGAAATTAATAAAGAAGAGAAAATAAAGATGGTTGAAAAAGAAAAATTCTATGTGAATTTATAGGATGGAAATTAAACTGACAGTGAAGAACTGTATGAAAAATACATATGGAATGCAGTTAGAGAGGGTAGGTTACAATCTATTTATTGTATGTGTTTAATTGGACGGTGTTAAGGTGGGTAATTTGGGGGAAGGTTATCTGAAGGTAAGTGAATCTTCTGGAGGTAAAAGAGGAGGGGTTAAGATATTTGGATGAATTTTTTGAAAAGCAGGGTTTTGATTTCTTTTCTGAATGTTTTGAAGTTGTCTGATATTGTCATAAGATTGGAGATGGAATGGTTGATTTTGCTGCTTGTGTTGCCAGAAGGTTGTCAAACATTTTCTTGCGTTGTGTGCCTTTGAGTGGGGGGAAGGCGAAAGGGTTCGAGGTTCTTCTGTGTCTTGAGGTGGAGATTTGGTTTAAGCGGTTATTTAGATAGGAGGGGGAAGAGCCGTGTAATGCTTTGAATATCAGGCAGTATGAATAGTATGTATCAAGGCCGCTGCCTCTGCCCTACGTGCACGCTGCCGAGCAGAGGCCAAAGCAATCAATCTGCCCCTTAGGGTAGCCTTCAAACCCTCCCAAACCGCCTCCTGCGAGGCCCCGCATTCCAAGTTCAACTCCAAATATTCCCGTAACCACCCCTCGATCTGTACTACAACTTCTGGGTCATCAAGGAGACTGTCATTAAAACGCCAAAATTTCCGGCCCAAACTACCCCCCTCCCCACGGAACCTGGTCCAAACAGGGGCATGATCCGACCACGTAATTGACTCTATTCCCGCCGACTCCACCCGACTGAGCAATCCCCTCTCCACAAATACAGCATCTATTCTTGAGTAAGTGGAGTGCAACCCCGAAAAATACGTGTAATCCCTGTCTAGAGGATGTAGCCAGCGCCACCCATCCACCACATTCAGAGCGGTCAGTGCCTCCTTCAGCATCTTACGCTCCCTCCCCCCATAATGATCCGCCCTCCCTGAATTATCCAAACGTGGGGTAACAGTAAGATTAAAATCCCCACCCAAAACCAAGGCACCCCCCTTAAACCTAAGAATTTGAGGCACCAGATCCCGAAAGAAGGCCCCCTGGCCCTCATTGGGGGCATAGACATTAACCATGGAATATAAACACCCCTCAATAAGAATTTCCAGCATAATATACCTTCCCTGAGGATCCCTGACTACCCGTTGTACTTCACTCCGAAGCCCCTTACCCCAGAATCCCCACCCCACCCCTCTTAGACGTACCCACCTTAGAGGCCCAAAAGGACTGGGGAAAGCGGGAATCTCGGACTAGATATTCATGGGTTGAAAGCAAATGGGTTTCCTGTACAAAACAGACATCCACTTTCAAGCGGATCAATTCCCTATAGAAAGCCCTTCTCTTATTGGGAGAGTTAAGACCCCGGACATTGTAAGAGACCAACCTAAACCCACCCATATTTTAAAATCCACCAACTAGATGCAGACCCTACCCAAACATTAGCCTCCCTGTATCCCCCTTCCCCCCCTCCTCCCCCCTTCCCCCCTAATTCCCATGTGAGAGTCCAGAGATCTCTCACCAACATACAAGGAAGATAACAATCCCCGAAGCCCTTGTCACAGAATCCCACACCCAAACATGTACTATCAAAGTAACAAACACTACAATCTCAGACTCAAACACACCAGCCCACCCGCTCCCCACAGCACAACAGCAACTCAACATCTTCTCTCCCCCCCCCACCCCTCCCACTGCTCCATCAGGCCCCACCACATCACCATACCTCCCCACCCTCCATATCTTGCCCAGTCTACACGAATCCCCTGAAGCTCCAAACCGCCAACCAGAAACTCAGGAGCACAGTCATCAGGGGTGGAGAGTGCCCCACCAAGAGGTATATCCCCCAGGATAGTAGAGGAAGGAATGTGCATTAAGGCAAAAGGTGTCAGTCCACCATCAAGGAAGACCACTTGAAGATGAAGCAGCAGCTTGAGGTAAAGGTCCCCCTCCACGACCTCCCCTCCCACTCCGGGAGCCACGACCCGCTCGTTGCCATCTGGAGGCAGCAGAAAGTCCCCCTCGCATGGACTCTGCACTCAGAGGGGGAGCAGGTTCTTCAGGAACTTCAATACCTGCTCTCTGCAGCAGGGTCCGAGCTTCACGAACCGTGGCAACTCTAGTATGTACTCCATTAATGGTGATGACCACTCCAAACGGAAAAGTCCAACGATAGCGCAAATTACTACGCTGCAGAGCCTTAGTCACTTCACGGAACGCCCGGCGCTTCTGGAGCGTGCCAGCCGCCAGGTCCTGATAGAACTCCAGCCGATGTCCTTCCCAGGTCACGGTACCCAACTCTCTGGCTCGACGGAAGATCTGTTCTTTAAGCACGAAGCTCTGAAGGCACAGCACAATGTCTTTAGGTTGGTCAGAGGTGCGTGGCCCCAGCGCTCGATGGGCACGCTCAAGACCCAGCTCCAGGGTGTCCATTGCTGTAACAACCAGCGGAGTAAGGCAGTAATGGTAACCTGCACATCTTATATTCCGGTAGGTCAGGGAGACCCCGCACCCGCAGGTTATTACGCCGAGTGCGGTTCTCCAGGTCCTCCACCTTATCCAAAAGAAGCTGAATGGCCGCAGCAGCACTTTCCAAGGAGCGTTGCACTCCGATCGACATTCTCCTCGCAATATCCATACGCATGTCCATAACTTCCACTCGTGTGCCCACTTCCACCAGGTCTGTGCGTAACTCCTGCACCGCCTCTCCGGACCTGCACCGCCACAGCCGAAATCTCGGCTTTAACTTCCGAGATCCAGCGTTGCATGTCACTTTCGTGAGCGGTTCCACGGGGGAGCATTCCGGGACCGTTCAGTCAACATGTCGCTACCGCCGCTAGAGCCCCACTCAGGTGCGCCGCCTCGCCGCTTGCTGGTTTCTAGGCCCACTCCTCCACGTGCCGTCCGGCTCAGCGCCTGCCTCCAACGTGTGCTGGCCGGTTTTCTCTAGCAGCAATTTTTTGCGCGTTGCCATGGGGTCTGTGTGTCTCTCTCCCTCCACAACCGCCGCCCGAGAAAAGAATTTTGCTCGTTTTACTCAGCGAATTTGATAGTTTATCGCCGGGCCCGAACGGAGCTCTCAGATCAAGCTCCCGTTCGCATCGGTGACGTCACTTCCTTCCAATCCAGTCGGGTTTTCAGGATTTCCCCAATGAATATTCATTGAAAGCAGTGCATGCACATAGGTCTCATGCATATTCATTGGGGAAATCCTGAAAACCCGACTGGATTGCGGCCCTCAAGGAGGGACTTTGAGATCCCTGATAAAGTTGGAGATGTTTTGAATACAGTTCTGTTTGATTGGTGTATGATTGCTGTTGAACACAGTCAAATGATCTCATACTCTCTTGAGAGAAAAAAAAAAACCAACAACCCATAGGCACTATACAAGATCCCTGATGTATATTAAGTGAAAGAACAGCTGGGTTATTGCCATCTAAACCTGAGTGCAAAATTTATAACAGAGCATTTTTCTCTCTTTAGGGTGGTTAATTATCTCAATTACTTGCATTATCTTTGATCTTTTTTTAAGATCCTAAACTGCTTATTTCTGTTTGCTAGAAGGGACTGAATATTTTTATTGGCACAGGCTGGGTGAAGGTCCCAATGTTTTGTTTAACGCACTTTAAAAGAATTTTGAGTTATATTAGGGTTTGGCTTAGGACTTTGACATGGGAAAAATAAGTTAGATGAAATATTGACTGACCTACAGTAATTGCAGATTTTTTTTCCCTTCTTTTCTTATATATGCATTATATTTTTCCAAGTTAATGTTGAAATCCTTATCTAATTCCATGCCTTGGGGACACTGGGAATAACATATTTTTAAAGCCCTCAGCTCTCTCTATATATTTTATCTTTTCGCTTTTTTAAAATTTCTGTACTCTGTATTTCCTCTGACTATCTGCATATTGTAACTCGCTGATGTCCAGCTCTCTTGAAATGTAAACCGCCTAGAAGTCACAAGATTGTGGCGGTATAGAAGAATAAAGTTATTATTATTATTATTATTAAGCATTCTGGGATTTCTCCTGCTTATGTCACCCTAAGGCTGCTCCTTGTGACCCTGGGCAAGTCACTTAATCCCCTCATTGCCCCAGATACACTAGATAGAGTTTGAGCCCACCGGGACAGAAAGGGAAATATAATAAAGTACCTGAATGTAAACCACTTAGAATATAAGTGGTATATAAATAAATAATTAAATAAATATGAATGCTCAGGAAAAAAAAGGTCAACAAATAAAAACTGAACAAGGCATCACTCGTGACTAGGTCTAGTTGGTAGGTCTGTAATGTTTGTCACACCTGGAGAAACACTCATACTTGCCTAAATTGTTATTTCTATGACGTTACAAAAACAGCGAAGGATATACATTTCCCAAACACTGTCTACTGCTACTATTTAACCATTTCTATAGCGCTGTAACGTTTAAAATTTCAATAGACAGTCCCTGCACAGAAGAGCTTACGATCTAATTTGAACGGACAGACAGGACATCTCAGGGTTGGGGAGATTCTGGTAGAAGAAATAATACAATGGGTATTGATATCTGACAATGAGTGGGAGTTAAAAGTTGGAAGCAGTTTCAGAAAAAGTGGGCTTTTAGCTTAGATTTGGATACCGCTAGAGACGGAGCCTGACGTATTGATTCAGGCAGCCTGTTCCAGGCATACGGCGCGGCAAGGAAGAAGGGACGGAGTCTGAAGTTGACAGTGGAGGAGAAGGGTACAGATTAGAGAATGACACGGTGACAAAATTAATCACCGCTCCCGTCCCCACGGATAACCGCGGTAAACCATCATCATGTCATTCTTTAAGGAGAGAGGGAAGAATCAGAATATGAATGGCCACAACCACTGACCCGCAAGCTTTGCTTTGAAGAATGCTAGTGTAGAAGGACTGAGGTTGAAACAGACACTGAAGAATGACAGTCTCTGATATCCAGAGCAGATATTGTGATGTCATAATGCCTCATTCCATCAGTGATGTCACAATGGCTTCATTATCCTTGGCTCACATAAGAATCAGAGTATGAATGGCCACAACCACTGACCCACATGCTTTGCTTTGAAGAATGCTGGTGTAGAAGGACCGAGGTTGAAACAGACACTATAGAATGACAGTCTCTGTTATCCAGAGCAGATATTGTGATGTCATAATGTCTCATTCCACTAGTGCCTAAGAGCCAATCACATCAGTGATGTCACAATGGCTTCATTATCCTTGGCTCACATAAGAATCAGAGTATGAATGGGCACAACCACATGACCCTCAAGCTTTGCTTTGAAGTAATGCTGGTGTAGAAGGACTGAGGTTGAAATAGACACTAGAAAATGACATGGGAATTATTTCCCGTGGTTATCCGCGAGGACGGGAATGGTGATGAATTTTGTCACTTGTGTCATTCTCTAGTACAGATAAGAGGGACTTACCCGATGAACGGAGTTCATGAGGGGGGGGGGAGCATAGGGGGAGATAAGTGAAGAGAGATATTGGGGGCTAAAGAGTGAATGTAAGAGGAGTTTGAGCGGTCAACTGTAGATTCAGGGTGAAATTCAGATCCTACTGCTGACGTAACAAAAATCATTCATTTCTCTGAATCATAGTATCTAGCGAGGACTGCATCGGCATGCCAACAGCACGCACACTACGCTCGAGCCAAAATCACCTGCTGGAAATTCCCTCCTTCCGAGACATCGAATACAAAAGCGTCAGGAAAAGAATGTTCTCGTTGATGGCTCCAAGCTGGTGGAATGTCCTTCCGAAGGAACTAAAACTAGAAAAAGGTACCGGAAAGTTCTAAAAAGGGATAAAGACATAAGAATAGCCTTACTGGGTCAGTACCACAGTTCTCACGGAGGCCAATCAGGTCACTAGTACCTGCCAAAACCCAAGGTGTAGCAATATTCCATGCTACCAATCCAGGGCTATGGACTTTTCCTCCAGGAACTTGTCCAAATCTTTCTTCATAGACTACTTTAACCAATAAAACAACATAGGGGAAACAGCAGGCTAGGACCTCCCTCCTCCTCCCCCCAATCAGGAACTCAATAGGAAGAACATGATAGGATCTAAATAGACCAAAGGCTGAAGCCCAGAAAACTAGACTCTGAGGAAGATAATACTTCAAAGATAAAATAAAACACGATACAGACTATATTTAGTTGAATAGGCCAAACTGCTTAGGAGGGTGTAGAAATACAGTGTACATAGCTGCAATAGATGTGAATTTAGGTAGGACGATTGATTTGGTATGAACATATATATATATAAGTAGGACAATCAATGTGCCGGTAACATATGTAGAATGATTGATTGATTATGCCATAATTATGCTGCTATTAATAACTCTGTATTGTAACACCTCTACAGAAGCTCATACAAACCACTCTGAATTGACATCCCAGCGAACAATAAATTTCCCAACCACTGTCACCTGTACGTTCAGGCTGATACTGTTTAATCATTAGGCTAAAAAAACAAAACATCCTCTACCAAGATTCACTAGCACCACTTAGGTCACCCAAACCAAAAACCCTGCACTCCCCAATTCACATCCCATAGACCGCCACAGAAATACCAATCAGTACCTCAACACCCTTTCTAGTGAAAGCTAGAAGGATGTTAGGCTGCATAGGAAGAGGTATGGCCAGTAGGAAAAAGGAGGTATTGATGCCTCTGTATAAGACTCCGGTGAGACCTCATTTAGAATATTGTGTACAATTCTGGAGGCCCCAACTTCAAAAAGATATAAAAAGGATGGAGTCAGTCCAGAGGAAGGCTACTAAAATGGTATGTGGGGGCGTATGGGGACAGACTTAAAGATTTCAATCTGAATACTTTGGAGGAAAGGCGGGAGAGGGGAGATATGATAGAGACGTTTAAATACCTGCGTAATGTAAATGCGCATGAATCGAATCTCTTTCATTTGAAAGGAAACTCTGCAATGAGAGGGCATAGGATGAAGTTAAGGGGTGATAGGCTCCGGAGTAATCTAAGGAAATACTTTTTTACAGAAAGGGTGGTAGATGCGTGAAACAGTCTCCCGGAAGAGGTGGTGGAGACAGAGACTGTGTCTGAATTCAAGAGAGCCTGGGATAGGCACGTGGGATCTCTTAGAGACAGGAAGAGAGAATGGTTGCTGCGGATGGGCAGCTCTATGACCTCACAATGCAGGTGCACAGAGCCTTAGCCTATAGGAAGAGGAGATGCAAATTTTAAGCGCCTTAGCCAATAGGGAGAGGAGGAGATAGTGGATGCTGCGGATGGGCCATTTGGCCTTTATCTGCCATCATGTTTCTGTTTCTATAACCATAAAGCTCTATGACCTCACAATGCAGGTGCACAGAGCCTTAGCCTATAGGAAGAGGAGATGCAAATGTTAAGAGCCTTAGCCAATAGGGAGAGGGGAGATATGATAAAAGACATTCAAATACCTACGTAATGCAAATGCGCATGAGTCGGGTCTCTTTCATTTGAAAGGAAACAATGGAAAGAGAGGGCAACGGATGAAGTTAAGAGGTGATAGGCTCCGGAATAAGCTAAGGAAATACTTTTTTACAGAAAGGGTGGTAGATGCGTGGAACAGTCTCCTGGAAGAGGTGGTGGAAACAGAGACCGTGTCTGAATTCAAGAGGGCCTTGGATAGACACCTAGGATCGCTCAGAGAGAGAAAGAGATAATGGTTACTGCGGATGGGCAGACTGGATGGGCCATTTGGCCTTTATCTGCCATCATGTTTCTATAACCAAATGCCCAAATTTCTAGTCCACCAAAACAGCCAAACATTTCAAAACAAAAAACTGGAAAGCATGTATTTAAAATATTGGTATCCCACCATATCCAACAGTTCTGAGCGGGTAACAACAAAACATACATAATCAAATAACTGACAAACGACATGCAACATAAAATCACTGATAATATTTCAATTTGAAACTCAATTTAATGCAAATCACAGCAATACAACAACAACAAAAAAATTACATTCATCAAAAATAACGCGCTATTAAGAAAATGCTCGGTCAAAGAGCATGCTTTTCACCATTTTCCTGAACTGCGACCAGCAACCATTAATGCAAATGGTTCCCACCCTCAGCTCACTCAATGCAACAGACAACACGCTGAAGCCACAGCCGTCCCGAAATGAGCAAACTCCGTAACCCTCCATCACAGAAGGAAAACAAAACAAACCTGCACAGCCCCAGACCAAAGCTGAAGCCCCTATGCCAACTGCAGCAGAGTATTAATTTATTAGCAATGGCAACACAGAATGTACCAGTACCCAACGGGCCCTAGGCGCAATACTCAGCACAGATACAAACCACAAGAGAAAAACAGGCAATATACAGGTGGCAAAGTACAATCCAGCTGCAATCAACAAATTCCTAGATGAAACCCCCCCCACATCCGCAATTCACCAACACAGTCCTCAATCTCTCCACCCAAAACCCAACGTGCGTACCACATACACCCCACCCCACACATGCATGCACACACAGCGCTGTCCACAGATGAACAACCCGGGAGGACCCCAAAAGGAAGAGGGAGATTCAGGACTGCCCTTGCTGGTCACTCAGGCACAATCACAAGATAGCTTTCCACCCCCCTATCTGAATGGATATACATATGTATTATCTGTTTAAAATATGTATAATATAATTCTAAAATTGGGTGGTGTGAGGGGAGGGTATTAATCCGTATGAATCTTGTAAAATTAAGTTATATCTTTAGTGTAAAATGATTAATTTATTCTGTTTTCCACTTATTAAATGTGATTTAAAAATGAATAAAGAACAAAAATACATGAGATGAAAGGGTGGGGGGGAGGGAGATAAACTTTATCATTTGATTTATTGCTGAATATCAAGTGTTTTATCTAAGTTCTAATGATTGCACTTGTTGATGCATTTATTGTAAGTTTGAAAAATGAATAAAGATTTATATATAAAAAACAGAAGACAGCTTTCCAAAGGCCCACATTGATGTTCCACCCTCCCTCCTTTGGGGGTCCGTTGTATTTCATACCTGGCCACCTGAGCAAGCTTATTTAGCCAGTGGGTAAAGATGGCATCCCGATCGGACAACCAACGGGTTGCAACAAAAGAGGCAGGATTCTCTTTCCCTAAGAGCAAAGTCATATATATACATGGCTGTCTTGGTAGAGAGAAAAAAACTTTTGTTGCGTCATTTATTTAAAAACATTTTTAATCCGCCTTTATCCAAAGCGGCTCACATACAGTATCACATACACATTTCGGAATTGGAACATCTTAAAAAAATCACGTACATCAGTAAAAATCATAAGATTATACCATCTCGGCCTATAAATTGCATCCCAACTGTTCATCTGCTGCATGAGTTCAAGAAAGAAGCATAAATTTGATATCCTGCAAAAATAAAAAATAAAAAAGATTTAAAACCGGCCTCGTATAAAATGCTTCAAAAGCACAGTGAAGCCAAACGGCTGCCTTCCTGCTGCCAGCCCCACTCCCCAATTGACTTCTCTCCCTCTTCACCAACATCTGGGGGAGAAGAGAGGGTTAGTTCAGCCTCCATTATTTAGGGCTCCTTTTACGAAGTTGCGCTAGGGCTTTCACGCGCGGATTAGTTCTAGAAGCGTAGCGCACGGTAATTTCCTCCGTGCGCTAAAAACACTAGCGCACCTTAGTAAAAGGAGCCCCTAGCCCCCAAATCAATCTGAACCTTTAATAAATCTGTCACGTACGCATTGAAGGGTTGCTATTTTCGTACTCTGAGTGACGCTGCTTTTTTTTTTTTTTCTTCTTTTTTAAACGTGTCTTTTTTTTTATAATGACTGCTCTTACATTTTGAACTTTTATAAAAAGTTCTCTGTTCATCAAGCCTTTAGTAAATTGTTCTGCAAACTGTGATCTTCCAAACATGAGTGCCCCCTTCCCCCCCCCCCCTTTTTTTTTAACCTAGATCATCTATGAAATATTGGACTTCATTCTCTATAAAAATATCAACGATGTCTTTTCTGTCATTCTAGAACAAATGCACCTTCTTAGGCCAACCATAGCATTTCCTATTATTATTCCAGAATTCAAGGGAAAAGCAATTTTAATGTAAGTTTCATACATTCCCCCCCCTTTAAAAAAATATTTTCATTCTTTAGAGAGACAAAAAAAGAGGAAGAGAAGGGAGGAAGTAAGTCCTCAAAAAGGCCATACTTTTCCCAGGGGGCCAGCACAGCCCCCAACTGTATGAACAAAAGCAACTCCTGCATAGGATCAGAAAAAAATGGGGCAGGGAGGGAGGGGGGGGGTTGTGGAAAATGGAATATAAGAACCACCATTCTCAAATCCCGCCGAGAAACCTTGCTGAATGCTGCCAGTGTTTCTTAAATGGAAGTTGATTTCCCATACATTTATTTTCAAAGCCATTCCCATTCATGAACTCTTTGGGGGGAAAGCGAGGGGGATAGGGAAGGTATTTGCTGAAATGGTATTTGCTAAAGAACCTTGTCTTATGGCATTCAGCTAACAGAGGGAGCTTTTCATATGCTTAACAAAGAGATAAACTGGTTCTCCCCCCGCCCCCCCCTGCCTGTAGGTTGTGAACATCCAGTATTGTATACCACTGACAGAGAAAACAGAAAGAAACGTGGTAATAATGGAAAAAGTCTCTGGAATGCTAAAAACAATTCTTTTTTTAAAAAAATACGCTTGTCAGATGAGATTCCACAGGTCTTTGTCACCCAAATATAATTCATAGGCTCTGTTTTATTTATTTCTCTGTTTCTATCTTTTATTAGCAAGAAAGAAAGGGATACAAAGCTTTTTCTTTCCTTTCGATTTCCTTCACTGCCTCGACCGTCAACCAAAATTTACGCTCTGCTTTAGGAGTAATTTTGAGTTTGGGAGTTTTCTTCCCGCTACTCTATAAATAACCTGCACGTATCTATTTCTTAAAATTGCTTGTTGTAAAAAAGAGAGAAGGGGGTGAGGAATAAACACTTCTCTGTTCTCCCATCTGTGGCTTTTTCAATTGGAAAAAAAAAAAAAAACTAGGGACCTATGAAAGGCGACCAACTTTGCCCCTCTCCCTTCGTTCAGCTCTTTCGTTTCTATGTGCTACGACTGCATAGGTGGAAGCGCGCAGGCGATTTTTAAAATGTTGCGTTTTTCGGGTCTGTTTCCCTCGTGCGGACGAGCTTGCATTTTAAAGAATTAGCAACGCTGCGTTGAAAGGTTCACACAGCATTTTAATTTATGGAAATGCTGAAGCCGTTGTTGCTGTGGTTTCGGGCTCTCCTGTGAGATAATTGTCTGTGACCGTGCTCTGAGAGGATCTTGATTCAAAAATGAGCGTTTGTCGCCAGGTTAGGCAATTATCTCGCTGTAGATCAGCACGATACCGTGAAGCAACGAGGGCTGGGAGATGGGCAACTGGGTTAAAATAACAGAGCATGGCTGGATCCCAACTGGGGAGGGGGTTCCCAAGGTGTAACTTCGGGCTAGGCCTCCGTCATCTTGAGGCAGGCTTAGAACCTCATCTGGCCCGGGGGGAGGGGAGGGGGAGTGCGGCTCGCTGGCTAAACCTACAGCTTCAGTACCCTGAAGTCACAGGTTCAAACTCACACTGCTCAATTTCAACTTATTTAATATGCCACAAAAATAAAACCAAAAGGCAAATCTAAGCAGCTTACAACCCAAATTAAATAAGGTAAGAACAGAAAGAAGACAAAGCCTAAAGGAAAACAATTGAGAACATGGAGGAAGAGGGACTCGGGGGATTACAATAAAAATAAAAAGTTTGGGGAAAGGAATGAACAATATGGTAAGGGAGGGAACAAATAATTAAAATCTGCCTACACAAAGGAAAAATAGCCATCAGGCAAGTCACCCAGTTTCCCCTTTGCCCCAGGTACGTTAGATAGATTGTAAGCCTGCCAGGACAGGCAGGGAAAAATGCTTGAGTACCTGAATAAATTCATGTAAACCATTCAGGGCTCCCTTGGGAGAACAGTATATAGAAAACTGAATAAAGAAATCGTGTGAAAAGCTTCAGCTTCTGATAACCAGAGCTGGTATTGTGACGTCATAATGCCTCATTCCACCAATAGGAGCCAACCTCATCAGTGATGTCACAATGGCTTGATTGTCCTTTACTTGGCTCACTTCTACTAGATTTTGATTTCTAGAGTGGCGCAGTGATTAAAACTGCAGCCTCAGCACCCCGAGGTTGTGGGTTCAAACCCACGCTGCTCCTTGTGACCATGGGCAAGTCACTTAATCCCCTCCACCCCCCCCATTGCCTTGAGTAACTGAATAAATTCATGAGTTCCATTGGGAGAACAGCATAGAAAATTGAACAAATGAGCAGTATCCCATGAGCAGGTTAAGTTACTAGCACTTGGCTATGGTGTTATCAAACCAGAATGAAAACATTTGATAACTATTTATCTATGAAAAAAAGGACATTTTTTGTATATTGCCTATTATAATGACCCTAGATAATAATCTCACATCTGCCTTTAATAATAATCAGTTATCATATAGACAAAGGGACAAAGTTTGTCCCCATCCTTGTAAGCTGAGACCCCTAACCCCACCATGACACCTAGATCTTTCTCTTGGGTGGTCACCATCAATGTAATTATAATGTGGGTTATTCTTCCAAATGTGCATTACTTTGTGCCAGGAAGTTATCAGCAAGGACTAATGTTAAGTCAGATTATTTTACCCCCAAGTTGGTTTATTGGACCAGAGTTTCACTGCATAAAATGGGGCAGGTGTTAAAATAACCTGACTTAACAGTGGTCCACATGGATAATTTCCCCCTACGTTTCATCTAACGTTTGAAAGTTCAGTTTTTCAATTTTGCAAGTCTGCCAATTTCTCATAGTCTACCTACCGGGTTTCCCCGAAAATAAGATAGTGTCATATTAATTTTGGGTCCAAAAAATGCATTAGGGCTTATTTTCATGTACCACACTCAGAGAATAGTTAAGCTCTTGAATGCATTGCCAGAGGCTGTGGTAAGAGCAGATAGTGTACCTGCTTTTAAGAAAGGTTTGGACAAGTTCCTGGGGGAAAAGCCCATAGTCTGTTATTGACAAAGACAGGGAAGAAGCCACTGCTTGCCCTGGATCGGTAGCATGGAATGTTGCTCTCATTGGGGTTCCGGAATCTTGAGACTCTTTGGGGTTCTAGAATCTTTTGTTACTCTTTGGGGTTCTGAAATGTTGCTACTCCTTGGGTTTTGACTAAGTACTAGTGACCTGGATTGGCCACCGTGAGAACGGGCTACTGGGCTTGATGGACCCAGTAAGGCTATTCTTATGTTCTTATGAAGCTGTCACTAAGGATAGGAGCAAGTGGGGGGAGGGGGTTGCTCCTGCCTCCATTGCTTCAGTGGACCACCAGGGAAATCAGGTAGGCCTGGGGAGGAGGGACCTATCCTGACTGGAAGGTGGGAGGTGGGGAAGGGAGGGAGTGGTGATTCTGGGGAGAGTTAGGAGGTAGGCTATGCATGACATTAGGGGGGCTGGGAGGGAAGGAGACCTCATGGAGGGGGGGAGGGGAAGGGAAATCTGAGGTAAATGCTACATTTTTAAATGAGGAGGCTTGCATAACCCCTGACTCGTCCCCAACGTTGCCCCCTAGTGCTGCTCCTGATCTGCCCACTTTTTGGCCAACTTTTTGTCCAGTTAAGTGCTGCTGAATGGGGGAAATTCTATAAATGGCGCTGATAGTTAGGCGCCCTACTGGTGCCCAAGTTAATGGAGAAATGCTATTTAAAATGGCAAAAAAATGTAAGGATCAAGCGCCTACCGGTGCCTAAATAAAAGGCACCAGAATTGCGCCTCCATAGGCGCTTTAGGCCACCGAACATCAAAGTAGGCATGGCCAACGCCTGATATGGCGTTAGGTAGCCTAAAGCAGTGATTCCCAACCCTGTCCTGGAGGAACACCAGGCCAATCGGGTTTTCAGGCTAGCCCTAATGAATATGCATGAGAGAGATTTGCATATGATGGAAGTGATAGGCATGCAAATTTGCTTCATGCATATTCATTAGGGCTAGCCTGAAAACCCAATTGGCCTGGTGTTCCTCCAGGACAGGGTTGGGAACCACTGGCCTAAAGCATCTATGTTGCCCTGGCCTACATTTCCAGCGCCTATCTGTGCCGGGGCTCACCAAAATAATGCACAGCTTGCCGGTTCGGCTGATCACAGCAGGGGAATCCCCTATCAGCTGAGTCAGCAGCCGCAATTCTCTAATAGGCGCCATCGCATGATTGATACACAATCGGCAGCTGCCAATTTTGGTGCCAGTTAGAGAATCCGGGGCTCAGTGATTTAACTGGGCAGGAGAGGGTCATTCCCACTTAAATTGCTCTGAATATTGGCCAGATTGTTCTTTATACCATTTTCAACCATTTTGCCCAGCACAAATGTTTCAAGTTTCAAGTTTATTTGTTATTTGATTAATCGCCTATTACAATTACTAAGCAATGTACACATTGTAAAATCAATTTCTAAAATGTACATAAAATAAGAAGTAACATTAACAACAGTATAAAATCACCAAAAACAAACTAATTAAAACAAGGTAATTAAAACAAAACAAACAAACAATAGGACAGCAGGGGAAGAAATACAATTTTTGATAGGAAAGAATCAACGATTAAGGTAAAATCCAATAGGAATGGGAGGACAAATAAATAATTGAAGATAAAAATGCATAAAAGAGCAGATATTAAACAAATAAAAGAAGAGCAATTAACATTTCAATTAGATATTGAACGCATCTTTAAAAAGAAAGCTCTTAAGTTGGCTCTTAAATTTTTCCAAATTCTTCTCCTCTCTTAAATAAAGTGGGAGTGAATTCCATGTCTGTGGCGCCGTTACAGTGAAAATGTAGGCTGCAATTTCTTGGATAACCCCAGAAGCCTATTAAAAATTTGTGTTCCATTGGCCACTTTCCAAACTTCAGGTACCATAGACAATTTTAATGATAGGCATACTCTGTAAAAAGCCACATCAGGGCTCCTTTTACAAAGGCGCGTTAGGGCCTTAACACGTGGAATAATGCACGCAGTAGTTTTTCTGCTTTCGCGCGCTATAGCGTAAGCTAATCTGGTGCGTGTGCTAAAAACGCTAGTGCACCTTCGTACAAGGAGCCCTCAGTGACAATCATGACACCAACCGTGAAAGCTTAAGAGAACAGGTTACCTTTTAATTCACTTTTTAAGTTCTTTCAGTGCATTGGGGTATGTGCAATTCAGTCCAGGTGATTTGCTACTCTTTAGTATGTCAATTTGCATCCTCTTCAGTAAAGACTGTTCCCCCCCCCCCCCCCCCCGCTATGGCCTTATCCTATCTAAATGCCCCTTTACTCCTTGATGATCTAAAGACCTAGTTAACTCCCTCATAGACTTTATGCTTCTAACATAACTGAAAATATATATATTTTTAATGTGTTTCTGCTTCTACAGTACTACATGCTTCTTTTAAAATTCTCCCTTTCCTTATCAATGGTTGGTCTCTAATTTGTCGGTACTTATGTTACCTGTTTTCTTTATCATTTTTTGAAAGATGTTCTTTAGGCTCTTTCACCTCACCCTTTAACTATGCTAGCTGTCATTAGGCCTTCTTCTACCTTTAATACATGGAATACCTTTGGTCTGGGCATCTGGAGTACTGCGTCCAATATTGGTCGCCGTACCTTAAGAAGGATATGGCGTTACTCAAGAGGGTTCAGAAGAGAGCGACACATCTGATAAAGGGGTTGGAAAATCTTTCATACGCTGAGAGATTGGAGAAACTGGGTCTCTTTTCCCTAGAGAAGAGGAGACTTAGAGGGGATATGATAGAGACTTACAAGATCATGAAGGGCATAGAGAGAGTGGAGAGGGACAGAAAGAGAGAGAGAAAGGGAGACAGAGAGAAATATATATATATAGAGAGAGAGAAAGGGAGAGAGAGAAAGAGAGAGAGATAGAGAAAGATTGGAGAAACATGGGCTCTTTTCCCTGGAGAAGCGAAGACTTAGAGGGAATATGATAGAAACTTACAAGATCATGAAGGGCATAGAGAGAGTAGAGAGGGACAGAAAGAGAGAGAGAAAGGGAGACAGAGAGAAATAGAGAGAGAGAGAGAGATAGAAAGAAAGAGAGAGAGAAAGAGAGAGAGAGAGAGAGAAAGATTGGAGAAACTGGGTCTCTTTTCCCTGGAGAAGAGGAGACTTATAGGGGATATGATAGAGACTTACAAGATCATGAAGGGCATAGAGAGAGTAGAGAGGGACAGAAAAAGAGAGAGAAAGGGAGACAGAGAGAAATAGAGAGAGAGAGAGAAAGAAAGAGAGAGAGAAAGGGAGAGAGACAGAAATAGAGAGAGATAGATAGAGAAAGATTGGAGAAACTGGGCTCTTTTCCCTGGAGAAGAGGAGACATTAGAGGGGATATGACAGAGACTTACAAGATCATGAAGGGCATAGAGAGAGTAGAGAGGGACAGATTCTTCAAACTTTTGAAAAAATAGAAGAACAAGAGGGCATTCGGAAAAGTTGAAAGGGGACAGATTCAAAACGAATACTAGGAAGTTCTTTTTTACCCAATGTGTGGTGGACACCTGGAATGTGCTTCCAGAGGACGTAATAGGGCAGAGTACGGTACTGGGGTTCAAGAAAGGATTGGACAATTTCCTGCTGGAAAAGGGGATAGAGGGGTTTAGATAGAGGATTACTACATAGGTCCTGGACCTGTTGGGCCTCCGCGTGAGCGGACTGCTGGGCACGATGGACCTCAGGTCTGACCCAGCGGAGGCATAGCTTATATTCTTAGAGAACTGGACAATCAGCGAATTACAAAATACTAATAGTAAAAGTACAGCATATTTCTCAAGAATAGTCAGATTAGAATTATTAAGTTTAGTATGACTTCTGTTTAGGAAATAAATCTGTCAAACAATGCAGTCTTAATTTCTTTCCGAAATGCGCCATAGGTCAACCTTGCTCCATTGATGTAATTAATTACATCTGGCTCCATTAATTACATCTGATTCCATAATTAACCTGGCTCCATTGATGTAATGGATAAAACAACTACAAACAATACAAAACACAGCCCTAAGACTGATCTACTCACTGAAGAAATTCGACCACATCACAGAGGCATACCACGACTCACATTGGCTCCTAATACAAGCGAGAATACACTTCAAATTTTACTGCCTACTATTGGTTTTTTGGGGGGGTTTTTTGCCAAACAGTTTAGTAAACGATAATAGCCAAACAAATATAGCAGGTGAGACAACATTTTCAATCTACAGTATTCAGGAACAGAAACAACAACAACAAACCACCCAAATGGGCGCAGACCGGTAGAGTCCGGGCTGGGTTCTTATACCCAGAATTGGCCCAGCCCCACCCAACAAGAGAAGCCTCCCCACCCTTCCCCTCTACAACCCCCCCATCCCAGTACCCCCTTAACCCACTGGCAACACGGATACCACTGGCTTCCGCAACCGATTGAGAACTTGGCTTTTAATCAGAGGGGGCAGAGTGTCTAAATAAGGCACCCAAACAGACAAAAAAAGCTTACTACGATGACGAGAAAACCGAGCTGACAGGGATTCCCAGACCATTAGCAGATGGAATTTATTGCGCCAATACCAAATGGTGGGTGGGGAGTCCCGGAGCCAATGACTGAGAATACATTTCTTACCCACTATATAGCCCTTGCGAATAAGTAAAGAATCCCCAGCAAAGAGCCCACCCAAATAACCCATAGCCAAAAAAAGGATCCCCTCCACCTGAGAAGGAAGTGCATAGCCCACCAGGGTCTGCAAGTAACAACGAACCTCCAGCCAAAAGGCAGCAGTGACCGCACAGGACCAAAGACCATGTGCCAGAGAGTTGTCAACCCGCTGACATTTCAGACACGTAGAGGTAGAGGCACACCCGAAGTGAAAGGCCTGCTTCTGGGAAACATAACCCCAATGAAGGACCCGAAATTGACATTCCTGGAGCTCAGCGTTCTGTACCAGCTGGGGTATCTGCTGCACCAACAGAGACAAGGATGCAACCCGAGGGCGGCAACCCAAGTCCCGAGTCCACAGAGACAGAAGCTGGCGATAGTCCCTCCGCAGCTGCAGAGCCACCAGCCGGCGATGGTATTGAGACACCGAGAGCCAATCCCAATTATCATCAAAAAAGAATTCCTGCAAGGTAACTAGAAAAGCGTGCTGGAGGGAGTCCCCGGGCAGAGTAGCAACATAGTGAGCAAGCTGCCTATACGCAAAATGATCCAAGCCACTCAGTGACCAGGACGCCTGAAGAGCCGGGAAAGGAAATGCCCCAGATTGCAAAGCCCCTTCTGCACCCAACATTTAAAAACCACATTATCCTGGCCCGGACAAAAGGCCGCGTTGCCCACCATGGATAAGAAAACCGAGCTAGAATACGAGTGGTTACTGCCTACTATTTAAAATAATACACGGAGGCAGCCCAGCTTATTGGAACAATCGACTAGTTCAATCCACCTCAACCAGACATAGGAGAACCCACGCACCATTCACACACCCTCCAACCAAAAACGTCAAAAAAACCAAAACTGTACGACAACCTCCTAGCCACTCGAGCTGCAACACTTGACCAACAACTCTACAACCTATTGACCTTGACCACAGACTACAAAACCTTCAAGAAAGAAATAAAAACCCTTCTATTCAAAAAAACACATAAAATCGAACTAACTCAATCAAGAATGTCCCAAGCATCACCTGCAACTACTACATATGTACCTCCGATATCATGACAACTCAGATATAATCCTTAGCAACTCAAAGAAATGTACAAACTACTCCCTAAATACTTCTAATCTCCGGACTATCCATTTGTAATCCGCCTTGAACCGCAAGGCAATGGCGGAATAGAAATCCTTAAAGTAATGTAATTTAATGTAATTGCCTAACCAATACTTGTTTACTTGCTTGAAACATGAAAGTTCTATCCAAAAAGGACCTGTATTTACAACCAGTGATCATTGGATAGGCAAATAAATTACAGTTTCTGGTTATCCTTGTGGGGCTGTATAGCACAAAATGATGTAAGAGATAGGTAGGAGCTATTCCCCAAACCAATTTAAAGCAGATGCAAGAGAATTTAAACATTATTCGTGCCTCCATTGGTAACCAGTGCAGTAATCTATAATAGGGACTAACATGATCGCTTTTTCTTCAGTCTAAATATTAAACGGACAGCCATATTCTGTACTATTCTTAATTTTCTCACAGTTTTTTTTAGGTACACCCAGGTAAATGATATTGCAATAGTCCGATATGGATAGAACCAATGACTGTACCAATAATCTAAGCGAAATACAAAAATTAAAAATTGATAAAACATAAGCATGTACATTTACAATTAAAAATTAACTAAAAAATAGGGTAGACAATTGGACATACAGACCGACTTATACAAAAGGGAAGAGGGGATAGAACTTCAATTTAGTATGTCAAAGTTCAGAGGAGAAACATATATGGAAAGAACTATAGGGCGGGGAATCAAAAAAAGAAAAAGAGAATAAAAAGAAGAAGAGGAAAAAAGAAAAGAGTGGGAAGAAATATGGGAGAAGAAGGATAAAAGAGGATCCGATTAGAGAAAAGGAATTTTGTGTTTTTCCTTTGTTTTATTAACAAAATCAAAATGATATTTATGTTGTTTTAAATGAAATTCATGTCTGCTATTTCAGTGGCCAAATCCAGCACGGGGGAACAAAGCCCAATGCCGGACAAACTTGTATGGTCTGTGTCCCGTACGTGGCAAGAGATGGGTAAAGGTTTGATAACTCTGGTGTGTTGATCATTTTATGGTCGCATATGGTGAGTGGGGGAAGTGTGCATCTTAGGAGGGAGGGGAAGGCATCTTGACTGGTAAATTGAATACACTGCATGTCATCCCCATCATGGTTGACATGGTGGTGACTTCACAATCAGCATTTAAACATAGATGACCTGGGCCTACATAGAGTAGTGGGCGAGGCACTGGTCACCTTGTTAGGCAGACTGGTCATCGGTCATCAACTGTGGAACAAACTTTGCCGCAATGCATGACATCTCCAACTTCTCTGTTAGAATGTTGTGGCATGAACCAATGGAGATGTTGCATTCCTCTGCCAATTCTCTAACAATTAATCACCAAGAACCCTCACTTGATCAACATGATCATCATCAGTTGACGTTGATGATCTTCCAGTTTACGAATCATCTTCCACTGATTCACAACCACTTCTGAAGTGTGAATACCAGTCTCAACACCTTCCGCAACTCATGGCATGTTTCCCATAAGCCACGTTCAACATTTCATAAGCTTCTGTAGCGATCTTACCCAATTCAAAAAAACATAACTTCACGCTATAGCGCTGCTCATCAAGGTCACACATGACGACCAAAACATTTTCACAAAAACTGCTCAGAGACGAAAACAGATATCAATGAAAAGAAAAAAGGAGGTTTCTTGTGAGGTTTCAAGCAACTCAACGCCACCTAGCATGTCTCAAAAGAACTTCCTGTTGGCGCGCAATTCAAACTGTCCTGGAACTTTTTGAACAGACCATTATAAAGCCACAGATGAAATCCTGGAGCATTAAATTCCCTTTTCAGAAGCAGGTGCCCAGGTCTTTAATGCCAATTTTTTTTTTTTTAATATATATAAAAAAAGAAGAAATAATTAGTAGTCTTCTGCTCTGTATTCTTCTCGTCAGCCAGCCCAAATAACTATTCAGCACACATCACTTCCAGACAATTTTTAATACAATCATTTAAAACAATTAATTACCAGAGTTTTCATTCAAGCTGCACTGGAATAGATACGCTGGCAATAAAAGGCATTTATTACGTGGTTTCTGGAGGCCTGTTTGTTATTAACATGTAAATTAAATCATCACAGCTGCTCCATTTTTAATCTGGGTATGTGAAGTGCAGGGCCAGCTATGGACCAAAGAAGTCGCGTTTATTACATCCGCATTCATTAGGAACCAGCAGTGGCATTGGAGATCATATTTTCCTGGCACATTTTTTCACCGATTATCAGTATAATTTGTTCATTTTCCTCTCTGTTTGATTTTCTCATTGCCGCTTGTGTGTCCAAATTTTTTCTGTAGCTACACATTGCTTTTCCGTATGCCATTGATGGTCTGAAAGTTCTCAGTAATAGTTAGGCCAGGGGCATTGAGCACTGACCACCTTCTTCTCTCTGTCCTCACTCGCTGGCCCAAAGAAGCCTAGCGAGCAATTATGTAACAGCACTGCTTAATTCTGTGGAAAGAACAAGGCAGACGATCCAAAAATTCAATATGGAGTAACGGAAGAAAAGCAGGCCGTATAGAAAAGCCATAGTGTTTATTTGCCATTTTTAACTCCCAGGTCCAAACAAGTTCACCTAACATGGCCATGTTGAGGCAAAATGGCTGCCTCGGAGCGGGTGTATACCAGTTGGTGAGACATCTCGAGTCCCAGCAAACTGACAAAAACAGTGTGGCCAATATTCAAAACTATTCAACGGGCCAGAAATGGCCACTGACCGGCTCAATAGCTTATTAGCACCTAACTGCAAATATTCAGTGGGATTTAAGCAGTTGCTTTTGCTGAATATTTGCGGTTAGCACCTAGGGGGAAATTCTAAATGCAGGCACCGTTAAGTGCCCTATGGGCATCTGTTAATTGAAAAATGCCATTAGAAATGGCAAAAAAAACCCAACAAGGTTAAAGTGTCTATTGGCACCTAAATAAAAGGCACTGAAATTGCACCTAACAGCACGGCATGTGGCTAACACCGGAAGTGGTATTAGGTTCCATAACGTGCCTATGTAGGCTGGATTCACGGCATAGATAGGTGCCGTAAACATAGGCCTTGAAAACCCTGGCCTACATTTCCGGCGCCTATCTGCCCCAGAGGTGCAATTCTGACCTGCAATCAGCTGATATCTGCGCTGTGTATAGAATCCGGGCCCTGCTGCTTAACCAGTTAAATCTGGTGATTTATTTGTTTAGGTGCAGATAGTAAGTCTAATTAACCTGTCAGTACTGAATATCAGCTTAACCGGTTAACATATTAGCACTCCTCACCCCCCAAAAATAACAGATATTCAATACTGCTGGCCATATATGGCCCCACATAGAATTTCCAAGATTAATGCCAGAGTGAACAGCAAAGGTGCTGCCCGCTGCCAACTGAATATTGGGGAGAGTGTCTCCAACCTGGGTTAGCTTGTGACGAGACAAATTTTCAAAGAGGAAGGATGCATCCAAGTTTCCAAGTTTATTAAATATTTTGATTTATTGCCTATTCAAAATTCAAGGCGATGTACAAGTAGATAAGAGTTTTTGGTAACGTACATACAATAATTAAATTAAAAAATAATAAACTTATGTATACAAATTACTATACAATTTTAGAGGTAATTACGACAAACTATATTGAAACAGAAGGAAAATTATTTAATGGTTACAATCGCTATTAAAAACATTGAATTCAAGGGAAAAACATTAGGAAGGGGGAACGAAGACATTTATTTCATTTCATTAAGGCATATACTTTCATTTCGAAAACTTTCCAACAAAAAGTGTGCACGTGCATTTCCACCTGGAAGTTCATGCAGATTTGTCAATCTATTTTATAAACATACCATACGTGGGTGAGTCAATTGAGATCCAAGATGGCGTCAGGCTAGATGCGCTGAGAGTCGCTCTGAGAAAATCTCTCCTTCAATTAATTGTTTGCTTTAGATTACTTTTTCTTACCCGATGCCGAAGCGGAGAGGTCGGAGTGCTGCTGCTGCCTCGTGGCATATCGGTGTCCCTGCCGCAGGCAACCTTGAAGAGCTCCTCAGGCGGATGCAGGAGAGTCGGAGAGTAGCCTGCAGAGGACCCAAGGAACGAGTGAAACCATGGTGATTCCTCATGGACTTGAAACAACTTTGAGTCCCGATGTAAGGGCCCCACCCGCAGCCTCAGACTAGTAGCTCTCCAAGGGGTACGGAAACCCCAGAGACAAGTAGTCCATCGGAGAGCCAGCTATCAGGAGCCCTGTTGAAGTGTCTGGGATAATTCCAACGTCGTCAGGGAGAGTGAGCCAACAGGGACAGCGACAAGATTTGCAACAGCCCAGTGAGCACTATTCTACTGCATTACCTTTAATTTCACTAGAGAAACCTTCAGAAGTAACCTTGAATTCACTATGGGATCTTATGGCCAGCCTCGTGAAGACCATAAGCCCTAACTTCCAGAAAATTGAAAGGAAATTGCTTCAACACACAAAGGAGATGAAAGATTTGGAAAATGAGATGACTACCTCTAACTCCTCTGCTCGGAAGCTTGAACAAGAAGTTAAGACATCTAGACAGTTACAGAAAAGTCTTATGAAAGATAAAATTAGTCGTAGGAGAAAGATGAAAAACAATGCCAGGTACAATAATTTAAGATTAATTAATTTCCCTAGGTTAACGTTGGTAACACCTAGGGAAATGTTGAAGAGGTATCTTCTTGAAGTTTGGGGGGTTTCTGGAAGATTCGTTACCCCCTCTGTCACGAGCATATTATTTACCTGATAAAAGTCAATCTCAAAACAGGTCCCTAGATCAAGGACCACTGAATGTATCTGAGTTACTGGACAGATCGGACAAAAAAGCATCAGTGTCAAGTACTTTGATTATATCTCTAGCTCTCTCTATTGATAAAGTTTGGTTGTTAAAATTATTCTTTAAATATCGGCAGAGAGAATTTATGGGATTTAAAATACAGATGTTCCCTGATCTTTCACGGGAGACCCAAAAGCGTCGCCGTGAAATTTTTGTTGATGACACCAGGTGTTATATCTTTAGGTGCTACATTTTATTTGACACATCCATGTAACTGTATTGCATCACCGCACTGTCAAATTTGTATTCTTTGGGTCTACTCAGTTGTCTTCTTTCTTAGCGTTATCCTGTTTGGAAGTAGAAAATCTTACGCCCTAAGGATTATAGAATTTAATCCCTGCACTCAGCTCTATAGCCATTATCATGTATTAGAACATTAATTCATGTTTCTTTGTTTCTCGCTAATTGGAACACCTTGGATCTTATAATTGAGGACTTGAGCATAATTAACTAAGATTTATTCTTAATGATATCTGATGATTTTCCTGTTATGTATATTGGTTGCTAATCTGCTAAGTTTCTTGGTTCATTTGATTTGAAAATCAATAAATATAATTTAAACATAAACATACCATACGTGGAATGCATCTGGTCTGGCTTCCATGATGGTATTTTTAAATAGCATAAAATGCCTGGTTTACTGTCCTAGCCTTTGCAACTGATCCTATTAGCTTCTTTTTAACCATTTTCCTCATTTTATCTTAGTCGCCCTTTTGAAAATTAAATGTCTCTACAGTAGATTTCTTTTGTGATGTCATTCCGAGTATCAGCTCAAATTTGATCATGTTATGATCACTGTTTCCAGCGGACCCAACACAATTAACTCCTGTACCATGCCAAATCTAAAATAGCTCCCCTTCTTGGTTCCTGGACCAATTGCTCAAAGAAGCAGTCATTTAGGACGTCTTGGAATTTTACCTCCCTAGCACTTCCTGATGTAACATTTAACCAGTCAGTGTTGGCCCTCTCTAACGTCATTTCTGGGTCCTGTGCCTTGGAAGGGTACACCATCAATAGCGCACAGGAGAATTGTGACCCGACAATTCTGCTCCGTCAAATGGGCAAACCGACAAGTGTGCGCATGAAGGCAGCAGGATTTTTGGGGCACAATTGTAAGTTTAGTTGGGGGGGGGGTTTGCGGCAATCTTCAAATTGAGAGCATGTCGACATCCCCCTGAAGGAGAGCACAATCATAGTGGGAGGGATTTCCCCACAGACACACCGCCTCAGAGCAGAACAGCGGAAACGGGAAGGCTTCAGGAGGACAGTGCAAGTTGTAACTCTAGTAGGGGGTTCCCCCACACAGCCTCTCAACGAGAGCGCGAGTGTGTTGGGGGTTTCCCCCCAAATCTCCCCATCAGAGCGCAAACGGGAAGGCATGGGGTAGCGCACATTTCTCCTGCACGCAAATGTCAGGGCGGAATTTTCAGCGCACCAATGTCCTGTACGCATTTGACAGGTCGTGCTTGGAAGTGATGTCAGAGGGAGAGTAGACCCGTTGTGGGCAGAAAGTCTGCTTGCAATAGGAAAATTAAAGAGGTTCTGGGGAAGGGACGGGGGCGCAAGAGCGGCAGAGGGGGTTAGGAAGGAACGGGGGCAGAGAAGAGGGTGGGGAGGGACGCCACCGCCCTGGGTGCCACTCACCCTGGTAACCCTTCAAGTTTCAAGTTTATTAACTTTTTAATATATCGACCATCACCAAGTATCTGGCCAGTTCACAATAAAATTTATACAGAGGAAAAAAGAAAAAGAAAAAATTTAAAATATAAAATGTAGTGGGTGAACAGTAAAGACATAACTTGACTAACATGAAAGTGAGGATATGAGGGAAAGGGGGGGGGGGAAAGTTACATATTTTGGAGAAGAGAGGGAAATAGTGGGGATAGGGAAAAACATATTGGGTAGGATCGCTTTTATTAAAGCGGTTGGTTAAATAAGTTGGAACCAATCAGATGAAGAAGAGAAAAGATAAGGAAAAGGGTGAAATAGAGAGGAAAAAGGTAGGAAGAGATCGAAAGATTAGGGGACGAAAAAGAAAGAATTTAGGAAAAAAAAAAAAAAGGGAAGAAGAAAAAGGTGGAACTAAGAACAGACAAAAGCATCTCGAAATAAAAATGTCTTCAAATTGGTCTTGAAATTATCTAGATGTTGTTCTTCTCTAAGTTGTTGTGGTAAAGCATTCCATAGTGTTGGGGCGACAACTGTAAAGTTTGTTTTCCGGGTATAATAGAATTCTTTGATTGAAGGAATTTGTAAAAGTTTTTGGTCTGTTGACCTCAGAGTACGTGGAGAATAATGGGGGATGAGTTTCTTATAAAGATATAAAGGCTGGTGTGAGAGGTTTATTTTGAAAGTAAGCAGAATGATTTTATAGGTTATGCGATGTGTAATAGGCAACCAGTGTGCCTCTTTCAGTAGCGGAGTGACGTGATCATATTTGCCTATTTTATAAATGATTTTTATTGCCGTATTTTGTATTAATTGTAAACGACGGGTTTCTTTTTGTGGGAGGCCATTATAAAGAGAATTACAGTAATCTAAATGAGAGATAACGAGGGAGTGAACTAGAATTGTAATTGCTTCTATTCCTAAGATTGAGGTTAATGAACGGATTAGACGAAGTTTGAAAAAGCAGATTCGTACGACTGAACTGATTTGGTCATGAAAGGTGAGATATTTATCGATTATGACTCCTAATAGTTTTATTTTTGTTTCCATTTGTATTGGAGTGGATTTGATAGAAATTTTACCTGGTAAAGATTCACTATTTTTGATTGGGAGTAGTAAAGCAGAAGATTTATCAATGTTGAGAGAAAGTTTGTTAGTATATAACCAGTCATTTATAGTGTCAAGTTTATGGTTTATGTCTGTTACATCTGAAGTATTTGAGGTATTGATTGGGTGCAGTAGTTGTATGTCATCAGCATAGGCGAAGATTGTGAAACCAATAGATTGAGCTAGCGTAAGAAGAGGGGAGAGAAAAATGTTAAAAAGTAGTGGGGATAGAATAGATCCTTGTGGAACTCCATAGGTCGGTGATATGGATTGAGAAATTTCATTCTTTACCTGCACTGTAAAGCTTCGATCAGTAAAGTATGAAATGAACCATTGAAAAGCTGGACATATAATACCGCAGTCTTTGAGTCTATTAAGAAGAAGTGAGTGATCAATAGTATCGAAGGCTGCGGAGAGGTCGAGAGAGATAAGAAGAACCGATTTTTGGTGCTCATGATAGTAATGAATAGTTGAGATGAGGCCTAGCAGTGACAGTTCGGTGGAGTGTGAGGAACGAAAACCTGTTTGACAAGGATGAAGGGCATTGGTATTTTCAATGAATTCAGTAAGTTGAGTATGAATGATTTTTTCTGTAAGTTTAGAAATAAGGGGTAAATTAGCAATAGGACGATAATTTTCTGGTAGCGAAGGGTCTAGGTTGTGCTGTTTCAATTTTGGAATAACGAGTGCTGTTTTCCAGGAAGTCGGTACTAGGTGATCAGAGAGAGATTTAGAAATCATTTCCCAGATAAATGGACCGAAAAAGGAAAAGTATTTTTTAAGGAGTAGAGGGGAAATGCTCTCCATAAGAGTATTAGAAGTGTTTAGAGATTGAAAGATTAGGAGAAGAGTAGCTAAAGACGGCATTTTGAAATTTGAGCAAGTGCTGAATGAGAGATGGGAGGAATTGTTGGGAGTGTGAGAAAGAGAAGCAGAGGGGGAAGGTCCTAGATATGATCTAATGTTTTTGATTTTAGTATCAAAGAAGAGAGCCAACTCATTGGCAGATGGTTGTGTAGTTGAGGGAGTGGATTTCTTTTTAGAGTATTTTGAAAGAGATTGGACTAGATTGAAGAGAGATGAAGAATTACGGGTGGAGGAGATTAACTTGGAATAGTATTCTTTTTTGGTTTGTTGTATAGTTATTTTGTACTGAGAAGCTTTTTCCTTGTAGAGAATGAGAAAGTTGTTTTGGCGTGTTTTACGCCATTTATGTTCGACAGATCGAAGTTGTTGACGAAGAAGGGTAAGTTTATTGTTATACCAAGGTTGTTGTTTTTTTGAATCTGGTTTGAGATGGGTTTTTATTTCTTGTTGAGGTGCTAGGGAGTCAATTAAAGATTTTGTTGAGGTTTCCCAATGAGAGAACTGTTTGTCAATAGAAAGTAAAGAAAAGTCGTTGAGGTTTAAATTAAAAGAGTTTTGGATAGAGGAAAGAGTTATTTTATTAATGTTCCTGGTGATATAGTGATTTTTATTTGTTTTTTGTTGGGAATAGGATGAAAGTTCTGGGAGGTCCATTTGCCAGTTAATTAAGATGTGATCAGTCCAAGGTAGAGAATAAGATTGAAAATTTTTAAAGAGGTTGCATAAGGAAATAGGGCAGAAGATCATGTCAATGGTATTACCAGCAGAGTGGGTGGGCATTGAGATGAGAGGAGATAATGATAGATCAGAGATTAGAGTTAAGAGTTCTGCAGTGTTAGGGTGGTTGGGAATATTAAAGTGGATGTTGAAGTCGCCGGACTTTGGCGTGCCGACAATCCCACAGTGACGTTTGCATGCAGGACATATGCGCGCCACTGCTTCTGACGATTTTAAGCCTTTCCATTAACACTGTGAAGGGGGTGTGGGGGAATCCCCCCCACTACATTTACAAGTCATCGCTCTCGCTGTTGGGTGGTGTGGCGCACTGAATGCTCTGCGCTGCTCCCAACACTCATAGCGGCCTGCGCTAAAAACGTCTGTCACAGTTTTCTAAAAGGGGGGAAGGGAGGAAAACCAATTTGGACATTTTGGGAGGAAAACCCCCACCCACTCTTCCACCTGCCATTTTGTGAAATGATTTGGACATTTTTCTGTTTTGAAAATGAGCCCCATAATGTCCTTGTAAAACAACAAGTGAATGAAAAAATTTCCAAACCTAAAGTACAAGAAAAAAAATCTGTCTCCAGAGCACCGGCATCACAGTTCCACAGTTAAACATCCTTAATCGTGTCCCACCCTGAATTGTTTATCTGTTTTTTTTAGCTTCAACTTTCAGCTCAAGCCGGAATATGTTTGTCTATTTTGTTTTTTTCACTGTCAGATTTACATTTCTTCCATTCCATATGTTCCAGGTATAATTCTTCAGTAACAATGTTATGTTTTTTGGTGTAGAATTAAATTCCATTATAAAGTGACTGTCAAAATATACAGAGTGATCCTTGCTAACATATGGATGGGAGAATGGGGAGAACCTGATATGTGGCAGATTTGAAAAACGTAGCCAAGGAAAGGCTGTGACTAACACCAAAATAATGTATAGCGGGATAATTAACATAGCAGACGTGCAGGAATCCACTGTTACTGCGTCAAAACTAAAGATAAAAGGGTTCAACTTTCTAAAGCTATCCCTGTTGACATTTGAGGTTCCTTTTAGCATGTGGGGGTAAAAATGAGCAAAATCAATAAAATAAGCCCATCTTTAGGGCTCCTTTTACGAAGCCGCTTCAGGTTTTTTTATTCACTGGCCCATCTTTAGGGCTCTTTTTACGAAGCCGCTTCAGGTTTTTTTATTCACTGGTCCATCTTTAGGGCTCCTTTACGAAGCCGCTTCAGGTTTTTTTATTCGCTGGCCCATCTTTAGGGCTCTTTTTACGAAGCCGCTTCTGTTTTTTTATTCACTGGTCCATCTTTAGGGCTCCTTTTACGAAGCCGCTTCAGGTTTTTTTATTCACTGGCCCATCTTTAGGGCTCTTTTTACGAAGCCGCTTCAGGTTTTTTTATTCACTGGTCCATCTTTAGGGCTCCTTTACGAAGCCGCTTCAGGTTTTTTTATTCGCTGGCCCATCTTTAGGGCTCTTTTTACGAAGCCGCTTCAGGTTTTTTTATTCGCTGGCCCATCTTTAGGGCTCCTATTACGAAACCGCTTCAGGTTTTTTTATTCACTGGCCCATCTTTAGGGATCCTATTACGAAACCGCTTCAGGTTTTTTTATTCGCTGGCCCATCTTTAGGGCTCCTTTTACGAAGCCGCTTCAGGTTTTTTAATTCGCTGGCCCATCTTTAGGGCTCCTTTCACGAAGCCGCTTCAGGTTTTTTTATTCGCTGGCTCATCTTTAGGGCTCCTTTTACTAAGCCACTTTAGGCTTTTTTATTCGCTGGCCGTGGCGGTGGTAGCTCCAACGCTCATAGAATTCATAGAGCTAATACCGCCGCAGCTAGCGATTAAAAAAGCGTTGTGAAAAGGAAATGGCAGCACCAGCAACACTTCTGCTTACAGTATCCTTGGCACCAGACAAAAATTGGTTAGTAAGAGCTTCTTTTATCAAGCCGGGTTAACGCGCGTGACGTTTCATCACGCACTAACCCCTGCGCTGGCCAAAAACTACCACCTGGCTTGATAAAAGGAGTCCTAAGACTTTTTTTTTTTTTTTTTTAAACCCAAAAAGGATTTCTTGGGTATAAAATTCTAATGTTTTTAGATCTGGCACGAGACACGCAAAAACGTCGACGTGAATTTCTGATCTTAAAGCCAGATGTCATTGCTCTTGGGGCAACTTTTTTTCATCGTCACCCGATCTCTTCTCATTCCCAACCAACAGACACGAAAGAAAAACACACATGAAATTTGTCTCCCCACCGGGTGTCAAAGTCCCTCCTCGAGGGCCGGAATCCAGTCGGGTTTTCTGGATTTCCCCAATGAATATGCATTGAAAGCAGTGCATGCAAATAGATCTCATGCAGATTCATTGAGGAAATCCTGAAAACCCGACTGGATTCTGGCCCTCGAGGACCGACTTTGACACCTGTGGGCTAGAGGGTGCAAATATAAGAGACACCATCAACAACTGCTATCATATCAAGCAGCCATATGAGGTAAAGACCTAGAAAAACTAATTGCACAAACAAACAACTATGAAGAATTCAGGAAACACCTAAAAACCTACCTATTCTCGAAATACCTAGGCAACGAACCGGAACATCAACCCCCCCCCGTAACATCATCACATACCTGATCATGCAAACTGTCAACCCCAACCACGAACACTCTATTCAATTCACGGAATATTTCTACTTCTGTGCAAACAGCTTGGCACTTCCTGGCCTTGCAACACACAAACTGTTGTTAACATTATTAATATTATCAGATGTAGACTGCTTTACTCTTTAATTCATTGTACGTAAAATTTCTCTTTATTGTATTTACATTTTCTTTTATTGTATTCACAGTTTCTTTTATTGTAAACCGCCTAGAAGTCGCAAGATAGCTGGCGGTATATAAAAATAAAGTTATTATTATTATTATTATTAAATATATGATACAGTATCAAATGAAAAAAATATGTTTTCTTTGACCCTAGCCAGCTGACGGCCTTCCTGTCAGGGACCCTCCTGAAAGGAGGGGGGGGGGAGATATGAGTTCTCTTTGAAGTATATGATATCCTTTCTCAGCTAATTGTATTATTTGTTTTTCTTTATAATTTTGTGCTGTTCTTATTAATAATAATGCTTGCTGATTCCACTTCCTGGATCCCATTTTGAGGACTTGAGTTGAAGTTAAGCTAACAATTTCTAATAATTGTAGATTATATCTGGTTAATTTGCATTGCATTTTATTTCTAGCTTAACTTTACCTTTCTGTACAAGGGGATACTTGATTATATATTGAAAAATTTGAGAATAAAAAGTCAAATTTCATCTAATAATAATAAACTTTTATTAATAATGACAGGTGTTGCCATTCAGCAATTCCAGAAATTGGAAGGATTACACCAGACTTAATTACACCTTCTGGTGGAATTCGTTATGCCATATATACAAAATGGAAAGAACAATTGCCATACAAAGAGGGAATTCTAATAATTACAAAAAAATTGGGGGGCCATTGATAACATATTGTAATGATTAGACACCTTTATACACTGAAGTATAATTATAATAATGGGAAAGGGGGATATATTGCTATATTATTGGTTTAATTATTATTTTGAATACTTACATGTATGATATGTTTGATTTACAATAATTGTGAAAAGGGAGGGTGTGGGGGGATTATAATATGTATTGAAATAATAATAGGAAATAATTTTTGAGTGATGTATATGAATTAATTGATGTAATATTGTACACTTGGTGTAAGATGAAAAAATGAATAAAGAATTGGGAAAAAAAGAAAAATTTGATAAATAAATAATAATTTTAAAAAAGCGTTTTAAAAGGAGCCCTTAGTGCTTTCCAGTTTTATTAGTGCGCACTTAGGGCCGGATTCTATAAACAGTACCTAGCAGCGCCTACATTGTAGGTGACGCATAGCACGGTTATCAATCAACCGCTAGGCACAGTTCCTAGGCGTGCTAAGGCATCGTTAGACATCCTGGAGGTAGATGCCTGTATATTAGGACAGGTTTTACTTTGCCTAATTGATTGATGTCCAACTCTGATGCCTTGCGAGGCCTAAGTCAACCATGTCTACTCTTCAGAAAGTTGTTGGAGAGCGCTTTGACGTAGGCGTCATTAGACGTCCTAAGAGTTAGGTGTCAAACTCTTAATTGTTAATTACAATTTTTTTTGGGTGGAGGGAGGGGATTAGCTGAAAACTGGCGCGGTCAGTTACCATGCCAATTTAAAAAAAGAACAAAAGTTGCGCACCTAAAGAACAAAAGAACCTAAAGAACAAAAGTTGATTAGGGCACCTAGCGGGGCCTAATGTAGGCATCCTATATAGACTCTGACCTTAAACTTTAGTAATAAAGCCCCTTGGTAATATAGGATAAGAAGATGAAACATGATTTTTTTTAAAAACACAACCTGAAAATTTAGGAGACTGGATAAATTCTGTTGCAGGATAAAGGAGAAAAATATCTCATTTCAACCAAAATATGCCCCCGTCTCATCCAATTGGGCATTTGCTTGGCTGATTTACCCTAACTAATAACGATAACAAAAAATCTCATGGCATTATCCAGATAATGCTACTGAAAGTTGTTGCATTTTAGGGCCCTAAGATGATATGCGGCCTGCACCAGTGTTCACCACAAATGACTTTACATAGCGATGAACTGCTTTATATAACCTTCGATGGCGAGCATTTATTGAATTACCTGTAAACCGTGCCAAGCTCTATCTTTATGGAGATGACGCGGTATACAAACTTAAGGTTTAGTTTAGTTAGTTTAAATCAGTGGTTCCCAACCCTGTCCTGGAGGAACACCAGGCCAATTGGGTTTTCAGGCTAGCCCTAATGAATATGCATGAAGCAAATTTGCATGCCTATCACTTCCATCTTATGCAAATCTCTCTCATGCATATTCATTAGGGCTAGCCTGAAAACCCGATTGGCCTGGTGTTCCACCAGGACAGGGTTGGGAATCACTGGTTTAAATAACGGAACTTAAAGCCCTGTCACAACTTGACATCTTCCTCCCTTCGTGTAGGCATTGACGTGGAATAAAGGGCCGTGTTTCAATGCTGGTGTGCAAATGCTGACCTATGCTAGATTAATATTGTAAATATCATTTATTGGTTAATATTCCAAAATGATTTAGGGCACCTTTTTATCAAACCGCGATAAAGCTTTTTACTGTGGGCTGGCAGGTAAATGTTCCGACGCTTACAGGAATTGAATGAGCATCGGAGAATTCACCTCATTGACCTATGGTAAAAAAAAAACAACTTTACTGCACTTTGATAAAAGAGACCCTTAACTGGCCAGAAATGGCCACTGACAGGTTAAATCGCTTGTTCAGAGCTATCTGCTAATTTTCAGCAGCACTTGAGCAGTTATCGCTGCTGGAGATTAACGGTTCGTGCCTGGGTTGTTCCAGGGGCACAGTTGGTACTTGGCTAGTTAACAAAAAGAGTACATTTTAGTATGTTTTAATTGTATGTTGAATATCTGTTTGACCTAAGTTATTATGAATGTTGTTATGTAACGTGCTCAGAACTGTGGATGTAGTGGACTTTTTAAATAAAAAAATAAAGTGCCAATATTCAGCACTTAACCGGCCAGGGTAACTGCATAAATAGGACGCAGTTCTTTCTTTACGTGGCATTCATGGCCGCTTAAGTTCTGCGTATCAACCTAATCGGCCATGTGTTAGCAAGCGCTGCACAAACTGGATATTCAGAGCCGAAGCCCAGACATGGCCCGGCATTGTGAATCCAGCAAAATTGCTGGTGACGGTCAGCAAAGCACTCACCATCGCTGGCTAGATATTTACCCCTTAATTGTTATTTTCCTGATTTTATTTGTCTCTTTATTCTTTTACCCACTTTGAACTTTCAGGGCTGTAAGACATGAAATGTAATGTAATATTTTCTATAACAGCACTTTTCTGCATTACCATGCCTAGGAAAAGGGTACCTATGACTACCTCATTCAAAGTTAGGTACCATTTGCAGAATCGTGTCTAATGGCACTTAAATCAAGGTAGACGCTGATAAATTAGGCCAGTGTTTTTGTGGCCTAAAATACCAATGCCCAGGGCAGGATTAATTGTTTGGTGGGACCTATGCACCTATACAAAGATGCATAAGAGTCATAGTTTGGATAACTTTTTCTATCAACAATCTTAGGATCAAACACTTAAATTTAACCAGATCTGTATATAGGTCACAATTTCTCCTATTCACTTTTAGACCTAGTTTTATTTAAAATATTTTTAATTACCCTCCTGATGTTGTTTCTCCTTAAATGTTTTTCTATTTTCTTAAACAATTGTAATTCACCCCCTCTTTCCTTATGTATCACTATTTAATTATGTATATCAACTGTATGTTTACTAGTATAAATTGTCTTATTTTGTCCCCCCAAATTATTATTGTTATACGCATTGAAAATATTTGATATTGCGTTTACATCAAAATTGTAATAAACTTGAAACTTGACCCGCCTAGCCCTGCCCCTCCATAGCTCTGCACCCTCCCCGCCCCAGTCCCATCATGGACCTGCCCCTTCCCCGCTTCTGCCCCCCCCTCCCCATGTCCCTCCTCCTGTGAGAGTGTACATCCAGGCCCGGTTCCAGACATCCAAATAGCACCTCCACCTTCCTTCTTCATTATTCAGTGCAGTCGAAATCACAGTCTTCAAAAAGCCGCGGGCAGTGGTTCCTACACACTGCCCACAGATGACCCGGAAGCCTTCTCTCTGATACAAAATCCCACCTACCGATGTAGGTGTTTATCAGAAAATTATTTTTTTTAATTTGTTTTTTTTTTTTAATCAGTTTTTATTGGCACTGTCAATTATCAGCGCCAATTAACCAATTAATTCAAGTGTTATACCAGTACAGTCATGGAACCTCAATTCCTCCCTTCCCCGTTACTCCATTCATAACTCGGTTCTCTTCGAACCGCTATAATATAATGTAGCTTTACATTCCATAATTCCTTATATTGTAAGTCACCTTGAACCTAATTAGGCCTAGTGCAACTCAGAAATACTAGATTAGATTATAATTTTTTTCAAAAATTACCCCTCCCCCCTCTTTTACAAAACTGTAGCATGGCCATGGCGGTATCAGCTCTGATGCTCGTAGGAATTCTATGAGCGTCGGAGCCGTCACTGCCACAGCCAGTACTAAAAACCACACTACAGTTTTGTAAAAGGTGGCGGGGGGGGGGGGAGGGGTTAAGTTAGGTTCCTACATCGGTAGACATCCAGATCTAGCCACCTACCAGAAGGCATCATTTATATAATCAAGGCCTTCATGTGTCCCAGCACCTAAAGTTTGGAAAGCTAGAGAGAATTATCCCCTCTTTGCACTTTTACTACATAAATCATCCTTTGCACTATAGATTAGCCATTAAAACACAGTAATTATCCCCTGGAAGCAGCGAGTGTGCATGTTTGGACTTGTTCCGCTACTATTGACAGAGACCATAGGCAACAAAGGGCCTTTTCTATTAAACTGCGCTAGAAGTTTCTAGTGCGGGGAGCCGCACTGAATAGCCTGCGCTGCTCCCGACGCTCATAGGAACTCTATGAGCGTCGGGAGCAGCGCGGTCCATTCAGCGTGGCTCTCTGCGTTAAACACTGCTAGCGCAGTTTAATAGAAGAGGGGGAAAGGGTTAACTGAACTTGTGGGACATGAGGAGGGAATAATGGATGCCGTAAGAGACTGCTTCTTGGCCAATATGTTCCATGCCTAGATGAAGACAAGATAAAACAATTTAAATTCAGTTCAGCTATTAGTGACAAAATTATGACCTAATTTAATATAGCCCAGAAGCTAATAATTCCTGAAGAAATGCTAGATGGGCTACTTTCTTTCAGGGATATGCAAGAGGATTTGAGCTGGAGTTTCAGCTAGCATGGTGACCATTCCAAGTGAAGCACCAGTTAAATTAATATGCAAATTCAGCACCAGCTAGAGGACAATTGTATAACAGTGCATCTATATATAGGTGCCCAGAGAGTGCCTATATAGTCCCTAGCAGAGACCTACTTTATAGAGTACAATGGAGAGTGTGTGGCAAAGTGGTTGTGGGTTCAAATCTCATACTACTCCTGTGATCCTGGGCAAGTCACTTAATCCCCCCCATTGTCCCAGGTACATTAGACAGAGTGTGAGCCCACCAGGACAGATAGGGAAAAATGCTTGAGGTCCTGAATGTAAATCACATGAGGTTATAAGTGCTCTATAAATGCTAAAAATAAATACAGTGGTACCTCGGTTTACGAGTGCACCGGTTTGCGAGTGTTTTGCAAGACGAGCAAAACATTTGCAAAATCGGTGCCTCGGAAACCGAGCATGGCTCGATTTACGAGCATCCCCCCCCCCCCCCCGCAATCCGGCACCCCCCCTGCGATCCGGCACCCTCCCGCCACGATCCGACCCCCCCGACACGATTGGGCACCCCCCCCCCGACACGATCCGACCCCCCCCGACACGATTGGGCACCCCCCGCCACGATCCGACATCCCCCCGACACAATTGGGCACCCCCCCCCCCGCCGCTTCTTACCCTCATCTGGGCAATCTTGAAGCTCGGCCTCCTCATCTGCTGCTGCGAGTTCACGTTCACGTTCAGAACGTGAACTCGCAGGCCTTGAGCATGCTCAGATGCTCAAGGCCCAGCAGACGAGGAGGCCGAGCTTCAAGAGTGCCCAGATGAGGGTAAGAAGCGGCGGGGGGGGGGGAT
Organism: Geotrypetes seraphini; assembly: GCF_902459505.1. Taxonomy (NCBI): domain Eukaryota; kingdom Metazoa; phylum Chordata; class Amphibia; order Gymnophiona; family Dermophiidae; genus Geotrypetes; species Geotrypetes seraphini. Next base: position 172,784,103 of record NC_047091.1, on the reverse strand, counting down.
CCCAATCGTGGCGGGAGGGGATCGGATCGTGGCGGGGGTGCCGGTTCGAGGCAGGGGGGTGCCAGATCGCAGGAGAGGGGGCCTTCGAGGGGAGCAATGCTGGTTCTCGGGGGGGGGGGGGGGAAACGCATCAAAGCGAGTTTCCATTATTTTCTATGGGGAAACTCGCTTTGATAAACGAGCATTTTGGATTACGAGCATGCTCCTGGAACAGATTATGCTCGTAATCCAAGGTACTACTGTAAATACAATTCAACTCTTGTATCTGCAGGGTGATATCTGGAATGTACATTTAATGATGGGCCTTAGAGCTTTGTTTCTCAACTCAGTCCCGGAGTACCCCCTTGCCAGTCAGGTTTTCAGGCTATCCACGCTGAATTTGCATAAACTTGATTTGCATACACCGCCTCCATTATATGCAAATGTCTTTCATGCGTATTCATTGTGGATAGCCTGGAAATCTGACTGGCAAGGGGGTACTCTGGGACCGAGTTGAGAAACACTGCCTTAGAAAAATTGGCTCCACCCAAAGAAGGTGTTCTGGGCATAAATGCTCTCCGTTTTTCTCCCCAGAACTATGGGTCCTTGAGCATCAAGGATGCACACTTGAAAGAAATGGGAGGGAAGTGACTTAGTGGTTAGAGCTGCTGCCTAAGCACCCTGAGGTTGTGAGTTTAACATAAGACTTGCCACTGCTGGGTCAGACCAGTGGTCCATCGTGCCCAGCAGTTTGCTCAATCAGCAGCCCTCAGGTCAAAGACCAGTGCCCTAACTGAGACTAGCCTTACCTGCGTACGTTCTGGTTCAGCAGGAACTTGTCTAACTTTGTCTTAAATCCCTGTAGGGTGTTTTCCCCTATAACGGACTCCGGAAGAGCGTTCCAGTTTTCCACAACTTTTTGGGTGAAGAAGAACTTCCTTACATTTGTACGGAATCCATCCCCTTTTAACTTTAGAGCGTGCCCTCTCGTTCTCCCTACCCTGGAGAAGGTGAACAATCTGTCCTTATCTACTAAGTCTATTCCCTTCAGTATTTTGAATGTTTCGATCGTGTCCCCTTTCAGTCTCCTCTGTTCATGGGAGAAGAGGCCCAATTTCTCCAATCTCTCACTGTATGGCATCTCCTCTAGCCCCTTAACCATTTTAGTCGCTCTTCTCTGGACCCTTTCGAGTAGTACCGTGTCCTTCTTCATGTATGGCGACCAGTGCTGGACGCAGTAGTCCAGGTAAGGGCGCACCATGGCCCGGTACTGTGGCATGATAACCTTCTCCGAACTGTTCGGGATCCCCTTCTTTATCATTCCTAGAATTCTGTTTGCCCTTTTCGCCGCTGCTGCGCATTGCGCGGATGGCTTCATCGACTTGTCGATCAGAACTCCCAAATCTCTTTCCTGGGAGGTCTCTTCAAGTACCGCCCCGGACATCCTGTATTTGATTTTTGTTCTCGACATGCAATACTTTGCACTTATCCACATTGAACCTCATTTGCCATGTCGATGCCCATTTCTCGAGCTTGATTATGTCACATTGCAGATCTTCGCAATCCTCCTGTGTCTTCACTACTCTGAATAACTTTGTATCGTTCGCAAATTTAATCACCTCACTCGGCGTACCAATGTCCAGATCGTTTATAAAGATGTTGACTGAAGACTGATGGAGGGAATGGGTTCAAATCGGAAGCAAAGAAGTACACCATTATGGCATTATCTGCTTTGGTAATAATAATATTTTCTTGTATAAAACCTGATGGTCCAACAAGCAAGTACAGGTGAGAGATAATGATTAAATTACTAAATTCTCAAAAAAAAAATATATGTATATAACACAATAGAATTTAAATAAACAAAATAAATACATAAATCAATTTAATTAATTGTGCTCAGTGACATGAACATACTTTGAATGCCAGTGGAAGGCAAGAGAGATGTTCAACTCTTACGTCATAGCACAGCCCCTCCCTACCTCCACTAATTAAATACTCATAACAGATAGTCTCATATAAGTATAAAAAATATATGGAAAAAATGAGTTACTTATCTTGAATAGATCTGCACAAACTCTTGCGATCTAGTTATGTTCCGAATGGAGGGCAATGAACAAAAAACATGCCAATATATCCTTCACCAACTGGAAAAAAGATTCCGTGTGCTCCCAAGTCCCACATTCTCCACAGTGTAACTCAAAAGTGCAAATAAGCCAATAAAAGTCCAAACTCATGAAGTTCATGATCCAATAAATATGTAGTCAGTTCAAAGAAAATCAGAATCTTTAGAAAATTTCTCACGTTCTAACAATATTAGATTGATTAATTTCCCTAGGAGTGCTTTGTACACCCCAAGGGAATTGGTGAAGAGATATTTCTTGGAGGTTTTGGAGATTTCAGAAGAATCATTACCTCCTTTATCTCAGGTTTACTATTTGCCAGGAAAGTTAGCAAGTAATTGCTCCTGATATGAATGTAACTGAATTACGTGAGCTTTCTGACACAGAATTAATTACACCTGCGACATTATTATTGACTATGGCTCCGGGCAAAAATCAGTTGATGAAAAATTTCTTTAAACATATGCAGAAAGGTTTTTTAGGCTTATAAGTACAAATGTATCCAGAATTGGCCAGGGATATCCCAAAACGTTGGAAATAATGTCTTCTATTAAAGCATGGTGGTTCTTGCATTAGGAGCGACGTTCTATTTACGTCATCCCTGTAAATGTATTGTTTATTATTCTTCTCAAAAGTATGTATTTTTTTGAACCTTTTCCTATCACTATCGTGACTGGAGAAGGAAAAAGAAAAAAGGGGTATGATTTCAACTAGATTTCAACTTGATCAGCTTTATATTCTGTATATTTTTCTTCTCTTGTTCCGCTAGTTTAATTCTTGGATCTCATTATTGGGGACTAGAGCTGGACTAAGCACTATTATTTTCTTTGTTTTGTATGTATTGATTTGTGCTTATATTTGCTTTCTGTACCAGTTTTTACTTGATATTGTTAAATATGAAAATGATTTTTTTTTAAAAGATTACTTCTTGGCAATGATTTTTGGCTTTCCTGCTACCCATGTCTCGAGCTTTTTAAATGAATGGCGCCCGAGAAACAAAGATGATAATTGAGATGCGATCCCAAAAGCACTCCCTTCTTTACGAAGCTTGGCGGCGATTAATTACAGCGATGGCATTGCAGTTTTTCCTGTGCTGTTTTCCCTCTTTGTTTCGCCCACATTTAAGCCTGGCCTGCATGTGTTGCATCAAAAAAAACTTAAAGGAATTCGCTTCTGTAGGAGAAATGATCTACAAGGCCATTCGGTAACTAAACAGTCGCACAGGTTAACTTCAGACGCTTTCAGGAGTGAGACACTGCACACTGATTTGTAGTTCCCAAAGAAGGTTTATTTACTTGAAGCAACTGCTGGCAGAAGGGGGAAATTTCTATTTACAGTGTATACGGCTCCTGAGAGGTAAAGGACCCATATATTTCATCAGCAGGTGCTACTTGAATAACACTGAAACAGTGGCCATGACAGCAGATAAGAACCGTAAGGCCTAACCAGGCTGGCCAATTTAATTCCTGTTCCAACAGCTTAAGGCTCCAGTTGGCTTTTGTGTTCCCCTACAGAGTATTCCTTTAGAATATATGGTTAAAGTAACAGTTTTATGTGATTCGTGTTCTAGCCTCCCAGGCTCCAAAGATATTGTCCCTGAAAAAAAAATGCAACCCTTCTATATAAAATAAAATACTTGGAACTTCAGAGAAGGATTCATAATGCCTAAGGATACAAGGGCTTTTTTAAGGACCAAAGCCATTTGAAGAGAAAACCATATCCATTCTGTTTTCAGTTTCAGAAGTCCATAAGATAAAAACATATATTTATGCTCAGTCCCAATCTAAAGACTAATAAATTCTTCAAACTGCTCCCCTCATCTCTCCAATGGGAAGATCTTCCCTTCAGGCAGTCTCCATCTGCCTCTTGCCTACTGAGTATTTTACCCATAAGGGTATTATCTTTCATCCACCACTGACATTATCTGGGATGGGTATATGACATCCAAAAAACAGAATAGTAACTGGTTGTACCGCTTTCAACCCTCCAACAGTTATTCTGTACCACTCGGAATTAGTTGAAGCTGATGCAAACTCTTTATGGTTTAACCAATGTACAGAGCATTGCAGTAGTCTAGTTGTGATTTCACAGCATGGATGAATTGTAGGCCAGACTCGTCTTTTCAATATATGGAGATTCTGTGATTGCCATCGGTAATAAAAAAAATAATTTTTAAAGGATGTTTGAATTTGTAGGATTACAGTAAGTGGCGAGTGAGGTGATTAAATTTGTAGACAATACTAAGTTCTTCAGAGTAGTGAAGACGCAGGAGGATTGTGAAGATCTGCAACGTGACATAAACACGCTTGAGAAATGGGCCGTGACATGGTAAATGAGGTTCAACGTGGATAAGTGTAAGGTGATGCATGTCAATAACACGAATACAGGATGTCCGGGGCGTTAGTTGGAGAGACCCTTCAGGAAAGAGACTTGGGAGTGCTGGTCAACAGGTCAATGAAGCCATCCGCACAATGCGCAGCGGCAGCAAAAAGGGCGAATAGGATGCTAGGAATGATTAAGAAGGGGATCACAAACAGATCAGAGAAGGTTATCATGCCACTGTACCGGGCCATGGTACGCCCTCACCTGGAATACTGCGTCCAACACTGGTCGCCGCACATGAAGAAGGACTCCAGAGAAAGGGTCCAGAGAAGAGCGACTAAAATGGTTAAGGGGCTGGAGGAGTTGCTGTACAGCGAGAGATTAGAGAAACTGGGTCTCTTCTCCCTTGAAAAGAGGAGACTGAGAGGGGACATGATCGAAACATTCAAGATACTGAAGGGAATAGACTTAGTAGATAAAGACAGAGGTTGTTATAGGGGAAAGCACCCTCCAGGGATTCAAGACAAGGTTAGACAAGTTCCTGCTGAACCAGAACGTACGCAGGTAAGGCTAGACTCAAACCACTGGTCTGACCCAGCAGCGGCAATTCTTATGTTCTTATATTCACCCTCTCCAAGGTAGGGAGAACGAGAGGGCACTCTCTAAAGTTAAAAGGGGATAGATTCCGTACAAACGTAAGGAAGTTCTTCTTCACCCAGAGTGTGGTGGAAAACTGGAACGCTCTTCCGGAGGCTGTTATAGGGGAAAACATCCTCCAGGGATTCAAGACAAAGTTAGACAAGTTCCTTTTGAACCGGAACGTATGCAGGTAGGGCTGGTCTCAGTTAGGGCGCTGGTCTTTGACCTAGGGCCACCGCGGGAGCGGACTGCTGGGCACGATGGACCACCGGTCTGACCCAGCAGCGGCAATTCTTATGTTCTTATGAGGCTAGCAGTATCCTCAGATTCCTAAACTGTGGTTTTAAAGAGGTGGTCATATTTTTGAAGTCAGGCGTACCTATTGACTTATGTTAGGAATCCAAGTTTTGCATGGGTTCAGGCAGAATTTGTTGTCTTCTCCACCCCCTCCCCCACCCCCCCTCCATCCCTGGGATGCTGTTAGACAGGCAATCAGTTTACTCAAAGTCAAGGGTAGAGACAGAATGTTGGGTCCATCAACCAAAGCAACTCCGCTAAAAGCTTGCAGTAGATAGTAAAGAAATTTTGATTTGATGTATTAACTTTATATACCACGTAGCACAGACAAAGTTTTAAAGCGTTTAAACAGGTGACAGTACCGATCCTTGTGGTACACTGAAGATCAGTGTCCAAGGTGATGTGCTGTGGCTGAACAGACAAAGGCGATCGACTTTTTTGTCAAAATTATGCCTGGATATATTTAATGCCTCACGACACTGGCAATATTAATATTCTTGATGTTATATCCAGTATAAGAATCAATAAACCTTTAAATATACGTATCCTGGATCAAATAGTGGTTTTAGTTCAGTATATATGTTTTTAAGGACACCTCAGCCCCACTACTTAATGAAAGTGAACAAAGATACATTTTTATGCTTGATACGATTGAGCCGCGGGGATTAAACAGTGAAGTAGAATGGGGGACATTGATTGGTTGAATTTTGGACCGATGTCATCACAGGGGGGCAGGACTATGTTGCTATTAGACAGGATATTTAAATGCTGCCGAGGGACGCCGCCGCCATCTTTCACACAACTAAATAGGAGTTGGATGACAGCGGCAGCTTCGGTGAGTTTCTTTGAAAAATTAATTTAGACTGAACAAGTAAATAATATTTTTAAGGTAGGTGGGGAGAGGCTAAGACAATTACATATGTAATAGCTTCCTTCCTTTATCTCTTAGGGAGACCCTTGAGACAGCACTTTTTTAGTGCGAAACATGTCGGGTCTGACTCCCAGGTTTGGCTGAGATAAGTACTATTTATATTTTTACACGATTGAAGATAAATATAAAAGTTTTCACAAATTGAAGAAACGGTTTGAACACTTTTGAAATATGGTGTAAAACTTAAATAAAATGGAGAGCCAATGATGAGGCACCACATAATTCTTCCCGCAGTAGCAAATCATTACAGCGGTGGAGTGGTGGGGCTGAGGTGTCCTTAAGAACATATATACTGAACTAAAACCACTATTTGATCCAGGATACGTATATTTAATGGGTATATTTAATGCCTGGCCATGTTCAGGTGTTGGCATCAAATATCTGGGAGGTGGGTACGGATGGCACTTAACTGGATAAATGCTGATATTCCTCCCTTAGCTGGATAAGTTAAACTGGACAAAGATCAGACTATTTATGAGGTTCTATTTGCCCTATGTGGCCAGTTAAGGGAGGAATGTCGGCACTTATCCAGTTAAGTTCTGACTCCGTCCCTGGATTACCTGTTGCAGCTTTAGTGGTTAGAAGGGATTATTCAGCAGCAAGGTTGAAAGGTTGAAGAGTGGCTCCAGCAGCTAGAGCTACTGTCTCAACCCCCTGAGGTTGTGAGTTCAATTCCAATCTGCTCCTTTTGATTCTGAGCAAGTTACTCAACTCTCCATTACCCCAGGTACAAGAGTTCGACTGTGGGCCTGATACGGAAAGTACTTGATTACTATTCAATGCTTTGTAAACCATTGAACATTTCCTTGGGGCCCAGTCAGCATAAGTTAACAGAATAAGGGGCTGATTCTGTAAACGTGCATGACGATTGTAGGCAGCGGTCTGACAGCCAATCGGGATGCACATTAAAAAAGAGAAAAAAAAAAACAAGACAGGACACCAATACTGAGGTGCTTGTCGCGGGTCTAGGGAGACGGGTAGGAAAACAAGCTCGCCCAAGGCTGGGCGTGGTTTCATCTGGAAGTGGCCTTGGACAAATTTAAGTGGCCGTAGGGCCACCACAGACACCTCAAATGTAGGCCAGCAAAATGCAGGCATACATTTCAAATGTTAAAAATAGACATAAAAACATAAGCAGTGCCTCTGCTGGGTCAAACCAGAGATCCATCATGCCCAGCAGTCCGCTCACGCAGTGGCCCATCAGGTCTAGGACCTGTATAGTAATTCTCTATGTATACCCTTCTATACCCTTTTCCTTCAGGAAATCATCTAATCCCTTCTTGAACCCCAATAGCGTATTCTGTCCTATCACACCCTCTGGAAGCGCATTCCAGGTGTCCGCCACCCTTTGGGTGAAGAAGAACTTCCTAGCGTTGGTTCTGAATCCGTCCCCTATTAATTTTTCCGAACGCCCTCTCGTTCTTGTAGTTTTCGAAAGTTTGAAGAATCTGTCCCTCTCCCTCGCGGCTGGCTGGGCTGGTTGCGGCAAGACAATCCCCAATCGGCGAAGCCGGCAGGACCCCCCCCAAAGCCGCGGCTTCGGGGAGTGCAGCCAGCTCAGCTAATTGGGGATTCTCTTGCCATGATCAGCTCAGCAGGCGCTGGTGACATGGCGCTGGTGACATGGTTGCCAGTTAGAGAATCAGGGGGTAAGGCATCTGGGTTTTTTGACAGACGCAATTCTGTATAGGATGCCGGTTTGTCAGCTGCTTCTTAGCCAACCACTGAGACTGGGGTCCTATACAGAATCAGCCCCTCAGAGTCTTTCTTAGCACATGTTAAATTCTAAGAAGTCCTTATGTAGATATCTTCATAACACTTAGCACACCCTAATATCCATTAGCATACACTAAGCTTTAGTAAAAGGGCCCCTTAATCAATTAACTCAATTAGAATAATAACATCAAAACATATAATAAAATAATATTTTAATATTGGCCCTGCACAGGAAAATATACTCTTTCTCATTGTTCTGTAACCCCCGTCTTTTACGAAGGTGCGCTAAGCTTTTTAGCCCACGCTAAATATTAATACACGCTAAATCCGCACTAAAACGCTTAGCGCGCCTTTATAAAAGAGGGCCTAAATGTACTTTTTTTTTTCTGAGAGGGAACAATCAACCCTACAGGGATCTTGATGGTACATAAGGCATCGATCAGTCATGTAAATATTTGGGTGACAATTGTTTTAAACTCAAATAAACCATCAAAGGCAAATTTAACCTCCCCCCCCCCACCCATTTTTACAAAACCGCAGAAGTGTTTTTTAGTGCAGGCCAGTGCGAATGCTCTGCGCTGATCCCGCCACTCATAGAGTTCCTTTGAGCGTTGGGAGCAGCGCAGAGCATTCAGCGTGCCGGCCTGCGCTAAAAAGCGCTCTCGCGGTTTTGTGAAAGAGGGGAGGATAGTAAATAGTATTGTAAATATAACCCTGTACCTACATATTCTCTGCATAAATCTACGAAATTGTACAGGTACTGCGATTTAGTCTAACTAACTCTAAAATATTTTTAAAATAGTGAGAATGTGCTCAGTCCCCCATTAGTGCAGTCACATGGAGGTGTGACCAACCGCTAGGGAACCATCACAACGGTACACTGTCAGTAGTGCGCAGGACAATTGCGCCCCCCAACAATTCCACTCCATCAAACGTGTGCACCGACAAGTGCGCGCATGAAGGGAACGGGATTTCGGGGGTGCAATTGTAAGTATAGTTGAGGGGGGTTTGCGTCAATCTTCAAATTGAGAGCGCATTGGCATCGAGCACGCTTGTACTGTGGTGGTGGTGGGGGGTTCCCCCACACACATCCCCTCTCAGAGCGGAAGAGCGGAAACAGGAAGACTTCGGGGAGGAGAGCGTGAGTTTTAAGTGTAGTGGGGGGTTCCCCCCCAAACCCCCACTCAGAGCACAAATGGGAAGGCATAGGGGGTGACGGGCATTTGTCCTGCACACAAATGTTGGGGCGGAATTGTCGGCACGACAATGTCCTTTGCGCATTTGACAGGTCACCATCATAATATATTGAAGGTTCCCAATCAGTCTTACTAGATGACAGATGTACAAAACAAACAGTTCTATGAAGGCCTCATTTGGAGTGTCATTTATAGAATCTGGCTCTAGGTAGATTTTACAGAAGTAAAATCCGGACCCTTGGCCACACCCTCAGGCCCGTCCAGTTCTATCTGAGTCACGCCCCAGCCCCACCCCCCCTCAACCTGTTCACTCGTTCGGAGCGGCGTCGGGAGGTGTGATGCGATCATGTCACACGCAGGCGCTCGTGCACATGGCTTCACCGCGTTGCATCCGTGCACGCACAGATGCCCTCCCGACGCCACTCCCAGCTGAAAGCTTTTCAAAACCCGGGCAAAGCGCCGGGTTTTGAAAAGCCGTCAGGATGCCCGGACCTGTCCTCTATAAAGAGGACATGTCCAGATGAATTTGGATACCTGGTACCTAGGGGTGCAGAAATGAACAGGTGGGGGGACATTTTTGATATGACTTCCAAGTCCAATTGTAGATGTTTTGGTGAAAAAGTCTAAAACTCTCATACTGAAAGTAGTATTATTCAAACTGGAAAAGCATTTATTTTTCCAGATGTTTTTGTGCTCAGTACTTCTGTCTTTAGATACCATTTTTTTAAAAAAAAGGCATCCGAGAGAAAAACAGAAAAAACCAAGCCATAGGGATGACTTTGTGGCAGCATTCCCAGTAAATTGGCCACACAGACCCCCCCCCCCCATCCCAAGCAGAGCAGGCAGCAGCCAAGTAATCAATGCAGTGAACGTCACATAAAGGGCCCAGGTACGAATCCCACTATAACACCCTTATTTTGGATTGTGAGTCCTCCAGAAAACACCTAAAAACCTACTGACCCCGATATTCAGACCGTGGGTTGCAGCCTGACTATCTCTCCCATGGTTCAGGGCGATCCTGAATATTCAATGTATCTGGCCAACAGCATTCAATACCTGGGTCAAAGTTCACCATCTCAGACCTAGGCGGCCAAGCTGATATTTTGTGACTGGACGACGAAGGCAAAACAGTGAAAGATAGACCAGCTTTTTAGGCGGGTCTATCTAGCCGCTATCCTTAGCCTGCCAGCCTCTTAATACTGGTGGTGACTGGCTATATTGCATGACCTAGCAAAAGTGAACCTTGGACTCAGGGCCGGATTTAGATGAAAATAGGCCCTAGGCTATTCCACTTATGAGGCCCTTTCACCTCCCATTTTTAAGTTTGTAAATTACATGAGAGATAATAAAATACATCATTACTGTGATATATATCAATATGTTAAATGAAACATGTTGTTATTGGTACTAACCTTTATAAAAAATGTGACACGGAGAATAAATAAAAAAAAGTCGAGAACACTTATTTGGACATTTATTCTCAGCACCATATACAGTACTTGTAACAATAACTAATCAAACATAACACACAACATTGCCCCTTCCTATGTCCATAGTGCCCCCAGTGCGTCCTTCCTCATCTCACCCCCCTCCAATGCCCGCCTGCCTCCCATCCCCCTTCCATTGAACACCCACCCCCATGCCAGCCTGCCTGCCTCCCATCCCCCTTCCACTGAACCCCCCCCCCCCCCCCGATGCCAGTCTAGGCCGCCCTGTCCTGATGGATCCACGTATTGCCTCTCTCCCCGCGGGGCTGGGCTTTGCCCAGCTGTTTCCGGACTGACGTCTGTCCCTCCCCGATTCAGTGTTTTAGTGTTCACTGTTTTTAGAATAGTGTAATTTTAATTTTGCTAACAATTTGAATGTAGGCCCCTCTTGATCTTGAGGCCCTAGGCTGAAGCCTAGTTAGCCTATAGGAAAATCCGGCCCTGCTTGGACTACATCTGTTCCTTAGCAAGAACTGCTCAACTGATGCAATTTCAGACCAACATTGCATCATATACCTCTTGACCAGACAAATACTACTAATACTACTTTTAATCATTTCTATAGCGCTACTAGGCAAAGCAGCATATGAGGGCAAGATGACCTTTGCCACTAGAGAACCAGAGACTTCAGAATTCCGAGGAGGAGGAGTCAAGTGCCTGGATCGGCAACCTTGGCTGATGCAATATGCAATATCCAGAAAGTATCAAGGCCAGTCTGCCTGTTTCTAGAGGTCTGACCCAGACTGCAACACTTCCTGTGTTCTTGTCCTCGGCAACTCAATATTTCTGTTGGACTCCTCTCACCTTGCTGGGCATTACACCAGAGGCTGGGAATAGCTTCAGAGCTCCTCCTCCCTGAGAGACCTCTCTAGCATTGACAGGTTGCATTTGTTTCTGTTGTACCTTGGGCAGAGTGTCAGGACACGGCATTTAACATCCTGTAGGGTGATTGGGTATTTACTCTGAAGTGATTTATTTATGCAATAGTGAGAAAGGTATATTATCTTGCATCGTCTGGCCATTTTAACTGCCAGTTGTGTTTAAGAATAAAATTTATAATACCTGGCCTGGTTTTTGCTTGTTGGTATTGTATTGTCCAGGGATTAAGAACTTTGATCTGACCTGAGAAACATAAATAAACAAAGTGCTACCTATAAATTCCATTACGCATTTTGTTTCCCGGTGCGCTGGTTCGCTTGTGGGCCAGAAGCCATGTAAGCAATCCCATGAACACCTATCAAATACGTTTACAAGACTGCCTGTCTGCAGATACAATCAAAGTGGTGATTATTTTGCAATTGGGGTAACGGAGGGTTAAGTGACTTGCCCAGAGTTTCAAGGAGCTGAGGGACTTGGATTTTTTAAAAACACTACTCTTCTCCCTCCATATTTGTGGGTTTATTACTCGCGACTTCAATTATTCACGGGTTTTTTGTCTCCCAAACAAAATTAAATTTTAAAGTCTGCCTTTGGTCCATCCCCGCCTCCTTCCTGCGTCCCAGACCTCCCCAGACCTTACCTGGTGGTCTAGTGGTGGCGCGGGGCAGAACAATCAACAAAAATGGCTGCCCTGAGTTCCCGTGGTCTCACGAGACTACAACGGGAACTCACGGCAGACACTTTTGTTGACGGTTTTGCGCGGGGCTGGAGCGTAGGAACCACCAGGTAAGGTCTGGGGAGGTCCGGGACGCAGGAGGGAGGCGGGGGTGGGTCAGAGTCGGCCCTAAAAGTTATTCACGATTTTTCATATTCGCAAGCCGGCTCTGCCCCTAACCCTCGCGAATACAATGGGAGAAGTGTACTCAAGGACGTATAATAAAGGCCAGCGGTATAGTAAGAGGAGGGGTGGGGGGCAGGCCACCCCGGGAGCCATCTTGGTGAGGGCGCAGGCACCCGCCCTCCTTTCCACTCCCCCCTCCTTCCCTGCCCCCTCCCCATTGCCATGCATGCGTGCCGCTTCCCTTCCCCTGTACAGGGGAAGGGAACCCCCCAACTTGCTGTCGCGCCAGCATCAGCTCTTCCTCTGATGTCACTTCCTGGACCCGCGCCTAGGATGTGACGTGGGAGGAAGAGCCGACGCTTGCGTCAGGAACGTTACGGAAGCACGGAGGAAGGAAAGCGTCATGTTTGCGGCAGGAGGCGGCAAGGAAGGAGCATGTGGAGTGAGGGGGGTGGGGCACCGCCGCGGGCGCGTCGCACCCTCGCTAAAGGCCGAGATTAATTTTCAAAATGGCTGAGCCTGCATTCTATAAAGGGTCCGTTTGCATTTCCGATGCATGTAAATGCGTATGTTTATTTGGTTTATGCTTGTTTGATTCTTACTACACCACCTGATTTGTAAGCTTTCTGAGCGGTTCCCAATACAGGGAAGATGGAAAATTGTCAAAGAGCTTTGAATACTTGAAACAGATATCGTAGTGCACACATAACTGCATATCTTTCTTTGTTATATTATTAGTTCTAGAAATCTAATTGTCACTTGTCATTTACTGATAGGCATAACCACGGCTGATTTATACTTCCAGTTCATGGAAGGGCAAATTGATACAAGGCCTTAGTACGCAGAAACTTCAGAAGAAAATATCTTCTTCTTTAAAAAAAAAAATCATTTTGCTTGAAAAATGTCCAAAGCCCCTTGGAAGCGATTGTTTTCACTTTTGTTCTATCTGCGGCCCGTTCTGTAGCGTATGTTGGAGACCAAGAAAACATCGTGTGAGTGCTTTGATACCGAGAAGTCATATTTGACATAAATGGGAGACACCTTGAGGCCTCGTATTGATTAGCTTGGAGGGGAATCACAGGGGCTCTTTGAGCTGTCACAATTCCGGGCATTTCAGAGAAAGATAGAAGTCTGGAACCAAAATGCGCCCACAGGCTTCCTGACACCCTGTGTTAAGCAATCAAACGAGTTAATTCATGCTGGCTTAAGGCTACGGCCATGTTTAAAAACGGCAGGCTTTGGCATCAGCCATTGAATTCCCCATTTGATACTAGCCAGTGCTGGGACATGATGGACAGAAGGAGAGGTTAGATAGGCCTTAGGTAGCGGAACTACTCCCTGGTTTTATGCAATGCTATGGGTTAGCATGATCTGCTAGTATATGTTATAACAGCGGAAGCTGGAGCGGCCCGCTTCCCTAATGTATACCTTTCCAACCTTCAAATACCAATCCAACCCCCTCCCCAAAAAGACACGTAAACATGAGTGGATAAACCTGGCCGCAGCCCTGTTTATTGTAAAAAACATATTTAAATAACAATTTACATATAGTAAACAACATATATAAACACCATTAAATAACATTTTATCTAATTAAACCAACACAATGGTACCCACCATTGTGACCCTGATCCCGAGCTACCGACATAGATGAAAATGGCCCCCGACCCTGCCGTCTAAGCAAGGGTCCGAGGGGTGGCATGTCCCCACATGCCCCATTGTCCAAGGTCATCCGACCCACCAGGCACGGCTCCCAGCTGGCCTACCACTGATCCCATGATTAGACCAGCCGCCAGTAGCTCGGGATACCGCCAACCAAAAACCCCACACTATATCACGCAGAACTAACGGGCGGGAGGGCGGGAAAGCTGCCTTGGAGGACCGGAAACCGTTACGGTCCTCCGAGAGTCCAGCTTATATACCCCCCCCCACCCACCCAACCCTGCGGCCCCGACTCAGCCCTATAGGAGGTCCGTCCCACGGTGGGAAAGACCTCCTCCCTTCATTTAAATTTCCTGCCTGCCTAACCACCCCCTTCTAACTATTTTCCCGACGGACGGCAACGCGGGCCTCCCAGCTCCGTGTTAGAGCCGCCCGTCGAGACAAGCTCTCGGGCTTTTTATTACATGTTATAGATTTCAAGTTTCTTTATTTTTGATATACTATTTATCAGACAGGTAACTAAACGGTTAACAATAAAATAGAATATAAAAATTAAAGTTTCAAGTTTAACTAAAAATTTGATTTGATCGCAAAATCATAATCCAATGCCATTACAAATAAAATCAGGGTAAGAGAAAAAAAATCCCCACATTAATTAAACCAGACAAATTAATATAACTTTTGACCAAACTGATAAAAGAGGAAGAAAAAAAAAAGGATTAAATACGATTCATAAACAAATAAAAAGGACATAGGTAATGAAACAATAGGATGGGAAAAGGTTGCCCGCTCAATTTTCACTTAACCAGTTATTTACTCATCCTTCCATAAAATCTTGCCGTTATAAGAGGTTCCTCGAGAAAACTTTTTCCTTTCAGGCCACTAAAATGAATATATGGCTCGGAAAAATGATGTTAGAAGCTCCTTCTTTCTTAGGGCTCCTTTTACGAAGCCGCGTTAGCGGTTCAACGCACATAATAGCGCCCGCGCTAATTTTTCTGGCTGTGCTAGCCGCTGCCGCCTCCTCTTGAGCAGGCGGTAGTTTTTCGGCTAGCGCGGGGGTTCGCACGTGCTAAAAATGTGCGTGCGAAAAAGCCGCTAATGCGGCTTCGTGAAAGGAGCCCTTAGATTTTAGGAAATGACTAAAGACTCAATTATTTCATAGGCTGATGATATCGTAATGTTTTTGTCTTTTTCTTTTCATTTCAACCATGTTGCGTTTTATTCCGTTTCCTACCTACATGGTTTGCACATCCATTTTGATCAATTTTACTGAAATGTCCGTACTTCTATTCTGATCAATTTTATTGAAATGTATGTATTGCCTTTATTGCTGTATTTTATTAAGATTTTTTATTGAAATGTATGTATTGTTTTTTCATGCTGTGAGCCGCTTAGAACCTCCCCGGTATGGCAGCATATAAATAAATTATTATTATTATTAGTTCGCTGTAGAGTATCCTGATTATATAGAATTCTAATAACTCAGTTAAAGGCGTCCTTAAAAAGCCAGCTTTTCAGAAGACTTTTATACTTACTAAGTAATTTTTCTTCCCTTATATTGATTTGGAGCGAATTCCAGATTTGAGGGGCCGTGACAGAAAAGATCGTGTCACTCCTTGAATAAATGAGTCTTAGTGAAGGGACTAAGAGGAGAGATTTTTCTTCAGATCTTAAAGATTTTGTAGGACTAAAAGGGATTAGAAACCTTTCTAGGAATGCAGGAGCATTGTTCGTTAATGTTTTGTGTGTAAGTAATGCTATTGTATATGTCATTCTATGATTTACAGGTAACCAGTGCTTTTCCTTTAAGAAGGGAGTCACATGATCAGATTTTTTCTTTTTGGTAATTATTTTTATTGCAGTGTTTTGAAGCATGGCAAAACTAAAAGGAGGGACACACGCATTGACGTACATGATACGAAAGGGAAACAATGGGGAGAGAAGAATGATTAAATACATTGAAATGGAAAATAAAAATAAAGGGTGGCAAAATGGGAAGGGAAGTACAGTGTTCCCCCGGTCATAAGCGGTTCGCTGTTCACGGTCCCAGTCATTCGTGGATTTTCCAACCACGAATGACCGGGCAGGAGAGGACAGCCGCAGCGGCAGGAGAGAGCGGCCGGAGCGCCGGCGAGGGAAGGAAATCGCTCTCAGTATGCTCTGCCCGCCTCTTCCTGCACTAAAGTCGGGCCTCACCAATCAGTCACCGAGGCGCAAAATCTATATATACTGCATATCAACAAGAAATCCAAGAGGAAAAAGAACAAAGAATCGGTGTGGCTCACTGTAGAAGTGAAGGAAGCAATCAGAGACAAGAAAACTTCATTTAAGGAATGGAAAAGGTAAAAAAACGGACGAAAACTGGAACAAGTACAAACAATATCAACGCAGGTGCCATAAGGCAGTAAAAGGGGTTAAAAGAAACTACAAGGAAAAAATAGCTAAGGAGGCGAAGAACTTCAAACCGTTCTTTCGATATATTAAGGGGAAATGACCCGCGAAGGAAGTGGTGGGACCATTGGATGACAATGGAATAAAGGGAGCGCTAAAAGAGGACAAACAATTGCCGACAAACTGAACACATTTTTTGCATCTCTATTTACCGAAGAAGATGTACACACCATACCGAAACCCATCAGGCTATATGCTGGAAACGAAGACGGAAAGCTGACAGGATTCAGGTCAGTCTAGAGGAGGTGTGTAGACAGATTGATAGGCTTAAGAGCGATAAATCCCCGGGACAGGATGGCATCCATCCGAGGGTCATCAAGGAACTGAAAGGGACCATAGCTGAACTGCTTCAACTAATAGCCAATCTGTCGATCAAATCGGGAAATATTTCATAAGACTGGAAGGTGGCGAATGTTACGTCGGTCTTCAAGAAAGGTTTGAGGGGAGATCCGGGAAACTAAAGACCTGTGAGTCTGACCTCGGTACCGGGAAAGATGGAAGAGTCACTAATAAAGGACAGCATCATTGATCACCTTGATGGACACGGTCTGATGAGGACCAGTCAGCACGGTTTTAGCAAAGGCAGATCTTGTTTGATGAACTTGCTGCACTTCTTTGAGGGAGTAAACAGACAGATAGACAAGGGAGATCATTGTATATCTGGATTTTCAGAAGGCGTTTGACAAGGTTCCACATGAATGACTACTTCGGAAAATTGTGAGCCATGGAATTGAGGGTGAAATACGTGGATTAAAAACTGGCTGGAGCATAGGAAACAGAGAGTGGGGGTACATGGACAATACTCGGACTGGAAGAGCGTCACCAGTGGGGTGCCGCAGGGCTCGGTGCTTGGACCCGTGCTCTTTAACATCTTTATAAATAATCTGGACATAGGTACGATGAGCGAGGTGATTAAATTTGCGGACGATACGATGTTATTCAGAGTAGTGAAGACACGGGGATTGCGAAGATCTGTAACGTGACATAATCAGGCCATGAATACAGGATGTCCGGGGCGGTACTTGGAGAGACCTCCCAGGAAAGGGACTTGGGAGTTCTGTTCGACAAGTCAATGAAGCCGTCCATGCAATGTGCGGCGGCAGCAAAAAGGGCAAACAGAATGCTAGGAATGATAAAGAAGGGGGATCACGAACAGATCGGAAAAGGTTATCATGCCGCTGTACCGGGCCATGGTGCGCCCTCACCTGGGTACTGCGTCCAGCACTGGTCACCGTACATGAAGAAGGACACGGTACTACTCGGAAGGGTCCAGAGAAGAGCGACTAAGATGGTTAAGGGGTTGGAGGAGCTGCCGTACAGCAAAAGATTAGAGAAGCTGGGCCTCTTTTCCCTCGAACAGGAGATTGCGAGGGGACATGATGGAAACATTCAAGGTACTGAAGGGGATAGAATTAGTAGATAAAGACAGGTTGTTCACCCTCTCCAAGGTAGAGAGAACGAGAGGGCACTCTCTAAAGTTGAAAGGGGATAGATTCCGTACAAATGTAAGGAAGTTCTTCACCCAGAGAGTGGTAGAAAGCTGGAACGCGGAGGCTGTTATAGGGGAAAACACCCTCCAGGGATTTAAGACAAAGTTAGACAAGTTCCTGCTGAACAAGAACGTGCGCTGATAGGGCTAGTCTCGGTTAGGGCACTGGTCTTTGACCAGAGGGCCGCCGTGTGAGCGGACTGCTGGACATGATGCGGCAATTCTTATGTTCTTATGAGGGAATGATGAGGAGCTTTTGATTACTAGATCGAAGAGTCCTACAAGATTCATAAACGATTTCATCTGTGTATGTTTACTTGTTACTTACCTTAAACCAGTGGTTCTTACGCGTTTCAAGTTTATTAAAATTTGATGCAAACGCTTATAATATTATTACAAAGTGAATTGCATGTATTAAAATCAGGGGTAGCTGAAACCCATAATTATACCTACAAGGATAAATTTTGAGGACAGACATACAGAAACAGGAGGAGAGGGGGTAGAACTGCAATATTTTAGAGAAAGGTGATATTAAAGGGTAACATGATAGGTCAGGGGTTCTTAAACCTGTCCTGGGGGGACCCCCAGTCAGTCGGGTTGTCAAGATATCCCTAATGAATATTCATGAGTGAGATGTGTCTATAAAGTAGGTAGTGGGCATACAAATTTCTCTCTGAGTGCAAATCCAAATTAGAGCCAATTAATATCAACAATTGATTAACGGTTCAGAAAATTATTTGTGCAGTCTCGGGATCACACGCAATTTGAGTGGCCCAAATATGGGCAACATTTATAGAGTCTAAGAACATAAGAATAGCTTTACTGGGCCAGACTAATGGTCCATCAAGCCCAGTAGCCCGTTCTCATTGTGGCCAATCCAGGTCACTAGAACCTGGCCAAACTCCAAGGAATAGCAACATTCCAGCATCTCAAAGAATAGCAAGATTCCGGAACCCCAATGAGAGCAACATTCCAGAGCTGAGATTGTGATGTCATAATGCCTCATTCCACAGTACCTCAGAGCCAGCCTCAGCAGTGATGTCACAATGGCTTAATTGTCCTAGACTTGGCTCACGTAAGAACATATTAAGAATGGCCTTACTGAGTCAGACCAATGGTCCATCAAGCCCTGTAGCCCGTCTTTATGGTGGCCAATCCAGGTCCCTAGTACCTGGTCAAACCCCAAAGAGTAGCAACATTCCATGCTACCGATACAGGGCAAGCAGTGGCTTCCCCCGTGTTTTTCTCAATAACAGACTATGGACTTTTCCTCCAGGAAATTGTCCAAACCTTTCTTAAAACCAACTACGCTAACCGCTCTTACCACAACTTCTGGCAATGCGTTCCAAAGCTTAACTATTCTCTGAGTGAAAAAAAATTTCCTCCAATTGATTTTAAAAGTATTTCCCTCTAACTTCGAGTGTCCCCTCGTCTTTGTAATTTTTGATGGAGTGAAACATCGATCCACTTGTACCCGTTCTACTCCACTCAGGTTTTTGTAAACTTCAATCATATCTCCCCTCAGCCCAGGGGTCTGGGGGGGGGGAATCTAGGGGGGTTATGTGTACATATATGTCTTCATGTCATTTACATATGCTCTTGGTACATAAATGTTGATATCTTCTTTATAAAATTATACCAAAATGTTTTAGCTATACTGAAGGGCCAAAAATATTTGTACTTAGTATAAGATGAACAGTGCTGTAGTTTGATCTCTCTATCTAAAACTATACGTTGTTTGCTGCCATAAAAATCCACGCCCTTGGGAAGTGATTGATTTGCTCTTTAGATAAGCCTTTGCCAAAGGTATCCCGAGTGCCTTTGGCAACCAGTCTACTTTCTAATTTGCCCACGTCTGAACTCCAGCGGCGCCAGTGTTCCGGGAAAACGGTTGCATCCAACGGGCCATTCTTCAGAAACCCTTGATATTTTAATGAGAAATAAATAACAGCCAGTCAGAGCGAGGCGTCTAATTATTAGGAGAAAGATATTTTTGTTTTCACTTCATCATCTGTTGCTCAGCTCAGGGACTGCCAAATTATACGGCACCCCGGAGGACATATTTTCTATGGTTTTCACAGCTTCTACGGTGGCAAACTGATGGATATTCGCTGGGCTGTACAGCGACGGGAGCACATTTAAAAAAAAAAAAAAAATGCTCTTATTTGCATCTCCAGGAGACATTAACAAATCATGGGTCTGTGGTGACGAGGAAGCAGGGAGCCGTGGTATTGCCCTTCCAGAGGGATACAAAAGTACAGCTCACGTTATAATGAGATTGACTTTTCAATTGAACGTGTTGTCGGAGTGAGCTACACTTTCAGGTTCCCCATGCTGTGCATCTTACTCCCAGGGCTCTAACATTAAGACAGCTTATATACAAGCCGGGAGGTTTCAATTAGACCTTATGTTATTAATCAATCAATTAAGCAGCGATCTTCCTTCTATACGCTTTCGCTCCTAAAGAGGCAAGACATTCAGATCACAAAATAAAGTTAGGGAAAGTCATTTAACTTTGATACAGAAACCAAGACGCATTGCTCCCCTAGTCTGACTGATTGATTGCCATGTGTTCCTTGAGCTAATTAACCAATACATAGAGCGGAGTATTTGGTGAACTACTGTTAATAAGTAATCACAGGGCTTGCAAAGTGATGCCTATAATCCCTGGCACTTAAAAAACTACTGTTTAAATAGCCAGATTGAATGCCACCAAATGCCAGCTCGTTCTGTGATACGCGGGCGCTGCCAAGAGACTGTGCTAGATACACTCCAGGGTGTTCATGCCAAATTCGGAGTCAGGCGAAGAACTTTGTATCAAGTTAAATCAAAATAAAAATGCAGAAATATTATTAGGTAGCGTGTTTAATTTCAAGCTATTAATCTGAAGTAGGTTGTTCATTTTGCGGCTGATTCTGCCAGCGGCATCAGCTGCCTGCAAAATGGGTATCAGTCGCCGACAGTTGCCGCCTCCAGAATCGCGGCTACCGTAAACCCTAGGCACTACATTTCCGGTGCCTGGGTGCGTCACCCCTAACCATACCTACTTCCTCGTTAGGCGTCGCTAGGTGTTGCTATGCACCAGGGATCAAGGCGCAAGTCGTGGAAGACACTTGGCGCTGCCTATTTTTTAAAAAAATCATTGTTTTGTAATCGGCTTTTAATGGCGCGTTCAATTATAGTGCGGCGCGGCGATTGAAGCTACAGCCTCGTTACCCTGAGATTGCGGGTTCAAGCCCATGCTGTTCCTTATGACCCTAGGCAAGTCACTTAATCACCATGTTGCCCCAGGTATATTAGACAGATTATGAGTCCACTGTGACAGACAAGGAAAAATGCTTCGGTAACTGAATAAATTCATAAACCATTCTGAGGTCCCCTGAGAGAAAAGTCTAGAAAATTAAATAAACACAATGTGGAGCCATGAAACTTACAAGTTATTCCACGTGTTTCTTTTCAGTGAGACACATGCGTTTAGTAAATGGGCCCAAGTATAGGGAAGCCAGGACATTGTGACATCACCAATGAGGTTCGCTCTTAGGCATTGGTGGAATGAGGCATTATGACATCACAATACAAGGGGCCGCTGAAAGGTTCTCAGCCCAACCAAGAAGAGATTGAGTAGAGTGTGGAACAGTGGTTAAAGCTACAGCCTCAGCACCCTGAGGTTGTGGGTTCAAACCCACTCTGCTCCTTGTGACCCTGGGCAAGTTACTTAATCCCCCCCATTGCCCCAGGTACATTAGATAGATTAACAGCTTGCTAGGACGGACAGGGAAAAATGCTTGAGTATCTGAATAAATTCACGTAAACCATTCTGAGCTCCCCTGGGAGAATGATATAGAAAATTGAATGAATAAATAGTGTGAAGAGTTTCAGCCTCTGATAACCAGAGCTGGTATTGTGACATCATAATGCCTCATTCCACCAATAGGAGCCAACCTCATCCGTGATGTCACAATGGCTCGATTGTCCTAGACTTGGCTCTTTTTGACTACATTTTGATTTCTAGAGTGGTGCAATGGTTAAAGCTACAGCCTCAGCCCCCTGCGGTTGTGGGTTCAAACCCATGCTGCTCCTTGTGACCCTGGGCAAGTCACTTAATCCCCCCCATTGCCCCAGGTACATTAGATAGATTGTGAGCCCACTGGGACAGAAAGGGAAAAATGCTTTGAGAACCTGAATAAATTCATGTAAACCGTTCTGAGCTCCATTGAGAAAATGCTATAGAAAATTGAATAAATAAATTAACAAGATGTGGAGCAATGAAACTAACAAGTTATTCCACATTTTTTTGCTTCAATGAGGTAAATGCATCTAGTACAGTGTCTTGCAACCCTTGCGAAGCCGCGGCACCCTAAACCTTGTGGCCGCAGCTCAAGAGCATCCGGAAGTGTGCCGATATTGACGCGACGATGTCACACGCATGCGTGACGCCATCCCATCGACATCCGAACCTGCACGAGGGCCCTCCAGACGGGGCCCCGAGCAGCCAGTGAGGGGAGCTGGAAGGGAAGATGTGTGGAGGGGTGCTGGCGCCAGCTGACTGCATACAGGATGTGCCTCTCCTCCTCCCTGGAGTCTCGCGGCGCACCTGGAATCTCGGGCGGCACACTGAACCAAGCCATTGTGACATCACCGATGAGGTTGGCTCTTTGGCACGGGTAGAATGAGGCATTATGACATCACAATACGAGGGGCAGCGGAAAAGTTCTCAGCCCAGCCAAAAAAAGCGACTGTAGAGAGTGTGGCGCAGTGGTTAAAGCTGCAGCCTCAGCACCCTGGGGTTGTGGGTTCAAACCCACATTGCTCCTTGTGACCCTGGGCAAGTCACTTAATCCCCCCATTGCCCCAGGTACATCAGATAGATTGTGAGCCCGCCAGGGCTGACAGGGAAGAATGCTTGTGGACCCGAGTAAACCATCCTGAGCCCGCCTGGGAGAACAGTGAAGAGTAAAGCCAATAAAAACAGTTAGATGCTGGCCCTGCCACCTAACATTAGTCAGCCCTTACAGAATTTCCTCCTTTGAGACATTTTTGTCAAGATGCCGTTAGCAATAATGCCGTGAAGAAATCAGATTTGTTCTAGCTTGAGGAGAATAATAGATTTTTATAATAGTTTTGTATTGCAATTGTTGATCATGTCTTTTTTTTTTTTTTAATAAATCTTTATTGATTCTCAAATATTGACAGTGCATTACACATGTAACTGAACGTATAACAATCAAGAAAAGCACTTTGAACTTACAAATATTCAAAAGCAATCATTCACCCCCCCCCCCTTAATTAATCAAAATACAAATACATACAATCTTCCAATAACCTAGTAGTGCATTCCCACCCTGGATGTGTAAGGAAACCAAGCAAAAATTAAAGAGAAACGAATAGAAGCAATAAAAGATGGCAATGGGCCCCACCCCAAATTAAAAGCATTACAATGCCCCAAGATTTCAGCATTCATTTTTTCCACACACAAGTTCGCCCATCAGAAAGGAAATTTAATCATGTCTAATGCAAATGGCCATATACCTGTAGTTATCTTTCTAAATATTTATAGAACTTTATATTGTTGAGCATTAAATTATGTTAAAATGAATGCAACAGATTGAGCATACCTAAGAGAGGAAGGAGTGGCCTAGTGGTTAAAGCTACCGCCTCAGCACCCCGAGGTTGTGGGTTCAAATCTCACATTGCTTCTTGTGACCCTGAGCAAGTCTCTCTGCCCTCCATTGCCCCAGGTATATTAGACAGATTGTGAACCTACTGGGACAGATACTTCTATTAGGGGCAAATGCTTGAGCACCTGATTGCAAACCACTTAGATAAGCAGTATATACATTTCAAAGCAGACTTCCAGCTTTTGCCTTCTTCCCAGCTTGCTGAAATTTCCATTGACAACTTAAACTGCAGCAATCTTAACCCCCCCCCCATTCACCCCCACCACACACACACACTTTTACAAAGCTGCGCTAGCAGCTGTCATGCGGCTAAAGCCCAAAAGCCTTTTAAATCTCTAGGGCAGGAGTAGGGAACTCCAGTCCTCAAGACTGTATTCCAGTCGGGTTTTCAGGATTTCCCCAATGAATATGCATTGAAAGCAGTGCATGCAAATAGTTATCATGCATATTCATTAGGGAAATCCTGAAAACCCGACTGGAATACGGCTCTCAAGGACCGGAGTTCCCTACCCCTGCTCTAAGAGGTGATAAGTGCTACCACAGGGGTAAGGAACTCTGGTCCTCGAGAGCCGAATTCCAGTCGGGTTTTTGGGATTTCCCCAATGAATATGCATCGAAAGCAGTGCATGCAAATAAATCTCATGCATATTCATTGGGGAAATCCTGAAAACCCGACTGGAATGTGGCTCTCGAGGACCGAAGATCCCTACCCCTGCTCTAGGACAGGGATCTCAAAGTCCCTCCTTGAGGGCCGCAATCCAGTTGGGTTTTCAGGATTTCCCCAATGAATATTCATTGAAAGCAGTGCATGCACATAGATCTCATGCATGTTCATTGGGGAAATCCTGAAAACCCGACTGGATTGCGGCCCTCAAGGAGGGACTTTGAGACCCCTGCTCTAGGAGGTGATAAATGCTACCATAGGGGTAAGGAATTCTGGTCCTTGAGAGCCGTATTCCAGTCGGGTTTTCGGGATTTCCCCAATGAATATGCATCGAAAGCAGTGCATGCAAATAGATCTCATGCATATTCATTGGGGAAATCCTGAAAACCCGACTGGAATACGGCTCTTGAGGACCGGCGTTCCCTACCCCTGCTCTAGGGGCTTTGGTAGGGTTACCAGATGTCCTCTTTTTAGAGGGCATTTCCGGTGGTCCAGATGGCATTTCAGAACCCTGCACTGTGCCCGGGTTTTGAAAAGCAGATCGCGTGAGGAGGGGCATCCACGCGGGTGCATCATGTCATCCCGTCACATGTACGCATGCGCGGATTCCCTCCCAACTGAGATGAGCAGGCTGAGGGGGCAGGGCTAGGGCGGGGCATGGGTCTATGGGTCCGGATTTTACATACGTAAAATCAGGTAACTTTAGGCCTTGCAGTTACTGCAGTAGCCTGAACCATCAGGCTTAGTCACGGTGGCCAGATAAAGTGACTGCTTTTGACAACAGAGCTGAAAACTCTTGATAGTTGCAAGTGGATTTTAGGAGTTCATTCCTTCAACGACCTTACTTGAATTGTGAAATATAAATTCTATATTTTTTGTAGGTTGTAGACCAGGTGTGCCGCAAGACGATGCGGAGCGGGCGACGTGCCGGTGCCAGCTGACTGACTCCAGGATGCGCCTTTCGTGGCAAGAGGCATATCCCGTAGGCAGTCGGCCAGCGCCTTTCCTTCTCTCCGCGCCTCTTCCCTTCTAGCACCCCCCTGCCCCTCCCTCCACTGGCGGCTTACGGCCCCGTCTGCGCGGATTTCGATGTGATGATGTCACGCACGCATGTGACATCGCCGTGCTGACATCCGCGCACTTCTGGATGCCTCGAGCCGCGGCCACCACGTTCAGTGTGCTGCGGCTTCACAAAGTTTGCCAGATCCTGTTTTAGACGAGGCAAACCACAAGACAGAAAAATCCAAACTGGATCTAATAGAGAAGTTATGTGGATCTCAAGCGCTCACAGTTAAAAGCCCGGCGGATCTTACGAGCTGATAACCATAGGGTGAGCTATCATCGGTCCTTTTAAATTCTCTCTAACTTTTTTATATATTGAAAAACTTATTAATTATTCTGATTTCCAGTTAACAGCCAGTGCTCCTATTTTCCGCTGTATAAATGATGGAGTGCTTAGCTTGATGTGATGACGACGGAAGATCTCCGTTTCGCTCTTATAAATTTAACAGAGCTTCATCGGGGAAAGTGTAAACTTTAACACTATAAAGTAAAACAGAATAATACTTAAAACCTAATTAATATAATAAATAATTTATAGTTTTATAATTTTAAATGCTTGTAATCGTGAACATTCTTTGGCGATACATCTGGTTCTACTAATAAACATACAGCCTAATAGAAGCGTTTTCTTAATGATATAGAAATAAGATTCTTTAAAAACTACTTTCATAGGAAAATATATCAAATGTATCTGTATTAGCTATTGAGTTTTAAACTAAACTTTTAAATTGTTTTTAAAACAGACTACGCATTTTAAACATACCTCTTTAGATTAGCAGCAGTTCTACTAAATGAAAGACTCCATGGTCTAAAGCAGGGATGTCCAATGTCGGTCCTCGAGGGCCGCAGTCCAGTCGGATTTTCAGGATTTCCCCAATGAATATACATGAGGTCTATTTGCATGCACTGCTTTCATTGTATGCTAATAGATCTCATGCATATTCATTGGGGAAATCCTGAAAACCCGACTGGATTGCGGCCCTCGAGGTCCGACATTGGACACCCCTGGTCTAAAGCCACAGCGTGCCTGACTTAGCTCTCGCCGTCTTCAGAAAAACTACCGACGGCCGAAGGTTAAATATGAAGGCGTCTGATGTCACATCCGGAATCAAGTACTCTATTCCAACTCAAAACCATTCAGACGTAGAAGCTGATGTCGTATCCGGATTTTAAACTTTAGTTATAATTCAAAGATATTCTTAGTGACGCTTTAATGTTAAATGTTAAATCTATATATATAAAATCGGATGTATGTATGTATGTGCCGCGATCACGCAAAAACGGCTTGACCGATTTGAACGAAACTTGGTATGCAGATCCCTCACTACCTGGGGTGATATGTTCTGGGGGTCTCGCGGCCCACCTGCACACGTGGGAAGGGTGGGTTCACCCAATAATGTATATGTTCTTGCTCCTGGAGGTGAAACTAAAAATGTTGTTTATAATCAAGTTTTGTGTTAGTTGTATTGTATTCATTTTGTCAAATATTTCACATTATAATTTGAATATTGTACTTTTTATAAAGTAAAAAAATATTTTCATTCACCACTATAAAGTATCTTTATTTGAATCCATTTACAGTGTTATTGCTATAATTAAATACCCGTGCAACGCCGGGCCATCAGCTAGTATTAAATAAAGACCTGCCAATTAATGGCAATGTTTAGGCCAGAAGGTTGCAGGCTATGAAGGCGATCTATCCACCTTTGTTCTAAGCGTAACAGTTTTTTTCCCCTATCCCCCACCTCTTATAGATACCGGTACAAAGTCAATAATCATACATTTTAATTCTTTAAAGACATGATGGAATTCTAAACAGTGGGCTACAAGCGGAGCCTCTTTCCTTTTAAGTTTTAGACAAGACTTATGTTCTGCCATACGGATATTAAACTGCCTAGTAGTCTTACCGACATAGATTTTTTGGCAGGGACATATGATTAAATAGACTACGTGGTCAGATCTGCAGGTAGTAACATGTTTTAACTCATATTTTCTGTGATCTAGAGCAGTGGTTCCCAACCCTGTCCTGGAGGAACACCAGGCCAATTGGGTTTTCAGGCTAGCCCTAATGAACATGCATGAAGCAAATTTGCATGCCTATCACTTCCATCATATGCAAATCTCTCTCATGCATATTCATTAGGGCTAGCCTGAAAACCCGATTGGCCTGGTGTTCCTCCAGGACAGGGTTGGGAATCACTGATTCTAGAGGATTCACAAATGTTGCACCTTGAATATTTAAGGGGCAGACTTGACACTTCCCACAACTCGAGTGCAACCCCGTAGTTCTGCTAAGATCTTTTTGTATTGAATCGGGTTGCAGTCTTAAGTATTCTCTTAAATTCCGTGACCTTGAATATGTTAACCGTAACTTCGAATTTTCAAAACAAGGATTGTTTTGAACTATCCTCCAGTGATTATGGATGATATTTGCCACATGTTCGGATTCTATGTTGAACAAAAGTTTGAACTTGGTCAACATATTCAGGATAAATGCCTTCTCTCGTATTAGTACTGGAGGGTTGTAATAACCATTCCTGATGATTGTATTTAGCTCTTTGATATGATTTTATTAAATATTTTTCTGGATACCCCTTATGTCTTAAGTTCTTAGCTAGTTTTTTAGCAGAAGATTTAAAATCGGCTTTATGGGTGCAGATACGTCTAAACCGCAAAAACTGGGCTAGTGGCAAGCTATTTTTTAGTGGAGTAGGGTGGCAACTATCGTAATGTAACAAACTGGTAGTGTCAGTGGGTTTGATATAAAGTTTAGTTTCAAAATGATCATCATTGATACTAACCCACGTATCCAGAAAGTTGATACCTTCCATAGATTGATTACTAGTGAATTGAATATTGGTATCATTGGTATTTAACCATTCTGTAAACTCCAGTAGCTGGTCATTAGAGCCCTGCCAGATCATAAAAACATCGTCAATGTATCTTTTCCAGCCTAATATACAATGACTCCACTGGTGAGATGTCAAATATCTTTCTTCATATTGCTTCATGTATAGGCCTGCTATAGAAGGGGCGCACGTAGCGCCCATTGCTACCCCTTTTGTTTGTAAATACAGGTTTTTACCATCTGTAAAAAAGTTTTTGGTTAATGCTAATTTTAATAGTGACATAATGAACGCAGTGGGACTTTGGTGAGGGCGACATCTAGATTGAAGCGCTTTATGTGCAATTTCTAAACATTTATTCTGGGGTAATGATGTATATAGCGATACTATGTCCAAAGTCACCAGAATTATAGGTTTATTGACTAACTCAAAACTTTGTAACCATAACAAAAACTGAGAAGTATCTTTAATGTAAGAGTTGCCTGTTATTACTATGGGTTTCAAGAAAAAATCAGCATATGTAGAAAGAGGCTCCAGAATGGAATTAATCAAAGAAATAATCGGTCTTCCAGGAGGTTTTTCTAATCTTTTGTGTATTTTCGGAAGTAAGTACATCCATGGGGTAGTGCTATACTCCCTATTTAGAAATTGGAATTCTCTTTTTGTCACGTATCCTTCATCGAACCCTTCTTGGGTTAATGCCAGGATTGTAGCTTTCAGTTGTGGAGTCGGGTCTGTGTCCAATAAGGCGTAGGTGGTACTGTCTGACAATTGTTTAGTCAGTTCATTTTGATAATCCGTCATATTCCAGATGACTGTTCCTCCACCTTTGTCCGCTCTACTGATGACTATAGAGTGATCTTGTTGTAATTTAAGAAGGGCATCATGTTCACCTTTAGTCAAGTTATGAGTTTCAATTTTTTTATATCGTAACCTACCTACGTCTTGTAGTACCAGTTGTTTAAAAGTATATAAGAGGGGGGCCAGGGGGCCAGGAGGGCACCACGTAGATTTTTTTTATTAATATTGATCTGTCACATTGAGATTCTTTATCATAAAAGAATTTTTTTAAGGATAAAGATCTTATAAATCTTTCTAAGTCCACTTGGAATTGAAAATAATCAAACGGGGCTGTAGGAACGAAAGCTAGCCCTTTGGACAGAACTTGTTTTTCTTCCTGAGTCAATACATGGTCGGAGATGTTAATGATGGTTGAATCAGAAATTCTTTGATTTAATAATTGTTGCGGTTGTTCCTGCGTCCTCTGCTTCTGCCTCTTTGGTAGTTTTTTTGCTGGTCAGAGAAGTTATTACCGGATCCGTCACTACTTGAAGAGCCTGATAGAGACTCTGTACTATGGTCAGATGATCTTTCATTACTTTTTTGTAATCCAGTTTGGATTTTTCTGTCTTGTGGTTTGCCTTGTTTAAGGATTTAGTGTGTTACACAGAAAGTTTAGAGGTTACTTAAGATACTGTTTTAGACCAAGGGGTCCTTTTACCAAACTGTAGGAAAAAGAGGCCTTAGCGCATCTTTACGCAGCTCATTCTTACGCTCAATGTTCATTTTTATTACAGGGTTAACATGGCATCATTTTCTATTTTCTCAATTAATGGCCAAATGCTAATTTTCCCATTAGTGTGTGCCCATTAGCTTGACAGTCCCTACCGCCAACTATTTTGAGGGTGGTAAGGGATCAATGTATTATCTTTTCTCTCTTCCTTCTCTTTATATAGGTAAATGTAAGTAGTTATTTCTTTCATAGATACTATAGTTAAATTGTGAGCCCGTTGGGACAGAGAGGGAAATTCAAAGCACCTGATTAGCCCCCTCCTTTATAAATCCACGCTAGCATTTTTAGCGCCGGCCACTACGGTAACAGTGCAGACGCTCATAAGAATCCAGCTGTGAAGTGAACGGAATTTTGGGGGTGGCCAGGAAAATGGCGTCTAGACATCGGAAAAGACCAACTCCTCTGACTAGGGTGGAGTGGCTTCAGAAGGTATGAACATAGAATAGCCTTACTGGGTCAAACCCAGTAGCCCGTTCTCACATTGGCCAATCCAGGTCACTAGTTCCTGGCCAAAAGCCAAACAGTAGCAACATTCCATTCAGAATCCTAAAGAATAGCAAGATTCTGGAACCCCAAAGAGTAACAAACGAGTCCAGTACCCCAAAGAGTAACAACATTCCATTCAGAATGCTAAAAAATAGCAAGATTCTGAAACCCCAAAGAGTAACAAAAGAGTCCAGAACCCCAAAGAGTAGCAACATTCAATTCAGAATCCTAAAGAATAGCAAGATTATGGAACCCCAAAGAGTACAAAAGAGTCCAGAACCCCAAAGAGTAACAACATTCCATTCAGAATCCTAAAGAATAGCAAGATTCTGGAACCCCAAAGAGTAACAAAAGAGTCCAGAGCCCCAAAGAGTAACAACATTCCATTCAGAATCCTAAAGAATAGCAAGATTCTGGAACCCCAAAGAGTAACAAAAGAGTCCAGAACCCCAAAGAGTAACAACATTTCATTCAGAATCCTAAAGAATAGCAATATTCTGGAACCCCAAAGAGTACAAAAGAGTCCAGAACCCCAAAGAGTAACAAAAGAGTCCAGAACCCCAAAGAGTAACAACATTCCATTCAGAATCCTAAAGAATAGCAAGATTCTGGAATCCCAAAGAGTAGCTACATTCCATGCAACCGATCCAGGGCAAGCAGTGGCCTCCCCCAAGTCTTTCTTAATAACAGCTGTTGGTAAGAAGATTATTCATGAGCTGTGAGACCAGATAAATTACTTTTCTGTAGTTTGAGGCACACATAGAATATTTGTGAAAAACTGGACACCCCGCACCTTAGATTATTCCATTAATTATCTTCCTTTGGAAATCTATTTTTCTCGTGTGCCGTCTTCTGAATTTTTATTTCACTCCCTTGAAAACTTGAAATCTAACGCCTGCAGTGTTCTTTAGGCCTGACCTGGTATGGGTTTCCTAAGCTGAGGGTGAGCGATGATCTGAGAGACGGCGTGTAAATTAGAGGGTTTGTTGTTATTTTCTTGAAAACTGGGTCAGCAGGGCACCATAGTGGAAGTCTGATGTGTTTGTATCATTAGGAATTCATGGCTATGTTGCCTTAATAAGCTCAGATTGTCTTTTGTGTTTTTTTCAGCCGAGTGGCCTATATGTTGTTTGACAATTTGATTGGTTGTTCTATTGCTGGAAACTTAGGGTTCCTTTTACGAAGGTGCGCTAGCGTTTTTAGCGCACATACCGGATTAGCGCGCGCTAGCCGAAAAACTACTACCTGCTCAAGAGGAGGCGGTAGCAGCTAGCGCGTGCGGCATTTTAGCGCACGCTATTCCGCGCATTAAGGCCCTAACGCGCCTTCGTTAAAGGAGCCCTTAATTTAAAAAAAAAGGAAAAAAAAAATCTGTATTCTATATAAGTAGAACTAACCTATGACTTATATATTTGAGGTTAAAGCATCACAAAGGCAGGGTTGCCACAAGGGATGTCAAAAAGAGTGACCAATCTTGATGGTAAGCCAGAGACAAAGACACCCTACCACACCCTTTTGACCATGAAAGACCAGGTGGACTCCTTAATCAGAAAGGGTTTCTTCACTCTCTGGAAACTCAGATCCATTAAAGCTTATTTCGATACGTCGGCATTCAGAACCCTGGTCCAATCCCTCGTATTAAGTCAACTTGACTACTGTAACATCGCCTACTTAGCCATTTCCCAAAAAAATATGCGACGTTTACAACTAATGCAAAATGCAGCGGTCAGACTAATCTTCGGACTAAAGAAATTTGATCATGTATCACCCTACTACCGGCTGTTACATTGGCTACCGATGGAAGCACGCATAAAGTTTAAATTTGCCTGCTTCTGCTTTAAAGCGCTAAACGGACTTGCCCCTAAATACATAATTGACCTTTTCTCCTTCTCTGCCAACAGACACAAGAGAAGCTCTTATTCCTACTTCGTTTCCCCCCCAGTTAGAGGTTGTAAACTGAAAAAACACCATGAACACCTTCTTTCACATCAAGCAGCATTGTGGGGTAAAGACCTAGATCAACTGCTTTCGCCCACTAGTTATGAGGAATTCAGAAAACGTCTAAAAACTCAACTGTTCCTAAAGTATCTCGACAACTGACCCACTCGTCTTCTTTCTCCTCCATAGTGATTCCTCTGTCCTATTAATCTCTTTCTCCTCAACAACGCATTTCCGGTCCTATTAACTCTCCTCTTCCCCCCTCTTAAATTCAGTCAATTTGTACCTCGCTTAATCTATTGTAAACTGCATAGAACTTAACGGGATTGCGGTATATAAACTGTTATTATTATTATTATTATTATAAGAATAGCCTTACTGGGTCAGACCAATGATCCATCAGCTCACGGTGGCCAATCCAGGTCCCTAATACCTGGCCAAAACCCAAAGAGTAGCAATGTTCCAGCATCTCAAAGAATAGCAAGATTCTGGAACCCCAATGAGAGCAACATTCCAGAGCTGAGATTGTGATGTCATAATGCCTCTTCCACAGTGCCTCAGAGCCAACCTCAGCAGTGATGTCACAATGGCTTAATTGTCCTATACTTGGCTCACGTAAGAACATAACTCAACTGTTCCTAAAGTATCTCGACAACTGACCCACTCGTCTTCTTTCTCCTCCATAGCGATTCCTCTGTCCAATTAATCTCTTTCTCCTCAACAACGCATTTCCGGTCCTATTAACTCTCCTCTTCCCCCCTCTTAAATTCAATCAATTTGTACCTCACTTAATCTATTGTAAACCGCATAGAACTTAACGGGATTGCGGTATATAAACTGTTATTATTATTATTATTATTTTGAGTCACTCTGCAAGTCTGAGACTGTTCCATTTCCAATTTCTCACAAATACTCAACACACGCAACCTTTATTATGGGAACTGTTTTGTCTCATGATTTACCAACAATTATATCTAAGAGAATGAGTAGATAATGTAAGAACTCCCAGAATATAAAACCACTTGAAAACATGTTACACTAAGCTGCTCATTTTCAAAAGAGGAAAACCTCTCATAAGAACATAAAAGTTGTCACATTGGGACAGACTGAAGGTCCATCAAGCCCAGTATCCTGTTTCCAACAGTGGTCAATCCAGGTCCCAAGTACCTGGCAGTAACCCAAAGAGTAGCAACATTCCAGAGCTGAGATTATGATGTCATAATGCTTCATTCCATCAATGCCTAAGAGCCAACCTCATCAGTGATGTCACAATGACTTGACTGTCCTATACTTGGCTCACATAAGAACATAAGAGTTGCCATACTGGGACAGACTGAAGGTCCATCAAGCCCAGTATCCTGTCTCCAACAGTGGCCAACCTAGGTCCCAAGTAACTAGCTAGATCCCAAGGTGTAAAACAGATTTGATGCTGCTTATCCTAGGAATAAGTAGATTTCCCCCAAGCCTTCTCAATAATGGCCTATGGACTTCTCTTTTAGGAAATGATCCAAACCTTTTATAAACTCTGCTAAGCTAACTGATTTCATCTGCTATATATTTTTCTAGCATATACTGTTTGTTCCAGAACTTTTAACCCCCCCCCCCCCCCACTCCCAACAGCAAAACCTCATTGGTTCACAGGAATGCGGCCGGAATAGAGGAAAGGCAGGTGCATTAGTAGTGGTTGTTTTTCTAGAATCCCGGCAGAAGGAATCCACATTTTGTAGACTATTATTCTGAGCTGGATGTAAAATAAGCCCTTGGAATTTGAGACAGAAACGAGTCAAATTTGAGCATGCTGGGTTATTAATTCTGTGAAGTGGATTCCCAGCCTTCTTACAGTAAGTGCTTCGACAAAAGCTCTCTTTCATTGAACGGACAAAGAGCTCATTTAAGCTACTGCCATCCTCACAAGCCACAGCTACGACCTGTATTTATAAACCTAACTCGGCTTGAATGCTATGGGTTACATCTTATATTTCATAAACTAATCCATCAGCGGTAATGGAAGTTAAAGTTAAGACATTACCATGGAAGGCTTGAAAAGACGCCTTTTCAAAGAAAATAAAAACACAAATCTACGAGGAAACCTAACTAAAAACAAAAGAAGCCTCATTTAATTAATGCAAGTACTTCTTGATCACCCTGGCTTCTATTCAACAAAAGTTAGATATTCGCTAAAAAAAAAAAAAAGATCCACACAGGATTAATTCTCTGGGGGACAAAGCTAAATATGGTCTCTAGAGCTGACCCAGCACAAGAAAAAGCTGCCTTTACCATGACTCAGCAACTGGGCAGCATTGAGTTCTATAGAAAGATATCAAATTTGGATAAATGTGGGTTTCCAAGCACTTAAAAGTTGACCTTGTTTGACTATGATCAAGTATTTTAACTGCATAAGCATGTAATTAATTGTGTATATTGTTCAGCAGAAGTGCACCCCAAATTATATTTTTAGGGGTCCTTACGTACTATTGCAAGCTTACCACAGAAAAACCTTTCATATGCTGAAAGATTGGAGAAATTGGGGCTCTTTTCTCTGGAAAAGTAGAAACTTAAGAGGGGACATGATAGAGACTTACAAGATCATGAAGGGCATGGAGAAAGTGGAGAGGGACAGATTCTTCAGACTTTCAAAAACTACAAGAACGAGAGGGCGTTCGGAAAAATTAAGAGGGGACAGATTCAGAACCAATGCTAGGAAGTTCTTCTTCACCCAAAGGGTGGTGGACACCTGGAATGCGCTTCCAGAGGGTGTGATAGGACAGAGTACGGTATTGGGGTTCAAGAAGGGATTAGATGATTTCCTGAAGGAAAAGGGGATTGAAGGGTATACAGTGGTGCCTCACACAACGAACTTAATTGGTTCCAGGAGCAAGTTTGTTATGCGAAAAGTTCGTTATGTGAAACGCGTTTTCCCATAACAATACATGTTAAAAAAAATAATTTGTTCTGTAGCATAAAATATGCTAAGATGACATAAAAAAAGATAAATTTTTTGTTATTATTTTTATTTAGATACATCTAAAAACATAATTGTTTTTTAAAACAACACATCACCTTTCACCTGCCTGTCCTTAATCCAAATTGCTAATAGCCT
The DNA here is from genome assembly GCF_902459505.1 of Geotrypetes seraphini. Classification (NCBI taxonomy): domain Eukaryota; kingdom Metazoa; phylum Chordata; class Amphibia; order Gymnophiona; family Dermophiidae; genus Geotrypetes; species Geotrypetes seraphini. The sequence continues at coordinate 172,748,741 of NC_047091.1, read as the reverse complement.
CTCCATTTCCTCGTGGATTGAAGACCTATGTTTTTCATGAAATAGTTTTGATACTCCTTTGGCTACTTTGGCTGATTTTATTGCATCCTTATTTGTCAAAATGGTGAAAATGGTGGTTTTGCTGAGGCCAAACTCTTTGACGAGGTCACACTGTTTTACCCCACATTCACTCCTTCTAATTATTTCCCGTTTAATTTCAACAGAAATCACCTTCCTGCTTTTTTTAGAAGCCATGATATACTGTATAAACAATAATTTTACAGTGAGAGAGGGCAGAGTCTCAGCGGCAAAAACTGGGACTTAACTGTTCATTTTTTTTTTTTTTCTAGCATCGGGGAAGCGGCGAGAGTAGCTCCGCCCCCCCCCAACGCATCAGCTGTAGGCGCCGGGCCCCTGCGAGCCGACGGTCCGCCACTGCACAGGGAGCCAGGCGGAGAGAGGGCAGTTAAGCGCAGTGCCTGCGCGGAAGGATGCAGCTCGGCCGACTTTGTTGTGTGAAACGAAGTTCGTTGTAGGAAGCAAGACCTGAAGTTCGTTGTGCGCAGCGTTCGCTGTGCGAGGCGTTCGTTATGCGAGGCACCACTGTAGATAGAGGATTACTATACAGGTCCTGGACCTGATGGGCTGCTGCGTGAGCGGACTGCTGGGCACGATGGACCTCTGGTCTGACCCAGCGGAGGCACGGCTTATGTTCTTATGTTCTTAATTTTACGAATGACGTGCTATAAAATTGGGTTTTTTTTGGGGGGGGGGTTAGCGTTGGGGCAGGTTCGAGTGGAGAACAGATGAGTTCTGTACTAATCGGCACAACTACTTTGCCATTCACTAATCAATTAGGCCCTGATTCTATAAAGTTAGACGCCGATACCTATGCCTACTTTAACTGAGCAATAGGCTTAATTGGTGCCTATATTGGCATTCAACACCTCACAATCAACTTTAAATTGGACTTAATTGAAAGGTAGGCGCCTAACTTGAAACACTCGATTCTAAAAAGAGTAGGCGCCTAGCCCAAAGTGCCTACACTAAAAGCGCACGTGGTTAGGGGATGGATCATGAGCGTATTTTTTAGTTCGGCAGTAGAGAATGACATGGGGACAAATTTGTCCTTGTTCCCACAGGATCCATCTCCATCCCCATCCCGTTCCTGTGAGTTCTGTCTCTGTCCCTGCCTAGAGTTATCAGATGTCCAGGAAAACCCGGATATGTCCTCTTTTTAGAGGACTGTCCGGGTGCCCGGATGGACTCTCCAAAACCTGGCAGTTGTCTGGGTTTTGGAAAGCGCTGGCCGTGTGGAGGGCCTCTGAGCATGCACAGATGACATCACCCATGCCCGCGCATGTTCGAAGGCCCCCGGCCACGACCCGGAGGACAGGAATGAGACGAGGCATTTGGGGGTGGGGCTTGAGGCAGAATTGGGCAGGGTCAAAGGCAAAATGGGGTGGGGCTTGGGGCAGAATTGGGCGGGCCAAAGGCAGATCAGGGGGTGGCTGGGGAGAGGAACAGGGCGGACAGGCATCCAGGAAAATTTGGTAACCCTATCCGTACCCCATCCCTACAAGCTATCCTCATTTGCACATCCCTCAAACACTTATGATTTTAAAGTGTTTGAGGCTTGTGCAGATGAGGACGGAGCTTAGGTATTGGTGGAGAGAGGGCAGCCAGCCTCGTGTGATCCAGCAGGAGAGGAGCGTGGGAGCACTGCTCCGCCCCCTCCCGACTCTACAGGACCCCCGACGCCTGGATAATTGAAGCACCACCCGAGCGCGGCCTTTTTGTTCCAGCCAGCGCTCGGTGGAGAGAGGGCAGCCAGCCTCGTGTGATCCAGCAGGAGAGGAGCGTAGGAGCACTGCTCCGCCCCCCTCCCGACTCTACAGGACCCCCGACGCCTGGATAATTGAAGCACCACCCGAGCGCGGCCTTTTTGTTCCAGCCAGCGCTCGGTGGAGAGAGGGCAGCCAGCCTCGTGTGATCCAGCAGGAGAGGAGCGTGGGAGCACTGCTCCGCCCCCCTCCCGACTCTACAGGACCCCCGACGCCTGGATAATTGAAGCACCACCCGAGCGCGGCCTTTTTGTTACAGCCAGCGCTCGGTGGAGAGAGGGCAGCCAGCCTCGTGTGATCCAGCAGGAGAGGAGCGTGGGAGCACTGCTCCGCCCCCCTCCCGACTCTACAGGACCCCCGACGCCTGGATAATTGAAGCACCACCCGAGCGCGGCCTTTTTGTTCCAGCCAGCGCTCGGTGGAGAGAGGGCAGCCAGCCTCGTGTGATCCAGCAGGAGAGGAGCGTGGGAGCACTGCTCCGCCCCCCTCCCGACTCTACAGGACCCCCGACGCCTGGATAATTGAAGCACCACCCGAGCGCGGCCTTTTTGTTCCAGCCAGCGCTCGGTGGAGAGAGGGCAGCCAGCCTCGTGTGATCCAGCAGGAGAGGAGCGTGGGAGCACTGCTCCGCCCCCCTCCCGACTCTACAGGACCCCCGACGCCTGGATAATTGAAGCACCACCCGAGCGCGGCCTTTTTGTTCCAGCCAGCGCTCGGTGGAGAGAGGGCAGCCAGCCTCGTGTGATCCAGCAGGAGAGGAGCGTGGGAGCACTGCTCCGCCCCCCTCCCGACTCTACAGGACCCCCGACGCCTGGATAATTGAAGCACCACCCGAGCGCGGCCTTTTTGTTCCAGCCAGCGCTCGGTGGAGAGAGGGCAGCCAGCCTCGTGTGATCCAGCAGGAGAGGAGCGTGGGAGCACTGCTCCGCCCCCCTCCCGACTCTACAGGACCCCCGACGCCTTAAATAATTGAAGCACCAACGGCGTGCAGCCGTTCGGCGTGCCGTCGAAGGCACGCGCCTTTGCGAAGCACCTGCGACACCAGCACCCAGAGCCACCCAAGACAAACCACAAGCCAGCCACCCGCAGTGACGACCCAAGACTTTCCTATATAACACAGAGAGGCCTTCCCACCATATTGGAAGGTCCTCACAGACAGAACCTCTAGACGATAAGTAACCTCCTCTTGTCTGTTCTGTTTGTCTCCTCTATTTTTACCTCTAACCATCAATCCTCCCTCGACTGGCCTACTCTCCAGCCATCCCAATCCCTTCGTTGGCTGGACGGTGTTCTCTCTTCCCAATCACAACCTCTACCTTTTTACCACATTCTCCCCACAGACAGATCTGTATCATGGCCTGCCCCATCAGTTTACCATTTCTCCTACTCTACCTGATCTGGTTCAGAATTTGCCTAATCAACTCACTTACCCCAACCCCTATCCCTGTCCTTAACCCCTCATTCCGTCCGGTAAAATCTAAAACCCCCACTTTCTCTCACCGCACATTATATGACTACTCTGAAGCAGGCCCCTTCCCAATACCAATTCTGCCACCACTACGCAGACCGTCCAAGCCATACATAAAAAAACAACGATCTCTAAAAAAACTGACTTACTCCCACATTTGTCCAATCGATCCGACCAACTACCAAAACCTACATGGCTATTACTTAAATATAAGATCCATGAGGAACAAGTCCATACTAATTAAGGACTGGCTGAAAGAATCCAACCCTGACTTCGTCCTATTTACAGAAACATGGCTATTATCCGACAACGATATTATTATCCAAGACTGCCTTCCCCCAGGCTTCAAAATTTTATCGCTAGCTAGGACCTGGGGTAGAGGGGGAGGCCTAGCCATAATTTTTAAAGACAACCTACACTGCTCTACTCTAAACTCAAAATCCACTCCCAACCTCGAAATTCTTTCAGTCTCACTATCATCCAAATCCCTAACGGCTACGTTAACAACAACTCTGTTTTATGTTCCACCAAAAAAATGGAACCTTGCCAAGGACGACTTCTTCGAATTCTTACTAACTAACTCTCTATCTAGCCCTTACAACCTACTATGTGGAGATATTAATATCCACCTTGAAAAAACAGACCTACCTGAAACCACAGAACTCTGGTCACTCATCTCCTCATTAGGGCACCTCAAACCCCTCCCAGTTAAAACCCATCAAAAAGGCCATCAATTAGATTTTGTTTCTTTCTCCTCTCGAGAGCTATCCTACCCCAAAATTATCTGGAAACAAGAACACTGGACCGACTCACTATGGTCGGATCACAGTCTCTGCGATTTTGAACTTGACTGCCAACTAAAAACTACGAGCCCAACAAATAACTTCCCAAAAACAAGAAATAAAAAATTCCATACCAGCAGAGGTAGCATAAATCCCGTAGAATTCTGGTCTCACTATGAGATCATATCAGAACAAAACAAACAAACCGACCAATTCATGAACTCCTGGATTACTGATAGCACCAATATCCTAAATAAAATGGCCCCCATCAAAACCCGCAGAAAAAGACTTAAAAAACCTAGAGGGCTGGTTCGACACAGAACTGCTAACGCTAAAGAGAGACCTAAGAAAATCGGAAAGACTCTGGCTAAAATCAGGAATGCAAGAGCACAGAACCGCCTGGAGATTAAAAGTAAAAACCTACAAAAATCGAACCAAAGAAAAACGCAAAAACTTCTACGCCCTCAAAATCGGCGACATCTCAACTAACAGCAGCAACCTATTTAAGCTGGTAAATGATCTATACAATATAGAAACTTTTATCAACTCACCCGAAGAGACCACTCTAACAGCAAACAGCCTGGCGGATTTCTTCAACTCCAAAATACTACAACTAAGATCCTCTCTTACCAACCCAACCAAGCCCCACTGGTGTTACCCCATTCTACCAGACTCAGGCGAATCCAGAGCCGACCTGTTCTGGAACACATTCTTACCCATAGACTGGCAAACTTTTAGTAAACACTACAATAAGTATGCCAACTCCTACTGTAGACTGGACACCTGCCCCCCTAATATCATGAAATCGGCCCCAGTCAATTTTAAGGCCAAAATGCTGACTTGGATCAACTCCCTACTATCCTCGGGGAAGTTCCCAGTAGAACAAGGGCACATTTTGATTACACCAATTAAGAAAAATACTAAAGAGCCTTCCAACACGGCCTCCAACTTTAGACCTATCGCCAACATCCCCCTGGTTACCAAAATAGCAGAAGGGATAGTAAACACCGAACTCACCACATACTTAGAAAAACACAACATCTTGCACGACAACCAATCCGGCTTTCGGTCAGGCCACAGTACTGAAACAATTTTAGCTTGCCTGCTCGATTACCTTCATCAACTATTCAGCCAAGGCTCTTGTGCTCTAATACTGCAACTCGATCTAAGTAGCGCATTTGACTTGGTTGACCACGCCACTCTACTAGACTGTCTGACTTCTATTGGAATCTCAGGTCACGTTCTCAATTGGTTCCATGGATTTCTTTCAACAAGAACCTACAAGGTGTTCAAAGACGATACTACCTCCTACAGCTGGGACAACCCCTGTGGAGTCCCACAAGGCTCCCCCCTATCCCCCACCCTATTTAACATCTACCTTGTCTCCCTAGGAAATCTCCTACAAAGCTTAAAGCTCAAATTTTTCATCTACGCAGACGACATCACAATAATCATTCCGCTCTCTTACTTTACCTCAGAGTTTCTAAATTCGCTATCTTTCACCCTAAATCAGATCGAACTTTGGATGTCAGCGTTTAGACTAAAGCTAAACCCAGAAAAAACCAAACTCTTCTTAGCATCCCCAAATGACAAAATTAAGGAAACCACGATACACATCAATGGTCTTGACTATTCTATTGAGCAATCACTAAAAATACTAGGTGTCACTTTAGACAAGCATCTCACACTGGAGAAACACACCGACCTAGTATTTAAGAAAAGCATCTCGGTGCTCTGGAAACTCCGCACCATTAAAAAATACTTTGATGACGCCTCCTTTCGTCTGCTGGTCCAATCTTCCATTCTTAGTGTCCTGGACTACTGTAACATCATTTATCTAGGCGCCTTCAAGAAAATCACCAGAAAGCTGAGACTGGTCCAAAATACCGCCATCCGCCTTATCTTTGGCCTGAAGAAATGGGATCACATATCCCCTTTCTACCACAAGCTGCACTGGCTGCCATTCGAATCCAGAGTCCTATTTAAGTTCTCTTGCATCTGCTACAAAACCGTTTCTGGTATGTCACCAGCCTATCTTTACCCCCACTTCAACCTGAACTATAATAAGAAGAGCCCCCGCAGAACAACTCTATTCGCTTTTCCCTCACTGAAATCGTGTCACCTTAAAAGATTCCTCGAACGAACCTTCTCTTTCCAAGCGGCCAAACTAAACTCATGGCTCGCCCAAATCATACTTGACAGCTATTCATACCTCCCCTTCAGAAAAAAGCTCAAAACTCTACTTTTTAACGGACCAAATCCCTAACGCTCCCCTCTTCCGCCGTAACGCTACCCCCTCTCCTCCTTAGAAAACTGATGAAACCCCTCCTTTGCAACAGACCTATCCCTTAGCCCCCCCTTCCCCCATCTAAACCCTCCTCTCCCCTCTCCCCCCCTTACTTTCCCACCCCCCCTCCAAGTTGGTTGCCCCCCCCCTGTTTCCATCTAATATGCTCTTATCTAATTTCCTCTCTTAAACTCTATTGTATCCTACTGCAGCACTCTGTATGTATCCCGTATTGTATCCTACTGCAGCACACTGTATGTATCCCGTATTTAGCCCTTCCCCCTCCTAAATCGTTTATGTAAACGAGTTCGTCCCCACGATTGCCTTGTTATGTTCTTCTTTTTTCGAATCGCACTGTATGTAATTCATCTACCTGTTGTGAACCGCCTTGAACTCCCTGGGTATGGCGGTATACAAAATAAAATATTATTATTATTATTATTATTATTATTATGACATCACAATCTGAGCTCTAGAATGTTGCTACTTAGGATTTTAAAGTGTTTGAGGCTTGTGCAGATGAGGACGGAGCTTAGGCATTGGTGGAATGAGGCATTATGACATCACAATCTGAGCTCTAGAATGTTGCTACTTAGGATTTTAAAGTGTTTGAGGCTTGTGCAGATGAGGACGGAGCTTAGGCATTGGTGGAATGAGGCATTATGACATCACACTCTGAGCTCTAGAATGTTTCTACTTAGGATTTTAAAATGTTTGAGGCTTGTGCAGATGAGGACGGAGCTTAGGCATTGGTGGAATGAGGCATTATGACATCACACTCTGAGCTGTAGAATGTTGCTACTTAGGATTTTAAAGTGTTTGAGGCTTGTGCAGATGAGGACAGAGCTTAGGCATTGGTGGAGTGAGGCATTATGACATCACAATCTGAGCTCTAGAATGTTTCTACTTAGGATTTTAAAGTGTTTGAGGCTTGTGCAGATGAGGACAGAGCTTAGGCATTGGTGGAATGAGGCATTATGACATCACACTCTGAGCTCTAGAATGTTTCTACTTAGGATTTTAAAATGTTTGAGGCTTGTGCAGATGAGGACGGAGCTTAGGCATTGGTGGAATGAGGCATTATGACATCACAATCTGAGCTCTAGAATGTTGCTACTTAGGATTTTAAAGTGTTTGAGGCTTGTGCAGATGAGGACGGAGCTTAGGCATTGGTGGAATGAGGCATTATGACATCACAATCTGAGCTCTAGAATGTTGCTACTTAGGATTTTAAAGTGTTTGAGGCTTGTGCAGATGAGGACGGAGCTTAGGCATTGGTGGAATGAGGCATTATGACATCACAATCTGAGCTCTAGAATGTTGCTACTTGTGATTTTAAAGTGTTTGAGGCTTGTGCAGATGAGGACGGAGCTTAGGCATTGGTGGAATGAGGCATTATGACATCACAATCTGAGCTCTAGAATGTTGCTACTTAGGATTTTAAAGTGTTTGAGGCTTGTGCAGATGAGGACGGAGCTTAGGCATTGGTGGAATGAGGCATTATGACATCACAGCTTGTACAGATGAAGACAGAGCTTGTAGGGATGGGGCAGGGACAGGGACAGAACTCATGGGGACGAATAGGAAATAGAGATAGATCCTGTGGTATGGGGACAAATTTGTCCTCATGTCATTCTCTAGGGCACCTCTTTATGAATTAGGTGCCATTAGACTCTGATATTGGTCCCGAAATGTAGGCAACAGAAACCCTAGCATAAACATGGCACGCCTAAATGCTAGGACACTGAGCACTGCCTAAGCCTGATTCTATTATGGGTGCCTAAGTTTTATAGAGTCGGTGCTTATAGCAGCACTTAACTTTAGGTGGACTTTACAGAATCAGGGCCTCGGTGTGTGATTAGCTCATGAGACCTTACCGCCTACAAAATAGGTGGCAGAAGGGGCTTGCGCGCTAATAGCCATACGCTAATGGGAAAATTAGCATGTGGCAATTCATTGAAAAAATAGAAAAAGTGGCCATTTGACTGCTGCTTCTGCAGGAAAAATTAGGGTTATGAGACGTCCGGATTTCCCTGGACATGCCCTCCTTTTGAGGACATGTCCGGGGGTCCGGACGGCTTTTCAAAGCCCAGCACTTTGTCTAGGTTTTGAAAAGCTTCTGTCAAATCACCGTCGGGCAGGAGGAGTGAGGGGCGGGACTATGGCAGGATTGGGGGCGGAACAAGGGCGGTGATGGGTGGAACTGGGGGGCGGGTCTAGGGGTCTGGATTTTCCAAACTGAAAATCTGGTAACCCTAGTAAGAATGACCTCAGCATGTGGGACTGACTTGCATAAGGACACACTAAGGGCTTCTTAGAAAAATTCATATGGCCCCGGATCATATTATTTTTATTTATTTTATTTATTAATTTCAAAATTTAACACAAGAATTCTCTTGTTACAGAAAATCAGAGAAATATATAAAAGAAAAAAATTTTCATGTGTTACACAATATAAATTCAGTAATTCTTAATGTCGGAAAAAAAAAAAAAAAATCTAAAAAAATAATTACAATATTGTGCATAATTATTCTTTCTTAGACCACAATGAGCTCCTTTGAGAGAACAAGATGTGAAGAGATAAGGAGTTAATTAACTAAGAGAAAAGGCTTAACATGATTCAACCCAGTCTAATAAATTCACAGCCATCACATTAGGTAAACTTTTTGGTGTCCGGAAAACTACGAACCTGCTCTGGCATAAAGTAGACATATTTTGTGCCAGCATATCGGACCAAACACTTACAGAGATAGCTTAATAAGAAAGTGGCTCCCATTTTTATTGTTTGGTCCCGGATCATATTAACGCAGTGATCTACGCACTTTCAAAATTCCATGTATATTGTACCACAGCATTATTTTGTGGGTCTTTATAAAGAACCACCACAAATTCAAGATGCTAGGTGTTCCTATTGATACGTACATTTTACCAAGTTTAATCATTTATCATTTATTCAGACTTAATATACCATCTTATATGCAGAGCACGTCAACGTGGTAAACGATATGTGCAATAAAATGAAAAGCAAAAACATCTTCGCAAAACCCGAGAGTAGTGATTATATTCATACAAAACTCACCAACAAGCCAACAGGCTCAACCTGGATGGTGAACGCACGGAACGGCCTCTCCTCGAAGCGACTGGAGATGAAAAATTGTATCTGAATTTAAGAAAGCTTTGGAAAAGTGCATTGGATTTCTTTTTTTTTAATTTATAAATCTTTATTAATTTTCAAATGTTAACAGTGCCATACAATGAATTTAAACATAAAAACTACACAGAACGCACTTTAAATACACAAATAATTAAAATAAACAATCATTTTCTTCCCCCTCTTCCCCATAATTAATAGAAGAAGTACATATTTAATTTCAATAATATAGATCATGAAGTATAGCAAACAATAATACATTCCCCTCCCCCCACCCACCCACCCTGGATGTGTAAGGAAGTCAAATAAAAGGAAAGGTTCATGACAGTTATTGTGACTCAATAAATGCAGTCAATGGGCTCCACACCATTTTGAATGCGTTACTATATCCCAAACATTCCGCATTCATTCTTTCATACTTGTAACTGGAACATAGGTTTGCCCACCAGAAAGTGTAATTCATAGTAACATAGTAGATGACGGCAGATAAAGACCCAAATGGTCCATCCAGTCTGCCTAACCTGATTCAATTTAAATTTTTAAAATTTTTTTTTCTTCTTAGCTATTTCTGGGCAAGAATCCAAAGTTCTACCCGGTACTGTACTTGGGTTCCAACTGTTGAAATCTCCGTCAGAACCTATTCCAGCCCATCTACACCCTCCCAGCCATTGAAGCCCTCTCCAGCCCATCCTCCACCAAACGGCCATATACAGACACAGACCGTGCAAGTCTGCCCAGTACTGGCCTTAGTTCAATATTTAATATTATTTTCTGATTCTAGATCGTCTGTGTTCATCCCACGCTTCTTTGAACTCATTCACCGTTTTCCTCTCCACCACCTCTCTCGGGAGCGCATTCCAGGCATCCACCACCCTCTCCGTAAAGTAGAACTTCATAACATTGCTCTTGAATCTACCACCCCTCAACCTCAAATTATGTTGTCTGGTTTTACCATTTTCCTTTCTCTTGAAAAGATTTTGTTCTACGTTAATACCCTTCAAGTATTTGAACATCTGAATCGTATCTTCCCTGTCCCCCCTTTCCTCTAGGGTATACATATTCAGGGCTTCCAGTTTCTCCTCATACGTCTTCTGGCGCAAGCCTCCTATCATTTTCGTTTTCTTCCTCTGGACCGCTTCGAGTCTTCTTACGTCCTTCGATTCAGTCGATCATAACTCTTCCAGTTACATGTAATCATCTGGATGGCTATTCCCGTCATTATCAAGAAAAGCCGGCTTTTATGTCGATCCAAAGAAGGTTTAATATGTAATAGAGTACCACAAATTATGACTTCATAAGTCATTGATATTGATGACCCAAGTACAACATTGATTTGTCCCCAAATTGACTTCCAAAAATTAAGTATCAATGGACAATAGAACAACAGATGATCCAACGTCCCTATATTAACATGACAATGTCAGCATCTATTAGACTTAGGACGGTCTATCTTTTGTAAACGAACTGGGGTCCAAGAAATCCTATGGGAGAGGAAGGGATAGCAGATGGCATGGCTAGGCCGACTAGATAGGTCTTCATTTTTCTAAGTTTCTTAGGAATTCTGGGTATATCAGTCGATATCTCTGCCATCCATTTACACAAATGGATAAAATCCCAAGGTCATTTGATGCTTTCTTGCCCAATTAATCAGATGATGCAACCTGTACAAGTATGTGTATTTATTTTAAAAGTTTCTAGCCCGCTTAAATCCTAATCAGGTTACAAAATCACATACATAGAATACACATGCTAAGAAATCCAAGGACTTCATATTGCCATACTTATTGAACACAAAGGAGTAAAGGATTGTAATGTTTATGTTTTCATTAAATTATGGCAACCTTATGTTTAGTTTTATTTTATTTATGTATGTATTTATTTAATTTTTTTATTATCATTTTATATTTAAATTTAATGAAATATTTTGGAAAAAAATAAATAATAATGCAAGGACTGAGCTGAATCAGAGCGTCACTGACAAGTCCATAGATCAGTGGCGGCCAAGGCTGAAGGTGTGCCTTTGTGCAAAGGCAGCACACTTCGAACATCTGCTTCATTGAAACAATACTTTTTTGACTTTACATTTTTCTGCAAGATGCATTGTACAACTTTTTGATGGGTTTTTAATTCAGTTCACAGTTCATTTTCACTAAGTAGTGTGGTGGGTTGGGTGGTAGGGTGGGTTGGGTCCAATGTGTGCAGTGGTTCCTGCCCTAGACATTTTTATGTCTTCATCTTGGACATCAACACTCCGCAAATTCTTTTGTTTCGGGTTGGGAAATATTTACAGACAGAACAAAAAAAAAAAGCAAGAGAGATGTCCTCATCAAACAATATACAAGTTTTATTGTTAAAAAGTCCCAATAAAGCTTGTATATTGCTTGATTAGGCCATCTCTCTTGCCTTTTTTTTTGTTCTGTCTGGAGTTCTTCTACAAGGCAAGTGCTCTCTCTTTGTTGGTGGGAAATATTTACAACATTATATATCAGCGGTCTCAAACACGTGACCCGCGGGCCGCATGTGGCTCTCCAAGATTTATTTGCGGCCCGCGGTCTGGTCTGGATCATTCTCTTCCTTTTGGAGCAGCAGCGTGTCTGGCCAGTTCGTTCCGTTTAAAGCCGCGGGTTGGCAGCTCCTTGCGCTGTAAGTGCAAGCCAGGATATGAAAAACTTAGACCAGAAAAGCGACTAGGCTTTGTAGCTGACTTGTCTTTACAGGGAAATACAGTCACCGGTGTTTGTTTGCCGACGCGGCCAGCGTTTCGCGGGAATTTTATAATAAAGACCATACGCTGCGTCAGGGCCACCAGGACATTCAAAAATCAAGGCTCACTGTAAAATTGAGAACAAAATTAGAAAATGTATTAAGCTCCCAAGAACCAAAGAAATAGAAAAACAAAGTAACAGTACTCACATTACTGCACTCGGTCACAGAATTTCAAATCATGTTAAGATGGCAGTCGGCTACGTTTTATAGCCGTTACGTAACATACCGTGATGACGTCACGGGTCACTGGACACACTGTAAACACTAGTAAAAGTGTTGCCACTCAAATGATCTATTAAGTCCCAAAGGCCACAGTGTATCCAGCCTATTATACCGCTGCTCCCTCTGTGCTAGATACCTACTGAAGTCCCCCCCTCTGGTACTTGGCTGAACCACCTCCAAAATTATATTGATAAGTTTCTTCAACAGTTTGTGTGCCAGACTACTGCTTTCACCCAGGATACTACCCAGTTTTTGAAAAAATTGGACACCATTAGGCCTGGTCCGCATTCCATCCTGGTGACTATAGATGTGTGCTCTTTGTACACGATTATACCTCAGTCTGAAGCACTTCAAATAATTCATGACACCCTAGAGAAAAGGTTGGACCCTAAAGTACCAACAAAATTTATTTGTTCTCTAGCGAAGATAGTGCTATGTGATAGCTTTTTTATGTTTGAACAGCATCTTTTTCATCAGAAATCCGGGATTGCTATGGGGATCACGATGGCCCCTGCTGTTGCAAATTTGTTTATGGACAGGTTTGAATGTGACTGGGTGTATGATTGTGAGTATTTTCAGTATGTGGCTTTTTGGACCAGATACATCGATGATATTTTTTTTAATCTGGAATGGCAGTTCGGATGATTTGGAAAAATTTTTTGTGTACCTGGACGCCTGTCATCCCAAAGTGCGCCTTAACCCATGCCTGCAGCACTAACCAGATTTCTTTTCTCGATGTATCTGTTGAAATTAGGGAGGGGGGTTTTTATACAACAGTATTTACTAAACCTACTGACTGCAATTCCACCCTCCACTATTCGAGTGCTCATTCTAGCTCGTTGAAAAAAAGTCTCCCTTATTCCCAGTTTTTACGGATTCGGAGGATCTGTTCCTCTAAAGGGGACTTTAAAAAACAGGCTGATGTTCTAAAACACAGGTTTCTGGCCCGGGGCTATCCCTCAAAAGTTGTTTCCGCAGCATATAAAAGAGCATTATACTGCAACAGGGAGAGTTTATTCGCCCCTAAGAGATCTGATTCTCAGAGATCAGGTGAACAATGCATGACGTGCGTTGCAACTTACTCCAGCCAGTGCCATCGGTTGGTCCGCTCGCTTAAAAAACATTGGGCGATTTTTACGGACCTCTGGTACCTTTAAAGATTACAACCTAAGGATAGCCTTCAGTAGAACTAGGAATTTGAAAGAGATTATATGCCCTTCTGTACTGCCCAATATTAAGCCTGGGCGGGATCAAGTATGGATGGGACATAAAGCGTGTGGAACATGTCAAATGTGCAAGCTCATGATTTGTACCAATTGTTTCTGCAATCCTAGAGACAAAAAAGAATACAATCTACGTCATAACTCTGACTGTAAATCCTGCGGTGTGGTATATATTATATAATGCTCCTGTGATCTAGTATATGTGGGTCAGACTTCTCGTAAATTTACCATAAGACTCACAGAACATAAGAGCAATATCAAGAACAAAATAATTGGGGCTCCATTAGCTAAACACTGCCTGGAAAGATCTCACGATTTTGGGTCTCTGAAAGCTTTAATTTTGGAGGTGGTTCAGCCAAGTACCAGAGGGGGGGGGGACTTCAGAAGGTATGTAGCACAGAGGGAGCAGCGGTATAATAGGCTGGATACACTGTGGCCTTTGGGACTTAATAGATCATTTGAGTGGCAACATTTTTACTAGTGTTTACAGTGTGTCCAGTGACCCGTGACCCGTGACGTCATCATGGTATGTTACGTAATGGCTATAAAACGTAGCCGACTGCCATCTTAACATGATTTGAAATTCTGTGACCGAGTGCAGTAATGTGAGTACTGTTACTTTGTTTTTCTATTTCTTTAGTTCTTGGGAGCTTAATACATTTTCTAATTTTGTTCTCAATTTTACAGTGAGCCTTGATTTTTGAATGTCCTGGTGGCCCTGACGCAGCGGATGGTCTTTATTATAAAATTCCCGCGAAACGCTGGCCGCGTCGGCAAACAAACACCGGTGACTGTATTTCTCTGTAAAGACAAGTCAGCTACAAAGCTAAGTCGCTTTTCTGGTCTAAGTTTTTCATATCCTGGCTTGCACTTACACAATATAACCCGGTAGGGGTTGTATCTATAGCTTCATTTAAATGCTTTTGAAAAATTTTCTAAAAAAATTCATGTGTGTTGGCCAATGATTGGAGCAGGAGCAATTTCACTACGCAGATTATCCTCAGTTTGTGATTGGCACTGCTGTGCGTAGGCTCCGATTCTGAGGCCGTAGCCCTTCAAATTTGTTGGGCTAATAACACTGATGTGTATTGCTGACCATTAGCAGTATTTAGGTTTGCTTTCTACTATACATGTATTTTTATATACTGCTGGGGTGATTAGTTTTAGGTTTCTCACTGTATAAGAACATAAGAACATAAGAAATGCCTGCACCGGATCAGACCCGGGGTCCATCTAGTCCGGCGTTCCGCACACGCGGAGGCCCAGCCAGGCACACCCTGGCGAATACAATGTCACTCGTATCCCTCAATGTCTTCTGCAAGAAGATGTGCGTCCAATTTTCCCTTAAATCCTAGAACGGTGGTTTCCTCCACCAGCTCTTTCGGGAGAGAGTTCCAGGCGTTCACCACTCGCTGTGTGAAGCAGAACTTTCTGACGTTTGTCTTGGCCGTGTCCCCGGGACAGGCGGATGAAACTGACTTAGAAATGATAGAGGAAATCAAACGAGAATGCAAGACGGGCAATGTAATAATATTGGGAGACTTCAATTTCCCGAGGATAGACTGGAAACTAGGAACCTCCAACTGCGGCAAGGAGGCCAAGTTCCTGGAGGCGCTAGGGGATTGCTTCCTGGAACAAATGGTGAAAGAGCCGACAAGAGGCAACGTCACCCTGGACTTGGTGCTAAATGGCCTCACGGGACCGACAAAAGAAGTAGAAGTTACGGTACCGCTGGGGACGAGCGATCACAATGTGATCATCTTTAAGCTTGACATCGGGAATAGAAAAAGTGCCAAAACCTTAACCAAAACCTTTAACTTTAAAAAGGGCAAATACGATCGCATGAGAGCCATGGTGAAACAACGACTCAAGAAAAAGGTGGATAAAATTGAAACAGTAGACCAGGCATGGTCCCTACTGAAAAGTACTATCACAGAAGCACAAAACCTACACATTCCGAGGATCTCCAAGGAAGGGAGAACAAAAGGTAAGGGAGAACCGGCATGGCTTACCAGACAGGTGAAGGAAGCCATAAAAGAAAAGAAGGACTCTTTCAAAAAATGGAAACACATCAAAACGACCGAAGCATGGAAAAAACATAAAGACGAACAGAAGAAATGTCACAAGGCGGTGAGGGATGCCAAAAAGGACTATGAAGAAAAAATAGCGCAAGAGGCCAAGAACTTCAAGCCCTTCTTTAGATACGTGAAAGGGAAAAAACCCGCAAAAGAGGCGGTGGGACCCCTGGACGACCAGGGAAGAAAAGGGTACATTAAGGAAGATAAACAAATTGCGGACAAACTAAATTCCTTCTTTGCGTCTGTCTTTACGGAGGAGGATACTGCAAAAATACCAGAGGCAATGAAAGTGTTTAATGGAGTAATGGAAGACAGCCTCGCCACAGTTGAAGTGGAGTTGGACCAGATATACTACCAGATCGACAAACTTAAAAGTGACAAATCCCCTGGACCGGATGGAATTCATCCGAGAGTCTTAAAAGAATTGAAGATTGAAATCGGAGAGTTATTGCAAAAACTCACCAATCTGACAATCAGAACTGGACAGATACCAGATGACTGGAAGATAGCGAATGTCACGCCAATTTTCAAAAAAGGATCGAGAGGAGAACCGGGCAACTACAGACCAGTGAGCCTTACGTCTGTCCCTGGAAAGATGGTTGAAGCACTGATCAAGGATAGCATAGTCCGGCACTTAGATACACACGACTTGCTGAAACCCAGTCAACATGGGTTCAGGAAAGGGAAATCATGTTTAACGAATTTGCTTCAATTTTTTGAGACCGTGAACAAGCAAATTGATAGTGGAATGCCGGTGGACATAATTTATTTGGACTTCCAGAAAGCATTCGACAAAGTTCCGCATGAAAGACTTCTCAGGAAACTACAAAGCCATGGAATAGAGGGAGATATACAAAGGTGGATAGGCAAATGGCTGGAAAACAGGAAGCAGAGAGTGGGCATAAATGGGAAGTTCTCAGACTGGGAGAAAGTGACTAGTGGTGTGCCCCAGGGCTCGGTACTTGGGCCGATTCTATTTAATATATATATCAATGACCTGGAAGGCGGAATATCCAGTGAGATCATTAAGTTTGCAGACGACACAAAGCTATGCCGGGAAATCAGATCGCAGGAAGATAGCGAGGAACTCCAGAGCGACTTGTATCAGCTAGAGAAATGGGCAGAGCAATGGCAGATGAAGTTCAACGTGGAGAAATGCAAAGTAATGCATTTAGGTAGTAAGAATAAGGAACACGAGTATAGAATGTCAGGAGCAACTCTGGGTAAGAGCGAACAAGAAAAGGACCTGGGTGTACTGATAGATAGGACCCTGAAGCCGTCGGCACAATGTGCAGCAGCGGCAAAGAAAGCAAACAGAATGTTGGGCATGATAAAGAAAGGAATCACGAGTAGATCGGAGAAAGTCATAATGCCGCTTTATAGAGCAATGGTCAGACCACACTTGGAATACTGTGTACAACATTGGTCTCCCAACCTAAAGAAGGATATAAAACTGCTGGAGAGGGTGCAGAGACGAGCAACGAAACTAATAAGAGGTATGGAGAAATTGGAATACGAGGAACGACTCAAGAAACTAGGATTGTTCTCCCTTGAGAAGAGGAGGCTGCGAGGGGATATGATAGAGACGTTCAAAATACTGAAAGACATCGATAAAATAGAGCAGAAAAACAAATTATTTACATTGTCCAATGTGACACGGACAAGAGGACATGGTTTGAAACTAAGGGGTGACAAGTCCAGGACAAATGTCAGGAAGTTCTGCTTTACGCAGCGAGTGGTGGACGCATGGAATGCTCTTCCACAGGAGGTTATTAAGGAATCCACTGTGCTAGGATTCAAAGGCAAATTAGATGCACATCTCCTTATGAGAGGCATAGAGGGATATGGGTGATTAGAACAATCAGGTGTATACCTGACTGGGCCTCCGCGTGTGCGGATCGCCGGACTCGATGGACCATGGGTCTGATCCGGAGATGGCAATTCTTATGTTCTTATGTTCTTATGTTCTCTCAGCTTCAGGCCATGACCTCTGGTCCGAGACTGGGTTACATTTGCCAATGTGAATAACGCTGTTTCTTGCTCACCATCCTTTCCCCCTGTTGGTGAGTGAGCTTGCTCCATTATGTCAATTCCTTTTAGCAATTTAAAAGTCTCTATCAGATCCCCTCTCAGTCTTCTCTTCTCAAGGGTGAATAGTCCCAGTTTTCTGAGGCGATCTTTGTAGCTCAAGTTCTCCATACCTTTTACTAGCTTCGTCGCTCTCCTCTGCACCCTCTCCAGTAGTGTTATATCCTTCTTCAGGTATGGAGACCAGTGTTGGACACAGTATTCCAGGTGTGGTCTGACCATTGCTCTATAAAGCGGCATTATGACCTCCCTTGATCTACTCGTGATTCCTTTCTTTATCATGCCTAACATCCTGTTAGCTTTCTTTGCCGCCGCTGCACATTGAGCCGATGGCTTCAGGGTTCTATCTATCAGTACTCCCAGGTCTTTTTCTTGATCGCTCTTCCCCAATGTTATACCTAACAGTTTGTACCCATGCTCCTTGTTTTTACTGCCCAGGTGCATCACTTTGCATTTTTCTACATTAAAACTCATCTGCCAATTTTCTGCCCATCTCTCAAGTTGCTTCAAATCTCTCTGGAGTTCTTCGCTGTCTTTTTGTGACCTGATTGCTCGGCATAGTTTTGTGTCATCTGCAAACTTGATGATAGCACTGGTCGTTTCTTCTTCCAGGTCATTTACGAAGATATTGAATAAGATAGGCCCAAGAACTGAGCCCTGAGGCACACCGCTAGTTACTTTCTTCCAGTCTGAGTACTTCCCATTTATGCCCACTCTTTGTCTTCTGTTTTCTAGCCATTTTCCTATCCATCTCAGTATATCCCCTTCTATTCCATGACTTTGTAGTTTCTTGAGAAGTCTCGCATGAGGTACTTTGTCGAACGCTTTCTGGAAGTCCAAGTATATTATGTCAACCGGTTCTCCGCTATCGACTTGTTTGTTCACTCCCTCGAAAAACTGAAGTAAGTTTGTCAAGCATGACTTCCCTTTCCTGAAGCCATGCTGACTACCTCTCAGCAGGTCATGGTTATCCAGGTGCTGTACAATGCTGTCTTTAATCAAAGCCTCAACCATTTTCCCAGGGACCGATGTGAGACTCACTGGTCTATAGTTTCCCGGTTCTCCCCTTGATCCTTTTTTGAAGATTGGTATTACGTTCGCTATCTTCCAGTCTTCTGGTATCTGTCCGGTTATAACTGACAAGTTAGCGAGGGTTTGCAGTAGTTCTCCGATTTCCACCTTTAGTTCTTTTAATACTCTCGGGTGAATTCCGTCTGGGCCAGGGGATTTGTCACTTTTTAGTTTGTCAATCTGATAGTATACCTGGTCCAGATCCACCTTCACTGTGGTGAGGCTCTCCTCTATTTCCCCCTTGAATACTTTCACTGTTTTGGGTATCGATGCGGTGTCTTCCTTGGTAAAGACAGAAGCAAAGAAGGAATTTAATCTGTCTGCAATCTGTTTGTCCTCTTTGATGTATCCTTTTCTTCCTTGGTCGTCGAGAGGGCCCACTGTCTCCTTTGCAGGTTTTTTCCCTTTAACATATCTAAAAAATGGTTTGAAGTTTTTGGCCTCTTGGGCTATCTTTTCCTCATAGGCCCTTTTAGCTTCTCTCACAGCCTTGTGGCACTTCTTCTGGTCGTCTTTATGACTGTTCCAAGCCTCAGTTGTTTTCTCACGCTTCCATTTTTTGAACGAGTCTTTCTTTTCCCTAACTGCATCCTTCACCTCTTTGGTTAGCCAAGCTGGTTCTCTTTTGGCTTTAGTTTTCCTTCCTTTGGCTATCTGCGGGATGTATAGATTCTGTGCTTCGGTGATAGTTTTTTTTAGTAGGGACCATGCTTGTTCTACCGTTACGATTTTGGATATCCTTTTCTTGATCCGTTTTCTTACCATGGCTCTCATGCTATCGTATCTTCCTTTTTTAAAGTTGAAGGTCTTGGTTAGGGTCTTAGTTCGCTTCCCCTTCCCGATGTCGAGTTTAAAATAGATCATACTGTGGTCGCTCGTTCCTAGCGGGACCGTGACTTCTACATCTTTGGTTTGCCCAGTTATGCCATCTAGGACTAAGTCCAAGGTGGCGTTTCCTCTTGTCGGTTCTCCTACCATTTGTTCTAGGAAGCAGTCTCCCATCATTTCCAGGAACTTTATTTCTTTGCCGCAGCTTGAGGTTAATTTCTTTGCCGCAGCTTGAGGTTATATATACCATGTTTCCCCCAAAATAAGACCTACCCCGAAAATAAGCCGTAGCATGATTTTTGGGGTAGGTCTTAACATAAGCCCTATCCAAAAAATAAGCCGTAGTTGAAGTGCTTATTTTTGGGGTAGGGGAAAGCAAAATCCACTGCTGGTACCAGGATCTTCCTAAATGCCGCAGCAGACCCTTCCATCTCTCCCTCCCCCTTCCATCTCTCCCTCCCCCTTCCATCTCTCCCTCTCCCTCCCATCTGTCTCTCCCTGTTCCATCTCTCCCTCCCCTTCCATCTCTCCCTCCCCCTTCCATCTCTCCCTCCCCCTTCCATCTCTCCTTCCCCACGCCAACCGCGAGACCGACATACCATTACCTACTTCCAAATGACAGCGTCGCAGCAGCAATCTGAACGGGCTGCTTCAGGCCTTCTCACGTTGGGGCGTTCCTCTGCCGCATCACTGATGATATCATCAGCAACGCGGCAGCGGAACGTCCCGACATGAGAAGGCCCGAAGCAGCCCATTTAGATTGGCTGCCGTGACGTTTCCTTTTGGAAATAGGGAAGTAGGTAATGGTATGTCAGTCTTGCGGTCGGCGTGGGGAGGGAGAGCTGGAAGGGTCAGCAGAGGTTCGGCTTCGCTGCATGGGGGGAGAGAAAGATGCTGTGGGGTTGTGAGTGGGCATTGTTTCCCCGAAAATAAGACCTAGTTTATTTTTAGGGCCCAAAAATAGTATATATACAATTCACTGTATATATATATATATATATATATATATATATATATATATATATATATCTACAGTATGCACCTACCACTTTGATATAGCAGAGAGATATCTTGCTGCTTGGATATATGTCACCCGGGAGGAATCCACTTTAACAGCCAGCACCCTAGCAGACTTCTTCAATTCCAAGATACAAAAATTAAGATCATCAATAACTGCCCCTGCCAATCCCCACGGGTATTTTCCAATCCTCCATGACACAAACACATCCAACTCTGATCTAGGGTCCAGAACCGACCTAAGTTGGAACCACTTCACACCCATAGACTGGCAATCCTTTAACAAATACTGCAACAAATATAATAACGCCTACTGCAGACTGGACACTTGCCCCCCAAATGTCATGAAAACTGCCCCAATCCACTTCAAAGCCAACATACTGACATGGGTCAACGCTTTACTATCCGATGGAAATTTCCAAGCAGAGCAAGGCCACATCTTGATAACTCCAATTTATAAAAAACTCAAAAGAACCTCACAACATCCCATCTAATTACAGACCTATCGCCAGCATCCCGCTAGTCTCCAAAATAACTGAAGGGGCGGTAAATGCAGAACTCGCCGCATACCTGGACAAATTTGACATGTTACACGACAACCAGTCGGGCTTTCGCTCTGGCCATAGCACCGAAACCATCATAGCCTCTCTACTCGACCGCCTGCACTCACTCTTCAGCCAGGGTTCCAGCACCCTAATCTTGCAACTTGACCTAAGCAGTGTTTTCGACCTCGTCAACCACACTATTCTCCTAAACTGCCTTACACACATCGGCATCTCCGGCCAGGTACTCAGCTGGTTCCACGGGTTTCTAAGAAATAGATCTTACAGAGTGATCAAGAACGACTCTTTCTCCCACAGCTGGGACAATTCCTGTGGGGTTCCCCAGGGCTCACCACTATCCCCCACCCTATTCAATGTCTATCTCGTCTCCCTGGGAAACCTTCTGCACAGCTTCAAGCTCAAATTCTTCACTTACGCAGACGACATCACAATAATCATCCCACTAAGCAGTTTCACCCTAGAGCTGCTTAACTCTATATCACACTTACTTAGGCAGATAGAACTCTGGATGCTATCCTATAGACTAAAACTAAACGCTGACAAAACTAAATTATTCCTGGCATCCCCCAACGACAAACTCAAAAATACCTCAATCCAAGTGAATGGATCGGACTTTCCCCTAGAACAAACCCTAAAAATACTAGACGTCACCCTAGACAAACACCTATCCCTTGAGAAGCACACTGATCTTACCGTCAGGAAAAGCTTCTCGGTGCTCTGGAAACTCTGCTCCATAAAAAAAATATTTAGATGACAACTCATTCCGACTGTTAGTACAATCCTCCATTCTCAGCATCCTGGATTATTGCAACATCATTTACCTAGGCTCCATGAAGAAAACCACCAGGAGACTAAAACTGATTCAGAACACTGCCGTCCGCCTTATATTTGGCCTAAACAAATGGGAGCATATCACCCCTTTCTATCATAAACTGCACTGGCTACCTTTTGAATCCAGAGTACTGTTCAAGTTCGCATGCCTCAGCTACAAAACGGTGTTTGGTCTATCCCCAAGCTACCTCATCCCCCACTTTAAACTAAATCACAACAAGAAGAACTCTCGCAGAATTCATCTGTTCGCCTTCCCCTCCCTAAAATTATGTCACCTCAAAAGGTTCCTTGACAAAACCTTCTCCTTCCAGGCGGCCAAACTAAACCCATGGCTTGCCCAAATTGTAATTGACGCCCCCACTTACCTGGACTTCAGAAAAAACCTCAAAACTCACTTATTCCACGGACAGAACCCCTAACACTCCCACTTGCTTCTTCTACTCCCTTCAACACGCATGAATCCTCCACCTTCCCCTCCTATTGTACCCACCAAACCAATTAACTTCACTGACCGGTATTTTTTCCCTGTAAATAAAATTTTACCCTCCTATTGTACACTCTTGTATATTCCTATTGTACACTCTTGTATATTCCTGTCAACTTCAATGACCTGTACATTCAAAAAATTGTTAATTCCAATGTTATCTTCGATTGTAATCTTAATTAATTGTTGTGAACCGCCTAGAACTCTCTGGGTATGGCGGTATACAAAATAAAGTTATTATTATTATTATTATTATTATTATGTCCTGCTAGACTGCTAAGCCACATTCCTCTGATTTCCTCCTATGGCTGACAGACTGTGTCAATACGTGCTTAGGCCTTGGAATATACCTTAAAACGCTGTCGACAATCGCGCTGACACCTATAGCAAAAGCCCGGGCCTTAACCTAACCACAGTCGAGAACTTCAGGCCACTAGCAGGAATGCCATGGCCGCAAAGTCATTAGAATTCTGTATGAATACACAACTTCCTCGATCAAGTGCATGGTTTCCACAGCACACAACATAGCTTCAGGGCACAGCACAGAATCCTTACTACTGGAGCTAAATATATATACAGTACGTGTGTGTGTATGTAAATATATACTCGTATCTCTCTATCTATATATTATATATGTGTACAAGATACAGAAATGACTTGTTTTTAATGGTGCATACAGGTTTAAAAGGTAAACAGAATATATCATAGAAGTACTACTTTGTAATGTAGAGGTTAAGTCATATACGGAAAACGAAATCTCTGAGTGCCATCTATAGCCATAAAAAGTAGCCTTAAACGGCACTGCTACCTTTACTCTTGTCAAATATCTAGTAGAAACATTGGTTAAAGCCCTTAAAAAAGGCCCATTACCACAGGGCAGGAAGTCAAAGAGCCGGGCTGCCCTAATACTCAGTTATCTCGTTCCTGGATAATGGAATGACCCCTTGCCTGCCCGAGCTGTGCAACGATATAATAGCATAAGAAGTGTGAATAAAGAGGTTATTTTTGGAATCCAATTGAAACAGCACCGGAGCCTCCCTGACAGGGAAGGGATTGAGTTCAATGCAATGTTCTTGAAAGATGGGGAAAAATTGAATTTGGGGGGAAAAGGCTCAGGCAGTGAGCTCTGGAAAATAAGATATACAGATATATCTATATATATCTCAAGATAGATAAAAAAGGCTACAGATATCTAATGCTGCTTCATGCAATTGAATAAATGTTGAAGTAGTTTGTTGCCAGGGTCCATGGATTGCTCTTAAAGATTGTAAATATTATTACAGTAAGCCCTCGATTTAACGGACAGCTCGGGGAGGAGGGTGTCCGTTAAACACGATTGTCCGGAAAATCCGAATGTCCCTAAAATGGCTGTGAAATAGGCACATTTTTGGTTTACACTGAATTAAGAAAGTGAAATACTGTACAAAAAGCAAAATATCAAAGCCAATACATAGTGTAAAAGTAAAATGTATTAATAAACGCATCATACTATTTGGTCATAGAAACATAGAAATAGACGATAGATAAGGGCCACGGCCCATCTAGTCTGCCCACCCCAATGACCCTCCCCTACCTGCCCACCCCAATGACCCTCCCCTCTACCACTGAACTATGCCCCCCGTTAAATCCGAAGTCCGGATAATCGAGGGCTCACTGTATTCTTGTTTTATTCTCTTCCATGTTAACAACCTGGCTTAAACATTTATTCAGCTGCTGGGGGATTTTTGAATGTTCCAGAACAACAGTATATGCAGATATAGCAGAGTGATGTCATCTTGCCTATAGAGGGCTGTACTCTGCCAGTGTTAATGTGAGGGGAAATCTCAGGAAACGGAAAAGCAGTAAAGTAAAATATCCGTACTCTTGAATTTTGAATCTTTCAAATATTGGAATAAGCGTCGCGAAAAGTCAAATTTTACAGAGCCGTAAAGTGGAGAATGGAAATCAGTCATCTCAGTTATGATGATTCGATTATTAGTATCGTCATGGTTGGCATATCATAGCCATTGTTCGCGGGTTTTAAACAGAGCGGTCAATTTTCACGCCAATTAAAGCAATTAAGTTAGGCGCCGGTAGACACGATCAAGGCACCTGCTGCCGCCAAACGTACGGCGCCATTTATAGAATATGGCCGTTAGTGAACGACACTGACCCGCCCATGACCTTCTTACAGCCACGCCCCTTTCCGAGGTGCGTGCTATAAGATTCACATGATTCTTTATGGAATAGGGCCTAGCAAGATGCGTACACATATCCAAACTGTTTCCAATTAACATCAGTAATTGTCAGTACCCAATTATCAGTGCTAATTGGCTCTTTAGTCAATTTACTTGCACACGTATCTCAGAATAGCATGCAATTTAGCGCACGTATATTTACATGTCATTTATGGAAGTGAATGTTATAATGTTAGTACACGTCAGTTTCCACGTTGATTGATTTAAAAACCAGTAAAATGGAATCTATGGATGCTCTAACCTAGTATCTCGCAAACTTTGTCAAACCGTGGCACACTAAACCTAGTGGCCGCGGCGCGAGGCATCCTGAAGTGTGCAAACTTGCGTGATGTCATCACGTCGATGTCCGTGCGTGCGCCAAGGCTCTACAAACGGGCCCTGAGCCGCCAGTGGGGGGGTGCCGGAAGGGAAGACGGGCAGAGAGAAGGAGAGGCGCAGCGAGAGGCGCAATCCGTAGGAGGTCAGCCAGCACTGGCATCTCTCCTCCACCCCAGCATCTTGCGGCACACCTAAAATCTCGGGAGGAACACCAGTATACCGCGGCTAAGTTTGCAATACACTGCTCTAACCAAAACTACTCAGAATGTAGAGAAATATGTTTTATTATGACATACAACCCGACGATGTTTTGCCTGGACAGTTGATTCAGAGGCTATTTGTGGGCGGCGATGCTGCATAAGAAGAGCAGCCCGCTGTTTGGCTGTAGTTTGATGCTTACTCGTAGGGGTTATGCCTATATAGAAACCCCCTATACCTTGTCCCTGACGCAGCCATCCAGGTAAAACGTGGCCACGTCAGGTTGTATGTCATAATAAACTGCATTTATCTTCATTTTGATATGCTTGGTGTGTTTTCATCTTATCAAGTGGCAGGTCATGGCATTTATCGCTCTACGGTACGGCCGTACCTCGATACTGTGCGCAATTCTGGTCACCATATCTCGAAAAAGATGCAGCGGAATTAGAAATAGTACAGAGATGAAAATGCTAAAAAGGATGGAACGACTTTGCTATGAGGAAAGGCTAAAGCGGCCAGTGCTCTTCAGCTTGGAGAAGAGACAGCTCAGGGGTGATATGATAGAGGTCTATAAAATACTGAGTGGAGTAGAAAGGATAGATATGAATCACTTGTTTACTCTTTCCCAAAATACTAGGACTAGGGGGCATGCGATGAAGCTACAAAATAGTAAATTTAAAACATACCAGAGAAAATTACTTGAATTTGTTGCCAGAGAATATATTGAAACCGGTTAGCTTAGCAGGGTTTAAAAAAGGTTTGGATAATTTCCTAAAACAGAAGTCTGTTTTTGTGATGCCTTGAGGAAATCCACTACTTATTCCTAGAATAAGCAGCATAAAATTTGTTTTACGGCTTGGAATCTAGCTAGGTATTTGGGATCTGGGTTGTCCATTGTGGGAAACAGGATACTGGACTTGAAGGACCTTCGGTCTGACCCAGCACGCCAGTTCTTATGTTCTTAGTTGCTATTTTGTGCCAGCCAAAACTACTTACACACCCACAGAAATGGAATGTTCTAGTGCAAAATCCATTGGCAAGAATAGGATGTAATGTACTGATTACCACTGTAGAAAGTGGATAAATATATGTCTTAATAAAAATATAAGCTACCGTAAAAAATGGTTAGCAATGTCATCATTCTATAATTCATTTTTCCAGTATGATTGGTACATAAATAAAGCAAAAGCAAGCGTGGGCTTTATTGATATGCATCCACTATAGTGCAAGGGGTAAATATGAATCAAGCCTTAGCATTCCTTCATTAATACTCTACCAATATTGCAAAGCCTCCAGCATTAGTCAAAGCTTTTAAGTAAATAAGAAAAAGGTATCCATTATAACACAAATAATAATAGAGACACTTATAAATCATATTTCAGTAAGTAGAAGGAAAACCGAATGTGCCTGACAAAGCTAAATTAATTAAGAGAAAACCAACACCATTTCCAGGTAGAATGATCTATGTTTTTCCCTGCTTCTAGAGTGAGGGGGGGGGGGGGTACATGTCCCATTTAGGAATCTTATTGATATTGAAACAAACCCTCATGAACAAAGAACACAGAGCTCATACCGAGGGTTACTAGACATCCAGACAACGCTTTGTCTGGGTTTTGAAAAGCTTCCAGCTCGGGACCACGCCAGGAGGGCATCTGTGGCTTGCGTGGATGCAACGCAGTGATGTCATATGCATGCAGGTGATGTCATCGCGTCACACCAGCGCAGGCGCACAAGCCCTCCCAACGCGGCTCCGAGCACGGGAACAGGGCGAGGGGGCGGGGCTGGATGGAACTGGGCAGGCCTGGGGGTGGGGGCCATGGACCCAGATTTTACAATTGCAAAATATGGTAACCCTACTCATACATCACTCATCTTCCTAAAGACTTTTATTTCTTGTTACGGTAGAATAGTTACAGGTATCTACTTTAGAAAGAAATGGCGGCGAAAGCGTAGCCCAGAGTAACATAACAAATGACAGCAGATAAAGACCTGAATGGTCCATCCAGTCCGCCCAATAGTCACCTACTTTGTTTTTATTTTCGTAGGACAGAGGTCTTATCAGTAGCACAGTGAGGGATGTTGGCGACTGGGGAGGTATTGCCGTGATGTGCGATCCCCCATTCAGCCCCGCAGCTTGAGTGCCCCCCTCCCCCTCGTACCGCTTGAAATGTTTGACGGCGTGAGCAACACCTACCACCCACTGCTCGCGCTCGCTTCAGCTCCCTTCTGACACCACATCCTGGTCCCGTGGCTACGACGTAACATCAGAAGGGAGCCAATGTAGGCGCAATGAGCAAGTGAAAGATGCTTCTCTTGCTGTTGAACATTTAAAGAGGTGCACGGGAGGGGGCAGAGAGGAGGAGCTGCACTGGAGCCCACCCCTCTGCTTAGACAGTGCTCAGGGTGGTCTTCCCCCCCTGCCACCCCCTCTTACTGGCCCTTATCTCTAAGTCCCTGGCTTCTTAGTGAGAATTGTGAATTAAGCCTTCAGTATCACAGGGGAAAATCTTTTACTTTCGGCCTAGCCCACATGGACAGATCCAGGCTTTTGTTCATCCGATTTACTGTCCCGTGTCTGATCAGAAGAGCATGCAAAAGCAAAGTCCTATCGTGTCACGAGAATTCACGGGAGCCGGTAAGGAAGCCGCTCAGCGCCGAGCAGCAGCGCCAAATCGCGCTGCTGCTCGTGCTGCTAAGATGAACAATGTGGATCCGTGCAGCCGGTTAACAGCAGGGCAAGAGTTCAGAAAGCTTGCTCCTGCCCGCTGCACCTCCACCAGGGATCGGCACAGTTATGATAGGGCAGGGAAGAGGAAGGGGGCAGAGCCTTATGGCGGCAGCGGCGGCCTTAAAAAATTCTGGGGGGGGGGCATTGACCCGAATATAAACTGGGACCCCCCATGTTTGGGCCAATTTTATGGCCCCAAAATCCCGGTTTATATTCGAATATATACAGCTCTGGAATGCGATGCCAGAGGTTGTGGTAAAAGCAGATAGCGTAGCTGGTTTTAAGAAAGGTTTGGACAAATTCCTGGAGGAAAAGTCCATAGTCTGTTATTAAGACATGGGGGAAGCCAATACTTGCCCTGGAATTGGTAGCATGGAATGTTGCTACTCTTTGATTTTTGGCCAGGCACTAGTGACCTGAATTGGCCACCGTGAGAACGGGCTACTGGGCTTGATGGACCATTGGTCTGACCCAGTGAGATTATTCTTAAGTTCTTATGCAACAAGTTCAAGACTAGCTCAGATCAGAAACACATGGAAAATTGGAGTATAAGCTCTATTGAGCCTTGTTATAGCGGGTGTACGGTGTATCACATTTTCTTTACATGTGTAAACCTTCTAGAATCACCTCTAGGGTTTCTTAGGATCATCTTATCAATCTTGCAGTCATATTTTGTATGAGCTGTGGATTTTGATTGCTCCAAAGTACGAAACTGGTATAAATTGAGTTACAGCAATAAAAAAAATTGCCCATACCAAGGCCTAAGTTGTTGTGGCCCAGAGTTGGCAAATCATTCTATGTCTCAAAAATTCAGACTTAAAACTAAGCAATATAAGAGTCCCTGATATTATAGTTGTGTCAAATCAACCAATAGATCCAAATTCTTTACATTTTATGCCCTTGGTAAAACCGCCTCACTTATATTAACTCACACTACTGAAATCATCCCGTAAGGCTTTCGACTTACGACCACTCCATCACCTGCAGCCGACACGTTTCCTTTCCAACTTTTCCTGACCTTCTCTTGGAACCAGGCAGCGAATATGGATGCCATCTGTGAACCAAATGACGCTTAAATTCTGCTTGCTTAAGAATCTCACGTACATATTTAAATAAATAGGGAGGGGGGGGGGACAAAGCAAATCCCCATGGGGGCTTCACAACTCATTAACCGCGAGTTTGATAATCCTGCTTCAGGCAAGTGATAGTCAAGAACAGTAGCAGTGGTGCAGATAGCAGTAGCAATCTCTGAGAAATAGGAATTACAAGAACATAAGCATTGCCCCTGCCGGGTCAGACCAGGGGGTCCATCGTGCCCCATGGCCTGTAAGTGCTTTTAACCTAAAACGTTCGTACCCTATTCGCCTAATGACCTGTAAGTAACCCTTCTATCTGTACCCTGCAATCCCCTTCGCCTCCAGGAAGTCATCCAGTCCCTTTTTGAACCCCAGAATTGTACCTCTCCTGGAAGCGCGTTCCAGGTGTCCACCGCCCGCTAATTGAAGAAGAACTTCCTTGCATTCGTTTTGAATCTGTCTCCTCTCAGTTTTTCTGAATGACCTCTTGTTTTTGTTGTCCCCGCTAGTCTAAAGAATCTGTCCCTCTCCACCTTCCCTATGCCTTTCGTGATTTTATAAGTCTCTATCATGTCCCCTCTCAGTCTCCGCTTTTCCAGGGTAAAGAGCCCCAGCTTGTCCAACCTTTCGGCATATGAAAGGTTTTCCATGCCCCTTATCATCCTTGTTGCTCTCCTCTGGATCCTCTCGAGTATCGCCATGTCCTTCTTAAGGTACGGCAACCAGTATTGGACACAGTACTTCAGATGTGGGCGCACCATCGCTCGATACAGTGGCGGGATGACTTCCTTCGTTCTGGTAGTGATACCTTTTTTGATAATGCCCAACATTCTGTTCGCTTTCTTTGAGGCCGCTGCACATTGCGCCGCCAGCTTCATTGATTTGTTCACCACTACTCCCAGGTCTTTTTCTAGGTTGCCTTCCCCCAGTACCCTCCCTCCCATCGAATAGCTGTACATGGGGTTCCCTTTCCCTATGTGCAAGACCTTACATTTCTCCACATTGAAGCTCATCTGCCATCTTTTTGCCCACTCACCCAGTTTGTTCAGGTCGCTCTGAAGTTCTTTGCATTCCTCAACAGTTCTGACCCTGCTGGAGTGTTTTTTGGTCGTCCGCGAACTTGGCAACTTCGCACTTCGTCCCCGTTTCCAGGACATTAATAAATATATTGAACAGCAGCGGTCCCAGCACTGACCCCTGCGGGACACCACTCATGACCCCTATCCAGTCAGAGTAGTGTCCCTTTACTCCTACCCTCTGCTTCCTGTCCGCCAGCCAATTTTTGATCCATCTGTGCACGTTACGGTTCTAGGCAGATTACAAAAAGATAAAATTCCGGTCATAAGAACATAAGAAATGCCTCTGCTGGGTCAGACCCGAGGTCCATCGTGCCCAGCAGTCCGCTCACGCGGCGGCCCAACAGGTCCAGGACCTGTGCAGTAATCTTCTATCTATACCCCTCTATCCCCATTTCCAGTAGGAATTTGTCCAATCCTTTCTTGAACCCCAATACCGTACTCTGCCTTATAACTTCCTCTGGAAGCGCATTCCAGGTGTCCACCACACGTTGGGTAAAGAAGAACTTCCTAGCATTTGTTTTGAATCTGTCTCCTTTCAACTTTTCCAAATGCCCTCTTGTTCTCTTATTTTTCGAAAGTTCGAAGAATCTGTCCCTCTCTACTCTCTCTATGCCCTTCATGATCTTGTAAGTCTCTATCATATCCCCTCTAAGTCTCCTCTTCTCCAGGGAAAAGAGACCCAGCTTCTCCAATCTCTCAGAATATGACAGGTTTTCCATACCTATTATCAGACGTGTTGCTCTCCTTTGAACCCTCTCGACTAACGCCATATCCTTCTTAAGATACGGCGACCAATATTGGACGCAGTACTCCAAATGCGGGCGCACCATCGCCCGATACAACGGCAGGATAACTTCTTTCGTTCTGGCTGTAATACCCTTTTTGATTATACCAAGCATTCTATTCGCTCTCTTAGCGGCCGCTGCACACTGTGCTGACGGCTTCATTGTCATATCCACCATTACCCCCAAGTCCCTTTCCTGGGTACTCTTATTCAATAACATCCCTCCCATTGTATAGTTGTACCTCGAGTTTCTGCTCCCCACATGTAATACTTTACATTTTTCAATGTTGAACTTCATCTGCCATTTCGCCGCCCATTCTTCTAATTTGTTCAAGTCCCTTTGCAACTTTTCGCAGTCCTCTGTAGTCCGAGCTCCATTAAATAGTTTGGTGTCGTCCGCAAATTTTATTATCTCGCACTTCGTTCCTGTTTCTAGATCATTTATGAAGATATTAAATAGCAGCGGCCCGAGCACCGAGCCCTGCGGGACACCACTCGTGACCCTCCTCCAGTCGGAGTAGTGACCCTTCACTCCTACCCTTTGTTTTCTACCCTCCAACCAGTTTCTGATCCATCTATGTACGTCTCCTTCCACCCCATGGTTCTTCAGTTTCCGGAGTAGACGTTCATGGGGCACCTTGTCAAAGGCTTTTTGGAAATCTAGATATATGATGTCTATGGGGTCTCCTTTGTCCATCCGTTTGTTGATCCCTTCGAAGAAGTGCAATAAGTTCGTTAGGCACGATCTTCCCTTGCAGAAACCATGCTGGCTGGTTATCAGAAGTTCATTTTTTTCAAAATGTTGATCGATGTTTTCTTTTATCAGTGCTTCTGCCATTTTCCCCGGAACCGAAGTCAGGCTCACCGGCCTGTAGTTTCCCGGGTCACCTCTTGATCCCTTTTTAAAGATGGGCGTAACGTTGGTCATATCCAGAAGATTACAGGGAAGCCATTGGTTGAAAGATTTTGTAGACTTCAATCAAATCTCCCCTCCCCCCAGTACCTGGGGCAATGGAGAATAAGTGACTTGAACAGAAGAGCACCTCGCCTTCAAGAAAGGACAGTCATAAGAACATAAGAACTGCCATCTCCGGATCAGACCTTCAGTCCATCAAGTCCAGCGATCCGCACACGTGGAGGCCCAGCCAGGTGTACACCTGGCGTAATTTTAGTCACCCATATCCCTCTATGCCTCTCGTAAGGAGATGTACATCTAGTTTGCTTTTAAATCCTAGAACGGTGGATTCCACAATAACCTCCTCTGGGAGAGTATTCCAGGTGTCTACCACTCGTTAGGTGAAGCAGAACTTCCTGATATTTGTCCTGGACTTGTCCCCCCTTAGCTTCAGTCCATGTCCTCTTGTCCGTGTCACATTGGACATTGTAAATAATTTTTTTTTTCCTGCTCTGTTTGGTCCATTCCTTTCAGTATTTTGAAAGTCTCGATCATATCCCCTCGCAGTCTCCTCTTCCCAAGGGAGAACAATCCCAGTCTCTTAAGTCGTTCCTCGTATTCCAGTTTCTCCATACCTTTTATTAGCTTCGTTGCTCATCTCTGCACCCTCTCCAGCAGTTTTATATCCTTCTTTAGGTTGGGAGACCAATGTTGGACACAGTATTCCAAGTGTAGTCTGACCATTGCTCTATAAAGCGACATTATAACTTTCTCCGATCTACTCGTGATTCCTTTCTTTATCATGCCTAATATTCTATTTGCTTTCTTTGCTGCTGCCGCGCATTGTGCCGATGGTTTCAGGGTCCTATCTATCAATACACCCAGGTCCTTTTCTTGTTCGCTCTTACCCAGAGTTCCACCTGACATTCTATACTCGTGTTCCTTGTTCTTTCTGCCTAAATGCATTACCTTTGCACTTTTCCACATTAAACTTCATCTGCCATTTTTCTGTCCACTTCTAGAGCAATATCATTCTAAATTCCTCCAACACAAGCAGACTTCAGACTTGCAGAGGGAACTTTCACAGCTAGGGAACTGGGCATTAACATGGCAGATGCATTCTAATGTGGACGAGCATATTATGATGGAACTGGTGAAAGATAATCCTAGCTATTTACGAGGAGTTATACACATGAGGAGTTTTCACTCGGGAAAAGAATAGTTGTTAGAAATAATTCAGAAAGCAATTAAAAAACAAAATCTTTGGTCGTACCATCTCAAAAACTGATGTAGCAGAACTAGAAAAGTTTGAGCGAGAACGCTAAAAGAAAACATTATACAGGGGATTATAAAAATAGGTTTAACAGGTTAGAGGTCTTCAGCTTGAAGGGACAGCTGAAAGGGGATATGATAGAGATCTATAAAATCATGAGTGATGTGGTGCAGAGGTATTTACCCTTTCCAAAAGTGCAGAGATAAAGCGACAATCCATGAAAATAACTTGTAGGAGTCTTAAAACAGATCAAGAAAGTATTTTCTCAGTCATTGCACAATTAAGGTAAGGAATTTATTACTGGAGGGCGTAAGAACATAAGAATAGCCTTACTAGGTCAGATCAGTGGTCCATATAACCCAGTATCCCATCTTCACGGTGGTCAGTCTAGGTCACAAGTACCTGGCAATAACCCAAATAGGAGCAACATTCCAGAACCCCAAAGAGTATCACAATCCCATGCAGAATCTCAAAAAAACAGCAAGATTCCGAAATCCCAAGGAGTATCAAGATTTTATAAAATAATCTCACAGTAGCAACATTCCATGCTGCTGATCCCACATCTGTCTCAATATCAGCCTATGGAATTTTCCTCCAGGAACTTGTCCAAACCTTTTCTTAAAACCAGCTAGGCTAACTGCTCTAACCACATCCTCTAGCAATTTGTTCCAAAGCTTGACCATTATCTGAACGAAAAATATTTCCTCCTATTGGTTTTAAAAGTATTTCCCTGTAACTTCATCGAGTGTCCTCTAATCTTTGTCATTTTTAATGAAGCAAACAATTGATCCATTTGTACCGGTTCTACACCTCTCAGAATTTTGAAGACATGACAAATACTATACCTGAGTTCAAAAAAGATTTGGACATGTTTCTAGAAGGCAGGCTCACTAGTAACCATTAACCCAGTAGAACTGGGACTTGCCACTTCTGGAAGCGATAATCTCAGAATTGTGGATCTGCTGGACATTTTCTGATATGCAGATCGGTCATTGTCACAGACTTGAAGCCTATATACACTGACCAGAGACAAACTTGGACACGAATCCTAGTTGCTTTATGAACCTCCAATGCAGGACATATCAGAAGCTTTGTTGAAAGTCAAGTAAACCATATCTGGCACATATCAAGGATCAAATTCTGTAATGACAAAGTTAAAGAAGTTGCATAGTAGATGATGGCAAACAAAATCCTACATTGTCCAACCAGTCTGCCCAACAATTTAAACTCATGACACCATAAGAGACGGTTCTGTAGGTGCTTGAGCAACCCCAGTATTAGAGCAAACTCGTTGACTGAGTGCAGGGAGGGGTAATTTCCTTTGGGTATAGTACCCCTAATCATTATGAAAAGTTGGCTCCTATGCATGGCATATTGTTTAAGTTTAAGTTTTAAGTTTAAGTTTAGTTTATTAGGATTTTATATACCGCCTATCAAGGTTATCTAAGCGGTTTTTACAATCAGGTACTCAAGCATTTTTCCCTCTCTGTCCCGGCGGGCTCACAATCTATCTAACGTACCTGGCAATATAACGTACCTGATGCAATATAAAATATGCATTGTTTGTGGGAGTGTATGGTGCAGTGGTTAGAGCTACAGCCTTGGCACCCTGTGGTTGTGGGTTCAAATCCCACACTGCTCCTTGTAACCATGGGCAAGTCACTTAATCCCCTGAGGAAGATGTCTCCATGGGCCAAAACAGGGATCCTTGTTGGGACTATTATTTGCTTAATAAAAACATTTATCCCTGGTTGAAAAGACACCACCCTTGCCTTTCTTTGTTTGACTGTCCTTTCTTGAAGGCGAGGTGCTCTTCTGTTAGCCTGTTCAAGTCACTTAATCTCCATTTCCCTAGGTACTGGAGGGAGGGGAGATATGATTGAAGACTACAAAATCCTGAGTGGAGTAGAACGGGTACAAGTGGATCGATTTTTCACTCCGTCAAAAATTGCAAAGACTATAGGGGGGCACTCGATGAAGTTACAGGGAAATACTTTTAAAACCAATAGGAGGAAATATTTTTTTCACTCAGAGAATAGTTAAGCTCTAACGCATTGCCAGAAGATGTGGCAAGAGCGGATAGCGTAGCTGGTTTAAAGAAAGGTTTGGACAAGTTCCTGGAAGAAAAGTCCATAGTCTGATATTGAGAAAGACATGGGGGAAGCCACTGCTTGCCCTGGATCGGTAGCATGGAATAATATTGCTACTCCCTGGCTTTTGGCCAGGTACTAGTGACCTGGATTGGCCACCGTGAGAACAGGCTACAGGGCAAGATGGACCATTGGTCTGACCCAGTATGGCTATTCTTATGTTCTTGTGTGAGCCAAGTATAGGACAATTAAGCCATTGTAACACCACTGATGAGGTTGGCTCTGAGGCAGTGTGGAATGAGACATTATGACATCACAATCTCAGCTCTGGAATGTTGCTCTCACTGGGGTTCCGGAATCTTGCTATTCTTTGAGATGCTGGAATGTGGCTACTCTTTGGGTTTTGGCCAGGTACTAGTGACCTGGATTGGCCACCGTGAGAACAGGCTACTGGGCTTGATGGACCATTGGTCTGACCCAGTATGGCTATTCTTATGTTCTTATGTACATTAGATAGAGTGGGAGCCCACCAGGACAGTTAGGGAAAAATACTTGAGTGCCTGAATAATTTGTAATCCACACAGAATTGTAGGATATGCGGAACATAAATTATTAGAAATAAAAATAAGCATACTTGATCTCGATGTGTTCTTGTCATTTTCAGTTGTTGTTAGTTCAAACCTCCCTTGAACACCTCCTATTTCAATGTGGTTTTGTCAAAAAGTTTCCCAGGCCCTCAGAGGTGCCACCAATGGTTCAATAGACTTTCATAACCATTGGATTTATGCCCCTAATCGTCATCGGGTACCTGGTGTTCTAGAAATGTGGGTTTTTTTTTTAAATATATGTTTTTTTCTTCAATAAATAAGTTAAATAAGTTAGAAATACTTAAATAGTAGATAATGCTGTGCCCTTAGCTTGGGTGGTTAGCCTAGAGAGACAGAGTCGCCAACATGTTTCACCCTGTTAAGGTTTCCTCAGGGCACAATCCCTCACAACTATACACTCAACACGACGTGGCCACCCGTAATGTGATCAAAGAATGTGATAAAAAAAAAAAAAAAAAACCCCACATTTCTAGAACACCAGGTACCCGATAACGATTAGGGGCATAAATCCAATGGTTATGAAAGTCTATTGAACCATTGGTGGCACCTCTGAGGGCCTGGGAAACTTTTTGACAAAACCACATTGAAATAGGAGGTGTTCAAGGGAGGTTTGAACTAACAACA
Source organism: Geotrypetes seraphini (assembly GCF_902459505.1). Classification (NCBI taxonomy): domain Eukaryota; kingdom Metazoa; phylum Chordata; class Amphibia; order Gymnophiona; family Dermophiidae; genus Geotrypetes; species Geotrypetes seraphini. The sequence continues at coordinate 172,712,149 of NC_047091.1, read as the reverse complement.
GCCCTTTCATGTACAACATATGATCTACCCTTCTATAGAGACTTTATAATTTGAAGGCTTTAATACAGGAACTTGTCATTTTCAGGGCACAAACGATAGAAGTCTATCCAACTCTGGTCTTATCCCCCATTACTGGAGTTAAAACTGGAGTTGCCATCTAAGCCCACTTTAAGATTTATCTAGTCAGTGGTGTTGTAAGGGTGAGCGGTACCTGGGACATGGTGTCCCCCCCCCCCCGACTGCACCCACACCCCCTTTTCCCCCTACTTTTTTAACTTCTCTGGCATGAGCAGCGTGTCCACGTTGGTGTCGGCTCGCCCTTTGGCGTCACTTCCTAGGCACCGGTCCCGAAAGTGACATCAGAGAGCGCGCAAGTGCCGACGTGGGCAGCATCCTCGTGCCAGGGAAGTAAAAGAAGGTACTTGGAAGGCAAGGGGCACGTGCGCGCGGCAAGGAGAGGATCGGGGGACGGAGAGGAAGAGGGGCGTCTCGCCCTTAGCAAAACGGCGCCTGAGGTGGACCGGCCCCCTTACTGCACCGCTGTGTCTAGTCATAAGGCACAGAGGAGGAAATTCTTCAAACGATGCCTAATCTAGGGGGGGGTCTTTTACTAAGGCGCGCTAGGCGATTTAGCGCACGCTAAATGCTAACGCTGCCATTATATTCTATGGACGCGTTAGCATTTAGCATGCGCTAAATCGGCCTTAGTTAAAGACCCCCCTAATTAAGGAATACCATTTAAAATGGCGAAAAAACATTAAAATTAAAGCGCGTACTGGTGCCTACAAAAATAGACGCTGGAATCATGCCTCCATAGGCACTTTAGGCCACCTAATGCCACTGTGGGCGTGGCTAACGACGGAAGTGGTGTTAGGCAGCATAAAGCAACGTAGGCATGATCATCGGGGCAGAGAGGTGCTGGAAATGTAGGCCTTAAAAATCTTGACCTACATTTCCGGTGCCCCATCTTCACCGTAGGAGCGATTCTGTATACAGCACCGTCACATGACTGACACGCAATCGGTGGCCACTTTTTAGGCGTCTAGAGAATCTGGACCGGACTGTAGAGGTCTGGCTGCCGTCTAAGCACCACTGTTTTGCTTCCATTCTCTTTCCAAATTGATCATATTTATTCTATTTTATTTTTTTAGTATTTATATACTACTTATAGTCTAAGGAGCTCATAATCGAAATAGAAATACGTCTAAAAACCGGCCTACATCGGCACTTAGACGATCAGTGAGACGAGTCGTCCAAGTGCCGATAATCGAAACGGGTTTTAGACGTATCTAAAAATGACTTAGGCCTTCACAGTGCTGCAGTCCTAGAGCGAAAAGGGGTGTTTAAGGAGGAGTGCTGAGGGCGGGATTTGGGAGGAGTGCTGAGGGCGGGACATGGGCCTTCCTAGACTTAATATTAATATATAATATATTCCCATATATCTGAAAAAGTGTATCTTATTTTACCTAAAAATATATCAAGGAGGAGGCCTCAGTAACAGAGCCCAAGTTCAGTCGTATTCACAGACTGGAAATTTCGACGTGGTTATATTGCTCTTTAGCTCTAATCATTGGCCAACTCCTGTATTTAACTTTATTATCTTCTATCAATATAAATAAGAATTCAATATTCTAATTAATATCCTATTCTATAAATATTTTTTATCAATATTTTTTATCACGTTTTTACTTTAAATTTTTCCCCAAAATAACTTATTGATATCTACACTTCTCCATCTGGTTTGAGACTAAACTGACAAGATTTAAAGAACTCTTCAGTTCTATTTCAAAAAGGACCTTGCTAACATTCAATTTTTTGCAAGTTACTTAGCTTTTTAACAGCGCTTATATGTCAGAAACAGGTTTCTGACATATAAGCGCTGTTAAAAAGCTAAGTAACTTGCAAAAAATTGAATGTTAGCAAGGTCCTTTTTGAAATAGAACTGAAGAGTTCTTTAAATCTTGTCAGTTTAGTCTCAAACCAGATGGAGAAGTGTAGATATCAATAAGTTATTTTGGGGAAAAATTTAAAGTAAAAACGTGATAAAAAATATTGATAAAAAATATTTATAGAATAGGATATTAATTAGAATATTGAATTCTTATTTATATTGATAGAAGATAATAAAGTTAAATACAGGAGTTGGCCAATGATTAGAGCTAAAGAGCAATATAACCACGTCGAAATTTCCAGTCTGTGAATACGACTGAACGTGGGCTCTGTTACTGAAGCCTCCTCCTTGATATATTTTTAGGTAAAATAAGATACACTTTTTCAGATATATGGGAATATATTATATATTAATATTGTGATACAGTTTCCCATTAGGAGATTATATTGTTGTTGGTGCCTTCCTAGACTTAGTCATACTGCATGTATAACTGAAAATTTTACAACACTGCCTAGACGGAACTTGGACGTTGTGACTTAGGCCATCTAAAACCAGGTCTAAGTCCACAGAAGGCATCCAAAGTATAGACACCTACACACTGCCCCAGTGATTACTGACCCCATCCCCATAAAAATCATAGTAACAGCTTTACATATCTGTCTCCAGAATATCAGCACCTGACAGCCTGGCATAGGAAAGTCTAGTAGAGCTGCACAGAGGTGGCTTAAGTGGTCTGTGGGGTGGGCTAGTGAACCATGGAGAGGAGGACCCAGGCCCATAAGCCACTGCATGCATGGTGAAACATGTGCACCCCTCAAAAAAACCCCAAACTCTTATGTACTGCTATATAAGTGGCATCTGCAGCCATAAGGGCTATTGGGGTGGTAGACAGGGTGGTCTAGTCGGTTCTGGGGGGCTCACCATGACCTTTAAGATTGTGGAGAGATGTGTATGTGGCACCCTTTTTGTGAAGTTCACAGCAGTGCCCTGTAAGGTACCCCACTATTCTGGTGGAATGTTTGGGTGTCCAGCCCATCACTTTGCTGACCCTGCCCACGTCCAAAAGGTCTTTTTCTAGGCTTTTTTGACTTGGACAAATTTTTGGACGAAAATGGGGTAACAAGATGGACGACTTAGCGGTCTGGACGATCAGACGGCTGGACGTACATTTAGACAATTTTCGAAAAAAAAAAAGTTGGACTTATTTTTCGAAAATGGACCTTTTCCCATGTCTGACTTTGGGCGACTAGCGACTTGGGCCCAAAACGGACTTAGACGCATCTTTTAGTACTCAAGAATTTTTCCCTATCTGTCCTGTTGGGCTCACACTCTACCTAATGCACCTGGGACAAAGGAGGTTTAAGGATTTGCCCAGGGTCACCGTCCCCTTCATGAATTCCGCAACCTTTGAATTCTTGTTAACTTTTCTTTCAGAGCAGCTTCATCAATTGTCACACCCTCAAGGGACCAGAGAACGATTCATGTCTGCAAACATTGACAGAAAATTTTTTTAGTAGATGCAAAGAAACTTCCATGTTCTAAGCTCCTATTTTATTCATTGCCATGAATTAAATAGGTTGGTGGTGTGTTAAATATTTAAAACACCAATGTTGGTGGTGGCTGGTTGCACCCAAGATAAGTGTTGCCTGTTGTCCTAAAAATATTTATTGAATAACTCCACGGTTATCTGGCATATTCTTATGTCTTATACATTGAATAATTTTTTTTTAAAAAAGGGTTCTGTAAACAATGTTCTGCGCTTGTGGGTAATGGATTCAAGTGGTGGGTAGGAGGATTGGAGCATGAACGATAACAACATTCAATTCAATTCAGGATGCAGCCCTGAAATGATATATAGATCATAGGAGGTCCTATAATCTGATTATCCAGCATGTATGATATGCCCACCTCTAATCCCAAGTGAAAAAAAAATTAGATATATTCTTTAGATGGAAACTCTATAAAATTGTCATAAAGAGAGATTTTTTGACATTCCTGATAAGAATTTGTGTAAAACAGAATTGAAGCAGTAGCTATTGTTAGCACTTTAGAAGAATTTCTTAGAGTCAAGGTATGCAAACTTTATTGTAAACATTGTGTTACCCACGTTTTCTTTACATAGTTCCATATCGGGTTAGGTCTGATTTCTCCAACATGAACTCTGCATATAGCAGTTTATCGTCATTCGTTATGAAGTTAGCACTCATAAGCAGCACAGCAGTTAAACGTGTACTAAAACTTATTTATTTGGGAGTAAATATTCAGCTGGCAGAAGTCAGCGTTTTCTGGCCACTGGTGGAGTTAAGTTCAGATATTGTCACAGGGCGGACCCTGTTCCTAGCGAGGAAGCCTTACCAGAAGAAGGAAATGAGGTTAAAACCCTTGAAAGTATTCTTAAGCCTGCTAAGGAGAGTCCCAAAGCAGCTCCTAGGAATACTTACAGGCCAAGCCTTCCAGCAATGAAACCTCCTAAAGCCCTGCCTCAAGCAGGCAGATCTGGTTTAGCTTTCTCTAAGCCAGTTGGGGGTAAACAGGCAGAAAGACTACAGCTCCCAGCAGGCATAGGGCCAGCGAAAGGAAAGAGCAGGAATGGAATACTAGCCACACCCAAACAAGCTCAAACTGGTTTAGGCCAGGTGAGAAGTTCTCTGAGAGGAGGCTACCCTAACACACCTGCAGGGAGGACTAATCAGCTCCCTGCAATGAAAGAAAAGGGTTTAGCTTTCACACAGGGAGTCCCAGGGCCAACCTCAGAGTGCACACCTGCTCCAGACCCAGCAAGACAGAGCCACGCAGCAAAAAGAAAGCTGCAGACTCCAGCCACAGAGAACCAGGAAGCAACAGTCCACCTCATGGCAACAAACTCAGGCAGAGAGGTTTGTGATGAAGAGCTTGATTCAGGGTTTGTGCAGGACAGTGAAATGGCGGATAATGACATTTCCTATGATATGGAAATAGAATGTTCTGATTTGCCCAGCTCTGAAGGCATGGACATAGACTGAGAACCATTGCTAATAAGGAAGCCGGAGGGAAAAGTAAAGCCTGCTCAAGTTTATTGGAAATGTTGAAGTTTTGTTTTGAACTGTAAATACAGGCCACAGGCAGTCATTTTGTTGGGATCTGGGAAGGGGATCTTTCCCAAGAAAATTGCACGCAAAGTTTTGAACACTTTTATTTTGAGCCTTACCGAGCTACCAAAACAACCTCGCAAACCGCTCGGCCGAGGTTGTGTGCTGTGGGTTAGGTCACTTGCTGAGCCCAGCTTGGCCGCACACGGTCACAATATGTAACACCCCCCTTCCCCCCTTTTACAAAACCACAGCGCGTTTTAAAGCGCCAGCCACAGCTGTTACCGCTGTGGCCGACGCTAAAAAGCTCACTACGGTTTTATAAAAGGGGGCAGGGGAGGGTTATGGCCCCCCCCTTACTCCGTTGCTGGTGCCTTCATCATGGCTACGGACGCACTTTGTAACATCTACCACCATTGTAGGCGTGGCTAAAACCAGAAGTGGCGTTAAGTGTTGTTATAAAGTGCCTCCGTAGCTGTGATTCACGTAAAGGATAGGGGCCGGAAAAGTAGGTCTTTAATACTGCGGCCTAAATTTTCCAGCTCCTACTTTTCACAAAACCGCGGTCCTAGAAAGAGCGCCGTCGCGCGATTGGCACGCGATCTGCGGCTGTTTTTTTTAGGTGGCCAGCCGCTGATGGCACTGTTTCAGAACCCGACCCTAAGTGTTAGGCAGGGATATAATTTTTTTTTAAAGAAATAAATTAGGCAAAGTGCATAGAAAAGGAGACCTTACGGCAAAACGCTTCAACGCATTTTCGCATTTGTAAAGCGCATATTAGGGCTTAATGCCCTTGCGTAAAAGGACTCCTCAATTTACAATAGAAAAGAAATAATTAAAGGCATAGATCGAGGAAAGCCTATAAGAAGGGGTGGGGATGTGCTCCCATATTCGACATACAGCCAAGAGCTGGGCTGCAAAATTTTGCAGGATCTTCAAACTTTGGGTGGCATTCCGAGGCAATCGTTTTGCTTTATCTACAGTTGCTCTTTGATGCTTCTTTCTCCCTGCATCCCCCCCTCACCCCCCCTAGTTGTTATCCTAAACCGCCTAATGGGTAAACTGGTCCGAGCATGTGCTTTTTCAGTAAAAGTTCAAGACAAATTACATTTGTTTATGTCCCTGTCCCTGGAGGGCCTATAATCTAATCTTGTATTTCAGGCAATGTAGAGTTAAATGTCGTCTTGCCCAAGATTCAAGGACTGTCAACGGGACATAAACCTTGGCTTTCCCTAGTTCACAGCCTATCCTTCTAACAGCTAGCCTAAATCCATCTTCAGGGCTCGTTTTAGACATGCTGGGGCCCAGGGCAGAAATTAAGGAGGAGACCCCTGATCCCTTCTCCTCCCTGCCCCCTCCCTGTAATCTCCCCTCCTGCCATTACTACCACACATAAAAACAACTTTAAATGACTCCGTCGCACACAAAAGTCAAACGAAAACAAGAAAGCCCAATAGTCAAAAAGAGCTATGATACTTGAAAGAACACAATATGAAGGGTCCCTGTGGAGAAACAGAGGGAGCGTGGAAGATGTACAATATAGGTTTTAAGTTCTAGATTACAGATTTTTAATAACAAGAGACTCCTCCGTGTGAGAGTGACTCCACATGCTCCGTTTCTCCACGGGGACCCTTCATACTGTGTTCTTCACGCACAACACATAGACAGACTTTTACAAGGGTTACCAGACGGCCGGATTTCTACTGACATGTCCCCCTTTTGAGAACCATGTTCAGGGGTGCGGACGGCTTTTCAAAACCCGGCACTTTGTCCGCCACGGTTTTAAAGAGAAGATGCTGGAAACTAGAGAAACAGAAGCAGATGGAGATGCAGAAAAATAAATGGAGGAAAACTGAAAGGAAAAAGTTGAAGTCAGAGATGGATGTAGGAGAGAGGAAGTGAAGAGAGAAATGAGAGAAGAGGCAGATAGAGTGCAGAGACCCTGGAAAGAAAATTAAGAAAAGAGGGAAGAAAGCAGAAACTGGGATAAACATGAATAAAATGGCCAGCCAGACAAAAACGGTAGAAAAAAATAATTTTAATTTTAATTTCAAGAACAGAAAATGCAGTTTTACTGTAAATTTGCACGGCTTTCTGTTTATATTCCAAAGTGCAGAGTGCTGTTTCTCTTTCTCTGGTGTTGAACTGCCTATGGCTTCTTGAGATTTAAGTTTGATTTATGTCTACATTTATTTAAGTTTGTGGTTGCTTGTAGTTGCGTTTTCCTATGTAAGGGCCTTGTTGTGAGTATCTTAGCTTTGGGATATATGCATCACAGATATTTGTTTTATGTTTATAGTGACTTGCGAGATAGCTGATAGGGAGGGAGGGTGAGCAGTCTTTATAGATTGGCTCACCATGATAACCCAAATTTCTAACCAACAAAAAATTAAATTTGAATGTTATTTATTTAAAATTCTTTAAGCAATCTATGGGCAATTGTAGCAACAGTGAAACTAAAGTAGATTGAATAGAATTGCTAGTCAATGGATGTGCTTGTTTTTGAGTGCAAATTAACTCCTAACATGGCTCGATAGTCGACAAGCAAACAGGCATTTCATCATCCACCATCTGCAGTCGTTCTCTTTTTTTTTTTTCAATTCAATTTCTATCAGAGCTGAAAATCCAAGTTCACAAAGATAAGAAGATCCCAACGGTAACAAAGCCATAATTGCTTTGTTGTTCAAGTTAGGATAATTGCTACTTAAAAAGTACAAATAAAATTACTCGCCGTTTGTTTTCAAGGACCAATCACGTCAAAGAATGATGGTTTCTGGGCGGTTGTATCCTTACGCACACAGACGCTCATAACATTGACAGACACTTGTGTACGCGACGTACCTGTCATCTATTCTAGTGTATACTTATGAAGGGAATCTTTAAAATTAAAGAAAAATTCTGGAATCTCTTCAGGGCACAGTTTAAAAGACGCTGGTTTATAGAATGCGCACAGTGCGTGTCCACGCGACTTTAACATTTAAACCAATGAAAATCAGGCATAAGTGCCTGCACCTAAATTTTGTGCGGGTCAGGAGCATTCTGTAACAGTACGCCTAAGTTTGAGGAATGCTCGCCACCCACCCCATGCCTCTCCCCTGGCCACGTTCTCTTTTGAGATCCACCCAGTAGAATTTGCACTTTATAGAATGCACTTAGGGCTCCTTTTGCTAAGCTGCGCTAGCGGTGTTGGCGCGTGCGCCAGACGCTAACGCCAGCATTGAGCTGGCATTAGTTTTTGGCATGTAACGTGGGGTTAGCGCATGTGGCAATGCAGCGCGCGCTAAAAACACTAGCGCTCCTTAGTAAAAGGAGCCCTTAGAAATTCTAATTAGTGTCAAGAATTGCTCGTTAATTGGCAATTATCGGTGTTGATTGGTTTGTTAATTTTTTTTATTTATTTATTCCATTTTCTATACCGTTCTCCCAGGAGAGCTCCCAATCTATCTAATGTACCTGGGGCAATGGGGGGGATTAAGTGACTTGCCCAGGGTCACAAGGAGCAGCGTGGGTTTGAACCCACAACCTGAGGGTGCTGAGGCTGAAGCTTTAATCGTTGCACCACTCTAGAAATCAAAATGTAGCAAAAGTGAGCCAAGTATAGGACAATCAAATCATTGTGACATCACTGATAAGGTTGGCTCTTATTGGTGGAATGAGACATTATGATGTCACAATACCAGCTCTGGTTATCAGAGGCTGAAACTTTTCACACTATTTATTCATTCAATTTTCTATACTATTCTCCCAAGGGAGCTCGGAACAGTTACATGAATTTATTCAGGTACTCAAGCATTGTTCCCTGTCAGTCCCGGTGGGCTCACAATCTATCTAATGTACCTGGGGCAATGGGGGGAATTAAGTGACTTGCCCAGGGTCACAAGGAGCAGCGTAGGTTTGAACCCACAACCTCAGGGTCCTGAGGCTGTAGCTTTAACCACAGAATTGGGCACCCAAATTTGGTCGCAGTTTATAGAATCTGGAGGTAGGTGTAACATTGGGCACGAAAGAATTAGAGGGTAAACAATATAATTGAATCCTCTTTGGAGTTCAAGTAATATCCTCCCAGAACATTAGAAATGCCTTCTCTGTGTGTATTACCCCTTGCTTCATGTCTTCTGTGATTATTTGACCAAAGCTTCAATAGATACCAGTTCCTAATGGGAATGTTTCAGCTTCTACACCAGAGCATAACGCAGAAAACCGAGCCCCGTTGCAAGAACTGTACAGCCCCAGATTCCCAAGGGCTGCACACAAATCAGGTTTCCCAGGTAACCAAACTATGCAAATTAATCTGGTTCACAGACCAAATATATGCAGATAAGCTTGATGAATACTCATTGCACTTCTCCCGAAAGTCAGCTCTGTTCATTTATAGGTTTTCCATCATAGGCATTGTTTGAGGTAGGCGTGGACAGGGCTGGTGTTAAACGTGCTGGGGTCCAGGGCAGAAATTTGGAAGGGAGCCCCCGAAGCCCATCAGCAGGTTTGGGGGGGCCCAGGGCAAATGCGCTGTTTGAATCCCCCTAATTTTTGTCTAATGCACGGGTGGGCAACTCCGGTCCTCGAGGGCCTGAATCCAGTCGGGCTTTCAGGATTTTCCCAATGAATATGCATGAGATCTATTTGCATGCACTGCTTTCAATGCATATTCATTGATGAAATCCCGAAAACCCGACTGGATTCCGGCCCTCGAGGACCGGAGTCGCCCACCCCTGGTCTAGTGCGTGGGGAAAGGAAGCATCCACCCAAATGTTTGCTGAACTGGACTCCTGTCCCCCACTGCTAGCATGAATTATTTATTCTTTGTCCCTCAAAGTAAAGAGGCAAACGATGAGGGCGATTACCATGTCACCTAATTTCAACTGAAGAGTCCAGATCAGTCTTGGTTTTACCCCTCATCATGCACGGATTTAGAGTTCTGATTTGCTTAGGACACTGGTCAGGTAATCAAGCACAAATCCATGCATGCAGCAAGCAAAATTAATTTGACCTGGGGTGAAAGGATAGCCTTGCTGTACACCTGTGAGTTAGAGTATTTGGAATCAATATAGCTCTAATACCGTCTCTTGCGTGTTCAATGTACAGTGCTGTGTACATCTGGTAGCCCTATGAAAATAATAAATAATAGTAGTAGTCCTATATATGGTGATTCGGTGTAGGATGGGCTGGGGAGGGCATCAATAGGAACTCCGCTAACTTGGAACGTGAGGACGTTACTGGCCAGACTTTATAGTAGATGTCCTGCAAACAACGGGATGGTTGGATAGGCTGGAGTGAGCTTGGATGGCAACTTCAGCAGTTGGAACCTAGGACAATACCAGATGGACTTTACAGTCTATGACCCAGAAATACCAAAGAAGAGCAAATTAATTTAAAATCCTGTATTTTGTAATGGGTATAACTAATGGGCAGACTGGATGGACCGTTCAGGTCTTTATCTGCCGTCATTTACTATGTTACCTGGCAGAAACCCAAAGAGTAGCAACATTCCAGAGCTGAGATTGTGATGTCATAATGCCTCATTCCACCAATGCCTAAGAGCCAACCTCAGCAGTGATGTCACAATGGCTTGATTAGATGGCAGCTTCAGCATTTGGAACCTAAGACAATACCAGGTTGGACTTTACAGTCTGTGACCCAGAAATACCAAAGAAGAGACAAATTAATTTTAAATCCTGTATTTTGTAATGGGTAAAACTAATGGGCAGACTGGATGGACTGTTCAGGTCTTTATCTGCCATCATTTACTTCATTATGTTACTAGTAGTAATAGTAATATTGTGGTTAAGACACCAGAAATATTGCTAAACGGAGACGTGAACAGGAAGGTTTTTAAGCCTATTTTAGATTTATCAAGGGACTGTTGAAAGAGAATTCGATAGGGTGAGGGTATTAACACTGAAAAATTTTGACTGGATAATATCAAAGCAGATCTGGAGAAGTGATGAGCTGATTAGAAGGTTATGAGTGGAGGAACGAGAGTATTCTAGCTAAAGAATTGGAACCACTTGCCTGCCCAGATAAGATCACAAGACTCGTTGATGACCTTCTGGAAAACTCATCTCTTCAACTGAACAGTACCAACGAACTGCTTCCTCCTTGTTCTCCTTCCTTAGCCCTCCTTCTCTCCTCCTCACCCCCCCACACCCCCGTTCTACGCCTCCCTTTCCCTGTCTCCTCTTCCGCCCACTCCCCAATTACTTCCCTCCTCCCATCCCTCTCCCCCCTCCCCTTCCCTCTCGTCATCTTCTTCCCCTCTCTTTTCTACAAATGCCTTTGTCCTGCCTTGGACCGGTGGTTGAAGAACACTGGCCTAGATCACAAGCTCTAGAACCTTGATGAAGAGCTTTGCAGAAGTCTAGCGCCCGAGTGAAAGTGAGAGAGCCATGCCCAGAGCCCATCTGTACCCTGCTCATGAGAATGCCACTCTAACAATTTCCCCCCAAATTGGGTGCAGATCCAGACTGACACACAAAATAATTAGTGAATGAGCTCCAATAATTTAATCCCTCCCCCCCTTTTTTTTTTTACTAAGCTGTGGTAGAGGTTTCTACCGCAGCCCAGAGTGCTAAATGCTCTGATTCTGCTCTGATGCTCTTAGGAGTCCTAGGCTCCTCCCAGTGTATCACAGGATGCACCGGGAAGGGGTTCTAAGGCCCTGATTGGTTCAAGTGCCCAGGCCTCTCCTATGGGAGGGGCTTTAGGCCCCTGGGCCTATCAGTGCCCTAGGCCCTTCCCTGGTATATCCCAGGATGCATTGGGAAGGGGAAGACCTGCCATTGTGAATAGGCAGGGTCTGCTGGCCAGAGGGAGTAGGCATCCCTCTGTCCAGCCTTACTATAAAAGGTATGGGAGGGAGGTGGGAGGGGTTTAGGAGGAGTTGGGGTGGGGTATTTGGGTTATGGGGGGGATGTTGAGATGGGGGTTCTGGCAGTAGGAAGTGGGCATACTTCCTGCTGTGGGATTCCTAGGGGTGGGTTCGGGGATTCTGGCAGGAGAAAGTGGGAATCCCTCCTGCCATGGGACTTCAGGGAGAGGGGCAGGAGTTCTGTCAGGTGGGAGTGGGCATCCCTGCTGCTGATATGGTAGAACTCCATGCCACAGCCACTCAGCTAATTGTGGCAGAAGTATTCCCCCCTCCCAATCAGCTGAGCCAGCAGGACTCCCCAAAACTGTGGCTTCAGAGAGACCTGCTGGCTTAGCTGATCAGGGATAACTTCTCCTGCCACAATCAGCTTATTTCTGCTGCGGGCTGGCTGTAGGATCCTGTGGTGGCATAGATAGGCAACTGAAAAGTAGGCCAGGGTTTTCCGGGCCCCATATTTCAATTGCCTATCTTGCCATGAATCACAGCTAGGTAGCTGCTTTAGCCTGCCTAACTCCACTTCCGGAATTGGCCACACCTACTTTGGCGTTCCGTGGCCTACAGTGGTTACCTAACCGCGAGTCCAGCCACATCAGTAGGTGCTTCAACACTGCTGGGTTTTTTTGCCATTTCTGATGGCGTTTTTCAATTAATTTAGGCATCGGCAGGGCACCAACTGACGTTGGTTATAGAATTTCCCTGTTAGATACTAAACTGCTTGCATGACTGTAATTGTACACCCACATGGATGGCGGTATTCTATAAATTTACCCATGCAGTCAGCATAAATTTAAGTGCTCTATTACAGAATGGGGTGGAGGGGGGGGGGGAGAATAGGTCTAATTCAGCATCTCTAGACCTGCTAAGAAAAAAGGATTCTTGTGCAAATGTACTAGACTCAATGTCTATCATTGACTACAGTTCAAGTTAATGTCAAGGGACATTTTTTATAGACGCACGGAAAGTCCAGTAGAAAACATGACTATTTTTGAAACAGAAAAAGTCTACCTTTTTGTTTTGAAAATGACTATTTCTCAGATGTGCTTGTCCTTAGTGTGTCTTATCTTTTTGAACCATTTTTGGAAAAAAAAAACAACAATGTCCAAAAGAAAATTGCACAAAGCAAGCCACTGGGATGAAGGAGGGACCAGCAGTCTTAGCAGATTGACCACACAGAAATCCCAGCAGAGCAGTGAGACACCTTAGGAGGCACTACGGTGAACTTCATATAAAAAGGCCCAGGTACACATCTTATCATAGTGTATAATGAGCCCTCCAAAACCCACCCAAAATCTACTGTACCCAACTGTAAACCACACCAATAGCCTGCAAGTACCGTATTTTCACGCAGATAACGCGCACCCGTGTAAAACGCGCACACGGGTATAGCGCGCAGAAACCACGATTTTATGTACAAAAACTTTTGTATACCGCGCTCACGGGTATACCGCGCATGCAGCCCGACTGTCCTTTCGCCCGCCCCGACTCTCCTCTGGCCACCCCGACTCTCCTTTCGCCCTCCCCGACTCTCCGTGTGCTGTCCCCCAGTAGGCGGAGCTTTGGGACGGATGGGCCAATCCGGCCTCATTCCGTCGTTGGCTGCCTGCCGGACAGGCGGGTTTGGCTCCCGTCTGTCCGGCCAACTACCAAAGGTACGGGGAAGGTGGGTGGGGGTGTCGTGGGGGTCGGCCAGGGGGGTCGCGGGTCGGCTGGGGGGCGGTCGGAGGTTCTTGGGGGGGGGCGGTCGTTGGAGGGAGGGGGGTTTGCGTCGAGGGCAGGAGGGCTTGGGATCCCTCCTGCCCGTAATGTAGTGCGGGGTGGGGGTAGGGGGTCGTCGTGGCCAGGAGGGTTTGGGCTCCCTCCTGGCCCGATATTGTCGGGGAGTTGGGGAGTCGGCCGGGCAAGAGGGCTTGGGCTCCCTCTTGCTCCGATCATGGATGCGGGTGCGGGTGGGAGCGCGTGCGAGCGGTCGTTCGGGGTGGGGGTGTGAGCGGTCCTGCTGGGGGGGGTGAATCGGGCGTCGGGCGGGGTGGGAGCTATGTAAAAACATTTTTGTATACCGCGCTCACGCGTATAACGCGCGAGGGGTATGCGCGGTAGGTAAAAACGCGTATAACGCACGCGTTATATGCGTGAAAATACGGTATTACCTATATGTAGGTACAGTGGGATTAGGGTTAGTTTTGGAAGGCTCACATATTCTACCATAAGTGTGGTAGTTTGGGTTGAATATGGTCCTCAGTCCGCATGTAAACTAAATCTTGGACTTATATTCCGAGTCATCCCTGAGAAACAAGGCTTGACTTGGTTAACAATAGTTATAGTTAAAAGAAAGAATTGACCTCATGGAAACTTATCTGCTAGAAAACGCTGAAACAGAGTAGTTTTCAGAATTTAAAAAAACAACAAAAACTTGAAGGGATAGACAGGATCTTATCTGAGAAGGGAGGTCGTTCCAAATTGCTGTTAGTAAATAGGGGAAGGAATGAACAATTTCACGGATAGATCTGGCACATTTTACAGTGGGAAAAGAAAATTAAAATACATGGATAGTTCTGCAACTTGAAGATCTCAAAGAATTTAAAGCTAGAGGGACCAACGAATCAAAGCTACCATGTAAGATTTTAAAAACTGTGCAGGCACATTTAAACTGAACTCTCAATCGAAAAGGAAGCCAACGGAAACTCCTTAACAGAGGTGGCAAATGGTCAAAATGATGGATTGGACCAAAATTGCAAAATGACGTTGATAAAACAGGTGACAAACACTTTTCAGTGTACGCAAACTAAAGAAAAATTTCTTAATCAGATGGTTTACCTGACAATGGAAAGAGAAGGAGGAATCTAAAAAGATTTCCAACACTCTAGAAGAAGACTCAGTTGGCAAAACATCACCGGAATTAAAGGTAATTGAACTGGGAAGGTTTGCAATTTCTGGACCGGACCAAACCAAACTCATTTTGTTTTTATTGTGTTTAATTTCATTTGAACCAGAGATGACCACGACTGTAATTTGGAGAAGCAAGAATTTATGTAAGATTAATCAAATTAGGGTCGACTTCAAACAAGATAAAAATATCATTGGCATAAGTAAATAGCAATTTGTTACAGCTTCGTTTACAAAATTTTAACATAGTCATATAGATATTACAGAGGATAGGAGATAGCGGGGAACCTTGGGGAACACCGCAATCAGTGACCATGTAGAAGATGTTGTGCCCCCAAAGTTCACTACATAGGAACACAATGAAAGAAATCCTTTGAACCAGGTCAGAACTTTATCCTTCATGCCCATATCTGAAAGCAGTATAGCTAGCGCATGATGCTTTACTACATCAAAGGCTGCTGTAAGATCAAATTGTAATAGTATGGCATAGCGATTCTGGGAAAATAAGCTTTGAATCTTAGAAATCAGTGATAGTAATAAGGTTTCTGTGCTAAAATTAGAACGGAATCCATGTTGAAAGAGCAACAAAACGGAAAATTTATCTAGATAGCTTGAACGTTGTTTGGAAACGATTGACTCAATCAACTTAGTTACTAGAGGAATGCTGGCAATAGGACGATAATTCTTCGGAGCAGCAGGATTTAGGTCAGTACCTTTCAGTAGTGGGGTAAGAACAATATGGCCCATAGATGAGTCGTTATCTAAAAAAATGGTTTGTCATAATGGTTAACCAGGAGACAGCTTGATTGGAGATTTCTCAAAAGATGGAAGATGAAAATGGGTCCAAGGAACATTTGCTTCATCCTAGCCTGTTGCATAATGTTCTGACCTGAAGTTCAGTAGCAGGTACTAATTCTCTCCAGTATCTATCTACTGGGATATCAGTTGTTAATTCCAAATTAAATAATACGTCCTTCTGGTCTACGTTAAGAAAGGGGGCTCTTATAGTTTTAATCTTATCATCAAAAAACTTACCAAGTTCATCAGCATTTGGTACCCTATTCACATGACTATCTTTATTAGTAGTAGTAAAGGATCTCCAAAGTTTAAATAAAAATTTACTCTGGTCTATAGATCTACCACGTCTATATCCACAATATGATTTTCAATCTTTATTTCATTCCGATTTATAAGCTGCAATTTTTATTGTCCAATTCCAAGTTGCCCATCTCTGGTTTATCTTTTATCCCCCACTTTCGTTCTAATTTCGTTCAGTCACACTTAAGCTGACGATGGCCTACAGTATACCAAGGGGCCTTACGATCATGGTGAACTGATTTGGAAATTGAAGGAGACATACAGTCAAACATTTATGTCGATTACTTCATCCACAAATTCAATATGCCATCCGTTTCATACTCTGTAGGGAGAACTGAGAATCAATGAGACCAAAACTCCTCCACATTAACCTTTTTTCTAAGGTTTGGTAACCATCTCTATGGTTGAAAACACCGTCTTAATAGGCTACTCCAGAGTCCTGCTTGCTGCTTAACTAGGACTGGCCATAACATCTGAAGCTATTATTCAAGCAAGTATGTACTATTTAATTCACAACTTTGAGCGTGGGAGGGGATTAGTGACCACTGGAGGAGTGGGGGGGGGGGGAGGGGGTCATGCCTTCAGCCTTCCAGTGGTCATCTGGTCAGTTTGGTGACCTTTTAGGCACTTATTCTTTGTTAAAACAGGCCTAGGTCCAAATTTCCACACTATGCACTGGACATTTTTTGTTTTTTTCAAATTGTTTGATTACTGAAGAAAAAAGTCCAACCCATAAGTCTACCCTAGTCCCGTCCATACCATGCCCCTTGAGATACAGATGCAATGAGAGCCACCACCAGAGACATGTGTCTACAAAAGATGTTTTGGAAGGGTTTGGTGAGAAAAACATCCATCTACCCCTTTATGTCACATTAGGGACATTTTTCTTTTTTTTTTTAAATGAGTCCCTTAATTTCGGGCATGTTATTGGTTTTTATAAATTTGCAAACTACATGGTAAATCTGAATAAATTCAGGGGCTTCTTTATTAAGCCTTATTTTTCCCATTGGCTCAAATAATTACCCCTCCCCCCTCTTTTACAAAGCCACGCTTGAAGTTGCCGCTGCGGTAACTTCCCCGAAGCCCATAAGGATTTAAAGAGCTTTGGGGCTTTTGCCGCTCTAGCTCAACTTTATAAATGGCTAAGCGAGGGTAGGCGGTGCCCGGGGTCATGGTGCCCCCCCCCAAGCCCTCCTTTCCATCTCCGCTCCTGTACCCCCACCCCTTCCCCGCTACCCGTGCCACACTCACGCCCTCCTTTCCCCGTACCTCTTTAAAAATTCAACTCGCTGCTTGCGCCGGCATTGGCTTTCCCTCCGACGTCGCTTCCTAGCCCTGCGAGCCAGAGTGATTTCAGGGGGGAGCCAGGCCAGTGTGAACAGCAGGCTTTAAAGGTTTTTCATGCTGGCGAAGATTTAAAGAGGGGAGGGGGAGGGAAGGAGGGCATGAGCATGGCATAGGGGGCAGAGAGGTGCTGAAACCCCCACCAAGGCAGCACCCACTGTGATCTGTCCCCTGCCCCCCCCTACTGGAGGGGGGTAAGTAATCATTGATATAGACCCCTCTTTTACAAAAGTGCGCTAAGTGTTTAAGCGCACGCTAAAAGGTTCATAGTCAAAAGCGCGCGAGGACAAAGGCGTGTGTGGACAACTGAGTACAAGGCTTAATCGCACCGAAGAAAAACGGTATTTTAAAGGGGGGTGTTGGTGGGGAATCCCCCCCCCCACACACACTTTACTTAATAGAGATCGCGCTGGCGTTGTGGGGGGTTGGGGGGTTGTAATCCCCCTCATTATACTGGAAACTTAACTTTTTTCCCTGTTTTTTAAGGAAAAAGTGAAGTTTTCAGTATAATGTGGGGGGTTACACCCCCATAACATGGCAGTGTGAGGCAGCGCGATCCCTATTAAGTAGAGTGGGGGGCTCCCCCCACAACCCCGTTGGAGCCCTTTAAAATACCATTTTTCTTCAGCGCGATTAAGCCTTGCGCTCAGTTGTCCGCGTGCCTTTGTCCTCGTGTGCTTTTGACCCGCCACCCGCTAAATCAACACGTGCGCTAACCGCTAACGCATCCATAGGATAACATGCATGCGTTAGCGTTTAGCGTGTGAATAGCGTGCACTATTTACCACGCGCTATAAAGCATAAAAGAGGGGGTTAGTTATTTACAGATCAAATGCATTTCGACTTATAAGTACAAAAGACTGATAACTAAATATAGTTTTGCCCACATAACTAAAATATCCTTAGAAATACTTCCCAGGGGGGCCATAGTTTGACCTGAACAGCCTTTCTCAAGAGGAAATTTCCTTCACATATGCTTTTGCACCAAAGTAAGGATAAAGTCTTTCTCTGTTTATGTTTTATGCTCTGCAAAAACCTCCAGCTGATATAGAAAAATGTGGTCGATAATAACTTTGTTATCTAAGTCACTGGGCCATGTCATTTAGCAATTTATAGTAAAAACAAATAATAATAAGATAAAATTGAACTGGACAAACTCTCCTTCTGATAGTTCAAATAGACTTTATTTCCCCTCTACACACACTTTTTAGGAGTAGATTGCTCTATTACCATGACACATGCAGGCCTATGCATTTTTGTAAAGTAACATGTCGAGGCCTTTCAGTAGGATGCTGTATTTCAGGGTGGTTGTAATTCCTATGGATGTATCCAATTTCTTTCTTTCTTTCTTGTTTTAATGACTGAGCTCTTATAACCTATCTTCTATCCAGTGACACGAGTCTTTGAAAAAATTATAGACTGCGTAAGGAGGATTTTAAAAGGACGTGGAAAGGCAGTATTACCGTATTTCCCCCAACGATAGGCCTCAGGCTTATACATTATCTTGTACAACCTGCGAATTGGGTGCGGCTTGCTTAAATGGGGCAGCCTTTCTAACAAAACATGAAAACTCATGCGCTAAAAGTGTAATTCAGTGCACAAAAAAGACGACATACCCAAATGATTCATTGTTTACTTAAAAAATAAATCATAGATAGTGACGGTGTTCATAGTGGTGGAAGCGCGTGCAAAGCTTCCTCATCTTTCCGCCATTTTCTCGCTTGGTTTTCATCTACTTCAAAATGGCGTCCAGCTGCACAATTGCCGTTTTCTTTCACAAAAGCAATGACCTGGAATTTAAATTCGGCAGCGTAAGACTTGGGTTGCTGTATGATATTGGTAAGTGCAAAATTTTATCAATTTAATTGTTTATTGTAGAGCTGCAAAGGCCTATAGGGGGTGTGTGCCAAATTAGATGCTTTTACTTCAGAAATGCCGCGGCTAATAACATGGGGCGGCTGATCATTGGGCAAATATGGTAGTACTCGAGGTCTCTTGAAGTTGTATAAATTTGGTTGCGTATAAAATCTACTAGTCTCAAACGTGACATTTTTAAACTACCTGCAAAGACGGATCATCTAAGGCAGGGGTGTCAAACTCAATCACATTAAGGGGCCGAAATCCAAAACACAGGCTAACTTGCAGGCCAGATCCCACTCAATCTCCGCCCCACACCCCGCCCCCATAATAGTACTAATTATAACACCATTTTTTCCATTCATTTTTCATATATACACACAATACATTACATTACATTAGGGATTTCTATTCCGACATTACCTTGCGGTTCAAGGCGGATTACAGAAGAGTTAGAGGGTGTTTTACAAAAAGATTTCTGGTCCTTTTGGGGGGAAAAAAGAGTAGAGCAGGTTGATTTGGGGGGTTAGAGGGATGAAAGAAGGAAGATTTCTGGTTCTTTTTGGGGGAAAGAAAAAAGAGTAGAGCAGGTTGATTTGGGGGGTCGGGGGGTTAGAGGGATGAAAGAAGGAAGATTTCTGGTCCTTTTTGGGGGAAAGAAAAAAGAGTAGAGCAGGTTGATTTGGGGGTTCGGGGGGTTAGAGGGATGAAAGAAGGAAGATTTCTGGTCCTTTTTGGGGGAAAGAAAAAAGAGTAGAGCAGGATGATTTGGGGGGTTAGAGGGATGAAAGAAGGAAGATTTCTGGTCCTTTTTGGGGGAAAGAAAAAAGAGTAGAGCAGGTTGATTTGGGGGGTCGGGGGGTTAGAGGGATGAAAGAAGGAAGATTTCTGGTCCTTTTTGGGGGAAAGAAAAAAGAGTAGAGCAGGATGATTTGGGGGTTCGGGGGGTTAGAGGGATGAAAGAAGGAAGATTTCTGGTCCTTTTTGGGGGAAAGAAAAAAGAGTAGAGCAGGTTGATTTGGGGGGTTAGAGGGATGAAAGAAGGAAGATTTCTGGTCCTTTTTGGGGGAAAGAAAAAAGAGTAGAGCAGGTTGATTTGGGGGGTCGGGGGGTTAGAGGGATGAAAGAAGGAAGATTTCTGGTCCTTTTTGGGGGAAAGAAAAAAGAGTAGAGCAGGTTGATTTGGGGGGTCGGGGGGTTAGAGGGATGAAAGAAGGAAGATTTCTGGTCCTTTTTGGGGGAAAGAAAAAAGAGTAGAGCAGGATGATTTGGGGGGTTAGAGGGATGAAAGAAGGAAGATTTCTGGTCCTTTTTGGGGGAAAGAAAAAAGAGTAGAGCAGGTTGATTTGGGGGGTCGGGGGGTTAGAGGGATGAAAGAAGGAAGATTTCTGGTCCTTTTTGGGGGAAAGAAAAAAGAGTAGAGCAGGATGATTTGGGGGTTCGGGGGGTTAGAGGGATGAAAGAAGGAAGATTTCTGGTCCTTTTTGGGGGAAAGAAAAAAGAGTAGAGCAGGTTGATTTGGGGGGTTAGAGGGATGAAAGAAGGAAGATTTCTGGTCCTTTTTGGGGGAAAGAAAAAAGAGTAGAGCAGGTTGATTTGGGGGGTCGGGGGGTTAGAGGGATGAAAGAAGGAAGATTTCTGGTCCTTTTTGGGGGAAAGAAAAAAGAGTAGAGCAGGTTGATTTGGGGGGTCGGGAGGTTAGAGGGATGAAAGAAGGAAGATTTCTGGTCCTTTTTGGGGGAAAGAAAAAAGAGTAGAGCAGGTTGATTTGGGGGGTCGGGGGGTTAGAGGGATGAAAGAAGGAAGATTTCTGGTCCTTTTTGGGGGAAAGAAAAAAGAGTAGAGCAGGTTGATTTGGGGGGTCGGGGGGTTAGAGGGATGAAAGAAGGAAGATTTCTGGTCCTTTTGGGGGGAAGAAAAAAGAGTAGAGCAGGATGATTTGGGGGTTCGGGGGGTTAGAGGGATGAAAGAAGGAAGATTTCTGGTCCTTTTGGCGGGAAAGAAAAAAGAGTAGAGCAGGATGATCTGGGGGTTCGGGGGTTTAGAGGGATGAAAGAAGGAAGATTTCTGGTCCTTTTGGGGGGAAAGAAAAAAGAGTAGAGCAGGATGATTTGGGGGTTCGGGGGTTTAGAGGGATGAAAGAAGGAAGATTTCTGGTCCTCTTTGGGGGAAAGAAAAAAGAGTAGAGCAGGATGATTTGGGGGTTCGGGGGGTTAGAGGGATGAAAGAAGGAAGATTTCTGGTCCTTTTTGGGGGAAAGAAAAAAGAGTAGAGCAGGTTGATTTGGGGGGTCGGGAGGTTAGAGGGATGAAAGAAGGAAGATTTCTGGTCCTTTTTGGGGGAAAGAAAAAAGAGTAGAGCAGGTTGATTTGGGGGGTCGGGGGGTTAGAGGGATGAAAGAAGGAAGATTTCTGGTCCTTTTGGGGGGAAAGAAAAAAGAGTAGAGCAGGTTGATTTGGGGGGTCGGGGGTTTAGAAGGATGAAAGAAGGAAGATTTCTGGTCCTTTTTGGGGGAAAGAAAAAAGAGTAGAGCAGGATGATTTGGGGGTTCGGGGGGTTAGAGGGATGAAAGAAGGAAGATTTCTGGTCCTTTTTGGGGGAAAGAAAAAAGAGTAGAGCAGGTTGATTTGGGGGGTTAGAGGGATGAAAGAAGGAAGATTTCTGGTCCTTTTTGGGGGAAAGAAAAAAGAGTAGAGCAGGTTGATTTGGGGATTTGGGGGATTAGAGGGATGAAAGAAGAAAGCTAGGACTTTTTCAGGGATTTTTTGAAAAGTATAGTCTTTATTTCTTTTCTGAAAGTTTTGTAATCTGGAGTCGTTATCAGAAGGTTGGCGATTTGGTTGTCTATTTTTGCTGCCTGAGTGGCTAGGAGGCCATCGTATAGTTTTTTTTCCGTTTAACTTCTTGGATTGGCGGGTGTGCGAATGGGGTATGAGTTTTCCTATGTCTGGTTGAGGTGGTTTGGATGAGGCGGTTGTCCAAGTAGGTTGGGCTATCTCCGTTTAAAGTTTTAAATAGTAGACAGTAGAATTTGAATAGTATTCTTGCTGGAATTGGAAGCCAGTGAGTTGAGGTACGCCTCTGTGATGTGGTCGTGTTACCTCAATGAGTAGACGAGTCTCAGAGCTGTGTTTTGAATTGTTTGTAGTTGTTTTGCTATTGTAGCAGGGCACGGGAGATAGAGGATGTTGCAATAGTCTAGTATTCCTAGTATTAGTGATTGTACTATGAGCTGAAATTGTGTTTTCTCGAAGAATTTTCTGACTGACTTGTCTTAACATAATGGTAATGGTTAACCACAAAATTAAACTACACAAAGCACACCGTATGCTTCTCAACATTCATTCCTACCAGAACACAGATAACCCCTATGCATTCAAGACTCTGCATGCAGTACAACCCCCCAGAGAAAAAGAAACAAATGCATTTCTTCCTGAACAGTGCAAAATATAGACAGCAGATGAAAATTCTCAAAATGGACACAATTCAAACACCACATTGAAAATAAAATCATTCCCCCCCTACCTTTGTTGTCTCCCTCCCTCCATGCTGTGCCTCCCTCCGGCGGATGTCTTACCTTCTGGTCGTTTTATTCGGCCCGCGGTCCGATGCCCCCGGTGTTATCTTGTGGCTGTCTCCCTCCTCCTCACAGCTGCAATGTGCGCGAAGCCGCATGCAGCGGCTCCCTCCGCGTCCCGCGCCTCATCCAGAAGCATTCCCTCTGACATTGCGACATCGGAGAAAAGGCTTCTGGTTCAGGCCATATTTCTAGCAGAGAACAGCATGCTCCGGTTACTCTGATCTGTTTCAAGTGGCTTTATCTGTTACTAGCCTCTTGCCTCTCTCCACCCTGCTGTACGTCTGTCTTCTTTTGCCTCCCTGCGAAGATGGGGGACAGACAATTGGTCTCTCATACTTCATTTATCGTTTAATACTGCATTCTATCTACAAGTAGGTTGAAGTAATTTACAGTAATGAAGGCAAAAGAATTCCAATATCAGACAGAAAAGAATACAATCATTCAAGAACAATACTGTGTCACAGTACTATGATCAGAGACGAACAAGTTTCTCGCTAGGCTCTCTGAAGACTTGGTGAAAAAGTTGTTTTGAGGAAAGCTATAGGTTCAGGTATAATAAAAATTTGATATACCGCTATATCAAAATTCAAAGCGGTTTTACAATATATATTAAAAATTAGAGGAACGACAAAACAACATCAAAGACAACCACATAAGACCTACAGACAGAACTACATTGTTAGAAAGAAAAAGGAAAAAAAAACCAGAAGGGAGGGGAAGCAGGAAGGAAGGGCTAACAAAGACTTAAAAGAATGATCATAAATCAAATGCATCTTTGAAAAGGTATAGAGGAAGATTAGTCCATAAGGCAGAGGCCAAGCCAGTGGCCTAGTGAGAGTAGGAGGCACCCGGGAAGGGTAGCACCCCCTCATACTCTCCTTCCCCATTCCCCATACCACCCTCGCGCCGTCCCTTTCCCCCGTACCTCTTTAAATGTTCACCAGCGCGAGTAGCTTCTCTGGCGTTGGCTTTCCCTCTGACATCACTTCCTGGCCCTTTGACCCAGAAGTGATTTTAGAGGGGAGCCAGGCTAGAGGGAGCAGCAGGCCAGAGAAATTGCTCATGCTGGTGAAGATTTAAAGATGTTCTGTGGTGGGCAGGGGGGGAAGAGAGGGCATGAGCAAAGTGTGAGGGGGCGGAGAGGTGCCAGAGCTCCCACCAAGATGGCGCCCAGGGTGGTCCGCCCCCATTGCTCCCCTTACTGCACCACTGGGTCAAGCACTAGAAGGCTGAATGCTGTGGAGACGCTAACCCCGGCTTTACAAGGAGGGAGGGGCACTAAATGGCGATCATTGATTGGCAGGAGGAGTACAGGGAAATGGAGACCTTTCTCTTTGTCCCTCTGCAGTAGTGGTTAGTGCATGCGTTGATTTAGTGCATGTTAAATCCGCATTAAAATGCTTAGCACGCCTTTGCAAAAGAGGGCCTTAGTGAACCTTTCTGTGAAAGTGTGATAGTTTATTGAGCATTTTCACTATATATGTTGTTGGGCTGTAGATCTGTCTCTTGACGAACATCTTGTACCTTCAGTAGAGCCCTACAAGGTCTCTTATACTTTACTATATGACCTGTGAGACCTTCGGTTTTGCTTTACGTTGCATCTGTTGGATAAACATTCAGTATTCAAAACATTTAAAGTCACAAAGAGGTGATGTGAGCAGCCACCTTTAGAGTAAAAAGTGAACCTGCAATTATTTATACATCAGTGGACTGGGCTGCCGTGTGACACAGGGAACGAATAATTATGGAGAAAGCAGACACAGGGAGGTTAAGCTGCTAGCACAAGGTCATACGGAAACTCCAGCAAGCGATTCTGATAATGACAGGCAACATAATTGTATTCTTGGAGCCTAGGAAAAGGCAATTTATTCCTCAAGGACTGGGTGGCTGGTAGTTCCGGGGCATGCTAAGCATATATATCCAAATGATTGCCTCAAAGCACACTCCTAGCTGATTTATGCACAAGAATTGACTGGAGAAGCCAGGAGATGAATTGCACGCTGTTAAGCAACGGAGAATGCTTATAATAAGCTAATGGTTGTACTTGATAATAATGGATTTAAGGACGCTGTTTATTTCTTTTCTTTCTAACACATACAATTAGGGAGTTCGTAGACGTGTAAACAAATGAGAGTGAGAATCTATCACACAATCGATACTGTTGGTGCAGCAGAGGGAAAGAGGTCGAGAGGTTCAGCGTCGTAAATGCATGACCTTCTCATGAAACGTTAAGTTTCTTTTGCGTCGTTTTTGTGGTGTAAGAATAATTTTTTTTTTTTTTTTTAATTTCCTTATTCATTTTAAAGCCATAAGTAAGTGCAAAATAAAATACAATCGTATAATTCTATAAAAACACTTAAATACAATTATAATCTATGACAAATAGATATCCCCCCTATAATTATACTCAAAAAATACACTCAAATTAAAAAATTGAAAAATACATTCCAACCCCCCCCCACCCACCCTTGACGTGTATGACCAAAAGGCATAATCAGCAATCACTCTTTGCAAAACTTTGTCAATGGCTCCCAAATCTTCAGAAACTTCTTATAATATCCCTGATGTATGGCCATATTTCGTTCCATCTTAAAAACATGACCGAGAGACTTCCACCAAAAGCAATAGTTCCGTCTATCCCAGTTTTTCCAATTCCTTAGAATAAGCTGTATGGCACCCCCTTTCATAATAAATAGAAGTTTATTATTATGGGATGATGTTTGGCTTTTAGCTCTCATCATAGTGCCAAAAAGCTCAGTGTCATATGTTAGTGCCACTGGATTTTCCATTACTTTGTTTACCTGATCCCAAATGGATCTCCAAAAGGGACAATAAAATAATAAATGATCTAATGTCCCAGGTTCGAGATGACAGTGGCAACACCTATTAGACTTGGAACTATCTAATTTCTGTAACTGAACTGGGGTCCAAACTGCTCTATGTACCAAAAAAACCCAAGTTTGTCTCATAGATGCAGACACCGTACATCTCCCCAAACTGCATTTTTTTTTTTTTAAACTCTGAATTTCAATTATACTTAAACTCGGTCCAGCGGTTTAAGTATAATTGAAATTCAGAGTTTTAAAAAAAATGCAGTTTGGGGAAGGGGGGCCAAGAAGGTGGTACGATAATTGGCGTTAATTGCACTTAATTGGATGGTAGGTGCCTATCACTCTGAGGCAGGTGCCTAGTTCAAAGTGCACACCAGAAAGTAAATGTGGTTAGGGCAGACATGGGCAACTCCGGTCCTCGAGGGCCGGAATCCAGTCGGGTTTTCAGGATTTCCCCAATGAATATGCATTGGAAGCAGTGCATGCAAATAGATCTCAGGCATATTCATTGGGGAAATCCTGAAAACCCGACTGGATTCCGGCCCTCGAGGACCGGAGTTGCCCATGTCTGGGTTAGAGGGTGGATCGTGAGCATGTTCGTCACGTAGGTGCCTGTTTTGGACTTGGGTGCCAGAAGGTGCTTAAATTATGCATGTGAAAAATTTATTTACACATGTAAACATATTGTGCATGCTCAACTGTATTCTACAATGTGTATAGGCCTATTTAGTTTTTGCATCCATATACCACTTATAGCCTAAGTGGCTTACATTCAGGTCATCGAGCATTTTTCCAGTGGGCTCTATCTAATGTACCTGGGGCAATGGGGGGATTAAGTGACTTGCCTAGGGTCAGAAGGAGCAGCACGTGATTTGAACCCACAGCCTCAGGGTGCCGAGGCTGTAGCTCTAACCACTGTGCCACACACTCCCATTTAGATTTATTTTCTATTTATAATCTGCTTTTATCCAACACAGTGTACAACGTCAGCCACGTAACACAACAGACTGTACATAGTGAGTAATTGCAAGAAGGCATTCATGGGGAGGGGGGAGTGCAAGAGGAGGCTTGTACGTACAGCTATAATTTACACCAGGGGTAGGGAGCGAAGACTGCAATTCAGTCGGGTTTTCAGGATTTCCCCAACAAATGCGGACAAGATCTTTTTTTCCACGCACTGCCTCCACTGCCTCCAAATAGATCTCATGCACATTCATGGGGGAAATCCTGAAAACCCATCCAGATTGCGGCCCTCGTTCTCCACCCCTGATTTACACACTACAATGCGACATCTATGTGCCCGCATGTAGCCTGCTTTTAAATGATGCAAATGATAGGGCCTAAACGATGGCGGACAAATGCCCACTTAACGCTCCATTCTAGAATGGAATCTGGGCACCCAGATGCAGCTATAGAATTCACACTCCGCATTTTGGCGCCCAGGTTTGGAAAACCTGTTTAGAACCAGCCCCTTTGCTGTTTTTAACATATTGTAAATCAGCGTAATGCCTCCTCAGGAGTGGATTCCTCTGTCAACAACAGCGATGGGATTAATAGTCGGCATGATTTAAACAGATAGGAGGGTTTACTGCGGAGGTGCTGATATTCAGGGATTATGTTCAAAACAAATTGGTTTTTTTTTTCCTGGTCACCACATCTCAAAAAAGATGTAGCGGAATTCGAAAAGGTACAGAGAAGGGCAACAAAAATGATTAAAGGGATGGCACGACTTCCCTATGAGGAGAGGCTAAAGTGGCTGGGGCTCTTCAGCTTGCAGAAGAGATGGCATAGAGGTCTGTAAAAAAAAACTAAGTGGAGTGGAAAGGGTAGATGTGAATCGCTTGTTCACTTTTTGCAAAAATACTAGGACTAGGGAGCATATGATGAAGCTACTAAGGGCCTGTTTTACAAAGCTGCGCGGCAACCGCCCCGAAGCCCTTTAAATCTCTATGGGCTTCGGGGCCATTACCGCGCTGCTGCCGCTAGCTCGGCTTTGTAAAACAGGCCCTAAGTAGTAGATTTAAAACAAATTGGAGAAAACGTGTAATTAAACTCTGGAATTCATGTGCATTGCCCACTGGGGCAGGTCTGGGGGTGGAGAGTGGGCGGGTTCTGCACCAATCGGCTGGCCCAGCTATATTACCATATGCTAACTGATCATTGTACGTTTGGTGTGTGAGCACTCTTGTCAATCACACTTGGGACGCCTATTACAGAATTGCACCTAGCTTAACTCGTAAAACGTAGGTGCCTGTAATGTAGCCCAGGGTTTTAGAGGCCTACATTATAGGCGCCTAAGTTCTCTAGAGCAGTGTTTTTCAAGCTTTTTACACCTATGGACCGGCAGAAATAAAAGAATTATTCTGTGGACCTGCATCGGTCCGTGGACCAGCGTATGAGGAACACTGGGCTAAGTTGTGGGCCAGACCCTGCCCATCTCTACCCAATCTCCACCCAGACCCCTCCCCCGTAAGAGTACTAATTGCACCTTGTACGTCCTGTGCCTCATCTGGAAGCCTTCCCTCTGACATTGCAACGTCAGAGAGAAGGCTTCCGGTTCAGGCGCAGGACGCCCGTAGGAGCCACTGCCCGTGGCTTTGTGCACTGAATCAGTTAGGAAGAGGGAGCTGGCTCGAAGATAACGCCGCATCGATCGCACCGTGGACCGGCGGTTGAAGAACACTGTGTTGGGCCTGATGCACGTGCTGGCCCTGTGGACCGGCAGGAAATTTTTGTGGACCGGCACCGGTGGTTGAAGAACACTGCTCTAGAGCAGTGGTATTTAACCCAGTCCTCGGGGACCACCTGGCCAGTCCGGGTTTTCAGGATATTAATATTCATTGTGGATATCCTGAAAACCCGACTAGCCAGGTGGTCCCTGAGGACTAGGTTGAATACCACTGCTCTAGAGAATCACGCCCAGTGGAGCCTAAGTCCTTCTCCGTCCCTAAACACACCTATTTTGGAGTTTGGTGCCTATCTTATAGAATCACACCTAGCACTTAGGTTACCAAACGTCCTTTTGAGGACATGTCCGGGAACCGACGTTTGGTAACCCTAGGTGATAGGACATGTCCGGGGGTCCGGACGGCTTTTCAAAACCTGGCAGTTTGTCCGGGATTTGAAAAGCTTCCCAACGTAATCGCGTCGTGAAAGGGCAGCCGCGCATGCGTGGTTGGAATGTGGTGACATCATTGCATCATGTCCGTGCTTGCGCAGATGCCGTCTGTGGGGACAGAACAAGGTTGGAAAAAGGCAGAACTGGGCAGTCCTGGGGGCGTGGCCACGGAATGAAAATCTGGAAACCGTACTATCACTCAATTAGTTTTACATTTTTTCATAGTATGTTTAAGTATCTGAAATGATGGATTGTCCTTCTATTATAGGTACACCATTATTAAATTTCAGAGTTTGGAGTGGAAGAGTAGTTTAGCGATTAAACAAGGAGGCCATGATACAGGGGAACCAGAGGTCAAATCCCGCCTCTTGCCCTATGAACTTGAGCTAGTCACTTCATCCTCCATTTCCTCAGTTTAACCCTTTCAGGACCATAAGGATCGTAGGCCAATTTTTGTGGTTTTGACGACATTTTTATGGTAAAAAGGGCTTGCAGATGCCAAAAAATTGATTTTTTGTGTGAAATATCATTATTTTTATTTTAAAAAAATCACACTTCTGGCTTATGGACAGTGTGGCAAGTGAATCTTCTCGTCAATCTGGCAACGACGCTAATGAATGAATGTCGGAACCAGTTTGTTTACATAAAGGCAGTATCATATGGAATCCGTGCATATCAAATTTAGAACTGTAGACTATCCCAATCAAAATTTATAGGATTTTAAAGTTATGGGACAAATATGTCCCTTGGTCCTGAAAGGGTTAAAATGCAAGCCCATCTAGACGTGGAAATAACTCGTGCACCTGACTATAACTTGCCTGGATCTCAGATTTGGGGGGGGAAAAAACCCAACCAACCAAGAAATAAATCCAAATATTTATTTAAATCTTGATGGGGGTTAACTTCATGCTGCCGAATAAGGTGTAAACATGAGGAAAAATGAATTCCAAACACATCTGATACGGTGACAGTTTTCTTTCATTAAAAACAAAATTTTTATGGACGTTTGGGATCCTTATAGTCAGAATCTTTCACCCAAAATACGAAGTTTGGTTATCAATGATTTATTATGAAAATTAGGTTTAATAATTACATTCCAGTTATTTATTTTAATTCTTTATTTTTGTCAACTTTCATCCAGGGTGAGGGATTTCATTTAGGGGAAGATAGTGGGTAGGGGATGGAATTAAGGGGGGTGTAGATAAGATTGAATTAATTCATATGGAAATTAAATTTGAAAGAGTGATTTAAATTTGTATGAAATATTATTGTAATTCTTATTGTATTGAATGTATTTTTGTATTATACTATTGTATTGATTATTTGATTCTTTCAATAAAAATTGTTATACCCAAAAACAAAATTGTGTCAGGTAAGAGTAAATTTGGGTTGTTGCTTTGGAACGTATCCAATGATCGTAAGTTCTTAGGTTTTTGGGCGGTTTGGTTTTTTTTTTTTTTTAAGAGGTCCTTTAGTGCGCCTGGACAAGACAGGATGACATCGACTACATCTGGGGAAAAAAAAACACAACGGTAATACCTTTCATCGTTGCTTTTATGTTACAATATAGGGGGACAGAAACCTGTTTTATCGCCCTCCCCTCGGCCTGCACCGATTGTACATATGCAAATGGAGCCCTGTCAACCTTGGCTGCTATTTATAGCTCCAGTTCATGCCGCACCCACCGTATCACAACCACTGCAGACTTTTTAAAGGCAGAACCCACGCAACACACACACAGACAATATTTTTTTCCCCAGGATATAAATTTCCTATCCCAGTGCAGCCTGGCCCGTCGCATGCAACATTGATTGTCTGTTATATTACATTTATTAAGGAGTGATAACTTGTAATAATTGGATGTTAAATTAAAGAACTCTTTCCTAGTTATCGCTGTCTCAATTATAATTGTCATTTGCTGGCAGTTATGATGATATATGAGGGTTGTATTTTACTCAGCCGACCGTGACCCGGTGAGTAATATTCCCTCAGCTATAGGGGTATTGATGCGCATGCTGGCTTTTAATGCAGGAGGCTCCGTAGCTGATTGGAATATTAAGTTTCTGAGAGAGAGGAAAAGACCCAGAAGCCACATGGATATACATTGCTGCACAGCTGAGAGATTCCCCTCTGGCGATTTCTTTTCCACTGGTCCAACTCGTTTTGACTTTGTTTTATGGTTATGGGAATCTGGTTTATAGGGTGAATTGTACGGCAATAAAACACAGGGGAAAGGGGAAGTTTGTGGCTTCATTCGGCGGCATCCACTTATAATTAACCTTTGTGCCAGAGATAAGGACAGAAAAATAACAAAGCTACGTCTCCTTCCCTCCCCTCCCCTCCCCAGTACAATGTGGCTTTTAATTTCCAAAATCTGGTGTTGCGGTGCTGAACAAGTCTGTAAATTTTATTCTCTTCTCTGCCCGCTTCCCAATACGTAACCGTGAATTCATTTTTGAGGGAAAAGCTAGTCGCGATTCAGTCGGTATGACTGTTGTGAAGCAATATGGCGCTTATTCTAGAAGCACAGTTTTGCAAGTTGCGACGTCGGGGAGAAGGCTACTGGTTCAGGCGCAGAACGCGCGTAGGAGCCTTTTCCCACGGCTTTGTGCACTGCAGCGCTCAGGGAGCCGGCCCGAAGACGCCGCGTTGATCGCACCATGGACCGGCGACTGAAGAACACTGTGGGCAGGCAGAAAATTTCTGCAGACCGGCACCGGTCCACGGACCCGGCGGTCGAAGAACACTGGATCAGCACACAACACACTTGCTCTCCACCTCCAGTAGCTTCCTGTTAAATGTAGAATTTCGTTTAAAGTTTTAATGTTAATGTTTCAGGCAGTGTGTAACAGAATACCTAGGACTACCCGCCCAGTTCTACCCAGCCCCTCCCTGTTCTGTCCCAGCCCCGCCCCCAACGCCTTCTCATGCTCAGAGCCGCGTCGGTAGGGTTACCTGATTTTCCGGAACTAAAATACGGACCCATGGTCCCACCCCCAGGCCCCCCAATTTCCGCCCAGCCCTGCCCCAGTTCCACCTGAGTCATGCCCAGCCCCGCCCTCTCAACCTGTTCACTTATCGGGAGGGCATCTGAGCATGCGCTGATGTGATGGGATGACATCACATGCATGCATGCGACATCCCGGCTTTGCATTTGGGCATGCGCTGATGCCATCCCGACGTCGCTCTTAGCTGGAAGCTTTTCAAATCCCAGACAAAGCGCCGTGTTTTGAAAAGCCATCCGGATGCCTGGACAGTCCTCTGAAAAGAAGATATGTCCAAACCTTTCTTAAAACCAGCTACACTATGATAACAAGTACTATTTGATTAATACACACTAAACTTGAGTTACAGGGTCCCTTAAACATGTGGAGGGGCATAATCGAAAGGGACGTCTAAGTCCGTTTATGTCCATCTCGCAAGTCGTCCAAAGTTTAAAAAAAAGCCTAAGACACATTTTTGAAAGATACGTCCAACTTTTTTTTTACTTTCGAAAATCGTCTAAGTATACGTCCTGCCGATCTGATCGTCCAAGCCGCTAAATCGTCCATCTTTATACCACATTTCCGTCCAACATTCCGTCCAAGTCCAAAACGCCTAGAACAAGCCCTGTTGGACGTGGGAGGGGTCTGCAAAGTGATGGACTGAACACCCAGACATGCCACCTAAATAGTGGGGTACATTACAGGGCACTGCTGTGAACTTCACAAAAAGGGTGCCATGTTTTCTCTTCACTACAGCTCCCTTATAGGTCATGGTGAGCCCCCCAAACCACCTCCAGAATCCCCTAGAAGACCCACTTATCTACCACCTCAATAGCCCTTAGGCTGCAGGAGCCACTTGTATGTCAGTAAAAAAGGGTTTTGGGGGTGTATAGGGCAGTGCACATGTTTCAGTATCAATGCAGTGATTATAGGGGCTTATGGGCATGGGTCCTCCTCTCTATGAGTCCCTAACCCACCCCCAAGATGACTTAAGCTGCCTCTGGGCTGGACGACTAGGCATTCCTATGCCAGGCGGCCAGGTGATGATGGTCTGGAGGCTGAAATTTAAAGTTGTGAATAAAATTTTTATGAGGGGGGGTTGGTGATCACTGGGGTAGTGTGTGGGGGTCTGTGTTATGTGTTTGCAGTGCTTATCTGGTGGCTTTAGGTGGGTTTTTGTGACTTAGACCATGCTTTACATGGTCTGTCACAACGTCCAAGTTCCCGTCTAAGCTCTGTTGTTAAACTTTTGGTTATTCATGCTGTACGACTAAGTCTAAGCCGGCCCACTTCCCGCCCAACTCCTGCCCTCGACACGCCTGCCGAACCACGCCCCATTTAGCTTTGGATGTTGAGCAGCACTATGAAGGCCTAGGTCGTTTTTAAATATGTCCAAAACCCGGTTTTATTATCGGCGCTTGGACGTTTTTGAGAAATGTTCGTCCAAGTGCCGACGTAGGCCGGTTTTTGGACGTTTTTCTCTTTCGATCATGAGCCCCTTACTGTATATCCCACTTCTGGGTGCTCTAAGTATCAGGTTCAATATTCAGTATTTCAAAGGATATTAATCTACTGACTCAAATATTCAACAAAGACTAGGAGACACTCGATGAGGTTACAGGGAAATACTTTTAAAACCAATTGTGGGGAAAAAATTTTCACTCGGAGCATAGTTAAGCTCTGGAACGCGTTGCCAGAGGATGTGGTAAGAGCGGAGAGTGTAGCTGGTTTTAAGAAAGGTTTGGACAAGTTCCTGGAGGAAAAGTCCATAGTCTGTTATTGAGAAATACATGGGGGAAGCCACTGCTTGCCCTGGATCGGTAGCATGGATTGTTGCTACTCCTTGGGTTTTGGCCAGGTACTAGGGATCTGGATTGGCCACCCTGAAGACGGGCTACAGGGCTTGATGGACCATTGGTCTGACCCAGTAAGGCTAGTCTTATGTTCTTATGTAAATTTTCATACTGAGAGTCCAAGAAAGCTCATGCTCACTGGATGTAGTGCCACGTTAAGGAGTAAAACAATGTGGCTCAGCTTCTGTAAACAGTGCCATCACCGTCGGATGCCTAAGAAACAGCCGGCGTTCGTGTGTCACTCGCGCAACGGCGCCATTTATAGAATTGTGCCTTCGGGAAAGGCAAGCGCCGGAAATGTAAGCCAGGGTTTCCATTTATGGCGCCTACCTTTATTGTGAATCGCAGCTACGGAGGCGCTTTACGACGCCAAACACCACTTCCGGCGTTAGCCACACCCACAGTGGCATTAAGCGTCTTATAGCACCTCTGTAGGTGCCATGCAGGCGCTGTTTTGTTAGGCATCGGTAACAGCCTAATTTTTTTAAACCACTTTTAATCTTTTTTAAACGGCATTTTCCACTTAAGTTAGGCACCGGTAAAGCACCATTTAGAGCAGTGTTCTTCAACCACCGGTCCATGGACCAATGCCGGTCCACAGGGCCAGCACGTGCATTAGGCCCAAAACAGTGTTCTATCGATGCGGCGTTATCTTCGAGCCAGCTCCCTCTTCCTAACTGATTCGGTGCACAAAGCCACGGGCAGTGGCTCCTGCGGGCATCCTGCGCCTGAACCGGAAGCCTTCTCTCTGACGTTGCAACGTCAGATGAGGCAAGGGACGTGCAAGGTGCAATTAGTACTATTATGGGGGCGGGGTCTAGGGTGGAGACTGGGTAGAGTTGGGCGGGGTCTGGCCCACGACTTAGCCCCGTGTTCTTCAACTGCCAGTCCACGGACCAATGCCGGTCCACAGAATAATTCTTTTATTTCTGCCGGTCCATAGGTGTAAAAAGGTTGAAAAACACTGATTTAGAGGACATGGGCCTGTGCGTCCAATTCCTTCTATAAAGTAGCATTCCTCAATCCAGTTATCAGAAGCACATTTGCTGGTCTAGTTCTCAGGCTGTCAGCGATAAATATGTATGAGATTTACATTTAAATGCTCTTGGTTTCTCTTGTATGCAAATATATCTCATGCATATTCATTATAGTGGCCTGAAAGCTAGACCAATTAGGGTGCTCCCGAGGACTGGGTTGAGAGCCACTGCTTCAAGGCATTTAAAGGATTGATAATAAAGCTGATGAAATTCATAGAACATTTGTTTATTAAAGTATAGTGTGTTAATAGAAAGTAATTTTCAAAAGCATTTTCTGCATGTTTTGCAGGCTGAAAATGGTGGTTGTGAAACTGTACAAGGGTATAGATGTTTAAAAATTAGGTTAAAAATGATAACACTTACTTTTTACATTCTTTGCCTTAGATCTTCCTTTTGGTATTGCAGGGCTACGTTGCAATGTATATGTGTATTTTATAAAAAGCTCATGTACCTGCATAGGCTACACACACTCATTTGCATCTTCTTCCAAGTCTGTCACTTGATATGCCGTTTATCAAGGAACACCTACAGTTTACAATATTTTAAAAAAGTAAAAATACGCTGAAAAGAACAATAAAAACAAAATAAAATAAAATAAATCATAATTAAAATTATTGGGGTTGACAGTCGAACAGTGCTTACTGAAACAGTGGAGGGGGGGAGGGGAGTTAAAAATACATCGAGATTGAAAATAAAAGAGCAGCTGCAAAACCGTGTGAGAAAACGTATTGAGAGTCTATTTTATAAAGGCACCTTTATTGACTTTTGAAAACTAGGCGGGACTGTTTTTGACATTTCACAATCCACCAAACAGGAAAATCTAAGGGCTTTAGCATGTGCTCTAGAACAGTGTTTTTCAACTTTTTTACACCTATGGACCGGCAGAAATAAAATAATTATTCTGTGGACCGACATCGGTCCGTGGACCAGAGGTTGAAGAACACTGGGCTAAGTCGTGGGCCAGACCCCGCCCATCTCTACCCAATCTCCACCCCAGACCCCGCCCCCATAATAGTACTAATTGCAACTTCCACGTCCCGTGCCTCATCTGGAAGCCTTCCCTCTGACGTTGCAACGTCAGAGAGAAGGCTTCCGGTTCAGGCGCAGGATGCCCGTAGGAGCCACTGCCTTTGGCTCTGTGCACTGAATCAGTTAGGAAGAGGGAGCTGGCTCGAAGATAACGCCACATCGATCGAACCGTGGACTGGCGGTTGAAGAACACTGTTTTGGGCCTGATGTACGTGCTGACCCTGTGGACCGGCAGGAAATTTCTGTGGACCGGCACCGGTCCATGGACCAGTGGTTGAAGAACACTGCTCTAGATGCTAATGCCACCATTGAGCTGGTATTAGTTTTTACGCGTAGCGCAGGGGTTAGCACGAGCTAATCGGCAGCGCGCGCTAAAAACGCTAGCGCATCTTAGTAAAAGGAGCCCTAAGTTCAAAAAAAACAATTCCAAACTCACGGAGAACAAACTTGTCTAGTATCTAGCAGATTTCGCCACAAGACCTCAAACACCCAGGGCTCTAGGTCAACATTTTTTCGTGCGCTTACAGGGGCGATGTGTTCATCATCGATCTTTGTTTAGGTATATACACCCAAAATAATGTTAATTTTTGTTAGGCTCAAAATTGATTGCGTGATAATAATTAATGAAGGCAGCGGCGAAAAGGGCGAACAGAATTCTAGGAATGATAAAGAAGGGGATCACGAACAGATCGGAGAAGGTTATCGTGCCGCTATACTGGGCCATGGTGCGCCCTCACCTGGAGTACTGCGTCAAGCACTGGTCGCCGTACATGAAGAAGGACACGGTACTACTCGAAAGGGTCCAGAGAAGAGCGACTAAGATGGTTAAGGGGCTGGAGGAGTTGCCGTACAGTGAGAGATTAGAGAAACTGGGCCTCTTCTCCCTTGAAAAGAGGAGACTGAGAGGGGACATGATCAGGATATAATCTGCTCCGTCGAGACAGAGAAGGCAAAACCGGAGGAGGGGTAGCACTATACATCAAGGAGGACATCAAAGTTACCAGGATCACAGGTGTCAAGTTTACCGGGGAATCCCTCTGGGTGAACCTCGCCAGGGGAAATGACAAATGCCTGCATCTTGGTGTTGTATACAGACCTCCAAGACAACAGGACGACATAGACAAAGAATTAATCGAAGACATCGAGACCATCACTCTGCGTGGAAACACTGTACTGTTGGGGGACTTCAACATGCCGCCTGCAAACTGGAACAAACTTTCAGCTACGACCAGCGGCAGCAGAAGGCTACTAACCTCTATATGGGGAGCACAACTCAAACAAATGGTATTGGAGCCCACCAGGGATCAGGCGATTCTGGACCTGATACTCACCAATGGAGATAGTGTCACAGAGGTTTCGGTAGGTGATGCGTTGGCCTCCAGCGACCTCAACATGGTCACTAGGGATTCACTAGGTCAAACACATCAACAAAGGTCCTTAACTTTAAGGGCACTAACTTCAAGAGCATGGGAGATTTTGTCTATGAGGCACTGCAAAACCAGGACACAACAGATAGTGTGGAGGTAAGCTCTGAAATCTACCCTACAGGAAGTAACCAACCTCTATATAAAAACCGTGAGTAAACGACAGAGAAATAACAAACCCCAGTGGTTCTCCGCGGAGATCTCGGAACTCGTAAAACAGAAGAAAAGAGCATTTGTATCCTACAAACAATCACAACGACTGGAAGCCAAAGAAACTCTATCTGGTGAAATCTAGAACTGTTAAAACAGCAGTCAGAGATGCAAATTCCAGATGGAAGAAAATTTAGCTAAGAATATTAAAAAGGGGGATAAATCCTTTTTCAGGTATGTTAGTGACAGAAAAAGGAACACAGATGGGATAGTGCGCCTAAGGAAACCCGACGGTAACTATGTAGAATCAGACTCCGATAAAGCCGAACTACTCAATGAATACTTCTGCTCAGTCTCTACCTGTGAGGCGCTGGGATCCGGTCCACAGCTGCAAACGAGGGAGAGCTCAGAAGACCCGTTCCGGAATTTTGAATTTACCACCAGCAGCGTCTACCAAGAACTATCAAGGCTCAAAGTAAACAAAGCCATGGGACCGGATAAACTGCACCCCAGAGTGCTTAGGGAATTGAGAGATGTCCTGGCGGAGCCGTTAGCCGCGCTCTTCAATCTTTCCCTAAGCACGGGAAAAGTCCCATTGGACTGGAAAACAGCTAACGTCATTCCGCTCCACAAAAAGGGTTGCAGGTCAGAGACTGCAAATTACAGACCGGT
This sequence comes from Geotrypetes seraphini, assembly GCF_902459505.1. Classification (NCBI taxonomy): domain Eukaryota; kingdom Metazoa; phylum Chordata; class Amphibia; order Gymnophiona; family Dermophiidae; genus Geotrypetes; species Geotrypetes seraphini. Next base: position 172,674,462 of record NC_047091.1, on the reverse strand, counting down.
AAGTCTCACATCCATAGTGTGTAAACTTATGGAAACGTTGATTAGACACAAATTAGATATGATTCTGAATGACGAGAGGCTGAGGGATCCCCACCAGCATGAATTTACAAAGGGAAGGTCCTTCCAATCCAATCTAATCAGCTTCTTTGACTGGGTAACGAAAAAGGTAGATAAGGGAGAGTCCCTGGATGTTGTGTATTTGGACTTCAGTAAGGCTTTTGATAGTGTCCCACACCGTAGATTATTGAACAAGATGAGCTCGGTGGGACTAGGAGAAACATTAACTGCATGGGTTAAAGACTGGCTCAGTGGCTGACTTCAAAGGGTGGTAATAAATGGTACTCCCTCCGAAACGTCGGAAGTGATCAGTGGAGTGCCACAGGGCTCGGTCTTGGGTCCAATCCTATTTAATACCTTCGTACGGGACCTGCCTCAGGGACTTCGAGGTAAAATTACATTATTTGCTGATGACGCTAAACTATGCAACGTAGTGGGCGGAGCTACCGGGCCTGACACTATGACGCAGGACCTACTTTCACTGGAGCAATGGTCTACTACTTGGCAACTGAGTTTTAATGCCAAAAAGTGTAAGGTTATGCACCTTGGTAGCGGAAACCCATGCAGAACTTACACTCTGAATGGCGAGACCTTAACAAGAACTGTTGCAGAACGGGACTTGGGAGTAATCATTAGTGAAGATATGAAGACTGCCAATCACGTGGAGAAAGCTTCATCCAAGGCTAGACAATTGCTGGGTTGCATCCGAAGAAGTTTTGTCAGCCGAAAGCCTGGAGTATTGTGTTCAGTTTTGGAGGCCACATTATCAAAAGGATGTGCTAAGAATGGAGTCGGTTCAGCGAATGGCCACTAGGATGGTCTCAGGACTCAAGGATCTCCCATATGAAGAACGTCTAGGTAAGTTGCAGCTATACTCTCTCGAGGAACCTTGATAGGCGGTATATAAAATCCTAATAAACTTGAAACTTGAGGAACGCAGAGAGAGTGGAGACATGATAGAGACGTTCAAATATGTTACTGGCCGTATTGAGGTGGAAGAAGACATCTTTTTCCTTACATGACCTTCGGCGACAAGAGGGCATCTGTTAAAAATCAAGGGTGGGAGATTTCATGGCGACATTAGGAAGTATTTCTTCACCGAAAGGGTGGTTGCTCGTTGGAATAATCTTCCACTTCAGGTAGTTGAGGCCAGCAACGTGCTCGATTTTAAGAAAAAATGGGATAAACATGTGGGTTCATGTAGAGGAAGTGCTTAGGGGGAGGGTTCTTCGAGTGGGCAGACTTGTTGGGCCGATGGCCCTTTTCTGCCGTCATACTCTATGTTTCTATGATCGAAACATTCAAGGTACTTAAGGGAATAGACTTAGTAGAGAAAGACAGTTTGTTCACCCTCTCCAAGGTAGGGAGAACAAGAAGGCACTCTCTAAAGTTGAAAGGGAATAGATTCCGTATAAACGTAAGGAAGTTCTTCTTCACCCAGAGAGTGGTGGAAAACTGGAATGCTCTTCCGGAAGCTGTTATAGGGGAAAACACCCTCCAAGGATTCAAGACGAAGTTAGACAAGTTCCTGCTGAAGAAGGATGTACGCTGATAGGGCTAGTCTCAGTTAGGGCGCTGGTCTTTGACCAGAGGGCTACCACGTGAGCAGACTGCTGGGCACGATGGACCACTGGTCTGACCCAGCAGTGGCAATTCTTATGTTCCTATGTTAAGAATATGGTTTGTCTGTGAATTCAAAAAATGAGCTAGCTTTCAAGAAAAGAGTAAAGCTAGTACAATTTGGGCCGATGTGTGGATATTTGAGGAGGCACAGCCCCTGAGGAAACTGCAAAGTGAAACGGTTGGGCAGCCATCGGGCAAAAGCTAAGTGCTCTTCCTTTCAGCGCTATAGTAGTAGTAATCGTAGGATGAGTGTCTGCGCCCTCACCATGACAGCGCCTGGGGCAGACCGCTATCCCCTTTACTACACCACGGCATTCGCATGTTCCTAAAATGGCCCTATGCATTTGTTCTCCGGTAGGGATTTATGAAAAAAGCCTACATGATGGTGGAAAGGAACAGAGCACAGTGGCCTTGAGTACTTATATATTGTTATTGGAATTTAGTTTGTGCTTTTTCAAATGTAGTTCAAGGACAGACACATTCAGAAAAGTCAAGTAGTTCTCAGAGGGTTTGCAATCTAAGGGCCCAAATTAAAAATCAAACAAACAAATCTGAGCTCCTAGAAGCCTTTGAGGCAGGGGTGGGGAATGAAGGCCGCAATCCAGTTGGGTTTCCAGGATTTCCCCCCATGAATATGCATGAGATCTATTTGCGTGCAAAGGAGGCATTGAATGAAGTTAGATCGCATGCAATTGTAGAATTGGGATTGGTGAAGTGGGTTCTGGAATAGCGGTGCGCCATAAGAGGCCCCATGATCCCTTTCCCAGGTTGAATTTCTGATGTTCCTCTCCTTGGTCAGTTGTAGGTTTTAAATGAAATCTGAGTGAGTGCGTATGTATTAAAAACCCACCCAGTTTTGAATACTGTTTTGCTTGGAACCATTTTGGTATCGAACATAGAGAATCAAGAGGTTTGTGCAAGAACAATTGGAGTGCTTGACTCGTTTTTTAAGAAGTGAAGTGTTAAAACACTGGTGTTTTTCCTTTTTTGCTGATATGCATTTTGTGGGGTAGATGTGAGATGTGGGTGTTGACTTTTTACATTCTATTCCATTGGTGTCTTCTATCCCGCCAATACCTTTTAGTTCTAGGCGGTTTATAACAAGAGTTGGCCAGGGCATTTCCAGGGAGAATACATAGCTAATAGATGTAGTATGCGTCGGGATCTGTGGAGGGTTGATCAGGTTTAGTTAGATCATTTGACAAATTTCTTGACTAGAAAAGTTTTAAGTTCTTTCCTGAATGTTTTGTAGTTGGGCATCATAGTCAGTAGATTGGAGCGGTGGTGGTCTACTTTCGCTGCTCTGGTGGCTAATAATCCGTCGTATATTTTTTTTGCTTTGTATGCCTTTGATTGGGGGGTGGATAAAGTGTGCATGACTTCTCCTTGATCTGGATGTGTTTTTCCTGATTAGGCGGTTGCTCAGATAGCTTGGTCCGTTTCCATTTAGGGCTTTGAATAGAGTGCAGTAGAATTTGTATTGTAGGCATGCTTGTACTGGGAGCTAGTGTGAATCTCGGAAGGCAGTGGTAATGTGTTCATATTTTTTCAGTGAGTAAATCAGTCTAAGAGCTGTATTTTGGACTGTTTGTAATTGTTTTGACATGTTGGTTGGGCATGACAGGTATAGGATGCTACAGTAGTCCAGGAGTCCTAGGATTAGCGCTTGTACCAAGAGTTTGAATTGTTCATTGTCGGATTTGCCTTAGGTTGCGCATGGTTGCGAATGCCTTCTGGATCGTTTTTCTGATTTGAAGTTGCATGGTGCAGCCTTTGTCTATCATTATTCCCTAATTAATTTCATTATATTGCATCAACATTAAAGGCATCATATCTATGTTACTAGAATACTCTAAAGTGTACCTATTAAACCGATATTGTGTGTATCACATCTATGTCATATGAAATATATTGCCTATTAAGGGAGTTCATTTGCATTGAGCTAACATATATATCATATCTGTGTTACTGAATGTTCCACCATGTTGCCTATTATGAAGTATCATTTGTTCTCTCTTGACATTTATCATATTTCTGTCACATGATTGTTCAGCTCTGCTGCTCTAATGTATATATTTCTGACCCTTATTTTAGAAACGCTATTCTTATTTTGGATGTATGAAAATGGACATTTAGACATCCATTTTGCACGGATTGTTTATTGATTATTGTAAGCTTCTACACCGCTACTAATGACTGGGAAGTCAATTCAGAGCGGTTTGCATGAGCTTCTGTAATAGTGTTACAATACATGAGCTTCTGTAATGGTGCTACAATTCTGGGAAGGTTTTCAGCACTGGCATATTTAAACCGTTATCAATGCATGAGCTTCTGTAAAGTTGTTACCATACAGAGTTGGCGTTTCTGAGATGGTTTACAATATAGACATAATTAAACCATAATCAATCTACCTGCTTATATTCACATATATACATATATATTAGAATCATGTACTTTGTTCATACTACTCGTATTTCTTTGTATGCATAGTATCTGTGATGTATTCTAATTTTGTCTTGGAAATACGATCTTCCTGAAATCTAGTTTTCTGGGCTTACCATGCATTGTCTATCATATCCTCTACAATTCTGAGTACCCCCTACTATGATCATCCTATCGTGGGGGACTATTGGGGGGACTAGCCAACTATCTCCAACTATCTCCTCTATGTTGTATTATTGGCTAAAGTAGTCTGTGAAAAGGAGGGTCTTTATCCCTTTCTTGAACTTTCCGGTGTCCTTTTCTAGTTTTAGTTCGTTCGGAAGGATGTTCCACCATCTCGGAGGCATCACTGAGAACATTCTTTTCCTGAGGCGGTGTCTCTAAAGGAGGGAATTTCCAGCCGGCGATTTTGTCTTGAGCATAGTGTGTGTGCTGATGTGTGATGATATTGTCGGGCTGCTAGATATTGTGGTTCTGAGAGGTGAAGGATGTTGTGTGTCATCAACAGGATCTTGAATTTCACCCTGCTTTCAATCGGGAGCCAGCGTAGCTTTCGGTAGCAGGGAGGTACTCTTCTGACTCGATTTTCCCAATTGAAATCATGCTACTGTGCTTTGTACCATTTGAATCTGCTTACTCGTGTATTTTGGGAGGTCCGTTAGGATCGCTTTGCAGTAGTCAAAGATTGCGAGTACCAGGGTTATTATTATGTTTTATAAATCCGGGATATGGATATCTAAAACCGCAGTATGTCTTTATAGCGAAGGGGTGTGGCCTGGGTATATTTTGAGTAGGAAGGGCCAAAATATGGACATCCTACTCCAGTTTCAGAAGGAGAAGGGAAATCCATGTCCAAAAAGTTGGAAGTTGATATTTAGACCTGTCACCTGGCACATCCAGATGATCTAATAGATCTGTTCTCCACTGGATGGAATAAGGGAAGTCACTTTCTTAATTTCCAAGTAGTTGCTGACCACCCCAAGTGTAAAATGGCAAGGAATATGACAGTTTCAGGAACTATGGACATAGGAACAAAGTATACCAATACTGGGTCACTCAGACCAATGGTCCATCAAGACCCGTATCCTGTTTCCAAAGTGGCCAATCCAGGTCACAAGTACCTGGCAGAAACCCAAATAGTAGCAATATTCCATGCTACTGATCCCAGGGCAAACACTGGCTTCTCCCATGTCTGTCTCAATAAGAGACTACGCACTTTTCCTCTGGGAACTTGTCCAAACTTGTTATTTGTAAAGCCAGCTATGCTAACCGCTGTTAGAACAACCTCTAACAATGGTTTCCAAAACTTAACTATTAATCCAGTGAAAAATAATTTCCTCCGATTTGTTTTAAAGGTATTTCCATGTAACTTCATCGAGTTTTGTGATTCTTGATAAAGTGAAAAACAATTGCTTCGCTTTTACCCATTCTACACCACTCAGGATTTTGTAGACCCCAATCATGTATATCCCTCCTCTTTTCCAAGTTGAAGAGCTCTAACCTCCTTAGCCTTTGCTTATACAAGAGGAGCTCCACCCCTTTATCATCTTGGTCACTCTTCTTTGTACCTCTTCTAAGTCCGCTTTACCTTCTTTGAGATACAGTGACCAGAATTGAACGCAATATTCAAGGTGAGGTCGCACCATGGAGTGATATAGAGGCATTATAATATTTTTGGTCTTATTTACCATCCCTTTCCTAATGATTCCTAGCATTCTGTTTGTTTTTCTGACCACCATTCATGTATAAAATGCACTCATAGTCGTGAGTAATAGAGGTATATCCTAATGGTTATAGCAGTGAGCAGAGAGCCAAGGGACTCTGGTTCAAACCCAATGGCAACTCTTTATTTTTTTTTTTTTTAAATTGGAAGACACCCAGGAACAGAAGAATGTCTACTATACTCAAATATACACCACTCCAATAACCTTTGGGCATATAAGTCTACCGAAGCAGTCTTAACTATTTATTGCACACATCCCAATTTGTGTAGAAATACAATGACTTATTTTGTGAAACATTTGTTATCATAGGAGCTAATTTCATTGAGTTGTGTGCGATTCATTTTGAAACACTAGAGCAGGGGTGCCCAATAGGTCGATCGCCAAGGCAAAGTGAGTCGATCATCCAGAACTCCCTTTGCCTTGGCGGTCTATCGTGCCGATCAATCTTCCTCTCCCCGACGTCAATTCTGCCGTCGGAGAGGAAGTTCGGGCCAGCCAATCGCTGCCTGGCTGGGCGGAACTTCCTCTCCGACGGCAGAATTGACGTCGGGGAGAGGAAGATTGATCGGCCCGAAGCAGAGAGAGCATGGGGCGTCGGCGGCGGCGGCTTTGGGCCCTGTTATCCATTGGTGGCGTTTGGGTCCTGTTCCCCGGTGGCAGTGGCTTGGGGAAGGGCAGGGAGAAAGAAAGAAAGGGGGCAGGCAGGGAAACAGAAGGAAAGAAGAGAAACAGGAAAAAAAGAAAGGGGGCATGAAGAGAGAAAGAAAGAAAGGGCAGGGAGAGAGGAAGAAAAAGTTGGGGGAGGGAATGAGGTTTGGAGGAGAGGAAGCATACAGGTTGAAAGAAAGATTGGATGCACAGTCAGAAGAAGAAACTGCAACCAGAGACTCATGAAATCACCAGACAAGGTAGGAAAAATGATTTTATTTTAAATTTAGTGATCAAAATGTGTCTGAATTTATATCTGCTGTCTATATTTTACAATATGGTCCCCTTTTACTAAACCACAATAGTGGTTTTTAGCGCAGGGAGCTTATGAGCGTCGAGAGCAGCGCTGGGCATTCAGCGCAGCTCCCTGCACTAAAAACTGCTATTGTGGTTTAGTAAAAAGGGAGGGGGTGGGTATTTGTCTATTTTTGTACGGTTGTTACTGAGGTGACAGTGCATAGAGTCATCTGCTTTGACCTCTTTGAAAAAACCCCGGAATAGGAATGATAATTAACAATTCTATGCGTACAGTGTGCGTTGTGTTTTTTTTAAATTTTATTGTTGGTAGATCATTTTGACTTGGTCATTTTAAAAGTAGCTCGCGAGTCAAAAAAGTGTGGGCACCCCTGCACTAGAGTATGGGTTCTTCCTCCCTGGCTGCAGCAAGTACTCCCAACAGAGGTGATCCACCCTGCCATCAGCCTGTATATACTGTACCTCCGCTGATAAGAATATAAGAATAGATTTACTGGGTCAGACCAATGGTCCATCTAGCCCAGGAGCCCCATGGCCAATCCAGGTCAATAGTACCTAGCAAAAACCCGAGGAATAGCAACATTTCAGCATCTCAAAGAATAGCAAGATTCCGGAACCCCAATCAGAGCAACATTTCAGAGCTGGATTGTGATGTCATAATGCCTCATTCCACAGTGCCTCAGAGCCACAACCTCATTAGTGATGTTACAATGGCTTGATTGTCCCATACGTGGCACACATAAAAGCATAAGAACAGCCATACTGGGTCAGACCAATGGTCCATCAAGCCCAGTAGCTCATCATCCTGATGGTCAATCCAGGTCACTAGTACCTGGTCAAAACCGAAAGAGTAGCAACATTCCAGCATCTCAAAGAATTGCAAGATTCCGGAACCCCAATGAGAGCAACATTCCAGAGCTGAGATTGTGATGTCATAATGCCTCAGAGCCAACCTCCTATACTTGGCTCACATAAAAATAGCTTTACTGGGTCAGACCAATGGTCCATCTAGCCCAGTATCCTGCCTTCACAGAGGCCAATCCAAGTCACAAGTAGCTGGTAAAAACCCAAATAGTAGCAGCTTTCCATGCTACCATCCCATGTCTGTCTCAACAGCAGACTACGGACTTTTCCTCCAGGAATTTGTCCAAACCTTTTTTAGGTATGGCCTGCTACTCCTGACCTCAGTTGCTCTCACGGTGCGAGAACTGCTGGGAAGTGGTTTGAAAGAGAGAGTTTATAATCCTCTGTAGCAGAAAGGAGACAGTAGCGTGACCATCACTAATGGTAAAAGAGGAGAGTTAATTAAATTAGAAAGAATGAAAAGCAGCCCGTTAAAGTATCATACAGTGGTTTGGGACTGTTGTAAACCAGTACTGACGGGAAGGACAAAAGAGGTCTGTAAAATGCAATGTATCCCTTAATAATCATCTACTTCTGAAAGGCTTATAAAAGTCTTATAATCTATGCCAGGAGATTTCTAATTTGTTGTGATTTATTAGATCAGGAATTTGGCCTTGAGACAATAGCAGATTTTCATCATGGGGGACATTAGTTTTTCGTGACATGAAATTGCCACTGAGGTCCAAACCCATCTCTTTCCCTTAACTTGCAGCAGCGTTAAGGGCTGAACCGCAGTGGATTTCATGAACTGCTGTAAGTAATGTGGTAAGAAGTCCATTTTTCACTGCGTTTGAATAGAGCAAAGCCCAGTTAGAGGAGGCTGTAGTTTATGATCAGTGAGCAAAGTTTCACTTTGTAGAGGGTAATATTATAAAGCCTTTGGGCTAGATTCACAAAACTTACCGATCGTGTACCGATGGTTTTGCGATCGTTTCCGGGCCCGATTGTTCCCCGACCCGATTCGCAGCTGTGTGATCAATCTCCGATCCGATCCGCACATGCAAATGAGGGGAAATGCCGTGCATAAGTAGGAACAAACAAAGATTGATTAGAGTTGGATGGCGGCAGCATTTGACAGACCCCTGAAGAAACAATTGTGAAACATGTCATAGAAACATAGAAGATGAAACATAGAAGATGAAACATAGAAGATGACGGCAGAAAAGGGCTACAGCCCATCAAATCTGCCCACTCTGCTTACCCACCCCCTGTCTATGCCCTAATGACCCAATTTCCTGATCTTGACCCTCGTAGGGATCCCACTGGGTATCCCATTTATTCTTAAAGTCTGGCATGCTGTCTGCCTCGATCACCTGCACTGGAACCTTGTTCCAATGATCAACCACTCTCTCTGTCAAGAAATACTTTCTGGTGTCTGCAGCAGCCACTCTCTCCTCCTCTCCCTATTGGCTAAGGCTCTTAAGATTTGCATCTCCTCTTCCTATAGGCTAAGGCTCTTTACACCTGCATTGTGATGTCATAGAACTTTCTGATTATAGAAACATAGAAACATGATGGCAGATAAAGTCTAAATGACCCATCATAGAAACATAGAAACATAGAAGATGACGGCAGAAAAGGGCTACAGCCCATCAAGTCTGCCCACTCTGCTTACCCACCCCCTGTCTATGCCCTAATGACCCAATTTCCTGATCTTGACCCTCGTAGGGATCCCACATGGGTATCCCATTTATTCTTAAAGTCTGGCACGCTGTCTGCCTCGATCACCTGCACTGGAAGCTTGTTCCAATGATCAACCACTCTCTCTGTGAAGAAATACTTTCTGGTGTCGCCATGAAATTTTCCGCCCCTGAGTTTGAGCGGGTGCCCTCTTGTGGCCGAGGGTCCCTTGAGAAAGAAAATATCATCTTCCACTTCGACACGTCCCGTGAGGTACTTAAATGTTTCGATCATGTCTCCCCTCTCCCTACGTTCCTCGAGAGTGTAGAGCTGCAATTTGTTCAGTCTCTCTTCGTACGAGAGACCCTTGAGCCCCGAGATCATCCTGGGGATCATCCATAGTTCGCCATTACTAAGATCAGTAAATTTAAGTATAAAAATTGGAGGAATGATATAAAATTTAAATTTAATAGACCGGTGAGGAGTGCACCACTTGCATCTCCCCGTGATTACACTTCGGTGGGACGGAGGAGTGGTGGTTCTGAGGTCTATTAAACAGACTAGAAAATTATTGAAAACATTCATTAAGATGATATAAGTTATTTATTGAGCACCTTAGAAACCATTTTTTTTTACATATGATGCATAAGTAGGAAGGCAGCGATTCACTAAACAGAAGAAGGAACTCCGATTGGGGTTGCCGATCCAAACTGAAGCGATTGTTGAGGACCAGTCGCTCGCGTCCTTGCCGACTCTCCGGCCATCTGCTGCCCTGAAATCCCAGTATCAAAATAAAGCCATCAAAATACAACTGAAATCCCTGAAATCTTCTGTCTCTGCCGCCCTGCCTCTCTGCGAGCCCGTGGTTTTAACCTGCAGGTTTAAAGCGGGGCTGCACGTCGGCATGTTCTGTTGTTCCGTGTTGTTCCAGTCTGGCTGCAAAGCATGCTCTATTCCATTGAAATGATTCCTGAAGTCCACCCCTCCCCCTTTTGTTTTGACCTCAAGCTTGTGCGGAGAGCACGCGCACGCGCGGATCACATCTACAGGCAAAGAGGATGGTCTGCGCCATGTGTCTGGATCGCTCTGCAGCGATCCGTGGGGTTCGCTGTGGGGCGTGAATCCGATCGCTTCATTTGCATGAGGACTCTGTAGTGAATCGGTCGCCCGGCAAGACTCGGCCACAGATCAGCCGGATCGGTGAGTTTAGTGAATCTAGGCCTTTGCCAGATGTGAAGCCTATTTTACAGGTAGTAAAAGGTTTTTATAAAATTATATGGCCGCATTCATGCATAAAAATGTAAGCATAAATCCAATCAATGAGGTGAACGTGGACATAGAAAATCAAAACATAGTTAAAGGACTGACATAATCCAGTCTCGGAAATATAAACATTTAACAGCCCTGTAAAACATATAATATGGATGGGTACTCAAAATTTTTCATGTCACATCATTTCCCTCCTGTTTTCATTGGGTTCCCCTCCCTTGGGTCATCATGGCACCACCTGGATTTTTGGGCCTCCTTCTCACACATGCCCCCTCATACTATAGTATCTACTGAGAAAAGTCAAAGTCGAGAATTGTAACATGGAATAAGAACTGAACATAAACAAGACGGAGATTATAAACACGGAAAACGATAAAGATTTTGAGCTTGAAGGCGATAGAATAGAAGTTGTAAAGGATTTCAATCTCCTGGGCTCATTTGTAAGCAAAGGAGCAACTAGCAGGGAGGAATTACTGAGCAGAATAGCACTTGGTCGCTCTTCAATGAAGGCTCTCGACAAAGTATTCAAAGACAAGGAGGTTACACTCCAAGCAAAGATCAGACTTGTCCACGCACTCATTTTCTCAGTGGTCAGCTACGGATGTAAAGGCTTTAAAAGCTGGACACTACGGAAAAAAGTCAGAAAGAAGATTGACTCATTTGAGCTTTGGTGCTGGAAAAGGGTTTTCGGCGTGCCGTGGACTGCCAGAAGAACTAACAAATCGATTCTGGAAGAGATCAAACCGACTATGTTACTCTAAGCCCAAATGATGAAGTTACGACTGTCTTATTTTGGTCACACCATCGGAAGAGCGAGATCACTGGAGAAGGACATCACGTTTGGGAAGATCAAAGGAACCAGGCGAAGAGGGCAGCCTGCAATCAGATGGCTGGACACATTGAAAACAACCATGGGGATGACCGCTGGAGGCTGGAGCACAAAACCAATTTCTTTTTAGATCCGCAATTCATCGAGTCGCTAGGACTCGAGCACGAGTTGATGGCATCTAACACCGACAGTAGTAATAGCTTTCTTTGGGCTTAAACAGTGGAGTAGTAAGGGGAGGGGAGGTAACAGGCTGCCCCTGGTGCCATCTTGGTGAGGGGATACCAGCGCCAACGCCGCTCCTCCTCTCCGCCCCCACGCACCTCTTTAAATGTTTGCCGGCACAAGCAGCATCTTCCACTTGCTGCTTGTGCTCCCTTCTGACATCATTTCCTGGTTGTAGGACCAGGGCGTGACGTCAGAAGGGAGACGGCGCCATCGTGAGCAGCAGATGGAAGATTCTGCTCGCGCCAGTGAACATTTCAAGAGCTATGCGGGGGTGGGTGGGAGGGGTGCCCAAGAGGCATGTAAGAGTGGGGGGGGGGAAACCCAAGCGGCAAGAAAAAGAGAGGGGTGCACAGCACAGCGATGCCAGTACTGCCCTGGGCGCCAACCTCCCTCACTATGCTACCTAGGTTAAGAAATCCCACTGAGATACACCAACGCTTTATCATCAAGACTAGAAAAATATCTGCCTTCCCTAACTCCCAGTTACCTACCACTGCCATTGCCCATATGTGCCTAGCAGCTTTCTGGGTGAAGTAGTTGGAAATCTGTGGGCCATAGAAAATACCAGTCAGACGCTTATAAATATCTGTCAGTCTGGGCTAATTTCCATCACCACTGAAGTATCTGTAAGGAGAGAGAAATTTTAGCCATTAATAACAAGTCTAGTTAGAATTACTGTATGAACAAACATGAAATAGCCATTTATTCCATAGAAAACTCTGTGGGCAGACACCTTTAAACCCTCACATATTTAAAAGAAGGAGCGGGGGTGATGGGATATGAAAGGAGGTTCAGAAACCAAACCAAACATTCTTCATTGAAAATTCCTCAATATTGTGGAAAATGCAGAATTACTTGTTAATTTAACAAACCATCTATTGGAACTAGAAGCTCTTTCTACCACCCAAGAGGGAGATCCAGGGCTCGATAAATGGCTCCGGCATCATTGTATAGTCAGCCTGCACAGCATCGAAACAGGCAGCTAGAAGGTAAACAGTGTCTGAACCCTATTCTCATTAGGCTAATTTACGAATAAATTACCATATTCAATGACCTTATTTTTACTGCTCGTTAACAGGCCCACGATAGGATGATAATTATGGGATTTTAAGTGGCTAATGGCAGCTGTGGCGTCAAAAGCAGTTTTTACGAATCTGTTTATGGCAGGCAAGGTGACAGGAGGGTGGGACACTGTGATGTTGGAATCGCACTTCGGGGAGTAAAAAAAAAAAAGAGTTTAATTGTTTATTATTTATTAGAGAGGAGGGAGGAATAAGAAATGAATTAGTGTTCATGGCACTGACCATTTAACGGAGGAACTGAAATCTATGTAACAACGTTAATATTCTGACTTCTTTGGTCATTTGCTCCGATCTCTGGTTATATCAGCTCTTGGCGATTGCTCTCTTCTCTTCCTTGTGTTTTTGAACATGACATTAAGAACATAAGAAGTTGCCTCCGTTGGGGCAGACCAGAGGTCCATCTTGCCCAGCGGTCCGCACCCGTGGCGACCCATCAGGCCTAATTGCCTGAACAGTGTCCCTCCTAAGTTGGAGGGAGACTTACATTTTTTGAGAAAAGCCAGGTTTTCAGATGTTTGCAGAAAACTTGGAGAGAGTTCAAGTTCCAAAGAGGGGAGGTAAGGTTGTTCCAGAGCTCAGTGATTTTGAAGTGGAGGGAGGTCCCTAGCTTTCCTGTGTGGGAAATGCCTTTTAGCGAGGGGAAGGATAGTTTTAATTTGTGGGAGGATCTGGTGGTATTAGGGTTTGAGGAATTCCAAGAAAGAGGGATAAAGGGAGGGAGGATACCATATAGGATTTTGAAAGTTAAACAGGCGCATTTATAGTGGATCCTGGCGATTATCGGAAGCCAGTGGAGCTTGGCCAGGAGCGGGGAGACATGGTCAAATTTACTTTTAGCGAAGATGAGCTTGGCCGCGGCATTCTGAATCTGAATAACAGGTTGCCCCCTCTGGACAGTCCCAAACGGACCCCCTGAGAAAAAAGCAGAACATCCACTCTCAAGGGAATCTGCTTACGCAATGCAGACTGCAGATACAGAGCTACAAAGGACCAAAATGTTTGAATGTGGTCACAAGACCAGAACATATGAAGGAGGCCTGCAGGGTTGGACTGGCACCGAGGACATCGAGCATGAGAAGCATATCCAGAAACATAGGCCCGGAATGGAGAAACATGCAGCCGCAGTAGAAACTTGAAGTGTTGCTCCTGTAGGACCACGGAGCGAGTCATCCGAGGAAGATGTTTCATAAGAAGGCGAATTCCGGAGCCCGTAATACTCTCAGATGAGGGAAGGGCCTGATTCCATACAGCTGCCACCACCTCAGGGTCCCAAGGGGCCACGAAGCAGCCCAAACTGACTTGATGAAAGGATAAATTAATCCGAGTCAGGCGGGACAGAGTCAAAGGCTCACACACCATATCCGCCTTGTCTTCATTCAAAGTAGCAGCATCCAACGAGCGGAGATAATGAGATACCTGGCGGTAGAAAAGCCAGCCCCGAGCCTCCAAGAGACCCATCGCCTGCAGATCCTGAATTTGAAGTTTTTAAAAGAGAAAAAGTTTTGTTAAAAATGTATGGGAGACCAACGAAGGAGACCAGATGGTGCTCAATCCTTTTTATTATCAAACAGACTCGACACGATTGTGTTTCGGCCCAATTGGGCCTGCCTCAGGAGTCATGGTGTCGATCCAAAAGTCCAAGTATAGCAATGAAAACACTGAAAAAAAACAGAATAACAGCTGGCACCTGTGTTCGCTGTAATCGCTGCCAGCCATTATTCTGGGGTTCTTTTTTCAGTGTTTTCATTGCTATACTTGGACATTTGGATTGACACATCTTTATCAATCAACACCAAGACTCCTGAGGCAGGCCCTCTTGGGCCGAAACACGATCGTGTCGAGTCTGTTTGATAATAAAAAGGATTGAGCACCATCTTTGTCTCCTTCGCTGTTGTTTTCGTGCCCCTCACTGTTGTGAAGGCAGTTTCTGCTGTTTGGCTTTTGGGAAACCAATGATACAGGTGATTATGAGTTGGCTTCTTTCAATCACTCTTTATCCCCGATTTATGCGGTGAGGATGATGTAAACATTGCTGGATCTTTTTGCTTTTGTTTTGCATGAGATATGTTTTGTGCTGGGGGGGGGGGCGGTTCTTGTCAATTGCTGCAGAGGGAAGGCACAAGGAGATGGGTAAGAGGGGAAGAAAGATGCTGCACACGTGGGGGGGGGGAGGGAAGGAAAGAGAAAGAATTGGGGTGGAGGAGAGGAAGGGAGATATGATTATTGTACCCCCAAAATAATATCTAGTGCGTTTTTTGGGCCCAAAATTAATATATGACAGTGTCTTATTTTCGGGGAAACACGGTACCCATGCTTACATGATCTTGATTTGTCCTTGCCATTTTCAGGGTACAGGCATTGATACCCAGTTCTAGCCCATCGAAATCTGTCCAACCATGATCAGGGCACAGATTTTAGAAATCTGCCCTGCACTGGCTTTGCTTCCCAATTCCCGGAGTTGCCATGTATACATCGCTAAGTTTGTTTGGTTCCATTCTATCTATACAAGAATCCATTGTGTTTATCCCATACATTTTAAAATTCCATCACCGTTTTCATTTTCACCCCACCCTAGGATTTTGCAGTTCCTGCAAATTTTATGCAGCACCTTTTGGGATCGTTGTCGCTGTTTTTATTATAGGTTGTATTATTAATATACCCAGTAGCCTGCGGTACCATCTGAGAGTAAATGTGGGACCACTTACCACGTTAACTCTTTATTAACCATGGGGTAAATGTAGCACACTAGGAGTCTGATTCTTTATAGGACACCGGTCTAGGCGGCCGCCTAAGAAGCGGCTGCCGATTGCGTGCCGATCGCGCAGCAGCGTCCTATTCAGAATTGGGTCTGCACTCTCGGACAGATGCCTTAAAATGTAGGCCAGCATTTTGCGCACCGACGCGTACCGACACTTAAGCCCACCCAAGGCCACTTCTGGGCGAAACCACGCCCACGCTACACCTTAGGCGTGCTTATGCGTACCTGCGCGTCTCCACAGACATACCACAGATGCCTTCCTCACAAACGTCTTTCCTCAGCAGCATTTTTTCTAATAACGCGCATCTGATTGGCTGCCAGATGGTGGTAGGACACTTACCGCCGCCTAAAATTGGGACGCAAGGTTCGAGGATCAGCCCCCAGTTGGCTAACGCTTCCATGCCTACTCTCCACCCATGCTGTGCCCCACTGAGGGAAAAAAGTTGAAAAATACAGCAGCAATTGGTTTAACACATGGAAACAGCCAAACTACTGCAAAACCCCTTAACACAGTCATGTGGTAACTGCACATTAAGGATTTAACATACTTTAGAAAAAGGGCCCTTATAATCTAAAATTAATGTGCATTAAACGCTAGAACATAAGAAGTGCCTCTGCTGGGTGAGACGAGAGGTCCATCATGCCCAGCAGTCTGCTCACGCGGCGGCCCATCAGGTCCAGGACCTGTATAGTAATCCTCTATCTAATCTAATCTAATCTAATCCTTAGGTTTGTATACCGCATCATCTCCACGTTCGTAGAGCTCGACGCGGTTTACAGTAGGAGAAATAGGAAGGAACTACAACAGAGGGTTAGAGATAGAAACATAGAAAGATGACGGCAGAAAAGGGCTATAGCCCATCAAGTCTGCCCACTCTACTGTCCCACCCCATTAAGTCAGAGTGCTGCTCGACCCACGTAGAGATCACACGTGGATGTCCCATTTATTCTTAAAGTCGAGCACGCTAGTGGCCTTGATCACCTGCACCGGTAGTTTGTTCCAGTGATCCACCACCCTTTCTGTAAAGAAATACTTCCTGGTGTCACCACCAAATCTCCCTCCTCTGAGTTTGAGTGGGTGCCCCCTTGTGACTGAAGGTCCCTTAGGAAAGAATATGTCGTTTTCCACCTCGACACGACCTGTGACGTACTTAAATGTCTCAATCTTGTCACCCCTCTCCCTGCGCTCCTCTAGAGAGTAGAGCTGCAACTTGCCCAGTCTTTCCTCGTATGAGAGACCCTTGAGTCCGGAGACCATCCTAGTGGCCATTCGCTGGACTAACTCAGCTCAAAGTACATCTTTACGGTAATGTGGCCTCCAGAATTGCACACAGTACTCCAGATGAGGTCTCACCATGGTTCTGTACAGTGGCATTATGACTTCAGGTTTACGGCTGACGAAGCTTCTATTGATACATCCCATCATCCGCCTTGCCTTGGATGAGGCCTTCTCTACTTATTTGGCAGCCTTCATGTCTGCACTAATGATTACTCCCAAGTCCCGTTCTTCTGAGGTCGTAGCTAGTGTTTCTCCATTCAAGGTGTATGTTCTGCATGGATTTCTGCTGCCGAGATGCATCACCTTACACTTCTTTGCATTGAAGCCCAGCTACCATGTTGAGGACCAGTTTTCCAACTTGATCAGATCCTGCGCCATACCATCCGTGAGATCGCTTTCACCTACTATATTACACAGTTTGGCGTCGTCGGCAAACAGCGCTACTTTTCCCTGAAGCCCTCGGGTCAAGTCCCTTATGAATATGTTAAAAAGGGATGGTCCCAGGACTGAGCCCTGCGGCACTCCGCTAGTCACCTCCGATGTCTTAGAGAGGGTGCCATTGACCACCACCCTCTGAAGTGTGAAGAAAATTTAGAGGACTTGGGATGCCAAGATATAAGAGTTTCCTTGATTCCTAAGTTGGAGGGAGACTTACATTTTTTGAGAAAAGCCAGGTTTTCAGATGTTTGCGGAAAACTTGGAGAGAGCTCAAGTTCCGAAGAGGGGAGGTAAGGTTGTTCCAGAGCTCAGTGATTTTGAAGTGGAGGGAGGTCCCTAGCTTTCCTGTGTGGGAAATGCCTTTTAGCGAGGGGAAGGATAGTTTTAATTTGTGGGAGGATCTGGTGGTATTAGGGTTTGAGGAATTCCAAGAAAGAGGGATAAAGGGAGGGAGGATACCATATAGGATTTTGAAAGTTAAACAGGCACATTTATAGTGGACCCTGGCGATTATCGGAAGCCAGTGGAGCTTGGCCAGGAGCGGGGAGACATGGTCAAATTTACTTTTAGCGAAGATGAGCTTGGCCGCGGCATTCTGAATCTGTTGGAGTCTGTGGAGGTTTTTCTTAGTTAGGCTTAAGTAGATAGAGTTGCAATAGTCCAATCTGGAGAGGATGATGGATTGGACAAGGAGGGTAAAATGTTTTTGATGGAAGCAGGATCTAACTTTCCTCAGCATGTGAAGGCTGAAAAAGCATTTTTTTACCAAGGATTGGAGGAGGTCATTGAAGGACAATGTGGAATCAATGATGATGCCCAAGACCTTGCTCGAGAACTCAAGCTGCAGAGAGGAGCCAGAGGATAGTGGGATGCTGCCAGAAGGATAAAGAGAGGCATAGTCAGTAGAAGGAAGAAGGTGTTGATGCCCCTGTACAGGTCATTGGTGAGGCCCCACTTGGAGTATGTGTTCAGTTTTGGAGACCGTATCTGGCGAAAGACGTAAGAAGACTTGAGGCGGTCCAGAGGAGGGCGACGAAAATGATAGGAGGCTTGCGCCAGAAGACGTATGAGGAGAGACTGGAAGCCCTGAATATGTATACCCTAGAGGAAAGGAGAGACAGGGGAGATATGATTCAGACGTTCAAATACTTAAAGGGTATTAACGCAGAACAAAATCTTTTCCAGAGAAAGGAAAATGGTAAAACCAAAGGACATAATTTGAGGTTGAGGGGTGGTAGATTCAGGGGCAATGTTAGGAAATTCTACTTTACGGAGAGGGTGGTGGATGCCTGGAATGCACTCCTGAGAGAGGTGGTGGAGAGTAAAACTGTGACTGAGTTCAAAGAAGCGTGGGATGAACACAGAAGATTTAGAATCAGAAAATAATATTAAATATTGAACTAGGCCAGTTACTGGGCAGACTTGTACGGTCTGCGTCTATGTATGGCCGTTTGGAGGAGGATGGGCAGGGGAGGGCTTCAATGGCTGGGAGGGTGTAGATGGGCTGGAGTAAGTCTTAACAGAGATTTCGGCAGTTGGAACCCAAGCACAGTACCGGGTAAAGCTTTGGATTCTCGCCCAGAAATAGCTAAGAAGAAAAAAAAAAAAAAAAAAAATTTAAATTGAATCAGGTTGGGCAGACTGGATGGACCATTTGGGTCTTTATCTGCCGTCATCTACTATGGGATGGAGGTGGGTAGGTGATCTAGTTTTGGACCGAGCCAAAGAAGTCTTGTTTTGGACTCATTCAATTTCATTTGCACAGTGTGAACCCAGGATTGTAGGTTCATTATACAAGAGGATATGTTCTTAGACAGGTCGGTGAGGTTCGAATCGGTCTCGAGGAGGACGAGGATGTCGTCTGCATAAGTGTAAATTGTTTTAAGGGGGGATAGGTGGAGGAGTTTGAGGGAGGACATATAGATGTTGAAAAGGATAGGGGATAGTGGAGAGCCTTGCGAGACTCCACAATTCGGTTTCCAGGGGGAGGATGAGGTGCCATTCATGTTAACAATGTAAGAACGAGAGCGGAGGAATTTAGAGAACCAACCTAGGACTTGGAGTTGATACCTATCTCAGAGAGTTGGTAAACAAGAATATCATGGTGAACAACGTCGAAAGCAGCAGAAAGGTCAAAGTATAGGAGGACGGCGAACTTGTTTTGAGAGTGAAGTTGTTGAACCCTTGAAATCAAGGATGACAGTAGGGATTTGGTGCTGAAGTTAGGACGAAAGCCATATTGATAGGGTAAAAGAATAGAGAATCTCTCTAATTATGATGAGAGTTGGGAAGAAATGATGGACTCTAGCATCTTGGTTAGGAGAGGGATATTTGCAATTGGGCGATAGCTGGATGGTATGGAATGGTCAAGGTCAGATTTTTTCAGTAGTGGGGTCAAGGCGATATGACCCATTTCTGGGGAGAAATGGCCCGACTGAAGGGCAGAGTTTATGAGAATGGTGATAGAAGAAATAGCCTGAGCGGGAATGTTCTCGTATAGGTAGGAGGGGAATGGGTCCAAGGAGCAATTACAGGATTTCAGTTTGAGGCAGAGATTGAGGACCAGGGATTCAGATACACGCTCAAAGGTGGTCCAGGATCTGTCAGCTGGGATAGGGTTGGAGACCATTAGAGTGGGAGTGGAATCGGTGGGCACTAGGGAGTTGTAAGAGACTGAAGGAGGGAAAAAGCATCTCAAGGAAGAAACCTTATCGTTGAAGAATTTTGCTAGAACATCGGCTGAGGGAGAGGAGGCGAGCAAGGTGGGGTCTCTTTTGGAGGTTAGGGAGCGCCAGATGTTGAATAGAGTACTGCTTTGATTGTTGGACCTGGAGATTTTGTCACCATAGAAGTTCTTTCTTGCTTTTTTTAGTGCTGTATTGTACAGCTTGATATTGACTCTCCAGGACTGTCTGTCTATAGGACATTTTGATTTTTTTCCATATGCGCTCCAAAGCTCGACATTTCTGTTTTAGCTCTCTGTGATATGGGATATGTGATATATCCTTCTATCCCCTTTTCCTTCAGGAAATTGTCCAATCCCTTCTTGAACCCCAATACCATACTCTGTCCTATCACGCCCTCCGGAAGCGCATTCCAGGTGTCCACCACCCTTTGGGTGAAGAAGATCATCTTAGCATTGGTTCTGAATCCATCCCCTCTCAATTTTTCCGAATGCCCTCTTGTTCTTGTAGTTTTTGAAAGTTTGAAGAATCCGTCCCTCTCCACTTTCTCTATGCCCTTCATGATCTTGTAAGTCTCTATCATGTCCCCTCTAAGCCCGTTTTTCTAATCTTTCAGCGTATGAAAGGTTTTCCATACGTTTTATCAATCGTGTCGCTCTTTTCTGAACCCTCTCGAGTATCGCTATATCCTTCTTAAGGTACGGCGACCAATATTGGATGCAGTACTCCAGATGCGGGCGCACCATCGCCCGATACAACGGCAGGATAGCTTCTTTTGTTCTGATTGTAATACCTTTCTTGATAATACCTAACATTCTATTCGCCTTCTTAGAGGCCGCTGCGCACTGTGCCAATGGCTTCATTGTGTTGTCCACTATTACCCCCAAGTCCTTTTCTTGAGTACTTTCACCCATTACCAGTCCTCCCATCGTATAGCTGTACTTCGGGTTTCTGTTTCCTACATGCAAGACTTTACATTTCTCTACATTAAACTTCATCTGCCATCTCGTTGCCCACTCTCCTAGTTTGTTCAGGTCCCTTTGTAAATCTTCGCAGTCTTCTATAGTCCTAGCCCCATTAAATAGTTTGGTGTCGTCTTCACTCCTAGCCTTTGCTTTCTACCCGCCAACCAATTTTTGATCCATCTATGCACGTATGTACGTAGATTTTATATATAGTGCCTAAAAATCAGCCTGGAAAAATCCACTGAGGACCATTGTAGAAACGGTGCTTAAAGTTAGGTGCACTTTATAGATAAGCATTTGTGTCCAGGAATTTAACTTTAGGCATTTCCTTTTACACTATGGGGTCCTCTAACTTTTTAAACAGGGGGCCAGTTCACGGTCCCTCAGACTGTTGGGGGCGGACTATAGTTTCAAAAAACAAAAACATGAACGAATTCCCATGCACACTGCACTTATTTGTAGTGCACTTATTTGCACTTATTTTGTAGTGCAAAAAAAAAAAAAAAACCACCCATGAAAGAACAATACAATATTTAAAATAAAGAACAATTTTAACCAACATAAACTTACCAGTATTTCAATGGGACGTATGGGCCTGCTTTTGGATGATGAGATAGTCAATGCCCGGTTCCATGTTTGCCACTGCCAGTCGTAACGAGGGATGCACGTGTGTGTCAGTTAGCCTAGATCTGGTTGGAGATTTCAGATGTTTCATTCGGGAAAAGCTCTGTTCACAAAGGGCTGCCAAAGATGGTTGCCATTTTGAGCGCATGGCTCCTGAGATTAAGATATGTCTCGGAGGGGAAAGATGCATAGAAATGAGTGAGTCTGCTTGACTTGAGTGCATCTTTCACAGAGTCACAATTCGGCCAGTTCCATTTGGTAAATTGGAACAACAATTGTATTCCTTGAACAGAGCCACTGAATCCTGGCATACCAGACAAACAGTTCTCTCCTTGCACTATATGAAAAAGTAATCGTAGGTCCACTGTTCTTTGAATATCCTGCACTCCGAGTCAGCTTTTCTTTTCCTTGACATACTTGTTTCCTATGGATGCACAATGGCTATAACTTCATTGGGATGGGCGCGCGTAGCTATCGCATCTGCTGCTGGCCTGCTCTTCAGGGTACTGGGTGGCGGGCGGTAATGAATCCACACACTTTCCGTTGGTGCCGTGGGGCTCCGGTCAGGCCCAGGATGTGGGCAACTGGCCGATTTTGGCCTGAGCTCAGGGCCTGACTGGCGGCATTGCTGGCCTGCTGTTGTGAAGGCAGCTAGTAACTGAGGGAGAAGTAAGGGGCCCAATCAGGGCCTGGCTACTACCTGTCTGCCTCAGCGTAGTGATGGTGGCTCAGCACGTCCTCGTCCCCAGCGAGTCACATCACCGCATCCTCCCGGGCCGATGCTAGTGCCGGCCGCAGTGCCGCCTGCGACCGCCGCGGGTACAGGGGCCGAGTAAATGGCCTTGGAGGGCTAGATCTGGCCCCCGGGTCGTAGTTTGAGGACCCCTGTTTTGCTCTAACTCAAATGTAATGGAAATCCTCACACCTAAATTAGGTGTGGATCTCTGTTGTTCTATAATTATCAGGGTAAATCAATGGAACATCCCCTCTCCGCCCATGGCCCTCCCATTTTCATGCCCCTGTTCCTGACTCATGCATGAAATTTAGGTGAAAGATCCCATGCCTAAATTTATGCACTAACCTCTTAATTAATTGCCAATAATTGCTCAATAAGATCCCAATTACTTTTGCTAATTGGTTCATTATTTGATTAAATTGCACACACACAAATTGGACGCTTGTCCAAATTTGCAAGCCTAATTTTTAATACTTTTTATAGAATTCAGGGGTGAGTCAATTTAGTATGCTAAAAGAATCTAATGCATGTTATTTATTTGTTCTCCCAGGAGAGCGTAGAATGCTTTACATGAGTCTATTCGGGTCCTCAAACATTTTTCCCTGTCTGTCCTGGTGGGCTCACACTCTGTCTAGTGTACCTGGGGCAATGGGGGATGAAATGACTTGCCCAGGGCCACAAGGAGCAGCACAGGATTTGAACCCACAACCTCAGGGTGCTGAGCTCTCCCACTCTCTCCCCACCAAAAATATTATGAAAACAAATGTGTAAGGCAAACTGGGAAAAAGTCTAAAATCGGGGGGGGGGGGAGGGGCGGGAGGGGGGGAAGGTCCAAACAAACCCCAGATATGTGTCCTGGGCCTGGCACATCTCTGATTCCTAGATTCTGGGCTATCCTCTAACTCAAAGGCTTTCAGCAGTGGCTCTCGTCTATGCTGCGGACGCTCTGCAAGTGATTAAAGCGATTTTGCATGCAAATTTTAAACTAAGCAAGGCCAGAATACTCTTCTCAGACCTGTCTGCTCGAAATAAACTGCATAATAAAAACGGAGTCAAAAAGCATCATCAATCTTCCAAGTGACTTCGTCTGGCCGCTGTCGGAGACAGGATGCTGGGCTCAATAGACTATTGATCTGAGCCAGCATGGTAGTTCTTACCGTTTTCATTTCGGGGGCATGTTTTCATTTCTTTAGTACTCTCCTTGTGTGCTGCGCTGGTTCCCAAAAGGCATCCTCCGGGATTTCAAATAGGTCTATTTTAAAGGCAGCGGAGTGGGGTTGTCTTTGACAGTCTCTCACCCAATGAAAACTAGGAAGCAACTTCCGTGGTCCTCTCATCCCAAGGGGACCACACAAGAACCAGCTTCAACGAACAAGCAGGGCTTTTGTCGGTCTTTGCTGCTGAGAGGGAAAGAAGGAAGGGGTAGCTGGTTTTAAGAAAGGCTTGGGCAAGTTCCTGGAGGAAAAGTCCATAGTCTGTTATTGAGAAAGACATGGGGGATGTCACTGCTTGCCCTGGATCGGTAGCATGGAATGTTGCTACACTGAGGATTCCGCGTGGAATGTTGCTACTATTGGGGGTTCCGGAATCTTTCTGTTCCTTGAGATTCTGCCTGGAATCTTGATACTCTTTGGGATTCTAGAATCTTGTGTTACTCTTTGGGATTCTGGAATGTTGCTACTCCTTGGGTTTTGGCCAGGTATTAGTGACCTGGATGGGCCACCGTGAGAATGGGCTACTGGGCTTCATGGACCATGGATCTGACCCAATAAGGCTATTCTTATGACACCATAAGTCAGGTCTGTAGCTAGGGGTTGGCGAGAGGGTCAGGTGCCCAGGATGCAATGCTACATGGAAACAAAACAGACAAAAAAAAAGAATCAAAGGCAAGCTTGGACACACAGAGGACGAAAGAACAGGTAGAGTGTGACCATCCTATATTCAGGGTGTTTGGGGAAACTCAGGAGGACGCGGGGGGCTGCGTTGAGGGACAACAGATCATGGTAGGGCCTGATATACAAATATACTTTCCTGCCCAGTTATTGCTCCCTCATTGATAGGGGGAGGAGGGAGCGGCATTACTCTTGCCTACTCAAGGACCTACCCCAAGACTCATGAAGGAGGAGATTGTTTCACTGCTCCAAATAACCAAGTTGTGTAAATTAACTTTATCCCAAGAGCAAATCTGTGCAATTATTTCATAAATATGTATTATAAATAACCTGGAAATTATGGGTGGTTCTTAATTGCAGATTTAAAAAAAAAAAGCACAGCTCTCCAGTAGCAATGCATTGCTTAATTCCAGGCACTTCAAAGTTGTTAAGTGACTATGATGCATAATTACACTGTGTTAATGACAGCTGGTAAATTCTGTTTCAGTGCGCTCATATCACGCAGGTAATAAATGCTTGGTTAAACCTAATCCTTGTGCATATATACCCTCAAATTCTATAAATGGTGTTAAAAATGATGCATGCAAATCTGGGTGCACGCCCAATTTGTGCATGCAATTTAATTGAATAATGAGTCAGTTTGCACCGTTGGGCTCTAGCAGACATCGGTACTAATTTGATTACATTAAAAGTTACAGGCAAGATTTGCCATACTGGGACAGACCAAAGGTCCATCAAGCTCAGGATCCTGTTTTCAGAAGTGGCCCAGTACCTGGCAGAAAGCCAGAGTAGCAACATTCCAGAGCTGAGACTGTGACGTCATAATGCCTCATTCCACCAATGCCTAAGAGCCAGCCTCATCGGTGATGTCACAATGGCTTGATTGTCCCATACTTGACTCACATAAGAGCATAAGAATTGTCGTAGTGAGACAAACCGAAGGTCCATGAAGCCAGGTATCCTGATTGCAGCAGGTCCAAAGTACCTAGCAAGATCCCAAGTACTAAAACAGATTCTATGCTGCTTATCCTAGGAATAAGCACTGGATTTCCACGAGCCATCTCAATAATGGCCTACGGACTTCTCTTTTAGGAAATTATCCAGGCCTTTTTTAAAAGGGTGCATGAGCATGGTAGGATCATGGTCGGATCGGGGTGTTCCTGAAATGGTATGCATGGTATTTTAGAATAAGGGGGATCCACACCTAATTTAGGCATAAGGATTTACACCAGGGTTTAGTTAGTATAAATAGTTATACCTAAAGTTAGGCGTGGTTCCCAGCACGAACACCTTCTCTCTCACCAAGCAGCCCTATGGGGTAAAGACTTAGATCAACTGCTTTTGCCCACTACCTACGGGGAATTTAGGAAGCGCCTAAAAACATACCTGTTCCTGAAATACCTAAACAATTGACCCGCTCTCCCCTCTCTCTCTCCCCAAGAACGGTCTCCCCTACCCCTACCTTTACCCCCCTTACCTCTTCCCACCACCCCCTACCTTTATCCCCCCCCCTCCTTAGTCCACCTGAATCACACGGAACTGTGATTCATAATCTATTATCTTTATATTATCGTTATTTTTCGTTGTTATTTTCTAAAACATATGGCTTATTCCAAACAGGTCCTCTCGGACATTACCTACCAAAATGTACATCTTATACTCTTGCTAAGCAAATTGTATTTCTATATTCTTGCTTTCTTAAAGTCTATGCTATCTGTATTTCATATGTATATCTGCATATTGTGTTTCGCTGAATGTCCAGCTCTCTTGATTGTAAACCGCCTAGAAGTCGCAAGATTGTGGCGGTACAGAAGAATAAAGTTATTATTATTATTATTCTATAAATGTCACCAAACTTTGAGTCCACAAAGTACGAAGAAGATCCAAAAAGGTCCCCCGAGTCTTGTTTGTTTACTTCTCCAATAAAGAGCTGATTGGACGTCATCTCATTTGTATACCAAACTTTGAGTGGCATTTATAGGACAGCGCTTAGCGAGGTTTTTTTTAAAGCCAATGTTGATGTATCAACACCATTTATAGAATTCAATCCATAATACAGGTCTTCCTCCATAGTCGCAATTTTGGGATTCGCGAATTTGGTTGCTAGCGAGTCTCCAAACAAGCAGCCTCCCTCCCCCTTTCACAGCTTACCTTTGAAGTCCTGGTGATGTAGCAGTGGATTGGGACAGGAGTGATCTTCCTATGCTCCCGCCCCATACTGATCCATGATTGAAAATGGCTGCCACAAGGTCCTGCATCGGTCTCGCGAGACTGCTGCGGGAACTTGAGGCAGCAATTTTTGATAGCGGATCTGCACGGGACAGGAGCACAGGAAAACCATCGGGGCTTTAAAGGTAAGCTGTGGAGGGGTCCGGGAGGTGGGAGGGAGTCAGAGTGGGGGGGGGGGCCCAACGTTATTTGAGGCACAGCTCCCTCGTGAATATTAAAAAATTGCAAATAACGTTGGGCCCCCCCCCCCCCACTCTGACTCCCTCCCACCTCCTGGACCGCCGCGTTTAACTTCAAAGAAAAGCGCTGCACCGTGCTGCCGCTGGCCTCGCCGTCTTCTCTCCACTGTGGCCCGCCCTCTGACAACTTCCTGTTTCCGCTAGGGCTGGCCGCAGTGGACAGATGACGCCGAAACCAGCAACAGCGCGGCAAAGCGCTTTTCTTTAAACACTGGGCGGGGTGGGTGGAACAGTTTTGAACTGGTTTTGCTCCTTCCTGATGAAAAGATGGGAGAAGGGGGCTGGGGGGTAAAAATGGATTTGGAGCTGGGGCTGAAAATAGGGGACATGTGAGGGAAGGAGGCTTTACTAGCACCCGTTAATGTAAAGGGCTTAAACACTAGTCTTCTGATGAAGTCCATGTTCCCTGGATGCTCTATAGTTTATAAGTAAACTAGATTTATCTACATGGATAGTCCAGGCCTACCCTTTGAAAGAGTATTAGAAACATAGAAATAGACGGCAGATAAGGGCCACGGCCCATCTAGTCTGCCCACCCCAATGACCCTCCCCTACCTTTCTCTGTGAATAGATCCCACGTGTCTATCCCATTTGGCCTTAAAATCAGGCACGATGAATTGGAAGACTATTCCAGCGATCAACCACCCTCATGTATATGCATGTATATGAATGAGTATGATGCTACACTCTGTATGAGGGGGGAAGGGTGGGGGGGGGAGATGTTTATTTTAGCCTTATATGTATAAATCCCTTGCTTATGTTGGGAATTGTTATGTGAAAATATTTTTAAAATGTATTCTACTGTCTAATTGGAAAAAATTTTTATATGTAAAAAATTTTTTCAATAAAAAATTTTTGAATAAAAAAAAAAAAAAGATCCATGTTATGCAATGACACCTCCCCCTCCCCCCTTTTACTAAGCCGCAGCAGAGGTTTCCACCTAGGCCCAGAGCGCCAAACGCTCCAACACTGCTACAACGCTCACAGAATTCCTATAAGCGTCAAAACAGCGCTGGAGCGTTCAGCGACCCGGGCAGTGGCAGAAACCTCTACCGTTGCTCCGTCAAAGAGGGCCCTAGTTCCTAATAACTGGGCTCAACAATAATATAACCTGTTTGTGTTTATTAAAATTTAAAATCCCACCAAATCTTACAAAAGTTCTAAGCCAGGGGTGTCCAATGTCGGTCCCCGAGGGCCGCAGTCCAGTCGGATCCCCAGGACCTCCCCAATGAATATACACGAGGTCCACCCGCATGCACTGCTTTCATTGTATGCCAATAGATCCCATGCGTACCCACTGGGGAAATCCCGAAAACCCGACTGGACCACGGCCCTCGAGGACCGACACCGGACACCCCTATTCTAAGCGGATTACATACAAAATACAAAAATAAAAACTGAAAAGCACTCCATAATATAAAGACAAGACCAAGGGCCTCTTTTGACAAACTGCGCCAGCAGTTTTTAGCGCAGAGAGCCACGCTGAAGGGCCCACGCTGCTCCCGTCCTAAACAAGTACAGTATAAAGGACAATAATCCTATATAATAAAAGGCTAACTCGCGCATGCGCAGTCCTATTTTCGTGTTCCGTGCGCTGTAGGTCTGTGGCCGAAGGAGTGCGCATGCGCCCGAATACGTCACAACCAGATCGCCTCCACAAGCCGGACCGCAGCCAGACGACGTTCTCCGTTTCTCCTGTCGCCGCCGCCGATCTCCGTTTCTCCTTTGCCGCCCACCCCCTTCTCTTCCCGCGGGTCCGAATGGCGATTCAAGCAGCGTGTACATCAGTCTCCACACGCTGCTTCGGGCCCTTCTACTGCCCTGATTTGCTCTGCCGCGTCTCTGATGATGTCATCAGGGACGTGCCAGAGTAAATCAGGGCAGAAGGGCCCGAAGCAGCGTGTGGAGACTGATAAAAGCGCTGCTGGAATCACCACCTTTGTAGTCCGGCCCGCGGGAAGGGGAAGGGGAAGGGACAGGGGCGGGTAGAGGAAACGCTAATGCTGCTGCACAGGGAACTGGGGGGGGGGGGAGGGAAATGGAGGGGAAGGGAATGCTGCTTTGGACGGACAGACAGACAGAGAGAGGAAGGGAAACACAAATAAAATAAGAAATACACAGGGGCAGGTGCTCAGGGAACTGGTGTGGGGGGAGGGGGATGGAATGCTGCTTTGGACAGAGAGAGAGGAAGGGAAACACAAAGAAAATAAGAAAGACACAGGGGCAGGTGCACAGGGAACTGGTGTGGGGGGAGGGGGATGGAATGCTGCTTTGGACAGACAGACAGAGAGAGGAAGGGAGACAGAAAGGAAAGAAGAAAGACACAGGGTCAGGGAGATACACAGAAAGACAGACAGGCAAAGGGGGCCAGGGACAGAGACAGACAGAAAGGACAGTGGGAGCCGCGTCAGGAGGGGTGCGGGATGCGGCAGTGGGAACTTTTCCAATGGGTGCAACTGGGCAGCTGTCGGGAACCTCTGATCAGGGGCAGAGCAAGGTAAGAGTATCATAGGGATAAGAAGGAGGAGGGAGGATAAAAAAGGAAGGGATGCCTACTGCTGGACAGGGGGAGAAGGAAAGAGATGCTGATGGACAGGGGAGGTGAATAAAAAAGAACGGAGGACTAATGTTGGACAGGGGGAGAAGGAAAGAGGTGCTGCTGGACAGGGGGGAGGTAAAACAAAGGGAGAAGGGCTGTTGCTGCATAAGGAGAGCAGTGAAGGGGTGGTGGTGGACACAGTGGAGGTAAAAGGAAGGGAAAATGGACAGGGGGAGCAGGCAAGGGGTGGTGATGGACAGCCAAAGAAAAAGAAAGGCAGAAATAAAGAAAGCGGCTAAGGAGAGAGAGAAAAAAAGACAGACACACACACATATGTTCTAGCACCCGTTAATCTAACGGGCTTAAAGACTAGTAATAATAATAATTTATTTATTATATACCGCTATACCGTGAAGTTCGAAGCGGTTTACAATAAAGATACATTTGACAGTACATGGGATAGAAGCGGTTTACAATAAAGATACGTTTAGTCAGTACATGGGATGCAAGTGGTTTACATTAAAGATTCATTTTGTCAGTTATGTTTATTAGACAATGTTTATTAGCCTGAGACAAAATTTCTAACAGTTTTGCACCTTTAAGATCTCAAGGATCAGTTTCCAGTATGACCGATATCAGTTATAGCAGGTCAGACCGTATGATGTTATTTTTATAAAGGGGTTTGGTTGTTGTTTTATTTTTCTTGCAAGAAACACTCACCTTGCATGTGTAACATGCCTCTTATAAAATTATTTCTTGCATAAAAGTATGAATGATATCAAGGATGGAGGCACCTTTATGCAACTTGGCTGCAGGCACGTTCTGCTACTTCCGAGCAGGTATGCATGTTCGTGTCACGTGGAAATATGCAGGATTTGTATTGATATTTTATTAAATAAACTTAAAAACAAGTGCCCACTTCTATTTCATATGCAGGCAACCTGTTAATAAAATTATTCTTTTGAAATGCAATCATGAGGTCAGTTGTTAATAATAATAACTTTATTCTTTTATTCCGCCATAACCAAAAGTTCTAGGCGGTTTACACCAAAAAGAGCTGGACAATCAGCGAAATACAATAATACAGTAAAAAAAAAATACTAATATTTGTAAAATAGAATTTCAATAGTAATAAACTTATCGAACAAAGAGGTCATAATTAATTTCCAAAAACTGCGGTTCATAGACAACGGCGCGAAAGACAAAAGCGCGCGCCAACAATTGAGCACAGCGCGCGCCGCCGCACCACCACTCTAAATTACAGTTTTTAGGGGCTCCGACGGGGGGTTTTGTTGGGGAACCCCCCCAGTTTACTTCATAGACATCACGCCGGCGTTATGGGGGGGTTGTAACCCTCCACGTTTTACTGTAAACTGAACTTTTTCCCTAAAAACAGGGAAAACGTGAAGTTTCCAGTAAAATGTGGGGGGTTACAACCCCCCACGCCCCCCACAACGCCCCCACAACGCGGCGCGATGTCTATTAAGTAAAGTGGGGGAGTTCCCCCCCCCCGCTTCCCCCCGTCGGAGCGCTAAAAACAGTAATTTAGAGCGGTGCGGCGGCGCGAGCTGCGCTCAATTGTCTGGGCGCGCCTTTGTCCCGGCGCGCTTTTGACCTGACACCAAAAACTGCAATAGGATAACATAGCTTGCTGAATACATTTACCTAACCAAGATTGTTGCCAGGGTCCTCTCTAAGAAGGTCTTATATCTACACCCATTCATTATTGGATAAGCAAATAAGTAGAAGTTTCTAGTTTCTCTTGATGGTCTGTGCAACGCAAAATGATGTACGGATGGATAGATAATTTCCTTTCACATACTTAAAACTGAATCCCTAGCATTTTTCCCAATTCGTCTTGATCTTTTAGCTTTGTATGCCGTGCTTGAAAAACAAACACGTACCAGGCTGGCAGTGAGAGAAAATATTGCAGAGATGTTGATTATCATTTGATCCCAGCTGGGGCCCCTGGAAGCTGAAAACACTGGAATGCCTTGGCAATCTCTAATGCTGAATAATTTGATTAGATCAGTGGCTGTGCCTGCTGCTTTGGGTGAGATAAACCCTCCTCCCCCACATTGCTGAGAAATTCTGTATTCTCCCCCTTCACTTTTTTTTCCCCCCTGTCATAATCTTGCACTTTCTCTCTCTCTCCCACTTAATTTTTTTTCTCACACTCTCCTTTCCTTCCTTCCTTCACTTTACTCCTCTAATCTCCCTTTGACTCCCACCTTGCCTAAGTATTCAATGGCGTTCAGACCTTCTTTCTTTCTCACCCACTGGCCTCTTCTGTGTCTTCTATCCCACAGGCTCTTTCATTCTCTCTCTCTTTTATGAGATCTTAAATACACCATTTAATCAACTCTGCAGTTCTAATTTACTGCAGTTGTTGACTTGCACGGATGATGAGACTTTGAGAACCCCACAGATTGCTGGCTGGTGTAACAGGGCCATTTTCCATGGCCGTCTGGCTCTGTCTACAAAGTCTGCAGCCAAGTCCTTCCCTTACCACCCCCCCCCCCCCCCCCCCAGACTGTAAATGATTTCAGGCGGAGTCTGTTTACTTTGTCAACTTACTTCATGGAAAGTGCCAATCAAACATGCATTCGGCAGATTTGGTTTCTCTGCTCTGTATTTAATTCACGGTCGCCGGCAATATTTCAATCAAACCCATACTGGTCTACTTTTAAATAATAATTCCTTTAATAAAGGCCTTTGACTTTAAATAATATTAAAAAGGCGCTTTTGGAAAGATATAGTCAAACCCCAAGATTTTTGCTCTTTTTAGGTAATACGTTGAAATAAAGCAAGGCCTAAATGAAATAAAGTGATGCCTTTTTGTTGGGCTAGCACATTTTTTCATTAGCTTTTCAAGGGAAGCCTTCTTCAGATCACAAAATCTTTCCGCTCGATATTTAAACATTGGGATCAATGTCGCTTATAAATGCTGAACAAAACAAAACAAGGGACAGTGAATCTTATTTAATTGCCTTTGAACCTAGACGGTGCTCAGATTCCACGAATGGAACAGAAATTCTCAAAACAGGGGACAAACCCCTAAAAGAGATTTTCAGAGTCTATCACTGCACCAACTTCTTAAGGTAGAAAGGTAGTTAAAATATGTCATAGTGACACCAATGTGTAGAAAGTTTTTTTTCTTCCTTTTTTTTTTTTTTGCAGTTTAAATTATATGATGAGTGCAATAAGGTGAAACTTGAGTGTTCATACAGCATAAACCGGCAAGGTTCTAACGCGTTTCGCCAGGATGGCTTCTTCAGAGAACCTGCTAGCGCTGGAATGTAGCTCCAGTCTTTAATTCTTTCTCTCGCATGACCCGTAACTTTTCACTTCCTGTAGGCTTATAAATGCCGACCACAGGGTTTAAACTTATTCCTGGCTATTCAGCACAGCCTTAGCCAAATCTCTAGGGGGCTCCTTTTATCCAGCCGTAATAGCGCACGGTAGTTTTAAGCCAGCGCGGGGGTTAATGCGTGATGAAAAGTTGCGCGGGTTAACCCCGCTAGCGCGGCTTGATAAAAGGAGCCCTAGGTATTAAGCAGCCATTGGAGGTTTTTTGGGTGCCATTGAAAGTCAGTGTTGGATCCCAGGTAATTATGCAGACTAGGCAGATCTTAGCAAGGAAGTTTAGAAAGAAATGCTAACATCCAGGTCAGAATGTGTGGGATTTTCATACTGTTTTACAAGAAGCTCTGTCAAAATTAAAGCCTCTTGTAAAACAGGCACAGGGCTGCACGTCAAAGTCCTTCATGATCCAGAGGGAGCGGCGGAATTACCTTTTCTCCCCATATAAATGCTGAAACAGCTTCCAAAATTGCTGCAAAGGTCCCAGGTCCCAGCTTGCTCCCCCTAGGTAGGGTTACCAGACATCTGGATTTCTCCAGACATTTCCTTCTTTTAGAGGACATGGCCGGGTGTCCTGGCGGCTTTTCAAAATCCGGCACTTTGTTTGGATTTTGAAAAGCTTCCAGCGAGGAGCGACGTCGGAATGGCATCTGTGCCTGCGCGGATGCAATGCGGTGACATCATCACTTCACACCAGTGCATGCACAGATGTCCTCCCAAGTGAAGGGTTGAGGGGGCGTGGCTAGGGGGGCAGAACGGGCCGTGACTTGGGTGGGCCTGGGGGCAGGGCCATGGGTCCAGATTGTAAGTTTGTGTGTTCTGCTAGGGTTAAATGTCGGTCTAGTGGGAGTCGTACTAGACCGACATTTAACCCTAGCAGAACACACGAACTTAGTGGTACAAAAATGCTTTTTTTACATTGTGGAAATTAAGAACCATAAAAAATATTTTGATCCTTTATCGTTCAGACTGTTGGTGCAGGCATTAGTTTTATCTCTTTTAGACTATTGTAACATCATCTATTTAGGAGCACCCAAAAAAATTCTAAGGAAATTAAGGACAATTCAGAATACAGCTGTTCGATTGATTTTTGGTTTAAAAAAGAACGACCATATTAGTCCATATTGTCGTTTACTTCATTGGCTGCCTTTAGAGGCAAGAGTATTATTCAAATTTTCCTGTGTCTGCTTTAAGCTGATATCGGGATTGTCTCCATCTTACCTTTTTCCTCATTTTGCATAGCACAGACCATCAAGAGAAACTAGAAACTTCTACTTATTTGCTTATCCAAAAATTAATGGGTGTAGATATAAGACCTTCTTAGATAGGACCCTAGGCAACAATCTTGGTTAGGTAAATGTATTCAGCAAGCTATGTTATCGGAAATTAATTAAGACCACTTTGCTCGATAAGTTTATTACTTAGTGAGTTTTATTATTGAAATTCTATTTTACAAATATTTGTATTTTTATACTGTATTATTGTATTTTGATGATTGTCCAGCTCTTTTTAGTATAAACCACCTAGAATTTTTGGTTATGGCGGTATAAAAGAATAAAGTTATTATTATTAGTTCCGGAAAATCTGGTAAACCTACCCATAGGTATCCCCCACCCCAATGCCAGCTTCCTCAACTCACCTTATAGTACCTGATCCCCCCCATGTGGTTATGAATCAGACACATGGTAGCCCAAGGCCCAGAATAAAAGCCAGCCCACTACGATTAGAATCCTATTTTCTTATGTTTAAAATGGAAGCATTTCAATTCATAAATGCTTTCATAAATTAAGTCCAGGATTCTATAAAAATTGCCAAATATGGACACAGATTCCAGATCTGGGTTCAAATTAATTAGTTAATGAGTAATTAACAATCAGTTATTGAAATTAATGGCTCTCAGGACTTACACACAGATCTGCCTATGTAGTATTCTATAACACAACACATCATCTGGAGTACTGCATCCAGCACTGGTCGCCGTACATGAAGAAGGACACGGTACTACTCGAAAGGGTCCAGAGAAGAGCGACTAAGATGGTTAAGGGGCTGGAGGAGCTACCATACAACGAAAAATTAGAGAAACTGGGCCTCTTCTCCCTCGAACAGAGGAGATTGAGAGGGGACATGATCAAAACATTCAAGGTACTGAAGGGAATAGACTTAGTAGATAAGGACAGGTTGTTCACCCTCTCCAAGGTAGGGAGAACGAGAGGGCACTTTCCAAAATTGAAAGGGGATAGATTCCGTATGAACATAAGGAAGTTCTTCTTCACCCAGAGAGTGGTAGAAAACTGGAACGCTCTTCCGGAGTCTGTCATAGGGAAAAACAACCTTCAGGGATTCAAAACAAAGTTAGAAGAGTTCCTGCTGAATAAGGACGTATGCTGGTAGGGCTAGTCTCAGTTATGGCGCTTGTCTTTGACCAGAGGGCCGCTGCTTGAGCGGACTGCAGGGCACGATGGACCACTGGTCTGACCCAGCAGCGGCAATTCTTATGTTCTTGAGTGGAACTCAAAAGGGAGTGGAGCCAGGGGTAGAGCAAGGGCGGGTCAGAGAATTCCCAAAGTTTAGGTGCAGTATTATAGCATAGGGTCATTTACATGCTCCACTGCCATTGGTTGCAGGCCAGCATTTACACCAGGTTTCAGTAGACATAATTCCTCACATCCAAAGTTGGGCATGAGAATCCCATTATGCAACCTTTATAGAATTGGCTGTAGGCACAGATCTTGACTGCGCCTCTTTGGGCGCCATTGACAGGCCCTAATTATCTAGGGATGAAGAATGGGGTGATAGATGGAGTTAGGGTTACCAGACATCCAGATTTCCGGCACCTTGTCCAGGTTTTGAAAACCTCCTCAGATCGGAACTGGGGGCGGGATTAGGGCATTACAGAGTGGAGAAGGGCAGAACCGTGCGGGCAAATAATTCCTAACATCGTACAGTGGAACTTTGGTTTGCGAGCATAATTCGTTCCAGAAGCATGCTCGTAAACCAAAGTGCTCGTATATCAAAGCGAGTTTTCCCAAAACACTTTTGCCAATCATGGTTCGCAAACTGAGCGTTTACTCTATTTGTGAGCCCCCCCCCCAAGAACCAGCACACAGCACCAACCCACAGGACGTGCCGGAAGAGCCTGCCTTTTGCTGCTGATCTCTGCTGGGCTGGGCCTTGAGCATCTGCGCATGTTCAAGGCCTTCTGGCTCCCGCTCTTTCCAAGAATCTAGAATCTCAGAGAGAGCGAGAGCCAGAAGGCCTTGAGCATGCACAGATGCTCAAGGCCCAGCCCAGCAGAGATCAGCGGCAAAAGGCAGGCTCTTCCGGCACATCCTGTGAGTTGGAGCTGCATGCCGGTGCCAGATTGCGGTAAAGGCTTGGGTTTTAACGGGCGATGCCGGTGGTCGGGGATGGGGGCTTGCGGGTGTGGTGGGGGCGATGCCGGTTGGCGGGGGTGGGGCTCACAAATCGAGTCGACGCTTGGTTTGCGAGGCACAATTTGCAAGAGTATTTTGCTCGGCTTGCAAAACGCTCGCAAACCGCGTTACTCGTAAACCGAGGTTTGATTGTATTTTGTTTTTTTGTTGTTTTCCTTTGGCTGCCACTCAATATATCATATACTGGGGGATTCTTTTCCTGGGTGGCGACGCCTAGTTCAGGATCTAGCATGATATAAGCAAAGTTAGGATCACTTTTTCTCTATAGACATCACTTTGCACTTGTCCATATTATATTTCATCTGCTTCTTCAACGCCTACTTTTTCTCCGTTCTGGCAAGGTCCCTCTGCAGTCCTTCACAGTCTGTTTGTTTGAACGACTTTGAATATTTTTCTGTCATCTGCAGATTTGATCCGTTCACTTATTGCTTTCTTTTGCAGATCATTAATGAATATGTTAAACATTTCTCAACCCAGATCCCTGAAGCCCTCCACTCTTTAACTCTGTCCAATGGGAAAATTGACCCTTTGCAGGGGCGATGGCCAAAGTGCACCAGAGGTTTGAGGCAAAATCATGCATTATTTTGTCGTTTAACATCAGTTATTTTAATGCAGCAAAAGTTCAGAAAAATGAGACAGAAAGTATACAAATACATGCAAAGCAACTCATTATTATGCAAAATGAATAGCGCAGCTTGAGGTTGATTCGCAAGCTGTGTTATTCACGTAAGGAGAATGTCAGCTTTGAGCTGGAATTATTTTTTTCTCTCTGGGAAAACTAGGCATTTAATAAACAGCCTGGTGCTCCGAGTTAACCCTTCAAAGGGGGCAGCTGTAGATTCTGTTAAACTCCCCCTCCCCCACCCCCCCTCTCCATAATATATTTATTTATTTTACAAAATCAATATCCTAGACATGCTCAAAACATACACTTACTTTCTTGACACTCCCGGCGCAAAAGACACCCATTCCCAAAAGCCTTTCTCAAAATCCTTCGATCCACTACCATACCTACCTGGGGGTCCACGGTTCCCTCTAAGTTGAGTGGAAGTCCACCTACAGCCCTACCAGTGGAGGGTGCTGTTTTGCTACCACATGTTCAAAAGTGAGGGACAGGCAAGTTCTTCCAAATTTTAGGTAACCTGCCTGTCTCTAGCAAATGAAAACACAATATATAAGTAGCACCCCCTACTGGCAGCAAGGCAGTGGGAGGACTCCCACTCAGCTTAGAAAGAACAGTGCTAGCGTCTTCCCAGTGGCTACTAGGCGAGCCAGCTATCTTTTCATTGCTGAGGCCAAAAGTGCACGACCGTTCCCTGGAACAACTCAATATTCAATTTACTCGTTGAGTCACAAACCTGCAGCACTGAGGTTAGGAATGTGCATTTATTTAAAATAATAGGGGAGATGTCAGTGATATTTCTTGTGTCTTTAATGGTGTGGTGTAATGGTTAGAGCTACAGCCTCAGCACCCTGAGGTTGTGGGTTCAAGTCCCACACTGCTCCTTGTATGTCTTTGAATGGTGTGGTGTAATGGTTAGAGCTACAGCCTCAGCACCCTGAGGTTGTGGGTTCAAATCCCATACTGTTCCTTGTATGTCTTTGAATGGTGTGGTGTAATGGTTAGAGCTACAGCCTCAGCACCCTGAGGTTGTGGGTTCAAGTCCCACACTGCTCCTTGTATGTCTTTGAATGGTGTGATGTAATGGTTAGAGCAACAGCCTCAGCACCCTGAGGTTGTGGGTTCAAATCCCACACTGTTCCTTGTATGTCTTTGAATGGTGTGGTGTAATGGTTAGAGCTACAGCCTCAGCACCCTGAGGTTGTGGGTTCAAATCCCATACTGCTCCTTGTATGTTTTTGAATGGTGTGGTGTAATGGTTAGAGCAACAGCCTCAGCACCCTGAGGTTGTGGGTTCAAATCCCATACTGTTCCTTGTATGTCTTTGAATGGTGTGGTGTAATGGTTAGAGCTACAGCCTCAGCACCCTGAGGTTGTGGGTTCAAGTCCCACACTGCTCCTTGTATGTCTTTGAATGGTGTGATGTAATGGTTAGAGCAACAGCCTCAGCACCCTGAGGTTGTGGGTTCAAATCCCACACTGTTCCTTGTATGTCTTTGAATGGTGTGGTGTAATGGTTAGAGCAACAGCCTCAGCACCCTGAGGTTGTGGGTTCAAATCCCACACTGTTCCTTGTATGTCTTTGAATGGTGTGGTGTAATGGTTAGAGCTACAGCCTCAGCACCCTGAGGTTGTGGGTTCAAATCCCACACTGCTCCTTGTATGTCTTTGAATGGTGTTGTGTAATGGTTAGAGCTACAGCCTCAGCACCCTGAGGTTGTGGGTTCAAATCCCACACTGCTCCTTGTATGTCTTTGAATGGTGTGATGTAATGGTTAGAGCAACAGCCTCAGCACACTGAGGTTGTGGGTTCAAATCCCACACTGTTCCTTGTATGTCTTTGAATGGTGTGGTGTAATGGTTAGAGCAACAGCCTCAGCACCCTGAGGTTGTGGGTTCAAATCCCACACTGTTCCTTGTATGTCTTTGAATGGTGTGGTGTAATGGTTAGAGCTACAGCCTCAGCACCCTGAGGTTGTGGGTTCAAATCCCATACTGCTCCTTGTATGTTTTTGAATGGTGTGGTGTAATGGTTAGAGCAACAGCCTCAGCACCCTGAGGTTGTGGGTTCAAATCCCATACTGTTCCTTGTATGTCTTTGAATGGTGTGGTGTAATGGTTAGAGCTACAGCCTCAGCACCCTGAGGTTGTGGGTTCAAGTCCCACACTGCTCCTTGTATGTCTTTGAATGGTGTGATGTAATGGTTAGAGCAACAGCCTCAGCACCCTGAGGTTGTGGGTTCAAATCCCACACTGCTCCTTGTATGTCTTTGAATGGTGTGATGTAATGGTTAGAGCAACAGCCTCAGCACCCTGAGGTTGTGGGTTCAAATCCCACACTGTTCCTTGTATGTCTTTGAATGGTGTGGTGTAATGGTTAGAGCTACAGCCTCAGCACCCTGAGGTTGTGGGTTCAAATCCCACACTGCTCCTTGTATGTCTTTGAATGGTGTTGTGTAATGGTTAGAGCTACAGCCTCAGCACCCTGAGGTTGTGGGTTCAAATCCCACACTGCTCCTTGTATGTCTTTGAATGGTGTGGTGTAATGGTTAGAGCTACAGGCTCAGCACCCTGAAGTTGTGGGTTCAAATCCCACACTGCTCCTTGTATGTCTTTGAATGGTGTGGTGTAATGGTTAGAGCTACAGGCTCAGCACCCTGAGGTTGTGGGTTCAAATCCCACACTGCTCCTTGTATGTCTTTGAATGGTGTGGTGTAATGGTTAGAGCTACAGGCTCAGCACCCTGAGGTTGTGGGTTCAAATCCCACACTGCTCCTTGTATGTCTTTGAATGGTGTGGTGTAATGGTTAGAGCTACAGGCTCAGCACCCTGAAGTTGTGGGTTCAAATCCCACACTGCTCCTTGTATGTCTTTGAATGGTGTGGTGTAATGGTTAGAGCTATAGCCTTGCACCCTGAGGTTGTGGGTTCAAATCCCACACTGCTCCTTGTAATTCCCCTTTGCCCCAGGTATAGTAGATAGAGTGTGAGCCCTCCTCCAGGACAGATAGGGAAAAATAGCTGAGAACCTGAATGTAAACTATTTGGGCTATAAGTGGTAATTAAATACAAATTTTTGTTATGTTATGTAAATAAATAAAAAATAAAATTGACAGGAAAAAACTGACATGTGGGCCAGATTCAGTAAAAAGCACTGAAATGTAGGCGCTGGGATAAATTTACACCCAGATGAAGTTTGCAAAAGGAATCCTTTGTCGAGTGAAAAAGTTGGCTTCTGTCTGTTTTCTTTAATTGTTACATTTGTATGAGCAATCCTTAATATTCCTGTCTAACTGGATCATAAAAGACAGATCCCACAAAACAGAGCGGAGATGGCCACAAAGTGCAAAACAGTTCTTTTAATGATATTTCACTTCCCCCTCCCTATTCGCGGTTTCGATGCTCACGGTTTCGATAATCTGCGTTTTTTCCCCCCAGAATCGCTCATTGGCATCGAAAAAAAACGGCCCAGGGACATGGAGGGAAGCGATCAGAAGCGGCGAGGAGGGAAGGCGATCGGAGGCGGAGGGGGGGCGATCGGAGGTGGCGTGGGGGTGATCGGAGCATGGACCTTACCTGGTGGTCTAGTGGTGACGTGGGGCAGGAGTGATCTTCCTACACTCCTGCTCCATGCAGAGCTGTGCTGGGACTTCCTGTTGTAGTCTCGTGAGACCACGGGAACTCGGCAGCACGGCTCTGCACGGGGCAGGAGTGTAAGAAGATTGCTCCTGCCCCGCGTCGCCACTAGACCACTAGGTAAGGTCTGGAGGGGGGTCAGAGCCGGCCAAAAGTCATTCACAATTTTTCCCTATTCACGGGTCGGCTCTGCCCCCGTGAATAGGGAGAAGTGTAATACTTCCAGTGGAACACTAACCCCCTCTTTTACAAAAGGTGCACTAAGCTTTATAGCACGTGCGAAATATTAGCATGCGCTAAATACATGCTAAACGCTAATGCGTGCATGTTATCCTATGGACGCGTTAGCAGTTAGCGTGCGCTAAAGCGCTTAGCGCGCCTTTGTAAAAGAGGGCTTAAGACTCAACATGGCTGTGTTTCTGCCTCCTGGCCTGCATCAACAGTCTTTGATGCGCTTCAGCCCCAGCCGAGATGCAATTTCTAGTTCAGCAATGTCGAGCTCCACTGCAAGCTTGGTAGAGCTGGTCCAGGGGCTGCCCGCTATGGATTGCAGTGTCTGCACACCCTCTGTCTACAGCCTTTGTACAGCTCGCGGTGCCCGACGGTGAAGGAATGAACCCGCGAGCGTGCGCCACAAACTCAACACTTCGGAGAAGAGGCGCGCTTTGCAGAGCTTGCAGTAGCGTTCCATTGGAAGTACAGAAGTTATGAAAAGAACTGTTTTGCATCTTGTGGTCATCTCCGCAGCGTTTTGTGCGATTGTTGTGTGAGGGGGGGTGCTGAAAAATTCTCAGCTCATCCAAGAAGAGAATGACCTGGATATGGTTCAATCAGTGATCTGAAACAATGTCAAAGCACGGAATTTCGTTTGTGCACATTGGCACTTAACGAAATACCGTATTTTTCGCTCCATTAGACGTACTTTTTTTCCCCAAAAAAGTGGGTAGAAATTAGAACTCGGTTCTCGCGGAAAGTGACACTGGGCCAAGCAGGCAACCTTGTGAGCTGCTATTCCACGAGAGAATGAAAGAGGAGGCAGCCGCGTCAGCCAGCAGTTCTCAGAGGAAGTGGCGGGAACCAGGCAGCCAGCCATCCTTGGCCGCGAACAGAAGTAAAAAAAAACAAAAAAAAAAACACGTATGTGCGGGGTGTGGCAGGGAGGAGGAAGAGGGCCAGGGCTTGCCTGTCGCCTGCCTGGGGGGTGAGGAGGAAGAGGCTGGCGCCTGCCTGCTGCCTGCCTGGGGGGGGGGAGGCCTAACTGCCTACCTACCTACCCACCTGCCCTGTTCCGTCCCTACCTACCTGCTTGC
This sequence comes from Geotrypetes seraphini, assembly GCF_902459505.1. NCBI lineage: Eukaryota > Metazoa > Chordata > Amphibia > Gymnophiona > Dermophiidae > Geotrypetes > Geotrypetes seraphini. Next base: position 172,632,978 of record NC_047091.1, on the reverse strand, counting down.
CCTGTCCCTACCTGCCTTGTCCCGGCCTACCACTAGACCATCAGAGAAGGGACAGGGTGCAGAGCTTGGCAAGGAGTGTGGGGTTGAGTGCAGAGCCTGGCAGGGATAATTTGGTTCAGAATGTTTTTTTTCTTTCCTCTAAATCTAGGGTGCGTCTTATGGTGAGGTGCGTCTAATGGAGTGAAAAATACAAGAAGTTAACACTTTTCAGCTACAGTGGCAAAGTAACATTCAGAATTTAGGAAGTTGGTTGGGATGAGAATTTTTCAGCACCCCATTGTATGCAACAAAAGTGAGCCAAGTATAGGACAATCAAGCCATTGTGACATCACTGACGAGATTGGCTCTTATTGGTGGAATGAGGGATTATGACATCACAATCTCAGCTCTGGTTACCAGAGACTGAAAGTCTCACACATTGAGGGGGTGCTGGAAAGTTCTCAGCCCAACCAAGAAGAGAATGACATGAATGAATATGTTTCAATCAATGATCTGAGACAATGTCAAAACATAGAATTTTGTTTCTGCAAATTGCCGCTTAGTGAAATAAGATAACGCTCTTTTTAGCTACAGTGGCAAAACAACGCTCAGAATTGAGGAAGTTGGTTGGTTGGGCTGAGAACTTTTCAGCACCCCAAGTGAGCCAAGTATAGGACAATTAAACTATTGTGACATCACTGATGAGGTTGGCTCTTGGTGGTGGAATGAGGCATTATGACATCACAATCTCAGCTCTGGTTACCAGAAAGTATTCACACTATAAGGGGATGGTGGAAAATTCTCAGCCCATCCAAGAAGAGAATGACGTGGATATAGTTCAATCAATGATCTGAAACTATGTCAAAACACAGAATTTCGTTTCTGCAAATTGGCGCTTAGTGAAATAAGATAACGCTCTTTTCAGCTACAGTGGCAAAATAACGCTCAGAATTGAGGAAGTTGATTGGTTGGCCTGAGAACTTTTCAGCACCCCTTTGTACCATTCTGTTTTTGCTGGGTCATAAAACGCAGAGCCAGAACTTCCTTTTATGGTCACATACTATTGCAACATTGCTTGTTTTCACAGTAAAAATAATTCTGTTATTTTTACCAGTGACTCAGTCAATGAAAGCATGTTTATTGCAAAAAAAAAAAAAAAAAAAATTCATTGGCGGGGGTGGGGAAGTGCAGGTTAATGAAAGCAAAGCTGAAGTTGAAGTCCAGTGATTAATTGACAGTTTCCTCTGTGGTCCAGTAATTTTTTTTTCTTTTCCATTTCTTAAACTCCACTGTAACAAATTCTATAAGTTAAAAGAGCAGTTCTTTTGAAAGGAATGAACAGTAAATCTCAAAATATGTTATTATTTTTGCAAGCAGAATCAAGGCTACGGTTGATTTTCATTTGAAAGTATTTGGTTTCCAAAAGCTATTAATTAAAAACTAAAAAAAAAAAAAAAGATTGGCTCTGGCTTCCAACAACTACAGGGTTTTCCTTTGAAATGATTTCCCAAAACATAACAATACACTTCCCCCTCCATATTCACGGTTTCCGTATCTACGAATTTGATTATTCGCAGTTTTAAAACAAAAAATGCTTTTTCATTTTTCGGGCTATTTTAAGCCCTGTAAGCCCCCCCCCCCTTAAGCCTTACCTGGTGGTCTAGCGGGTTTTCGGGGCAGGAGCGATCTTCCCACGCTCCTGCCCCATGCAGATCGCTCACAGGAAATGGCTCGAGAGTCTACGGGAGCTCAAGGCAGCAGCCATTTCCGGTGAGGGATCTGCACGGGGCAGGAGCGTGGGAAGATCGCTCCTGCCCCGAAAACCCGCTAGACCATCAGGTAAGGCTTAAGGGGGGGGGGGGGGTTTACAGAGCTTAAAATAGCCAGGGGGAAGTGGGGGTTAGGGGCAGAACCGGCCTGAATATTATTTGCGTTTTTTTTATATTCGCGGGCCGGCTCTGCCCCTAACCACCGTGAATACGGAGGGGGAAGTGTACTTCCAACTTAGAAATTGTACAACTTCCAAACTGAGCTGAAGTCTATGTGGAGTTCTCATGCAGAATTAGTGGAACTCACTTCTGCACAACGATTTTATATGGTTGAATAACTAGGAATACTGAGGCTGAGATTCAAAAATACACAGTAGGCATCAAAGGTTTTTTGTTAACGCGAAGAGATCATTCTATATCCGGACAACGATGTTAAGCCCCTAGACGCAGCATCCTGAGCACAAAGGAACCTTGGATTTTACAAGGGATCCTCAAAACATTTCCGCACTTTTATTTTTCTAAACACTTAGGCGCGCTAAACGTTGTAGCACGAATTTAGCGCGCGCTAAATCTGCGCGTGCGCTAACCGCTAATGCATCCATAGGACAACATGCACGCATTAGCGTTTAGCGGGTGTAAAAGAGGGAGTTGGAGGTCCTTTTACTCAGGCGCGATAACTGATTTAACGCATGCTAAAGATTAGGATGTGCTAAATGCTAAGGTGGCCATTATATTCTATGGATGCCTTTGTAGCCAGCGCGTGCTACTCTTTAGCGCGCGCTAAATCGATTAGCGCGCCTTAGTAAAAGGACCTCTTATTTATTAAATGTCTCAAAAGCAAAATTACGTTACTTTTTCCACATAATCACCCTGCTTTGCGATACATTTTTCCCAGCGTCCTACTAACACGCCCTCTCGCCACTTTTCCCGCCCCAACCATTTCCTGCAAAAAGTGTGAAAGCTTTTTGAAGAACCCTCATTTAAAAGACGCCTAAAGGTAGGCACCTAGATGGGCGTGCGAAGCCAATCTAGGCACCTGACTTAGGGCATGAGTCGAGTCTCTTTCATCTGATAGGAAGCTCTGAAACGAGAGGGCACAGGATGAAGTTAAGAGGTGAAAGGCTCAGGAGTAATAATCGAAGGAAGTAATTTTATACAGAAAGGGTTGTAGATGCGTGGAACAGTCTCCCGGAAGGGGTGGTGGAGAAAGAGATTGTGTCTGAACGTGTGGGACAGGCACGTGGGATCTCTTAGGGAGAGGAGGAGATAGTGGACGCTGTGGATGGGCTATTTGGCCTTTATCTGCCATCTTGTTACTATGTTTCTATAACCATAAAGCTCTATGACATCACAATGCAGGTGTAAAGAGCCTTAGCCTATAGAGAGAGGAGATGCAAATGTTAAGAGCCTTAGCCAATAGGGAGAGGAGGAGATAATGGATGCTGTGGATGGGCCCCTTGGCCTATATCTGTCATCATCTCTATAATAAAACCCTAAGCCGCGCATGCGCACTTCCACTTGCGTGTTCCGTAGGTCTGTGGCCTGAAGAAGTGCGCATGTGCGACTACAACTGCCCCACACTCGCGTCCTTGTTTGCATTCCAGTGGTAGCAACTGAGTGGTGGAGAGCAGCCCCGCTCCGCCCGTTGACCCTCCACAAACCTCCCAGCTCCAGCGGCGTAGGCCGCACTATAAACACGCTGCTTCGCGCCCTTCTACTGCCGATTTCCTCTGCCGCATCTCTGATGACATCATCGAAGACAAGACGCGGGAGAGAAAATCGGCAGTAGAAGGCCGCGAAGCAGCATGTTTAAAGTGCTGCCTATGCGGCTGGAGCCCGGAGGTTTGTTGGTGGTGGGAGGGTCAGGAGCAGGCCAGATCGAGCAGAACGACGGCAGTAAAAAAAGGGGTAGGGGCCGAACGGAGCAGGCCAGATCGCGGTAAGAGAAGGGAAAGGGGGGTGGGGGAAAATGCTGCTACTGCTATACAGGGACTTGGAGGGGAAGGGAAATACCGCTGCTGCTTCTGCATAGGAGGGAAATGCTGTTGCTGCTGCATAGGGAAGTGGGATGGAAATGCTGCTGCACAGGGAAATGGGGAAAAATGACAGACAGACAGCGGGAGGAAGGGAGACAGAAAGAAAGAAAGAAAGACACAGGGGCAGGGAGAGGGACAGAAAGACAGACAGAGAAAGGGGGCCAGGGAGAGAGAGAGAGTCAGCGGGAGGGAGACAGACAGACATATATTCTAGCACCCGTTAATGTAACGGGCTTAATAACTAGATAATAAAACCCTAAGCGGCGCATGTGCACTCCTACCTGTATGTTCCGTATGTCCGTGGCCGGAAGGAGTGCGCATGCGTGCCTACAACTGCCCCAAACTCGCAAAGGGAGAAGATACAGAAACAAAGAAAGATTGACAGACAGCCAGGGAAGAGACAGAGACACACAGGGTTTCAGAGACAGAAAGAAAGGGGGGCAGGGAGAGAGATAAAAAACATAAAGTAAGAAAGAAAGAAACGCCTCAGCGACCCATTGTGCTAAAAGTCTACACATCTATTCTAGCACCCGTTAATGTAACGGGCTTAAATACTAGTGTTTCTATATTTCATTTGAGCTTTGGTGCTGGAGAAGGTTTTCATACTTGCCGTGGACTGCCAGGAGAACCAACAAATCGATTCTGGAAGACATCAAATTGGCTATGTCGCTTGAAGCCCAAATGATGAAGTTATGACTGTTTTATTTTGGTCAAACTGTCAGAAGAGAAAAATAACTGGAGAAGGACATTATGTTTGGGAAGATCGAAGGAATCGGGCAAAGAAGGCGACCTTCAATCAGATGGCTGGACATGGGGATGACGCTGGAGGACCTTACCAGACTAGCACAAAACAGATCTCTTTTTAGATCTGCAACTCATCAAGTCGCTAGGACTTGAACACGATTCAGTACAGAGAACGAGAGGGCCCTCTCTGAAGTTAAAAGGGGATAGATTCCGTAGAAACGTAAGGAAGTTCTTCTTCACAAAGAGAGTGGTAGAAATCTGGAACGCTCTTTCAGAGGCTGTTATAGGGGAAAACGCCCTCCAAGGATTCAAGACAAGGTTAGACAAGTTCCTGCTGAACCGGAACGTACGCAGGTAAGGCTAGACTCAAGCAGGGCACTGGTCTTTGACCTAAGGGCCGCCGCGTGAGCGGACCGCTGGTCTGACCCAGCGGCGGCAATTCTTATGTATGTGCTAATCTAGAGGAGCATTTCTGAGGGAGTTCGCACATCCTGAGGTAGCCGCTTTTGGCGAAACTCTGGCCATCATCCCTTATCCTGGTTTGTTTCCCACACTTTGTTTCACTCAAGGTGGTGTGGGCGGGGTTCTAAGGTTTTTTCCCCTTCATCCTGGGCATTTAATAGGTCTTCTTAGCCTGTGCAGTGACAGAGATTGATATACCAGACTCTGGCTTATCTCCTCTTCTAAGGAGTGTGTTGTTTGGTTTTGAAGGGTGCTGGTTTGTTTAGTATGTACTAACCTTCTAAACTCGGGTTTCGTGGTCTAATCTAGAGGAATGCCCTGGTTCACCCATGACCCCCTCCCTTTTTTTTTTTTTTTTTTGTGACGCGTGTGTAAAATTTAGGCTCTGATGCTATAAATGGCGCCAGTATCGGTGACGGCTTAAGAAACGGCCACTGATCGCATGTCAATCATACGTAGGTGCCGTTCATGGAATCGTGACTTTAAAAAAAAAAACCCAAAAAACAAAACAGGCGCCTGAAGTGTGGGCCAACATTTTAAAGGCCTACATGCAGGGCAAGATTAATTTGTCGAGGGCCCCTAGGCACACAAGTACACTGGGCCCCCTGCCCCGCCCCACCCCACCATCCAAGGCGGAAACAAGAAGCTGCGCCAGAGGCAAGCTTTGGGCAAGCAGCAAAATTACAGTTCCCGTTGCCTTTCTTACCCGCGTTGCTTGCTTGTCTTACTTTCCGTCGATGGGGGGGAGCCACGTTGCCGACTAGGGGGGCCCGTGTTGTCGATCGATGCTGGAGGGGCCCATCGCCGTTTGGAAAAAACAATGTTGATGCCCTCCTTCATCGGGCCCCCCTGACCATTTCGGGCCCTAGGCACGTGCCTACTGGGCCTATTGGTTAATCCTGCCCTGCCTACATGTAAGGCTCCGGTCTCGCATCTGTGGAGGTGCATAGGGATGTCTACGTATGCCTAAGGCTACTTCTGGTGCAAACAACACCCCCGCTAGCCTTAGGAATCCCTATGCACCTCTGTAGGTTTGAGACTGGTGCCTTAGAATGGCGCCTTCAAATTTTTTTTTTTTTTTTTAATAAAACCATGTCCCCTGATTGGTCATTTAGGCAGTAGTATGGTGCGTACTGCGGTGGACTGATACCTAACTGCAGCTCGTTTGCAGAATTTGGGCCCGATTCTTTGCCTAAACCTACACATATAACTTCTAATTGATTCTAGCCATAAGGCTGGTGTAAGTGCTGTCACCTATATCGCTAAAACAAATTTGAGATAAAGGATGGGGGGTTCTCTAATTTATGCGTGCAACTTTGCACCCCACTCACCTTCTGCCCAGACTCCACCCATGTGTACCGCCACCATCAAATAACCCGCCATTGTGTTTAGGGGCCGTGTTATAAATGTTTAGTTCCAGTGAGAATTTAACCATTTCGTGCCTCTTTTGCTCATAATGTTTCTTCTTCATTTAAATGTGCTTTAACCCTTTCAGGACCATAAGGATCGTAGGCCAATTTTTGTGGTTTTGACGACATTTTTATGGTAAAAAGGGCTTGCAGATGCCAAAAAATTGATTTTTTTTGTGAAATATCATTATTTTTATTTAAAAAATCACACTTCTGGCTTATGGATAGTGTGGCAAGTGAATCTTCTCGTCAATCTGGCAACGACGCTAATGAATGAATGTCGGAACCAGTTTGTTTACATAAAGGCAGTATCATATGGAATCCGTACATATCAAATTTAGAACTGTAGACTATCCCAATCAAAATTTATAGGATTTTAAAGTTATGGGACAAATATGTCCCTTGGTCCTGAAAGGGTTAATGAATGCTTGTTTGGTGAAGATTAAGACACATCTGATATTTGATCTCGTAAGGGATAATGCGCTTGAATTGTTATGTACTACAGAAGCCTGGCTCTCTCTAGAAGCAATTATTAACTCTTCACGTCCACTGAGTTATTATATCTTTAATCAACCGTGTGTCTGGAAGAAGGATGGTGGAGTTCTTAATCGTTGAGGAGAACCTTACATTTTTAAGGTTGGAAGTTTCTTCTTTTGAAGGTATCGAGACATTTTTATCATTTTAAAAATTTAGTCTTATGTTATTGCGCCCCTGGCACTTTTTTAATCATGCCTATCCTGATTTTGTCAATTGGTTGGTTGATTCTGATTGATTTGCATACTGACAAGGGAAATAGTGACCCCCCTTGTAGACGAAATGTTAGATATGCTGGAAGCATTAGGCTGGAAACAGTGTATTGATGTTAATACTCATGTCAAAGGCAGTAGTGTAATAAGCGGGGGAGGGAGGGAGGGGGCAGACCACCCCAGGCACTATCTTGATGGGCTGGGAGGGTGTAGATCATTGGTCTCCAACTCAAACCCTATGCAGGGCCACATTTTGGATTTGTAGGTACTTGAGTTTGAGACCACTGCTATAGGCTAAGACTCTTTACACCTGCATTGTGATGTCATAGAACTTTATGGTTATGGAAACATAGAAACATGATGGCAGATAAAGGCCAAATGGCTCATCCACAGCATCCAGTATCTCTTCCTCTCCCTATTGATTAAGGCTCTTAACATTTGCATAGCCTCAGAAAAAAATAGATAATGTCTTATTAAAAAAATTACAATTTTACATGCAGTAAAACTCTTTATAGTTTATAAATCTTTCCTTTTGGGTAAGTCTTAATAATAATATTGTAATTTATAGCTAAAGAGACATATGATCAAGAAAACTTTTATTTTACTTTTGTGATTATGATAAACATACCGAGGGCCTCAAAATAGTACCTGGAGGGCCATATGTGGCCCCTGGGCCACAAGTTTGAGACCTCTGGTGTAGATGGACTGGAGTGAGCTTTGACGGAGACTCAGTAGTTGGAACCTAAGAACAGTACCAGGCAGAGCTTTAGATCCTTGCCCAGAAATAGCTAAGGAGAAGAAGAAGAAAAAAAGAAAAAAAAACCAACCAATTTTTAAATTGAATCAGGTTAGGCAGACTAGATGGACCATTCGGATCTTTATCTGCCGTCATCTACTATGTTATTATGAGTTCCGGCATCTCTCTGCCCTAGCACACCATGCTCGTGTCCCACCCCACTCCCCCAGTACCTCTTTAAATCTTCTTCAGCACAAGCCATTTTTCAGGCTGCTCGCCCCAGCCTGGCTCTCCTCTGAAATCACTTCCGGGTCACGGAAAGCCATCACCGGCGCAAGCAGCAGGCAGGAGAAGCTGCTTGTACTGGCGAAGATTTCAAGAGGGACTGTCTTCTTCATGCCTCTGTACAGCGCTGCGTACATCTGTTAGCGCTATAAAAATAATTAGTAGTAGTAGTAGTATGGGGGAAGTGAGGGCGCGAATGTGATGTGGGGGTCAGGGAGCAGAGATGGAGAAGAGAGCACGGGGGGGGGGAGGGGCTACTGTCCCAGCGCGCCTCCTACCCTCGTTAAGCCACTGGTCAAAGGACATACTTTAGACCTGCTTCTTGTTGACACAAGTTTCTTCCCCTCCTCTTCTCAATAAAGTAATTCTTGTACTCTGGTGGAATCATCACCTTATTCAGTCTTCTCTCTATTTTGAGATATAAATTTCCATCCTTAGTCAAGAAATGTTCCGTATGCAAGAGCCAATATGAATCTTCCAATCGAAAATCTATGCTTCAAAACAAGTTGGTTCCATGTGATTCTTTAAATTCTACTGAAGCTGTAGATATGTGGGACACACTTAAAAGCAATTAAGAACATAAGAAATGCCTGCACCGGATCAGACCCGGGGTCCATCCAGTCCGGTGATCCGCACACGCGGAGGCTCAGCCAGGCCTACACTGGCGAATACCTTAGTCACTCGTATCCCTCAATGTGCCCTGCAAGAAGATGTGCGTCCAATTTTCCCTTAAATCCTAGAATGGTGGTATCCTCCACCACCTCTTCCGGGAGAGAGTTCCAGCCGTTCACCACTCGCTGTGTGAAGCAGAACTTTCTGACATTTGTCCTGGACGTGTCCCCTCTCAGCTTCAGGCCATGACCTCTGGTCCGAGTCTGAGTCACATTTGCCAATGTGAATAACGCTGTTTCTTGCTCACCATCCTTTCCCCCTGCTGGTGAGTGAGCTTGCTCCATTTTGTCAATTCCTTTTAGTAATTTAAAAGTCTCTATCATATCCATACTGAACCACTGAATTTTCTTGGAACGTCTGATATTAACATCGTTATTGAACGCCTTAAATCAGGTTGCTGCTTTAGAAGATGTTAATATCAGATGTTCCAAGAAAATTCAGTGGTTCAGTAAGGATTTAATTGTTTTTCAGTATGCAGTTAGGAAATGTGAACTTGCCAGGAGAAAATATCCCTACAAAATTACTCAAGAAGAATGCAATCTGAAATTGCAGCAGTATCGTATTTGCTTATTATAACAAGGTGATTTCCCTAGTCCAGGGCTAGGCAATTCCGGTCCTCGAGAGCCGGAGCCAGGCCAGGTTTTCAGGATATCCACGATGAATATGTATGAGATGGATTTGCATGCACTGCCTCCTTGAGATGCAGATCTATCTCATGCATATTTATTGTGGATATCCTGAAAGCCTGACCTGGCTCCGGCTCTCGAGGACCGGAATGGCCTACCCCTGCCCTAGTCAACCCAAATGTTCTAGTTTTGAGTGAAAGATAGTGCCATTAATAAGGTGTTTGTTGATAACGCTTTACTGCTAGACCATTCTCCTCTCTCTGATCATATTTTGTTAGGAGAATCTTTTTAAATTAGTTTCTGCTTCAGAGGTCTCTCAGATCTTTACTCAGTTAGCAATATATATTGTGTTTTTGATCATTGTTTCCCCTCAATAAGAACATAAAAATAGCCTTACTGGGTCAGACCAATGGTCCATCATGCCCAGTAGCCCATTTTCACTGTGGCCAATCCAGGTTACTAGTACCTGTCCAAAACCCAAAGAGTAGCAACATTCCATGCCACCGATCCAGGGTTTCCCCCATGTCTTTCTCAATAACAGACTATGGACTTTTCCTGCAGGAAATTGTCCAGACCCTTCTTAAAACCGGCTCTGCTATCTGCTCTTACTACAACCTCTGGCAACGCTGCTTGTACTGGCGAAGATTTCAAGAGGGACTGTCTTCTTCATGCCTCTGTACAGCGCTGCATACATCTGTTAGCGCTATAAAAATAATTAGTAGTATGGGGGAAGTTAGGGCGCAAGTGTGATGTGGGGGTCGGGGAGCAGAGATGGAGAAGAGAGTACCGGGGGGGGAGGGGCTACTGTCCCAGCACGCCTCCTACCCTCGTTAAGCCACTGGTCAAAGGACATACTTTAGACCTGCTTCTTGTTGACACAAGTTTCTTCCCCTCCTCTTCTCAATAAAGTAATTCTTGTACTCTGGTGGAATCATCACCTTATTCAGTCTTCTCTCTATTTTGAGATATAAATTTCCATCCTTAGTCAAGAAATGTTCCGTATGCAAGAGCCAATATGAATCTTCCAATCGGAAAGATTGGCAACGCGTTCCAGAGTTTAACTGTTCTCTGAGTGAAAAAAATATATCCTCCTATTGATTTTTTAAAGTATTTCCCTATAACTCCCAAGGGACGGGGCCTAAGGAGTCTGAGCAAATCAGGGCCTTCCAGATATCCACTTATGGCAGATTCAGCCACAGGGCGCAAATGCCGGGCCGTAATTGTCGTGCACGCACTTATCCGTGTGCGCAGTTGTCGGGATGCATTTGTCGGAGCGCAATCGTGCACAGATTTGTCGGTGTGCCTTTATGTCTTGAGGAAAAGGTGTTTTTTGAGTAATCTCTTAAAATTCTGCAGTGTAGGCGAATTCCTAATTTGCAGTGGACACCAGCTTTTAGAATTGCCTTTCTTATTGACTTTTTGGTGTGTCTGAAAGACAGTTATAAACTTAGAAGACTTATTCACAATTTCCACCAGTAAATTCTGGCATTTACTCATGGAAATGGCATCCGCGCATAAACGGTTCGATTTACATTTGGATACCCATAAAACACAGAAATAGCAAGGAAACGCGTTGGAGGGGGTGCGGTTTGGCTGTGTGAAACGAACTCGTGTGTTCCAATGAAGTGCCGTGTTCTCTAAACCAGTGTTCTTCAACCACCGGTCCACGGACCAGTGCCGGTCCACAGAAATTTCCTGCCGGTCCACAGGGCCAGCACGCGCATCAGGCCCAAAACAGTGTTTTTCAACCGCCAGTCCACAGTGCGATCGATGCGGCGTTTATCTTCCTAATTGTTTCAGCGCACAAAGCCACGGGCAGCGGCTCCTACGGGCGTCCTGCGTCTGAACCGGAAGCCTTCTCTTTGACGTTGCAAAATCACAGGGAGGGCTTCCAGATGAGGCATGGGACGTGCAAGGTGCAATTAGTACTATTATGGGGGCGGGGTCTGGCCCACGACTTAGCCCTGTGTTCTTCAACCGCCAGTCCACGGACCGATGCCGGCCCACAGAATAATTATTTTATTTCTGCCGGTCCATAGGTGTAAAAAGGTTGAAAAACACTGCTCTAAACCATGAGCATCAGACGTGTAGAGTTTTTCATTCAGCTTTACGGCAGCCTGGACAGATGTTGTTCCTGACAATGACAGACACAGAGCAACAGGCTTTTATTCAGCAATTATCTGGTGTATCCTTCAGATGACACGCGAGGGATGCAAGAATGGCATTAATTGAAGCCGGAATGCTAAGCCCATGACATCCAACAGTTGTGACAGTTTATAGTCAGTTAGTGATGAGAAGTTGCAGTCTTCTTCCGTCTGTGAACTGTTTCAGGTATCAGTGGTGAAAGGTGAAACACTGCTATCAAAGCACAGTTCTGTGAAAATGAACACAACACTTCAAATGAGACGCAAAGCAGAATATCCCAACATATGGTATACAGTACATGTTGCAATGGCTATCAGTTGCATAAAATGCAATGAAAACAGTAGTGATATACAGCTGCGTAGCAAAGGAAGGTGGCGCCTGGCATTACCCATCATGCATGCCCCCCCCATATACCTCTTCCCCGTCATGCCCCCCCTACCCCGCATACCTCTTCAAAATTTTTGGCAGCAGCGAGCAGCATCTCCTAGACGCTGCTTGCAATGTCTTCAGCTCTCCCTCTGATGTCACTTCCTGGTCCTGCAACCAGGAAGTGACATCAGAAGAAGAGCTGAGGCCAGTGCGAGCAACAGCTAGGAGATGCTGCTCGATACTGATGAAGATTTTGACGAGGTGGGTGGGTGGAGAGGTGCCAGAGCCCCTGCCAAGATAATGCCCAGGGTGGTCTGCCCTTCTGCTCCCCCTCGGTACGCCACTGGTGATATATTTATTTTTAGTATTTATATACCACTAATAGCCTAAGTGGTTACATTCTGGTACTCAAGCATTTTTCCCTATTTGTCCTAGTAAGCTCACACTTTATCTACCATATTTTCACGCAAATAACGCGCACCCGTATAAAACGCGCACACGGGTATAGCGCGCAGAAATCACGATGATATGTACAAAAACTTTGGTATACCGCGCTCACGGGTATACCGCGCATGCTGCCCGACGCTCCTTTCGCCCGCCCTGACTTTCCGTGCGCTGTCCCGACTCTCCGTTCACCCCCCCTGACTTCCGTGCACTGTCCCCCCTTGAAGGTCTGTCCCCATCCTGAAAGCCTGATGCCCCCCCCGACGTCCGATACATCCCTCCCCCCCGAAGGACCGCCGACTCCCCAACAATATCGGGCCAGGAGGGAGCCCAAATCCTCCTGGCCACGGCGACCCCCCTAACCCCACCCCGCACTACATTACGGGCAGGAGGGATCCCAGGCCCTCCTGCCCTCGACGCAAGCCCCCCTCCCCCCAGCGCCCGCCCCCCCCCGAGAACCTCCGCCCGCCCCCCAGCCGACCCGCGACCCCCCTGGCGGCCCCCACGACCCCCCCACCCCCCTTCCCCGTACCTTTGGTAGTTGGGCCAGAAGGGAGCCCAAACCCTCCTGGCCACGGCGACCCCCTAACCCCACCCCGCACTACATTACGGGCAGGAGGGATCCCAGGCCCTCCTGCCCTCGACGCAAACCCCCCCCCCCCCCAACGGCCGCCCCCCCCAAGAACCTCCGACCGCCCCCCCCAGCCGACCCGTGACCCCCCTGGCGACCCCCACGACCCCCCCACCCCCCTTCCCCGTACCTTTGGTAGTTGGCCGGACAGACGGGAGCCAAACCCGCCTGTCCGGCAGGCAGCCAACGAAGGAATGAGGCCGGATTGGCCCATCCAGCCTAAAGCTCCGCCTACTGGTGTGGCCTAAGGCGCGTGGGCCAATCAGAATAGGCCCTGGAGCCTTAGGTCCCACCTGGGGGCGCGGCCTGAGGCACATGGTCGGGTTGGGCCCATGTGCCTCAGGCCGCGCCCCCAGGTGGGACCTAAGGCTCCAGGGCCTATTCTGATTGGCCCACGCGCCTTAGGCCCCCCCAGTAGGCGGAGCTTTAGGATGGATGGGCCAATCCGGCCTCATTCCTTCGTTGGCTGCCTGCCGGACAGGCGGGTTTGGCTCCCGTCTGTCCGGCCAACTACCAAAGGTACGGGGAAGGGGGGTGGGGGGGTCGTGGGGGTCGCCAGGGGGATCGCGGGTCGGCTGGGGGGCGGTCGGAGGTTCTTGGGGGGGGCGGTCGTTGGGGGGGGGGGGGGTTTGCGTCGAGGGCAGGAGGGCCTGGGATCCCTCCTGCCCGTAATGTAGTGCGGGGTGGGGTTAGGGGGTCGCCGTGGCCAGGAGGGTTTGGGCTCCCTTCTGGCCCAACTACCAAAGGTACGGGGAAGGGGGGTGGGGGGGTCGTGGGGGTCGCCAGGGGGGTCGCGGGTCGGCTGGGGGGCGGTCGGAGGTTCTTGGGGGGGGCGGTCGTTGGAGGGAGGGGGGTTTGCGTCGAGGGCAGGAGGGCCTGGGATCCCTCCTGCCCGTAATGTAGTGCGGGGTGGGGTTAGGGGGTCGCCGTGGCCAGGAGGGTTTGGGCTCCCTTCTGGCCCGATATTGTCGGGAAGTCGGCGGTCCTTCGGGGTGGGGGTGCGAGTGGTCCTGCCGGGGGGGGGGGGGGATGTATCGGACGTCGGGGAGTCGGCCGGGCAAGAGGGCTTGGGCTCCCTCTTGCTCCGATCGTGGATGCGGGTGCGGGTGGGAGCGCGTGCGAGCGGTCGTTCGGGGTGGGGGTGCGAGCGGTCTGGCCAGGAGGGTTTGGGCTCCCTTCTGGCCCGATATTGTCGGGAAGTCGGCGGTCCTTCGGGGTGGGGGTGCGAGTGGTCCTGCCGGGGGGGGGGGATGTATCGGACGTCGGGGAGTCGGCCGGGCAAGAGGGCTTGGGCTCCCTCTTGCTCCGATCGTGGATGCGGGTGCGAGCGCGTGCGAGCGGTCGTTCGGGGTGGGGGTGCGAGCGGTCCTGCTGGGGGGGTGAATCGGGCGTCGGGCGGGGTGGGAACTATGTTTTAAAACTTTTGTATACCGCGCTCACGCATATAGCGCGCGAGGGGTATGCGCGGTAGGTAAAAACGCGTATAACGCGCGTGTTATATGCGTGAAAATACGGTAATGCACCTGGGGCTATGGTGGATTAAGTGACATCAGTTTTAAAAAGGAAGTTTATGAATGGATAATTACTTTATTACGGAAAGGAGAATTTCCGAAAGAGTTAGGTCATATCATTATTACGCCAATAACAAAAAATCCAAATGAATATTTGTCTTTAATGACTAATTATAGACCAGTTGCAGGTATTCCATTTTTTGTAAAACTGATGGAAGGTCCGGTTAACATTGAATTGATGAATTATGTGGCTCAATTTTCTATCTTACACGACTCCTAATCTGGTTTTTGACCCCTGCAAAGTATGGAAACAGTTTTCGCTTCTTTACTGGGTCAACTTCACAAATTATTCAGGATAGGTAGGAAAGCACTGGTCTTACAGTTTGATTTGAGCAGTGCATTTGATCTCGTGGATCATGGAATTATGTTTAATGTTTAGATGCAATGGGTATTTCGGGTTGCGTTCTCCAATGGTTTGAAGGATTTTTAAAATATCGAACTTACCAGGTCCATAGTGATGAACAATATTCTCATGTCTGGAGTAACACAAGTGGAGTATCAGAGTTCTCCACTTTCTCCCTCACTGTTCAATGTTTATTTGACATCCTTAAGCAATAAACTAACAACATAAGAACATAAGAATAGCCTTACTGGGTCAGACAATGGTCCATCAAGCCCAGTGGCCCGTACTCACGGTGGCCAATCCAGGTCACCAGTACCTGGCAAAAAGCGCTCTAAGATGCTCCACTGCTCTGTTGGCATGTCCCGGTGGCCAGTCCATCACAGGACTGGCCCGTCCCACGTCCAAATGGTCTTATTCTGGGCGTTTGGGACTCGGATGAAATTTTTGTTGAAAATGTGTTATAAAGATAGATGTCCTGCCAGTCTGGGCGTCCCAATGGCCTGGACGTCCAGATAGAGGATTTAAAAATATATATTTCTAGACATATGGTGGTTTGCCTTTTGAAAATAGGCCTTTTCTTACTGCCAAAGCTTTGCGCCATACGCCCAATTCAGACTTAGATGTACGTTTTGAAAATGCCCCTCCACGTGTATCACCGAAATACATAACACAGGGGTCCTTTTACGGCGTGCTAACCGATTTAGCGCGTGCTAACCGATTTAGCGTGTGCTAATCGATTTAGTGCGTGCTAACGATTTAATAACCGATTTAGTGCGTGCTAACCGATTTACCGCATGCTACCCGATTTAGCGCGTGCTAATCGATTTAGTGCGTGCTAACCGATTTAGCGCATGCTACCCGATTTAGCGCGTGCTAATCGATTTAGTGCGTGCTAACGATTTAATAACCGATTTAGTGCGTGCTAACCGATTTAGCGCATGCTACCCGATTTAGCGCGTGCTAATCGATTTAGTGTGTGCTAACGATTTAATAACCGATTTAGTGCGTGCTACCCAATTTAGTGCATGCTAACGATTTAATAACCGATTTAGCGCATGCTACCCGATTTAGCGCGTGCTAACGATTTAATAACCGATTTAGTGCGTGCTAACCGATTTAGCGCATGCTACCCGATTTAGCATGTGCTAATCGATTTAGTGCGTGCTAACGATTTAATAACCGATTTAGTGCGTGCTAACCGATTTAGCGCATACTACCCGATTTAGCGCGTGCTAATCGATTTAGTGTGTGCTAACGATTTAATAACCGATTTAGTGCGTGCTACCCAATTTAGCGCGTGCTAATCGATTTAGTGCGTACTAATGATTTAATAAAAGATTTAGTGCATGCTAACCGATTTAGCATGTACTAATCAATTTAGCGCGTGCTAACCGATTTAGTGTGTGCTAACCGATTTAGCACATGCTAATCAATTTAGCGCGCGCTAATGATTAGTATGCGCTAAATGCCAAGGCGGGGCACCTTAGAATTTAGCACGCACTAAATCAGTTAATGCGCGTTAAATCAGTTAGTGCACCGCTAACCGATTAGCGCACCTTAATAAAAGAGGACCTAAATTGTAGTTGAGTCTCTTATGGCTGCAGCATGACACAGCTGGGCACGCATCTACTCCCACTGAAGAATTTTCTGCTAGCCTTCATGACATAAAACAAATATCTATTTCTAGTTCAAAAGGCTGGCTAGGAAAGACTGCGCAATCCTCTAGGTTACAAAATGCTATCCAGAGTACTGTACTTGCAAAAATCCGCCATTTCTCCTGCCCTTTCTCAAATCGTACCTTCCACATTAAAGCACAACTTCAATGCACATCTGTCTTCAGGTGGCAAAAAGCGTCTCTCCACTCGGTCGATTGAGATCATAGGGCGATGGATTTAATTATTTATTGAACGGCAGCAAAAATTAAGATTTATTGCAAAATTAGGCTCTCCTGATATGATTGCGAGGCTCGGTTCATCAAAGGAGGCAGCACCATATATTCCAAGTGATTCAAATGGTACATTATTTATTACTAAAAAGAATAATAATCACCATAATAACCGGAAAGGGAGCCCTACTGTGGGACAGATTGTAGAACCCCCAATTGAAACATTCGGAGCATTGTATTATAGCAGTTGGGAAATCTAACAAGATTATGGGAGGAAGTGTCCAGCTGTTCGAGGGAGGTCGCTGTACTCCTGTTTTTACTCTTCAGTGAGAACCTTATTCATCTGTGGTCTGACTCCTTAATATAGAAAAGACAGAAAATTGAAAGAAATGCCCCTCGGAATTGCAAAATTCACATATGGCACGTTTGTTGAAAAATTCCAGGGGAATGTTAAGAGGCCTATTAACTCTACAGGACAAAAGCGAAAAGCGTATGTGAGTTTTAGGGTAGGAGCACTATTAGGTCCTGGACCTGAGGGTCCTCCGCGTGAGTGGACTGCCGGGCACGATGGACCTCCGGTCTGACCCGACAGAGGCAAGTCTTATGCTCTTATGTTCTTAAAGGCATTTTTCCACTTTAGGTTTACTTTTATAAGATAGGAACAGAAGCGGCATATTTTGCTACTTGGGATCTAGCTAGGGGCTTGGGACCTGGGTAGGCCACCGTTGGCCGACAGCGTTAAACAGCTGTGTTGCGGACTCCTGTGTTGCTGTTTTTCCTCTGATTTACTTGCTTTGGCATATTTTTCAGTGCCATATATAGAATCTGGGGGATATATGGAAAGAAGGCACACTCTTTCCTGATACTGAAACCTCCAGGCATGCAGGAAATATGAAGGTTCTTCAAAAAGTTTCTGTACTTTCATATTTTCACGCTCAACCAAAAACATTCTTTTCTGATGGCATTAAGAAGTTAGTAGGATGCTGGGAAAAGTGATGCAATTTGCTTTTGAGATATTTAATACATTGTGTTTAAAAAAATATAAAAGTATGGAAACTTTTTTTTGAAGATCCCTTGACTATGAGTTATGGATTGGATTGGACAGATTTGCTTGGCAGGTAAAGAGAAGGAAATGATGCAGACCAGATTTGGCTACCTGTGAAAACAGAATTAAGTAAATAATATTTCAGAGCAAGCTTGATTAATTAAACCTTACTAGATATTGGACATAATTGTACAAAGGGAACCACACTAGACTATATACAAGGGTTCTTCAAAATGTTTCTGCATGTTATTTCGCCCTCAGCCAAAAACATTATTTTCTGATGGCATTCAGAAGTTAGTAGGACGCTGGGGAAAATGTGTTGCAAAATAGAGTGATTATGTGGAAAAGTGATGTAATTTGCTTTTGAGATATTTAGTAAATAGTGTTTAAAAAAATAAAAAATAATAATTTTTCAGAAGTTTTCAAGTTACAGAGGGGAGTTAGACAAGGCTGTCCCTTATCTCCTCTGCTTTTTGACATTGTATTGGAACCCTTGTTATTAGCCATTCAACAGACAGAGGAGATACAGGGTATTCCTCATAAAGATCGGGAATATAAGATTTCAGCTCTATTTGAGAAATCCTGAGATAACCATTCCTTGCTTTCTTGAATTAATTGAGAATTTTGGGAAATTTTCAGGTTATAAGATAAATTGGTCTAAATCAGAAGTTCTTCCACTCAATGTACATTGTACAAAAGGTTTGTTTGATTCATTTCCTTTTCTCTGGAAGGAAGATGGAATAAAATATTTAGGCATTTGGATTAAAAATACATTGGACGAAACAATGAAAATAAATGAAAAATTGTTATTGCAGAAGGTTACGGAAATGTGTGAGCAATGGAATCCTTTACACCTTTCATGGTGGGGGAGAGTCCAAACTATTAAGATGATGATTTTGCCTGTGGTTTGTTATCAGATGGGTATGTTGCCGGTATATTTTCAAGGGTCCTTTTATAAAAAGTTAAATAGCATTCTGTTAAAATTTATTTGGCTGGGTAAAACTCCTAGAATAGCTTTGGTATCTTTACAAAGATCAATTTCAGAGGGAGGGGTAAATTTTCCAAACTTTTATAGGTACCATCAAGCCTATATTTTGCGTCATGGTATGTATTGGATCCTCCCAGAACTCATGGAAAAACTCTCAACATACTATATTGAAAAAGTGCACAGTTGTCAGAAACTGACAAAACTGCAAAATGACCAGCAGAACCCAAATAACACAAAAATTCCCTTAAATGAACATAACATAAGAACATAAGAATTGCATACTGGGAAAAACCAAAAGTCCATTAAGCCCAGTATCCTGTTTCCAACAGTGGTCAACCCAGGTCCCAAGTACCTGGCAGAAACCCAAAGAGTAGCATCCAGAGCTGAGATTGTGATGTCATAATGTTTCATTCTACCAATGCCTAAAAGCCAACTTCATCAGTGATGTCACAATGGTTTGATTGTCCTATACTTGGCTCACATAAGAACATAAGAATAGTCATACTGGGTCGGAACAATGGTCCATCTAGCCCAGTATCCTGTTTCCAACAGTGGTCAACCCAGGTCCCAAGTATCTGGCAGAAACCCAGAGTAGCATCCAGAGTTGAGATTGTGATGTCATAGAGCTTTATAGTTATCAAAACATAGATGGCAGATAAAAGCCAAAGGTCCATCTGCAGCATCCACTATCTTCTCCTCTCCCTATTGGCTAAGGCTCTTAACATTTGCATCTCCTCTTCCTATAGGCTAAGGCTCTTTACACCTGCATTGTGATGTCATAGAACTTTATGGTTATAGAAACATTGTAACATGATAGCAGATAAAGGCCAAATGGCTCATCTAGTCTGCCCAACAAAGAAAAATGGGGAGACCCGATAATCCACAGTGAAAACAATCCACTGATGAAAACAAAACTGTGGATACAGATGTTGTGGAGATAATTTATTAAACACTGACATAAAAAACCATGAAAATTCAATTAAAAAAGAGTACAATGATAAAAAATACTGTGATAAAAATCCAACCGGACCCTACACGGTGTTCTTTGCTCACAGGTTTAAAGACAATAGGCTGTTTTCAGTCCAATTCTTTATATGTGAGGTTGCAAACCATTGGACCCCTGAGGAAGGCGTGTTCGCCGAAACACGGACCGTGTAGTGTCCGGTTGGATTTTTATCACAGTATTTTTTATCATTATACTTTTTTAATTGAATTTTCATGGTTTTATATGTCAGGGTTTAATAAATTATCTCCAAATCACATTGCTCAGCTTTGGAATACTCGTTGTTTGCCTCATCCAAAGATGCTCTTCACTACTTCAGCCTTGGCTCATCCTGTTCCGAGAGGCCTACGTACATTTTTGAAGCGTGCCTTATGGTTTGGAAAGAAAGCCATTTTAGTTCATTGGCTGGATGCACATCCTCCTACCTTGGCACAATGGCGATCCTTGATGGAACGTTGTGACATTTCTGAGATGGACTCTGTGAAGGGTCATCAATTACAACTTACATGGGAGCCTTTCTGGGCCTCTTTGACCGGGTATGCTCGTAGCCATGTATTGAATGTTTGACTGAGTAGTTATTTTCTTGTATTGTTTGTGCCTTGGGTTCTTCTGCTGCTCCATGCCTTTTTTTTTTTTTTTCTTTTTCTTTTTTTTTAGGGGTAGGGGGTGGGGGAGGGCTTTATGGTTTTGAAAATTTGGTCTCTGCTGTATTCTTTTGTTTGGTGGTCTTTTGATTGTGCTTTTGACCAATAAAAAGTTTTGCAATAAATTATCTCCAGAACATCTGTATCCAAAGACTTAGCATCGCCAGCCACTTTGATAGTAACAGTAGCTCTACCAACAGATAAAGCATGGTTGTTAAAACTTTACTTTAATAACAGACAAAAAATTTTTCTTGGTCGTAAAATACAGATGTTCCCAGATCTTTCACGGGAGACGCAAAAGCGCTGCCGTGAATTTCTCCTTTTGAAATCTGGGGTTATATCTTTGGGGGCTACTTTCTATTTGAGACACCCGTGTAAATGTATTGTGTGTTACTGAACTGTTAAATATGTGTTTTTTGAACCATCTCAATTGACAACTTTTGTGGCAATGTCTCGTCTGGACGCAGAAAAATCTTAAGCCCTTTAATTTGATTAAGCATAGGACCTCGTTTTCAATGCTATAGCTTTCAGCATTTTGTTAAAACTTTGTATTTTCTTTTGTTTTCGCTATTTATGGAGTCTTGGATCCAAAGATGAGGACTTGAACATAAATGGTTAAAGATTGTTTTCTTTATTAGCTGTAAAAAGAAATGTATTCTACTATCATTGCTTTCTGTACAAGTGTAATACTTGAACTTTAAATTGAAAATCAATAAAGATTTAATGACAAAAAGAAAGAATTACCATACTAGGACAGTGGCCAATCTATGTAGTAACATTCCAGAGCTGAGATTGTGATGTCATAATGCCTCATTCCACCAATGCCTAAGAGCCAGCATCATCAGTGATGTCACAATGGCTTGATTGTCCTATACTTGGCTCACGTAAGAACATAACAATACCATACTGGGTCAGACCAATGGTCCATCTGGCCCAGTATCCTGTTTCCAACAGTGGCCAATCCATGTAGCAACATTCCAGAACTGAGATTGTGATGTCATAATGCCTCATTCCACCAATGCCTAAGAGCCAGCATCATCAGTGATGTCACAATGGCTTGATTGTCCTATACTTGGCTCACGTAAGAACATAAGAATAGCCATACTGGGTCAGACCAATGGTCCATCTAGCCCAGTATCCTGTTTCCAACAGTGGCCAATCCATGTAGCAACATTCCAGAGCTGAGATTGTGATGTCATAATGCCTCATTCCACCAATGCCTAAGAGCCAGCATCATCAGTGATGTCACAATGGCTTGATTGTCCTATACTTAGCTCACGTAAGAACATAACAATACCATACTGGGTCAGACCAATGGTCCATCTGGCCCAGTATCCTGTTTCCAACAGTGGCCAATCCATGTAGCAACATTCCAGAACTGAGATTGTGATGTCATAATGCCTCATTCCACCAATGCCTAAGAGCCAGCATCATCAGTGATGTCACAATGGCTTGATTGTCCTATACTTGGCTCACGTAAGAACATAAGAATAGCCATACTGGGTCAGACCAATGGTCCATCGAGCCCAGTATCCTGTTTCCAACAGTGGCCAATCCATGTAGCAACATTCCAGAGCTGAGATTGTGATGTCATAATGCCTCATTCCACCAATGCCTAAGAGCCAGCATCATCAGTGATGTCGCAATGGCTTGATTGTCCTATACTTGGCTCACGTAAGAACATAAGAATAGCCATACTGGGTCAGACCAATGGTCCATCGAGCCCAGTATCCTGTTTCCAACAGTGGCCAATCCATGTAGCAACATTCCAGAGCTGAGATTGTGATGTCATAATGCCTCAGTCCTCCAGTGCCTAAGAGCCAGCTGCATCAATGATATCACAATGGCTTGATTATCCTATACTTGGTCAAATGAAAACATAAGAATTGCCATACTAGGACATCCTGTTTCCAGCAGGGGTCAACCCTACCTGTTGCTTGTGCAATAAAGAAACCAACAACAAGGCAGATCTAGTCAAAAGGTTCGGAGGGTGGTAACTCAATGACAGAAATCCTCTGTGATCACAACGCAAGTATAGCGTGAATAATAAAATAATAAATGAGGATATAATAGGGTACAGCGAAAGGAGAAATACTTCAGCGCTTCACATTATCAAACAGAGGCAACCATGCCCCCGCTTACACACCATCATCGGGTACTTTAAATCAAAAAGTGTGAATCAAAACACAAAAAAAGTGAAACACAGGTGAAATCAATCAAAAAGACCACTCTGAGAAACCCCCCCTCTCAGCCAACTGCCAAAAGCAAAAAAATCAGGACAGCGAACTTAGCTTAAGGTCTTTACAAGTCATCCAAACGAAGCAGGGGCCGAACGATGGAGCACCACTGGATACCAGGTCCAACCAAGCCTGGTTTCGGGAACACAACGTCCTTTCCTCAGGAACCCATGAATACAGGAATCACTGGCGCAAGTCCGAGCCGGCTGGAGGGAGGGCGGAGCTGACAGAGTGGGGCGCAGCAAAAGTTCTTCCCACATTGCAGATCTGTCCTTGGACAAATTATTTAAAATAGGTCTATACCTTTAACTTGAAATATACCCTTAAATCTATGTTAAAACAGTTTGTGAGTGCAGTATTGCAGATGGCTCTGCATCATTAGTTTTATTTATCTAATAAAAAGGTATATTTTATGGAGACTTTCTGGTATGGGAAATTTTAAAAGGAGGTTTAGCAAAGTGCGAACAATTGATCTAAGGCTAAATGGTGGCAAGTTGATAGTTCTATAAATGGCAAAGTATTTTTCGTTTTTATGTTGCATTTACTCTACCACCTAATGGAAGAAACTGGCTCGCGTAGTTTAGCGATATGTCATATTTGGTAAGGAAACCCCAAAATGAGAGGATACATAAGAATCATTAAGATAAGTGCGGATTTTTGATTCTATTTAAACAATTTTGAAAATTTTGATATCTATGAATTATCTATATTGAACTTTTCCTCAGACCGAGGATGTGTTGACTATGACAATTTTGCACTTGTCATAGTAGTTTCCGGAGTTTGCTCTCTGGGAACACTGAGGTCTTTTCTCCGTATTTTTTGACACCTGCTCTATTTAAGTTTCTGGGAAGGGGTTATAATTCAAGAATATCTGTTGGTGGCTATACATTATTTTTTTAATATTTTGCTTGTCTTTAAATATTTTTTGACAATGTTTCTATAACCATAAAGCTCTATGACCTCGCAATGCAGGTGTAAAGAGTCGTGGAGGGGCATAATCGAAAGGGACATCTAAGTCCATTTACGTCCATCTCGCAAGTCGTCCAAAGTAAAAAACAGCTTAAGACACATTTTCGAAAAATACGTCCAACTTTTTTACGTTTCGTAAATTGTCTAATTATACGTCCTGCCGATCTGATCATCCAAGCCGCTAAATCGTTCATCTTTATATCACATTTTCGGCCAACTTTCCGTCCAAGTCCAAAATCCCTAGAACAAGCCCTGTTGGATATGGGAGGGGTCTGCAAAGTGATGTACTGCACACCCAGACATGCCACCTAAATAGTGGGGTACCTTACAGGGCACTGCTGTGAAATTCACAAAAAGGGTGCCATGGCTTCTCCTCCCTACAGCTCCCTTATAGGTTTTGGTGAGCCCCCCAAATGACCTCCAGAATCCCCTAGACCCACTTATCTACCACCCCAAAAGCCCTTATGGCTGCATGAGCCACTTATATGCCAGTACAAAAGGGTTTTGGGGGTGTATAGGGGAGTGCACATGTTTCAATATCAGTGCAGTGATTACAGGGGCTTATGGGCATGGGTCCTCCTCTCTATGGTTCCCTAATCCACCCCCAAAATGGTTTAAGATGCCTCTGTGCAGCACAACTAGGCTTTCCTATGCCAGGCGGCCAGGTGATGATGGTCTGGAGGCAGAATTTTAAAGTTATGAGTAAAATTTTTATGGGGGTGGGGGGTTGGTGATCACTGGGGTAGTGTGTGGGGGTCTGTTTTATGTGTTTGCAGTGCTTATCTGGTGACTTTAGGTGGGTTTTTGTGACTTAGACCATGTCTTACATGGTCTAAATCACAACGTCCAAGTTCTGTCGATCGTCGGCTGTATAACTTTTGGTTATACATGCTGTACAACTAAGTCTAAGCCGGTCCACGTCCTGCCCAACTCCCGCCCTCGACACGCCTCCTGAAATGCCCCGTTTAGCTTTGGTCGTTTAGCGGTACTATGAAGGCCTAGGTCATTTAGAAATACGTTCAAAACCCATTTTTAGAAATGTTCGTCCAAGTGCCGACTTAGGCCGGTTTTTGGACGTTTTTCTCTTTTGATTATGAGCCCCTTAGCCAATAGGGAGAGGAGGAGATAGTGGATGGTGCAGATGGGCCATTTGGGCTTTATCTGCTATCATGTTACAATGTTTCTATAACTATAAAGCTCTATGACATCACAATGCAAGTGTAAAGAGCCTTAGCCAATAGGGAGAGGAGATGCAAATGTTAAGAGCCTTAGCCAATAGGGAGAGGAGGAGATAGTGGATGGTGCGGATGGGTCATTTGGCCTTTATCTGCCATGATGTTTCTAAGTTCAATATTCTTTATTTAGTTTAAAACTTACAGAAGTTACAAAAGTCCAAGTTTCCAAGTTTCCAAGTTTATTAATTTTTAATATCCCGACCATAAACCAAATATCTGGCCGGTTAACAATATAGTTTTAAAAATAAAGGGGGTAAGAGGGAAGGATGAATAAAATATTTAAGTGAAACATGAATGACAAAACAAGACAGACTTGACTGTGAGGGTAGTAAGGGAGGAGGGGAAAAAGTTACATTTAATAAGAAGAAAAGGGAAGAATGGGTAGGGGAAAAACGTGAAGGTAAGGGTATGTTGTAGTAATAATTGCTTGCAAGAGGAAAAAGAATAGAAATAAAAGAGAAGAGAGAGAGAGTGGATAGAAGAAAATCTAGGTTCGGTTATAAGCGTCATGAAATAAGAAAGTCTTTAGACAAGATTTAAATTTAACAAGTTGTTGTTCGTCGCGGAGGTATTGTGGCAAGGAGTTCCATAATGTAGGAGCAGTTACGGCAAAATTTGTTTTGCGAGTATAATAGAAATCTTTTAGAGGGGGGATGAAAAGAAGTTTTTGATCTGATGATCTTAGAGTGCGGGAGGAGCATTGAGGTATCAGAAGTTTGTCAAGGAATGAAGGTTGATGAGATTGTTTAATTTTAAAGCAGAGTAAAATGATTTTATAGGTGATACGGTGGGTGATAGGGAGCCAGTGAGCTTCTTTTAAGAGTGGAGTAACATGGTCAAATCCGATTTCTGTTAACCCTGTGTCTCGCAAACTTTGTTGAGCCATGGCACACTAAAGTACGCAGACGTCACCGTGATGATGCGAATGCTTGACATCATCACGCTAATATCTTCGCATGCGCAAAGGCCCTCCAGATGGGCCCTGAGCCACCAGTGGAGGGTGCCGGCAGGGAAGGTGCACGGAGAGAAGGAGAGGCGATGGCTGATTGCCCAAAGGATGTGCTTCTCGCTGTAAGAGGCGCATCCTGTAGGCAGTCAGCCGGTGCTGACACCTCTCCTCCTCCACCCCAGTATCTCATGGCACACCTGAAATCTCAGGAGACACACTAGTGTGCCACGGCATACAGTTTGCGATGCGCTTTGTTAACCTCTACAAAGGCTGATGGTGTTTGCGCAGGCCCTTCACTGAGTCCTGCATTGGTACATAAAAATAAATAAATAAATATTGAACATAAGAATAGCCTTCCTGGATCAGACCAATGGTCCATTAAGCCCAATAGCCCGTTCTCACGGTGGCCAATCCACGTCCCTAGTACCTGGCCAAAATCCAAGGAGTAGCAATATTCCATGCTACTGATCCAGGACAAGCAGTGGCTTCCCCCATGTCTTTCTCAATATCAGACTATGGACTTTTTCTCCAGGAACTTGTCCAAACCTTTCTTTAAACCAGCTACTCTATCCGCTCTTACCACATCCTCTGGCAACACGTTCCAGAGCTTAACTATTCTCTGAGTGAAAATTTTTTTTCCTCCAGTTGGTTTTAAAAAGTATTTTCCTGTAACTTCATAGAGTGTCCCCTAGTCTTCGTAATTTTTGACGGAGTGAAAAATCGATCCACTTGCACCCGTTCTACTCCATTCAGGATTTTGTAGACTCCAATCCTATCTCCCCTCAGCCGTCTCTTTTCCAAGCTGAAGAGCCCTAACCATTTTAGTCTTTCCTCATACGAGAGGAGTTGGTCACTCTTCTTTGAACCTTTTCTAGAGCCGCTAAATCTTTCTTGAGATAAGGAGACCAGAATTGAACGCAGTACTCCAGATGAGGTCGCGCCATGGAGCGATACAGGGGCATTATAACATTCTTGGAGCTCCTTTTAATAAGCTGCGTTAGGGCTTTAACGCATGGAATAGCACGCGTTACAATGCCAGCATTGAGCTGGTGTTACTTCTAGCCACGTAGCGCGGGGTTAACAGGCGCTAATTTGCTGCGGGCGCTAAAAATGCTAGCGCACCGTAGTAAAAGAAGCCCTTAGTCTTATTAACCATCCCTTTTCTAGCATCCTGTTTGCTTTTTTGGCCTCCGCTACACATTGGGCGGAAGGTTTCGTGGTATTGTCTATGATGACACCCAGATCCTTTTCTTGGGCGCTGATCTCCAAGGTGGACCCTAGCATCCGGGATTTGAAAGAGGAAAGAGTTCGGCCTGGCAAACTTGAAATCGAGGACGGTATCAGACCATTTTCCAGAGATAAGAAACAACCAGGCAGGCTGTTGGCCAGAAAATATGAGAAACATATGTTTACGGTGAAAATATGCTGAGACAAAGTCTCTGCAGCCCCTGCATGTTCAGATTTTTTACAGATCAATAGTCAAACACGTCCCTCATGTATGGTGGTGCCGAAGTTCAAGGATCAATCCTTCTGCTATGAGGGAAAATATTAAACTGTATTTCGTCCTGAACTGTCATCGACGACATGAGCCAAAGCAATGTAATAATTATTCTGGACGTTCTCATGTACCTTGTGCTATCTCTCACTTATCTGAATGATTCTTTTTTGCTCATTTCTGTAGGTTTGGTGTAGTCCAGTGTTTTGCTGCTAATTTGAGCAGGTGGCGTGGACAGAGGCAGAACCGTATGCTAGACAATTATTATTTTGCTGATCTGTGCTGAGGCATTGATTGAGGTCATTGTGTGCATGTGTTTATTTGGTACATTTTCTCTCACAAAACTCTGAAGTGTAATATATATTTTATTTTTGTGAAGAAAAGTCCTGTTACTTAGGTGCAGGCCAGAAACAAACTTAAATATGCCAAAAATAAAAATAAATGCTAACAAAAACCAAAAGTCGCACCCAACTGAAATACCCGGGGTCTTAGTATAAGAAATTGCTTCCTTCTCTTCTGCGTGGGTCGAGAAACATGTCGGTAACAAAAATCTCATGCACGAATACAGGATGTCCGGGGCAGTACTTGGAGAGACCTCCCAGGAAAGGGACTTGGGAGTTCTGATCGACAAGTCGATGAAGCCGTCCACACAAGGTGCGGCGGCATCAAAAAGGGCAAACAGAATGCTAGGAATGATAAAGAAGGGGATCATGAACAGATCAGAGAAGGTTATCATGCCGCTATACTGGGCCATGGTACGCCCTCACCTGGAGTACTGCGTCCAGCACTGGTCGCCGTACATGAAGAAGGACACGGTACTACTCGAAAGGGTCCAGAGAAGAGCGACTAAGATGGTTAAGGGGCTGGAGGAGCTGCCGTACAGCGAAAGATTAGAGAAACTGGGCCTCTTCTCTCTCGAACAGAGGAGATTGAGAGGGGACATGATCGAAACATTCAAGGTACTGAAGGGGATAGACTTAGTAGATAAGGACAGGTTGTTCACCCTCTCCAAGGTAGGGAGAACAAGAGGGCACTCTCTAAAGTTGAAAGGGGATAGATTCCGTATGAACGCAAGGAAGTTCTTCTTCACCCAGAGAGTGGTGGAAAACTGGAACGCTCTTCCGGAGGCTGTTATAGGGGAAAACACCCTCCAGGGATTCAAGACAAAGTTAGACAAGTTTCTGCTGAACAAGAATGTGCGCTGGTAGGGCTAGTCTCAGTTAGGGTGCTGGTGTTAGACCAGAGGGCTGCCGCGTGAGCGAACTGCTGTGCATGATGGACAACTGGTCTGACTCAGCAGTGGCAATTATTATGTTCTTATGGTATTCATCAAGAAAGGTATGTCTTTATACTTGAAAAACATCTTAAGCATCCATTACCTATCAGAGTCAATAGCAAACTGCACAATCAATGTAGCTGATTCCTGAGCCTCAGGGTCCGATCTCTCAAGAAAATTTGTCAGATCCAAACTATCAGCAGAAACGTTCTGCTGGTCAGGATTTTGAGTTGTATTTTTCGTTGGAAGGTAATAAATCTTTGATAGAGGTGGGTATGAGGTCTCAGGGAGTTTCAGAATTTCACTCGTATATCTCTTAAACATCACTAAGGGCGGTATAAGATGAACTTTAGGAAAATTAATAATCCGGAGATTACATCTCATAGAAACATGGCAACATAGAAAATGACGGCAGAAAAGGGCCACGGCCCATCAAGTCTGCCCACTCTAATGACCCACCCCCCTAATTTCTTCCATGAAGAGATCCCACATGCTTATCCCATTTTTTCTTAAAATCTGGCACGCTGCTGGCCTCGATTACCTGCAGAGGAAGATCATTCCAATGATCAACCACCCTTTTGGTGAAGAAATACTTCCTGGTATTGCCATGAAGTTTCCCACCCCTGATTTTCAACGGATGCCGTCTTGTTGCCGTGGATCCTTTAAGAAAAAAGATATCTTCTTCCACCTCGATACGGCCCGTGACATATTTGAACGTCTCAATCATGTCTCCCCTCTCTCTGCGCTCCTCGAGTGAGTATAGCTGCAACTTACCCAGCCGTTCCTCATACGGGAGATCCTTGAGTCTCGAGACCATCCTGGTGGCCATTCGCTGAACCGACTCAACTCTCAGCACATCTTTTTGGTAACGTGGCCTCCAGAATTGTACACAATATTCCAGATGAGGTCTCACCATGGATCTGTACAACGGCATTATGACTTTGGGCTTTCGGCTGACGAAACTTCTACGGATACAACCCATCATTTGTCTAGCCTTGGATGAAGCTTTTTTCACTTGATTGGCAGTCTCCTGATTAAATTTTCCAACATTGTGTGTTTAAAGTGCAAACTAGCACTGTCCTTAGTCCAAATTAGAGCTTGTGCTTCCGGGGATTTTATCTTAGTCTCAAAGTCATTAGTTTTAGACTCTAAACTTCTTACCTTAGTCTTTAGATCCAAATTTTCTGAAAGTACCATAGTGCATTTAGTGGATAGTTGCTGGATTTGGTTCCCAAGAGAAGTTTGCATTGTAGAGAGAGAGCCTCCCAAATGGATTCCATCGTGAAAATCGTGAAGATACCCCTGCAAGTGTGTGATAACTTACAAGAATGATAGATATGTTTTCTTTGAACTGCAACAGCTGTCTCAAATTGTTTCAGCTAGAGAGCAACCAACTTCCACTACATGAATTTTGCCCTTTTTTTTTTTTTTTCCCTATTATTGATTTCCTTTATTTAGTTTCAGTTATATTTAAGCTACGTCCCCAATTATAGTGGACTAACTATATCTTGTATTGTGGATATTACCTTTAAAGAATTCTGATTCTCTATTTCATTTACACAATATTTTTTCCTGTTTGACTTGTTATGATGTCAATTTTAAATACAAATAAAGAATTAAGCTTAAAAAATAAATAAATAAATAAATGCTAACAAACAAAAATTTGGCAAAAATTTCAAGTCCCCTTTCAAGGCCAACTCGGCACTCAATCAAAGAATTACTAAATAAAAGGATAAATCAGTACGGGCCAAAAAGTTGCGTAATAAATACTAAATACTTTTAAAGCCCCAGGCAGGAAACTCATAGGTGACCAGCACCAGGTTAATAACCTACATAACATAAGAACATAAGAATTGCCGCTGCTAGGTCAGACCAGTGGTCTATCATGCCAAGCAGTCCGCTCACGTGGCGGCCCTCTGGTCAAAAACCAGTGCCCTAACTGAGACTAGCCTTACCTGCGTACGTTCTGGTTCAGCAGGAACTTGTCTAACTTTGTCTTGAATCCCTGAAGGGTGTTTCCCCTATAACAGCCTCCGGAAGAGCCTTCCAGTTTTCCACCACTCTCTGGGTGAAGAAGAACTTCCTTACGTTTGTACAGAATCTATCCCCTTTCAACTTTAGAGAGTGCCTTCTCGTTCTCTCTACCTTGGAGAGGGTGAACAACCTGTCCTTATCTACTAAGTCTATCCCCTTCAGTACCTTGAATGTTTCAATCATGTCCTCTCTCAATCTCCTCTGTTCAAGGGAGAAGAAGTCCAGTTTCTCTAATCTTTCGCTGTACGGCAGCTCCTCCAGCCCTTTAACCATCTTAGTCATTCTTCTCTGGACCCTTTCGAGTAGTACCGTGTCCTTCTTCATGTATGGCGACCAGTGCTGGACGCAGTACTCCAAGTGAGGGCACACCATGGCCCGGTACAGCGGCATGATATCCTTCTCCGATCTGTTCATGATCCACTTCTTTATCATTCCTAGCATTCTGTTCACCCTTTTCGCCGCCGCCGCCGCACATTGCGTAGACGGCTTCATCAACTTGTCGCTCAAAACTCCCAAGTCCCTTTCCTGGGAGGTCTCTCCAAGTACCGCCCCGGACATCCTGTATTCGTGCATGAGATTTTTGTTACCGACATGCATCACTTTACACTTATCCATGTTGAACCTCATTTGCCATGCTGATGCCCATTGCTCGAGCCTGATTATGTCACGTTGCAGATCTTCGCAATCTCCCTGCGTCTTCATTACTCTATCTAAATAAGTCCTGCCCTTTACATCATCTAGTCCAGTGATTCCCAACCCTGTCCTGGAGGAACACCAGGCCAATCGGGTTTTCAGGCTAGCCCTAATGAATATGCATGAGAGAGATTTGCATATGATGGAAGTGATAGGCATGCAAATTTGCTTCATGCATATTCATTAGGGCTAGCCTGAAAACCCGATTGGCCTGGTGTTCCTCCAGGACAGGGTTGGGAACCACTGATCTAGTCCTCTGCAAAAATGCATTCAAATTGCCAGTGAGGCAAACACTCAAAATCAGGATTGAAAGGGGGAAAAAGATGGTTCAAAAACCTATCCCCTCGTGAAAAACAATTTAAAAAGCTATCAAACTTACAAATTTATAGTGTTCAAATAATATTGATCAGAAACAATAATGTCCGGGAACGTATTATTTCTCTCTCGCCACCTTTAAATGACCTTTTTTGTGGGACTTATTTCCAGTGTCTCAGCTCCTGAGGAAGTTTTTTGAAACGGAGCTCTGTCGAGCCGTGACAGGAACCCTCTGCCCTCCGAACCGTGACAGGAATTCCCTGCGCTTCAGATAAGTCTTTCTTGGACTAACATTATTTGGACATTATTGTTTCTGATCAATATTATGTGAACACTATAAATTTGTAATTTTGTTTTTCACTAGGGGATAGATTTTTGAACCGTCTTTTTCCCTTCTTTCCCCTTTCAATACTGATTTGAGTGTTTGCCTCACTGGCGGTTTGAATGCATTAAAAAAAAAATATATATATATATATATATGTTTATTAAAGTTTTTTCAGAAAGCAACCTACAATGAAAAAACAGATTCACAAAACAGCAAACAGTACAGCTTTGCACAGGACTAAATGATGTACGGGGCAGGACTTATTTAGGTTATTAACCTGGGGCTGGTCACCTATGAGTTTCCTGCCTGGGGCTGCAAAAGTATTTTGTATTTATTACTTAACTTTTTGCCCTGTACTGAGTTGTCCTTTTATTTAGTAACTCTTTGATTGAGTGCCGTGTCGGCCTTGAAAGGGGACTTGGAATTTACGTACAGTTCCGTCCTTGGTGGGATAAAAGAAACCAGGATGATTTGTCTGGGTCCTGCCGCATCTGGGTATGTAGAACTGATATTTCAGCCATCATGCTGTACTTTCTTCAGGGTGTGCTACTCTTAATGTTGTGTTTTTTTTCCAACTCCTAAATGAATGTACATACGTTTTTAAAAGTTATGAAACTGTATGCACTTTTAGTTTGTTTTTTTTTAAATTTATCTCCTATGCAGAATGCAATTGTCACTCCAGAGGACTTAACATAGTAACATAGCAAATGACAGCAGATAAAGACCTGAATGGTCCATCTAGTCTGCCCTGTAATCACAATTTCACAATTAAATTAAAATGCCTTTTTTTTCTTTGTTGTTTTTGGGCCGTAGACCTTAGAAGTCTACCTGGTACTGACTTTAGGTTCCAACTACTGGAGCCGCTGTTGAAATTCACTCCAGCCTATCCATCTCCTTTGCGGGATTCAGACCGTGAAAATTAGCCCATTTAGATTCTAATTAGCGAACCTCTGTGTTCATCCCACGCTTGTTTTTAATTCCATCATCGTTTTCCTCTCCACCACCTCCTTCAGGAGAGCATTTCAAGCTTCCAGCCCCCTTTCCTTGAAATAGAATTTCCAAACATTACCGTATTTCCCCGCATATAGGCCGCCCGTCTGCACAGGCCACACCCATGTATAGGCCGCAGAAAAGGGCAGCCTATGTCTAAAAAACAGAAGATAAGTCGCTCCATGGTATTAGCCACGGCTTATCTTCCGATACCTCCCCTGTCTTTTAAAATCTTCCCCTCCACCCCCGGTATCTTTTTCGGAGCCTCTTGGACGGCAAATCTCCAGCGGTGCAGGGCAGCCGCGATCTGTTCGGCATCCAGCCTTCCCCCGCACCGCCCGCTGAATGGCCGATGTAAGCTCTTGCAGGCCTTGCGAGAACTGACATCAGCAACTCAGTCAAGCGGTGCGGGGGCAGGACAGGTGCCGATGAGATCCCAGGATATTACATAAGAAACGCCATCACCGGATCAGACCAAGGTCCATCTAGTCCGGCGATCCGCACACGCGGAGGCCCATTTAGGTGCTCCTTTTTGGAGACCTGGATTTCCCGTATCCCTCAATATGATCTGCAAGAAGGTGTGCATCCAACTTGCGTTTGAAACCCAGCATAGTATCCTCTGCCACCACCTCCTCCGGGAGAGCATTCCAAGCGCCCACCACTCTTTGTGTGAAACAGAACTTCCTGACATTTGTCCTGAATCTGCTGCCATTCAGTTTTAGGCTATGACCTCTTGTCCGCGTCACATCTGAAAATGTCAGTAATGCTGCTTCCTGGTCAATTTTATCAAATCCCTTTAATATTTTAAAAGTCTCTGTTAGATCCCCACGCAGTCTTCTCTTTTCGAGGGACGCTAGTGTTATTTCTGTACTGATGTATTGTCCTTTTTCAGTAAAACAGACTTGACATCAAATGCTATATTATAAAGCGAGGAAGCTGTGACCGTGATCTGAAAAATGGCTCAAAGGATTTTGATGAAACTGGGTCAATCTAAGTTTTTTGGTGCGAGAAAGCAAAATAGCTAGGTCTGGAGTTTGACCAAATTCATTTAGGGATTCAAAAGGTGGATTTTTATGATGTTCCCGCCTCCTCCTGCAGACCTTTGATCAGACATTCCTAAGGAAACTTAGCCAGCCAACAGACTTCAGGGAAAAACAGGACTGAAGGTTTCTAAGCAGGTTGCTAAGGCAATGTCTTTGTAGGTAATGCTCCCAACTCCCCTTAAAGCCCATTGGTCATACATAGGGTTACCAGGCAGAGGGAAGGCAGAGGGAGAAATGGATGTGGAGGGGGCAAGATGGGAAGAGGGAGAGAGAATGAGGGAGGGTTACAGAAGGGGGAGGGAGAGATATGGACAGAGAAAGTAAGAGAGGGAGAGATGGACATGAGGGAAGGTGGGGAAGGGAGAAATGGATGTGGAGGGGGCAAGATGGGGAGAGGGAAAGCGATTCAGGGAGGGGACGGGGGTAGGGAGAAATGTGGATAGAGGAAGTAGGGCGAGATGGACATGAGGGAAGGCAGAGGGGGAAGGGAGAAATGGATGTGGAGGGAGCAAGTTGGGGAGAGGGAGAGAGATTTGGTGAGGGGACAGAAGAGGGAGGGAGAGATGGACAAATCGGGAAAGACAGAGAAGGAAGAGAAGACATGGCTAGGAAAAGACAGAGGCAATGTGGACTGGGGACTGTGAGATGTGAGAGATGTCATACTTGGGAGCACACCAGGACCTCTGGTCATACTTTGCTGCTGCTGCCTGAGGCTTTATGAAAAAAGAAGTGCAGCTGGAAAGAATGAGGAGGAGACCTACTTGGATGTTTTAGAGCCAGCCAGAACACACACTCTTGGGAGGGGGCATGAACTTGGGACATAGGATGGAAGGATGGGGGAAAGAGATGCTGAGGTGGGGGAAGGAATAGAAAGTGAGAACTTTAAGCATGGGTGTGAGTGAGAGGGAAAGAGATGGTATACATGGGGCAAGGAAGAAAGAGGAGAATTATTGGACATGGTGATGGGAGAGGCATGAGGTGGAGAGAGATAAGAGGGAGGAATGTTGGACAAGGTAGTGAAGGGACTGGAGGAAGAGAGGGTGGCATGGAGCTGGAGAAGGGTGATAGAAGCAGAAATGTTGGACATAGGGCTGGTGGGCAGGGGCGAAAGATACTGCACACAGTCTGGGGGTTAAGAGAGGGAGAAATATTGGATGTGGCAGTAGAGGGGGTGGGAGAGAGGCACCCTGGATCCCTCTCTCCCTTTCCCCACTCCCATTGCAGCAAGGGAGGGAATGAGAGAGAGAGAGGAAGATGTTGCACATGGGGGTGGAAAAGAGAGAGAGAAATGCTGTGAAGTGGTAGTGAGGGGAAAAA
Organism: Geotrypetes seraphini; assembly: GCF_902459505.1. Lineage (NCBI taxonomy): Eukaryota > Metazoa > Chordata > Amphibia > Gymnophiona > Dermophiidae > Geotrypetes > Geotrypetes seraphini. The sequence continues at coordinate 172,597,568 of NC_047091.1, read as the reverse complement.
GAGTGCACTTTGTGTAGTTTAATTTTGTGGTTACCATTGTGTATCTAATCTAATAAAACTCTACCCGCGCATGCGCTGTTGATATGGCGTGATCCCTGCCACCGTGGTGTCTGACTCCATGGCTGTATTCTATTTCGGGTGCGTGCGGCGGCTTGGGACATATGCACCGGCTTCCGACGGCTTGAGGCGCGTGCACATGAGTCAGCTTTCGACGGTTTGAGGCGTGTGCACCGATTTCAACGGCGGTGGCGGTTTGACTCCTGTTAGCTGGCAGGAGGGTGTCGTGCGGCTGCTATGAGGTAAAAATTACCCTGCTGCTAAAAATTATGCTACTGCTCAGGGAAATGGAGGGGAAGAGGGAAAGGGGGTTGCTTTGGGGGGAGGGGTGTGCTGGGGGGCATACAGCAATCATGCTTTGCTCTGGGGGGGGAAAGACAGAAAGGGGCCACAAAGAGACAGAGAAATACAGGCAGGCAGGGGGCCAGGGAGAAAGACAGACAGAAAGAAAGAAAGACAGACAGACAGAGCAGCCAAGGAGAGAGAGAGAAAGAAAGAATGAGAGACAGACAGAAAGAAAGACAGACAGACAGCAGCCAAGGAGAGAGAGAGAAAGAAAGAATGACAGACAGACAAAAAGAAAGACAGACAGATAGCAGCCAAGGAGAGAGAGAGAAAGAAAGAATGACAGACAGACAAGAGGTCAGAGAGATAGACAGAAAGAAAGACAGGAGGCCAGGGAGAGAGACAGACAGAGAGAGAAAGGGGGGCCAGGGAGAAAGACAGACAGAAAGAAAGAAAGACAAACAGACAGGGGGCCAGAGAGTCAGACAGAAAGAAAGACAGACAGACAGACAGCAGCCAAGGAGAGAGAGAAAGAAAGAATGACAGACAGACAGGGAGTCAGAGAGATAGACAGAAAGAAAGACAGGAGGCCAGGGAGAGAGACAGACAGAGAGAGAGAAAGGGGGCCAGGGAGAAAGACAGACAGACAGAAAGAAAGACAAACAGGCAGGAGGCCAGAGAGACAGACAGAAAGACAGACAGCTTCAAAGGAGAGAGAGAGAGAAAGAAAAAAAAGACAGACAGATGGACAGAGGCCAAGGGGAGAGAGAGAGAGAAAGAAAGAAAGACACACACACACATCTATTCTAGCACCCGTTAATGTAACAGGCTTAAAGACTAGTTATTAATAAGATTATATTGTGTGTATATGAAAAATGAATGGAAGAAATGGTGTTTACAATTAGTACTATTATTATGGGGGTGAGGTCTGGGGAGGAGCTTGGGCAGGTCTGGGGTGGGGTCTAGGGTGGAGCTTTTTCCCTCCCCCCCCCAAACAAAAAAGCGTTCCGCTGCCTATGGTGTGTATGATAACCTTGTCTTGTGTGTTTCTGGCTGTGGGTCTTGATTAAATTTTACATTAAAAACAAATTACAAGATTTACCTGAATTATACTAGTTTTTTTGAGAGAAAGGCATGTTTTATGCGCGATTGATAAAAGTCGATGTTGTTTCTCCTCTCCCTTCTTCTCCCCTCCCATTTGTCCAATAGCTCTTGTATGCCTATGTTGTATGCCACTTACGGTTTATATGGCGCAACTGATGCTTTACGGCGGGGAAGATTCACAAAGCATGCTGGGATTTGTTCCGCAATTCCAGAATTCAAATGCCTGTGGTTTAGATGCGTTTCTGAGCCACACGTATTTTGTGTTAAAATATGGCATGGCAACTGCTCGCAATAGCAACGGCTCGCGCTGGATTATCGGGTTTTGTGACACCACAGCTTTTGTGACCAACTGCTACAGTCACGTATGTCGTGCGCATATGACATAAGCATATTCTATGCTCAAAAAATGCACGTGTTGATTGCGTTGCATTGCATTGCTTTCCAGGGGCATGCGCACATTCATGCCTCTTTCCTTGTATATTCTGCGCATGTGCCGGTCACTGGCACCAGCGACTTGACGCATGTAAATTTAGCGAATTTTCCCTGCTGTCTGCCGACATCATTTGCATGTGAGATTTTTGGAGAATGTCTTGATTTTTTTTTTTTAATTGGCTATCAAAACGGCTGTGTTAGCACTTTTTAATGCGGTTTTCTGAGAATTACATTACATTTGAGATTCTATTCCGCCATTACCTTGCGGTTCAAGGCGGATTACAAAAGAGATAAAAAATGGTGGGTTACAATGGAAGAACATTTGTCATTTCTAGAGAGGTAAAGAGTAGGTTATGTAGTTTCTGTGTAGCATCTTGCCCTCAATCCCCCTATTGCCCCAGGTACATTAGATAGATTGTGAGCCCTTCAGGACAGACAGGGAAAAATGCTTGAGTACCTGAATAAATTCATGTAAACTGTTCTGAGCTCCCCTGGGAGAATGGTATAGAAAATCAAATAAATGAATAGTGTGAAGAGTTTCAGCCTTTGATAACCAGAACTGATACTGTGACATCATAATGCCTCTTTCCACCAATAAGAACCAACCTCATCAGTGATGTCACAATGGCTTGATTGTCCTATACTTGGCTCACTTTTACTACATTTTGATTTCTAGAGTGGCGCAGTGGTTAAAGCTACAGCCTCCGCACCCTGAGGTTGTGGGTTCAAACCCACGCTGCTCCTTGTGACCCTGGGCAAGTCACTTAATCCCTCCATTGCCCCAGGTACATTAGATAGATTGTGAACCTGGGACAGACAGAGAAAAATGCTTGAGGACCTGATTGTAAACCACTTAGATCAGTGGTTCCCAACCCTGTCCTGGAGGACCACCAGGCAAATCGGGTTTTCAGGATAGCCCTAATGAATATGCATGGAACAGATTTGCATGCCTGTCACTTCTATTATATACAAAACTCTCTAATGCATATTCATTAGGGCTAGCCTAAAAACCCGATTGGCCTGGTGGTCCTCCAGGACTGGGTTGGGAACCCCTGACTTAGATAACCTTGATAGACTATATAAATACATATAATAAAAATTGGTCATTTTCTAGATGCAATAAAAATGGCCTTAGTGTATGGGAAGGGCCCCCTCCCCCCAGTAGAGCGCACAAAGGCCACTTTGTACTACAGCTTAGTAAAAGGTGTGTACACAGTGACAGGGCATAGGTGGGGTTTCCTTTTGCATAATTAACAGAATATTTGAGTTATGTGGATATCCGCCGTGCTTAATCCCTAACACACCAGCGTTATGGTCTAGTATTCTATAAAAGGCCCTCTGGCCACCAAATTGTAGTTGCCCAGTTATGGAATCGCTCCCTATTTATGCAGCCCCACTGAAAATGCACCTGATCTACACATGAACATCCCATTCGAAAAAGGACCCGTTAGTTGCTGCAGAGATGATGCCAACCAGCCCCTGGAAAGAGAGGGAGCCCCGGCCTTCGTGCAACAATGACACCTACTGACTGGCAAAAAGTACTGCAGCTTGTGCCTCTCCGAAAAGATTGTGTATCGATGGCAGGGCAAGATGAGGGACTTAAGAAAGGGGGGGGGGCGGAGGGTGTCAGTGATTGGCATGATGGTCCCATTGAACACTTGCAACGATTGAGCTGAAAGCTTGAAGGAGTAGAAAGTAGCTATAGGGCCTGCTAAAAATCAGCATGCTATATTGGCACCTTGTTTTACTAGCTTTCTATAAGGACCGTTTAATGTACCGGTTTAGTTCATTGATACATAATTTATTATGTACCGGTATTTGGGGAGGAGGGGAGGGGATAAACATATATTTGGATTTTCAGGAGAATCAAATTCCAATCATTTGGGTTTATGTAGAAGCTTCATCCTCTCCCTTCCCACCCCTTGTTATTGTATTTTAATCTAGTTGTTGCATATTGAAGTCTGTAGCTTGCAAGATGATCTTACCTTTTTTTTCCCCCCCCTCATGTGTTCAGGGAGGGAATACTGACAGGAACAAGTGACAGCTCCCTAATTATACCCTCACTGCCACTGCTGTTCTTGTTTTGGACGTGTTGTTCATTTTCTCCTGCTCTTCTCACTGAATAATGCATGGGTCCCTATCAGTATTCATGTAGTACCTTCGGGAGCTGCCAGCCTAACTAGCTGATAACTGATTCGGTTTGTAATCAGCGCCTAGGGGAGTTGCAAGGAAAAGTAGCCAAGAGCAGATGCAACGCTCCTTTCTTGTTCCCTCAGAACCCCGTTGCAGTCAAACGGGGCTGTGGAAATGTGACACAATTTTGTCGCTGCTCGAGCGGGCTGTGGAGAGCGCGGCAGTCGTATTTATGTACGTGTGGCTCAGCATGGGTTGTCGCAAATGCACTCCAGAACGAAGGGGGCAAGAGTGGATGCTGAATGCAGGCAGACGCTGGAGTGCCAGTGAAAGGCGGTTAATGTGGTTGCTACCCCGATCTGATTAGGGCTGTCATATGTATTGCATTTTGTGCAGTGATTTAGTCTAAAATACAATCCATATAAATACATTTGATTCCCATGTAATGGCATTCAAAATATAAACCTACAGCTGTTCAGTGTCCAGTACAATGTATGTTAAATCTGTTTTATATTTGTATGCTTGGACAGCTAGGGGGAAAAAAGACCATAATAGCTATTTCAGAGAGCATAGTCTCTGTTCAATTGTGTTGTTTAGTCCATTACACAGTCTCTCATTGTTTCACAGAAACACTGCAAACTCATTCTCCAGCAACCATTCCTGTGGTCTTATTGTTTCACATCGTGGTTGTTTTATTTTGTGGCAACAGCCATATAGGGCTAGATTCACTAAGCCCACCGATCCGATCCGTGGCTGGGCAGGCGATTCACTATTGTGCAAACTCCGACTCAAAACCGATTGATTTGGGGCAGAGCCCTGACAGTAGTGACAGGAGAAGCAGCCTCCGGTCACTGCTGTCAGGGCTTCTGCCGGCTTTTTACATTTCTTTTTTTAAATCAGGCAGATATTTTGTGTGTTTTACACACGCAACATATCAGCCCAATTAAAAAAAAAAATTAAACCCCTCTCCCGACAAGTGCCCCGTCCCCCCTCCCTCCAAGAACCCCCCCAAAATGTGTCCTGTCGCCACCGCAGCCCTTTACAATTATGGCAGGAGGGTTCCTACTCCCTTCTGCCATTGATCCCACTCCCGACTTCCCCCCCCCAAAAAAAAACAAACGGCAGGAGGGATGCCGACTCCCTCCTGCCACTCACCGGATGCCCCCTCCCAATCCTGGTCCCCTCCCTACCCCCCCCCTTTCAGTACCTTTAACGGAACAGGAGGGGTGCTCAATCCCTCCTGCTCCAATGCCTTCCACAATGATTCTGAGGCCTTAGGCATCATGATGCCTAAGGCCCTGATTGGCTCAGGCACCTCGGGCTCCTCCCTTCCTCACTAAGGAAGTCCCTGATTGGCTGAGGTGCCTCAGGCCTCTCCCAAGGGATGAGCCCGAGGCTCCTGATCCAATCAGGACCTTAGGCCCTGCCCCATGCATCACATGATATACCAGGGCAGGGCCTAAGGCCTCAGAACCATCGTGGGAAACATCGGAACAGGAGGGATTGAGCACCCCTCCTGCTCCGTTAAATGTACGGGGAAGGGGGGTGGGGAGGGGAACAGGAACAGGGGTGTTTGGGTGGCAGGAGGGAGTGGGCATCCCTCCTGCCGTTTGTTTTTGGTTGATGGGAGGGGGGAGTCAGGAGGCATTGGAGCAGAAAGGATTGAGCACCTTTCCTGCTCCGTTAAAGGTACAGGGGGGACAGGGGGGACCTGGGATGGGGAGGGGGCATCCCTTGGGTGGCAGGAGAGTTCTTGTAAACCGTGTTGAGCTCCATACTCATGGAGATGATGCGGTATATAAACTTAAGGTTTAGATTAGATTAGGAGGGAGTCGGCATCCCTCCTGCCATAGGCGGCGGGCAGCGAGCATCAGCATGCTGGGGGAAGCTGCATTGGCACATGGGGGGGGGCATCGGCATGCAGAATTCCTTTTTAATATATTCTGCAAAAGTGCATTGCTAGCCCCTGGTTTTAAAGGGCAGGTTAAAACCACAGGTTTGCACTGCAGGGAAGGGCAGGAGAGTTGGGGCAGAGAGCAGGGTGGCAGGGCAATCGGAAAGGACATAGAAACCTAGAAAATGACGGCAGAAAAGGGCCATAGCTCATCAAGTCTGCCCACTCTGATGACCACCCCCCCCCCTGGATCGGTCAGCCCAGTCGGTGTCCCTCATTTTTTTTAATGAATCGTTTCCTACCTACATTGGAATGCAGTTCCCCCCTCATTTGCATGCGCGGATGGGAGGATGATCGGGACAGAGGTTAGTGAATCGGGTCATAAAGAGGTCGCTTAGTGGTCGGAACTTGATCGGTGGGTTTGGTGAATCTAGCCCATAGTATCGTTTACCTTCCTTCCCCCAAACAACTGCCTAGTACAATTCAGACAACGTTGGCCCATATAGTCTTACTGTCTGATTTGCATACTATAAATACACTCTAATTCGCTTGGAGGCAAACTGTTTCTGCTCACTGTCTCAGACTTTTCTCGTCTCTAATTCAACTCTCTCACATGCAGAAAAGTGAAATTTTAACACACAGGAAAAAAAAGCTGGCTCAGAGGATGGTCATAGAATTACAAATGTGTCTTGCCCTTAGCAAAATAGGCAAGCGGCTGGGTCTGCAGGCTAGTCTTGCCGCCAAGAACAAGGATTTCTATACATACCTTGGGCCATTATTATTTAGGTTTACCTCCTGGGTTTTACATATTTCCCTATCTATAGAGCACACAATCTAACTTGATATCAAAGGCAATGGAAGTTGAAATGAGTTGCCCAAAGTCACAAGGGATAGGTTTTGAGTGGGTCACAGGCTGGGTACTTAAGAGGATTTCCTGAGTCACATAAAGGGCTTGATAATTTTTTTCCTGCTCTGTCTATGGGGAAAATAGTACCCTGGTGAATAAATATCCATAACACTGGACAACAAGCATTTTGCTACTGGAGATCTGTCATCTGTACCTTAACAAGGGCCACATGCTGACTCTAAATCTGAAAACGGTTTTTGTCTATCACATCCTGTTTTTAAGTTATGCTTCAGTTCATGTCGATATCATTTTCGTCAATACCGCTACCGTGAAGCGTCGGTATTTTACTGTTTCTGTAGCACAGTATTGCATTTTAGGAAAACTCATCGATCACATATACCAGTAATTTGAAAGTTTATACTAAAAAGCGATTGTGCTGTTTTTTTCTACCGGTGAATTTTTATATTTTGTTTGTTTTTGTCTAAGATATTATAATTATTCTGAATAGACGAGGTTGTGTTAACCATCCTGTTATGTCTGTGGACAATTTACTGCACAAGATCAGCGAAAGAATCTGTCCAGCAGACTTCAAAGTGCATAGAAGCATTATTTTGGCTGTAAAGTCGGCGACCAAGATACAACATGGGCACCTCGTGTGCTGCACTGTCTGTTATTCTGGATTAACAGCATTCGTACTGGTTGTTCAGAATTTTCTTGGTAATCACAGATCAAAGAATTATGCTTGTGGAGAACATGCTGACAGCATATCAGCTAATGCAGCAGTCTCAAACTCGTGGCCCGCAAGGTAATATTTTGCAGATGATCGAGTGTTTAGTTTCTGGCTCCCTTGCTACAGTTGTTTTTCCATTCAAAGCCACAGGTGGCGAATCTTCGCACGGCCCAGAAGACAGTTTGAAGTATTCCCTCTGACATCAAGATGTCAGAGAAAAGGCTTCCGACGCAGACACGGATCGCGCAAGGAGCTGCCACCTGCTGCTTTGAATGGAAATATGACTGCAGCAAGGGAGCTGGCCAGAAACTAAACACTCCCTGGAGGGAGGTAAAGAAGAGAGAGAGAAAGAGAAAGACCTACAACTCGCTGCTCATGCTTGCTTCGGGCCTTCCTCTGTGGATACAGAAAGTAGGTGGGACCCAGCAGCGAGGAAGGCCCGAAGCAAGCAAGAGCAGCGAGTTGTGAATGCTAATTCTGCATAAGGAAGGGGGGAATGCTGCTGCTGCTGCACAGGGAAGGGGAGGGAGGAATGCTGCTGCTGCATAGGGAAGGGGGAGGGGGGGAATGCTGCTGCTGCTGCTGCACATGGAAGGGGGGAGGGAAATGCTGCTGCTGCACCCAATTGGGGAGAGAGAGGGAAGGAAGGAGAAGGAAGACAAGAGAGAGGAATGAGAGATGCCAAGTCCATTGGAGGGAGGGAAAGTAAAGAAGGAAAGGAGATACCAGACCATGGAGGGGGAGGGAGAGTTGCCAGGGCATGGGGGGGGAGGGAAGGAGTTAGATGCCAGACCAGGGGAAAGGAAGGAAGGAGGGACGGAGAGAAAGGAAGGAGAGAGATGTCAGACCATGGAAATAGGGAGGGAAGGAGAGAGAGATAGTAAAGGAAGGTAAGACATGGAAAAGTAGATTTTGAGAAGAAAGCAGGAAAATAGAAAAAATTGAATGTTAAGTTAATGCCAAAGCAGAAAGTGAAGATGGAGAGAAAAACAGTCAATGGACAAGAAGGCCCTGGAAACATAATTGAAAGCACAGAAAAATAAAGTCACTAGACAACAAAGGTAGGGAAAATGATTTTATTTTCAATATAGTGATTGAAATATGTCAGTTTTGAGAAAGGAAAGATATTAAAGAAATGACAATTTTGCATGAGGTAAAACGCTATAGTTTATAAATCTTTACTTTAACCTTTCTATAAATCATTTGAAAAAAATAGTTATACTCTCATACAAGTCCTGATGTTTCTAAAGCAGACTCTCAAACTTTTTTAGTGCCAGCATGTTTTTGATGGCACATTATAATTGAAATTATAAAATTGCAAAACCAACAAAAAAAATTTACATTTGAGAGTTATTTACTTAAAGTTCTTTAAGCTATGTATGGGTAGTTGTAACAGCAGAGAAATTAAAGTAGATCGAATAGAATTGCAATGCGATGGATGAGCTGATTTTTGAGTACAAATTAACTCAAAACGCGGCTCAATAGTCGAAAAGCAAGCACGTATTTCATCATCCACCATCTGCAGTCATTCTCTTTTTTTTCGATTTAATTCTGTCAAAGCTGAAAATTCAAGTTTGTAAAGATAAGAAGATCCAAATAGTAACAGAGCCTCGATTGCTTTGTTGCTCGAGTTAGGATAACTGCTTGCTGTTAGTTTTCAAGGACCAACCAATCACATTAAAGAACGATGCTTGTCCGGGCGGTTGTATCCTTATGCACATAGACGCACATAAAATTGACAAACTCTTGCGTACATGATGTACTTGGCATCTATTCTTAGCACCTGGACCATTCCCATCTTAAAACAAAAGGAATTGACCCCAAAATATCCACAAAGAAGAAAATCCAGAGAAAACCAAAAAAACTCTGTGGAGTAACGATGTTCCTAAATGGACTTTATTTGAAAGTGTCAAAGTTCCAAAGGTACACTGAAATCATCCACATAAAATAAATTCATTCACATAAAATTAAATCATCCACATAAGAGTCTTAAAAGACCTAGTCCGCTAGTGATACAGGACCCAACACGGTCCGCGTTTCGACAAAAAGTCTTCTTCAGGGGTCCCTGGGGGTCCTATAAAGGTGAGTACGTGGGAAACAATTGTGTGGTGAGCCGGAAGTGAGACACTCACCTTTATAGGACCCCCAGGGACCCCTGAAGAAGACTTTTTTGTCGAAACGCGGACCGTGTTGGGTCCTGTATCCCTAGCGGACTAGGTCCTTTAAGGCTCTTATGTGGATGATTTATTTTTATGTGGATGATTTCAGTGTACCTTTGGAACTTTGACACTTTCAAATAAAGTCCATTTAGGAACATCGTCACTCCACAGAGTTTTTTTGGTTTTCTCTCCCATCTTAAAACAGAAGGTCCCCTTGGTTCTTTAAAAACTGGACACCAACTCTGCTATTCCAAATGATTTTACTCAAAGATCTCTAGAATGAAACAAAGGGGTCTTTTTACTAAGGCACGCTAGTGTGTCTTAGCGCGCCCTAAAAATTAGCATGCGCTAAATGCTAACGCGTGCTAATGCGTCCATAAAATATAATGGACGCTTTAGCATTTAGCGCCTTTGTTTCATTCTAGAGATCTATGAGTAAAATCATTTGGAATAGCAGAGTTGGTGTCCAGTTTTTAAAGGACCAAGGGGTCCTTCTATTGTAAGATGGGAGAGGTCTAGGTGCAGAAAGCTGCATTCATGGAAAGGGTGAATTTATCTCAAGGAATGATTGCTGAATGAAGCTGGTTATACTGTAAATATGGAGCCTCGAATGACATCTTTACCTGACGTATTCCAACCCAGTGAAAGGCCATTTTCGAAACGGACGTCTAAGTCCAACTTGGACATTTTCTGCAAAACGTCCAGATTCGGAGGTGGAGAAACATCCTTTTTCAAAATCGCTGGACGTCCAAAATTTAGGGAGGGGGGGGGGAAATAATTTACTTGGACGTTTTGGCAGCCAGGCCATCCAAACTTAGGACACCTAATTTTATTCCCCATTTTCAACCACTGAAACATCCAAATTGAGAATGTTCAAATCTAGATCATTTGGATGTGGGAGGGGCCAGAATTGTAATAGACTGGCTACATAGACATGCCAGTAGAGCAGTGGGGGACTGCTGTGAACTTTACATAAAGGGTGTCATGTGCACATCTTACCATAACCCCCTTATAATTTATGATGAGCCCTCCAAAACTCCACCAAAACCTACTATATCCGCTTGTCTACCAATAGCCCTTATGTCTGCAGGTGGCACCTATATGGCAGTATAGTACATAAAAACATAATAATTGCCGCTGCTGGGTCAGACCAGTGGTCCATTGTGCCCAGCAGTCTGCTCACATGGCGGCCCCAGGTCAAAGACTAGTGCTCTAAATGAGTCCAACCTCACCTGCATACGTTCCAGTTTAGCAGGAACTTGTCTAACTTTGTCTTGAATCCCTGGAGGGTTTTTTCCCCTATAACAGCTTCCGGAAGAGCGTTCCAGTTTTCCACCACTCTCTGGGTGATGAAGAACTTCCTTACGTTTGTAAGGAATCTATCCCCTTTTAACTTTAGAGAGTGTCCTCTCGCTCTCCCTACCTTGGAGAGGGTAAACAACCTGTCTTTATCTACTAAGTCTATTTCCTTCATTATCTTGAACGTTTCATAGAAACATAGAAGATGACGGCAGAAAAGGGCTACAGCCCATCAAGTCTGCCCACTCTGCTTACCCACCTCCTGTCTATGCCCTAATGACCCAATTTCCTTATCTTGACCCTCGTAGGGATCCCACATGGGTATCCCATTTATTCTTAAAGTCTGGCACGCTGTCTGCCTCGATCACCTGCACTGGAAGCTTGTTCCAATGATCAACCACTCTCTCTGTGAAGAAATACTTTCTGGTGTCGCCATGAAATTTTCCGCCCCTGAGTTTGAGCGGGTGCCCTTTTGTGGCCGAGGGTCCCTTGAGAAAGAAAATATCATCTTCCACTTCGACATGTCCCGTGAGGTACTTAAATGTTTCGATCATGTCTCCCCTCTCCCTACGTTCCTCGAGAGTGTAGAGCTTCACTTTGTTCAGTCTCTCTTCGTACGAGAGACTCTTGAGCCCCGAGATCATCCTTGTGGCCGTCCGCTGAACCAATTCAATTCTGCACACATCTTTACTGTAATGTGGCCTCCAGAATCGCACACAGTACTCCAGATGAGGTCTCACCATGGCCCTGTACAACGACATCATGACTTCAGGCTTTCGGCTGACGAAACTTCTGTTGATACAACCCAATATCTGCCTTGCCTTAGATGAAGCCTTCTCCACTTGATTGGCAGTTTTCATGTCTGCACTGATGATTACTCCTAAATCTCGTTCTGCTGAAGTCCTAGTTAAAGTTTCTCCGTTCAAGAAGTACGTCCTGCATGGATTTCCGCTTCCGAGGTGCATGACCTTACATTTCTTAGCATTGAAGCCTATCTGCCAGGTTGAGGACCAACTTTCCAATGTAAGCAGGTCCTGCGCCATATAATTCTGTAAACTGCATTCACTTACTATATTACATAGTTTGGCGTCATCGGCGAATAGTGTTATTTTACCTTGAAGCCCTTGAGTCAGATCCCTTATGAATATGTTAGAAACATAGAAACATAGAAAGATGACGGCAGAAAAGGGCCAAGGCCCATCAAGTCTGCCCACTATAGACCCTCCCCTTAAGATTAGCTAGTGTTTTGCCCTGACCCTCTTAGGGATCCCACATGGGCGTCCCATTTATTCTTAAAATCTGGCACGCTGCTGGCCTCGATCACCTGCACTGGAAGCCCGTTCCACCGATCAATCACTCGCTCCGTGAAGAAATACTTCCTGGTGTCGCCGTGAAATTTTCCGCCCCTGAGTTTGAGCGGGTGCCCTCTTGTGGTTGAGGGGCCTCTAAGAAGGAAGATGTCATCTTCCACTTCTATACGTCCGGTGACGTATTTAAACGTCTCAATCATGTCTCCCCTCTCCCTGCGCTCTACGTGATCCCCACCAACACGGGTTCACCCAGGGTAGATCCTGCCAATCCAATCTTATTAGCTTTTTTGACTGGGTTACTAGACAACTGGATGCCGGGGAGGCACTGGACGTGGTGTATTTGGACTTCAGTAAAGCATTTGATAGCGTCCCACACCAAAGGTTATTGAACAAGCTGAAATCAATGGGCTTGGGAGACACTCTAACTAAATGGGTTGGGAACTGGCTGAGCGGTAGAGTACAGAGGGTGGTGGTGAACGGTACCCCATCAGAAGCGTCGGACGTGCTCAGTGGAGTACCGCAGGGCTCAGTCTTGGGCCCGATTTTATTCAACTTATTCATAAGAGATATGACGCAAGGGCTTAGGGGAAAGGTATCACTGTTCGCCGATGACGCCAAAATTTGCAACATTGTAGGCAACAGCTTATTACCTGACAATATGACACAGGACTTACTGCTGCTGGAAAGATGGTCAACGACTTGGCAGTTGGGCTTCAATGCTAAAAAATGCAAGGTAATGCACCTGGGTAAGAGAAACCCGCGCAGAACTTATGCACTAAATGGAGAGACCTTGGTTAGGACCAAGGAAGAACGTGATCTAGGAGTGATTATTAGTGATGACATGAAGGCTGCCAATCAAGTGGAGAAGGCTTCCTCCAGGGCAAGACAAATGATGGGTTGTATCCACAGAGGTTTTGTCAGCAGGAGACCTGAAGTCATTATGCCATTGTACAGATCCATGGTGAGGCCTCACTTGGAGTACTGTGTTCAATTCTGGAGACCACACTACCGTAAAGACATGCTGAGGATCGAGTCGGTTCAGCGAATGGCCACCAGGATGGTCTCGGGGCTAAAGGATCTAACGTATGAAAAAAGACTAAAGAAGTTGCGACTGTACTCACTTGAGGAACGAAGAGAAAGGGGAGACATGATTGAAACGTTTAAGTACATCACGGGTCGCATTGAGTCGGAAGATGATATCTTCTGTCTTATGGGTCCCTCGACCACCAGAGGGCATCCGCTGAAGATCAGAGGAGGGAAGTTTCAAGGAGACTCCAGAAAGTACTTCTTCACCGAAAGAGTGGTGGATCAGTGGAACAAACTCCCACTGCAGGTTGTTGAAGCCAGCAGCGTGAAGGATTTTAAGAGTAAATGGGATGCTCACGTGGGATCTTTAAGGGAGTAAATTCGGGAGCGAATACTTTGGAATGGGCAGACTTGGTGGGCTATAGCCCTTTTCTGCCACTATGTTTCTATGTTTCTATTGATGTGAGACTCACCGGTCTATAATTCGCAGCCTCTGCCCTGCAACCCTTTTTATGCAGAGGAACGACATTAGCTAATTTCCAGTCCAGGGGAACTTTCCCCTTTCTTAGGGAGAGATTGAATAGCTCAGCCAACGGTTTTGCCAAGACATCGTTCAATTCTCTGAGCACTCTTGGGTGCAAATTGTCTGGTCCCATGGCTTTGTTCACCTTGAGTCTTGCCAGTTCACTGTAAACTTTACCTGGTGTGAACTCAAAATTCTGAAATGGGTCTTCTGTGCTTTGTGTTGCCTTCAACTGCGGACCGTGTCCCGGTGCCTCACAGGTGAAGACTGAGCAGAAGTATTCATTCAGCAGCTCGGCTTTATCGGAATCTGCTTCCACGTAACTTCCATCCGGTCTTCTAAGGCGTACTATCCCGCCTGTGTTCCTTTTTCTGTCACTAATATACCTGAAGAAGGATTTGTCCCCCTTTTTAATGTTTTTTGCCAGAATTTCTTCCACTCAAAGTTTTGCCTCCCTAACTGCCATTTTGACCGCTGGTCCTATATTCTACCGTTGCCTCTCTTTTCTCCGTGCGCTTGTAGGAGAGAAACGCTTTTTTCTTCTCCTTTATAAGGTGCGAGATCTCCGCGGTGAACCATTGGGGTTTATTGTTTCTTTGTCGTTTATTTACTGATTTTATGAAGCGGCTAGTTGCTTCATGTATGGTTGATTTCAGTGTTAACCACTTAGCTTCTACATCATCGGTCTCCGCTTGGTCCTGCAGCATCCGATGGACGAAATCTCCCATGCGTGCGAAGTCTGTGCCCCGGAAATTTAGTTTCGATCATGTGCCCTCTCAGTCTCTTCTTTTCAAGGGAGAAGAGGCCCAGTTTCTCCAATCTCGCATTATACAGCAACTCCTCCAGCCCCTTAACCATTTTAGTCGCTCTTCTCTGGACCCTTTCGAGTAGTACCGTGTCCTTCTTCATGTATGGCGACCAGTGCTGGACGCAGTACTCCAAGTGAGGGCACACCATGGCCCGGTACCATGGCATGATAACCTTCTCCGATCCGTTCGTGATCCCCTTCTTAATCATTCCTAGCATTCTGTTTGCCCTTTTCACCGCCGCAGGATTTTGATAGATTTAAATGGGCTCACACTTGCCACCATAAATGTACTGGTTAGAGGGGCTTCTGGGCCTGGGTCCTCTTTACTTCTCATTAGCCCATCCACCAGGCTACTTAAGACACCTGTGTGATGCTCTACTAACCTTTCCCATACCAGATGCTGCTGTTCGAGGGACAGGTATGTATAGCTTCATTCATAATTTTTGGGTGGGAGGGGGAAGTAAATATCCTTTTAAGGATTCTAAAATTTTTTATCTTTTATAAGTCCATTCGTATTGGGCTTACTTGTTTTTAATCCCGCATTTTGTTTATACCTTTATATCTTACTTTTCTTTAATCATTGTAGTTCTCCCCTTTTTTCCACTCGTACCCGTTTGTCTAATCGTATATGTCATTTGTTTTGTCTAATCTTGTACGTTTATTTTGTTAAAGTTATGTATAATTGTATTATCTGTTTATACCCTATTTTAAAATGTATAACCACCTTGAAATAAATGATAAGGTGGTAGATCAAATTTTTAATAAACTTGAAACTTGAAGTTAGAGACCACAGGGGGAGTAGGGGGGTGGGGCGGGGTTTCATATCTTAATTCCTCCAGTGATCATCTGGTCAGTTTGGGTACTTTTCTGACACTTAAGTTTAGCTCAGGACATCTAAGTTCTGTCCAGGACGTTTCGAAAAACGTTTGATTGCACTGGCCAAAACTCATTTCGGTGCCTCAAATATTAGACCTGTTTCTGGGAGAGGGAAAATGCTTGAGTACCTGATTGTAAAAACCGCTTAGATAACCTTGATAGGCGGTATATAAAATCCTAATAAACTTGAAATTTGAATATAGCGCCCGTTTCTCCTATCAGCCCTAGTTTTTGAGAAACAGAACATGTGCCGTATACCACTCTTCACTCTGCTCGTTCACTGAAAAAAATCAGGATATTTTAATGTAGTGTTTAAATTAATATATTTTAAGCATGAAGGAAACATTAAAAATGAAAAGAAAAGTGTTCAACGTGAAAAATCTACTTATTTCATACCAAAAGTACAAGTTTATGATACAAACTTTCCAGTCTTTTGACACTCAAGAAGCTCCTTCTGTAACACTTCTGAGAATGGGATCTGCCTGGACAATCCCACTTAAGATACCAACAATAGTCTGCCATCATGTGTGTATCCAAAACGCAATTGGCAACAAACTTTTTATCAGCTGGTTGAAATATGCCAAAATGAAAAACTATTAATTGATACTCAAAAAGAAAGTATCTCAAGCAATAATGATAGAAGGATATCAGGACATGGATTTTTTGTATTAATAAACTTAAAAATAATTGGACATGATAATGTATGGAGCAGGTCTTATTTAGACCTTGTGTCTGGTTGGTATCTATGAGATTTTGCCTGGGGTTAAAACTTGCTGTTATTAGTGAGGTTGACCCATACTGATGTCCTTCTATCATTATAAAAAGTTTGTTGCCAATTGCATTTTGTATACTCATATTTAAATTTCTGGCAAACGTTTTGGGTTCTTTTTTGTAGTCTATCATGTGTGCATCCCATCTTCCTTGGTATCTGGCTTCCATTGTTTTTATGTCTTGGTGAAATCTGTCACCTTGCTCTTCGCTTAAGTCACCGAAGTTCTCTGGAAAGCGATCTAAGTGACTGTGCAGATAATGGACTTGAGCACTCATGTTACAGCCAAGTCTGTTGAAATGAAAGAGCATATCCTCTACTAATTGTGTGTAGTTGTCTGCCTTCTTGTTGCCAAGAAAATTTTTCACAAGAAGAACAAATGAAGACCAGGCACATGATTCAATTTCGTTCATTGATGCTATGAAATATGGGTCATTTATAAGTTGTTTGATCTGTGGACCATCAAAAGTTCCTGCCTTCAGTTTTTCCATGGTAAGTCCAGGTAACGTATGCATTCAATGCAAGAACCATCTTTATTCAAAGCCTTTACAAATTGTTTCAGCAGGCCTAGCTTTATAAGTAGCGCAGTATAATTCTATCTTGTGCTACCAAAGGTTCATTGACTACATTTTGTCCTCCAACCACCATATATTCCCTCGGAGGCCAATCTTTTTTTGCCCAATGTTCAGGTTTGGCTTTACTATCCCAAAGGCATAAAAAGCAAGGATATTTTGTGTAGCCACTTTGTTGACCAAGAAGAAAATTAACCATCTTCAAGTCTACACAAAACACCCATTGATGTTCTTGGTAATTATCTGTCCCAAGACTAAAGAGATGGCCTTGTACTCTTCTTTCATCCTAGTGGATTGATTGATTGGAATAGAAGCATATCTAAGAGACTAGAGCTGATGCGGTCTATCCAGTGCAATTTCTGAATCAGTGCCCCAAATAACCCCACAAACGGGTTAAAAAAAACAAAACAAGGCAACAAGAAATTTTGTTGTTGTTGGCCTGTGTTATAGGTGCATGGACATCCAAGTCTAAGCATGCCCAAAACCCACCTCCCAATATGTCCCCTGAATCTTTGGATACACAGCGGCTAGAATGCCATGCACAACATCTAGAAAGATGGTTTCAGAAATCAGCACTTGGATGTCCCGGCGATTAGGACAGTTTCGGGATGTCTTCATATTTTTTTTTTCTTATGAGCCCCTTAGAATGTTCTGTAGGCACAAAACCAAAATTGATAGGGATATCTACAGGTAAAATATGTTCAGTTCATTTATGGATTTTTGTCAGCTTCTTTCATACTTATATTACATTAGCGATTTCTATTCCGCCAATACCTTGCGGTTCAAGGCGGATTACAAAAGAAGTTATCTGGCCATTTCCAGAGGAATTGAAGAGTAGAGCAAGTTGCTTCAGAGAATTGGGATGAGTCTTGCAGTGTTAGTTTGTCTTCAAGGATGTCTTGAATAGGATGGTTTTTATTTCTTTTCTAAACGATTTGTAGCCTGGAGTCATTATCAGTAAATTGGAGAGTTGGTAGTCTAGTTTTGCTGCTTGTGTGGCTAGAAGGCCATTGTACAGTTTTTTTCGTTTGACGTCTCTGATTGGGGGATGCGTGAATGGTTTGTGGGTTCTCCTATGTCTGGTTGAGGTAGTTTGGATTAGGCGGTTGTTTAGGTAGGCTGGGCTGTCTCTATTTATGGTTTTAAATAGTAGGCAGTAGAATTTGAATTGTACTCTTGCTTGTATTGGGAGCCAGTGTGAGTCAAGGTATGCCGCCGTGATGTGGTCGTGTTTCCTCAGTGAATAGATAAGTCTTAGCGCTGTGTTTTGAACTATTTGTAGTTGTTTTATCGTGGTTGTGGGGCAGGGGAGATAGAGTATGTTGCAGTAGTCTAGAAGACCTAGGACTAGGGACTTGACCAAGAGCTAGAATTGTGTTCTGTCGAAGAATTTTCAAACTTGTCTTAAGTTTCTCATGACCGCAAATGATTTTTGTATTATTTTGTTGATTTGTGGTTGCATGGTACAGCATCTGTCTATTGTCATTCCTAGAAGTTTTAGAGTGGGTTGTATGGGGTATGTGATTGAGTTTATTACTAGATTTGTTATAATTGGGGTTTTATTATTTTCGAGGAGAATTAATTTTGTCTTGTCTGTGTTCAGTTTCAGTTTGTGATTATTCATCCATGTTGCAACTGTTTCAAGTGTGTAGTGTGTCTGTCATGGAGGACATTGGTTGGTCAAAAGGAAGGAGAATGGTGATGTCGTCTGCATAGCTATAGGAGGTTAAGCCTAATTTGTCCAGGCAGGTTCCGAGGGATGCAATGTAGAGATTGAAGAGAGTTGGGGATAGTGGAGATCCTTGGGGTTCACCGCAGGGGTTGGACCATGGTTCTGATTTTTCTTTATTCAACTTGACTCTGTAAGTTCTGGATTGTAGGAAACCTTGAAACCATGTGTGTACCTTGTCTGTGATTCCTATTGTGTCTAGTATTTGTAGTAGGATGTTGTGGTCCACCAGGTCAAATGCTGCGGTGAGATCCAGCTGTATAATCAGCATTTTTCTATCTTTGCTGAGGTGTTGTCTAGCTGTGTCCAAAAGGGAACCTAGTAGTGTCTCTGTGCTGTAGTTGGTTCTGAAATCCGACATAAAGTGGTATTAAGGCTATGGGTCTGTAGTTGGATGGTTGATCTGCTGCTCCTTTAGGGTCTTTTAGGATCAGGGTGACAACAATTTTGCTGAGGTCTTGTGGGAAAAGGCCATCTATGAGCATGGTTTGTATCCATAGTAAGAGGAGAGCGCGGAATATGGTACTGGAGGATTTTAATAGGTATGGAGGGCAGTGGTTGAGATCGCAGATTGTGTGGCTGTATTTTTTGTAGAGTTTGTTAAGATCAGACCATTGTATTTTGGGGAAGTGGGACCAGGTTCTGTATGCCGCTGCTGAATCTTTTTCTGTGGAGGGCATTGTGATCTCTTCTAGGTGGGTTGGGCTTCCAGAGATGGTAGTCCTGGCAGTTGTGATTTTGTTTTTAAAGTATTTGGCTAAAAGTGTAGCTGAGGGGGGAGGTGCTCCGTTATTGGTCAGATAGGGTTTGGTGCCTGTGAGTTCTTTTAGTATTTGGAATAGTTTTTTTGTGTCTTGAGTTTCTTTGCCTATTATGTTGGTGTAGTGTGTTTTTCTTTTTTCTTTTAGTTTCAGCTTGTATTGTTGGTTTAGTTTTCTCCATGCTGTTTTCGTGGGTTCTCAGTTATTCTTTCTCCATTTTCTTTCTAGTCGTCTGCATTGTCTTTTGAGTAGGAGTAGTTCGTTATCAAACCATTTGTCTGATCATCTGCTAATTCTGGTTTTTGTTTGTATTGGGGCTAGCTCGTCTAGGGCAGCTGTGCTTAGCTTGCACCATTGTGAGACGAAGTCCTTGGGGTTGCATTCTTGGATTGCTGCGTCTGTTGTAGTCCAAAATTTGGAGGGGTCGATGTATTTACAAGAGTTGTAGGTTGATCTTTGGGGTTTTGGTTTGGTTTTGTCTTTGGCCCAGTTGAGATTGAAGGAGTATTGGTAGTGGTCTGACCAGAGGGATCAAGACCACTTTCCATTTGATGTTTGAATCTCTGGCAGTAAGGGTTGTTGGGTCATGAAGGCTGCGATGTCTAGTTGGTGGCCTTTCTCATGTGTGGTTTGTGGGTCTAAAATCTTGTATGTTAGGGCTTTGAGGAATAATAGTAGGTTTTCTACTTATTTGGAGGATTGATCTTCGAGATGGAGGTTAAGGTCTCCTAGGATTAGGTTGTAAGTTGCCGTTAGTGAATTTTGGTATATAAAATCTTCAAATTCGGGTCTTGCTGTGTTCCAATTCCCTGGTGTTATGTAGCAGAGAATGCAGGTTATGGATCCTTTTAGTTTGGTGCATGAAAGTTGGCAGGCTACTAGATCTATGTAAGGGTTGGACGTTTTGTCTAGTATATTCAGATTTAGGGAGTTTCTGACTAAGATGGCTAGACCTCCTCCTCTTTTTTTTCTTCCCTGCAGACCACTGTTATTTTGTATCCCTTAGGGAAGACTAGTGATATCCTGGGATCTGAGTCTGATGTAAGCCAGGTTTCTATGAGGAAGAGGCAGTCCAGATTCTCGTTTTCTATCCAGTCTTTTATGTGTTCCGTCTTAGGGCCTAGAGCTCTGATGTTTATATAGGCACATGCAAGTGTGGTGTATTCTATTTGTGCACTGTTTATTGTTTTTGGGTAGATGAGTGGTCTTGGGCGAGGGTGTGGTTTGGTCTTATAGGGGTTTGTTGGTCTTCTTCCCCATGTTGGTGTGAATACGAGAATAACAATTCTTTAACATCTTACAACTTTTTAACAGATGTAAATTATCTTTATTGCGTGTCCTTTTGTAGGTTAGTGCACATTCAACAGATTTTGTGTGCACAAAATTTAAGGCGTGCTAATGAATGCACACCCCTGAAGATTGAACTACCTAGAGGAGAGTCTTGAATGCAAGATAAAACACAATGGTCTATTTCATAGCTCTCTTAACATGCATCAATGTTGGATTTCCTGATTTTTAAAAAGTTATGATATCATAGTACACTAGTATGCCTAGCCATCAGTAAACAAGTATCCAATTGTAATGTTAACGCATCGTCAGTTTATGATGAAAAAGAAGCTTGACTCTCTAAAGCTCATTACAACTGAATTAAGTTCATCCAATAAAAAGGTATTACCTACAGCTTGTTTATTGACTATTTTATTTCTGTCCATCCACATGGAAAGACAAATTTATATGTGATCTCCTTCCAATGTGCCACTTAGTCCTAGTATTTACTTTTTCCAAAAATACTAGGACTTGGTAGCGCTAGGGGACATGCAATGAAGCTACTAAGCAGGAGATTTAAAACAAACCAGAGAAAATATTTCTTCACCCAATGTGCAATTAAACTTTGTTGCTGGAGAATGTGATGAAATCAATTAGCTTAGCAGGGTTTAAAAAGATTTGGATAATTTCCTAAAACAAAAGTCCATAAGCCATGATTGAAATGGATTGTGGAAATCAATTGCTTATTCCTAGGATAAGCAGTAAGAAATCTGTTTTACTTCTTGGGATCTTGCCAGATACTTGTGACCTTGGTTGGTACTGTTGGAAATAGGATACTGGGCTAGATGGTCCTTCAGTCTGTTCCATTGTGGCATCTCTTATGTTCTTACGTAAGTCAAGTATAGGGCAATCAAGCCACTGTGACATCACTGATGAGGCTGGCTCTTAGGCATTGGTGGAATGAGGCATTATGACATCACAATCTCAGCTCTGGAATGTTGCTGCTCTGGGTTTCTGCCAGGTACTTGTGGCCTGTATTGGCTTCTGTTGGAACCAGGACACTGGGCTTGATGGACCTTCAGTCTGTCCCAGTAAGGCAATTCTTATATTCTTATGTAAAGAAATACTCGTACATTTGAGGGATCATAATACTTTTTCAACACATTTCTTTCATTTGAAGAAAAGCCCAGCAATAGCAGTGTTCATTTAAAAGGCCGTTCCCCGTTCTCCTTTTGAAACCATATACCTAAGAAATTATTACATGGAAGACTAGCCCAGACCATTATCCTGTTGATAATACCATTGCCATGTATGAGTGGTGGGACGAATAAACTTGAAACCAGGTTGCCGCCTTCTCTGCCGTGCTGCTGTAATATTTAATCCATCTCTGCTTTCTTTGTTGCTACAGGAAACCCTTGAGTTTTACATAAAAACCAGATTCTGAAACAGGAATTGGATATGCAGGAAATGACCTCTAGTTCATCTTTTCTGTTTCTTCTTGAGAGCAGCTATCGTTGGGATTGCAAAACGACTGGCGATTTAAATTCGGGCCATGATATATCCTGGCTTTGGCTGTTTTAACTATGTCTTTACGAAGTTTCCAATCCTCCGCCTCCTTTTTTCCTTCATCCTGAGGATCATTTTTCAGACAACCCTGATGCTTTGCCTGCAGTCAGACTATTTAGTCTAGTTTACTGTGACCCTGTCTGACTATTCGAGAATAAGATCTCAGGTTTCTCCTTTCTGTGCAATCATAGCTTGCTTTTTTTTTTTTTTTTTTCCCCCCACTAGTGCCTTACCTTCATACTTCGGTATAAAACCCCTTAATGCAGTTCTGCTCTCCATTAACTCCCCCTCTGTTCCCATTATATACGAACAAATAATCCAATTCCGTTTAGATAGGATCTCTCTTAACTAGTGAAATGAGGGTGTCCGGTCAAAAGCGCGCCGGGACAAAGGCGCGCCCAGACAATTGAGCGCAGCACGCGCTGCTCTAAATTACTGTTTTTAGGGCTCCGATGGGGGGGGGTGTGGGGGGAGAACCCCCCCACTTTACTTAATAGACATCGCGCAGTGGTGTGGGGGGTTGTAACCCCCCACATTTTGCTGAAAACTTCACTTTTTCCCTGTTTTTAGGGAAAAAGTTCAGTTTACAGTAAAATGTGGAGGGTTACAACCCCCCAAACCCCCCATAATTCCGGCGCGATGTCTATTAAGTAAACTGGGGGGGGTTCCCCAACAAAAACCCCCATCGGAGCACCTAAAAACTGTAATTTAGAGCGGCGAGGCGGCGCGCGCTGCGCTCAATTGTCGGCACGCGCTTTTGTCTTTCACGCCGTTGTCTATGAACCGAAATGAGAAAGCACGGTGGCTTGAGTCAGATGAGCAAAGTTGCGTCTGATTTTAACCCACAGAGGCATGGACAGAGACCAAGCCTTCTTGACTGTGCAAGAAATTGAAAGCCAAACGCCACACGAGAGAG
Source organism: Geotrypetes seraphini (assembly GCF_902459505.1). NCBI lineage: Eukaryota > Metazoa > Chordata > Amphibia > Gymnophiona > Dermophiidae > Geotrypetes > Geotrypetes seraphini. The sequence continues at coordinate 172,574,506 of NC_047091.1, read as the reverse complement.
TTGCCATTTTTGACTAACGGCCTCTTTTACAAAGCCGCACCAGGCGGCTGCCCTGCGCTAACGGCCCTGAAGCCCATAGAGATTTAAGTCCAAACAATTTTTATTGATGCAAACAACAACAAATACAACATTAAAACTTGTATAACAATGATGATGCATCAAATATAATAATATGATGAACATATTAATGTGGTCAATATTACATACAACACCAAGGTGCTTAGTATAATAATGAAAACATTATATGCGGTGGAGCGGTGGGGCTGAGGTGTCCTTTTTGAATTTAGTATAAGCGATTAAAATCGTACATTGATCCAGACGTATTTTTGAACATTTATTGATAGTGCTTTTTGGACTGGACAAAATATTTACTTCAACCATATTGCCATTGTTTAAGTAAGCTTTAAGTGGAAATTAATATGGCACAAGAACAGATACAGTTTGAAGGATACACAGAGGAGCGACTTAAAAAAGTATTATTATCAAGACCTGCTCTACTGGACGATGAAGAATTGCCTCCTGCAGAATCTTCTTGGCTCGAATTAGAGAATACAATGAAAAGAGCCATTAGAGCAGAACTTCATTGCAGATCTTAGATTTCAGTAAAGCTTTCGACAGCGTCCCACACCGTAGACTATTAAACAAGATGAAATCAATGGGGGTAGGTGAGACACTAATTGCATGGGTCAAAGATTGGCTGAGTGGAAGACGTCAGAGGGTGGTGGTCAACGGCACCCTCTTTGAGACATCGGAGGTGACCAGCGGAGTGCCACAGGGCTCGGTCCTGGGTCCACTCCTTTTTAACATATTCATAAGAGACTTGACCCAAGGGCTTCAGGGTAAAGTAACTCTATTCGCTGATGACGCCAAACTATGTAATATAATAAGTGAAAGCAATCTGCAGGATAGTATGACGCAGGATCTGCTTACGTTGGAAAACTGGTCCTCGACATGGCAGCTGGGCTTCAACGCTAAGAAATGTAAGGTTATGCATCTCGGTAGCAGAAATCCTTACACCTTAAATGGAGAAACACTAGCTAGGACTTCAGAAGAAAGAGACTTGGGAATAATCATCAGTGCAGACATGAAGGCCGCCAAACAAGTAGAGAAGGCCTCATCCAAAGCAAGGCAACTTATGGGATGTATCAATAGAAGCTTCGTTAGCCGCAAATCTGAAGTCATAATGCCACTGTACAGAACCATGGTGAGACCTCATCTGGAGTACTGTGTGCAATTCTGGAGGCCACATTACCGTAAAGACGTGCTTAGAGTTGAGTCGGTTCAGCGGATGGCCACTAGGATGATCTCGGGGCTCAAGGGTCTCTCGTACGAAGAAAGACTAAACAAATTGCAGCTCTACACTCTAGAGGAGCGCAGGGAGAGGGGGGACATGATTGAGACATTTAAATACATCACGGGACGTGTCGAGGTGGAAGAAGACATCTTCTTTCTCAGGGGACCCTCGGTCACAAGGGGGCATCCATTCAAACTCAGAGGAGGGAAATTCGATAGTGACATAAGGAAGTATTTCTTCACAGAAAGGGTTGTAGATCACTGGAACAAGCTTCCAGAGCAGGTGATCAAGGCCACCAGCGTTATTGACTTTAAGAATAAATGGGATGCCCTAGTAGGATCCTTACGAGGGTCGAGTTAAGGAACTAGGTCATTAGTACTCAGACTTAATGGGGTGGGTCAGTAGAGTGGGCAGACTTGATGGGCTATAGCCCTTTTCTGCCGTCATCTTTCTATGTTTCTATGTTTTACGTTGGTGCAATACCTAAAAAATGCAATGATCCCTAGGAGTCTACGCATTTTAAAAGAACCAAAAATGATTTCAGCTGAGAAATCCTTTACAGATAAATGGACAGCGATATTGAACAAATGCTCAAGAGACCTTATGATTCTCTTGGTTGAGACTACTGAGAGTACAGAAAAAGAGTTGTGTGTTAAAGTTAGTAACATCGAAAATGAACTACAACAACGACAGGACACCAGTGACTTTGATCAAAAATTGCAAGATCTGAAAACATCAATGAAAAAGTTCAGAGATGAAATTAGGACCAACAAAATTAAGAAGTGGAAAAGGGACCAAAGGAACTACCTACAGGATCGGGTATACTCATGGCAAAGGAAAACTTCTATTGTTTCACAGAAGAAAAAAGTATCATTTGATAGTTCATCTGGTGAGTCTGACACCACCAGTGAAGGCTCTATTGAAACAAATGCTGAGAAACCAGGGGAGCCCATCGATACGGACGCTCGTGGACGGTGACGGACAAGACATCAACGCACAAAGGGCAATGTCCAACAGACAACGCACAAAACTCGGACGACAACCTCTCGTCAGTGATTAATTTATCATCTTTGTGCCTCACCAACTCACAAAAGGAGATTTTGGAGAATGGTTTAGGGTTTGTGATATCTCACCCCCCTGATTTTTTTAAACTTCATGTGGCATTACATGCCTTTGTGAGGAAGATGCAATTGAAGGTCTTTTTTCATGATAACATGAAAGAAGAACCTCAATTAATGGAGGAAGAACAGACACCTCAGGCATCAACGAATAGGAATTCTATTACTATATGTAAGGTTAGGTCCTCTTGGATTCCCCCGGGCCCTATGGATCCTCTTATTTTCACCTTTAAGGAGTTGATCACTACGGAACTCAAGGACCTTCAGAGAAGTTGGCAGAATAGAGGTCCCTATAATATAACTAAAGGACAAAAATATGGTTTCCAGGATGTTCTGGAAAACAAAGATATCATCATTACCAAAGCTGATAAAGCAGGGGCCACGGTTATACTCAATCGGGTAGATTATAACGCGGAAGCAGCATGCCAACTAGCAAACACGCAGGCTTATAGCCTTCTCCAAGGGGACCCCACTACAGCATTAGGGGTAGAAATATTACAATTACTGAATGAACATCGTGAAAGAGGCACGATTACCATGAGGGAATATAACTTTATGTTTGAAAAGAATCCAAAAGTCCCTAAAATTTTATTTGTCCCCAAAGTACATAAGACTCTCAGGAGCCCTCCAGGTAGACCTATCGTTAATACCTGGTCCTCTATTTTGGAACCTTTGTCAAAGGTAGTTGATTTCTTCCTTAGGGAGGAAGTCCCAAAAATTAAATCATATATCAGAGATTCTTCCCACTTCTTAAGAAATTTGGACAAGTTACAACTGAATATGAAAGATAAATGGCTGGTGACCCTGGACGTGATCTCTTTATACACACAAATTCCTCAGGATGACGCTCTTCAGGTTATAAGAGAGTCACTCCAGAGAAGAGACACCCACCTAATTTCCACTGAATTCTTAATGCAGCTAGCCTTTTGGGTAATTAAAAGGAATTATTTTCAATATCATCAACAGTTTTTCCAGCAAATACAGGGGGTGGCAATGGGTGCCACTTTGGCCCCCTCTGTGGCTGCCCTATATATGGCAAGATTTGAAGAGACTTGGGTATATACATCTCCATGGAGTTCCTACATTGGATTCTGGGGCAGATTTTTGGATGATATTTTTTTCATTTGGGACAGTACAAAACAAGATCTAGATTCCTTTGTGGAATTTTTGAATTCGGTGGATTTAAACATAAAATTTACTATGACATGCCATCAGACAGAGATAGATTTTTTAGATATCACTGTTCAAGTTCAGGGAGGTAACATCAATACTACCCTTTTTAGGAAGCCGGTCACCCGTAACACTATACTGCATTTCAATAGTTTTCATCCGTTTAAATTACGTTTTAACTTACCCATAGGGCAATTTTTATGTATACGTAGAATCTGCTCCTCCTTGGGGGAATATAGAACACAAGCAAAAAAATTAACGGACCGCCTTCGGGCGAGAGGCTATCCAGAAAGAGCTATAAAACAGGCTTTCATTAGGGGAAAATATGCACAGAGGAAATTACTCCTACAAGAACCATCCCATATTATAAGTGAGGATGACCAACTTACATGTGTTTTGCCTTTCTCAAGAGCAACTAAGGCGATGGTGAACATATTTTAAAAAAATACTGGTTTATTGTACAACCTCACAAACCTTTGGAACTTTTCCCCAGGATTGCATATACCCAGGGGAGCACGTTAGGTCAAAAATGTAACTTCCAGAGATATGGTGTTCTCCCCGATGGGGGGGAGGGGGGACACCATGGAGCATGTGGACGGTGCCAATGGTGCCCCTCCACCATCCAGGGGGATTTTTGGAGGGTTCCGGGTAGACCAGTTATTTTAAAATCTAAACATGTTACTGACTGCAATACTCAGGGGGTGATTTATATCATTCTCTGTCCATGTGACTTCATATATGTGGGTCGAACTAATAGGAAAATAAAAACACGGCTGACAGAACACAAATCCCGCATAGTTAATAAGACGGTGCTAGCCCCCTTAGTAGATCATTGGCTGAGGGTTGGACATACTATTGCGGACCTGAGATGGCGTGTTATCAAAAAAGTGACGGGGTGGGATGGGGGATGTGACCAGGTTAAACTTAATGAAAGCGAGCAAAGGCTTATTTTTTCACTTGACACAATTGAGCCTCATGGCCTGAATAGCGAATTAGAATGGGGTTCTCTGATGTAACCTAATTTTGGACCAATGAACTGCAGGGGGCGTGTACTATGATTGTTTGAGAGGGAGGATTTAAACTTTGGCTCAGGGCCGCCGCCGCCATCTTTTCTCACTTAGATACGGAGTCGGATGACAGCGGCAGCCTTGGTGAGTGCAAAACATAATCGTTGAATATGATCTTGATAGGGGAGAGGTGCCACTTAAGTATATGTGACACCCTCTGCTTTATATTTCACAGGGAGACCCTTGATAAAACACTTGGTTGTGTGAAACATGTCGGGTCAGACTCCCTAGGTGTTGGCTGAGATAAGTACTACTTACTTTTTAAACTATACACTATGACATGGAGAATGTTTAGTGTGAAGGAAATATTTATTTCTTAAACCATTGATATAAAAACTAATAAAAAATATATATATCTATAAAAAATAACTAAAAACAGCAGTGAAATAACAAAAAGTGATAGCCAATGATGAAGCACCACAATATACTTCCCGCTATAGAAAACATTATATGCGGTGGAGCGGTGGGGCTGAGGTGTCCGTTTTGAATTTAGTATAAGCGATTAAAATCGTACATTGATCCAGACGTATTTTTGAACATTTATTAGTATAATAATGAGGCATCGAGTAAAATACATCCCATATAAACCTAGAAAATACCTTCATCTCCCATCAAACCCCACTCAATCTATGTATGACTTCATGTTTTAAATCATTTAATACCCTCTACCATCCCTCCCCAAACCCTCCCTTCCCTTCCCCATTCCAAGGTACTCTCCTTCATCCCCCCATCAAACCTCAATAGGACTACATGTTTGAATCTATTTAATACCTTCTATCTTCCCTCCCCAAACTCTCCCTCCCTTCCCCTTCCAGTGGTACTCTCTACCCCTCCTCAATCTCAGTTAGGACACCCATCTTAAAACCACACTACAACCTTTAGGAAATAAGGCTTGCAGATATGGATCCCATATTTGCATAAACAACATCTTTCGCTTCCTCATCCTTCCAGCATCTCTAGCTTCCCAGATGGCCAACTGATGCAACTGAGATTTAAAGGGCTTCGGGGCTGTTGCCGCGCGGCTTTATAAAAGAGGCAGTAAGTATAACAATCCAAAATTTGGAATGTGGTAGACGTGTCGCCAATTTGGTTGAAATAATATTAATGGAAGTTAAGCTGAATCTCTTATTTGTATCTAGACCTATTACATTCACAAACCGTCATTTGCTTCCATAGTCTATGTGAGCTTTATCCCCCTAGTGTCCAAATAATAATATGATGTGAAAACACGTGTACTCATAAAACTATTTTAACTATTTCCAACCATACTCCAAAATGTTTTGCAAACCAAAACAAATGTAGGACCTTAATTTTGCATCTGCACTAGAAGTAATGCATGTGAGCACTTAGACAATGCTACTAGCAGTCCAAATTTATGACACCCAATTCCAATGGTGCCAAGGAGTGCTTTGGTGGTCCTCCATCTGCTTTGGAGGAAATATCCTTAGACTGTTATTGAGAAAGATATGGGGGAAGCCACTGTTTACCCTGTATTGGTAGCATGGAATATTGCTATGCCTTGGATTTTGGCCAGATACTAGGGACCTGGATTGGCCACCGTGAAGATGGGATACTGGGCTTGATGGACCATTGGTCTGACCCAGTATGGCTATTCTTATGGTCTTAAGTGAGCCAAGTATAGGACAATCAAGCCACTTTGACATCAATAATGAAGTTGGTGCTGAGGCACTGTGGAATGAGGCATTATGACATCACAATCTCAGCTCCGGAATGTTGCTCTCATTGGTATTCCAGAATCTTGCTATTCTTTGAGATGCTGGAATATTGCTACTCTTTGGGTTTTGGCCAGGTACTAGTGACCTGGATTGGCTACCGTGAGAACGGGCTACTGGACTTGATGGACCATTGGTCTGACCCAGTATGGCTGTTCTTATGCTCTTATGTGTGCCAAGTATAGGACAATCAAGCCATTGTAACATCACCGATGAGGTTGGTTCTGAGGCACTGTGGAATGAGGCATTATGACATCACAATCTCAGCTCTGAAATGTTGCTTTCATTGGGGTTCCGGAATCTTGCTATTCTTTGAGATGCTGGAATGTTGCTACTCTTTGGGTTTTGGCCAGGTACCAGTGACCTGGATTGGCTATCGTGAGAACGGGCTACTGGACTTGATGGACCATTAGTCTGACTCAGTAAGGCTATTCTTATGTTCTTATGGGGGTTTTGCTTACACCATGAAAGTTAATCATGCTGAAAATCTCACAACCTATATTTTTACATAAGTGTTGAAGACTGATGTTCTCAGTATAATTCTAGAGTTATTATAAAGTAAAAGTTGATTCACACCTTTAGATTTTGCAGTGTTCCACCATATGTATTGAGCATTGACGCTTGAAGTAGAGATTGCTCGTGGGGACTCTTCTGTATTATTGGAGATTCTATTCTGTAACAGCATCTGTATACCCAAATTCAATTTTAGAATGCCAGCACAATACAGTATCAGCACACCTGATATTTACCCACCTGCAGATACACAAGCCATGGAGTTGGCATAAGTATAATACTTAAGAACATAAGAATAGTCTTATTGGGTCAGACCAATGGTCCATCTAGCCGAGTAGCCCATTCTCACGGTGGCCAATCGAGGTCACTAGTACCTGGCAACAATCCAAAGAGAAGCAACAGTCCATGCTACCAATACATGGCAAGCAGTGGCTTCCCCCATGTCTTTCTCAATAACAGACTATGGACTTTTCCTCCAGGAACTTGTTGAAAACTTTGTTAAAATCAGCTATGCTATCTGCTCTTACCACAACCTCTGGGAATGCGTTCCAGAGCTTAACTATTCTCCTATTGGTCTTAAAAGTATTTCCCTGTAACTTTATCAAGTGTCCCCTAGTCTTTGTCATTAGCGAAAAATCAATCCACTTGTATCCATTCTCCTCCACTCAGGATTTTGTAGACTTCAATCATATCCCCCCTCAGCCGTCTCTTTTCCAAGCTGAAGATCCCTAACCATTTTAGTCTTTTCTCATACAAGAGGAGTTTGATCCCCTTTACCATCTTGGTCGCTCTTCTTTGAACCTTTTCTAGTGCCACTATATCTTTCTTGAGATAAGGAGACCAGAATCGAATGCAATACTCCAGGTGAGGCCACACTTAAATGCAGAGAGGACATGTAGAACTTACTGTGGTAGTCTCCAACATGTAGCCCCCGCAGTCCGTTTTTTGGCTCTCGTATCCAGCAATCCATGCGTGCAGGGCAGGATTAATTTCTCAAGGGCTCCTAGGCACACAAGTCCACGAGGCCCCCCTGCCCCACTCCGCTGCCTACCCCACCCAACCCCTCTCCTCCCCACCGTGCCCCACCCCTTCCCCTCCCCCATTTATTTACCCATTTTCTTATTTACTTCCTTATTTCCACTTTATTTATTTTATTTTAAAATTCAAAACAAACAACAAAGATTACCATACCAGTGCCAGTGTACCATTTTTCTTCTATGCAACCTCCAAAAATCTCTGAATAAATCCCTCCTTCCTTCCTAGAGGAATGATCTTCAGCTGGTAGGGCTTTGGGAAACCCACCAATTTGTACTTTGTATTTGGGTAGGAGGCATGCGGCACGAAAATTTAGTGCCTGCTATTTTATTGGACTAATACATTTCTCAATTAGCTTTCAGAGGCTAAAACCTCTTTCTTCAGGTCAGTAAACCATATTGATGTTACAGTATCCCGTCCTGATCTGAGGAAAGGAATTATGGTCTCTGAATTAGTAAAAAAAAATGTATTAAAATTAGTCCAATAAACAGGTTCACCTTATTTCCATTTTCTATTAATAAACAATTATCAACGCAACTACAATAATACTTTATCCTACAGCAAAAATAAATAAAATAGAATTTTTTTTACCTTTGTTGTCTGGTTTCTACTTTCCTCATCTTCTCACCATTATCTTCCTTCCATCCACTGTCTGCCCTCTCTCTGCCTCTTCCATATGGCATCTGCTTTCTTTCTATGCCTCTTTCAAAAATAGTCTGCCTCTCCCTTCCATCTCTCCCTCCCCCTATTGGTGTGGCATCCATATACTTCTCTCTGCTCCCCCATGGTATGGCATCTGTCTTCTTCCCTTCCATCTCTCCCTCCTTCCCTCCCAGCAGATTTTAGCATCTCTCTCTCCTCTTCTCAGATTTGGTATCTGGCTCCTTCCTCCTCCTCCCAGGTCTGGTATATGTCTCCTCCCCTTCACCACTGCTCTGGCATCTCTCTCTCCACTCCCTTCCTCCTGTTCTTCCCTGGTCTTCCTTCTCAATTTATTTTCTGCCTCTGTCTAAATTCTTTCTTACTATCCTGTCCTCAATTTTCCTCTTTCATTGTGTCTACCTTGCCACTTTTCCCTCACCCCTTCCAGTATCTAATTCTATCCTGTTCCCCCAATCCAGCATGTGGCCTTTTTCTTTCTCCTCCCCACTTTCTTCCAGTATCTGTTCCTCTCACCCGCCTTCCATTCAATGTCTGCCCCCTCCCCCACACTTCCATTCAGTGTCTGTGCCACTCTCTCTAACCCCTTCCATATACTGTTCACCCTGTCTTGCCTCTTCCATCCACTGCCCTCTCTGCCCTTTCCATCCAGTGTCCACCCGCTCTCTCTCTTCCATATGGCAACTTCACTCTATCTATGTCCCTTCAATAAACTGTCTGTCCTGTGCCCTTTCTCTCCTTTGTACATGATTCATTTCAGCTTCATCCCTCTCCAGTTTTCTGTTTCCACCTCTTCCCCTATGCTCTGGCATCTCTCTCTTCTCCTTTCCTTCCTTTGCACTCAACCCCATGGCCTCACATCACTCTCCTTTTCTTCTCTTCTATCTCTTCCTCCCCTTCATGCTCTGGCATCTCCTCTCCTTCCTTTCCCTCTGGTCTGGCATTTGTCTCCTTAGTTTCCATTCCCTACCCCCATGCCCTCACATCTTTCTGCTCTCCTTCCCTTCTATCTCTCTCTCCCCGTCCATTATCTTGCATTTTCTCTCCCTCCCTCCCTCCTTCCTTGCCTCTGGTCTGGCATCTGTCTCCTTCCCTTCCTTCCCCCTCCATGGTTTGGTATCTCCTTTCCTTCCCCTCCCGCCCATAGTCTTGGCATCTCTTTTTCTTCTCCTCTCCTTTTCCTGGTCTTCCTTCTCCCTCCTTCCCTTGCTCTCCCCATTGGGTGCATCAGAATTTCAACCCTCCCCACCCCCATTGGGTGCATCAGCTTTTCTCTCCCCACCCTGCCCCCATTGGGTGCATAAGCATTTCTTTCTCCCCCCCCCCCCAATTAGGTGCATCAGCATTCCCCCCAATTGCATCAGCATTTCTCTCCCCATTCCCACACCATTTGGTGCATCAGCATTCCCCCCTTCCCCAGACTGCCTGCCTGCCTGGTAAAGTCAGCTTCCATCATTGCCCTCTCACCGGTAAGAAACTGAACCCAGGCTGAGAAGCTCTAAACTGTGTGTGCAGGCTTGCCTTCTCCTCCAAAACAGGAATGATGTAACTTCCTGCTTCGGAGGAGAAGGCAAGCCTGCACGCGCAGTGTTAAGTGTCTCCCCAGGTTCAGGGGGGCCCAGGGCATATCGAAGCGTGATGTCTTTTTGCCTTTCCTAATTTCCCTGACATATGTGCTTTTAATATTAAGGTCACTAATTTCTGAGCAAGACCCACCCTTATTCCTGAACTTAATTGCAAAGTTATCAATTTCTTATCCTTGTGGTTGATATTATTTCTGGTAAGTCAACTTGACCTGGAGTAGTGCTAATTTCATTTCCTTGTTAATTTCCTTTTTCATAAACTAGATGTTTGTCATTGTCAGCATGTGGTTACCAGTTTCTGTGTGAAAGATGAGCTTCTCATGAAAACTGCTTATGTTAGCAGAGAGAGACACTGAGTGAGAAATATGATCTTCTTTTAAGGTACTTTTAGACATAGGCCCTCTTTTACTAAGGTGCGCTAATCAGTTTAGCGTGTGCTATGGATGCTATGTTAGTCTATAGACGCTAATTGGTTAGCGCACCTTACGGCCTCTTTTACAAAGCTGCACTAGCAGCTGCGCTATGCTAACGGCCCCAAAGCCCATAGAAATTTTAAGGGCTTCGGGGCTGTTGCTGCGTGGCAGTTGCTAGCGCGGCTTTGTAAAAGAGGCCGTTAGTAAAAGAGGGGGTTAATGTATTATTACCTTGTCTCTGTTAACCTGAGGATTCACAGGAGTTTGTCTTCATCTCCAGTTTGATGGAGGTCTTTGGTTCTTCACCTGTACACTTGTACAGGTCTTTTCTCCATCTGTTCCCCTTAATTCTTCCTCATTCCCCTCTTTGAAGCCTGTGAAGGCTTCAACACCCAAGTTCAAAATGTATTTGAAAGTCATGATGTTAAGATTACAAAGTACAGTGGTTTATGAGCATAATTCGTTCCAGAAGTATGCTCGTAAACCAAATTATTCGTATATCAAAGCGAGTTTCCCCATAGAAAGTAAGGGAAACTCGCTTGATTCGTTCCCCCCCTCCCGAGGCCAGTGGCACTGCTCTACCCCCCCCCCCTCACTCACGAAGGCCCCCTCCCCATCTGCGCATGCTCAAGGCCCAGCGAATAGGAGGACAGATCTTCGGGCACCGGCATGTCCTGTGCATTGGTGCCGGTGCCGGGTGCCAGATGGGGGGTAAGTGATGTGTTCGGGTGGATGATGGGTACGGGGAGGATGTTGGATCGCGGCGGGGGGGCAACGTGAGTGGGGGGTGCCGGATCGCGGGGGGAGGCGCTCGTACATCGAGGCAAGCTCGGTTTGTGAGGCACCGATTTTGCAAATGTTTTGCTCATTTTGCAAAACACTAGCAAACTGGTGCACTCGTAAACCGAGGTACCACTGTACAGGCATAAGGCCCATGTACTCAAAAATTAAGCTTGATAAGATTAAAAGAACAAGTGTCTAACCCAACCCCAAACTAAAGCGACAATTGCTTCAATAGGACTCAGTGCATCATAAAGAAATCAATCATTTATAAAAGAATTAATCACATGAAATCAAATATATGCATTTGTAAAACAGTAATTGAATTTGTTCAATATCTGCTTTGTAAATGAGAGTTTGCACTTGAGTGTCTTGAGTGTTATTGTATATGGCAGATGTTGGCTCTGCGTGTGAGAGGGGATGTGCAGCCATACACCTATGAGGAAGCATAGTTTGATATTCAGGGGTCAGTGGAAAGTGGAAGAATCACACAATATACCTGTTCCATTGTGGTTTTGATAAAACTGACACAGCAGGGGAGGCAGCAAGGAACTATCAGAAGATTAAACAAAGGATGCCTAAGAAAATCAGGATAGGCCGAAGGACTCCAATATTGGGAAACCAGGAGCTAAACCAATCTGGTTTAATGCCATTCCAAGTTTGAACTGGGACATGTGCTACCTCTTTCACTCCATCAGTGATGTCTTTAACTGACCTACTTCATCTCTGTGGAGGCAGCAATTTGATAAATTAAATTTACCACATACGCCTCTTTCAGAAGCTAGAAGGTAATCTAGAGCTAGTCTGTTCTGATAGATGATCATCTTGTGTGGCTAAGACATTAAGAGCAAGTGAGGCTGCATTTGTAATGGTTTCAACTACTGCTTGCAGTATGATGATTCGATATAACATATATTATAGGGGTTCGATATCCCTACATGTGATCTTCAGCCCAAGTGGCTGGTCCATAGTAGTTAATGATGCGTGCAGGGGGGGCCAATCATTTTCCTTCCATTCTCCTATTTTCAACCCATGTCCAACATCTACTGCGCGTTTGCTCCTGCTTCTGGTTGTATACATTTTAAATCCTAAAGTTTCTCCATGTTCAAGTGGGAGTAAAAAGAAGCTGGGTATAATTATGCCAAGGGTACATGAACCTAACCAATCCTTGGGAAGCCAGGCGTATGCCTTGTTATCGCATATCCAATAAAGGCCATCTGGGGGCAGGCCAGTTTTTCTGATCTGAGGGAGTTGTTTTTATCTTGAAATACTGAGTGTGGTTTAAAAGCAGGAAAAATACGTCCTGGAAAGGTTTTGTTCCATTTGGCCAGGTGACCCAGGCGGAATTTCCAGAGTCCCAGGTATGGGTATGTGTGCAAGTGGACCAACCTGCAATGAAGCTACCTGATGTATCAGGTCTGACAATACATTGATCGGGAATGAATGGGGTTTTAAGTACCCAAGGAGAGCCAACTGACAAAGGAGGAGTTCTGGTAAAGTGAATTATGAATGAAGAAGAGATAGTGAGATCCACTTCCTTTGCTTCCCAAGGCCAATGCTCTCCCATGTGGGTTCCTCCACACACGTAACATTCAGTGATGTTTATGTGTTGGCTATAGTTTCTGCGAAAGTGAGGAAGAGGTTAGCTGTGGATGTGCCGTATTCAATACTATGTTCTATTTCTTCACTAGGCACCGCTAGCTCTGGTTCCCGAACCCTACTCGCTAGTCACTTGCTAGCTCTGGTTCTGGTCTGATATTTATATCTGTAACAAGAAAAGCAGTTAGGGGAAGCAAGAATATCTGTAAAATAATAGCAGAAGTAAAAGCAGTTAGAAGACGCGAATTAAAATCCCTAGCTTGTTAAAACCCTGAATAATCAGAGAAGCTGAACAGTCTGAGAAGCAGACTTAGGCCTTTAAACCTCCGGCCGCTAGGTCGGGATAGTCGCCATATGAAGATTAAACAGACTGAACACAAGGGCACAGCGTAGGAAGATCGTTCCTGCCCCACTTCACCGCTTTAAAAAGTAAGTAATGGAGGGGTCCAGGAGGCAGACGGGGATAGAAACATAGAAACATAGAAATAGATGGCAGATAAGGGCCACGGCCCATCAAGTCTGCCCACTCTAATGACCCTCCCTATCTATCTTTGCGGATAGAATCCCACATGTCTATCCCATTTGGCCTTAAAATCAGGCACGCTGCTGGCCTCAATAACCTGGAGTGGAAAACTATTCCAGCGATCAACCACCCTTTCGGTGAAGAAGAACTTCCTAGTGTCACCGTGCAGTTTCCCGCCCCTGATTTTCCACGGATGCCCCCTTGTTGTCGCGGGACCCTTGAAAAAGAAGATATCCTCTTCCACCTCGATGCGGCCCGTGAGATACTTGAATGTCTCGATCATATCTCCCCTCTCTCTATGTTCCTCGAGTGAGTAGAGCTGCAACTTCCCTAACCGCTCCTCGTATGGGAGCTCCTTGAGTCCCGAGACCATCCTGGTGGCCATTCTCTGGAACGATTCCAGTCTCAGCACATCCTTGCGGTAATGCGGCCTCCAGAATTGCACACAGTACTCCAGGTGCAGTCTCACCATGGATCTATACAGTGGCATCATGACTTCCGGTTTGCGGCTGACGAAACTCCTGCGTATGCAACCTATGATTTGCCTTGCTTTGGATGAAGCTTGCTCCACTTGGTTTGCAGATTTCATGTCTTCCCTGACAATCACCCCTAAGTCTCTTTCCCCTTCAGTTCTTGTCAGGATCTCGCCATTTAGGGTGTAAACCTTGCATGGATTTCGGCTCCCCAGGTGCATGACTTTGCATTTTTTGGCATTGAAACTGAGTTGCCAGGACCTAGACCAGCGCTCCAGTAGAAGTAGGTCATGCATCATATCGTCTGCCATTGAATTTTTGTCTGTTGTGCTTTTGCTCACTACATTGCTTAGTTTGGCATCATCGGCGAATAATGTTATTCTACCTCGGAGCCCTTCTGTCAAGTCTCTTATATAGATGTTGAACAAGATCGGGCCAAGGACGGAGCCCTGTGGCACTCCACTTATCACCTCTGACATTTCAGAGGGGGTGCCATTCACCACTACCCTCTGAAGCCTACCTCCAAGCCAGTTCCCAACCCATTTGGTCAATGTGTCGCCCAATCCTAAAGAACTCATCTTACTCAGCAACCTACGGTGTGGTACGCTGTCAAATGCTTTGCTGAAATCCAGGTAGACGATGTCCAGGGACTCACCAGCATCCAGCTTCCTCGTCACCCAGTCAAAGAAGCTGATCAGGTTGGATTGGCAGGATCTCCCCTTAGTAAATCCATGTTGGCGGGGATCCTGTAGATTCTCCTCGTCCATGATCCTGTCCAATTGGCGTTTGATTAGGGTTTCCATTAGTTTGCTCACTATTGATGTGAGGCTCACCGGTCTGTAATTTGCCATCTCCATCCTGGAGCCTTTTTTGTGGAGTGGAATGACGTTAGCCGTCTTCCAGTCCATCGGGACGTTACCTGTACTAAGGGAGAGATTGAAGAGTGCGGATAGCGGTTCCGCCAAGACATCACTCAACTCCCTGAGCACCCTAGGGTGTAAGTTGTCAGGCCCCATTGCCTTGTTGACCTTGATTTTTGACAGCTCGCAGTAGACGCTGCTGGGTGTAAACTTGAAATTACTAAACGGGTCAACTGGTTTAACCCTTGTTTGTGGCTGAGGGCCGATTCCCGGCGCCTCGCGGGTGAAGACTGAGCAGAAGTATTTATTTAACAGTTGGGCTTTATCCGAGTCCGTCTCCGCATAGTCTCCGTCTGGTTTTCTGAGACGTACTATCCCGCCCGAGTTCTCATTTCTGTCACTATAGGACTCCTCTATAACTCCGAGTTTTAACATTTCAGCCCCTTCTCTCTCCATCTGGTCCTAGCTTTGTTAAAGCCGACCCTTTTGTCCATTCTCGTAACTTTTAAGTTTCTACGTTAAAAATAAATTTTCGATTAAAAACTTAGGGCTCCTTTTACAAAGCCGCACTAGCGGTTTAACGCGCGCTAAACCGCCGGCCGCGCTAGCCGCTACCGCCTCCTCTTGAGCAGGCGGTAGTTTTTTGGCCAGCACGGGGGTTAGCGCGCGATGAAAAGTCACGTGCGTTAAACCCGCTAGCGTGGCTTTGGAAAAGGAGCCCTTAGGCCCTCTTTTACTAAGGTGCGCTAACTGATTAGCGCACGCGCTAAACGCTAACCCGTGCATGTTAGTCTATGGATGTGGTAGTGTTTAGCGCACGCTAATTCAATTAGCACACGCTAATCGGTTAGCGCACCTTAGTAAAAGAGGGGGTAAGACTTAAATAGGATACAAAATTAGAAACATTAATTTTGGAGCTCAACCTTTTTTTTATTTATTTATTTTTTTACATCATCCCCAGCCACAGCCAGCTTGGGAATGAAAATATTTATGATTTGCTAAGTATTTTCATGAAACATACTGCTTTTTTTTCTTATTCAACCCCCCCCCCCCCCCTTCCTACCGCCACCACCTAGAAAGCTTTTCAAGTGGAACAGCCTGCAGCTATGACAATAAACACCTCAGCCGCAACCTGTCTCTCATTTGCATATTAGCAGATTTAATGTTGATGAAAGATGCAAATGTATGCAAAATGAAATTCATCTCATAATGACACAAAGCGATTAAACAATTTTTATCCTTAAATATTCTGTTTAATGAAATCAAACAGACCTGTGCCTGTGACAAATTCATTTCAACATGGAGAAATTAGTGGGTATCAAAAAAGTAACATAGAATCACACCAGTGCACAGCATACTATGATGGGCCTTCAAATATGTTTTTCAGTGTGAAAATAAGCTGAGTTTTAGATAACCAAGTGTACACATATCTCATATCATATCATAAGGTTTTTGTTTCAAAATAACACTCTTTTTGCTGTTTCTCTGCTAGTAGGGAAAAGGAGGTATTGATGCCTCTGTATAAGACTCCGGTGAGACCTCATTTAGAATATTGTGTACAATTCTGGAGGCCTCACCTTCAAAAAGATATAAAAAGGATGGAGTCGGTCCAGAGGAAGGCTACTAAAATGGTGCGTGGTCTTCGTGATAAGGCGTATGAGGACAGACTTAAAGATCTCAATCTGTATGCTTTGGAGGAAAGGTGGAGATATGATAGAGACGTTTAAATACCTACATAATGTAAATGCGCATGAGTCGAGTCTTTCATTTGAAAGGAAACTCTGCAATGAGAGGGCATAGGATGAAGTTAAGAGGTGATAGGCTCCGGAAATACTTTTTTTTACAGAAAGGGTGCTAGATGCATGGAACAATCTCCCAGAAGAGGTGGTGGAGACAGGAGACTATGTCTGAATAGAAAGCCTGGGATAGGCACGTGGGATCTCTTAGAGAGAGGAAGAGATAATGGTTACTGCAGATGGGCAGACTGGATGGGCCATTTGGCCTTTATCTGCCATCAAGTTTCAATGTTTCTAAGTGTATGCCCTTTCCAATACATGCATGGCAAATCTTGGCATATCTCTGCACTTACCGCACAGACATTTCACTTACCGTGCCTTATCTTTTGTAAGACCCCCCCAAAGTATAGCTGACTCATGCAATTCTGTCCTTCAGCACTAAGAATTTTAAACACCCTTTCTTCTTTGCTAAAAAGAAATTACAAATGCAAAAAAACCCTAAAAACTGACCTTAGACTATGATCATGAAATATTACTAACTTTGTTCCAATACAGCCAATGCCAATGACTTCATTAGTATTGCAGCCAAGAGGCGGGGGCGGGGGAGATTTGTGGGTGTGGGTGTTTCTGCATTCTGCTTCCCTCTTTATAACTAGAAAACTTATTTTATGAAAAGTTGTTTTGGGTTTTTTTTTAATCTTGCATTTATGTAAAAGTCCTACCAAAAATGGCAATGAGATCCTGCGGGTTTAACACAAGCCTACGTCTTTCATCGTTTCCATCCTGACTTGGGGGTCACATCATGGCAACTCTTTTCAGCTGGGATACGAAGACGCCTCACTTTTGGAGCAAGAAGATCATTTTGAAAGCGATGAGGACGAGGGCAGAGATAGGGCTAAATGAAGTCCATTCCAATTAGCATACAGAGAAAAAAAGTATTAACGTTCCTTACTTGCAATGCCAAAAATATTACAATTAATGAGTTTGCCCAGCATTTACTGCATTTCATCTGTAATTTAAACTTATTAGAATCGGTACAATTTAACACTGCTGCCATATGTATCTTCTCCTTTTCTTGAATTTTATATGCATCACTTTCATGCAATTAAGTGTGGTAATAAAAACTGGAAATATAGAAACATTTTCCCAGATTCTGTTGTATTTAGTCCATGTTAAAATATAATTTTTAAATTGCTGTCAGCTCCTGAGCTCTGTAACCCAAGTCAAAGGGAGACGTAAGCCTAAGTCAACCCTTAGTACCCTGGAATATTGGTAAACTGTTACCCCGATCCTCAGCGGCACCACTTGGAGCTCAAACCAATCTCATTGCTCCAAGCTTTACGTGTCAAATCGTCACTGGATCGTTTACGTTATAGACTTTTTCTTTTTATCTTTTTTCCTTTTTTTTGAAACTATTCACATTTTAAAGATAATTTTTAAGCATGTTACTTAGCTTAATTCTGTGGTCTCTGGCAGGGGGTTAACACCTGAGCTCTGAACATTTTATGCCAAGCTTCTAAAAGTTAAGGGCTTTAAATTCTGAAACACAAGCTACTGCAGTAAAGCAGAATATAGGGTAGATCTGCCGTCTTGCTACCAAAGATAGCGCCGCACTGCCACGAGTCCTGGAAAAGCGACTTATCTGTTTCAATGTTACCATGCCCGGACTATAAATTGTGCTGCTTATCTTCCTGCAAGTCTGTAATTTTCTGAGGGATCAATCCACTCTGAGATTTGAGGCGACACCTTTTTTGGGTTGTTTTTTTTTTTTTTTTCCCCAGGGAGTAAACTCTTGGATCAGTGGTTCTGATTACAGGATTAAGAGTTTACCAGCTTATAAAGAGCTCTGCCAGTCTAAAACTCCTGTCTGGATCAACCTACTGTCTTTCTGCCCATGTAAGCACAGAGGTTATCGTTTTAGACTGTTTGAGGATTTGTACCTTTGCAAGTTATGATGTCACTTTTGTTCAGAGAGTCAAGCCAATCCTTGGGCATACCCAACTAGTCTGGTTTTTAGAATATTTTCAATGAATGTGCATGATATTGCTTTTAGTAAATTGAGATTGGTTTGTAAGTTTAGAAGACTTTTTGCTAAACCGCATTAAGCGCTAACACATACTTTACATGGGGGAAAAAAGCTAACCACAAAATATGATAAAGCATTTCTTTGATAATTTGCTTGTCAGCACATGCTAATCGTATGTTATTTATTTTTTCAAAAGATTTTTTTTTTTTTTTGCGGGGGAGGGTGTGTATCAGGAGTAGGGAATGGGCATGGAGATATTATCCAGCTAGCATGTTCACATGCAGGGATCTCAAAGTCCCTCCTTGAATATGCATTGAAAGCAGTGCATGCACATAGATCTCATGCATATTCATTGGGGAAATCCTGAAAACCCGACTGGATTGCGGGCCCTCAAGGAGGGACTTTGACACCCCTGCCCTAGAAGAATATGAATGACCTTTGCAGAGAGAAGAGAGTCCCTCTGAGTCAGGGATCTCAAAGTCCCTCCTTGAGGGCCCGCAATCCAGTCGGGTTTTCAGGATTTCCCTAATGAATATGCATTGAAAGCAGTGCATGCACATAAATCTCATGCATATTCATTGGGGATATCCTGAAAACTCGACTGGATAGCAGCCCTTGAGGAGGGACTTTGACACCCCTGCATATTCATTGGGGAAATCCTGAAAACTCGACTGGATTGCGGCCCTCAAGGAGGGACTTTGAGACCCCTAGCGTGTGCTAACTGAAAAGTGCTGACTTTACATGGGAACATTTTCAGGGGAATTCTATATGAGGGGTGCTGAAAAGTTCTCAGCCCAACCAACAAAGTTGGGGCAGTCTCCATCGAGGGCTATACACTTAGTCCAACAATTTTCCAATTTTTTCATTCTATATTTTTCCAATGGAATGAAAAAAGTGGAAAATCACTGGACTAAGGCCTAGATTGTAACCCCCCCCCCCAAAAAAAAAAAAACACGTAAAAAACCAATGGGCTGCTGTCGCAGCCGTTATAGTAGCGATTTTTTAAAAAGCGAGTCATTCTCCCAAAAAACGCTCATGCAAATAAGGTTGGCGGAGAGTAGCAAAGACTCACTAAATTAGCTTGTGTCCATCGCTAGTTATAGTAATGGACACATGCGCAGAATAAATGAAAAAACAAAACACAGCAACAGTGGAAGAGATGCCCAATGTCTCCCACCGCCAACCAACAACTAACACCCAACCCACCCTTTGCAGCAGGAGAGCTGCCCATGCTCTCCCGCTGCCAACCAACACACACCATCGGCAGTGGGAGAGATGCCCAGTCTCTCCCGCAAAAACCAAAACACCCCCAGGCAGTGGGAGGGATGCCCAATGTCTCCTGCCATCAGCCAACACACCTCCCTAACAGCGGGAGAGATGTTCAATGTCTCCCACCGCCAACCAACACCCAACCCCCCGTCAGCATCAGGAAAGTTGCCCACGCTCTCCCGCCACCAACCGACCACTGGCAGCAGGAGAGATGCCCAATCTCTCCTGCCCATTCGACACACCCCCAGGCAGCGGGAGAGATGCCCAATGTTTCCTGCCGCCAAATAACACCCCCTAGGCAGCGGAAGAGTTGCCCATGCTCTCCCGCTGCCACCCCCCCATGCCTCTGATGACCCCTGCCCTCTCCCCTTACCTTATTTTCAGATGGCTGACCGGAGAGATGCATACTCCCTCCAGCCAGCAGACCTGCCTCTTCAAAATGACAGGCCTTCCCCTCCCGGTATATCCTGGGATGCATTGAGGAGGGGCCTGAGGCTCTGATTGGCCCAGGTTGTTTAAGGCCCCTCCTATAGGTGGGGCCGTATGTGTCTGGACCAATCAGAGCCTTAGGCCCTCCGTGGATGCAACCAGGGCTCTTACTGGCCCAGACACATAAAGCCTCATCCACAGTAGGGGCCTTAAACAACCTGGGCCAATCAGAGCCTCAGGCCCCTCCTTGGTGCATCTCAGGATGCACGGGGAGGGGAAGGTCTGCCATTTTGAAGAGGCGGGCTTGCTGACTGGAGGGAGTAGGTATTCCTCTGGCTAGCTATCTGAAAAACATAAGGTAAGGGGGAGAGGGAGGGGTCATCGGAGGCATGGGGAGGGGTTGTGTGGTGGCGGGTTAGCATGGGCAACTCTCCCACTGCTGAGGGGAGTTGGGGGGGGGGGGTGTTGGATGGCAGTGGGAGAGATTAGACATCTCTCCCGCTGCGGTGGGGAGTGGGTCGGTTGGGCGGGAGTGTATGGGCAACTTTCCCACTGCCGAGGGCAGTTGATGGGGATGTTGGTTGGCGATGACACAGCAAGAGAGAGGGCATCTCTCCTGCCGAACTTCAATTTGGGATTTTTTTTTTTTTTCAAAACACACACCTGAGATGTGTTTTTCACAGTGCTGTCACTGTACTGGCACCCCCTCCCCCCCCAGGACCACTCACTGATTTTTATCACCAAATACCAATGCCGCTCTTATAGAATGGCTCGACTGTGTTTAAGAATCCACTGGAGTGATCGTTTGAATACTGAAGAGCCTATTTGCATGGCAGTGTTGGAGACTGCTAGAAAGCTCATAAAAGACCGCCATAAGCCGTTTTGACAATCCACCGCTAAAATGCATGCAGGCTAAACCGTTGGAGACCAGTTTAGCGACCGCGTTAAATGCCGATTTTATTTTTGAGAATCCCTTGATGGAGACTGCCCCAACTT
Source organism: Geotrypetes seraphini (assembly GCF_902459505.1). NCBI lineage: Eukaryota > Metazoa > Chordata > Amphibia > Gymnophiona > Dermophiidae > Geotrypetes > Geotrypetes seraphini. The sequence goes on along the minus strand of NC_047091.1, from coordinate 172,553,229 downwards.
CTTGGTTGGGCTGAGAACTTTTCAGTGTTCCCTGGTAGCTGAAAAGAGTGTTCTCTGATTTCGTTAAGTGCCAATTTGCAGTAACGAAATTCTGCTTTGATATTGTTTCAGATCCTTGATTGAACCATGGCCACGCCATTCGCATCTTGGCTGGGCTGAGAACTTTTTAGCACCCCCTGGTCTATGGGGTCAGACGTTAGCCATTACTTCTGAGCCAACATTTCAGTACTAATGCAACCCAGGTAACTCAAGCGAGTAGATTTTACTTGGACAAAGCAGACGAATGTTGGCAACAGCGTCTATTCTGTATTTCTGGGGTATATTTTGTTTGTATTCTAAGTCCCCTTGCAGATATTGAAGCAAAGCAATCAAGAACTGCCGGTTTTGCCAACGACTGCGTTGGTTAAAAATATTTTAACTCATGTAAGAGTCTTTTGTGTTGTGGATCTACCCTTGGGGAATGCAAATTACCTTAGAGTTTATAGAAAAAGCAGTCATGTTTAGTATTTTAGAAGAAACTGAAAGCATATATTGTTTGCCAGAGATTTCAATTTGTGAATTTGTATCCGATGTAGTAGTTTTTGTGACATTTTTATATCATACATTGTTTTATTTATTTTAAAAATTTCTACACCATTTTATATCAAAACGGTTTATCAAATGGTTATGTACATAAAATGTTAAAACAAATCAGGACAAGTAGAAACAGACAACATTCACGTTAACAACAGTCAGTACTCGGGAAAAAAGCATCAACAAATAATTTTTCTAAATGAGCTCTTTGTCACTGCATTTACGAATTTGGCCAACAAGGGCATTCCATAGTTTTACCCCTGCACATGAAAAGGTCATTGCATTGGTTTCGCATATTTTGGGTTGACGTTTTCAACAATGTAGAATTTTCCGAACGCAGTGATCTTGTTGGTTGATAACTAGACATCTTACGCTTAAAGAATTCTGGAATCAAGCCATATAGAAACTGGTGACGGATCATAATTGCTTTGTATTGGATTCTAAATGCAACTGGCAACCAGTGAAGTTGGCGAAGAACATAAGAACATAAGCAATGCCTCTCTTGGGTCAGACCTGAGGTCCATCATGCCCAGAAGTCCGCTCACACGGCGGCCCAACAGGTCCAGGACCTGTGCAGTAATCCTCTATTTATACCCTTCTATCCCCTTTTCCAGCAGGAAATTGTCCAATCCTTTCTTAAACCCCAGTACCGTACTCTGCCCTATTACGCCCTCTGGAAGCGCATTCCAGGTGTCCACCACTCGTTGGGTAAAGAAGAACTTCCTAGCATTCGTTTTGAATCTGTCCCCTTTCAACTTTTCCGAGTGCCCTCTTGTTCTTTTATTTTTAGAAAGTTTGAAGAATCTGTCCCTCTCTACTCTCTCTATGCCCTTCATGATCTTATAAGCATGATGTGCTCATATCTTGATGTTCCTGTTAGCTGCGGCCAGGGCCGGATTTAGATGAAAAGAGGCCCTAGGCTATTCCACTTATGAGGCCCTTTCACCTCCCATTTTTAAGTTTGTAAATTACATGAGAGATAATAAAATACATCATTACTGTGATATATATCAATATGTTAAATGAAACATGTTGTTATTGGTACTAACCTTTATAAAAAATGTGACACAGATAATAAATAAAAAAAAGTCGAGAACACTTATTTGGACATTTATTCTCAGCACCATATATAGTTCAGTGTTTTAGTATTCACTGTTTTTAGAATAGTGTAATTTTAATTTTGCTAACAATGATGTAGGCCCCTCTTGATCTTGAGGCCCTAGGCTGAAGCCTAGTTAGCCTATAGGAAAATCCGGCCCTGGCTGCGGCGTTCTGTACCACCTGCAATGCCCTGCACCTGGCTTTGGTTATTCCCAGGTACAGGACATTGCAGTAGTCCAACCGCGACAAAATCATTGCCTGCACAATGGCATGGAAACCAAATGGTGAAAGCATTGGTTACACACGATACAATACATGTATCTGAGCGAAATATATTTGTATTGTCTTTGTCACTTGACAAATTCATTGTATTGTCTTTGTCACTTGAGAAGCCCAGGGTCCAATATCACTCCCAAAATTGTCATTGACTCTTTCACTTGCAATACCTCATCTACCACTTTTAGTTCTTTTGGCCAACTCTCCCGATCAGATTTACCCACCAACGTAACCTCTGTCTTCTCTACATTCAATCTCAGGCCTTGCCTTTCCATATTGTTTAGTTTATTATGAATTTGATAAATTTAAACTGATTAGAAGTGTAACAAATGCACTCTATAAATTCAACAAATTAAATAAAATTAAATATTTTGTAGCAAATGAGTCTTGAGTGCAGAGGGTTCATCCATCTTTCCATCCATCAGCACGCATTGCAGGATCGATACACCTAAATGGAAATGCACCTTATCTGAGACAACTCTGCAGTGAAAGCAAAGATTGTTCTCTCTAAGCCAGTGTCTCGCAAACTTTCCGGCCGGCGGCACACTAAATCCAGTGCCCCGTCCGGAAGGCACCCGGAAGTGCGTGGACATCAACGCGATGATGTAACGCACGTATGCGATGTCATCGCGTCAATGTCGTCCACACATGCACGGAGGCCCATCTGGCCATGATCCGCTTCGGTGGAGGGATCCGGGAGGTGCGGGGAGAGGAGAGACGCTGGCCAGGAGGAGAGCCATTTGCACCGGCTGACCTCCTACAGGACGTTCCTCTCGCCGCATGGACACCTTTCTTCCTTGCCAGTGTGTCGCAGCACACCTGAAATCTCAGGAGACAGTTTGCGATACGCTTCTCTAAGCTGAGTGGGAGTCCTCCACCTACAGTCCTACCAGTGGGGGGTGCTGTTTCACTATCCCATGTTCAATTGCAAGGGACTCTTTGCCTGTCCCTAGCAATTGAAAGCACAATATTGAAACTTCACCTTCCACTGGCAGGAATAAAGTTGGAGGACTCCCAGGGAACAATAATCTTAAAATCTGGCAGCAGAAAAGAGGCCCAGCATGGCTGCATGAAGAAGAACTTGCCAGCTAAGTCTAAAATTTGTGTCAGCTGAGGAGAGACCCAGTGCACAGTGGTGCAAGGAAGAGAAGAACGATGCAGTCATTCCCACCTGCAAGCATAGAAGAAGATAGATGAGGTGAGAGGATAGCGAATGAAGGAATGAGGAATCTGCAGAGAGGAAAGGCAAAGTAGGGAGGGACAGAAAAGAAATGAGAGCAGGAAGGTGGGAGGTGAGAGGTGAGAGGAAGGGAAGTAACAGGCAACAGGCTTATGTGCAATACCTGTGGCATTCACTTTTCATCTGTTTAATCTTTTTTCTGATTTCAGCTCTTGTTTCACTCTCTCCCCCCCCCCCCCCACCCCTTTGAGACAAAATGAAGGAAGCCTGCAGTCTTCTTTATTCTAAAGAATTTTTGTAGGACACATTGTTTTTTGTTGTTGTGTTGTTGTTGGTTTTTTTTTAATTTTTGAGGCCCTGGATTTTCCACTGGGCGTCCCAGGACTGGCAGCTGGAAGCCTCATCCCAGATTAAATTGAGAAACTCAGTGATTAAAGAATTCTGGAATCAAGCCATATAGAAACTGGTGACGGATCATAATTGCTTTGTATTGGATTCTAAATGCAACTGGCAACCAGTGAAGTTGGCGAAGATATGGCATGATGTGCTCATATCTTGATGTTCCTGTTAGCCGCGGCCAGGGCCGGATTTAGATGAAAAGAAGCCCTAGGCTATTCCACTTATGAGGCCCTTTCACCTCCCATTTTTAAATTTGTAAATTACATGAGAGATAATAAAATACATCATTACTGTGATATATATCAATATGTTAAATGAAACATGTTGTTATTGGTACTAACCTTTATAAAAAAAATGTGACACGGATAATAAATAAAAAAAAATTTGAACACTTATTTGGACATTTATTCTCAGCACCATATATAGTTCAGTGTTTTAGTGTTCGCTGTTTTTAGAATAGTGGAATTTTAATTTTGCTAACAATTTGAATGGAGGCCCCTCTTGATCTTGAGGCCCTAGGCTGAAGCCTAGTTAGCCTATAGGAAAATCCGGCCCTGGCTGCGGCGTTCTGTACCACCTGCAATGCCCTGCACCTGGCTTTGGTTATTCCCAGGTACAGGACATTGCAGTAGTCCAACCGCGACAAAATCATTGCCTGCACAATGGCACGGAAACCAAATGGTGAAAGCATTGGTTACACACGATACAATAAATGTATCTGAGCGAAATATATTTGTATTGTCTTTGTCACTTGACAAATTCATTGTATTGTCTTTGTCACTTGAGAAGCCCAGGGTCCAATATCACTCCCAAAATTGTCATTGACTCTTTCACTTGCAATACCTCATCTACCACTTTTAGTTCTTTTGGCCAACTCTCCCTATCAGATTTACTCACCAACGTAACCTCTGTCTTTTCTACATTCAATCTCAGGCTTTGCCTTTCCATATTGTTTAGTTTATTATGAATTTGATAAATGTAAACTGATTAGAAGTGTAACGAATGCACTCTATAAATTCAACAAATTAAATAAAATTAAATATTTTGTAGCAAACGAGTCTTGAGTGCAGAGGGTTCATCCATCTTTCCATCCATCAGCATGCATTGCAGGATCGATACACCTAAATGGAAATGCACCTTATCTGAGACAACTCTGCAGTGAAAGCAAGGATTGTTCTCTCTAAGCCAGTGTCTCGCAAACTTTCCGGCCGGCGGCACACTAAATCCAGTGCCCCGTCCGGAAGGCACCCGGAAGTGCGTGGACATCAACGCGATGATGTAACGCACGTATGCGATGTCATCGCGTCAATGTCGTCCACACATGCACGGAGGCCCATCTGGCCATGATCCGCTTCGGTGGAGGGATCCGGGAGGTGCGGGGAGAGGAGAGACGCTGGCCAGGAGGAGAGCCATTTGCACCGGCTGACCTCCTACAGGACGTTCCTCTCGCCGCATGGACACCTTTCCTCCTTGCCAGTGTGTCGCAGCACACCTGAAATCTCAGGAGACAGTTTGCGATACGCTTCTCTAAGCTGAGTGGGAGTCCTCCACCTACAGTCCTACCAGTGGGGGGTGCTGTTTCACTATCCCATGTTCAATTGCAAGGGACTCTTTGACCTGTCCCTAGCAATTGAAAGCACAATATTGAAACTTCACCTTCCACTGGCAGGAATAAAGTTGGAGGACTCCCAGGGAACAATAATCTTAAAATCCGGCAGCAGAAAAGAGGCCCAGCATGGCTGCATGAAGAAGAACTTGCCAGCTAAGTCTAAAATTCGTGTCAGCTGAGGAGAGACCCAGTGCACAGTGGTGCAAGGAAGAGAAGAACGATGCAGTCATTCCCACCTGCAAGCATAGAAGAAGATAGATGAGGTGAGAGGATAGCGAATGAAGGAATGAGGAATCTGCAGAGAGGAAAGGCAAAGTAGGGAGGGACAGAAAAGAAATGAGAGCAGGAAGGTGGGAGGTGAGAGGTGAGAGGAAGGGAAGTAACAGGCAACAGGCTTATGTGCAATACCTGTGGCATTCACTTTTCATCTGTTTAATCTTTTTTCTGATTTCAGCTCTTGTTTCACTCTCTCCCCCCCCCCCCCACCCCTTTGAGACAAAATGAAGGAAGCCTGCAGTCTTCTTTATTCTAAAGAATTTTTGTAGGACACATTGTTTTTTGTTGTTGTGTTGTTGTTGTTTTTTTTTTAATTTTTGAGGCCCTGGATTTTCCACTGGGCGTCCCAGGACTGGCAGCTGGAAGCCTCATCCCAGATTAAATTGTCAAATATAGGGGGTGTTTCTTCAAATTCTCTTCCAGAGAAACTCAGTGATTGAATATTTCGGTAATGTACTCGGACCAGCACTAGGGTTCACAAGTCTCTCATATGGAAGGTAGCCCAGATTTACAAGGTCAGGTTGACTTTTACTGAGCGTAATCGGTGAACACAAGGACACTGACGTGTGGGATGAGGAGCAATTAGAAATGTGAACCGAGCCAAGTATTAACACTTGGCGATCACAAAGAGGCAAACAGATGTGCGTAGACACAGGCCTAAAACCTCAAATCATTGCATAGAAACATAGAAGATGACGGCAGAAAAGGGCCATAGCCCATCAAGTCTGCCCACTCTAATGACCCACCCCCTTGATTTTACCCCTCCTAGAGATAACACATGTGTATCCCATTTCCTTTTTACCACTAGAGATCCCACATGTGTATCCCATTTGCGTGCATGAAATATATGCTCGTCTATAGAAGTGAGAGAACTTTTTTAAAATGTGCAAACTAGCTTGATCAGTTTGGCGATTTTAGCCCCCCCCCCCCCCACCCCTGTTTTACTAAACCGCGATAGCGGTTATTAGTGCATAAAACTGCGTTGAATTCTTTGCGTTCAAGTTTCAAGTTTTATTAGGATTTTATATACCGCCTATCAAGGTTATCTAAGCGGTTTTTACAATCAGGTACTCAAGCATTTTCCCTATCTGTCCCGGCGGGCTCACAATCTATCTAACGTACCTGGGGCTATGGAGGATTAAGTGACTTGCCCAGGGTCACAAGGAGCAGCGCGGGGTTTGAACCCACAACCCCAGGGTGCTGAGGCTGTAGATCCAACCACTGTGCCACTGCGTTGCTCCCAGCGCTCTTAGGGGTCCTGTTACTAAGGCACGCTAACCGATTTAGCGCGTTAAAGGTTAGCACGCTAAATTGATTAGCACACAAAAGGACCCCATAGAGTTCCTGTGAGCGTCGGGAACAGCGCGCCTCCCTAAGCTAATAACCACTATCGTGGTTTAGTAAAGGGGGGGATGGTTTACGTGTGGATTCCATTGCAAATGCAAGCAGTGTCTCACTTCCGGCTCACCACACAATTGTTTCCCACGTACTCACCTTTATAGGACCCCCAGGGACCCCTGAAGAAGACTTTTTGTCGAAATGCGGACTGTTTTGGGTCCTGTATCCCTAGCGGACTAGGTCCTTTAAGGCTCTTATGTGGATGGAATTATTTTATGTGGATGATTTCAGTGGACCTTTGGAACTTTGACACTTTCAAATAAAGTCCATTTAGGAACATCGTTACTCCACAGATTTTTTTTTATTTTCTCTGAATTTTCTTCTTTGTGGATATTTTGGGTTCGGTTCCTTTTGATTTTTGCTACTTAGGATTTTAAAATGTTTGAGGCTTGCGCAGATGAGGACGGAGCTTAGGCATTGGTGGAATGAGACATTATGACATCACAGTCTGAGCTCTAGAATGTTGCAAACACAAGCAGTGTCTCACTTCCGGCTCACCATACAATTGTTTCCCACGTACTCACCTTTATAGGACCCCAAGGGACCCCTGAAGAAGACTTTTTGTCGAAACGCGGACCGTGTTGGGTCCTGTATCCCTAGCGGACTAGGTCCTTTAAGGCTCTTATGTGGATGATTTACTTTTATGTGGATGGAATTATTTTATGTGGATGATTTCAGTGGACCTTTGGAACTTTGACACTTTCAAATAAAGTCCATTTAGGAACATCGTCACTCCACAGAGTGTTTTTTTGTTTTCTCTGGATTTTCTTCTTTGTGGATATTTTGGGGGTCAATTCCTATTGTTTTTTACGTGTGGATTCTACAACTCAACAAATTTGCTGGTACTTCAGAGTTGCTCAATTCCTTGGGTTCCTCTGCAGGTAGGTTCAGTTCAGGTTCCCAAATATTTTCTAGACCGGCCAAAAATTGGCTATTTTTTTACCTAGATTTCCTGAGAAAAACTGGGCAATGCCAACAAGCTCAAACCAGACTAAATTTCCTTTTTTCAAGTTTGATCTTAATTTTTTTCCCCAAGCATCTCCCTTGACATTGCCTTTGTTCGTAAGCTTCACTTGAATTTCCAGAAGATAATAAAGCTTAAGAAGTCAACCAGCTTAGATGAAGCATGAGGATAGATAAATAATGTCCCAGGTATGAATGACCTCCAGTGGAAAAAATCCCTACCAATGAGCTTCTCCAGATCCTGATGTGCCCTTGAGTGAAGCTAATTCCTAGGGGGCCACACAATGAAGGACATCCTTCTCCCCCAATGATTTTCTGGAAATAACATAGGAGATGGTTTTTCATGACCTTCTCTTGTGCACTATGGTGTATCATGCAGTGGCGTAGCGAGGGTGAGAGGTGCCCAGGGTGGTGGTGCCCCTCCCCCACCCCTTGCTCCTTCCCAACCCCCCCTGCCACATACGTGCCCCCACTTCCCTTCCCCAATACCTTTTTAATTTTCCAGGTGAAAGCAACAGCACGAACTTGCTGCCTGTGTTGTGTCGGCTAACCCTCTGACATCACTTCCTAGGCGCTTGGTCCAGAAGAGGTCAGAGAGTCGACAATGACGCAGGCATAAGAACATAACAATAGTCTTACTGGGTGAGACCAATGGTCCATCAAGCCCAGTAGCCCGTTCTCATGGTGGCCAATCCAGGTCACTAGCACCTGGCCAAAACCCAAAGAGTAGCAACATTCCAGCATCTCAAAGAATAGCAAGATTCCGGAACCCCAATGAGAGCAACATTCCAGAGCTGAGATTGTGATGTCATAATGCCTCATTCCACACTGCCTCAGAGCCAACCTCATCAATTGCTTAATTGTCCTATACTTGGCTCACGTAAGAACATAAGAATAGCCTTACTGGGTCAGACTAATGGTCCATCTAGCCCAGTAGCCCATCCTCACTGTGGCCAATCCAGGTCACTAGTACCCAAAGAGTAGCAACATTCCATGCTACCGATCCAGGGCAAGTTCGTAATGCTGATGGCACAGGAAAAATTAAAGAGGTACGGGGGAAGGGGCGCATGTGCGTGGTGGTGGGGTCGAGAAGGAGGGGGCGGAGAAGAGGATGGATGCATAAGAACATAAGAAGTGCTATCTCCGGAACAGACCTTAGGTCCATCAAGTCCGGCGATCCGCACACGCGGAGGCCCCGCCAGGTGTACCCTGGCATAGTTTTAGTCACCATATCACTCTAGCTTACCTTTACTTACGTCACCTTACGCCACTCATAAGGAGATGTACACTAACTTACCCTTAAACTCTAGAACGGTGGATTCCGCAATTACCTCTTCTGGGAGAGCATTCCAGGTGTCCACCACTCGTTGCGTGAAGCAGAACTTCCTGATATTTGTCCTGGACTTGTCCCCCCTTAGCCTGCGCCCTTTACAAAGACCACGCCTGGGGCGGATTCCCCCCCCCCTCGGCACCCCCTTATTACACCAGTGGTACCATGACACTGCTGCTGCCCAGCTTATGCAGCAAGAGATGAACTAGCTCTGCTACTAGATCCTACCGAAGGCAATGAAGAGCTATGTGTCTTGTCCAAGGCAGTGGCCTAGTAAGGGGGATGGGGGTGGAGGGGCGGTCCACTCTGGGTCTCATGTTGGTGGGCCCCCCGTCTTCACAAGCCTCCCCTGGCCACACACTTCCCCCCTTCCCCATACCTCTAGTTGTTCACCTAGTTCGCCTTAGTAAAAGACCCCTCTTTATTGTTTAATGTGACTCAACACGATCGTGTTTCGGCCTAGAAAGGCCTTCCTCAGGAGTCTGAGTCAGTGTTTTTCAACCTTTTTACACCTATGGACCGGCAGAAATAAAATAATTATTCTGTGGACAGGCATCGGTCCGTGGACCGGTGGTTGAAGAACACTGGGCTAAGTCGTGGGCCAGACCCCACCCATCTCTACCCAACGTCCACCCCCAGACCCTGCCCCCATAATAGTACTAATTGCACCTTGCACATCCCGTGCCTCATCTGGAAGCCTTCCCTCTGACGTTGCAACATCAGAGAGAAGGCTTCTGGTTCAGCGGCAGGATGCCCGTAGGAGCCACTGGCCGTGGCTTTGTGCACTGAATCAATTAGGAAGAGGGAGCTGGCTCAAAGATGCATCAATCGCACCTTGGGCCGGCGGTTGAAGAACACTGTTTTGGGCCTGATGCACCTGTTGGCTCTGTGGACCGGCACTGGTCCGTGGTTGAAGAACACTGGTCTGAGTGATGATTAAAAAATGGTAATTAGAAAGTCCCACAGGCAATCAGGCAAGCAGTAACTTCAACATTCTCCTCACACTGGCGAGGGGAAGGCCCATGTTGAAGAGGCAGGCCAGCCATCTAAAGAAATGTAAGGAGGAGAGGGCAGGGGTCATCGGAGGCATGGGGGGAGGCCGTGACGGTGTGAGAGCATGGGCATCTCTCCCGTTGCCGAGGAGGGTTGGGAGTTGTGTCAGTTGAGCTTGGCGATGTTTAAGATTCCACTGGAATTCTCATTTGAATACTGAAAAGCCCATTTGCGTGGCAGTGTCGGGGACTGCTGGAAAGCTCGCAAAAGACCGCCATAAGCCGTTTTTGATGATCCGCCGCTAAAACGCATGCAGGCTAAACTGGCTGGAACCGGTTTAGCGACTGCATTGAATGCCGATTTTGTTTCGAGAATCTAGGCCAGAGAGATATGGTCAGCCGACGAGAAGGTGACAAAGCAGTAAAATTTCATGGTTTAAATAAAAAAGGTTATGAATTGTATGGAACCATACCTGAATTGTTTAAAAGTAAGATGTCAAACTATTTACCATCTAGGTCTCAGCGTTCAGAGAATTCAGAGTTATTAAAAACAAATGCTAATCCAAAATACGTTGAGACCAGTAAAATGGTCTTTTGCTGTGCGGGGGTCAAAGTGTGGAATTCACTTGTCGGTCCATTACGAAAATGCTATGATAAGGGTAATTTCAGAAAACTATTAAAAATGAAGTTATTTGTTAATGCATTTTTCTAGGAACTGATCTTTACTTGATTTTCCAGTGATCATATATTAATGTTTGTTTGATTTTGTCATGTTGAATTATGTATGTAATGATATGTAAACCGTTTAGGTTTAAACGGTATAAGAACATAAGAACTGCCGCTGCCGGGTCAGACCAGTGGTCCATCGTGCCCAGCAATCCACTCATGCGGTGGCCCCCAGGTCAAAGACCAATGCCCTAACCAAGACCAGCCCTACCTGCGTTCTTTCTGGTTCAGCAGGAACTTGTCTAACTTTGTCTTGAATCACTGGTGGGTGTTTTCCCCTATAACAGCCTCCGGAAGAGCGTTCCAGATCTCTACCACTCTCTGGGTGAAGAAGAGTTTTCTTACGTTTGTACGGAATCTATCCCCTTTCAACTTTAGAGAGTTCCTTCTCGTTCTCTCTACCTTGGAGAGGGTAGTGGATGCCTGGAATGCGCTCCCGAGAGAGGTGGTGGAGAGTAAAACTGTGACTGAGTTCAAAGAAGCGTGGGATGAACACAGAGGATTTAGAATCAGAAAATAATATTAAATATTGAACTAGGCCAGTTACTGGGCAGACTTGCACGGTCTGTGTCTGTGTATGGCCGTTTGGTGGAGGATGGGCTGGGGAGGGCTTCAATGGCTGGGAGGGTGTAGATGGGCTGGAGTAAGTCTTAACAGAGATTTTGGCAGTTGGAACCCAAGCACAGTACCGGGTAAAGCTTTGAATTCTTGCCCAGAAATAGCTAAGAAGAAAAAATTAAAAAATTTAAATTGAATCAGCTTGGGCAGACTGGATGGACCATTCGGGTCTTTATCTGCCGTCATCTACTATGTTACTATGTTACTTGGAGAGGGTGAACAACCTGTCTTTCTCTACTAAGTCTATTCCCTTCATTATCTTGAAAGTTTCGATCATGTCCTCTCTCTGTCTCCTCTTTTCAAGGGAGAAGAGGCCCAGTTTCTCCAATCTCTCACTGTATGACAACTCCTCCAGCCCCTTAACCATTTTAGTCGCTCTTCTCTGGACCCTTTCGAGTAGTACCGTGTCCTCCTTCATATACGGCGACCAGTGCTAGACGCAGTATTCCAGGTGAGGGCGTACCATGGCCCGGTACAGCGGCATGATAACCTTCTCCGATTTATTCGTGATCCCCTTCTTAATCATTCCTAGCATTCTGTTCGCCCTTTTTGCCTCCGCCGCACATTGCGCAGACGGCTTCATTGACTTGTCGACCAGTACTCCCAAGTCTCTTTCCTGGAGGGTCTCTCCTTTTGTTTTTTTTCTATGTACAATTATCTTAAAAAGTGGACTAACACGGCTACCGCACTGTTTCACTCATAAATGACGTGGAAAGTTAAACAAAATGAAAATGGCTGACCTACACACATCTAGCAAAAAAAAAAAAAAAATCAAATACAGCATGCAAAACTTGAATTGGACCATTTGTGTTTGCAATTTAAATGGGGGATATCATAGACCTTATCGTTTCCAGTGTGTTCCTGCAATGTTCCAGCATCCCAGCAATTTTAAGCCTGCTCATCGTGTTCTCTTCTCTTGTTTCATAGCCATCTCATGGTTGAGTAGTCAGGTGTTGGAAGGCCATGGGGACAAATATTACAGGTAGCCAGGAAAATATGTGAAGGAGAACAGCCGCAACCAGCAAATGCAGCATTGTTGAACTGGCTTCTATTTCCTGATTTTAGTTTAGAAAGCTTGAGATAAAAAGCCAGGAGGGACCGCAGGTAGACGTTGGGAGTCAGGTTCACAGATTCTATGCACATTGCACATCTGACAGTACCCTGCAGCGAGAGTGTGTTCCAAGTCCAGAATAACTTTTAAATTGTTTCTAATTTGGATCCTGGTGAGATGCTGCTAGCATTGCTATCAGTCAGTGATATGATATATCACCCAATAGATGTGTTATTTATTTAGATTTCATAAGAACCTAAGAATTGCCGCTGCTGGGTCAGACCAGTGGTCCATCGTGCTCACGCGGCGGCCCTTAGGTCAAAGACCAGTGCCTTGAAGTATTGTTCCATTCTCTGAATCTGCATCCATACTTCCCTGCCTTTGCCTTTCACTGTCACCTTTTCAACCCGTTTGGCTACCTTAAAGTCATCACATACAATCACACCCAAGTCTTGCTCCTCTTTCGTGCACAAAAAAGTTCTTGACCCCCTAAACCAGGGGTGTCCAATGTCGGTCCTCGAGGGCCGCAATCCAGTCGGGTTTTCAGGATTTCCCCCATGAATATGCATTGAAAGCAGTGCATGCAAATAGATCTCATGCATATTCATGGGGGAAATCCTGAAAACCCGACTGGATTGCGGCCCTCGAGGACCGACATTGGACACCCCTGCCCTAAACTGTACCGTTCCCTCGGGTTTTGCAGTCCAAATGCGTGCATGACCTTGCATGTCTTTAACATTAAATCGTAATTGCCAGACTCTGCTAGGTCCTTCCTCATGTCATTCATACCATTAGTGGTATCTACTGATCCCTGGGTTTCCTTCACTTCCAACAAAGTAAAACATACATGATACACAAATAAATGAAAAAGGGGAGACAGCAGCCACATTTCTACACAGACTGAATGCTCTTCTTTATCTACTGTCATTTACTGTATTATTATTATATCTTACAATTTCTAGCTTATTATCTTGGGCTCTGTTTATTCATGAGCCTCCAGGATTCCTTTACTAAGAACATAAGGGGAACACATACAGATGGTAACAGAATTAAGCATGAAGTTTCAAACTAGGAGAGCTCCAAAATAAACTCATAGACCAAACCACAAAACAAATAGATAAAAAAAAATAATAGATAAATGATATCTCAACACATAGAGGCCCTTTTACTAAAGCTTAGCACGTGCTAATGGACATTAAGCGTGCATTAATTACCATGTGGCCCATTGGTATAAATTAGGATGCACATTTAACATGTACTAATTCTATAAGGATGCACGCAGATCTAGAAAAAGGGCCTCTCCTTATATCAAGTACTAGAGTACTGCGTCCAGCACTGGTCGCCGTACATGAAGAAGGACACGGTACTACTCAAAAGAGTCCAGGAAAGAGCGACTAAAATGGTTAAGGGGCTGGAGGAGTTGCCGTACAGCGAGAGATTAAAGAAACTGGGCCTCTTCTCCCTTGAAAAGAGGAGACTGAGAGGGGACATGATCGAAACATTCAAGATACTGAAGGGAATAGACTTAGTACTAGGCCTTCTATAATTTTGACATATAGCGGAATTGATGCTATAGGTCTAAAGTTAGATGGATGGTTTTGTGGTGCTTTTGGGTCTTTTTGGATTGGGGTGATGCTGACCTCAGGGAAATCATCATCACCCCAATCCAAAAAGACCCAAAAGCACCACAAAACCATCCATCTAACTTTAGACCTATAGCATCAATTCCGCTATATGTCAAAATTATAGAAGGCCTAGTAGCCAAACTCCTCACCAATTACATAGATGACCACAACCTACTCCACCCCATGCAATCAGGATTCAGAACAAACTTCAGTACAGAGACACTACTAGGCTCCCTTATGGATACCGTCAGACAACACCTTAGTACAGGGAAAAAAATGCTGCTCATACAACTGGACCTAACTGCGGCATTCGACTTAGTGGATCACAACATCCTTCTACAGATCTTAGACGCAATAGGCATCTCAGATAAAGTATACTCTTGGTTTGAAGGATTCCTAAAACTCAGAACCTACAGTGTAAAATCTAACAAAGAAAAGTCAGAATCCTGGTCAAACCCCTGCGGCGTACCACAAGGATCTCCACTATCCCCTACCCTCTTCAACCTCTACACTGCTTCTCTAGGAACGCATCTGGACAATCTAGGCATAACCACCTATAGTTATGCCGATGACATCACCATCCTCATCCCATACGATCATTCTAAACCTACCATGACAGACAAACTTCACCAAACACTTGAAACAGTCACAACCTGGATGAAAAACCACAAACTTAAACTCAACCAAGACAAAACCAAATTCATCCTTCTCGAAAATGACAAGGTCCAAACCACAATCAACCTAGATATAAACGCAATCAAATACCCCATCCAAACCACCATAAAACTGCTTGGCATGACCATAGACAGACGCGGCACTATGCAACCGCAAATAAATAAAACAATTCAGAAATCATTCGCAATCATGAGAAATCTGAGACAAGTCCGAAAATTCTTTGAAAGAACACAATTCCAACTTATAGTGCAATCCCTAATACTAGGTATATTGGACTACTGCAACATCCTCTTCCTTCCTTGCCCTGCAACGACGATTAGACAACTCCAAACAATCCAAAATACAGCTTTGAGACTCATCTATTCATTGAGAAAACATGATCACATCACGGAAGCCTTCATCAACTCACATTGGCTTCCAATCCAAGAAAGAATCCAATTCAAATTCTACTGCATATTATTTAAAACCCTACACGGAGACAGCCCATCATACTTGAACAATCGCCTCATCCAAGCACCTAGTACCAGACACAGAAAAACGCACTCCCCATTCATACCCCCCCAATCAAGGAAGTCAAAAGAACAAAACTACACGACGGCCTCCTAGCCACTCGAGCCGCAAGACTGGACAACCAGATCTCCAACCTTCTGATGACCACCCCAGACTATAGGACGTTCAGAAAGGAAATAAAAACCATACTTTTCAAGAAATTCCTGAAGCAGCAATAACATCACGACCTCTTAGCAACTCTAAAACTGACATTAGACCTACCCATTACCGCACTAATAATAACAAAAGAACCTCCACTACGACCACCTTTTAATTCTTTTACAAACCACCTCACCCACAACAACACGTTAAATGTTTATAAGATCTACAACTTACCTCTCTAGCTAATCATTGTAACTCTACTTTTTTAATTAACCTTTTGTAATCCGCCTTGAACCGCAAGGTAATGGCGGAATAGAAATCCCTAATGTAATGTAATGTACTTAAAGACAGGTTGTTCACCCTCTCCAAGGTAGGGAGAACGAGAGGGCACTCTCTAAAGTTGAAAGGGGATAGATTCCGTACAAACGTAAGGAAGTTCTTCTTCACCCAGAGAGTGGTAGAGAACTGGAATGCTCTTCCGGAGGCTGTTATAAGGGAAAACACCCTCCAGGGATTCAAGACAAAGTTAGACAAGTTCCTGCTGAACCAGAATGTACGCAGGTAAGGTAGTCTCAGGGCACTGGTCTTTGACCTAAGGGCCGCGGCGGGAGCGGACTGATGGGTACAATGAACCACTGGTTTGACCCTGCAACGGCAATTCTTATGTTCTTATGTACCAAAGGCCACTCCTATTTTGTAGCTTCTTCACTTGCCCCCTAGTCCTAGTATTTTTGGAAAGAGTGAACAAGCAGTTCACATCTACCCTTTCCATGCCACTCTGTATTTTATGGACCTCTATCCTATCACCTCTGAGCCGTCTCTTCTCAAAGCCGAAGAGCCCTATCCCCTTTATCCTTTCCTCATAGGGAAGTCGTCCCATCCCTTTTATCATTTTTGTTGCCCCTCTCTGTGCCTTTTCTAATTCCGCTATATCTTTTTTGAGATACAGTGACCAGATAGTAAAAAGGTCCCTAAGACTATCAGAGGTCATGAACGCCCTAATTGTGTTTATTTTTTTTTTTTTTATAAATTTGCATCTTTCCATTTTCAAATGTTCCTTTGAACAATTCTTTTCTGAATTTTTTCCTTTTTCTGAAGTTGCAGGAGCCTAGATTTCTGACCAGAAGATGCAGCTCTCCGAAACCTTGCCTGCAAACTCGTGTGCAAGGGCTCGTTTGTGCTTTTTTCCTCACTTTTCGCCTGGAACTCAGACCTGGCTTGCAGTCTGATGTGGATATTAATCTTAGCAGATACATGGAGATCCCGTATGTCCATATATGTACAGCAAAGGTTTGAATGCAGAGAAAAGAATTCCCAGATGACATTGAGTGGTATGCCCCGAGGTCAGTTTCCTAAAATTAACCTATTACTTGCAGCATCTGAGATCTTCCAGGGCTATTCAAATGTGCCCAGCCGCAAAGGATGTCATAGTTCAAATTTGTCAAAGGTGATGAAAGTTTGCAAGAGAAAATTACATTATTTAGCAGAGTATGATAATGGAATGGTTTAGCAAGGTTAGCTTTTAAGGAGTAATCCAAGAACTGCAAAGTATATATCTATGTTGCTGTCATTTCCTGAGCAAACCAAAAAAAAACTCTGTGGAGTGAAGATGTTCCTAAATGGACTTTATTTGAAAGTGTCAAAGTTCTAAAGGTACACTGAAATCATCCACATAAAATAATTTCATTCACATAAAAATGAATCATCCCCTTTCTATTGCAAATACAAGCAGTGTCTCACTTCCGGCTCACCACACAATTGGACCCCTGAAGAAGAGTTTTTGTCGAAATGCGGACCATGTTGGGTCCTGTATCCCTAGCGGACTAGGTTCTTTAAGGCTCTTATGTGGATGATTTACTTTTATGTGGATGGAATTATTTTATGTGGATGATTTTAGTGTACCTTTGGAACTTTGATACTTTCAAATAAAGTCAATTTAGGAACATCGTCAGTCCACAGAGTTTTTTTTGGTTTTCTATGGATTTTCTTCTTTGTGGATATTTTGGGGTCAACTCCTTTTGTTTTTTGTCATTTCCTGAGCAGCCACTATGTGGTTTAAAAGTGCCATAGCATGCATTAATTTCCGTGTTAAGGGCTCTGCGTGGAATAGGGTGGGGGAAGGGATTGTGCTTTTCAGATAACACATACGGCCTCTTTTACAAAGCCGCGCTGCGCTAACGACCCCGAAGCCCATAGAGATTTAAAGGGCTTCGGGGCTGTTGCCGCATGGCAGCCGCTAGCATGGCTTTGTAAAAGAGGCCGATAGTAACTTATGGGTTAACTGCTAAAGCAGCGGATAAAGGGACGCAGATAAGGCTAGATTCAGTAAATAGCACCCAAATCTGGGTGCTGGGGAAAAAAATAAAAATCAATGTTTGGTGCTGTTCTCTAGAGGGCGCTGTGGGCCACACACCCTTTACAGAATAGCATGTAGCAATGATTCCCACATCCAAATTTGGGCACGTGGACTTACACCTTCTGAAACGATCCTGGCTAACAAGTTGGGCACACACAGGGTTACCAGACGTCCGGATTTCTCCAGACATGTCCTCCTGGGTGTCCGGACGGCTTTTCAAAACCTGGCACTTTTTCCCTAGACCCATTCTGTGTTATGTTTTTTTTAAAAACCGAGTTGGATTTGTCTAAGTGCTTGAAATTATGGTGCGTGACTTAAAAAAAAAAAAAAAAAAATCCTATATAATAAAACGCTAGCCGCGCATGCGCACTCCTGCCTGCATGCTTCCGTGATCCGTAGGTCCGTAGCAGGCAGGAGAGCGGATGGCGGTTAGGGCCCACACTGGAGCGCTGTGGCCGACCCAGGATCGTGGGAGGATGCGCCGCGCAAAGTGCTGCACACGTACTGGAGGGGGAGGGACATACCGGTTCTGCACATACCGGCACAAACCTCCCTCCAGCGTTGGCAGCCGCAGCACGCTAAACAGGCTGCTTCGGGCTTTCTCCTGTAGTTGAGTCCCTCTGCCGCATCACTGATGACATCATCAATGACGCGACAGAGAGACTCAATGGCAGAAGAAAGCCGAAGCAGCCTGTTTAGCGTGCTGCGGCTGCCAACGCTGGAGGGAGGTTTGATATTAAAGTCATCTTGCTGGGAGGGTCGCAGAGTCAGCGGGGATCAGGCTGAGAGGGGAGAGAAGTGTCTGCCTCGGGTGCTTCAGGTAGCAGCAGCGTTTACAATTCGCTGCTGTTGCTGGCTTCAAGCCTTCCTCTCTGGCCGGTCCTGCCTACTTCCTGTTTTCATGAAGACAGGACCGGCCAGAGAGAAAGACCTGAAGCCAGCAACAGCAATGAATTGTGAATGCTGCTACTGCCCAATGAAGTAGTTAAATGAGGAAAGGGAGCAGAGGGGGAGAGAATGACTTGGAGGGAAGGAGGAAGGTATGCCAGACAAGGGAAAAGGAAGGAGGAGATGGAGAGAGGCCATATGGAACAGAGAGAGAGAGGGCGGACACTGGATGGAAAGAAAAGAGAGGGGCAAGACATAGGGTGAACAGTAGATGGAAGGGGTAGAGAGAGGGAGACACACCGAATGGAAGTGTGGAGGACAGGGGGAGCAGACGTTGGAAGGAATTGGGGAGGAAAAAGAAAAAAGGCTACATGCAGGATTGAGGGAAGAGGATAGAGTTAGAAATAAAGATAGACAGGGGGCCAGGGAAAGACACAGACAGAAAGAATGACAGCGTCCAAGGAGAGAGAGACAAATTTAAAAAAAAAAAAAAAAAAAACACAGACAGACATCTACTCTAGCACCTGTTAATGTAACGGGCTAAAACACTAGTATATATATAATTTTTATTGGAAATTGCAACAATGACTGTACAGCCAGTAACTAGTACAACCAGGTATAAAACAAAACAGGTCTACAGAAACCATTTTTATTTACCATTTTCTTTAAGTAAATTGTAAAGCATATTTTAAAAGAGACACGGCAAAATGCCTAAAAGAGGAAACCATTTTTATTTACATGGTTTTCAGTTTGCGCTTTCCCTTTAAAATAAAAGGCATTTGGGTTGGACATTTTTGGCACTGTAAACTAAGTCCTAGACAATTTGTTTGTAATTAAAAATTGATCTTATCGACCTGCAACTTTGCAGTGCCTGATAAGGTGGCCTCTACTATATACATTGTAACACTACCTACCATAATAGCTCTCTTTGCTACATTTGTGGGATAATTCTAGAAACCATATATGGTTAATAAACTATGTTTTACACATGGAAAATGGCTATTATAAAACTGTACATGATTGGATAGTACATGAAGAAAAGATACATTTCACATTTTAACTTTATTTAATGTTTTGCTAAGCAAAGTAGATCCAAGGGCTTTACCATAAAGATTAAAATTTCAGGGGAGACAAGTCGACACTATAAATGCAAATATACAGATAGGGAGACTGGGTTACAGATTTGCATACAGTCATCATAGAACGAAGGTGTTGATGCCCCTGTACAGGTCGTTGGTGAGACCCTACTTGGAGTATTGTGTTCAGTTTTAGAGACCGTATCTGGCGAAGAACACAAAACGGCTTGAAGCGGTCCAGAGGAGGCCGACGAAAAGATAGGAGGTTTGCACCAAAAGACGTATGAGGAGAGACTAGAAGCCCTGAATATATATTATACCTTAGAGGAAAGGAGGGACAGGGGAGATATGATTCAGACATTCAAATACTTGAAAGGTATTAACGTAGAACAAAATATTTTCCAGAGAAAGTAAAATGGTAAAACCAGAGGACATAATTTGAGGTTGAGGGGTGGTAGATTCAAGAGCAATGTAAGGAAATTCTTCTTTACGGAGAGGGTGGTGGATGCCTGGAATGCGCTGCCGAGAGAGGTGGTGGGGAGGAAAATGGTGATGGAGTTCAAAAAAGCGTGGGATGAACACAGAGGATCTAGAATCAGAAAATAATAGTAAATATTGAAGAACTAAGGCCAGTACTGGGCAGACTTGCATGGTCTGTGTCTGTATATGGCTGTTTGGTGGAGGATGGGCTGGGGAGGGCTTCAATGGCTGGGAGGGTGTAGATGGGCTGGAGTGAGCTTTGACGCAGACTTCAGTAGTTGGAACCTAAGAACAGTACCGGGCAGAGCTTTAGATTCTTGCCCAGAAATAGATAAGAAGAAGAAAAAGAACCCCAACAAATTTTTAGAATGAATCAGGTTGGGCAGACTAGATGGACCATTCGGGTCTTTATCTGCCGTCATCTACTGTGTTACTATTATGTTTTCTTAAGCTTCTTTGGCTGGCGTCATGATTGCTGCTGTTTTCCGGGTCTCGCTACGTCTGGGTAGGTAGAACCGACATTTCAACCATCATGAGGCCTTCAGTTTGTCTTTATATACAGTACAGTGGATCCACACTGACCTGGTTGAGAGCAGGGAGGACCGTTGGTCATGAATTTGAGTTTTGGCGGTAAAGTTCGTTGGTCACAAATTTGAAATGAGGTGGGAAAGTCTGTTGGTCTCAGATTTGAATTTTGGCGGGAAAGGTTAGTTGTTAACACAAATTTGAATTTTTTGCGGGAACGTCCGTGGGACACAATTTTAAACTCTGGTGGGGAAGTCTGTGGTCACGTTTATTTTTGAATTCTGTCAGATTTGAGAACACACAAAAGTCCTGGAGAAAGAAGACTGCTGGTGGCTGAGAAGAATCAAAAAGGCATCCCAATAACTTCAATGGAGATAAAGGGCTCCCCATAAACAAAGCAGGGCGACTGCTCATCCAAAAGAAATTCAGCGCAAAAAGGACTGGGGCCGAAGACAGACACCTTCCCTCCAGCTAAAAGCTTCCACACCATCACCCATCACCCCCTTTTTTCTGACAATTTAAAAATAAATGTTACCACAGACTTCCCCACCGGAGCTTAAAATTGTGTCCAAAAGATGTTCCAACCAGTGAAACCTGCTATATATAAAGACAAACTGCAGATCTCGCAGCATGCCCTAAAGAAAGACAGATATATAATAGCTTTCTAAAATGCTGTCTAAAAAGGAGTACTCCTTTTTACTAGAAAAGTATCCACGTACCCCTAACATCTATTTCGTCCCTAAAATACATAAGAACATTAAAGTTCCTCCAGGGAGACCCATAGTTAACACCAGAGGTTCTATATTGGAGCCCCTATCCAAGTTTTTGGATATTTTTTTATCCAAGAAAGCACTAATGATTCCATCACATTTGAAAGATACTTCTCATTTTTTACGAATCTTATCACAAAATCTGGACATAGGTCCTCGGACGATGCTGGTCACCCTTGATGTGGTGTCCTTGTACACTAGGATTCCACAATCTGAAGCTCTGTCTGTTATTAAGGAAATCTTGGATGATAGAGACCCCAATCCGAGGATCAGCACGGAATTTCTGTATCAGCTAGCCCGTTGGGTGATTGAAAATAGCTATTTTGCTTTTGAGGATAACTACTATCAGCAGATCCAGGGGGTGGCAATGGGCGCCACGTTGGCTCCCTCTGTAGCCACGCTTTATATGGGACGTTTTGAGAGTACAGTAATCTATCCTTCACCCTATTTCCATAAGATTATCTTGTGGAAGAGGTTCTTAGATGATATATTTTTTCTATGGGAAGGCTCTGAAAATGAATTACTTCAGTTTTTCGAATGGATCAACACGAGGGACCCTAATTTACAATTTACTCCCTAATTTAGTTTGGAAAAGATCGAATTCCTGGACATATTAATTGTAAAGGAAGACCTCCAGTTGAAAACTCAGCTACATAGAAAATCGGTTGCACGCAATACCCTCCTACATTTTAATAGCTACCACCCTTACCATCTCAAATTTAATCTACCTATCAGCCAATTTTTAAGAGCCCGTAGGATCTCTTCGGAAGATCAGGATTTTAGAACAGCAGCAGAAGAGTTGGAGGAACGCTTTAGAGAGAGAGGTTATCCCGCTAGGGCTATTAAGCAGGCACATACCAGGGCTAAATATGCGAATAGGGACCTTCTCCTCCTTGAAAAACGACAGGAGGAGGATGTAAATAAATTAATTTGTGTTCTCCCATTTACTATGGCGGCCAAAGAGCTGATATTTCAAATAAAAAAATTTTGGCATATCCTCCAAATACATCATACATTCAGTGAACCCCCCATGTTTGCCTTTAAAAGAAGTAAAACTATAGGACAAATATTAATCCAACAAAAACTGGGCAATTTTAAAGAGCATACTGTGGGAAACCACAAGGAGTGTGGCCATTGCCAATGGTGTACCACCACCATTACGGGTACCTCTTGGACAGATCCCCAAACTGGAAAAATAGTCAAATCTTTTTTGGACACTAATTGCCAATCTACTGGGGTGGTATATATAATTATGTGCCCCTGAAGTCTTGTGTATGTGGGCCGGACTTCACGGCCCATATGCATAAGATTGAATGAGCACAAGTCACGGCTTAAAAATAAAATTATGCAGGCCCCTTTGGTGGAACACTTTATAAACAGTCAACATTCTATAGATCAGGTCCGCTGGCGAGTTATTGATAGTGTGGAGGTGGGGAGGGAGGTGGGTAACTATGATGAACTGCTAAATTATAAAGAACAGAGATGGATATATTCCTTAAATGCTGTGACACCATTTGGTTTGAATGCTGAATTGGAGTGGGGTTCCTTGATCTAACTTTACTGGGCGGCAGGCTCCTCCTACAATATACAATATAGAATACACAATTCCAGTAAAAAGTGTTACTATCTCTTTAAAACCGGCAGGCCGGCACGTGACGCTGTTGCCACGTAATCACGGGTGTACAGTGTACTCGGGCCCGGCATTATTTAACTGCTGTCAAGAACGCCGCCGCCATCTCTATAGGTAGAGTGGTCGTGTTGCTGGCGATTGAATACACGGTAAGAAATGGAAGGCTGTTTTTGTGCCTTAAGCTAGATGAATTTGGGGCACTTAGAGAGCTATAATAATGTATATTATTGAATATGTACTTTTGTTGTTCTCTAGGGGATTATCCTTGATAAAGCTAACTTATAGCGAAACATGTCGGTATGACAATCCCTGGGCCAGAGACCACATGATAAAGAGCTAAGTATAGCTTTTTAAATACTACATTAATATATAAAAAACTTTAACAAAAGTAAAAAACGATATAAAAATTATTGAATTAAATTTAGACAGGACCCGATGAAGATTTGACACGTAAAGCTTGGGGCAATGAGATTGAATTGAGCCTTAAGTGGTGCCGCTGAGGATCCTTAAGAACATAACATTAATATGTGTACATGAGGGTATATCAAGGTAGTAGAATTTATGCTATCTTTGGAAGAACGGTTATTGATTTAAGTCCCTTGTGAAGAACGTGTGTTGTGTGTTGTGCTATTGCATAGATTCTAAAGAAAGACAAAGCATGATGGCTGAAACGTCGGCTCTACCTACCCAGACGTGGAGAGACCCTGAAAACATCAACAGTCATTATTACCTCAGGAGTCCTTAATCCAAAAGAGGCAATAGGCAAAGAGGTAAGGGCATGTCTGTACTGCCTCAAAGTAGGTAAAGGGAGAGATGGAAGGGGGGAGGCATAAAGTTTCTGGAAGGGGAATAAAAGGAGAGAAGATGCCATATAGAAGGGGCAAAGAGAGGGTAGACAGTGGATGAAAGGAAAAGAGTGACAAGAAGATGAAGAAAGAGGAAAGCAGAAACCAGAGAAGACAAGGTAGAAAAAAAATTATATTTATTTATTTTTGCTTTAGGGGAGATGCATCGCTGTTTCTGAAGAGTCCAGCTTCTTGGTGCTTCAGTTTAACCTTTGTCTACGTATTTTTATTCTATCTCCCCATTTACAAAACTGTAGAGTGTTTTTTAGTGTTGGCATCTGAGCTGTTACCATCATGGCTAAAAACCACACTACAGTTTTGTAAAAGGGGGAGGGGTTAGTTTGTGATGACATATTCCATACTAGGCGAAAGTGTTTTCTGTGTTCTGTGTGTTCGACAAGTCATGGTTTTCTGTTAGGATTGACTGTAGGATTAATCTGTACTTGTCTGGCTTGTTTAGTTTTACAATGGGTGTATTGATGTACTGCTCACTGCAGTATGTAAGATGCTGCCTTTTCCTAGGTACACTCTTGTGCGACGTGTGGATTGTTACTAAAATTCATGTTTTTCATACAGATGGGGGGGTGTCAAAAAATGATGGGCCCCGGGTGTCACATATGCTAGGTACGCCACTGGTCGTATTGATATTTTATAGATATTGTATTTTTTAATTTCTTCAGTTATGTTTAATCACTAGATGGCTTGCCTTTTTTTTTTGTTTCAAGTGTAATACTTGAGTTGTAATTAAAACATTTATAAATTTTAAAAGAAGAAGCAGCAGGGCCTTCGCTTATATGGGCCCTGCCCTTTGGAATTCACTGCTGGACAATTTCCATAGTGAATTTTCTTACCCAGCTTTTCGAAAGATGATAAAGTCAATCTTATTTCAGCAGTATTTTGGATAAACTGTTGTAATCTGAAGGTTATCTGACCCTAATTGATTCTGTAGGTCATTAATTGTTCATCAATGTTAGATTGATTTTATAGGCACAGGTCATTGTCTTGTTAGTGATATGATGAATTTATTTTAAATTGTTTATACTTATATGATGTTAAGTCCTATGAGTGTTGCATATTTTATTTTTGTAAATCACTTACCTCCGCCCCCCTCCCCCTCCTGCATTATGAAGCTGCATTAGGCTTATTGGTGGAATGAGACATTATGACATCACAATATCTGCTCTGGATACCAGAGATTGTCTATCTCAACTTCATTCCTTCTACCACAGCATTCTTCAAAGCAAGTCTTGAGGGTCGGTGGCTGAGCCCATTCATATTCTGATTCTTCCCTCTCTCCTTAAAGAATGACATGGAGATGGCTTCCCGTGGTTAACTGTGGGGACAGGGACAAATTCTGTCCCTGTGGCATTCTCTAGAAGTACCTGAAAGAAACCCAAAGAGTAGCAACATTTCAGAGCTGAGATTGTGATGTCATAATGCCTCATTCCACCAATGCCTAAGCTCCGTCCTCATCTGCACAAGCCTCAAACACTTTCAAATCATAAGTAGCAACATTCTAGAGCTCAGATTGTGATGTCATAATGCCTCATTCCACCAATGCCTAAGCTCCATCCTCATCTGCACAAGCCTCAAAGCACTTTAAAATCCTAAGTAGCAACATTCTAGAGCTCAGATTGTGATGTCATTATGCCTCATTCCACCAATGCCTCATCAGTGATGTCACAATGGCTTGATCCTATACTTGGCTCACACAAGAATGTAAGAACTGCCGTACTGGGACAGACTGAAGGTCCATCAAGCCCAGTATCCTGTTTCCAACAGTGAACAACCCAGGTCCCGTTCTTTAGTGCGTATCTTAACCTCAGTCCTTCTATACCAGAATTCTTCAATGCAAGGCTTTGAGAGTCAGTGGCTGTTCCCATTCATACTCTGATTCTTCCCTCTCTCCTTAAAGAATAACATAGGGATGGTTTCCCGTGGTTATCTGCCGGGATGGGGATGAATTCTATCAATGTGTCGTTCTTTGAATAAACTTGTAAGTTAGTAAGAGGAGTTTGAACTGTATGTGGTAGTGGGCAGGGAGCCAATGAAGCAACTTGTGGAGAGGGGTAATGTGACCCTGGCGGAATACGAGGTGTGTGGCAGAATTCTGAAGGGGAGAAAGATGGTTTAGAGCAGGGGGTTCTTAACCTGTGGTCTGTGGACCCCTAGGGGGTCCATGAGAGTCAGATAAAAATTAGCATTTATATTCACCGTATAGCCAGGTACTGTCGATTTTTCTCGCAGATAACGAGAGAGTAGATGTAGTAGTATTAGTAATAGTAGTAGAAAACGTAGAAGTAGCAGATCTGTTTTAATTTGCATAAGAGGATTGCATTTCATAATTATAATGAGTGGCCATTATTTATTGCATAAAAAATGAGTGTTTTTTTTTTTTAGATTGTTTACTTTAAAGTTTAATGATACTCTGGCCCTCTTTTACTAAGCGTGCGCTAATAATAATAATAATAATTTATTTATTATATACCGCTATACCGTGAAGTTCGAAGCGGTTTACAATAAAGATACATTTGACAGTACATGGGATAGAAACGGTTTACAATAAAGATACGTTTAGTCAGTACATGGGATGCAAGTGGGTTACAGTAAAGATATATTTTGTCAGTACATGGGATGCAAGTGGGTTACAATACAAGTGGTTTACTATCAAGGTGCATTTTGTCAGTGTAAGCGGGATACAGGTGGGTTACCATAAAGATACATTTAGTCAGTACATGGGTTACAATAAAGATACATTATGTCAGTACATGAGATTCAAGGTGGAAAGTATAATTAGTTTCGGGCTTGGAATTAGGGGGCGAGGTGGAAGGGTCATGGCGAGGAAGAGTTGGGTATGGGAATTTAGAATTTCTTAATCAGTCGAGTTTTCAGGGATTTTCTAAAGTCTGCGTATGGAGTGGCCTCAAGTATGGGCTTTCCAAGCCATGTGTTCAGCTTAGCTGCCTGGAATGATAACATTCTATCTAGAAACTTTTTGTATTGGTAAGATTTCAAGGAGGGGTAATTAAATAGGTTTGTTCTGCGAGTGCTCTTGTTGGACTCGTTGGGGGAGAACTGGGAGATTAGGGAAGCTGGAAGCATCCCAGAGACAGCTTTGTAGCAAAAACAAGCCAACTTGAAGAGGACTCTGGATTCTGCGGGTAACCAGTGGAGTTTCTGATAATAAGGGGAAATGTGTTCCCATTTTTTTAAACCGTGGATTAGTCGGATCGCGGTGTTCTGAATTAATCTCAGCTTGTTGAGGTTCTTTTTATAAGCTCCTAGGTATATGATGTTACAATAATCTAGGGTGCTTAAGATGGAGGATTGTACTAGTAAACGGAAGTATATGGACGCATTAGGGTTTAGCGTGCGCTAATCGGTTAGCGCACCTTACCCTCTCTTTTACTAAGGTGTGCTAACCGATTATCGCGCGCTAATCGAATTAGTGCACGCTAACGCGTCCATAGACTAACATGCACGCATTAGCGTTTAGCGTACGCTAAATCGATGGGTGTGCGCTAATCGGCTAGCGGACCTTAGTTAAAGAGGGCCTTAGTAAAAGAGGGGGTTTGTGCATGT
This sequence comes from Geotrypetes seraphini, assembly GCF_902459505.1. Classification (NCBI taxonomy): domain Eukaryota; kingdom Metazoa; phylum Chordata; class Amphibia; order Gymnophiona; family Dermophiidae; genus Geotrypetes; species Geotrypetes seraphini. The sequence goes on along the minus strand of NC_047091.1, from coordinate 172,525,634 downwards.
CACATATGTATGAAACAATCAAATCTCAATAGAGTACATTATATTCACTGCATGCAAAGTTGTGTTAATGTGAATATTTCTGGGAAAGCAAGTCCATAGCTTTCAACAGATTCTTAAAGGGGTCTGAGACTCAAAAAAAGAACATAAGAATAGCTTTAGTGGGTTAGACCAATGGTCCATCAAGCCCAGTAGCATGTTCTTATGGTGGTCAATCCAGATCCCTAGGACCTGGCCAAAACCCAAGGAGTAGCAATATTCCATGCTACCGATCCAGAGCAAGCAGTGGCTGCCCCATGTCTTTCTTAATAAGACTATGGACTTTTCCTCCAGGAACTTGTCCAAACCTTTCTTAAAACCAGCTACGCTATCCACTCTTACCCCAACCTCTGGCAATGCGTTCCAGAGCTTAACTATTCTCTGAGTGAATAAATATATCCTCCTATTGGCTTTAAAAGTATTTCCCTGTAACTTTGAGTGTTCCCTAGTCTTTGTAATTTTTGACGGTGAAAAATTGATCCACTTGTACCCGTTCTACTCCAGTCAGGATTTTGTAGACTTCAATCATATTTTCCCTCAACTGTCTCTTTTCCAAGCTGAAGATCCCTAACCTTTTTAGTCTTTCCTCATATGAGAGGAGTTCCAGCCCCCTACAAGAACGAGAGGGCATTCGGAAAAGCTGGAAAGGGGACAGATTCAAAACCAATGCTAGAAAGTTTTTCTTCACCCAGCGGGAGGGTGGACACCTGGAATGAGCTTCCAGAGGGCGTGATAGGACAGAGTACGGTAATAGGGTTCAAGAAGGGATTGGACAATTTCCTGAAGGAAAAGGGGATAGAGGGGTATAGATAGAGGACTACTACACAGGTCCTGGACCTGTTGGGCCGCCGCGCGAGTGGACTGCTGGGCACGATGGACCTCAGGTCTGACCCAGCGGAGGCACTTCTTATGTTCTTATCATCTTGGTCGCTCTTCTTTGAACCTTTTCTAGTGCCGCTATATCTTTTTTGAAATAAGGAGGCCAGAATTGAACGCAATACTTCAGCTTAAGAATCAATGGTTTAGAGCAGGGATCTCAAATTCCCTCCTTGAGGGCCGCAATCCAGTCGGGTTTTCAGGATTTCCCCAATGAATATGCATTGAAAGCAGTGCATGCACATAGATCTCATGCATATTCATTGGGGAAATCCTGAAAGCCCGACTGGATTGCGGCCCTCAAGGAGGGACTTTGAGATCCCTGGTTTAGAGGAAGGCCTGCAAGAAGTAAATTGCGGTACTCAAGGCGAGAGGTGACGAGAGTGTGGATGAGGGTCTTACAAGCAAGCGCGTGCTCAGAACTGAAAGTCCATTCCAATAATGTGAGTAGCAAGCATATTCTCTAAGGATACTAGCTCATCCCAATATCCTTATGGAATACTAGTAGAAACCCACATCAGCTTGCGTAAGTGTGCTTATTTATGGAACATCTAGGGCAAGTGTAAATGGATGTACATCAAGGAACACATTGGACTTAAGTATTCTATAATTTGTGAATGCAAATGGAAGATTTGCCCATTTTCCACCCCTGCTCCACTCACAGATACACCCTACTTGCAGCCACATACTGTGGCTTTTTCAGGAGTCCAAACCGAATAGCACTTATGGAACTTATTCGCATTGGGTAGTTTTAAAATTGTCATTAATGCAACGGACTATCAATGCTATCTGTGGAGCTCCAGTAGATGGAACGCTGTCAGCTGGCCGGATGGATGTACCCTGATGTCTGGAAAATTCATTCTCCTTTCAGGTATAACCAGAGCAAATCAATGACAAACTCAGCTCTGTGACAAGCTACCCAAGCCAAGGGATGTGTTCAGAAAATGAAAAAAAGCCAAGACTCCTTATCTTTAAGCAACAGGATCCTATAGAAAGAAAAGAGAATATCTTCTTCAGGGTAATCCTTCTGTTCGCCGAGGAGTCCATTGAGATGAGCCAGCAGGAGCGGGATGCTGCCTCTCTGGTTCTGTGGCATTCTGTTTCAGGAACACTGTTTGACCCCCCCCCCCCCCCCCAGGACACTTTTTCTTCTTCGCCTCGTTCCACGAGTCTGATCCATCGGAGACTCAGGAGGGGCACTGCAGATCATATAGAAGCCTCGCTTTAATTTTAAGGCAGGCCATCACAGCCGTAGGGCTTTGGCATTAAAACTGCAACTGTGGTTTTATTTCTTTACGTGGGACACAACAGGGGAGGGGGGGAGGTGATGGGACTGCTCATGGCTGACCATTTTATTCCTAGGTTTATTTCTATATCGAGTCTAAAATCAAGTCGTAGCTGAAATACACAGGTTTTTATATTTGTGTTATTATCAATTAGTTGGTGTGTCGTCCGTGCTAGGTTTGTTTTTTTTTTTTAAATTGGAACCTCAGCATCTGAATAGTTAACGTGAGCTGGCAAAAGGAATTCCTCTTGTAATCTCTGCAACATTTTCAGCGAGCTGGTGCCATCTTTTTGAAATGACTACTGTATTTTCACGCATATAACGTGCGCGTTATACACAATTTTACAAACCGAGTATAACCATGCGCGTTATACACATTTTTTTACATAGTTCCCCCCCCCTGACGTCCGATTCACCCCGCAGGACCGCTCGCACCCCCACCCCGAAGGACCGCTTGCACCCGCACCCCCATCCCGAAGGACCGCTCCCCCCCCCATCATGGAGAAGCTGCCTACCATTGTCCTGCTGCTTCCTCTGCCGGCGGTCACGCCCCTTCTCTGAGCCCTGCGTCTGCTCTGCTTCTTCTTCCGGTGGTCCCGCCCTTTCTCTGATGTCAGATGGGGGGGGAGGCTGTGGGGGTGCGAGCAGTCCTTCGGGGTGGAGGTGCGGGTGCGAGTGCGAGCGGTCCTTCAGGGTGGGGGTGCGAGTGGTCCTGCGGGGGGGTGAATAGGACGTCGGGGGGGGGGCATCAGGCTTTCAGGGTGGGGACAGGACTTCAAGGGGGGACAGGACTTCAAGGGAGAGAGGAGAGTCGGGGCGGGCGAAAGGAGAGTCGGGGCGGCCAGAGGAGAGTCGGGGCGGGCGAAAGGAGAGTCGGGCGGCGACGGGAGAGTCGGGGCGGCATGCGCGGTATACGGGTGTGCGCGGTATATAAAAATTTCTTTACATAAATTAGTTTCCCGCACGCTATACCCGTGTGCGCGTTTTACACGGGTGCGCGGTATATGAGTGAAAATACGGTAGTTACTGTTGATGAATCTTAGGGTATGGAAGATAAAAAGCCATGCTTTACAGTTCAGCCCTGCTACAACTTTAGAAGGGGGATGGGGGTGCTGGGTTTTTGTAGCACATCCATAGGTCTGAAATTCCTTGAATGAGATGCTGTGGCCTTGCTGCCAAAACTCAGAGAGCCATAAGCAAGGAGTTTTAGCTCCAAATCGGGGCACGCTGCCAGACCACTTAACAACTATGATGTAAAGGCTAAAAATTCAGCAGAAAGAAAAAAAGGCCCATCTAGGCAAAATTGGATGCAAGAAACAACAAGGGTAAAGATGAAGGGCTAGATTCACAAAGCAAACCGATCGTGCACCGATCGGTTTGCAACCTCTTTGCGATCCGTTTTTATTCCGGCCCGATTCCCTTACCTCTCTGCCGATCCGTGCATGCAAATGAGGAGAACGGCATGCAAAGTAGGCAGGGACGCGATTCACTGAAGAAATCTTGCAAACCTACTGGGCTGGCCGATCAACACAAGAAGCGACTGCTGGGGGGACCAGTCGCAAATGTCCTTTCCCACTCTCCAGCTCCATTGCCGCCCTGCTCTCTGCTGCCCCCATCTGGCTGCCTTTACTCTGCAGAAGCCCTGGGAGCAGTGGCTGTTGGCTGCATTGTTTAGCTCCTCTCGCCGCCCTGCTCTCTGCCCTTCTCATGCCTTTCAGCCTCGCCGCCCCGACTCTCCTCTTGCTGCCCTGCTGTCTGCTCTGTTTTAAACCTGTGGGCTCGCACTGCAGTGAAGGCAGCAGAGAGCAGGAGAGTCAGGGCCAGTGAGTTTTAGCCTTAAGAGGCTGCTTCCACCGGGGATCGCCCTTCAAGACAACTTGCAGGAGAGTCGAGGCCCCCCCCCCCAATAAAAAACACAGCAAAAATGAACAGGAACGCATACGCAGACCATCTACAGCAGTGGTCTCAAACTCGCGGCCCTCCAGGTGCTATTTAGCGGCCCACGGTCTGGACGCGATGATCAACTGCTCCCTTGCTGCAGTTGATTGTTCCGGTCAAAGCTGCGGCCGGCAGCGGCTCCTCGCGCCATCCACATCAGCATTTCTCTTTCCCCTTCCCTTCCTTGTGGAGCAGCAGCGTGTCTGGCTGGCTCCCTTGCTCAGTCGATCATTCCGTTCAAAGCCGCGGATGGCGGCTCCTCACGCTATCCACTCCTGCATCGGAAGCCTCTCTGACGTCACAACATCAGAGAGGCTTCTGACACAGGTGCGGATCTCGCGAGGAGCCACCACCTGCAGCTTTGAACGGAACGATCGACTGAGCAAGGGAGCCGGCCAGGCACACTGCTGCTCCACAAGGAAGGGAATGGAAGGGGAGGGGAAGAGAAATGCTTCTGCTGCCTAGGAAAGGGGGGCCCTAGGGAAATGCTGCTGCTGCTGCTGCTGCATAGGGAAAGGGAGAGGGAGGGAAGGGGGAAGAGAAATGCCTCTCTTGCACAGGAAAGGGGGAAGGGAAATGCTGTTGCTGCACCACAGGGAGGGGGAGGGAAAGGGGAAGAGAAATGCTTCTGCTGCACAGGAAAGGGGGAGGGGAAATGCTGCTTCTGTTGCTGCTGCACCCAAATTGGGGAAAGAGAGGGAAGGAAGGAGAAGGAAGACAAGGGAGAGGAGAGGAACAAGAGATGTCAAGTTCATGGGAGGGAGGGAAGGAAAGGAGATACCAGACCATGGAGGGGGAGGGGGAGATGCCAGGGCATGGGGGGGAGGGAAGGAGACAGATGCCAGACCAGGGGAAAGGAAGGAAGGAGGGAGGGAGAGAAAGGAAGGAAAGAGATGTCAGACCATGGAAATAAGATGGAAGAAGAGAGAGATAGGAAGGGAAGGGAAGACATGGAAACGTAGATTTTGAAAAGAAAGCAGAAAAATTGAATATTAAGTTAATGCCAAAGATGGATGCAAGGCAGAAAGTGAAGACAGAGAGAAAAACAATCAAAGGACAAGAAGGCCCTGGAAACATAGTTAAAAGCACAGAAAAATAAAGTCACCAGCCAACAAAGGTAGGGAAAATGATTTTATTTTCAATATAGTGATTGAAATGTGTCAGTTTTGAGAAAGAAATGATATTAAACTTTAAATGTGAGGGCTACAGAAAAAATAGAGTACTTGGAGGGCCGCAGAAAAAATAGTTAATGTCTTATTAAAGAAATGACAATTATGCATAAGGTAAAACTCTTTATAATTGATATGTCTTTCCTTTTAACTGTTAAAAGGAAAGTTTTATAAACTATAAAGAGTTTTACCTCATGCAAAATTGTCATTTCTTTAATAAGACATTAACTATTTTTTCTGCGGCCCTCCAAATACCTACAAATCCAAAATGTGGCCCCACAAAGGGTTTGAGCTTGAGACACTGATCTACAGGGAAAGCAGATGGTCTGCGCATGCGTCAGGATCGCACACTAGTGATCTGTGTTGGCGGATGGGGGCGTTCCTCCGATCGCCCCCCATTAGAATATTATTAGTTGCTGAATCCATCGGACCTGCCCGGATCGGACACGGATCGGTCAGGTTAGTAAATCTAGCCCTAAGATGGCAATTTTATAAATTAGCACTGTGATGTGATGCCCCCGGGGGGGGGGATATGTCTACTTCTGTTCATCTGTCTCCCAGGTGTTCAGCTGGACAACGTCTCTGACTGAGAGTGAACTTAAGAGATAGGCTGTTTGTTTTGAGCTGCAGGCTAGTAGGTTCCAACTTCTATGTAGGCCCTTTTTTCCCTAGGGTCCCTGGGATTAGAGAATGACACAGTGACAAAATTCATCACCGTCCCCGTCCCCGCGGATAACCGCGGGAAATAATCCCATGTCATTTTCTAGTGTCTGTTTCAACCTCAGTCCTTCTACACCAGCATTCTTCAAAGCAAAGCTTGCGGGTCAGTGATTGTGGCCATTCATACTCTGATTCTTATGTGAGCCAAGGATAATGAAGCCATTGTGACATCACTGATGTGATTGGCTCTTAGGCACTGGTGGAATGAGGCATTATGACATCACAATATCTGCTCTGGATACCAGAGACTGTCATTCTGTAGTGTCTATCTCAACCTCAGTCCTTCTACACCAGCATTCTTCAAAGCAAGGCTTGAGGGTCAGTGGTTGTGGCCATTCATACTCTGATTCTTCCCTCTCTCCTTAAAGGAATGACATGAAGATGGTTTCCCGCGGTTATCCGCAGGGACGGGAACGGTGATGAATTTTGTCACCGTGTCATTCTCTACCTGGGATCCCACTCTTTATGCCCTAATACAAGGGGGTGCTGAGAGGTTCTCAGCCCAACCAAGAAAGGAATGATGTGGAGCCAATGAATTGAGAAGTTATTCCACATATTCATCCGTGTCTGAAGTTTCTGTAAACCTTCCAAAAAGTACTCTGATGTCCGGTCGCTGAAACACTGCTCCACTGCTTAAATCACCTCTGAATCACTTGAAAATGGTTGCCCTTTCAAACTTTTTATAAGGTTTGGAAAGAGAAAACAGTCATATGGAGCAAAATCTGGTGCATAGGGTGGATGGTCTATGCCCTGAAACCCCAAATTCGTCAAAACGTCCATCGTTTTGCCAGCCTTGTGAGCAGGTGCATTGTCTTGCAAAAAGAGAGCTCCTTTCCACAGCTTCCCTCCTTTTTTTTTTTTGTTCAATGCTTTCTTTAATCGACACAGCAAGTTCCAGTAATATTCTGCATTAACTGTTTGGCCCCTTGGAAGATAGTCAGTCATTACAAAGCCTTCCTGAGTCCAAAACATGGTGGCCATTTCCTTTCCTGTTGACTTTTGGGTCTTCAATTGCTTGGATTGTTGTTTTGTCTCAGAATCATAGTGGTATAACCTATGTTTCATCAACATTAACTAGTCATTTCAAAAAGATGGCACCATTCAATGTCATTTCTAGTTAGCATTCAAACATTTGGGCAACCACTTGGATAACAGGTTCTGCATACCCAGCTCCTCGTGGATTATATACCCAACATGATTCCTGGATATCTGTAGTGTCTGAACAATTGTTTTCGCCAATATTCGCTGTTTAGTACGATGGGCATTTGTCACACAGTGTTTGCATTGTACATTCATAGATTTCTTTTGGAGTTTATTCTGCAGGAATAGAACTTCATGACGGCTCAGATTTTCACACTTGAAAATTCCACACTTTTCGTGTAATTAAACTCTGGCATTCATTGCCGGAGAATGTGGTGAAATCAGCTTAGCGGGGTTTAAAAAAAATCTTGGATAATTTCCTAAAAGAAAAGTCCATAGGCTATCATTGAGATGGCTTGGGGAACTCCAATGCTTATTCCAAGGATAAGCAGCATAAAATCTGTTTTATTACTTGAGATCTAGCTTGGGACCTGGGTTGGCCATTGTTGGAGACAGGATACTGGGCTTGATGGACTTTCGGTTTGTCCCACTATGACAATTCTTATGTTTTTATGTGAGCCAAATATAGGACAATCAAGCCATTGTGGCTGGCTCTTATTGGTGGATTGAGGCATTATGACATCACAGTCTCAGCTCTAGAATGTTGCTACTATTTGAGTTTCTGCCAGGTTCTTGGGACTTGGGTTGGCCATTGTTGGAAACAGGATACTAGGCTTGATTACCTAAAGGGGTCAGTCAGCTGCTGAGAAGTTGACATATTCTATTATCCTGCTAGAAAAGTGGCTACTGCCTAGCCCAAGTAAAAAAAAAAATCAAAATATTCTCTATCTTAGAGAAGGACAAAATCAGCCTGCATGCTAAGGTTACTGCATTTAGGCTTCAGCCTGCTCTTCTGATCTTTTTTTCAGGCACAAGGATGAGTTAGAATGCTTTCCCCACCCCCACCCCCTTTCTCTTTTCTTTTATGCCACTCTGGCTCCTTGACTAGGCTTATCTGATATTTCTATTCTATCTGGAGCTCTGGTTCTGAAGCTTGGCCGTTTTTTTCCTAAGCTTTCTCAGGTCCCTATTCAACCTCAGCCAGATACGCATCGGCTCTGATAACAGAACATCATCGCCGGCGCTATCTCACATCTGTACAAATCCAGAGAGTTATTTAACAATGGGATGATAATCATCTGCAGAACTTTTACAGAGCTCTTGGGAGAATCAAATAATGGGGGGGGGGGGGGAGGGAGGGGGGGTCATACTAGACCCCCATCAGATTCCTCTGAAGATTAAATAAAACTTTTTTTTTTCCTTAAAAAAGCCACACATACATTTTGAAAAGGGTTTAAACAGATTATAAATAACTCATCGTCTCCAAGATGAAAGTATTGTTATATTGTGAAAATGTGAATTTCAAGTAGCATTTAATATAGTTGGTATATTCTGATGGAAGTGCTTTTTCATTTGTACAATAACATCTGTGAATATTGTGTTGTGTTGCCAATCTGTCCTCGGAGATGTACTCTGTCTCATTTTACCATAAATGTAAAAATATCTTGACTGGGTCCAAAATGTGATCTGGAAAATTCAATAAATTTATTAAACCAAGCAGCCTCTAGTCCTGCCTTTTTAAAAATTTTATTTGATGGTTTGTTGTTATCTTTTGTGTGATAAGATTGATGCGATCACCAAACTCAGCTATGCCCTGTGGAATCAAATTATTATTAGCGGGGGATATGATTGAGACTTTTAAAATGATAAAAGGAATCGACAAGATAGAGCAGGACAAAAAGTTATTTACGATGTCAAATGTGACTAGTACAAGAGGTCATGGACTGAAGCTGAGGGGGGACAAGCCCAGGACAAATGCCAGAAAGTTCTGCTTCACACAGCGAGTGGTGGACACCTGGAACGCTCTCCCGGTGGAGATTGCTGCGGAAACCACGGTTCTAGGATTTAAGGGCAAGTTAGATGCACATCTCCTCGAAAGGCGCATAGAAAGATACGGGTGACTAAGTTTTTGTCAGGTCACACCTGGCTGGGCCTTGAGTCGTGGCGCGTGGCTAGCGTGCTCGTTATGGGACGATATTGAGGTCAGAAGCATGATAAGTGCAGTATTTTTTGTGGAGTTTTTTTTCTACAAAAGGCCAGTTTTTCATATGGTTCTGGGTAATTCTAGTTAGAGACAATTCTGTGTCAGTTAAGGACCACGCCCAAATAGAAGCGTACGAAAAACAGGTGAATAAAACATTTAAATATAATGTAGCTAAGGCCAGAGAAAAAAAACACACTAAAGATTAATATAAGGAAAAGAATGGTGTTTTTTTGTGTACTTTGCTGTTGAACTAAATCATGGTGGAAATCATGGTGGAAATCATGATTACATGATTACATGGAGGTTCTTTTGTATGTACTATGACTGTCCTGTCTTAGGCCAGCATCTTGTGCCAGTGAATAGTTTCTGTTCTTTGTTCAGCTTCCCGCCTTTAGCCTCGTGGTTCTAATTGAAAACAGATGTGCTCAGGCTAGTTAGGAAAAGCATATCAGATTCCATATTCCAAACTGAGATATAAAATGTATGAAGTATGAATGGCCAAAATATGAATGAAATTATGAATGTTTGGGGCCCATGAATGTAATATGTGATGATATGATTGTGGAAATATAAATGGTTTATGTTTATAAGCAGAAACATTAAGAAAAAATCTTAAGCATAACATCTGGAAGTAATTAGAGTCAGTCTCAAGAATAGGGAGAAGGGGGGCATTGGAAGCCCATGCTTCAGGAAGAGGAGAGGGGGATTTAACCCCCCCTTTTTCTCCTGAGTAAGATTTCTGTGTAAGGCTGTGCAATTTGAATCTGTCAGCTTAGGAGTTTTTTTTCCTTTAAGGCTCAGAACTTGTCAGCATGGAAGGACTGAGAATTTACCATGTTAATAATTGTGAATTCTTTTGAATGTTAATGTTAATTCAGAAATCATCTGAAACTTTGTATAACTTTTAAACATGGAGGAATGTTTCTTTGTCTAAACTTTAAGACCACCCAGAGAAATGTTATTGGTCGTCAAACTTGATGATGTCACTAAACCAAAAGTTATATAATAGACTGTAATGAGATAGAAAGACGAGACCATTGTGAGAAGGCCAGTCTTTGGCCACGATGATGATCTCCCATGAGCGCAACGTAAGCAATTATGCTATTCTTTTGATCTAATAATGGGAAAATAGAACCAATAATTCAATAAATCCTGGTTATAATTTTAAAACCTTGCGCTGGTGTCATTTTGCATGTAGAATTATTTTCAAACCTGAAGCTTTCACAAATGGCGTCAATGCCCCATGCTCAGCCTCCACGTGAGCGGATCACCGGACTTGATGGACCCAGGGTCTGATCCGGTGATGGCAATTCTTATGTGACTTAGGCTAGATTCACTAAATTCACCGCTCCGGATTGTCGTTGAGCGATTCTTGCCCTCACAACAGATTTGGCATGCAAATGATCTGATTGGACACACGCCCTACAGCGGATTGCTGTAGAGAAATCAAGACACATGCGCAGATTATCCTTGTTGGTTGTAGATACAGTTTGCGCATGCGCTTGCTCTTCGCAGAAGCGAGCTCAAAATAAGGGGGGAAGCGCTGAAGTTTACTTGCTGGCCCTACGAGTGGACATTTTAAAAGGAATGATTTCCATTTTTCTGCAGCCAGATTATGGAACAGAACACGCTTTAAACCCGCGGGTTAAAACCACGGGCTCGCACTGCGGTTTTTGCAGAATATATAAAAAGGGAATTCATATGCATATGTATAGATATTTTACAATTTTATTTTTTTATTTTGATGGTTGTTTTATATGGGGTTGTAACCTTGATACTGAGATTTCAGGGCGGAAGAGGGCAGGATAAAAAGCGACTGGTCCTCAGCAGTCGCTTCATTTCGGATCGGCAAACCCAATCGGCGTTTCTTCTTCTGCTCAGTGAATCGATGGCCTCCTACTTTTGCATGCCATGTCCCATCATTTGCATGGATGGATCGGGTGGGAGATTGATCGGGCAGAAGGTTAGTGAATCGGGTCGGGGAATGATCGCAATACCAGTAAAACAGGATCCGAAGCTTTACTGACTTAAGCACTGGCCCGTGAAACTCAGGAGGCTTCAGATTTGAACCTCATCTGAAACATGGCTGCTGTGTGATCGTACCTTAGATCAGTGGTTCCCAACCCTGTCCTGGAGGAACACCAGGCCAATTGGGTTTTCAGGCTAGCCCTAATGAATATGCATGAAGCAAATTTGCATGCCTATCACTTCCATCATATGCAAATCTCTCTCATGCATATTCATTAGGGCTAGCCTGAAAACCCGATTGGCCTGGTGTTCCTCCAGGACAGGGTTGGGAATCACTGCCTTAGATAATCCAATGAAAAAAACAAAAAAATCACTCCATTAAAGAATAGCCTGGAGTTGTGTTAAGGACCTGAGGCAGTGGCGCTTTGCCATGAAACGATCGTCGGCCTGGTCATTCCTAGTGTGCTTTATTGCAAATAGTGGTTTTTCCATATTGTTATTCCAATTGGCTATTTTTTTGTTAAAGCTCCTACCTGCTATTATCAACCACATGCAAAAGTTTTTTGGGTTTTTTTTGCCTATGATGCTTGGATGGAAGAGTGTGGGTACACCTTTCCTATTGTCTGAGGCTTTTTCTTTCGCTGGTTAAATCCCCCCCCCTTTTTTTTTGGTGCACAGCGGCTCTTCTTTCATGGAGGGATTTTTTTGTTTTTTCTTGGATTGTCTATTTCCCTCCATTCCTCGTTTTTTAAGTATTGTATCGTACCCTAGATGCCATCTGGTTTATTTTTGGCATGTGCCCTTTCCACAAACATTCTCTAGTACATTGAGAGAAATTCAGATAATCCGACTGGCAGTAGTACAAATTCAAACTCAGAACCCTAACTAACAATTTCCAAAAGTGCTCCCCTACAAAAGTATATAGGGGTCGATATTCGGCTTGTGATGGTAAGCAGCTGCTAAGATGCTTCTGGCCTCGGGCTCAACTAATGCTGAATATTCAAAGCTCCCAACATTGACCCTCTGGGTATATTTACGGTGACTGGACAAAAGCGCGCGAGGACAAATTTGTCCCCTTCCCCGCAGGAACTCAATTTCCCTGTCCTGTCCTCGCAAGTTTTGTCCCTGTCCCCGCCCCATTCCTGTAAACTCTGCCTGAACCACACAAGCCTCAAACACTTACGATTTTAAAGCGTTTGAGGCTTGTGCAGGTGAGGACGGAGCTTAGGCATTGGTGGAATGAGGCATTATGACATCACAACCTGAGCTCTAGAATGTTGCTACTTATGATTTTAAAGCGTTTGAGGCTTGTGCAGATGAGGACGGAGCTTAGGCATTGGTGGAATGAGGCATTATGACATCACAACCTGAGCTCTAGAATGTTGCTACTTATGATTTTAAAGCGTTTGAGGCTTGTGCAGATGAGGACGGAGCTTAGGCATTGGTGGAATGAGGCATTATGACATCACAATCTGAGCTCTAGAATGTTGCTACTTAGGATTTTAAAGCGTTTGAGGCTTGTGCAGATGAGGACGGAGCTTAGGCATTGGTGGAATGAGGCATTATGACATCACAATCTGAGCTCTAGAATGTTGCTACTTAGGATTTTAAAGCGTTTGAGGCTTGTGCAGATGAGGACGGAGCTTAGGCATTGGTGGAATGAGGCATTATGACATCACAACCTGAGCTCTAGAATGTTGCTACTTAGGATTTTAAAGCGTTTGAGGCTTGTGCAGATGAGGACGGAGCTTAGGCATTGGTGGAATGAGGCATTATGACATCACAATCTGAGCTCTAGAATGTTGCTACTTAGGATTTTAAAGCGTTTGAGGCTTGTGCAGATGAGGACGGAGCTTAGGCATTGGTGGAATGAGGCATTATGACATCACAATCTGAGCTCTAGAATGTTGCTACTTAGGATTTTAAAGCGTTTGAGGCTTGTGCAGATGAGGACGGAGCTTAGGCATTGGTGGAATGAGGCATTATGACATCACAATCTGAGCTCTAGAATGTTGCTACTTAGGATTTTAAAGCGTTTGAGGCTTGTGCAGATGAGGACGGAGCTCAGGCATTGGTGGAATGAGGCATTATGACATCACAATCTGAGCTCTAGAATGTTGCTACTTATGATTTTAAAGCGTTTGAGGCTTGTGCAGATGAGGACGGAGCTTAGGCATTGGTGGAATGAGGCATTATGACATCACAATCTGAGCTCTAGAATGTTGCTACTTATGATTTTAAAGCGTTTGAGGCTTGTGCAGATGAGGACGGAGCTTAGGCATTGGTGGAATGAGGCATTATGACATCACAATCTGAGCTCTAGAATGTTGCTACTTATGATTTTAAAGCGTTTGAGGCTTGTGCAGATGAGGACGGAGCTTAGGCATTGGTGGAATGAGGCATTATGACATCACAGTCTGAGCTCTAGAATGTTGCTACTTATGGTTTTAAAGCGTTTGAGGCTTGTGCAGATGAGGACGGAGCTTAGGCATTGGTGGAATGAGGCATTATGACATCACAATCTGAGCTCTAGAATGCTGCTACTTATGGTTTTAAAACGTTTGAGGCTTATGCAGATGAGGACGGAGCTTAGGCATTGGTGTAATGAGGCATTATGACATCACAATCTGAGCTCTAGAATGTTGCTACTTGTGATTTTAAAGTGTTTGAGGCTGGTGCAGATGAGGACGGAGCTTAGGCATTGGTGGAATGAGGCATTATGACATCACAGTCTGAGCTCTAAAATGTTGCTACGTAGGATTTTAAAGCTTTTGAGGCTTATACAGATGAAGACAGAGCTTGCAGGAACGGGACAGGGACAGGAAAAGAACTTCTTTTTTTTTACTCCGGTGGGTTTGGCTATCGAGGCTCTAAATATTTCATTCGTCAAACGATAATTGAGTCAAAATCATTTCAGTACTAATGCTGAATTTATAGGGGTGGTTAAACTAAGTGTTGACAACACAGCCAAATGTGTTCCTGATTAACAGTGCACTTTGGAGGTCCAGTTGCCAACTGCCTGGAGTTTACCTAAACACTGCAAAGATTTTCCAGCGCAGCTTCACAGAATAAGCAGATGTTGGGCAGGGAACTTACTAGTTAGTCCATCACAAGTGGTTGATGTAAGAATAAAAGCCTGAGCCAGGTTTCGGAGCTTTACCACTTAAGAGAGTCAAATTCACAACCAATGCCTACCTTAAAGCATAAAAAAGCACTAAAAATTGCATGCACAATTTAATTGTGCATTTTAACAAGCGATTAGTGGTGCTAATTAGAATCAATTACATGTGTAAATTTAGGCAACCTCTCATGAGAGCTCGTGGTACTATAGGAAGTACAATGAGCTGCCGCGAGCGGTGACGGCAGCTATTTTCCAAAGGAGCTGCAAAGTGCAAGAGAGAGGGGGCTGCGATCCTGCCCCCATCAGAGCTTCTGGACTACCATAGATGCAGGTAGGCCTGGGGAGGAATGAAGGTCCATGATGGGGGAATTGTGAAAAGGATAGGGGGGTCTCTGGGGGGGGGGTGGGGGCAAATTGGGGGAGAGGGAGGGATGCAGATTGCTGTGGGGGGAGGGAGAGGAAGAGGGAAAGGGGCCCTGATCGTGGAAGGTGGTTAAGACTCCTGGGCTCTTTTTTACTGGGGAAAAAAATGATTATGCGGGTGTCAACCCCAATATTCAGAGCCGGTACCTGTGTACCAAACCGGACAGATTTAGGAATGCTTTTGAGCTATCCTAAATCTAGCTGCTTCACTATGCTGGTGCCAGCACTGAATATGCTGGCACCCACATAATCTGTGGCTTCTCCCCAGTACCACCCCCACCCCTTGCCCACTTTTTACTTGTGCAGTCTGATAAGATATACAATGGCCCATCCAGTCTGTCCATCCACAACATCCACTATCTCCTCCTTTCCCTATTGGCTAAGGCTCTTAACATTTGCATCTCCTCTCCCTATTGGCTAAGAACATAAGAATTTGCCGCTGCTGGGTCAGACCAGTGGTCCATCGTGCCCAGCAGTCCCCTCCTGTGGCGGCCCCCAGGTCAAAGACCAGTGACCTGAGACCAGCCCTACCTGCATACGTTCCGGTTCAACAGGAACCCGTCCAACTTTGTCTTAAATCCCTGGAGGGTGTTTTCCCCTACAACAGACTCCGGAAGAGCATTCCAGTTTTCCACCACTCTCTAGGGGAAGAAGAACTTCCTTACGTTTGTACGAAATCTATCCCCTTTTAACTTTAGAGAGTGCCCGCTCGTTCTCCCTACCTTGGAGAGGGTGAACAACCTGTCTTTATCTACTAAGTCTATTCCCTTCAGTATCTTGAATGTTTCTATCATGTCCCCTCTCAGTCTCCTCTTTTCAAGGGAGAAGAGGCCCAGTTTTTCTAATCTCACACTTTACGACAACTCCTCCAGCCCCATTACCATTTTAGTCACTCTTCTCTGGACCCTTTTGAGTAGTATCGTGTCCTTCTTCATGTACAGTGACCAGTGCTGGACGCAGTATTCCAGGTGAGGGCATACCATGGCCCGGTACAGCGGCATGATAACCTTCTCCGATCTGTTCGTGATCCCCTTCTTAATCATTCCTAGCATTCTGTTCACCCTTTTCGCCGCCACCGCACATTGTGCGGACAGCTTCGTCGACTTATCGACCAGTACTCCCAAGTCTCTTTCCTGGGGGGTATCTCCAAGTACCTCCCTGGACATCCTGTATTTGTTTATAAGATTTTTGTTACCGACATGCATCACCTTACACTTATCCACGTTGAACCTCATCTGCCATGTTGCGGCCCATTTCTCGAGCGTGTTTATGCCATGTTGCAGATGTTCGCAATCCTCCTGCATCTTCACTACTCTGAATAACTTGGTATCGTCCGCAAATTTAATCACCTCACTCGTCGTACCAATTTCCAGATTGTTTATAAATATGTTGAAGAGCACAAGTCCAAGCACCGAACCCTGCGGTACTCCACTGGTGACGCTTTTCCAGTCCGAATATTGTCCATTTACCCCCCACTCTCTGTTTCCTATCCGCCAGCCAATTTTTAATCCACGTAAGTATTTCACCCTCGATTCCATGGCTCGCAGTTTTTTGAAGTTCATGCGGAACCTTGTCGAAAGCCTTCTGAAAATCCAGATATACAATGTCGACTGGATCACCCTTGTCTATCCGTCTGTTTACTCTGTAGAAGAAGTGCAGCAAGTTTGTCAAGCAAGATCTTCCTCTGCTGAAGTCATGCTGGCTGGTCCTCTTCAGATCATGTCCGTCAAGGTGCTCAATGATGCAGTCCTTTATCAGCGCCTCTACCATCTTTCTCAGTACTGAGGTCAGACTCACCGGTCTGTAGTTTCCCGGATCACCCCTCGAACCTTTCTTGAAGATTGGCGTAACTTTCGCTACCTTCCAGTTTTCCAGAACCCTTCCCGATTTGATCAACAGATTGGCTATCAGTTGAATCAGTTCAGCTATAGTCCCTTTCAGTTCCTTGATTACCCTTGAATGGATGCCTCATCTAGACTGACCGTCAACCCTGTCAGTTTCCCGTCTTCGTTTCCCGCGTATAGCCTGTCAGCTTCTGGTATGTTGCATATATCCTCTTCGGTAAACACAGATGCAAAAAATGTGTTCAGTTTGTCGGCGATGGCTTTGTCCTCCTTTAGCACTCCCTTCATTCTTCGGTCATCCAACGACCCCACTGCTTCCTTTGCGGGTCGTTTCCCTTTAATAAATTGAAAGAACTGCTTGAAGTTTTCACCTCCTTGGCCATTTTTCCTTGTAGTCTCTTTTGGCCCCTCTTACCACCTTATGGCACCTGCTTTGATGCTGTTTGTGCTTTTTCCAGTTTTCGTCCGTTTTTGACCTTTTCCATTCCTTAAATGAAGTCTTCTAGTTCCTGATCGCTTCTGTCACCACTACAGTGAGCTACGCCGGTTCCTTGTTCTTTTTCCTCTTGGATCCCTTGTTGATAAGCGGTATATATAGATTTTGCACCTTGGTTGCTGTGTCCTTAAAAAGGGACCATGCTTGCTCTAGCGTCTTTACAGTGCTTTTCTTCTTGATTTTCTTCCCCAGAGGGGCTTGGGCATCTCTCCTGCTGTGATGCTTGCGGTGGGTAGGTTGCCGGGCTGCTGAACTGATGGCGCCAGCGGCCATCAGCTCAGTGGACCCTTTTTCGGCACTTAGACCTGGTTTGACTTTGTCTAAGTCAAAAAGGTCTAAGTGCCGACTAGGCAACCTGTTAATGTTTTGGTTATACCTGTTGTAAGCCTAGGTGTAGGTCGGCCCACCTCCCGCCCACTGCCCGCCCTTTCCCCTCCTCTAAACACGCCTCTTTTCTCTCTGTGCGTTTAGTGGCAGGGGAAAGGCCTAAGCTGTTTTTAGATACGTCTAAAAACCAGCTTTGGTTATGGGTACTTGGACGATCAGGCTTTTTGATCGTTCAAGTAGCCATTTAGGACACGTTTTAGACGGAGGTTTTTTTGGATTATGAACCCCTTAGTGTTTATGGAGGCAGGGTGGATACAATGCTTATTAAGTACTGTTTTTCTAATGAGCACTATTATTTATGTATTTTTTTTTTTAATTGATACTTAATATAACGATTTACTACTGTTGACAATCCAAAATAAAGTGAGTTTTCAAAATATATCCTTGAAGTGTTGTATAATCAATATTAGTATTAATTTTGAATATTGAATACGCAATCTGAACAAACAGGTGAAGGCGGTTTACATAATTAGAATTATGTGTAAGCTTGGTGGCCCCTCAGAGCTTTCTTGTTTTCATACTGTGGCCTTTTACATAGGGTTGCCAGATTTTCCAGTTGGAAAATCCGGACCCCCCTAGACCCGCCCCCAGGCTCGCCCATCCCTGCCCTGTAATGCCATAATCCCGCCCCCAGTCCCATCCTCCCCTCCCCTTACTGCCTGCTCTTGTTGGTCAGGGAGGAAGTCCGCGCATGCGTGGACTTCCTGCCTGCCCGACTTGATTTGAGGAGGCTTTTCAAGACCCGGCACTTTGTCCGGGTTTTGAAAAGCCATCCAGACCCCTGGACATGTCCTCAACCGTGGACATGTCCAGGGAATATACGGATGTCTGGCAACCCTAACTTTACATGAAAAAAAATTGGAGACCACTGGCGTACACTTCTCCCTCCATATTTGCTGTGATAGGGGATTAACAGACCCGCAAATGCAGAAAAATTGCAAATAACTTTTTCATATGTTATTTGCTGTTTTCTATTAAAAACCATTGTGAATATGATGAAACTGCGAATAACATAGTGGGAGACCTGGCCTGTTCCTGACGGGGAGGCAAAACACAGTGAAGAAAGTGCTGGGAATCAGCGATTTTCTCTGTACACGCTTGGATTCAGCGATTTCTCTATGCAAGCTGACTTAATTTGGGGGGGAGGAGCCAGCAAGCTAAAAACCGTGAATAATCGAAACCGCGATTGCTGAAACCGCGACTGCGGAGTGTATGCAGATATCCTGGACATATTTATTATAGACAGCATGGAAATCAGACCTGTTGAGGATGATTGAGATCGAGCAAGGATAGACCCGTGGTATCCCAAGGTTGTCTGAAAAAAAAACCAAACATCTCTCCCCATTTTCAAATGTAAGGCCTGAAAAACTGTTGCCCGCCCTTCTTGACACTCATAGAAACTTCCCTTCCTATAAGCCTAAAACTGACACTAAAACCTTGTTGCCACTTTTCGATGGCGTCTTTTATTGCATGTCAACTCTGGGCTTAACCGAAATGAGCAATTGAAGCCACAGAAGAGCGTGTGATTGATTTCTTATACTAACACGTCACGGGTTGGCTTTTATGCAAGGACTATATTTGTTCCCACTCCTTTCAGCCTGCTAACATTTGGAACTTTATAAAATAAGAAAGATTGTACAATAGAAAGTGAAGTGACAATGAAATGAAATGAAAAGTAGAAGACAAGCGTTGAAAAGACAAATGTTGGCATAGTACATTAATACTTCACAATGCCGAAGATGAGATGTTTCACTTGTACCCATCTCCGGCTTCTAAGAATTTTCAGGCCTTTATCTGTAGAGTCTGATCTTTCTTCTTTTGAAATACGGTCCATTTTTCTTTGTCTCGTGCAAAGCAAGTTCTGACAAATCT
Organism: Geotrypetes seraphini; assembly: GCF_902459505.1. Lineage (NCBI taxonomy): Eukaryota > Metazoa > Chordata > Amphibia > Gymnophiona > Dermophiidae > Geotrypetes > Geotrypetes seraphini. The sequence goes on along the minus strand of NC_047091.1, from coordinate 172,506,315 downwards.
CAAAGTTCAATGTAAGACCAAAAGGAAAAAAATATATATTAAGCTATGTATCTTCCTCCCGTTTATTTAGACCAAAAGAACCATAGGTGTAAGAACATAAGAAATGCCGTATATATTAATATGAACCATATAATTTATAGATACTGTATACCCCCCTCTTTTACTAAGGTGCGCTAACGTTTTTAGCGCGTGCTAACCCCGTGCTACGCGCCAAGAACTAACGCCAGCTCAATGGTGGCGTTAGCGTCTAGCGCGCAGGCTAAAATCGCTAGCGCAGCTTAGTAAAAGGAGAACCACAGAGTAGCAGTTTAGAAAGGATGTACAAATCAGACTTAAGACGTCCAGACTGAGATGTCTCAAGTTCTGCTAGTATTACTACTAATTATTATTTCTATGGCGCTGAAAGGCATTTTAACATGCAATAGATAGTCCCTGCTCGGAAGAGCTTACAATCTAATTTAGACAGGACATTTCAGGGTTGGGGAGGTTATAGTGGGTCTAGGTATCTGACAGCAGTGAGGGGGAGTTAAGAGTTGAAAGCAGTTTCAAAAAAGTGGGCCTTTAGCTTGGATTTGGAACGCCGCCAGGGACGGAGCACGACGTATTGATTCAGGCAGCCTGTTCCGGGCATGCGGCGACGCAAGAAAGAAGGGACGGCGTCTGGAGTTGGCAGTTGAAGAGAAGGGTAAAGATAAGAGGGGCTTACCCCACGAACGGCGATCACGGGGAGGAGCATAGGGGGAGACAAGTGAAGAGAGCTATCGGGGGAGGGGCTTCAGCGCGACTGCGCTTGTAAGTCAGCAACAGGAGCTTGAGCTGTATTCGGAAATAGACGGGGAGCCAGTGAAGCGACTCGAGGAGAGGGGTAATGTGAATATAGCGGCTCTCCCGGAATATGAGTCATGCAGCAGAATTTTGAACGGATTGAAGAGGTGAGAGACGGGCGCGCGGGAGGCCCGAGAGAAGTACGTTGCGGCAGTCTAAACGCGAGGTGACGAGAGCGTGGAGAAGGGTTTTGGTCGTGTGTTCAGAGAGAAAAGGGCGGATTTTGGTAATAGTACTGTGGAAAGGGGTCCTTTTACGAAACCACGATGAGCGCTATTGTACTCTTATCACACACTGAAAAGGCTTTTGGCATCCCGCTGTAAATTTTCTAATTTGCACACACTGAATGCTAAAAAATATATATTTTTCTGAGATGGGGCATGTTTGGGGGTTAAGAGTGGGCATGTCGGTGCTAACCAGTTAGTAAGAGGCCTTGCCACATGCTAATTGATAAGCGTGGGGGTTAGCGTGGGAGACCTTACCCCCAAATCCCGTAATGTGCGCCTAAAGTTAGCCAATGTAGACTAAATTGACGCCGGTATTTAGCAATTTAACGCCTCTTATTTGGCACAAAGTGGAGTTAATTGGTAGGTGTAATTCTATAGCAAGCGCATAGGGGGAAAGTCTACAAACTGCGCCTTAACTTAGGCGCTGGTCGGCACCCTACCGGTGCCTTGGCTAAGAGGGAAACGCTGTTCAATTTCAAAGCGCCTACCAGCCCTTAAACAAAAGGTGCCAGACGTGGCATTAAGCGTCAGTAGGTACCTTCTGGAGGCACAAGTTGCCTCAAAGGTAGGCGTCGGAAATGTAGGCCTGAAAAACTTTGGCGCAATTCTCAAATCGGCACCGTCGCGCGGCTAACAAAAAAAATCAAGTAGTTAACAGGCTACAAACAAGCAACACAGCTCACAAGACTACAGTGGATTTTGTGTGGCTTTTCTGTTTTTATATTTAAAACAGCTAAGGACCCTTTAAGACCCCTGAGGAAGCCATTTTTTATTTTGCCAAACCACGGCCCGTGTTGGGTCATTTTTATTGTATACATTATTTGGTTTCTATCCTGTGGGTCACTTGTGACTGTAAACACCCTTTCTGGATTGTTCTTAGATGATTGTTTTTAAGTGATTTGGACCCTTATTAAACTGCAAACTGGTACATCCGATCTTCTGTTCCATAGTCTTTCCGCCATTATGTGTTTTTTTTGAGGGAGTGGCTTGTTAAATGTCTCAAAATTCAGGTTTCACCAAAACAGTTCCAAAACAGCCCAAACTCTCCTGATTTTGACTTTACCTCATTCATTGTATTTACGGTATTTATATTTGGTCTTTCTACTACTGTTATGATATTAACAACATTGTAAGTTTTATGTTGAATTATATCTGCTGTACACCGCCTTGGGTGAATCTCTTCACAAAGGTGGTTAAATAAATTCATTAATTAAGGAGGTAATCTATCTTAATCCCGGTGTCAGGTCAAAAGCGCGCCGGGACAAAGGCGCGTGCAGACAATTGAGCGCAGCGCGGAGGTGCGCACCGCAGAAAATTACTATTTTTAGGGCTCCGACGGGGGTGTGTGGGGGGGAACCCCCCACTTTACTTAATAGAGATCGCGCTGCATTGTGGGGGCGTTGTGGAGGGTTCGGGGGTTTGTAACCCACCACATTTTACTGAAAACTTCACTTTTTCCCTGTTTTTAGGGAAAAAGTTAAGTTTACAGTAAAATGTGGAGGGTTACAACCCCCCAAACCCCCCATAATGCCGGCGCGATCTCTATTAAGTAAACTGGGGGGGCTCCCCAACAAACCCCCCCGTCGGAGCCCCTAAAAACTGTAATTTTCTTCAGCGCGCGCCTCCATCTTGCGCTCAGTTGTCGGCGCGCACCTTTGTCTTTCGTGGGGTTGTCTATGAACCCTTAATCCCTCCAGTGGTATACCGCTCAATACAATAGTTTGTTGTTTTTTTTTTAATTATTATTTAAGCTAGACATCCCGGGCAGTAGTAGAAATGACAACTTTAATTTCTTTTGGAAACAGACATGTACTCCATGTCTGAAATACGGGATACATGTTTATTTATAAGGCTCACTCTAGTCACACCAATAAGATGCCCAAACTATGCCCTCCCCCACTCCAATTCCAGATACATGTTTTTTTAGTCTTATTCAAACATATCCCGGCTTTGTAAAATTTAATTTCAAACTGTGTTGCTTATTTATTCCTGCTGTGAAAAAAAAAGAGCTCAATAACAATGAGGGAGTGGTAGGAAATAGCCCAAGGACCTGGCGAAGCTTGAAGAATGGTTTGAAATTTGGCAGCTAAAATTTAATGCTAAGAAATGCAAGGTCATGCATTTGGGCTGCAAAAACCCGAGGGAACGGTACAGTTTAGGAGGTGAAGAACTTATGTGCACGACGGAAGAGCGGGACTTGGGTGGGATTGTATGTGATGATCATAAGGTGGCCAAACAGGTTGAAAAGGTGATGACGAAAGTTAGAAGAATGCTAAGTTACATAGGGAGTGGTATGGCCAGTAGGAAAAAGGAGGTATTGATGCCCCTGTATAAGACTCTGGTGAGACCTCATTTAGAATATTGTGTGCAATTCTGGAGGCCACACCTTCTAAAAAGATACAAAAAGGTTGTAGTCGGTCCAGAGGAAGGCTACTAAAATGGTGTGTGGTCTTCATCATAAGGCATATGGGGACAGACTTAAAGATCTCAATCTGTATACTTTGGAGGAAAGGCAGGGGAATGGAGATATGATAGAGACAATTAAAATACCTACGTAATGTAAATGCGCATGAGTTGAGTATCTTTCATTTGAAAGGAAACTCTGAAATGAGAGGGCATAGGATGAAGTTGAGAGGTGGTAGGCTCCGGAGTAATCTAAGGAAATACTTTTTTTTAGAGAAAGGGTGGTAGATGCGTGGAACAGTCTTCCGTTAGAGGTGGTGGAAACAGAGACTGTCTGATTTCAAGAAAGCCTGGGATAGTCACATGGGATCTCTAAGAGAGAAGAAGCGATAATAATTACTGCAGATGGGCAGATTGGATGGGCCATTTGACCTTTATCTGCCATCAGGTTTCTATGACTTGTATTCTTAGAGATGCATTTGGTGAGTAGAAATTCGAGGGAGGCATATGTGCTGGGAGGTGAGAGATGGGAAGAGGGACCTTGGAGTGATAGTGTCTGATACTCTGAAGGAGAGGAGGGACAGGGGTGATATGATACAGACGTTTAAATATTTGAAAGGTATTAATATAGGACCAAATCTATATTACAGGGAAGGGAAATTGGTAAAACTAGAGGACATAATTTGAGGTTGAGGGGTGGAGTAATGTTAGGAAATTCTTTTTCATGGTGGTGGATGCCTGAAATGTTCTCCCGAGGGAGGTGATGGAGAGGAAAATGGTGACGGAATTCACAAAAGCGTGGGATATGAACATAAGAATAGCCTAACTGGGTCAGACCAATGGTCCATCAAGCCCAGTAGCCCGTTCTCACGGTGGCCAATCCAGGCCACTAGCACCTGGCCAAAACCCAAGGAGTACCAATATTCCATACAGAATCTCAAATAGCAAGATTCCGGAATCTCAAAGAGTAGCAGTGGCTTCCCCCATGTCTTTCTCAATAACAGACTATGGACTTTTCCTCCAGGAACTTGTTCAAACCTTTCTTAAAACCAGCTACGCTATCCGCTCTTACCACATCCTCTGACAACGTGTTCCAGAGCTTAACTATTCTCTGAGTGAAAAAAAATTTCCTCCTATTGGCTTTAAAAGTATTTCCCTGTAACTTCATCGAGTGTCCCCTAGTCTTTGTCATTTTTGACGGAGTGAAAAATCGATCCACTTGTACCCGTTCTACTCCACTCAGGATGAACACAGAGGATCTCTAACCAGAATACGAAGGGGCAGACTTTCTGGTCTATATCCCGCAAAGAAGATGGTTTGGATAGGCTGGAGTAAGCTTCAATGGGAACTCCAGTAGTTGGAACCTAAAGACAGTACTGGGTGGACTTCTAAGATTTGTGGCCCAGAAGAAAAAAAAAAAAAAGACAAGTCAGTCATGAAATTGTAATGCGTGTAGTTACAGGACAGACTGGATGGGACCGTTCAGGTATTTAACTGCTGTCATTTACTATAGGCTCCTTTTACAAAGGTGCGTTGGAGCCTTAACGCGCGGAATAGCGCACGCTAAAATGCCGCACGCGCTAGCCGGTACCGCCTCCTCTTGAGCAGGCAGTAGTTTTTTGACTAGCGCGGGCTAATCCGGTGTGTGCGCTAAAAACGCATCTTTGTAAAAAGAGCCCTATGTTACTTTGTTACCTCTTAACCTGGCCTCCTTGTGAACTTCAAATCTGATGGTATCTAGCTAACTACCGTATTTTCACTCATATACCGCGCACCCGTGTAAAACGCGCACACGGGTATAGCGCGCGGGGAACTGTAATTTAAGTAAAGAAATTTTTATATTCCGCGCACACCCGTATACCGTGCATGCCACCCCCGACTCTCCCGTTGCCGCCCGACTCTCCTCTCGCCCGCCCCGACTCTCCTTTCGCCCGCCCCGACTCTCCTCTCCCCCTAGAAGTCCTGTCCCCACCCTGAAAGCCTAATGCCCCCCCGACGTCCAATTCACCCCCCCGCAGGACCACTCGCACCCCCACCCCGAAGGACCACTCGCACCCGCACCCCCACCCCGAAGGACCGCTCTGATGTCAGAGAAAGGGCGGGACTGCCGGAAGAGGAAGCAGCGCAGACGCAGGGCTCACAGAAGGGCCGGGACCGCCGGCAGAGGAAGCAGCAGGACAACGGTAGGAGCTTTGCCATGATGGGGGGGAAGCTGTGGGGGTGCGAGCGGTCCTTCGGGGTGGGGTGCGGGTGCGAGTGGTCCTTCGGGGTGGGGGAGCGAGCGGTCCTGCGTGGGGGGTGAATCGGACGTCGGGGGGGGGGGAACTATGTTAAAAAAAAGTTGTAAAACGCGCATGGTTATGCACGGTTTGTAAAATCGTGTATAACGCGCGCGTTATATGCGTGAAAATACGGTATATACCTATATTTTTATTGTTTATTTAACTGGTGACTTCACAGTTTCTCCTGTTGGATTCCATGTTGCTTATTAACTACTTTGCAAATTAGTCAGTTTGGGGGATAAAGTATCATTAGCTGTCATGCAGCCCCGGTGCTTTTGAAGCCACCCCGGTTGTCAATCTTGACGAGCCTGAGTGCCAGTTTCCAATGAGGGGGGAAGCAGTGAGCAACCCGACTGCTGTCTTATTTCCTGAACAAGATTTTACACTTAGGCAGATGTTGCTGTTCTCGGCCTTGTTGATAGCTCTGTTGTCATGGAAAATAATACTGCACATCCCGGGAAACATATCTCACAAGCTTTCGGAGCTGTCACAATTTTTTTTTTTTTTTTTTTAACTTCTATTACTCATCACCAGTTTGGTATTCCTGTAAACGTGTAGATTTTGCTAAGATATATACAATAGTGGTTATTCTCGTTCTCCCGTAAATGCGTTTGCACAGCTTTAGAAAACAGAAACGGTGTTGGTCGATGAGCAGAATTAGAGGCGTTGACAGCCGTCTGACCTTAGTTTGAGAGCACGATGAACCGCGGTAACTGCGGTTCATAGTCAAATGCGTGCAAGACAAAAGCGCGTGAAGACAAGTGAGCGCAAGACAATAGCGCATATAGAAGGAGCCACTGTAACCATAGTAATGAAAATGCATTCCCGTGACTCATATTCTAAGCACAAAGAGGCTAGGTAACCATAGCGATAAAAATGCACTTGCAAAACACAGTCACATATGACAATGACGTTCCTTACATTCTTACGTCAACATCTTGCGCGTGATTGTGTTGTTAAAATTCCTTGCGCATGTGTTGTAGTTCGCTGCGCGCAATTGTTCTGAGCTAGTTGTCTTGCGCTCAATTGTCTTGCGCTTAATTTTCTTGTGGTGAGTTGTTTGGCGCTTAATTTTCTTGCACTGAGTTGTCTTGCGCTCATCTATGTTTCTATTCTTGAGGAACGTAGGGAGAGGGGAGACATGATCGAAACATTTAAGTACCTCACGGGACGTGTCGAAGTGGAAGATGATATTTTCTTTCTCAAGGGACCCTCGGCCACAAGAGGGCACCCGCTCAAACTCAGGGGCGGAAAATTTCATGGCGACACCAGAAAGTATTTCTTCACAGAGAGAGTGGTTGATCATTGGAACAAGCTTCCAGTGCAGGTGATCGAGGCAGACAGCGTGCCAGACTTTAAGAATAAATGGGATACCCATGTGGGATCCCTACGAGGGTCAAGATAAGGAAATGGGGTCATTAGGGCATAGACAGGGGGTGGGTAAGCAGAGTGGGCAGACTTGATGGGCTGTAGCCCTTTTCTGCCGTCATCTTCTATGTTTCTATGATGGGTCATTTGGCCTTTATCTGCCATCATGTTTCTATGTTTCTATAATCAGAAAGTTCTATGACATCACAATGCAGGTGTAAAGAGCCTTAGCCTATAGGAAGAGGAGATGCAAATGTTAAGAGCCTTAGCCAATAGGGAGAGGAGGAGAGAGTGGCTGCTGCAGACACCAGAAAGTATTTCTTCACAGAGAGAGTGGTTGATCATTGGAACAAGCTTCCAGTGCAGGTGATCGAGGCAGACAGCGTGCCAGACTTTAAGAATAAATGGGATACCCATGTGGGATCCCTACGAGGGTCAAGATAAGGAAATTGGGTCATTAGGGCATAGACAGGGGGTGGGTAAGCAGAGTGGGCAGACTTGATGGGCTGTAGCCCTTTTCTGCCGTCATCTTCTATGTTTCTATGTTTCTATCTGTCTTGCGCGCAATTGTGGCTGCGCTCAGTTGTCTTCACGCAATTGTCCGTGCGCTTTTATCTTGCACGCATTTGACATGCCACCGTAACTGCACATTATGCACTCATACTATAGGTAAAATGTGAATCTAGTCCTGGGTTTGTTTCTTTGTTTGTTTCTTTATCTCCCGCCTTTATCCAGGGTGAGGTACACACTTACATACAAAATATAAAATGAACTATAACAAATGGATTGATTTTTAACTCCGTCAAAATTGACAAAGACTAGGGGACACTCGATGAAGTTACAGGGAAATACTTTTAAAACCAATAGGAGGAATTTTTTTTTCACTCAGAGAATAGTTAAGCTCTGGAATGCGTTGCCAGAGGATGTGGTAAGAGCGGAGAGCGTAGGTGGTTTTAAGAAAGGTTTGGACAAGTTCCTGGAAGAAAAGTCCACAGGCTGTTATTGTGAAAGACATGGTGGAAGCCACTGCTTGCCCTGGATCGGTAGCATGGAATATCGCTACTAATGACCTGGATTGGCCACCATGTGAACAGGCTACTGGGCTTGATGGACTATTGGTCTGACCCAGAAAGGCCTATTCTATGTTCTTATACAGGTCGAATCAACGACAAAGAGCTCAAATCTCGGAGAGAGCAGGAACTAAGGCCTTGAGCATGCGCAGATGCTCAAGGCCCAGCGAACAGGAGGACAGATCTTTGGGCACCGGCACCGGCATGTCTTGTGCATTGGTGCCGGGTGCCAGATGGGGGGTAAGTGATATATTCGGGTGGGTGATGGATATGGGCAGGATGTCGGATTGCGTTAGGGAGGGTTGCTGGATCGCGGGGGGGAGGCACTCGTACATCAAGGCAAGCTCGGTTTGCGAGGCCCCGATTTTGCAAATGTTTTGCTCGTTTTGCAAAACACTCGCAAACCGGTGCACTCGTAAACCGAGGTACCACTGTATTTGCAGCGGATGCAAACTCTTTTTGGTTAGACATTGCAGAAGTCTAGTTGTGATGTTATTGAGACATGGACCACTGTGTTCAGACTTGTCTTTTCAATAAATGGAGAGAGATTCTGTAGCTATCATAGATGATAGAGACAATTTTTCCTTCCCCAGATAACTGGGATGGATCTTTGCTTTACTAAGCCAAAGCACATTCTTGTCTAAAGCAGATAAGATTCCAGAGCTCTCTAGCTATTCAGTAACAATTGCCCTGTTTCCCCGATGGTAAGACTGTCTTATTTTTTTTGGAAGGCCAAAATATGCTCTAGGGCTTATTTTCGGGGGGATGCCTTATTTACTCATGAAGAAGACTACAGTACACAGTTATTGTTGAAAAAACCCAGAATTTTATTACATTCGCGATAGGTACGTTCGCAATGCGTTCGTTGGAGGAAGAAAACGGTCGGCTGAAGAATCGGTCGGCCGAAAAATCGTACCGTGTATGGCCAGCTTTATCCATCATACCATATATTGTACCATTTAATGTCCCCAATGTTCTCCATCAGGGAAACACAGTAAAGAGATTATTCTGTAGTGCAGCATCAGAGGGGACTTGACAATGTGAAACCATTGTTTATATACCGTATGCATTTTAAACAGGCTTTATATACAGTAAGTGGTATTGCTCACAGCAAAAGAAACCTGTCTGCATGTCTCACTTTTGGATGTTCTGGCCGTGAACAAACTCCTGCAGTCTCCGTTAGGGAGGGATGAGGGAAGCTGCCTGTGTTTCCTTGCGCGGAGTCACGTGCGCGCGCTGCAGTCCTGTCACTTCCTCCTCTTCACTTCATGACGAGGCGCGGCACGCAGCCATGGAGGCAAATACGGTAGACGGAGGGAACACACGGAGTCACCCACCGTACCACCCGATTCGGGTAAGCGCAGGTATCGGTGGGTGGCTTATTTGCGGGGGGGTGCCTTATTTTACATTTTTTTCTAAAAAGGGGGGGCTGTCTTATTTGATGGCCCTGCCTTATCATCGGGGAAACACGGTAATAATGGAGTGTTAATTGCACAGACAGTGCTTGATGAGAGTCTGAGGGCAAGATTTTCAAAACCCCCTGTAAAAAAGTGACGGTCTGCTACCACAGCTGTTTTGATACCGAATCTAATAACCCGAGACATTCTGAAAAAAACTGCGCATGCAAATAAGATTGGTGGACAGCAGCGAAGATTTCCTATATTTGCATGTGCCCATCGCTGAAAAACGCTGAGAAACCCAAAACCCACACTCTCCTGCTGCATTATTGGACGAAAGGAAGGGAGAGGAGGAGAGAAGCAATGTCGACTTTTTTTTAATCGCGCATAAAACATGCCTTTCTCTCCCCAAAAACTGCTATAATTCAGGTAAATCTTGTCATTTGTTTTTAATGTAAAATTTAATGAAGACCCACAGCCAGAAACACACAAGACAAGGGTATCATACACGCGCTTAAGAAGAAATGTTGGCTTTTAACAAGCGCACATGAAACATGCCTGTCTTTCCCCAAAACTCAAAATAAGGAGACTTCAACTTATCCAAAACACTGCAATAAAAATCATAATAAATTCAAAAAGTACGACTATGCAACACCTCTTTTAAAAAATGCTCATTGGTTGCCAATATCCCATCGTATTACTTTCATTTAAGATCCACCAATCTAATCTGCCTACCTTTTTGGACAGATTACTGATCCCTTATACTCCATCCAGAACTCTGCGGTCCCCTGACCAAAACCTTTTCTCAATACTATCTCTTAAATTTATCGGCACGAGACGAGCAGAAGTATTTTCAATAGCTGCGCCTCAATTATGGAATTCTTTGCCTGGATATATTAGAGAAGAACCCACTCTAGACAAGTTTAAAAGTTATTTGAAAACGTTTCTTTTTAAAGATGCTTTCGAAAAATAAAATTCATCAATCAAATTTATTTTTGTAGGTCTTTTGCTTTTAAACACTGTAACGGCACCCCCGGACCAAAAGCCGACGCTGCTCTTCGAAAATGCCTCGGTAATTTTTAATAATCCACCGGAGGGCCATTTCAATGTTAAAGAGCACATTTGCATGCCATTTTCGGAGACTGCTAGAGATGATCCATTTTGATAATCGGCCCCTAAAATGGGTGCAGGCTAAATGGCCGGAAAACCGCGTAGCGACCGCCTTAAAGTTCTGAGAATCTGTCCCTCAGTCTCTTTGAAGAATATAGGAAGCAGATTCTCTGGCGATATGAGGTCAGATGGGTGTCAGCTTGTAGACTGCTTATTCGTATGCATTTAAATCTTGAAACAAGATAAAATAGTTTTTAAAGTCCAGTATCTAATATCTAGCACGGCTCTTCTGTTTGCTAGTGACCTAAATGACTCAACTTCTGTGAAATTATTTGGAAGTTTTAATGCAGAGGGAGATTCTTCAGGAAATCAGAAATTTCCCCCCTCTTTTACTAAGGTGCGCTATGCTTTTAAGCGCGTGGTAAATATTAGCGTATGCTAATCACACGCTAAATACTAATGTGTGCATATTCAAGTTTCAAGTTTTATTTTGATTTGATGAATCGCTTATTCAAATTTAATAAGCGAGTTACAATAAAAGATAGATAAACATACATTTAGACATACTATTTTAAATTTAAAAATGATGGGTTAGCCCGACAGACTTACAAACTAATCGGTACACAAGGGATGGAGGGGTAAAGTTACAATTCAATACTTTAAAGTCGAAAAAAAGAACCATAGATGGAAAAAAACATTAGGGAGGGAGTAGTATAAACCTGGAGGGTAACTATTTAAGATTTGAGTAGAATTTAAAGATTAAAATCATCTTTAAAAAGAAAACTTTTTAAAGTTATTTTTAAAATGGCTAAGATCCTTTTCCTCTCTTATATATTGAGGCAAAGTGTTCCAAAGTTGCGGGTCCATCACCGAAAACATATCATGTCGTCGAGTTCCGATAACTTTCAGGGAAGGGACTACTATGAGCTTTTGGCTAGTAGTCCGAAGAGAACGCGGTGTATTTTAAGGAATAAGCCTTCTATTGATAAATTGTGGTTCATTGGTGGACAGAGTTTTAAATACTAAGAATAATGTTTTGAAGGTGATACGGTGGTTGATTGGAAGCCAGTGTGAATTGATCAGAAAAGGAGTAACATGATCATATTTTTTTATCGTTATGAATGAGTTTGACAGCTGTGTTCTGTATTATTTGAAGGCGCTTCTTTTCTTTTTGTGTGATGTTTATTAATAATGAATTGCAGTAATCGAGTTTAGCGATAATTAGGGAGTGGATTAGAATGTTTAGTGATTTTGGCTCGAGAAACTCAGAGATCGAGCGAATCATGCGTAACCTACAGAAGCAAAATTTGACGGTATTACTTATGTGTTCACGATAGGAGAATTTATCGTCAATAATGACACCCAGTATTTTTAAAGATGTTACTAAGTCCAGATGAATGTTATCAAGAGTGAAAGGAATACTCAAGCTTATTCCCTTTTTGCCACGGGAAACGTAAAGCGTTTGTTTTTTGTACATTAAGCCAGTCTTTGATTGTCTCAAGTTTTTTTTGTTAATCTCAGGTGTTTCCTCTGTATTTTCTGGATTTAGGGGATGTAAAAGTTGAATGTCATCGGCATATGTGAAGGTAGTAAAGCCTATCGATTGACAAAGACTTAATAGGGGTGATAGAACAATGTTAAACAATAATGGGGATAGAATGGACACGTTAGCAGTTAGCGCACATGTTGATTTAGCATGCGCTAAAATGCTTATCGCACCTTTGTATAAAAGGGTGTCAGGTCAAAAGCGCGCCGGGACAAAGGCGCGCCCAGACAATTGAGCGCAGCGTGCGCCGCCGCACCGCTCTAAATTACTGTTTTTAGTGCTCCGACGGGGGGTGAGTGGGGGGAACCCCCCCCCACTTTACTTAATAGACATCGCGCCGCATTGTGGGGGCGTTGTGGGGGGGGGGTGGGGGGTTTTAACCCCCCACATTTTACTGAAAACTTCACTTTTTCCCTGTTTTTAGGGAAAAAATTCAGTTTACAGTAAAATGTGGAGGGTTACAACCCCCCATAACGCCGGCGCGATGTCTATTAAGTAAACTGGGGGGGTTCTCCAACAAAACCCCCCGTCGGAGCCCCTAAAAACTGTAATTTAGAGCGGTGCGGCGGCGTGCGCTGCGCTCAATTGTCGGCGCGCGCTTTTGTCTTTCGCGCCGTTGTCTACGTACCGTATAAAAGGGCCTTAGGTACAAGTTAAAATATGAACTTCAACTCAGGGAATTGCAGTTATGGTTTCGTCATTTTGCAGTTTCTGATCCTGATGTCCTTTGATGATCCAACTCATGCAGATCACTAGAGGCTTTTTTGTTTTTTTGGAGATTCAGATCAGATCACAAGAAGAGGAGAGAGAATGCTTGTTTGAAAAGTGCAGGGAGGCAAAAAAGTTGCTTTCATCTGAACAAAGCAAAAATTTAACCAAGTGAAGGAAAGAAAACTGAAAATAAAACTCAGGGCTGGTAGGTACCCCGACATAGACTGAGCAGTAAATAAACAACTAGAGGGGCATAATCAAAAGAAACATCTAAGTCAGACATGGGAAAAGGTCCATTTTCAAAAAATATGTCCAGCTGACTCAATTATGCACGTGAGACGCCAAGAGTTGTTTTTTTAGATCTGTGGAGGCTTCATATCAGATTTTTCCAGGTCTTATTGGAATATCAATAGCGTCTACGTTTCATGCAGCATTTAATTTTTTGGTGATTCTCAAGACCCCTGAGGCAGGCCTGTTGGCCGAAACATGTACATGTCGAGTCATTGAATCATTCATTGGACTATGCCGATATTTGAAGAATAAAGATTTGCATATTCACAGATAAGTTTGTGGACACCACTTTTATGCACATCATTCATCTTTGGACAATTCCATTCTTTTCATTTTTGGCATTTTTGCTGGTGGTTTTGTTGTTCCCCTGATTTTTGTGCAGCCGACTCATTGTGCAGACCGCTAAGTCATCCTTCTTTATACTCCATTTTCGACCAAAAATTTGTCCAACTCAGAAACGCCTAGAAAAAGACCTTTTGGGCGTGGGAGGGGCCAAAAAAGTTAGGGACAGGACACCCAGACGTGGCACCAGAGTAGTGGGGTACTTTACAGGGCACTGCTGTGAACTTCACCAAAAGGGTGCCACATAAACATCTCACTACAGCTCCCTTATAGGTCATGGTGAGCCCCGCAAAACACCCCCAGAATCTACTAGAACCACCTATCTACCACCGCAATAGCCCTTAAGGCTGCAGGAGCCACTTATATGGCAGTACAAAAGAGTTTGGGTTTTGTTTTTTTTTTTGGGGGGGGGTGCACATGTTTATTCATGAATGCAGTGATTAGAGTGGCTTATGGGCCTGGGTCCTCCTCTCCATGGTTCACTAACCCACCTCCAAGACCACTTAAGCCACCTCTGTGCAGCTCTACTAGGCTTTCCTATGCCAGGCTGCCAGGTGCTGATGTTCTGGAGGCAGATATGTAAAGTTGTTATTTTTTTTTAACGGGGGTGTGAGGGGGTCAGTGATCACTGGGGCTTTGTGTGGGGGTCTGTACTTTGTGTCTTCAGTGCTTATCTGGTCACTTTGGATACCTTTTGTGGACTTAGACCTGGTTTTAGATGGCCTAAGTCATAACATCCAAGTTCCGTCTAGGCAGTGTTGTAAAACCTTCGGTTATACATGCAGCACGACCAAGTCTAGGTCGGCCCAGGTCCCGTCCAAATCCCGCCCTCACCACTCCTCCTAAAATGCCCCTTTTAGCTCTGGTCGTTCAGCAGCACTGTGAAGGCCTAAGTCATTTTTAAATCCGTCTAAAACCCTGTTCGATTATCGGCACTTGGACAACTTTTGTTACTGATCATGCAAGTGCCGATTTAGGCCGGTGTTTAGACGTTTTTCTGTTTCGATTATGTGCCCCTTAGTGTATTACAGTATTTAATATGAATTCTAGGTGCTTGATGTGAGCACAGCCTCTGCCTGATAGCGTTAGTCTTTGAGCATCTGAGTCTCTGTTCTAGACTCTTGAGTGGGGGATGCACTGAAGTCAGCAATCGCCGCTAAATCTGTTTTCAGTTTTGGCATACCGATCTCATGCACAAAACGGCCCACCGCATGTTTTTCCCCTCGATCGCCCATTTTCCGATCCGGCCATGCAAATTAGCTAAAACCCCGTGCAAAATAGTCAAGCGATTGATACACTAACATCGCTTGGCTATTCCCCCCCCCATAAAAAAATGGGGTTTTAGCGATCGTAAAAAAATGACTTGTCTTTCTAGACCTGTTGGTAACCAGGACTACCTGGGTTTTTTTTTCAATGGAACTACAAACAAAATATATGACCCCCCCCAAAAAAAAGTCCCCCCACCGGTGATGATGGCCCTCCTCAACCCCTGACTAATGCGCACCTCCCCCGAGCCACTGTCCCTGATTGGTTCAGATGCCTAAGGGCTCTCCCAAGGGGTGAGACCATAGGCATCTGAGTCAATCAGCCTCAGGATACTGAGAGTAGAGCCTAAAGCCCCAAGCCAATCAGGGCCTTAGGCTCCTCCCTCAGTATCCTGAAGGTGCCTAAGGCCTGATTGACTCAGATTCTTAAGGCCCCACCCATTGATGCACGGGAGAGGGGAAAGCCCATCATTTAGACAGGCGGGCCTGAAACAGAATCCTGAGAGTAGGCTTCTTGCTTCCATTGTTTTAAAAAGGAATGTAGGAGGTTTGGGGAGGGGAGTCCAGTGGAAGGAGGGAGTGGACATCCCTCCTGCCATTTTTGGGGGGTTTGGGGAGGCAGTGGCTCCGGGATATCTGGTGAAGGGGGGCCAAGACATGGGGGAGTTCTGCGTGGCAGGAGGGATTGGGCTTCCGTCCTGCCATTTTTGGGGGGATTCAGAGGGGGGACAGTGACTGGGGGTGTGCCTGATGCGGGAAAGGAGCTTTTTCTTTTTTGTATGGCATGGATTATACGTGTGTAACACACACAACATATGTGCCATTAAAAGAAGAAGCCCTAACAGCAGTGACAGGAGACTGCTTCCCCTGTCACTGCTGTTAGGGCTCTGTTCATGTGTCAGTCGCTCACTGAGCGATTGATTGGTCACATTTCCATGCAAATGATTTGCACCTTTGTTCATGCAAACTCTGTTCATGCGCATTGATCACTGCTGGAGAATCGGCCAGCGAATCAGCCAACAGCGATCGAGTCAGTATCTTTAGTGTATCTAGCCCTTAAAGCTTATCCATTATTAATACCTAGAAAGTATAACTTTTTACACATCAGCACACACAAGAAGTCTTTGTTTTTTTTTCTGAAATTAACATTATTGAATAAATGTAACTAATTTACTCACAGTTCATAGATTCTCAGAAGCTAGTTGCCCTAAGGCAAGAGATTTCATAGTTCTGAATGCTGCAGTAGTAGGTGAAGGTGGAAATTTTGAAGAGAAAGGATTTATAGCAGAAGTTGGAGAATCATCAGGTAGATAAAGGCAGTTCCAGAGGTGAGAGGCTGAGTTGTGCAATATTAAGTGAGTGGTAGAAAGACAAGTTCAGTCTAAAGAGGAGTAGAGAAGAACATGTGATTCCGAGACAAGATGGAGTGTGTCTGAGCTCATGGGGACAAAGGAGTCCAAAAGGAACACCAAAAAGGCCAGAGGGTGAGGTGGATGGACCAATAGGGGATAGACCCTGATACCAGGTTACAAGGAAGTTATAGAAGATAGTCCTTGATTGGAGACAGAGGTCATATCCTTGATGACTCATCAAACAAAGATAGTAGAGGTAAGCAGGAAATAACAGCAGGTAGACAAAGGATTCAAGCTCAGCTGTGAGAAATTTGAGGTCTTTACAGGAGAAAAGACCACTAGTAGTAAGGCTTATACAGAAAAGCGGAGGTGGCTGCAGTACATATGAGACTACATTACATACAATGCACTGCTCACATATTATGGCAGGAAATAACTGCAACACTAAAATTCTAGGAATTGAGAATAGCATTACACATATTTTAGAGCTATATCATAAAAACTAGTATAAGGCTGCTGGAGGCAAACAATCCCCACCTGATATCAGTACATACCACTATGACTACTATTAACAATTTAATACATTATTGCCATGCAAAGTCCATTCTATACATTCTGAGGAGACATCTTCGTCAGCATGCCAGTGCTGAAATGAGAGACAAACAACAAAACTACAACATAAAGAGAAAAAGAGTCTCTGAGTCTTTGATCTTCATAGTATAATCAAAATCTCTCAGCATAATACATGAAACACTATGGTATTAATAACTGTAACGGGAGCAAAGTAGTTTCCTTACAGTGGGTAAATAAATAGTCATTTCCTTTGTTACAGAAGAGAACAAAGGCAGCTACTTATCTTTTCATTGAAGTTTGTCTTATGCCATGTGATATAAAATGTGGCCATGATCTAACCATGGATTGTAGTCACATAAACTGATAAAAATATATATTTCAGTTGTCCAAACAGCAACTATCATAAAAGGAGATGTTCATCAGACAAGTCTGTACAAAAAAAGAAGAAGAAAAAAAAAATGACACAACCTAAAGAAACCATCCAGTAGATGAAGGCAGGTGGTGGGGTGAGATGCTGAGTTGTGCAATATTAAGAGATGGAGCGTGTCTGAGCTCACGGGAGCAAAGGAGTTTAGAAGTGGACCAGTGACAAAATGACACATAAAGTGCTGAGCCAGTGAACATTTTTGAGCCTAGAGTGGTGTCACTGAGGTCTTCGGAAAACTAAAGCAGTAAGTAAATGAAGAAATATGAAATGTTGAAGGATTGATTCAGCAGAAATTTAAAAAGTATTGCTATATCGAGATGGCTGGAGATAAGATTATTTGCCAGTATTTGTGTGGATTATGTGATTGAAAGATAATGGCACAGAGAGAGAATTTATTGGATACACCGAGGAGCATAAGACCAAAAGAATTGTCATAAATGGACAAACCGAAGGTCCATCAAGCCTAGTATTCTGTCTCCAACAGTGGCCAACCCAGGTCCCAAATACCTGGCAGAAACTCAAATAGTAGCAACTTTCCAGAGCTGAGATTATGATGTCATAATGCCTCATTCCACCAATGCCTAAGAGCCAACCTCATCAGTGATGTCACAATGGCTTGATTGTCCTTTACTTGATTCACATAAGAACTTAAGAATAGCCTTCCTGGGTCAGACCAGTGGTCCATCTAGCAAAGTATCCCATCTTCATGGTGGCCAATTCAGGTCACAACTAGATAGCAGATACCCAAAGAGTAGCAACATTCCAGAGCTGAGACTGTGATGTCATAATGCCTCATTCCACCAATGCCTAAGAGCCAGCCTCATCAGTGATGTCACAATGGCTTGATTGTCCTTTACTTGATTCACATAAGAACTTAAGAATAGCCTTCCTGGGTCAGACCAGTGGTCCATCTAGCAAAGTATCCCATCTTCATGGTGGCCAATTCAGGTCACAACTAGATAGCAGATACCCAAAGAATAGCAACATTCCAGAGCTGAGACTGTGATGTCATAATGCCTCATTCCACCAATGCCTAAGAGCCAACCTCATCAGTGATGTCACAATGGCTTGATTGTCCTTTACTTGATTCACATAAGAACTTAAGAATAGCCTTCCTGGGTCAGACCAGTGGTCCATCTAGCAAAGTATCCCATCTTCATGGTGGCCAATTCAGGTCACAACTAGATAGCAGATACCCAAAGAGTAGCAACATTCCAGAGCTGAGACTGTGATGTCATAATGCCTCATTCCACCAATGCCTAAGAGCCAGCCTCATCAGTGATGTCACAATGGCTTGATTGTCCTTTACTTGATTCACATAAGAACTTAAGAATAGCCTTCCTGGGTCAGACCAGTGGTCCATCTAGCAAAGTATCCCATCTTCATGGTGGCCAATTCAGGTCACAACTAGATAGCAGTTACCCAAAGAGTAGCAACATTCCAGAGCTGAGACTGTGATGTCATAATGCCTCATTCCACCAATGCCTAAGAGCCAACCTCATCAGTGATGTCACAATGGCTTGATTGTCCTTTACTTGATTCACATAAGAACTTAAGAATAGCCTTCCTGGGTCAGACCAGTGGTCCATCTAGCAAAGTATCCCATCTTCATGGTGGCCAATTCAGGTCACAACTAGATAGCAGATACCCAAAGAGTAGCAACATTCCAGAGCTGAGACTGTGATGTCATAATGCCTCAGTCCACCAATGCCTAAGAGCCAGCCTCATCAGTGATGTCACAATGGCTTGATTGTCCTTTACTTGATTCACATAAGAACTTAAGAATAGCCTTCCTGGGTCAGACCAGTGGTCCATCTAGCAAAGTATCCCATCTTCATGGTGGTCAATTCAGGTCACAACTAGATAGCAGATACCCAAAAAGTAGCAACATTCCAGAGCTGAGACTGTGATGTCATAATGCCTCATTCCACCAATGCCTAAGAGCCAAACTCATCAGTGATGTCACAATGGCTTGATTATCCTATACTTGGCTCACATAAAAACATAAGAATTGTCATACTGGGACAAACTGAAGGTCCATCAAGCCCAGTATCCTGTCTTCAACAGTGGCCAACCCAGGCCCCAAGTACTTAGTTAGATCCCAAGTAGTAAAACAAATCTGATGCTGCTTGTTCTAAGAATAAGCAGTGGATTTCCCCAAGTTCATCTCAATAATGGCCTATGGACTTCCCTTTTAGGAATTTATCCAAACCTTTTTTAAAACCTGCTAATCTAACTGATTTTACCATATTCTCTGGCAACGAATTCCAGAGTTTAATTACACATTGTGTGAAGAAATATTTTCTCCAGTTTACATGAAATCTACTACTTAGAAACTTCATCACATGCCCCCTAGTCCTAGTATTTTTGGACAGAGTAAACAAGCGATTCACATCTACCCTTTCTACTCTACTCATTATTTTATAGATCTCTATCATATCACCCCTGAGCCGTCTTTTCTCCAAGCTGAAGAGCCCTGGCCCCTTTAGCCTTTCCTCATAGGGAAGTCGTCCCATCCCTTTTATCATTTTTGTGGCCCTTCTCTAATTCCACTATATCTTTTTTAAGATACAGCAACCAGAATTGCACACAGTCTTCGAGGTGCCATAGAGCGATACCAGGGCATTATAATATTTTCATCTTTCTTTTCCATACCTTTTCTGATAATTCCTAACGTTCTATTTGCTTTCTTAGCTGCCGCTGCCATTGAGCTGAGGGTGTTGGTGTATCCTGAACAACGACACCTCGATCCTTTTCCTGGGCTTTGATTCCCAACATGGAACCCAGCGTGATGTAACTATAGTTTGGGTTCCTCTTTCCTCACATGCATCGCTTTGCACTTGTTCACATTAAACATCTTCTGCCATTTGAATACGGCCTGCTCTTTTAAATGACACTGAAGGAGCTCCTCTATAGGGTTCCTGGGTTGAATTAGAAACCATGTTCTCTATAAGCATTTAGCATAAAAATAAAAAAACTGTGGATGCTGATGTTCTCAGAATAATTTATTATATGTCCTTTCACAATAAAACCATAAAAATACATATGTAATAGTCCAACCAGACCCTACATGGTCCGTGTTTCGGCGAACACGCCTTCCTCAAGGGTCCAGTGATTTTTTTTGTGCCATTCGTACTTGTCTCCAGTCAGTTCTTACTATATGTTTAAAGACAAGTACACTGTTTTGAATCCATTTCTTTATTTGTGTATTTGACATCAATTGGACCCCTGAGGAAGGTGTGCTCGCCGAAACATGGACCGTGTAGGGTCCGGTTGGACTATTACATATGTATCTTTATGGTTTTATTGTGAAAGGACGTATAATAAATCATTTTCAGAACATCAGCATCCACAGTTTTTTTGTTTTTATTGTTGGATTGATTCTACTGTGGATTTTGGGGTCTTCTTTTCTCTTTTGCTGTATAATAATAATAATAATAATAACTTTATTTTTTTATACCGCAATACCACAAAACAGTTCAGAGCGGTTTACAGGATAAGAGACTGTACATTTACAGCGAAGGTTACAGCTTAGTTATAGCGAAGTTACATCGAGGTTACAGCATATCGAAAAACAGTTCAGAGCGATTTATACAATGTAGGTGCAGAGAATTAGTTAACAATTATATGGTATAAACCAGTGACAATTACAAAATGATCCAATAATTGTTGCATGGGGGGAGGGGAAGGGTAGGGAGGGAGGCAAGGGATTATTAGTTTGGTCGGGGGGACGGGGGTTAGAGGAATTTATCAAAGAGGTATGTTTTTAGAGATTTCCTGAAGGATTGATAAGTTGGGGCAAGAGAGATGAGAGTGGACAGGCAGTCATTCCATTTGCCAGCTTGGAAAGAGAGGGTTTTGTCGAAGAATCTTTTGTGGATGCATCCTTTTGGGGAGGGGTAGGCAAACAGGTGTGCATTGCGTGTACGGTTAGAGCCTGGGAAGGTGAAGTGGCGTGAAAGATATATCGGGGCTGAGCCAGTTAGGGTTTTGAAGCAGAGGCAGGCAAATTTGAAGATGATCCTTGCTTCGAACGGTAGCCAGTGAAGTTTCCTGTAGAAAGGGCTGATGTGGTCTGATTTTTTGAGCCCGTAGATGAGGCGGACTGCGGTATTCTGAATAAGTCGTAGTCGTTTAATGGTTTTCTTGTAGGAGCCCAGATATATGATATTGCAGTAATCCAGGGAGTTTAGAATTAGGGATTGGACCAGCAATCTGAAGGTGGGAAAATCAAAGTAATGTATAAGCATTTAACAAGAGCAGAACTGCTTGGGAGTACAGTGGTCCAATATCTTAAGAAAGCAATGAGCCCTAGTTTCAAGTCTATTAAAATTTCATAAAACGCTAGTCATACATTCTAAGCGTTTAACAGTTAAAAAATTTAAATGGGGAACAATTAACAAACTTATTAATGACAGGACAATATTTACATGGAAACAACAGGATGGTAGGGAGAAATACAATTTTAAAAGAAAAGAGAACAATTAAGGTTAAAAACAAGAGGGAAAGGGCAGAATCATATCAGTGTTGAATATAGATAAAGCAGAATTGGGTATGGAAGGATCCTGAAATCATTTAACAATCATAAACGTCTTGATAGTTAGAAATCGGATGTCTACCGTATTCATTTGTATTATTAGTCTTTGTGAACCGCATAGAACCTAATGGTATTTGCGGTATACAAGTGAGTTTTATGTTTTGTTAAATAAGAAGCTTTTAAGACAGCCCTTAAATTTATTGAGATTTTTCACAGACCTTAAACGTGGTGGTAACGAATTCCATATTGTAGGGGCTATTGTGGCGAATGAAGTTGCCCTACGTGTACTAACGATTTTTAAGGATGGGACATAAAGAAGGTGCTGAGAGGCAGATCGTAGAGTTCTTGGAAGATCATGAGAAAAAAGGAACTTATGAATAAAAGAGGGTTCCTTG
This sequence comes from Geotrypetes seraphini, assembly GCF_902459505.1. Taxonomy (NCBI): domain Eukaryota; kingdom Metazoa; phylum Chordata; class Amphibia; order Gymnophiona; family Dermophiidae; genus Geotrypetes; species Geotrypetes seraphini. The sequence continues at coordinate 172,484,194 of NC_047091.1, read as the reverse complement.
GAGTCCATAGTTTTAAAGGAGATTAAGGCAATTTTATAAGTAATGCGATGGTGGATTGGTAACTAGTGTGCACTTTTTAGCAACGGAGTGACGTGGTCAAATTTTTTCTTGTTAGGTAATAATTTTTATGGCCGTGTTTTGTATTAATTGCAAACGTCGGATGTCTTTGTGACAGACACTTATGAATAAGGAATTACAGTAGTCAAGTTTGGAAATTATGGGGAATGAATTAATATATTAAGAGACTGTGGATCAAGTATGTTAGCTAAGGATCTGACCATTCTGAGTTTCCAGAAACAATTCTTGACAACTGCGCTAATTTGAAGAGAGCTATGCGTTATTAAAGAAACAAAGATATTCTCTACAGATAGGACATTTATGGACACATGGATGGCAATCGTTTCCCTAGAGATCTGATGGTATTATTGGTGGAAATGACTACGAATACAGAGACTGAATTGTGGAGTACAATTGAGATAGAGGCCGCTTTACGAGAGAAGAGCGGCCTAAAGCGCTTACTTAGGCGCAATGCCAGTGCTTTTTTTATTTAGGCCTCAACCTTGCCATTTTTTGCCGTTTCTAATGGCGTTCTTCAATTAACTTCGGCATCGGTCGATTTTTTTTCCCCCCTAAATGTCTTTTCAAATTAGAAAGATATTTGCCATGCTAATGCAATGAGACTGTAAATTGTACGGGACTAACAAGAGATGTTATGGTGTAGTTAAGCTTCAGTAAGACCGATACCGTAGCCGTTTCACATGGCAAAGTGACATTCAATTACAGTACTCCCCCGATATTCATGGGGGTTCCGTTCCAGGAACCCCCGCGAATCTTGAAAAACCGTGAATACAGTTTTTCATGGGGGAGACTGCTTTGACACGCTCCCCGTACTTTTTTTTTTTTTTTTTAGTCCGTTGGGTCCAGCGCTGTTGGTCGTTTGGCGACCCGCTCTCTGTGCCTGCTCTCCAACCCCAGTGCTGCCGCGCGCTGCTAGCGGGACGCCACCGGATGCAAAGGTGCTCTGCTCTCCAGCAGAGTACAGCTGTCACGAGCCACTATCGCCGCTGGATGTAATTTTAAAATGCCCACTCTTCTCAGACTGTTCATTCTTCTTTTTTCTGCCGCTGTGGCTCTGCTTGCTCTGCTCTCCGGGACCGAAGGCCGCAGCCGAAGTGAAGCAGGTACAGGGGCCACTTATTTAAAGCTTCCGCCGCTCTTCCCCCCACCTATTCCCGACTAGCCCCTTTCTCTCCAGTCCTGCCCTAGTCCCCCGGAGTTGGTTTTAAAAGTACTGCTCTCTCCTGCTTCTCCCGCTGCCCTCTCCTTGTCGGCGGTTCACAGTCGGAAAACACAGCGAATGACCGGGACCGCGAACGACCGAGGGAATGCTGTATCTCAGAATAACCAACTTTCTAAATCCAGATGACATGGTCGTGTGCAGGGCTTTGTGCTAAAGTGTTATCCCACCGTGTTTGCTGCAGTGTAACAATGAAGCTTAGATGCGACAGTAAATGGCCCTGCCTAGGCTGATAGCGCCCCTGGTGGACCACAGGTTTACTGCACCGGGCGCGCTGCTCGATAGGGAGTCCAGCTCTACAGGCAAGGTATTAAGCAAACCCAAAATCAAAAAGGAATAATGAAACCAGTCCCACATTCAATACTGTGTCTTCAAAGTTTGCAGGATTCTAATTCAGGTTTCTTTATTCCATAATAGTTCAAACAGAATGGCAAACAAGAAAAAAAAAAAAAAAAAAACCCACAACTCATGGCAAAAATCCTGGACAGCAGTTCAGGATTTCCAAAAGTCCCTGTGCCTTAGCAGTCCAGCACAGCCTACTAGGCCTCACCTGGGCCCAGGCCTTACTAGCTCTATGGGCGTCTATGCACTGTGAGCGGTAAATGATTAAGAGCTTGTTTCACAAATAGGCTTTTCTCCCTTTCTGTTTTTGTGGGTTAAAAAACAAAACATTAATGAATTTGTCCCTAAATGGCATTGTATTAGCTTTAGTTCTTGCAAAAAAAAAAAAAAGCATTTCTAAGTCGTAGAGTTCCTGGTGGTTGCTTTTTCTTCCTCCACTTTGTATTCTAACCCTAATTGTCTGTAGCAACCTGTTATTACTGCGCCCTTAACATGATAGACACAAATAGGATGCACTAATCCACTACTCTTTGGTTTAAGAGTCATTACAAAGTGCTTAATTAAGTAAGCCTCACTTAATCACAAAACGTTTGCATGCTAAGCGAGTTCTTGTGCAGCGCAACACTTGACATATTCTGTACAAAAATAATTACGAGCAGGAGTGCTGGTACATGGAGCCTCTGAACATTTCATCTCCGAGCCTTCCCCATTCATCACAAAGCTAGAATTAAAAGCCTTTAGAGGCAGAGTAATGGGAGAACTCCCACATTCCTGCGGCATGAGTCACCAGGAGCCCGCCTCACTGTCTGAACGCTTAAAGAGACAGCGCCAGATAACCCCCGCGCTACACGGTGCTGGCCATAGCTGGGCCTGGAGGCTTTTAAAATCTAGATAAAGAAAGATGGAAACTCGTGCTGAGTAAAATTTGATATTTTTTTTTTCCTGTGATAATAAATGGATTTTACTAGAAAAAAAAAGTCATTATTTTTTTTCACACAAATTCATTCATAGACACATGGACAGTGCTTAAGCATTTTGGCACAGATTTTACAAGTAAAACTGCGTCTGAAGTTCACCTAGATTCTCAAAAATCCATGTAAAAAAAATCAATGGGCCGCTGTTGCAGCCGTTAGAGTACTGATTTTAAAAAAAGCGAGTCATTCTCCCAAAAATGCTTATGCGAATGAGGTTGTCGGAGAGTAACAAAAATTTGCTAAGTTTGCATGTGTCCATCGCTGGTGATAACGATGGGCACATGTGCAGAATAAATGTAAAAAAACAACAACAAAAAAATCAAGCTGCCAGGACAAGTAACCCTCCACTGGACAGCGGGAGAAATGCCCACTACTCCTGCTGCCAACTAACACCCCCTCCCCCAAACCCCCCCCCCCCGGCAGTGAGAGAGATGCCCAATGTCTCCCACCACCAAGAAACACCCCCGCGTCATCACCCCTCGACAGCAGGAGAGATGTCCATGCTCTCCTGCTGCCTACACAATACCACCCCTCCCCCTCAGCGGGAGAGATGTCCAATCTCTCCCACTGCCAAGAAACACCCCACCCCCACCCCCTCAGCAGTGGGAGAGATGTCCATGCTCTCCTGCCGCCATGTAACAACCCCCCCCCCCCAGGTGCCTCTGAAGACCCCTGCCCTCTCCCCCTTACCTTGGTTAGATGGCTGGCCTTAGGGTTGCTTACTCCCTTCAACCAGCTGTCCTGCCTCTTCAAAATAGTGGGCCTTCCCCTCCCCAGTGCATCCCGGTGCATCTTCTCCTATGGGTGAGGCTTTATGCGTCTTTACCAATCAGAGCCTTAGGCTCTTTCCTGGATGCATCAGATGCACCAAGGAGGAGCCTAAGACTCTGGCCCAGACACATAAGGCCCTACCCATAGGAGGGGCCTTAAACAACCTAGGTCAATCAGAGCCTCAGGCCCCTCCCCAGTGCATCTCGGGATGCACGTGGAGGGGAAGGCCTGCCATTTTGAAGAGGCGGGCCAGCTGACCGGAGAGAGTAGGCATCCCTCCAGCCAGCTATCTGAAAATAAAGTATTGTGGGTCGTCGGAGGCACGGGGAGAGGGTTGCGTGGCAGCGTGAGAGCATGGGCAATTCTCCCACTGCCGAGGAGAGTTGGGGGGGTTTCAGTTGGGCGGGAGAGATTGAGCATCTCTCCTGTTGCCAAGGACAGTTGAGGGTGTTGGTTGGTGGCGGGAGACATTGGGCATCTCTCCTGCTGCCAAAGGGGGCTATACAGTCAAAACAGACACCACAAGATGCACTTTTAACAGTGCTGTCACCGTACCGGCACCCCGGAGCAGTCGCTGATTATGGTCGCCAAAAGCCGATGCCGTACTTGGAGGATGGCTCGGCGATTTTTAAGAATCCACCGGAGTGCTCATTTCAATGTTGCATGGCAAGGTCGGAGACTGCTAGAAAACTCGTTAAAGACTGAGATAATCCGTTTTGATAATCCGCCGCTAAAATGCATGCAGGCTAAACCGTCGGAAACCAGTTTAGCAACCGCGTTAAAGTTTTGAGAATCTAGATCGGTGTGCCTAGCCGATCCAGGCGCCTAATTTAATTGAATTGCTTTTAAATTGCTTCAATCGGTGCCGATAATTGAAAACCACATTAAAAAAAAAAAAATTTTAAAACAATTTAAAAAAATTAGGGATCTTTTTACAAAGCCGCGGTAGTGGCTGGGTGCTGCTGTTGCAGTAATCGCTCTGACGCCTGTAGGGATTTAATGGGCATTGGAGCATTTGCCGCACAGCAGCCATGGCCACAGAGTTTTTTTTTAAAAAGGGGGGGGGGGGGCGTTAATTAGCCAGTAGGCAACTGACTCGGTAGGTGCCTACCAGCAAGTAGGTGTGTTTAGGGGTGGATTCTGAGCGGATTTGGGGGTGCATTTTGGGTATAGTTTGACTTAGGCACCGGCAGGCACTTAACATAGTTGAATTCATTTAGGCCAAGAAACCCCTGGCTTAAGTAACTGTGTGTCTAAGGGTCCATGTGTCCTCTTTTTTCATTTTCAGAAGTATGGTAACCCTAATTAGGAGCGATGCCCATTCACTCCTCCCCATGCAGCAGCCTGTTCAAAATGGCTGCCATGATCTCTAGCAGCAGCCTTGTGGTACTCCCAAGGCAACTAGAAGTCACGATAGGCATTTTGAATCGGCTGCCGCATCAGGCAAGAACGCCCTGGACATTGCTCCTGCCCATTTTTCCCAGTAGACCACAGGGATCATCCAGGTAAGCCCAGGGAGGCCTAAAGGGGTGGGGTGGAGGCTCGGGCCCACTATCTTCTTTCTTCAGGGGATAGGAGAGATTGGGATGGGAAGGGGGTGTGCTGTGGTTCCTGGCCGGGTGGGATAGGAAATAAGACAAGGGGAGAGGCGGCACTTTCTCTGCCACACCTTTGAGATTAACCAGCCGCTGGTCAATATTCAGACCAGTGTCCCATTACCTCTGCTTTGCTGTCCTGACTTTAGCATCTCAGTTAATTGGTTAGCAGTCTGAATATGGCTGCTGATTTAAGCCCTGGTTCCTTGGAGGTTCCATCCAAACAATAACCAAACAGTACAGGCGTGTGCCATTCAGAAGTACTGTCCAATATTAACAGATAGCCCTGGACAAGCAATTAAAATTTGGCCAGGAGCCTCTTAGTTGCTACTTGATAGGCGATATCTCCAAGCTAGCTGAAACCTAAAACTCGATTGTTCTCCTATTAAATTTTTTCTTTGCATTTTGGTTGTGGTGGTAATTTTTATTTATCTTGTTAAAGCAATAAGGAACCTTGGGCATTGAAAAGATGAGCAGAATTGGTTAGAGCAGTGGAACTAGAGAGGGCAGGGTTCAAATCCAAATTGTCTTTCTCATACGTCTTGTGACCTTGAGCATCTCAATTTACCTTCTGTTTCAGGTAACCTTGTAGGGGTAGATAATAATAATAATAATAATTTTATTCTTATATACCGCCATACCGAAAAAGTTCAAGAAGTGCTGTTAACCAGGATTAATTTTTCAGTAGGCCTTAGGCACCCAAATATATTGGGCCCCATGACTCCACCTCTCCATAGCCAATTGGCCCTGCCCCCTCTCTGCCCCTGCCCACCATGTCCCCTCTCCCATGAAAGGGTACCTTCAAGCCTGGCTCCAGACATCCAAGTAGCACCTCCTCCTTCCTTCCTTATTATTCAGTGCAACCAAACTCACAGTCTTCATAAGGCCACGAGCAGGTCAGCTGCGGGCAGCATGTAGGAACCACTGCCCGCAGCCTTTTGAAAACTACAAGTTCGGCTGCACTAAATAATGAAGGCAGGAGGAGGCAATACTTGGATGTCTGGAGCCGGGGCCCAAGGCACGTGCCTACTTGGCCTACCCTTTAATCCGGCTCTGGCTAACCGCATAATGCTGTGGAATATGTCCTCTAGAAGGATGGCAGGTGCTGCCCAGAGGTTGTGAGATCAAATCCCGGTGCAAGTCACTTAATCCTCCAGTGCCCACCGCTTTGAATGTCGGCTTTGAAATGCCAAAGCCACAAAAACACAGTGTACAAGTCCCCATTCCCTTTCATCAAGCCCAGTATCCTGTTTCCAGCAGTGGCCAATCCAGGTCCCAAGTACCTGGCAGAAACCCAAAGAGCGGCAACATTCCAGAGCTGAGACTGTGATGTCATAATGCCTCATTCCACCAATGCCTAAGAGTCAGCCTCATCAGTGATGTCACAATGGCTTGATTGTCCTATACTCAGCTCACATAAGAACATAAGAATTGCATTACTAGGACAGACTGAAGGTGTGGCTCACTGGTAGAGTTGCTGCCTCTGCATCCAGAGGTTGTGAGATCAAATCCTGGTGCTACTCCTTGTGACCCTAGCTAAGTCACGTAATCCTTCAGTGCCCACCACTTTGAATGTCAGCTTTGAAATGCCAAAGCCACAAAAAGGTGGTATACAGTCTGCTTCCCTTCCCCTCTAACCCACATTGGGACAGTTCCAGAGTGGTCCTTGGATGGAGCCTGGGCAGTGCCAGACGTTATCTTGTTGGGATTGCTAACTGGATGAAGTTAGGAAAGCAAAAGGGCTGCCTCTCCATGTCAACACCGAGACCAGATATTCAGCACTGGGTGATATCCTGTTTCATTTTAACTGCAACGGCTGGCAGTTCACCTAACCACTGACCACCACGATTAAATATCAAGCAAGTAGATTAGAAGATCTTTGGAATTTTGTTTCCTCCACAGTTCAGGTTCTAAAGTTGGTCTGAGGAGGGGGAGGAGTGGATAACAATGAATAAGAGGCTCGACTGCCTTTTTAAGTTGTATTTGCAACATATGTAGTTCAGTCTCATGTTTTCCACTATTATGCAATTACAAGAACTTTGTTGTAGAAGTAAAAGAAAAAAAAAAAAAAACCACACAGAAAAAATCAATATGATAACAAGCCAAGAAATATCTTGGGTCTCCCATCTGCAGCATGCATCAGAATTTACTCTGCAGAAGATAGCATTCTGGAAAAATCCGTGTTTGTGATCTGTAGGTTAATAATACAACGTGAATGTAAATGCATGGTATTACACACTAGCAATGAAAGCATGACTAATTGACTGCATACTGTTATCATTAAAAAGGAATAAGATATATTTAATGTGCAACAGGACATGACAAAGTATTGCCAGACAATGTTAGAACATAATATACCACACATTTTGCATTATGCCCCCTTCAGGAGACTAGTAGAACTGCAACCATGAACAAATGCTATCATGTACCAAACTCATTAATCCTTCTCCTCCGTGGTCATGGGAAAATAAAGTCGGTACCAGTGATCAGAGTAGTTTTGTGATGCTGCAGAATGATTGCCTCCATGCGCTTTGTGGTGCTTTGATTAATATTGCATATACTTACCAGTGAAGGACTGTCTTGGGGGAGCAATGTACAATTGCTGGGAGCTTAAATGAAACATTTGTTGTATTGCATTCATCGGAAAGCTAGAATTTGGCTTGGCCAGCAATCATGTAAGCCTCCACAATGACGGAAGACTGAATCCCAGGAAACTGTTCGAGTTGGTCTGAAAGAATGGCTGAATGGCATTATGTCGGTCGCAGTATTTAGACTTTTCGTAATGTGTTGGGTGCCCATTGAAATTGTGTATCCCTGTCAGTTTAATTGGGAAGCAAGGTAAAGAAGCCTCATCAAAGTCTCTGTTTTGAAAGAAAGCTTTTCATTTAGATTGATATGAGCTTTGTAAGAGCCAGACCTAAATTTGAGGTTTCTCACATTGGTGGTTCAGCGGTATTTAATTGCTTTGTGTGAAACGTTCGAGGCCTTTTCAGAAATTCGCTCTTAAGAGGGCTTCGTTGAGCATAAGGGTCTGTAGAAGAGAGGAAAAGCACTGTATATGTATTTTCTTCTTTTTAAAATAACTGATGTTCGTTTAAGTGGGCCACAAATTGTACGGTAAATAAAAAGGAAGATTATTTTCACAAAATATAAGTTGAAAAAGTAAAACATATATATATATATATATATAATTATAATAATAACTTTATTTTTTGTATACGCAATACCAGAAGCATATATATAGGGATTTAAGCACATACATTGCTTCTAAATTGTTTTGCAAAGGCACAAGACAAAAGTAAATGTGTCATAAGACAATGGACATTTCTCGATTTTTCTTTTTACGTAAAGACGAATTACGATAAATCTGAAAAACTGGAGGTTCTGTTTTTAAATCTATTCAGGTATAGGTGTAAGATAATTAAGGGCCTCTTTTGCTATGCTGCAGTAATAATTGCAATTCATTGTAGCTTTGCGCAGACCTTCACGGCACGGTAGCTACAATTTTTAACACAGCCATTTGGGGGGCATTCCCATTAAAATTGTGGGTAGATATCTATAGAGTTAGCTCGGGAAGCACTCGTGTTTTATTTAAAACTTGTTATACTGGTTGATCTAAATGGTTTTACAGTACAAATTCTATTTTAAAAGGAACTCCAGTAATGATAAGAAAGACCTCAAAGAACTACAACTAATTATAACATCATATTTGTCTTAAAAAAAGACACAATCTAGCTTAAAAAAATTAAATCATATCTGAACATCCCCTAACCACCACAATCCCTGGAGTCATAACACCGAGTCGAATTTCCTCAATAAATATGGGTAATTTCTGATAAAGATATATCATTCCCAAAGGCCTCACAAAAATAAAACATTTTTAACCTTGCCTTAAATGCCTGCATGGTTACTTCTAATCTAATATCCTGTAATAGATGGTTCCATAGCTGAGGACCAATGAAATAAAAAGCTTTATATATTGTTGATTATCACCTGGCCCTGTTGACCGAGGGGGAGAACCAACCTGTTATCCTGCATTGATCTTAATGTTCTCATTGGTATATATGGGATTATTAGAGAAAGTAAACATTCAGGTTGATGATGGTGAAAAACCTGATGGACCAGAATCAAGATTTTAAATAGTATCCTATAGCAAATAGGCAACCAGTGATATTTCAAATACAAGGCGTCAAAAAATTTCTGGGACGCTGTTCTAAATAGTGTGCACTGCTTGCAAAGACAGACTGACTTTAACGGTATTGCCCCTTAAATGAGCATGCAGACTACCGTGTTTAATTTTGGGCCCGAAAAAGGGACTAGGTCTTATTTTCAGGGTAGATCTTGTTCTTTTCATGTATAATGATCATCTCTCCCTTCCTCTCCTCCACCCCAATTCTTCCTATTTCCTTTCTCTCCCCCACATGTGCAGTATTTCTATCCCTTCCTCCCATCCCTTGTGCAACAGAACCCTTGCAGCTTCTATCCCTCCCTTCCTCCCATGCCCCCATGTAGCATCTTTCTATCCCCCCTGACGCTGCGCACCCCCCGCCCGCTCCCCCGCCGACCCATCTCTCCCTCCCATCCGAACCACAAGACAGAAATAAATGTACCTTATAACAAACCGGCAGTGTCGGCAGCAATCTGAACAGGCTTCTTCGTTCCTCTGCTGCATCATTGATGACATCATCAGCAACGCGGCAGAGGAACGGCCCAGGCCGTGAAGCAGCCTGTCTAGATTGCTGCTGACGCTGCCTGTTTGTTATAAGATACATTTATTTGTGTCTCACGGTTCGGATGGGAGGGAGAGATGGGTTGGCGGGAGGGGGGAGGAAAGCGCTGCTGGCGACTAGGGCTTATTTTCAGGGGTAGAGCTTATATTAAGATCTACCCCGAAAAACATGCTAGGGCTTATTTTCGGGGAAATACAGTAACGAAAGCACACACAAAACAAACAATGCTGCAAACAACATGGGAAACAAAATGGAAAAAAAATATATATCAGCCGGCCAATTCTAATATTGGTGTTGAGATGGCAGCATTCGACTCAGTGGACCACCAATTACTCCTAACCAAACTCTCGGAAATTGGAATAACAGGGACTGTACTGAATTGGTTCGCCGACTTCCTACAAAATCGCAAGAATCATACTCCAACCCTTGGAAGGCATTCTGTGGTGTCCCACAAGGCTCCCCACTATCCCCAATCCTATTCAATTTATTCATGAGCTCGCTGGGGACACATCAAAATGGAAGACGAAACTGTTCTATCTTTATGCCGACGACATCCTCCTCCTCATCATCCCCATAACCAATAACCATCCTAATATTGCTGAAAAAATTCTCAAACAATATAGATAAAATTCAAACCTGGGCAACGAACAACAAGCTAAAACTGAATGCCACTAAGACCAAAGCCATTGGTTTTCCGCACTGCATCACTCTCATAATGGAAAAATCCAATAGGGCACTAGGCTGCATCTTAGACGACAGTCTCTCAATGGAACTACAAATATCTAGCCTTCGGAAAAGACCATCTCTACACTATGCGTCAACTGCGACTCACAAGATCATACTTCCACCCACACCACTTTGCTCTGATCATCCAGATGATGGTCCTGCCTCAACTAGACTATTGCAACTCCGCTTACCTTGGCATCAACACTACTCTTATCCACAAACTGCAACTCATCCAGCCGTTAGACTAATCTACAAATTAAATAAATTTGATTCAATCACAACCTTCATCAGGCAACTACATTGGCTCCCAATATCATCCCGAATAATTTTCAGATCGTCATGTATCCTATACCAGATTCTATACGGAAACTCAGCAGCCCCTCTCATCCAACTATTTGGTCAATATCAAAAAGAATCTTTAACAGAATCCAACTGAACCTGCCATCCACAAAATACCTTCACTACAAGCGAATTTCAGATATAAAAATAATAATAATAAAATCAAAAAGAGATGTTTCGGACCATTGATAGCCCGCAGTTAGGTTATCTGCTAAGGCTAGTTCTAACGCCAAATAACCGCAAGCACTTCAGGTCTGTAATCTCTACATATATATATTTATATAAAAAATTCTTCATAAAAATATAAAATAATTAAGACAGGCTCTTTCCAGCAAAAGCCTATTGTTATTAGGATTGTTGGTGTAAAACACATAGATTGAACGTATTCATTGTTCATGAAATAATAACAGACCAGATTGCTATGTAGGTCATGTTAGTTGTAGAGGCCTTAATTTTGAAGGGTTTAAGCTGGATCCACCCAACTACTAATAAATGGTTTATAATTGTATCATCATTTTGTCGTCTTTGTATGTCAACATATGATGTATAACCTTAAAAATATATCCCAAGTGAAATAGATAGCACGAATCTCAAATCCACTTTGAAATAATCTTGGTAAGTTCCTTCGGGCCTCAGCGACCCACCCCCTGCCGCCAAACAACAGTTCATGGCAGTAGGAAACTTGTGTATTCTCATCACTGGCCCTTATTTTTTCAATCATCTATATTTTTGTTTCCAAATAAATATTAACTTATAAGATAAATTAATCATTTAAACTATGAATATATTACAAAATATTTATTGGGTGGTAGACTCAAGAACAATGTAAGGAAATTCTTCTTTACAGAGAGGTGGTGGATGCCTGAGAGAGGGGGTGGAGAGGAAAATGGTGACAGAATTCAAAGAAGCGTGGGATGAACACAGAGGATCTAGAATCAGAAAATAATAGTAAATATTGAAGACTAAGGCCAGTACTGGGCAGACTTGCACGGTCTGTGTCTGTATATGGCCGTTTGGTGGAGGATGGGCTGGGGAGAGCTTCAATGGCTGGGAGGTTGTAAATCAGTGGTCTCAAACTCACGGCCCGGGGGCCACATGCGGCCCGCCAGGTACTATTTTGAGGCCCTCAGTATGTTTATCATAATCGCAAAAGTAAAATAAACAGTTTCTTGATCATATGTCTCTTTAGCTACAAATTACAATATTATTATTAATAGAAAGGAATAAAGGGAGTGCTAAAGAAGGACAAAGCAATTGCCGACAAACTGAACACATTTTTTGCATCTGTATTTACCGAAGAGGATATACACAGCATACCGGAACCCATCAGGCTATATGCTGGAAACGAAGACGGGAAATTGACAGGGTTGACGGTCAGTCTAGAAGAGGTATGCAGGCAGATAGATAGGCTTAAGAGCAATAAATCCCCAGGACCGGATGGCATCCATCTGAGGTTCATCAAGGAACTGAAAGGGACTATAGCTGAACTACTTCAGCTAATAACCAATCTGTTGATCAAATCGGGAAAGATTCCGGAAGACTGGAAGGTGGCGAATGTTACGCCGATCTTCAAAAAAGGTTTGAGGGGAGATCCGGGAAACTACAGACTGGTGAGTCTGACCTCGGTATCGGGAAAGATGGTAGAGGCGCTGATAAAGGACCGCATCATTGATCACCTTGACGGACATGATCTGATGAGGACCAGCCAGCACGATCTTGCCTGACGAACTTGCTGCACTTCTTCGAGTGAGTAAACAGGCAGATAGACAAGGGCGACCCGGTTGACATTGTATATCTGGATTTTCAGAAGGCGTTCGACAAAGTTCCACATGAAAGACTACTTCGGAAAATTGCATGCCATGGAATCAAGGGTGAAATACTCACGTGGATTAAAAACTGGCTGGAGCATAGGAAACAGAGAGTGGGGTAAATGGACAATTCTCAGACTGGAACAGCGTCACCAGCGGGGTGCCGCAGGGCTCAGTGCTTGGACCTGTGCTCTTCAACATCTTTATAAATGATATGGACATTGGTACGACGAGCGAGGTGATTAAATTTGTGGACGATACGAAGTTATACAGAGTAGTGAAGACACAGGGGGATTGCGAAGATCTGCAACGTGACATAATCGAGCTTGGCAAATGAGGTTCAATGTGGATAAGTGCAAAGTAATGCATGTCGGGAACAAAAATCTAATGCTCGAATACAGGATGTCCGGGGCAGCTCCTGATTGGTGAGGCCCGACTTTAGTACAGGAAGAGGTGATCGGAGCATACAGCGAGTGATTTCCTTCACTCGCTGGTGCTCCGGCTGCCCTCTTCTTCCCGGTCATTCACTGTTGGAAAATACTGCGAATGATCGGGACCGCCAACCGCGAATTTGTGGGGGAGCACTGTATACCGCAAAAGCCTTCTGGTTCAATGCGGTTTACAAAAGAGATGGGCTGACCGTTGTCAGTGAGCTACACTAGATAGGATATTGGCATTGACGAGTTAACAATAGTTTCACATCAGTTTGCTGCTTTGAAGGGATGACAAGAATTTTGAGAACAGATGGGTTTTTAATAGCTTTCCAAAATGCATATATGAGGTTGCAATTCTAACCATTTGGCCCAGTTCAGGATCCCAGGAAGCGGCTTAGTATGATAAGAGTCAGTTAATGAATCTTTTCTGAGTACAACCTTTGACTGAAGGGTAGGTCAAAACTGATCGGGAACGTGTGGAGTGTCTTGGCGATGAGAACAAGAATTGAGCAGTAGGCCATGTAGGGCTTTGTAGGGTTTTATATGTCTTAAAAATTTTTTTTTTATGTATCCACTATTGTTTTAAATATAGTAAACTGCCTTGAAACCTGATTTGGCGGGATATCAAATTTGTAGCCAGTTCAACCATTCCTGAATATCAACCAGATGGAAAACTTAAAGAAGATTGAGTCCAGTGATGCAGTAAGAGGGGGGGGGTGTTAGGGGCGGTCCGCCCCAAGCTCCGTTTTGCTAAGGGCAGCGCATCTCCACTTCTCCGACCCCCTCCTCTCCTTTGCCGTACGCGCCCCTTGCCTGCCTTCCTACCTGTTTTTTACTTCCCCGACACGCGGTTGCTGCCCGCGTTGGCGTCGGCGCTCTCTCTGACGTCACTTCTGGGACCTGCGGCTAGGAAGTGACGTCAAAGGGCGAGCAGTCAGTGGCTTCTTCTAGCCAGTTCAGTCGTTTTGAATATCGATCAGATATAATAAACCAGATGGAAAATGTAAAGAAGGTTGAATCAACAGAAAAATTCCACCAAACGCTTTTCTTCTGTGAATTCTACAGGAGCTAAATATTAGTGGATAGCTCTGTTGTTTCTTGTTTGGCCAATCTTAATCCTTTTGTTAAAATACTTTTTTATTTTTTTGACTTGCAGAGCTAAACACATGTAATGGACCTTCCATACCAAATATTAGGGGTCATAAAACAATGTAGAAAAGCTGTTATAATTGTTTCATTGGCTCAGATTAGCTAATCTATCGCCTCTCGACTTTATCGGTATTGTATAAAGCTTTGTATAGAATGTGATAAAACGTCAACCTATGGACAGTCAGAATGATGCACCGCGTGTTAGAATAATTGTAAAGATTATGGCTAGCCAAATGCAATCCTTGGCTGCCACAAACAAGTCAGATTTTCAGGATAACTAATACATATGCAAACGACAGTTATTCATATGGAAATTAAGCCCATCTTACACAAATCAGCCTCATGCATATGCCTTGGTAGTTGCTTTTTTTTTTGGCATTAGCTATTTCTTAATAATCTGAAAAATACCTATCTCGGGGAACTGAGGTCATAAGCACAAGAGATTCAAGTCGCCGGATTCCTGTTTTCAATGCATTCTGGGTTCGTTAGTCCACTGGTCCCCTCCAAACTGGCAGGACTTTGCGATGATTTAATTTTTATTCCTATCCCGAAGGATGGTAAGAGTTACGGGCTCTGCGGGAAAGGCAAAGTCATCAATCTCTGCGACTGGCAAATGGCCCAGTTTCAGGCGAAAGACTGAGCAGTCTGTAATTAATCTCAGGAAATTGTGAAGCAGCATGTGCTGTAATTTTCCTGCAAAACAAATTTTGTGTGTTTTATGCGTGCAGTGACTGCCTTTTTGCCAACTCCTACTTCCTATGATCGTTAATGCTGCTTCTGGAAGCTCCTACATTACAATTTAATTTGCTGCTGATGACTTGCTTTCCATGCCACTGGTGTTTTATGTATGTTGCAATCACATCGCTTCTGTGCATCACTTTTCCCCGCTATTTTATGAGCTGCTAAATACGGTCCACCATTCTGAACTGTTCCTTAGCCAAACATACACTCTAGAGAATGACACAGAGAAAAATTTTTCCCTGTCCCCGCAGGAACTCAATTTCTCTGTCCCGTCCCCGCAAGATTTTGTCGTTGCCCCTGTCCCTGCCCCAATCCTGGAAGCTCAGCCTTAACCACACAAACCTTGAACACCTATGATTTTTAAAGGGGTTTTGAGGCTTGTGCAGATGAGGACGGCGCTTAGGCGTTGGTGGAATGAGGCATTTATGGCATCACATATCTGAGCTCTAGAACAGTGTTCTTCAACCTTTTTACACCCGTGGACCCGGCAGCAGAAATAAAGAATTATTTTTGTGGACCGGCAAACTACTAAGACTGAAATAAAAAAAACCCAAAACATTTCTGCCCCATCTCCACGATGCTCCAGTCCCCGCAAACCATCTGATCCCATCCGCACAAGCCTCAGTTATGATTTTATATTGAATGTATTTTATTAAAGTATAAAAAGAAACAATATTCTGTACAATTGTCATTTTATAAATACAAATATACAGAGCAAGGACCAACAAAACCCTTGTCTCCCCTCCCCTTCACATATATCCCCTCTACTATCAAGAAAACTGAACAAGCCAAGTTATTACAGAATGCTACACAGAAATACCATGCTAACAGAATACTGCAGTCACACATGACAAGAATAGTGTTAGGCAAGTGCCCCCTGGTCAGAGAGAGCCCTAAGCCAGCTGGAAGCTAAAGAAGCACTACCTGGGCTTTGCAGTCCCTAGTTATGTCTCTAGTAGGATATATATTTCAAATCTGATATATTCTAATGACAAAATAGAAATAAAATTATTTTTTTTCTACCTTTTGTGGTCTCTGGTTTCTGCTTTCATCTTCTTTTCACTCTTTTCTTTCCAGTGTCTGCCCTGTCTCTTCAATCCAGCATCTGCCCGTTCCATCCACTGTCTGCCCTCTCCCACTTCCATATGTATCTGACTTCTTTCTATGCCCCTCTCCCCTATCCATCCAGCCTGTGTCTCCTCTCTCCTTTTTACATCATTTATTCCAGCTCCACTGCTTTCTTCATTTTTATCTCTCCTACACCAGATCTAGCATCTTTATCCCTCTCTCATTTCTCTGCTGACCCCCTTTCCAGCATCAATCTCTACTTTATCATTCCTCTGTCTCTCCCCTTTCCCTCATCTGATCTCTCCATTCCACCCTGACCCCCTTCCCCTCCTGTAATCTCCCTGCCAGCTGTTTCCTTCCTTTTGTCCTCCCTTCCCTTCTCCCTTCTCTTCTCCCCCTATCCAACAGTAACTCTTTTCCCATCCCTTTCCCTCTTCCCCTCCCAGCAGCATCTCTCCTTCTACCTCCCTCCAGGTCCAGTAGCAGCTCTCCCTTTATTCAGCAGCTTCCCAGCCTCCAACAGTGGTTTCCTCCCCTTCCAGCAGCACTTGCCTGCAGCAGGCAATTTTACTTAACCTTGGGTCCATTGCCACCTCTGAGGAATCACTGCCCAGGCAAGTACGAGAAACTGCTGGGAGGGGAGACAGCCACTGTCGAAGGCATCCCCAGGATCTTGCTCCCGCACACGCTGACCATCTCCCTTCCACCTGCACCTGTACCTGCAGCTCTCTCCCTTCCACCTGCACCTTCCCCGAGACCCAGGGCTGTCTCATGGGATTATACAATATTTGTCCTTATAAGTGGAAAGCTAGACTGTTAAGATTGGGCTTGGCAGCAGCTAAGTGTTTGATAGCCGGTTCTTGGAAAACTAATACTGTGATAGGACTGGAAGAATGGTGTCTGAGACTGCATAAGATAGGGAAAATGGAAATTTTGGTTGCTAAGTGGAGAGGTTATTATACTCAATCGCTGAGCACTTGGACCTTGATATTTGACAAATTGGATACTCTGTGATGGGGCTGGTTCAACTGTATCTCCTGACCCTGGATTTTGGATCTGAAGTGTTGTCTAAAATCTCAGTCCCTATAAAGAACCTTAGTGGCATAGAGTCAATCTAAATGGAAGTTTTTTTGGAGCCAATAATATGGGTGGAGGTGGTTTGAGCTTTAAGCTCTACCAGATTAGACCTGAGGCTTTTTCTTCCATTAGATTTGACCTTCAGCAAATAAAGTGGAATATTATTCATAAGACTAGTATTTTAGCCCGTTACATTAACGGGTGCTAGAATATATGTCTGTGTGTCTTTATTTCTTTCTCTCTCTCCCTCCCTCTGTCTGTCTCTCTCCCTGGCCCCCTTTGTCTGTCTGTCTTTATGTGTCTCTCCCTGCCCCTGTGTCTTTCTTCTTTTCTTTCTGTCTGTCTCCCTTCCTCCTGCTGTCTGTCTTTCTTTCTATCTGTCTCTCTCCCTGCCTCCTATGCAGCAGCATTTCTCTCCCACCACTTCCCTGAGAAGCAGGCACAGCAGCATTCCCTCCCCCCCGTTCCCACAGTCCAGACAAACCTTCTGATTCCAGCAGCCTCTGCAGCACTCTACACACGCTGCTTCGGGGCCTTCTACTGCCCAGCAAATCAGGGCAGTAGAAGGCCCCGAAGCAGCATGTGTAGAGTGCTTGCTGACCCCCTAAGATGGATCCTAGCATCTGCCAGCTATGATTTGGATTTTTCTTCCCACTTTGCATTTGTCCACATTAAATTTAAACTTGAATTTGGATGCCCAGTCTTCCCATTTCCTAAGATCGTCCTGCAATTTTTCACAGGCCACATGCGTTTTAAGAACTTTGAATAGTTTATTTTTTCATTTAGTTCTTTACTTTTTTATGGCCAGACGCGATGAGGGAGCTGGATGCGCGACAGAAGGCCGGGGCTCGCTCCGCCCTCTTTTTCTCTCACCACTGAGGGCGCCGGGGGCTCGGAGGAGAAATGCTAGCAGGCAATGTACTACTGCTGCTGGGGGTTTGTCAGCGGCAGCGAGGGACAACTTCCCTCAGACAGCGCTCGCGCCCTGCCGCACGTGCACCGCCACCGCACATGCTCTCTGCCATTCACGTGTTCAAGTATAGCTCTGGAGAGTTTGCAGCAGTTTTGTCACGAGCGTGGGTTCTGGGGAAAGACAGCAACGGCGGCGGCAAACTTACAGGTTTATCCTTGAGATGGCAAGAGCTGCCGCAGCTGACAGCCTCCACGCCCCCAGAAGTCAAAATGAGATCTTAAGTGCTGGAATCGGCAGCTCCTCTGAAGATCTCCGACTGCATCGGACTTCTGACGCAGGTGGGGATCCTGAGAGGAGCCGCTGGCAAGGAGCGGGGCACACCGAAGAACAGCACGGCCGACAGCTGCCACGTCCAACCTCCGCCTCGGGGGAGGAGGGAGAGTGTTTCGCACACATGCGCACACCTATCTGCGGTGCCCTACAGCGCACGGAAAACGGAACACGCGATGGGAATGCGCATGCGCAGCTTAGCCTTTTATTATATTAGATAGGGAAATATGATCATGTTACTCCCCTTCTGAAAGAAGCCCACTGGCTACCTATCACACACCGTATCACTTATAAAATACTTATGCTAGTCTTTAAAATCAAACTCTCGCGTCTTCCACCATTTTTTGATAAACTCATCATCCTTCTTTGCCCTTCACGGACTCTCAGATCGGCAGATCAGAATCTACTATCTATCCCCTCCATCAAAGAATTCTATTACACCAGGAAAACTATCTTCTCCATAGTCTCCCCAACTTTATGGAATGCCTTGCCATCCCAACTCCGCCACGAAAATCTTCTTGACAAAGTCAAGACTAAACTAAAAACGTTCTTATTTCAAGATGCATTCCACAGCTTCTAAACTTCTCATTCTCAAAAGTCTGCCAACCGCTTTTAAGAAGCGACTCAATCTCTTATGTTACATCCCGTCTCCCTTCCTTTTCTTTTTAACTCTAATTTTTTTTTTAAACGATGTAATTATCTACCCCCCCCCCCTTTCCCTTTTACCCTCACTTTCATGTTTGTCTTTGTAAAATGTTTTGGTTTTTTTTAATGTTCACTCTCCTCCCTCCCATAAGTATTATTTTAATCTTTTATTCTATTTTAGCATTGTAAACCGGCTAGATACTTGTCGATGGTCGGTATATTAAAAATAATAAAACTTGAAACATTTTTGTGAATATTTATAATACTAAGTGGGAAGTTTCATTGTCTCAACATTTTGTGGATTACATATTTTGGAAAAGTTCAATAAATAATTAAAATATTAAAAAAATTTACTGAAATTTATTTTTCGCTGACACTTGTGAAATCAGATCACTGATTAGCCAATGCTAATATTCTATTCTCTAACCACCTATTAACTTGTGGGACATTCAGTTTTGACGTCTGTTTATGTCGCATTGGGCAGATTTATATTTTTTTTCAGATTTAACATTTCATTTCAAAAGACAAGCCTTTTCCAGACATGCAGAAAAGAAGCTAACTTGCCTTAGAAGTTACAAGTGGATTCTAAATGTTAACACACTTTTCTAGACCAACACGGGTTCAAATTTTCCACCCGGTCTTACAGGGGAACAAGAATGGAATGGAAATAAATGTCCTACTCAGCTTCAAAAAATATTTGCCTTTCCTTTAACATGGAGAATGATAAAATGCCGTGGAACACACACATGGCAAACATTATTTTCAATCATTTCCAGACCTTATCATAATATTCCTATGGCATGAACGCCAGTCTTGTGGTCTTAAGATGACTACCTTGAAATGCTTGACTCAAGGATTTCGATCCTAAGGATAAGAGATCATAGTTAAAATTGGTCCAGTAATTACCTTTTCCAGTATTCAGGCTTTGATCATAACAGGCACCTTTACATGTTTTAATAGATCATATAGATTAAAACGAAATGTTTATTAATCCTTTAATTGCCGAGCTTTGAAATGTTGTCATTGCACAAAGAGTTTCACCCATAAATGCTATGCATCAAGAATGAGCAAAGTCAGCCCTCAAAGGCCGCAGCCCAGTTTTGAAGATGCACAAAATCTATGCGTTTGCTTGCACTCTAGTGCACCTCCCCCTCTGTATTCGTAGTGATTAGGGGCAGAGCCGGCCCGCAAATATTAAAAAACTGTGAATAATATTCAGGCCGGTTCTGCCCCTAACCACCTCTTCCCCCAGCTATTTTAAGCCTTGAAATCACCCCTCCCCCTTAAGCCTTACCTGGTGGTCTAGCGGGTTTTCAGGCAGGAGCGATCTTTCCATGCTCCTGCCCTGTGCATATCGCTCACAGGAAATGGCTCGAGAGACTATGGGAGCTCAAGGCAGCCATTTCCTGTGAGCGATCTGCACGGGGCAGGAGCGTGGGAAGATCGCTCCTGCCCCGAAAACCCGCTAGATGCTTAAGGGGGGGGGCTTACAGGGCTTAAAATAGACCGAAAAATGAAAAAACATTTTTTGTTTTAAAACCGTGAATAATCGAATCCGTAGATACGGAAACCGCGAATCCAGAGGGGGACGTGTACATGCAAATAGATCGCATGTACAGTGGTGCCTCACACAACGAACTTAATTGGTTCCAGGAGCAAGTTTGTTATGCGAAAAGTTCGTTATGTGAAACGCGTTTTCCCATAACAATACATGTTAAAAAAAATAATTCGTTCTGTAGCATAAAATATGCTAAGATGACATAAAAAAAGATAAATTTTTTGTTATTATTTTTATTTAGATACATCTTAAAACATAATTGTTTTTTAAAACAACACACATTTTTTTAAATTTAAAGACAGACTAAGTAGAGTCTAATTTTACAGTGAAAGAGGGCAGAGTCTCAGCGGCAAAAACTGGGACTTAACTGTTCATTTTTTTTTTTTCTAGCATCGGGGAAGCGGCGAGAGTAGCTCCGCCCCCCCAACGCATCAGCAGTAGGCGCCGGGCCCCTGCGAGCCGACGGTCCGCCACTGCACAGGGAGCCAGGCGGAGAGAGGGCAGTTAAGCGCAGTGCCTGAGCGGAAGGATGCAGCTCGGGCGACTTCGTTGTGTGAAACGAAGTTCGTTGTAGGAAGCAAGACATGAAGTTCGCTGTGCGAGGCGTTCGTTATGCGAGGCACCACTGTATATTTGTTATGGAAATCCCTAAAATCCAACCGGATTGTGGCACTTGAGGACAGAATTTGCCCCACCCACCACATTATACTATTAGAAAGAAATGTTCCAAATCTTTAAAAAAAACAAACCTATTATAAATACATAAATGGAGTCAGCTGATGGCTCAGTGGCAATGCCGAAGTCTGTATAAGGTCCATATTTGGTCTCTGTGTAGGTCTTTTACCCCTCTGATCAGATGAGGCTTCAGCATTTCCAGCAGTTAGAAGGTCATGCTGATTTTTAAGAGTTATACACCAGAGCAAGGCAAACTTGATAGATGTGAATGATACCGAAATATTCTAATATTCAAAGAAAAATCTTGTCTGATCACCAAAACATAGGCTATCATTGGAACAATCAAAAAAAAACCAAAAACCTTATCCTAACACTGGTACCATTAATCTTGCATTAGATACAAACCAATAAAAGTTAGTTAGCTTTTAAGGGTGGTGGTGAGCAGCCAGGACCGAAAAAAGTAATAATTCTCTCAACGAGCATCCCCGTTTCACCTCAAAGGGGCTTCATCGGGAAATAGGCCCAGTGGTTTCCCTTAGCTTTTACGGAACACTGCAAACTTTCCTAACTGAAGCAGTAAGCAACACACCCACCGCCGACCGGCCCTACGTATTGGGGATCAGACCAGATTTTTCTATATCTGACGCCTGTGGGCACTTGAGGTCTGTCCCCCACCCCCCCCACCCCCCGTTCTGCTAATCTTTTGAAAACTTTGGTGTATATTTTTTGTCGATTTTGACTTTTTTTGTGAAGATTTTTAAGAGATGGCTTCTAAAAAAATTCTAGTTTCAGGGCTAACATTGCAAGATGCTGGAAGGAACCAAATGAGACAGAGGGGGGGGGGGGGTCTAAAAGTACAGTGGTATAAGACAGCACGAAAGGAAGCATATGTAGCCTCAATAATGGAAGTGGAGCAAGCTTTAATGGCAGACCCGACGCGACCCCTATTTCGGCAATGCGTCTGCACCAGCCTGGGTGCTTGCTGACACATTTGCTTATTTGCACATTATACCTTGTAGTCCTGTTGCCATCTTTTGAGTGGGAGCAATTCAGAGAAGTGACCTCTGACACAGGCCCGTTGCCGAAACATGGGCCGTGTCAGGTCTGTCATTAAAGTTTGATCTGCTCCCGTTCTTGAGACTACTTGAGCTTTCGTATGTCCTAAGATGCAGGAGGGGTTCACGGCGTATGATCCTGAGCCAAAGACCTTCAGTGTAATAGGCAAATTAGCAGTCGGTATGTTCAAGTGTCAACAATTTCACAAACAGAATTACCTGCGAAAGAAAGAATGAATTTTCTGCATATAAATTTGCATAATCAAAGAATTATACAAAAATGCTAATGAACTAAAGAATCATGCAAATCAAATCAGTTCATTATTGATTACAGAATAGCAATATTTCATGCAGAAAATTTCACAAAACTTAAGTTTTGTGGGAGATACTTAACTACCGTATTTTTCACTCCATAAGACACACTTTTTTTCCACCCAAAAGTGGGTGGAAATCTCAGTGCGTCTTATGAAGCGAAGGTGCAAAATTTGAATCCCCCGCACAGCTGCAACAGCCCCAGCGCACCAGCCGCACCACTTTGCCCGCCGGCCCCCCGTACAATTGCAAAACACCCCCCCGCACCATCTTTCAGCACTGCTCACCAGCCTCCCAGTATAATTACAAAAGACTCCCCCACGATGCAGCTGCACTACCTTTTTTTTAAACCCCCCCGCTGCTGTTGTCGCCGCCAAACCTTTTTCCAAGCCTGGTGGTCTAGCATACGGCTCTGTATGCCCGGCAGCAAGTGCATGAGTCAGGAGTGCTGTGGTCGAGGCCAAGCTTTACATGCTCCCACTTGGGCCCACGCCATTTTCTGAATGGCTGGCAGCAGTTCTCGCAGGACTCGCAAGAACTGCCGGCAGCCATTTGGAAAGTGGTGCGGGCCCAAGGGGTAGCGTGTAAAGCTTGGCTCTGACTGCCATGTTCCTGAATCGTGCACTTGCTGGCCGGAAATAATAAGGAGCCGTTGAGGTAGGGAGGAAAGAATTAAAAAAGGTACAGGGTTAAAAAAAAAAAAAGTATGGGGGAGTATGATTAAAAAGTTACAAGGGGGATGATTAAAGGTACAGGGGGGGTATGATTAAAAAGGTGCAAGGGGGATGATTAAAGGTACAGGGGGATATGATTAAAAAGGTGCAAGGGGGATGATTAAAGGTACAGGAGGGTATGATTAAAAAGATGCAAGGGGGATGATTAAAGGTACAGGGGGGTATGATTAAAAAGGTACATGGGGATGATTAAAGGTGCAAGGGGATGATTAAAGGTACAAGGGGGGGTATGATTAAAAAGGTGCAAGGGGGATGATTAAAAAGGTACAAGAGAGATGATTAAAGGTGCAAGGGGGGATGATTAAAAAGGTGCAAGGGGGATGATTAAAGGTTCAGGGGGATGATTTAAGATACTGGGGGGCACATGGAGATGGGGATGATTTAAGGTACTGGGGATACGTGGGGTCTATCACTAGACCACCAGAGGGGGGGACAGGGTACAGAGCCTGGAAGGGAGGGGGGGACAGAGTGCAGAGCCTGGCAAGGAGTGTGGAGTTGGGTGCAGAGCCTGGCATTGAGAATTTGGTTCAGAATGGTTTTTTTTCTTGTTTTCCTCCTCTAAATCTAGGGTGCATCTTATGGTCAGGTGCGTCTTATGGAGCGAAAAATACGGTATAACTTGGGCGAGTAGTGAAGTATTTTTCCAATAAGATTTGTGAATTTACAGAGATTTAAAAATCCTCATAACCCACTTTACAGAACATGTAAATGAGCCAACACTAGGAGAAAATTGATACGAACTGATTCAGTCCTACAGATCCACTTAAAGGCTGCTACATTGGGTTTTAGTTAGGATGAGGTAAGGGATATGAAATGGGGGGAGAAAAAAATTGTAAAAGTTGTAAAATGCAAAACAATTGTAAAAAGCAAATCATAAAAATACTTTAATTACATGAAAACATAGTAAGACATATAACAACATGCAATGGCCTGCCTAAAATGTTCTTCTTTAGATATATAGAACCACAATTTAGAAATGGTTTCCAAATCAGAATAAGGATATCCAGGTCAGTGTGTTTCTGGTGGTTCTTTGGATTTTAGTTCAGGATTTGAAGACGTTCAGCCATTAATATTTTACAACTAAAATGTCCAGACTATGAATAGGGAGAAACAAGGGCACAGGCATCATTTTGACAGTATAGGTACATCGATTTAATAATTTATTTAGAAGAAATTGTACACACTATCATAAGAACATAAGAAGTTGCCTCCACTGGGTCAGACCGAGGTCCATCTCGCCCAGCGGTCCGCTCCCGCAGCGGCCCATCAGGTCTGCGACCTGTGAAGTGGTTTCTGACCACTTCTATAACCTACCTCAAGTTCTATCTGTACCCCTCTATCCCCTTATCCTCCAGGAACCTATCCAAACCTTCCTTGAACCCCTGTACCGAGTTCTGGCCTATCACTTCCTCCGGAAGCGCGTTCCATGTGTCTACCACCCTCTGCGTAAAAAAGAATTTTCTAGCATTTGTTCTAAACCTGTCCCCTTTCAATTTCTCCGAGTGACCCCTAGTGCTTGTGGTTCCCCACAGTTTGAAGAATCTGTCCTTATTTACTCTCTCTATGCCCTTAAGGATTTTGAAGGTTTCTATCATGTTCCCTCTAAGTCTCCTCTTCTCCAGGGAGAACAGCCCCAGCATTTTTAACCTGTCAGCGTATGGAAAATTTTCCATACCTTTTATCAGCTTAGTCGCCCTCCTCTGCACTCCCTCGAGTACCGCCATGTCCTTCTTGAGGTACGGCGACCAGTATTGAACACAGTACTCCAGGTGCGGGCGCACCATTGCGCAATACAGCGGCATGATGACTTCCTTCGTCCGGGTTGTGATACACTTTTTGATGATGCCCAGCATTCTGTTTGCTTTCTTTGAGGCTGTCGCACATTGCACCGATGGTTTTAGTGATGAGTCCATCGGTGCAATGTGCACCTACAAGTCTAGGCAGGTTACACACTTTCGGTTCTCTCGGAGAACTCCTTGACAAGTTTCTTTAGAAGTTTGGCTCTCAGTAGTTCTTTCAGTACGTTCCTAAAGGTCTTTTTCAAGACTACCTGAAATAGAGACACCACTGTAATATCCTGTTATCCGTTTGGTATGTCCCCTGAGGAAGGCGGTGCTCTGCCGAAACCAGGATCCTCGTTGGGACTTCCCCTTGGAACCTTCAATAAAATCCCTTGTGTGTGACCAATCCGAACACGAGCCTTCAAAGCGGGACTCAAACTAGACGTGTCTCCTTGCTCATAAAGATGGCAGCTTTATGCGAAACGCTGGCCACCATTGGCGTTCCGACCGAGCTTTACAGATAAATTTTGAATTTATCTTATTTAAGCTACTTTTTTTTTTGACCACAGTTTTGATACATGTTTGCACTTTACTGCACAAAACTTTGAGATGCCCCACAGGAGGTTTTTTTTTAATGCCTATGAGGTTCTCTGCCTCACCACCTTATACCTTTTTCCTCCTGTGTGCGGTTTATCTGGTTTATGCTGTAGCTGAGAATCTTCTTTGCACTATCCGTGTGAATGTGTTATTGTTGATATCATTGGGTTGTTCACTTCATCTGAGTAACATCAAGTCCAACCCTAACCATCTTACTGAATAGATTAGATGGGCTTTTTTTTTTTTTTTTTGGGGGGGGGGGGGAGTTGCCATCATCTATGATACATCTATTTTTGTGTTGAAGTTCATGTACACTGGTCCTATAGCTATGCCATTGAATATCACATTTATCACATATCACATTTATCACATATCAAGTTCCGTTTTAACATGATAACCTCTTATGTATTCCACCTTGAACCGCAAAGTAATGGCGGAATAACAATCACTAATGTAATGTAATGCATGTAAAACAATCAAATTTGAGCAAGGGTTGTTGTTTTTTTGGGTTTTTTTGCACAGTCCCCTCTTTGAGGTATCCCTATTGTGGGGTCTTCTAGAAGTAGGGAGATCTTGGATTCTCTATAAGGCGAACTAGTCCAGCAGCTGGCAGTGGTAACGGAACCCATGCTTTCCGTACTGCGTTGCGATGGAGTTTACTGGTATCTATTTTCCGTCTACCAAATCGAACATTTTTTTAGCCAGGTGTATGCCAAATGGTTCAGTAGAAAGTGGTTTTAATGCCTTTAGGACCCCTGAGGAAGAGGTGTTTTTCGAAGCACGGACCATGTCGGGTGCTGGTTTCTAACCTAAAGACTTGGCATTTTGTACATCACCTCGGCAGTTTTCCTTTTCGTTTGGTGTTTGACATTTCAATGCAGTTTCGTTGGATTTTTTTTGCATGCAATTACAAAGTCTAGCACACTTTTCTAAAAGTCCAGTACAGCAGAGTCTTGATTCTCTCATGTAAACAGGACCGACAGGCTGTTGGACATTCAAAAAGTCAGATAATACTGAAAAAGTGGATTAGGGATAAAATATATCGTATTTCCCCATATATAGGCCACCGCCTTGTTGATTTAGGTTTCTAAAACTCTTAAGATAAGCTGCCCCATGGTTTATCTAACAGTTTTAGAAACCTAAATCGGCCTATACAATGGTGCGGCCTATACCAGTACATCATCCCACCCACCCCCTTAAATAACTCCTCCTCCACACTGGCTGCCTCCTCCACACACACTATGCAGGGCAAGAGCGATGTTTGCGATCTCAAGCCTCGCCCCGCGCCCTTCCTAATTGGCTGCCGTCGCGAGAACTGACGGCAGCCAATCAGGAAGGGCGCGGGGCGAGGCTTGAGATCGCAAACATCGCTCCTGCCCTGCACAGCGTGTTTGGAGAGGCAGCTAGCTTGTTTGCAGGAGGCAAGCGCGGCAATCCAGCAGGTATTTAAGGGGGGGATGATGTGTTGCTCCATATATAGGCCGCCCCATTTAAGCAAGCCGCGCCCACTAGGTCGGTTTGCAAAATCTATGTATAGCTGCAGCCTATATACTGGGAAAAACAGTAAGTATATTTAGGGTTACCATTCAACCCACAGCCCCATCCTGTTCCACCCAAAGCCCTGCCTCATTCCCCCCCCCCCCAACCTCTGCCCTTGTCTCTTCGGGGCCACATCTGGAGGGCATCTGCGCGAAAGCGACGCGATGTCGCATGCATGCGCAAATGCATGCAATGTCATCGTGTCGCACCTGCGCGTACGCAGACACCCTTCAGACGTGGCGCTGAGCTCAGCACTTTTCAAAACCCGGACAAACGGCCAAGATTTGAAAAGTCATCTGGATGCCTGGGCAGTTCTCTAAAACGAGGACACCTGGGGGGTCCTTTCACTAAGGCGCTAAATGCTAACCTGTCCATTATAGTCTATGGACACGTTTGTGTTTAACGCGCGCTAAATCGGCTAGCGCACCTTAGTAAAAGGACCCCCTGGTAACCCTAAGGGCTCCTTTTACTAAGGTGCGCTAGCATTTTTAGTGCGCGCTGCATTGCCACGCGCGCGCGAACCACGCGCTACGCGCCAAGAACTAACGCCAGCTCAATGCTGGCGTTAGCGTCTAGTGCCCGCGGTAATGCAGCTTAGTAAAAGGAGCCCCAAGTATTGGCTGCATGTTTCAAATGAGGAAACAGTACAAAAATGGTTTAAAATGCAGGGGTGTCCAACCTTTTGGCTTCCCTGGGCCGCACTGGCCGAAAAAAATGTTTCTGGGGCCGCGCAAACGCTGCAGCAAGACAGAGGAGGGAGCCGGCAAGACGGTAAACACCCGGGGGCAGCAGAGGAAAACACTGCATCGCTCTCGATCGGGGCCGCACAAAATACTTCATGGGGCCGCATGTGGCCCTTGGGCCGCAGGTTGGACAACCGTAGTTTTAAAGCATAATGTGTCCAAGAATCTTACCTTGCGCTGTTGCCTTTTAATTAGACATTTATTTATTAATTTTTAAACTTTCTATACCGTCTAAATCCTAGGCGGTATACAATATATCCACATACGTAATACTTAAAAACAATTCGAAAGAAGGACAAAATGTCAGAATACAAATTCGCAGTTAATCTTCGAGCAAGACAAGCCAGACCCTATTAAAAAAAAAAAAAAAGCATTGGCAAACAATTGTGTTTTAAGAAGTTTTCTGAAAGTTCCTCTGTCGGCGCATTTCCTTAATAATAATAATAATTTTATTCTTATATACCGCCAAAGCCATAGAAGTTTGAGGCGGTTTACAGCAAGAAGCGCTGGACAATCAGCGAAGAAGTTACAGTCAAAGTCAGCGAATAGATTACAATCAAAGTCAGCAATACAATCTTACATAATGAAGGAATATGAAAGCTATGTAGTTCATTAGGGTTACTGGTTGAGTAAGCAGAGCTGAGAAGATTCTTAGTTAACAAATTGATTGAACAGGCTCGTTTTTACCAGTTTTCTAAAATTGAAGTAGGATGATGAGAGCGCGAAAACGTTACTAAGCCAATCATAGAAACATAGAAGATGACGGCAGATAAGGGCCATAGCCCATCAGGTCTGCCCACTCTACTGACCCACCCCCAAGTCTACTATCCTAGGGATCCCACACCTGGTGACAGGTTCCCTTGGCTTAACCCTCTAAGGGATCCCACATGGGCATCCCATTTGCTCTTAAATTCTTGCACGCTGTTTGCCTCGATCACCTGCACCGGGAGCTCGTTCCAAGGATCAACCTCTCTCTCGATGAAGAAATATTTCCTGGTGTCGCCATGAAATTTCCCGCCCCTGAGTTTGAGCGGATTCCCTCTTGTGGCTGAGGGTCCTTTGAGAAAGAGAATCTCTTCTTCCATCTCGATACGGCCGGTAATATACTTAAACGTCTCGATCGCGTCTCCTCTCTCCCTACGTTCCTCGAGTGAGTACAGCCGCAAATTTTTCAGCCTTTCCTCGTACGATAGATCCATTTGCCTGCCTGCCCTACCAACGGATTCCATAATTTTACGCCAGCACAACAAAAAAAATCTTTGCACCGGTCTCTGCATATTTCGGATTAACGTCGGCCTTTAACAAAGCAGAGTTTTCGGCGCGCAACAGAGATGCCGGGAAAGCGAAAGAGAAACTTGCGCACATCTCAGCGACAACACAGCGACGTCACTAAGATTTGTCAGCTAATCCAAAACATTAGATAAGAGAAACTCTACTGTACCGTGTTTCTGGAAGACCTACTTTGAATCTGAAATATTTCTGACCAGCTGATAAATCCACATGCAATAGCCTAAAATTTGATAAGGCAATGTCAAAATACTTTTTTTTTTCGCTCTCTCTCTCTCTCTCTCTCTGTCTATGCTCTCCCGCCTAGCAAATGTCTATCTTGCATAACGAGAGGTACAGCGCAATCATATTCTCTGGCAGACCATGATCTGGCATCGGCTTGTGCCGCTGTCAATTTAAATCGTGTTTTTTAACCCACTACACTTCAACACCGGATACACCGGGTTAACATTTCTAATGCCTGCTCTGTATAGAAGGCTTCTTTCAGTAAGTGGCTCCCTGTAGCTTATTTGACTCCAGGCCCAAATCTAATGTCTCAGTGGGCCTGTTACATTAAGCAGGCCCAAGTGGCAGGAGATTTAAAGCATCAGAATGAAGTGCTTCGCCACGGCGTTCTGTGTTCTTGGCTGCTTTCATTGGCCTCACTTCACAGGGTTTTTGGCCTGCGAGCAGAGGCCTCTCGGCAGGCCCATTACAAATTCCACTTGTTGACGGGTTGCCTTGTTGCAGGATTTAATGGTAGAATAATATTTACACAGTAAACTCCTCTGGAGGTGTTATAAACACCATAAAAAGGATTTTAGAAGCTTAATGAGCGTTAGTGAAGTCGAGACAGGATAATGTGGCAACTGTGCATTGTAATCTGATTTGGCACCTTCTGAACAGCAGGAGTTACTGAATGTAATAGATTGCTAACTCT
Organism: Geotrypetes seraphini; assembly: GCF_902459505.1. Classification (NCBI taxonomy): domain Eukaryota; kingdom Metazoa; phylum Chordata; class Amphibia; order Gymnophiona; family Dermophiidae; genus Geotrypetes; species Geotrypetes seraphini. Next base: position 172,454,055 of record NC_047091.1, on the reverse strand, counting down.
TTTTTTTTTCCTGTGGAGTATTATTTGTTTACCATATTGTTAAATATGGTGTTTTAAAAACCTGAAATGCTGCTAAAATTCAAATCATAGGCTGGGAGACAATTAAGATTTCTTTGGTTAAAAAAAAGAAAAGAAATAGTCTTCGCACTGTTGATGGTTTCATTAGTGCTGTTTTCCTCTTCTTGGAAAGAACCCTTTCTCATGGAGCACGCATTAAGCATTTAGGTCCATATTCTAGAAATGGCGCCTTTGAGAGGACGGGCTAAATAAATAAGTAGGTGCCCTGCCGGTGCTTAACTTAAGTGGAAAAAGCCATTTAAATACGATTTAAATTGTGTGTTTTTTTTTTTGTTTTTTTTTTTAATGTAGGTGCCAGTGGCGGCTAAAAACCCGGCGCCTTCGTCGCAGCTATGGAGGCCATTTATGATGCCTTAGGCCACTGTAGGGGGAGAGTGTGGCGCAGTGGTTAAAGCTATAGCCTCAGCACCCTGAGGTTGTGGGTTCAAACTCACGCTGCTCCTCGTGACCCTGGGCAAGACACTTAATCCCCTCATTGCCCAAGACACATTAGATAGATTGTGAGCCCGCCAGGATAGACAAGAGAAAAATGCTTGAGTACCTGAATAAATTCACATAAACCATTCTGAGCTTTCCTGGGAGAACAGTATAGGAAACTGAATAAATAAATAGTGTGAAAAGCTTCAGCCTCTGATAACCAGAGCTGGGTATTGTGACGTCATAATGCCTCATTCCACCAATAGGAGCCAACCTCATCAGTGATGTCACAATGTCTTGATTGTCTTAGACTTGGCTCTTTTTTACTACATTTTGATTTCTAGAGTGGCGCAGTGGTTAAAGCCACTTCTCCCATTCTTTTCCTGCTCATCTTTCTCCATTTCCCTCTTACCATTATCCTTGCGCTTAGTCGTTTTTTTGGCGTTTCTTCCTGCCGTAGTTGTTCTCTGGCAGCAGGGGTCTTTTCATAGTTTATTGTTTATAGTTTATTTATTCTTGATTATCCGCTTTTCTTCCGACAAATGGATCAAGACAGTGTACATAAAATATAGCGAAGACGAAAAGAACTCCATAATAAATCAACCAGAATGAGTCAACATTCACTGCAAACATTCACCCAAGGAAGAACATCACAAATTGGTCTCTTCTCACAAGTCTCCATCAGGGCCAAAGTCAAGTAAACCAGCGGAGAAAGAATCTGGTGGAATCAAAGGCTTGTCTGAATAAATGGGTTATTAACAGGGCCTTGAATTTCATAAATAATAATAATAATAACTTTATTCTTGTATACCGCCATACCCAGTGAGTTTTAGGCGGTTCACATTAATTAAACATGGTTACATGCAGTTAAGTATTAATTGAACAGATTTACATTAATTAAACATAGTTACATGCATAGTTACATGCGGTTCACATTAATTAAACATAGTTACATGCAGTTAAGTATTAATTGAGCAGATTTGCATAGAGTTAAGTGTTAAATTGAACAGGGAGCAGGCGACGAAGTAGATGAAATTGGGGAGTAGGATAGGGTGGATTGGGGTGGGTGGGGGTGGGGCGAGATGAAAAGGGGGGGGGGGAGGAGGAATGCAAGGAGGAAGATAGTTCCACAATTTTGGAGAAACAAAGAAAAATGCAGAATTTCTTGTTGATTCAAAGTATACATATTTAACTCCAGGGAGTATTAAACAGTTCACATCAAGTGAGCTAAGTAATACCAATTAATTCATTAAAAGTAATGAAGGTCACTATCTAATCTAATTGTCAAAGGACCTCTCATTTCATATATTTCTTTAATGGATCTTTGCTATGTAGATGCTCCCAGGTACGTAAGAACATAAGAATAGCTTTACTGGGTCCATCAAGCCCAGTAGCCCGTTCTCACAGTGGCCATTCTAGGTCCCTAGTACCAGGCCAAAACCCAAGGAGTAACAACATTCCATGCTGCCGATCCAGGGCAACCAGTGGCTTCCCCATGTCTTTCTCAATAACAGACTATAGACATTTCCTTCAGGAAGTTGTCCAACCCTTTCTTAAAACCAGCTACGCTATCCGCTCTTATCACAACCTCTGGCAATGAGTTCCAAGAGCTTAACTATTCTGAGTGAAAAAAAATTTCCTCCTATTGGTTTTAAAAGTATTTCCCTGTAACTTCATCGAGTGTCGCCTAGTCTTTGTCATTTTTTATAGAGTGAAAAAAAATCGATCCACTTGTACCCGTTCTACTCCACTCAGGATTCTGTAGACTTCAATCCTATCTCCCCTCAGCCGTCTCTTTTCCAAGCTGAAGAGCTCTAACCTTTTTAGTCTTTCCTCATACGAGAGGCGTTCCATCCCCTTTATCAGGTGTTGGAGAACTCTTCAGGGCTAATGCTCAGTAAGAATGGTTGCTCCAAGGAGTTGAAGATTTTATTCATATCAACTTAATTCTGTAAAATCCAAACTTTTAACCCATTCCATCCACCGCTGTCATACAACAGAGTCTAAAGATTCTTTGAGGGCTTTTGCTTACTCTGGGCCGTCAAATCAACTGTACTGTCGAAGTTGGTCTTGCGTCACTTCTGACCAACAGGTGTTGAATTCTTTTTGGCAACCTCAGGGAATGCTGTTCTTGGCAGAAGCCATCAGGAAGCCAGCCAACCATGGATAACAATTTGTTGTTACAGGAATTCTACTCACAACTTTTTAAATTTTCTGAAGCTAGTTCAGTCAATTTGGATAAATTAAATCTTTGGATTTTTCTTTAAAGAATCACTGGCATTTTAGTATCATTGCACTATTTTGATCATTAAGAGAAACAGGAGAGTACAAGGCAAGATGTATACAGTGGTGCCTCACACAACGAACTTAATTCGTTCCAGGAGCAAGTTTGTTATGCGAAAAGTTCGTTATGTGAAACGCGTTTTCCCATAACAATACATGTTAAAAAAAATAATTCGTTCTGTAGCATAAAATATGCTAAGATGACATAAAAAAAGATAAATTTTTTGTTATTATGTTTATTTAGATACATCTAAAAACATAATTGTTTTTTAAAACAACACACATTTTTTAAATTTAAAGACAGACTAAGTAGAGTCTAATTTTACAGTGAGAGAGGGCAGAGTCTCAGCGGCAAAAACTGGGACTTAACTGTTCATTTTTTTTTTTTTTCTAGCATCGGGGAAGCGGCGAGAGTAGCTCCGCCCCCCCCAACGCATCAGCAGTAGGCGCCGGGCCCCTGCGAGCCAACGGTCCGCCACTGCACAGGGAGCCAGGCGGAGAGAGGGCAGTTAAGCGCAGTGCCTGCGCGGAAGGATGCAGCTCGGGCGACTTCGTTGTGTGAAACAAGACATGAAGTTCGTTGTGCGCAGCGTTCGCTGTGCGAGGCGTTCGTTATGCGAGGCACCACTGTATAAAGTTGGTTCTTGGATAATATTATTTATTTATTTTATTCAATTTTCTGTACCATTCTCCCAGGGGAACTCAGAACGGTTTACATGAATTTATTCAGGTACTCAAGCATTTTTTTCCCTGTCTGTTCTGACGAGCTTACAATCTATCTAATGTGTCTGGGGCAACGGAAGGAATTAGGGGTGTGTACTAAAATTTTATTTTTCATTTCATTTCATTTTAATTTTAATTTCTTTTTAGATGTATTGTGCACTAAAGTTAGACCACCGCATTCTGCACCCATCTCAATCAGGATTCAGAACTAATCACAGCACAGAAACACTACTGATATCCTTACTAGATATAGCCCGACAACACCTCAGCAAAGGAAACAAGCAGCTAATCATCCAACTCGATCTTTCAGCAGCATTTGACCTAGTTGACCACCCCATACTACTCCAGATACTAGACGCCATAGGAATCTCAGGTAGAGTTCATAACTGGTTTCAAAGTTTCCTTAAAACAAGATCATACAGAGTTAAGTCAAAAGATCTTATATCCGACTCATGGTCTAACCCCTGCGGAGTACCACAAGGATCTCCACTATCGCCCATACTCTTCAACCTCTTCATAGCTTCCCTAGGCACAACTCTAGATGCCCTAAATATAACCTCATTCAGCTATGCGGACGACATAACCATCCTCCTCCCCTTCGACATCCAAGACCCCAGCTCCACAGAACGCCTGAAAACAACACTGGTAACAGTAGAAAACTGGATGACCAACCATAAGTTGAAGCTAAACTCGGATAAAACTAAATTCCTACTACTAGAGAAGGAAAAATTACCATCCTTTACAGAACTGGAAGTAAACGCAATCAAGTACCCAATACAGAGCACCCTCAAAATTCTGGGAATACAACCAGACAGATGCTGCACAATGCAGACACAAATTCACAAAATCATCCAAAAAGCTTTCTTCACCATGCAAAACCTAAGAAAAATAAGAAAATTCTTTAACAAAAATCAATACAGAATCATTGTCCAATCCCTTGTGCTTAGTAATCCTTGTGACCCTGGGCAAGTCACTCAGTCCTCCATAGCCCCAGGTACGTTAGATAGATTGTGAGCCCACCGGGACAGATAGGGAAAATGCTTGAGTACCTGATTGTAAAAACCGCTTAGATAACCTCGATAGGCGGTATATAAAATCCTAATAAACTTGAAACTATTGTAGACTACTGCAACAGCCTCTACCTATCATGCCCAAACAACATGATAAAACAACTACAGACCGTTCAGAACACAGCCCTCAGACTCATCTACTCGCTTAGCAAATTTGACCACATCACCAATGCATACTTAGACTCTCACTGGCTACCGATAAAAGCAAGATCACAATTCAAATTCTACAGTCTACTATTCAAAGTAACCCATGGAGCTGCACCAAGTTACCTAAACAACCGCCTATACCGCAACCTCACACACAGAATAAGGAAAACTCAAAGCCTATTCACCTACTCACCTCTCAATGATACTCGACGCAAGAAACTCTACGACAACCTTCTGGCGACACAGGCAGCGAAAATTGACCCAACCGTCTCCAAACTGCTGACCAAAACAACAGACATTAAAGTTTTCCGAAAAGAAATCAAAACTCTTCTATTCAAAAAACACCTCCCATCATTCTAACCTCCATCCTACACGCACACGCATACTCCTTCATAAATACCACCCCTATAGTATCTCCTAGCCAATTCTTCAAACCTTACCCCCAAAATCATATTCAGAAACCTAAACAATCAACCTCCATCGGTAACCAGAATATTTCTTCCCTCAACGTTATGTAATAATCTTCCTAACCTGACTGTATTGTTATTCTTACCTGATATGTAAACTTGTTATGTACCTGATATGTAAACTTCCTGGAAATGTCTAGTTTTCTTCCAATTTTGTAATCCGCTTAGAACCGCAAGGCACAGGCGGAATAGAAATCTCTAATGTAATGTAAAGTTAGGGTTTTGAAAAATGAAGCCCCAGACACATAACACTGCCCTGTTATGCCTCCAGCCCCACCATGTACCACCTCTGGCTCCACTTCATTCCATCCCACCTGCCCCCCCTGCCCCGCCCCCAGCCAGTCTCCTCTCTTCTACAACCAGCTCCAGCCTGTGTGTGACATCATCCACGTATGCTCAGAGGCCCTCTAGATGCGGCCAGAACTGGTCGGGGCTTTCCAAAACCTAGACAAATGCCGGGTTTTGGAAAGTCCGTCCAGGAGCCCGGACGATCCTCTGAAAAGAGGACATATCCGGGGTTTTCCCGGATGTCTGGTAACCCTAACTAAAGTGATGTTGTCAAGGGTATGCCATCTCTTTCTCTGTTGATCCATCTATCCATCCATCCATCTATTTCTATATATACATTTTGGTGTATGCACCTAACAGCAGGAGTATTACCGTGTTTCCCTGAAAATAAGACAGTGTCCTATATTAATTTGGGGTCCAAAAAACACATTAGGGCTTATTTTCAGAGGATGTCTTATTTTTTATGTACAACAATCATATCTCCCTTCCTCTCCTCCACCCCAATTCTTCCTCTTTCCTTTCTCCCCCCCCATGTGCAGCATCTTTCCTCCCCGTCATCCATCCCCTTGTGCAGCATCTTTCTATCCCTCCCTCCCATCCCCTTGTGCAGCAGAACCTTACTGACCCTCCCACCTTGAGACTGACATACCTCCACTCCAAAGCCTCCCAAAACAGCAGCAACGGCAGCTGTTTTTGGAGAACTTAGAGCGGAGGTTTGTCAGGTCTCACTGGGGTGGGGATCGCTGAATTCACGAATCCAATTTTTTTCAGCGAATCAGGCAGCACTAGTTTCAAGGATGGAGGCGGAGAGTGCAACCTCATCTGGAGTATTGTGTTCAATTCTGGTCTCCTCATCTCAAGAAAGATATAGTGGTACTAGAAAAGGTTCAAAGAAGAGCGACCAAGATGGTAAAGGGGATGGAACTCCTCTTGTATGAGGAAAGATTAAAACGGTTAGGGTTCTTCTGCTTAGAAAAGAGATGACTGAGGGGAGGTAGGATTGAAGTCTACAAAATCCTGAGTGGAGTAGAATGGGTGCAAGTGGATCGATTTTTCACTCCATCAAAAATTACAAAGACTAGAGGACACTCGATGAAGTTACAGGGAAATACTTTTAAAACCAATAGGAGGAAATTTTTTTCACTCAGAGAATACTTAAGCTCTGGAACGCGTTGCCAGAGGATGTGGTAAGAACGGATAGCGTAGCTGGTTTTAAGAAAGATTTGGACAAGTTCCTGGAGGAAGAGTCTGTAGTCTGTTATTGAGAAAGACACGGGGGAAGCCACTGCTTGCCCTGGATCGGTAGCATGGAATATTGCTACTGTCTGGGGTTCCGGAATCTTTTGTTACTCTTTGGGGGTTCTAGAATCTTGTTATTCTCTGGGATTCCGGAATCTTGCTATTCTTTGAAATTCTGTATGGAATGTTGCTACTCCTTGGGTTTTGGCCAGGTACTAGTGACCTGGATTGGCCACTGTGAGAATGGGCTACTGGGCTTGATGGACCATTGGTCTGACCCAGTAAGGCTTTTCTTATGGTCTTACATGAGCCAAGTATAGGACAATCAAGCCATTGTAACATCACTGATGAGGTTGGCTCTGAGGCATTATGACATCACAATCTCAGCTCTGGAATGTTGCTCTCATTGGGGTTCCGGAATCTTGCTCTTCTTTGAGTTGCTGGAATGTTGCTACTCCTTGGGTTTTGGCCAGGTACTAGTGACCTGGATTGGCCACCATGAGAATGGGCTACTGGGCTTGATGGACCATTGGTCTGACCCAGTAAGGCTATTCTTATATTAGGACGCCTACTGCTGCCTAACTTTGGAATGCCGTTTGGAGAATTTAGCCCAAAATTTCTTTCTCCAATCCAAGCTATGCATTGTGAGATAATGGTTGCATTTCCTGCAATATATTATGCTACAGTACATATAAGTCTATAATTTGCCTTGTACTCCTGTCTGACCTATAGCTTATTATTGTTGTAACAGGGGTCTCCTGGACTCTGGGTAGTCCATCATTGGATTTGAAACCCAGAGCCAGGCCCTTTCCAGTGACTGCCATTAAATATCCTTCATTTTTTTTAGCCAGCTCTAACTTAACCAACGAAGCAAATATTCAGCACTGGCTGGTTAATTACAGACAAAGGTAGAACTGCTATTTGTGTGGCCCCATTTGCCTGCTAATGATAGCCAGTTAAATAGTGCTGAATATCAGGGGGTTGGTGCCTCCATTTTGGCGACCCATTATAGGGCTCCTTTTACAAAGCCGCGTCAGGGCATTAACGCACGGAATAGGGCGCGCTGAATTGCCGTGTGCGCTAGACGCTAACGCCAGCATTGAGCTGGCGTCAGTTCTAGCCGCGTAGCGCGGGTTTAGCGCGCTAAAATGCTGCGTGCGCTAAAAACGCTAACGCAGCTTAGTAAAAAAGGGGCCCATGTATCTGCCTCCATATAGAGCCATTCCTCAAATACAAAATGTTCTCCTTGGAGAAATGAATCTTACGTTGGATTATCATCTGCTAAATAAAATCCCCAGGAGCTGATATGCAAAGGCACCTAGGCTGCTTTAACGTTATCTGGTTACTTATCCAGTTAATGGTCTGAACGACTAACCAGATAGTATTTCCAGGTCAGTGCACCAGCGCTAAATCCACGGTTTCATTTCATAGAAACATAGAAAGTGACGGCAGATAAGGGCCAAGGCCCACCAAGTCTGCCCACACCAATGACTCTCCCCTACCTCCCTTTGCGAAGAGAACCCACCATTCGATCCCATTTAGCTTTAAAATCAGGCACACTGCTGGCCTCAATCACCTGTATCGGAAGACCATTCCATCGATCCACCACCCTCTCGGTGAAGAAGTATTTCCTGGTGTCGCCGTGCAATGTCCCTCCCCTGATTTTCCATGGATGCCCTCGTGTTGACGTGGGTTCCTTGAAGAAGAAGATATCCTCCCCCACCTCGATACGGCGCGTGAGGTATTTGAATGTTTTGATCATGTCCCCCCCTCTCCCTGCGTTCCTCCAGGGAGTAGAGCTGCAATTTATTCAGCCGTTCCTCATACGGGAGATCCCTGAGCCCTGTGACCATCCGTGTGGCCATTCGCTGGACCGATTCAAGTCTCAGCACATCTTTGCGGTAATGTGGTCTCCAGAATTGTACACAGTATTCCAGATGGGGTCTCACCATGGACCTATACAATGGCATTATGACTTCGGGCTTACGGCTAACGAAACTCCTGCATATGCAACCTATGATTTGTCTGGCTTTAGATGAAGCTTTCTCCACCTGAGTAGCAGTCTTCATGTCCTCACTGATGATTACCGCTAAGTCTCGTTCTGCTACAGTTCTCTCTAGGATCTCACCATTAAGAGTGTAAGTCTTACATGGATTTTTGTTGCCAAGGTGCATGACCTTGCATTTTTTGGCATTGAAGTTTAGTTGCCAGGTCCTGGACCAATTCGCGTTTTAATGAACCACCGACCACCACTGCTATGGATCTGGACCAATGTTTTCATGGGATGAAAATCATATTCCTTGAACACTGCTTCTTAATTCTCTAATCAGGCACACGATGTCTCTCTCTTGTCAGAGCTGTCATTTTTATTATGACATTGAGTAAGATCACATTATATTTTATGCATTAAAATAAGAATGAATTCGTATAACGTTTCCAGTTCTTGTTATCATCAGAAAAATAGATTCATATAAAACCATCCTACTTTTAGATTTTTTTTTTAATCCTTTGTCCCAATAAAGAGTGTTATTTCATAATAATAATAACTTTATTCTTTTATACCGCCATAACCAAAAGTTCTAGGCTGTTTACACTAAAAACGAGCTGGACAATCAGCGAAATACAGTGATACAGTAAAAATACAAACATTCAATAAAAACAGTTTCAAGTAATAAAATCCGTGGAGGGGCATAATCGAAAGGAATGTCTAAGTCCATTTCTGTCTAAGTCGCAAGTCATCCAAAGTAAAAAAACAGCCTAGGCCGCATTTTCGAAAAATACGTCCAAAATTTTTTTTGTTTCAAAAATCGTCTAACTATACGTCCTGCCGATCAGATCGTCCAAGTCGCTAAATCGTCCATCTTTATACCACATTTTCGTCCAACTTTTCGTCCAAGTCCAAAACCCCTAGAAAAAGCCCTGTTGGACGTGGGAGGGGTCTGCAAAGTGATGGACTGAACACCCAGACATGGCACCTAAATAGTGGGGTACCTTACAGGGCACTGCTGTGAACTTCACAAAAAGGGTGTCATGTCTTCTCCTCACTACAGCTCCCTTATAGGTCATGGTGAACACCCCCCCCAACCACCTCCAGAATCCCCTAGACCCACATATCTACCTCCCTAATAGCCCTTATGGCTTAAGAGCCACTTATATGCCAGTATAAAAAGGTTTTGGGGGTGTATAGGGGACTGCACATGTTTAAGTATCAGTGCAGTGATTACAGAGGCTTATGGGCATGAGTCCTCCTCTCCATGAGTCCCTAACCTACCCTCAAGATGGCTTAAGCCGCCTCTGTACTGGACGACTAGGCTTTCCTATGCCAGGCTGCCAGGTGGAGGCTGAATTTTAAAGGTGTGATTAATATTTTTATGGGGGTGGGGGGGGGATCAGTGATTACTGGGGTAGTGTGTGTGGGGGGGGGGTCTGTTTTATGTGTTTGCAGTGCTTATCTGGTGACTTTAGGTGTTTTTTGTGACTTAGACCGCATTTTAAGCCCTCCCACCCACAATCCCCCTCGGCTGCGACGCGGACCGCCCTCCCTCGGGCACGCTACCTCGCCCCCCTTCCCTGACTCGGCTAGTCCCACGGGCGACACTGTGGGTCACCCAGTCCCGCGTTAATGTCGCCCGTCGAGACTAGCTCTTGGGGCTTTCATTCTACATGCTGTACGACTAAGTCTAAGCTGGCCCACGTCCTGCCCAACTCCCGCCCTCAACACTCCTCCTGAAACGCCATGTTTAGCTTTGGTCATTCAGCGGCACTACGAAGGCCTAGGTCGTTTAGAAATACATCCAAAACCCGTTTTTATTATCGGCACTTGGACGAACAATTGTCCAAATACGTCCAAGTGCCGTTAATAAAAACGGGTTTTGGACGTATTTCTCTTTTGATTATGAACCCCTTTATTGTAAAAGGATATTTCTCTTGCCAACATAATTCAAAATGACATAGGTAGTGATCTTACCAGATACATTCTCTCCATCCACTTTGTATAATCTGAATTTTGGGCCAAGTCAGTTCTTTCGTTGAAAAGGTGACCAGATTGAGACGGTGAGCCTTTTGATGAGTTTTTACTGGCAAAGGTATCAAAAATCTCTTAGTAGCAAAAATGAGAATATATCAGTTACTTCTGAATTTTCAACTTGTTCCAAATGAATATTTATATCACCCAGTAAAAGATTATATGATCCTGTCAATGTATTGGTTGCAAGATATTCATAGAAATCTTCTTTAGCGCTAATCCATCTTTTGGGGTGAATATAAAATATTGTTATTAATGAATCCTACAAATGTGTGCTTGAGATCTTGCAGGTTAAAATTTCAAGATACTCCTTCCAAGTCTCATTTTCTTAGCAAAATAATTTTTTTTAAACTGTTTCTGATATTATGTTTGTTTTTTTGTGGTGGTGGTGTGGGTTCGGTGAAGAAACATTATGTCAGGATAAGGAACCCTAAAATCACTACATAGTAACATAGATCAATAAGTGATCCAAGTATAGGTCCATCAAGCTATTGTGACATCACTGATGAATGAGGCATTGGTGGAATGTCAAATTGCCTCATTCCACCAATAGGAGCCAACCTCATTAGTGATGTCACAATGGCTTGATTGCTCCATATGTGGCTCACTTTTATTACATATAGCTGTGATTTCCATTTCTAAAGACATGTCTTTTTCTTTAAGGGGGGGAAATTATCAATGTGGGCTACTGGTAAGATATAGCAGCACTAGAAAAGGTTCAAAGAAGAGTGACCAAGATGATAAGAATAGCCTTACTGGGTCAGACCAACGGTCCATCAAGCCCAGTAGCCCATTCTCACGGTGGCCAATCCAGGTCACTAGTACCTGGCCAAAACCCAAGGAGTAGCAATATTCCATGCTACCGATCCAGGGCAAGCAGAAGCTTCTCCCATGTTTTCTCAATAACAGACTCTGGACTTTTCCTCCAGGAACTTGTCCAAACCTTTCTTAAAACCAGCTATGCTATCTGCTCATACCACATCCTCTGGCAATGCATTCTAGAGCTTCAATCCTATCTCCCCTCAGCCGTTAGGGCTCTTCAGCTTGAAAAAGAGACAGCTGAGGGGAGATAGGATTGAAGTGTACAAAATCCTGAGTGGAGTAGAAAGGGTACAAGTGGATCGATTTTTTACTCTATCAAAAATTACAAAGACTAGGGGGACACTCGATGAAGTTACAGGGAAATACTTTTAAAACCAATGGGAGGATTTTTTTTTTCACTCAGAGAAGAGTTAAGCTCTGGAATGTTTTGCCAGAGAATGTGCTTAAGAACATCAGAATTGCTATACTGGGAAAGACTGAAAGTCCATCAAGCCCAATATCCTGTTTCCAATAGTGGCCAATCCAGATCCCAAGTACCTAGCAAGTAGTAAAACAGATTTTATGATGCTTTTCCTAGGAATAAGCAGTGGATTTCCCCCAAATCATCTCAATAATGGCCTATGGACTTCTCTTTTAGGAAATTATCCAAAGCCTTTTTTAAACCCTGCTAAGCTAAATGATTTCACTACATTCTCCAGCAATGAATTCCAGAGTTTAATTACACATTGTGTGAAGAAATATTTTCTTTGGTTTCTTTTAAATCTACTACTTAGTAGCTTCATCACATGCTTGTCATGTTATCTCCTATCACATTATATCTGAGAGTGTGACACAGGGGTTATAGGTACAGCCTCGGCACCCTGAGGTCATGGGTTCAGACCCACATTACTCCCATTGCCCCAGGTACAGTATATTACATATCAGACTTCACTGCTGAGGTCTGAAAAATTATGAAGAAAATTGAGCGTGATTATTCCTATAAGTGGATGATTCTTAACCTGCATGCACACCCTATGATATTGCCCAGTCACTGAAACTCCTCCCCCATTTATCCTCAGGCTGCATAAAAATACCTACCTTCTTTTCCACAGCATACATGCATCTAAGGGTTAATTTTACAAGAAGCCTTTTTCGGGCATACAACAGGATTTTCATGCGATACATTCTCCGTAAGATTAACCCCAGCCTGTATCAATCCTCATCTCTGCCAATACTACCATTTGATGCTTGGCATTAAGCAAGAGATGAGAAGCAGGAAAAAGGGAAGGCTGAAGAGCTTTCTTCCTATCCTCTGAAGAGCCGGGGTTAATGAATGCCTCAATTACTGAACGAATTTCAATTTATGATAAGTTTTTACAGTAAATGAGCTTACAATAGAAATGTGTGAAGTGTGTTATAATAAGTCATTAAAGCCTTTTATCTGTGCAATACAGTTCCATATGCCACCTGTTTAGATTTCAACCTAAAAAACCCCCCACAAAATCCCCCTCCCCTCCCCTGAAGAGGCGGAACCAATAGTGTTAACAGTAAGCTGTATACTTGCAAATGAACTATCTACCAGCTATACTGTGATGGAGCACCTGGTAATCTAATTTAGTGAGCTGGGAGCAGTTGGAGTCGAAAGGATTTCTCAAGGCAAACTGCACATCCCTGGTGAAGGCAGAGGAACGGAAACAGCAGGGGGGACTTCAGTCAAAACAAAGTGATGGGTTAGTTTGCTTCTTGAGTACATCAAGCTGTGATCAAAAGAGAGGAAGGTGGGCTGCTGATTGCCCCAGGCAGTTACACTGATACTGTGAGAGCACAGTGAAACCTTTGTGTAAAGGAAGCATACAAAGAGCGCCCCCTACCATCAGTTTAAAATCTGTCTGGCTATTTTGCTTCAGAATTTCTCAAAGCGATCCTTTGGTAGATTAGGGACACATGTCATAGCACCTGAATATTTCCAATACGCATGGCATGCGGCCTACAGAAATTAATTACTAGTAGGAGGAGTGTGGGTACAGTGGTTAAAGCTACAGCCTCAGCACACTGAGGTTGTGGGTTCAAACCCGTGCTTTTCCTTGTGATGTTGGACGAATCACTTAGGGCTAGATTCACTGAGCAAACCCATGGTGCACCGATCGGTTTGCGAGCCCTTTGCAACCCGATTTCCCTCCGACCTGATTCACTAACCTGTGTTCCGATCCGATCCCTATCCGCGCACGCAAATGAGGGGGAACGGCATTCAAATATAGACAGGCAGCGATTCATTGCACAAAACGAGGGACACCGACCGGGCTGACCGATCCAAAAATAAGCCCCTGCTGAGGACCGGTCGCTCAGGTCCTTTCCGATTGCCCTGCCTCCTGCCGCCCCTGCTCTCTGCCCTGCCTCTCTGCCCCGATCTCTTGCTCTCAGCCCCCGACTTTCCAGCTCTGTCTGCCCCGATCTCTTGCTCTCAGCCCCCGACTTTCCAGCTCTGTCTGCCCCGATCTCTTGCTCTCAGCCCCCGACTTTCCAGCTCTGTCTGCCCCGATCTCTTGCTCTCAGCCCCCGATTTTCCAGCTCTGTCTGCCCCGATCTCTTGCTCTCAGCCCCCCGACTTTCCAGCTCTGTCTGCCCCGATCTCTTCCTCTCAGCCCCCCACTTTCCAGCTCTGTCTGCCCCGATCTCTTGCTCTCAGCCCCCGACTTTCCAGCTCTGTCTGCCCCGATCTCTTCCTCTCAGCCCCCGACTTTCCAGCTCTGTCTGCCCCGATCTCTTGCTCTCAGCCCCCAACTTTCCAGCTGTCTCACCAACGTGCTCAGCTCCAATCTCCTGCCCTGACTCACCTGCCCTTCCCCACAGTGCGAGACCGTGGTTTTAATCCACAGATTTAAAGCGGGTTAAAACCACGGGCTCGCAAAGTAAAAAAAAGCAGTCAGCTAAATAAAAAGTTAAAAAAACAGTCAGCTAGTAAAAAAAAAAAGAGCTGCAATCAAGAAACTGACTAGATAAAGCTACTTAGCTTTTAAGGAGGGGTTCAACAGGTCCCTGTTGAACCCCTCCTTAAAAGCTAAGTGAGGTTTACCTAACATTCCAGTGACAACCTGAATGCAAAATTTTTTATAAATTGAAATATCATCAATATTAACATATTATACAAAGTTATAAGCCTTTTAAACCTCAGAGAGTGACCTGTTTTTTATATTAATGCCGCAATGACTAGATGGCAAACTCTTGTCCCAAGAGGGGGTTACCTCCCCCTCTTCAGAGTTTCAATTCTCTGAGCGAAATTTTTGGAAAGTGGGTCTTATTCTCTGGAGTTGTAGCTTTATCTAGTCAGTTTCTTGATTGCAGCCAAACCACTTCACTGACTCCTATTATAGGATATATTGTCCCTGTCTTGTGTTAGCAAAAAAAAGAGGGCAGACAGACACTAATAGGGGAAGTGCGCAGCCCAAAAAAAGGTCACTTAGTCCTCATATTTTGTGTAGAAAATCATGTGTTTGCATGCTAATTCATAGGTATCCGCATGTACAAGTGATTTGCACATACTTTAAGTTTGAAGATGTTCTCAGCAGCGGAAATCCATATAGAACATACTCCTTGAATGGAGAAACGCTAGCTAGGACTTCAGAGGAACGGGACTTGGAGGTAATCATCAGTGCAGACATGAAGGCTGCCAAACAAGTAGAGAAGGCCTCATCCAAGGCAAGGCGGATGATGGGATGTATCAATAGAAGCTTCGTCAGCCGCAAATCTGAAGTCATAATGCCACTCTACAGAACCATGGTGAGACCTCATCTGGAATACTGTGTGCAATTCTGGAGGCCACATTACCGGAAAGATGTGCTTCGAGCTGAGTCGGTCCAGCGGATGGTCACTAGGATGGTCGCCGGACTCAAGGGTCTCTCATACGAAGAAAGACTGGGCAAACTGCAGCTCTATACCCTAGAGGAGCGCAGGGAAAGGGGTGACATGATTGAGACGTTTAAGTACGTCACAGGTCGCGTTGCGGTAGAAAACGACATATTCGTTCCCAAGGGACCCTCGGTCACAAGGGGGCACCCGCTCAAACTCAGAGGAGGGAAATTTAGTGGTGACACCAGGAAGTATTTCTTCACAGAAAGGGTGGTAGATCACTGGAACAAACTTCCGGTGCAGGTGATCAAGGCCACCAGCGTGCTCGACTTTAAGAATAAATGGGACATCCACGTGGGATCCCTACGAGGGTCGAGTTAAGGAACTGGGTCACTAGCACTCAGACTTAATGGGGTGGGTCAATAGAGTGGGCAGACTTGATGAGCTGTGGCCCTTTTGTGCCGTCATCTTTCTATGTTTCTATGTTAAGGGAGGAAAGTTGGATTTGGGGACTGAGTCCAGACCGGGCAGGATAAGAATGTAGGAACTGAGGCTAGGATTTTCAAGAACCCGCATTACAAAGCGACGGTCTGCTACTGCAGCCGTTTTGACACCGAATCTAAAAACCTGAGACATTCTTAAAAATTTGCGCATGCAAATAAGATCGGCGGACAGCAGCAAAGATTTCCTACGTTTGCATGTGCCCATCGCTGATGGGCACATGCGCAGAAAAACGCCATAAAAACCCAAAGAAAATAAAAATACTATTGGACGCATGGAAGGGAGAGGAGGGAAGAAGCGACGTCGACTTTTTTCAATCGCGCATAAAACATGCCTTTCTTCCCAAAAAATACTAAGGGCTCCTTTTATCATGCCAAGCTAGCGGGGTTAACACATGCGACTTTTCATCATGCGTTAACCCCTGCGCTGGCCAAAAGCTACCGCCTGCTCAAGAGGAGGCGGTAGCGGCTAGCGCGGCCGGCGGTTTAACGTGCATTAAACCGCTAGCACGGCTTGATAAAAGGTGCCCTATAATTCAGGTAAATCTTGTAATTTGTTTTTAATGTAAAATTTAATTGAGACCCAGAGCCAAAAAAATACACAAGACAAGGTTATCATACACGTGCTCACGAAGAAATGTTGGCTTTTAACACGTGTGCATGAAACATGCCTGTCTCTCCCAAAAACTCAAAAGAAGCGTGATTTTACTTCCCTCCACTAAAAATATATAGATAAATATATATAGTTTTTCATTAGCCACAGTCAAAACACAAGTGCTGGCACTGTAACGGAATTCCCAGACCCGTCGCTGCATTTTGTCGCCAAAAGCCGAATACGCTCTTCGAAAATGCCTCAGCAATTTTTAAAAATGCATCGGAGGGCTCATTTCAACGTTAAAGAGCCCATTTGCATGCCATTGTCGGAGACTGCTAGAAACCTCGCCAAAGACAGAGATGATTCCGTTTTGATAATCCGCCGCTAAAATGCGTGCAGGCTAAACCGCCGGAAAACAGTTTAGCAATGGCATTAAAGTTTTGAGAATCTTGACCTCAGAGATTAAGTTGAAAAAGAACAGGGAGTAGGAATTTGGGTGAGGATATGAACAGGGATGTATTGGATGTTCTATGGGATTACATAGTGCATGTGGTCAACATTGGGGGAGGGGGTGTGGAGAAACACCACAAATTCACCTTGCACAGTGAGGGATGACCATAAATTAATAATAATAATAATTTTATTCTTTTATACAACCACTAGTCTTGAAGCCCGTTACATTAACGGGTGCTAGAATATATGTCTGTCTGTCTTTCTTTCTGTCTCTCTCCCTCCCACTGTCTCTCTCTCTCCCTGGCCCCCTTTCTCTGTCTTTCTGTCCCTCTCCCTGCCCCTGTGTCTTTCTTCCTTTCTTTCTGTCTCCCTCCCTCCTGCTGTCTGTCATTTTTCCCTGCGTTTTCCTGTTCAGCAGCAACAGCATTTCCCTCCCCCCCCTTCCCTGTGCAGCAGCAGCGGTATTTCCCTTCCCCTCCAAGTCCCTGTGCAGCAGTAGCAGCATTTCCCCCACCCCCTTCCCTACTCTTACCTCGATGTGGCCTGCTCCTTTTGGCCCCTCCCCCTTCCCTTCCCGCGGTCTAGCCTGCTCCAAGGGCTCTCCCTTCCCTTATTGTATTCCTCACAGGCAGGCCCAGCTTCTTTCTGCACGTTACCTTTTTTTTCATTCTGTTGCCCTCCATCATGTAGCTGCCTGCCTGGTCCCGTTGAGTGGCTCACGGCTGGAGTCTTTTTTGTCGGTGCTTCCGTGCCCGCCCCGCGGTCTGGCCTGCTCCGGGTGAATATTTTTTTTAAGTTTAAAGGTGTCACGACGGCTCCTCTCGATCCCCTCCAGCGTCGGAAGCCTTCTCCGACGCTGGTGCGGCTCGTGAGAGGAGCTGACACCACGGCGAGTGTAGGTAGGTGTAAGGCTGGGGACTCGCGCATGCGCACTCCTGCCACCACAGACCTAATTATCATGGATCAGAGATCACGGAACACGCAAGTAAGAGTGCGCATGCGCGTCTAGGGTTTTATTATATTATATAATCAAGAGTTCTAGGCGGTTAACACTAAAACGAGAGCTGGACAATCAGCGAAATGCAATAATACAGTAAAAATACAAATATATTATAGGATACAGTTTCAATATAAAACCCTCATTAAGTAATAAACTTATCGAACAGAGTGGTCTTAATTAATTTCCGAAAACTGCAATAGGATAACATAGCTTGCTGAATACATTTACCTAACCAAGATTGTTGCCAGGGTCCTATCTAAGAAGGTCTTATATCTACACCCATTAATTTTTGGATAAACAAATAAGTAGAAGTTTCTAGTTTCTCTTGATGGTCTATGCAACACAAAATGAGGAAAAAGATAAGATGGAGACAATCCCGATATCAGCTTAAAGCAGATACAGGAAAATTTGAATAATGCTCTGCCTCCAAAGGCAGCTAATGAAGTAAGCGATAATATGGACTAATATGGTCGTTCTTTTTTAAACCAGTCAGATAGCCATATTCTGAATTATCCTTAATTTCCTTAGAATTTTTTTGGGCGCTCCTAAATAGATGATGTTACAATAATCTAAAACAGATAAAATTAATGCCTGCACCAATAGTCTGAACGATAAAGGATCAAAATATATATTTTTAGGGATCTTAATTTCCACAATTCACTTTCAGGGTGGATGGTGAAACCCCACAAATTCACCCGAAATCGGAGGAACAGAATTCTTGTGTCTGTAACACTCAACCTATGAATGAAGTCTCCTAAAATCTGGATCATTTTTTTTTTTTTTAAATCCTTCTAAAACATATCTATGCAAATTAAAATGCCTGGGTTGTGGCTCTCTTGCTGGCAGAATTTATTTTGCCAATATCTTTCCCAGCAGAGACTTTTTTTTTAATTATACCCTTTCCATACTATAATTAGAAATGCCTTCATTAATGCTTCAATGAGCCAATTCCATGTTAATAACTAAATGAATGCAGTAGTGTATTGTTTGTCAGATAATAAGATAACTTACTGTGTTAACATTACGAGATCACAGTCGCTGGGTGTTGACGTTTTAAGGTACTTTCACTGGTGTGTACATTTTTAAGTCTCTAATATTTAGAGTAACCTGGATGGGCTGCCATAATATTGCATTTCTTATATGTGATCTTAAAAAAGGGCAAATATCTTAATTGGTATTTCAGATCTCCTAACACGAGCTTCAGACATCCTAACCATTATGTTAGCGGGTTAGTCTACTATAATCTAGGATATCTCAGGGCCCCATGTAATAAAGTATTTTGTCTTTTAGCTGCCGGTATTCTTATGATTTTACTCCCAATGCGGTGGGGAGGAGGGGGGATGTCATTCTTTAAACTAAACTAAACTAAACCTTAGGTTTGTATACCGCGCCATCTCCACCAGCGTAGAGCTCGGCACGGTTTACATGGTTAGGTTGAAAAGGAGCTACAATGAAGGGTTATAGGAAAGCAGCTAGGAAGATAAAGAGGGACAGGGTACCAAAGAGCGGGAGGTGTTAGATTTTTGAAAAGAGCCAAGTTTTCAGGTGTTTGCGGAAGAATTGGAGGGAGCTTGAAATTCTGAGCGGGGATGTGAGGTTGTTCCAGAGTTCTGTGGTTCTAAAGGGGAGGGATGTTCCTAGTTTTCCTACTCTGGATATACCTTTTGCAGAGGGGAATGATAGTTTCAGTTTTTGGGAGGATCTAGTGGAATTAGGGTTAGAGGAGTTCCAGACTAGAGTATGTACTGATATGTATACATACATTTAAGTACCTCACGGGACGTGTCGAAGTGGAAGATGATATTTTCTTTCTCAAGGGACCCTCGGCCACAAGAGGGCACCCGCTCAAACTCAGGGGCGGAAAATTTCATGACGACACCAGAAAGTATTTCTTCACAGAGAGAGTGGTTGATCATTGGAACAAGCTTCCAGTGCAGGTGATCGAGGCAGACAGCGTGCCAGACTTTAAGAATAAATGGGATACCCATGTGGGATCCCTACGAGGGTCAAGATAAGGCAATTGGGTCATTAGGGCATAGACAGGGGGGTGGGTAAGCAGAGTGGGCAGACTTGATGGGCTGTAGCCCTTTTCTGCCGTCATCTTCTATGTTTCTATGTTTTCTATGTTTCTACATGCTAAATATATGCCTATGTGTTATTTAATAAGGGCTGGATTCAGTAAATGACACTCCAAAATGGCATTGAACGCTACAATTGGCATTCCAGAATTGGCGTCTTTTATAGAACATCATGTAGGAGTTGCACCGACTGAAGCCAGGGGCGTAGCCAGACACACAATTTGGGGTGAGCCTGGACCCAATTTTGGTGGGCAGATCTCTCCCTCTCCTGCCCAGGCAATCCAGCTCCCTGGCACTCTGGTGTCTCAAGCTTCCCCTGTCCCCGGTACTCCAGTGTCTCAAGGCCACCACTGCATATCTTTTAGAGAACCAGGTTTCTCCAGCAGCGGACGGCGTGACTGACATACGCTGTTTGCGCCAACCCGCACGCCTTCCTTCCGAGGCGCTCTGCCTATTCGGAACGGAAGTTGCAACAGAAGGAAGTCTGTGGGGTCGGCATGAACAAAGAGAGAAACAGAAAGAAAGAAAGACAGACAATGGGGCAGGGAGAGAGACAGAAAGAAAGAAAGGGGGCAGGGAGAGATTAAAACCGCAAGTCTCAAACTCCACTTCTCACCGCAAGTCTCAAACTCCACTTCTCACTAAAGCCAACTACCCCAAACAAATAACCTTACCCATTTCTCACTCTTTTTGAAAATGACCAATTTTTTTAATTTTTTTGTAAGTTCTTGTTGTAATACATCTTGGATAATTCTTTTGTAATCCGCCTTGAACTGCAAGGTAATGGCGGAATAGAAATCCCTAATGTAATGTAATGTAAAAAAAAAGACAGAAAGAAAGAAATGCCTAGTCTACACATCTATTCTAGCACCCATTAATGTAACGGGCTAAAAAACACACTAGGGAACACTTTATTTACCCTTTATATACTGGTACATGTATTTATACCATAGTACATTCTACTTATGTATATACACACCTAATACTAGTATCATGTACTATGCTCATTTTAAATCCTACTTATATACTTACTTATATATTCGATACTACTTTACTTATAAGCCCGTATTGTGTGCCATGCCTACATGCCACCCAAACTCTACCCCCTGCTATCTAAAGTCCAGGAAGGTTTTGCATTTGGTAAATGTAAAGCATTTGTATTAACTGTCGGGGGCATGAATACAGAGGCAATTTCCCTCACTGAACATGAAGGGGGCAGTTCTATGAAATAGGCATTAACATTTATGTGTGTAAATGTTTACGATACACCCCTCCTATGGGAGGGGCCTTAGGCACCAGAGCCAATCAGAGCCTTAGGCCTCTCCGGGTGCATCCCAGGATACACTGAGACGGGGAAGGCCTACCATTATGAAGAGGTGGGCCTGCTGGACAGGGGGTATAGGCATCTCTCCAGTCGGCCTTACTACAAAAGGTAAGGGGGGATTAGGGCTTGGGGAGGTGTAGTAATGGGGGCTTCAGGAATATCAGCAGTTGGGTGGTCATGGGTTTGGGGGATTGGGGTTTGGGGAGTGTTGGGATGGAGGGTTTGGGGGTATTGGAGGTTGGGATGGGCCATGGGTTTGGGGGGGCCTGCAGGTAGGAGGGAGTGGGCATACCTCCTGCCTATCATGCTTAGGGAGGTGCTTCAGGGGTTCCGGCAGGAGGAAGTGGGCATCCCTCCTGCCTATCAGGTTTGGGGGAGTGCTTTGCGGGTTCTGGCAAGAGGGATTGGGCATGTTTCTTGCCAATATTGGGGGGTCCCCTTCTGCAGCCACTCAGCTGATCACGGCAGGGGTATTCCCCCCTCCCCCCATCACATGAGCCAGCTGTACTTCCAAAGCTGAGCACTGCCCAGCAGATCAGGGATAACTTCCCCTGCCACAATCAGCTTATGGTTGCTGCGGCCTGACTTTAGGATCCTGCAGCGTCATGATGGCTGAAATGTAGGCCAGGATTTAACTGTTAACATCCTCGTCAAGGAGAAGAAAAGAGCATTTCTCTCATATAAACGCACCGGGAAGAAAGAAGCAAACATTGAATACAAGACAAAGTCTGCAGTGGTCAAAACAGCAGTCAGGGAGGCCAAACTTCGAATGGAAGAAACTCTAGCGAAGAACATTAAGAAAGGGGACAAATCCTTCTTCAGGTACATTAGCGACAGGAAGAAGAACACAAATGGGATAGTACGCCTTAGAACGCCAGACGGGAATTATGTGGAAACAGATTCCGATAAAGCCAAACTGCTGAATGATTACTTCTGCTCTGTCTTTACCTGCGAGGCACCAGGGCACGGGCCACGGCTGGAAACAAAGCAAAGCATGGAAGATCCATTTCAGAATTTTGAGTTCACAACAGCTGATGTTTACAAAGAACTGTCAAGACTCAAGGTGAACAAAGCCATGGGACCGGACAATTTGCACCCATGAGTGCTCAGAGAGCTATGCGATGTTCTGGTGAAACCGCTAGTCATGCTCTTCAATCTCTCCTTAAGTACGGGGAGAGTCCCCCTGGACTGGAAAACAGCTAACGTCGTTCCTCTGCACAAAAAGGGATGCAGAGCAGAGACTGCGAATTACCGACCAGTGAGTCTCACATCAATAGTGTGTAAACTCATGGAAACTCTACTTAAAGGTAAAGTAGACACGATTTTGGATGAGGGAGACCTAAGGGATCCCCGTCAACATGGATTCACTAGGGGTAGGTCATGCCAATCCAATCTTATCAGCTTCTTTGATTGGATGACGGGAAAGCTAGACCTGGGAGAGTCTCTGGACATAGTATACTTGGATTTCAGCAAAGCATTTGACAGTGTCCCACACCGTAGACTATTAAACAAGATGAAATCGATGGGTTTAGGCGAGAAGCTAACTGCATGTGTCAGTGATTGGCTGAGTGGAAGACTTCAGAGGGTGGTGGTCAACGGCACCCTCTCTGAGACATCGGAGGTGATTAGCGGAGTACCGCAGGGCTCAGTCCTGGGACCATCCCTTTTCAACATATTCATAAGGGACTTGACCCGAGGGCTTCAGGGTAAAGTAACACTGTTCGCCGACGACGCCAAACTGTGTAATATAGTAAGTGAAAGCAATCTCAAGGATAGTATGACGCAGGATCTGATCACGTTGGAAAACTGGTCCTCGACATGGCAACTGGGCTTCAACGCTAAGAAATGTAAGGTCATTCATCTCGGCTGCGGAAATCCATGCAAAACTTACACCTTGAATGGAGAAACACTAGCTAGGACTTCAGAAGAACGGGACTTGGGAGTAATCGTCAGTGCAGACATGAAGGCTGCCAAACAAGTAGAGCAGGCCTCATCCAAGGCAAGGCAAATGTTGGGATGTATCAATAGAGGCTTCATCAGCCGCAAACCTGAAGTCGTAATGCTGCTTTACAGAACCATGGTGAGACCTCACCTGGAATACTGTGTGCAATTTTGGAGACCACACTACCAAAAAGATGTGCTTCGAGCTGAATCGGTCCAGCGAATGGCCACTAGAATGGTCTCCGGACTCAAGGGTCTCTCATACGAGGAAAGACTGGGCAAACTACAGCTCTACACTCTTGAGGAGCGTAGAGAAAGGGGAGACATGATTGAGACATTTAAGTACATCACAGGTCGTGTCGAGGCGGAAAGCGATATATTCTTCCCCGGGGGACCCTCGGTCACAAGGAGGCACCCGCTCAAACTCAGAGGAGGGAAATTTAATGGTGACACCAGGAAGTATTTCTTCACAGAAAGGGTGGTAGATCACTGGAACAAACTTCCGGTGCAGGTGGTCAAGGCCACTAGCGTGCTCGACTTTAAGAATAAATGGGACATCCACGTGGGATCCCTACGGGGGTCGAGCTAAGGAACTGGGTCATTAGCACTCAGACTTTATGGGGTGGGTCAGAAGAGTGGGCAGACTTGATGGGCTGTAGCCCTTTTCTGCCGTCATCTTTCTATGTTTCTATGTTTCAAAGTAGTCTCCCAAGTTGTCCACAGTTCATTGCCATGAATGCAGCTACAATGTCCTGTTTTTAGAAAAGTGTTTCCACACATTGGCTTCTTCGCTTTAGGAATCAGATCAAAGTCACATGGACTCGACATCTGTTTCGGCCGCTAGGACTGCGTCAGGAGTCTGAACATACAGACTGCAACGAATCATGGACAACCTGCGAGACTACTGTGACGTTAAACACTTTGTCCTTGTACTTTGTTGTTTATTTTGTACACTGTATGCCATAATAAAATGATGATTTCTGATTTCGTGTTTTTTTGCTTTTTCCTTACCAGAGACGCTTGTACTCACCTCTCATCTGGTGGCAACATTAAGAAGTACATGTCACTTACTTTCAAACGCATATATTAGAGTTCCAGTGCTGGCGCATTTTTGAGCGATTGGCTGGCTCGGAACTTCCTCTCCGACGTCAGAATTGACATCGGGAAGAAAACTTGTGGGCCAGCGCCTGGACCTTGCTTTTCTTCAGTTGCAGCGGGGGGTGTTGAGTCAGTGGTAGACCAGGCTTCGGGCACTTGAGGGAGGGAGGTAGACAGGCAGGCTGGCTTTGGGGGAGGGGTGGGACAAAGGCTAGAAGGCAGTGAGGGGGACATAGGAAGGAGGGAGGGAAGAAGGAGAGAAAGAGGGGAGGGGAAGCAGAAGAAAGACTAGAGAGAGAAAGGCCTGGACCAAATGGAAAAGACAGGAGGCAAATGCAGGACTATGGGAGGTACAGACAGAGGGGGAGAGACCCTGAGGAAGAGCAGAGAGAGGCAAGATCATAACAGAGGAGGGAGAGAGAGGGAGACCTGGATCAAAGGTACAAAGGAGAACCGACACTGGATCTGGAGAGGGTAACAGAGCGAAAAGAGAGAGAAACCTGGACCCAGAGGGGATGGGGCTAGATTCTGTAAGAAATGTTGGAAAAGAAAGAAAAGAAGGATGCACAGTCAGAAGGAAGTGCAACCAGAGACTCATGAAATCACCAGACAACAAAGGTAGGAAAAATAATTTTATTTTCAATTTAATGATCAAAATGTGTCAGTTCTGAGAATTTATATCTGCTGTCTATATTTTGCATCGTATTTGTCTATTTTTCTATAGTTACTGAGGTGGCATTGCATATTTTAAAGTCATCTGCCTTGATAAGTGTTGTGTTTTTTTTTTCATTTTATGGTTCCCATTATGAATTAATAAGATATTATTTGTACATGAAAAATGAATGGAAGAAATTGGGGGCGGGACTGACAATTAATAGATGTCCCATTTTGATGAAAAAAAATAAATGGTCATGTTATTTATGAATCAACCCTCGTATAATTCAGCCCTTAATGTGCAGCAACTTATCATAGATTAACAATAAAGCACATTTGCTACCTATTCACTGCCCATCTGCCACCCATTCAACGTTCTGCCCAGGACCTAAATGTCTGAATTCATCCTCAGGCACTCACAGAAAGGCAAGTTGCTCGGCAAAAAAATTTCCACCATAAATGGCGCTGAAACAATTGAGATCTAAGAGAGGCGCCCTTTAAAGAATAGTTTTCAGTGAGGATCCGGCGCCCACCTTTCGGGCGCCGTACTTATGCCTGCTAAAATCAGGTGTAAATGCCGTTGGCCCGGCTTTGGCACACTCTGGGAAAATTCCATAGATCTGCGCACAGCTTTTTTCGGAACGCCTCAAGCATTCACGTGGCCATGAGCCCTTTTCCGATACGCGCAATTGGAAATTAGGTGCTGTACTTTATAGAACAGCGTGCAGCGGGATGATCGCGCAAATTTTTGAGACTGCCAATTAACGCCAGTAATTGGTTGTGAGCATCCAATCAATGTATTTGCGCCTGCATCTCCGATGCGCACACAAAGTTGGAACACAGAAATTTGGGCATCCGAGAGATTGCTATTAACACGGTTCCTTACTGTTGGTGCTCTAATGCCCATAGCGGCCAATTAACAGGGCTTAGTAAATTGGCCCTTTTATGTCATTTAAATTAAAAACATGTTTGCAGCTTCTGTTCAGCTTTAAGGTTTGCAGACTTTAAAACTAAGTTTTCCCGCGGCGCGCTGGTGTCTTGCGCTGAATTATCAGCGCTCCATTGTCGGCACGCTGGTGTCTCGCGCGCAACTGACTATGAACCCAAGGCATCCTGTTAATGCATTAGCTCACATGGGGCGAGCAGCAAACCCAACCTGCCGCGCGCAGGTTGAACAGAAGCTGAACAGAAATGTATTTAATGAAAGCATGGAAATTCTCCTATAAATCCTCTCTGTACCAGACAGAAAAGGCAACTTTCATATTTTTTGCTTAATTCCTGAGAAGCTCATCTTCACAGGCTTACCATGAATAGCCCAAGGAGGAGTTCTCCTGAATCCAACATTATTAATTATTATTATTATTTTTTTTTTTTTGCCAAGCAACTTGCCTTTCTGCGGGTGCCTGGAGATGGATTCCGCCATTTAGACACGGGGCGGAAAGTTGAATCTTCTCCGGATTCTGATGCACGCAGCGTCCCTCCTCATTAAGGCGCCGTTTCTCTTCCACAAGCTGACAGCTCTCTTCCTGTCAGGTTCATTCGCCTTCCAGAGATCCACAGAGAAATGCGGCCTAAGAAGCCGAGAAATGAATTTTGTCAGCCTTGTTGTAATCAGTAGCTTTCCGCCCGTGAATTTCCTGTATAGTTTAAGTGGTTATGTGCTTATAGCAAGTATCAAAGGGGCAGTACAAAGGAAACAAACAATGTTAACTATCATTAACAATCAGGTTGATTTTAATTTTAATTATGTTAACTTTGGTTTCTCGAAAGTGAAACGAGACCCGCAGTCAGTGTTATGTTGACAAGTCTCTAATCAAGGGTCTCTTGCCAGCTGCGCAGCACTCGGTGAGACCCTTTTGCTCTCTGTAAAATAATTTGAAGGGCTCCTGGGAGCCCTCTGCTGCCTATCATTACCCAAAGCCTTCTCGAACAAATATTTCTACCCTGGTTTTTGAAAAAAGCGGGAGGGGGAGGGGCAGGAGATTCCAATAGCATTTTTTTTTCACATTTCCTTTGAAAATAAGACCACTTAGGGCTAGATTCACTAATCTGAGATCCGTGTCCGATTGCAGGCAGGCCGACAAATTCAGTAAAGGCCTGCATACAAATGGGGACGATCGTTGGCACGACCCCCCACCACCATCACTGGAGAGCGATCCTTGAGCATGCGCAGACCATCTTCTTGACTGTAGATGGCCGTGCCCGTGTTTTTTTTTTCTTTTTTACTTTACTTTACTGTTTTTTGTGTGTGTGGGGGGGGGTTTACCTTGCGAGCCTGTGGTTTTAACCCGCGGGTTAAAACCACGGGCTCGCACTGCGGGGAAGGGCAGGCGAGTAGGGGCTGAGCAGGGCTGGAGAGTCGGAGCAGAGAGCAGGGCGGCCAGAGCAGGAGAATCGGGGCAGAGAGCAGGGTTTTAGCACAAGCGGCTGGTCCTCACCCGTCGCTAGTTTTGTGATCGGCCAGCCAGTCGGTGTGCCAGAAGCAGGTTTAGTGAATCGCGTCCTTCCCGCTTTGCATGCCGATTCCCCTCATTTGCACGCACGGATCGGTACACAGGTTAGTGAATCGGGTCGGAGGGAAATCGGGTGGCGAAGGGTCTGCAAGCCGATCGGTTTGCTCTTCCAGAGGCTGTTATAGGGGGAAACACCCTCCAGGGACTCAAGACAAAGTTAGACAAGTTTCTGCTGAACAGGAACGTGCACTGGTGGGGCTAGTCTCAGGGTGCTGTTCTTGCTGGGTGAGCGGACTGCTGGACAGGATGGACCACTGGTCTGACTCAGCAGTGGCAATTCTTATGTTCTTATGTTCTTAGCCCTTAGTATATTTCATTCCCAGATCCCTACTTTTATTTACCTTCACTCAACTTGAAAGCCGAATTTCCCGTTGTCATCTGTGACAGACCATTGCAGTTTCACAAACAGAATGGGGGGGGGGGGATGGGGAAGGGGGGAGCCCAATATTCAGAACAGGTTTAGCTCTTAAAATTGATGCTCCTTAGTCATGCTCCTAAATTTGGCTGAAAATTCATCGTACGTTAGGAGCGCAAAAGATATGCGTATACGTTTAGGCCCAGATTCTGCTTATAAATGGCACCTGAAGGTAAGCACCTAGATCGTAGGGTTGCCCGATTTTACTGAAGTAAAATCCAGACCCCCCCCTAGACTCGCCCTCAGCTCCGCCCAGTTCTACCCAGCCCCGCCCCGTTACGCCCCAGCCTCGTCCCCAACCCCGATACCCACTGCCTGATCTCATCGGGCAGGAAGAAATCTGCGCATGCGCGGATGCCACGTGATGATGTCGCCTTTGCGTATGACAGCATCGTGCGGCATCCACGCATGTGCAGATTTCCTCCTGCCCGATGCGATTTAGAGGAGGCTTTTCAAAACCCGGACAAAGTGCCGAGTTTTGAAAAGCCACACGGACCCCTATTCATGTCCTGGGGACATCCGGACGTCTGGTAGCGGGGTTAGCACGTCGGACATTTCATCACGCGCTAACCCCTGCGGCCAGCTAAAAAAAACTAACGCCTGCTCAATGCAGGCGTTAGTGGCTAGCGGTTTAACATGCGTTAAACCCCTACCACAGCTTGATAAAAGGACCCCTTAGTTTTTTGTCTGTTTTGTTACCCCCTAAAATTTTGTAATTTTAGTGATGTGTAGATCGCTTAGAATTTTGATTAAGCGATCAATAATGCGCTTCTGTGCCCCTTCCCTTCCCCCATTTCTCTCTTTAATGTTCTCGGCGTAAGCAGCAACCCTAACCTGCTGTTCACGCCAGCATCGGCTCTTCTTCTGACGTCGCCTCCTAGGCGCGGGTCCAGGAAGTGACATCGGAGGAAGAGCTGATGCTGACGCGCAGCAGGTTGGGTTTGCTGCTCGCCCCACGTGAGCTAGTGCATTAACAGGATGCGCGAGAGACGCCGGCGCGCTGACAATGGAGCGCTAACACTTCAGCGCTAACCTGCTGCCTAACTTAATTGTTTTAATTGGCTTCAATCAGCACAGTAATTGACCATGCTATAAAAAAATCAATTAAAAACTCATTTCAAAAACGTAGGCATCATAATTGCGTCTACAAGAAGCCGCCTAATGGCGCCTAAGGTCATAGCACGCGTGGTTAGGGGCAGAAAAGACCATAGGCCCCATTAGATGTGTTTCTCAAAAGAACTTAGGCATTTGCAAAGTAGGCCAGTAAAACCCTGGCCTAAGTTTTGTGGTGGGCGCCATTGGCTGTGATTCTTTTAATGGCGCCTGAGCTTGATTGACACGCAGTCGGCACAATTTTTGTAGGCGGTTGATGATTTAGATGCCTTGAACAGAATCAAGCCCTTAGTGCAGACATGGGCAAACTGTGGCCCACGGGCCATATCCAGCCCGTTTAGTATTTTATAATCTGGCTCGCTGAATTTGGCGGCCAGGTTGAAGATCTCGACGGAGCCGTCCAGGTGGACCGCAGCCGCAGTAATGCAGACAGCGGACCCCCGATTGCACGAAGCGGAAGAAGCGCACCCGGTGCACCTGGAACTCCCCCATGGCCGGCCGCAGCTCCGCGAGACGCGCGCACGCACGTGTCGGGCCGCCGGCCAGAAGCGGAAGTGATGGCCCGGGAAGCGGAAGTGGTTCTTGGTCCGGCCCCTCTGTCAAATTTAAGAACCCATTGTGGCCCGCAAGTCAGAAAGTTTTCCCACCCCTGCCTCAGTGCATAAACTATGGCAAAGGGCTCCATAAAGCAGTTGGAGAAAATTATCGAGTTCATCACCGCAATAAATCATCCGTGCAACATGATGGATCACCGACACAACTGAAGAGCGCTCTTCCAAAACCTGTCATCAATTTGAGCTATGCAATTAATTTTGCTCATCAAGTCAAGATTCCTTTACTGTAGCTTTGTCTTGTTCCAAAACTCACTCAGTCCATAAGTTTTAGCACAGGAATAAGCAACAGTAAAGGAACCAAGACTTGATGAATGAATTTAATCGCATAGCTCAAAACTGACAAAATAGACAGTGTGAGTTTTGGAAAAGTGCTCCTCAGAGGGAATTCATCAGGGTGCAGTAAAAGATTGCCTTTGATGCCCCACAGAATTCACAATTTGTAGAATCCAAGTACCGCAATCTGCTAAATCCTGGGTCAGATGACTAATGCTGTTTGTGAGCCATACTGGGTCAGATCAATGGTTCATCCAGCCCAGTAGCCCGCCTTCACGGTGGCCAATGCAGGTCCTGGAAGTACCCGGAAAAACCCCAAATAGTAGCAACATTCCATGCTACCGATCCAGGGCAAGCAGTGGTTTCCCCCACGTCTGTCTCAATAACAGACTTTTCCTCTAGGAACTTGTCCAAACCTTTTTTTAAACTAACTACGAGGCCTGACAATTAAGTTTGCGAACTCATTCTAGAAAAAAAAAAGTGCTACAAACCTCATTGCTGAATATCACTACGATCACCTTCGAAATACTCCCCTTGGGAAGCTATGCACCGACGCCAGCGCCTAGCCCACCCTTCGAAGCAATTTTGGAACTTTTTTTCTGAATGCTCATCAGAGCTGTCGTCGTATTACCCTTGATATCCTGAATGTCATCAAAATGTCTTCCTTTCGATATTAAACGAAACAAAAAAGTCACCAACAGACTTCCACAGTAAGGAGAAAAGAGTGCAAACCCAAAAACCGAAACTGTGGAAACGATGATCTTGATTCCAAGTTCTTCATAAAATTGACTTCTACATAGGTGCAGTAGTATGTCCGTGTTTCGGTCAGAAAGACCTTCCGCTGGGGTCCAAGGTATGAGAACCACAAAAATCTGATTCCTGGGTATGCGTGAGTGATGCTGTGTCTGGCGCTTCAGTGTTTGCCGGACCAGACACACCATCACTCACGCATACACAGGAATCAGATTTTTGTGGATCTCATACCTTGGACCCCAGAGGAAGGTCTTTCCGACCGAAACACGAACCATGTTGGGTCCCTACCACTATTTCTTTCTCTGTAATACTTGAGACATTCTACTGCACCTACAAATCAATTTTATGAAGAACTTGAAATAAAACTTAGAATCAAGATCATCGTTTCCACAGTTTTGGTTAATGCGTTTCCTTTCAATATTTCCTCTATGTTCGGGTAAAGAAAAAAGTCATTTGGGGGCCAGATAAGGTGAGTAGGGAGGGTGTTCCAATATAGTTATTTGTTTTCTGGCTTAAAACTCACTCACAGACAGGGCCGTGTGAGCTGGTGCATTGTCATGATGCAAGAGCCATGCGTTGCGAAAAGTCCAGGTTGTTTTCATCTAACTGTATCGCACAGCCTTTTCAGCACTTCCAAATATGAGGGTGATTTCATAAATAATGCACACTATTTTTTTTTAATTTACATTTTATTTCAAGTATTTTTTTACAATCCTTCAATATAGTCTCACCGTTTTGCAATGCCCGAGTCCCAGCGTCCAGGAAGCTTCATTATTCCATCCAAGACACCGTTTTAGTTCGTTTGCCGAATGGCTCAGGTACCGGCGGAAGAAAGCTCTTCCAGAGATGCACAACGATGTCCACGCATAGGTTGTTTCAACTTCGGAAAAAGGTCGATGTCTGGTGGACTCATGTCTGGACTGTAGGGAGCATGAGGCAACACCTCCCGGTCGTATACGCACAGTTTTTCAATGACGAGTGGAGAGCTCCATCTTCCCCACGACCAAAAAAATTTTGAGGAGCTCAATCAAAAGTCAAATAAATGATGATTTTTGCTTATGATCATGAAGGCATCATCACAAAGTTCCATGTGGAATAAGTGTCTCAGCAGTGTATTATTGTGATTTTTTGAAAAAAATGCGCAGAAAAATGCACAAAACTTGACCTTAGTTGCTCTTGGTTGAGCCAATCATTCTTCACGACAACGCTCGCCCGCACATAGGGAATGTCCTTGAAAAACTACACAAATACGGCTGGGAGGTGTTACCTCATGCTCCCTACAGGGACAGGGCCTAAGGAGTCCGAGCAAATCAGGGTCGTAATGTGTTGAATTGTAATGCTTTTTGGTGTAAGTCTATATAATAAAAAGAACTTTCCAGATATCCACGTATGGCAGATTCAGATTGGTGCGCGCATTTCACAGGGCGCAATTGTCATGCACGCACTTGTCGTGCATGCAATTGTCGGGGCGCATGCATGTTAAGGCCCTAATATCACTTGGTGAATGCCCCTCCCCCTTAATATTTTTTATGAAATCATTCTATATCAGGGCAACTTGACCCGAAACATACAGAACTTCTGCATTTTTCATAAGATCAAAAAAGGTCCAGCTGATATGAATTACGTTATAAACAGGCACATTAAAAAATTTTTATATAGGTTCCTTGTTATAAAATTATTTCCCACGTATACAGTCTAGGGGACACTTCCAACTCATAGTACAATCTCTAATCCTAGGTCTACTAGACTACTGCAACATCCTCTACCTCCCCTGCCCTGCAACACTGACTAAACAACTACATACAATTCAAAACACAGCTCTGAGACTCGTCTACTCATTGAGGAAACACAACCACATTATAGAGGCATACCTCAACTCACACTGGCTTCTAATTCTGGAAAGAATACTATTTAAATTCTACTGTATACTATTTAAAACTATAAACGGAGACAGCCCAACCTACCTGAACAACCGCCTCATCCAAAATACCTCAACCAGGCATAGAAAAACTCACACCCCATTCACACACCCTCCAATCAAAGAAGTTAAACGGAAAAAACTATACGATGGCCTCCTAGCCACTCAAGCAGCAAAACTAGATAACTAAATCTCCAATCTACTGATAACAACCCCAGACTAGAGAATGACACGGTGACAAAATTCATCACCGTCCCCGTCCCCGCGGATAACCGCGGGAAACCATCTTCATGTCATTCTTTAAGGGAAGAGGGAAGAATCAGAGTATGAATGGCCGCAACCACTGACCCGCAAGCTTTGCTTTGAAGAATGCTGGTGTAGAAGGACAGAGAATGAAATAGACACTAGAAAATGATATGGGATTATTTCCCGCGGTTATCCGCGGGGACGGGAACGGTGATGAATTTTGTCACCGTGTCATTCTCTACCCCAGACTACAAGATGTTCAGAAAAGAAATAAAGACAATACTCTTCAAGAAATCCCTGAAAAAGTCTTAACACCACAAATATCTTCCATCTTCCCATTTCCTTCCTGTCTCCCCGATCTACTCTTTACCTTCACTAGAAATGACCAGAGATCTTCCTTTGTAATCCATCTTCTTTAACTCTTTTGTAATCCGTCTTGAACCGCAAGGTAATGGCGGAATAGAAATCTCTAATGTAATGTAATATAACTTTTAAGTTTTTCATTAAATATGTCTATACAAACCAATTAAAGATATTAGGTCTTCGTGTTTTCAAAACCCAGCTTGGAAAATTTTGACCAGAGGCAAGGTGAGATAGAATTTCTTCAAAGCCAATGTTTCAGTTTAGCTAACATGTAGCACTTGTATGCTAGCTGAAAATAAAAGTAATTCCTTGTCACATCCATTTTTAATTAATTTGTAACATAACGAAGAATATCAGATCTCTTGTAATTCTAGATTCCAAATAAAAGTGTGCTTCGGTTTCACACCAAGCATCTGCTACTGTTCAATAGACTAAAAAAAAAAAAATATCACACTTTTCCATTTGTACTGATTTGCATATTAATAGTTTGCATATTAAACAACTACTTCAGAAGGTGGGCAAGCTAATGAAAGCAGCAATCTCCTCTACTGTATTTTAACCCAGTATGCGTCATCCATATTCCAGTGACTCTAGGGATTGGTATTCAGTTTTCATTGAAATTATCCAAGCCAGACCTAATTTGTGCTGCCCTTCCAGTTAATCCAATTAATTAGCACTATTGATGTGGGCTGCTTTTGTAATGCGGCTTTGTTCGGCACTGCTCTAGCTAATGACAGCCTCCTATCAGACAAAATAACGAGGCGTCTAAAGGAGGGATTGACCTTAGATCACAGGTGTCAAAGGTGTCTAGAATATCACGCCTACCTTCTGGAAATGCCCCCCTCTTTGGAGGTCATGCTACAAAATTTAGGACAAATGTGCGGGTAACCCCAAATTGTTGCCAATTAACATGAATTATTGATCGTTGGTGCCTCATTAACTAATTACGGCCTTTTGGGGGGATCATACAATTGGGTCGCCATCCAGTTGGGTTTTCAGGATTTCCCCAATGAATGTGCATGAGATCTATTAGCATACAATGAAAGCAGTGCGTGCAAATAGATCTCATGCATCTTCATTTAGGAAATCCTGAAAACCCGACTGGATTGCGGCCCTCGGGGACCGACTTTGACACCCCTGCAGGCTTAGATACACCTATGCGCATTGCACCATTGCTCTAGCTGGAGGCCCATAAGTGGGCCACGTTTTGGGTTGTGCTGCTTGTCTGGCCACAAAGGGGATGCTACTGGCATTCTCTTTTCTCCATATTGACTTTTAACCTCTTTATAGGTTGTCCAAAATGGGATGCCCAGGGCAGAAGCGCATGATTTGATTTGATTTTAATGTTTGCTATACCGCTCAAACTGAAGTGCCAGAGCGGTTTACAATATTAAAACATTACATAATATAATAAATAAGCTCACCCAATTGTATGATCCCCCCAAAAGGCCGTAATTAGTTAATGAGGCGCCAACGATCAATAATTCATGTTAATGGGCAACAATTTGGGGTTACCCGCACATTTGTCCTAAATTTTGTAGCATGACCTCCAAAGAAGGGGCATTTCCAGAAGGTAGACATGATATTCTAGAATACAGTGCTCCCCTGGTCATTCGCGGTCGGCGATTCGCGGTCCCAGTCATTCACGGTATTTTCCGACCGCGAATGACTGGGAGAGGCAGGAGAGAGCAGCCGGAGTACCGGCAAGCGAAGGAAATCGCTCGCGGTCTGCTCTGACCGCCTCTTCCTGCACTGACGTCGGGCCTCGCCAATCAGGAGCTGCGGGTCAAAGCAGCTCCTGATTGGCAAGGCCCGACTTTAGTGCAGGAAGAGGTGGTTGCGAGCGTACCGCGAGCGATTTCCTTCACTTGCCGGCGCTCCAGCTGCTCTCTCCTACCTCTCCGGCTGCCCTCTCCTGTCTCCCCCACTGAAAACCGTATTCGCGGTTTTTCAAGATTCGCGGGGTTCCTGGAATGGAACCCCTGCGAATATCGGGGGAGTACTGCACTATAAACTTTGTGCCCAACTGCAATAATTGGGCATCAGATTTGGCACTAGGTTGGCAGGCATAAATGCTGGCACCCAAAGTTAAATCCATTCTAAGCTTGTATTCTATAAAGGGCGCTTTGTGTGGAGAGCTTTTTATAGAATACCAGCTTAGTGTGGCTCATCCTGCCTCCTCCCTTTTGTTTTTATTTTGACTTCGATGTCATTTTAAATCTTCCCCTCCCTTAATGCCTATCGTCCGTCTCTGTCCATATCTTTATCTGGTTTTTACGTTCACCTATTTTTTAAAAAATTTATTTCTATTATTGCCAGTGGCGTACCAAGGGGTGAGGGGGGAGGGCAGTCCAATGGCCCTTTACCTTCCGTGAAGCTGAAAAAACTGCCAGCCTCGGCACTGATTCAGCTACATCACCCGCGGCTCCTCTTCCTGCTTTCTGCGTTTGCCAATGACACAACTTCCTGTTTCCGCCCGGGTGGATTGCGGCAGAGGCAGACACGGAAAGCAGGAAGGGGAGCCATGGGCGACATAGCTGAATCACTGCCGAGGCCAGCAGTTTTTTCAGCTTCACGGAAGGTAAAGGGAGAGAAGGCGGGGAACATGCTGGGCCACGGGGACTACCCAGAGCCTTGGCACCGAGCCGTGAGAAGGGAAGTTCCAGGACCATGACTCCCAGGTCAGGAACACCCCCCTCATGGCTTGCACCTGGGGGAACATTACTAAAAATATTTTTTTACATGGGGGGGGTGTCAAAAATGATGGCAGGGGTGTCAAAAAATAAACAGGCCCCAGGTGTCACATACTCTAGGTACACCACTGATTATTGCATTTCTTAAACTCTAATTTTAGAAATTGTAAACCATCCAGATATTTGTTTGATGGTCGGTATATCAAATTGTAAATAAACTTGGAAAAACTTGGATTAGCAAAACCCCAAAGACTTCAAATTAGCTATAGATTTCTTGAGCCTCAGCTGGCTTCGCAGGCTTTCAACAATGTTCAGTGGCTCAATGCTCCAGCCACACTCGTCATTGGATCTTGTTTTCAAATATTTTTTCTATATTGCTCCTATTTTTATTCAAGTTACCTGAACCATGCCGTGTTTTGGATCACTTCTCCCGACATGTCCATGTTTCAAAAAGGTTTTCCTCAGCTTAGATTGGACGTCTTACGGTGATAATCAAACCTTTCAGAAAACATCCTAGACCGAACCTAAATGTTCTGACCTAGACCTATTTTAGAAGTGTCTAAGTGCCACAATGGTACCCACCACTGGAGGAATTAAGGTATGACCTTCCCAAACTCCCTCAATGGTAACTAACCCCCCACCCCCCCCCCATCTCCCAAATACCTGAATGAAACCGTACATACAGCAGCATCTGGTATTGAAAAGCCTAGTAGAACTCCACGCAGGTGTCTTAAGTAGCCAGGTGGGTGGGCTAGTGAAGAACATAAGAATTGCCGCTGCTGGGTCAGATCAGTGGTCCATCATGCCCAGCAGTCAGCTCCCACGGCGGCCCTTAGGTCAAAGACCAGTGCCCTAACTGAGTCTAGCCCTACCTGCGGACGTTCTGTTTCAGCAGGAACTTGTCTAACTTTGTCTTGAATCCCTGGAGGGTGTTTTCCCCTATGACAGACTCCGGAAGAGCGTTCCAGTTTTCTACCACTCTCTGGGTGAAGAAGAACTTCCTTACGTTTGTACGGAATCTATCCCCTTTTAACTTTAGAGAGTGCCCTCTCATTCTCCCTACCTTGGAGAGGTTGAACAAACCTGTCTTTATCTACTTTGTCTTGAATCCCTGAAGGATGTTTTCCCCTATAACAGCCTCCGGAAGAGTGTTCCAGTTTTCCACCACTCTCTGGGTGAAGAAGAACTTCCTTACATTTGTACGGAATCTATCCCCTTTTAACTTTAGAGAGCGCCCTCTCGTTCTCCCTACCTTGGAGAGGGTGAACAACCTGTCTTTATCTACTAAGTCTATTCTCTTCATTATCTTGAATGTTTCGATCATGTCCCCTCTCAGTCTCCTGTTTTCAAGGGAGGAGGCCCATTTTCTCTCATCTCTCACTGTACGGCAACCCCTCCAGCCCCTTAACCATTTTGGTTGATCTTCTCTGGACCATTTCGAGTAGTACCGTGTCCTTCTTCATGTACAGCGACCAGTGCTGGACGCAGTATTCCAGGTGAGGGCGTACCATGGCCCGGTACAGAGGCATGATATAAGAACATAGAGAGGAGGAGCCAGACCCATAAGCCACTCTAACCACATTTATGGTGGAATGTGTGAGGCCACCAAAACCCTACTCTACTACCATATAGGTGCCACCTGTAGCCATAAGGGCTATTGGGATGGTAGACAGGTAGGTATAGTAGGTTTTGCGGGAGTTTTGGAGAGCTTAGCATAAATTATATGGGGTTCAAGGGGTATATGGTGAGATGTACATAATATCTGGCACCCTTTAAGTGAAATTCACAGCAGTTCTCTCTAAAGAGCCCCACTGCTCTGTTGGCATGTCTATGTGGCTAGTCCATTACAACAGTGATCCCACCCACATCTAAATGATGCTAATTTTGAACGTTTCTACATTGGGCATTTTTGTGGTTGAAAATAGCGAATACAGTTAGATGTCCTGGTGGTCTATGCATTCTGCATAGGTATGTGCAATACACAAAAAGATTAGATTAGATTCTGGTGGCCAAGACGTCCAAGTAGATGATTTTTGAAAAAAAACAAAAAAAAAACCCAACCTTATTTGAACATCCCATTCGAAAATAGAGGTTTCCCTGCCTCTGACTTTGGACATCTTGTGGGAAGTGTCCAAAGTTGGACTTAGATGTCATATCGAAAAGGGCCCTTTTTGTGATTTAGTACAGTTGGTAGTCCATTCCCTCCTGCTTTTCAACAACTTGGCACACTGAAACTTCTTTGTGTATCCATTTGTGACGTTTTCTTTGTGCGTGCAACTGACAATGACCCTTTGTGGTAAATACCAAAACGGGACCAAATGGAATTGCCTTGGTCCACAGTGTTTTGTTGCATTTGTAACAGTGATCACTGTAATAGCACGAGCAAGGGTTGAGTGTGGGCCTGTGAAAACAGAGCCAGACGCATTCCTAAATAATAAAATAAAACTCTTTATTAACTCAAAAAAAACCCTAAGTCCATTTACTTCACAGAGCAAGGCATACAAGGAACTAAACTAAACTACCGGTAAACCTTAAGTTTGTATACCGCATCATCTCCATAAAGATAGAGCTCGGCACGGTTTACAGGTAAATTCA
The DNA here is from genome assembly GCF_902459505.1 of Geotrypetes seraphini. NCBI lineage: Eukaryota > Metazoa > Chordata > Amphibia > Gymnophiona > Dermophiidae > Geotrypetes > Geotrypetes seraphini. The sequence goes on along the minus strand of NC_047091.1, from coordinate 172,415,533 downwards.
ATAAATGAGGGAAGGACATAATAAGAAATTAGAGGTTATGAAGAGGATAGCTAGCTTTATGTTTTAAATAGATAGCTTTATGTTTTGGAGAAAAGCCAGGTTTTCAGATGCTTTCGGAATAATTGGAATGAGCTTAGGTTCCGCAGCGGGACAGGGAGGTTGCTCCAAAGCTCAGTGAATTTGAAGAAAAGGGATTTCCCTAATTTACCTGCATACATGATGCCTTTTAACGAGGGGAAAGATAGTTTGAGTTTGTGGGTGGATCTGGTAGTGTCAGGTCTCGAAGAATTCCAGGATAGTGGGATTAGGGGAGGAAGAATGCCATGTAGTTATCTTGAAAATTAAGCAGGTACATTTAAAGTGAATCACTGGAAGCCACTGAAGTTTTGACAGAAGCGGGGAGACGATCAAATTTGCTTTTTGCAAAGATCAACCTAGCCGCAGTGTTCTGGATCCATTGAAGTCTTTGTTCAATAAGCAAAACTCCTAGGACTGACAGAACCCAAGTCATGGTCTGTGGTTTGTGACTGCCTTGCCCCAAACACAGTCTTCCAAAATTCTTTCTTCGGTCAGGTGTCCCGACCTGGTTCCAGCCAGACCTCAGAACAAGGCTCACAAGTATTCAGCAAAAGAAGTTGGCTTACCTCAGCCAAATAGAATATCTAGATGCTGTAGTCAAGGGGTATAGTGGGATCACTTCTTCATTCTTCTCCCTGGGCCTCCTTAGCCCACCTCTGAACCTGCCTTTTTCATTTCCTGACAGCTGCTTTCTTGACTCCACCCCTCCTGTGTCACTTTCCCTAAGGAGGAGCTGCATAAGTGAAGGTGGCTCTGGCTAGGATGACCATATTTTGAGCCGCAAAACCCTGGACCCGGGGCCCCGCTCTGTTCCACCTCCAGCCCCCAGCTCATCTTGTTCCGTCTCTGGCCCTGCCCCATTTTGCCCCCAGCCCTGTCCCCCCAAAACCTCCTCTCTTCTTCCCTGATGAGCTCCAGCCATGCTTGGGGGGTCTGGAGCATGCGTGGATGTGTGTGATGACATCCGTGCATGCTCAGAGGCCCTCCAGATGTGGCCAGAGCTCATTGGGGCTTTCCAAAACCTGGACAAACTGCTGGGTTTTGGAAAGTCCATCCTGGTACCTGGACATTCCCGGACATCTGGTAACCCTAGCTCTTGCAATCTGAGGGAGTATCCAGCAGGGGGAGTGGTAACGTTCTATAGATGCACTCACAATTATTTAAAGCTGGGTGTCTTGGTCCTGCCTGAAAAATCCACAACCAGTCTGGTTTTCAGGATATTTACGATAACTATGTGTGAGATAACTCACAGATTCCTGGTGTATTAGGATAATTAGGTGATCTATAACAGGATAACAGTCTGGGTTTCTTACTACAAGAAGGGAGATGGGACTTGACTGCCAAATGGGAGAACAAGTTGCTTCAAATATAGGGCTGCGTCTTTCCTACTTGAGAAACCAAAAGAAACTCTGTGGAATGACGATGTTCCTTAATGGACTTTATTTGAAAATGTCAAAGTTCCAAAGGTACACTAAAATCATCCACATAAAAGTAAAGTAATCTCACTTCCGGCTCACCACGTATTCACCATTATAGGACCCCCAAGGACCCCTGAAGAAGACTTTTTGTCGAAACGCGGACCGTGTTGGGGCCTGCATCCCTAGTGGACTAGGTCCTTTAAGGCTTTTATGTGGATTACTTTACTTTTATGTGGATGATTTTAGTGTACCTTTGGAACTTTGACATTTTCAAATAAAGTCCATTAGGGAACGTCGTCATTCCACAGAGTTTGTTTTGGTTTCTTCTGGATTTTCTTTCTCTGTGGATATTTTGGGGTCATTTTTTTGGTTTTTGCTTGTTTCTTTCCTACTTGAGACCAGGAGATTACAAATTATTCAAAATACTGCCGTAAAAGTGATCTTTAACGCAAAGAAGATTGACCATGTCACACCTCTTTTGAAAAAGGTTCGCTGGTCGCCCATCTCCCATAGAATCACATTTAAAATTCTCTTGCGTTCAATGTTCAGGCCAGTCACTCTCCTTCATTCATCAACAGACTTCTCATCCCGTACGAAACCTCGCGTACACTACGATCGTCTCAGCAACATCTTACGGCGCCGTCTGTTTGTCAGTTATTTTATGACGCATCTCGCAAGATCATTTATTCTGTAGTCGCTCCCACACTTTGGAATGCCCTCCCCACCGCGCTAAGTCTGGAAACTAAACCCCTCTTCTACTAAACCGCGCTAGCGGTTTTAGCGCAGAGAGCCGCGCTGAAAGGCCCGCGCTGCTCCCAACACTCATTGAGCGTCGGGAGCAGCGCGGCTCTCTGCGCTAAAAACACTAGTGCGGTTTAGTAGAAGAGGTCCTAACTTTAATCATTTAAAAACTAGCCTTAAAACCTCTCTCTTTAAGGATGCTTTTGAGATTTAGATAAAGGCATCACCTAAGGGCTCCTTTTATCAAGGTGCGATAGGGGTTTAACGTATGGAATACCGCGTGTTAAACCGCCTGCCGCGCTAGTCACTAACGCCTCCATTGACGAGGCGTTAGTTTTTTGGCTTGCCGCGGGGGTTAGCGCGTGATGAAATGTCTGACGCGCTAACCCCGCTAGCGCGGCTTGATAAAAGGAGCCCTAAGTCTTCCCCATCTCCATATCATTCTTCTTCATTTTTTCAATCAAGTTCCTTATATTCAACTTGATGTATTTTATGTGTTCTATATATTACTTCTTTCCCTGCCATGCCGGTATATTGTAAATGCTTTCTGTCTTTATCTGTTTTTAAGTCCATTATTCTAATTTGTATTATATCTGTATCCCATGTATTAGCTCACCTTGTTGTGAACCGCCTAGAACTTTTTTGGTATGGCGGTATATAAGAATAAAATTATTATTATTCTTTGAGATTCTGTAAAAAATGTTGCTACTCTTTGGGGTTCTAGAATCTTGTTACTCTCCAGCACGCAGCTCGCAGCTCCTGATTGGTGAGGCCCGACTTTAGTGCAGGAAGAGGCGGTCGGAGCATACCGCGAGTGATTTCCTTCACTCGCTGGCGCTCCGGCTGCCGTCTCCTGCCTCTCCAGCTGCCCTCTCCTATCTCCCCCACTAAAAACTGTATTCGCGGTTTTTCAGTGTTCGGAACCCCCGCGATTATTGGGGGAGTACTGTAATGAATAATAATTCTAATGTTTTCCCATCTCCCTCCCTCCCACCCTGGATGTGTAAAGAGGACAGATAATAAGCAAGCCCGAGAGCTGGTCTCGACGGGCGACCCTAACGCGGGACTGGGTGGCCCGCTGAGTCGCTCGTCGGGCTTGCTAGCAGAGGAGGTAGTTAGGATAGTCAAAATAAAGAGAGAGAGTTAGGAGAGGGGGCGGGGGGGGCGGTCCGTGGTCCAAAGATCGCTGCTCCCTCTAATAGGGCTGTCGCAGCCGAGGGGGATTGTGGGCGGGAGGGGTTAAAAAGGAGGAGTGCTCGGAGGACCTAAACGGTTGGGTCCTCCGAGACTGATTTCCCACCCGCCCGCCCTTTAGTTTCTGGGGTGTTTGGGGATTGGTAAGGGTTGCGGTATCCCGAGCTACTGGCTACTGGGGCTCATCAAGGGATGAGCGGTGGGCCGGCTGGGAGCCGTGCCTGGTGGGTCGGTTGACCCTGGATAATGGGGCATGTGTGGGACATGCCACCCCTCAGACCCTAGCTTGGATGGCGGGGTCGGGGGCCAATTACGTCGGATGGTAGCTCGGGATCAGGGAACAATGGTGATACCATTGTTATAGGGTTTTGTTAATGTTTTAATTGTGGCGGTTAAATTATGTACATTTAATGGTATTAATTGTATTATGAATATGTTATTATTCAATAAACAGGGCTGCGGCCAGGTTTTACCAACTAAGGTGTTGTGTCTTCTTGGGATAGGGAGGAGCTAAGATGGGAGGAAAGGGGTGTCAAGGGTAAATGAAGCGGGTCACTCCAGGTACCGCTGTTAAAAGAAAAGGTACATGACAGCTATTGTGACTCAATAAATGATGTCAATGGGCTCCACAACCTTTCAAATGCACTACAATATCCTCAAATTTCAGCATTCGTTCTTTCATATTTGTAGCTAGAACATAAGTTTGCCCACCCAGAAAGTATAATTAAGTCTACCATAACTCTTCTTGTTGCGTGTTATCATCTGGATGGCTATTCCCGTCATTATTAAGAAAAGTGTTGATATGCTTTAACGATGGAATATTAAAGAGATTTGGGGCTGCGGCTGATGAATATGAATTTTCAGTTTCTTCCTTCTGCTTGTCACTAGTTTCCCATTGCTAATCTGGACGCCTGTTTTCCCTACTTCAGAAAGAAGCCATAAAATGCTGCAGACCGTGTGCAGCATGGTGTGCATTTACAAATTACTGTTGAAGAATGAATTGCCTTGACAGTATCTAATGTTTTGTGACACAGCACAAATATGCATTTCATTCTTGAGGAGAGGGAAAAAGAGCTCACTGGAAATATTAAATTAAGCAGTGTAACAGCTGAGAATAATTCAGTTTTCTGCTCTGTTGCTTGTGATTTGGTTCAGAGTGTGAGCTTGCAGGCCAGTGCCTGTTTACACTAAAACATGAAAATGTTTCTAGGATTTTATACAGATGGAATTTCACTGAGCATTGTAGGTAACTCTTGATCTAACGCTGAGGTGCAGAGCGGCAAAGCAAGGAGTTCGTCAACTACAGGCCTCTGGTTCGAGTTCTAGCATAGAGAATGACATGGGGTCTAATTTTTCCCCGTCCCCACGGGAACTTATTTTCTGAACCGGCGAGTTTTTTCCTCTCCCTGCCCCATTCCTGCAAGCTCTGTCCTCATCTGCAGAAGCCTCAAACACTTTAAAATCATAAGTAGCAACATTCTAGAGCTCAGATTGTGATGTCATAATGCCTCATTCCACCAATGCCTAAGCTCCGTCCTCATCTGTACAAGCCTCAATCACTTTTAAATCCTAAGTAGCAACATTCTAGATCTCAGATTGTGATGTCATAATGCCTCATTCCACCAATGCCTAAGCTCCGTCCTCATCTGCACAAGCCTCAAACACTTTAAAACCATAAGTAGCAACATTCTAGAGCTGAGATTGTGATGTCATAATGCCTCATTCCACCAATGCCTAAGCTCCGTCCTCATCTGCACAAGCCTCAAACACTTTAAAATCCTAAGTAGCAACATTCTAGAGCTCAGATTGTGATGTCATAATGCCTCATTCCACCAATGCCTAAGCTCCGTCCTCATCTGCACAAGCCTCAAACACTTTAAAACCATAAGTAGCAACATTTTAGAGCTCAGATTGTGATGTCATAATGCCTCATTCCACCAATGCCTAAGCTCCGTCCTCATCTGCACAAGCCTCAAACACTTTAAAATCACAAGTAGCAACATTCTAGAGCTCAGATTGTGATGTCATAATGCCTCATTCCACCAATGCCTAAGCTCCGTCCTCATCTTCACAAGCCTCAAACACTTTAAAATTATAAGTGTTCGAGGCTTCTGCGGTTAAGGCAGAGCTTACAGGAATGGGGCAGGGACAGGGACAAAACTCATGGCGATGGGACGGGGGAATTGAGTTCCTGCGGGGACAGGGAAAATTTTGTCCCTGTGTCATTCTCTACACTGCACCATTCTAGAAATCAAAATGTAGTAAAAGTGAGCCAAGTATAGGACAATCAAGGCATTGTGACATCACTGATGAGGTTGGCTCTTATTGGTGGAATGAGGCATTATGATGTCACAATAGCAGCTCTGGTTATCAGAGGCTGAAACTCTTCACACTATTTATTCAATTTTCTATACTGTTCTCCCAAGTAGAGAATGACGCAGGGGCACATTCTTCCCTGTCCCGTCCTGGCGAGTTCTTTTCCTGTCCCTGCCCCATTCCTGCAAGCTCCGTCCTCATCTGCACAAGCCTGAAACACTTTACAATCATAAATGTTTGAGGGTTCATAGACAATGGCGTGCAAGACAAAGGCGCGCGTCGACAACTGAGCACAAGACGGAGGCGCGCGCCGCTCAAAATTACAGTTTTTAGGGGCTCCGACGGGGGTTTTTGTTGGGGAACCCCCCCCAGTTTACTTAATAGAGATCGCGCCGGCGTTGTGGGGGGTTTGGGGGGTTGTAACCCTCCACATTTTACTGTAAACTTAACTTTTTCCCTAAAAACAGGGAAAAAGTTAAGTTTTCAGTAAAATGTGGGGGGTTACAACCCCCACAATGTGGCGCGATGTCTATTAAGTAAAGTGGGGGGAGGTTCCCCCTGACGCCCCCCCTGTCGGAGCCCTAAAAACAGTAATTTTGAGCGGCGCGTGCCTCCACACTGCGCTCAATTGTCTGGGCGTGCCTTTGTCCCGGCGCACTTTTGACCTGACACTGCGTTTGAGGGTTGTGCAGTTAAGACCGAGCTTACAGGAATGGGGGCAGGGACAGCGACAAAACTCATGGGGGTCATTCTCTATTCTAGCTCTCTAGCAGTCTCACCTATGTCTAAGAATATTCTAGTGGAAGCTAAATGTATTTCAAATGTTTCACTTGCTAATAGCTTCTTGGGATTCAGTAAGGACTAGGACAACCTGGGGGAAACAAAAGGCGAAGTTAAAATAGGCCGAGCGATGCTTTTAAGATGGCCACATAAATACAAATGTACCACCAGTGCAGCAATAAGATATAAAATGAGGATATTAAAACTGCAAGCTTAAAATACTAATGCATAAAAAGGGCTGAAATTAGAGTCTAATTAGAAATAGAAACTAATGGAGGAACTTGGGACCTTTTTGTACCTTTGAATTTCTGTTTCAAACTCTCTTTAATTGAAAAGCAATGGCAATTTAAAGTGTGTTGAAGGATTATGCATTCTAAACTAACATACTGGCGCATTCAATGCGATGTACAGTGTTATAAAAAGGAACGGCACATAATTAAGCCTTATTGTCCAGTCTGAGGACAGTGTCTGTAGCCCTGGGAAACTGGGCCTCATTCAAGCAAATGCTAAGCCATGTTTCTTCAAAAGGAATTCCCTACTGTTGGTAAAAGCGTCTCTTTTGAGCTAGGGATATGCATATATGTGAAACAACACGTCCCATGTGGTTTGCAAATGAAAATAAGAAGAAAAACATAAAATTTAGAGAGCGGGGGGGGGGGGGGGGGGTTTCATGAGCCATCAACGGAGCACACACTTTCAAAAGCGTGCACAGTGGTCTTAAAGAAACGCTGCGTAATCTTTGCAGAATGGTGCGCACTGGTCTTGCATCTTTGCACTGGTCTTGCATCCTTGCACTGGTGCGCATCTTTGCAAAAGCGTGCACACTGGTCTTGAAGAATGGTGCACAGTTTGCAAAAGCGTGCACAGTGGTCTTGAAGAAACGCTGCGTAATCTTTGCAGAATGGTGCGCGCTGGTCTTGCATCCTTGCACTGGTGCGCATCTTTGCAAAAGCGTGCACACTGGTCTTGAAGAATGGTGCACACTTTGCAAAAGCGTGCACAGTGGTCTTGAAGAAACGCTGTGAAATCTTGCAGAATGCTGCGCACTGGTCTTGCATCTTTGCACTGGTCTTGCATCTTTGCAAAAGCATGCACACTGGTCTTGAAGAATGGTGCACACTTTGCAAAAGCGTGCACACTGATCTTGAAGAATGGTGCACAGTTTGCAAAAGCGTGCACAGTGGTCTTGAAGAAACGCTGCGTAATCTTTGCAGAATGGTGCGCGCTGGTCTTGCATCCTTGCACTGGTGCGCATCTTTGCAAAAGCGTGCACACTGGTCTTGAAGAATGGTGCACACTTTGCAAAAGCGTGCACAGTGGTCTTGAAGAAACGCTGTGAAATCTTTGCAGAATGCTGCGCACTGGTCTTGCATCTTTGCACTGGTCTTGCATCTTTGCAAAAGCATGCACACTGGTCTTGAAGAATGGTGCACACTTTGCAAAAGCGTGCACAGTGGTCTTGAAGAAACGCTGTGAAATCTTTGCTGAATGCTGCGCACTGGTCTTGCATCTTTGCACTGGTGCACATCTTTGCAAAAGCGTGCACACTGGTCTTGAAGAATGGTGCACACTTTGCAAAAGCGTGCACAGTGGTCTTGAAGAAACGCTGTGTAATCTTTGCAGAATGGCGCGCATTCTTTGCAACTCGCACCCTCTGCCAATAATGCACACTCTTTGATAACTGTGCACATTCTTTGCAAATTACACGTACTCTGTCAATTGTGCACACTCTTTCCCCCCTTCTATGAAACCACGCTAGCGGTTTTTTGTGCAGAGAGCCTTGCTGCTCCCGACGCTCATTGACTTGCTGTGAGCGTCGGGAGCAGCGCGGGCCATTCAGCGCGGCTCCCCGCGCTAGAAACTGCAAGCGCGGTTTAGAAGAAGAGGGGGGTTTGTGAATTATGCACGCTTTTTGCGAATAGCACAGCCTCTGCCAATAGAGCTCACTCTTTGTGAATTGTGCACTTTGCAAATTAGGCATATTCTTTGTGAATAGTGAGTAGGGTGGATGGGCTATGCACTGAAACCCTAACCGCATCAAAATATCCATCGTTTTGCCAGCCTTGTGAGCAGGTGCATTTGTCTTGCAAAAAGAGACCTCCTTTCCGCAGCTTCATTCTCCTTTTGTCTTTCAATGCCTCCTTTAATCGGCATTCGGCACAGCAAGTTACAGTAGTTTTCTGCATTAACTGTTTGATCCTTTAGAACAGTAGTTCTCAACCCTGTCCTGGGGACCTCCCAGCCAGTCGGGTTTTCAAGATATCCCTAATGAATATGCATGAGAGAGATTTGCATACCTATCACTTCCATTATATGCAAATCTCTCTCATGCATATTCATTAGGGATATCTTGAAAACCCGACTAGCTGGGAGGTCCCCAGCACAGAGTTGAGAACCACTACTTTAGAAAATAATCAGTCATTGTAACAGCTTCCTGATTCCTAAACACTGTGGCCAGGGAAGGGGTAAAACGCGGACCTGACGGACCTCGCGGATCTAAACCCGTACGGCCTTAAAAATCTGAGGTCCATGTCGGTCCGTGTCCGTGGCGCTTGTACTTTCTGTCGCTGACAGACCTTGATGAGATTTTAGCGCTGACGGATCCGTCTCAGCATAGGGAGGGAAAAGTGTTAGGATCTGTCAGCGCTAAAAATCTCTTCGAGGTCTGTCAGAGCCAGAGACTAGTGCTGGAGTTCGGAGACTTCTTTTCCATAACGCACGTCCAAAACCTATGTCCCCGCTCTCTTGGCTTCTGCTCTGCCGCTCCAGCACTAGTCTCTGGCTCTGACAGACCTCGAAGAGATTTTTAGCGCTGACGGATCCTACCACTTTTCCCTCCCTATGCTGAGACGGATCCGTCAGTGCAAAAATCTCATCAAGGTCTGTCAGCGACAGAAACTACAAGTCCCACGGACACGGACCGACACGGACCTCAGATTTTTAAGGCCGTACGGGTTTAGATCCGTGAGGTCCGCGTTTTACCCCTTCCCCTGTGGCCACAACCTTTCCTGCTGACTTTTGGGTCTTGAATTTCCTTGGCCTTGGAGAACCTGAGTGCCACCGTTGCATGGACAATGGTTTTGTCTCAGGATCACAATAGTGTAACCATGTTTCATCAACAGGTCAAAAGGTTGACAAGAGCTCACTGAAAATCCTGCAAAATCAACTTGGGGAAGTGTCCACTCAATGATATTTCTCATCAGCATTCAGATATTTGGGCACCCATTTGGCTGACAGCTTCTGCATACCCAGCTGATTGTAGATTATACTTAAGGTTACCATACGTCCCGTTTTGAACGGGACAGTCCCGTTTTCGGATCCCCTGTCCCGTTGTCCCCACACACAGCTTCGGGACGCCAAAATGTCCCCTTTTCAGGGACAGCGTCCCGAAGCTGTGCACGGGGACAACGGGACAGGGGATTGCTTCCTGTCCCTCCCCTGCTGCACCAAAAAAAAAAAAAAAAGCCTCCCTCCAGGCTTGATTTAGGTCCACCGCCGCTGCTCCTCTGCTGCCACTACTGGCACCCGGACGCCTTCTTCCCGACATCAATTCTGACGTCGAAAAGGACGTTCTGGACCAGCCAATCGCTGCCTGGCTGGCCCAGAACGTCCTCTCAGATGTCGGGAAGAATAATAATAATAATAACTTTATTTTTGTATCCCGCCATACCCGGAAGAGTTCTAGGCGGTTCACATCAATTAAACAAGGTTACAAGTGGTTTACAGCAGTTGAGCGGGGTTATGAGCGGTTCAATAACAAATTGATCAAAGTTGCCAGGGGGGGGGGTGAGGGAAGGATGTAGAGGGGAGAGTGGGTGTTAGATAGAAGGGGCGTTGGGATCCTGGTCTTGGAAGAGGCGGCTTCCAGGTGCCAGTAGTGGCAGCAGAGGAGCAGCGGCGGTGGACCTAAATCGGGCCTGGAGGGAGGCTTTTGTTTTCCGGGGGGGGGGAAGGGGGGAAAGGAGGTAGGTAGGAAGGCTGGCTGGCTCTGGGGGAGATAGGTAGGTAGGCAGGCTTTGAGGGAGGCAGGCAGGCAGGTAGGCAGGCAAGCAGGCTCTGGGGGAGGTAGGCAGGCAGGCTGGCTGACTTTGGGGGAGGCAGGCAGGCAGGCAAGCTCTGGGGGAGATAGGCAGGCAGGCTGGCTGACTTTGGGGGAGGCAGGCCAGCAGGCTTTTTGGGAGGGGCTGGGACAAAGGCTAGAAGGCAGTGAGGGGACATAGGAAGGAGGGATGAAGGAAGGAGAGAAAACAGCAGAGAAGGGGGGGATTGTAAGTAGAAGAAAGACTAGAGAGATAAAGGCCTGGACCAAAGGGGAAAGACAGGAGGCAGAAGCAGGACTTTGGGAGGTGCAGACAGAGAGGGAGAGCCGCTGAGGAAGAGCAGAGAGAGGCAAGATCATAACAGAGGAGGGAGAGAGGGAGACCTGGAACAAAGGTACAAAGGAGAACTGACACTGGATCTGGGGGCACTAAGGACATAGGAAGGAGGCACTGAGGGCACTAAGGACATAGGAAGGAGGCACTGGGGGCACTAAGAACATAGGAAGGAGGCGCTGGGGACACTAAGGACATAGAAAGGCACTGGGGGCACTAAGGATATAGGAAGGAAGGAGGGAGGGAATAGAAAGGGACAATTGAGTGCAGAAAGAAATGAAAGATAGAATGCACAGTCAGAGGGAAACGCAACCAGAGACTCATGAAATCACCAGACAGCAAAGGTAGGAAAAATGATTTTATTTTCAATTTAGTGATAAAAATGTGTCAGTTTTGAGAATTTATATCTGCTGTCTATATTTTGCACTATATTTGTCTATTTTTCTATAGTTACTGAGGTGACATGGTTGAAAACCCCCCAAATATAAATGATAATTAACATTTTCTCTGCGTAAAATCTAATTCTTTATTAATTTTCAAATATTAACAGTGCATTGCAAAAATTTAAACATAAACGAATCAGGAAAAGCACTTTAAATATACAAACATTCCGAAAACAATCATTTTCTCCCCCCCTTCATCCATAAAAGTATAACCACATATAGAATTTCAATAAACTAAATACAAGAAATAATGATGCCTTCCCACCTCCCTCCCTCCCACCCTGGATGTGTAAGGAAATTAATTAAAAAGAAAAGGTACATGACAACTAATGTGATTCAACAAATGATGTCAACGGGCTCCACACTCTTCTAAATGCATTACTATATCCCAAAAATTCAGGGTTCATTCTTTCATATTTGTAACTGCAACATAAGTTCGCCCACCAAAAAGTATAATTAAGTCTATCATAACTCTTCCAATTGCATGTTATCATCTGCATTGCTATTCCCGTCATTATTAAGAAAAGCCAGCTTTCATAACAATCCAGAGAAGGTTTAACATGTAGTAAAGTACCACAAATTATGGCTTCATAAAGTCAATGGTATCGATGACCCAAGTACAAAATTAATTTGGCCCCATATCGACTTCCAAAAATTAAGTATCAAAGGACAATAAAACAACAGATGATCCAAAGTCCCTATATCAATATGACAATGCCAGCATCTACTGTCTATCTTTTGCAAAAAAAAATCCTATGCAACAAGAAAAACCAAGTTTATTTCATAGATGCTGATGCTGTACATTTCAACCTCCAAGTCCAAATTCGTGGCCATCGAGATGCAGAATTATACTGCTTTATCTAAAATCTAAATACACTACATCTAGCGCATTCCCTCTATCCAATTCTCTGGTCACCCAGTCAAAGAAATTGATCAGATTTGTCTGACAAGACCTACCTCTAGTTAATCCATGTTGCCTCCAGTCCTGTAATCTACAGGATTCCAGAAACTTGACCATCCTCTGTTTTAAAAGCGTTTCCATTAATTTACTTACCACAGAAGTCAGACTTGCTGGCCTATAGTTCCCTACTTCTTCCTTCCACTTTTGTGGAGAGGGATGACATCCACCCTTCTCCAGTCCTCCGGTACCACTCCCGATTCTAGAAATGTCATATTGAAAACACCCCTCTATGTTGCTATGCAACTATTTAAACTTATCTCATAAATAGATAATTAGAGAATTCTAAATATATTCCTCTATGACTGAATACTAAACTAAACTAAACCTTAGGTTTGTATACCGCACCATCTCGGAAGGATGTTAGAGGGCTAGGATGTCAGAGGACGAGGAAGTGTTAGATTTTTGAGAAAAGCCAGGTTTTCAGATGTTTACGGAAGGGTTGGAGAGCAGTCAGGTTCCGAAGAGGGAAGGTAAGGTTGTTCCAGAGCTCGGTGAATCTGAAGGGGAGGGAAGACCCCAGTTTTCCTGGGAGGGAAATGCCTTTTAATGAGGGGAAGGATAATTTCGATTTTTGGGTAGGTCTGGTGGTATTAGGATTTGAGGAGTTCCAAGAAAGTGGAATTAATGGAGGAAGGATGCCGTGGAGGATCTTGAAAGTTAGGCAGATGCATTTGAAGTGGACTCTGGAAATTATCGGAAGCCAGTGAAGCTTGAAAAGGAGCGGTGAGACGTGATCGAATTTACTTTTTGCAAAGATACCAAAAGTTGCCCATTGTAATCAGCTGTACAGTGATGATGATAATAATAATAATAATAATAATAATAATTTATTCTTTATACCACCAAACCAAAGGTTCACAACAAATAAAACTGAAACATACAATGCAGATAAAATACATCAAATTATTAAATAATAAAAACTTAGAGAATTAAAACAGAATGCATTAAGATATCAACCTATCAAATAGTTGTGTCTTTAGCAATTTTCTAAAATCAAAATAAGAAGAGACCTCTAACATAATTTTCCAAGCCATACATTCAGGGCTCCTTTTACAAAGGTTCGCTAGTGTTTAGCGCACTACCCGAAAAACTACCGCCTGCTCAAGAGGCCTAATTTATCTAACAGTGAGGTTTTTTTTTTTTTTAAATCTTCGAAAATGATATTATATACATATTTTTAAATTGGGTACTCTTCACTTTCTAAAAAGTGTTTAGTTTTAGTTGGGTAATAGAGATTGGGGTCCTTTTACTGAGGTGCACTAATCGATTTAGCACATGCTAAATGCTAAGGCGCCCAAAGAATATAATGGTCGCCTTAGCATTTCGCACACGCTAAATCAGTTAGCGTACCTTAGTAAAAGGACCCCGTTGCTTGCTGCCTATTGTCATATTATTTTTACTTTGAAGATTGCATGTGATAAAGTGGTGGAGACGAAAGACCGAATCTGAGTTCGAAATGTGTGGGAGAAGAACGTGGAATATTGGTGACAGGTCTAAAGCGCGCGGCAACAAAGGCGCGCCGAGACAACGGAGCGCAAGGCGGAAGCCCGCACCAAAGAAAAACAGTGTTTTAAGGGGCTCCGACAGGGGGTGTGGGGGGGTGAAACCCCCCCCCACTTTACTGAATACAGATCGCACTGGTGTTGTGGGGATTTGGGGGTTGTAACCCCCCATATTATATTGAAAACTTAACTTTTTCCCTAAAAAACAGGGAAAAAGTTAAGTTTCCAGTATAATGAGGGGGGTTACAACCCCCTAAACCCCCCACAACGCCGGCGCAATCTGTATTCAGTAAAGTGGGGGGGTTTCCCCACCAACACCCCCCCGTCGGCGCCCCTTAAAACACTGTTTTCTTCGGCACGGGCTTCCGCCTTGCGCTCAGTTGTCTCGGCGCGCCTTTGTCGCCGCGCGCTTTTGACTATGAACCGAAATATCTTAGGGAGAGGAGGAGTTAGCACAGCCATCCCCAATCAACTAGGGCTCCTTTTATCAAGCCGCGCTAACGGTTTAACACGCGTAATAGTGCACATTAAACCGCCGGCCGTGCTAGCCGCTACCGCCTCCTCTTGAGCAGGCGGTAGTTTTTGGCCCGCACGGGGGTTAGTGCGTGATGAAAAGTCACGTGCGTTAACCCCGCAAGGGCGGCTTGATAACAGGAGCCCCTAGTCCCTTTGGGTTTTCAAGATATCCACAATGAATCATGAGTTTAGATTTGCATGCAGTGGAGGCGGGACATTCAAATTAATCTCATGCATATTCATTGCAAATTCACCCCCCCCCTAGAAAATTTATACATATCTTATTTCTTATTTCTAATCTTAATGTATATTTTCTGTAAACCGCTTAGAACCTAACGGATGTAGCGGTATATAAGAAATAAATTACATTACATTACATATCTCAAAGAATAATTAATACCATATTTTTGCTCATTGGGACTGTTGATTATTACCTGTTTAGGTCTGCAAGATTCATTCACGATGACGCTGGTGTTTACGAGTATCTCTTAAATTACAAAATGATTAAATAATTTCAAAACATTTAGATTTGAGCAGATACTGTGCTATAATGTCTTAGGTATTGATATATTCAATTATAAACAACTGCGCCAAATTCGTTTGCCTTCTGTCACAGAAGGTCAGCTTTTATTAAGAATGAATTCCATGAATGACATACAAGAATGTGCCATCGCTATTAGGGACCTGATGAGTATTTGACTCATTAAATGTAGAAAGTAGCGAGCAATTTTCTCGATCAACTATGGCAATTTATTTTGAAATGTCCATTTTCTGGATGTCAGAAGAAGACTTTTATTTATAATCTTATTTTCCGTTCCAACAAAGGACACTTCACTCAGGTTCCGTGCATATTTCTCTGTAGACAATGCCGATTAAAAGAAATGCGCTCTTCCCCCCCCACCCCCCCCCCCCCCCCCCCCCCCCCCCCCCCCCCTTGCAGCAATGTTGACATATGGAAATGAATCAAAATGTAATAGGCATAATTACAAGCATTGCATGTAGGGTATAATTAGTGTCCTCTCTAAGCCGAGTTGCCATAAAAAGATACCAAAAAGAACAGTCCAAGAAATTGTAAGATAATTTATAGTATTAATGGTTCACAGTCACATCTTTATAAAACTGATCTTGAATCACGTACTACATGTCAGTTTAGAGTTTAACTTTTGTGGAAGCTGCGAGACCCCAGTTTTGATTCAGCCCTCGTCTTTCAAGTAAATGAAAGGTCTAACGTCCTAATGTAGCTTTTTTTAAAAAAAAAAAATTGGTTCTCTGATAAACATTTGTGCTACTGAGATATTTTAGCCTTGAATTTTGCCTCTTGATCAGGGGTCGGGTTAGGCATGCGGGGGCCCAGGGCAGAAATTTGCAAGAGGACCTTAAAGCCTGCCAATGGGCTACGCTGCCTTCAGTTTTGGGCAGGTTTGGAGCCCCCCGCTGGCATTGGGGGCTCAAGGGAAGTGCCCTGGTTGCATCTCCCCTAGCGCCCACACTGTTGTTGATAAGCTAATGATCAATTTCAGCAGTAAACGGCCTCACTAATTTAAAGAGATATGGCGATTAGTTCATTAATCCCTCCTTTTACGAACGCGTAGCGCGGGTTTCGGAGCCTTAACTGCGCTGATGCTCGAAGGAATTCTAGGAATGTTAGAACTGTTATCGCCACTGCCGGCGCTGAAACTCGCGCTACGCGTTCGTATAAGGAGGGGGAAAGTCAGCCTTAAGCATATATGCACGAAAGGAACCCTAAATGGTTCATAGACAACGGCGCGAAAGACAAAGGCGCGCCCGGACAATTGAGCGAGCACGGAGGCGCGCGCCGCTCTAAATTACTGTTTTTAGGGCTCCGACGGGGGGGCGTGGGGGGGAACCCCCCCCCACTTTACTTAATAGACATCGGGCCGGCGTTATGGGGGGCTGTAACCCTCCACATTTTACAGTAAACTTAACTTTTTCCCTAAAAACAGGGAAAAAGTAAAGTTTCCAGTAAAATGTGGGGGGTTACAACCCCCCAAACCCCCCCACAACGCCCCCACAACGAGGCGCGATGTCTATTAAGTAAAGTGGGGGGGTCCCCGCCCACGATCCCCCGTCGGAGCCCTAAAAACAGTAATTTAGAGCGGCGCGTGCCTCCGTGCTGCGCTCAATTGTCTGGGCGCGCTTTTGACCTGACACCACCCTGAATAACTCCATATTTTTGGACTGTCTTGTTTTAAAAAGGTCCATCCTAACATTAGCCACCAAGCTAACCGGGCATCAATCTTAATTTTCTGCTGATGCCAGGTTAACTTTTGGGCAGTGGCTGAGGAATTTCTGGTGCTCCCTTATCATCTGAGTGTTTTTGAAAGGATTCACAACTGGTATGTTTTTCATTTGAATATATGAGTTAATTAATACCTTTGGCTACTTCACTCTGTATGTACTACAGTTATTCATTTTTTAAGCATTTTTTATTTATAGTTATTAACATCATTGAGTTTATATTTTTCATATATTTATATACTTTTACATTTTATTACTGTTTGCCCTCTTAATACGCTATTTTATATTCATTTTTGTTTTGATTTATATTGTAAATGGACCATTCGGGTCTTTATCTGCCGTCATCTACTATGTTACAATGTAACTCTAGTTTTGAAGTTGTTAGATTTTATATGTTTTTACATGTTACCGTATTTTTCGTTCTATAGGGTGCACCCAGCCATAAGACGCACCCTTCTGTAGAGGAGGAAAACCAAGGAAAAAAATTTGATTCAGGATTCTTTTTTCTTGGTTTTTCCTCCTCTACACGTTGGTGTGTCTGGTACGTCTGGTGCTGGGAAGCTCGAAGCAGCCTGCAACCCTCCCGGTACCTTTTTTTTAACTGGCGGTGGTCCAGCGCGGTCTCTTGCTGGACGGCTGCCTTTGGTCGCAGAGCAGCGCACAACGCAGGAGCGCGCCCTGTGTGCTTCCTGCCAGGTCCTGCGCCACTCTGTGATTGGCTGAGGTCAGTTCTCATCGAGGCAGGAAGCAGAAAGCGCAAAGGTCGCGCTCCTGCGTTGTGTGACGCTCTGCAACGAAAGGCAGCCGTCCAGCAGGAGATCGCGCTGGACCACCGCCAGTTAAAAAAGGTACCGGGTGGGGGGGAGGTGTATTCGCTCCATAAAACGCACCCCCTTTTCCACTCCCTTTTTAGGGGGTGGAAAAAGTGCATCTTATGGAGCAAAAAATACGGTATATGTTTTTTGTAGATAAATGTTTGTGACCCCCCCGAGGTAGGCTCTTTGTAGCCGAAACATGGACCGTGTCAGGTGTCTTCAGCTTTCAATAAATCACCATTTGCATTTCAACTATTTTGTCCAGTACATTTTTCTACTGTGGATTGATATATTCTGTTCCAGACCTTTCCCACTTTTATTTACTCGCTCCCATATAGTACCGTGTTTCCCCGATGATAAGGCAGGGCCATCAAATAAGACAGCCCCCCCTTTTTAGAAAAAATTGTAAAATAAGGCACCCCCCCCGCAAATAAGCCACCCACCGATACCTGCGCTTACCCGAATCGGGTGGTACGGTGGGTGACTCCGTGTGGTCCCTCCGTCTACCGCGGGGGTCGGCAACCCGCGGCTCCAGAGCCGCATGCGGCTCTTTTCCACCTTTGCCGTGGCTCCGGTAGTGTGTCACGCAGGCATGCAACTTACAAGTCCGGCGTCGCGGCGGGAAATAGCCATGCTGAGCAGTGAGCTCAGCACGTACACAGATGAAAGCCTTGCTTGCTGATTGGTCCGGCGGCCGTGCCGCCGGACCAATCAGCAAGCAAGGCTTTCATCTGTGTAGTGCTGAGCTCACTGCTCAGCATGGTTATTTCCCGCCGCGACGCCGGACTTGTAAGATGCACGCCTGAAAAAGAAATCATCCTGGCCGGGGTCGGTGTCATGCTCCGGAGATCTTCCTATCTCCCTCTCCCTTCTACCTGCTTCCGGCCACATCCCCTGCTCCGCGGCTCTCTTCGGCAACTCAGCAGCAGCGATCGACACAAGCTTCTGACGTCGGGGCCTACCCTCTGCGAGTCCCGCTTGTTTCAACTTCCTTTTTCCACAAAGGCGGGACTCGTAGAGGGAAGGCCTCGATGTCGGCAGCTTGTCTTGATCACTGCTGCTGACGAGTTGCTGAAGAGAGCCGCGGAGCAGGGGGGTGTTGCCAGGTGCAGGTAGAAGGGAGAGGGCCAGATGCAGGACTCGTGGGTGAGGGAGGAGAAGAGAGAGAGAAAGAGAGAGGGGAGGGAAACAAAAGGAAATATTTCATACTGGGCTGGGCCGGAGTGGAGGGAGGGTGGAAAGATTCTAGCTACAGGGTGCAGTAACAAAGGAAAAGGGGGGGAAAGCTGAAAATGGAGATAGTGACACAAAGAAGAGAAAGGGTAAGCAGGACCTACTGAATAAGGATAGAGATACAGAGGGGACATGAAAGGGTAAATAAGGCATCCCCCCGAAAATAAGCCCTAGAGCATATTTTGGCCTTCCAAAAAAAATAAGACAGTGTCTTACCATCGGGGAAACACGGTAACATAGTAAATGACAGCAGATAAAGGTCTGTATGACCTATCCTGTAAGCTCAGCAGTCATATTCATTAAGCATTATTGAACCCACAGTCCAGAATTATTAAAATATTTTATTAACTAAGGGCTCCTTTTATCAAGGTGCGGTAGGCAGTTAACGCGCGGAATACTGCATGTTCAACCACCTGCTGCGCTAGTCGCTAACCCCTCCATTGACGAGGCGTTAGTTTTTTGGCTTTCCGCAGGGATTAGCGCGTGATGAAATGTCCGACGCACTAACCCCCATAGCGCTCCTTGATAAAAGGAGCCCTAAGCTGCACTAGTGATTTTAGCGCGCGCTTAGCGCACGCTACGATGCTGTGTGTGCTAGTCGCTAACGCATCCATTGAAGAGGCGTTAGTTTTTTGGCTTGCCGCGGGGGTTAGCGCGTGATTGAATGTCCGACGCACTAATCCCCATAGTGCTCCTTGATAAAAGGAGCCCTAAGCTGCACTAGTGATTTTAGTGCACGCTACAATGCTGCGTGTGCTAGTCGCTAACGCATTATTGAACCCACAGTCCAGAATTATTAAAATATTTTATTAACTAAGGGCTCCTTTTATCAAGGTGCGGTAGGCAGTTAACGCGCAGAATACTGCATGTTCAACCGCCTGCTGCGCTAGTCGCTAACGCCTCCATTGAAGAGGCGTTAGTTTTTTGGCTTGCCGCGGGGGGTTAGCGCGTGATGAAATGTCCGACACGCTAACCCCCATAGCGCACCTTGATAAAAGGAGCCCTAAGGGCTCCTTTTACTAAGCTGCACTAGTGATTTTAGCGCACGCTACAATGCTGCGCGCGCTAGACGCTAACACCTCCATTGAGCTGGCGTTAGTTTTCCCGCGTAGCGTGGGGGTTAGCGCGCGCTAATCTGCAGCACGTGCTAAAAACGCTACCGCAGCTTAGTAAAAGGAGCCCTAAGTTCCACTATACTATCCTCCCTCTTTTACTAAGGTGCGCTGATTAGCATGCGCTAAACGCTAACACGTCCGTAGACTAACATGCCCATGTTAGCATTTAGCGTGCGCTAATTCGATTAGCGCGTGCTAATTGATTACCGCACCTTAGTAAAAGAGGGCCTATGTCTTCCCCTTCCTCACTGATACGCCTACAATTTGAATATGATATTAAAAAACAACAACCCCACATACTGATCCATCTTTGCTATTTTCAGCACACAGACCGTAAAAAAAAAGGTCTGCTCTGCACGGTACACCGACAAATCCGGAGAGGACAATTCCGCTCCGACAAATGCGCCCCCGACAATTGAGCGCACAGAAAAATGCACGCAGGACAATTGAGGCCTGTGAAGGATATCTGGAAGGCCCTGATTTGCTGGCCATACGATAATGTTATCATTATTATACGGCAACTGAAAAAAAATTGTTGTGGAAGCCTTTACCACCTCCTATTTAGAAGTCAATGATGCTAACCGATTTGGCATGCGTTAAACTCTAAGAGGCCCATAGGAATAGAATGGACATCTTATTATTTAGCGTGCTTTAAATTGGTTAGCCCTGCTTGATGAATTCCCCCCCTACCCAAATCAGCATTATTCTATGACTGCATGCTAAAGTCATTATTGCACTAGCTGAACAGAGTTTCCACGCCCAGTCTCTGCTCCTTACATACTCCGTCCCCCCCCCCCCCCGAAAAAAAAATGGAATGATTAGCGCGTGCAAATTGGGAAAGTAATGCAAAAACCTTTCATGCCATTGTGCATTAGGGCATTTTCCCTGTTTTAAGCGTGCATTAGCACGTAACACAATTTAGTAAAAGGGGGGACATTTTGAGCTTCTGCATAAGTCATTAAATTATTATTAAAAAAATTTTTTAAAAAAACTTTGTATATTGCCTGAAGTCACAGCGGTTTCTATAAAAACATACTTAAAGCAAAAACAAATAACGATACAAATCACTCTTTAAAACAATACCAAAACACATAAAAATACAACCTGCAGATTCTTCAATAGCATACAAGGTTACATGTTACCCAGACAGGGAATTTATATTAAGCTATCAGTAGGTTTCTGACAGAATAGAATATTTAAGGATTAGTTTTCTATATCTTTCTATTCTTGCAACAAAATATCGGATGAATTAAGCACTTTTCCCACAGACACAAAATAGGAAAAATTATTCGGTATATCTGGCCTTATGTCTCTATTCCTTAAAATTTCCGCTTTCTTGGTTCTAAGTGTATAAAAGCTCTTTATCAAGGAAAGCCAGCCTCCCTTTTCAGAAAAAAAACAATACAATATCTGTCCTTCCAGATGGTGATATTTTTAGTTTGGATAGTGGAAGTTGCTTCTTTCTGAATAAGATTTGACTGCACACCCACACAGACAAAAACATAAGGTCTTTTATTAGGAATCTATAGAGCAATCTCGAAAGAAGCTTTCCCCGGGGAGATACCACTGGCCATTCTTTCATTTTTATTCAGCTAAGAGTGTTTCAAAAAAAAAAAGAAGAAGAAAAAAAAAAAAAAAAAAAATCCAAGGTCGAGGAGGTCGCCTGCCCAGTGCCTGCTTTCGTGAGACATTTCTTGAGAAGCTAACACCTAGTCAGAGCCATCCCACAATGCACCGGGCGTCTTCTGCTGATAAGAGCAGAGGCCATGTAACCTTAGGAGCACGTGACAGGAATCGAGAAAAGAAACATTTCTATTCTTCAGGGCTGAAAAAGGAAGCTATTGCACTCTGAAGATGAACGGAGAGGGCAGATAAGAGAAGCGAGCGTTAAACCGCTAATTCTATTTTTTTTTTTTTCTGAACAGTTGAAGGTTACACCCATCTCGATGGCCTAGATATTAGGTCATCACTCTGTTCCAAAGCTGAAAAGGCTACAGGAAGGATTAAAATGTAATTCCCAAATTCAGATTTATGTTTCCTCTTGATCTCTTTGAAGCACCTAGAGGAACTTTTAATATGTAAAAAAAAATACTGTCGCAACCTCTCTCTCTTTCCTTTGTTCACTGTTTTCTATTGCCCTGCGAGATGGAAGAATTACAGAAACACGACTCAGACATTAACAGCAGATCATCTCAAATTAGATTACGCTGAGTGCGCCTGGTTTCCAGACATTTATTACCTCATACTTTTCCGTTCACGTTCTCTGCGTTTATCCTTTCCTCGTACACATTTCCCAATGTTTAGCTCTGTAACATAAAATAATCTGATATTTATTTCTCCTTTTTGTTCTTGTTGAGGATCTTTCCACGTGAAACAGTGACATCCTTTGCTATAATTGAGGGGGTCCTTGTACTGAAATGTATTAAAGCAATTTGTGCCGGATTCAATAAATGGCACCTAAGTTTAGGCACCATTAAGATCCATCCTCTATAATAAAACCCTAAGCGCGCATGCGCGCTTAGGGTTTTTTGTGATCCCTGCAACGTGCCGTGTCCTTCCGTGGCCGAATTCTATAATTCTCTAAGGGGTCCTTTTACTAACCTCCTGTTTTACTAAGGTACGCTAGCCAATTAGCGCGCGCTAATCGAATTAGCGCATGCTAATCAAATTACTGCGCACGAAACGCTAACCTGTCCATAGACTGGCATGCGCGGGTTAGCGTTTGCTGTATGCTAAATTGATTAGCGCTTGCTAATCGGTGAGCGCACCTTAGTAAAACAGGGCCTAAGGTGCGCTTACCGATTTAGCGCGCGCTAAATGCAAAAGTGGCCATTATATTCTATGGGCGCCTTAGCATTTAGCACGTGCTAAATCATTTAGCGCGCTAAATCGGATAGCGCGCCTTAGAAGGACCCCTAAAAGATGCTCTACGTAGTGCTTCCTTTACAAAATACTAGCATGGCGTACTTCCCATACCTAACTTTGGGCCTGCCAAATGTTAATGCAAATCCTGGCACCCACCTATTGGCAGTTGGGCAGACAAAGGGCTAGATTCACTAAGCAAACCGATTGTGTACCGATCGGTTTGCGACCCGATGTCCCTCCGACCCAATTCACTAACCTGTGTACCGATCCGATCCCGATCCGTGCATGCAAATGAGGGGAATCGGCATGCAAAGCAGGAAGGACGTGATTACCTGAAATATAAAAGCGACACCGACTGGGCTGACTGATTCATAATAAGCGACTGCCGAGGACCAATCGCCGAGGTCCTTTCCGAATGCCCTGCCTTCTGCTGCCCTGCTTCTCTGCCCCGATCTGCAGCTCTGGCCGCCCTGCTCTCGGCCCGAATCTCTTCTGCCTGCCGCTCCGACTGGCCGCCCTGCTCTCGCCCCAAATCTCTCCTGCCCTTCCCCGCACTGCAAGCCCATGGTTTTAACCCGCAGGTTTAAAAAGCAGGTTAAAAGCAAGGGCTCGCTGGGCTAGTAAAAGTTAAAAAAAAAAAAAAAAATTGCGGCTGTTAGACACATGCGCAGACCATCTATGGATGGTCTGCGCATGCATCGGGATTGCACACTTAGCGATCCGTGCGGTCCGAGGGGGGCGTTCCTCCGATCGCCCTCATTTTAATTCTTTTCTTTTGTGAATTGCTTGGGCCTGCACGGATCGGCCTCAGAAAGGAGGTTTGTGAATCTAGCCCAAAGCCAAGTATTTAGAACAGTATGACTGATTTCTGGGACATCCCCTGACCCCATCCATGCCCCTCCCATGGCCACGCCGCCTTTTGAGTTGCACCCCATGAAATTTAGACATGCATGTTTTAGTCTAGGGCGTAGGGCTGATGCAGGTATAACCACTAATTAGGGTCATTTAAGTGCCGTTAAATCCAGTAATTGATGGTTAGCACCTAATTAACCAATTACTTTCTGCACATGTCTGAAATCCATGTCCAAATTTGGGTGACCTATATAAAGTCTAGGAGCTAATGTGCGAATTATCACACAATAAATTTTGCCAGGCTAGCACGATAACTGGTACTATGGTGGCATGATAGCGCAAGCTGGGAGGGGGGGTGGAATAAGTAACAACGCTGCGTGCGTCTGTTAGTGCTATAGAAATAATTAATAGCAGTAGTAGTAATAATGAAATAAATAATGTGCACATTAACTGCATTTTATTGTAGAGGTGGGATGGATGGAGAATGGGTGTGGGCTGTATACTTTAGTTAATGTGAAGTACCGTATTTTCACGCATATAACGTGTGCGTTATACACGATTTTACAAACCGTGCATAACCGTGCGCGTTATACGTGTGAGCGCATTTTACAACTTTTTTTTTTCAATCCAATCCGGCATCCCCCCTGCGAACCGGCATCCTCCCCCCCGCTCGTGTCACCCCCCTTCCCCGCAATCCTACATCTCCCCCCCCCAGCACCGCAAATCATCTCTTATCCGATTGGGTACCGGCACCGGCACCAGCACCAATGCACAGGATGTGCCAGTGCCAGTGCCCGAAGATCCTCCCTCGTTGGGTTGGGTTGGGCTGGGCTGGGCTGGGCGGTGCGGTGCGAGAGAGATCCTCCTTCTTCCTGCGCCGGGCTGGACTAGGCTTTGAGCATTTGCGCAGCCCGGCGCAGGAAGAAGGAGGATCTCTCTCGCACCGCACCGCCCAGCCCAGCCCTACCCAACGAGGGAGGATCTTCGGGCACTGGCACTGGCACATCCTGTGCATTGGTGCTGGTGCCGGTGCCCAATCGGGTAAGAGATGTTTTGCGGTGCTGGGGGGGATGTAGGATCGCGGGGGAGGGGGGGTGACGTGAGCGGGGGGGGGAGGATGCCGGTTCGCAGGGGGAATGCCGGATTCGAATGAAAAAAAAAAATCTCTCTCGGGTAAGCGAGCGGGGGAGAGGTTGCCGGTTCTGAGTAGGCGGGAGGAGGTTTTAGCATGCACGGTATACATGTGTGCGCGCTATATTAAATTTTTTTTACATAAATTTGTGTTCCCCGCGCGCTATACCCGTGTGCGCGTTTTACACGGGTGCGCGGTATATGGGTGAAAATACGGTATTTACCATGTGTTAATTGGCACCAGAAGTGGCCTTAGGCATCCGTGGACATTCCTAGGTGCTTCCTTAGCCGCCAGTCAGATGCCTTAAATGTAGGCCCGTACAATGCCGGGAGGGAGGGAAGTATGAAAAGATCTCGAACATGAAAGAACTTCGCTGAAGTTTCACTCTTAACATGGTAGCCCTGTTATGGCCCGAATGACAGCGCCGACTGGATGGCTCTTACTGACTGGAGGGCGATGGACTCTGGGGACTTTCCTGCTTGTTTTCGGGCAGTGCGTTACAGCAGATGAGGTCAAGATCAGCTGTATTGAAATTTCCTTTGCACAGACGCCGCGTCCATTTTAAACGGAGCCTGCTGGCGTCTCTTTAGTTTTTCTCAGCTCCGCTGTATTTCAGCAAAATAAATTTGCAACAATGTCAACAAGAGGCATTCGATGCATCTGCGTTAACTGCAACCAATTTTAAGGCATGTTGATCAACATTTCCATGCAGTAACTGCAGATGACATGCTGGGAAACCCTCCCTCCCCCCCCTCCCCAACAATTACCGTTCAACCTTTGCATGAATTTTTGCTGTTAGTTAAAAAGATCCCTACGAGTAATTTTTTACCGGCTCAAACACAGCTGGCTAAGTTGCTTTTAAGAGCTGGCTGATTAAGTTATAGTGGCCAAAGAGAGGCCAGCTATTGGGGCGGCCTAATTTGGCCACTTGTGTGTGCATGCTTTCAAGTTGACCTCTGACCCTTGGCTGCATGCAAAGTGAAGAATCCTCCCTGTGACGTTTCAAGGCAGAGTATAGGAGTGGTTTGCCATTGCCTTCTCCCACGCAGTGTGCGGCTCTGCTATGTTGCTGTTGCCCAACATAGGGCTCAGTGGTCCCCCATCCAGGTATTAGCCAGGCCGGATGCTGCTTAGCTTCTGATAGCAAGAACAGGCCTCAGTCCCGCCCATTCCCACCCTAATCCCGCCCCCCCAGTCCCACCCTTGCCCCGCTCTCTGCTGCCTGCTCTTGTCTGCCACTCCCCCACTGCTCACTCTTGTCCGCAAATCACTTCGGGCAGGGAGGAAGTCCGCGCAAGCATAGATGTCAAGCGATGACATCATCACATGACATCCGCCCATGGGCGGACTTCTTCCCTGCCTGACGCGATTTGCGGAGGCTTTTCAAAAACACGGCATAAGTGCCGAGTTTTGAAAAGCCGTCCGGACCCCCGGACATGTCCTCAAAAGGAGGACTTGTCCGTTAAAATCCGGACGATTGGCAACACTACCCAAGGTGGGCCTTAATGAGCAGGCGATAACCGGCCTCTCCTACCTGGTTGATTACTTGGCATCAACATCTTAGGAAAACCATCGGTGTCAGGTCAAAAGCGCGCCGGGACAAAGGCCGGCAGCGCGCGCTGCGCTCAATTGTCGGCGCGCGCTTTTGTCTTTCGCGCCGTTGTCTATGAACCAAACCATCAGAAACCGATAATACGCCGTGCATGAACTTCAGCTAAACTAGAGATGCTCCAGATGGAGTTTGAGCAGGCAGTGAGTCATAAGATCCACCACTGTATGGATTTTCTTAATTACTTGGCTTTCCGCTGCCTCATATTGAATAACATTTGTGCAAAGAGAAAACAATATTATTGTGTCTTTCTGGAGTTTGTGTGCTTAAGTCGTTTCCTGCAGTATGTTGCATTTTCTCTAGCTCACGGGATTGTAAAATGTGCTCTGTTATTTCATAACCAGACTTCATATAATATATTCAGCAGAAATATTATACATGCAATTATGATGAAAAATACAGGGAAGGCTGCCAAACCTTTTCTTTACTGTTGTCAACTGTAGGTCTTCATGATATAGAAATAATGTTAAAAAAATGCTAATTTTTTTTTCCAATCAGGAAAGAACAGTAATAGACATTAACCCAGCTTGAACCTCTTGCTATAGAAATCGGACCATCAGATGGCGAGGTTCAATAGATATATTATGATACTAGTTGTTTAGCCCGTTATATTAACGGGTGCTAGCAGCCCTTCTCCCTTACTTTTACCTCCTCCCTGTCCAGCAGCACCCCCACCCATTCCCTGCTCCCCCTATATAGCAGTAGCCCTTCTCCTTTTATCTCCCCCTGTTCAGCATCACCCCATTTCCAGCTCCACATATCCAGCAGTAGCTCTTCTCCTTTGCCCTTCTCCCTTCCTTTTACCTCACCCTCTCCCCCCCCCCCCCCGTCTAGCAGCACCTCTTCCCTGCTTCCCCTATCCAGCAGTAGGCCTCCCTTCCTGTTACCTCCCCCCCTGTCCAGAATCACCTCTTCCCTGCTCCTCCTGTACTGCAGCACCCCCTTACCTGCTCCCACTGTCCAGTCCGGTGATCTCCAGCCATCAGGCTGGCTCCTGCAGGGAGTCTAGTTCCTGTCCGGTCCCCGCCAGGCGTGCGAGCCTGCTCCACCCCCTCCCGACCTGCCGGGAGTATTTGAATTAGACCCGACGGTTCCTGTTGAGGGAAGCACTCCTCACCGGACTCAGCGGTGAACTCCAGCCATCGGGCCGACATCCGCCTTGTTTTTGGTTGTTTTTTTTTTAGTTGAAAGACGCGGCGGTGGCTCCTCTCATGATCCCCGCCTGCAACGCAGGCGGGGATCGTGAGAGTAGCCACTGCCGCGTCTTTCAAAGAATCGTAAGCCGCGCATGCGCACTTCCTATGTGTCGCTACAGCTCACGGAAAACCGGCACACACTTAGGAAGTGCGCATGCGCGGCTTACCATTTTATTATATTAGATATATACTTTACCAATAAAATTTACACATTATAAGTGTGTTAGCCATTACCACCTACACAAAAGGTGTCGGTAAGCATTTACATCAGGCGTTTACACTTTTTGGGCTTGCGAGCTACTTTTAAAATGACCCAAGTCAAAATGATCTACCAACAATAAAAAATTTTTAAAAACCACAAAACACACTGTACGCAGAGAAAATGTTAATTATAATTTATATCTGGGGTTTTTTCAAAGAGGCAGATGACTTTATGCAATGTCACCTCAGTAACGACCATACAAAAATAGACAAATATACCCCCCTCCCTTTTTATTAAACCGCGATAGCGTTTTTTAGCGCAGGGAGCTGTGCTGAATGCCCCGCGCTGCTCTCGACGCTCATAGGCTCCCTGCGCTAAAAAACACTATTGCGGTTTTGTAAAAGGGAGCCATAGTGCAAAATATAGACAGCAGATATAAATTCAGACACATTTTGATCACTAAATTGAAAATAAAATCATTTTTCTTACCTTGTTGTCTGGTGATTTCATGAGTCTCTGGTTGCACTTTCTTCTTCTCACTGTGCATTCAATCTTTCTTCCCTTCTTTCAGCCTGTATGCTTCCTCTCCTCCAGACCTCATTCCCTCCCCCAACTTTTTCTTCCTCTGTCCCTGCCTCCCTTTCTTTTTTTCTCTCTTCATGCCCCCTTTCTTTTTTTCTCTTTCTTTTCTTTCCTTCTGTCTCCCTGCCTGCCCTCTTTCTTTCTTTCTCCCTGCCCTCCCCCAAGCCACTGCCGCTGCCATCGGGGAACAGGCCCCCAAGCTGCCGCCGCAATCCAATAACAGGCCCCCAAAGCCGCTGCCACCGCCCCAAGCTCTCCCTGCTTCGGGCCAACCAGCATTCCTCTCCCCGACGTCAATTCTGCCGTCGGAGAGGAAGTTCCGGTCCAGCCAGGCAGTGATTGGCTGGCCAGAACTTCCTCTTTGATGGCAGAATTGACTTCGGGGAGAGGAAGGCTGATCGGCCCGGTAGATCGCCAAGACAAAGTGAGTCTATCACGCTCCATTAATTAAAAAAAAAAAGGGAAATTAACCAGTTTACTGCTGTTGTAGAAAGAGGCCTTAGTGCCTGGAACAAGTGTGAACTAAGGGCCTGATTCTCAAAACGGTGCCCTGATTGTGGGCGGCCAAAGGCATCCAACCACCATCCAACGAACCAATTAAAAAAAAAAAAAAAAAAATTGATGGATAGAATGCCTCTACAATGTAGGCATCTAACTCATGCCTACAGAAGCACCAATGCACACCTACTGATACCTAAGGCGGGCATAGGCGTGGCTTACGCCAGAAGTGGCCTTAGGCATCCGTGGACATTCCTAGGTGCTTCCTTAGCCGCCAGTCAGATGCCTTAAATGTAGGCCCGTACAATGCCGGGAGGGAGGGAAGTATGAAAAGATCTCGAACATGAAAGAACTTCGCTGAAGTTTCGCTCTTAACATGGTAGCCCTGTATGGCCTGAATGACAGCGCCGATTGGATGGCTCTTACTGACTAGAGGGCGATGGACCCTGGGGACTTTCCTGCTTGTTTTTGGGCAGTGCGTTACAGCAGATGAGGTCAAGATCAGCTGTATTGAAATTTGCTATGCACAGACGCCGTGTCCATTTTAAACGGAGCCTGCTGGCGTCTCTTAGTTTTTCTCAGCGCCGCTGTATTTCAACAAAATAAATTTGCAACACTTAAACGAAGAGAGTTTTGTATATGATTTTAGTTAAATCATGTTATCACTTGGGAGGTTTAGTAGGCATAATTATTTCTGTTTCAATTGCATTATGTTGAAAGTTCCCCCTGTCCCTGATGAAAGGAATTGAAAGGCGTTGGAAGGGGGGAAAAGAGTGTTTGAAAAAGCTAACTGGCAACATGAAAAATGAAGATAAGTAAATTATTCATATATAAAAGATAATAAGTGGTTAAAAACATGAATAATAAAATCTAAACCAAAATAAATTTAAAAAAACAAAACACCAAAAAAGGAACCTGTGAAGAGGCCTGTTCGTGTGTGTTGGATTACCGCATGACTTTCTGAGTTTCAAAGAAACTTGTTGCCCAGGTGATAAACTTTGAAAGAAATATTTGCATTTTTTTTCCCCCCGAAAATGTTTTTATTCAATAATTATCAAAACCAATACACACAGGAAGCAGTGAATGTACAAAACAAAGTTCAGATGAAAACAATTATTTGCAAAATCCTCCATCTCCCCCCCAAACTTCCCTTTCAACCCATCCCCCTCCTCACAGCCATATCCTCCATAAACAGTATATTCCCTCCTTTGCATATACACATCCCAGACTTTATGAAAACCTGGCATTCTCCCCCTCCTGCACGCCGTCATCTCTGACATCAGACATATATGATCCAGCTTAGAATACAATAAAGCCATGTCAGGAAACTCTGGCGTCTTCCACCCCTTAGCAATTACCATCCTGGCAGCTGTAATTTGCATCTTTATTTTGATTTGAGTATCTTATATTGAGTCATACATTTTGAAGCCAATCACTTTTGGACTGGCCTAAGTTTAAAGCATTTGTACAAAAAAATAGACACGATTCTGGACGCGGCAGCTACCCGTGACTGACACGCGGTAGGTGCCTGTTTTGCAGGCACTGTTTCCAGGATCAGGTCCTATGGGCGCTTTTCCTGCACCTTTGTAAAATAGGCTCTTCAGAGGCATAGTAAGGGGGGAGTGAGGGCGCCATTTTGCTAAGGGCGTAGCACCGCTCCTCCTCCACGCCCCTCTCCTTGCCACATGCGCACCCCTTGCCTTCCCCGGTACCTTTTTCTACTTCCCTGGCGCGAGGTTGCTGCCTGCGTCAGCTTCGGCGCTCTCTCTGACGTCACTTCCGGGATCCACGCCTAGGAAACGACATCAAAGGGCGAGCCGACACCGACGTGGGCATGCCGGAGAAGTTACAAGAAGTACAGGGAAAGGGAAGGGGCATGAGTTTGGTGGGGGGAGGGGCGCCACCTCCCTGAGGCAGGAAACAAAAGATTTGGGGGCCAACTTCCAACTGGCATACCCATGTAAATGCATAATTAAGTATGCAGGATTGAAATACACTTTTTTTTGTTCCAGACCATTTAAGGACTTTTTTGGACTTGAAAAATATCTCTAAGAGTTAAGATAGTTTGTAGATATAAAGAGTTGAGCTATTACCGTTAAAGCCATGAGATTGAATTTAATTTTCTTACTTATGTTAATTAAATCCCTTGTTTTTCTAGGACAACCCCCCCCTCCCCCCAAAATTAGTTGGGGTCTAAGAAGAATTTAATTGTTGTCGTAGTATAAATTTATATTTGGGAATTATCTTGTTTTTTTTCCTTTTCGCTTTGCTTAAACAAGTGTTTAATTGCTTGTCATATATTGCAAAATTTAATAAAGAAAAAAAAGAAGTACAGGGAAAGGGAAGGGACATGCGTTTGGCGGGGGGAGGAGCTCACCCTTAATACGCCACTGAGGAGCCTTTTTTTTTTTTTACAAAGGTACAGGAAAAGCGCCCATAGCAAAACAGGCGCCTACCGCGTGTCAGTCGCAGGGAGCCGCCGCGTCCAGAATCGCGTTTATTTTTTTCCTACAGATGCTTTAAACGTGGGCCAGTCCAAAAGTGATTGGCTACCACCTCAAAACGCCTTAATCTTTTTTAACAATAGTGAATCGACTGGGCTATCAAATGAACTCCCTTTGCTCTCGCAAAGGCAACAGGAAAATAAAAAAAGTGTCTCCATACTGTGCCACCGATATGCCTTATCTCTGTTCTTTAAAAGAACATCTTGAACCTCTGAGATGGCCAGCGAGGCTTGGAGAATTTTCTCATTGCCTCTGAAACCTGCTTTGTCGCAAATTGGACTGCGACCAATTCATTTCAGATGGGCTGTTCAATGCCTTTTCCCTGGAAATGACCCAAGCCAGCTTCAAAAGCTGTAATTTTATAAGGCTGGCATAAAATCCAGCACTTAAACATTGCTAACTTGATAGTCAGTAAATCTGAAGTGCTTTCCCTCAGGAGCTATCTAATAGTGTTAAGAGCCAGAAATGACTTTAAATAAAGAATTTATTTCTGTATTTTGCAGAAACTACATTTCAAGAACTAGTTGTAATCCCTGGCGGTCCTAATGCCCTTGCAGGTTCTCTCAGTGGCATGTGCCAACCATCCTAATATTCTATCTGTCATGCCTAACAGGTGGCTTGGACATGTTACATTACATTACATTACATTAGTGATTTCTATTCCGCCATTACCTTGCGGTTCAAGGCGGATTACATTCAAACTAAAAACAAGAATTACATACAAATTAAAAGGAATAGAATAAGCGAGGACATAGAATTTTTTAAGGTAATAAACATTGGATAAAGAGTTACCAAAGGGAAGTGGAGGTCTTTAGGAGGTATGAATATGGTGAAATTATGGGTTTTAGATAACATTTGATAGATTAAAGTGTTGTTAAGAGTAAGAGATTTTAAGAGTAAGTGAGGATAGGACTGTTTCAGGGCTTTCTTGAAGAGTATAGTTTTTATTTATTTTCTGAAAATCTTGTAGTCTGGGGTGGTTAACAGTAGGTTGGAGATTTGGTTGTCCAGTTTTGCAGCTCGAGTGGCTAGGAGGCCATCGTATTGTTTTGACCGTTTTACTTCCTTGATCGGGGGAGGTGTGAAAGGGGAGTGCTTTTTTCTATGTCTGGTTGAGGTTGCTTGGATGAGGCGATTGTTTAGGTAGGCTGGGCTGTTTCCATTTAGGGTTTTGAATATCATGCAGTAGAATTTAAATAATATTCTTTCTTGGATTGGTAGCCAGTGTGAGTTGATGTAGGCCTCTGTGATATGATCATGTTTCCTCAGTGAGTAGATGAGTCTCAGAGCAGTATTTTGGATTGTTTGTAGTTGCTTGGTCATCGTGGCAGGGCAGGGGAGGTAGAGGATGTTGCAGTAGTCTAGCAATCCTAGGATTAGGGATTGCACTATGAGCTGGAATTGTGTTCTTTCAAAGAATTTCCGGACTTGTCTCAGGTTTCTCATTATTGCGAAGGATTTCTGTATGGTTTTATTTATTTGCAGTTGCATAGTACAGCCTCTGTCTATTGTCACTCCTAGTAGTTTTACGGTGGTTTGGATTGGATAGTTGATTGAGTTAAGTTCTAAATTGGTTATAGTTGGGACTTTGTCATTTTCAAGGAGGATGAATTTAGTTTTATCTGGGTTGAGTTTCAGTTTGTGTTCTTTCATCCAGGTCGTAACTGTTTCTATTGTTCGGTGTATTATGTTTGTCATGGTGGTCTTTAGCTGATCATATGGTATGAGGATGGTGATGTCATCCGCATAACTATAGGTGGTAATGCCTAGGTTATCCAGGTATGCCCCGAGAGAAGCAGTGTTTACTAAAGTGTGGTCAAGTTTTGGACTTACCGTGCGCAAAAGGCAAAAATGAATGTATGGAAAGTGCAAAGACTGTGTGCTACCTATTGGGGCATGTCCCAGTACAACGGGTCTCAAACTCGTGGCCCGGGGGCCACATGCGGCCCGCCAGGTACTATTTTGAGGCCCTCGGTATGTTTATCATAATTGCAAAAGTAAAATAAAACAGTTTTTTGATCATATGTCTCTTTAGCTATAAATTACAATATTATTATTATTAAGACTTAGCCAAAAGGAAAGATTTATAAACTAGAAAGAGTTTTACCTCATGCAAAACTGTCATTTCTTTAATTAGACATTAACTATTTTTTTCTGAGGCCCTCCAAGTACCTACAAATCCCAAATGTGGCCCTGCAAAGGGTTTGAGTTTGAGACCACTGCAGTACAACATAGAAAAGTTCTTAAATTCCATAAACAGCGCCTTAGTTAGGAACCCCTAAGCGTCTTAATTGAGGCCACTTAGTTACGTCCAACTGAAATCCACGTGTAACCTAAATTCAATTAAACTCTTCCATGACATGGTACCGGCCTATATGGCCTCAAACGTCCGCCCTAAGCCCCAAACCGATCAAGTAGAAAAGCGATTAGGCCCTCCCTCAGGATGCGCCCACTGCCTCGAGAATGCTCGAAAAAGATCTTACTCGCAGTACCTGCGGCGCCTCTGGAACAAATTACCTACCCACGTAAGAGCGTTGGAAGGTCTACTGAGCTTCAGGAAGGCAATAAAAACTCACCTCTTCCCCTGACCCTCTATGAGAGCGCGCCAACCCAGATTCCCTGGACTTTCTGACAAAGGGCCCGACTCTCCACTATCTCGAATCTCAAACGCTGATGTGTTTCGCCCTATGGGCTCCTTTTACTAAGGCGCGCTAGCGTTTTTAGCTCATGCAGGAAATTACTGCGCGCTACGCTTCTAGAACTGATGTTAAGTTCTAGCACACACGGCAATGTTGCGTGCGCTATTACACGCGTTAAAGCCCTATGTAAAAGGAGCCCTATGTCATCCAATATTCTACCACACTCTTTCACACTGTTTGCCATCCTTGTCCTGCTATATGCCATATTTATCATATTATTCCCCTCTTTTACAAAGGTGCGCTAAGCTTTTTAGCGCACGCTAAGCATGCGCTGAACACTAACGCGTGCATGTTATCCTATGTTCGCATTAGCGGTTAGCGCACGTGTTGATTTAGCGTGCGTTCAATGCGCGCTAAAACGCTTAGCGTGCCTTTGTAAACGAGGACCTACGCTTGCCTGCCGCTATCTCTCGTACCGTACTTGCCACACAGTGTTTGCCGTTCCGTGTCTTCCATGCTAGGTTTCGTCACACATGCTTGCCTGACCGTTTTTCCTCGCCATGTCACACCATGCTAGCCATGCTTTGCAATACCATGGCCCTCGTTTACAAAGGCGCGCTGAGCGTTGCAGCGCGGATTTAGTGCGCGCTAAATTGACGCCTGCGCTAACCGCTAACACGTCTATAGGATAACGTGCACACGTTAGTGTTTAGTGTGTGTTTGGCGCGTGCTAATGTTTAGCGCATGCTGAAAAGCTTAGCGCAACTTTGTGAAAGAGGGGGGTGTGTTTGCCGTGCTATGTTTTGCTGAACTATGCTCGCCATGAACTATGTCTCACCATGCCGTGTTTCGTCATATTATATTTTTTTCTGTGCTTTGTGAACTTTGTTTTGCCATCTTTGTCAGGCTTGACACAAATACATGCAATAGATTATGAGCCCGCCGGGATAGGCAGGGAAAAATGCTTGAGTACCTGAATAAATTCATGTAAACAGTTCTGAGCTCCCTGGGAGAACAGTCTAGAAAACTGAATAAATAAATAGTGTGAAAAGCTTCAGCCTCTGATAACCAGAGCTGGTATTGTGACATCATAATGCTTCATTCCACTAATAGGAGCCAACCTCATCAGTGATGTCACAATGGCTTCATTGGCCTCTACTTGGCTCACTTTTGCTACATTTTGATTTCTAGAGTAGCGCAGTGGTTAAAGCTACAGCCTCAGCACCCTGAGGTTGTGGGTTCAAACCCACGCTGCTCCTTGTGACCCTGGGCAAGTCACTTAATCCCCCCATTGCCCAAGATACATTAGATAGATTGTGAGCCCACCGGGATAGATAGGGAAAATGCTTGAGTACCTGAATAAATTCATGTAAACCGTCCTGAGCTCTCCTGGGAGAACTGTATAGAAAATTGAATAAATAAAAAGCTTAATTGCTAAACTGATTTTTTTTTTTTTTTTTTAAATTAAAAAGTTAGGCGCGGCATTCCACATGATTCATAGCAACGCCTTGTCAAGCCTAACGATGCCTACATGAAAAGTAGATGTGGTTAGGGGCAGAGAATCGGCATGTAGATTTAGGTGCCGATATATTAGGACAGGTAAAACCTACATGCCTAGTGATGTCTAAGGACTAGATGCACTAAAGTCAGCGATCGTCACTAAACCTGTTTTCACAGCTTTGGCGACGATCGCTTTTACCGACCCGCCGTGTGTCTTTTCCCCTCAGCCGCCCATTTTCCGATCTGGCCATGCAAATTAGCTAAAACCCTATGCCAAGTGGCCAAGCAGTAAACGTTTCGTGGTTCATCACGTCCCCAACAATGCCTGTGGTGGAAATAGATGGTTGGCCCTTCAACGTGGAGAACATTTTCGGATTTTCACTCTGAATACAGTGGCGCAGTGGTTGGATCTACAGCCTCAGCACCCTGGGGTTGTGGGTTCAAACCCCGCGCTGCTCCTTGTGACCCTGGGCAAGTCACTTAATCCTCCATAACCCCAGGTACGTTAGATAGATTGTGAGCCCACCGGGACAGAGAGGGAAAATGCTTGAGTACCTGATTGTAAAAACCGCTTAGATAACCTCGATAGGCGGTATATAAAATCCTAATAAACTTGAAACTTGAAACTTTTGAAAAATGTATACAGAAATGTAAATTGAAAGGTGAACCTTTTCCTGTTTGCCATGATTTGTTGCCTGGCGTTCCCTCCAGCCAATCAGGGGAGAGTGTTACCTGATTGGTCTGTGGGGGATATTTCAAGGTGCTGAGATGCTGAATTTTTGCCACCAGATGGCAGAGCAGTAGATTGCTGAATCGTGAGTAAATTGCAGTGTTTCTATTTTTAGCCGGTTATGTTTATGCGCCACTCCACATGAACATTTTTTGGCTTGTAGGGTGGTATTTGAAGCTTCGTGGGCCCTGAGGAAGTGGTGTTTGTCCACGAAACAATCGTTGGCCTGTTCTAACTGAACCTTTTTTTTGGTGCATGTTAGCATTTTCTTAACATATAAAGATTTTTTTGCCACCTTTTTGTTCAAATCACAAAAGTTTTGTATGCCGATGATGCATGGCAGGTAGGGTCGGCTTAATAACCCACCATAACCTGAGGTTTTTTTCTTTCGTGAGAACAAATGTTTGGCGTCTAAATAATTTATCAGTGGAGAGTTTGTTATATTTTGTGATTTTCTTCCTCCATTCCTCCTGATTTGGGGTCAGTGAGTTTCACAATACATGGTAAAAAAAACATTTTAATAGATATATATGCATATATTCCCAGTACACAACCAGTGTCTGTCCCCAACACACTCCTTTTGATGGGGCATATTTGTAAGCGGTAACAAAAACTAATGACACTGCTATATTTCAGTTGTTACCAAGCCAGGCAGTAGAAGGAACCTACAGAGTATCAGTCACAAATGTAGAGAAAAAAGCCTCAAGCTTAAGTAGCAGTATAAATACAGAAACTTCTAGCTGCCTTAAATCTTATCACTGGCATAAAACCCTCAACAGAAAACGTGCTCCGTATCCCAAAAAGGTCCAAACCATTGTCTGTGCACAGGAAAGGTAGAAAAACACTTATCTTTAGCTAGAGAATCAATCATTTTGTTCATAGTCCCACAAAATCTGGGGGCTAAAATGTAGGCCTTTGGTATCTGGGCCAATCGGAGTCTTAGTCCATGCCCAGGGTATCCCAGGATGCACCGGGAAGGAGGCCTAAGGTTCTGATTGGCCCAGGTGACTACGGACCATTCTATGGGAAGTGCCTTAGGTATCTGGGTCAATCAGGGCCTTTTAGGTCCCTCCCCTGTGCATCCCAGGATGCACTGGGAAGGAGAAAGCCCACCAATTTGAAGAGGCAGGCTTGCTGGCAGGAGGGACTGGGTATCCCTCTTGCCAGTCTTCTTCTAATGGTGCAAATGGGAAGGTTTGGGGGGTGTCGGGGTGGGGGGTTCGGGTACTGGAGTGGGGTGTTCGGGTGTTGGGGTGGGGTACTTGGGGGTTCAGGGGGTATCGGGGGCTTAGGATGGGTTGTCGTAGGGATCGAGGGGATCAGGTGGCAGGAGGGAATGGGCATCGCTCCTGCTGATCTTGGATGTGTGTGGGGGTATCGGGGGGGGGGTATTAGGCAGGAGGGAGGGGGCATCCCTCCTACCAATCTCAGGGGTGTATGTCGGGGGGTTCCTCTTCCGCAGCTGACTCAGGTGATCGCAGCAGGGGTATTTTCCCCCGACTAGGACTCCCCGAACCTACGGTTTTGGGGAGTCCTGCCGGCTTAACTGATACGGGATTCCCATGCCACGATCAGCAGATGGGAAGGGATCCCTCGGCAAAGATAGGCAGGCGCAATTCTGTAACCAGTGCCAATTGACATGGGCGCCAATTAGAGAACCGGGGGTAAGGCTTCTGTTCTTTAAGATAGATGTGATTCTTCAAAGGACATCGGTGCGCAATTCTCATCCGCTGCCGAGACCGACATCCTAAACAGGAATCAGGCCCGAAGTGGATAAATCTTGTGAAAATCAAATAGTGACCATATTGATTGCTTCCTGTTCTTTGATATACTTTTCCAGACAAGTTGGGTCATGGTAAGATTTTATTTTTATGAGTTATCTTCATTGTAGCAGGAGCAAACAGGCCATATCTGGCTTCAAGTGCTTTCAATCGTGGCCTGACACTTTAAAATGCTTTCCCTTTTTTGGGGCAGTTTCTTTACTAAAGTCAGGTGAAAAGGTTATACGATTTCCATTCCAGATAATCTGTTTTTTGCATTTTTGCTGCTTGAAGGGTCTCTTGTACTTGCTGAAACCATAATATTGTCATTTTAAAACTTCTGGGAGTTTTTATATTTTTATTTGCTTTAGAAGGGATTCTCTCCGTCTCAAACTGATTTGTAAATGTAATATTTAACAAAGAAGGAATCGGAGATTCTAAAAACCTAACAGGGCCGGTGCCTTCGCTAAGTTGAGGGATTCCCAGGAGCCTAATATCTTCTAAAGCCTCTGCAAGTTCCAGCACCATCTTATGAGGTGATCTGCTTAACGAACAACTGTCCTCGAGGCGACCGATTCTGCTTTCAGCTTCTTCCAGCCGCGTTGCGGAAGTAATTAAATCTCTCTCTGAATTGTGACAGGTCCTCTTGAACTGTTTATAATGGCCGTTTTTGTTTTCTGTGTGTAAGGAAATAATGTGGTCAAGCTATAGTGAAATATTGGGAGAAGTATTTGCTTTATTTATTTTTAAAATTTCTATGCCGTCTAGTTTCTAGGCGGTGTACAGTATATCCACATGCATAATACCTACAAACAGTACACCGGCAACAGAGCGCAGGACAATTGCGCCCCGTCAAATGTGCACACTTACAAATGCGCGCAGGACAATGATTGCGTTAGTGTTAGGGTAAGATTTAGATACCAAGTGAATATTTTAAGGGCTCCTTTTATCAAGCCACGCTAGCGGTTTAACGCACGTAATACCGCGCGCTAAACTGCCGGCTGCGCAAGCTGCTGACGCCTCCATTGAGCAGGCGGTAGTTTTTAGGACAGCGCTGGGGGGGTTAACGCGTGATGAACGTCGCGCGTGTTAACCCCGCTAGCGCGGCTTGATAAAAGGAGCCCTAAGTGTAGTGTGTGTGTGTGTGTGGGGGGGTTCCCCCCCTCAAAAAAGACAAAATAGTATCCGCTGTTTGGAGCGCAATTGACGGGGCGCCATTGTCCTGCGTGCATTTGTCGGGCCACGCCTAAAAACAGTACAGAAGAGAGACAAATCATCAAAATTTAAATTCACAGTTAATCCTCAATCAGGACAAATCAGACCCTATTTTTAAAAAATCATTAATAAACAATTGCGTATTGAGGAGTTTTCTTAAAAGTTCCTCCGACGGCGCATTTTCTTAGCTGCCCTGCCAGCGAATTCCATAATTTCACCCCAGCGCAACAAAAGGTCATTGCACAAGTTTCGACATATTTCGGTTTAACATTTGGCCTTTAGCAAAACCCTGCGGTTATCAGCTTCCTTTCTCAGAGAAGCAGGGTCAGATTTTCTTCTTTTGTTAGTGGAATCGGCAGAGAAAGCCAACTCGATTTTTGCTTGTTTTTGGGGTGCCATGACGAAGCATCAAAAATTAAAAGTTGGCTTCTTTTTTAAACTTTATTTAAGTCAACTTGAAACAACGTACAAGCATGTAACAACGAACACGGTAAATAAACTCACATTGGATTCAAATGTTGATGAAAATGTAGAGTGCGCCATGGAGCTCTCTCTATATACAGCCATTCAGTAGTCGCTCATGAGCACCCCCCCCCACCCCCCATCTTGATGTTTTCTGATAAGCTTTTCACTACACTGAGTTATACAGCGAATGGTCGGTCAATGGAACTGTAAAGTTAAGGTCATCAACATAAAATAAGTTGGACATAACCTCTGAATCATTACCATCTTTTGGATTAAGCTACACCCAAAATGTTTATAAGTGCCATACAAAATAAAAATGGGAGTCTTCCTGAAATATGCCTTGCTGGACCTTGATATTAAGAATGACAAACTGTTCATTTTCAGTCAGAACTTCTATGTAGGTAATCTGGATTTGATTCCAGCTGCAGATAATCTGGTTTTGATGCTGGGCCTGACTTCTGTTCCTTGAGCCAACCAAGATTATGGTAGCATTCATGGCCCCTAGTAAGTATCAGGCAAGCAAGGAAAGGCAATCTAAAACAGTGTTCTTCAACCACCGGTCCATGGACCAGTGCCGGTCCGCAGAAATTTCCTGCCGGTCCACAGGGCCAGCACGTGCCTCAGGCCCAAAACAGTGTTCTTCAACCGCCGGTCCACAGTGCGATCGATGCGGCGTTATCTTCGAGCCAGCTCCCTCTTCCTAAATGATTCAGTGCACAAAGCCACGGGCAGCGGCTCCTACGGGCATCCTGCGCCTGAACCGGAAGCCTTCTCTCTGACGTCGCAACGTCAGAGGGAAGGCTTCCAGATGAGGCACGGGACGTACAAGGTGCAATTAGTACTATTATGGGGGCGGGGTCTGGGGTGGAGATTGGGTAGAGATGGGCGGGGTCTGGCCCACGACTTAGCCCCGTGTTCTTCAACCACCTATCCACGGACCGATGCCAGTCCACAGAATAATTCTTTTATTTCTGCCGGTCCATAGGTGTAAAAAGGTTGAAAAACACTGATCTAAAACATTGTACAATAGTGACACTGAGGGGTCCTTTTATCAAGCTGCAGTAGGGTTTTAACACGCGTTAAACCGCCTGCCATGCTAGCCGCTAACGCCTGCATTGAGCAGGCATTAGTTTTTTAGCCGACTGCGGGGGTTAGCGCGTGATGAAACGTCCAACGCGCTAACCCCAGGCTCAGGGCGCACGTATGTTAGGTGATGGAGGGAAGTTGCGGTCTTTGGTCCTTGGCTAAGAACGGTGTGTTGCTGCTAAGAAGCAGACTCTGTTTTGTGATCAATGAATCTTGATATTTCCAGATGTTTCTAAACAGACCCAAATAAACAGGAAGCAGTTCCTGGCACTTAGGCCTAAAGCCTTAGCGGTGGGAGGGACCGTCTTCTTAAAATTTCCATGTAAATGCCTTATCTCATATTTAAGTGATAAATATGTCTTTCTAGACCCAGTCCAGTTTGAAGGTTTTCTGAAGGATAAACCGATTCAAAACAGTTTCTTAGAATTAATTTCCTGTCTGTTTAATTTCTAACTAGGGAGGATAAATGAAGAAATACATAGATGTAAATGCCACATTAGAAACATAGAAACATGGAAGATGACGGCAGATAAGGGCCATAGCCCATCAGGTCTGCCCATTCTACTGACCCACCCCCAAGTCTACTATCCTAGGGATCCCACTCCTGGTGACAGGTTCCCTTGGCTTAACCCTCTAAGGCAGGGGTGTCCAATGTCGGTCCTCGAGGGCCGCAGTCCAGTCGGATTTTCAGGATTTCCCCAATGAATATACATGAGGTCTATTTGCATGCACTGCTTTCATTGTATGCTAATAGATCTCATGCATATTCATTGGGGAAATCCTGAAAACCCGACTGGATTGCGGCCCTCGAGGACAGACATTGGACACCCCTGCTCTAAGGGATCCCACATGGGCATCCCATTTGCTCTTAAATTCTTGCACGCTGTTTGCCTCGATCACCTGCACCGGGAGCTCGTTCCAAGGATCAACCACTCTCTCGGTGAAGAAATATTTCCTGGTGTCGCCATGAAATTTCCCGCCCCTGAGTTTGAGCGGATGCCCTCTTGTGGCTGAGGGTCCTTTGAGAAAGAGAATCTCTTCTTCCATCTTGATACGGCCGGTAATATACTTAAACGTCTCGATCATGTCTCCTCTCTCCCTATGTTCCTCGAGTGAGTACAGGCGCAAATTTTTCAGCCTTTCCTCGTACGATAGATCCTTGAGCCCCGAGACCATCCTGGATGGCCATCCTGGTGGCACCGACTCTACTCTCAGCACATCTTTTCGGTAGTGTGGCCTCCAGAATTGCACACAGTATTCCAAATGAGGTCTCACCATGGTTCTGTATAATGGCGTTATGACTTCAGGCTTCCGGCTGACGAAACTCCTGCGGATGCAACCTAACAACTGTCTTGCCTTAGATGAAGCCTTCTCCACATGATCAGCAGTTTTCATGTCTGCGCTGATGATCACTCCCAAGTCTCGTTCTGTTGAAGTTCTAGCTAAGGTCTCATTCTGCCTACTTAGCCGATTTCCTTTAAATTAAATGTAAGTTGCTAAAAAAAGAAAGCATTGTCGGCCAGATAATGTGAACTAGATCATTGAATGATGTTATTTTCTTTTAAGTGTTTAAGTTGATGGTTATAATTGGATATTCTGAGTTTGTTATAAAATTTGTAATTTGTAACAAATGAATAAATTAAAAAATTAAAAAAAAAATTCCTAAAAATTTAAATCAAACCCAGGTTGTTGCGATTGAAGGCTTCTGGTGTTACAGACCCACCCCCACCCCCCACCCATAAACACCGATTCTGAGTGAGCTGAAAGTCCCAAAAGAGCAGGAAAAAAAAAATTACGAGGAAAAGGCATATGGAAAAAATGCTTCAACTACTAAATGAGGCATATGTGAGCTATTACCTAAATAGGAACCGCGCACAGGCGACCTAGAGGTCTGCGGTTTATGTGCAGACTTTATCACATCTTAATAAGTGCCAGGTGTCATGCCACAAGTTTCTGTTTTATTTAAATGCTAGCAATTATTGATTTTTGTGCAATAGATGTGAAAGGTATTCTTTTGTATATATTTTCAAAGGGTAAATATATATCATGGAACCCCCAACTCCAGTTGCAAATACCTGACCTCGGGATGCTTTACAAAGCCTAAAAACATACGAGTAAGGGGTTGATATTCAAAGCAATTTAAAGGGTTCATAGACAGTGGCGCGCAAGACGCCAGCGCACTGACAATTTGGCGCAAGACAGAAGCGTGCGGGGGAAAAGTAATTTTTAAAGAGGTCCGACGGGGGGTTTGAGGTGGCAACCTCCCCCCCACTTTATTGGTTAGTGTTCGCGCTGCTGTTGGAAGGAGGTTTGGGGGGGATTGGAAACCTCCATTTATAGCGAAAACTGAACTTTTTCTGATTTTTTTCGGGAAAAGTTCTGTTTTCTCTATAATGGGGGGGGGGTTCACCCCCAAACCCCCCCCCCCCCGCAACGGCAGCGCGAACACTAACCAATAAAGTGGGGGGATTGCCACCCCAAACTCCCAGTCGGAGCTCTTAAATTACTTTTCCCCCCGCGTCCTTCTGTCTTGCGCCGAATTGTCGGTGCTGGATTGTCGGCGCGCTGGCGTCTGGCGCACGATTATTCCATCACCATTTAAACAGCCAGGAGCCTTGTTCGGATCCTGTTGATATTCAGTAGCACTTAACCAGTTAGGCCCGGATTCTAGTAACGGCGTCCTGAAATTAAACAGTGGTAGGTGTCCTAATGCCGTCTAACTAACCAATTGGAACACAGGTTTATAAAAATAAAAAAAAAATTAAAAAAAAAATCAATACAGTGAAGGGTGCCTATGTAGAAAGCACCATTTACATGCCTACGGAAGCGTCTAGGCATGCCTAAGGACACTTGAAGCCGGCATGGGCGTGGTTTACGCTGGAAGTGGTCTTAGACAACCTACAGAGGCGCTAGACAGGCCTGTAAAATGCCGGCCTACATTTAAGGCGCCGGTTTTAAAAGCAGCCGCGATTCTATAAATGGCGCCTATGTGTGATTGGCACACGATCAGGAGCCGTTTTTAGGTGGTCACCAATATCAGCGCTGTTTACAGAAACCGGGCCTTATTGCTTTTGCATATTTGTGATTGGCGCCAAAGCCATAACCAGCTAGTTTGTGGGTGCCCCAGAAGTGGAGTTGGCACTTACCTGGTTAAGTGCCGATATTCAGCACTTAACCATATAAGGTAACTAGATAAATAGGACCACGAAGAGCGGAGTCTCATTTTCATGCAGTTAAGGCGTGCTGATGGATTTAGCATATGTTAACGCTTAGCTTGTGCTGAAGCATAAGAAGCCTATTATATTCCTTTAGGCCTCTTATCAAGAAGGGATTGGACAATTTTCTGAAGGAAAAGGGGATAGAAGGGTATAGATAGAGGGCTAGTATACAGGTCCTGGACCCGATGGGCCGCCGCGTGAGCAGACTGCTGGGCAGGATGGACCTCAGGTCTGACCCAGCAGAGGCACGGCTTATGCTACAAAACAGTTCTCGGTTTATCTCCAACCTACCTTAACCCACACTTCAACCTGAATTGCAACAATAAGTACTCCCGCAGAATTCATCTGTTCGCCTTCCCCTCCCTAAAACTATGTCAC
The DNA here is from genome assembly GCF_902459505.1 of Geotrypetes seraphini. Taxonomy (NCBI): domain Eukaryota; kingdom Metazoa; phylum Chordata; class Amphibia; order Gymnophiona; family Dermophiidae; genus Geotrypetes; species Geotrypetes seraphini. Next base: position 172,371,358 of record NC_047091.1, on the reverse strand, counting down.
CTCAAAAGGTTCCTTGACAAAACCTTCGCCTTTCAGGCGGCTAAACTGAACCCATGGCTACCCCAATTGGTGCTCGAGGCCCCCACCTACCTCGACTTCAGAAAGCTACTCAAAACTCACCTATCCACGGACACAACCCTTAATACCCCGTCTTCCACCGCTCCCACCCCCTCTTCAATGAACTGAAATCTCCTCCCTCTCCTTCATACTGTATTCTCCCATCCCACTTTCCTCAATAACCTATACATCCCTTCTCCGGCTAACCTCCACGGCATCATTGTTTGTCAATTGTTCACTATTGTTTGTGCACTGTTTGTAACTTTGATATGTTTGTAACTTTGATTAATTGCTGTGAACCGCCTAGAACTCCCTGGGTATGGCGGTATACAAAATTAAAGTTGTTATTATTATGTTCTTATCATTTATCACAGCCTCTCTCAAACTTTTTTAGCTATGGCATATCAAACGGAGCAAATAGTTTTCTTGGCACATTATAATTAAAATTATAAAATTGCAAAACCAAGAAAAAAATTTAAAATTTGAGTTAACCAAGTTTATTTACATTTTAATATACCGACCATCATCGTCTATCTGGCCGGTTTACAAAGCTAAAAACATTAAAATAAAATTTAAGAATAGGGGTAAAAAGAAAAAGGTTGGACATTGAATAGGCGAATATGATGACATACACAAGTTTGAGGGAAAGCGGGGGAAGGAAAGTTTGTAATTGCATCATTGAAAATAAAAATAAATGAGGGGAAGAGAGGGGAGGAAAAGACACCAGGAAGGGGGGAGGGGGTCACTTCTTAAAAGCAGTTTGTTTTGTATTAGAGAATGACACGGTGACAAAATTCATCACCGTTCCCGTCCCATTTCATTTTCTAGTGTCTATTTCAACCTTGGTCCTTCTACACCAGCATTCTTCAAAGCAAAGCTTGTGGGTCAGTGGTTCATACTCTGATTCTTATGTGAGCCAAGGATAATGAAGCCATTGTGACATCACTGATGTGATTGGCTCTTAGGCACTGGTGGAATGAGACATTATGACATCACAATATCTGCTCTGGATACCAGAGATTGTCATTCTGTAGTGTCTGTTTCAACCTCAATCCTTCTACACCAGCATTCTTCAAAGCAAAGCTTGCGGGTCAGTGGTTGTGCCCAATTATACTCTGATTCTTCCCTGTCTCCTTAAAGAATGACATGAAGATGGTTTCCCGCGGATATCCGCGGGGACGGGAACGGTGATGAATTTTGTCACCGTGTCATTCTCTATTTTGTATACTGTTGTGCTGTTGGAAAGGTGTATTGTTAAATGCTATGGTATGCGTCTTGGAAAGGGAAAGTTTTTAGTTTAGTTTTTAATTTCTCAAGTGAATTTTCTTGGCGAAGTTGAGATGGCATGGCATTCCATAGGGTTGGAGCTGTAACAGAGAAATTAGTGTTTCTAGTGTAATAAAATTCCTTGATTGGGAGGGACAGTCAATAAGTTCTGGTCAGCTGATCTGAGGGTCCATGGAGAAGAGTAAGGGCTGATAAGTTTATCAAGAAAAGTTGGTAAATGCGTAAGTTTGATTTTAATAAGTTTGATATGTGGTGCGATGTGAGATGGGTAGCCAGTGTGCTTCTCGCAGAAGAGGAGTGAAATGGTCATATTTTCCTGCCTTATATACGAGTTTGATTGCTGTATTTTGAATAAGCTGCAGACGACGCGATTACTTTTGGGTGATCCCGTTATATAGGGAGTTGCAGTAGTCTAGATGAGAAATGACCAATGAGTGAATCAGAGTTGTGATAGCAGCGGTTTTGAGTTCTTTAATCTAGGTTGTGGGTAATTGTAACAAATGTGAAACTAAAGTAGATAAATAGAATTGCGAATCAATGCGATGGATGTGCTCGTTTTTGAGTGCAAATTATCTCAAACCGTGGCTTGATAGTCAACAAGCAAACATACATTTCATTATCCACCATTCTCTTTTTATCGATTTAATTTCTGTCAGAGCTAAAAATCCAAATTCGCAAAGATAAGAAGGTGCAAATGATAACAAAGCCTTAATTGCTTTGTTACTCAAGTTAAGATAACTACTGCATAAAAAATAAAAATAAAATGACTTGCCATTAGTTTTCAAGGACCAATCACATCAAAGAATGATGCTTGTCTGGGCAGTTGTATCATGCATGGAGACACTTATAACATTGACAGACTATTGCATACACGATGTACATGTCCTCTATTCTAGTGTATAAGAACATAAGAATAGCCTTACTAGGTCAGAAAAATGGTCCATCAAGCCCAGTAGCCTGTTCTCATGGTGGCCAATCCAGGTCCCTATTACCTGGCCAAAACCCAAGGAGTAGCAATATTCCATGCTACCGATCCAGGGCAAGCAGTGGCTTCCCCCCATGTCTTTCTTAATAACAGACTATGGACTTTTCCTCCAAGAAATTGTCCAAACCTTTTTTAAAACCAGCTACATTATCTGCTCTTACCTCAACCTTTGGCAATGCATTCCAGAGCTTAACTATTCTCCGAGTACAAAAATATATCCTCCTATTGGTTTTAAAAGTATTTCCCTGTAACTTCATAGAATGTCCCCTAGTCTTTGTAATTTTTGACGGAGTGAAAAGTCGATCCACTTGTACCCGTTCTACTCCACTCAGGATTTTGTAGACTTAAATCATATCTCCCCTCAGCTGTCTCTTTTCCAAGCTGAAGAGGCCTAAGCTTTTCAGTCTTTCCTCATACGAGAGGAGTTCCATCCCCTTTATCATCTTGGTCACTCTTCTTTGAACCTTTTCTAGTGCTGCTATATCTTTCTTGAGATAAAGAGACCAGAATTGAATGCAATACTCCAGATGAATGGAATTTTAAAAAATAAAATAAAATTCTGGAATCTCTTATAACACACCCGGAATCTCTTTGGGGCACTCAATTTGAAAGACACTGCTTTAGCAAATGCTAATTATTAGTGCATGCTAAGTGCCAGATTCTATAAACGGCGCCTTAGGGCAGGATTCACTAACCTGCCTGATCGGGCCCGATCCAGGCCCGATCTGTGCAGGTCCGACGAATTCATGAAACTCTAACATGCAGATGAGGGCGATCAGAGGAACGCTCCCATCTGCAGGCACGGATTGCGGTATAGCGATCCCCGCATATGCGCAGACCATCACTCTTTGTGATCTGGGACAAGTCACTTAATCATCCATTATCTCAGGTAGAAACTCAAATTCTGAGCTCTCCAGAGACAGAGCTATACCTACTGTATCTGGGGAGAGTGTGGAGGGGAGAGTGTGGCGCAGTGGTTAATAGCTATAGCTTCAGCACCCTAGCTTCAGCACCCTGAGGTTGTGGATTCAAATCCACAGCACAGTGCTGCTTGTGACCCTGGGCAAGTCACTTAATCTCCCCATTGCTCCAGGTACATTAAATAGATTGTGAGCCCACCAGGAAAGACAGGGAAAAATGCTTCATGTAAACCGTTCTGAGCTCCCCTGTAAGAACATAAGGCCACTGCTGGGTCAGACCAGCAGTCTGCTCACGCGGCGGCCCTTAGGTCAAAGACCAGTGCCCTATTTGAGTCTAGCCTTACTTGCATATGTTCTGTTCCAGCAGGAACTTATCCAACCTTTTCTTGAATCTCTGAAGGGTGCTTTCCCCTATAACATACATAAATGACTAGGGTTGCCAGATTTTCCAATCGTAAAATCAGGACCTCTAGACCCGCCCCCAGGCCTGCTCAGTTCCACCCATCCCCGCCCTATAATGCCCTAATCCCGCCCCCATGCCACCCCCGCTGCCTGCTCTTGTCAGGCAGGGAGAAAATCTGCACATGAACAGGTTTCCTCACTACTCGACACGATTTGAGGAGGCTTTTCAAAACCAGGACAAAGTTTCAAGTTTATTTAAAATTTCTTATACCGCCCAATCAAGCCTTCTAGGCGGTGTACAAAAACACCAAAACGATGTGCCAAATAAAATACATTTTAAACAAAAAACAGACCTGGGGTAATGACAATTTTTAAAGTCGTTGAGAAACGGGAACAAAAGGGAAGCTGGGTTGGAACTACAATTGATAGAGAGAAAGAGAACACGCAAGGGGAAGAATAACAAAGGGAGGGGGAACTGAAGGTAAAAACCTTTCTTAAATCTGAGTTGCCCTTAAAAGGACAGTTTAAGTTACAAAAGCATCAAGAATGAGAAATGTCTTTAACTTCACCTTAAAGTGAGCAAGAGTCGATTTTTCACGGAAGTAATTTGGGATACATAGAAAAAAGCAGCAGAAAAGGGCTATAGCCCACCAAGTCTGCCCATTCCAAGTATCCCCCCCCCCTGAATTTACTCCCTTAAAGATCCCACAAGAGTATCCCATTTTTTCTTAAAATCCGTCACACTGCTGGCCTTTATCACCTGGAGTGGGAGTCTGTTCCAATGATCTACCACTCTTTCGGTGAAGAAGTACTTCCTGGAGTCGCCATGAAACTTCCCTCCCCTGATTTTCAACGGATGCCCTCTGGTGGTCGAGGGTCCCATGAGCCAGAAGATATCATCTGTTCCAAAGATAGGGGGCGCTAACATTGTGCTTATATGTTTCAATGAGGGGATGGTATGAAGCAGTGGTCTCAAACACGCGGCCCGGGGGCCACATGCGGCCCGCCAGGTACTATTTTGAGGCCCTCAGCATGTTTATCATAATCACAAAAGTACAATAAAACAGTTTCTTCATCATTTGTCTCTCTAACTATGAATGACAATATTATTATTAAGACTTAAGCCGAAAGCAAAGATTTATAAACTATAAAGAGTTTTACCTCATGCAAAATTGTCATTTCTTTAATAAGACATTAACTGTTTTTTTTTAGGCCCTCCAAGTACCTACAAATCCAAAATGTGGCCCTGCAAAGGGTTTGACTTTGAGACCACTGGCTAAACTGTAACCATGACATCCTGTTTGTCTTTGGGAAGCAGAGCTGAGATTGTGATGTCATAATGCCTCATTCCACCAATAAGATCCAGCCTCATCAGTGATGTCACAATGGCTTGATTGTCCTGTTCTCCCCTCTGCCCTCCAACCCAGCCAGGTCCTATTTTGAGGCCCTCCAAGTACCTACAAATCCAAAATGTGGCCCTGCAAAGGGTTTGAGTTTGAGACCACTGGTATGAAGGTTGTGAGCTGTAGATCTTAAAGTGCCAGGTTTTGAAAAGCCGTCCGGACCCCAGGACTCGTCTTCAAAAGGAGGACATGTCCGGGGAAAAAAATCCGGACGTCTGGTAACCCTATGAATGACTTGCAGATGATAAGCAATAAAAATGAATACTTCAATTGCAACTTGAAAAGTTAAGAGCTGAACTTTGGAACGGTACATGAAGGAGACAAAAGTCAGAGGCAGGGTTAGTTGTTCCTTTGGGACCGAAATATTATTTCCTTTTAGCACAAAGTTAAACCAAAAAAAAAGTGAAATACACAGTGTTTCCATTTGGCACCACATCTTGCCTTCCTGTTCCAGTCCTGAAAGTAGGAATTATGGCAAATGCCTGCTAATTTAAATGTCAATGGTACGATAAATGTGAATCAGAGAAATGCTTTTTGAATAAGGTTAATGAGCCCTAGTTTATTTCGTTTTGTACCACGGCTAACTAGGCCAGCCTAATAATTATCGTGGATTTATTTTACGCTCATTTTAAGACTATTTTATGCTGATACCAGAGGTTAAAACCACTGTTATTTCCTTCTGCCTTTATTGAATGATATGGAGCAGAAAGTTCAATACAGACAGGCTCTGCAGGAATTAACAAAACAGTAAAATATTGTCCATGAAATTAAATACTGTGCATTGGTAAATACCGCAGCAAGCAAAACATTCCCCATTACCTTTTTCCCACTGTAAATCACTTAGCAAGCTAATACACTCTCTATTGATTTCTGCCAGTGAACTGTAATATTTTTTAAAATGTGGGACTGATGACAGGGGGGGGGGGGAGGGGTAGGGGTAGGGGGGAGAATCAACATCTATTACATCAGTAGTGTGCCATGAGTTAATTGCCAAGCCCTTGTTTCTCCTTTGCTGGCCTATCTGGTTTTCCTAAAGTTGACCTATGATTGGATTCCTAAAAAGATATATCATCCATATCATAACAGATTATAGCATTTGAACTGGGAAGAAATGTATGCATTGAGAGAGAGGGCGATCCTCTAACCGGCATCCAGTCTCTCCTGGCTGCCCCCCCCCCAATAAGATCATCAGCAGGAGGGATGCCCAGTCCCTCCTGGCTGGAACCCCCTAAGATCATCAGCAGAAGGGGTGCCCAGTCCCTCCTGTTGGTACACCCCCACACACACCGATGGACATGCTCCCTGACACGCCCCCCCCCCCCAAAAAAAAAAAAGTCTACCTGGACCCCACAGTACCTTTTTTAAGAATTCTCCCTCTGGATGGCAGACCCACCTCCACTGAATGGCAGGCCTATCTCTTCCCGGTGCATCGTGGGATGCACCAAGGAGGGGCCTAAGGCCCCGATTGGCCCAGGCACTTAAGGCCCATAGGAGGGGCCTTAGGCACCTGGGCCAACTGGAATCTTAGGCCTATCTCCCAGTGCATTCTGGAATGCACTGGGAGTGGCCTATGACTCCGATTGGCCAGAGGGAGAAGCATCCCTCCAGCTGATGATCTTAGGGGGGTTGGTGGGGTTCTGGCAGGAGGGACTGGGCATCCCTTCTGCTGGTGTATGTCTCGGCAGAAGGAACTGGGCACTCCTGCTGCAGACATTTGGGGATGGGGCAGTTTTGTGGGTTCTGGCAGGAGGGACTAGGCATCCCTCCTGCTGGTGGATGTCTCGGTGAGGTGGTAGCAGGAGGAATTGGGCACTCTTCCTGCCGCAGACATTCAGGGAGGGACTGGGCATCCCACATCTAAAAGGTGTTGTTCTGGGCGTTTGGGACTTGGACAAATTTTTGGTCGCAAATGCGGTATAAAGATAGATGTAGTGGCGATCTGGGCAATTAAACGCCTGGACATACAGGTAGACGATTTAAAAATATATATTTTGGATGTACTTTTCAAGAATGGACATTTTGCCACTGCTGACTTTGAGCGACTAGCGCCCTACGTGTAAATCGGACTTAGACGTTTCTTTTGATTATGCCCCTCTATGACATCCAAAAACTAGCATAAACCAACCCTTGGACATTTTTCTCTCCCAAAAATTCAAGTGCCAATTTTTTAAGCCGTCTTAACAAGAACATAAGAATTGCCATACTGGGACAGACCAAAGGTTCATCAAATCTAGTATCCTGTTTCCAACAGTGGCCCACCCAGGTCTCAAGTACCTAGCTAGAAACCAAGTGCATCCCAATAATGGCCTATAGACTTCTCTTTTTAGGAAATTAGCCAGGCCTTTTTTAAACCCTGCTAAGCTAACTGGTTTTACCCCATTCTCCGGCAACGAATTCCAGAGTTTAATTACACATTGTGTGAAGAAAAATTTTTTTGCACTTTGTTTTAAATTGGATAAGTAAAATCAATAGGCTAACAAGTAAAAGATTTGTGTTTCTGTATTATCCAGAATAAATACCACCCACCCCCTTTTTTATATCAAGCTGCACTGGAGGTTTTTAGCATGGGCTGGTGAGGTAAGTCAGGCTCATAGGAATTCTATAAGCATCAGAGCATTTACTGTACCAGCTCATGCTAAAAATCTGGCATCTTGATGAAAGGGGCCCCTAGTGCTGCAAGTTTCTGCCTATTTGCTCCTGGGGTATTTCATATTTAACAAAAGGGTTACAGCTATGGGCAGATGGAAACAAAATCTGAAAATCACTATGGGCTCCTTTTACAAAGGCGTGTTGGGGCCTTAACGCGCTAAATTGCCCCGCGCACTAGGCGTTACCGCCTCCTTTTGCGCAGGCGGTAGATTTTCAGCTAGTGCGCGCTAATCCAGTGTGTGCTGTGGGACAGGATCCTGGCTAGGCCTAGTTGCTTCGCTGAATCCCAGTCCCAAAGTTTAAATAAAGGTGGTGGAACACAGCACTCGGTACCTCCCAAGAATTGCACATTGAGATTTCCTGGTTGATCAAACAAAACACTTTAATGGAAAACAAAACTCCAAACACAGTTTCAGAAATGGCACGAGCAGAAAGGACAGGCTTCCATGAATTCAATTCATTGCTCATAGGAAGCAAATAAGTCTCACTTTAGCAGAAGCCGTGCTTTCAGAGTCAGTCCAGTCCATCAACAAAAAGTCCTTAACTTTTCCTTCTGGCCTTACTCAGGGCCTAACAAAACAGTACTTGCTCCAAACACTTGTTCTTTGAAAACACTCTCTCTGGCTCTGGCTGTGGCCCTGTTGGGTAGAGCCGAATCCCCAACAGGCTGGGAGGAGATAGGCCCGTACACCACAGGTGTTGTCGCCCTCCCAAGAGTCAGGCTCAGATTTTCCTTCTTCAACCCCCAAGCACAAGTCAGAGCAGTGCACAAACTGCTCCAAAAAAATAAAACACAAACTCAAAACTCCCAGGAGGAAAAAGAAAAAACTGCTTGGCTTAACAGCCTACTCACAGTCCATTGCATGGCTGGTACTCCATGTCTTAGTCCTCAGGCTGGGCTTCTGCGACTGGTTTGGACTGGCTGGCTTCCAGTTCCTCCATCTCCCAATCCTCAGGGAAACTTCCTTGTGCTGGCCATGGTTCAGCTGGAAGGACTGGCTTCCTTCCCAGCTTCTGTTCAGCCCCTTGTCCCAGCTGTCTCTCCTCTCTATCTGAGGAGGAAAGCTCAGTAAATGGGAGCCTCGGCAACAAGCCACGCCCCCTCCTAGCAGGGTTAGACAAACTCTTAAAGGGCCCTGCCTTCTCTATATCAGCCTGAACTCTGGACACTCTTAAAGGGGCGGGTTCCTTCCTAAAGTTGTGAACAGGATCACACTGATCAGGATGTTTCCTATACCTGGTAACAGGCTTTTTAGGGAGGCTTACTAGGGCTAGCTAGATTCCTGTCACAGTGCGCAAAAACGCTTAGCGCACCTTCGTAAAAGGAGCCCTATGTATTTATTTTATTTTTAGTATTTATATACCAGGGGTCTCAAAGTCCGTCCTTGAGGGCCGCAATCCAGTCGGGTTTTCGGGATTTCCCCAATGAATATGCATGAGATCTATGTGCATCCACTGCTTTCAATGCATATTCATTGGGGAAATCCTGAAAAACCGACTGGACTGCGGCCCTCAAGGAGGGTCTTTGAGATCCCTGGTCTATAACATTTATCAGTGGTTTACATTCAGGTACTCAAGCCTATTTCCCTATCTGTCCCAGTGGGCTCACACTCTTCCTAACGTACCTGGGGCAATGGACTCCTTTTACGATGATGCGCTGGCGTTTTTATAGCACGCACCGGATTAGCGCGCGCTAGCCCCAAAACTGCTGCCTGTTCAAGAGGAGGTGGTAGCGGCTAGCGCGTGTGGCATTTTAGGGTGCGCTATTCCGTGCGTAAAGGCCCTAACGCACATTCGTAAAAGGAGCCCTAAGTGACTTGACCAGGGTCCCAAGGAGCAGCAAGATATTTTGGTATGACGTGAGACGATGAAATTAGAACTCTCATGTCAACCAACTAATGCGTCTTGTAATCTATAGATTTTTGACCTATGCAGGTCTATTAAACATTAAAATTGATTGCTGTATTGCTATACACCTGAACAGTTCCATGCAGTTTACAATATTATAAGAGAAAGGAATAAATAACAATCGGCAAATATGCAACGTTAAGGGGTCCTTTTATCAAGCCGCGCTAACGGGATTTAGCGGGTCGGACATTTCATCATGCGCTAACCCCCGCGGCCGACTGCAAAACTTAACGCCTGCTCAATGCAGGAGTTAGCGGCTAGCGCGGTAGGTGGTTCAACGCGCGGTATTACATGCGTTCAACCCCCCTACCGCAGCTTGATAAAAGGACCCCTAAGAATCACTCATATATTTCATATATATATAAAAAATTTGGAACTTTTGCCTAAAATTCAAATAAGACATCAAAGATCTAATAAGCAGAAGCAATTCTCTATCAAAACATCGGTATGCATGGAATGATATTAATTTTTTAACTTAAGATCTACGTACCATACCCAAGAGGGAAAAGAAAAAAAAAAAAAAAACCAGTGTTACTTAGGGCTCCTTTTGACTAAGCTGTGGTAGCGTTTTTAGCACGCGCTCTAACCCCCGCGCTACGCGGAGAAACTAACGCCAGCTCAATGGAGGCGTTAGCGTCTAGCGTGCGCAGCAATTTAGCGCCCGCTTACTGAAAGGAGCGCAGCTTACTAAAAGGAGCCCTTAATGATTGGTTCGAATAAATAAAATGTAAATTAATCCAACAACTATTGTGGAGTTTGCCCATTCAAAGACTTACCATATATATTCGAATATATGTTGATCCGAATATAAGCCGAGACCCTCTTTTTCCTCCCATAAAGGAGGAAAAATGGTTGTCTCAGATATAAGACGGGGGTTTAATATTCAAGTGTCATGCCCTTCAGGATCTCCTCCCAGTATCCCCTCCCTCATCAGGCTCTGAACTCAGCCCCCTTCCCTCCCTGCCCTACCAGGCTATGCAGCCAGCCCCCCTTCCTGGAAGGTTCTGAACCCAGCCCCCCCCCCTCACTTCCTGCCATGCTCTGCATCCTGTCCCACCTTCCTGCCCAGTACCCCCATTGGTAGTCTAGTGGCAGGCCAGGACAGGAGGGATCCCTCCCATCCTGACTGATTCTAACAATTATTTTACCCACCCCCGCGTTCTTTTTTTCATCTTTTTTTAAAATCCCTGATGGGCCAGCGTTGTATGGGCAAGAGTGAGCTTTCCACACTCCTGCCCCGTGCTGAGCCCCTCCTTCCCTGGATGGCTGCCTCAGATCTCATGGCCAGGGCGGTGCACCCGGTATGCAGGAGTGAGCTTTTCGAGCTCCCGCCCTGCCCTGCACTGCTCCTTGAATGGCTCCCACCAATTCTCACAAGTCCTAGGATAGAAAACAAATTAAATAAATAAATCATACCAACTTGGTTAAAGAGCTAGGGGTATCTAAGCCTTAGCAACCTCCCCCCCCCCCCCCCAAATAAACCCAGGACCTGTGCTTGTTCATCCTCTACAATTTCTTCCTCAAATTCAAAGTACATTGGTACCTTGGAATCCAAACTTAATCCATTCCAGAACCCCGTTTGAGTTCCAAAACATTCGAGTTCCAAGACAATTTTTCCTATTGAAAATAATATAAACTGGATTAATAAGAACATAAGAATTGCCACTGCTGGGTCAGACCGGTGGTCCATCGTGCCCAGCAGTCCGCTCACGCGGCGGTCCTTAGGTCAAAGACCAGTGCCCTAACTGAGACTAGCCTTACCTGCGTACGTTCTAGTTCAGCAGGAAGTTGTCTGACTTTGTCTTGAATCCCTGGAAGGCGTTTTCCCCTATAACAGCCTCCGGAAGAGCGTTCCAGTTTTCTACCACTCTCTGGGTGAAGAAGAACTTCTTATGTTTGTACGGAATCTATCCCCTTTCAACTTTAGAGAGTGTCCTCTCGTTCTCTTTACCTTGGAGAGGGTGAACAACCTGCCTTTAACTGCTAAGTCTATTCCCTTTATTATTTTAAATGTTTCGATCATGTCCTTGGTCCCACAAACTCAGCAAGATCGAGCCCCCAGGCAGAGACAGCAAGATCGGGCTCCCACTGGCATAGACAGCAAGATCGGGCGCCCGCTGGCATAGGCAGCAAGATCAGTAACTGCAAGCGTTACTTAACCCCAAACTTCCCTCTGATGTGAACTGCCCAGGCAGAAACAGGAAGCTGCGTCAGAGGGGAAGCTTTGGGCTGAGCAACGCTTGCAGTTCCCGTACGTTCAGATTCCAAAGCAGCGTTCGGATTCCGGGGCAAAATTTAATTTTAAAAAAATAGTTCGGATTCCAAGTTGTTCGAGTTCTGGGGCGTTCGGATTCCGAATTACCACTGTATTACATTACATTAGGGATTTCTGTTCCGCCATTACCTTGCGGTTCAAGGCAGATTATAAATGGATTGTCCAGAGATTAGAAGTATTTAGGGAGTAGTTTATACATTTCTTTGAGTTGCTAAGGATTACATCTGAGTTGTCATGATATTGGAGGTACATATATAGGAATGTGAAACAGGTAGAGAAGGCCTCATCCAAGGCAAGGCAAATGATGGGATGTATCAATAGAAGCTTCGTTAGCCGCAAACCTGAAGTCATAATGCCACTTTACAGAACCATGGTGAGACCTCATCTGGAATACTGTGTGCAATTCTGGAGGCCACATTACCGTAAAGATGTGCTTCGAGCTGAGTCGGTCCAGCGGATGGCCACTAGGATGGTCTCCGGACTCAAGGGTCTCTCATACGAAGAAAGACTGGGCAAATTGCAGCTCTATACTCTAGAAGAGCGCAGGGAAAGGGGTGACATGATAGAGACATTTAAGTACGTCACAGGTCGTGTCGAGGTGGAAAATGACATATTCTTTCCCAAGGGACCCTCGGTCACAAGGGGGCACCCGCTCAAACTCAGAGGAGGGAAATTTGGTGGTGACACCAGGAAGTATTTCTTCACAGAAAGGGTGGTGGATCAGTGGAACAAACTTCCGGAGCAGGTGATCAGAGCCACCAGCGTGCTCGACTTTAAGAATAAATGGGACATCCACGTGGGATCCCTGCGAGGGTCAAGTTAAGGAGCTGGGTCATTAGCACTCAAACTTAATGGGGTGGGTCAGTAGAGTGGGCAGACTTGGTGGGCTGTAGCCCTTTTCTGCCGTCATCTTTCTATGTTTCTATGTTTCTATAGACCAGGGTGCCCCCCTGGTATCATCGGCATAACCACTTCCAACCCAGGTAAATCTCTTTTTTTTTTTTTGGTTCAAACAAAAATCTGGACTCTCACCCACTTTGTGCTACCAATTCCCACCGCAGCCCCAAAAGATGGACTTCAAGTCTATTCTTCACTTATCTTCAGAGGAGATTGCCTTTCGTATGTATAAGGAGTGGGAGAGGCGTAGAGACTAGGAAACAAAATGGCCACAGGCCGAGGCCTTTCCGAAGCAGCCTCGGCGTTAGAACTATTCAAGTACTGTTATCCTCCCACATAATAGTCTATTGCCAAGGGAATATCTTTCAGCAACATTGCAGCTTCTCACTTTATCCCTAACAATATCACCGAGCTATTCACATTCACTGACACAGACATCTCACTGAAAGAACAGAGAGCTCCGGCACACAGGGATTCAATTTAAAAAAAAAAAATACCATTCAGAGGGCAGAGTTCCTGCAGCAGCGACTTCAAAGAGGAGGGGGGGGGGGGGAGAACTAAAGTTTTAGACTGGAATGGCTTTGTGCAAAGACCGGGAACAAAAAAAAAAAAAGCATGGTTGACTTTGGGGTCTCCCTATCTTGCTTTTTCAAAATAATGGCACATAACATTCAGCTGCCACCCACTTCAGCCTGTTTCCCCCCCAGTGAGTCCCTTAAGCTGCAAATACGTCTCCAAGATCTACGTCCAAAGGTTTTCTTTGCACCTTATTCAGAAAGAACTTTTCATTCTATACCTGGAAAATAAGGCTTTTATTTTCATCTTCACTTTTAACTTTTTTTTGGGGGGGGGAGGGGGAGCTATTTTTACACCAGGACGTCTATGTCAAAGTTAGGAACAGGTAACAACACAAGTGATCCACAGAATGAAGTCCGAAATATAGTAACGGGTCAAAGAGATTAAATGAAAATATTCACTGGAAGGAGTACCGTGGCTGGTGTCTTCACTAACGGGGAAGTGTGTTTTTAAATTCCCCTTTAGTTTCTGTCCCTGAAGCAATAATACGAGGATTATTTCATAAATAATGCACACTATTTTAATTTACATGTTTTGTTTTGTTTTTCAAATATTTCTTTACAATCCTTCAATATAGTCTCCCTGCTTTGCAATGAGAGTCCCAACGTCCAGGAAACTTCATTATTCCATCCAAGACACCGTTTTTGTTCAGTTGCCAAATGTCTCGGGTACCGGCGGAAGAAAACTCGTCCAGAGATGCAAAATGATGTCCACGCATAGGTTGTTTCGACTTTGGCAAAAGGTCGAAGTCTGGTGGACTCATGACTGGACTGTAGGGAGCATGAGGTAACACCTCCCAGCCATATTCGCATAGATTTCCAATGACGAGTGGAGAGCTCCATCTTCCCTATGACCAAAAAAATTTTGATGAACTCAATCAAAAGGCAAACAAATGTTGATTTTTGCTTATGATCATGAAGGTATTGTCATCACAGACAAAGTTCCATGTGGAAGAAGTGTCACAGCAGTGTATTATCGTGATTTTTTGCAAAAAAAAAAAATGCACAGAAAAATGCACAAAACCCAACCTCAGTTGCTCTTGGCTGGGCCACTCATTCTTCACGACAACGCTCGCCCGCACATAGGGAATGTCGTCATTGAAAAACTATACTGGGAGGTGTTACCTCATGCTCCCTACAGTCCAGACTTGAATCCACCAGACTTCAACCTTTTCCCAAAGTTGAAACAACCTATGCGTGGACATCGTTTTGCAACTCTGGAAGAGCTTTCTTCCGCCGGTACCCGAGCCATTCGGCAACTGAACAAAAACAGTGGCTTGGATGGAATAATGAAGCTTTCCGGACTTTGGGACTCAGTTATTGCAAAGCAGGGAGACTATATCGAAAGATTGTAAAGAAATATTGAAAAAAAAAAATAAAACATGTAAATTAAAAAAAAATAGTGTGCATTATTTATGAAATGACCCTCATACATGTAGCTTGTTATTAGCAAAATGTGGCCACATAGAGCAATTTTAATAAAGTGCTACCACTGCTTCTACTATTTATTTCTATAGCGCTGACAGGCATATGCACCACTGTACATGTAACATTCCATAGACAGTCCCTGCCCAGAAGTGCTTACAGTCTAATTTGAACACAGACAGGACATATCAGGGTTGGGGAGTTTCTAGCAGAAGGAATGATAAGATGGGTATAGGTATCTGATGGTTAAGGTTGCCAGATTTTCCTTTCGGAAAATCCGGACCCCCTAGGCCCGCCTAGTTATGCCCATCCCCGCCCTAATCCCGCCCTAGTCCCTCCCCCACTACCTGCTCTTGTCGTGGAGGGAGAAAGTCCGCGCAGGTGCAAACGCTACGTGCGTGCGCATGACATCATCGCATGATGGCCGTGCATACGTGGACTTCCTCCGTGACCGACACAGCTTTTCAAAACCCGGACATAGTTCCGGGTTTTGAGAAGCTGTTCGGAACCCCGGACATGTCCTCAAAAGGAGGACATGTCTGGGGAAGTCCTGACATCTGGTAACCCTACTGATGGTGATTGGGAGTTAAGAGTTGAAAGCAGTTTCAAAAAAAGTGGGCTTTTAGCATGGATTTGAAGACTGCTAGAGACGGAGCATGACGTATGCACTCTGGAAGCCCCGTTCCAGGCGTATGGCACAGCAAAAAAAAAAAAAAAAGAAGGGATGGAGTCTGGAGTTGGCAGTGGCTGTATGAAACAGTCTGCCTGGATGCTTACTGTATGTGATCTATCTGCATCAACATCCCAGAGTCAGATTGATATAATTTCCCATAAGCCTTTGCTGACATTAGTTATGCCAACTGAAAATGCTGATTGCTAGCAATAGCTATGCTGACAGAGGTGAAGGGCCCAAACCAAAGAAATTGACCCTGAAATATCCAAAGAGAAGAAAATCCAGAAGAAACCAAAAACACTGTGGAATGATGATGTTCCTGAAATGGACTATATTGAAAATCTAGAAGTTCCACAAGTCAATATAGCCAATCCACATAGAAATAAAACGATCCACATAGAAACCTTGAGGACCTAATCCGCCAAGAGCATGGGACCCAAACTGAGACTGTTCTCCCTTGAGAAGAGGAGACTGCGAGGGGATATGATTGAGACTTTTAAAATAATAAAAGGAATTGACAAGATAGAGCAAGACAAAAAGTTATTTACGATGTCAAATGTGACTAGGACAAGAGGTCATGGACTGAAGCTGAGGGGGGACAAGCCCAGGACAAATGCCAGAAAGTTCTGATTCACACAGTGAGTGATGGACACTTGGAACGCTCTCCCGGAGGAGATTGCTGTGGAACCCACCATTCTAGGATTTAAGGGCAAGTTAGATGCACATCTCCTCGGAAGGCAAATAGAGGGACTAAGTTTTCGCCAGGTCGCACCTGGCTGGGCCTCTGCATGAGCGGATCACCGGACTTGATGGACCCAGGGTCAGATCCGGTGATGGCAGTTCTTATGTTCTTATGCCCCGGAGCACTTCCTTCTACTTCCGGGGGCAGGCCTGCTCGCTGACACCGTGCAGCAGCTTCTTGAAGATTTAAAAGTACAGTGATGAGAGGAGGTAAGTGAGGAGTCAGGAGGCTGCAACATAGAATTCCACAGGGCTAAGGCAGAGCTCCTGCCCCCCCCCCCCCAACCAAGCAATGCTCCGCTGCCTATACGAGGTGTGATTTTAAAAAAATACAGTGAATGTTCTGCCGAGCGCATTACAACAGAAAAACAGTGATCTTCAATACGGGAAGCAGCACATCAAACCTTAGTAACTGTGTGTGACAAATTTCAACTTGTTCAGTATGAGCTAAGGCTGAGAGAAGGTGTGTTTTGAAATGCGCCGTAAATCATGGATCACGAGCAACATGAAATTTTGTTTCAAGCTGCAAAATTGTGCTAAAACACACACAAAATGTTACAATTAGTTTATGGTGATGCTGCAGTGACCATGAAGATGGTTTTCAAATGGTTCAATTGATTTCGTAATGGTTGTAAATCGGTTGAAGACGAGGAGAGTGGGAAGTCCTTCAACATCAAAAACTCGAGAGAATGTCGAAAGAGTAAGTGAAATGATTTTGAACAAACAGGCGATTGATAGGGAAATTTCTGAAGATCTGAATGTCTTTTTTTTTTTTTTGTTTGAAATAATTTTTATTAAGCAGAAAATACTGAGCAACCATAACAATGTAATAGGGAACAGAAAGCATACAGGGCCAAGAAACAGGAAAACAAACGGGAACCCCCAACCCGAAGGGAGGAGGTACAGACCCCGCAATACCCCTATGAGTACAAGCCCGAAAAACAGCGATAGCAGAAATCCCCAACAAGAACAGTAGAAACAGGCGAGGCTGGTCAGTACCTCTCAGTAATTTTCAACAGAAATAAAAGAC
Organism: Geotrypetes seraphini; assembly: GCF_902459505.1. Taxonomy (NCBI): domain Eukaryota; kingdom Metazoa; phylum Chordata; class Amphibia; order Gymnophiona; family Dermophiidae; genus Geotrypetes; species Geotrypetes seraphini. The sequence continues at coordinate 172,354,131 of NC_047091.1, read as the reverse complement.
AACATCCCCCAAAATCCCAGCCATCCAGACAACTCATCCATACCAACAACTATACCCCAAGCAACCCCACATACACACAAATCCCACTCATACTCCCCCCCCCCCCTCTGTCTACGGAATCAAAGTGGCACTATCCAGAATCAATCATAAAGAGCCAACCTCCAACAAGGTGGCATCCCAAAGAGAACGATATATGCGTCGAGACGCAGACTGCATCCCCTGACAACTGCGGAGCTCCCATCTGGCCACCTCAGCCAGGGAGCGCTTCCATCCCAGCACTTCAGGAGCACCAGCATCCATCCACAGGCGAAGCACCCCACGCTTGGCCACTAACAGCGCAGTGTACAAGAATCGCCAATGATCCACTCCCAAGCCCTGATCAAGCACCTCCCCCTCATAGCCCAACAAAATGAGTAAATAAGACCATTGAAAAGGTACGTCCACTATATGGGCCAGGAAGTCCAGCACCCCATTCCAATAAGTCCCCAATACCGGACATTCTATAAACATATGCACAAGGGTGCCACGCATTCGCTTGCATTTAACACAGACATCCGAGTCCCAGAGACCCGCTTTTACTCCCCTGTCCCTGGAGATATACGTGCGATGTAACAATTTGAACTGCAATTCCTGTAGCTGAGCATTACGGGCCCCCTTAGTAATGTTAGTGAAGCAGGCCACCAGCGTCTCAACTCCAACAGGCTCCCCCAAGTCCGAAGACCACCTAGAGGCCACCTGACAGAGCCGAGAGTCCGGCCGTTCCGTCCGGGCCAAGCCATACCAAGTGGACAAAGAATTTAAAGAAGCAGGGAGAGAGAGAAACAAGTGGTCCACCTTTAGAAATTGGAATCCCAAGGGGCACCGCCTCCTATAGTCCTCATAAAAGTGGTGCAGTTGCAAATAAGCAAAAAATGGCATATTAGGGAGAGACCAATGACGACGGAGAGAATCATACGAGGGGAAAAGCCCAGTCTCAGAAGACAAGGATCCGACATGCCCCAAGCAAAAACCAGCACCAAGACTGGTCGCCAAGCCGCGATGCCTACCCACACCCGGCGGAAACATAGGATTGCCCCTGAGGAACTGGAAAGCCCAATTGTTCCGCTCTCCCCCTCCAATCCGCTGCCGCCACCAAAGCAACGCTCGCCTCAACGAGTCCAACCACAAAGAGTTGCAGCCCCCGCGGGGTCGCCGCCGCCGAGGAACATCAAGACAGGCCAGTGCGCTGTGGGGGGTCACCCAAGAATCAAACAGGCCCGAGGGGGCAAACCGGGAACTCATCGTGAAAAGTTCATGTATCCAACGCATCAGAGCAGCCACGTTATACAGCCTCAAGTCCGGAAGCGCCATGCCCCCCCGCTCCCTACTCTGCGTAAGCCTCCAATAGCCAATACGCGCCCTCCGGTTACGCCAGATGAAAGAACCGATAAAGGATCTATAGAACCGTTCCTCCGCCCCCCTGAGCCATACAGGGATCATCTGCAGAGGGTAAAGAATCTTGGGCAGCAAAACCATCTTAACTAAGGCAATACGACCGAAAAGAGACAGAGGAAGATCCCCCCAGCGATGACAAGTGTCGCGAAGCTGAGCAAGACGAAGCACGATATTGCGCCGATAGACAGCGGTCCAATCAGCGCTGAGGAATATACCAAGATACTTAAGCTCCCCCTCCGCCCACCTAAAAGGAAAGGAGGGCAGAGCGCGGGAGGCGCAGGGCACAGACACAGGGAGGGCCTCAGATTTGCTGAAATTAATACAAAGTCCCGAAAAAGACCCAAAGGAAGAAATAAAAGAAGTTATGCAAGGAAGAGAAACCCGGGCGTTACCAACAAACAGCAACATATCATCCGCAAACATGGTGATCTTGCAAATCTCTCCCCCCACTCGAATGCCCTCCACCCCAGAAGAGTCTCGGATCTTAACCGCCAGGGGTTCAAGGGAAAGGATAAACAATAAGGGCGATAAAGGGCACCCCTGCCGGGTCCCCCGCCTCAGAGGGAAAGAAGCCGTGCGCTGACTATTGATGAGCAATTGAGCGGTCGGAGCCGTGTACAAGCGAACAACCCAGGCAAGAAACGAGCCAGTAATGCCAAAACGTTGCAAAATCCAAAAAAGGTAGGGCCAGACGACTTTGTCAAAAGCCTTTTCGGCATCCAGGCTAGCCAACAAATCATCCCCAGGGCGGCCCCTACCTTCCCGCAATGCTACCAACGCTTTAAGAATGTTAGCCGAAGAGAAACGACCAGGCACGAAGCCAACCTGGTCGGGATGCACAAGCGTCGGGACCACCTGGGCCAAGCGTTTAGCCAAGATGGCCGTGAGCAGCTTCATATCCTGATTAAGAAGGGAGATGGGCCTATACGAGCCCACAAGTTCAGGGTCTTTGCCGGGCTTGGGGAGCACCACGACATGCGCTTGATTCTGCTCTGGAAGAAGTCTGTCATTAAGCTGCATATCCGCAAACATAGCTCCCAAAGCGGGGCCGACATGATGTTGTAAAATCTTATAAAACTCCGGCCCCATGCCATCCGGGCCCGCCGCCTTGGCAAGTTTCAAGTTGCCAATAGCCAGGGAAATCTCCTGGCAGGTAATAGGGGCATTGAGCATGTCGCGATGCTCGTCAGTAAGTCGAGGAAGAGTCAAATCCCTAAAAAAAAAGATCCCGAGCCTCAACATCGCATGCACCCGGACCATACAAATCACTATAGAAACGCACGAATTGAGATTGGATCGCAGCGTCAGCAGTATGCAATACATTAGAGGAGTCCCTGATACGAATGACCCGCGCAGCTCGGCGGAAGGGTCGAACAAGATTAGCCAGGAGTTTCCCTGCCCGATTACCCCACCTATAAAGTTTAAACTTGTAGACATCAATGTGAGTTAAAGCCCTAGCAGTGAGTATGGCATCAATCTGTTTACGCAAGCGAAGGTATGACTGACGCGCCTCCTCGGATCGATGCCGTATATGATACAATTTATGTTCCCGCAATTGTTTCGACAACGACGTGAGCTCAGCGTCCCGTGCCCTGCGCCTGCGAATGGAATAGGCTATGATACACCCACGCAGATAGACCTTCGCCGCTTCCCAAAACACGGTATCCGATACCTCAGTCCCCTCATTAGTCTGCCTATACTTAATCCATTCCTCTACGAGATAAGTATGAAAGTCATTATCCAAATAAAGGGAGGGATTAAGACGCCAAATACGATCAGCTGCAGATCCCCCTCCCCATCTTAGGGACATAGACACAGCAGCATGATCGCTGAAAGGAACGTCCAGGATGTGCGTGCGCACCACCCGACCAATGGATCGAGAGGGAAGTAGAAGATAATCCAGTCTAGAATGACTATGGTGCACCCCAGAGAAGAACGTGAAATCCACCTCTCCAGGGTGGTAAACCCGCCACACATCCTGGAGGTCCAGCTCCCCCAGCAGGAAATTCACCCCCCGACGTTCATTATCCGCCGTCACTGGTCTCGGGGGCTTACAATCAATAGAAGGATCACTAGTGACATTGAAATCCCCCCCCACCAAAAGCTCATAATTCGGCAGTGCTATCAGATGAGCTAAAAGAGAAGAAAAGAAGGAGTGAGAATAAATATTGGGAGCGTAGACATTACATAACACCACAGGTTTGTCAAATAACGTCCCTGCCCAAATAATATAGCGGCCCTGAGGGTCCCGTATTATCTTGTGGGTAGCCATCACTACAGCCTTGTGGATGAGAATGGCGACTCCCCGCTGCTTAGAATTATAAGAGGACGCAACCACCTCACCCACCCAGTCGCGCTGCAACTTCTGATGTTCACTCGCCGTGAGGTGTGTCTCCTGCAGGAAGGCCACCGAGACCTTCTCTTTTTTCAGAAAAGACAACACCTTGGAGCGCTTCACGGGTGAATTAATGCCCGCCACATTCAACGTGGCACATATGAGGTCAGCCGTAGCCATGGGAGATACCCTGCCACATCTGCCAAGCACACCAAAACCTATCAGAGGTCTCGAGGGTCTCCCAGCCAAACCCCCAAGACCAAGCGCCAGAACGCCAAGTCCCCCGTAGAAACAGAGATTCCACCCCCCGCATCCAACACACCCCCCTACCCCCCACATCTACTCTCCCCAAACACCCGCACCCAAACAGACCACACACCAGCATACACACAACCCCCGCCCCCCCCAGGCCCAAACACCCTCCCCCCCCTCCCCCACTGACCTTTTATCCAACCCCACCCTCCCTCCACAATAAAAAAATTCGAGAAGCTCCCCCCCACCCCCTCGCGCTAACAAGGAATGAAGAACTGCCCTCCCCCCACCCCCAAAGAGATAATCCCCCTCCAAGACCCCAGGGCTAGAAGGAACTATGGTAATAGAAAAGCAAAAAAGTAGCAGAAAAACATATTCAGGGGACAACAAAGTCAACGTAGGGCCAGAGCGACAGCCATGGTCCAAGATATCCAAACAGGGCATCAACTCCAACAGCAACAGGCGCCCCACCAAGAAGGGGCCGCAGTTGTCTCCAAGAGGGTCCGAAGGGGTATACCCGGTCCAGTAGCCCACTGAAAGGGGACAACATATAGTCCAAGATGCCCCTCCTGAGGAAGTCTTGCAAGGAAACATGGCAGAAGCCCCATCCCAGGAAGCAGACAGGCATCACCAAAGCCCACGCCTGCGCCCAGCCCACCACAAAGGAACCAGACTGGACGATGATGAGCAATAGGGCTCCCCAAGCGCAGGATCGTGGAGCACAGGGTCAACAGCAACCAAGTCCCAAAACAGAGGGGCAAACCGCAGATACATCCTACAAAAGGTCCAGCAGGCCTCAGGGTGCCGGGGGCATAGGTGCCAGGGCTTGTATGTAGGCCCGGAGCGCCTCCACATCCTCGCAGACCTTCGGCCCCCCTGCCTCGAAGACCCTCACTCGGGCCGGGTACTGAACCACAAAGCGAAGGCCTCTGTTGCGGAGCTCAGAACAGTAGGGCGCCAGGGCACGGCGTCGAGCAGCCACCTCAGCCGAATAATCATTGAAGAGCAATAACTTTGCTCCCCCATACTCCAACGAGCCCTTTTTACGGTATAGGGCCATCACCTGCGCCTTGTCCGCAAAGTTCAAATACCGGGCAATGACAGGTCGAGGCCGCCCCTCGTTCTCCCGGCGGGGACCCAGGCGATGCACCCTCTCCACCAGTGTGCGCGACCCCACTGGAACTAAGCCCACCGCCTCAGGAAGCCACTTCTCCACGACCTCTCTCAACTCGGCATCCCGCAGGGTCTCCGCCAAGCCCACCAGCCGGATGTTATTTCGGCGGCCTCGGTTCTCTTGATCCTCGAGGCGCTCGTGGAGGGTTGCACACCTCGCCTGCAGGTCCTGGATCTGCGTCTCCACCACCGCCGAGCGATCTTCCTGAGCCGCAATACGGGTCTCCGCGGTCTGGAGACGTTGGCCATGACGCTCCAGGCAATCCCTAATATCATCCACAGTGGCCTGGAGCTTAGTCAGCCGTTCGTCTATGGCTGCAGAGATATTTTTAGTCAGCTCCTTGACCGCATCGTCCTGGAGCAGCACTTTCGGCGGGGGAGGAGGAAAAGAAGAAGCGGCCACCATGCTGGTTACCTCGTGCATGCGCTGGGTCCGAGTCGGCCGCGGGGTCTTAACGGGCATAACTCGCTCAGAAGCCACCCCAGAAAATAGCCCGCACAGGCTCCTGCACCGCAGCACACTCCGATCCTCCGGGCAATCAACAAAGGACAGGGGTGAAGCGGGAGAGAGCAATAAAAGCGAAAATTGTAGCGCGAGAGAGTCGGAGCTAGAGCAGAGAGCCGCCGCTCAGCTCAGCGTCATCACGTGACCCCCTGAATGTCTTTTATGATCCAATCCAAAACTAACTCCATCATGATAACGCTCTGTGTCGCACATCGCTTCTGGCATGGCAACTTCTGTCAAATAAAAACATTATAGAGTGTCCTCATTCACCGGATCTGGCACCCTGCGACTTCTGGCTCATCCTCAAAGTCAAAATGACCATGAAAGCTAAACATTTTGAATCGATTCAGGACATTGAGGTGGCCACGGCAACGCAACTAAAGACACTCGCAAAAGATGACTTCCAGAACTGCTTCAGAAAGTGGTAAGAACGATGGGATAAGTGTGTTTGAAATGAGGGGGAGTATTTTGAGGAGGATTAATGGCAATGTGTCTTTTACTGTAATATATATATACTAGTGTTTAAGTCCATTACATTAACGGGTGCTAGAATAGATGTGTCTGTCTGTCTGTCTTTCTTTCTGTCTCTCTCTCTTTGGCTGCTGTCTGTCTGTCTTTCTTTCTTTCTCTCTCTCCTTGGCCGCTGTCTGTCTGTCTTTCTTTTGTCTCTCTCCTTGGCTGCTGTTGGTCTGTCTTTCTTTCTATCTCTCTCCTGGGCCGCTGTCTGAATGTCTTTCTTTCTTTTTATCTCTCTCTCTCTCTCCTTGGCCGCTGTCTGTCTTTCTTTCTGTCTCTCTCTCTCCTTGGCCACTGTCTGTCTGTCTTTATTTCTTTTTATCTCTCTCTCTCTCCTTGGCTGCTGTCTGTCTGTCTTTCTTTCTCTCTCTCTCTCTCTCCTTGGCTGCTGTCTGTCTTTCTTTCATTCTGTCTCTCTTCTTGGCCGTTGTCTGTCTGTCTTTCTTTTTGTCTCTCTCCTTGGCTGCTGTCTGTTTGTCTGTCTTTCTTTCTTTTTGTCTCTCTCTCTCCTTGGCCGCTGTCTGTCTGTCTTTCTTTTTGTCTCTCTCCTTGGCTGCTGTCTGTCTTTCTTTCTTTCTGTCTCTCTCCTTGGCCACTGTCTGTCTGTCTTTCTTTCTTTCTGTCTCTCTCTGTCCTTGGCTGCTGTCTGTCTGTCTGTCTTTCTTTCTTTTTGTCTCTTTTTCTCCTTGGCCGCTGTCTGTCTGTCTTTCTTTTTGTCTCTCTCCTTGGCTGCTGTCGGTCTGTCTTTCTTTCTTTCTATCTCTCTCCTTGGCCGCTGTCTGTCTTTCTTTCTTTCTGCCTCTCTCCTTGGCCACTGTCTGTCTGTCTTTCTGTCTCTCTCTCTCCTTGGCCACTGTTTGTCTGTCTTTCTTTCTTTTTGTCTCTCTCCTTGGCCGCTGTCTGTCTGTCTTTCTGTCTCTCTCCTTGGATGCTGTCGGTCTGTCTTTCTTTCTTTCTATCTCTCTCCTTGGCCGCTGTCTGAATGTCTTTCTTTCTTTCTGCCTCTCTCCTTGGCCGCTGTCTGTCTTTCTTTCTGTCTCTCTCTCTCCTTGGCCACTGTCTGTCTGTCTTTCTTTCTTTTTATCTCTCTCTCTCTCTCTCCTTGGCCACTATCTGTCTGTCTTTCTTTCTCTCTCTCTCCTTGGCTGCTGTCTGTCTTTCTTTCTTTCTGTCTCTTTCTCTCTCCTTGGCCGCTGTCTGTCTGTCTTTCTTTCTTTCTATCTCTCTCCTTGGCTGCTGTCTGTCTTTCTTTCTTTCTGCCTCTCTCCTTGGCCACTGTCTGTCTGTCTTTCTGTCTCTCTCTCTCCTTGGCCACTGTTTGTCTGTCTTTCTTTCTTTTTGTCTCTCTCCTTGGCCGCTGTCTGTCTGTCTTTCTTTTTGTCTCTCTCCTTGGATGCTGTCGGTCTGTCTTTCTTTCTTTCTATCTCTCTCCTTGGCCGCTGTCTGAATGTCTTTCTTTCTTTCTGCCTCTCTCCTTGGCCGCTGTCTGTCTTTCTTTCTGTCTCTCTCTCTCCTTGGCCACTGTCTGTCTGTCTTTCTTTCTTTTTATCTCTCTCTCTCTCCTTGGCCACTATCTGTCTGTCTTTCTTTCTCTCTCTCTCCTTGGCTGCTGTCTGACTTTCTTTCTTTCTGTCTCTTTCTCTCTCCTTGGCCGCTGTCTGTCTGTCTTTCTTTCTTTCTGTCTCTCTTCTTGGCCGTTGTCTGTCTGTCTTTCTTTTTGTCTCTCTCCTTGGCTGCTGTCTGTCTGTCTTTCTTTCTTTTTGTCTCTCTCTCTCCTTGGCCGCTGTCTGTCTGTCTTTCTTTCTGCCTCTCTCCTTGGCCGCTGTCTGTCTGTCTTTCTTTCTTTCTGTCTCTCTCTGTACTTGGCTGCTGTCTGTCTGTCTGTCTTTCTTTCTTTTTGTCTCTTTCTCTCCTTGGCCGCTGTCTGTCTGTCTTTCTTTTTGTCTCTCTCCTTGGCTGCTGTCTGTCTGTCTTTCTTTCTTTCTATCTCTCTCCTTGGCCTCTGTCTGTCTGTCTTTCTTTCTTTCTGCCTCTCTCCTTGGCCGCTGTCTGTCTGTCTTTCTGTCTCTCTCTCTCCTTGGCCACTGTCTGTCTGTCTTTCTTTTTGTCTCTCTCTCTCCTTGGCTGCTGTCTGTCTTTCTTTCTGTCTCTGTCTCCTTGGCCGCTGTCTTTCTTTCTTTATGTCTCTCTGTCTCCTTGGCAGCTGTCTGTCTTTCTTTATTTCTGTCTCTCTCCCTGGCCCCCTGTCTTTCTGTGTGTCTGTCTGTATTTCTTGCGCCCCCTGCCTGTCTGTTTCTCGTGCACTGAGACGCTTCAGCTCCAACCCCCTTCTCCCACCTACCTTTAAAAATCAAGCAGCTCTGGCAGGGTCCGATGCAGGGAAACCGCAGCACACAAACCGCCACAGGCTCCAGCCGCAAGAAGTTTGAGGAAACCGCCGCATGCACCGCAAAACGCCACAGGCTTTACCGCCGCATGCGTCGCACACTGTTTTCGCATGCAGCACCACGGCAGCACAAATCACAGAGGCAGGGATCACGCCGTTTGAAGTGTGCTTGCGCGCTTAGGGTTTTATTATGATAAATATTTTTTTTATTTAAACGTTCACCATATTTTTGGATCACACCTCGTATGCTGTCTGAGTGGCTGAGGCTTTTTCCTTCAACATTTCGAAATAGTGGTGTTTGCTTTGAGATTTGTTACCAAATACATGTACAGCTGTTTTTGTAAGAGGGCTTTCATATGTATCTGTTGGATAGGGTTATCTGCACTCCATGCTCCTTCAGTCTTGGTTTTGTGAAGATTAAACATTCTTTTGAAATGATTCAGTGGCATTCCTCATATTGTTTTGTGTCAGTTCTTGCCTGAAACAACGGGGGAGAAAAAAAAAAAATCCCAGATGTGTTTTTTTTTATTTCTGTGTTAAAGATAGTGTGCAATCTTCTGAAAGAGTGCACATTTTTCCCCCAAAATATATCTGTTTGTGAATAGAGTGCATCTTAAAGTGTAACAGGAACCAAGACTTCTCAATATATGAAAGTCAAAAATGGATCTTAAATATAGGTATTAAGAAGTGAGGTAATACAATTTTCACATACACTCAGAATTGTGTAATCCGACCAAGAGCCTTGGCTCCTATGGCCGAACCCACCGTCCCATCACTGTGTATGACATTAATGCAAAATAATAGTAAATAAGGCAACGTGCTCTTTGAATGCTAGATTTGTTCTCAGTGGCAATAAGAGGAAAAACCACTCCACTTAGCTTTAAGGTGTGTTAGCAGGTCCCGACATGGGCCATGTTTCGAGGGTCTGTTTCAAGGAACCCAAAGGAGATGTGCAAAAACTTCAAATGCCAGAGAAATAGTTGCTGAGTGATTTTGCATTAATGTCATACACAGTGATGGGACGGTGGGTTCGGCTATAGGAGCCAAGGCTCTTGGTCGGATTACACAATTCTGAGTGTATGTGAAAATTGTATTACCTCACTTCTTAATACCTATATTTAAGATCCATTTTTGACTTTCACATATTGAGAAGTCTTTGGTTCCTGTTACACTTTTGTTATCGATTTTGACCTCTCTATTTTGTATATTTTGAGAGCATTCACCTCACTACCAATTATCTCTGACTTAGAGGGTTCATAGACAACGGCGCGAAAGACAAAAGCGCGCGCCGACAATTGAGCGCAGTGCGCGCCGCCGCGCCGCTCTAAATTACAGTTTTTAGGGGCTACGACGGGGGTTTTTGTTGGGGAACCCCCCCAGTTTACTTAATAGACATCGCGCCGGCGTTATAGGGGTTTGGGGGGTTGTAACCCTCCACATTTTACTGTAAACTGAACTTTTTCCCTAAAAACAGGGAAAAAGTGAAGTTTTCGGTAAAATGTGGGGGGATACAACCCCCCACACCCCCCACAATGCCCCCACAACGCGGCGCGATCTCTATTAAGTAAAGTGGGGGGGTTCCCCCCCCCACACCCCCGTCAGAGCACTAAAAACAGTAATTTAGAGCGGCGCGGCAGCGCGCGCTGCGCTCAATTGTCTGGGCGCGCCTTTGTCCCGGCGCGCTTTTGACCTGACACCGCGCACATCTTTTCCCCAAAATATATCTGTTTGTGAATAGAGTGCATCTTAGCCAAACAAAAAATAATTAATTGACTCATGGAACTAAACAAAATGAAAATTGTTGGTCTGTATACCCCTAGCGCAGGGGTGGATAGGGTTGACAAATTATCCAATCGGAAAATCCAAACCCCCTAGGCCCACCCCTCAGGCCCGCCTAGTTCCACCCTCCCTGCCCTATAATGCCCTAATCCTGCTCCCCAGTCCCTCCCTAGTCCCGCACCAGCCTCGCCCCCTGCTGCCTGCTCTCGTCAGGCAGGGAGTAAATCCGTGCATGCGCGAAAGCCCTGCAATGACATCACGTGCGCACACGTGTGCGCATGACATCATCACAGGGCATCCGCGCAGGCGCAAATTTCCTCCCTGCCCGACACGACTAGAGGAGGCTTTTCATAACCCCGGGCGAAGTGCCAGGTTTTGAAAAGCCAACCGGTCCCCCGGACATGTCCTCAAAAGGAGGGCGCATCTGGGGAAATCCAAACCCTAGGGATGGACAACCTCGGCCCTCGATGGCCGCAATCCAATCGAATTTTCAGCATTTCCCTTAGGAAGTGGCGTCAGAGGAAGAGCCGATGCTGGCGCGACGGTAACTTGGGGGGGTTGCTGCTCGCGCCAGGAACATTCCAGAGTTACAGGGGAAGGGAAACGGCATGCGTGTGGGCAGGAGGGGGCGGGGAAGAAGCGTGTGGAAGTGGGAGTCAGAAAAGAGGGCGGAGGAAGGGCGCCACCGCCCCAGGTGCCTATCACCCCTATCCTAACGCCATCTCCGAACCATCTATGTTTCCTTCTTGGGTGATGCTCTCATGAAAGTCAGTCCGTCTCCATATTTTTATCCATGGAAAAGGGGGATCATTTTCAGCCATTATAGCTGGATGATTTGTTTTGTCTGGGTTTTGAGCCATTTTGTGCAATCCCTTAGAGAGGGGTGAAGAATTTTGTGTTTGGCGAAGACTGCTGATGGAGAATTAATGTCCCAGCCCTTGATAAAGCCGGAGGCAAAACAGGGCCGCCGTTGGGCTTTTGGGTGAATGAGAGATAAAGAATACACTTCCCCCTCCCTATTCGCGGTTTCGATTATTCACACCCTCCCCCCTGAGAATTGTTCGTTGGCAGCCCACATTGAAAAAACAACAGCCCCAGGACTTGGATCGGGGCGAGGCAGAGGGGGGAGATCGGAGGTGGAGGAGGCGAGCAGCCGCCCCAGGAGCATGGGCCTTACCTGGTGGTCTAGCAGTGACGCGGGGCAGGAGCGATCTTCCTACACTTCTGCCCCGTGCCGCATAGGGAGGTCAGACACACCTATGGGCAGTGGCCAGCATTTGACTGGGGGAAGGGGTTTTGGGCAGTGGGGAGGGGTAAGGGAGACAGGCAGAAAAGAAGGCAGGTAGGTAGGTCTAAGCAGGTTGGAACAAGGAAAATTAAATGGGAGGTAAACTTCCCCCTCCGTATTCGCAGAGATAGGGGATCAGCATGGCTGCGAATTCAGAAAAACCGTGACTAACTTTACGTACATTATTTGCGGTTTTTCTGTAAAAAGCCCCCCAAAAGACACAAAACTGCAAATAATCTTACCTGTTCCTATGAAGAAAGTGCTGCGATTTTCTCTGTACAACGCTGAGAGGATCAATTCTCTCTGTGCATCGCTGGGAGCAGCGACTTCCTGTGATGTAAATTATTTTTGGGGGGGGGGGCGGAGCCTGCACACGAAAACCCGCAAATAACCCAAACCGCGAATATGGAGGGGGAAGTGCAGTTGAAGGTATAGCGGGGGAGGGGGAGCTGCTGTACAGGGGAAGTCTGAGAGGCAGTGTCAAGGGGGTGGAGCCTAGGAGCAAGGGCACGATCACCATTTTGCCTGCATCTCTAACCGCTCTCCCACTCCACCGACCCCAGTTTAGGGGAGGTAAGAGTCACGTCGCAGCATTCGGCAAAGGGATAGAGCACCCCGCAGTATGTTTAGACCAAGTCAAGCTTAACAGTGGTCAAATGTGAAGTCGTTTTGTCACATGCTAGCGGTGTCATGGATGCTGTCAAAGACCCGGAGCAGTCCCCCTCTTCTATAGTGTAGGGTTACCAGACGTCCAGATTTTTCCGGAAATGTCCAGGGGTCCAGACGGCTTTTCAAAACCCGGCACTCTGTCCGGCTTTTGAAAAGCTTGCCCTCCAAATCGCGTCGGGACAGGGCATCCGTGCATGCAGGGCTGCCGTCTGGGAGGCAGAACGGGGCGTGGCACGGTTGGAGAGAGGCGGACCTGTGGGCGTGGCCATGGGTCCAGATTTTCCTTCGGGATAATTTGGTAACCCTAGGCCAGTGCAAGAGAAACAGAATGGCAGTGGCTATCCCAGACTTTGACAGAATGTGTGTGTGTGGGGGGGGTGAAGGCCTGAAAAACCCTAGGCTACATTTCCGGCACCTACCTTTCCATAGTGCTGTGATTTTGTACCTGCCACCGTCGTGTGATTGACGCATGATCGGTGGCCGCTTTTAAGGCAGCCACTAACAATGGCGCCGGTTACATAATGAGGCCCATAATGGGCATCGTCGCATTTAGTGCGTGCTAATCATTAGCGCCTGCTAAATTGGTTAGCACCCCTTGATGAATTCCCCCCCCCACCTTAGTTTACACAAGATGGGTTTTGGTCATATTCTGCGTTTCAAGAAGTACCTTCAGGGGCATCTGTTTAATTCACATTAACCCGTCTTTTACAAAAGGTGTGCTAAGCATTTTTAGCGCACACTATACGCTAACGCATCCATAGGCTAACATGCACACATTAGCGGTTAGCGCGTTCTAAAACGCTTAGCGCACCATTGTAAGAGAAGCCCTACGAGATGGAAAAGACTCCGAGTGGCTGGTTGAAGAGGCAAGATGTTGCAGTTCTTTGGTGACGGCTTTCCAAAATCTTGCCGTCGTTAGCAGGAGCGTGTGGCGAATGGTGGTAACTATGTGGAAAAGTAAATACGTGTAATAAAAACAAGCTTAAAGTGTTTTTTTATTTGTTAAAATATCTTATGGAAATAAAAGTTATGAGGCGGAGGCCTTATTGTTCATTCAACCGTCTTAGATTGCGAATCCACTAAGGGCAAAGACGCAAGTGCGCTAAGATCAACATGCGTGCGTTTTTTATTTGTTAAAATATCTTATTGAAATAAAAGTTATGAGGCGGAGGCCTTATTGTTCATTGAACCGTCTTAGATTGCGAATCCACTAAGGGCAAAGATGCAAGTGCGCTAAGATCAACATGCACGCTAAACACTAACTTGTCCATAGGATAACATGCACGCGTTAATGTTTAGCGCATGATCATTGTAGCGAGCGCTAAAAAGCATAGCGCACTTTTGCAAAAGAGGGGGGAAAGAGTGGAACTAAAGTTCCTGGACGCTCAGGTGGCTTCTGGGGCAAACGTTTATCATTCTCAAAATGTCAAAATAAAAAACAACTTGGATACAAACAAAGAGTCTGTGGGCTAGGTTCACTAAGCCCACCGATCGTGTTCCGACCACTTTGCGACACCCGACCCGATTCGCTAAACTTCCTCCTGAGCATATCCGCACCCGATCCGATCCGCCCATGCAAATAAGGGGAAACGGCATGCCAAGTAGGAAGGGCCTCGACTCACTAAACAATTTCAGGAGCACCGACTGGGCTGGTTGATCAAAAAAGATGCGACTGCCGAGGACCAGTCGCTCACGTCCTCGCGGACTATCCTGCTCTTTGCCGTCCTGAAATCCCAGCCCTGCAGCCCTGAAATTATGTAATACGTCTCCCATAAATACCGCCCTGCTCTCTGCCACTCTGCTCTCTGCCCTGCAGCCCTGACTTGAGGGGTACTTGGATTGAGGTGTCAGGTCAAAAGCGCACCGGGACAAAGGCGCGCGCAGACAATTGAGCGCAGTGTGGAGGCGCGCGCCGAAGAAAATTACTGTTTTTAGGGGGCTCCGATGGGGGGGCGAGGGGGGGAACCCCCCACTTTACTTAATACAGATCGTGCCATGTTGTGGGGGTGTTGTGAGGGGCTTGGGGGGTTGTAACCCCCCACATTTTACTGAAAACTTCACTTTTTCCCTGTTTTTAGGGAAAAAGTTAAGTTTCCAGTAAAATGTGGGGGTTACAACCCCCCAAACCCCCCCAATGCCGCCGCGATCTGTATTAAGTAAAGTGGGGGGGGCTCCCCAACAACACTCCCCGTCGGAGCCCCTAAAAACAGTAATTTTCTTCGGCGCGCGCCTCCGTCTTGCGCTCAGTTGTCAGCGCGCGCCTTTGTCATCCGCGATTATGCCTATGAACCTTGGATTGAAGATGAGAAGCACTTCACTAGAATATGCATCCAGACACGAGGGGAAGGGGGGAGATCGATCCTCTAAGGCTAAAGGGCAAAGCAGGGAAATACCCGCTAAGACAAGTCTTCAGCAGTGCGAGCCCGTAGGGAAGCGACTAGAGGAGAGCAGAATAAGGGAGAGGCAAAAGGTAAAAATGGAAGGATTTGCAAAATCTTTTAGATTCTCCCCGGATCCTCTTGCCTTTGAGCAGTTCGGGTGTGTCGGGAGAAGGTGAGCCAGGAGTGCCCTGGTCCTCCGCTCTGGCAAGACGGACACTAATGGGATTTTGGTGCCGGAGCTTGTGCATCTAGGCCCCAGTCTGAGCTAGCAGGGGAAGCTCAGAATCCGCCGCTTTGGGGCTTACCTTGCCGGGCAAGTGACTGGTCTTCAGCAGTGCGAGCCTGTGATTTTTAGCCCGCGGGCTTAAATCGGGGCTGCACTACGGCGCGTTGAAAAGCTTCCACCTCGGGACCGTGCCGGGGGGGTCATCGGTGTCATGCGCAGATGCCCTCCCGACGCGGTCCCGAGGACGAGAACAGGTTGAGGGGGGTGGGGCAAGGCTGGGGCGTAACGTGACTTGGGCAGAACAGGGCAGGCCTGTGGAGGGGCCATGGGTCTGGATTTTGCAGGATTAAAATTCTACCCATGTTAGACTTCCTTTGTTTCTAAGTGAAGCCAAGGATTTTCTTCCCTTCCCGCTTCAGTCTGCTTTAGAGGCGGTCTGTAACCTATCCCTGCTATTTTCCAAATCTCACCTTATTTTTAAATTATTTTTCTCTACAACAGTTTGAAACAAAAGAAGGGTTAATCTGCTTTCCCCATCCCCCCCTCTCCTCCCATCTCACGTCCTGGAGATGAAAGCTACCACTGGGAGACCCAGGACAATTTTTATATAGGATTAGAAAACAAAAATCAATATTTAATTATCTGTAAGCTTTTTGTGTCACTGCATCTTTACATCACTAACGGTGAGTGCAGGCTGCCACAGAAAAAAAATAAGTCATTAAACCGGCAGTATCTTTTACAGGCCTTTTTATTGGCCTGTGGTAAATAGAGTGTATTATCACTTCCCACGTGCCGGCAAACATCTTTTCAATTTCTATTTACCTAAATTTATGGCAGCTTTTCCCCTATATTTTATGTAGTTTAAGGGCTTTATTAAAAGGATAGTTAAGAATAACTTTAGAGATCTCTTAGCTCGGTGGTTCTCAGCCCTAGTGGTCAAGGTTTATCCCTTCTGTCAGGTTATCAGGATCTCAGTAATGAATATGCATGAGGTGGATTTGCATAAACCACCTCCAAAGTATGTTATATCTATCGCATGCATAATCCATGTGGGACAGGGCTGGTTAACCCTACCCGTGTTAGACTACCTGGAACGCCCTCCCGAGGGAAGTGGGGGAGAAGAAAACTATGGGATAAGCCTAGAGGGTCTCTAATTCGAAAATGAAGGATGTAAATTAAAGAGCTAAGGCCGGTATTGGGCAGACCTGCACGGTCCGTGTCCCATATATGGTGATTCGGTGTAGGGTGGGCTGGGGTGGGCATCAATGGGAACTCCACTAATTATGGAACAGGAGGATGTTACTGGCCAGACTTTATAGTAGATATCCTGCAAACAAGGGGATGGTTGGATAGGCTGGAGTGAGCTTGGACGGACAATACCAGATGGACTTTAGTCTATGGCCCAGAAATATCAAAGAAGAGACAAGTTAAATTAATCATGTATTTAATGGATATAACTAATGGGCAGACTGGATGGACTGTTCAGGTCTTTTTCTGCCGTCATTTACTGTGTTACCTGGCAGAAACCCAAAGAGTAGCAACAGTCCAGAGCTGAGATTGTGATGTCATAATGCCTCATTCCACAAATGCCTGAGAGCCAACCTCATCAGTGATGTCACAATGGCTTCATTAGATGGCAACTTCAGCATTTGGAACCTAAGACAATACCAGGTGGACTTTACAGTCTGTGACCCAGAAATACCAAAGAAGAGACAAGTTAATTTAATCATTGCTACCCGACACTGTCCACGCTTCATACTCTTCTATAAATCCTATATAATAAAACCCTAGAGCGCGCATGCGCTCTTGAAACTTCGTGATCCCTGCCACTGTGATTTCTGATCCGTGGCCACGTTCCATTTTAGAACGCGGAGGCAGGGATCACTCTAGCCACTCCCCTCCTTCCGCCCTCACTCACCAACCACTGGAGGAAGCACAGACAAGCTCTCTCCCTGCCCGTGTCCTTGCCGCCCCGATTGGTGCTGGCGGTGGCGGCGGCCGGGAGGGCTTCGTGGAGCGCCGCCGCACACCAACACCTTCACAGTCTCCTGAGCCGCGTCCTCGCCACCCCAATTGCCAGCGTTCAGTCGTCACACTTCAGCGACGCAGGCGGGGATCGGAAAGGGTAAGGGAGCCGAGTCAGTGGGGGTTGGGCTGGGAGGGAAGAGAAGCGGTCTGCCTCGGGTTTTTCAAGGCTTGGCTTCTTCGGGCAGCAGCAGCGTTTACAATTCGCTGCTGTTGCCTGCTTCAGGCCTTTCTCTCTGGCGGGTCCTGCCTACTTTCTATTTCAGGAAGATGACCCGACAGAGAGGAAGATCTGAAGCCGGCAACAGCAATGAATTGTGAATGCTGCTGCTGCTGCCCGATGAAGTTCAAGGAGGAAAGGGAGCAGAGGGGGAGAGAATGGCTTGGAGGGAAGAAGAGATGGCAGGGCATGGAGGGAAGGAGGAATGTATGCCAGAACAAGGGAAAAGGAAGGGGGAAAGTAAGGAGGAGATGCCATATGGAACAGAGAGAGAGAGGGCGGACACTGGATGGAAAGAGAAGAGAGGGCAGTGAATGGAAGGGGCAAGACAGAGGGTGAACAGTAGATAGAAAGGGTAGAGAGAGGGAGATAGACACTGAATGGATGTCTGAGGGACAGGGGGAGCAGACGTTGGAAGGAAGTGGGGAGGAGAAAGAAAAAAGGGCACATGCATGATTGAGGGAAGAGGATAGAGTTAGAAATAAAGATAGACAGACAGGGGGCCAGGGAGAGACAGACAGAAAAAACCCAGACAGACATGTACTCTAGCACCCGTTAATGTAACGGGCTTAAACACTAGTATAAATATAATGCTCAGTTCACTTATGTTGCAAATGTTCGTGGGTTCTAATGCGTTTTGCCAGATGGTTCCTCAAAACCCCCACTTACAACACAACTTCTTTCACTGAAGTGGTCTCACGTTCTATCTACTGTTCTCCATTTCCAGATGGATTCACTTCCAGATAGTACGTGGGACCACTTCAGTGAAAGAAATTGCGTTGTAAGTGGGCTTTCTGAGGAAGCTGTCTGGCAAAAAATGCGTCGGAAACCACAAGTATTTGCAAGATAAGTGAACTGAGGATTATATTTATATTTATAGAAGAGTATGAAGTGTGGACAGTTTTGGGTAGCAATGATTAATTTAAAGTGCTATGATTGAACACAAGAGGCATACAATTTAGGGGCTTGACCCCCGTTTGCGGTCTCTTACCTGCAAGGTTCTGAGCACTTTTTTCACATTTGAGGCCTGCTTCCACCAGATCCGCCCACAGACATAAACTATCCTTCCCCTCTCTACACGGTATTCTCCATGCTGGTAAACTGGGAAAATCCCTTCTCTTCAAAATCACGGGTCTTTGGAACAACCTCACTATCCCACTGCGGAACCTGGGCTCCCTTCAATTATTCCGCAAACAACTGAAAACCTGGCTTTTCTCTAATATATAATACCATTCCCCCCGCCCCTTTTCTCTTCCCTCTATATATATGCTCATGTAAACCTTTCCCCTCTCACTTTTTATTTTTTTAAGCTTGTAAACCGCGCCGAGCTCCACTTCTGTGGAGATGATGCGGTATATAAACTTAAGGCTTAGTTTAATTTAGTTTAGTTTTTAGCTTTTGTTCTATGGGCTAGATTCACTAAGCAAACCGATTGGTTTACGACCCCTTTGCGTCCTGATTTTACTCCGGCCCGATTCACTTACTCATCTGCCGATCCGATTCTGATCCGTGCATGCAAATGAGGGGAACGGCGTGCAAAGTAGGCAGGGACGCGTTTCACAACACAAATTTCGCGAACCGAGTGGGCTGGCCGATCAGCCCAAGAAGCGACTGCTGGGGACCAGTCGCAAACGTCCTTTCCGACTCTCCAGGTCCATTGCCGCCCTGCTCTCTGCTGTCTCGAATCTCTCCTGCCTGCCGCCCTGCTCTCCCCTGAATCATCGCCCGAATCTCTCCTGCCCTTCCCCGCACAGCGAGCCCGTGGTTTTAACCCGCGGGTTTAAAGTGGGTTAAAACCATGGGCTCGCTGGGCTAAAAAGTAAATTATTTAAAAAAGTCACGGCTCAGACGTCGGGATTGCACTCTAGCGATCCGTGTCGGCAGATGGGGACGTTCCTCCGATCGCCCCCATTAGAATTTTACTGCTTTCTGAATCCATCGGACCTGCCCAGATCACACACGGATCGGTCACGATCGGGCAGATTAGTGAATCTAGCCCTACGTCACTGGGTGTCACACACCAGGGCAAAGTAGTTATCCCAGGTGTAATGGCTATTATCTCATGGACTTTTACTTCCAACCATTTTGTGGGTGGTAAGGGCTTACTGTGCTAATCATGCACTAATTAGTTTGCACGTGACAATGTAGAAGTGGTGACATACATGCCTCCTCTCCACCCCCTCGACCAAAAATAAAATATATTTTTCGGCACATGGGTAGTTTGCACACACATTGGGCTTTTACTGGGGGGACACCTCAGCACACCCCATGCTCAAAACCCTTTTAAGCTGCATAAAGCACGTTAGCACTTGGTAAAAGAGCCCCTGAGTCTTTTAAAATAATCCTAGGCCTCGCAGTGGCTTTTCTCAGCAGTTTCCTTCGCTCGCAGCTACTGACTTTGGAAGGACGGCCTGATCGAGGCAGTGTCTTAATGGCACCAAATTACTTCTGCTTCACGATTCACTTGACAGTGCCCCAGTGGAAATTCAAGCGCATTGAAAATTCTTTATAGCCTTCTCCAACTCTGGATCTTTGAGTAACTTTAGCCAATAATTCTTTCAGGAGCTCTTGTGTTTGACATGTTTAGACTTTTCCTTCAAATTCACTTCATAGAACAGAAACTGTTTGATTCCTTAGCCAGGAGTATTTGAGTCAGCTAAACCACTGCGGTTGGACATAGGGCTAATTTGGGGTTCCTATGAAAAAGACGTGAAGGTTTCGTATTGTTGGCTTCCTTTATCATATTTTGATCGTTCCTCTTTCATGTTGAAAACGTGACCCACGGGATAGAAAGAATCCTCGTCATCTGCGCGGCAATATTCCTGTGGGCAAATTTTTTTTTGCGACTTCCATCACTTATGCGCACATGTGTATGATTTTCAGCACCAAGCCCAGAATATGAAGATTTGATTTTTGGCTGCCCTCTCTGAGTGATTAATCCCTCCCCCCTTTTACTAAGCTGTGTCAGTTTGAAAGTGGCCCCCACAATATTAGGTGGTAGGGGTTAAGTGAAATGCGCACTGACAGACGCCAGGTCCCAGGTTCAGTTCCTTCACAGAAGTTTCATTAGGGATAGAATCAAATAAGAAGCACAGCCAGGGGTGATTATATAAAGAATATATTATAGAAATAGTCTTACAGAAAAGTAATATTTATAAGCATTACAATTAAGCAGAGAGCATTACACTTAAGCAGAGAGCAAGCAGTCTCACTGCCTTACAGAGGTCAGAGACAGAGAGGGACATAAAAGCTTGCAGTTCTAGGAAGCTTCGTGTTCCATAGATAAAGGGAAGGATAGACAGAGAGAGGGGGAGCCAAAATGTCAAGCCAAGAGCCAAGAGATAGCTAGATAGAAAGAGAGAGAGAGGGCCAAGACCCCTCTCCTGATAGCTCCATAGAAAAAGAGAGACAGCCATGTGTGTTGCAGAGTGCAGGCTTTTATACCTTGACTCAATATAGAAACCTGTATGCCCCAGTATCTTTCTGTTTAGAATTTGTAAACTGTTTGAAACAATGGTTAATTTAATTGCTAAGGAGGGTGAGATACCTGTAAGCATGGTGATGGGATTAAGTCTCTGGCTTGATCTGTGCACCATTGTCCTAAGCACCCTCTTAATCAGACATTAACACCTTTTAGCTAGCCATGATTCAATCAGGGCTACTTGAAACTTAAAATATATCAATCAGGGCTACTTAAAACAGTTTCCCTGCACTAAGGGTCTATCTGCCTTCCCATGCCAGGGTCAGATTGATATAATCTCCCAGAGGCCTCTAGGCTGACAAGCTGCAGTAGAGGTTTCTACAGTGTCCCAGAGTACTAAATGCTCCGATGGTGCTCCAACGTTCATAGAATTCTTATGAGCGTCGGAGAAGCGTCAGAGCATTTGGCGCTCTGGGCCGCAGTAGAAACTTCTACGGCTTAGTAAAAGAGGGCCTGAATGAGCTGTTAAAAGAGCTTATATGATAGAAACACCATTTGAAAGGAGCCAGACTGGGCAGGAACAACTGAACTTTGCTCCCGTCCAAAGACCTTCAAGCCCCTTCAGATCCCCTTGGACTCCCCGGATGACTCCCCTTGGATCCCTAGATCCCCTGATTCACCAATGCTGTTTCACAAGCAGCCCCTGTGGGTGGAGGGGGCTGGGATATGCAGGGGAAGGATTATAGGTGGGGGTTGCAGGCAGGACTAAGGGGCACCCCCCTCCTGGTGACCCAGGAACATCAAGGCACAGCTTTGCGGCCTGATGCTCCTGGATGAGAAAATAAGCCCAGCAAAAAGCTGGAATTATTTTACCTTGTTTTTTGGGCCCTAACATGACCTGCGATGCTTCACGGCAAGTCAAATTAGGGTATTTGCATAGAAATGAAATGCAAACCTTGTATCTGCATATTTTGCATCTTACTACTAATTGACTTGCAGTGATTTAAATATTTCTGTGGTATGTTAAATCAAGCAGTGCCGAGGCCCTTTCGGTCACGTTAAGGGATAAATAAAGTGCATTAAAGCCACAACGCCACTTCATAAATCCCTCCATAGTAATATGTCGTGATGCAATCGTGCAAAGCAGGTCATTCATACAAAAAATGTGAAAAGAACAGCGCTAATAAGGCTTTTCAGGCCAGTGGTCAGAGACAGATAACTGTAATGACTTTGTCTAGAGCTATTAGAGAACAAAATTGGTGTTTTATGCCAAGATGGCAGCATGAAACCTTTAAGTTGGGTTTTTTTTTTTTGCAAATCATTTTTATTAAAGTCACCCAGAGGAACACACAGGATACAGAAGAAACATATGCACAACAGGTGCAAAACAGGAACATAACAAAAGCAGCAAAGAATGAATCGAAACAAGTACCAGCAGCACAGGAGATACGAGCATCAGGGCAACCATATGAAATAAAGAAAGAGAAAAGAAGAGGGGATGCTCAAAATCTCCCATCTAGACCAATCCACAAAACAAAAATACAGTAAAACCTTATAATCCAAAGCATTTGTTTATCAAAGCAAATTTCCCCATAGGAAATAACGGAACTTCAGACGATTCGTTCCACAATCCAAAAACTTTAATACAAAATACTATACATACTTGTATTGCAAGACCTCACTCGTTTGGAACAGTCACTTCACTCCCGCAGCATCAGAGAGAGAAGAACCATCGGCTCAGTTGTGATGATGTGACGCGTGTGTTATTGTATGTACTCGTATTGCAAGACCTCGTTCGTTTAGAACAGTCACTACACTCCCGCAGCGTCAGAGAGAGAAGAACCATCGGCTCAGTTGTGATGACATGATGCGTGTATACTGTATGTACTCATATTGCAAGACTTTGCTCGTTTAGAATAGTCACTTCACTCCCGCAGCGTCAGAGAGAGAAGAACCATCAGCTCAGTTGTGATGATGTGACGCGTGTATACTGTATGTACTCGTATTGCAAGACCTCGTTCGTTTAGAACAGTCACTACACTCCCGCAGCGTCAGAGAGAGAAGAACCATCAGCTCAGTTGTGATGATGTGACGCGTGTATACTGTATGTACTCGTATTGCAAGACCTCGTTCGTTTAGAACAGTCACTACACTCCCGCAGCATCAGAGAGAGAACCATCGGCTCAGTTGTGATGACATGATGCGTGTATACTGTATGTACTCGTATTGCAAGACTTTGCTCGTTTAGAATAGTCACTTCACTCCCGCAGCATCAGAGAGAGAAGAACCATCGGCTCAGTTGTGATGTGTGTATACTGTATGTACTCGTATTGCAAGACATTACTTGTATATCAAGTTAAAATTTAATAAAATGTTTTGCTTGTCTTGCAAAACACTTGCAAACCAAGTTACTTGCAATCCAAGGTTTTACTGTACCAATCAAAGCGAGGGCAGGGAACTACGGGGCATAGCTCCCCCTACCAGTGGAGAGAAAGATAACAGCGGTTGCTAAAAAGCCCCAGACCGCTGCATCGGTGGGATCCATCCACGAGTATCCTAGCTCCCCTATGAAACCTTTAAGTAACAAAAAAAAAAAGGACAAACTGCTCCACCACACTATCATCAAAAGATAATCATGAAAAAGTGGAGCGGGTCTAAAATTCATTTCAAAATTATCAAAAGATCTATTTTCAATAGACTTTGCAAAAACTTCAAAAACACAAAATGCGATGGCAGAAAAATTTCTCATTTAAGAAATAAATTGGGGAGGGGGGTTTAGAAAGACCTCAGACTCCCCTTTACAATTCACAATAGAGCAGCCACTGCTCTTCCATTCAGTGGGTTATCTTGTCAATCATTGGTCCCACTCCATCAAATTTTCAAGATAAATTAAAACAGGAACTTAGCTTGCAAATAAATCTCTGATCTCGACAGGGCCCGTTTCGCCCAGAGCTTCTTCAGGAGACAAACAATCCTCAAATAGCCATGTTCCAAATCCCCCTTAATATTTATTTATTTATTCAATTTTCTATACCATTTTCCCAGGGGAGCTCAGAACGGTTTACATGCATTTATTCAAGTATTTTTCCCTGTCTGTCCCGGTGGGCTCACAATCTATCTAATGTACCTTGGGCAAATGGAGGGATTAAGTGAATTGCCCAGGGTCACAAGGAGTAGTGTGGGTTTGAACCCACAACCTCAGGGTGCTGAGGCTGAAGCTTTAACCACTGCGCCACTCTAGAAATCAAAATGTAGTAAAAAAAAGAGCCAAGTATAGGACAATCAAGCCATTGTGACATCACTGATGAGGTTGGCTCTTATTGGTGGAATGAGGTATTATGACATCACAATAGCAGCTCTGGGTATCAAAGGCTGAAACTTTTTACACTATTTATTTACTCAATTTTCTATACTCTTCTGCCAAGGGAGCTCAGAACAGTTTACACAAATTTATTCAGGTATTCAAATCATGTTACCCGTCTGCCCCGGTGGGCTCACAATCTATCTAATGTACCTGGGGCAATGGGGGGGGGGGGATTAAGTCACTTGCCCAGGGTCACAAGGAGCAAACGAGGGATTTGAACCCACAATCCCAGGGTTCTGAGGCTGAAGCTCTAATCACTGCGCCACACCCAGGAATATCCACAGGGCATACTTCACTGGGAATGCGCGGGCCTCATAACTCCTACAGCCTCACAGCGCTGTCGAACAGCACGGAATCCTAACTTCAATAATGGCGCCACCATAAAACCTTACCAGGCTAAATCAGAAGTCCCCCAGCTACCTTCTCTTGGGGATGCGCCACACTGGTGGCTCGCTTGATGCCTCCTCCAGGCCCAACACATTGATAAAATTGTATAACTCTCTCCCACTCCCTGCCACCCCAAACCCTCCACTAAAAAAAAAAAAAAGCTCTCCTAACATAAGATCCTTCTTTAGTTGACTACTGCTTTCTTTTAGATTTTCAGTAGGCCTTTGAAATACACAAAATTTAATTTAAACGTATTAAGAGAACGATACAAATCCTAAATCAGTCTATTTTTAATGTGCAACCATGTGCCGAACCGATGTATGCATTTTAAAAATGTACCATCTGTTGCGAAAGAGGAGAAGACGCTTTGGTGTGTAAGGCTGAAGGAAGGACAGCTTGTGATTGCTGAAACTTCCTGATTTTGAATCGGGGATAAAAATACGAGTGCTGGGGCAGTTGGTGTTCAGTTTCACAAATGCATGAACTTTCAAGGTTCATATTGTATCATCTTATGCCTCGTTATTCTTGGCACTTCGAGATCCTTCCGACAATTATAGCTGATTAGACATGAGAAATAATAAAATGACTTTAATAATCTATATGGTGGATATCGTTAGGGTGCTGTGAGTCAAAGTTTTCTTGAGTTTGGATGCTTAGAGCTAAATTTATTAATTTTATTAATTGGTTTTCTATCCCATTGCCCCCAAAGAGCTCAGGACGGGTTACAGGTTAACATACATAATATACAGTTAACAGGTTACAATTTGCCATAGTTTGGTTTGTAAAACTTTTGTCCTACATAAGAACATAAGAACATAAGCAATGCCTCTCCTGGGTCAGACCTGAGGTCCATCATGCCCAGAAGTCCGCTCACGCGGCGGCACAACAGGTCCAGGACCTGTGTAGTAATCCTCTATTTATACCCTTCTATCCCCTTTTCCAGCAGGAAATTGTCCAATCCTTTCTTAAACCCCAGTACTGTACTCTGCCCTATTACGCCCTCTGGAAGCGCATTCCAGTAGTCCACCACTCGTTGGGTAAAGAAGAACTGGAGAGTAAAGAGAGACTGGAAGCCCTGAATATGTATACCCTAGAGGAAAGGAGAGACAGGGGAGATATGATTCAGACGTTCAAATACTTAAAGGGTATTAACGTAGAACAAAATCTTTTCCAGAGAAAGGAAAATGGTAAAACCAGAGGACATAATTTGAGGTTGAGGGGTGGTAGATTCAGGGGCAATGTTAGGAAATTCTACGGAGAGGGTGGTGGATGCCTGGAATGCGCTCCCGAGAGAGGTGGTGGAGAGTAAAACTGTGACTGAGTTCAAAGAAGCGTGGGATGAACACAGAAGATTTAGAATCAGAAAATAATATTAAAGATTGAACTAGGCCAGTTACTGGGCAGACTTGTACGGTCTGTGTCTGTGCATGGCCGTTTGGAGGAGGATGGGCAGGGGAGGACTTCAATGGCTGGGAGGGTGTAGATGGGCTGGAGTAAGTCTTAACAGAGATTTCGGCAGTTGGAACCCAAGCACAGTACCGGGTAAAGCTTTGGATTCTCGCCCAGAAATAGCTAAGAAGAAAAAAAAAAAATAATAAAAAAAATAAAATAAAATAACTTCCTAGCATTCGTTTTGAATCTGTCCCCTTTCAACTTTTCTGAGTGCCCTCTTGTTCTTTTATTTTTAGAAAGTTTGAAGAATCTGTCCCTCTCTACTCTCTCTATGCCCTTCATGATCTTATAAGTCTCTATCATATCCCCTCTAAGTCTCCTCTTCTCCAGGTCCTAACACAATATATACTAGGGATCTAATACCCGTATCTGAAATATACAGTTTACAGGTTAAAATTGTCACAGTTACAGTACACGATTTAGCAAAACAAGTTTTTATCCTAACGTGACATATACGGAGAATCTTGTATCAATATATATTTCTTTGTATTCCATCGGTTGCGGGGGTTAGGTGACCAGGTGTGTTTTCATTGCTTTCCTAAAGTTGAGGAGTCCTTCAAGGGATCTTATCTGCGGGGGGCCGTCGATTCCAGAGGGTCGGTATGAAGTGGGAGTAGGAACGTCATTTGGTGGTTTGCAGTTGAAGGGCATGGCCAGGGGATGTTTCGAGGCGTATTTCATCCTGGGAGCGGAAGGACCTGTTCGGCACGTACAGAGGAAGCTTGGCCATCACATAGCCCGGTGCCATGTTGTGTAAGGACTTGAGTGCTAACATCAGGCCCTTGAACACACAACGTTTGGCTACAGGCAGCCAGTGAGCCAACGATAGGGCCTGAGAGACCAGGTGGCGGGGATGGAGGTTCTTTAGAAGTCTGATCGCCGCATTTTGTACACATTGGAGATGTCGTATATTCTTCGCCGTGAGACCGTTGAATAGAGCATTTCAGTAGTCCATGTGGGAGAGGACTAAGGCATAGAGTAGCTGGGTAAAGTCAGACTCAGAAAAGTAGTTCTTTATTTTTCGGAGTAAGATACCACCTGAGAGATGTGGCTGGAGAGCGATAGGTTGGAGTCAAGGAGTATTCCTAGGCTGTGTGCTTGGTCTTTTGCAGTTCTAGTAGTTGAGTCCCAATGTATAGAGGGATGGATGTAGTTGCAGTGTTCTTTGTGGATGCAAAGGAGAAGTCAGGCACTGGGATTATCTGTGCTAAACTGGTATTCTGTACAGGATACTGTGCACAGAGTCTTTTATAGAGTACTAGCTTAATGCGCATTCTGGGCCAGATTCTATATAGGCACCAACAATTGCTGTGCTAGAATCACACTTAGAATCACACTTAGCGTTGCCTAAGTGGCCTTAGGAGTCGCTAGACGTTCTAAATTTAGGTGCACCCTATTTATTCTAGGGTTTTCTTGGACTAAATGCCTGCGCCTACTGAAGTCTAAGTCCAAAACAGGCATCTACATGAAAAATACGTTCACAATCCACCCCCTAGCCATGTCTACTTTGTGGTAGGTGCCTGGGACTAGGTGCCTGGGACTAGGTGCCTGGGACTAGGTGCCTGGGACTAGGTGCCTACCAAGTTAGGCGCCTAATATCCAAAGAAACTTGGGAGTAATGGTTGACAAGTCAATGAAGCTATCCGTGCAATGTGTGGCGGCGTCAAAAAGGACAAACAGAATGCTAGAAATGATTAAGAAGGGGATCACAAACAAATCTGAAAATGTTATCATGCCGTTATACCAGGCCATGGTATGCCCCCACCTGGAATGTACGGCGTCCAGCACTGGTCGCCGTACATGAAGAAGGACACAGTACTACTCAAAAGGGTCCAGAGAAGAGCAACTAAAATGGTTACAGTGAGAGATTGGAGAAACTGGGCCTCTTCTCCCTTGAAAAGAGGAGACTGAGAGGGGACATGATCGAAACATTCAAGATACCGAAGGGAATAGACTTCGTAGATAAAGACAGGTTGTTCACCCTCTCCAAGGTGGAGAGTATGAGAGGACACTCTCTAAAGTTAAAAGGGGATAGATTCCGTACAAACGTAAGGAAGTTCTTCTTCACCCAGAGAGTGGTAGAAAATTGGAACGTTCTTCCGGAGGCTGTTATAGGGGGAAAAACTCTCCAGGGATTTAAGACAAAGTTAGACAAGTTCCTGCTGAACCAGAACGTACGCAGGCAAGGCTAGTCTCAGTTAGGGCGCTGGTCTTTGACCTAAGGGTCGCCGTAGGAGCGGACTGCAGGGCACAATGGACCCAGCAGCGACCATTCTTATGTTCTCATTAAGTGCAATTTACGAGGTGCTAGTACAAAACTGATCTCTTTTTAGATGTGTAATTCATCAAGTCGATAGGACTCGCGTATAAGTCGACGGCACTTAACTAACTAGCTAGCAAGGTGCTGATTGTCAATTGTCGGCATGGATTAAGTTTATTAAACAATTAAGTTAGGCACTTACATTGACTAGGCGCACCAATGTATGTGCCTAACTTTAGGCAGGTTTTATAGAATTCCCATTTCATGTCTAACTTAGGGTACGGAAACACAACACAAAGCCAAACCAAAAATGCTTCACAAATCATATTCGTCGAAAAGAGCTTAGTGTCAAATTAATAATTTACTTGAGAATCCGGTGGCACTTTCATATGATACGATATTATTTGAAACTTCAATGAGGAAAAAAAAGTCAAATATCTCATAAAAACAATAAGTTTTACAGCAAATTATGAGAAACTGGAAAAATTATGATAGATTAAGTTATAGTTTTTGGTGGAATTGATTGTGCCATATTTTTAAAATGGAGAAAATATTAGCTATCCAACAAGGAAGTTATAAAAAGTTTATGGAGGTCTGGGAGCCATTAACAAATTATTGTAAGGAATGATTATAATTGATTAATTAAAAATTTATTTCTCTCCTTTTGTTTATTGAAGTATAATGGGGGGAGAGGGGATAATTTTATAAAATTATATGATTATATTGGAAGAAAGATGGGAGGGTGAAGTTATAGTTCGATTTCACTAATTGTATGATTAATAAATATTATTACAGTATATGATTGTATAATGAATCACTTGTTGAAAGTTTAAAAATGAATAAAGAAATATTTTTAAAAAGAAAAGAAAAGAGCTTAGCATCGCAGTGCATTAATAACTGAGTTCCGATGTAACTTATCCCCTCTTTTACAAAGGTATGCTAAGCTTTTTAACACGTGCTAAACACGCACTAAAAAAAAGTGCTAAACCAGCGATTTCAGGGCAGCCAACCAGCGATTTCATGCATGCTGGGAAGAAGCCTTTCTCTCTAGGGATACTGGGAAGCAGCGTTTTTCTCAGTGCGTATTGGGAAAACATGGAAGCAGCGAATTTGTGGGAGAAAGCATGGAGGCAGCGATTTTCAGAGTTACAGTACAGTAATAATATTACAATATTATAATTACAATAATATAATTACAATACAGAAAATAATATTAAAGATTGAACTAGGCCAGTTACTGGGCAGACTTGTAGGGTCTGTGTCTGTGCATGGCCGTTTGGAGGAGGATGGGCTGGAGTAAGTCTTAACAGAGATTTCGGCAGTTGGAACCCAAGCACAGTACCGGGAAAAGCTTTGGATTCTCGCCCAGAAATAGCTAAGAAGAAAAAAAAAAAAATTTAAATTGAATCAGGTTGGGCAGACTGGATGGACCATTCGGGTCTTTATCTGCCGTCATCTACTATGTTACTATGTTACTATGTTAATGACAAGCAATAAACTTTTTTATCGGTACTGTACAGTAAAAGGAAAAAAAACTTTAGTAATGATGTTTTTTGGGGGGGGGGGGCAGAGTCAGCGTCGAAAAATCTCGAATAAGCGAAACCGCAGATACGGAAACTGCGAATACGGAGGAAGACGTGTAAACTGATTTTTTTGGCAGGGGGCACATTTCTTTGTAAACCCGGATCCAATTTTGGCTCATTTCCAAACCTATCCCCCTCTTATTCAAAGGAGTGCTAAACACACGGTAAATGCTAACACGTGCATGTTATCCTATGGACGCGTTCGCGGTTAGCGCACACGTTGATTTAGCACGTGCTAAATCTGCACTAAAACGCTTAGCGCGCCTTTAGGATCTCATAAAAAGCTTCAAAAGAGACTGAGACATACAGAACACGGCAGTCCGTCTAATTTTTGGGTTGAATAAATATGACCATATTACTTCATCTTATCGACAGTTGCATTGGTTGCCTTTTGAGGCTAGAATATTGTTTAAGTCTGGTTGTATCTGTTTTAAAGTGCTGTTTAAAGTGTCTTCAAAGACTCCAGCTAGTCCAGAATACTGCAGCCAAGTTGATCTTTGCAAAACGCAAGTCTGACCATGTCTCCCCACTCCTAGCCAAACTTCACTGGCTCCCAGTGATTTCCAGAATCCATTTCAAATGCTCCTGCCTGGCTTTTAAGATCATTCACGGCATCCTTCCTCCCTTAATCCCACTATCTTATAACTCCTCGAGTCCTGACTCGACCAGACCCGTCCAAAGGTATAAACTATCCTTCCCCTCTCTACACGGTATTCAGGCAAACTGGGAAAATCCCTTCTCTTCAGAATCACAGGTCTTTGGAACGACCTTACTACCCCGCTGCGGAACCTGGGCTCCCTCCAATTATTCCGCAAGCAACTGAAAACCTGGCTTTTCACTAATATGTAATTCTATCCCCCCTTACTCTTCTCTTCTATATATAAGTTCATATAAACCTTTTTTTTTTTCCTTCTCTTCCTATATTTTAAGTTCTTGTAAACCGTGCCGAGCTCCACATCTGTGGAGATGATGCGGTATATAAACTTAAGGTTTAGTTTAGTTTGGTATGGCTCCTATTTACTTGTCTTTATGCTTTGAACGATACAAACCTAACAGAATTACTCGAGAGCAATATTTATTTGTTTTCCCGATTAGCAAGTCTTGTCGTTACAAGAGATTTTTCGATAAATTGCTCGGTTTTCAGGCAGGTAAGATGGATCTATGGCTAAGTACCATTATTTCTCAGGCCCACTCATATATGTCCTTTAGGACAGTGTTCTTCAACCACTGGCCCATAGACCAGTGCCGGTCCACAGAAATTTCCTGCTGGTCCACAGGGCCAGCACGTGCATCAGACCCAAAACAGTGTTCTTCAACCACAGGTCCATGGTGCAATCGATGCGGCATTATCTTCGAGCCAGCTCCCTCTTCCTGATTCAGTGACAGGAAGCCTTCTCTCTGACATCGCATTGTAAGAGGGAAGGCTTCCAGATGAGGTACGGGACGTGCAAGGTGCAATTAGTACTATTATGGGGGCAGGGTCTGGGGTGGAGATTGAGTAGAGATGGGCGGGGCCTGGCCCACGACTTAGCCCTGTGTTCTTCAACCGCCAGTCCACGGACCGATGCCGGTCCACAGAATAATTCTTTTATTTCTGCCGGTCCATAGGTGTAAAAAAGTTGAAAAACACTGCTTTAGGAAACTACTAAAAACTGATTTATTCGACAAATTTGTAAACTGATGTTCCAGAATATCGACTGGTAAATTACATATTGATCTTATAGTTAGTACTTTTTTGTGGAATTTTTATTGTATTTTAGTAAACTGTATTTTATTCATTTATTGTATAATCTTAGCACTGTTTTTTTTAGTATATTGCATTTTTATTCATTGATTGTATAATTTTAGCACTGTATGTGAACCGCCTAGAACTCTGTGGTAGGGCGGTATATAAAAATAAAAGTATTATTATTATTAAATCTATTTTTCATTCCATTCCATTCCCATTCTAAATTTCATTCCATTCCATTCCCTTTTCAGAGACTTATGCTGCTTTTCAAACTTCCATTGGGCTGGAAAGAATAAAAATAGAGAGCCTAAGCAAGCAAAAATCAGGCAGGAATGCATTAACAGCAATGAAGTTTTCAAATCAACCAGTTTGTTGCTCTGTTCAGTCCTAATGTCAGGTTCAAGTAACATTGCATTGAGACGCAGACCTGGATAAACAGCCAGGCTCAAAGCAGCAAAATAAATGGTGAATGTCAACATAGACACTGAGGCAAATAAATTCCAGAATTAGAGAAGTATTAGTGAGATAAGTAAATACACTTGAAGTAAACAAATCAGCCAATCTAAATGGTGTTACAGATATATATATATATATAGACTGGGTGATAAAACGAAGACAAGAGAGAAATTTTCTGGCATCAGCAGAAAACGTTCATTTAGCTATCGCTACGCTCCCCAGCTCCTTCAGACAAACTGTATCTCACAGCAAGAGCCCACATGGCCAAAACTAGTGTGCAAAGAGAAGGGAAGTCTGTCAAGGGCGCTAAAAAGTTACAAGTCCAAAATCTTGGCACTAAGCAAGAATCCAAAGCTCTACCCGGTACTGTGCTTGGGTTCCTACTGCCGAAATCTCGGTTAAAACCTACTCCAGCCCATCTACACCCTCCCAGCCATTGAAGCCCTCCCCAGCCCATCCTCCCCCAAACGGCCATATACAGACACAGACCGTGCAAGTCTGCCCAGTACTGGCCTTAGTTCAATATTTAATATTGTTTTCTGATTCTAGATCCTCTGTGTTCATCCCACGCTTCTTTGAACTCAGTAACCGTTTTCCTCTCACGGTATAGCGGTATACAAGAAATAAAATTATTATTATTATGTCCCAGAAGTGCCAGAGAGACAATGATGAAGTATTTTATAGTATAAAGACTGGGGGTTTTGTTTATAGTGTGTAATTTTGAAGTATTTTATAGCACATTCATTGTTGGTTTAATCGTGAATTAATGGGTTTGACTGTTGGGCAGACTATGTGGACCGTTCAGGTTTTTATCTGCTGTCATCTACTATGTTATTGTATGTGAATGCTTCTTTTGCATTTACACACTAGAACACTTCCAGGTTCCCTCTAAGCTCGGTGGGAGTCCTCTAACTTTCATTGCTGCCATGGGGGCATGATGCTTCAATAGTGTATCATCCATTACTAGGGACAGGCAGGTTCCCTGGAGTCCTGCAGAGCTTGCCTGCCTCTCACTATTGAAAATGTGATAGTGAAACAGCACCCTCTATTGGTGGAGGACTCCCGGTCACCTTTGAGGGAACAGTGGTTAGTTCTCTAAGGGGATTGAACAGGTACATAAAAGAAAGTCCTTCCTCCCTGGATCTTATAAGGCAAACGCCTTTCTAGTAAGGTGTTAACTATTACAGTAATACATGTTTAATGTGAAAGAGCTAAAACTGGAAAGAGTCAGTGGGGGGCTGGATTTGAAAGCAGCTTCAAAGAGGTAGGTTTTAAAGGAGAAGTCACATGGAGCCGAAGATGAAGCTTGGCACACCAATTAAAAAAAAATCCATTCTAGTCGAAATGTACATTTGATAGCACGCATTCAGTTCATTTGGATATCTTTTGAAAAATAAAAATGTTTTGATAAAATTACTGCTAGATATCCTAATCTATGAATTAAAACATAGACCATTGACTTTCATTAGGATTAACATATTTGTGAAGACAAAAAAAGAGGACACATGACCATGCCCATATTCTATCTAAAACCCCACCCATACTCCACCCATTTCCTTGGTCCACCTTCCCATCCTTTATACCCTTTTAGTGCTTCTCTCTCTCTCTCTCTTCCTCCAATCCTTCTCCACCATGGATGCTTCTCTCTCTCTTCTTCCAAACCCCACCCCTCCCCATGGGTGCCCCTCTCTCTCCTTCCAACCTCCTCTCCTGCTGTTTATCCCTACCCTCCCATCCAGCATTCCATGCTCTTTTCTCAAGCACTCTTTCCTTTCCATAATGTTTCTTCAGCCATCCCTCCTTGCTCCCTCCATGGTGTTTTCCAGCCCCCCTCCATGCTGGTTTTCCCTCCCTCTCTCCCTTCATTCATGCTGTTTTTGCAGCCCGCCCTCCATGTTATTTCTCCAGCCACCCATACTGTTTCTGCCGCCCTCTCTCCCTTCATCCATGTTGTCTTTCCAGCCCTCTATCCCTCCTCACTGCTCCTCCAGCACCCTTCCTCCATGCTTTTTCTCTAGCCCCCCTCCATGCTGTTTTTCTCTTCCTCTCCCTTCATCAATGCTGTTTTTCCAGTCCTCCCTCCATGCTGTTTCTCCTTCCTTCTCTCCCTTCATCCATGATTTTCCAATTCTCCCTCCTGTCTATGCTGTTTCTCCAGTCTGCTTCCTTCATGCTGTTTCCCACCTCCGCTTCCCTCCTCCGATGCTGCTTCCCCTGTCTAGCTCCCGACTCCCCCACACACCTCCTTCTCAGACCTGGCCACTCCAACTGAATCTTCAGGCAGCCTGCAGCAGCAGCAGCAGCAGCAGCAGCAGCAGCAATAATGAAGTGAGTCTGCTACTGTCGGCCTGCCCTGGAAGCCACCTCTCTGCAACAACTTCCTACATAGGCGGGAATTGTAAGAGGTGGCTTCCGGGGCAGGCCGGCAGTAGGAGGCTCATTTCATTGCTGCTGCCAGCTGCTCAAAGATTCAGTTACAGTGGCTGGGCCCGGGAAGGAGGTAGGTGGGGTAGTCAGGAGAACTGGATAAACCCGGACAGACTCCCCTATTTGAAAAAAACCATCAGGGAACCCGGATAGTCCTCGAAAAAATGGACATATCCGAGGTTTCCCGGATGTCTGGTAACCTTTTGAAGACATGTCCGGGGGTCCGGATGGCTTTTTAAAACCCATGGGCTTTGACCATGTCCATGGGCTTTTCTTACAGGAGAGCTGCCCACTTTTGTGCAATCTGAAAGCCTTTGCAACTGCTGTAATTGACATGAGCTTCAGCTCCTCTGAACCAAAGTTTCCTAATTCAGTGGCTTCAAGTTGTGTTTTGAAACTTCCTGCTTCTAAGACTCCAGCCCCCGATGTTCCTGCTCCCAAGGCTTCGGCCTTGATTCCAGGGACTTTCAAACAGTTCTACAGCAGACTTCATAAGTTCCAGAGATTCCAGCCCCAGCTGTTATTGCTTCTGCATCAGAGAGCTCAGCTTTTGGATCAAAACCTATTTTCAGCGTATCCTGCGTACCAGAATCCAGATTCATAATTCCAGGCTCCACTAGTATACTCCTTCCCCTCACACGAGGAATTTCTATCCATAAGGATTTTACACTACTATTTGTTTTAGGTAGAATGTTTATTCTCTTTGACTCAATTTCCTCTTTAACATATAGTGCAACCCCCTCCAATTTGATCCACTCTATCATTATGATATAATTTGTACCCTGATAACGTGGAGGAGCATTTTTGATAGGATGCCCAAGTCTGAGTTTAGTAAACAACTACTATGAAGCTGAAATGGATTAGAACCTCTTGAATGTAGACAACAAATCTTATCACTAACTCAGATAAGTGCATTATATCATCGTTTACATTACCGATTAAAAAGTTAGATGTGTTGAATACACGATTAAAAATTTTTTGTTAATCGGTCACGAGAGGTTTTTGAGACCAATGATAGAGAACCTGTCCTGCTGAGAAACCATTGTCAGAATTAAATATTCTTCATGGTGCAGGCTTCTGAGGTCTTTTCCTCTTGTTTAATATTAATCCAATTAAGTCTGAGTTTAGACATTTTGGGAAAGACATCCAGAAAATGTGAATTTTCAAAACAGCAAGACAGCTGTCTTTTTTTTTTTTCAGGGGGGGGGGAATGACCAATCTAGACATTTTGCCCCTTAGTACATCTCTTTTTGGGCCATTTTCAAATACAAAGACGTCCAAATGAAAAATGCACAAAAACAAGCAGCCTGCATTCTTAGCAAACTCACCAGACACAGCTAAGCACAGCAGAGCAGAGGGGCAATCTAGGCGGATGCACCAAAACATAAACACGCATTGATTGCCCATTACCTGAAGGCCCTCTGTGCTGTTTTCTTTATTATTTATTACAAGTTTCAAGTTTTATTAGGATTTTATATAGTGCCTATCAAGGTTATCTAAGCCAGTGTTTTTCAACCTTTTTACACCTATGGACCGGCAGAAATAAAAGAATTATTCTGTGGACCGGCATCGGTCCGTGGACCGGCGGTTGAAGAACACCGGGTTAAGACGAGGGCCAGACCCCCCATCTCTACCTAATCTCCACCCCAGACCCCGCCCCCATAATAGTACTGATTGCACCTTGCATGTCCCATGCCTCATCTGGAATCCTTCCCTCTGGCGTTGCAATGTCCGAGAGAAGGCTTCCGGTTCAGGCGCAGGATGCCCGTAGGAGCCTCTGCCCGTGGCTTTGTGCACTGAATCAGTTAGGAAGAGGGAGCTGGCTCGAAGATAACGCCGCATCAATCGCATCGTGGACCGGCAGTTGAAGAACACTGTTTTGGGCCTGATGCATATGCTGGCCCTGTGGACCGGCAGGAAATTTCTGTGGACCGGCACCGGTCCATGGACCGGTGGTTGAAGAACACTGATCTAAGCGGTTTTTACAATCAGGTACTCAAGCATTTTCCCTATCTGTCCCGGTGGGCTCACAATCTATCTAACGTACCTGGGGCTGTGGGGGATTAAGTGACTTGCCCAGGGTCACAAGGCGCAACTTCCATCAGCCATCTCTTTTGTAAGCTGAAGAACATGGAATAAATACCTGAGCCCCTTCCTTTATCTTGTTTAAAAAGTAGACTGAAAACCCACCTTTTTGATATAACCTTCAGTTCATAATTCTACTCTCCACTGCTCACTGCTTACCACCCTAGCCAGCAGATTAACCATCCCTCCCAACCGTATCCCTACCCTGGCATCCCATCTGTCTGTCTTGTCTGTTTAGATTGAAAGCTCTTTTGAGCGGGGGCTGTATCCTTCATGACTCTGTATAGCTCTGCGTACCTCTGATAGCACTCTTTAGTCTTTCCTCATACGAGAGGAGTTCCATCTCCTTTATCATCTTGGTTGCTCTTCTTGGAACCTTTTCTAGTTCAAGGTGAGATTGCACCATGCAGCGTTACAGAGACATTATGACATTCTAAGTCTTGCTAACCATCCCTTTTTTAATAATTCCTAGCACCTTGTTTGCTTTTTTTGGCTGCCGCTGCACATTGGACGGAAGGTTTCAGTGTATCGTCTACAATGACACCCAGGTCTTTTTCTTGGAACCTTGCATACTTTTTGCACCTAATTCCCGGGACAATTTTATTAAAAGCCGTTCTCTAAGGCTTCCGTGGCTGGCGTCATGATTGTAGCAGGTTTCACGGGCCTCGCCGCATCTGCGTAGAACGAACCGACATTTCAGCCCTCATCCTGTGGCTTTCTTCAGGGTATGCCACAGCATGATGGCTGAAACGTCAGTTCTTTCTGCACAGACGCGGCGAGACCCGGAAAACATTTACAATCATTATTAAAAGCCCTTCTGTATGCAAGAAATTCCAGCAAATGTGTTATAATTATAATGCTCGTAACTGTCTAATACACAGTTACTGTAATTGCTACTTCCTAAGGAAAGAAGGTATCAAAGTGGGTCACCGTTACAATGTGTTATTTTACTGCCAACCCCAGTTATTAGCAACTAGGTCTCATTGCATAATATAAGACCTGTGCTATAAAAGATCAAATGTTAAAACAGATCAGTAAACTAACACATCTTAACTGTAGTTCACATTGATAATGATCCCCTTCAGTGTGAAGAGTTTCAGGCTCTGGTAACCAGAGCCAATATTAAGATGTCATAATGCCTCATTCCACCAATAAGAGCCAACCTCATCAGTGATGTCACAGTGGCTTGATTGTCCTATACTTGGCTCACTTTTATTACATACAAGGTGGTGCTGAAAAGTGCTTAGTCCAACCAACCAACTTCCTAAATTCTAAGCGTTATTTTCCACTATAGCTGAAGAGTGTTATCTTACACTTCTCACTCGTTATTCGCGGGGGATAGGGGCAGAGCCGGACCTCAAATGGTGAAAAAACCGCGAATATCCAGCTCTGACCCACCCCCGCCTTCCTTCCGCCTTCCCCTGGCATCTTGACCTGGTGGTCTAGCTGGTTTTCGGGGCAGGAGCGATCTTCTTACGCTCCTGCCCCGTGCAGATAGCCATTAGGAAATGGCTGTGGGGAGTTCCCGTAGTCTCTCGAGAGACTACGGGAACCCCCCACAGCCATTTCTTAATGGCTATCTGCACGGGGCAGGAGCGCAGGAAGATCGCTCCTGCCCTGAAAACCAGCTAGACCACCAGGTAAGGCCGGGATGCCAGGGGGAAGACAAAAATATGGGTTTCTTTTTCCCTCCTCCCCCCCCCCCCCAAAAAAAATTGCGATTATGTGAAATTGCGAGTAGGGAAACTGCGAATGGGGAAGGGGAAGTGTATTTCATTAAGTGCCAATTTGCAGAAACATCAGCTTCAATCTCTGGTAACCAGAGCTGAGATTGTGATGTAATAACGCCTCATTCCACCAATAAGAGCCAACCTCATCAGTGATGTCACAATGGTTTGATTGTCCTATACTTGACTTACTTTTATTACATGTAGCAGTGATTTCAATTACGAAGCATTTTTTTTCTTTAAATAAGGGCTGGGCACTTATCAGTGTGAGGTGCCATTAAGTTGTGTTATTGTACAGTCAACCCAGTTATTTGTAATCTCATTGCATAAAAGAGGACCAGTGCTAAAGTAGCATGAGTTAGTGGTATAATGACATGTCATGACGGTAGCCCACATTGATAATTTCCAGATTTTATTAAAACTGCACCTCTGCTGTGAAGTGATTGAGTGAAGTTCTAACGCTCAAAACCTCTTGCTATTTTGAGATCTCAGACAAAACCAAACAGAAGTTAACCGGCACTTACGAACGATTCGAAGCAGGGGGGGGGGGGAAATTATTGAAAAATAATAAGTACTCTTCCATCAATAGTTCACGCTGTTAACGACATGAAAAAATGTTTTAAAAAGGGAAAGAAATATTTTTAAAATGGCACGGCAAATTAAACCAAATAAAAATGCACACCTTACACATCCCTAAACATAGAAACATAGAAATAGACGGCACATAAGGGCCACGGCCCATCTAGTCTGCCCACCCCAATGACCCTCCCCTACCTTTCTCTGTGAATATGCATTTACTTTAAAGCACCTCCCCTCTCTTCTTCAGGCAGAACAGTGCTCAGGGTTGTTGGGGGTTTCCACCCCCCCCACCCCCCTTTTATCATATTCTCTCTTTTGCATCCTTTTCCCAGGTTAATAATGAGCACCAGCGGCTTAAACCATAAATAAGTCTCGCAAATTTCAGAGACGTACCAGGCTGTTTAAGCAGGGAAATTGAGCAGCATATGTCTGAATGGTTAATTGACTTAATTGCAGTTAGTTAGGCTATTAGCACACTTGATCCACCCCAATGACCACAATACTTCCTTAATGGTGCTCATTTTATTTGGATGCCAAGCTCCAGTTACCATTGCAAGGAAGTTTCCAATTGCTGATTAGCTCATAAATATATAATTGTAGTCATAGGCTAAATAAAGCCAACAGGCTTTAATAATGAATAGCTTTTGACTAAAGGCCTTTATAATGATGATGGAAAGATTCTTTAAAGAAACTGGCTGTTCTTGAAATGTAAATAATCTCTCTAGTTTGTACATGTAATGGCGGGATACATGTTTTCATTTTTTCTCTCTTCTGGTGGACTAAGATGTTAAGGGCATGGGTAAACCATCGTTGTGTGAGGTGATCTCAGGAGAGCTGTTGGCGTTCTCCCTAAGCACACTTTCTTATATTTCTCTATCCTGCTCAGCTAATTCTCGGTATAAACCGCAGGACCCGTGAAGTTCTATGCGGTTTACATAAGATTTAAAAATGGTACAAACTGATTGAACTTAAAGGAGGTGAGAGAAAGTGGTTAAGAGGTCAAGGGAACCGTTATTGAGGGGAAAGAGATGTACGGGTCAACTGTCTAGATATTTCAGGAACAGATATGTTTTTAGGGGTTCTTAGACAACGGCGCGAAAGACAAAGGTGCGCGCCGACAACTGAGCGCAAGACGGAGGCGCGTGCCGAAGAAAATTACAGTTTTTAGGGGCTCCGACGGGGGGTTTTGTTGGGGAATCCCCCCCACTTTGCTTAATAGACATCGCGCCGGCGTTATGGGGGGTTTGGGGGGTTGTAACCCTCCACATTTTACTGTAAACTTAACTTTTTCCCTAAAAACAGGGAAAAAGTGAAGTTTTCAGTAAAATGTGGGGGGTTACAACCCCCCAAACCCCCCACAACGCCCCCACAACGCGGTGCGATGTCTATTAAGTAAAGTGGGGGGGGGTTTCCCCCCCATGCCCCCCCCCCGTCGGAGCCCTAAAAACAGTAATTTTGAGCGGCGCGCACCTCCGCGCTGCGCTCAATTGTCTGGGCGCGCCTTTGTCCCGGCGCGCTTTTGACCTGACACCGTTTTTAGGCGCTTCCATATCATATATAGAAACTGCTTTGGTTGTACCACAGAAAGGCAGCATATCAGAACAGTGGTCTTTTAATACCTTTAATAGAGTAGCTGTCCCCATATCGCGAAGGCTCATCTGGCCTCGACTAGAAATGGTGCTTTTTTTAAAAAAAAATTTAGTTCCAATATTATGTAACAATTTACCAGTAGAGTTAAGAAAGGAAGAATCATTTCCAAAAATTTAAAAGACAACTAAAGGCACTTTTTTTTTTTTCAAATGGCCTTTTTTATAATTCTTTATTCATTTTCAAAAATTACATTAAGTGTTAAATATTTTCATTCACAGTAACAATAAATACATCACTTATAAACAATCATTGGTATATTACATAGATTCTTATCCCTACCCCTCGCCCATCCCTCCCAACCACATACTCCATTATTGTATGATATATGTAATAATAAAATACCCCCCTCCCTACCTCATAAACTGATAAACATAAGGGAAATAATTTTACTTAATCCTGACAATATTTTGTTAATGGTTTCCACACATCCTGAAATTTCTTAAAAATGGCCTTTTTAAATTGAGTAATTGAAGCTGGAACTGCAGTCTGCATTAATTTGTATTTCTATCATTTTATATTTTTATATATTAATTTTAGTTGTAATATGTATTAGAAATATTAATTATTTTTTTTACTATTTGTAATTTCCTTTCACAAATTTGATTGCGTTGTGATGTAACCCACTTTGATCCCTATTGGCTGTATAGGCAGTAGAAACATAAACTTTATACTTTCTAAATGTGACTACCCTCTTATTACACCCACTGTAAACTCTGGCTTGCATAGGGAATATTCCTTAGACACTTTGCTTCCCCCGTGCTTGCACTGGCCAAAATATTGGAACTTGTCGTTCAGCTCTTTTAAAACGTTCTGTGAAAAAACCTGGGTAAATGGGTAACGCGGTTTGGAAGAAAAAAAGCAGGTGGCTTTCCAGTGCAGTGCCTTAGCAAGTAATTACGAGAAGTCTACAACCAAAACAATTAAGTTCAATTAATTGTGCTTAATTAGGAAGAAGAAACGAAGGGGGACTGGTACAGGTTTATTATCAGGGAGCGGGGGCAGCTGCCTCAGTAAACCTCCATTTTATACAGAATCAGTTGTGATTAATGTTGCATATGATAAGCTACTGTAAAATTATGCAAATATGCCTTGGTTTATATCTCGATCAGCAGTCGCTGTGTAGTAGATTATAGCATGCACAAAAATTGCTTTTTCTACTACTACAGCATACTGGGCGCTTGCAAAGGTTCGTGCTTTTATTTCAGTTGCTGAGTGTTGCAATACGATATGATATAATATGGTTACTTCTTTTCCGCTGTTACCAAAATTTTGGCTCATTGCAGTCTTAATGCCGTTGTACAAATCCATGGTGAGACCTCATTTGGAGTATTGTGTTCAATTCTGGAGACCACACTACCGGAAAAATGTGCTGAGAATTGAGTCGGTTCAGCGAATGGCCACCAGGATGGTTTCAGGTCTCAAGGATCTCCCGTATGAAGAAAGGCTAAATAAATTGCAGCTGTACTCACTTGAGGAACGAAGAGAGAGAGGAGACATGATTGAGACGTTTAAATATCACAGGTCGTATCGAGGTGGAAGATGATATTTTCCACCTTATAGGCCCCTCGTCTACCAGAGGGCATCCGCTGAAAATCAGGGGAGGTAAATTTCATGGTGATTCCAGAAAGTATTTCTTCACCGAAAGAGTGGTCGATCACTGGAACGAACTCCTTCTGCAGGTGATTGAGGCCAACAGCGTGTCAGAATTTAAGAGAGAATGGGATGTTCATATGGGGTCTCTAAGGGTGTAAAGCCAGGGGGGGGGGGTCACTAGAGTGGGCAGACTTGATGGGCTATGGCCCTTTTCTGCCGTCATCTTCTATGTTTCTATGTTTCTATTCACAACTAAGCATGCGGGTCCTTTCTGGGGTGTTACAATTGCTGGCACAGTAAGTCAGCCAGAGAAATCATTCCACTAATTAATATTCATTTGGAAAATTATTTGTATGTTCAATTTTCTATACTGTTCTCCCAAGGAAGTTTGGCATGGTTTACACGAGTGTATTCAGGTACGCAAGCATTTTCTCCTGTCTGTCCTGGTGGGCTCACAGTCTGTCTGGTGTACGGGGCAATGGGGGGGATTAGATGACTTGCCCAGTGTGGGTTTGAACCCAGAATGTCAGGGTAGAGAATGACACGGTGGCGGTTTACCCGCGGCTACCGCCTTTAGCCGCGGGTAACCCGCCGGAACGGTGAAGAAGCAGTCGCTGCGGGGACGGGGACAAGGCCATTCACCGCCCCGTGGAGCGGTGAATAGTCTTGTCTCCGCAGTGAGTTATCAAGGATCGCGCGGTCCCCGCAGCCACCGCCCGCCCGCCCGTAGCATTTAGCCAGCTCCCTCCCTCCACCTCACCTTAAATTACGAGTTTTCCGGCTTCTTTTTTTCCGAGCCGCATGCTTTCAAAAATCCGTGCACGCGCGGCTGCGCGAGTCAATCAATCTTCTCCTCTGACGCAACCGGAAACAGGAAGTTGCAGGAGAGGAGAAGTTTGATTGACTCGCGCAGCCGCGCGTGCACGGCTTTTTGAACGCGTGCGGCTAGGGAAAAAGGAAGCTGGCAAACTCGGAACGAATATAAGGTGAGGTGGAGGGAGGATGGGGGCTGCTGGACCATTCTTCATCACTTTGCCATACTAATTCCATTCTATGTTAGGTGCCACGGACTCAGATTCGAGTCCTAGCGACGATGAGTTAAAGATCCCAAAAGAAGCCAACTTCTAAATCCAGTGGTTAGAGCTACACTACACTCCTTGTGACCCTGGGCAAGTCACTTAATCCCTATTGCTTCTGACACAATGGGCAGTTCCAAAGACCAAGACTGGCCAGTGTCAAAGACAGGATGCTGAGCTTGATAGACCCTTAGTCTCCACTCTTTTTAGTGATCAACAAAGTTCTATGTTTCTATAATCACCCTAATTCTGTTATCATTGGACTAGATATTCAAAATGATTTAAATGGCCAGGGCAGGCTCCTGGCTGTTCAAATCATCTGTCCAGGGCTAACCAGGCATTTTCAATCTTCATGTTCAGCCCAAATGGTGTCACACAATTCAGCAAAAATACCCAATGTTGTTCCTCATAATTTAAATATTGCTCATAGAAGGAACAACATTGGGTATTTTTGCAAATGGAAGTTGGAGGGTTAATTCCCTTGAAACAGCCAATTGAGTGAAACATGAATTCATGCTGGAACACAAGATAGGTTGAATTTGTTTTGAATTTAAAAAGAAAAATGATCAATGAAGAATACTATAATGGCAAGAAAATATAATGATAAAACAGCAACTAATTTTGCCTATTTTTATATATTAAAAAAGTACTACATAAGGTGAATGTCCATATTGCTGTCTGTTGTTCTGCTGAGCACTGGCATTGAAACAGCAAAATGCATTTATTGCATACTTGTCCTCTGTCGGAAACATTATGGTGGTATATTAGTTGTGTTAATAAAAATGTATAAACAAAGCCCTGCCAGCTGAACATCTCTTTCTCTAGTTCAGCAGCAGGAACTTTGATTTATAAGAATGGAATACGCTAAATATTAGAGTACTAAGGCTTATATGGATGCTGCGGGGACGGTGACGGGGCGGTGAATGGGATGGCAGTGGCGGTGACGGGGCGGTGAAAGGGATGGCGGTGACGGTGACGGGGCGGTGAATGGAATGGCGGTGACGGGGCGGTGCAGAGGATGGTGGGCCGGGGACGGGGCGGTGACGGGGACAGATTTTTTCCCCATGTCATTCTCTACGTCAGGGTACTGAGGCTGTAGCTTAAACCACTGTGCCAGGCTCTCCCCCTAGCTTACCAAAAAAATTATGTTTCTGTTGTTTGTACAGCTCAGGTTAGAGTTGCCAGATTTTCCTTTCAGAAAATCTGGACCCCCTAGCCACGCCCCCAGCCCGCCTAGTTACGCCCACCC
This sequence comes from Geotrypetes seraphini, assembly GCF_902459505.1. Classification (NCBI taxonomy): domain Eukaryota; kingdom Metazoa; phylum Chordata; class Amphibia; order Gymnophiona; family Dermophiidae; genus Geotrypetes; species Geotrypetes seraphini. Next base: position 172,309,904 of record NC_047091.1, on the reverse strand, counting down.
TAGCCCTGCCCCGTCCCCGCCGCCTGGCTTGTCGGGCAGGGAGGAAGCTACGTGATGATGTCACATAGCGTCCATGTATGCGCGGACTTCCTCCCTGCCTGACACAGCTTTTCAAAATCCTGACAAAGTGCCGGGTTTTGTAAAGTCATCCAGAAAACCATCCAGAAAACCATCCAGACATCTGGTAACCCTAGCTCAGCAAATTTGTAGTTGGCAATGAAATTTCATATATCCCCCCCCCCTCCTCCTTTTATAAAACCACAGAAGCGGATTTTAGCACAGGCTGGTGTGCTGAATGCCCCGCTCTGTTCCTGATGCTCATAGAACTCTATGAGTGTTGGGAGCAGGGCGGGGGAGGGGAGAATTAGTTCCTGATCTGATGATCAGTGGTAAAGTATTCCAAAATTTTACAACTTGATAAGTAAATAATGCACACTATTTTTTTTTTAATTTACATTTTTATTTTTATTTTTTCAAGTATTTCTTTACAATCCTTCAATATAGTCTACCTGCTTTGCAACGACCGAGTCCCACCGTTCGGGAAGCTTCATTATTCCATCCAAGACACCGTTGTGGTTCAGTTGCCGAATGTCTCGGGTAACGGCAGAAGAAAGCTCTTCCAGAGATGCAAAACGATGTCCACGCATAGGTTGTTTCAACTTTGGAAAAAGGTCTAAGTCTGGTGGACTCATATCTGGACTGTAGGGAGCATGAGGTAAAACCTCCCAGCCATATTCACGTAGTTTTTCAATGATGAGTGGAGATCTCCATCTTCCACATGACACAAAAAATTTTGACGAGCTCAATCAAAAGTCAAACAAATGATGATGTTTGCTTATGATCATGAAGGCATCATCATTACAGACAAAGTTCCATTTGGAAGAAGTGTCACAGCAGTGTATTATCTTGATTTTTCGCAAAAAATGCGCAGGAAAATGCACAAAACCCGACCTTAGTTGCTCTTGGCTGGGCCACTCATTCTTCATGACAACGCTCGCCCGCACACATTGTCATTGAAAAACTACGCAAATACGGCTGGGAGGCGTTACCTCATGCTCCTTACAGTCCAGACATGAGTCCACCAGAGTTCGACCTTTTCCCAAAGTTGAAACAACCTTTGCGTGGACATCGTTTTGCATCTCTGGAAGCGCTTTCTTCCGCCGGTACCCGAGCCATTTGGCAATTGAACTAAAATGGTGTCTTAGATGGAATAATGAAACTTCCTGGATGTTGGAACTCGGTCATTGCAAAGCAGGAAGTCTATATTGAAGGATTGTAAAGAAATACTTGAAAAAAAAAAATAAAACATGTAAATTTTTTAAAAGAGTGTGCATTATTTATGAGATGACCCTGATACTAAGGCAAAAATATGTTTATATTTTACATGTTGTGTTTGGTTTTTTTGTGAGGGAGGGTGTTTATTTTTCACAGAGGGGGAAATTGAAGATAAATTGGTCTCCAAAACAGGAAGAGATATATGGAGGTCTATTTATCAATGATAGCATGTACTGTATAATGGAGTTGTCCCAAACAAATCTGTATGAACCAGAGTGAATATCTTTAAAATGTATAAGCGTTTCTACTGGTAGCCAGTGTTGTTTTATTCATTTATTTTACTTTTTAAGGACAGGGGGTTATTAAATCTTTTGTTTCCCCATATACGACGACTTGCATAGTTAGCACGTGTGCATTTATCACCTCCTCAGGAGAATGTGTTAGGTGCATCCATGCTGCTAATTGCAAATAATCATAACACACTGTAATAAACCTCTGTGTGGTAACTGCAGGGGATGTGCCTGGCACACTGCCAAATCTTATGGTACAATCTATGCGCATACCATACTTCGGTTTTACAATTAAAGCGTGATATATTGCACTTTAGTAAACAGGTCCCTCCAGGGGCAATTATAAATTGGCACAGAGATTTAGGGCCCCAATGCCATGGCCTTAGCATCAATTCAAACGACAGCATCTTAGCACGGAGATGCTATTCAGCGCACCAAAAATCATAAAGATTACGTGGAATAACCAAAACAGCTCTTGAAAAAAATTTTTTTGCAGACCTGTGATATTTGCTAAGTGATTTTTCAAAATTAATATCCCATCCGCCTACTTGGAAAAAGAAAATGATATCAACTGCATATATTCGACATTCAACTCCTAAAGATTCAAATAATTGGCCTACAGCAGCCATATAGATGTTAAATAATAGGGCAGAAAGCGCCAAACCCTGAGATCTTACATCCATTTCTCATTTGGAAAGAGCTTCCTATAAGATGCGTTTTAAACCAATTAAAAACATCATTCTTTCCAAGGTCTCACCAGCCATTTATGAACATCAGCCGAATCAAATGCTCCAGATATATCTAAAGACACAAGACAAAATGTCTTATGTTGGTCCATCCCTAGTCGCAGGAATGTACAGCCTCTCTTTATTGTATTTACAGTTACCCTTTATTGTAAACCGCCTAGAAGTCGCAAGATTACTGGCGGTATATAAAAATAAAGTTATTATTATTATTATCAATTAAGGAGATCAATAATAATTCTACACTATGAGCTTACCGAAAGCCAAATCGATTACAGTCCAATCAGTCTTCTGTACAAAATTATCTAACTGAGAGATCTATTTTTTCTAGAACCTTTCCAATAAATGGTGCAATGAAAATTGGTTGTAAATTTTTCACATCACTTATTTCCAGGTTTTTTCCCTTCAAAACTGGTTTAACAGTAGATTGCTTGCAAAATCCCGGAAAAATTCCATCTTCCAGTGATTTGTTTACAATTTTAGTAATTACTGTGATCACCTTATTAACCATTTGTCTTATAATGGTTGAAGAGCAAGGATCTTATATTGCACGGGTTGGTGTACAGTCACAAATAACTTTATGAACCTCAGTTTCATCTACTCTTATCAAAATGGGACCATTTCTCAATTTCCACATTCTCCATACATATATCAAATTGAGCGGAAAACTGTTGAATTCCTCCCATTTTTTCCACTAGAAACTGATCATACTTTCCCACATCTAAATCATGGTAATCCACTGTACCATCATATCCATTAATCAAATAACTAACCGTATTAAACAATTCTTTTGGTCTATAATAACCCGTTTCCTATGGTATTGATTCCGTTCATTCTAACACAAACGAAAATATTCCATAAGGCAAATTTTGAAGCTATCATAGTCCTCAATATCTTTTATCCTACGCCATAGGCGCTCTGCATTTCTAATTTCAATTCTAACCTGTATTATCACCTCAGATCTCCATGGGCAAGATTTACACTGTCCTTTCAACACAACTGATTTCTCATGCGCAACAACATTCAACGCATTTGTCAAACCTTTATGCCATTTAGACATCATCACATCTACTGAATCATTCTCATCAATCTTTATACAAGATTCCTTTTCTAAATCTTTTATATCAAAGTGCGGTCTTTTCTGTCGCACTTCTTTCTTCTCCTGACTCTCATATATTGGCCCAAGCGCAAAAGATAACATCTTGTGGTCCGACCAATCCACCTGTTCCACCTGCAAAGTATTTTCAAGCAACCTCATGCAGTCATGGGACGTAAAAATTTAGTCCTGCTTGATGTGTGCTTTCTTTCACCATCTGTTCTAAATTTAAAGCGGTAAGGGTCACAAACACAACATGATCTGGATCAGCCTCTCCAAGTTCTTGAGGATTTAAAGGAATATTAAAATGGCCTAAAATACAAAGTTTACTAAGATCAATATTTAAACTCATGGGAGCCCATGATTAGCAGCTACCCACGGAGGAAGATAAACCAAACATATCACATCAAAAAACATTCTTTACCTCTACACATTCACCCAATTCACACACCATTTTATCAACCATCTTGAATCCCAGGTTCTGTCTTGAGAAAACTACCAAATCTCCTCCTCTTTTTCCTTTTCGGCATGCCCATTCCCAACCAAACCCAGGTGGACAACATTGTCTGATTAATACTAAATCAGACTCAAGGAACCAAGATTCGGTTACACACAATACAATAAATCATATCCACTCTCATCTAATAAATCATAAATTAAAACCACCTTATTCCTCCCTGACCTAACATTTATATATCCACACTTAGGGCTCCTTTTATCAAGCCGAGCTAGCGGGGTTAACGCGCACGACCTTTCATCACGCGCTAACCCCTGCGCTGGCCAAAAACTACCGCCTGCTCAAGAGGAGACGGTAGCGGCTAGTGCATTTGGTGGTTAAACCGCTAGCTTGACATTCGTTCATCATAACTAATCCGCATATCCAGCTATTCTGTGCGGATAACATCAAAATCAATTAGTTTCTGATAGAATATTAAGTGATCTTAAAGTGTAAAATGTTTTTATCTTGTATTCGATTTATTGAAAGTTTTAAAATGAAAAAAGAATTTTAAAAAAAGAAAAACATTCAATACAACATAACAAAAAACATTAAAAAAACAGATTGCTAAAACATTATCTCTTACAAAAAAAACCCCACTAAAATTAGTAAAAGACATATAAAACAGAAGTTCAAATCTAATTTACATTTAAAAAACCCTAAGGGCTCCTTTCACGAAGGCACGCTAGAGTTTTTAGCGCACGCACCGGATTAACGCGCGCTAGCCGAAAAACTACCGCCTGCGCTATTCCGCGCGTTAAGGCCCTAACGCGCCTTCGTAAAAGGAGCCCTAAGTATCAGCTCTTCAACAAACGCCAACAAAAGATGCACTAACTCCCGTTACAAAAATGTGTGCAAACAATACAATCTGTAGCCCCTTCCTGAACTGTAACACGCTGGAAACCTGCCTTAACTCCAAGGGTAACATATTCCAGCAAATGGGCCCCTGTACTGATAGCATTGTTTTACGATACCCAGATAATCTCACTGCACTCAAAGGAGGTACATTCAAACACAGCTTATCCATAGACCATAGGTTCCGTGTTGGCTAAGAACATGTCAATCAACCGCTAGGTGTCCTTTACAGAATCATGCCTAGGTGGACTTAGGTGTTGCTAGGCGTCATTGAGGTAGGTGCTGGTATATTAGGCCAGGTTTTACCAGTGCCTAACTCACATGTCTAACAACACCTAAGTTTGTCACACCTATTCTCCACCTCTAACCACGCCTACTTTTCATTAGGCGTCGGAGAGTGCCTTAAGTTAGGCATCACTAGGCACTGCGCGGATATACCGTACTATAGCATATTGTTTCTTATTCCCCGCAAATGTCAGTTGGGAATCACTGCGGCGTACATAAGATTAATGAGGTTAGCAGCATAGGCGTTTTGAATCACGGCAAGACTAGAATGAAAACAGATGCGTTTTTAGCACCTTTCTAAATTGAAGATGGGAGGAGGTCTGATGTAAGCAGGTCAGGCGGCGGTTCCAAATTTGGGGGCCTTCAAACTCGAAGGTGCATTGGAAGAGTGATTTCCTCCGAACCCGACGTGGAGAGGGAAGAGGTCATTTATAGCGCTGAGTCATTCTTGAGTTATAGAAGGAGTGTGAAACGTGGATGGCTGAAGTTTGGAAATCCATGCGCAAGCTTAATTAGTAATTTTTTAAAAATGTGTTTTTTAATCTGTTTTTCATGGCGTGATCTATTACCATAACAAAAAGCAGGAGAACCAAATCCACAAAACTCAAAGACGCAAGGTACAGAGTGGAAATGTCCTATAATGACTGGTGAGTTCAACTTGCTCATAAAAGTCCTTTATTCATCAAAAACTCAGGGCTCCTTTTACAAAGCCGCGCTTTACAATCCTTAGCGCGCACTAGCTGGAAATCTACCACCTGCTCCAAAGGAGGCAGTAGCGGCTAGCGCGCGCTAAATTGCCACACGTGCTAGCCGCTACTGCCTCCTTTGGAGCAGGCGGTAGATTTCTGGCTAGCGCGCGCTAATCCGGTGCGTGTGTTAAAACTGCTAGCGTGGCTTTGTAAAAGGAGCCCTCAATGATTCGGCATGTACATGTTTCGGCCAAAACGGCCTGCTTCAAGAGTCTACGAGTCTTGAAAATACAGTGGTGCCTCGCATAACGAACGCCTCGCACAGCGAACGCTGCGCACAACGAACTTCATGTCTTGCTTCCTACAACGAACTTCGTTTCACACAACGAAGTCGCCCGAGCTGCATCCTTCCGCGCAGGCACTGCGCTTAACTGCCCTCTCTCCGCCTGGCTCCCTGTGCAGTGGCGGACCGTCGGCTCGCAGGGGCCCGGCGCTTACTGCTGATGCGTTGGGGGGGGCGGAGCTACTCTCGCCGCTTCCCCGATGCTAGAAAAAAAAAAAAATGAACAGTTAAGTCCCAGTTTTTACTGCTGAGACTCTGCCCTCTCTCACTGTAAAATTAGACTCTACTTAGTCTGTCTTTAAATTTAAAAAATGTGTGTTGTTTTAAAAAACAATTATGTTTTTAGATGTATCTAAATAAAAATAATAACAAAAAATTTATCTTTTTTTATGTCATCTTAGCATATTTTATGCTACAGAATGAATTATTTTTTTTAACATGTATTGTTATGGGAAAACGCGTTTCACATAACGAACTTTTCGCATAACAAACTTGCTCCTGGAACCAATTAAGTTCGTTGTGTGAGGCACCACTGTAAATTAATCAATCCTTAAAAGTGTGGATAAAAAACGCTGAGGACTGTTTCTCGCCTTGCATATGGAATTGCTAAGAAGGTCCTATATCATTTCATCGACTAACAAGTCCATACTTTTGAGGATTGATTAATTTTTTTTCAAGACTCGTAAGACTCCTGAAGCAGGCCGTTTTGGCCGAAACACGTACATGTCGAGTCATTGAGTTTTTGATGAATAAAGGACTTTTGTGGTCTATTACCATGCAATTTAACCAATTAAAAAAACAATTTAGTTGCATGCAGATTTTAGTTAGGCATTGCCATTCATCTGTAATTAGAGCACTTAGTTAAAACACCATTTAAACAGCGTTTAGCTTAGACACCAGTAGGGTGCCTACCAGCACCTAAAAAACCAGCGCCATATATAGAATACGGGCCAAAATTCTAAGACACCCATAAGAATATAATGGGCATCTTAACATTTTGCATGTGCTAAATTAATTAGTGACCCTTGATGAAATCTGCTCCCCTTTACATGCCTAATTATTCTTATAGAAAAGATTCACAGCCCATATAACGTGGAAGCCTAAATTGTGCATATACAGATGTACACTGTACCCTATGGAGGCTTCGATCTATCAGGGCCTACTTTGATGCCTCATCCCCGGTTTGAGGATGCAAACTAAAAAAACACCATGAGCATCTTCTCTCACATCAGGCTGCTCTATGGGGTAAAGACCTAGAACAACTCCTATTGCCCACCACTTATGAGGTATTCAGGAAACGCCTCAAAACTCACCTATTCCTGAAATACCTAGACAGCTGACCCACTTCCCTCCTTCCCCTCTCTTGCCCTTTCTCCCCATTGTTCCCACATCCCTTAAGTTAACTCAACTTGTACGTCAACTCAACTTGTACTCCACTAATCTTCTGTAAACCGCATAGAACTTAACGGTATTGCGGTATATAAACTGTTATTATTATTATTATTATTATCATTCAGACGTTTGGCCCAGGCTTTGATCCTCAGTCAGCTGGATTACGGTAACATCATGCGCTTGGCAGAGAAACTTGCAGAGATTGCGAATTGTCTGAAATGCAGCGGTCAGACTTATTTTTAAGTTGAAGAAGTATGATTATGATGCGCCATTTTTATTTTTTTTTGAGAGTTGCCCTGGCTGCCGGTGGAGGCTCGGGTAAGGTTTGGCCCTGTATTACACCATTTACCTTCTTCCCTGCGATTAAATTCTGGTGATATCTTGAAGATTGAATTTTCATCCAGAATCCGGGGGTTTGTTTTGGATTCTACTCTTTCTTTGACTAATCAAATCAACAATATATTTTAAAAAATGCTTTTTTAGTCTTTGGATGTTGAGGAGGGTCCTTCATTTTTCCATCAGAAAAATTTTGTCATGTTGGTCCAGGCTATTATATTAGTTCATCTGGACTATGTAAACTCTTTTTATATCAGTTTAAGTAAGTGCAATCTAAAGAGATTGCAGCTTATTCAGAACACGACTGCCAAATTAATATTCAGTAAGAGCAGACATGATTATGTTACTCCATTTCTGAGAACACCGCATTGGCTTCTGGTTTATTGGAGGGTTCAATGTGTGTCCAAAAATGTCAAATGAAAAAAACTATATGACAACCAATAGCCTCCAAAGCAGCTAAACTGGACAGACAAATCACCATTCTGTTATAATAATAATAATAACAGTTTATATACCGCAATACCGTTAAGTTCTATGCGGTTTTCAAAAGATTAGTGGGGTACAAGTTGAGTTGACGTACAAGTTGAATTAACTTAAGGGATGTGGAAACAATTGGGAGAAAGGGCAAGAGAGGGGAAAGAGGGAAGCGGGTATCATCAACCACAGACTACAAAACCTTCTCTCTCCAAGTTTTCCGCAAACATCTGAAAACCTGACTTTTCTCAAAAAATGTAAGTCTCCCTCCAATTTAGGAATCAAGGAAACTCTTATATATTGGCTTCCCAAGTCCTCTAAATTTTCTTCACACTTCTACCTCTCTCATTCACTCTCTCTTCCACTCTCTCTAGTTTACTCTTTTTTACTTTCTCTCTTCCACTCTTTCTAGTTTACTCTCTCATTCACTCTCTCTCATTCACTCTAGTTTACTCTCTCTTCCACTCTTTCTAGTTTACTCTCTCTCTCATTCACTCTAGTTTACTCTCTCTTCCACTCTTTCTAGTTTACTCGCTCTCATCACTCTCTCCCTTTTCTTTTGATATGGCAGGAAGGACAAGGAGTGTGAAACCGTCAAGCAAGATCGGCATCCCCTGCACTGAGGTGATCCGGGAGCTGACCTCGGCATACGTACAGACGGAGGAGTACACAGCACCAAGAAAGGACGACTCCGTGCAGACCGAAACCATCCCACAGCAGTACATTACGGCCTCTACACAGACAGAGGAGGTCGACCAGCAGGATGACGACGTCACCCAGGAACTAAAGAGCCTCAGGGAGGAGGTGAAACGCCTGAGAGGCATCAGGGAGGATGAGGCCTATATTGATGGGATAGTGCAGGAACTATCCCAGATCACAGAACGAGCCCGTGAAGGATCTCCCATAGTAACTCCAGGACCGACGACACGGAAACCAACTATTGGAGTTCAGGAGATGGATGGAGACACTGACTCCTGGCAGTTAGTGACCTCCTCCACAGGTAAACGTAGGAGACCCCCCCCCCCCCCCATTTACAATCTCTTCACCTTCTTACTCCTTCTCTCACCAGGGCAGCGTCACATCAACTCCACATCTGAACCTGAAGAACAGATTCCTGGTTTTGCAGGAAGAGACTACCGACGTAGAGCAGAAAGAGACCACCGACGTAGAGCAGGACCAGGATCAATACACATCCCCATCTCCAGAGACAACGGATCGGCACCCCCAAAAGAAGCGCAGAGTGATAGCCATCGGGGACTCCATGTTGAGAGGCACCGAGGGACCAATATGCAGACCGGATATGCAGTCGAGGGAGGTCTGCTGTCTACCCGGAGCCAGAATACGAGATGTGACCACCTGTCTTGATCGACTTCTCAGGCCCCAGGATCACTTTCCAATGCTGCTCATCCACGTCGGAACGAATGACACTGCCAAGAACACCCTGGAGGATATAGCTAGAGATTTCGGAGCTCTGGGAAGGAGACTGAAGCAAACAGAAGCACAGGTAGTATTCTCTTCAATTCTTCCTATTAGGGGCAGAGGAAGGGACAGGGACGAACGTATCCTGAAGACGAATGAGTGGCTACAACGATGGTGCCGGGAAATGAACTTCGGATTCCTGAATCACGGTGAGGCACTACAGGGACTACAGGGACCAGACGGACTCCACCTGACCAACAGAGGTAAGAACGTCTTCGGACACCGACTAGCCCGCCTACTTCGAAGGGCTTTAAACTAGGTAAGTCGGGGGTGGGTACCCATTTTTACACCAGAACAGTAAGTAACAATCCTGAGGTAATGAACCAAAACTCCACTTCCAAGTCCGAGGTAAGTCCCCTTACTACAAAAGATTCGCTAGGAGACACTTTAACTCATCAGGAGCTCAGTAAACACCAAGAGTGGAGAGCTATGTATGTTAACGCACACAGCCTAGGGAACAAACTTCTAGAACTGGAAACAGAAATGGTTAATGCAGACTTAGACGTGGTGGCTGTGTCCGAAACATGGTTCACGGACTCTCATGGGTGGGATATGACTATACAGGGATACAACCTGCTTCGCCAAGACAGAGAGGGTAAGCTAGGAGGAGGGGTAGCACTCTACATCAAAGAGCACATCAAGACAACCAGGATCACGGATGTTAAGTATACTGGGGAATCCATCTGGGTAAACCTGGCCAGGGGCGGAGAAAAATGCCTGTACCTCGGTGTGGTATACAGACCTCCTAGACAATCGGAGGACAAAGACGCAGAATTAATTGAGGACATTGAGAGTATCACCTTGCGGGGGGATGTTGTTCTATTAGGTGACTTCAATATGCCTGATGTAGACTGGAACACACTCTCAGCGACAAATTGTGACAGCAGGAGGATATTAGCGTCCATGAAGGGAGTACAGCTTAAACAAATGGTGCTAGAGCCTACTAGGGCCCAGGCCATCCTGGACTTGGTACTCACGAACGGGGAAAGTGTCTCGGAGGTCTCGGTGGGAGAACCGCTAGCCACCAGTGACCATAACATGGTATGGTTTAACCTTAGGAAAGGCTTCCCTAGATCTCAAACAAGAACAAGGGTACTCAATTTCCGGGGCGCTGACTTCGAACGCATGGGAGATTTCGTTCATCAGACACTACAGGTTCAAGAAGCGACCGATAATGTGGAAGCTATGTGGTCAACCTTGAAATCGACCATTCAGGAGGCAACTGTCCGCTACATTAAATCGGTAAATAAACAACAAAGAAACAAGAGACCCAAATGGTTCACTGATGAGGTCTCGTACCGCGTCAAGGAGAAGAAAAGAGCATTTCTCTCATACAAACGCACCGGGGAGAAAGAAGCGAACATTGAATACAAGACAAAGTCCGCAGCGGTCAAAACAGCAGTCAGGGAGGCCAAACTTCGAATGGAAGAAACTCTAGCGAAGAATATTACGAAAGGGGACAAATCCTTCTTCAGGTACCTAAGCGAGAGGAAGAAGAACACAAATGGTATTGTACGCCTTAGAACGCCAGACGGGAGTTATGTAGAAACAGATTCAGATAAAGCTAAACTGCTGAATGATTACTTCTGCTCTGTCTTTACCTGTGAGGCACCAGGGCACGGGCCACGGTTGGAAACAAAGCAAAGCATGGAAGATCCATTTCAGAATTTTGAATTCACAACTGCTGATGTTTACAGAGAACTGTCAAAACTCAAGGTGAACAAAGCCATGGGGCCGGACAATTTACACCCACGAGTACTCAGAGAGCTATGCGATGTTCTAGCGAAACCATTAGCCATGCTCTTCAATCTCTCCCTAAGTACGGGGAGAGTCCCCCTGGACTGGAAAACAGCTAACGTCGTTCCTCTGCACAAAAAGGGATGCAGAGCAGAGACTGCAAATTACCGACCGGTGAGTCTCACATCAATTGTGTGCAAACTCATGGAAACTCTACTCAAAGGTAAATTAGACACGATTTTGGATGAGGGAGACCTAAGGGATCCCCGTCAACATGGATTCACTAGGGGTAGGTCATGCCAATCCAATCTTATTAGCTTCTTCGATTGGGTGACGGGAAAGCTAGACCTGGGAGAGTCTCTGGACATAGTGTACTTGGATTTCAGCAAGGCGTTTGACAGTGTTCCGCACCGCAGACTATTAAACAAGATGAAGTCGATGGGTCTAGGCGGGAAGCTAACTGCATGGGTGAATGATTGGCTAAGTGGAAGACTTCAGAGGGTGGTGGTCAACGGCACCCTCTCTGAGACATCAGAGGTGACTAGCGGAGTGCCGCAGGGCTCGGTCCTGGGACCATCCCTTTTCAACATATTCATAAGAGACTTGACCCAAGGGCTTCAGGGTAAAGTAACACTGTTCGCCGATGACGCCAAACTGTGTAATATAGTAAGTGAAAACAATCTTAAGGATAGTATGACGCAAGATCTGATCACGTTGGAAAACTGGTCCTCGACATGGCAGCTGGGCTTCAACGCTAAGAAATGTAAGGTCATGCATCTCGGCTGCGGAAACCCATGCAAAACTTACACCTTGAACGGAGAAACACTAGCTAGGACTTCAGAAGAACGGGACTTGGGAGTAATCGTCAGCGCGGACATGAAGGCTACCAAACAAGTGGAGCAGGCCTCATCCAAGGCAAGGCAAATGTTGGGATGTATCAATAGAGGCTTCATCAGCCGCAAACCTGAAGTCATAATGCCGCTCTACAGAACCATGGTAAGACCTCACCTGGAATACTGTGTGCAATTTTGGAGACCACACTACCGAAAAGATGTGCTTCGAGCTGAATCGGTCCAGTGAATGGCCACTAGAATGGTCTCCGGACTCAAGAGTCTCCCATACGAGGAAAGACTGGATAAACTGCAGCTCTACACTCTTGAGGAGCGTAGAGAAAGGGGAGACATGATTGAGACGTTTAAGTACATCACAGGTCGTGTCGAGGCGGAAAGCGATATATTCTTCCCTAAGGGTCCCTCGGTCACAAGAGGGCACCTGTTCAAACTCAGAGGAGGGAAATTTAATGGTGACACCAGGAAGTATTTCTTTACAGAAAGGGTGGTGGATCAGTGGAACAAACTTCCGGTGCAAGTGGTCAAGGCCACCAGTGTACTCGACTTTAAAAACAAATGGGACATCCACGTGGGGTCCTTACGGGGGTCGAGCTAGGGAACTAGGTCATTAGCACTCAGACTTGATGGGGTGGGTCAGAAGAGTGGGCAGACTTGATGGGCTGCAGCCCTTTTCTGCCGTCATCTTTCTATGTTTCTATACCTCTATCCCTCTGTTGTAGTTCCTTCCTATTTCTCCTACTGTAAACCGCGTCGAGCTCTACGAACGTGGAGATGATGCGGTATACAAACCTAAGGATTAGATTAGATTAGATTAGATTAAAACCATACTCTTCAAAAAATACATAAAACCCATCTAGCACGACCAATCCCTACCCAATCCCCTCCAACCCTCTCTGTACCCTTAATACATCCCAATGCGCTTCTAACTACCCAACAAAGTCTAAAATGCTTCTAATTTACCCAACACTTATCACCTTAAGACCTCGACTTCTCTTTGGTAATTCTTATTACCCAACATCTATCACCTAAGATCTCGACAACTCCTTGGTACTTCATAAGTAAATATTATAACATCACTTATGCTATTGCATTTGGTACTTCTTAAGTAAATATCTGACTTCGCTTATGTTATTCCTTCAAACATTTAATGTAATTCTTGGTAACTTTGTTTTAATCCGCCTTGAACCGCAAGGCATTGGCGGAACAGAAATCACTAATGTAATGTAATGTAATATTTAAAATTTTGTATGGGATTTTTTTCCCCATTGCTTACTTTTTCTTTCAATTCCCAACAACCCCATTTCTTAGAAGAATGCACAAATTTAAATTACTGTATTTTTCGCACCTGACCATAAGACGCACCCACCTCTAGAAGAGGAAAAACCAAGAAAAAAAATTCTGAACCAAATGGTGTGCCCTGTACCCTTTCCCCCTAGTGGTAGGCCGGGACAGGTACAGGGCACATCTAATGGTCCCGCGAGAACCTATGGCAGCCATTCGGAAAGCAGCAAAGGGCCGAGCGGGAGAGCGTAAGCTTGCTCCTGACGTCCGCACTGCTGATTTCTTTTGCCACTGGCTGGGAAGTAAGACAAGGGTGCTGGACCACCAGGTAAAAAAGAGGGAACGGCGATGACGGATGGACGGACTAGGGGGATTTTTTTAAAAAGATGGTACAGCAGCGGCAGCAGGTGGGTGGGTTTAAAAAGGTGGTGTAGCAGCAGCGGGCGGGTGGGTTTAGAAAGGAGGCGCAGCGGGCGGGTTTTATAATGGTAGGAGGGGGGAGGGTAACAAAATTTGTACCTTTGCTTTATAAGACGCACCAAGATTTCCACCCACTTTTGGGTATAAAAAAAGTGTGTCTTATGGAGCGAAAAATACGGTAATATCTATACCTGTATTTCCTATTTTCACACCCATGGGTGAAAATTCCTAGGCTGATACTTACACATGTTCAAAAGTATGCAGAGTTGTTGGTTTGTTTTTTTTTTCCAAAAGGGCTCATTTTGACCTGGGCTATTGACACAAGGAATTAAAGTCTCAATTTTCAAGTTTATTTAAAATTTGATAGAAATGCTTATAAAAATTTCTAAGCGGTGTACATAATAAAATTAGGGGACGCAAGAGAGTTCTAAAAATACGGGCAGGGAAAATTTCAAGTTTCAAGTTCACCCGTCACTTTCTCGCCTGTTCTCGCAGTCCCTTTCTTTTCCGAATGCAGTTCGACTGTTAACCATTAGATTTGTATTGAAAGGTAGTATAGCAAGAGCTTAACAGACATAAACACTTACACGTGTTCAGTTTGTAAAATAGGGCAGCTTCCATAGCACTAATCACGCTTAGATTACTGCAATCTACTCCTAACTGGTCTCCCTTAGTGTCGCCTCTCCCCCTTGCAATCTGTGCAAAACTCGGCTGCGCGACTCATCTTCTACCAACCTTGCTACGCTCATGTCACCCCTCTCCTTAAGTCACTTCACTGGCTCCCCGTCTGCCATCGCATATAGTTCAAGATCTTATTGCTGACCTACAAGTGTGTTCGTTCTTCTGCCCCTCAATATCTCTCCTCGCTTCTGTCCTTATACACCTCCCAGAGAACTCCGTTCCACAGATAAGTCGCTCTTAGCGTTACCCTTCTCCTCCACTGCCAATTCTAGAACATAAGAACATAAGCATTGCCTCTGCCGGGTCAGACCAGGGGTCCATCGTGCCCGGCAGTCCGCTCCCACGGCGGCCCTCCAGGTCCATGACCTGAAAGTTTTCCCTACCTAACCTAAAATGTCCATACCCTATTCGCTCAATGTCCTGTAAGGTAAACCTCTATCTGTACCCTGTTATCCCCTTCGCTTCCAGGAAGCCATCCAGTCCCTTTTTGAACCCCAGAATTGTACTCTGTCTTATCACCTCTCCGGGAAGCGCATTCCAGGTGTCTACCACCCGTTGAGTGAAGAAGAACTTCCTTGCATTCGTTATGAATCTGTCTCCTCTCAGTTTTTCTGAATGACCTCTTGTTTTAGTTGTCCCTGCTAGTCTAAAGAATCTGTCCCTCTCCACCTTCTCTATGCCTTTCATGATTTTATAAGTCTCTATCATGTCCCCTCTCAGTCTCCGCTTTTCCAGGGTAAAGAGCTCTTTGTTTCTTTCATCTAGCTGCCCCCTATGCCTGGAATAAATTACCCGACTTTGTCCATCAAGCCCCTTCCCTTGCTTAAAAGCAAACTGAAAATCTACCTTTTTGATAATAGCTTTCAATCCTTAACCTTACTCCTCTACCCTCCAACCCAGCCCGCTAATTAACCCTTCCCCTGTCTGTCTGTTTGATTGTAAGCTCTTTCGAGCAGGGATTGTTTTCTTACGCTTTGTGATTCTATGCAGCACTGCGTGCGTCTGGTAGCGCTATAGAAATAATTAATAGTAGGATAGTACTCAAATGTGGCTTCACACCCCAATGTCCAAGATAGCAATTATACAATTTTAATATATTGTTTTATAAGGATCCTCAGATGGCTGACCTGAGCTTTCAGCTTTATAGCTCAGTTCAAATGCCCCAGTCTTCATAGGACCACTTCATAATTATTGATCTCTTTCATATTTTAATTTCATTTTTAAATATTTAATTATATTCAATTTATTTTCCCTGAGTTTTATTCTTCAACGAGCTGATCACCTGGCATTGCCCATATATTTATTTATCCCAATCTTCCGGGATCGATAGTCGTATATTCAGTGATTACGCCTGGCAAACAGGAAGTATTTGATTGTTTATTTCGTGGACATCTTCTTTTTAGCAGCAAGAATGTCCCTCTGTATGGGACTGAACTTGGACATAAACGGCATCGGGAGTGTCAGTATTAATCTCAGGGAGCCCGAAAACTATGGATTAGACAGTAATATCTGTCGTTTTCAATTATTTTTACGTTACCCCCTTCCCACAAGAATGTCCCTTCTATGGGGCTGAACTTGGACTTAAACGGCATCGAGAGTGTCAGTATTCATCTCAGGGAGCCCAAAAACTATGGATTAGACAGTAATATTTGTTGTTTTTGATCATTTTTACATGTCACCCCCTTCCTACTCCCACAGTATTTTTTCCCAGATAGTAAGTCATATGTATACCAAGTTTGGTTGAAATCTCTCCTTGTGTTTCAGAGTTATGCTGGAACATACATACATACATACGCACACACAGATACATCTGATTTTATATAGATCATGTGCTTATCTTGAATTTGTGCTTTTATCTAAAATCTTTCACTGTTCGGTTCACCTCTTCCGACATGATCATTTTTCATTAATTCTTCATCAGAGTCGAGGCTCCTTCTCCATTCAGTCACGTTTCCCACTCAGCGAGAATCTTCTGCTCTGTATTACACACTGAGGGGGAAATATGACTGAACGGAGAAGGAGTCTCGACCCTGATGAAGAATTATTGAAACATGATCATGTCGGGAGAGGGCAGGAGAGGGGCGCACCGCCCTGGGCGCCAGTCACTCTCGCTACGCCACTGCCCTGACATATCAGAATTCTATCTGCAGTATCAGATTATAGAACTTTCCAAAAGGAAATAAAAACTCTGTAGTTCAAGAAATATGTCAAGATAAGTTAATACCATCATATATAACACACTGAATTGTTATCTCGTTCAGGGGTGATATGATAGAGCAGTGATTCCCAACCCTGTCCTGGAGGAACACCAGGCCAATCGGGTTTTCAGGCTAGCCCTAATGAATATGCATGAGAGAGATTTGCATATGATGGAAGTGATAGGCATGCAAATTTGCTTCATGCATATTCATTAGGGCTAGCCTGAAAACCCAATTGGCCTGGTGTTCCTCCAGGACAGGGTTGGGAACCACTGTGATAGAGGTCTATAAAATACTGGAGTGGAATAGAGTGGAAATGGTAAATGCGAATTGCTTGTTTACTCTTTCAAAAAAATACTAAGACTAGGAGGCATGTGATGAAGCTACTAAGAAGTGGATTTAAAACAAATCAGAAAATATTTCTTTACACAGTGTGTAATTAAACTCTGGAATTTGTTGACAATGAATGATGGTGCGCCCGCATCTGGAGTACTGCGTCCAATTTTGGTCACCATACCTTAAGAAGGATATGGCGTTACTCGAGAGGGTCCAGAGGAGAGCGACACGTCTGATAAAAGGTATGGAAAACCTTTCATACGCTGAGAGATTGGAGAAATTGGGTCTCTTTTCTCTGGAGAAGAGGAGACTTAGAGGGGATTTGATAGAAACTTACAAGATCATAAAGGGCATAGAGAAAGTAGAGAGAGACAGATTCTTCAAACTTTCAAAAAATAAAAGAACAAGAGGGCACTCGGAAAAGATAGAAGGGGACAGATTCAAAACGAATGCTAGGAAGTTCTTCTTTACCCAACGTGTGGTGGACACCTGGAATGCGCTTCCAGAGGACGTGATAGGGCAGAGTACAGTAATGGGGTTTAAGAAAGGATTAGACAATTACCTACTGGAAAAGGGGATAGAGGGGTATAGATAGAGGATTACTGCACAGGTACTGGACCTGTTGGGCCGCCGCGAGAGCGGACTGCTGGGCACGATGGACCTCTGGTCTGACCCAGCAGAGGCACTGCTTATGTTCTTATGTTCTTATGAATGTGGTGAAATCAGTTAGCTTAGCAGGGTTTAAAAAAGAGTTTGGATAATTTCCTAAAAGAGAAGTCCATAGACCATTATTAAGACCTCTTATAACTTGGATGTTATTTCAAGTCTTCATCCTGAATGCATATAGTGTAATCATTTACTTCAAACCTCCTTACTACCTCAAATATTAATAAATTAATTCAATTTAATTTATTATTTAATTTATTAATTTAATTAAAAGACTATCCATTAACTAAGAGTACAAACCTATCTTTTGTTTAATTGATTAACAAGTATATGTATTATTAATTTAATTTAATTGTGGTATCCAAACTTAAAATCACTTTATTCAACCTATCAATATAATAGTAAATTTAATTATGATGTCTAAACCTAAAATCAATTCATTCAATCCATCAAATATGTGTCCATGTGTTAAAGAAGAACACCAACACTTACCTTAATGGCTTCCCTGGTGGGTTATGAGCTACCCGACACTCAAACTGTTTTAGAGCGTTTCAGCTATTAACTAGCCTTCATCAGGGCTGTGGAGTCGGAGTCGAGGAGTCGGAGGAAATTTCGGGTACCTGGAGTCGGAGTCGGAGTCAGAAGTACAAAAAACTGAGGAGTCGGAGTCGGAACATTTATCTACCAATCACGAGCGATTCTTTCAGCTATAGCACCCACTATATACACAGCACAAATGTTGCGAGCAGCTTCTGCGGCCTTAGAACCTTGATTAAAAGCAAAAAGAAGGTGGTGTCGAAAATGCTCATTTCTCTCAACTTGACATTCCATTTTAACGATCTGAAAATTAACCAGTGCTGTGGAGTCGGAGTCGAGGAGTCGGAGGAAATTTCGGGTACCTGGAGTTGGAGTCGGAGTCAGAAGTACAAAAAACTGAGGAGTCGGAGTCGGAACATTTATCTACCAATCACGAGCGATTCTTTCAGCTATAGCACCCACTATATACACAGCACAAATGTTGAGAGCAGCTTCTGCGGCCTTAGAACCTTGATTAAAAGCAAAAAGAAGGTGGTGTCGAAAATGCTCATTTCTCTCAAGTTGACATTCCATTTTAACGATCTGAAAATTAACCAGTGCTGTGGAGTCGGAGTCGAGGAGTCGGAGTCGGAGGAAATTTTGGGTACCTGGAGTCGGAGTCTGAAGTACAAAAAACTGAGGAGTCGGAGTCGGAACATTTATCTACCGACTTCATAGCCCTGGCCTTCATCGGGGGACAATATTGCTGCTGTCCCACTCTTTGGATTTCTGCCAGGTACTTGGGACATGGGTTGGCCACTGTTGGAAATAGGATTCTGGACTTGATGGACCTTCGGTCTGTCCCAGTATAGCAATTCTTATGTTTTTATGGGAATGACCAGTTTATTTCTTATTGTAATCCATCTGGAACTGCAAGGTTAATGTGGAATAAAAGTCAATAAATGTAATACACTTTATATATGAATTGTTCTAAAATGTCCGCAAAAGCTGTCTCAAGCGATAAACACAGATGACTTGATTTCAGAGAAGAGATCGCAGTATCATACACTTGATTTGTTCTGGGCTGCATTTGTTGTTGTTGTGTTTTTGGGGGGGGGTTTAAAAGCTGATTGAAGGTGTTTCTGCTGTTCGCTTTGTTCATCACACAGCGGCCTGGAATCACTTATTTCTGTGTGTATGTTTTAAAGAGGCACTCAATTTAGAAACAATTTGAAAAAGTCTGGCATATTTTTTCCTAGCTTCCCAAGATATCTTGCTTTAAACCTTTCAGATGTTAGATATTAGCAAAGATTCTCTAGCAATCTGCAGAAGTGATATTCTATTAAGTATAGCCCTCTGTACTGTGAATTCGTAGCATCTTGAGTTGCTAACAGAAGTGGAAGCATCGTTCAGAAGTAATAAAAAAGAAACAGACACGAAATTAGAAATTAAAAAACCAAAGCAAACCTCAGTATCTGGGTTGCAACGATGAGGGATGGGGAAAAAAGATGCATATGTATCATATAAAACCTGCTTAGACCTGGTAGATAGAGCAATGAAGCCGGCGGCAGAGTGTGCAGCGGCCTCAAAAAAGGCAAACAGAATGTTGGGCATTATCAAAAAAGGTATCACTACCAGAACCAAGGAAGTTATCCTCCCGCTGTATAGGGCGATGGTGCGACCGCATCTGGAGTACTGCGTTCAGTACTAATTGTCGTACCTTAAGAAGGATATGGCGATTCTCGAGAGGGTCCAGAGGAGAGCGACAAAAATGATAAAGGGCATGGAAAACCTCTCGTATGCTGAGAGGCTGGAGAAGCTGGGGCTCTTTTCCCTGGAAAAGTGGAGACTTAGAGGGGATATGATAGAAACTCATAAGATCATGAAGGGTATAGTGAAGGTAGAGAGGGACAGATTCTTCAGACTAGCAGGGGCAGCAAAAACTAGAGGGCACTCAAAAAAATTGAAGGGAGATAGGTTCAGAACAAATGCTAGGAAGTTCTTCTTCACGCAGAGGGTGGTGAACACCTGGAATACGCTTCCAGAGGAGGTGGTAGAGCAGAGTACGACTTTGGGGTTCAAAAGGGGATTGGACGAGTTCATGAAGGAAAAGGGGATCCATGGGTACAATTAGAGGGTTACTATACAGTACAGAATAAAGTAATAGAATAGTAGAGTGCTTATGTGCTTAATAGATCACTACAGGTCATTGACTTGGGGGCCCACCATGGGAGCGGACTGCTGGGCGTGATGGACCTATGGTCTGACTCAGCAGAGGCAATGCTTATGTGCTTATGCATTGGGGTGAAATTTCAATTACGTTTCCCTTGTAAATGTATGATTTATTTAGATCAAAATTCTTGTCTTTTATGGACCCTCCCAATTACAATTCTTCCTTGAAGGAAAGGGGATATCAATGAAGGGGACCGAGTGAATCATATTGAGCTAATCCATGGAAACTCAGAACTATCAGAAAATACTTTGATGCACCATCCTTCCGCTTACTGGTTCAATCTTCCATCCTGAGCTTGCTCGATTATTGCAACATTATTGGGTTCCTTCAAAAAAACCATCCTAAGACTCAGTCATTCAAAATTCGGCAATCCAACTGATCTGGCGTCCAACAGACGCCAGAGGGTGGTGGTTAATGGAAGTCGCTCGAAGGAAGGAAAGGTGACTAGTGGAGTCCCTCAGGGTTCGGTGCTGGGGCCAATCCTGTTCAATATGTTTGTGAGTGACATTGCTGAAGGGTTAGAAGGAAAAGTGTGCCTTTTTGCAGATGATACCAAGATTTGTAACAGAGTAGACACCGAAGAGGGAGTGGAAAATATGAAAAAGGATCTGCAAAAGTTAGAGGAATGGTCTAATGCCTGGCAACTAAAATTCAATGCAAAGAAATGCAGAGTAATGCATTTGGGGATTAATAATAGGAAGGAACCGTATATGCTGGGAGGAGAGAAGCTGATATGCACGGACGGGGAGAGGGACCTTGGGGTGATAGTGTCTGAAGATCTAAAGGTGAAAAAACAGTGTGACAAGGCAGTGGCTGCTGCCAGAAGGATTCTGGGCTGTATAAAGAGGCGTAGTCAGTAGAAGGAAGAAGGTGTTGATGCCCCTGTACAGGTCATTGGTGAGGCCCCACTTGGAGTATTGTGTTCAGTTTTGGAGACCGTATCTGGCGAAAGATGTAAGAAGACTTGAGGCGGTCCAGAGGAGGGCGACGAAAATGATAGGAGGCTTGCGCCAGAAGACGTATGAGGAGAGACTGGAAGCCCTGAATATGTATACCCTAGAGGAAAGGAGAGACAGGGGAGATATGATTCAGACGTTCAAATACTTAAAGGGTATTAACGTAGAACAAAATATTTTCCAGAGAAAAGAAAATGGTAAAACCAGAGGACATAATTTGAGGTTGAGGGGTGGTAGATTCAGGGGCAATGTTAGGAAATTCTACTTTACGGAGAGGGTGGTGGATGCCTGGAATGCGCTCCCGAGAGAGGTGGTGGAGAGTAAAACTGTGACTGAGTTCAAAGAAGCGTGGGATGAACACAGAAGATTTAGAATCAGAAAATAATATTAAAGATTGAACTAGGCCAGTAACTGGGCAGACTTGTACGGTCTGTGTCTGTGTATGGCCGTTGGTGGAGGATGGGCAGGGGAGGGCTTCAATGGCTGGGAGGGTGTAGATGGGCTGGAGTAAGTCTTAACAGAGATTTCGGCAGTTGGAACCCAAGCACAGTACCGGGTAAAGCTTTGGATTCTTGCCCAGAAATAGCTAAGAAGAAAAAAAAAAAAAAACAATTTAAATTGAATCAGGTTGGGCAGACTGGATGGACCATTCGGGTCTTTATCTGCCGTCATCTACTATGTTACTATGTTACTATGTTACTATGGAATGCGCTCCCGAGAGAGGTGGTGGAGAGTAAAACTGTGACTGAGTTCAAAGAAGCGTGGGATGAACACAAAGGATCTAGAATCAGAAAATAAGATTAAATATTGAACTAAGGCCAGTACTGGGCAGACTTGCACGGTCTATGTCTGTATATGGCTGTTTGATGGAGGATGGGCTGGGGAGGGCTTCAATGGCTGGGAGGGTGTAGATGGGCTGGAGTAAGTCTTAACAGAGATTTCGGCAGTTGGAACCCAAGCACAGTACCGGGTAAAGCTTTGGATTCTTGCCCAGAAATAGCTAAGAAGAAAAAATTAAAAAATTTAAATTGAATCAGGTTGGGCAGACTGGATGGACCATTCGGGTCTTTATCTGCCGTCATCTACTATGTTACTATGTTACTATCTTTAGGCTGAAAAAATGGGAACACATAAGCCCCTACTATCAAAGACTCCATTGGCTGCCCTTAGAGGCGCAAATCCTGTTTAAGTTCTCCTCTCTGTGCTATAAATCAATATTTGGTCTGGCCTCCTCTTACCTGGTTTCCCACTTCAACCTGGCAAGTTATCTTAGGCCCACTCAAAGAATACACCTACCCGACAATAAAAGCCTGCCACTACAAAAGATTCTTGGACAGAACTCTTGCCTTCCAGGCGGGCAAATGGAACGATTGGCTTAGTAACGTCTTCGCGCTCTCATCATCCTACTCCAATTTTAGAAAACAGGTAAAAACGAATTTGTTCAATCCATTTGTAAACTAAGAATCAACTCAGCTCTGCCTATTCAACCAGTAACCCTAAGAACTATATACCGTATTTTCACGCATATAACGCGCATACGTGTATAACGCATACGCATATAGCGCGCGGGAACAAAGCATTTCTGTAAAAACATTTCTATATAGCATGCACATGCGTATACCGCGCATGCTGCTAAAACCTCCTCCCGCCACCCCCGCTTACTCTTCTGGCCTGCGAACCGGCATCTTCCCCCCCGCTCACGTCACCCCCCCTCCCGCGATCCTACATCCCCCCCAGCACCGCAAAGACATCGCTTACCCGATTGGGCACCAGCACCAATGCACAGGACGTGCCAGTGCCAGTGCCCGAAGATCCTCCCTCGGCTGGGCTGGGCTGGGCGGTGCGAGGGAGATCCTCCCTGTGCTGGGCTGGTCTGGGCTTTGAGCATTTGCGCATGCTCAAAGCCTTCTGGTCTCGCTCTCTCCGAGATTCTGAATCTGAGAATCTCGGAGAGAGCGAGACCAGAAGGCTTTGAGCATGCGCAAATGCTCAAAGCCCAGACCAGCCCAGCACAGGGAAGAGGGAGGATCTCCCTCGCACCACCCAGCCCAGCCCAGCCCAGGCGAGGGAGGATCTTCGGGCACTGGCACTGGCACGTCCTGTGCATTGGTGCTGGTGCCAGTGCCCAATTGGGTAAGCGATGTCTTTGCGGTGCTGGGGGGGATGTAGGATCGCGGGGGAGGGGGGTTGACGCGAGCGGGGGGGAGGATGCCAGTTCGCAGGAGGGATGACAGATCGCAATGAAAAAAAAAAATTGTAAACGCGCTCACACATATAACGCGCATGGTTATGCTCGGTTTGTAAAATCGTGTATAGCGCGCACGTTATATGTGTCAAAATACGGTAGCTCTCATATTCTTTCATTATGTAAGATTGTATTGCTGACTTTGATTGTAACCTCTTCGCCGATTGTTCAGCGCTTTGTGCTGTAAACCGCCTCGAACTTCTATGACTTTGGCGGTATATAAGAATAAAATTATTATTATTATTATTTAAATGAATGGCGAGGAGCCACCATTAATACAGTCAAACCTCAGTTTACGAGTGCACCGGTTTGCGAGTGTTTTGCAAGACGAGCAAAACATTGGCAAAATCAGCGCCTCGGAAACCGAGCTTGACTTGATTTACGAGCGCCCCCCGCAATCCGGCATTCTGCGAGCCTGCATTCCCTACCAAGCACCCAAACGGCATCCCTTACCCCGATTTGGCACCGGCACCAGCATCAACGCACAGGACATGCCGGTGCCGGTGCCCAAAGATCCTCCCTCTTGGCTGGGTTGGACTGGGCCTTGAGATTTGCTCAAGGCCTTCTGGTCTCGCTCTCTCGAAATGTGGGCTATGGAAGAGTCCTAAAACTTAGGATTTTGTAGTGATGATTGCTAACTTGCTTAGATGTTTTGGGCTCTTGATTGATCAATAATTGTTTTTGTTGAAAAAGGAATAAATGATTGATAAATAAAAAATAAAATAAAACCTGCTTATGTTTCTAATTATCCCCCTGTTTTACTAAGGCATGCTAGCCGATTTAACGCACGCTAAATGATTTAGTGCGCGCTAAACGCTAATGTCTCCATTATATTCTGTGGACGCATTAGCATTTTAGCGCACGATAATCGTTAGCACGCACTAAATCAATCAGCATGCGCTAAATTGGTTAGCGTACCTTAGTAAAAGAACCCCTATAGGTTGCTGCCACCCCCAGGTCCCGATGGTAAATGAAATGTTTAATTTCTTATTAGGATGTGCACAGGGCAGGATTAACCAATAGGCCAAGTAGGCACGTGCCTAGGGCCCGAAATGGTCAGGGGGCCCGACGAAGGAGGGCATCAACATTGTTTTTTCCAAACAGCGATGGATCCCTCCAACATTGATCGCCAATGCAGGCCAACCCCCCCTCCCGATTGGCAACGCGGGCCCCCCCCCCAATTGGCAACGCGGGCCCTACCCCGATCAGCAACGTGCCCCCCCCCCCTCCCTCATCGACGGAAAGTAAGGCAAGCAAGCAACGCGGGTAAGAAAGGCAATGGGAACTGTAATTGTGCAAGCGGTGCTGCTTGCCCAAAGCTTCCCTCTGACGCAGCTTCCTGTTTCCGCCTGGGCGCATGGTGGGGTGGGCCGGGGCAGGGAGCCCAGTGTACTTGTGTGCCTAGGGGCCCTCGACAAATTAATCCTGCCCTGGATGTGCATGCATGAAAACAACGCAGTTAAAAAAAAGAATAAACATTACTGATATGCAAAAATGTCAGCTAATTTCAATCAGGATATGTAGGGGTTGATTTGATAAGAGGACACCAACCGGTATGTCCAATTAGCAGGAAGGTGCTTATTTTAAGCCTGTGTTATAATGACTTTTTAGCCTATGCTCATATCCAAAACAAGTCTGAGGCCTAGCACCTTCCTACCTGCAAACTCACTTCACTCTACACAACCCCACACGAACAACCAGAAACAAAAACATCACAGGCTGCAAATACAAATCCTTCCTAGACAGAACCTTCACGTTCCAAGCAAACAGACAGCAAATCCTGGCTGGGAAAGCACATGAATAAAGCCAGACAGACCTACAACACATTCCGAAAATCAATTAAAACCGCTCTATTTGACAAATTTCTTGCTTAATCAGATGTCCTCGCTCAGGTATTCCTTCCCCATGTTTCTCCAATTTATTATGTAACATCCTTCTTGCATTTTGTAATTCGTTGATTGTCCAGCCTTCTTTCTATGTGAACCGCCTAGAAGTCATTTTGACTATGGCGGTATAGAAAAATAAAGTTATTATTAAAATGTGCACTCAAAAACATAGGGGTCCTTTTACTAAAGGCACGCTAACTGATGTGGCGTGCGCTAAATGCTAACGCGCCCATTATATTCTATGGGCGCCATAGCATTTAACGTGCGCTAAATCGATTAGTGCGTGTTAAATCAGTTAGCGTTCGCTAAATTGGTTAGCGCGCCTTAGTAAAAGGACCCCATAGGATTTTTTTAAAAATAGTTTTAAATTTTATTTATCTACCTAGCTACACAGGGTGAGGCAACAAAAAGTAACCCCCTAGAAGGTTTTTTTGCTGTTTTTTTCAACAAGTGCCTGGAATTTCAATGTAAACTTTTACAGCTTTACCTGTTGTTACAATCTACTTTTTTTTTTTCTGTTTTTTTTAACAAGTGCCTGGAATTTCAATGTAAAATTTTACAGCTTTACCTGTTGTTACAATCTACATATATGTGCCAAGTGGAATGAGATTATCTTTAAACATAGCAAAGTTACAGGCATTTTAGCATGACTACCCAGCTTTTTATTAAGGGGGAACAATGTTGGAGGCCTATCACGAGCTCCACCCAAAGCTCCATCCAATCGCTAAAATCAAGGAAGCACTGCAGATGATCTGGGACAGCCTTGTCATAGGGATCGACCACAAGGCTGTTAAGAACTTCCCAAAATGACTGAAGGCCTGTGTTAAAACTGGGGATGGACACTGAGCAGTCGAAAACAAAGAAATTGACCCTGGACGATCCACAGAAAATAAAGAGTCAAACCCAAAAACCACCGGAGAGACGATGTTCCTGAAATGGACTTTATTATTTAAAAATATATATTAAAAAGTCAACATAGCAATCCTAGTTCGCTGGGAGCATTGGACCCAACACGGTCCGTGTTTCAACAAGAGAGTCTTCCTCAGGGGTCCCTGCTAGTCCTAGGGTGGAAAATACACGGAAAAGCTAAACAATCCAAAAGTACCAATGTGGAGAAGCTCCGCATGAACCGCAATGTTTGTCAGTGAGGATGAATTCCAGTCAGTTTGTTGGTCATCTGGAAGAAAGATTAGGTCCAGTGTGTTTCCAGAGGAGTGAGTGGGAGAGTTGATTTGTTGAGTGAGTCCCAGATATGACAGGGTTTTGATGAAATCTCGTGGTGCGCCCATGACCTCCGGGTAGTCTGGGAAGTTGAGATCTCCTAGGACTATGATTTGTTTATGGTGTACGGACAGGTTGCTTATAATGGTTAGCAGTTCATCGAAGGTAGACATAGGGGAGGAAGGTGACTGATTTTTTTTTTTTTGTCATGGCCTATTGAGAAAACGAGGGATTCTAGGTCTGGTAGTGATATGGAGTGTATTTGGTGTGGGTTTAGTTTGGACTTGGCGATCGCTGCCACCTCTCCCCCTCTCTTGTTGGGAGGAAGCATGCCAGTGCTTGGTAGCCTTGAGGGCATAATGCACCCAAGGTGGCTCCATCGTTGTCTTTGAGCCATGTTTCCGTCACTAGTAGGAGGTCCCAGTTGTACTCTCTTGATGAAGTCTTTGCCATTTTTGGACCTGGCATTCACTAAGGCTGCTGCGACGTTGTGTGCATTGGGGGTGTATGTGTCAGTCTTGATCTTTATAAGGTTGTGGTAGCCCCCACGCACACACACACACACGTTTACTAAGCCGTGGTAGAGGTTTCTACCATGGCCTGGAGTGGTAAATGCTCCAACGCTTATAGAATTCCTATGAGCGTCGGACCAGCATTTGAGTATTTAGCACTCCAGGCCATGGTAGAAACCTCTATTGTGGCTTAGTAAAGCGGAGGGAGGTAAATTAAAGCAGAATTAAAACATTCATAATCCATAATAAGTCCTACATTGCAAATCTACCTTCACTTTGTCCAAACTACGCCCTGAGAGGGTCTATGTTCAGAGTGTATAAAAGCAGACACACACGCCATTACATGCAGAAAAAGCTTTATAGTTTAGATCAGTGTTCTTCAACCACCGGTCCATGGACCAGTGCCGGTCCACAGAAATTTCCTGCCGGTCCACAGGGCCAGCATGTGCATCAGGCCCAAAACAGTGTTCTTCAACCGCCGGTGCACGGTGCGATCGATGCGGCGTTATCTTCGAGCCAGCTCCCTCTTCCTAACTGATTCAGTGTACAAAGCCACGGGCAGTGGCTCCTATGGGCATCCTGCGCCTGAACCGGAAGCCTTCTCTCGGACATTGCAACGTCAGAGGGAAGGCTTCCAGATGAGGCACGGGACGTGCAAGGTGCAATTAGTACTATTATGGGGGCGGGGTCTGGGTTGGAGATTGGGTAGAGATGGGCGGGGTCTGGCCCACGACTTAGCCCAGTGTTCTTCAACCGCCGGTCCACAGAATAATTATTTTATTTCTGCCGGTCCATAGGTGTAAAAAGGTTGAAAAACACTGGTTTAGATAATACATTTTAAAAAATGACGCACAGGCCGCTACGTTATCAGAGTTGTGGGTTCAAACCCTGTGCTGCTCCTTGTGACCCTGGGCAAGTCACTTAATTCTCCACTGCCCTCGGTATGTTAGATACGGTAGATTGTGAGCTCACCAGGACAGATAAGGAAAGTGCTTGAAGTCCCTGTATGTGAGCCGCTTTGAGTGTGGTTGTAAAAAGCTGCAAAAAGGCAGCATACAAATCCCAATCCCTTTTCCTGATATCATAATGCCTGGCAGAAACCCAAATAGTAGCAGCAACATTCCAGAGCTCATATTGTGATGTCATAATGCCTCATTCCACCGAAGCCTAAGAGACGACCTCATCAGTGATGTCACAGTGGCGTCACTGTTTCTATACTTGGCTCCCTTCTGATATTGTATTGGAGGAGGGTGTGGCACAGTGGTTAGAGCTATGGCCTCAGCACCCTGAGGCTGTGGGTTCAACCCCTGTATTGTTCCGTGTGACCCAGGGCGAGTCACTTAATTCTCCAAAACCCCTCGGTATGTTAGATACAGTAGATTGTGAGCTCCTCTGAAGCCTCTGCATCAATAAAAAGGAACTTGAACTCCCTTTAATCCTGCTCCAGGCCGGGGGTTTGGAGACTAGTCGGCGCGGGAGAGTCTGGGGTGCGTGAGAGGACTTTTGTTCCCCCCCCTTTTTTTTTTTTTTTTCTCTCTCTCTCTCTCTTCTTCTCCCCCTTTTCCTTCTCTGTGGTTCTGTTGGTTGGCCTTCCATTGTAGGTCACCCTTCCTAGGGGTGGGGGAGGGGGGTCTTTATTCTTTGGCAGTGGGCTATCAGAGTCCAAGTCTTCTGCAGTGTGGTTCCTGCTTTGATTATGGATCTGGGAAGAGGGTGGGGGGATGGGGAGATGGGGGATTGGGGCTGTTTGTTTTGTATGATGGTTTCTCTTGTTGTCGGTCCATAGTTGATTGTAATATGTTGGTTTATTATTGAAAATAAAAATTGATTGCACATAAAAAGGAACCCCATGTTGCTCAGGGTATTAGTTGCTTTGTTCAACTAAAGTCCTTACTCATACATTGCAGTCTATTTTATATTTTTAATGTTACATATTTTTTAATTTAATTATTTTTGAGATATATATATATATTTTTTTTTATTTTTTATTTTTATTTTTTTAATTTTTATTTATTTATTTATTTTTATTTTGTTTTTACCACTGAAGGTCACCGACGTAAAGAAAAACTGGCTGAAAAAAAGTTGGTCATGACTTCTTCACAGCTTCAGTTTTCTCAGAAGAGTGATGAGATTTTTCAGGCCATTCATTTGCTTACAAAAAACTAAATGCGAAAAAGGCATTCATGTTCTGGGTTGTTGGTTTTTTTTGTTTTTTTCTTTTCTTTAAACTGCAGCAGGTTGATGCAGCCCGAAGTTGTTGGTTTATTGCTCAAAGAACGGACAGATTGCTATATAATAACCCTCTTTGCTGTTCCCATTTCCAAGTAATGCAGGTGAACAAAAAAAAACAAAAACCCCAGCATTATCGACATTACGTCCATGATAACTTAACACTGCCAAGCACTAAGTGGAGGGGGAGATATTTAGCTTCGCTGCTTTTGAAGGGAAAGAAGGAACCAAATCCTTTAATAGTCTAATGCTAGAGCCTGCCTTCAGCCACTTTACAATGCCCTCTCTTAGTCAAGCCAGAGAGATATTCCATTATCTATCATTATTGAACACTTTAGAACAGAGATACTTATTCTCTGCCAGTCAGGGTTGACTCCTGGAATACCTGTACTAGGATTTAGAATAAGCCTTCTTCATCATCCTTAACCAAGCAGCACTTTGCATTTGCCGGTTCAAGAGGATCAAGTTTCTGTGAGCTGCATCTGATAAAAAACCCAGCCTCGGAGGTTCCATAGCGCTTTTTGAAGACCCATTGTACTGAAGGCACGGTTCACAATGCGTGGAATAATGCATTTGCAGAAACAAGGGGTGGGGGGGAGAGAGGAAAAAAAAGTGTGTGTTTCGTTAATGACGGCAAACTTTTAAGTGAGATTTCTGAATGGATTGGGAGAGTCGGGGGACTTAGTATCAAATTGCGTTTACTGAAAGATCCTTTGTAAACTGAGATATTATTCGGGCAAGTAACCGATCGCCACGGTGGCTCCGACGGCATTATGCTTTAATTGAATGTCACGCCAGGCATGCGAAAGAATTTGCGCCAGAATGAGACTGTTTGAGTGCGAAGGCTGAAACTTTAGATGTGTTTAAAAGAGTTTTAATAAAGCTGATTGTTGGTAAGGGTACAAAGGCAGCTCTGAAAAGCATCGGATATAAACGGCCTTATGTGCAGTTTCATTAACAGCACAGGGACTGCCTGATGCAAGGAAAGAATCCGCTGAATTTCTGCAAAAAAAAAAAACCCCCAAAGTTTTTATATAATGTTTATAGTGGTTCGTATTGGCATAACGTTCCAAATGCCTATAGATTAAATGCCTTCTAGAGATACCCTGTTTCCCCGATGGTAAGACACTGTCTTATTTTTTTTGGAAGGCCAAAATATGCTCTAGGGCTTATTTTCGGGGGGATGCCTTATTTACCCATGAAGAAGACTACAGTACACAGTTATTGTTGAAAAAAAACAGAATTTTATTACGTTCGCGATAGGTACGTTCGCAATGCGTTCGTTGGAGGAAGAAAACGGTCGGCTGAAGAATCGGTCGGCCGAAAAATCGTACCGTGTATGGCCAGCTTTATCCATCATACCATATATTGTACCATTTAATGTCCCCCAATGTTCTCCATCAGGGAAACACAGTAAAGAGATTATTCTGTAGTCAGCATCAGAGGGGACTTGACAATGTGAAACCATTGTTTATATACCGTATGCATTTTAAACAGGCTTTATATACAGTAAGTGGTATTGCTCACAGCAAAAGAAACCTGTCTGCGTGTCTCACTTTTGGATGTTCTGGCCGTGAACAAACTCCTGCAGTCTCCGTTAGGGAGGGATGAGGGAAGCTGCCTGTGTTTCCTTGCGCGGAGTCACGTGCGCGCGCTGCAGTCCTGTCACTTCCTCCTCTTCACTTCATGACGAGGCGCGGCACGCAGCCATGGAGGCAAATACGGTAGACGGAGGGACCACACGGAGTCACCCACCGTACCACCCGATTCGGGTAAGCGCAGGTATCGGTGGGTGGCTTATTTGCGGGGGGGTGTCTTATTTTACATTTTTTTCTAAAAAGGGGGGGCTGTCTTATTTGATGGCCCTGCCTTATCATCGGGGAAACAGGGTAGTTTGTCTTATATTGTAAATATGTTCGGGCCAAATATGTTCGGGTGAGTTTTGCAGAACTTGGACCCGTCTGGCCAGCCTGCTTCACCATGCAGAAAACCTGGATTTAATTCCTACTTGCTTGCCATGCAGGTCAGAATCTCAGTAAGACTATTTGGGGGTTGTCTCTCTTTCCAGCAGGAGAAAAGCAATCTGTCCCCTGCAGGCAGTGTCGTAGACAGGGTGAGCGGTGCACGGGGCGGGGGCACCCCTCCCCTTCTGGGTGAGCGCCCCATTTCCCTTCCCCCGAACCCTTTTAACTTCTCCGGCGCGCGCAGCGTGCCCGCGTCAGTGTTGGCTCACCCTTTGGCGCGGGTCCCGGAAGCGATGCCAGAGAGAGTGCCGATGCCGATGCGGGCAGCAACCCCGTGCCGGGGACATTGAAAAGGTACAGGGAAGGCAAGGAGCGTGCGCGTGGCAAGGATGCCTTTGAAAAGTAATTTTAATCTCCTATAACCCTATTAAATGTTATCTTATTATATTTTATTGTCATTTTGTTTACCTTCTGTATTTTTCCCTCAATGTTTCTTCTTTACTTTATAGATTTGTATTTCATTCCCCCTTACCCAATGTTATGAGTATGTTAAAATTTGATTGTAATCCTGTATTGTTTTTTTAAATATTGCTATTTATTGTGTTGTTACCCATCAAATGTAATTTTAAACTGTACATCGCTTAGAAGTATGATTAAGCGATTAATCAAAAAAATTATTAAACTTGAAACTTGAAACTTGAGAGGAGGAAGGGGGTGCAGCCCTCTTACTATGCCACTGCCTGCAGGTAGTAGCAAAAGGAATGCCCTTTTGTGTAGGGACCCAGATCTAACCCCCAAGCCCACCTCCAGCTCATCCTCAAATTTCTACCTCCAATTCCAGCATTTTACCTTCTCTGCCTACCACCCCATAGTCCCCTCCCCCCTTCCTAATGACATCCAGTCAGGATTAGGGAGAAGTGGCAACTTAGTTTCAAGTTTATTATAGCTTGATATACTAATCAGCCACCGGTAAGTAAAGTGTAGTTACTTACCGTAAGGATGTGCTGAGACTGGAGTCGGTCCAGAGAATGGCCACCCGGATGGTCTCGGGACTCAAGGATCTCCCGTACGAGGAACAGCTGGATAAGTTGCAGCTGTACTCACTCGAGGAACGCAGAGAGAGGAGTGACATGATCGAGACGTTCAAGTAACTCACAGGCCGCATCGAGGTGGAAGAAGATATCTTCTTTTTCAAGGGTCCCGCAGCAACAAGGGGGTATCCGTGGAAAATCAGGGGCGGGAAACTGCACGGGGACACCAGGAAATTCTTTTTCACTGAAAGGGTGGTTGATCGCTGGAATAGTCTTCCACTTCAGGTGATTGAGGCCAGCAGCGTGCCTGATTTTAAGGCCAAATGGGATAGACATGTAGGATCTATTTACAGAGAAAGATAGGAGAGGGTCATTGGGGTGGGCAGACTAGATGGGCCGTGGCCCTAATCTGCCGTCTATTTCTATGTTTCTATGTTACCTGTAGGTTCTCCGTGGACAGCAGGATAGTCAGCCACACAAAAGTTAGGACAGAAAAAAGGCTGTCCTAACTTTGTGCACCAAATTAATTAGGCATTGGTCTGGATATTACTTCCGGGTCAGTGTACATTCCCACATATTCAATGCTGGGGGTTGTACATGCTCCAGCATTGTATATATCAAGTTTCAAGTTTATTAAAGTTTTGTTGTCCCGCTTTATCAAATTTCAAGGCAGCTTACGTTCAAAATACATTAAGTAGGGGTAAAAAACAAAGAAGTCTAATTAGGAAATTAGCATCAAAAATTAAAAATGAAACAACAGAACTACAAAAAAACAAACAAACCCTAAACTTTTAGACAGACGTATCGCAAACAAAATTTTAAGGACTTCTTTTATTAAGCTGCGGTAGCGTTTTAAGCGCGCGCTACGTGGCAAAACTAACGCCAGCTCTACGGAGGCGCTAGCGTCTAGTGCGTGCGGCATTGTAGCACGCGCTAAAACCGCTAGCGAAGCTTAGGAAAAGGAGCCCTAAGGCAGACGTAAAGACTGGAACGAAAGGACGGGGGAGAACAACAACGATTTGAAAGGAAAGACCAGAAGGTTGGGAGGACGCTGCATTTTCCTGAGCAGAAAGACTGATCCAGAAAAGAGAGAAAAAGAAAAATGCAAATGTTTGATTAAAAGAAGAGGAGGACATCCTTAAAAGGACGGTTGTACTGCAAACGCATCTTCAAAAAGCACGGTGTTTAAGCTGGATTTAAATTTGCCTAATAAATATATAGGGTTAGGACGTTTAAAATTGTATTATTAACATTTAAAATCCAACAATCACACGAGCCGTTTAATTCCTTACTCTTCACTAAGGACGCTGAGATCGACGCAACAAAACTTATTAACCATTCCTTCTTTAAAAATAATTGGGACAAGAAGAGCAACCATATTTTCAGTACAAGCACCCCAACTGTAGAACAATTTACCAATTTATCTACGTAACGAACCATCACTAGTCAAATTCAAACGCGGTCTGAAAAGCATTCTTTATAAAGATGCATTCAATACATAGATAGATAATTCCAATAAACACAGTACTTATTCCCTAAAGCAGGGGTGTCAAAGTCCCTCCTCAAGGGCTGCTATCCAGTCGAGTTTTCAGGATATCCCCAATGAATATGCATGAGATCTATGTGCACGCACTGCTTTCAATGCATATTCATTGTGGAAATCCTGAAAACCCGGCTGGATTGCGGGCCCTCAAGGAGGGACTTTGAGATCCCTGACTCAGAGGGACTCTCTTCTCTCTGCAAAGGTCATTCATATTCTTCTAGGGCAGGGGTGTCAAAGTCCCTCCTCGAGGGCCGCAATCGAGTCGGGTTTTCAGGATTTCCCCAATGAATATGCATTGCATGCAAATAGATCTCATGCATATTCGTTGGGGAAATCCTGAAAACCCGACTGGATTGCGGCCCTCGAGGAGGGACTTTGACACCCCTGCCCTAAAGAATCAAATGAGTAGGACATGAACATGGAAACTATAAGTGCTTTTTAATCTTAATCCTCTTATTTTTCTCTTCTTTTAAAAGGTCATTAATATTAATCTGGATCTTTATACATTCTTCATATTAAAAATTATCTACTTTTAAACTGATTAATTATTCCTAACATTACCTCTTTCCTTGAATCATTTTAAAATAATTGAAGCTTTTTCTATCAATTAATTTTCTTCATATTTTTTTCTAAATTGACCCTATCCTTATGTACAAACCTTAAATGTTTTGGGTTTTTTTAAAATTAATTTTATAAATTGTATTTCTGCCTTTTACCTACTTGTTCCAGTTTGTATTAATAGAACATAATGATTAGTCTGTATAATTTTGTCTCATTTGTATTTGTATTTGTCATCCCTGGCTTTTATTGTACATTACAATTATGCAATACGCATTGAAATATTGGATATTGCGTAAAATCAAAATTTAATAAACTTGAAACTTGTAAAGCATTGGGCAAGCCGCTTACTGCTGGTCTCAGCTTGAAAAGACGGCAGCATTTAACATTAAACAAAGATGAAAATGTTATCATGCCCGTGTATCGCTCTGTGGGCAATTCTAGTCGTCATGTCTCGAAAAAAGATATAGCGGAATTAGAAAAGGTACCGCAAAGAGCGACCAAAATGATAAAAGGGATGGGACGACTTCCCTACGAGGAAAGGCTAAAGCGGCTGGGGCTCTTCAGCTTGGAGAAGAGACGGCTGAGGAATGTATGATAGGAATCTATAAAAGACTGAAGGGCAAATTCTATAAGACGCGCCCAAAAGTTAGGCGCCGATATAGGCGCTGTTCAGCGCGATTTGAGTAAAATTGGGTGCCGTGTAGTGAATCGCGCCGAGCGGCACATATGTTGGAGGCGCCCATTAAATAGGCCAGCTCCAGGCGCAACTCAAAGTTAGGCGCCCATGCGAGCGCTTAAGCACGCTTAAGAGCAGTGATTCTGTAAGAAGGCGCCTAACAAGTAGCCACGCACGGGGCAGGAGCGTAGGAAAATCGCTCCTGCCCCGAAAACCAGCTAGACCACCAGGTAAGGCCAGAATGCCGGAGGAAGACAAAAATATGGGGGTTTGTTTTCCCTCCTCCCCCCCCTCAAAAAAAAATCACGATTATGTGAAATCGCGAGTAGGGAAACTGCGAATGGGGAAGGGGAAGTGTATTGTTAATGTAAAGTTATTTCTAAACGTACCCCCTCTTTTACAAAGGTGCGCTAAGTTTTTTTTTACGCTAAATCCACGCTAAAACACTTAGGGCTCCTTTTTACAAAGCCGTGCTAGGGCCTTAACGGGCGGAATAGCGCGTGCTAAATTGCCCCCCGCGCTAGCCGCTACCGCCTCCTTTTGAGCAGGCGGTAGATTTTCGCTAACCGGTGCGTTCGCTAAAACGCTTAGCGCACCTTCGTAAAAGAGCCCTTAGCGCGCCTTTGTAAAAGAGGGCCTTAGAAATTTGGAAACCGTTTAATACACTGCTACAAGTGAACTACTGTATTTTCACGCATATAACGCGTGCGTTATACACGATTTTTACAAACCGTGCATAACCTTGCGCGTTATACGCGTGAGCGCGTTTTACAACTTTTTTTTTTTTCAATCCGATCCGGCATCCCCCCTGCGAACCGGCATCCTCCCCCCGCTCGCATCACCCCCCCTCCCCCGCGATCCTACATCCCCCCCAACACCGCAAAACATCTCTTACCCGATTGGGCACCGGCACCAGCACCAGTGCACAGGATAATCTCGGAGAGAGCGAGACCAGAAGGCTTTGAGCATGCGCAAATGCTCAAAGCCTAGTCCAGCCCGGCGCAGGAAGAAGGAGGATCTCTCTCGCACCGTACCGCCCAGCCCAGCCCAACCCAACGAGGGAGGATCTTCGGGCACTGGCACTGGCACATCCTGTGCATTGGTGCTGGTGCCGGTGCCGGTGCCCAATCGGGTAAGAGATGTTTTGCGGTGCTGGGGGGATGTAGGATCGCGGGGGAGGGGGGGTGACGCGAGCGGGGGGGGGGAGGATGCCGGTTCGCAGGGGGAATGCCAGATTCGAATTTTTTAAAAAATGCTCTCGGGTAAGCGAGCGGGGGGGGGGGGAGGATGCCGGTTCGGAGTAAGCGGGAGGAGGTTTTAGCATGCGCGGTATACGCATGTGCGCGCTATATTAAATTTTTTTACATAAATTTGTGTTCCCCGCGCGCTATATCCGTGTGCGCATTTTACATGGGTGCACGGTATATGGGTGAAAATATGGGTAAATCCATTCCATTAGGGATTGCGGTTCAAGGTGGATTACAAAAAGATATCTGGTCATTTCCAGGGAAGATAAGAGTAGAGCCGGTTGTTTCAGGGGGGGTCGGGGTATTAGTGGAAGGACAGAAGGAAACTTGCGGTGTTAAGTCTTTTTCAGGGATTTCTTAAAAAGTATAGTCTTTATTTCCTTTCTGAATGTTTTGTAGTCTGGGGTTGTTATCAGTAGATTGGAGATTTGGTTGTGTCGTTTTGCTGCTTGAGTGGCTAGGACGCCATCATCCCACTGAATCCTTGTTAATTGCTGGGAGGGTGTAGATGGGCTGGAGTGCGCTTTGACAGAGACTTTAGTAGCTGGAAACCAAGCACAGTACTGGGTAGAGCTTTGGATTTTTGCCCAGAGATAGCTAACAAGAATAAAAAAAACCACAACATTTCAATTGATTTAGGCTGGCAGACTGGATGGACCATTCAGGTTTTTATCTGCCGTCAACTACTATGTTACTATTAATTAGAGTTCTAGGCTAGTTCCAGGCAACATTTTGTTATATATGCTACATACATTAAAGTTATCAAATTATACATACAGTGAGGTAATGTATCATAGATAGCAGCAGACAATTAATATTGTCTATGCTTCCGGTGATTTGTATTATTAGTCTGAGTCTTTGGACTCCTGGTAGGGATTTCTTAAAAATCCATGTTTTTAGATTTTTGCAAAAAGTGTGTATATTGTGGTTCTGCAAATTTCAGTGGGAAGTGATAGTATGAGGTGACGGTGAAAGCTAGAAGGATGTTTAGATGTATAGGGAGAGAAATAGCCAGTAGGAAAAAGGAGGTATAAAAGACTTCTGGTGAGACTCATTTAGAATATTGTGTACAATTCTGGAGACTGCCATCTTCAAAAAGAGATAAACAGGATAGATTTAAGGATGTTTGGAGCCCTTCAGAGGGTGGACTTTTCCTCCAGACTATGCACTATGGGCTTTTTTTTTTTTTTTTTTAACAAGATCGCTTCAAAAGACTTGTGAAACACACTACTCCCTTCCAAAAAATAGGCTAATGCTAGACCCAAAAGCCGGAATAGATTGACACTTCTGGCAAATCAACTCCGGAAGTGACAAAAGGGTTCATAAACAGTAACGCGGAAGACAAAGGCGCGCGCCGACAACTGAGCGCAAGATGGAGGCACGCGCCGAAGAAAAAGACTGTTTTTAGGGGCTGCGACGGGGGTTTTTGTTGGGGAGCCCCCCCCCCACTTTACTTAATACAGATCGCGGCGGCGTTGTGGGGGATTTGGGGGTTGTAACCCCCCACATTTTAGTGAAAACGTAACTTTTTCCCTAAAAACAGGGAAAAAGTTAAGTTGTCAGTAAAATGTGGGGGGTTATAACCACCCAAACCCCCCACAATGCGGCGCGATCTGTATAAAGTAAAGTAACATAGTAACATAGTAGATGACGGCAGATAAAGACCCGAATGGTCCATCCAGTCTGCCCAACCTGATTCAATTTAAATTTTTTATTTTTTTTCTTCTTAGCTATTTCTGGGCGAGAATCCAAAGCTTTACCCGGTACTATGTTTGGGTTCCAACTGCCGAAATCTCTGTTAAAACTTACTCCATCCCATCTACACCCTCCCAGCCATTGAAGCCCTCCCCTGCCCATCCTCCACCAAACGGCCATACACAGGCACAGACTGTGCAAGTCTGCCCAGTATTATTTTCTGATTCTAAATCTTCTGTGTTCATCCCACGCTTCTTTGAACTCAGTCACAGTTTTACTCTCCACCACCTCTCTCGGGAGTGCATTCCAGGCATCCACTACCCTCTCCGTAAAGTAGAATTTCCTAACATTGCCCCTGAATCTACCACCCCTCAACCTCAAATTATGTCCTCTGGTTTTACCATTTTCCTTTCTCTGGAAAATATTTTGTTCTACGTTAATACCCTTTAAGTATTTGAATGTCTGAATCATATCTCCCCTGTCTCTCCTTTCCTCTAGGGCAGTGTTTTTCAACCGCTGTTCCGCGACACACTAGTGTGCCGCGAGATGTTGCCTGGTGTGCCGTACGATGCAGACACTGATTAGGCCTCAGGCCGGGTCCCGCACGCGCTCCCATGAGACTCCCCCGGTCCCCGCTGCTGTTCAGTTTCGATCTTCTGCTCTGACGCAACCGGAAACAGGAAGTTGCAGCAGAGCAGAAGATTGAACACTGAGCAGCCGCGCGTGCGCGGCTCTTTGGGAAAGCGTGCATGTCGCCGAAAAACAAAACCTACAAACTAAGGTGAGGCGAAGGGAGAGAGCTGGCTAAACAGTAGGATCGATTGGGCAGGCGAGTGGTGGCTGCGGGGACCGTGCGATCGCTCGTGTTCCCGGCTCAAATTGGAAGGAGGGAGTGAAAGGGAAAAGGATTCTGGGCCAAGGGGATGAAGACGGAAAGAAAAACCCACAGCAGGAAAGAAAGGGAAGGACAGGCAGGTGAGCTAGATGCTAGAAGCAGGGGGGGGGGAAGAAAGAGGGAAAAAAGCTAGATGGGGTTGAAAAGAAGAGACACACTGATATGGAAGAGGAAATAGGGGAAATCTGGACACAGGAAGGTAACAGAAAGAGGGGAAATTATGTGCATGGAGCATAGGGACAGAGACATAAAGGGGACATGCCATGGGGATGGTATATGGACACAGGGGGGGGGGGCAATGACAGATACATAGGGGAGATATTAGAAATGGAGAAAATAGGAGCACAGAAGCGAGATGGTTTGTGGGGATGGGACAGGGACCGAGCTCGCAGGCTCCAGTGGCTTGCACAAATTACATTGTAACATGCCATGAAAATAAGAGGGAGGAAGGTAGATAGATAAGCCACATGAGAGGAGCTGAAGGGTAGTAGAAAGGAACAGATGGTAAAGGAGGGAGGGAAGGGTGGTGGTGGAAAGGAATAGGACAGACATTGAAGGAGGGTGGAGAGGAACAGACCCCCAAGGGAAATGTGGAAGACAGAGTGGGAAGAAGACAGATGCCAGACTATGGGGGAGTGGAGGGAAGAAGATGGGTGCTAGACCAATTGGGGGGGGGGGGGTGAAGGGAGAGGCACAGTAACAGCAAGTGGAAGACGCAGAGAGAAGACACACAGTGGATGGAAGGAATTGAATGAGAAGATGTAGAAAGCAGAAACCAGACAACAAAGGTAGAAAAAAAAATTATATTTATTTATTTATTTTTTGCTTTAGGATAAAGTAGTATATTAGTTGTGTTGATAAAAATTTA
The DNA here is from genome assembly GCF_902459505.1 of Geotrypetes seraphini. NCBI lineage: Eukaryota > Metazoa > Chordata > Amphibia > Gymnophiona > Dermophiidae > Geotrypetes > Geotrypetes seraphini. Next base: position 172,269,703 of record NC_047091.1, on the reverse strand, counting down.
TAAACAAAGCCCTGCCAGCTGAACATCTCTTTCTCTAGTTCAGCAGCAGGAACTTTGATTTATAAGAAAGGAATAAGCTAAATATTACAGTACTAAGGCTTATATGGATGCAGCGGGGACGGTGACGGGACGGTGAATGGGATGGCAGTGGCGGTGACGGGGCGGTGAATGGGATGGCAGTGGCGGTGACGGGGCGGTGAAAGGGATGGCGGTGACGGTGACAGGGCGGTGAAGGGAACGGCTGTTGACGAAGAGCTACGTGTGTGTCTTTCTTCGATTCCAGCCAGAATATCAGCTTTGTGTTCAGCCAAACAGGCCCAGGTTTCGCACTGAATAAAGTATTTTATAATTTTTCACTATTCTGTTTACTTAATATTTCATAATAAAGTAATTATAAAATACTTTCTTTGTGTTTATTTGATTCCTATTCAAGAGAATTACTTTATATATAGTCAATATAGGCACAGAGTTAAATTTTTTAACATTTTCTAATGGTGGTGTGCCTCGTGATTTTTTTCATGAAACAAGTGTGCCTTTGCCCAAAAAAGGTTGAAAAACACTGCTCTAGGGTATAGATATTCAGGGCTTCCAGTCTCTCCTCATACGTCTTCTGGCGCAAGCCTCCTATCATTTTCGTCGCCCTCCTCTGGACCGCCTCAAGTCTTCTTACGTCTTTCGCCAGATACGGTCTCCAAAACTGAACACAATACTCCAAGAGGGGCCTCACCAATGACCTGTACAGGGGCATCAACACCTTCTTCCTTCTACTGACTACGCCTCTCTTTATACAGCCCAGCATCCTTCTGGCAGCAGCCACTGCCTTGTCACACTGTTTTTTCGCCTTTAGATCTTCGGACACTATCACCCCAAGGTCCCTCTCCCCGTCCGTGCATATCAGCTTCTCTCCTCCCAGCATATACGGTTCCTTCCTATTATTAATCCCCAAATGCATTACTCTGCATTTCTTTGCATTGAATTTTAGTTGCCAGGCATTAGACCATTCCTCTAACTTTTGCAGATCCTTTTTCATATTTTCCACTCCCTCTTCGGTGTCTACTCTGTTACAAATCTTGGTATCATCTGCAAAAAGGCACACTTTTCCTTCTAACCCTTCAGCAATGTCACTTACATACATATTGAACAGGATTGGCCCCAGCACCGAACCCTGAGGGACTCCACTAGTCACCTTTCCTTCCTTCGAGCGACTTCCATTAACCACCACCCTCTGGCGTCTGTCCGACAGCCAGTTTCTGACCCAGTTCACCACTTTGGGTCCTAACTTTAGCCCTTCAAGTTTGTTCAACAGCCTCCTATGAGGAACTGTATCAAAGGCTTTGCTGAAATCCAAGTAAATTACATCTAGCATATGTCCTCGATCCATATCCCCCCCACACCCCCCGTCGTAGCCCCTAAAAACAGTCTTTTTCTTCGGCGTGTGCCTCCGGGCTGCGCTCAGTTGTCTGCTCGCGCCTTTGTCCCAGCGCGCTTTTGACCTGACACCGACAAAAGACGCCTTGAAAGAAGCTTCGGGGTAGGATCTCTTCATGATCTTTAGAAAAAGTTGAAATTCCTTACGAGGGCCTGAAATTCGGACTGTGTTAATAAGCATTAATCACTCTGGTCCTGAAAAAGCTCTCTTTCTTTAAATGAGAGCGAAAGGGAGATCTTCTGTCGTGTTCAGAGGGCCGGGTAAAGAACGTACACCCGAGCTAAGTATTATTATGGTTACATTATAAAGTTAAAATAAGGATAAAAAATGGACTTAAGAAGAGGAATTATAAATGAATGGTATATAAGAAATGATATATAAATAAAAAGAAAATGGTACAAAAAGAAAATTTCCATATACATTAAATTGAATAACGGAAAAGAGACTGAAGGACCAATAATAGCTCGCATGAGAGTTACGAGCCAAGACTAGTTCTACCGGCTAATAACTGCAGGCACTTGAGATCCAAAGTTGCCAATTCAATTTAATTTAAATTAAGTATATGGGCTTTTGGGTCTAGCATTAGCCTTTTTTTTTTTTTTTTTTAAATCATCATTTTACACTTTTGGCCCAGATGTTAGTGTTACCTCAACTCGATCACTGTAATCGAATATAATAAAACCCTAAGCGCACATGCGCACTCTTACCAGCGTGTTCCGTTTTCTGTGTGCAGGTAGGAGTGCGCATGCGCGCTTAGCTGTGGCAGTGGCTGATTGACAGAGGCAGCAAACACGCCGCGACTCCCCCCTCCCGCCCTCACTCACCCACCACCAGAGAAACATCGCTATGGCTGACCGCATTGGACCGCGAGGAGGTCATTGGGAGTACTGGTGGCGGACAAGTGCACAGAATTGGCGCTCGGGGGCAAGTAAAATGGGAGATGGGCCTTATTTGCAATCTTATACCTGGTGGCCACAAAACAAATTGGAAACCGCTGGCCTCCCTGCTCTTCACCTCACGCAAACCTAAATCCAGGAAAAACGGCACTACCGGTAGAAGTTTATTTTTAAGATTAAAGGTGCTGCGGCGGCTCCTCTCACTAGCCGCACCTGCTTCGGAGAAGGCTTCCGACGCAGGCAGCGATTGTGAGAGGAGCCGCGGCGGCAACTTTAAACTTAAAAATAAACTTCTACCGGTAGTGCCGTTTTTCCTGCTGTGCCCTCTCGATCTCCTTTATCACAGTGAGTGCGATGGTAGGCCAGACCGCGGGAAGCAAAGGGGGGGGGGGGTTGGGGAAATGCTGCTGCACAGGGACCTGTAGGGGAAGGTAAATACCGCTGCTGCTGCTGCTCAGAGAAGTGGACGGAGAGGGAAATACTGCTGCTGTTGCTGCACAAGGAAGTGAGGTCAGGGGAGGGAAATGCTGCTGCATAGGGAAATGAAGGGGAAGGGAATGTTACATATGGAGCAGGGAGAGAGACAGATAGAAATAAAGACAGACAGACAGCGGGTGGGAGGGAGACAGAAAGAAAGGAAGAAAGGCACCGGGGCAGGAAGAGGGACAGAAAGACAGACAGAGAAAGGGGGTCAGGGAGGGAGAAATACAGCAGGAGGTAGAGAGACAGAAAGAAAGAAATACAGACAGACAGACATCTATTCTAGCACCCGTTAATGTAAAGGGCTTAAAGACTAGTTCATTATATTTGAACTTAACATCAAAATTGGTTTAAAAAAACTGCAGTTGCTCCAAAATACTGCGGTGAGATTAATATTTGGTCTAAAAAGATACGAAAGTGTTGTCCTCAGTGTATAATAATCTTCACTGGTTATCGGTTGAGAGGTGAATTAAATTTAAATCTGCTTGTATAGTTCATCATAAATTACAAACTGATTCTTCAGATAATTTGATCCGGCTTTATTTTTTTCATATTTGCATTATTCTTCCACTAGACTTTGCGGTACATTATTATTACATTATCTTCAGGTTAGAGGATTATGGTATATAAACAACAGTTTAGCTCCTGCTTTGTGTATGCTGTTATTACAATCTAGAATAACTTACCTGCACAAATAAGGACTGAAGTTAATTACAGAAAGTTTCGTGAAAAACCGAAAACTTTTTTATATGATTTAGTTTTTAGTATAATTCTTATTATATGATGATATTTTAAATATTAATTGCCTCTGTATTTTCCCATAGACTGTACAGCTTCTTGGATGTAAATCTCCCATAACCCTATTGGTATAGTGCAATTCATAAATTGTGTATTAGATCAGATCAGGGGTGGGCAACTCCGGTCCTCGAGGGCCGGAATCCAGTCGGGTTTTCAGGATTTCCCCAATGAATATGCATTGATCTCATGTATATTCATTGGGGAAATCCTGAAAACCCAACTGGATTCCGGCCCTCGAGGACCAGAATTGCCCGCCCCTGGATTAGATCCTGATTTAGATTGTTTTCTAATGGTAGGTTGAAGTCACTGAGCGGTGCCAGCGAGAAGAATGCCAATGCCACATTAGATATCAATTCTTGTACTTTTGGTGCACATCTTGACCATGGACCAGGAGGTCTGCAATAGAGAATGAGGCCTGGTGGTTGTTGTACAGCAGGGGTAGGCAATTCCGGTCCTCGAGAGCCGGAGCCAGGTCAGGTTTTCAGGATATCCACAATAAATATGCATGAGCTAGATTTGCATCTCAAGGAGGCAGTATATGCAAATCCATCTCATACATATTCATTGTGGATATCCTGAAAACCTGACCTGGCTTCGGCTCTCGAGGACCGGAATTGCCTACCCCTGTTGTACAGAGTCACTTCTAAGTTGATAGAATAACAGCTATTCGACACCTCGCCCATCTACCTCATGAAACACCTCGTACTATGGGACTACTCCCACCCCTCCCGCAGTACATTTCTCTTTGCATTCCCCACTCCCAAGGGATGCCGTTACAAAAAAATTTCTTGATAGGACACTATTCTTTCAGGCTGGCATCTGGAACAACACTTAAGCGCACTCCTCCTGAACTCCTCATCATACCAATCCTTCAGAAAATCTCTGAAAACCCCACTTATTCGACAAGTTTATCTGATCCTATAGAACAGGGATTTCAAAGTCCCTCCTTGAGGACCTTAATCCAGGCGGGTTTTCAGGATTTCCCCAATGAATATGCATTGAAAGCAGTGCATGCACATAGATCTCATGCATATTCATTAGGGAAATCCTGAAAACCCGACTGGATTGCGGCCCTCAAGGAGGGACTTTGAGACCCCTGTTATAGAACCCATCCAGCCTACACACAATCCCATCACATACCCCTCCCACCTGCACAACCTCCCCCCCCCTATATCTAAACCTCTGCTGTAATCTGCCTGCTCTCTTCATTTGTTTCGGTACCTACGGTACCTACACTGTGGGCTCGTTTTACGAAGCCGCGTTAGCGGCTTCAACTCACGCGACTTTTTATCATGCGCTAACCCCTGCGCTAGCCAAAAAACTGTCGCTGCTCAAGGGGAGGCGGTAGCGGCTAAGACGGCCGGTGGTTTACTTCGTGCTATTATGTGCATTTAACCGCTAACACGGCTTCATAAAAGGAGCCCTGTATCTCTACTTTACTGTATACCGTCTTGAACTAAAAAGGTATGACGGGATATAAATAAAGTTATTATTATTATTATTTCTGGTTCGCGTAGGGAGCTGACTTTTTCTTTTCCTAGAAAACTTTTATGTATCATTGTTACTCCCCCTCCCTTTTTTAGCCTTTGGCTTCGCTGCAGTGTGTGAAGTTGGAACACAAGAAGAGACCTGCATGCTTCTTAACCACAATCCAATGATGTCACTGGGGGGATCAGTTGGCTATACCAGATGATTGGATTAGCCAAGGTCAGATCATTGAGACTGTATCGTATTTCAATGGAATGCACATTACCAATGATAAGGCGTTCAAAATGCAAAAAAAAAAAGTTAAAATCCCCAAACAAAATGAGAATTCCCACAAACACTGTATGCCTCTATGTGCTAGCGGCCAAACGTGAAAAAGAAACAGTCTTGCACGTTTTAGTTAGAGCAGTCATTGAAATCACATAAGTACTTGGGTCCAGATTCCGAAAGTGGCGCCGTAATCGGCAGGCACCTGAAAAAAACCAGCGCCAGCTGCGTGTCACTCCGATGAGCTATGAAACTACGATTACGCCGCCGCTTTCAGAATCGCGGCCTGTGTCCAAGGTAGTCACCGGAAATGTAGGCCAGGGTTTCAAACGACAACATTTCCAGTGCCTGCCTTCGATGTAGAATCACACTGGGTGGAGCCGAACGTCAACTGCGGCCATAATCGCGACTCTTTTGATGCTCTGCGCCGCTGAGCGCCTACGCAGACACGATTCTGGCACTGCGTTTTGTAGGCACCTCGTGGCACCTACTTTTTTTTTCTTTTAATTTGTTTTTTTTATTTTAACGGCACAATCAATTATCATGCTGTTAAAAGCCGATTAAAGCAATTAACATAGGCGCCAATAGAGCGCCTCCCGGAGCCTTCCTAACAGCGCCGGTTTTAGAATCTGGGCCTTTGTACTTAAGTACGTCTTTTAAGTACTTAACTACTTAAAAAAATAAGTATTTTTATAGCATGAACAAGAAGCGATTCCTAGCGTGGATTTCAATTTTAAAGCTACAGACGCGCATGAATTCTTCGGCCGATGCTGACAGTCGTGTTCTGCTGTAAACCATTTATTACTGAAATAAACAAACTTGTGGTAGCAGGTTTGGCCTGCGCATTCTTTTGACATGCAATAGGCGCTGACAGAAGCCTTGTCTTTTTGCTGGCCTGGGAAGCAGCAGCGAGCTCTGAATTTGGCTCGTTCCTCTGCCCCTTGTGGGAATGCCTGTAGGCTCCAGGCATCACACCGACACGCTTGAATGGGAAACCGAACAGTCTGGGCCTCACATGACTGACTTGGCAGCCAGGGGGGAAATAGAAAGCCAAGGAGGTCAAAGGTCATTGCTTCAGTTAAGTCATGTACAGCAGTTACAGTACCTTGCAGAGATTTTGTTTGTGTAAAATGTTTTATAGAGCGTACAGAATTCTTTAGTCTGTCTTTTGTAGGGTGTTGGGGATGGTTCATAGTCTTAAGCGCGTGAGACAAAGGCGCGCCGACAAACAAGCGCCGACAATTGAGCGCAAGACTTTATCGCGCCGCAGGAAAATCTTCTTTAAAGGGCTCCGACGGGGGTATTGGTGGGGAACCCCCCCACTTTACTTAATAGTGATCGTGCTGGCGTTGGGGGGAGGGTTTATACTGAAAACTGAACTTTTTCCCTATTCTTTAGGGAAAAAGTTAAGTTTTCAGTATAATGTGGGGGGGTTACACCCCCCTAAACCCCCCCAAGATGGCAGCGTAAGGCAGCGTGATCCCTATTAAGTAGAGTGGGGGGGGTCCCCACCAATACCCCCCCCATCGGAGCCCTTTAAAAGAAGATTTTCCTGCGGCGCGATGAAGTCTTGCGCTCAATTGTCGGCGTTTGTTTGTCGGCGTACCTTTGTCCTCACGCGCTTTTGTCTCATCACCGTTGGGGATGGTACAGATGACTCCAGAGAATGACTAGGGGCTCCTTTTCTGAAGGTGCGCTAGCGTTTTTAGCGCACGCCATAGCGCGCGCTAACCGAAAAACTAGCACCTGCTCAAGAGGAGGCGGTAGTGTCTAGCGTGCGTGGCATTTTAGCATGCGCTATTCTGCACGTTAAGGCCCTAACGCACCTTCGTAAATGGAGCCCTAAATTTTGAGACGGTGAACAAATCCACAAACAGCTTTGCAAATGTTTATGTGTGTTAAAATGACAGAGCTTGTAAGCCTGGTTTTTTTTTCCAAAATTTAAATGGGCAATTTGCCATTTTCCGAGTGAATATCAAATTTTGGGCTCCTTTTACTAAGCTGCACTAGCGTTTTTAGCGTTGCGCTACATTGCCGCGCACGCTAATCCCGCGCTACGTGCCAAAAACTAACGCCAGCTCAATGGAGGCGTTAGCGTCTAGCGCCCACGCTAAAACCGCTAGTCCAGCTTAGTAAAAGGAGCCCTTTATACTTGTGAAACCATTCAGAATAAGTATGCAAAATTCTCTGATTAGCCACAAAAATAATAATTTAAAAATTCATGAAAATGAATTCATTAGAAATTCTGCATGGGTAAAGTTTTATATGGAAAATTGTGCAAAAAAGTAAAACTTTATGCCAAGCTTAATTAAGCCTCAGCAACATGCAATATGGACTGAGATCTTGCATGGACATGTTTGCAAATAATTTTTTTTTTTTTTTAATACTGTGAATCTCCTTTACACGTGAGAAATCTTCCTGTGGTTCCAAATTATGTTTCTGAGTTTCCTCTTGTTTGATACATTCCTCCTCCAACCCCTGATATGGTTCGCCAAACTAGTGGCAGAGAAGATAAAGACAAAATATTTGATTTAAAAAATCAAGGAGTACACTTCTCCCTCCGTATTCGCTGTGAAAGGGGATTAACAGAGCCGCAAATACAGAAAAACCATGAATAAGTTTTTCATATGTTATTCGCTGTTTTCTATTAAAAACCATCGTGAATATGGTGAAACCGCGAATAACATGGTGGGAGACCTGGCCTGTTCCTGAAGAAGAAGCAAAACACGGTGAAGAAAGTGCTGGGAATCGGCGATTTCTCTATGCAAGCTGATGTAATTGGGGGGGGGGGGGGGGGGGAGGAGCTAGCTAGCTAAAAACTTGAATAATCGAAACTGTGATTGCTGAAACCACGAATACGGAGGGAGAAGTGTACAGAAAGAAATGTTGGATGAAAGCGCAAGCAGAAGAGCAAACGGCTAGAAAAGTAAAAAAGGAAGGCACAATTTTTTGTAGGTATATTAGTGAAAGGAGGAAGACAAAAAAATGAAATTTTGAGACTGAAAGAAGCTGCAAACCGCTATGTGGAAAGTGAAGAGGAAAATGCAAATGTGCTAAACAAATACATCTGTTCTGTGTTCACAGAAGAAAATCCTGGAGAAGGACCACTATTGGCTGGCAAAGTTACTTGTGAGAATGGAGTGGATCCCGCGCCATTCACGAATGAACGTGTTTATGGACACCCTCGGCCCTCCCTCTTAAGTCACTTCCGGGATGCAGGACCAGGAAGTGACCTCAGAGGGAGAGCTAAGGTCGCGAATAAATTGAAGAACTAAGGCTAGTACTGGGCAGATTTGCATGTTCTGTGTCCCATGTATGGCTCTTTGGTTTAGGGTGAGCGGGGGAGGGCTTCGACGAGAACTCCAGTAGTTGGAACCTAAGAACAATGCCGGGCAGACTTCTACAGGATTTGGCCCAGAAATATCAAAGAAGAAAGATAATTTAATTTAATCATGAATTTATAATGCATGTATTGTTTATGGTTTGTTAAAATATTTCTATTCTGCTACATCCAAAGTTCTGAGTGGATTATAAATAATATAAATAATCTCAAATTAAGGCTTTAAGAAAAACTTCCCTCTCTGTCCCGGATGGGCTCACAATCTACGCTAAAGTGCCTACAAAAAAAACATTTGTAAATATGGATAGAATAGAAAGGAAGTAAGAGCAAAAGATTAGATCAAAAATGAATAAAAAACACTAGCAGAAAAATCAAATCAAACAGAATTGAAATGAAATAAAATAAAATAAAGACCACTTTTAAAAAAAAATCATAATATTTAAAGGCTCCTTTTACTAAGCTGTGCTAGCGGCTTTAGCGTGCACTACATTGCCACACGCACTAGACGCTAACGCCACCATAGAGCTGGCATTAGTTTTAGCCATGTAGTGGGGGGTTAGCGCGCGCTAATTTTCTGCATGCGCTAAAAACGCTAGCGCAGCTTAGTAAAAGAGGGGGTAAGTCTAGTCTCTGTTTAGTGCAAGGCCGTCCCAAGGCGCGTTGCACCAGGCAAGACCAGACTGGCGATCTTAGCGCCCTTCATATCTTGCATAAGAACATAAGAATTGCCGCTGCTGGGTCAGACCGGTGGTCCATCGTGCCCAGCAGTCCGCTCACGCGGCGGCCCTCTGGTCAAAGACCAGCGCCCTAACTGAGAGTAGCCCTACCTGCGTACGTTCTTGTTCAGCAGGAACTTGTCTAACTTTGTCTTGAATCCCAGGAGGGTGTTTTCTCCTATAACAGCCTCCGGAAGAGCGTTCCAGTTTTTCACCACTCTCTGGGTGAAGAAGAACTTCCTTATGTTCGTATGGAATCTATCCCCTTTCAATTTTAGAGAGTGCCCTCTCGTTCTCCCTATCTTGCAGGTCCTCCTTGCAGTCCAGCTTCGATCCACATGCAGGCCAAGATCTGGAAACAATGACCCCCCAGAACAGTTCCGCTTTGGCTGTAGTCTTCCAGGAAACATGGCACAGCAGGCCGAAGACAGCAGGAGAGAGGAGAGAAGGCAAGTCATCTCCGGCCACTCGGTCTACAATCATAGGAGAACAATGCACAACCATCCCTGACTCCAACAACTAATGTACCTTCTAGTCAGATTGGATGGACCATTCAAGTCTTTCCCTGCTGTCATGTACTATGTTACTATATTACTTGAATAGTCCATGTAAACTAGTTCCCTCTCCAGTTTTCTTTCTGCCTTTCTTCCCCTTGGTTGCTTCACACTTATAAATGTAAACACCCTTAGTCCTTTAATCCAGAAGTTCCAAGGGTGTTCCATTCAAGGCCTACTTTAGCAAAATCACTGTACCCTACTGGGGTTTAACAGGGACCTCAAAATTTCCATCAAAATGAAAAATCACCAAAAGTGTGAACTTAAAAATGTCCACTATGAAGTCATTCACTGATTTGGTTTAATAAAAGTAATCACATTCTGTGGTTGATCAAACCCATCCTGGGCCTTCTTGGTGGCTAGATATCAGTGCTTCACAGTTCTTAAGCCTGGTTTCTTCTCCTCAATGTAGACAGGGTTCTGGAGGACTGCTTAGGTACCATTTATGGCTTTTATAATAGGTGGATGAAAATCCTAGTTGTTGTACAATGGTGACACCTAATGGTCAGAAGTAGGGTTCATGGGTTGTGGAAGTATTTCAAGGACAATCATTGAAACAAGTGACCTAGAAGATAGTGGAGATGGTGAGTGAAGGAGTAAAAGCCTTGGATAGCTTTGAATGTAGCCCAGTGTGTTTAAGTGGAGCTCAAAGTCTAGAAGCAGAAGAGGACCAAAAACCCACCATACTACAATGACGCACAAACCTACAAAGCTATTTTACCTTATGTTAGGCTATGTCTTTTCAGAAAATGCCGCAATTTTAAAACACCCTATGTCCACTAAGGGGTCCTTGTATCAAGGCGCGGTAGGGGTTTAACGCGCGGAATACCGCGCATTAAACCGCCTGCCGCGCTAGTTGCTAACTCCGCCATTGACCAGGCGTTAGTTTTTTTGCTTGCCGCAGGGGAGAGCACGTGATAAAAGGAGCCCTAAGTCTATATTTCCAAATCTGAATGTTATCACTATACTGTAAAAGCTGAAATGTATACCTCTATGTATACCAAAATTTGTTTTTCCCACCAAAGGTTGTCCTGCTTATACTGTGAATGGACTCTTGTAACCCGTTCTGAGCTCCTTTGGGAGGACGGGCTAAATGAATGAATGAATAAATAAATAAGAAAAGCTATTAAAAAAACTTGAAGGCCCAAGGGCCTGTGTGTTTGGAAATTTGCGGTTTTTTGAGTTGTATTTACAAGTAACTTTATTACAACCTCAAAGTTAATAAGTTCCTTTGTCTATCTGGCAGCATAGTCATCCATTAACTGTGAATTCATGGTAAATAAAATTTAGACTATTGCTCAATTGAGTTAGGCACTGACACCGGTGCCTAAGACTTTATAGAATCAGTCTTAGGGCCATAATGTTAAAGATATGGGAATGTGTGCGTATATAATAATAATAATAATAATTTATTTTTTTGTATACCGCCATACCCAGGGAGTTCTAGGCGGTTCACAACAAATAGATGAATTACATACAGTGCGATTGAGAAAAGAAGAACATAGCAAGGCAATCGAAAGGTCAAAACTAGTTTACATTGACAATTTAGGTGAGGGAAGGGCTAATACAGAGCATATACAGTATGTACTGTAAGAGAATATAATTGGATTTATGAGAAGGGGGAACAAAGCATATTAGATGAGAGCCTACCTCTGAGTTACCTCAGGAGACCAGAGGGTTTTTTTGTTTGGAACATACTTCAATAAGGAAGGATTTGTTATTAAATTTTGGACAAGTAACCTTAGTAGGCGCCTATCCCAAAGTGCCAACACTAAAAGTGGGCATGGTTAGGGGGGGATCATGTCATCATGTTTTGATGAAGAAAATGTGGGGCAGGCAAGTAGGATCTCTTAGGGAGGGTAGGAGATGGTGGATGCTGCAGAAGGGCAGACTGGAAAGGCCATTTGGCCTTTATTGGAAATCATGTTACAATGTTTCTATAACCATAAAGCTCTATGACCTCATAATGCAGGTGTAAAGAGCCTTAGCCAATAGGGAGAGGAGGAGACAGTGGAGGCTGCAGATGGGAAGACTGAATGGGCCATTTGGCCTTTAACTGCTGTCATGTTTCTATAACCATAAAGTTCTATGACATCACAATGCAGCTGTAAAGAGCCTTAGCCAATAGGGAGAAGAAGAGATGGTGGATGTTGTGGATGGGCCATTTGGCCTTTATCTGCCTTCATGTTTCTATGTCTCTATAACCATAAAGCTCTAAAACCTCACAATGCAAGTATTAAGAGCCATGGAGGGCATAATCCGATTTGGGTGTTTGGTGCTAGACACCCAAAGTCGGCAGTGGGAAAATGTCCATTTTTGAAAAATACGTCTAGAATATTTTTTTTTCTGAAAATCTTCTATCTAGTAGTAGTATCTGTAGCTTTGGTTTCTGGATCCTCCTTATAGATTGAGTTTTCTGCCAAGTCCTCTTTGACTCCTCTCTTTCTTTTAAGGATCAAATTTACTCTGTGGTCAAGAAATGTTATTTTAATCTGCGTTTGTTGAGGAAGGTCAGACACCTCTTTCATCGTCGTCATTTTTCCATATTAGTTCAGTCAATTATATTATCTCGCCTCGATTACTGCAATGTTATCTACCTCAGTACCACAGAAACTTGTCTTTATAGATTGCAACTGATTCAAAATACTGCTGCTGCGAAATTGATCTTTGGGAAACGCAAATTTGATCACGTGACTCCATTGCTCCAGAGTCTCCATTGGCTCCCGGTTTATTTTAGAGTTCAATTTGAATGTGCTTGTGTTGTTTTTAAAATCCTATATGGTGTCTTTACTTCTCTCCTTCCTTTATCTTGGAATGCTTACAGTCTTTCTTTTGCAAGAGGCAACCAACAATTTAAATTATCTCTTCCTTCCAAAAAAGGGATTAAAGAAGTCAAGATTTTTTAGTCAATCTCTGATCTTTAAGTTTTCTCAACTTTGGAATGATCGTCCAGTTTTTTTAAGGCGTTCCAGCTCACTTCAATTTTTTCACAAATCTTTAAAAACTACTTTATTTGCTAAACACTTTTGAAAATTAATTTCCCAAAATTTAGTCTTATTTTTTTATGGTTTTTATTTAAGTTAATTATTGTAAACCGAGTCGAGCTTTCTTAGACTGATGACTTGGTATATAAAGCCAAGCCTTAGATTTGATCCAGGCTATTTTTCATCCAGACCTCCAGGACATCTCTCTTTATATCAGGTTTTCGACCAAAATTTTGTCCAAGTCCCAAACACCCAGGTGTGAATTAAGCATCGATATCAGAGCCTATCAGCACTTAATTCACAAAGAGATGTCTAACTGGAAAACACACCCATGATAGAAACATAGAAACATGACTGCAGATAAAGGCCAAATGGTCCATCCATCCATTTCCTCCTCTTCCTGTAGGCTAAGGCTCTCTACACCGACCTAGGCTTAGTCGTACTGCAGGGATAATCAAATGTTTTACTAGACATCATGGACGAAATATAACCGTAGTGAGTTAGACAATATAAAAATGGGTATAGGTGCCAAAAAAGGTATCCAAAGCGATCAGATAACCACTGCAGAGACAAAGTAAAGACCCCCACATGCTCCCCCAGTGTTCACTGACTCCCTCAAACCCCTACAAAGATCAGAATAAAAAAAAGTACATACCTGTCTCCAGAATATCACCTTCTATAGGAAAGCCCAGTGGAGCTGCACACAGGTGTCTAATAGTCTGGAGCAGGGCTGCCCAGTTCCGGTCCTCGAGATCTACTGGCAGGTCAGGTTTTCAGAATATCCACAATGAACATGAGAGAGATTTGCATACCAAGAAGGCAATGCAGGCAAATCTCTCTCATGCATATTCATTGTGGATATCCTGAAAACCTGACCTGCCAGTAGATCTCGAGGACCGGACTTGGGCAGCCCTGGTCTGGAGGGTGGGCTAGTGAAACATAGAGAGGAGGACCCAGGCCCATAAGTCATTCTAACCACTACATTCATGGTTGAAAATGTGAGCCCACCAACACCCCCCCCCCCAAAAAAAAAATCCTACTGTACTGCCATATAGGTGCCACCTGCAGCCATAAGAGCTATTGAAGTTGTAGATAGGTGGGTATAGAGTGTGGTTTTGGGGGGCTCACCATAATCTATAAGGGAGTTCTGATGAGATATTTATGTGGCACCCTTTTTGTGAAGTTCACAGCAGTGCCCTGTAAGATGCCCCACTACTTTTGCCATGGCCGGGTGGTTAGTCCATCACAATGCTGGCCCCTCCCATGTCCAAAAGGTCTTGTACTGGGCGTTTGGGACTTGGACAAATTTTTGGCCGAGAATGTGTTGTGGTATAAAGATAGACATAGTGGCGGTCTTGACGATGAAACGCCTGGATGTACAGATAGACGATTTTGGGGGGAAAAAAAAAAAAATATATATATATATATATATATTCTAGACGTACTTTTCAAGAACGCACATTTTGCCGCTGCTAAATTTGGGCGACTAGCGCCCTACATCCAAATCGGACTTAGACTTTTTTTTTAAATTATTATTATTATGTCCCTCTTTCTGTTCCCTTGCAAAGCACGTCCACAGTTATTTGGCAGGACACTCTCTCCTACAGCACTTGTTCGCCCCTGTTACACTCTGATAAACTGGTATTGTATAAAAAAAAGTAGGCCCCAATCAGGCACTCTCTGAGATCCAATATATAGGCGCACAGTAATCAAATTACCCCCCCCCCTCCCCCAGTGGCTGAATATTGCTGACTACCTGGATAGCTAGAATTAGTCGCTACCGAATACAAGCACTCGGCTTCTTCATACGGCAGCGCTGACAATACGTGGACAATTTAAAAAAAACAGGACGAGCATTTTTAAAATAAATACTGGAGCGGTGGCTGAATATTTACTCGAGCAAAAGCACAAAAATGGCTCATTCGTGGTAGAAAAACACTGCCAGAAGCAGGAGGAAGCTAAGTAAAAATGCCATAAAGGAGCTGACAGCTCTAATTAGCTGAAATTAGCACTAACTTTCTAATTACATATTTGGTTTTACTCTTCTCCTGAAAAGAGCAGATTTACTTAATTCATGTAGACACCGAGTACACTTTTTAAAATTCCCTGCTAGTCAATTTTCAAAGAGTAAACTCCCTGCGGATTTTTTCTTTGAAAAAAATGCTGTCGGGGCAATGCTGAGGGGAGGTCTTTACCTCGTGGTGCCAGCCTTCAGGTGTTTGTACCCCTGGGCATACTTAACCAACCACTTTCTATCCCCCCCATCCCCAGCGCTGTCTCTCTTTCTCAGGGAGAAACATAGAAACATGATGGTAGATAAAGACCAAATGGCCCATCCAGTCTGCCCGTCCACAGCATCCACTATCTCCTCCTCTCCCTAAGAGGACCCATGTGCCTGAAACAGGCTTTCTTGAATTCAGACACAGTCTTTGTCTCCACCACTTCTTCCGGGAGACTGTTCCACACATCTACCACCCTTTCTGTAAAAAAAAAGAAAAAGTATTTTCTTAGATTACTCCTATCACCTCTTAACTTCATCCCATGTCCTCTCACTCTGGCGTTTCCTTTCAATTGAAAGAGATGTTGCTCGTGTATTTATGCCATATAGGTATTTAAATGTCTCTATCATATCTCCCCTCTCCCGCCTTTCCTCCAAAGTAGACATACTGAGATCTTTAAGTTTGTCCCCATATGCTACGACACACTGGCGAGGAGAGTCGTCCGCGCCAGCTGACTGCCTACAGGACGTGCCTTTCACGGCGCAGATGGCTGGCGTCTCTCCTCCTCTCCCGGCACCTCCTGGATCCCTCCACTGAAGCGGGCCGCGGCCAGATAGGCCTCCACATATCACTCCGCTCGTTAATCCTGGTCCTTCCTTCATCTTTGGATCCTTCATTAACAATATACGTTTCTCAAAATTTGACTCTCTCTGTCATCTTGGGGCGGGGGGGCTGGTGTGGACATGATAGACCAAACACCATGCATAATGCAATAACCAGCCAAGAATTGATGTATTCTCATGTTTGCATTTCTTTGCTCCTGTGTTTTATGAGATAGAATCACCCATGTCTTTGTCACCGATCATTGCTTCCCACTTGTTCTTATACTTTATAGTTTCAGACAAGCAGCCTTCACCCGAGGACATGTCACAGCTTTTCCGGCTACTTGTCCAAAGGGGGAAAACATTCCTTATTTCCTTCAGTCAAGTGTGTGCTTCGCTATGCAGTAATATATTCTGGGTCTATTTTAGCTGCATTTCATTTTGCATGAGATGAACATGATACCTTTGAATCATTTTCCTATATATACCTAAAGCGTTGTGGAAATGAAACCAAGAAATAAAAATTTGCATATTAAATCAAAGATCTGGTAGTTTAAATCAAAGATCTAGTGCAGTGTCTGTTTAACTTAAATTATTTTTATTGAATATAAGGAAATACAATAAAAAAGCAGAAATAAAAGAAAATCATCAAAGATTAGATTTAAACAATTGTAATTTCAACTACCAATCTCTATCCTACAATCCCATGTCCCATCCCTACCCACTCAATTTCCAAAGTAATAAATATAATAATTGCAAAATAAATACTCAAATAAGTAAATAAATAAATATATCTATCTAATTGCATAATATAAAACATAAAAACAACAATGGAATGTGGAATCGGTCAGTCAGTTTCAGTGGTTTTTAATGGAAACATAGAAATATAGAAGATGACGGCAGATAAGGGCCATAGCCCATCAGGTCTGCCCACTCTACTGACCCACCCCCAAGTCTACTGTCCTAGGGATCCCGCTCCTGGTGACAGGTTCCCTTGTTAAGGGATCCCACATGGGCATCCCATTTGCTCTTAAATTCTTGCACGCTGTTTGCCTCGATCACCTGCACCGGGAGCTCGTTCCAAGGATCAACCACTCTCTCGGGGAAGAAATATTTCCTGGTGTTGCCATGAAATTTCCCGCCCCTGAGTTTGAGCGGATGCCCTCTTGTGGCTGAGGGTCCTTTGAGAAAGAGAATCTCTTCTTCCATCTCGATACGGCCGGTAATATACTTAAACGTCTCGATCATGTCTCCTCTCTCCCTACGTTCCTCGAGTGAGTATAGCCGCAAATTTTTCAGCCTTTCCTCCTACGATAGATCCTTGAGCCCCGAGACCATCCTGGTGGCCGTCCATTGCACCGACTCTACTCTCAGCACATCTTTTCGGCACAATGATTGGGGAGGAAAAAATAAGAATGTGTCTGCAAGGAATTTGAAACTTAGGGCCTCTTTTACAAAGTCGCGCTAGCGGCTGCCCTGCGCTAATGGCCCCGAAGCCCACAGAGATTTAAATGGCTTCGGGGCTGTTGCCGTGCGGCTATGTAAAAGAGGCAGTTAATATTTTAATCTCTTTGTCAGGTGGGAGCTACCTGAGACCATTGCTGATGAACTTGGTAGACGCATTATGAACAACTCCAGGCTACATTGGGGTCAGTTTTCAGGGGTAAGTTCTTCGCCTTACATTAATGAAGGCAACTCTCCTTATATGCTGTGAATCGACAAGCTCCGCCCTTATACATCCACAACATGACACCTACTACCGGTAGCAAGTAGGTATTGTTGGGGGGTGGATTCGAGGCGGTTTGGGGTGGATTTGGGGAGAGGTTTGACTTAAGTGTACTCATTTAGGTCAAGAAAACCTGGCCTATATGGCAGTGCACCTAAGCATTTAGGCCCGGATTCTAAAACCTACTTGTGCCAAAGTTAATTGTTTTAATTGGCAATTAATGGCGTGGTAATTGATCGTGCTATTAAAAACCAATTAAAAGGAAAAAAAAGTAGGTGCCGCGAGGCGCCTGCAAAACAGGGCACCAAAATCGCGTCTACGTAGACACTTAGCAGCGCCGAACGTCAAAAGAGGCGCGGTTATGGGCAGGGTTGACGCTCAGCGCCGCTAGGCGCGATTCTACTTTGAAGGTATGTGCCGGAAATGAAGGCCTGTAAAACCCGGGCCTAGATTTCCGGCACCTAACTTCGAAGCAGGCCGCAATTCTGAAAGCGGCGCCGTAATCGGAGTGACGGGCGACGTGTGCTGGTTGTTTTTTTTCAGGCGCCTCCAATTAGGGCGCCGCTTTCAAGAATCCAGGCCTTAACGCCTACCATGCCAAAGACTGCTTGGGCGCCGTTAGGTGTGATTCTATAAATGGCGCCTAGCGGATGATTGACAATCAAACTCAACAGCACCTGGGAGATAGGCAGTTTATAGAATCAGGGCCTAACTGCGAATTTTCAGTGGCAATAAGCAGTTAAGTGCCCTGAAATTTAGCAGATAGCCTCAAATAAGTGGTTTAACTCATCAGCTGCTGCTTCTGGCTGATTAAATTGTTTTGAATATCAATCAGCTGGTGATCTAAGAGTTGAACAGGAGGAGTGATGCCCACTTTCTTTTGCCCATCACAACCCCAGCCTCAAAATGGCTGCCATAATATCTAGCAACAGCCTTGCAATACTGCTAAAAGCCATCAGCACATGGGCTCCAATACAAGATTTTTTTTGCCTCTGTTACTATACAGCAGGGCTGCCCAAGTCCGGTCCTCGAGATCTACTGGCAGGCCAGGTTTTCAGGATATCCACAATGAATATGCATGAGAGAGAGATTTGCATACCAAGAAGGCAGTGCAGGCAAATCTCTCTCATGCGTATTCATTGCGGATATCCTGAAAACCTGGCCTGCCAGTAGATCTCGAGGACCGGACTTGGGCAGCCCTGCTATAGAGGGTGCCCACAAAAACGCTGCTTGATTTTAAGTGGTTAGAAAATCAAAACTTATTGGAATATAGTTATAAATAAGATGACAGCAAACACAAGTTCCACAAAGCGCGGGTTAGCAAGATCTTGGACAATCGCTTGCACTTTCACCCTTATAAGCGGCAATTGGTGCAGAAGTTGCAACCTTCAGACAATACGGCGCAACAAAATGACCAAGTGTTCCTCAACTGGCCCCCGAGATCACCGGACGTTACTGTTGGTGACTTTTTCCTTTGGGGGTACGTACCTCCACTACCCGCAACTATGGATGATCTGCAGGAACGCATCACTGAAGCTATAAACGCGATCACGCCGGAAATGCTTTGGAGAGTCTGGTCCGAGCTCGATTATCGCATTGATGTTTGCCGAGTCACAGGTGGGGGGCGTCCATCGACTGTATGTAATCAACAGATACCATATGAAACTTTATGAGTTGATGAAACTGTAGCCTCAAAGGTGAAAGAATATTCCAATAAATTTTGGTTTGGTGACCATTTTAAAATCAAGGAGTGTTTTTGTGGGCATCCCGTATATATTTTTTACACCACACTAGCACAGCTTTGCCGCCTGTGTATCGCCGCTATTCAGTGCTTGTGTTTTTTTTTTTTTTTCTTAAAGCAAAATTGTCAAACCAAATCCAGCATGTGCTTTGGAATTTTTGCACTTGCTCAAACTGTGAAGGGCACCAAAAACTTCGGTGTCGGGTCAAAAGCGCGCCGGGACAAAGGCGCCCCCAGACAATTGAGCGCAGCGCGCGCTGCCGTGCCGCTCTAAATTGGTTCATAGACAACGGCGTGAAAGACAAAAGCATGCGCCGACAATTGAGCGCAGCGCGCGCCGCCGCACCGCTCTAAATTACAGTTTTTAGGGGCTCCGATGGGGGTTTTTGTTGGGGAACCCCCCCAGTTTACTTAATAGACATCGCGCCGGCGTTGTGGGGGGTTGTAACCCTCCACATTTTACTGTAAACTGAACTTTTTCCCTAAAAACAGGGAAAAAGTTCAGTTTTCAGTAAAATGTGGGGGGTTACAACCCCCCACACCCCCCACAATGCCCCCCACAACGTGGCGCGATGTCTATTAAGTAAAGTGGGGGGGTTCCCCCCACGCCCCTCCGTCGGAGCGCTAAAAACAGTAATTTAGAGCGGCGCAGCGGCATGCGCTGCGCTCAATTGTCTGGGCGCGCCTTTGTCCCGGCGCGCTTTTGACCTGACACCGAAGTTTTTGGTGCCCTTCACAGTTTGAGAAAGTGCAAAAATTCCAAAGCACATGCTGGATTTGGTTTGACAATTTTGCTTTAAGAAAAAAAAAAAAAACCTTCATATTTTGAGTCAATTCCACTCTGACTCTTTCAGAGGCTCAGCCTGGTTCTGCTTGGGATTTTCCTAAGGTCTGTCGGAAAATAAAATGGATAGGTTTCCTGCCGTGAGCCCGAGGAAAATGCAAAGTTTCCGACAAGCTCACACCAGGCCGAAATCGGCTTTGGGATTGTTTCGTCTACCTTCTTCTCGGCAATCGCAGGAAGCCGTCTAGCCTGACCGAGGTTTTTGGAGCCGGATTTCAAATTCAGTTCTTTCCCGACGAGTAAACAAGGAGACAGCAACGCCAGCGCCCAGCCACCACGGTTCTTCCACAAGACGAGAAAGTTTGTTCGTTTTAATCTTTTATGCAAACTTATAAATTATTTAAACAAGTAGTGATTACCCAATAAAAATGAGGGATAGAGAGATTAAGACACCAAATATTAATAATTTAGCTGGAAAGAAAGCAGACAACTAATTGTGAGAGGCACGCCGAGTAGAACGGAATTTATAACAAGTCATATTTTGTGCTCCAGCATGAACGTGCCATTGTGGTAATTCTTTGCACGAGCTCGAACCTGTTTGGCATTGTGCGGGAATTACGCTGGGTCAACGGGCAGATGGTGTTATCTCACAACTCCGAATGTGCTTCCACGGCAAGCCGCCCGCACGACCTTCACATGTAACAACAGAACAGAAATGAAACGAACCCTCTCTTTTACTAAAGTGCGCTATGCTTTATTAGCGCGCGATAAATATTATTGCATGCAAAAACATGCGCTAAACGCTAACGTGCGCATGTTATCCTATGGACGTGTTCGCGGTTAGCGCATGCGTTGATTTAGTGCACCTTAGTAAAAGAGGGCCTACAGTATCAACAGATATTAATGCGTTCAACAGCGCAGCAAGAGGGTCACCGAGAGGACATGCTTGCCTCCGTTGTTACAGCGCCCTCTACAAACAATCAGTGGCGTAGCGAGGGTGAGTGGCGTCCCTGCCCCGTCCTCTTCTCCGCCCTGCTCCTTCTTGACACCCCCTGCCGCGTACGCCCTTTCCCTTCCACTTCCGCCATAACTTTTTAATTATCCAGCAGCAAGTTCGTAATCGAGTTTCAAGTTTATTAAAATTTGATGAAACGCTAATCATAAATTCTAACGCGTTTAACAATTGAAAAATAAAAAATGGGGAGCAATTAACATACTTGTTAGTGACAAGACGTGACTTACATGAAAACGAAAGGATAGTCGGGGGGAAACACAATTTTAAAAAGAAAAGAGTACAATTAAGGTTAAAAACAAGAGGGCAACGGGGGAAATCATATCAATATTGAATGTGATTAATACAGAAATTGGCAAGGGTGGACTCAGAGAGCATTTAGCATTCATATGAGGGATGAGGGAAGGGAAGGGGCGCACATGGCGGGGGTTCGGGAAGTAACATAGTAGATGACGGCAGATAAAGACCCGAATGGTCCATCCAGTCTGCCCAACCTGATTCAATTTAAATTTTATTTTATTTTTTTTATTTTTTTTCTTCTTAGCTATTTCTGGGCAAGAATCCAAAGCTTTACCCGGTACTGTGCTGTGGGAGCGGAGATGAGGGCGGATGCCTGTGCCCCTTATAAAGACCACACCCAGGGCGGACCACCCCCTAGTACTCTGCCACTATAAACAATAGCGTTGGACTGTTGTTTGACGTGAATGTCATTCGTTGACAAGAATATGAGCTATCCCGTAAATTCGACATATGGCACCTAAAGATGTGTCCCCACAACGGTGTGTAACAGGCCTAATTGGCACCAATACTTGGCAATACCTCCTAATTGAGGCGTAATACCGCGCGCTGAACCGCTGGCCGTGCTACCCGCTACCGCATCCTCTTAAGCCGGCGGTAGTTTTTAGGCCAGCGCGGGGGTTAACGCGTGACGAAAAGTCACGCGCGTGAACCCCGCTAGCGCTGCTTGATAAAAGGAGCCCCTAGTGCAGTAAAATACGAAAATATCACGCATGCCATGATCACGCTATTGTCGTTACCTCATGCCCATGCGTATACTTGTACACTTGCGTACTTGCTAAAACTTCCTTACTTGCTGTTATATACAGTACACTATGATATACAGTATATACAGTGCACATCGAAGTTTGTTATTGCCTTTTTCAAAATTTAAATTAAAAATTTTTGAACTTGCTCCCTCATTTTTCTTTGAGTCACTTTCACAAGAATACACGGAGAGTACATCTGTTTACAGACCCTTCCGTAAAATCTTGTCACTACAAGAGGTTCCTTGAGAGAACTTTTTCATTTCAGGTCGCCAAACTGAATGCACGGCTCGGCAAAATGATGTTAGAAGCTTCCTTTTATTTAGATTTTAGAAAATTGCTAAAGAGGGGCGGAGCCTGACTGCCACGGAGGTTGCACGCATGTTTTAACAGCTCCCTCGCACCGCACCCGACTTCTGCACCAAAGTGCCTTTTCAGGAAAAATTAAATATCGCCGATATTGCCGATTTATCTACAAATCCAGTGCCTACAATGTCACCGCCGAAACCAACGAAAACGGAGCTTGTAGTACCCACGCCATCCAGCGGTAAGAGGCCCAAGACTGACCCGACCACGCCGGAGAAAATGGCGCCTAAGGGGGACGAGGCTTCATTCGACCTGCTCCTAAGAGAAATGCGATCCGTTCGCTTAATAGTACAGGAGCAGGTCGAGGAAACAAAACTCCTCAGAGGGGAGATTGAGGCGTTGAACTCACAATTCGTCGATGCACGCCACCGCCTTGACGCCCTAGAGGAGAAAACGTCGGAGCTCCATACCACACAAGCACTGGTACAAAAACATGATAAATTGATTACCTCTTTACAACGTGACGTCGAGGATCTTTCTAATCGCAGCAGGAGGTCTAATTTGAGGATCATTGGACTACCTGAATCAACAGAGGGCTCTGACATGATCTCCTTCCTGTCTGACTTTCTGCCTAAAACAATGGGACTAACTTTCTCTCCTCCATTGGAAATAGAACGTGCTCACCGTGTGCCATCTCATCTCTCTGCACATGCTACTGCACCTCGTCCCATAGTAGCTAAATTGCTTAGATTTCAGCACACGCTGCAGATTCTCACTGCTGCAAAAGCTAAACCCCAGCTGCTTTACCAGGGCAGGAAACTCTTCATCGTTCCAGATCTGGCTAAATCTACAGCACTGAAAAGAAAGGCATTTCTGTCCCATCGCCAGGAGCTCAGAGATATAGGAGCCAAATATGGTCTTATGTATCCGGCCAGGATGAAAGTGACCTACAACAACCACACTACTTCATATACAGATCCGGATGACCTAGCAGCTTTCCTTGAATCTTTAAAAATGCGCTAACTTGTGAAGCTGCTGATGGCTACAGCTGCTCTCTCTCTCCTCTGTTGTTGTAAATGCATTTAGTTGTGATTTCTGAAAGGCGCACCAATATATTGTTGTTATTATGATGGGTGCGGGGTGGTTAGTTGTTTCACCTGTGTTACATCTCTGTGCTCACAGGAGCACCCTTTAACTGCTTTGCTTCATGCACAGCAATGAGGTCTTTTATGACTGCATTGCGTGCTGACATCTACAGCTTTTTCTGGTTTTTTTTTCTTCTCTTTTTCCTTTTTCTTCTCCCCTTACTTTTCTGACAGGAGTGTCTTTTTATATAACATCTTGTATATATATTTTGTGCGAACATGGGTAGCATCTTCTACATCACTTGTTAATTAATAAGGCTTATGACTGATTTACATATTTTTTCTTTCAATGTGAATGGATTGAACCATCCCATCAAGAGGAAAAAGATAGCTAATTATATCTCAAATAAACACCCTGATGTAATTTTTTTACAGGAGACTCACCTCCCTCCAGCTGCCGCTTTGAAATTCCAACTCAAAGGATACTCCACTCACCTATATTCTCCTGCTACCCAACGTAAAAAAAATGGGGTATCTATATTATTTAATGATAAACTCTCTCCTGTCATCCACTCCTCAAGGACAGATACTGAGGGTAGATGGTGCTTGGTGCATGCTGCGTTGCACTCAGTAGATTTTGTGTTCCTTAATATATATGCTCCAGTTCTGGATCACCCAGAATTTTTTCAGGACCTTCAGATAGCATTAATAGAATTTGGTTCATGTTCCCTGATATTAGGAGGCGACTTCAATCAGGTTCAGGACATTTATATTGATAGATCATCATCTTGTAAACCTTCGAGATCCAGGTCCTTCACAGCTTTACATGCCCTTAAAGACACTTTCTCACTTGTTGATCCATGGCGGCTGTTCAATCCAAAAGGTAGGGAATACTCTCACTTCTCGCCTCCACACAATACATACACAAGAATAGATTTTTTCCTAATATCCTCCTCTCTATCTCATGACCTCACGAATACCATCATCCATCCAATCTCACTTACAGATCATGCGGCCGTTTCTCTACACCTACTCATCTCTGCTCCCACCAAACAGTCCTCCTCTTGGAGACTTAATAATACTTTACTTTTAGACACTGAAATAGCTGAAAGAATCAAATCCTTTACTACTGAATTCTTTGAATTCAATTCAAAGGATCCTGAGGTCTGCCCTTCCATTGTCTGGGAGGCTTACAAAGCTTCAATTAGAGGTGAATTGATTAAATTGGCCTCCTGGAAAAAGAAACAATCCCTGCAAAAAGAGAAAGACTTAGAATCCTCTATCAAAACACTAGAGTTACAGCACATGTCTGCCCACCTACACGACCCGTCTATACAACAACGCATCCAAAATCTTAAATACGAATATAACACTCTGGTTTCATGCACAGCTAGGCGTGATATTTTTATTTCGACATCGGGCCACTACATGGGAGATAACCTTATGGGTCGTCCTTTGGCCAGATATCTAAAAAATAAATCTAAGCGTCTGCACATAACAGCTGTTCAGGACTCACTGGGACAGTTGGTCAAGACTAGATCTTTGATTTCCTCTCAGTTTGAACAATTCTACGCTGCTTTATACAAATCCGAACAATCTGCCTCAGATTCTGAGATGGACTCATTTCTTGCCTCTTTGACTCATCCGTCTTTAACAGATTCTGTAAAACTAGAGCTCGACTCTCCTATAACTATATCTGAAATAGAATCTGCAATTTCGTCCCTGCCCAATGGTAAAGCCCCAGGTCCTGATGGCTTCACTAATGAGTTTTTTAAACAATTTCGTACTCTTTTGGCCCCACATCTCCACAATTATTATGAATTTCTTCACTCCGCTCCAGATAAACAATTTAATTTTACTGAAGCTACTATTGTTGTCATTCCCAAGCCTGATAGAGATCCCACTCTGGTTAAAAACTTCCGTCCCATATCTCTTCTTAATTTAGACTATAAGATTATGGCAAAACTTCTATCACTGAGACTAAATAAAGCTATCCCTTCTCTAATTCATACTGATCAAGTGGGATTTATTAAACAAAGATATATAGGTGATAATCTACGCCTCTTCCACCATATCAATGCCCATGCTAAAACTCTTCCTGATCCCGTAGTTGGCCTAGCCATTGACGCGGAGAAGGCCTTTGATCGCGTGGAATGGCCATTTCTTTTTCGCATCCTGAAATGGTATAATTTTGGTCCATTCTTCACAGAGTGGATTGAAACCTTATATCGCCATCCTACAGCCCGCATTCTAATTAATAACGCCCTTTCTAACAAATTTTCACTCCACAGAGGTACTCGTCAGGGCTGCCCACTTTCACCTTTACTGTTTAATTTGGCCCTAGAACCTCTTCTTTCTGCCATTCGTCAATGCCCCAAAATTAAAGGAATCTCCACTTCCACTCGTCATATCAAGTTAGCGGCATACGCCGATGACGTTCTTCTCTTTATTCGTGAGCCTACTGATTCCCTTCCTGCTCTTGTTAACATTGTCTCTAAATACTCCCTTCTATCTGGATATTCAGTCAACTGGGAGAAATCAGAGATTTTTCCTCTTAATGATCATATTTCTCCTTCGGATCTCATTCAATTCCCGTTTCCATGGGCTTGTGGGGCTGTGAAGTACCTGGGTATTTTAATTCATAAAGATTCAACTCATGCTCAAGATCTAAATTTATCTAAAATTAAAAACTTAGTTCTAAACACAACGACTCGATGGTCTCCATTATATCTGTCTTGGTGGGGCAGGATTGCTGCTATTAAAATGACTCTCGCTCCTCAACTAAATTATACTCTTTCAATGCTCCCATCTTTATGCAGAAAAGCATTTTTTCATTGGCTAGATAAGAAAATATCCGAATTTGTTTGGAACAAAAAAAAGCCTCGCATTGCCCTTGCTAAATTGAAAGCTTCTAAGGTTAATGGTGGTTTAAATTTACCGGATTTCTATTTTTACTATATTGCATCATTGGCCAAATACGGAGCTTATTGGATCACTAATCCTTATCCCCAAGATCCTCCAGCCTGGTTCGAGATGGAGCACTTTATTTGTACACCTTTGCACATTACTTGCTTGGCAACTATCCCAATTCCTAGAAGATTGAGGGGGTATCCCCTGCTGAGTGCAACGCGGCATGCTCTTCACTTATTAGATGAGACTGCAGAAATTTCAATTAAAGACAGCCCGTTCATATCAATTTGGAATAACCCCAAACTTCAAAAAAATGGAAAATCATTCTCATGGAAAAAATGGCAGCGTGCTGGGTTGTGGTTTCCTCATCAACTGATGACTCTAACTACACCTGTTCCCTTTGAAATTCTCTGTTCTACCCACTCGTTGCCTCCCTCTACATATTCTCAATGGCTCTCTCTTACTGGAGTGATATCCTCTCTGCCTCTTCGATTTGATTATGGTTCATCCATTCACACTATACGCCACTGGTCCACATTGGCTATATCGAAAGGTAAAGCTATATCGTTGTTTTATAGCATCCTTAGAGACAACTCCTTTACCTTCTCCTCTCATTCATTGAAACATTGGGACTCTGTGCTGACAACACCATCCTCTGATATTGACTGGGACCTATTTTGGTCATCAACAAATCGTCCTCTATTGTCAGCCAGAGTTTCTCAATCAATGTTCTTCATCATGTGGAATGCAGTATGGACTCCTTTTCGAATGTGGAAAGCTAACCTTAAACAAGATTCGATTTGTTGGAACTGTACAAAAGAATCAGGAACTCTGGACCATATGCTTTTCCACTGTTCTCCAGTTCATTCTTTTTGGATTCGCATTTGGGATACCATTAAACACATTACTGGTTGCTCAACTGAACTCTCTTTGGATATCATAATTCTTCGATCTCAACATTCATGTTTTGCTCTTTCAAACTGTCCTCCTAAACTTATTGATACTATGTTTGTGACAGCCCTTATGCACATCTTAAAAAATTGGAAGTCCTCTTCGCTATTAGACTACTCCTTCTGGTGGAACTCTTTAAGCATGTACCATAAATTCGAATCATATGCGTATGAAAAGAGAAACATAGCCAGACTTTCCATGAACTTGTTACCATGCAATTCACCTTGGAAATTTTTGGATTCCTATGTTCGTTCGACCTCATAGACACTCCTGTCTTCTTCTTCTTTGTTTTCTTCTTCTTTCTCTTCTTCTCACCCTTTTTCTTTTCTTTTCCTTTATCTCTCTTATTTATTTATTTATTTATTTACATATTCTTCAGATTCATTGTTCTTTCTATATTGTCGATTTCCTCATTATACACTGTACTTGACTTGATGTTATGCTTGATGATGACACTTAGATGCTTTGGCTATGTCTTGTACTTGGGCTTGTATTTGGATTTACATTTGGTTTGTTTTTGCCATTTTTGTACTCTTGATTTTTTCTAAAAACTTAATAAAAATTATTGAACTTAAAAAAAAAAAAAAAGAAAATTGCTAAAGACACAACTATTCAATAGGCTGGTATCTTAATGTTCTTTGCTTTTTTAACATGTCTTTCTAATTTTAATCATTTTATTCACATGTTTCTATTTTGGAGACCGTATCTGGCGAAGGACATAAGAAGACTTGAGGCAGTCCAGAGAAGGGCGACGAAAATGATAGGAGGCTTATGCCAGAAGATGTATGAGGAGAGACTGGAAGCCCTGAATATGTATACCCTAGAGCAGTGGTTCCTAAACCTGTCCTGGAGGACCCCCCAGGCCAGTCGGGGATTTCAGGATGGCCCCAATTAATATGCATGAGAGAGATCTTCATATAATGGAGGTGCCAGGCATGCAAACCTGCTCCATGAATATTCATTAGGGCTAGCCTGAAAACCCGAGAGGCCTGGGGGTCCTCCAGGATAGGGTTTGGGAACCACTGCCCTAGAGGGAAGGAGGGACAGGGGAGATATGATTCAGACGTTCAAATACTTGAAGGGTATTAACGTAGAACAAAATCTCTTTCAGAGAAAGGAAAATGATAAAACCAGAGGACATAATTTGAGGTTGAGGGGTGGTAGATTCAAAGGTAATGTTAGGAAATTCTACTTTACGGAGAGGGTGGTGGATGCCTGGAATGCGCTCCTGAGAGAGGTGGTGGAGAGTAAAACTTGACTGAGTTCAAAGAAGCGTGGGATGAACACAGAAGATTTAGAATCAGAAAATAATATTAAATATTGAACTAAGGCCAGTACTGGGGAGACTTGCACGGTCTGTGTCTGTGTATGGCCGTTTGGTGGGGGATGGGCTGGGGAGGGCTTCAGTGGCTGGGAGGGTGTAGATGGGCTGGAGAAGGTTTTAACTGAGATTTTGGCAGTTGGCAGTAGAGCTTTGGATTCTTGCCCAGAAATAGCTAAGAAAAAAAAATTAAAAAATTTAAATTGAATCAGGTTGGGCAGACTGGATGGACCATTCGGGTCTTTATCTGCCGTCATCTACTATGTTACTATGTATTTATTAGAATTGCATGTACTGCTTTCCGGTTGTTAGCCGCTTAGAACCTTCCTAGTATGCCGGAATATAAATAAATTATTATTATTATTATATATGGTAACCCTAGGCTAAAGTATACCCAGTTAAGTGCAATGTTCAGCTCTTAACCAGCTATGGGGCACCACATAAAAACAGGACTGACTTTTATGTGTTTCTACTGTATTTATGAGCAGCATTAAACTGTCCAAGTGCTGACTCCACCCCTGGAACGCCCCCAAAACATCTGGATTTGAGATAGGCACTAACCAGGCATTTTCAGCAACACTAACTGCTTAAGTGCTCCTTAAAATGACCAGCTCACCCTGAACAAGTGATTTTACCAGCCAGGAGCCGTTTCTAGCTGATTAAATCACTTTGAAGATCGACCCATACTTTTGGGTGTCTTATTCTGCAACAGTTAACACACATGTAATTCTGAAGCTTTATATCAGGGGTGTCCAATGTCGGTCCTCGAGGGCCGCAGTCCAGTCGGGTTTTCAGGATTTCCCCAATGAATATGCATTGAAAGCAGTGCATGCAAATAGATCTCATGCATATTCATTGGGGAAATCCTGAAAACCCGACTGGACTGCGGCCCTCGAGGACCGACATTGGACACCCCTGCTTTATATGCTCCGAGTCGTGGGTGTCCGCTAACTGGTCATTTGAATTTAGGCTGCGGAGGAGTGCTTGAGGAGGTAACGGAGCTTTCCCTTCTGGGGTTTAACACCTCCTCGAAAGTTTTTTTTTGCGCTTGGTCGTGAACCTTTCAAAATAAATATCAAGACTTTTAGCTTCACATTCTATTCTGAGCAGCTGGAAGGCCAAAATGCAATGCAATTAGAATACTGGACGAAAAGTGATAAATTACAGGCCTGCAGTCCCAATGTCCTCGTTCGGCTTTTTCTAGGAACCTAAGACACTCTCCACCCAAATCCTAATATTTCCAGATGCACTTGCCAATTCTGACTCATTGGGAGTGGGTCCTGTTCACTTTGGCATCACTGTGCAAAGTGCTCTTGATGACACTCAGCTGTATCAAATCTTCAGAATGGAAGCTCGCCTTTCTCTGTTGAAAGCAGACCAATAAAACACATACAGAAGTAGTGTGGTGATTGCGTAGTACTTACATTCACCGCTGCTGATTATCTCCCTCATTCTACCATATATAGCTTACCGAAAGCTGGGAACAAAATGGGGGGGTCAATATCCGGAGGAATGAATGTGATAAAAATTGAGGTTATGGGGCGGTAGACTCAAGAGTAATGTTAGGAAATTATTTTTCATGGCGAGGGTGATGGATGCCTGGAATGCCCTCCCGAGGAAGGTGGTGGAGAGCAAAATGGTGACAGAATTAAAAAAAAAAAAAAACATGGGACAAGCACAGAATATCTCTAATCAGAAAGTTAAGGATAGAAATTGAAGCACTAGGGCTAGAACTGAACGGACTTGCACGATCAGTGTACCATAAATGACAATACAGTTAAGATGGGCTGGGGAGAGCTTTGATGGGAACTACAATGCTTTGGGATGGCTTAGAAAAAGGCTGGAGTGAGTTTGGACATCAGCTTCAGCAGTTGGAACCTAATGGCAATGCTAGGCAGACTTTTATGGATGATCAAGGAGTAAAAGGGGCACTCAGGGAGGATAAGGCCATAGTGGAAAGACTGAATGAATACTTTGCTTTGGTCTTTACAGAAGAAGATATAAGAGATGTACCTGAACCGGAAGTGATTTTCAAGGGTGATGATGCGGAGGAACTGAAAGAAATCTCGGTGAATCTGGAAGATGTAATAAGCCAAATCGACAAGTTAAAAAGTGATAAATCGCCAGGACCGGATGGTATACATCCCAGGATACTAAAAGAACTCAAACATGAAATTGCTGACCTGCTGTTAGTGATCTGTAACCTGTCGCTAAAATCGTCTGTAGTACCTGAAGATTGGAGGGTGGCCAATGTTACGCTGATTTTTAAAAAGGGCTCCAGGGGAGATCTGGGAAATTACAGACCGCTAAGCCTCACTTCAGTGCCTGGCAAAAAGGTACAAACAATTATAAAAAAATAAAATTGTGAAACATGTAGACAAACATGATTTAATGGAACGGAGTCAGCAAGGGTTCAGCCGAGGGAGATCTTGCCTCGCTAATTTGCTTGACTTCTTTGAAGGTGTGAATAAACATGTGGATAAAGGTGAACCAGTTGATATAGTGTATCTAGATTTTCAGAAAGCTTTTGATAAAGTACCTCACGAGAGGCTCCTGAGAAAATTAAAGTGTCATGGGATAGGTGGCAAAGTTCAGTTGTGGATTAGGAATTGGTTATTGGATAGAAAACAGAGGGTAGATCTAAATGGCCATTTTTCTTAATGGAGGAGAGTAAACAGTGGAGTGCCTCAGGGGTCTGTACTGGGACCGGTGCTATTTAACTTATTTATAAATGATCTAGAAATTGGAATGACGAGTGAGGTGATTAAACTGTTCAAAGTGGTTAAAATGTATGTAAAAGGGGATAGATTCTGTACAAACGTAAGGAAGTTCTTCTTCACCCAGAGAGTGGCGGAAAACTGGAACGCTCTTCTGGAGGCTGTTATAGGGGAAAACCCTCC
Organism: Geotrypetes seraphini; assembly: GCF_902459505.1. Taxonomy (NCBI): domain Eukaryota; kingdom Metazoa; phylum Chordata; class Amphibia; order Gymnophiona; family Dermophiidae; genus Geotrypetes; species Geotrypetes seraphini. The sequence continues at coordinate 172,238,154 of NC_047091.1, read as the reverse complement.
AGGGATTCAAGATAAAGTTAGACAAGTTCCTGCTGAACCAGAACGTACGCAGGTAAAGCTAGTCTCAGTAAGGGCACTGGTCTTTGACCTAAGGGCCGACGTGGTAGTGGACTGCTGGGCACGATGGACCACTGGTCTGACCTAGCACCAGCAATTCTTATGTTCTTATGACTAAAGGCCCATTGGCTGGATATCATCAAGAATGGAAATGAACGTCAAGCAATTGAAAGAAGCCGTGGAAAAGAAGGAAACACGGCGAGGACTGGTCTACAGAGTATCCAAGGGCCAGACACGAATAGATAGTAGTAGTCTATAAGTGTGTGTAATATGCGTGTGATTCCATGTATAATTCTATGTAGTAATATGCTGCTTGTAACCCACATAGAGCTCTAATTTGTGAGGATTTGGTGGGATATAAGATTGCACATAACATAATGCCATACAATAGAATGAGATGTGTTGTTTGGCATTTCTCATATCGTTGTAAATTAATTCCCATCCATAGCAGATAGAAACATAGAAACAGAAGATGACGGCAGAAAAGGGCTACAGCCCATCAAGTCTGCCCACTCTGCTTACCCACCCCAGCCTTTATCTGGATACTACAAAATACAAAACTAGCAGTGATTATTTGGATTTAATTCAGCTGTGATAGCTGGCATTTAAAAAAAGGTTTGTGCAATTTCCTGGAGAAAAAGTCCATAGTCTGCTATTGAAACAGACACGGGGGAAGCCACTGCTTGCCCTGGATCAGTAGCATGGAATGTTGCTACTCTTAGGGATTCCGGAATCTTGCTATTTGGGATTCCGGAATTTTGCTTACTCTGAGATAATGGAATGTTGCTACTCCTTGGGTTTTGCCCAGGTACTAGTGACCTGGATTGGCCACCGTGAGAACGGGCTACTGGGCTTGATGGACCATTGGTCTGACCCAATAAGGCTACTCTTATATTCTTACCTGAGCCAAGTATAAGACAATCCATTGTAACATCACTGATGAGGTTGGCTTTGAGGCACTGTGGAATTATGACATCACAATCTCAGCTCTGGAATGTTGCTCTCATTTGGGTTTTGGCCAGGTACTAGGGACCTGGATTGGCCACTATGAAAACAGGCTACTGGGCTTGATGGACCATTGGTCTAACCCAGTAAGGCTATTCTTATGTTCTTACGTGAAGCCAAGTATAGGACAATTAAGCCATTGTAACATCACTGATGAGGTTGACTCTGAGGCACTGTGGAATGAGGCATTATGACATCACAATCTCAGCTCTGGAATGTTGCTCTCATTGGGGTTCCGGAATCTTGCTATTCTTTGAGATGCTGGAATATTGCTACACCTTGGGTTTTGGCCAGGAACTAGGGACCTGGCTTGACCACCGTGAGAACAGGCTACTGGGCTTGATGGACCATTGGTCTAACCCAGTAAGGCTATTCTTATGTTCTTACGTGAAGCCAAGTATAGGACAATTAAGCCATTGTAACATCACTGATGAGGTTGACTCTGTGGCACTGTGGTATGAGGCATTATGACATCACAATCTCAGCTCTGGAATGTTGCTCTCATTGGGGTTCCGGAATCTTGCTATTCTTTGAGATGCTGGAATATTGCTACATCTTGGGTTTTGGCCAGGAACTAGGGACCTGGCTTGACCACCGTGAGAACAGGCTACTGGGCTTGATGGACCATTGGTCTAACCCAGTAAGGCTATTCTTATGTTCTTACGTGAAGCCAAGTATAGGACAATTAAGCCATTGTAACATCACTGATCAGGTTGGCTCTGAGGCACTGTGGAATGAGGCATTATGACATCACAATCAGCTCTAGAATGTTGCTCTCATTGGGGTTCTGGAATCTTGCTATTCTTTGAGATGCTGGAATATGGCTACTCTTTGGGTTTTGGCCAGGTACTAGTGACCTGGATTGGCCACCGTGAGAATGAGCTAATGGGCTTGATGGACTTTTGGTATGACCCAGTATGGCTATTCTTATGTTCTTATTTTAGCCAAGTATAGGACAATTAAGCCATTGTAACATCACTGATGAGATTGGCTGGCTCTGAGGCACTGTGGAATGAGGCATTATGACATCACAATCTCAGCTCCGGAATCTTGCTCTCATTGGGGTTCCGGAATCTTGCTATTCTTTGAGATGCTGGAATGTTGCTACTCTTTGGGTTTTGGCCAGGAACTAGGGACCTGGATTGGCCACCGTGAGAACGGGCTACTGGGCTTGATGGACCTTTGATCTGACCCAGTATGGCTATTCTTATGTTGATATACAACCTTTCTGTGGTTACATTCAAAGAGGTTTATATTATATACAAGATATTTATTTATTTTGTACCTGGGGCAGTGGAGAGTTAAGTGACTTGCCCAGAGTCCCAAGGAGCTGCAGTGGGAAACCCTGTTCCACTGGTTCTCAGGTCACTGCACTAACCACTAGGCCTCTCTTTCGCCCTAACTGAATATCAGTCAGTACATTTTTGTTTGTATATATTTGCAGCCATAAGACAGTTTGGATATGCATCAAACTCTATTTTTCTTTCATGTGCTTTGATAGTGGCCAGTACAGTATAATTTGTCATTCCAATGCATAAAATAACAAGCCAAGAGTGTCATAAATGGTCCTCCAAAAAAAACTGCCTGAATTGTGACAAAAAAGCGGAAGAGCCACTCTATAATAATGTCTGCCGAGCATTCAAATTCCTTTTTCATTCTGCGACTCTTTTGTGTAAGGCGATGACCCCTTTTTTTTCTCTCTGTAAATTATTGAGATTGGAAGACTACTGAGTCTCCCCCCCAACTACACATGCTCTCTCCCCATTAACAACACATTATACAACTCCTCGAACCACACCTACCAAAAACATTCAGATCCCTACATAACCATCTACCATCTGTACCCAATACCTCTACTCCAGAAATGTTAGATAACTCTCTTCTTTTACCCCAATACACTGTTATTCCCCTCTGTATCTTGTAATCACCTATGTAACTGTACCGGAAAAATTCCCTCTGTATCCATACCTTCAATGTTAGGTAACGCTCTTCTGTTACCCGAATTTATTGTTACTCCCCACTGTATCCTGCAACTACCTTGAATCGGGCTATGTAATTCTATCAAAAAAATTCCAGATGTCTCTAAATCTGTAACATTCTACCATAACATGTAATTTACTTGAATCGTTGTATATGTAATTTACTTGAATGGTTGTATATGTAATTCTCTCGGTAATGTCCAGATCTCTTCTAATTGTAATCCGCTTAGAACCGCAAGGCACAAGCGGAATAGAAATCACTAATGTAATGTAATGTAATGTAATGTCTAGAACAGACCAATGCAAGAGACAGGGACAGTTACCTTATATGTGCATTTCAACATGAGATTGCTTGTTCATTCTGCCATTATTTCACAATGAGAGAAATTAATTTGAAAGAAGAAAAGCAATTATATTACATTAGTGACTTCTATTCCGCCTATACCTTGCAGTTCAAGGCGGATTACAAAAGAGCTAACTGGACATTTCCAGTAACGTTACAATTGTTTTTTTGGTTACAAAAGAGGTAAGATAGCTGGATATTTCCAGGAGAACTTGCAAATTAGATAGTAAGATGACTGGACATTTCTAGGTAATATAAGGTTACAAATAAGATTACAATTAAGAATGCTGGACATTTCGAGGGAGCATTACATTTTAGGGATCTGTATTCTTGGTTGATATTTTGGGAGGAAGAGATTACCAAAGTGGAGGCTTTGGGAGGGGAATTTACCAGGGAGGAGAGAGAAGAAGGGGAGGGTTAAGGTATCTGGATAAATTTTTTGAATAGCAGGGTTTTGATTTCTTTTCGAAATGTTTTGAGGTCGCCCGTTGCCGTCAGCAGATTGGAAATGGAGTGGCCAAGTTTCGCTGTTTGCGTCGCAAGAAGGTTGTCAAACATCTTTTTGCGCTGAGTTCCTTTGAGCGGAGGATAGGCAAAAGGGGTCAGGGTTCTTCTTTGTCTTGTGGCGAGTTAAACTTCCATGTAATGATATGTCGTATGTACAGATACCGTGTTTCCCCAAAAATAAGCCCTAGCATGATTTTCGGAGCAGGCCTTAATGCAGGGGTGTCAAAGTCCTGCTTTCATTGTATGCTAATAGATCTCATGCATATTCATTGGGGAAATCCTAAAAACCCGACTGGATTGCGGTCCACGAGGAGGTACTTTGACACCCCTGCCTTAATATAAGCCCTACCCCCGAAAATAAGCCCTAGTTGCCGGCCACAGAGTTAAGCTAGCATTCTATAATGGTACCTGAGCATCCAGGCACCTTGATAGAAGAAGCTTGCACCTCGCATCTTCTGAGCATAAGAACATAAGAATTGCCGCTGCTGGGTCAGACCAGTGCTCCGTCATGCCCAGCAGTAAGCTCACGTGGCAGCACATAGGTCAAAGACCAATGCCCTAACTGAGTCTAGCCTTACCTGCATACATTCTGATTCAGCAGGAACTTGTCCAACCTTGTCTTGAATCCCTGGAGGGTGTTTTCCCCTATGACAGACTCCGGAAGAGTGTTCCAGTTCTCAACCACTCTCTGGGTGAAGAAGAACTTCCTTACGTTTGTACGGAATCTATCCCCTTTTAACTTTAGAGAGTGCCCTCTCGTTCTCCCTACCTTGGAGAGGGTGAACAACCTGTCTCTATCTACTAAGTCTATTCCCTTCATTATCTTGAATGTTTCGATCATGTCCCCTCTCAGTCTCCTCTTTTCAAGGGAGAAGAGGCCCAGTTTCTCCAATCTCTCAGTGTACGGCAACTCCTCCAGCCCCTTAACCATTTTAGTCACTCTTCTCTGGACCTAAATCAGTGGATCCCAACCCTGTTGGGTTTTCAGGCTAGCCCTAATGGATGTGCATGAGAGAGATTTGCATATAATGGAAGTGGCAGGCATGCAAATCTGCTCCATGCATATTCATTAGGGCTATTCAGAAAACCTGATTGGCCTGGGGGTCTTCCCGGGCAGGGTTGGAAGCCAAGGACCTAAATGAAGGTGCCCGGGTTTAGACTTTTCCCTGTATGCAAATCTGCCTCATTCATAATCGTTCTGCTGGTCCTGAAAAACTTGACTGGACTTCAGGAGAAGATTGAGAAGCCCTAGAATAACATTCCGTGGTCTAAGCCCAACAACTGAGAACCTCTTATGAGTCCTTTTCAATCTGCTCCCTGAGAGGACTGCAGAATATGGCTGGCGTAGCTAAAGGTACCCGATCATTTGCACAAATAGATTTGATCGCAGGTGGAAGACTAATTCAATAATGACAGAATCTAAAAAATGAATATCCTTTTCTAGGATTATTCTGTCAAACAAAACTGGAGAAACCTGCTTTATGTATGCAAGAGTTTTAACCGATCATTTCCCTAGTTAATAATCTGACAGTTTATTCTTTAGAGACGGATATGATTGCTTCATCAGTATTCCATACCAAACATGTTATCATTCAGAGTATCATTTGCCTTTTTTTAAATTCTGAGAATTAAATGGCTCAGGGGAAAGAGAGAGCGAGAGAGAGAGATGAGGAGGAGGAGGAGGAGAAGAAACCAATTCTCGTGGTTGTTTGGATTGTTTTAAATGATCCACGCTTCTTGAAAAGATAAACAGAGCTTTATCAACATTCTCGTTAAGCGGCTTTAAGCTGCACGGGCGTCTTCCATCAGTGTTCCTGATGATAGAGGATGGTGCTAATTTCTCAGCCGAACGAACCAATTTCCTAAATTCTGAGTGTTATTTTGCCACTGTAGCTGAAAAGAGCGTAATCTTAGTTCACTAAGCGCCAATTTGCAGAAATGAAATTCTATGTTTTTGACATTGTTTCAGATCATTGATTGAACTATATCCACGTCATCCTCTTCTTGGATGGGCTGAGAATTTTCCACCACCCCCTTATAGTGTGAATACCTTCTGGTAACCAGAGCTGAGATTGTGATGTCATAATGCCTCATTCCACCACCAAGAGCCAACCTCATCAGTGATGTCACAATAGTTTGATTGTCCTATACTTGGCTCACTTGGGGTGCTGAAAAGTTCTCAGCCCAACCAACCAACTTCCTAAATTCTGAGCGTTATTTCGCCACTGTAGCTGAAAAGAGCGTTATCTTATTTCACTAAGCGCCAATTTGCATAAACGAAATTCTGTTTTTGACATTGTTTCCGATCATTGATTAAACCAAATCCACGTCATTCTCTTCTGGGTTGGGCTGAGAACTTTTCAACACCCCCTCGTAGTGTGAAGACTTTCAGTCTCTGGTAACAAGGAGCTGAGATTGTGATGTCATAATGCCTCATTCCACCAATAAGAGCTAATCTCGTCAGTGATGTCACAATGGCTTGATTGTCCTGTACTTGGCTCATATAAGAACATAACAGCCATAGTGGGTCAGGCTAATGGTCCATCTAGCCCAGTATCATGTCTGCAACTGTGGTCAATCCAGGTTACAGGTATCTGACAGAAACCCAAATAGTATGAGGGGTGCTGAAAAGTTCTCAGCCCAACCAACCAACTTCCTAAATTTTGAGCTTTATTTTGCCACTGTAGCTGAAAAAAGTGATATCTTATTTCGTTAAGTGCCAATTTCCAAAAACGAAATTCTCTGTTTTGACATTGATTCAGACACTTGACACTTGATGAAGTTACAGGGAAACACCTTTAAAACCAATAGGAGGAAATATTTTTTTCACTCAGAGAATAGTTAAGCTCTGGAACGCATTGCCAGAGGTTGTGGTAAGAGCAGATAGCGTAGCTGGTTTTAAGGAAGGTTTGGACAAGTTCCTGGAAGAAAACTCCATAATCTGTTATTGAGAAAGACATGAGGGAAGCCACTGGTTGCCCTGGATCGGCAGCTTGGAATATTGCTACTCTTTGGGTTTTGGCCTGGTACTAGGGACCTGGATTGGTCACCGTGAGAATGGGCTACTGGGCTTGATGGACTATTGGTCTGACCCAGTAAGGCTATTCTTATGTTTATATCCTCATCGTTCTCTTCTTGATTGGGCTGAGAACTTTTCAGCACTCCCAAGTATGTTATTATGCTTTCAGTCCCAAGGGACAGGCAGATTATGAGGAACCAGCTTGCCCTTTGCAATTGACAGTGTAATGCCAAAGCACCACCTCATACCAGCAGGAATGGACTCCCCCATAGCTTGAAACTACTTAGGTATATTGACCGTTTATTGGCCAAAATTGTATTGCCCCACAAATCTTAGAGGTGTGTTTTGGGTGGGCTTAGGGCGGGCTTAGGACTTGGACGCTCATCAGGCATAATCAAACCTTTAAGAAAAGGTCCTGGGCTTGTTTTAGACGTTTGGCGCTAGACCTGTTTTAAAAGCATCTAAATGTTAAAAAGGCGCCCAAATAGACCAAATGACCATTGGAGGGATTGAGGCATGACCCCCCTCCCCCTTTCTCACCCATTGGTCACTGACTCCCTCCCAGGTGTCAGGTCAAAAGCGCGCCGGGACAAAAGCGCAAGCAGACAACTGAGCGCAGCGCGGAGACGCGCGACGAAGAAAAAGACTGTTTTTAGGGGCTACGATGGGGGTGGGTGGGGGGGACCCCCCACTTTACTTTATACAGATCGCACCGCGTTGTGGGGGGGTTGTAACCCCCCACATTTTACTGAAAACTTCACTTTTACCCTGTTTTTAGGGAAAAGTTACATTTTCACTAAAATGTGGGGGGTTATAACCCCCCAAAACCCCCACAACGCCGCCGCGATCTGTATTAAGTAAAGTGGGGGGCTCCCCAACAAAACCCCTGTCGCAGCCCCTAAAAACAGTCTTTTTCTTCGGTGCGCGCCTCCATCTTGGCGCTCAGTTGTCGGCGCGCGCCTTTGTCTTCCGCGTTACTGTCTATGAACCCCCCCTCCCATCATCCTTACAGGTTTAAAAAAACAAAACAAAACCCCCCCAGTACATTCTAGCCTGTATTACGAGGAGGTGCTGAAAAGTTCTCAGCCCAAGCAGCTTCAGATATGAACACAGACATTTGAGCCCATAGAGCAGAGAGGCTCTTCTAAGAAGTGCTATAGTGAATTTCACATTAGAAGTTCCAGGTACAGATGTCACTTTAACTTGTTTCTATTGAATGGTGAGCCCTCCAAAGCCTACTGTATCTACATTAAGATGACACCTCCAGGCATCAGGTCTATTGTTGTGATGTACAGGTGAGTACAGTAAGTTTTGGGTGGGTTTTGGAGGGCTCACCAAGCAATGTAAGTAGTTTATACACTTTCCCCTCCCTATTCACAGTTTTGATGTTCACGGTTTCGATTATCCGTGATTTTTTTTTAGGGGAGGGGAAAAAAACAACCTGCGTTTCGGACCTTCCCTGCCTCCCTCCCGCCTTCCCCCCGGCATCCCGGCCTCACCTGGTGGTCTAGCGGACTTTCGGGGTAGTAGCAATCTTCCTACGCTTCTGCCTCGTGCAGATCGCCAATAGGAAATGGCTGCCGTGAGCTCCCATCGTAGTCTTGAGAGACTATGGGAGCTCACGGCAGCCATTTCCTATTGGCGATCTGCATGGGGCAGGAGCGTAGGAAGATTGATCGTGACGCGAAAGCCCCGCTAGACCACCAGGTAAGGCCGGCACAGACTGCCCAGCCCAGAGAGGAACGATCTTCACTGCCCGGCTTGACACCGAAGCGGGGAAAGAGGAGAAGCGCCTGCTCTGGCCCCTGCAAACCACGCACAGAAGGAGGCGATCGGAGGCAGAGACCACCAGGTAAGGTCCGGGGTGGGTCAGAGCCGGCACAAAGTTATTTGCAATTTTTCACACTTCGCGGTCTGGCGCTGACCCTAACCCCCACGAATGCCAAGGGAGAAGTGTAGTGACATTTGTACCTTGTACTTTTAATGTGAAATTCACTAAGAACATAAGCATTGCCTCTGCCGGGTCAGACCAGGGGTCCATCATGGCCAGCAGTCCGCTCCCGCAGCGGTCCCCCAGGTCCAAGACCTGTAAGTGATCCTTTACCTAAACCTCTTATTCCCTAATCCTTTATTATCCTGTATAGTAACCCTCTATCTGAACCCTTCAATCCCCTTTACCTTCAGGAAATCATCCAATCCCTTCTTGAAGCCCAATATCGTACTCTGTCCTTTCACCCCTTCTGGAAGCGCATTCCAGGTGTCCACCACCCTCTGAGTGAAGTAGAACTTTCTAGCATTTGTTCTGAATCTGTTTCCTTTCAATTTTTCTGAATGCCCTCTTGTTTTTGTTGTCCCCCATATGTCTTAGAAGCCTCCCATGGATCGCTACAAAGGCAGGCTTTTCTTGATTATGACAGGGATCGTTATGCAAATGATACAAAACTCTCCAACAGGGTCAAAACTGTTGAGGAATGCAAAGAACTACAGAGCGACCATGAACAAACTGTGCGAGTGGGCAAAAAGATGGTAGATGAGCTTCAATGTGGAGAAATGTAAGGTCTTGCACATGGGGAAAGGGAACCCCATGTACTGCTATACGATGGGAGGAAGGGTGATAGGGAAAGGCACCCTAGAAAAAGACCTGGGGGTATTGGTGGATACAACAATGAAGCCAGCGGCGCAATGTGCAAGCGGCCTCAAAGAAAGCTAACAGAATGCTGGGCATTATCAAAAAAAGGTATCACTACCAGAACGAAGGAGGTTATCCTGCCATTGTATCGAGCAATGGTGCGACCACATCTGGAATACTGTGTCCAATACTGGTCACCGTACCTTAAGAAAGACATGGCGATACTTGAGAGGGTCCACAGGAGAGCAACCAGGATGATAAGGGGAATGGAGAACCTTTCATATGCCGAAAGGTTAGACAAACTGGGGCTCTTTACCCTGGAAAAGCGGAGACTGAGAGGAGACATGATACAGACGTATAAAATCATGAAAGGCATAGAGAAGGTGGAGAGGGGCAGATTCTTCAGACTAGCGGGGACAACAAAAACAAGAGGTCATCCAGAAAAACTGAGAGGGGACAGATTCAAAACGAATGCAAGGAAGTTTTTCTTCACTCAGAGGGTGGTGGACACCTGGAACACACTTCCAAAGGAGGTAATAGGACAGAGTACAATACTGGGTTTCAAAATGGGGCTGGATGACTTCCTGGAAGTGAAGGGGATTACAGGGTATAGATAGAAGGTTACTCTACAGGACATAAGCGAAAAGCGTATGAGAGTTTTAGGGTAGGAGCACTATCAGGTCCTGGACCTGAGGGGCCACCGCGTGAGCGGACTGCTGGGCACGATGGACCTCCGGTCTGACCCGACAGAGGCAAGTCTTATGTTCTTATAACCCCCATTTGGAAAAATTGTAACCACCTCAACTTTCCTTTTTGGTGGGCTAGTTTATGAATGCTAATATGTTGGGGCACAGCAATTTTTTAAAATTTGGTTTGGGGGCCCGTTAACATCTTTTGTTACTTCAGCATAGTTGTCTTTTATTTTATTTTTGTTTATTTTTATACATATCCAGGACGGAGGGGGGGATATCTTTTTGGTTTATTTCTTGATTAAATTGTTGGATGGGAGGGGAGGGATATTTTTGTTCTGCATTGTTATTGATGGAATTTAAGTGCTTACGTTGATTATTAACGTCTGTATAATTCCTGGCACTTTGAAAATTATTAAAGATTAAAAAAATAAAAAAATAGAAAGATGCAAATGTCAAAAGGGGCTTCTCAGCCAGAGGTTCCCAAAGAGTTCAAGTTGTAAGTGAAAAATAGAAGTAAAAAAATGCTTTCGCGCGTGGGAATGACCGCATAAGGGTACGCTCAGGTAAAAGAGCCTCTAAGGGACTGATTCTGTAAGCGGTGCCTGCTGCGCATCAATCACTGACAGGTGCCGCTTTCAGAATCGTAACTTGATGGGACCTTAGGCGTCCGAAATATAGGCCAGGATTTCACAGGTCTACATTTCTGGCGCCTAGGGTTCCGTCACAGTCAAGGCCAGCGGCGCATGGTGATGCCAAAGTCCGGTGCAGACCCGTAACCACTCCCATTTCTGAGCATTGGCATCACTATGCGCTACTAGACGCCTGGGACCTAGATGCCGGTTCTGGAGGCCACAGAGCAGCATCTTTTTTTTTTGTAATTACTTTTAATTGGTTTTAAATGACACGGTCAATTTCCACATCATTTAACACCAATTAAAACAATTAAGTTTGGCAGTGGTAGGATGCCTGCTGCTGCCTATCTTTTGGCATCCTGACGAGAATCCGGTCCTAAGTGATTTAGGTGCTCTCTTTAAAGAATAGTACCAAGCACTTACCCATGTAACTGACATTTATTGGCATCACTTGTTCATAATAAAGAATGACATGGGGACAAATTTTTTCCAATCCCTGTGAGTTCTTTTCCTGTCCCTGCCTCGTTCCTGGAAGCTCCACCGTCATCTGCACAGCCTCAAACACTTTAAAATCATAAGTAGCAACATTCTAGAGCTCAGATTGTGATGTCATAATGCCTCATTCCACCAATGTCTAAGCTCCGTCCTCATCTGCACAAGCCTCAAATACTTTAAAATCATAAGTAGCAACATTCTAGAGCTCAGATTGTGATGTCATAATGCCTCATTCCACCAATGCCTAAGCTCCGTCCTCATCTGCACAAGCCTCAAACACTTTAAAATCCTAAGTAGCAACATTCTAGAGCTCAGATTGTGATGTCATAATGCCTCATTCCACCAATGCCTAAGCTCCGTCCTCATCTGCACAAGCCTCAAACCCTTTAAAATCCTAAGTAGCAACATTCTAGAGCTCAGATTGTGATGTCATAATGCCTCATTCCACCAATGCCTAAGCTCCGTCCTCATCTGCAGAAGCCTCAAACACTTTAAAATCATAAGTGTTCAGGCTTGTGCGGTTAAGGCAGAGCTTACAGGAACAGGAATGGGACAGGGACAGCGCCAAATTTCATGGGGATGGGTGGGGACATTGAGTTCCTGCAGGGACGGGAACAAATTTGTCCCCATGTCATTCTCTAGTGCATAAGGCTGCTGCTAATCTATCTAACCTATTGGCACCTCAATTTAAGCACCGGTTTATAAAATTGCCTCTTCCATGCTTCCTTTTGTTGCCCCCTCTCTTCCCTTCCTTCTCTTGCACTTCCTTTTCAGAGATTTCTGTGTCTCTGCCATTCTGAATGTGCTGTAATTGCACGGGGTGCCTGGCATGTCTGAAACCTGTTTTATGCGTAGGTGGATTCCATTTCGTGCAAAATGTCTTCCAAGTCATAATTGCACTGTAATACTGGCAAAGAGGCTCTTTTCATCACCTGAACATTTCAAATAAATGTCTTGATCCAAACTTCTTAATATTCTTGATGTTAAAAACGCTGCATCGTACTATCATTACCCACTAGTTCGATTGTTCCAGCATAAGTCAGTTTGTATTGTATTTCCTGTGGAAGGATAAGAGATGAAGCTAAAATTAAACACACAAGAAGTCAAATCTAGAACCGAGAACAAAATGTATTTCTTTACTTTCAAAGTATAGACAGCTTGAGGAGCTCGTACATTAATGATGTATCATGCCCGCTCTCTATAACCACAAAATTAACAAGGTTGTAATCTGCTATTGTGTCAATTTGTTTGTTTATTCCTTATATTACAGTAGATCGGATATTTGCAGGGCCCCAGGTGACTTTGAGCAGGGCCGGTTGCCAGTATTTGCAAGTTTTATTAACTTCTAAAACTATAAATTCACTGAAAATACCAGCAGTATATGCCAGGGGTCTCAAAGTCCCTCCTTGAGGGCCGCAATCCAGTTGGGTTTTCAGGATTTCCCCAATGAATATGCATTGAAAGCAGTGCATGCACATAGATCTCATGCATAGTCATTGGGGAAATCCTGAAAACCCCACTGGATTGCAGCCCTCAAGGAGGGACTTTGAGACCCCTGATTTATACCATTGAGGCATTAATCCCTCCTGACTAGGGTTAACAGATTTTCCGGAATGAAAATCTGGATCCATGGCCCCGCCCCTAGGCCCCACCCAGTTCCACCCAGCCCCATTCCGGATGAGTCACGCCCCACGCACAGCCCCGCCCCCCTCAACCTGTTCGCTTGCCGGGAGGGCATCTGCACATGCGCTGCTGTGGCGTGATTTTGTCACACGCATGCCCGCATGCACGTGATGTCACCGCCTTGCATCCGCGAATGCACCAGTGCCGACCCCCACATCACTGCTAGCTGGCAGCTTTTCAAAACCTGGACAAAGTGCTGGGTTTTGAAAGAGCCGTCTGAACCCCCCACCCCCCGGACGTGTCCTCGAAAAGGAGGGCATGTCTGTGGAAGTCCGGACAACTGGTAATCCTACCCCTGACGCATAGGGGTCCTTTTATGAAGCCGCGCTAGCGGGGTTAGCGCGTCAGACATTTCATCACGCACTAACTCCCGCGGCCGGCTAAAAAACTAATGCCTGCTCAATGTAGGCGTTGGCGGCTAGCGCGGCAGGCAGTTTAACGCGCGGTATTATGCGCGTTAAACCCCCTACCGCAGCTTGATAAAAGGACCCCATAGCTATTCAAAGAACAGATAAAACCTCTTATACAGTCCTAAAAAAAAGTGTTAAATACCCATTTGATAATATGGGGCATTCATCCTCACAAAGCATTTGCCAGCTAGATGGGAAACCCCCTCTTGTCTTGTTCAAGTTCCATCAGTGATTACTCTCCCCGTTTCCCTAAGTCTAAACTAGAGAATGACACGGTGACAAAATTCATCACCGTTCCCGTCCCCGCGGATAACCGTGGGAAATAATCCCATGTCATTTTCTAGTGTCTATCTCAACCTCAGTCCTTCTACATCAGCATTCTTCAAAGCAAAGCTTGCGGGTCAGTGGTTGTGGCCATTCATACTCTGATTCTTATTGAAGCCATTGTGACATCACTGATGTGATTGGCTCTTAGGCACTGGTGGAATGAGGCATTATGACATCACAATATCTGCTCTGGATACCAGAGACTGTCATTCTGTAGTGTCTGTTTCAACCTCAGTCCTTCTACACCAGCATTCTTCAAAGCAAAGCTTGTGGGTCAGTGGTTGTGGCCATTCATACTCTGATTCTTCCTTCTCTTCTTAAAGAATGACATGAAGATGGTTTCCCGCGGTTATCCGTGGGGACGGAGACGGTGATGAATTTTGTCACCATGTCATTCTCTAGTGTAAACCATATGCAGGAGTGCAACTGGGTTGGTGGGTGCTTGTGAGTCATAGCAGGATGTTGTATGCGTAACGTGACAACAAACAGCAAAAAGGAACAATAAGAGTTATTAATACCTTTCTAAAATGGCGCTCAGAATCCAAAGATGGAATAAGAAAGCTCAGCGTGGGGAAAAACCCCTACAGAGACTTTCACTGAATCTATCATTGCACCATCTTGTTTGATAGAAAAGGTAATAAAAATAACTTCATATAGTAACAAGTGATTCTTAAATCTCCATAAAGTGAAAGTCCAATGTCTTATAAATACAAAAAATGGTGTAAGCAAAAGACTTAACTTCAATGTCTCTGCAGCGATAGTCCGGTGGGGTTCTGACGCGTTTCGCCAAACTGGCTTCCTCAGAGAACCCGCTGTGCTGTATGCGAGCTCAAAATATAAGTCCTCCTTGAATGAAAAAACAAGAGTGATACATAGCAAAATCATACAGAAGAAAGTTTAAACAGAAACTCACGACTCTGTCAGCTGGGTACCTAATTCAAAGGGGAAAAATCCCGTGTTCTATGACGTCAGTGCTCAGCTGAGCACCCAGTACTTATGATGTGTGGAGCTGTCTGTCATCTGTGAAGAAACGCCCACCATTCTACTTCACGATTCAACCCAGCAGGGGTGACTGTCTTCCAATGGTAAATCCATCTCTGTTCTCTCTTCCACAACCAAGCTTGGACATTACCTCCTCTCGTCAGCTGAGCCACTTCCAGGACTGCAAATTGAAGATCAGAAAGCTGATGTGAGGCAGAATGCCAATGCTGCACTAACGGAGCCCCCATGTCATTCCTCCTAATCTTGCTCAAATGCTCCGTGATGCGGACTTTGATGCTTCTGATGGTGTGACCAATGTAAAGTAATTTGCACGGACAAATAATCATGTACACAACTCTCTGCGTGTTACAGTCCGTATGCTGTTGCAAAGTATGCGATTTAGGCAAGGTAGGGTGATTGATGCATGCTGTAACAAGCGCATGGGAGCAGATAGTGCAGCGTCCACATGTGAAATGGCCTTTGAGATGTCGAGGAGTACTAGTGTGATGGCTAACAAACTGGGAAGTGGTGAGATGGTCACGTAAATTCCTGCCTCTAGAAAAAGCAAATAGAGGGGGTTGGGCAAAGCCCTGATGTACCTGAAGGATATGCCAATGAGACTTAATAATCTTCTTTATACCAAACGCTTTGTATGAATAGGGGAGCGTGCGAACCATACGGGCTTCTGCAGGGGTTTGAGTTTGCTGTAACAGGTAAGTTCTCTGTGCGTATAAAGCCCTTTTGTAGGCTTTTTTGATGGTACCATGAGGGTACCCTCTGTCAGCAAACCGTTGCCACATATGAGTATAAGACACGCTCTCAAGACATGTGGCAACGGTTTGCTGACAGAGGGTACCCTCATGGTACCATCAAAAAAGCCTACAAAAGGGCTTTATACGCACAGAGAACTTACCTGTTACAGCAAACTCAAACCCCTGCAGAAACCCATATGGTTTGCACGCTCCCCTATTCATATTAAGTCTCATTGGCATATCCTTCAGGTACATCAGGGCTTTGCCCAACCCCCTCTATTTGCTTTTTCTAGAGGCAGGAATTTACGTGACCATCTCACCACTTCCCAGTTTGTTAGCCATCACACTAGTACTCCTCAACAACTCAAAGGCCATTTCACATGTGGACGCTGCACTATCTGCTCCCATGCGCTTGTTACAGCATGCATCAATCACCCTACCTTGCCTAAATCGCATACTTTGCAACAGCATACGGACTGTAACACGCAGAGAGTTGTGTACATGATTATTTGTCCGTGCAAATTACTTTACATTGGTCACACCATCAGAAGCATCAAAGTCCGCATCACGGAGCATTTGAGCAAGATTAGGAGGAATGACATGGGGGCTCCGTTAGTGCAGCATTGGCATTCTGCCTCACATCAGCTTTCTGATCTTCAATTTGCAGTCCTGGAAGTGGCTCAGCTGACGAGAGGAGGTAATGTCCAAGCTTGGTTGTGGAAGAGAGAACAGAGATGGATTTACCATTGGAAGACAGTCACCCCTGCTGGGTTGAATCGTGAAGTAGAATGGTGGGCGTTTCTTCACAGATGACAGACAGCTCCAGACATCATAAGTACCGGGTGCTCAGCTGAGCACTGACGTCATAGAACACGGGATTTTTCCCCTTTGAATTAGGTACCCAGCTGACAGAGTCGTGAGTTTCTGTTTAAACTTTCTTCTGTGTGATTTTGCTATGTATCACTCTTGTTTTTTCATTCAAGGAGGACTTATATTTTGAGCTCGCATACAGCACAGCGGGTTCTCTGAGGAAGCCAGTTTGGCGAAACGCGTCAGAACCCCACCGGACTATCGCTGCAGAGACATTGAAGTTAAGTCTTTTGCTTACACCATTTTTTGTATTTATAAGACATTGGACTTTCACTTTATGGAGATTTAAGAATCACTTGTTACTATATGAAGTTATTTTTATTACCTTTTCTATCAAACAAGATGGTGCAATGATAGATTCAGTGAAAGTCTCTGTAGGGGTTTTTCCCCACGCTGAGCTTTCTTATTCCATCTTTGGATTCTGAGCGCCATTTTAGAAAGGTATTAATAACTCTTATTGTTCCTTTATTGCTGTTTGTTGTCATATTCACCTTGGTACAATATCCAGTTTACCCATTTACCCAGTTGTTGATATTGTACGCCTAACGTGACCATTTATTTTTTTCATCAAAATGGGACATCTATTAATTGTCAGTCCCGCCCCCAACCCCGCCCTAGCCCCGCCCCCAATTTCTTCCATTCATTTTTCATGTACACATAATATCTTATTAATTCATAATGGTAAACATAAATTTAAAAAAAACCACAAAGCACACTATACACAGAGGAAATGTTAATTATTATTTATATTTAGGGAGTTTTCAAAGATGACAAGGCAGATGACTTTAAAATATGCAAAGTCACCTCAGCAACTATAGAAAAACTGACAAATATAGTGCAAAATATAAATAGCAGATATAAATCCTCAAAACTGACACATTTTGATCACTAAATTGAAAATAAAATCATTTTTCCTACCTTTGCTGTCTGGTGATTTCATGAGTCTCTGGTTACATTTCCTTCTGACTGCATCATTTCTTTCTTTCTGCACTCAGGCCCAATAATTGTCCCTTTCTATTCCCTCCCTCCTTTCTTCCTATGTCCTTAGTGCCCCTTCCTATGTCCTTAGTGCCTCCTTCCTATGTTCTTAGTGCCTCTTCCCATGTCCTTAGTGCCTCCTTCCTATGTCCTTAGTGCCCCTTCCCATGTCCTAACTGCCCTCAGTGCCTCCTTCCTATGTCCCCCTCACTGCCTTCCAGCCTTTGTCCCACCCCTCCCCCTAAGACTACCTCCCTCCCTCCCTCCCGCACTAAAACCTGCCTCCCACCCTGCCGCGCCCATTCAACCCCCCCTCCCCCGGGTCCGTCACAGCTGCTGCTTCTTGCCGCCCAGAAGCCTTCTCCCCGATGTCAATTCTGACGTCGGAGAGGAAGTTCCGGGCCAGCCAATCACTGCCTGGCTGGCCTGGACCTTCCTCTCTGCGTCAGAATTGACGTCAGGAAGAAGGCTTCTGGGCGTCAAGAAGCAGTGGCTGCAGCAGACCGGGGGGGGGGGGGGGTTTTGAATCAGTACTGGAGGGAGGGAGGTAGGCTTTAGCGCGGCAGGGAGGGGAAGCGATCGCCGGTCCGTTGTCCCCGTGCACAGCTTCAGGACGCTGTCCCTGAAAACGGGACATTTCGGCGTCCCGAAGCGGTGGGTCGGGACAACGGGGCGGTCGGTCTAATAACGGGACGGTCCCGTTGAAAACGGGATGTATGGTCACCTTATGTATGCCTGACTCCTCTGCTCTGTTGCTGACCCCAAAGCTCCTCATCTGTGGCTAGGTTCTCCCAACCCCCCATCCCAGGGCAGTCCCTCTTTTGCCTCTCAGACAATGAACTCCACTCTGTCTGGGGCCTGACTCTGCTTCCTTTTAGCCAACAGACCCCACTCTGCCTGAGACATGACTCGGCTTCCTTTTACCCAACGGACCCCACTCTGCCTGAGACATGACTTGGCTTCCTTTCAGCCAACGGACCCCACTCTGCCTGAGACATGACTTGGCTTCCTTTCAGCCAACGGACCCCACTCTGCTTGAGACATGACTCGGCTTCCTTTCAGCCAACGGACCCCACTCTTCCTGAGATATGACTCGGCTTCCTTTTACCCAATGGACCCCACTCTGCCTGAGACATGACTCAGCTTCCTTTCAGCCAACAAACCCCACTCTTCCTGAGACATGACTCGGCTTCCTTTTACCCAACGGACCCCACTCTTCCTGAGACATGACTTGGCTTCCTTTCAGTCAACGGACCCCACTCTGCCTGAGACATGACTCGGCTTCCTTTCAGCCAACGGACCCTACTCTGCCTGAGACATGACTCAGCTTCCTTTCAGCCAACGGACCCCACTATGCCTGAGACATGACTCGGCTTCCTTTTACCCAACGGACCGCACTCTGCCTGAGACATGACTCGGCTTCCTTTTACCCAACGGACCTCACTCTGCCTGAGACATGACTCTGCTATAACATGCTGGAACACAGGTACTAAATATCCCAGTATTGCCTAGCTATCAGAAGTTATCAAGCTGCTGGCCGATATGCAATCATCAGGGCAAGTTAAGACTGAATATCAGTGGTGTCCCGTGAAGGAATTGAGACTGACTATCCCACGTGTAAGTATGTTTTCCTGCATGGGCCCAGAGGAATGGAATCGGCTACAATTGTACATTAGAAAGCAAGATGATTTTGATGCTTTTAAGAAGTTACCGAAAAGACATCTATACTGTAACATGAAATATGGGCATTAAGTTATTTGTGAGGGTGTACACGCTGGTCGCTTATTTGTTTGTGTTTTTAATATGTTTTTTATGTACTTTTTTTAAAATTGCGTGTGTTTAAATTGTGAGCCGCCTTCTGGAAAAGCGGGTTATAAATAAAATAAAACATTTTTTTTTCAAAAACATAAAAATGTCTGGGCCAGACTCCAACGCTGGAGTCACTTCCTGCAAACCAGAGAGTGAACCCGCAGTCAGAATAGAGAGTGAGCAGCTCTCTCCTGTTAAATGCTGCTTTATATCTGTTCTAGAGCTGGTCAGCATAATATGACCAGGATTATCTCCTACCGTGTTTCACCTTATATTAATTTTGGTTCCAAAAAACACGCTAGGGCTTACTTTCGGGGATGTATTATTTTTTTTAAGTACCACAATTATCTCTCCCTTCCTCTCATCTACCCGAGTTCTTCCTCTTTCCTTTCTCCTCCCTCCCCATGTGCAGCATCATTCCTCCTCTCTCACCCATCACCTTGTGCAGCCTCTTTCTATCCCTCCCTCCCATCACCTTGTGCAGCAGAACCCCACCGACTCTCCCACCATGAGATTGACATACCGTACCTCCGAGGCCTCCTAAAGTAGCAGGGGTGGGGAGGTGCTGAATCAACGAGTCCAATTTTTTTCAGCACATCAGACAGCACTAGTGTCAGGGATGGAGTCAGAGAATGTCGGGTTCATTCGGGGGGGGGGGGGGTGCTTTGGGAGTTGATCTTAACTAGGCCTTATTTTCAGGACAGGTCTTATTTTCAGGGAAACAGGGTAGTAGTATAAAATAAGAAATGGGAACCCCGCCAATAAGGCAACTCTCACATGTGCTCAGAACCTTAAACAAGGTAGGAGAACCTCAAACCAATATGGTCTCCTTAGACTATCATAGCACTGTTGAAAAGTCTTTTTAAAGGTGATGAAAAAACTCAATGAAAAATTTGTGACAATATCCGTACGTGCATAAACTTTCAAAGCTTCAATGATATGAAACTCAGCTTCCCAAACACCACAGCCTTCCAGAGAGTAGAGATGTTCAACTCGAGCGTGTTCTGACTCGTTTCACCAGAAAAGGGTTCTGCTTCAGAGAACCCCCTCAGAGGACTCTTCCCGGATCTCTATGGTGAAAAAGCTGGAACAAAAAAAACAACAGCAAAGACTAGTGACAGACCTAATAAAACACAAACAACTCATGCAGGCTCTTGACGCTGCGAGTGGATACCTCTCAAGCTTCTAAAGTGACTTCCTCTTCCGGTGTTGTTACGTCACCCCCCTCAGCTGAAAACCACATTTCTAGCAACACAGCTGTCAGTTACCGGCGGAGGAACGCCCACCATTCCACCTCACGGTTTAACCCATGAGGGACCACTGTCTGCCAGTGGAAAATCCAGGTCTGTTCCTTCTTCCATAGATGACCTTGCCCGTTGCCGCTTCCCGTTGTTTGGGAAGCTAAGTTTCATATAATTGAAGTTTTATTTATTTATTAACATAAGAACATAAGAAATGCCTCCACCGAATCAGACCATTGGTCCATCCAGTTCGGTGACCCGCACACGCGGAGGCCAATCCGGGTGTTCCCTGTTTACGTCCTAGGTGTTCCCTGATGAAGACCCTGTTTTCCCGTATCCCTCAATGTGATTTGCAAGCAGGTGTGCGTCCAACTTGCACTTGAATCCCATAATGGAGATTTCCGTCACCACCTCCTCTGGGAGAGCATTCCAAGCGTCCACCACTCGCTGTGTAAAACAGAATTTTCTGACATTAGTCCTGAGCTTGTCGCCCCTCAATTTTAGTCCATGGCCTCTCGTCCGAGTCACATTATATACCGCATACAATTATGCGGTTTCCATATCACATACATAAAATCTTGCTTTCCTGCAATTACCACATGTAACATAGGCATGTCTAAACAACATCATAATCGTTCCTGTTATGAACAGGGATAGAACGCAAATTCAATCAATTCAAAAATACAAGTAAGCTTTAAATCATACATTGCTGTCAAAAAAAATTCTAAAAGGCGATTATCAACTAAAATATCCTTTAGCATTAGAAGGCATTGCCAAATAATCGCGTTTTCAGCATTTTCTTAAAATTCATTCTCCCCACACAAAACCGCAGGATACCAGGCAAGGCCTTCCATAGTTCAACGCCAGCTACAGATATCACTTATGCTCCGATCCTAGCATGCAAAGTCAACATTCTACCCTCCAAACTTAATTTCATCCTATTTACGTCTCTAAGCTCTCTTCTCAATTTATAGATCTGGAAGAATTCTTGTAAGATCTTTGGGGACGCATGATACAATGTCTGATGTATAATCAGAACAATCTTAAACCGCACTCTTTGTTCCATAGGTAACCAGTGTAGTTTCTTCAACACAGGCGTTATATGGGTACTCCTTGGAACCCCTTTGATCAATCTTGCAGTGAGGTTGATAAGCATTTGCAAAGCCCTCAACTTCCCTTTCACAACTCCTAAGTATGGCCAATACGCAGTGCTGGATCAATGTCTGAACCACAGTACGGAAATCATATGCTGGTAATATTGGCTTCAATCTATAAAGCATTTGAAGTTGCATATATCCCATCCTGATTATTTTTTAATATTTGGTTTTCCATTGTCAAACATCTATCTAAACACACTCCCAGGACACTTATGATTATTGTCACAAATTTTTCGTTGCGTTTTTTCATCACCTTTAAAAAAGACTTTTCAACAGTGCTATGATAGACTAAGGAGACCGCATTTAGGGGCTTGTCCCCGGTTTGAGATTCTCCTACCTTGTTTAAGGTTCTGAGCACTTGCGAGAGTTGCCTTATTGGTACATAAGAACATAAGCAATGCCTCCGCTGGGTCAGACCTGAGGTCCATCATGCCCAGCAGTCCGCTCACGCGGTGGCCCAACAGGTCCAGGACTTGTGCAGTAATCCTCTATCTATACCCCTCTATCCCCTTTTCCAGCATGAATTTGTCCAATCCTTTCTTGAACCCCAGTACCGTACTCTGCCCTATTACGTCCTCTGGAAGCGCATTCCAGGTGTCCACCACATGTTGGGTAAAGAAGAACTTCCTAGCATTCGTTTTGAAACTGTCCCTTTTCAACTTTTCCGAATGCCCTCTTGTTCTTTTATTTTTCGAAAGTTTGAAGAATCTGTCCCTCTCCACTCTCTCTATGCCCTTCATGATCTTGTAAGTCTCTATCATATCCCCTCTAAGTCTCCTCTTCTCCAGGGAAAAGAGCCCCAGTTTCTCCAATCTCTCAGCGTATGAAAGGTTTTCCATCCCTTTTATCAGACGCGTCGCTCTCCTCTGAACCCTCTCGAGTAAACCCATACCCTTCTTAAGGTACGGCGACCAATAATGGACGCAGTACTCCAGATGCGGGCGCACCATCGCCCGTTACAACGGCAGGATAACGTCTTTCGTCCTGGTTATAATACCCTTCTTGATTATACCTAGCATTCTATTCGCTCTCTTAGCGGCCGCTGCGCACTGTGCCATCGGCTTCATTGTCATGTCCACCATTACCCCCAAGTCCCTTTCTTGGGTACTCTCATTCAGTAACATCCCTCCCATCGTATAGTTGTATCTCGGGTTTCTGCTTCCCACATGTAATACTTTACATTTTTCAACGTTGAACTTCATCTGCCATCTCGTCACCCATTCCTCTAGTTTGTTCAAGTCCCTTTGCAATTCTTCGCAGTCCTCTTTAGTCCGAACTCCACTAAATAGTTTGGTGTCGTCTGCAAATTTTATTACCTCACACTTCGTCCCTGTTTCTAGATCATTTATGGTAGAATCTATCATATCCACTCAACTCTCATCCTATCTAGAAAGATTCTCTATTCTCCTACCCCACCAATTCGGCTTCAGACCCAACTTCAGCACCGAATCCCTATTGGCCTCACTAATCTCTAAAGTGCAACAACTCCATTCTCGCAACAAATTTGCTGTGCTTCTACAATTCGACCTCTCCGCAGCTTTCGACGTCGTCCATCATGATATCTTAATCTTCCAACTCTCCGAAATAGGCATAAGCTCCACAGTCCTAGACTGGTTCTCGAAATTCCTACATTCCCGTTCCTACACCGTTAACATAAACGGTACCTCATCTTCCCCCTGGAAACCGATATGTGGAGTCCCGCAAAGCTCACCCCTCTCTCCTATGCTTTTCAACATCTACATGTCCTATCTGAAACTCCTCCAGCTCTCCCCCCTTGAAACTCTCTACACCGACAACATCTTCATCCTCCTCGAGACCGACTCGAACCTTACTAACCTCGCTGGAAACATATCCGCATGTATATCCTGGGCCAAATCTGTACAAATGAAACTAAACGAGTCCAAAACAAAATTACTTTGGCTTGGCCCAATATTAGATCATTTACCCACCTCCATCCCACTATCTTCCGGCCCCCATTCTTCATTTTGAATTTTCAAGCAAAGTCCTGGGCATCATCATACACTCTTCTCTCTCCTTCAATGACCACCTCAACTCCTTGATAAAAAAATGCTTCTTTAGCCTTCATATGCTGAGGAAAGTGAGATCCTGCTTTCATCATTCTCACTTCGCTGTCCTTGTTCAATCCACCATCCTCTCTAGACTGGATTATTGCAACTCCATCTTTATAAGCCTAACTAAGAAAAACCTCTATAGACTTCAGCTAATTCAGAATGCCGCGGCTAAGCTAATTTTCGCAAGAGGCAAGTTCGACCACATCTCTCCACTTCTGTCCAAGCTTCACTGGCTTCCAGTACATTCCAGAATCCTCTTTAAATGTGCCTGCTTAGCGTTCAAGATCCTACACGGCATCCTTCCTCCCGTTATTCCACTCCTCTGGAACTCCTCAAACCCTAACTCCTCCAGATCTTCCCAAAAACTGAAACTATCATTCCCTTCTACAAAATCCCGCGCAGGAAAACTAGGAACATCTCTTCCCTTTAGAATCACAGAACTCTGGAACAACCTCACCTCCCCACTCAGAAATTCAAACTCCCTCCAACTCTTCCGCAAACACCTGAAAACTTGGCTCTTTTCAAAAGTCTAACACCTCCTGCTCTCTGGTACCTTGACCCCTCTCTACCCTCTTAGTTCCTTTCCTATTACCCTTCTTTTTCTGGAGTTCCTTTCTATCCTAATTCTGTAAACCGTGCGGAGCTCTACGCTTACGGAGATGGCGCGGTATACAAACCTAAGGTTTAGTTTAGTTTAGGGTTCCCTTTTCTTGTTTTATATTGATAGGTATCTTTTGGGGACCCTTTATGCTTATTTTGGCCCAGCACAGTACAGATCAGGATTGTCTCTTGCCAGGTTAAATTGTTTGAAATATTAGACACACTCCGGGAAGGCTCTGCTTGGGTATTCAGTGAAGCACTGAGAAGTACTAGTAATGGGTTTATGGGATATGATTTGTTTTTTGTTCGCCCAAAATTATTTTAAACAATTTTTTTTCTTTTTTTTAAATGGATTTGAGATGAATAAACAGAAGACAAACGATTGCTCTTGGATCTATGCTGAACACAAAACTAGCATGTTGCCCGTGATTTGGAAAATACGCTTTCCCACCCCCTTCAAAATATTTGTGCTTGTGGAATGCCTTGGAAATGCCGAGCCTTAGCTGTTGGCTTCAATTAATTTGTAGACTTTTTTTTTTTTTTTTACTCTTGTCTACGGAGATCTTCCACCGCACCGCTTCCTGTTCAAAGTGTGATCATTTCGCACAATGGGATATTATTCTCATACAATCCTGCTAATATCATTGTGGCACTTCAGACCTGGAGAGCTTTCACAGATGATGTGTTCCCCGCCACCGGCACTAGTTCAAACCACCTGGTAAGCTAAATTGATTTTTTATGGCTGCTCTGGAGCGCATTTAATGAATCTGAGAGGAGCTGCTCTCTGTTTAAACCTTTCTGGGATGATGTAGCTCCTGTGATGTCTTTTCAAGAAAAAAAAAGCAAGAAAAAATATATTACCAATGCCTACTGATTTCCTTTAAAGAAAAGCAATGATCAGCTCCTGGATTTTATTTGAAGTCATGGATTCGAAAACAAGCAGTGCATTTTTTTTTTTTTTTTTCTAATACTCAAATGTCAGGCCATCCTTCGGGGGTGGAGTGATCACTGAGGGCCTGCCCACCAACAGCCAGGCCCCCTTCCAACCCACCACAGAACCTATGAAAAGGCAAAATTAATGTGTAGAGCCTGGGCTCTTTCTTTTAGACTTGGGGACAATGAGCCAGTTTTAGTGGGCAATAGAAAAGGTGCAATCCTCAGTAACCTCCCAAGTACCTCCTGTGAAAAAAAAAAAGCCCTGAAAACAATTAATTGACTTTGATGCCAATACTTTCTGGAACTTGTGTGTGAAAGAGGGTTCATAGACAACCCTGCGAAAGACAAAGGCGCGCGCCGACAACTGAGCGCAAGACGGAGGCACGCGCCGAAGAAAATTACAGTTTTTAGGGGCTCCGACGGGGGTTTTTGTTGGGGAGCCCCCCCCCCCAGTTTACTTAATAGAGATCACGCCGGCGTTGTGGGGGGTTTGGGGGGTTGTAACCCTCCACATTTTACTGTAAACTTAACTTTTTCCCTAAAAACAGGGAAAAAGTGAAGTTTTCAGTAAAATGTGGGGGGTTACAACCCCCCAAACCCCCCACAATGCCCCCACAACGCGGCACGATCTCTATTAAGTAAAATGGGGGGGTTCCCCCCACGCCCCCTCACGCCCCCCCCGTCGGAGCCCTAAAAACAGTAATTTTCTGCGGCGCGCACCTCCACACTGCGCTCAATTGTCTGCGCGCGCCTTTGTCCCGGTGCGCTTTTGACTTGACACCGTGAAAGAGAAATACAGTACTCCCCCAAAATTCACGGGGGTTCCATTCTAGGAACCCCTGCGAATCTTGGAAAAACCGTGAATACGGTTTTTCGTAGGGGAGACTGGAGAAGGCAGCGGGAGAGGCAGGAGAGAGCAGCCAGAGCACCGACGAGTGAAGGAAATCCCTCGCTGTATTCTCCGACCGCCTCTTCCTGCACTAAAGTCGGGCCTTAGCAATCAGGAGCTGCTTTGACACCTGGCCTAATTTATCGATGCCTACCACAGATGCCTAGCAACGACTAAGTCAACCACACTTATTACCTTCCTCTAACCACGCCCACTTTTCAGGGAGGCTTTGTTAGGCGCCATATGGTATTCCGCACTGAACCTTAATTATTAATTTTTTAAAGTATTTTGTAATGGGTTTTTAATAGCATGCTCAATTTCCACACCATTTAACCGAATTAAAAACAACCAACTTAGGCATTGCTAGGCATTCACAATGTAGGTGCCTCTTATAGAATCAGGCCTAGGTGCTCCCACATTAATTTTATGCAGATGCCACGTGCTAATGAGACCATTAGCACATGACTAGCAAAAAAAAAGAGAAAGGGCCCGAGAGTGGGAAGCAGCCTGGCTACCTCGTCTAGTCGATGTCAAACCTAGATATTCAATGCTTGCTAAACAAGGGCATAGCACAGGGGAAAATCCCAAATAAGGACATATTAAACCCATTTCTTAGCATAGCCTAGTAAACGGGCCCCCATGTTAGGTTGACAGTTATGAATTCACTTGCCTTGTGTGCTTGATACCATGTTTCCCCAAAAATAAGACCTACCCCAAAAATAAGCCCTAGCATGATTTTCGGGGTGGGTCTTAATATAAGCCCTACCCCTAAAATAAGCCCTAGTCCTGGGATTCACCAGCAGCTTCCCTTCCCTCCCACCCATCCCTTGTGCAGCAGAACCCTTGAGCAAGCACCCCCCCCCCCAGCACCCGCACCCGCCGTACTTACCTCCCTAAGCAGCATCAGGATGGGAGGGAGGGTAGGCTAGAAGCTGGGCAAAGGTCCTGCTGCACGAGGGATGGGAGGGAGGGAAAGGAAGCTGAGCGAGGGTCTTGCTGCACGAGGGATGGAAGGGAGGGGAGGGAAGCTGGGGTAGGGTCCTGCTACACGAGGGATGGGAGGGAGGGAAGGGAAGCTGGGCAAGGGTCCTGCTGCACGAGGGATGGGAGGGAGGGAAGGGAAGCTGGGCAAGGGTCTTGCTGCACAAGGGATGGGAGGGAGGGGAGGATAGGATAGGATAGAAGCTGGGCAAGGGTCCTGCTGCACGAGGGAGGAGAGGGAGGGGAGGAAAGATGCTGCACATGTGGGGGAGAGAAAGGAAAGAGGAAGAATTGGGAGGAAGGAGAGGAAAGGAGAGATGATCATGTGCATACCCCGAAAATAAGATCTAGTGCATTTTTTTCGGGGAAACACGGTAAGTCTAACTACTGTAAACAGAAGTAGTAGTAGTATTAATCATTTCTAAGGCCAATGGTGCCAAATTAGATGGTTACAGAGTATGTTCTTGTGTTTTAACTTCAAAATAGAATTTGCAGCCATCAGTAAAGTAATGATGTTTGGTTGTTCTTCCACACACTGTATTGGAGTAAAAATAAGTTATAAGCAGGGGCTAAGTCAGTAGCATCATGGAACAATTTGAGTTGAGTTCGACAGTCTAAGGCACACATTGGATTTCAGAAGCACGTTTATGAACTAGAAATATGTGTCTGGACAGGATCATTCGGAACAGTGTTTTCTAAGCCTGTCATGGAGGACCTGTCTTGGAGGTCAGGCTTCCGGGATAACAAAGAAAGATGGGGAGACCCAATAATCCACCGATGAAAACAAAACCAAAAAACTAGAGATAATTTATTAAACACTGACATATAAAAACATGAAAATTAAATGAAAAAAGTACAATGATAAAAAATGCAGTGATAAAAATCCAACCGGACCCTACACAGTCCGTGTTTCGGCGAACACACCTTCCTCAGGGGTCCAATGGTTTGCAAACTCACATATAAAGAACTGGACTGAAAACCTAGGCTCATTCCAATTATTCCAAAAGCATCTGAAAACCTGGCTTTTCTCCAAAACGTAAAGCTATCTATTTAAAATGTAAAGCTAGCTATCCTCTTCATAACCTCAAATTTCTTATAATAATAATAACTTTATTTTGTATAATGCCATACCCAGAGAGTTCTAGGCGGTTTCCAGCAATTAATTAAGATTACAAATGATGAGATCGTTGGAATTAATATTTTAGGAATGTAGAGGTCATTGAAGTTGATAGGGATATACAAGAATGTACCAGGGATATACAAGAGTATACAAGAATGTACAAGGAATGTAAAAGAATATACAGGAATGTACAATAGGAAGGTGATATTTTATTTTCAGGAATATACCGGTCATTGAAGTTGATAGGTTTGGAGGGTACGATAAGAGAGAAGGAGGTGGTTCACCTGTATTGGTGGGAGTTGAAGAGGTGTGAGGGTGTGTTAAGGGTTCTGTCCGTGGAATAAGTGAGTTTTCAGTTTTTTTTCTGAAGTCAAGGTAGGTGGGGGCGTCGAGTACAATTTGGGCTAGCCATGAGTTGAGTTTAGCTGCCTGGAAGGAGAAGGTTTTGTCAAGGAACTTTTTGAGACGACATAATTTTGGGGAGGGGAAGGCAAACAGATGAATTCTGCGAGAGTTCTTATTGTTGTGATTTAGCTTGAAGTGAGGGTTGAGGTAGCTTGGGAGAAAGGCCAAATGCAATTTTGTAGCAGAGGCACACGAACTTGAATAGGACTCTGGATTCAAATGGCAGCCAGTGCAGTTTATGGTAGAAAGGAGTGATTATGTCCTTCCTTCATTTATTGAATTACCTGTAAACCGTGCCGAGCTCTACCTTTATGGAGATGATGCGGTATAAGGTTTAGTTTAGTTTAGTCTTTAAACATGTGAGCAAAGAACACCACAGACAAGCTGAAGTAGCAAAAAAAAAAAATGCATGAGATTGATTTGCATACAATGGATGCAGTGCATGCAAATTGACGTCATGCATATTCATTGTGGAATTCCTGAAGATCTCCCTGGCAAGGGCAGTGCAATGCAGGTGAGAGGTTCAGAGGGCAGTGGTGCTCTTCCCTCACCTTCATTTCTACACCCTCTGCTTCTTCCCCGATACCACATGCCGCCTGTGCCCTCCCTCCCTTCCTTTCCCCCATGCCTCTAGTTGAAGTCTTTGATCGCGGCGGTCGACAAACATGCTTCTCGCGACCCTGTCATCTCTCCCTCTGATATCACTTCCTATGCACGGCACTTAGAAGTGACATAAGCGGGGGGCCAACAGGGTCGTGAAGAGTACGTTGTTGACCACCATAAACAACTTTAAGTAGAGGTATGGGAAAGGGGGGCATGCATGTGGAGGGGAGGAATGTGAAGAGGAGGGGTGCCAGTGCCCCCACCAACATATGCACGGGACGGACTACCCCCCTCGCCCCCCCTTACTACGCCACTGAGCAAGGGGGATACTCTAGGACTGACTTGGGAAACATATCGATGTAGAAAATATATTCCACAAACTCTAATAATAGAAACATAAAAACATAGAAACCTGATGGCACAGAAAGGCCAAATCATCCACAGTGTCCACTATCTCCTCCTCTCCCTATTGGCTAAAGGCTCTTAACATTTGCATTTCCTCTCCCTATTGGCTAAGGCTCTTTACACCTGCATTGTGATGTCACAGAACCTCATGGTTATAGAAACATAGAAACATGATGGCAACTAAAGGCCAAATGGTCCATCCACAATCTCCTCCTCTCCCTATTGGCTAAGGCTCTTTACACCTGCATTGTGATGTCATAGAGCTTTATGGTTATAGAAACATTGTAACATGATGGCAGATAAAGGCCAAATGGCCCATCCAGTCTGCCTATTCGCAGTAACCATTATCTCTTTCTCTTTCCGAGAGATCTCACGTGCCTATCCCAGGCCCTTTTGAATTCAAACCCAGTCTCTGTCTCCACCACCTCTACCGGGAGACTGTTCCACGCATCTACCACCCTTTCTGTAAAAAAGTATTTCCTTAGATTAAATATTGCAGTAGTTCTTATCGATAAGGGTAAAAGGATCAGGACTGTCGCAAGCCAGAAATACACCTTGTGCGATACGCCCACTAAAGCTCCTAGTCCGCCTGCTGCATTGCAGCCCAGCAGGGAAGGCCATAGACAGGACACCATTTTGGAGCTCCTGTCTCCCTTGTGCTCTGTGCAGCCGCACCGCCCGCACTTAGCCCACTACAGCCCTGAAAGGTATTATGGTTTTCAATTAGGTAAATGTCAGTCCAGGAAGAGGTAATTCTGTTTCATTCCTTGTTTAGCTGCAAAGGCGTACTTATCATTTGTGATGCCATGACTTTAGCAAGTTGGCAGAAGATAAGCCGATGCTAACAATATCTCAGTCACCCCAGCAAAGGAACTCTGGGTATTAGCATATAAATGATATTGTACAAGGAGCACACTGATAGCTTGGTCAAGTCGTAATGATGTAGACTGGAAAAACAAAGGTGGAAGAAGAAATTGAGAAACTTGTTTATGTACCTTAGCAAATGAAGGCGTGAAATGTTCATAGGGTTCTTGCATTGGCTGTGTTTGTTGATTTAAAGCAGCGAAACTGGTTGAGAAGGCCAAAAGGATGCTCGGGTGCATAGGAAGAGGAATGGCCAGCAAAAGTAAGATCTCATTTGGGGTCCTTTTAATAAGCTTTGGTAAAAATGTGGCCTTACTTCTTCCTTCTGCAGGTCTTTCCTATGTGGTAAAAGCCATTTTTAATGCAGCCATAATTTTTTTTTTGTTCTAATTTCTCACTTAATGGCCATGAGCTAATGTTGCCATTAATGTGCATGAAAAAAAGCACCAAGGGCATGAGAGATGGGAATAGTGAAGTATACTTTATTAAAAGACCGTGTTTCGGCACAAATTGCCTGCATCAGGGGTCCAAGTTGCATTAACTCCTTCACTCAATCTGACAGAATAATAAGTCCCAAAAGGGTCCTTGATAAACAACTTTGAAAAAAGATCATGTGACTCCTCTCCGACCCCTTCCCGCACGCGTGCCTTCCCTTCCCTCTAACACCCCAGACACCAAGCACCACCCCGCCTTCCGATCACCTCTCCCCCTCCCACAAAATCCTGGTGATCTACTGGACTGGGAGGGTTGATTCAGACCCCCCCAAATTGAGAACCCTCCACCCCTGACATCACCTCCCCGTACCTTTCATCAAAAATCAGACAGGTGGGATGCCCACTCCTTTCTGTCTTGATGGACCACCTCTTCAAAATGGCGGCCCTTCCCCCTCCCAGTGCATTCTGGATGCACTGGAAGGGGCCTAAGGTCCTGATTGGCTCAGTCGCCTAAATCCCCTCCCATAGGGGAGGGTCCTTAGGTGCCTGAGCCAATTGGGGCCTTAGGCTCATTCTAGTACATCACCGGCATGCACTGGGGGAGGGGCTAAGGTCCTGATTGTCTCAGGTGATACACAAGGAGGAGCCTAAGACCCCTATTGGCTCAGGTACCTAAGGCCAATCAGGACACTAGGCCCCTTCCAATGCATCCAGAATGTACCAGGAGGGGGAAGGGTCGCCATTATGAAGAGGCAGCCCTTCAAGGCAGGAGGGAGTGGGCATCCCTCCTGCCTGATTTTCGATGAAAGGAATGGGAGGTGGTGTTGAGGGTGGAGAGTTCTTGAGCATTTTGTGAGAGGGATCGGGGAGACCAGAAGGTGGGTGGGGGGGCGCTTAGTGCCTGGGGTGTCGGAGGGAAGGGAAGGTGCGCACGTGGCAAGGAGTCGGAGAGGAGTTCATATGATCTTTTTTCAAAGTTGTTTATCAAGGACCCTTTTGGGACGTGGTGCCAGTGCCCCTACCCAGATGTTGCCTGGGACAGACACCCTCCTCCCCTCCGCCTCTCCTTACTAAGCCACTGCATGTATCAGCA
This sequence comes from Geotrypetes seraphini, assembly GCF_902459505.1. Lineage (NCBI taxonomy): Eukaryota > Metazoa > Chordata > Amphibia > Gymnophiona > Dermophiidae > Geotrypetes > Geotrypetes seraphini. Next base: position 172,206,186 of record NC_047091.1, on the reverse strand, counting down.
TCTGACACAGCTCAGTAACAGGGTTCCTTTGAAAACTGTGCACAGCACTAGAGACTGTACCTTCAAAAGACATAAGCCGGATGTAGTTGTTCTTTTAAAATATGGGGGACACACTTAAAGAAGGAGGGAAGACACAGTCATTAAAAAATACCTAAGGCCTACAAGCACAAGGAAGCAACGCACGGCAATTTCAGTTGAAAGAAAGGTTTAGAATGTGAGAGTGAAAGGGGGAAAGATTTTTACAGGAGCAACGCAAGGAAATATTTCTTTGTGGAAAGAATGATGGATGCATTGAATAGCTTCCACAGTAGAGCTCGAGATCACGAGGCAGGCACGGAAGGTCTCTGAAGGAGAGGAAGGAATTGCAGAGCTGAGTAATTGATATCGGTGGGCGGTGTGTGGGCTTTATCTGCTGTCCTTTTCTAAGTTTCTTTGTTTGTGCTAAGGGTTTACATCCAACAGGTCTGTTTATACAACAGTATACTTACGAGGGGGTGCTGAAAAGTTCTCAGCCCAGCCAACCAGCTTCCTAAATTCTGAGCGTTATCTTCTTTCGTTAAGTGCCAATTTGCTGAAACGAAATTCTCTGTTATGACATTGTTTCAGATCATTGATTGAACCAAATCCACGTCATTCTCTTCTGGGTTGGGCTGAGAACTTTTCATCATCCCCTCCTAGTGTGAAGACTTTCAGTCTCTGGGAACCAGAACTGAGATTATAATGTCATAATGCCTCATTCCACCAACAAGAGCCAACCTCGTCAGTGACGTCACAATGGCTTGATTGTCCTATGTTTGGCTCGCTTTTATTACATACAAGGGGGTGCTGAAAAGTTCTCAGCCCAGCCAACCAGCTTCCTAAATTCGCAGCGTTATCTTCTTTCGTTAAGTGCCAATTTGCTGAAACGAAATTCTCAAATCATTGAATTAACCCTATCCACATCATTCTCTTCTTGGCTGGGGTGAGAACTTTTCAGCAGCCCCTCATACTGTGAATACTTTCTGGTAACCAGATCTGAGCTTGTGATGTCATAATGCCTCATTCCACCAATAAGAGCCAGCTTCGTCAGTGATGTCACAATGACTACATTGTTGTATACTTGGCTCACTTTTATTACATATGAGAGGATGCTGAAAAGTTCTCAGTCCAACTGACCAACTTTCTAAATTCTGAGCGTTATTTTGCTACTGTCACTGAAAAGTGTTATCTTATTTCATTAAGTGCCGATTTGCAGAAACAAAATGCTATGTTTTGACATTGTTTCAGATCATTGATTGAACTATATCCACGTCATTCTCTTCTTGGTTGAGCCGAGAGCTTTTCAGCATCCCATCATATATGAGAAGTCTAAAAAGTCACTTATTTTATGAAAGCAATAAAGACGTCTATGTAGCTTTTAAAATAGGACACTAGAATGAATTCCAATAGCACAATTTCCCTTTATGGTGGGCAAACTTGTGCTCCAGCTATAGCAGTGGTCTCAAACCGCGGCCCGGGGGCCACATGCGGCCCCCCAGGTCCTATTTTGAGGCCCTCGGTATGTTTATCATAATCACAAAAGTAAAATAAAACAGTTTCTTGATCATATATCTCTTTAGCTCTAAATGACAATATTATTATTAAGACTTAGCCAAAAGGAAAGATTTATAAACTATAAAGAGTTTTACCTCATGCAAAATTGTAATTTCTTTAATAAGACATTAATGATTTTTTTCTGAGGCCCTCCAAGTACCTACAAATCCAAAATGTGGCCCTGCAAAGGGTTTGAGTTTGAGACCACTGGCCTATAGGAAGAGGATATGCAAATGTTAAGAGCCTTAGCCAATAGGGAGAGGAGGAGATTGAGGATGGCCATCGTGCTATTATGTTTCTGTAATCATAAAGTTCTATGACATCACAATGCAGGTGTAAAGAGCCTTAGCCTATAGCAGTGGTCTCAAACTCACGACCCGTCAGGTACTATTTTGAGGCCCTCAATATGTTTATCATAATCACAAAAGTAAAATAAAATAGTTCCTTGGTCATATGTCTCTTTGGCTATAAATTACAATATTATTATTAAGACAGCCAAAAGGAAAGATTTATAAACTATAAAGAGTTTTACCTCATGCAAAATTGTCATTTCATTAATAAGACATTAACTATTTTTTCTGCGGCCCTCCAAGTACCTACAAATCCAAAATGTGGCCCTGCAAAGGGTTTGAGTTTGAGACCACTGAGTTTGAGACCAATGAAAAAATGATTGCCGATAGTTTGGGACACAGTAATTTATTTCAATTGGTTTGGGGCCCATTGACATCATATATTACTTCACTATAGTAGGCCTTTGATTATGAGTCAGTTTTTGTTTATTTTCGTACATATCCAGGGAAGGGTGGGGGGGATATTTCTGTCCTAATTTTGACCTTTGGGGTGGGTGGGAGGATGGGAGGGCATTATTAATTTGAGTAGGGTAAGGCTATTGGGAAAATCTATGTTTCTGTGTTGTATTGAATTATCACTAGGTTGGAGGGTGGGAGAAAATAGTTTGGTTATGTATATTTGTAAGTTGAATCTGCTTTTGTTGATTAATTGTATGTTATATTTCTGTATATTGCACTTTTGCAGTTTCACCTACATTTCTCTTAAGTACGGTATTTACTCTGCCACACACACGTCCTTTCCAATGTGTGTTTTTAGATGGCCACGGCTTATTGAAATAGCAACAACAGCACATTTGGCTGTAAGAATTCCCCTCAAGAGAATACTTGCAAAAATATCTTTTTTGATGCTCTAGCATCATTTCTACCAGGCTACGGCTCTGCTACAAGGAACGCTTTCAAGTCATTTTATCGGGTCGGCCTATAAAAAGAATCCAATTTACCTCAATTTAGATCAAATCAGATTACTAACTGCTATAAAAGTTGACGTTTTAATATTAATTGCAAGCCTTTGTATCTTTGATTGATGGCCTTTACATTTTGTTGGCTTGAATGCGGACATTTGTTTATTGTGCGCAAGACGAAAGCATCTTTGGTGTGTTAATTGGGAAACTATTACGCATGCAAGAGCATGCAACCCTCTGTTCTTTCCATTATGCATGCCATGATTCAGCTGTTCTCTATGCTGTAACTGCAGTATTGATCGAGTCCAATCCAATAACCTCATTTAAATTCAAGAAGCTAGCTCCTAGCCCCCAGTCAATAGGGTACATTTTTATTCTTCCACTAATCGGCCAAGATCTGGATCTAAGCCCTGTTGAGCTTCCATGTTCAAGGCAGAAAAAATGAAATCACCTTGATAGGGACATACATGTGACTTAAAATTGGCCCTAGAGGATAAGGGTGGAAAAAATGGATTATTTTGTCTACATTTTAACTGAATCATTTTCCCAGAGATAAACACAAACGTTTCTGTAAGTAGACTATTGTGGATTGTCATCTATGAATATGACCCATGAATCAAATTGATATAAACACATTTTCCTTGATAGCAAAATGTTCCTAGAAGGAAGGCGTGGCTCACTGGTAGAGCTGTTGCCTCTGCACCCAGAAGTTGTGAGATCAAATCCCAGTGCTGCTTCTTATAACCCTGGGCAAGTCATTTAATCCTCCAGTGCTCAGCGCTTTGAATGTCAGCTTTGAAATGCTAAAGCAACAAAAAGGCAGTATACAAGTCCTCTTTCTCTTTCCTTTTCATCAAGCCTAGTATCCTGTTTCCAACAGTGGCAAATCCAGGTCCCAAGTACCTGGCACAAACCCAAAGAGTAGCAACATTCCAGAGCTAAAGCTGTGATGTCATAATGCCTCATTCCACCAATGCCTAAGAGCCAGCCTCATCAGTGATGTCACAATGGCTTGATTGTCCTTTACTCGGCTCACATAAGAACATAAGAGTTGCCATTACTGTGACAGACTGAAGGTCCATCTGGCCCAGTATCCTGTTTTCAACAGTGCCCAACCCAGGTCCCAAGTATCCGGCAGAAACCCAAAGAGTAGCAACATTCCAGAGCTGAGATTATGATGTCATAATGCCTCATTCCACCAATGCCTAAGAGCCAGCCTCATCAGTGATGTCACAATGGCTTGATTGTCCTAAACTCAGCTCACATAAGAAGATAAGAATTGCCGTACTGGGACAGACTGAAGGTGTGGATCACTGGTATAGCTGCTGTCTCTGCACCCAGAGGTTGTGAGATCAAATCCTAAACTAAAACTACTCCTCCCAGTGCCCACCGCTTTGAATGTCAGCTTTGAAATGCCAAAGCCACAAAAAGGCAGTATACAAGTCCCCATCCCCTTCCCTTCCCAAATCCTGGATGAACTGGGAGGTGTCCCAGCTATCACACACCAGCAACTACAGATGAGATCTGAGGTAGAGAATGACACGGTGACAAAATTCATCACCGTTCCTGTCCCCGCGGATAACCGCGGGAAACCATCTTCATGTCATTCTTTAAGGAGAGAGGGAAGAATCAGAGTATAATTGGGCACAACCACTGACCCGCAAGCTTTGCTTTGAAGAAGGACTGAGGCTGAAACAGACACTACAGAATGACAGTCTCTGGTATCCAGAGCAGATATTGTGATGTCATAATGCCTCATTCCACCAGTGCCTAAGAGCCAATCGCATCAGTGATGTCACAATGGCTTCAATAAGAATCAGAGTATGAATGGCCACAACCACTGACCCGCAAGCTTTGCTTTGAAGAATTCCGGTGTACAAGGATTGAGATTGAAATAGACACTAGAAAATGACACGGGGTTATTTCCGGTGGTTATCCGCGGGGACGGGAACGGTGATGAATTTTGTCACCATGCCGTTCTCTAATCTGAGGTACAAATAAACTGTGCTGAAAAAAAGGGTTTATGAACCCTAAGTCCCTAGAGGAGAGAGTGGCACAGTGGTTAGAGCAGCAGCCTCAGCGCCCTGCAGTTGTGGGTTCAAACCCCACACTGCTCCTTGTGATCCTAGGCAGGCCACTCAATCCTCCATTGCCCCAGGTACATTAAATCTCTTCTATTTAAAACTCCGGCTTTTATTCATAAATTATTAATCCCTTATTCCTCCAATAGAACTTTAAGATCAGACCAACAGCATCTACTAATGATCCCCTCGTTAAAAATAATAAATACGCGCCGTCAGTATATCTTCTCAGTCACAGCTCCCCAAACCTGGAATTCTCTCCCCATTTATCTACGTGAAGAAATCAATTTAGATAAATTCAAAAATAAACTGAAAACTTTCTTATTTAACGATGCTTTTGTAATCTAACACCATTGGTTTCTTTTAATTAATATTCAACAAATCTTGGAACTAACTGTCTTTTCTCCCCACAAAATGTATTCAACTATTTTTTATCCCTTCCTTATGTGTTCTCCATTTCTGGTTTCCCACTCTGCTCAATTACATTGTAACTTCCTCCCCTACCTTTCCCTTCGTTTCCAGTTTGTGTAGTTATTGTCTGTGTCTTGTCAGTTTTTAACTATTTTAAAATTTCTTTTATTTTGTAATTTTTAATTCATGTGTAAATCGCTTTGAATATAGACAAAGCGATTAATCAAATAAATATTAAATTTGAAACTTGAAACTTGATTAGATAGACTATGAGCCTGCCCGGATAGATAGGAAAAATGCTTGAAGTACCTGAATGTAAACCACTTAGGCTATAAGTGGTATATAAGGAAATAATATTAATTTTAAAAAAATATATATATATATATATTCCTAGTGGCAATTACAAATGATGGGATAGTCAAATAGCTTGTTTGCACATCTTGCAATGAGTTCTGTAAGCTGATTTCTATCAATAAGAAACTATAGAGGTCTCAGTTTGAAAGAGTTTCACCTAAAGCAGGGATGGATTTTACCATCCTTTGAGAGAATGTAATGCATTAATTTTCAGATGTTTGACAGGCTTTAGTGGAATGACAGGAAGGGAAAGACTTTAATAAGGGGAGAATTTGGGGATGCTTAATTATTTAAAAACCTTGTTGTTAGACTAGAGAATGACACGGGGACAAATATGTCCCCATCCCCACAGGAACTCAATGTCCCCATGCCATCCCCACAAGTTTTGTTCCTGCCCCAGCCCCATTCCTGTAATCTCTTAACCGCACAAGCCTCGAACACTTGTGATTTTAAAGTGTTTGAGATTTGTACAGATGGGGACGGAGCTTAGGCACTGGTGGAATGAGACATTATGACATCACAATCTGAGATCTAGAATGTTGCTACTTAGGATTTTAAAGGGTTTGAGGCTTGTGCAGTTGAGGATGGAGCTTAGGCATTGGTGGAGTGAGGCATTATGACATCACAATCTGAGCTCTAGAATGTTACTACCTATGTTTTGAAAGTGTTTGAGGCTTGTGCAGGTGAGGACGTAGCTTAGGCATTGGTGGAATGAGGCATTATGACATCACAATCTGAGCTCTAGAATGTTGCTACTTAGGATTTTAAAGGGTTTGAGGCTTGTGCAGATGAGGACGGAGCTTAGGCACTGGTGGAATGAGGCATTATGACATCACAATCTGAGCTCTAGAATGTTGCTACTTAGGATTTTAAAGTGTTTGAGGCTTGTGCAGATGAGGACGGAGCTTAGGCACTGGTGGAATGAGACATTATGACATCACAATCTGAGCTCTAGAATGTTGCTACTTAGGATTTTAAAGGGTTTGAGGCTTGTGCAGATGAGGACGGAGCTTAGGCACTGGTGGAATGAGACATTATGACATCACAATCTGAGCTCTAGAATGTTGCTACTTAGGATTTTAAAGGGTTTGAGGCTTGTACAGATGAGGACAGAGCTTAGGCACTGGTGGAATGAGGCATTATGACATCACAATCTGAGCTCTAGAATGTTGCTACTTAGGATTTTAAAGTGTTTGAGGCTTGTGCAGTTGAGGATGGAGCTTAGGCATTGGTGGAATGAGGCATTATGACATCACACTCTGAGCTCTAGAATGTTGCTACTTAGGATTTTAAAGTGTTTGAGGCTTGTGCAGATGAGGACGGAGCCTAGGCATTGGTGGAATGAGGCATTATGACATCAAAGTCTGAGCTCTAGAATGTTGGTACTTATGGTTTTAAAGTGTTTCAGACTTGTGCAGATGAGGACGGACCTTAGGCATTTTTGGAATTTGGCATTATGACTTCACAATCTGAGCTCTAGAATGTTGCTACTTAGGATTCTAAAATGTTTGAGGCTTATGCAGAGCTTAGGCATTGGTGGAATGAGGCATTATGACATCACAAGCTGAGCTCTAGAATGTTGCTACTTAGGATTTTAAAGTGTTTGAGGCTTGTGCAGTTGAGGATGGAGCTTAGGCATTGGTGGAGTGAGGCATTATGACATCACAAGCTGAGCTCTAGAATGTTGCTACTTAGGATTTTAAAGGGTTTGAGGCTTGTGCAGATGAGGACGGAGCTTAGGCATTGGTGGAATGAGGCATTATGACATCACAATCTGAGCTCTAGAATGTTGCTACTTAGGATTTTAAAGTGTTTGAGGCTTGTGCAGTTGAGGATGGAGCTTAGGCATTGGTGGAGTGAAGCATTATGACATCACAAGCTGAGCTCTAAAATGTTGCTACTTATGGCTTTAAAGTGTTTGAGGCTTGTGGAGATGAGGACGGAGCTTAGGCATTGGTGGGATGAGGCATTATGACATCACAATATGAGCAGTTAAGGGAGGGAACGTGTACAGTCACCGTGTGCGGCCTCCTTCCTACATTCCGGCCGCATCTATCTCCCTTCCTCCCCCCTTACCATCGTGGCACGTTACAGTGTAATTTGTTCAAGGCGCTGGAGCCTTCCTGAAGTCGCAGGCGTCTGCGGGCGGAAGCTTCTCCTTTGACACAACCGGAAGTTGGAGAAGGCAGTCAGTGGATGGAAGGAATTGAATGAGAAGATGAGGAAAGCAGAAACCAGACAACAAAGGTAGAAAAAGAATTTCTATTTATTTATTTATTTTTTGCTTTAGGATAAAGTAGTATATGAGTTGCGTTGATAAAAATGTATAAACAAAGCCCTGCCAGCTGAACATCCCTTTCTCTAGTTCAGCAGCCAGCAGGAAGGAATAAGCTAAATATTGCAGTACTGAGGGCTCCATTTACAAAGCCGCGCCAGCGGGGTTAACGCAAGTGACTTTTCATCACGCGCTAACCCCGCGCTGGCCAAAAACTACCACCTGCTCAAGAGGAGGCGGTAGCGGCTAGCGCATGTGGCGGTTTAGCGCATGCTATTATGCGTATTAAACTGCTAGCGTGCCTTTGTAAAAGGAGGCCTGAGGCTTGTATGGACAGTGGTCGCGGGGACAGGGACAGGGCAGGGACAGTGGTTACGGGGACGGGGACAGGGCAGGGACAGTGGTTTCGGGGACGGGGACAGGGCAGGGACAGTAGTCGCGGGGACGGGGTGGGGACAGTAGTCACAGGGACAGGGACAGGGCAGGGACAGTCGTGGGGACGGGGACAGGGCAGGGACCGTGGTCATGGGGATGGGGCAGGGACAGTGGTCATGAGGACGGGAACAGGGCAGGGACAGTAGTTGCGGGGACGGGGTGGGGACAGTGGTCACGGGGACAGGGACAGGGCAGGGACAGTGGTCATGGGGACAGGGACAGGACAGGGACAGTGGTCACAGGTACAGGGCAGGGACAGTGGTCACGGGGACAGGGACAGGGCAGGGACAGTGGTCACGGGGACGGGGACAGGGCAGGGACAGTGGTCGCGGGGACGGGGACAGGGCATGGACAGTAGTCACGGGGACGGGGCAGGGACAGTGGTCACGGGGCGGGGACAGTGATCACGGGGACGGGGCGGGGACAATGGTGATGGAGACGGGACGGTGACAGGGACAAATTTTTTCCCCGTGTCAATCTCTACTGTGGAGTTATTGGATTCTGAATTTAAAAAAATCAGAAAACCAGTCTCATTCCTTTTCAAGCAGCCATTGTAGCTATAGGCCAAGAGAAAACCTTTTTATTTCCCAGTGCTGCTCTTATTATTGTTGGGGAAAAGTAAATAATTTCCCTGAAGCACACACTTTACATCTGGATGGCCATGCCATCTTCTCATTGGTGGAGATGGCAGGAAATAGCAGGGAATTCAAGACCTCTGGCAAAATGGGAAATGTTTTAGACAGTCAGATACAAAATTGACAGATTTCCTCAGTTTTGAACATGGGTTCTTTCAAAACGTGAGAAATTGGAAGACTGGGCGTCTAAGTGGCAGATGAAATTTAATGCGGACAAATGCAAAGTGATGCGCATTGGAAAGAATAACGCAAATCACAGTAACCGGATGCCGGGGTCCACCTTGGGGGTTAGTGCCCACGAAAAGGATTTGGGTGTCATTGTAGACAATACGATGAAACCTTCCGCTCAATGTGAAGCGGCGGCCAAAAAAAGCAAACAAGATGCTAGGAATTATTAAAAGAGGGATGGTTAACAAGACTAAGAATGTTTCGCTCCCTGGTGCGACCTCATCTGGAGTATTGGGTTCAATTCTGGCCTCCTTATCTCAAGAAAGATATAGGGGTGCTAGAAAAGGTTCAAAGAAGAGAGACCAAGATGGTAAAGGGGATGGAACTCCTCTCGTATGAGGAAAGACTAAAACAGTTAGGGCTCTTCATCTTGGAAAAGAGATGAATGAGGGGAGGTAGGATTGAAGTCTACAAAATCCTGAGCGGAGGAGAACGGGTACAAGTGGATCGAATTTTTACTCCGTCAAAAATTACAAAGACTAGGGGACACTCATTGAAGTCACAGGGATATATTTTTAAAACCAATAGGAGGAAATCATTTTTCACTCAGAGAATAGTTCAGCTCTGGAATGCGCTGCCATAAGATGTGGTAAGAGGGATAGCGTAGCTGGGAAAGATGATGGAGGCACTGATTAAAGACAGCATCTGTGAGCACATCGAAAAAAATGGGCAGCTAAAACCGAGTCAACATGGCTTCTGAAAGGGTAGGTCATGCCTCACAAACTTATTGTACTTCTTTGAGGGAGTGAACAGCCAGGTGGATAAAGGGGAATCTATAGACATCATTTACCTTGACTTCCAAAAAGCCTTCGACAAGGTGCCACACGAGAGACTGCTTAAAAAGATATGGAACCACGGGGTACAAGGGGAGGTCCACCGATGGATCAAAAACTGGCTGGCAAACAGGAAGCAGAGGGTTGGCGTAAAGGGCCACTACTCAGACTGGAAAGGGGTCACGAGCGGAGTTCCGCAGGGGTCGGTGCTGGGACCGCTCTTGTTCAATATCTACATAAATGACCTAGAGGCAGGAACTAAGTGTGAAATCATTAAATTTGCAGATGACACCAAACTATACAGCAGGGCTCAAACCAAGGAAGACTGCGAGGAGCTCCAAAAGGATCTAACGCAGCTGGAAAAGTGGGCCGAAAAATGGCAGATGAGCTTCAACGTGGGGAAATGCAAGGTCATGCACGTGGGGAAAAAGAACCAGATGTTCACATACAAAATGGGGGGAACACCACTAGGGGTTAGTAACCTGGAGAGAGACCTGGGAGTGATGGTAGACGCAACACTGAAGGCATCGGCGCAATGCGCCACAGCCTCTAGGAAAGCAAACAGAATGCTGGGTATCATTAAGAAGGGTGTTACGACCAGGACGAAGGAAGTCATCATGCCGCTGTATCGTGCAATGGTACGGCCGCATCTGGAGTACTGTGTCCAGTACTGGTCGCCGTACCTCAAGAAAGACATGGCGGTACTTGAGGGAGTACAGAGAAGAGCGACTAAACTGATAAAGGGAATGGAAAATCTCCCATATACCGACAGATTGAAGCAGTTGGGACTTTTCTCCCTGGAGAAGCGAAGACTTAGAGGAGACATGATAGAAACCTTCAAGATCCTGAAGGGCATAGAAAAAGTAGACAGGGACAGATTTTTCAAATTATGGGGCACCACAAGTACAAGGGGGCACTCGGAGAAATTGAAAGGGGACAGGTTTAGAACAAACGCTAGGAAGTTCTTTTTCACTCAGAGGGTGGTGGACACATGGAACGCGCTTCCAGAGGCTGTTGTAGACAAGAAAACATTAAATGGTTTCAAAGAAGGTTTGGATAGATTCCTAGAAGAAAAAGGGATTGGGGGGTATAGATAGGTATAGACCATTGCTCAGGCAATGGGCCTGATGGGCCGCTGCGGGAGCGGACCGCTGAGCAGGATGGACCTATGGTCTGCCTCAGCGGAGGCAACTTCTTATGTTCTTATGTTCTTAAGAAAGGTTTGGACAAGTTCCTGGAGGAAAAATCCATAGTTGGTTATTGAGAAAGACAAGGGGGAAGCCACTGCTTGCCCTGGTTCGGGAGCATGGAAAGTTGCTATTCCTTGGGTTTTGGCCAGTTACTACTGACCTGGATCAGCCACTGTGAGAACGGGCTACTGGGCTTGATGGATCTTTGGTCTGACCCAGTAAAGCTATTCTTATGCTCTTATGTTTTTATGAGTGAGTGGTCAATCAGAATTCTTAAAATTGCAGGATTCTTTTGAGTTGTTTTCACTGAAGCTATAGGGTGGATTTTATGATCCTCTCTTGAATAATAAAAAGAGGCATAAAATGCTTATTTATTTATTCACCCCTCCCCCTTTTACAAAACTGTAGCGTGGTTTTTAGCACTGGCCATGGTGGTAACAGCTCCGACACTCTTAGGAATTCTGTGAGCATCGGCCCTTTCATTGCCACGACCGATGCTAAAAACCAAGTTACGGTTTTGTAAAAGGAGGGTCAATTTTCTCTACTGCTCTCTCAGGGGAGCTCAGCATGCTTGTCTAACCAGATTCAAATCCATGGTCAACTCCAGTTTAATTGGATAGCTAGGTCCACTTTTGACTCACTACTAATCTGGGTTTACTTGCATATGCAAATTTGAGTCACTCACATTACTCATAGATACCGATGATCTTTGTATAGCTTGAGATCTATTGGTCATGAAGAAAACTGGGCTCTTTGTAGGATGCGATTGCTGCTCCCTCTAAACTGAGGGGAGTCTCGCAACTTCATTACTGCCAGTAGGACATGTCCGGGAAAATCCGGAACTTTGTCTGGGTTTTGAAAAGTTTTCCTTCGCGTAGGAGGGCAGCCGCGCATGCACCAGGAAGGGGAAGGCCCACCATTTTGTGGAGGTGGGCCTGCCAGCTAGAGGGAGTAAGCATCCCTCTGGCCGGCCTACAAGCAAAAAGGTACAGGATCCGGGTGGGCTTGGAGGGTGTCGGGGTGGAGGCAAGTTTTCTGGGAGGTTCTGGCAGGAGGGACTGGGCATCCCTCTTGCTGTTGATCTTCAAAGGGGGGGGGGATCTGGCAGGAGGGACTGGGCATCCCGCCTGCCAGTGAGCTTTGGGGGATGGTGGCAGGAAAAATTGGGCACCCTTCTTCTGCAGACATTTGGGGGCAGGGGGCTTCGGGGGTTCTGGCAGGAGGGACTGATCTTTGGGGGGGGGGGGTTCCAGCACAAGGGACTGTGGATCCCTCCTGCCAGTGATCTTTGGGGGATGGTGGCAGGAAAAATCGGGCACCCTTCTTACATAGAAACATAGAACATGACAGCAGAAAAAGGCCATGGCCCATCTAGTCTGCCCACCCTAATGGCCCACCCCCTAACTACCTCCATGAAGAGATCCCACGTGCCAATCCCATCTTTTCTTAAAATTTGGCACACTGCTGGCCTCAATTACCTGTTGTGGAAGATTATTCCAGCGGTCAACCACCCTTTCGGTGAAGAAATATTTTCTGGTGTCGCCATGAAATTTCCCACCCCTGATTTTCCACGGATGCCCTCTTGTTGCCGTGGGTCCTTTAAGGAAAAAGAGATCCTCTTCCACCTCGATACGTCCCGTGACATATTTGAACATCTCGATCATGTCTCTCCTCTCTCTGCGTTCCTCGAGTGAGTACAGCTGCAACTTACCCAGTCGTTCCTCATACGGGAGATCCTTGAGTCCTGAGACCATCCTGGTGGCCATTCGCTGAACTGACTCAACTCTCCACATATCTTTTTGATAATGCGGCCTCCAGAATTGTACACAGTATTCCAGACGGGGTCTCACCATGGATCTGTACAACGGCATTATGACCTCGGGCTTACGGCTGACGAAACTTCTACGGATACAGCCCATGATTTGTCTAGCCCTGGATGAAGCTTTCTCCACTTGATTGGCAGTCTTCATGTCTTCGCTAATGATCGCCCCCAAGTCACGTTCCGCTACAGTCCTTGCTAGGATCTCACCATTTAGGGTGTAAGTCCTGCAAGGATTTTTGCCGCCAAGGTGCATTTTTTGGCATTGAAACTTCTGCAGACATTTAGGGGCGGGGGGCTTCGGGGGTTCTGGCAGGAGGGACTGGGCAGCCCTCCTATTGACTGACTTTGCAGCTGGAGGTTTTCTGCCACGGCCGCTGAGCTGATCGCGGCAGAGAGATTCCTTTGACGTGATCAGCTCAGCGGCAACACGATTCTCTAATCGGTGACAGTGATATTGACACTAGTTAGAGAATCAGGGTGGTTAGGTGGGGTTAGGCATCTGTCCTGATGGACAGACGTGATTCTGTATTGGATGCCCATATATGCTTATGCTGCTGTTGAGACTGGGCGTCCTATACAGAATCCAACCCTAAGTGTTCCAGGTTTTGTTGGGTGTTCAACACACTTTGGTCATTTATATTAAGGATTTGTTTTTTGCCCTGCATATGTTTGGAATTTAAATCTGGTTCTTTTTCTGCTCTAGACTGGGTGTTGGAGCTTTCTCAGGCAGCATGCCTACTGCTCAAAGCTTGACGTCTATCATATTGCTGGATCTGAAGGCGTGCATCTATCTTGGGGGGGAAAAAAAGAGGTTGCTTTGTGTATTTGGGCCCTAGAAACAAGTATTGCAGCCCACACAGGGATACACTGGAAAAAAATATGTCGTTTATGATCCAGCTAGACTTGGAAATAATTTTTAAGCAGCACACACAGTTCCAAAACTTATGCCCATATATTAACGAAATTGATGCCCAAGAAAACACCCTGGAAAATTTTGTTTTGCTTATATTAAACATGGAAAATGAGATTAGATCTTCAGTACACAAGAGGGAGAAAGGCCAAGAGAAGCTTTGAATCAGTCTAAACAACTTGCGTTAATGGCAACCCTACAACAAGCAACAGGAAAATTGAGAGAGGAGGCCCAAATGTGTAAACACCTTCCCTTTGCAAATTTCATTTCTACAAATTGAGCAGAAAATAAGAGAGGTTTTTCTTTCTCATTTGTAGCATGTAATGCTTTTAACAAATCCCACAAAAGACCATTTTGACACTACTGAGGCACGCAAGCCAATTTAGTGCACGCTAAACGCTAGCTAATTTAGTGCGCGCTAAACGCTAACCAATTTAGCGCGTGCTAAACACTAGCCAATTTAGCACACTCTAAACACTAACCAATGTAGTGCACGCTAAACGCTAGCCAATGTAGTGCGCGCTAAATGCTAGCCAATGTAGCGCACACTAAACACTAGCCAATTTAGTGCGCGCTAAACGCTAGCCAATTTAGCGCACACTAAACACTAGCCAATTTAGCGCGCGCTAAACGCTAGCCAATTTAGTACACACTAAACGCTAGCCATTTTAGCGCACACTAAATGCTAGCCAATTTAGCGCGCTAAATGCTAGCCAATTTACTAAACGCTAGCCAATTTAGTGCACGCTAAACACTAGCCAATTTACCAAACGCTAGCCAATTTAGTGCATGCTAAATGCTAGCCAATTTAGCATGCACTAAACGCTAGCCAATTTAGCGCACACTAAATGCTAGCCAATTTAGTGCATGCTAAACGCTAGCCAATTTACAACGCATTAAACGCTAGCCAATTTAGCGCACTAAACGCTAGCCAATTTAGCGCACACTAAATGCTAACCAATTTAGCGCATGCTAATCATTATCCAATTTAGCACGCTAAACGCTAGCCAATTTAGCACGCACTAAACGCTAGCCAATTTAGTGCGCACTAAACGCTAGCCAATTTAGTGCGCACTAAACGCTAGGCAATTTAACGTGTGCTAAACGCTAATGCATCCATAGACTATAATGGATGTGTCAGCGTTTAGTGCACGCCAATATTTAGTGCACACTTAATCGGCTAGCGCGCCTTAGTAAAAGGATCCCTGTGGGACTAGGAACTGCTAATATGCTAGTACTGAGCTTCCAGTAAGTGCACAGTTACCTCCAGATTCTCTAAAGGGCAATCAAATTTAGGCACGATCCCGAGATGCACATGCAAATTAGTTAGCAAGCCATTAGCAATCGATAACTGGATGTCAACAATCAATTATTGACATTAATTGACACTAATTAGGATCTGCATAGGGTTACCAGACGTCCAGAAAAACCCGGACACGTCATTTTTTAAGAGGACTGGATGGGTTCCTGACCAGACTTTCCAAACCTGCCCCCCAGCCAGTTCCATCCTCTCTCCTCTGATGCTGCTGCTGGTCCCTGCAGGATGTGACTTCATAGGCCAGCGTTAAAAGAGGGAAGTGCTACATTTTCCTCCTCTGACGCTAATGCTGACCCTTCTCCCTTGCGGCAGCTGGCTTATGAGGTCTCACCCTGCCGGAACAGGGCAGTAGCATCAGAAGAGAGAAGGAGGAGCAGAGAAGCCACAGAGTAGCTTACTTATAGGCTGGTGACATCACGGCCCTGGGCATTTCAAGTCCTTTAGTGCTGGTGGTCTGGACCAGAGCCTCACCTGGTCCATAGGTTAAGCCGTCCCTCTATGTTACCAATATAAATACAAATCACTTTGAGGTGTTCACTCTACGCTAATTAAATAGGGACTTTTACTCCCTGAAAATAGAACATAAGAATAGCCTTACTGGGTCAGCCCAATGGTCCATCAAGCCCAGAAGCCCATTCTTACGGTGGCTAATCCAGTTCACTAGTACCTGGCAAAACCCCAAAAAGTAGCAACATTCCAAAATCTCAAAGAATAGCAACATTCTAGAACCCCAAAGAGTAGCAACATTCCAGAATCTCAAAGAGTAGCAGCATTCTAGAATCCCAAAGAGTAGCAACATTCCAGAATCTCAAAGAGTAGCAACATTCTAGAACCCCAAAGAGTAGCAACATTCCAGAATCTCAAAGAGTAGCAACATTCTAGAACCCCAAAGAGTAGCAACATTTCAGAATCTCAAAGAGTAGCAACATTCTAGAACCCCAAAGAGTAGCAACATTCCAGAACCCCATAGAGTAGCAACATTCCCTGGTACCGATCCTAGGCAAGCAATGGCTTTCTCAATAACAGACTAAACTAAAGCTTAACTTTATAAATTGGGTCATCAACCTAAGGAAGCTCGATTCGGTTTACAACAATTAAATAAGAACTGAAAGAAGTAAAAATAAAGGTTTCAAAAGAGATTAATTTTCAAAATGTTTAGTAAATAGAAAGGTTTTTAGAAATTTATGAGAAGATTGGAAAGGAGTGGGGCTCCTCAGAGTTAAGGGGAGTTCATTCTAGAAAAGTTTAAAAGTCAAAGATTGACTAAAGATCTTAACTCCTTTAATTCCTTTTCTGGAAGGAAGGGAGAGTTTGAATTGTTGGATGCCTCTTGCATAGGAGAATCTGTAAAAGTTCCATAATAAGGGAACGAGCGGAATAAAAATACCATATAAAATTTTGAAAGAGATGCAAGCACATTTGAATTGAATTCTAAGATAGACCGGGAGCCAATGAAGACTCAGGAGCAAAGGGGTCATATGGTCAAATTTACTTTTCCTCCAGGAATTTGTCCAAACCTTTCTTAAAACCAGCTGATGTCGTATGCTTATCTATTCTGTAGCATCTTTATCAAACAGGCATAACATAGTGCTCCTTTTACAAAGGCGTGCTAGTGGTTTTAGCATGCGGGCTAGCCGCTATCACCTCCTCTTGAGCAGGCGGTAGTTTTTTTGGGTAGCGTGCACTATAGCGCGCTAATCCCATGTGTGCGCTAAAAATGTTAGCGCACCTTTGTAAAAGAAGCCCATAGATACACTTATGCAGTTATAAAAGTACCATGACTTTATACTCAAAGAAATACAATCAAATGAATTAGATAAATAGCAGTGATCAAATATCGTGACAAATATATCTCTAGGAACAAAAATACCCCATGGCAGTAAACTGTTTATCAGATCAATTTAAAGACTTAAAAAGCAACTAATCCATCATAAAACAGATAATGAAGATAATAGAAGGAGATAACAGTCTGCAGCGTGAACAGCCAAAAGTAAAACAAAGTGAGATAAAGAAAATCAGGGGGAAAGAAATCCACTGTTTTCTGGGAAATTTACAAAAGCATTTTGTCCCCTTCAGCATAAATTGATTTTAAAAATTAAAGAGACAGTTCAGCACAATATGAATTTTGTCACAGAGGAATCTTCAATTTTCACGGCTGTTGTCATGCTGTGAAAATCTGTGTGTATTTGCTAATGAATAGCCATGAGGCTAATGTATTCAAGACAAACTAGAAATACAGTTTTGCTTCATTTCTGTGGAACGATTTTGCAAGGAAATATTAACATACTATATGCATTTTTTATCTGCTATGTTTGCAAACTTGGGGTGCTTTTTTCAGATCATTGCAGTTTTAATCATCTTTCTGATGTTATTGTTTTTCCTTTTTTGCTGAATACTGACAGAGGCTGTAAAAATCATTCTTTACGTCAAGACCACCTCAAAGACACTATCCAGAAAGCGGACACAATGTCAGACTACTCTTAACATAGTAATGTGGAAGAGCATTTTCAGTGTCTAAATACGAGTTTAGATATTTTGGGGAAAACGTCCAAATAAGGAATAGAGAAAATAGCCATTTTCAAGTCTTTTTTTTTTGGGGGGGGAGGGGAGAAGGAATGGCCACTTCCTAGTTAATCTCAAAGGATCCCCTATGGAAACCATCCCTCCAATCACCATTAAAAAATATTTTCCTATTTTTGGTCCCTTTATACACACCTTAATCAATATGTGTTTACAGCAAAGTAAAGTTTCCAAAAGCTTGGAAAAAATCGACATATTCGCCCTGTCCTAAAGGATCATAAAGTCGGTCCTGATATAAAATCCAACTATAGGCCAATTGCCAACATCCCATATTTGGCAAAAATAACAGAAAAAATTGTATACAATCAACTGTCAGAATACATAGAAAAAACCAATATACTGCACCCAAATCAAACCGGATTTAGACATAATCACTCCACAGAACACTCTCTGATAGGGATGACAACAACGATACTCTATCATCTGGATCACCACTCCTCGGTTGTTTTGATTTCTCTTGATTTATCTTCGGCCTTTGATACCATTGATCATACCCTCTTAATTCACAGACTATACTCCATAGGTGTGACCGATCAAGTTCTTAGCTGGTTTAAATCCTACTTTGAAAACCGTTCCTCTACAGTTATCTTTAACAATACAAATTCTAACAATTTCACATTACCTTTTGGTATTCCACAAGGATCAATACTTTCTCCTATTTTATTTAATATTTTTCTGGCTCCACTTATGACACTATGTCAATCCATTGGTTTCTCGGTATTCGCTTATGCCGATGATATTCAGTTATTACATCCAATTGACCCCAAGAATGCACAAGAAATTACAGCAATAAATAACAAACTGGATCAGATTCATCATTGGCTGGATACTAACAAATTATCATTAAATATTCAAAAAACCAATGTGATGCTTTTCCCATGGAAGGATAGCAGTTCATTTACTACTCCAATCTCTATCAATGGCAATTCATTACAGATTCAACACAACATAAAGATATTAGGTATTATATTTGACAATAAATTATCATACCACGACCACATAAGCAATGTCGTTAAATCCACTTTCTTCAGATTACGACAAATTCGTTCAATTTCTAAATTTTTATGTGCAAAATCACTTAATATCTTGATTCATTCTTTTGTCATCTCTAAACTCGACTACTGCAATGCCTTATTCAAAGGTTTACCTCAAAAAGAAATTAGACGTCTACAAATTGTTCAGAATGCCGCTATTAAATTAATTCATAAAGCTAAAAAATTTGACCACGTCACTCCCTTACTTAAAGAATCACATTGGCTTCCTATAGCACACCGTATTCTATTCAAGATATGTCTACTCACATTTAAAACTCTCATTTTTCAAACTCCTGCTTTTATCCATAGAGTCTTAATTCCATATTCCACTATTAGAACATTGAGATCACAGGACCAACATTTATTAACCATTCCTTCTTTAAAAATCATCAATACTAGACGTCTTACTATCTTCTCGGTGACAGCTCCTCAATCCTGGAATGATCTTCCAATATATATAAGAGAAGAAAAGAATCTAGACAAATTTAAGAGTAAGCTCAAAAGTTTCCTTTTTAATGATGCTTTTAGCGATTAACGATCTTTTACTATCATATTTTTAGTAATTTTCCCCCCCTATGTTATTACCTTTTTTTTTTTTTTTTTTTTTTAATATGCATTGTAACCATTAATGAACTTCCCTTTTGTTTCTAAACAATGTCCAATAATCTATGTTTATTTTAACATTGTGATTTGTGTTTGTAACAGTATTTATTTATATAATATTTTACCTATGTTTTATAACTACGTGTTTTATTTTGTACATCGCCTTGAATTTTGATATGGCGATTAATCAAACTATTTAATAAACTTGGAAACTTGGAAACTTGGTTTGTCTTCAGCGTGTCTATCTTTTTGAATCTTTTACGGGGGGGGGGAGGGGGAGAACTGTCCAAATGAAAATGCATAAAATTCAGCCATTGGGACGTAGGAGGGGGGCCAGCTAGAGAATGACACGGTGGTTGTTACCCGCCTAGCCACGGGTAACCCGCCAAAACGGTGTCCAAAAAAAAAAAGGTCACCGCGAGATCAGGGACAAGGCCATTCACCGCCCCATGGAGCGGTGAATGGTTAGCACGCGCGGTGAATGAGCGTTCGATCTGGCAGCTCCCTCTCTCCCGCCGACCATGCATCTCCCTCCTTCCTTTTCCCTTACCTTTTCTTGTTGAAACTGGCGATTTCTATAAGGCTATGAACTGTATTACAGCCAGAGCCTTGAAGTTGCATCGTGTTGCCTGCTGGAAAAATCTCATCTGATGCAACTTCCTGTTTCCGGTTGCATCGGAGGAGACTTTTCTAGCAGGCAACCTGACGCGACTTCAAGGCTTCGGCTGTAATACAGCGCATAGCCTTATACAAATTTTCTAGTTTTGCCACAAGAGAAGGTAAGAGGGAGGGAGGGAGAGAAATGCACGGTTGGCCGGCGAGAGGGAGCTGCTGGACCGCGTTAAGGGTGCTGGGGGGGGGATGGAGAGGAGAAGACGCTGAAGACGGGGACGGGGTGGTGAAAGGGAGAGCGGGTACGGTGATGGAGCGGTGAAGGGGACGGCAGAGACTGGGACGGGGCGGTGAAGGGGATGGCGGGGACGGGGTGGTGAAGAGGATGGTGGTCTGGGGACGGGGCAGTGACGGGGACAGAAATTTTCCCCGTGTCATTCTCTAGGGCCAGCATTCTTAGGAGACTGGCTGCTCAGACATCCCAACAGAGTAGAGGGGCACTCTAAGGGACTGTGATGAGATGCACGTCCTGTCACCAGGCATAAGAGAAGATAAGAAGACACATGGGTCTAAAGATTGGGAACAGGTCCCAGTGAGACACTGACCGAAGCTCATTTGCATACGTATTTACCTATGGGAAAAGGAGCTGGGTTTGGATGAACTGAAAGGCTTCCAGAAGACAGAAAGGGACTGGAAGAAAGGGTGGAATCCTAGGACACAAGAAGAGAGAAGGGAATTTCCCGATCTCACTCAAAGAAGGGTGGGCAAAGCTTTACCCTGAGCATGAAAGGGAGTCAAGACTAGGACACCAAGGGTTTTAACCCTGAAGATGGCGCGGCATCTAATCCAATCCAAGGTGGCCAGAGCATGGTCCAAGAGCTAAATTATTCAAAGGTGACAGAGAGTGATTGGAATGACTGGAACTGGCCATGTAAGCAAGCAACTCACAGCATACACTGAACAACGCTCTTGCCTACATCCCTCCCAATTTGGATTCTGACCTTAGCACAGAACTCCTCCTTCTCACCCTGATCACAAAAATGAAACAGTTACTAAGCACGGGCCGACAGACAATACTTCTTCAATTCGAAATCTCTGCTGCCTTCAACTCCGTTGATCACCACCTCCTTCGAACAAAACTTTCTGAGCTAGGCGTGCCAGATACCCTTCTAAACTGCTTTACTGATTTTCTCCAAAACAGAGAATACATCTTCCAAAAGGACGGAATCCTCTCCAACAACTGGAAGGCCTTCTGTGGTGTTCCACCAGGCTCCCCGCTTCCTCCTATTTTATTTAATCTATTCATGAGCTCGCTCGGAGACATCAAATTCGACGATGAAAGCATAATATCCTATGCAGATGACATCCTTCACCTTATTCCAATAACCAATATCCAAACTAATACTAACCCCCTCTTTTACTAAGGTGCGCTAATCGATTAGTGAGCGCTAATTGAATTAGCGCATGCATGTGTTAGCGTTTAGTGTGCGCTAATCGGTTAGTGCACCTTAGTAAAAGAGGGCCTATGTCTAGATCAACTAGGTGTGTTGATCTAGGCGCCTAATGGTAGGTGCTTTTTATAGAATTAGAGCCTTTCAACTTTTCCGAATGCCCTCTTGTTCTTTTATTATTTGAAAGTTTGAAGAATCTGTCCCTCTCTACTCTCTCTATGCCCTTCATGATCTTGTAAGTCTCTATCATATCCCCTCTAAGTCTCCTCTTTTCCAGGGAAAAGAGACCCAGTTTCTCCAATCTTTCTCTCTCTCTCTCTTTCTCTCTCTTTCTTTCTCTCTCTCTCTCTCTCTTTGTCTCCCTTTCTCTCTCTTTCTGTCCCTCTCCACTCACTCTATGCCCTTCATGATCTTATAAGTCTCTATCATATCCCCTCTAAGTCTCCTCTTCTCCAGGGAAAAGAGACTCAGTTTCTCCAATCTTTCTCTCTCTCTCTCTTTCTCTCTTTCCCTTTCTCTCTCTCTTTCTTTCTGTCTCTCTCTCTCTCTGTTTCCCTTTCTCTCTCTCTCTTTCTGTCCCTCTCTACTCTCTATGCCCTTCATGATCTTATAAGTCTCTATCATATCCCCTCTAAGTCTCCTCTTCTCCAGGGAAAAGAGCCCCAGTTTCGCCAATCTTTCTCTATCTCTCTCTCTTTCTCTCTCTCCCTTTCTCTCTCTCTATTTCTCTCTGTCTCCCTTTCTCTCTCTCTTTCTGTCCCTCTCCACTCTCTCTATGCCCTTCATGACCTTATAAGTCTCTATCATATCCCCTCTAAGTCTCCTCTTCTCCAGGGAAAAGAGCCCCAGTTTCGCCAATCTTTCTCTCTCTCTCTCTCTTTCTCTCTCTCCCTTTCTCTCTCTCTATTTCTCTCTGTCTCCCTTTCTCTCTCTCTTTCTGTCCCTCTCCACTCTCTCTATGCCCTTCATGATCTTATAAGTCTCTATCATATCCCCTCTAAGTCTCCTCTTCTCCAGGGAAAAGAGCCCCAGTTTCTCCAATCTCTCAGCGTATGAAAGGTTTTCCATCCCCTTTATCAGACGTGTCGCTCTCCTCTGAACCCTCTCGAGTAACGCCATGTCCTTCTTAAGGTACAGCGACCAATATTGGACGCAGTATTCCAGATGCGGGCGCACCATCGCCCAATACAACGGCAGGATAACTTCTTTCGTCCTGGTTGTAATACCCTTCTTGATTATGCCTTACTGTAGACATAATGGGTGATACTAAGGCCCTCTTTTAACAAAGGGGCGCTAAGCATTTTTGCGCCCGCCGAATAGCGCGCACTAAACACACGCTAAATGCTAAGGCGTGCATGTTATCCTATGGATGCGCTAGCGGTTAGCGCACGCGTCGATTTAGCGCACCCTAAATCCGCACTAAAACGCTTAACCCGCCTTTGTAAAAGAGGGCCTTAGTGTCGCCCATTATGTCTACAGTAAGGACTCGCAACCTAATCATTTAGCATTCAGCAATGGAGCTTCACTAAGGCCCTCTTTTACTAAGCCGCAATAGAGGTTCCTACCGTGGCCCGGGGTGCTAAATGCTCTGACACTGCTTCGACACTCGCAGGAATTCTGTGAGCGTTGGAGCATTTAGGGGCAAATTCTATAAGAAGCGCCCAAAAGGTAGGCGCCGCTACAGCCACCGTTCAGCGCGATTCAAGTACAGTTGGCTGCTGTTTAGTGACTCGTGCTGAACGGCGCCTAGTTGGGTACCTGTTTTGCGGGCGCCCAATAAATAGGCCAGCTCTAGGCACAATTAAAAGTTAGGCGGCCATGCGAGCGCTTAAGCACGCTTAAGAGCAGCGATTCTGTAACAGGGCGCCTACCACGTAGCCACGCCCACGCCTAACATGCATAGCGCCTAGTTTTTTGAAGGCCGCCTAAATGTTTAGAGACGCCTTGTTACAGAATCGCTCTTTGATAGGCGCCTAAGTTTCAATTATTGTTGATTAAAATGCTTAATTGAGCTTGTTATTCAATTTAGATAGGCGCTTATCTAGTTGGGCGCCACCAAAATAAGTGCGTAACATTAGGCGCTGGTTACAGAATTTGGGCCTTAGTGCTTTGGGCCACAGTCAAAACGTCTATTGCGTATCGAATGAGGTTGGGAGAAAGGATTGGTTAATGTAATAATTATTTAGTTAATAGTGTGTTTTCGGTAGTTTTTCTGATTTACCATTTGTACTGCACTATAAAAGTTTGAAAATCAATAAAGTTAAAAAAAAAAAAACAAACCAACTCTATGGCGCCTTAGTAAAAGAGGGCCTAAATGATTAGCACAGACCACACCCACTCTCCGCCCCTAGACACGCCTCTTGCACTAAACAAATACATTTTTTTTTGCATGTGAGTAGCATTCACACATGGCAAAATTACCGCAGGACACCGCAGCGTTCCCCACAGTTATGCTACGTTTTGCTGTCGTAAGCACACGTTAGCGCTTACTGAAGCTTCGTAAAAGGGCCCCTTAGGTCTCCTTTTGCTAAGGTGCGCTATGCTTTTTAGCGCACGCTAACCACACGCTAAACGCTAACGCCTGCATGCTAGTCTATGGGTGCGTTAGTGGTTCGCGTGCGCTAAAGGCACGCTAAAACACTTAGCACACCTTAAGGTCAAATATATTTTATTGAGCAAGCAAGAGCACAACATAGTAACACAAAATACAGAAACAGCTCAAAAGTTTTGAAAAGTCCCCAAAAGAACCACCCCCCCAAACCCCCCAAACCCCCCTCCCCACCAAACCCACCCCTGGGTCCTCCTTCGAAATTAGCACACCTTAATAAAACAGGGGGTTAGTTTCATTGAGCAGCAAACAGGAAGAATTATTGTTGTTGTTGGTTTTTTTTTTCCAGAGAAGGCTTATTTCTTATTTGCGCTTATATCACATCTCGAGTTCTCACAAAACCACCTGCTTGAGCTGTCGAAATCTGTGCAGTGCCAAATTTTTAATCAACTAGTTTTAATGGGATTTTTTTTTTTTTTTTTTTTTGCTTTGCATCGTTTTCTTGTTATTTTCTCTATAATTTCGTTTCTCTTATTTGTTTCTTCGGTGCTGAATACTGATGAAACAATTCCAGGTTTCCTATCAGAGAGCTACTTTTTGATTATTATTGTGGAAAACGGAGACAGTCTATATTTTTTTTAAAGCAATTCTTTTTCTAATACTTTTGTAAATACGAGACAAGAATCCTTGAGCGGATGGAAAGTGTCATAAGTAATTTCTGTTTCGTCACTAGGAAACTTAAACGGCAGTACAACAGATTAATTGAAAAGTCATGATGATATTTTGTGACAGCCGTTCTATAGCTTTACCTGATTTAATACAATGAGCAACCGGTGCTATTTATTTTTTTTCTTTTTTAGCTGTGACTAGTTAAGTTTTTGAAGGAGAAAGAGGTCCGCAGATTGTCCTTATGGAAAGGCAGAAAACGTAAACGGTGGCTGAACATAGACCTGGTCAGAAGCAACCAGGAATCTCTAAGGCAGGGATGTCAAGGTCCCTCCTCGAGGGCCGCAATCCAGTCAGGTTTTCAGGATTTCCCCCCAATGACTATGCATGAGATCTATTTGCATGCACTGCTTTCATTGTATGCTAATAGATCTCATGCATATTCATTGGGGAAAACCTGACTGGATTGCGGCCCTCGAGGATGGACTTTGACACCTGTGCTCTAGGGGGAATGTTTTACGATATGTACAGACCAGAAAATGTTTCTCTATAGCTGGACCATTTATATGGAATGCATTGTCTGGTACTTTACGGTTTTGTAGAAATCTATTGCAATTTAGAAAGTTGCTCAAGACTCATTTGTTTGTTCAAGCTTTTGGGGGCTGATGTTCTGCTTCTTGAGTTAATTTTTTACTTTCTGAATATCATCTTTTTTGCAGGTTATCAGATTTGTGTGGCTTGATTGAAGTAAGGTAGTAGGTGAACGGCTGAGATGTAACTTATGGATCGAGATGGTATAATCTTATGATTTTTGCTGATGTAGAAGATTTTTATGTTGTGCAAAGTCTTGAAATATGTATGTAATATTGTCAGCCGCCGTGGATAAAGGCGGATTTAAAAAATGTTCTAAATAAAATAAACGAAGGAAGCAAAAACCATGCTCATGATGTGCAAGTGCTCACACCTATTGAACCAGATCAATGCACAACACAAGTGGAAAAAACCTGACTGCAAAATACTATTCGGAAAGTATGAACGTCCCCTAAAATCACAGATCAGGAATCTTGGGTTATGGCTAGACTCAACGCTCACTCTGATCCCCAAATTCAAACCACCTTTAAAAGATGTCTCTATCACTTGCAACAGCTAAGACATCTTTCTCCATACATTGAAAAGACGAGCCTGACCACAGTAGTTTCCCTCCTCCGGCAGAGCCAGGAGGAGGGCAACCGCCATCTTCCCTCCCTGCCCTGCCGACCCGACCATCGGAGCCTGCATCGGGGCCTTTGGCTCCACCCCCAAGACCCGACCAGCTCTTCTTCAGCCCTATGAAAAGGGCCTGCCTAACGGCGCACCGCGATCATTTCTTCACCGGCAGAGCCAGGAGGAGGGCAACCGCCATCTTCCCTCCCTGCCCTGCCGATCCGACCATCGGAGCCTTTGGCTCCGCCCCCAATACCCAACCAGCTCTTCTTCAGCCCTTTGAAAAGGGCCTGCCTAATGGCGCACCGCCGTGCGGCACGCTGTCTAAGGCGCGTGTCAAAGGCGGGTGCCCGCCTTAGCGCACGCCTTTGCGGGAAGCCGTGCAGTTCCTTAATCCAGAAACTTCCCCCTTCTACTGGTCGGATAGCAATCACTGCACTGTTCTCTGGGAGCGCTGAAAGAAAGCCCAGCAACCGAAACTCCGCCCCCCAGCACTCCGGACCGGTTTAGCTAGCAGCCTTGTTCCGGCTACGAGCCGACCATCCATCGGAGCCTGCAGGGCCTGCAGAGACTGCTCACATTCTGGATTATTGATAAGTATCTGTATGGACCAGCCAACTTAGGTTTTACCCAGGTTTTCTTAGGATCTGCTTATGTCTTAGGATCTGTTTTTACCCTGTTTAAGTCTTAGGAACTGTTTAAGTCTTAGGAACTGTTTAAGTCTCAGGATCTGTTTTCACAGGTTTTCTTAGAATCTTAAGTTCAGTCTGACTCAGGTCATAACTTTTTCATTCTCTGTTGATCACTTATTGCATGATCACCTTTAAGTAAGCATATGATCTGGTCTCTTATGTTTTATTGGATTTAAATTTAAATTTTTTATTCAATTTTCTATACCGTTCTACCAGGAGAGCTCAGAACGGTTTACCTGAATTTATTCAGGTCCTCAAGCATTTTTCCCTGTCCGTCCCGGTGGGTTCACAATCTATCTAATGTACCTGGGGCAATGGGGGGATTAAGTGACTCGCCCAGGGTCACAAGGAGCAGCGTGGGTTTGAACCCACAACCCCAGGGTGTTGAGGCTGTAGCTTTAACCACTGCGCCACACTGCACCACACTGTTACAAAAGCTGGTCAGCTCATGTATTATATACTATCCCTCTCCCAGTCCTTACAAGGACCTGCTTTACTAATTCAGTACCTCTTAAGGCCACAAATCGGGCTCTATATGATTGTTCTGAATGGGGTTCCTTCCAAATCCCGACTGTACCCACTTCACGAAAACCTAGCAGACCTTATTGCAAAAAACAGCGGACGTTGAGGAAGATTACCTACGCATTCGCCACTGACCCTCCTGACCATCAAATCCTTCAAGGTTTCTACTTAAGTATATGATCTATTAAGAACAAGGCGCAATTGGTCAAAGACTGGCTGGAAGAGACCAACCCTCATTTTGCCCTCCTAACTGAAACTTGGCTGGTCTCAGATAGCGACATTATTATACACGACTATCTGCCTCCTGGGTTTAAAATTATATCTCAACCTCGAAACAGGGGAAAAGGGGGAGGAATAGCAATTATCCTAAGAGAGTCCTTCGAGGCTACTACCCTAGCTTCTAATTCCTCAGCAGACCTTGAAATCCTTTCTTGACCAGTTAGAAGATGGCTTAATAATTACCCTATTTTACGTTCCTCCCAAGAAATGGCCCATAGCCACGGATAATTTCTACGAGTTCCTCCTTACAAACTCAATAACAGGCCCCTATAACCTACTGACCGGTGATCTGAATATTCACCTAGAGCAGACAGAGCAGGGTGACTTCAAAGATTTACTATCCTTCATTTCCTCACTAAACTTCTTTGTGCCGGCCCCTGAAAAGACACATCAAAAAAGCCACCAATTAAATTTAGTATCCTTTTCCTCCAAAGAACTATTTTATTTGCCTTCTTCTGGACCAACTCATCCTTTTTATATCTTTTTGAAAGTGCAGTTTCCAGAATTGTACGCAATATTCTAAATTAGTTCTCACCAGAGTCTTATATAGAGGCATCAATACCTCCTTTTTCTTATTGGCCATTCCCTCCCTATGCACCCTAGCATCCTTCTAGCTTTCACTATCACTTTTTTAATCTGTTTAACCACCTCAAGATCATCACATACTATCACACCCAAGTCCTGCTCCTCTTTCATGTACAAAAATTCTCCACACCCTAAACTATATCGTTCCCTGACGTTTTTGTAGCCCAAATACATGACTTTGTATTTCTTAGCATTAAATTTTGGCTGCCAATTTTCAGATCATTACTCAAGTTTCACTAGGTCTTTCCTCATATTATCCACACCACTGTCTACTCTATTGCAATTCTTACCTGACAGCCCTTCAGCAATATCACTTACAATTTAAAAAAAAAAAGAATAGGTCCAAGAATCAAACCTTGAGGCACACCATTGGTAACATCCCTTTCCTCAAAGCAATCTCCATTGACCACCCTCTGTCATCTTCCATTCAACTAGTTCCTCACCCAGGCCATCACTTTGGGACCCATACCAGTTTAATTACACAGGTCAACACATCATTTCCATCAGAGTTAATCTTGGGTGGGTTTTGTAGTATTTTTCATGCTGATTTCAAATCTGTGTTCAGTTTTTCACTAGCACGTCACATTTTTGTGATGAGGCTCATTATATATAATTATAAATGTTGATTGGACAATATATCATGAGTTTATAGGATAAACGTATAAGAAGGGTTAATGACAGTTGTCTTTGGTGGGTATTTTTTTTTTTACAGACATTATTTACAGTGATTAATATCAGTCTTTATCATGCCAAGACATTGTACTAATCATCCAGATAGTTTCTGTTATGTCTGTGGTTCATTCACGACGAAAGCACAACATTACCCAATTAACGATAGATCTGAAGACGGTATACAAATTGTCCACTGGGTGACCAGGATAAGTCTTGGGCTCCACATATCATCTGTACCAGTTGTTCCAACGGACTTCATGACTAGCTCAATCGACAAAAGGCAGCGATGTCATTTGCAATCCCAATGATATGGAGGGAACCGCAAGACCATATTAAAGATTGCTACTTTTGCCTTGTGAACACAAGTGGATTCTCAGCTAAAACTAAGCATAAAATTATATATCCTACTGTGGATTCTGCTATTAGGCTTGTTCCTCATGATGACTCACTGCCTGTCCCTGTACCTCCACAAGATGGACTTGCTTCTGTGGAACATGAAGAATGTGATGATGATGCAGCAGCTGGTCACAATCCAGAATTATTTGATCCTGATTAGGTGAATGATGAAGGTTCATAACCAGAGACCTTTACACAAGCTGAGCTCAATGATCTTATTCGTGATCTAAATCTTTCAAAAGAAAAAGCAGAACTTCTTGCTTCAAGGCTTAAGCAAAAGCACATGCTTGCAAAAGATGTTAATATAACTCATTACAGAAAAAGAAATCATAACTTAACAACATTCTTCACTGTAAATGGCTCATTGCGCTTTTGTCATGACATCAACAGACTCTTCAACAGTTTGTCACAAGTTCATTATCCAGATGAATGGCGTCTCTTCATTGATTCTTCACAGAAAAGCTTAAAGGCTTGTTACTGCACAACGGAAATTCCAAACCAAGTATACCAAATTGCCCATTCTGCTCATCTAAATGAGTCTTATGAGAATTTGAAGAATTTACTAGAAGCAATCAATTATAAAACACACCAGTGGAACATCTGTGGTGATCTGAAGGTCATTGGCATGCTTATGAGAATGTAAGGAGGATTCACTAAATACTGTTATTTTCTGTGATTGTGGGATAGCAGATCTACAGCTAAACATTATGTCAAGTGTGTCTGGTAGCTGAGAAATACATATAATCCAGGGACAAGCAGTGTGAAATTTATACCATTGGTGGATCCTCATAAAATATTTCTTCATATCAAGCTGGGTTTGATGAAGAACCTGGTAAAGGCCATGGGTAAAGCAAACTTGCCAGGTTTTCAATATCTTAAGAAATTTCCAAAAATCAGCACTGCAAAACTGAAGGAAGGGATATTTATAGACCCTCAGATCAAGTCCATTATGCAGGATAAAGATTTTAAGCAATCACTCTTAGCAGCTGAGCTTGAAGCTTGGGAGGCATTCAAGTGGTTAGTGGAAAACTTTCTGGGCAACCATAAGTCTCCTTCATACAAGAAAGGAGCTCAGAATCTCCTTGACTCATATCAGAAACTTGGCTGTCACATGTCATTAAGAATACACGTTTTTGAACTCACATCTTAACTTTTTCCCGGAAAATCTTGGTATGGTGAGTGACGAGCAAGGAGAACGTTTTCACCAGGACATTCAGTTAATGGAGCATCTGGAATGAGAGTATGATGGCCGACTACTGCTGGATGTTGTGCCGTGACAATCTAGACACAACTCACAAAATGAAATCATACTCTAAGCATTTTTAAAGAAATATCGGTTGCTAAGTGACACAGCCCAGTATAATTATGTTATGCCTTGTGCTTATTTGACTTTGGACCGAAGATACCACAACATTTCTTTAAGTTGATGCTACAATTCTTAAAACCCTAAATGCTAACACGCTATGTACTAACATTAGTCATAATTGTAAACGTTTACGTCACTGAAAAAAAACTAATAACAGATCTGAAATCAGCGTGGAAAACTGATTTAGGAAAATGTGCTGTGTTATCAGATGATTCCGAAAAAAAAATGTTGTTGCTAAAATCTAAATACATCACATCTTGTGTTCTCCCTCTAATTCCTAGTCACCCAGTCAAATGAATTGATCAGATTTTGTCTGGCAAGACCTGCCTCTAGCTATTGCCTCTGGTCCTGTAATCCATTGGATTCAAGAAACTTCACTATTATCTGTTTTAAAAGTGTTTCCATTAATTTCCTTACCACAAATGTCAGACTTACAGGCATGTCGTTCCCTACTTCTTCCTTACTTCCATCACCGTATCACTTACATAATTGCTTTAATCACCTTCAAAACCATGAAAACCAAGGAACCCACTTTTATTCATAAATATCTGATTCCACACGATCCTCCGAGAACATTAAGATCCGCTTCACAGCATCTTCTTCATGTCCCATCCCTAAAAATTATTAGTACCCGTAGGGCTTCTTCTTTTGCAACGATAGCCCCAACAATATGGAATTCGATACCATTATATTTAAGGTCTGAACAGAATTTAGATAAATTCAAGGGTGGCCTTAAAAGCTTTTTATTTAAAGACGCATATGACTGATAATTGGTCTATGGAACTTTTCTAGCTAACTTTCAATATAAAAATTCATTTACTATACAAAATTGATTTTTTTTTTTTGTTTCCCTATGTTATTATCCTTTCTTTTAAATTGTATTTCTTCCCACCATCCTATTGTTCCATGTTAGTAATGGTATGTCATTAAAAGTTTGTTAACTGGATCCCATTTTAAATTTTATATTGTTAAACGCGTTAGAATTTATAATTAGTGTTTTATCAAATTTTTAATAAACTTGAAACTTTTATGAAGAGGGACCACATCTGCCTTTCCCCAATCCTCTGGTAATCTAGACTAATATTTTTGATTGATAAAATCTGTTTATAATGACAAAGAGACGAATCTTAAGAACTTCTTAGGATAGTCTGTTTCTACTGAGGCATAAAATACCTACATTTTAAGGGGCCTAATAATTAAAATAATCTCAAAGTAGCAGCTTCTAGAATTCTCCAAAAAGAAAATAAGGAAGGAATTTGGTTTAGGCATCCTTCCACTTGCTTTCTATAAAAATCTCATTTCCCCATTGAAAAATCTGTCTTAACATGGCTCAATGCCGATATCATAAATTTATATATTCTATATACTGCTAGTATAGGAATTTTTATATTTACATAATGAGGCTATGGAGAGTTCCTTCTTCCACAGAACCATAATTTAAATGCAGAGTGAAGGCAATTATGTTGGAGTTTACAATTGTGAGGAACAGACCTCTGCTTTATTTATTAAAAAAAATATTCTCAAGGAAAGAAATGTCTTTCTTTCTTTTTTTTTTTTGTTCAATAATCTACAATTTTTTTGTATAGATGCTCTTGGTAGCTTGATACAAACAAAATATATGATTATTTTCTTGCCTGAGGTTGGTATTCAAAGGAAACAAGCTTATTATGCTGAATATTCATTTTCTTCCTCAGATATTGATAATGCAAGGGTTTCTTTTTCAATAACCAGAAATTATCCAATCAATATTCATCCGATGTTAATCATCTCTGCCTGAATTAGACCCCGATATTCAATGCTGGGCCATATCTCGTCACCAGTATTGGCATCTGATTGGACTTGTGGAGGGGGGCTCTCTGCGATTGTGTTGGAATGGGGTGGTAAGAGAGAGACATGCATACTCTGCTTACATGAATCCCAGATGAATATTACATAGTAACATAATAAATGATGGCAGATAAAAAAGACCTGAACGGTCCATCCAGTCTGCCCATTAATGATATCCATTAAAAATACATGATTAGATTAACTTGTCTCTTCTTTGGTATTTCTGGGTCATAGACTGTAAAGTCCACCTGGTATTGTCCTTGGTTCCAAATGCTGAAGTTGTCATCTAATCAAGCCATTGTGACATCATTGCTGAGGTTGGCTCTCAGGCATTGGTGGAATCAGGCATTATGACATCACAATCTCAGCTCTGGAATGTTACTACTCTTTGGGTTTCTGCCAGGTAACATAGTAAATGACGGCAGATAAAGACCTGAACGGTCCATCCAGTCTGCCTATTAAAAAGACATGATTAAATTAACTTGGCTTTTCTTTGATATTTCTGGGTCAGACTGTAAAGTCCACCTAGTATTGTCCTAGGTTCCAAATGCTGAAGTTGCCTTCCAAGCTCACGCCAGCCTATCCAACCATCCTGTTTGCAGGATATCTACCATAAAGCCTGGCCAGTAACATCCTCATGGTTAAAGTTACAGGAGTTCCCACTGATACCCTCCCCAGCCCATCCTACACCAAATCACCATATATGGGACACTCCAGTACTGGCCTTAATTCTTTAATTTACATTCTTCATTTTCTAATTAGAGATCCTCTCTGTTTATCCCACGCTTTTATTAATTCCATCACCCTTTTCTTCTCCACCACTTCCCTCGGGAGGGCATTCCAGGCATCTACCACCCTCTTTGTGAAAAACAATTTCCTAACATTGCTCCTGAGTCTTCCTCCCCACGACCTCAAATTATGCCCTCTAGTTCAGGGGTCTCAAAGTCCCTCCTTGAGGGCCGCAATCCAGTCGGGTTTTCAGGATTTCCCCAATGAATATGCATGAGATCTATGTGCATGCACTGCTTTCAATGTATATTCAATGGGGAAATAGTGAAAACCCGACTGGATTGCGGCCCTCAAGGAGGGACTTTGAGATCCCTGCTCTAGTTTTACCATTTTTTCTTCTCCGGATACCTTTGAACATTCGCATTTAAATACTTGGCTGAGAATATTGACCCCCCCCCCACCCCAATATAATTACAGAGCCCCCTCTAATCCCCTGACACAATTCCAGCCCCCTCCCACTTCCTGAAATAATTGTTGAATACTTTCCTCTTGACACACTTGTGGCCCCCTATTGCCCAATACAATCACTGGACTTCCCTCTGCTTTGACATATTCCTGGCCCCTTCTCACCCTGACACAATTGCTGGATCCCCTTAACCCCCTGATAGGCAGCCCCCCTGGGCCTACCATAGCATCTGATGGTCCAGTGGGATGATGGGAGCAAAAATGAACCCCACTCACTCCTGCCCCTAGTGGCTGCATAGAGAAAATGACCAGTGCAACTGTTAACAGTAGTCCCACATCACTACTAGTTCCACAAAAGTATCATTAGAGGTTGTGGCATCCATTTTCACAATTGCAGGGCCCCCCCTCACCCCATGACACCATTGCAGTGACCCATCCCACTCTCTCATATATTCCTGCTTCCTCAAAACAATCACTGGACACCCCTTCCTGACACATTCCTGGTCCCTTCCCACCCCCTGGCACAATCGGCCAACCCCCCTCCCCCTGATACATTCACGGACTCCTAGCTCTGAAAATTATCACTGGACCCCTCTCTGCCCCTCCCCCCTCCAGTTAGAACAAGCCTTGGAGCTACTATAATCTCAGTGATCCAGTAAGGTAAAGGGGACAGGAGCGAACCCCACTCGCTCTTGCATCTAGCGCAGTGTGCCGCAAACTATTTAAAGCTGCGACACACTAAGGCCCTCTTCTATCAAACTGCGATAGCAGTTTTTAGCGCGGGGAGCCGCTCTGAATGGCCCGCGCTGCTCCCGATGCTCATAGGAACTCAATGAGCGTCGGGAGCAGTGCGGACCACTAAGCGCGGTTCCCTGCGCTAAAAACTGCTATCGCAGTTTGATAGAAGAGGGCCTAAATGCGGGGCCGTGGCTGCAGACGTCGGCGTGATGACATTACGTGCACGTGTGACGTCATCATGTAGACGTCCACACGTGTGATGACATTACATGCACGTGTGACGTCATCATGTAGACATCCACGCATGTGCAGATGTGCTCCAGTCGTGGACCTGAGACCCCTATTTCCGCCTGTGGTGGGGTTCTGGAGAGGGAGAGGTGCGGATAGCAGGAGAGGCACCTGCGCCAGCTGACTGCCTATAGGACAGGGGTAGGGAACTCCGGTCCTCGAGAGCCGTATTCCAGTCGGGTTTTCAGGATTTCCCCAATGAATATGCCTTGAAAGCAGTGCATGCAAATAGATCTCACGCATATTCATTGGGAAAATCCTGAAAACCCGACTGAAATACGGCTCTCGAGGACCGGAGTTTCCTACCCCTGCTATAGGACGTGCCTCTCACCTTGAGAGGCGTGTCCTGTAAGCAGTCAGCCGGCACTGGCGCTTCTTCTCCCCAGGGGACTCGCGGCACACAGTTTTCAATACTCTGATCTAATGGCTCCATTGTGAAAATGGCCACCAAGTGGCAGACTTGTGAGTGGAGTTGCATTATAAAACACACATATGTGTGCATATTTTACGTGCAAACATTTACACCTGCCCCCTCCCAAGTGCATTCTCCATATATTTATTATCACCATTTATTTAAGCATAGTGGAGGAGTGGCCTGGTGGTGAGAGCACCTTGAGGTGACAGGTTCAATCCCAGCTCGTCTCCTTGTGACTCGAGAATGACACGGTGAGAAAATTCATCACCGTCCCCGTCCCCGCGGATAACCGCGGGAAACCATCTCCATGTCATTCTTTAAGGAGAGAGGGAAGAATCGGCGTATGAATGGGCACAGCCACTGACCCTCAAAGCCTTGCATTGAAGAATGCTGGTGTAGAAGGACTGAGGTTGAGATACGCACTAAAGAACTGGACTTGGGTTGTTCACTGTTGGAAACAGGATACTGGGCTTGGTGAACCTTCAATCTGTCCTAGTACGGCAATTCTTATGTTCTTATGTGAGCCGAGTATAAGACAGTCAAGTCATTGTGACATCACTGATGAGGCTGGCTCTTAGGCATTGGTGGAATGAGGCATTATGACATCACAATCTCAGCTCTGGAATGTTGCTACTCTTTGGGTTTCTGCCAGGTACTTGGGACCTGGATTGGCCACTGCTGGAAACAGGATACTGGGCTTGATGGACCTTTAGTTTGTCCCAGTACAGTAATTCTTATGCTCTTATGTGAGCCAAGTATAGGGCAATGAAGCCATTGTGACATCACCGATGAGGCTGGCTCTTAGGCACTGGTGGAATGAGGCATTATGACATCACAATCTCAGCTCTGGAATTTTGCCACTATTTGGGTTTCAGCCCGGTACTTCTAGAGAATGACACAGGGACAGAATTTGTCCCCATCCCTGTGGTCAACTGCAGGAAACCATCCCCGTGTCATTCTTTAAGGCGAGAGGAAAGAATCAAGAGTGTGAATGGGCCCAGCCACTGACCCTCAAGCCTTGCATTGAAGAACGCTGGTGTAGAAGGACTGAGGTTGAGATAGACACTAAAGAATCCACAGGGACGGGAGCGGTGATGAATTTTCTCACCGTGTCATTCTCTACCTGTGACCTTGCATATGTCCCTTAATCTTCCATTGCCCAGAGTCACAAGGCCACCGGGACACAGCTTAACATCCCCCATATAAGCGGTTTATAAATACCAAAAATAAATAATGTAATTTTATTAAATGCTATAGCTCACCAATAATACTGAGTATTTCTCAGTTCCTCAAAAAGAGCAGAATGGATAGAACTTATGGTCCCTTTCCATTATCTTTTTCTATGTCAAGTCTTTCCCCCCCCCCCCCCCCCATGCATTTTTGCTTTCTTGTTATTATAGCACTTAATTATTCACAGAAGAGACGATCCAGTTTGGATTATGCTTGCATTTATATTAACCAGGTAATTGCAGTGTACTGGCATCCCAGGCACGAAAACTGGTCAGGAGATTTCCAGATGCCAATGTTAATTGCATCTGCTTTGGGATAACAGTTGTTTACAGCCATTGGAAGAAACTCATAATTCAGTGTGGAAAATGATTCTTACAAGTGGCAACCTCAAGGTGTCACCCCCAAGACATTGTTCTGTTATGTAATACAGCGTGTGGATTTTTCTTGTCAATCACTCAAGCACTTTGCAAAATGACAGCAATTATTACATCTTGGAAGCTTATTACTTTGGATAGGTTACCTAGTGCTGTTTCCCAATTACTTTGGCATCAATTACATTTTTACCATGAATGCCTCTAACGTCAAACAATCCTCTTTCACATAGCATAATCAAAGAAAGTATCTCTTGACTCTTCAGAGAAACCAAGACTTTAAGAAGTCTGGTGGTGTACTGATCAACCAACAACTCACAGAAATGCTAGTTCTTACTTATTAGCCCTCATCGAAATTAATAAGAGCCTGGTAAAGAGCACGTATTGGTAGCATAGAGCAGGGGTAGACAATTCCAGTCCCCGAGAGCCACAGGCAGGTCAGGTTTTCAGGATATCCACTAAACTAAACCTTACGTTTATATACCACATCCTCTCCATAATCATAGAGCTCGGCACGGTTTACAAGAGCTTAATATAGGAAGGAATAACATAATGGGTTTGGAGGTTAAGTACAGGGGGAGGAGAGCATTACATTTTTGTGAAAAGCCTAGTTTTCAGGTGCTTACGGAATAGTTGGAAGGAGCCCAGATTCCGTAGTGGGGCAGTAAGATTATTCCAAAGCCCTGTGATTCTGAAGAAGAGAGATTTTCCCAATTTTCCCACATAGAGGATACCTTTTAGTGAGAGGAAGGATAGATTAAGTTTTTGCGTGGGCCTGGTGGTGTCAGGACTCGAGGAGTTCCAAGATAGTGGGTTTAGGAGAAGGAGGATGCCATGTAGGATCTTAAAAGCTAGGCAGGTGCATTTAAAATGAACCCTGGAAATTACTGGGAGCCAGTGGAGTTTGGACAGAAGTGGGGAAACATGGTAAAATTTGCGTTTTGCGAAGATCAACTTGACCGCAGTGTTCTGAATTAGTTGAAGTCTTTGAAGGCTCTTGTTAGTTAGACTTAGATAGATGGAATTACAATAGTCTAGTCTGAAGAGGATGATGGATTGAACAAGGACGGCAAAATATTGTTGGCGGAAACAGGATCTCACTTTCCTCAGCATGTGGAGGCTAAAGAAGAATGATTTTACCAAGGAGTTGAGGTGGTCATTGAAGGAAAGAGAAGAGTTGATAATGATGCCTAGATCTTTGCTTGAGAATTCAAGCTGCAATGTGGCACCAAAGGGTAGTAAGAAGAAGGTAGGTAGATGTTCTAATTTTGGGCCGTGAATTAGATATGAAACATAGAAACATAGAAAGATGACGGCAGATAAGGGCCATAGCCCATCAAGTCTGCCCACACCATTTACCCACCCTCTTAAGTCTACTGACCCCTAAAGTACAATAATTATACTGTCACTCTACTGACCCGCTCATTCAGTCCTAGTGACCCTATCCCTTGGTATGACCTCGTAGGGATCCCACATAGGTATCCCATTTGTTCTTGAAGTCTGGGATGCTGCGTGCCTCGACCACCTGTACTGGAAGCTTGTTCCAATGCTCAATCACTCTCTCCGTGAAGAAGTACTTCCTGGCGTCTCCACGAAACTTCCCTCCCTTGAGTTTGAGTGGATGTCCTCTTGTGGTCGAGGGTCCCTTGAGAAGAAAGATATCCTCTTCCACCTCGACCCGTCCCGTGATGTACTTAAAAGTCTCAATCATGCATCTCAATATGCATCTCAAGGAGGTAGTGCATGCAAATCTATCAGTCATATTCATATTCATTGTGGATATCCTGAAAACCCGACCTGCCTGTGGCTCTCGAGGACCGGAATTGCCTACCCCTGGCATAGTGGGTTGATCAATAGACCGTCAGGCTTCTTAAGATCCTGATTTCCATGAAGGGTCAAGAACTGGTATCTTTAAGAAGTTGGTACTTGGTCACTGTCCTCCCCCCTCCTTCCTTTTACTAAGCCGTGATAGAGTTTTCTACCGTGACCCAGAGTGCTAAATGCTCCGATGCTACTCCGACACTCATAGAATTCCTTTGAGCGTCGGATCATTTAGTGCCCCAAGCCGCGGTGAAAGCCTCTAGTGCAGCTTAGTAAAAGAGGGCCTATCATTGCTATCTATGTACCCAGTGCACATGATACTCTGTGGGCTTTGACCAGGTACTAGTGACCTGGATTGGCCACCGTGGGAACGGGCTGCTGGGCTTGATGGACCATTGGTCTGACCCAGTAAGGCTATACTTATGTTCTTACGTGAGCCAAGTATTGGACAATCAAGCCATTGTAACATCACTGATGAGGTTGGCAATGAGGCATTATGACATCACAATATCAGCTCTAGAATTTAGCTCTCATTGGAGTTTCGGAATCTTGCTATTCTTTGAGATGCTGGAATGTTGCTACTCTTTGGGTTTTGGCCACCATGAGGACGAGCACTGGGAGAGTACGATTGTGAACTGCTAAGATTTTTACCACGTCCAGAGGACAGAATACATTCAAAGATAAGTGTTGGTTTCCTATTTTTGATATAAAGTTTTTTACAAAAGTGTTGTTAAAGCAATGAATTGTTAATTATTATACGGAGTTTTTGTAGCTTCATAGCTAACATAGAGTTTTCCAGGTGACAAGTATCCCTGGAAAGAACTGAGGTCTTTTCTCCGTTGATGATAGGAACTTATCTTGATAATCTCTGGTACAGTGGGTTTTTCTGAATATTTTTTTTGTGGTGGAGTGATTTATAGAAACATTGTAACATAATGACAGATAAAAGCCAAATGGCCCATCCACAGCATCCACCTCTCCCTATTGGCTAAGGCTCTTTACACCTGTATTGTGATGTCATAGAACTTTATGGTTATAGAAATATAGAAACATGATGGCAGATAAAGGCCAAATGGCCCATCTAATCTGCCCATCCGCAGTAACCATTACCTCTTTCTCTCTCCCAGGCCCTCTTGAATTCAGACACAGTCTGTGTCTCCACCACCTCTTCCGGGAGACTGTTCCATGCATCTACCACCCTTTCTGTAAAAAATATTTCCTTAGCTTACTCCGGAGTCTATCACCTCTTAACTTCATCCTATGCCCTCTCATTGCAGAGCTTCCTTTCAAATGAAAGAGACTCGGCTCATGCGCATTTGCATTACGTAGGTATTTAAACGTCTCTATCATATCTCCCCTCTCCCATCTTTCCTCCAAAGTCATCGTACGTATTTGCAGCATTGTTTGTAGAGTTTGAAAGGAGAACATTTTTGAGTGACTGTTAGATAATACCGATGTACCAGCAAATCCAATAGACTTGTCTTTTCCCGATTGTCAAAGAACCCTCAGTATGGATCAAAATAGGCGTCATCCCACAATGCCTGAGTTCAACAGTGCATTTTGCTATGTTTCTTGGAACTCATATATTTACATACATCTTATAATTACCATCTGCACAGCTAGAGGCATTGGTTGGAAATGGGCCGAGTCCATCTGCTGATGCAATTTTCTCAAAAGAATTTCCATTTATTACTTTTCTATGCAAAGCTTCTTATGCAGATCTCTTTTTTCCCCCCCTATTTTAAAATTTTAAACATTTTTACCAGTGAAAGAAAAAAAAAAAAAATTAATATTTTAACAGAACCACTTGATATCAGTGCTTTAAATACAGCCCAAGTCTCTTTTCTAAATTGTTTAAATTAAAATGGTAAATGTTAACAACAAAGAAGGAAAATGTAACATAGTAGATGACGGCAGATAATGACCCAAATGGTCCATCCAGTCTGCCCAACCTGATTCAATTTAATTTTTTTTTTCCTTCTTCTTAGCTATTTCTGTAAAAGAAATAATTTTTTTTTACTTAGACTTGCTGTGGGAGTTCCTATGATACTTTTTGAAGCTCTAAAAAAGCGGATATGTATAACTGAATACTGTATATTTTAAGCGGCAAGTTTCAAACGCAGTATACAGAAGGACCATATTGGGACCTTTCTTGCATATTTTTAACAACTACCATATTTTCACCCATATACCGCGCACCTGTGTAAAACGCGCACACGGGTATAGCGCACGGGGAACACAAATTTATGTTAAAAAAATTTAATATAGTGCGCACACGCGTATACCGCGCATGCTAAAACCTCCTCCCGCCTACTCCGAACCGGCATCCTCCCCCCCCCCGCTCGCTTACCCGAGAGAGCATTTTTTTTTTCATTTGAATCCGGCATTCCCCCTGCGAACCGGAATCCTACCCCCCCCGCTCACGTCACCCCCCCTCCTCCGCGATCCTACATCCCCCCCAGCACCGCAAAGCATCTCTTACCCGATTGGGCACTGGCACCAATGCACAGGATGTGCCAGTGCCAGTGCCTGAAGATCCTCCCTCGTTGGGTTGGGCTGGGCTGGGCGGTGCGGTGCGAGAGAGATCCTCCTTCCTGCACCGGGCTGGACTAGGCTTTGAGCATTTGCGCATGCTCAAAGCCTTCTGGTCTCACTCTCTCTTGGATAATCTCGGAGAGAGCGAGACCAGAAGGCTTTGAGCATGCGCAAATGCTCAAAGCCTAGTCCAGCCTGGCGCAGGAAGTAGGAGGATCTCTCTCGCACCGCCCAGCCCAGCCCAGCACAACCCAACGAGGGAGGATCTTCGGGCACTGGCACTGGCACATCCTGTGCATTGGTGCCGGTGCCGGTGCCGGTGCCCAATCGGGTAAGAGATGTTTTGCGGTGCTGGGGGGGATGTAGGATTGCGGGGGAGGGGGGGGTGACGCGAGCGGGGGGGGGGGATACCGGTTCGCAGGGGGGATGCCGGATCGGATTGAAAAAAAAAAAGTTGTAAAACGCGCTCACACGTATAACGCGCACGGCTATGCACGGTTTGTAAATATCGTGTATAATGCGCGCGTTATATGCGTGAAAATACGGTACTATGAACAGGGTATCATTCTTTTTTCTTGTTCCTTTTATGTTGACCCTGTTGAGTTCATTTTAAGGTCCTCGGATTATGTTTCTTCATATTATGGCTGATGGAGCCCAGGTGTTTAAAAGTGCTACAAAGACAAGAGAGAGAGAGAAAAAAATGAAACTCGTCTGCAGTAAAAATGCAACGAGCCAAAAACAAAGAAAGGTACTGCAGACAAACGTACAGGATACAGGCAAATTTTATTTTGAACTGACAGATTGTTGCGTAGAAATAAACCACTTGTTACAGAATATAGGACAACATAAACCGGTTTGAACGGTGGTATATCAAATAACTGACTACATTAAATAACATGCTTAACACAGTTCACATTTCTGTAAAGTTTCTGTAAAGTCTTACATAGTAACATAGTAGATGACGGCCGATAAAGACCCGAATGGTCCATCCAGTCTGCCCAACCTGATTCAATTTAAATTTTTTTTTTTTTTTTTTAAATAAATTTTTTCTTCTTAGCTATTTCTGGGCAAGAATCCAAAGCTTTACCCGGTACTGTGCTTGGGTTCCAACTGCCGAAATCTCTGTTAAGACTTACTCCAGCCCATCTACACCCTCCCAGCCACTGAAGCCCTCCCCAGCCCATCCTCCTCCAAATGGCCATACACAGACCTGCAAGTCTGCCCAGTACTGGCCTTAGTTCAATATTTAATATTATTTTCTGATTCTAAATCTTCTGTGTTCATCCCACGCTTCTTTGAACTCAGTCACAGTTTTACTCTCCACCACCTCTCTCGGGAGCGCATTCCAGGCATCCACTACCCTCTCCGTAAAGTAGAATTTCCTAACATTGCCCCTGAATCTACCACCCCTCAACCTCAAATTATGTCCTCTGGTTTTACCATTTTCCTTTCTCTGGAAAAGATTTTGTTCTACTTTAATACCCTTCAAGTATTTGAACGTCTGAATCATATCTCCCCTGACATAAGAACCAGGGGTCCATCGCGCCCAGCAGTCCGCTCCCGCGGTGTCCCCCAGGTCAAAGACCAGTGCTCTAAATGAGTCCAGCCTCACCTGTGTACGTCCCAGTTTAGCAGGAACTTGTCCAGCTTAGTCTTGAAGCCCTGGAGGGTGTTTTCCCCTACAACAGACTTCGGATGAGCGTTCCAGTTGTCCACCACTCTCTGGGTGAAGAAGAACTTCCTTACATTTGTACGGAATCTATCCGACTTGGTCTGAAGACGTATCTGTTTAAGAAATTTTTAGCTGATCATTGAAAGATGGCAACAAATGAATTTTCCTGTCCAATTATTGTTATCTAATGTTTCCTTGAGTTAACTTTTGTTAACCGGTTCGAGTCTCTTTCGGGAATGATCCGGTATATAAGACTAAGGCCTTCTTTTACTAAGGTGAGCTAACCGATTAGCGTACGTTAATCAATTTAGTGCACGCTAAATGATAATGCGTGCATATTAGTCTATGGACGCGGTAGCATTTAGCACGCGCTAATTCGATTAGCATGGGGGTAAGGATTGGATTGGGTCGTCAAGGATGTCATTAAACAAGATAAACGGAGAGGATAAAGTTAAAGAAAAGTACAACAATGGAAAGGAAGAGCCCTAATACTTAGAGCAGCAGTCCGGGAACCACAGAATCCAGGGTTCAAATCCTACCACTGACACTTGCAATTTGAGCAAATCACTCAGGGAGAATTCAATAAACGGGCCCAGGGTTAGGTGAGGGGATAGTATTCTGCAACGAGCACCCTGTGCCAGTGGCATAGTAAGAGGGTGGTAGGGGGGGGAAGACTGCCCCGGGCGCCAAGTCGGTGGGGGCGCTGGCACCTTTCCACCCTGCCCTGCCACACCATGCCACCCACCCACGCACCATCCCTCCCCCCACACCGTACCTCCATATTACCTTCACTAACATGAGCAACTTTTGCCCATTGCTTGCACCAACCTGGTTTCCCTCTAAATCACTTCCGGGTCATGGGGCCAGGAAGTGATGTCAGAGAGAATCCAACACTGTCATGAGGAGCATGTTTGCAGATGCCACTTGCACTGGTGAAGATTAAGAGGTACGGAGGGATGGAGAGCACCACTGTGGCATGGGAGGGCAGGAAGGAGCAGAGTTAAGGAGTGGGGGCATGGGGAGAGCACCTCCTACCCTTACTGCACCACTGCCCTGTGCAAAGCTTCCTGTAAAGAATGCTAGCTTAGCGTGCATTTTGGCTGAGATTCTATAAATGGCACCTGACGTTGCACACCTAGGTTGGGGCGTCTAGCCGATCTAGGTGACTAACTCAATTTTTTTATTAGCTTATCAGTGCCATGAATAAGCCAATAAGGAGCTCATAATTGGCAAAAATTAAAATTAATTGGATGGTAGACGCCTAACTCAAAGGGCGCCTACCACTTTTGGGTAGGCACTTAGCCCAAGTGGGCATGGTTATGGGCAGATTGTGGGCGGATCTTGGGTGCATTTAGTGTCTAGGTGCCTAAATTGAACTTAGGTGCCGGTATTTAGGCCTAGGAAACCCTGACTTAAATAGAGGGCACCTACAACTTTGATGCCCACCAGCACCTAAGTCCATTTTAGGTGCCACTAGGCGTGATTCTATAAATGGCGCCCAACTGAAGATTGGCACATACTGTGCCTAGCATTCTTTTGATGCCTATCTTTTAGGTACCATGTACAGAATCGGGGCCTTTGTGGCAAACTTCCGTTGCCAACTTTTATGCCAGCCAAAAGCTGGTGTAAGTGCTGGTGCCCATCCAATGGCCATGAGGAATGCAGATACGATTGCAAGTATTCTAGACAGTGTGTCTCAACTCACACTTTGCCAGTCAGATTTTTAGGATATCCACAATGAATATGCATAAACTTGATTTGCATCTGCTGCCTCCATTATATGCAAATTTCTTTCATGCATATTCATTTGGATATCCTGAAAACCTGACTGGCAAAGTGTGAGTTGAGAACACTGTCTAGAACAGTAGTTTCAAACTCAAACCCTTTGCAGGGCCACATTTTGGATTTGCAGGTACTTGGAGGGCCTCAGAAAAAATAGTTAATGTCTTGTTAAAGAAATGACAATTTTGCATGAGGTAAAAGTCTTTCTAGTTTATAAATCTTTCCTTTTGGCTAAGTCTTAATAATAATATTGTCATTTATAGCTAAAGAGACATATGATCAAGAAACAGTTTTATTTTACTTTTGTGATTATGATAAACATACCGAGGGCCTCAAAATAGTACCTGGCGGGCCGCGAGTTTGAGATTACTGGTCGAGAAACATAGAAACATAAGGGCCATAGCCCATCAGATCTGCCCACTTTACTGACCCACCCCCAAGTCTACTATCCTAGGGATCCCACTCCTGGTGACAGGTTCCCTTGGCTTAACCCTCTA
The DNA here is from genome assembly GCF_902459505.1 of Geotrypetes seraphini. Classification (NCBI taxonomy): domain Eukaryota; kingdom Metazoa; phylum Chordata; class Amphibia; order Gymnophiona; family Dermophiidae; genus Geotrypetes; species Geotrypetes seraphini. Next base: position 172,161,351 of record NC_047091.1, on the reverse strand, counting down.
AGGGATCCCACATGGGCATCCCATTTGCTCTTAAATTCTTGCACGCTGTTTGCCTCGATCACCTGCACCGGGAGCTCGTTCCAAGGATCAACCACTCTCTCGGTGAAGAAATATTTCCTGGTGTCGCCATGAAATTTCCCGCCCCTCTTGTGGCTGAGGGTCCTTTGAGAAAGAGAATCTCTTCTTCCATCTCGATACGGCCGGTAATATACTTAAACGTCTCGATCACGTCTCCTCTCTCCCTACGTTCCTCGAGTGAGTACAGCCGCAAATTTTTCAGCCTTTCCTCGTACGATAGATCCTTGAGCCCCGAGACCATCCTGGTGGCCATCCGTTGCACCGACTCTACTCTCAGCACATCTTTTCGGTAGTGTGGCCTCCAGAATTGCACACAGTATTCCAAATTTGGCCTCACCGTGGTTCCGTATAATGGCATTATGACTTCAGGCTTCCGGCTGACGAAACTCCTGCGGATGCAACCTAACAACTGTCTTGCCTTAGATGAAGCCTTCTCCGCATGATCAGCAGTTTTCATGTCTGCGCTGATGATCACTCCCAAGTCTCGTTCTGTTGAAGTTCTAGCTAAGGTCTCATCATTCAAGGTGTAAGTTCTGCACGGATTTCTGCTGCCGAGGTGCATGATCTTGCATTTCTTAGCGTTGAAGCCCAGCTGCCAGGTCGAGGACCAAAGCTCCAACAAATGTAGGTCCTGTGTCATACTATCGGGTGAATTGCCGTCTCTCACTACATCGCACCTATTTATTTTTAAAGTTTCTATACCATTTAAAACTAAACGGTGTACATAATTTACATACATAAAATTGTAAAAACGAAACTATAATTAGACACACAAACAAATCCTCAGAGAACATATCTACAGAGTAACACCAAAGCAATAGAAAAATTATTGACTAGAAAAAGGGGTTTCAGGTCAAAAGCGCGCCGGTACAAAGGCGCGCCCAGACAATTGAGCGCAGCGCGCGCCACTCTAAATTACTGTTTTTAGCGCTCCGACGGGGGGTGTGGGGGGGAACCCCCCCCCTTTACTTAATAGACATCGCGCCGCATTGTGGGGGGGTGTGGGGGGTTGTAACTCCCCACATTTTACTGAAAACTTCACTTTTTCCCTGTTTTTAGGGAAAAAATTCAGTTTACAGTAAAGTGTGGAGGGTTACAACGCCCCAAACCCCCCATAACGCCGGCGCGATGTCTATTAAGTAAACTGGGGGGGGTTCCCCAACAAACCCCCCCGTCGGAGCCCCTAAAAACTGTAATTTAGAGCGGTGCGGCGGTGCGCGCTGCGCTCAATTGTCGGCGCGCGCTTTTGTCTTTCGCACCGTTGTCTATGAACCAGAAAATGGTGTCTACAAATAATTGAGTAGGATTTTCCTTTTGTTTCAAGCCTACTTGTTTGTTATCTTAACTGTCAGTATTGTTTTGTTTGTCTATCCCCCAGGTTTTTAATGAATTTTTACCCCTGGCCCCATCACAATATACACACTTCTCCCTCCGTATTCGCGGTTTCAGCAATCGCAGATTCGATTATTCGCAGTTTTTAGCTTGCTGGCTCCTCCACCCAAATCATGTCATCTTGCATAGAAAAAATTGCAGATTCCCAGCATTTACAGAGAAAATTGCTGATTCCCGGCACTTTCTTCACCGTGTTTTGCCTCGCCTTCAGAAAAGGCCAGGTCTCCCACCATGTTATTCGCGGTTTCACCATATTCACGATGGTTTTTAATAGAAAACAGCGAATAACATATGAAAAAGTTATTTGTGGTTTTTCTGTATTCGCGGGCCTGTTAATCCCCTATCACAGCGAATGCGGAGGGAGAAGTGTGCAACATCTGTGAAAGTACTGTACTCATATACTTCTTTAAAAAACTGGTGTAAATGTCCAATTAAACTACTCATGCATTTTGTTGTTATATAGGTCGCCAGGGGGGTCGCGGGTCGGCTGGGGGGGGCGGTCGTTGGGGGGAGGGGGGTTTGCGTCGAGGGCAGGAGGGCCTGGGATCCCTCCTGCCCGTAATGTGGTGCGGGGTGGGGTTAGGGGGTCGCCGTGGCCAGGAGGATTTGGGCTCCCTCCTGGCCCGATATTGTTGGGGAGTCGGCGGTCCTTCGGGGGGAGGGATGTATCGGACGTCGGGGGGGGGGCATCAGGCTTTCAGGATGGGGACAGACCTTCAAGGGGGGACAGTGCAGGGAAGTCAGGGAATTTATATTAATTAATTTTTTCTCTGCGTGTTTTGTTTTTGTATAGTTATTAACTAATATTTAACTAAGTTTTAAAGTTTTAAAGAATGTTTCCTTTATACGTAAATAAAGAAAAGTGAATGGGATTGCAGTGGCGGTGACGGGGCGGTGAATGGGGTGGCAGTGGCGGTGACGGGGCGGTGAAGAGGATGGTGAGACGGGGACGGGGCGGTGACGGGGATGGTGAGACGGGGACGGGGCGGTGACGGGGATGGTGAGACGGGGACGGGGCGGGTGACGGGGACCAATTTTTTCACCGTGTCATTCTCTAATAGGCAGGATGAAAATTGCTACTCCCTGCCTCCTCACATGAAGGATGCTTCTACTTTTAGTGACAAGAAGATAGTCTACAGATGGTCTGTGCATGCGCGGGGATCGCTTAACAGTGATCCGTGCCTACAGATGGGGGCATTCTTCCGATCGCCCCCATCTGCATATTTACTTCATGGGAATTCATCGGACCTGCCTGGATCGGGCCCAATCGGGCCCTAAGTTCTGCGTATAACTGATCCTATTCTATGAAGGGGTGCCGAAAGGTTCTCAGCCCAGCCAAGAAGAGAATGACGCAGATATGGTTCAATCAATGATCTGAATCAATGTCAAAATAGAGAATTTTGTTTCTGCAAATTGGCACTTAACGAAATAAGATAAGGCTCTTTTCAGCTACAGTGGCAAAATAATGGTCAGAATTTAGGAAGTTGGTTGGTTGGACTGAGAACTTTTCAGCACCGCCTCGTATGTAATAAAAGTGAGCCAAGTATAGGACAATCAAGCCATTGTGACATCACTTTTGAGGTTGGCTCTTATTGGTGGATTGAAGCATTATGACATCACAATATCAGTGGGTGCTGAAAAGTTCTCAGCCTAACCAAGAAGAGAATGACGGGAATATGGTCCAATCAATGATCTGAATCAGTGTCAAAACATATAATTTCATTTCTGCAAATTGGCGCTTAGTGAAATAAGATAACGCTCTTTTCAGCTACAGTGGCAAAATAAGGCTCAGAATTTAGGAAGTTGGTTGGTTGAGCTGAGATCTTTTCAGCACCCCCTCGTATAAAGGAATGGCCCATTGTGCTCCTAACTTTGGGCGCCATTTATAGAATTGGTTGGATAGATTTTAAAATTTGCTAATCTGTGTGCCTGCTTGACCAGTCCAGGTGAAAACATTTACACGAGAATGGGTGTAAATTAGAGAATGACACGGTGGATGTTACCCGCGGCTAGCTGCGAGTAGCCGCGGGTAACCCACCAAAACGATGGAGGGGGGAAGGGTGCTCACCGCAGGTACGGGGACAAGGCCATCCACTGCCCCGTGGAGCGATGAATGGCCTTGTTCCCGCAGTTAAGGGAGGGAATGCAAGCGGTCACTGATCGCGTGCGGCCCCCTCCCTCCTTCCTACCTACCCACCCAAATCTATCTCCCTCCCTCCCCCTTACCTTCACGGCATGTTTTAAGGTTTCAGGCTTGCTGAAAGCCGCCGGAGCGTACATGCAGTCGCATGCATGTGTGGGCAGAAGGTTCTCCTCTGATGCAACTTCTGGTTGTGTCAGAGGAGAAGCTTCCGCCCACACAAGCCCGCAACTGCACGGACACTCTGGCGGCTTTTAACAAATCTGAAACCTTAAAACTCGCCGAGAAGGTAAGGGGGAGGGAGGGAGATACACAGACTGCATGAGGGGTGCCGAAGGGCAGTGAGGTGGCGAGAGGGAAGGGTGGATGCTGCGGGGACAGGGCGGTGAAGGGGGGATGGGGACGGGGCGGTGAAGGGGATGGTGGTCCGGTGACGGGGACAGATTTTTTTCCCAGTGTCATTCTCTAGTGTAAATCTCTGCTTCTGCAAGGTAGGCTAGATTCTTTTTGCTTATGCAAGACTGATGACTTCCTTCACATCATTTATTTGTCATTCTTCTATAGAGTTTAGTGGAATCACTTTATATATAGCATATAGCTGGTTTTCAGAATGGTTTGGACATGTTCCTGGAGGAAAAGTCCATAGTCTGTTATTGAGAAAGACATGGGGGAAGCTGCTGCTTGCCCTGGATCGGTAGCATGGAATATTGCTATTCCTTGGGTTTTGGCCAGGTACTAGAGACCTGAATTGATCACTGAGAATGGGCTACTGGGCTTGATGGACCATTGGTCTGACTCAGTATGGCTATTCTTACGTTCTTATGTTCCTATTGCTGCATATACTACAATGGTGAGTTTTTTTGTGTGCCCTGTTATTAAATCGCACTTTTAGTACCTCAGAAAATTCATGGATAGGACCCAAATAGGACCATCAGATTTCACATTTCAGAAAATCAGCTGCACACAATTGCCACAATAATTTGCATAAGATGAATCTCAAATTTGTACTCTTCAGAAAAGTGACAACCGATGATTATAACTGCTGACATTGCAACTTATACTAATCTTCATAAAAAAAAAAAAAAGATTAATATCATCTTAAAATTTGCTTTCAAATCTGAAATTTATATTATCTGGACATAGGTTATAACTACTCCCAGGTCTTCCATCAAGCGATGGGAGGAGGAGAAACAGACTTCTTGGAGCACTAGACCAGGGGTAGGCAATTCCGGTCCTCGAGAGCCATAGGCAGGTCGGGTTTTCAGGCTATCCACAATGAATCTGTATGAGATGGATTTGCATGCACTGCCTCCTTGAGATGCAAATCTATCTCATGCATATTTATTGTGGATATCCTGAAAACCTGACCTGGCTCCAGCTCTCGAGGACCGGAATTGCCTACCCCTGCCCTAGACTATAAAGGAAACAAAGATAATTTCAAAATGCTTCTTTTGGCTGCTCTCAAGCTTCAAAACTAAGTAGTCATGGCAACTAATACGTAGACAACAAACTACTATAATTAGGGGTCCTGTTACCAGTAAGAACTAATGGTTAGGGTTACCAGATTTCTTTTCCATGACAAGAGAACATGTGGTCCCACCCTGTTCCTCACAAGCCCCGCCCCATTTTGCCCCGGGTCCTGCCACATTATGCCTCCAGTCCCGCCCTGTTCCATATTATGCCTCCAGCTCTGCCTCCTCATCTCCTTTCCCAAGCTTGAGGTCGTGTCTGGAGGGCTTCCAAGTACGCACGGATGCGATGGCGTCACTTGTCATCGCGTCACATCCGTGCATGCTCGGAGGCAGTGGCATAGGAAAGTGGGTGGGGGTGGGTGGATTGCCCTGAGCACTTGCACCGCTCGTTCCCCCCCCCCACGGTCACACCTCCCCTTCCCCTCCCACACTTTACCTCTTTAAAATCATCGCCAGCGCAAGCAACTATTCTAACCTGCTTTTCGCATTGGCCTGGCTCCCTCTGAAATCACTTCCGGGTTGTGGGGGCCAGGAAGTGACATCAGAGGGAAAGCCAGCTCGAGCAGGAGGCTAGAGAAGCTGCTTGCGCTGGAGAAGAGAGGTACAGGGGTGGGAAGGGAGGCTGCGAGGGTGGTGCAAAATGAGCGGAGGGACAGAGAGGAGGGCATGGGGAGTGGGCGGGTACGCGGGGCAGTCACGGGGCCATGGTCTACATGCACATGGCCATGGCCCCTCCATCGCCCCACTCCTCTGACATCGATGTCCTGTTCTGGTGCAGGGGAATGGCAGAGCCGATGGCCATTCACACGTGCACCGCAGCCCTATGACAGTTCCATACACCCCCCACCCGCCCCACTCCCTGCAGGAAGGGGGCGCTCCACCCCAGGTTGCCACCAAGCTAGGTATAGCACTGGCTCTATTGTTATTTTTGTTCTGTCTATGTGGCCTGTCCATCACAGGCTCGGAAATAAAAAAATAAAGTCCCCTCTATTCTCAAGAATTATTAGGAGATAGCAGTTAAAACCAATTCTTCAAATCCATCACGGTGCTTTATTTAGCTGCAATTACATTAGAGCCCATTCTATTAATATGTCCCCTTGCACATCCACGCCAAATTAAGCGATGGCTCTTCGCCGCAGCAGTAAAACAATTGATTTCTCTGCCTAATCAGTTTATTTCATTAGTTACCCATTTTTCTTCATGTGCACTTGACGGAGTGACAGTGGAAATGACCTATCGAGGCAAATGACATCACAGAGTGATTTGAATATTAAGCAAACAGCTAGAACAGCCATGTTGATGTTTAAAGATCACATGTAAATCAAATGTCACGGGGAAAATACTGCCGCAAGGGCTGTCAGGGGAATAAATATACAGGGAGAGAGATGGTGAAAGGGGCAGCTCATGGCCGGGCGGTTTCTAAATGAAAATTCTCTTCAGGTGCCGGTTTTGTGGATTCGCCTCTCCAGAAGTAAAGGTGAAAATGCGTTAGGCACTAAGGGCTAGATTCACTAAGCAAACCGATCGTGTATCGACCGTTTTGCGAGCCCTTAGCGACCAGATTTCCCTCCTGCGCTATTCACTAACCTCTCCCGCGATCCACTTCGAATCCGTGCATGCAAATGAGGAGAAACGCATGCAAAGTAGGCAGTGACGCGATTCACAAAAGAAAGTTTCAGATCCGACTGGTCTGGCTGATCAACTCCAAAAGCAACTGCTGGGGACCAGCATATCCTGCTCTGTGCCCAAACCAAGCACAAATCTCCTGCTTTCTGCTCCGAAGTCCTGCCGCCCTCCACTGCCCCGAATCTCCCCAAAGTCCGGCCGACCTTCACTGCCCCGAATCTCCCCGAAGTCCTGCCGCCCTGCACTGCTCCGAATCTCCTGCTTTCTGCCCCGAAGTCCTGCCACCCTCCACTGCCCCGAATCTCCCTGAAGTCCTGCCACCCTGCACTGCTCCGAATCTCCCCAAAGTCCTGCTGTCCTTCACTGCCCCGAATCTCCCTGAAGTCCTGCCGCCCTGCACTGCTCCGAATCTCCTGCTCTCTGCCCCAAAGTCCTGCAACCCTTCCGAGCCCTGCAAGCTTGTGGTTTTAACCCGCAGGTTTAAAGCGGGTTAAAACCACGGGCTCGCAGGGCTCAAAACTTCTAAAAAAAAAAAAGTAAAAAGTAAAAAAGAAAAGATTGCAGCTCCAAAGGGCATGCGCAGGCCATCTACAGTTGGTCTGCGCATGCGCGATCCATGCAGGCAGATTGGGGCATTCCTCCGATCGCCCCTTTTTGCATATTTTACTTTCGTGAATTCATCGGGCCTGCCCGGGTCGGGCCTGGATTGGGCCCGATCGGGCAGGTTAATGAATCCGGCCCTAAGTTATCACTTGCATAGTTTGTGAGGCTTTATAAGCTGGAGGGTTGGATTTATTGTTAAATCCTTGGCCCTACTTGTTTGTTGTTAGATGATAATTTTTTTGTTTTGTCTTGCTTTTTATTCACGTGGACGGATTTTGCGTTCTCCTCTTCATTATGTGGCACATTGTAATTGTTTTCTGTAGCTAAAATAAATTCTCATTTAAAAAAAAAAAAAAAATGTCTTAGAAAGATGGTCTATTTTTCCTTGGATTCTGAATCTTCCAGATTTAGAATGGTCGTATGCATTGTCAAATAATTCCCAGTCCTGACCAAAGGTAGAGAACAGTAAAGGAACAATGTAAGTGGGAAAATTACTGAGAGGAATGACCAGCAGAAAAAAAATTTTTTAAAAAATTACAAAAAAAAAAAAAATTTAAATTAAATCAGGTTGGGCAGACTGGATGGATCATTCGGGTCTTTATCTGCCGTCATCTACTATGTTACTATGTTACTATAGAAAAAAGGTAGGTGATAATGCCTCTGACTCTTCAGACCTTAGGAAACTGGAAGATTAGGTGTCCAAATGGCAAATGAAATTTAATGTGGACAAATGCAAAGTGATGCACATTGGGAAGAATTACCCAAATCATAATTACCAAATGCTAGCATCCACCTTGGGGGTTAGCGCCCAAGAAAAAGATCTGGGGGGTCATTGTGGACAATTCAATGAAACTTTCTGCCCAATGTGTGGCAGCGGCCAAAAAATAAAACAAGATGATAGGTATGATTAAAAAAAAGGGATGGATAACACTCCGTGGTGTGACCTCACCTTGAGTATTGCGTTCAGTTCTGGTCTCCTTATCTCAAGAAAGATATAGCAGAACTAGAAAAGGTTCAAAGAAGAGCGACCAAGATGGTAAAGGGGATGGAGCTCCTCTCGTATGACGGTTAGGGCTCTTCCGCTTGGAAAAGAGACGGCTGAGGGGAGATACGATTAAAGTCTACAAAATCCTGAGCGGAGTAGAACGGCTACAAGTGGATCGATTTTTTTACTCCGTCAAAAATTACAAAGACTAGGGGGGACGCTCGATGAAGTTACAGGGAAACACTTTTAAAACCAACAGGGGTGAAATATTGTTTCACTCAAAGAATAGTTAAGCTCTGGAACACTTTGGCAAAGGTTGTAGTAAGAGCGGTTAACATAGCTGATTTTAGAAAAGGTTTGGACAGTTTCCTGCATGAAAAGTCCATTGTCTCTTATTGAGACAAATATGGGCGAAGCCACTGCTTGACCTGGATCAGTACCATAGAAAGTTGCTACTATTTGGGTTTTTGCCAAGTACTAGTGACCTGGATTGGCCACCGTTGGTCTGAGCCAGAAAGACTAATAATAATAATAATAACGGCTTATATACCGCGATACCGTGAAGTTCTATGCGGTTTACAAAGATCAAGTTTCAAGTTTATTCGTTATTTGATTGATCGCCTATCACAATTACTAAGCGATTTACATATACAGTGGTGCCTCACACAACGAACTTAATTCGTTCCAGGAGCAAGTTTGTTATGCGAAAAGTTCGTTATGTGAAACGCGTTTTCCCATAACAATACATGTTAAAAAAAATAATTCGTTCTGCAGCATAAAATATGCTAAGATGACATAAAAAAAGATAAATTTGTCAAAATGGTGAAAATGGTGGTCTTGCTGAGGCCAAACTCTTTGACGAGGTCACACTGTTTTACCCCACTTTCACTCCTTCTAATTATTTCCCGTTTCATTTCAACAGAAATCACCTTCCTGCTTTTTTTTGAAGCCATGATATATAAAAAATATTGAGTTTATCTTAAAAGGACGACTGTATACAGTGAGAGAGGGCAGTTAAGCGCAGTGACTAACGACTGCCTGCAGTGCCTGCGCGGAAGGATGCAATACATCGGCAGCTCGGGCGACTTCGTTGTGTGAAACGAAGTTCGTTGTGTGAAACGAAGTTCGTTGTGTGAAACGAAGTTCGTTGTGTGAAGTTCGTTGTGTGAAACGAAGTTCGTTGTGTGAATCAAGACATGAAGTTCGTTGTGTGCAGCGTTCGTTGTGCGAGGCGTTCGTTATGCGAGGCACCACTGTACAAGAAATACATGATAAAATAATAACAATAATATAAAAAAAATAAAAATCATTTAAAAACTAGACAAATTACAACAGGAAACACTGGGATAGAGGGGAAAGAAATACAATTTATAATAGGAAAGGAGGAACCGCTAAGGGTAAAATACAAAAGGAAAGGGAAAACAAAATAATTTTTGGAAATAGTATACATAGCTGACTAGAATGAAAGGGAGTTATAAAGAGCAATTGGCATTTCAATTAAATATTGAAAGCGTCTTTAAAAAGAAAGCTCTTAAGTTGGCTTTTGAATTTATCAAGATTTTTCTCCTCCCTTAAATAAAGTGGGAGAGAGTTCCATGTTTGTGGCGCTGTAACAGTGAAGATATATTGTCTTCGGGTATTTATGAATTTAAGAGTGGGAATGACCAATAAAAGTTGTTCATTGGAACGTAAAGTTTTTTGAGAGGAATATGGAATTAAGACTTTATAAATAAATGATGGAGTTTTGTATAGCAACGATTTAAAAGTGAGTAAAGATAATTTATATAATATTCGGTGTGCAACTGGGAGCCAGTGTGCCTTTTGTAGTAAAGGGGTGACATGGTCAAACTTTTTGGCCCCCATAATTAATTTGATAGATGTGTTTTGGATAATCTGTAATCTTCTAATTTCTTTTTGGACCATTCCTTTGAATAAAGCATTAAGCAAAGGTACAAATTGATTGACTTTAAGAGGGGAGGAAGAAAGAGGGTTAATAGGACAGGAAATCCATTTTTGAGGAGAGAGTGATCAATAGAACAAGTTAATCGCTATAGAGGGGAGAGAGAAGAGAGGATCAGTTGTCTAGATACTTTAGGAACAGGTGTGTTTTCAGACGTTTCCTAAATTCCTCATAAGTAGTGGGCGAAAGCAATTGTTCTAGGTCTTTACCCCATGATGCTGCGTGGTGCGAGAGAAGATGTTCATGGTGTTTTTTTCAGTTTACAATCTCTCACTGGGGGGGGGAAACGAAGTTGGAATGTGAGCTTCTCTTGTGTCTGTTGGCCGAGAAGACGAAAAGGTCAGTTATATATTTAGGGGCAAGTCCGTGTGGTGCTTTGAAGCAGAAGCGGGCAAATTTAAGCTTCACGCGCGCCTCCATTGGCAGCCAATGCAGACTATTCTTGTGTTCTTATGTCTTTGGTGAGATCTAATTTGGAATACTGTATACAATTCTACAGACATAGAAACATAGAAATTGACGGCAGAAAAGGGCTATAGCCCATCGAGTCTGCCCATACCAATGACCCACTCCCTGATTCTTACTCTCCTAGAGATCCCACATGAATATCCCATTTTCTCTTGAACTCTAACACGCTGCTGGCCTCAATCACCCTCTGAGGCAGCTCGTTCCAATGATCTACCACCCTTTCAGTGAAGAAGTACTTCCTCGCATCACCCTGAAATTTCCCTCCCCTGATTTTCAGCGAGTGTCCTCTGGTTACTGAGGGCCCTGTAAGACTGAAGATATCATCTTTCACCTCTATACGCCCAGTAATATACTTAAAGGTCTCAAACAGCACCTTCAAAAGGATATAAACAGGATGGAGTCAGTTGAGATGGTGGCTACAAGATGGTCAGTGATCTTTTTGTCATAAAGGTTATGGGGACAGACTTAAAGATCTCAATATGCATGCGGTGCAAGAAAGGCAGGAGAGGGGAGATATAATAGAGACATTTTAATACCCACAGATTATAAATGCACAGCAGGCGAATATCTTTCAGCTGAAAGAAAGCTCTGGAAATGATGGCAAAGTATACTATAGAACCATAGGGCAGATTAATAATGAATCAGAAACTATTTAACTCTATTAGTCATCACAGAATGTGACTGAAAAGAATTCTACCCACAGGGCTCTCCAATATTGTCCATGAATCATTATTTACATAATCTTACACCTCACTAGCTATAAGAAACTCTGCAAGGTGGGTATATCACAAGGCTTATCATACTCCGATTACATATGCTATTTCAGATCCCCATCCTGGGACCATAGTTTAATCATGTATATTTCTGTGTTTCTATGAATTATGAGCATAGGACGAAGGCGAAAGAGGACATGTCTGGGGGTCCGGACGGCTTTTCAAAACCCGCCACTTTGTCCGGGTTTTGAAAAGCTTCCCCCCAAATTGTGTCAAGCATGCGCGGATGCCCTCCTCCCCGACCAGAGCAAGCAGCGGGGGCGTGGCTAGGGCGGGATTAAGGAAAGGACTGGAGCATAACGGGGCCGGGATGGACGGGCCTGGGGTTGGATCTAAGCAGGGATCTCAAAGTCCCTCCTTGAGGGCCGCAATCCAGTCGGATTTTTATGATTTCCCCAATGGATATGCATTGAAAGCAGTGCATGCACATAGATCTCATGCATATTCATTGGGGAAATCCTGAAAACCCGACTGGATTGCGGCCCTCAAGGAGGGACTTTGAGACCCCTGGATCTAAGGGTCTGGTTTTTAGCAATGTAAAATCTGGCAACCCCTAGGATAGACTCAGGAGTAACCCGAGGAAATGCGTCGTCATGGAAGGGCTGGTGAATTCAGTGGCACTACGAGCCTGTGGTTTTAACCTGTGGGTTAAAACCACGGGCTTGCGAAGAAAAGTAAAACCAAAAAGTTTAAAAAAGGTTACTGCTCTTTAAGTATGCGCAGACCATCTGTGCATACTTAAAGACCATCTGCGCATACTTAAAGAGCAGTAACCTTTTTTTTAACCTTTTGGTTTTACTTTTCTTCGCAAGCCCGTGGTTTTAACCCACAGGTTAAAACCACAGGCTCGTAGTGCAGGGAATGGCAGGAGATTCGGGGCGGCAGGAGCGATTCGGGGCAGGAGAGCAGAGTCGGGCAGGAGAAGGGAGCAGGGCGGCCAGAGGAGAGTCGGGGCAGGAGAGCAGATAGGAAAATCCAGGCCGAGAGAGCAAGATGGTCTGCGCATGCTCCAGGATCGCTGTTCAGCGATCCGATTCAGTCGGTTTGGGGCACGATTCCGATCGCCCTCATTTGCATGGGGGCGATTGGTGAATCGGTCCCCCGGACACGGATCGGATCCCTCACGGATCGGATCTGATCCGTGCCCTTAGTGAATCTAGGCCAAAGTAGGCATGGTTTACACGTGGCTAGCGCCATTTTGGGAGGCTGATGTAGGTGCCTTTACTAGGGTTACCAGATTTTCCTTCAGGGAAATCCAGACCCATGGCCCCTCCCACTAGGATTGCCCAGTTCCGCCCTGTCCCGCCCCCCCCCCCAGCCCCGGCCCAGATGGCATCCGCACATTCGCGGACATGACGCAGTGATGTCACAGCGTTGCGTCCACGTAGGCGCGAATGCCCCTTCCTGACGCGATTGTGTTGGGAAGCTTTTTAAAACCCGGATAAAGTGCCGGGTTTTGAAAAGCCATCAGGACCACCGGACATGTCCGCAAAAGGATGACATGTCCGGGTAACCCTAGCCTTTACTAGTATCAGGCCCTTTGAACATTCAAAGTGACTGAAATTCTGACACTTTGTTAATTATATCATTTCAATGACGTTATTTTACCCTATTTTAGCTCATACTTGAGGCGGTCCAGAGGAGGGCGACGAAGATGATGGGAGGCTTGCACATATGAGGAGAGACTGGAAGCCCTGAATATGTATACCCTAGAGCAAAGGAGAGACAGGGGAGATATGATTCAGACGTTCAAATACTTGAAGGGTATTAACGTAGAAGAAAATCTTTTCCAGAGAAAGGAAAATGGTAAAACCAGAGGACATAATTTGAGGTTGAGGGGTGGTAGATTCAGGGGCAATGTTAGGAAATTCTACTTTACGGAGAGGGTGGTGGATGCCTGGATTGCGCTCCCGAGAGAGGTGGTGGAGAGTAAAACTGTGACTGAGTTCAAAGAAGCGTGGGATGAACACAGAAGATTTAGAATCAGAAAATAATATTAAATATTGAACTAAGGCCAGTACTGGGCAGACTTGCATGGTCTGTGTCTGTATATGGCCGTTTGGGGGAGGATGGGCTGGGGAGGGCTTCAATGGCTGGGAGGGTGTAGATGGGCTGGAGTAAGTCTTAACAGAGATTTCGGCAGTTGGAACCCAAGCACAGTACTGGGTAAAGCTTTGGATTCTTGCCCAGAAATAGCTAAGAAGAAAAAATTTAATTTAAAAAAAAAAAAAAAATTTAAATTGAATCAGGTTGGGCAGACTGGATGGACCATTCGGGTCTTTATCTGCCGTCATCTACTATGTAACTATGTTACATACATTCTTAATGCGCATATATCGTTAGGTAGTAATGCTAGCATGTCAGTACCATCAGCATCGCTGAAGATAATTAAATGTTTTTTAATAGTAATAGGTAAGTATGATGACTAAGTATGTAAAAATTCTCGTTGAAATTCAAAGTGGTGGCTGAGAAAATTGTAAAAAAACAAACAAACCGTAGGGGCTTATTTTTATTTTTTCTCACCCTGTATCTATCCTACCTCCAAATGTTGCTATCAGTGCAGCAAAGCAAATAGGATGACTATATTTTTGGCTTTAATGCTGGAATATTTGACCTTGGCTTACGAGATCAACCTTAAGCGCTCAGTAATATACTTCTAGTCACTGTTCAATGCTCAGGGGAATATTTTAAGGTCCTCAAGTGAAGTGAATATTTTATGCAAGCTATAATTTCTTTCAAGACCTTCACAGGCAGCTCCTGTAATGCCCTTTGCTGCAATTTCCTTTGCCGTGAGCTGGCAAAACAGGATATTTCTTTCTGGCGATCGCTGTGCAATAACACCCCTTCGTCTAGGACTCATTTTAAACGCAGAGCTGAGGGAGACGTAGTGGTTAGGGCAACAGGAGCAGAACCGAGAAGCCTGGGGTTCAAATCTTGCTTCTCCCACTGATGCTTCTTGACCTTGGGCAAGGCGTGTTATGGTCCACTGCTTCACATGTGGGCAATTATGTAACTTGGTGCCTGCACATGCAAAGGTATCCTGAGGATGCTGATGAGAGTCAAAAGGATTGAAAGACTCTTTGTTATGCCAGCATTATTTCATGTATATTTTATATAGTTTCAATAAATTGATTGTCCCTTCTCCACGCCTCTTTTGGGTTGAGAGTCTAATCAACGACAGCATTTTAGAATACAGTGTTCCCCCAGTCGTTCACGGTTGGCGGTTGGCGGTCCCGGTCATTCGCTGTATTTTCCGACAGCGAACCGCCGACCAGGAGAGGGCAACGGGAGAGGCAGAAGAGAGTAGCCGGAGCGCCGCGAGTGCAGGGAATCACTCGCAGTACGCTCCGACCGCCTCTTCCTGCACTAAGTCAGGACTTATCCAATCAGGAGCTGTTTTTGACACGCAGCTCCTCATTGGCCCGACTTAGTGCAGGAAGAGGCGGTCGGAGCGTACCGTGAGTGATTTCCTGCACTCGCCGGCGCTCCGACTGCTCTCTCCTGCCTCTCCCGCTGCCCTCTCCAGTCTCCCCATGAAAAACCATATTCGCGGTTTTTCAAGATTCACGGGGGTTCCTGGAACGGAACCCCCGTGAATATCGGGGGAGTACTGTACAGGTCTTGCAGATACTGTATGTGCCGCAGTTGCACCAGCCACAGACCTGTGGTACGTGTGAGCACCCAAATGCAACAGGGACATAGGTAACTTACAGTATACTGTATGTTATGCATGTAAGTGCATTTGCATACACTGCCTCCATGATATGCAAATTTCTTTCATGCATATTCCTTGTGGATATCCTGAAAACCTGGCTGGCAAGGGGATGCTCCAGGACCGAGTTGAGAAACACTGCTATAAACGCAGGTTCCCTTTTAGAGTGCAAACTCCATAGAATCGAGAAAAGACCTACCATAAGACGCACTTTTTCCACACCAAAAAGCAAATACACCTCCCCCCTCCCCCACCCCAGGTACCTTTACTTTTATTTAACGGGCGGTGGTCCAGCGCGGGTCTCTCTATATGTTTCTCTATATGGGATAAACATGTGGGTTCACTTCGGGGAATTGCTTAGGGGAGGGTTCTTTTAAGGGGAGGGTTCTTTTGAGTGGGCAGACGTGTTGGGCCGACGTGTTTTCTGCCGTCATACTCTATGTTTCTCTATGTTTCTCCTGCTGGACGGCTGCCTTACTTCTTGCAGAACGGCGCACAACACAGGAGCGCGGACTTCTCGCTTCCTGCCTGGTCCCTCGCTGCTCCGTGATTGACTGCCATCAGTTCACCTGACGGCAGCCAATTACGGAGCAGCGCGGGACCAAGCAGGAAGCGCAAAGGTCGCGCTTTTGCATTGTGCACCACTCTGCAAGGAGAAAAGCAGCCGTCCAGCAGGAGACCGCGCTGGACCACCACCCATTACACAAAGGTTCCTGGGGGCGGGGGGGGGGGGTTGTATTCGCTATTGCTGCGGGATGCTTCGGGCTGCGAGCTTCCCAGCACCAGACGCACCTATGTGTAGAGGAGGAAGAACCAAGAAAAAAAAAATTCTGAACCAAATTTTTCTTCCTCCACAGGGGGGTGCGTCCTATGGTCAGGTGCGTCCTATAGAATTAAAAATATAGTACTCTACCTGACATTTATTTATTTATTACACTTATAGGGCTGGATTTAGTACATGGCACTCAAAATTTGATGCTAAAAAAATCAGCTAAGAACATAAGAGTTGACGCTGCTGGGTCAGACCAGTGGTCCATCCTGCCCAGCAGTCCGCTCATGCGGCAGCCCCCAGATCAAAGATCAGTGCTCTAAATGAGTCCAACCTCACCTGCGTACGTTCCAGTTTAGCAGGAACTTTTCCAACTTTGTCTTGAGTCCCTTGAGGGTGTTTCCCCCTATGTCTTGAATCCCTGGAGGGTGTTTTCCCCTATAACAGCCTCCGGAAGAGCGTTCCAGTTTTCCACCACTCTCTGGGTGAAGAAGAACTTCCTTAGGTTTGTACGGAATCGATCCCCTTTCAACTTTAGAGAGTGCCCTCTCCTTCTCTCTATCTTGGAGAGGGTGAACAACCTGTCCTTATCTACTAAGTCTTTTCCCTTCAGTATTTTGAATGTTTAGATCATGTCACCTCTCATTCTTCTCTTTTCAAGAGACAAGAGGCCCAGTTTCTCCAATCTCTCACTGTACGGCAGCTCTGAACAATATATCTATAATGGTCCTCCTTAAAAAAATCAGCACCAACTAGTACGGCGCTAAGCACGATTCCAGAAAAGTTAAGTACATTATATGGAATCATGCTTAGCGCTGGGTCTAAGCAGGCTTAAGCATCGCTAGGCATCCTAACTTTAGGCCCACCCAATCAGTGGCATAGGAAGAGGGACGAGGGGGGTGGTCCACCTCGGACGCCATCTTCCTCAGTGCTCCGGCACCCCTTCTCTCCGCTCCCTCCCCTGACGCCCGCCTCTTTCCTCCCCCTGTACCTTTTTAACCTCAGCACGAGCAGCCATCAACTTGCCGCCCGCGTCAGCTTTTTACGCTCTCTCCGACGTCACTTCCGGGAGCCGCACCTAGAAAGTGACGTCAGAGAGAGCGCCGAAGCCGATACGGGCAGTAAGTTCACGCGGCCGCTCGCACCGAAGTTAAAAACGGTACGGGGAAGGAGCATGCGCACGGCAGGGTGGGGTGGGGGAGGGGCGCTGCCCCAGGCCCCATTTATGCCAGGGTTTTGGCTACCAAAATGCCTGCGCCCAAGTTAGGCGCCTAATTCACGGCGGCGCCTAGCTCAAAAACACGCCCACAATCCCCCCCCCCCCTTAACCGTGCCCAATTTTAAGTAGGTGCTTTGGACTCGGCACCTACTTTTATAGAATTATGATTTTCGAGTTAAGCATTCTTTATTGCTGTGACAACACTCTCCTCCTCCCTGTCTCATCGGCTCGCAACCTCGGGGGTCATCTTGGACTCATCTCTCTCCTTCTCCACTCAGATCCAACATGCCGGTAACGCCTGTCACTTCATCCTCTACAATATCAGCAAAGTTCAATCTGTCCTTTACGAGCGCACTTCCAAAACCCTTATTCACACTCTCATCACCTCTCGCTTTAGTTCATTTTTTTAAAAATCTTTATTACATTTCCAAACTACAATTGTGCATACAAATAATTCATGTTGTATAAGTAAATACCCCAGTCACTCCTCAAACATTGACCAATATTTGTTATAACTAATATCAAAGGACAATGTCTCAACTTTTTTTATCCGTTTTCTTAGGGCTTCAGACATGCCATTTGGTCTCCCATTTTTTTCGGTGACACAAATATCTTAATGGCTATGGCTGTGGCTTCTTCATTTGCCCACTCTATATGTATTTTCAACGTTTTTATGTTATTTCCTTCTTATTTTTCTTATGTTATTACTTGTTCATAAACTATTATAAAGTGCTTGGTACAATAATATTTAAAGGAACCATACAGTTAAGGGAACCATACAGTTAATATTTAAGGGAAAATACAGTTATCGGGATGGTCTGTTAAAACGGTGAAAGGGTAAGCGTATTATTTTACATTTATTGTATGGTTCCCTTAAATATTATTGTAAGAAGTATGGGGGTAGGAGTTACATTGTCTTCTCTTATTTATATAGGGGACTTAATCTTGAAAAAGCCTCACGGCGAAACATGTCGATGTGACAGGTCCCTGACCCGATTCGATCAAGAAAATAACATCTTTTAAGATAAGTTAATTATTTATAAGTATTTATGAGAGCACCAAGCACTTTATAATAGTTTATGAACAAGTAATAACATAAGAAAAATAAGAAGAAAATAACATAAAAACGTTGAAAATACATATAGAGTGGGCAAATGAAGAAGCCACAGCCATAGCCATTAAGATATTTGTGTCACCGAAAAAAACGGGAGACCAAATGGCATGTCTGAAGCCCTAAGAAAACGGATAAAAAAAGTTGAGACATTGTCCTTTGATATTAGTTACAAATAATTCATGTACATATGATATTACAAGAAAAGCACATTAAACTTACAGATATTAATGAGCAATTATTTTTCCCCACCCTCCCACCTAGTAATCAAGAAAATAAATACCTACAAGAAATAATCTAATAATTACCCGAATCAATTCCAATGCAAACCCCTCCCCCCTCCCTCCCACGCTTTTGCTTCTCTCAGGTCTTCCTATGAGCGTCGGAGCAGTGTCAGAACATGTAGCGCTCTGGGCCGCAGTAGAAATCTCTACTGTGGCGTAGTAAAAGATGGCTTAAGTGACTTACTCAGGGACACAAGGAGCGGGGCGGGGTTTGAACCCACAACCTCAGGGTGCTGAGGCTGCCGCTGTAACCACTAGGTCACGCTTTAATGCTAAAAATAAGAAAATTAAACAAAATTATTTTACCTCTACCACAAATTATTCCACATCAAAGAAATGTTTTACTCTATGAAAACAGTGCAGGGAGATAGTAAAGAGGGTGGGGGTGGGGAGAGCAGTCCGCTCCAGGTGTGAACTCGGCAGGGGTGCAGGCATCTGTCCTTCTCTCCACCCCCTGCTCCTTCCCTCCCCCCCCCACCCTGCATGTGCGTCCCTTCCCTTCTTTCGTACCTCTTTCATTTTTCCTGCGTGAGCAGCATTACGAATTTGCTGTCTGCGTCGGTGCCGCCTCTCTCTGGCGTCACTTCCGGGCCGCATGCCTAGGAAGTGGCGTCAGAGGAAAAGCCGACACAGCGCGGGCGGCGAGTTTATAATGTTGCTCCCGCCTGGAAAATTAAAAAGGTACGGGGAAGGGGGGCATTCATTAAGGGGTGGGGTGTTGGGAAGGAACATGGGGTTGGAGAAGAGGGCGGTACTCCCCCGGGCGCCGCGCACTCTCGCTACGCCACTGCAGGGAGACACATTCTTCTGCAAGGATGGATCAGGCGCAAGTACGCTGTAGTCTTGATTATCTGACATGAACTGGACTGGCCTGTTGTCAGAGAAGCAAAAAATTGGGTAATACAGAAAACAATGGTAACCCCTCAAAAAAAATGCATAAACAAAGGCCGTAAAAGCAGGGTCCCAGGTAATAACGGTGTTGTTTTGCACTAAAAGCAGGGTCCCGGGTAGAGAATGACACGTGACAAAATTCATCACCGTTCCCATCCCCGCGGATAACCGCGGGAAATAATCCCATGTCATTTTCTAGAGTCTATTTCAACCTCAGTCCTTCTACACCAGCATTCTTCAAAGCAAAGCTTGCGGGTCAGTGGTTGTGGCCATTCATACTCTGATTCTTATGTGAGCCAAGGATAATGAAGCCATTGTGACATCACTGATGTGATTGGCTCTTAGGCACTGGTGGAATGAGGCATTATGACATCACAATATCTGCTCTGGATACCAGAGACTATCATTCTGTAGTGTCTGTTTCAACCTCGGTCCTTCTACACCAGCATTCTTCAAAGCAAAGCTTGCGGGTCAGTGGCTGTGGCCATTCATACTCTGATTCTTATGTGAGCCAAGGATAATGAAGCCATTGTAACATCACTGATGTGATTGGCTCTTAGGCACTGGTGGAATGAGGCATTATGACATCACAATATCTGCTCTGGATACCAGAGACTGTCATTCTGTAGTGTCTGTTTCAACTTCAGTCCTTCTACACCAGCATTCTTCAAAGCAAAGCTTGCGGGTCAGTGGTTGTGGCCATTCATACTCTGATTCTTCCCTCTTTCCTTAAAGAATGACATGAAGATGGTTTCCCGCGGTTATCTGCGGGGACGGGAACGGTGATGAATTTTGTCATATGTCATTCTCTAGTCCCGGGTTCAAAACCAATTGTTCTCAGCTGTGAAACTTCTCTCTAAGCTTTGCCAGAAAACAGAAAGAGAAGCCACGCTCCTTAACAGTGGCACAATGACATCACCAGGGGGGTCTGTCAGATATGCCGAATAGTTGGATTAACAAAGAATGGAAAATCGAGACTGTACTGTATCCGTATTTTATACCATATTCAAATGGTATTGACATCATATAGAGCAGTGTCTCTCAAACTGTGTGCCACGGCACAGTGGTATGCCCCGAAGAGATTCCGGATGTGCCACGAGAGATTCCAGAATGTTACTTTATTTTAAAAATTTTCTTCACAAGTATACACTAGAATAGATGACTTGTATGTGGTGTATGGCAAGAGTCTGTCAATGTTATGTGTATCTGAGTACATAAGGATGCAACTGCCCAGACGAGCATCATTCTTTGATGTGATTGGTCCTTGAAAACTAATGGCAAGTACAGGAAAACCTTGGATTGCAAGTAACTTGGTTTGCAAGTGTTTTGCAAGACAAGCAAAACATTTTATTAAATTTTAACTTGAAATACCAGCAATGGCTTGCAATACAAGTACATATAGTACACACGCGTCACATCATCACAACTGAGCCGATGGTTCTTCTCTCTCGGACGCTGCGGAAGCGTAGTGACTGTTCTAAACGAGCGAGGTCTTGCAATACACGTACGTATTGTATTTTGTATTAAAATTTATGGGTTGTGGAACGAATCGTCTGAGTTTCCATTATTTCCTATGGGGAAATTTGCTTTGATATATGAGTGCTTTGGATTACAAGCATGCTTCTGGAATGAATTATGCTCGTAAACCAAGGTTTTACTGTAATTTTATTTTTTATCCAGTAGTTATCCTAACCTGATCAACAAGGCATTGTTGCCGTTTGGATCTTCTTGTCTCTATGAACTTGGATTTTGAGCTCTGACAGAAATTAAATTTTTAAAAAAGAGAACTACAGATGGTGGATGATGAAATGCGGCTTTGCTAGTCGACTATCGAGCCGCATTTTGAGTTAATTTGCACTCAAAAACAAGCACATCCATCACATTGATTAGCAATTCTGTTCTATCTACTTTAGTTTCACCGTTGTTACATTTACCCAAGAACTTTAAATAAATAGCTCTCATATTTAATTATTTGTTGGTTTTGCAATGTTATCATTTCAGTTATAATGCACCGCGAAAAACATTTGTTATACATTGTGTGCCAGAGCTAAAGAAATGTTTGAGAGAATTTAAGCAAGTAAAATATTATAATAATACCATTGGACTGTGGTCACTTTCAACTATGCTTTAATAATGAATTTGACTGCTAGGTAGACTAAATGGACCATGCGGCTCGTTATCCGCCTAATTCGGAACCTCTCATCCAGACAAAGGAGAACCCAGTCCCCATTTTCCTACCCCCCTTTCAAAGGAACTCAGCGCAAAAGGATGTATGACTACCTACTAGCAACTCAAGCAGCAAAACTGGACCCCCCTAATCTCCAACCTGCTGACAGCAACAAGTGACTTGAAATCTTTCCGAAAAGAAATCAAAACCCTGTTATTCAAAAAATGTATCCAGATATCTTAACTCCCTCTTCCTTCTCCCCCCGATATCTCTCCCCTCAACCTCTCCTCTCTTCCCATAATATTCCCCTATAACTCATCAAAGCTTCCAGCATCCACTACGTAACTTCTCTGAAATGTAATCCTTATTCTTCTACCTATCTTTTAATCCCTCCTCAAGACTCTACTATGACCAGCTCCTTAAATTGTAATTTTTCCTGGAAATGTCCAGCCATCTTTTGATGTAATCCGCCTTGAATTGCAAGGTACAGGCGGAATAGAAGTCAGTAATGTAATGTAATGTATTTACTATGGTACAATCTATATGTACTTATTATAATAGCCATACTGATACTCAAGAAAACTAGAATTTTTTTTTACCAGAGTACTATGCAACCCAGTCCTGGAGGTGCATCTATCTGGTTTTCAGGATAACCACAATGAATATTCATACAAGAGATTTGCATGCACCGTATCTCCAAGGTATGCAGATATAGCTCATGGATATTCATTACATTCAAACTAGAAGCCAGTTGGGTTAGATCAGTGGTCTCAAACTCGCAGCCCAGGAGCCACATGCGGCCCGCCAGGCACTATTTTGAGGCCCTCAGTATGTTTATCATAATTACATTACATTAGGGACTTCTATTCCACCTATACCTTGCAGTTCAAAGCGGATTACAAAAGAGCTAACTGGACATTTCCAGTGAAGTTACAACAGTTTGGGGGTTTTTTTTTTTGTTTACAAGGGAGGAGAGGTACCTGGATTAATTCCGGAAGAACTTGCAAATTGGATATTAAATTGACTGTACGTTACTGTGTGATATAACAAATAGATTACAGTTAGAGTACAAATAAGATTACGTTACATTTCAGGGATCTGAATACTTGGTTGGTGTTTTGGGGAGGAAGAGATTATTTAAGTGGAGGTTTTGGGGGAGAATTTATCTAGGAGGAGGAGGAAGGGTTGGGTTAAGATATCTGGATAAATTTTTTGAAAAGTAGGGTTTTGATTTCTTTTCGAAAAGTTTTGAAGTCGCCAGTTGCCGTCAACAGGTTGGAGATGGAGTGGTTAAGTTTTTCTGCTTGCGTCGCCAGAAGGTTATCAAACATCTTTTGGCGCTGAGTGCCCTTGAGTGGAGGGAAGGCAAAAGGGTTCGGAGTTCTTCTTTGTCTTGAGGTGAGGATCACAAATGTAAAATAAAACAGTTTCTTGTTCATACGTCTCTTTAGCTATAAATGACAATATTATCATTAAGACTTAGCCAAAAGGAAAGATTTATAAACTATAAAAGAGTTTTACCTCATGCAAAACTATCATTTCTTTAATAAGACATTATTTTTTCTAAGGCCCTCCAATACCTACAAATCCAAAATGTGGCCCTGCAAAGGGTTTGAGTTGGAGACCACTGGCCTATAGGAAGAGGATATGCAAATGTTAAGAGCCTTAGCCAATAGGGAGAGGAGGAGATTGTGGATGGCCATCGTGTTATTATGTTTCTGTAATCATAAAGTTCTATGACATCACAATGCAGGTGTAAAGAGCCTTAGCCTATAGCAGTGGTCTCAAACTCAAGACCCGTCAGGTACTATTTTGAGGCCCTCAATATGTTTATCATAATCACAAAAGTAAAATAAAATAGTTTCTTGGTCATATGTCTCTTTGGCTATAAATTACAATATTATTATTAAGACAGCCAAAAGGAAAGATTTATAAACTATAAAGAGTTTTACCTCATGCAAAATTGTCATTTCTTTAATAAGACATTATTTTTTCTAAGGCCCTCCAATACCTACAAATCCAAAATGTGGCCCTGTAAAGGGTTTGAGTTTGAGACCACTGGGTTAGATGTACCTGAATGAATGGCTTGGAATCTGCTGGTTTGCAAGTTATGAAGCCTTTTTTTTTGTGAGATGCTGGCAAGAAGGGTAACAGCGGGGATGAACTATGTGAAAAACTATTTTTGACTGCACTCCAGCACACATTAATAAAGAAGTAAATATTCAGAGGATCAGGGCCTCTGACTCCTGACTCGGCAAGATTCTAACAATTGAAATCAAATAGCAGAGCAACACAAACCTTTGCCCTCTGCTTCAAGGCTCTGATCTTAACAGTTCTCTCGGCAGGGATGTACTGTTTTGCTTCATTTTTAAAAAATTGTGTTTTCCACTTATTTTGTAAATATAGGCAGCGTCCCACCTTCATATGTGCAAAGAGCCATGGGCACACCAAATGAAATGCAAGCATTGCAGGTCTATTGGAATTTCACAATAAATAAAAATAATAGCTTAATAATGAAACCCTTCCACATCCTTCATATCCTCCATGCCCCTGAGGTGTGCCACTTTCGGAAACTTTCTAGCAGATCACTGCTACTAGTTTAAGCCAGAATGGAGGAAGAGACGGGAGATGTTGGATTGCAGGGGGTATAAAAGAGGAAGGGAGGGAGAAATGACTCAAGGAAGGGAGAGATGGCTGATTCTGCAGATGGGTGTTGGAAGGAGGGAGAGAGAGAGATATCAGACCAATGAAAGGGGAAGGAGGAGGGAAAGAGAGAGAGAGAGAGAGAAGCCAGACCAGGGACTAGAAGGGAAGAGAGATATGCCAGATGGCAGGAGGGAGAGGAGAGCGATATCAGACCAATGAAAGGGGAAGGGGAGGGAAAGAGAGAGAGAGAAGCCAGACCAGGGACTAGAAGGGAAGAGAGATATGCCAGACGGCAGGAGGGAGAAGAGAGAGATATCAGACCAATGAAAGGGGAAGGGGAGGGAAAGAGAGAGATAGAGAGAAGCCAGACCAGGGACTAGAAGGGAAGAGAGATATGCCAGATGGAAGGAGGGAGAGGAGAGAGATATCAGACCAATGAAAGGGGAAGGGGAGGGAAAGAGAGAGAGAGAAGCCAGACCAGGGACTAGAAGGGAAGAGAGATATGCCAGACGGCAGGAGGGAGAAGAGAGAGATATCAGACCAATGAAAGGGGAAGGGGAGGGAAAGAGAGAGAGAGAAGCCAGACCAGGGACTAGAAGGGAAGAGAGATATGCCAGATGGAAGGAGGGAGAGGAGAGAGATATCAGACCAATGAAAGGGGAAGGGGAGGGAAAGAGAGAGAGAGAAGCCAGACCAGGGACTAGAAGGGAAGAGAGATATGCCAGACGGCAGGAGGGAGAAGAGAGAGATATCAGACCAATGAAAGGGGAAGGGGAGGGAAAGAGAGAGAGAGAGAGAAGCCAGACCAGGGACTAGAAGGGAAGAGAGATATGCCAGATGGAAGGAGGGAGAGGAGAGAGATATCAGACCAATGAAAGGGGAAGGGGAGGGAAAGAGAGAGAGAGAAGCCAGACCAGGGACTAGAAGGGAAGAGAGATATGCCAGACGGCAGGAGGGAGAGGAGAGAGATACCAGACCAAGGGTACTGACAATTTGAATGTTGTTCACAGTAGGTGATGCTTAACAAATATCTATCTGTACGTAATACAGCTCTGCGGTTCATGGGCCTGACTTGAACTGCCACCTGATTTATTTATTCAATTTTCTATACTGTTCTTCTAGGAGAGTTCAGAACGGTTTACATGAATTTATTCAGGTACTCAAGCATTTTCCCTTGTCTGTCCCGGCGGGCTCACAATCTAGTTAATGTACCTACTTTACTGGTCGGGAGACACTAGTTGCCATGCGATAGAATTGTGCTAAGAAGATCTATCCAAAAGCTTAAATTATCTTTCCCCTCGTTAAAAGGCGTTATCTATATTGGAAAATTAGGGAAATCTCTCTACTTTAAAATGACTGAGCTTTGGAACAACTTTCCTGTCCGGCTGCGTAATTTGGGCTCTTTCCAATTGTTTCGAAAACATCCAAAAACGTGGCTATTTTCAAAAATGTAAATTCTGCTGCTCTCTATATAACCACTGATTCTTATTATATTTTCCTTTCTTAAACTCTTGTAAACCGTGTCGAGCTCTATCCTTATAGAGAAGATGCGGTATATGAGCTTAAGGTTTAGTTAAGTTTATTTATTTATTTTAAACATTTTTATTATTTTATTAAATTACAAAAGTGTAATACATTTAAGTGAAAATAGCAAAATATTATAAAGAATACACTATTTCAAACAAATAATATATAAAATTATATAACTATATCCAACCCCCTTCCATCAATTATTAATATTAGCAATACTAAACAACTTTAATATGAAAATGTAATATCCATTTTCCCAATACCTTTCCCTACCCTACCCCCCTATTCCATCCCAGATGTGTAATGAAAAAACTCAGAAGGCAATATATTATCTTTTAATGTGAAGCAGCAAATAAAGCCAATGGACTCCATATTTTGTTAAATAAAACACTAAACATTCTGCGTTCACTCTCTCATATCTATATTTTATCAACTATGAACCTATTAAAGGTCATAATTATCTTTAGGCACCTATTATAGAATTTCCCTCAGTGCGTAACAGCTAGGCATGCCCCGACCCACCCAAGCCCTCCTACATGTACACCTCCCTTGCAATAGAAATTGTACGCCAATATTATAAAATATAAACACTCAGCTAATAATAACCAGCTCTATTGAACAAAGTGATAAGGTTGTGAAGGGGACGAGACTTGATACAGCAATCAAGCGAAACCTGACTCATGTTGGTGACAGAATAGACAAAACCAAAAGAAACTCTGTGGAATGACGATGTTCCTTAATGGACTTTATTTGAAAAATGTCAAAATTCCAAAGGTACAATAAATCATCCACATAAAAGTAAAATAATCCACATGAAAACCTTAAAGGACCTATTCCACTAGGGACGCAGGACCCAACATGGTTCACGTTTCAACAAAGAGTCTTCTTCAGGGGTCACTGAGGGTCACCACATAGGGTGGAAATGCTAATATGTGGTGAACCACAAGTAAGACGCTGCTTGCATCCAAAGTGAATCATCTTTCGTGTTAGACTAGACCCCAGCCCTACAGAAGCAAAGTAAAATTTACGGAGATGATGCGGTATACAAACCTAAGGATTAGATTAGATTAGATTAGATTAGATAATTCCTGAATATATCGAGTTTAAAGTCTACAAAACTTGTTGAATTGTGGAAGAATATTTAAAAATTCAAAAGCTGAAGGGGTCAGTGAAGAAATGATGCGTAAATCCCTAGCGATTATGAGAGCCTGGATCGCAACTGGTGACATCGCTGAGATCCTTGAAGAGATATAAAGATTTAAAGTCGGTTAATGTTAGCTGAGTGTTTATATGATTTGATAATTTGATCAACTTTAAGAGTGATTTATTGACGAGCCAGTTATGTTGAATTTTATAAACTAGACAATAAGGCCCAAATTTTATATATGGCATCCAAAAAATCAGCGCCAAAAATCTCGCTGTTTTATAAGCTGCATTTAAAGTTTCAAGTTTATTTAAAATTATTATTCATTATATCTATTCTATTGAAATTATACATGCGGTTCTATTTTCATTGGTTAGGGGGGGTGAAAATGTTTGTTTTTGAAATATTTGTATATTTAAAGTGCTTTTGTTTGATTCATTTATGTTCAAATTCACTGTATTGCACTGTCAATAACTGAAAACTAATAAAGATTTACAAAAAAAAAATTCTTATACCGCCTAATCAGCCTTCTGGGCGGTGTACAAAATCATAAAAGCATATAATAGCTACAATACAAATTAAGAAGACAGGGGGCGACAAAGACTTATGGAGACACAAAACCATAATGAATGGGAAAAAGAGGAAAATGGGCAAGAACTACAATTTTGAAGGTAAAAGATAACAATTTAGGGGAGAAACAATAGCAGGGGAAGTAGAAATAAAATCATTCTAGGCCGTCCTTAAAAGGGCAGTTAAAGATAGGCACGTTTAATAAAATAGTGCTTATGCCTGGGAGACATAACTAAATTTTGGCACAAAGGCCCTAATTCTTTAATTATGTGAAAAACTTAGGCCCTCTTTTACTAAGGTGCGCTATCCGATTAGCGCGCGCTAATCGCTAATGCGTGCATGTTAGCCTATGAATGCATTAGCGTTTAGAACGCATTAGCGTTTAGCATGCGGTAATTTGATTAGCGCGCACTAATTGGTTGGCGCACCGTAGTAAAAGAAGGGGTTAAAGTAATGCCTCGATCCACCCATGAGCCGCCCATTTTTGTATCCCCCTTTGTTGCCTCAAGGATCCCGCGCCTAAATTAACATGCATGACCTAGCATTGATTCCAATTAGCACTGATAATTGCTTTTAAAAATGCCAATTATTGGTGTTAATTAGCTTGTTGTTCCATTAAATTGCATGTACAGTTTAGGAACGTGACCAAAACTGTGCGCGCAATTTTTGGCGCTTTTTATAGAATTAGGGGGAGCATGCTGATACGAGTATGTGTTAAAATGCAAATAAGTTTGAATTATTGCTGATCAACAGCAATTAATGCTAATTATTATTTATTAGCGCCAACTGCGACCTAATTAAAGGCATCCCTAATGCATGCAGCAGTTACTTTCGGATTCTCTATACAGTGCTGTCGGCGGCTGCTGATCGCGTGTCAGTCATGTGACGGCACCATATATAGAATCATGCCTCTGGGAAAGATGTGCACCGTAAATGTCGCAAAACAAAAAATGCATTGGCAGTGCCCTATATAAAGCTCTCAAAGAATATACACTGGCTATAAATGAATAAAAATAGTAGTAAACGTGAGACACCTCAGTACGGGCCTGAGTTTAATACGTTAGTAACTTTTTATGTCCCCCGGGCAGAGAACTCTTAGGTGACCAGCACCAGGTTTTAAAAAAACCTTAAGTCCTGCCCCGTACATCATTTGGTCTCTATAGTGGTAAATAACTGATGTAAATAAACGCTCAGTGAAGGGCTTTAAGAGCAAAATAAAGGGCCCAAAAAAAAAGCGGCTCATAAAAGCCCCGCCTCTTGAATGAATAGATTTCTTTTTTTTTTTTTTTTTAATCTTTATTGATTTTCAAACTTCGACAGTGCAATACAATTAATTGAACATAAAATACTGCATAAAACGCACTATTAACTACACAAATAATACATAAAGCAATCATTTTCTCCCATCCTCCTCCCAATCATTAATACAATAAGACATATGATGTGATTACAATATTATAATGAAGTAATTTAAATCCTCAAAATACATTTCCTTCCCCTCACCCACCCACCCTGGATGTGTAAGGAAATCTAAGAAAAGGAAAGATACAAAAAAATATCAAAAGTGCTAAAGTGCAAAAATTCTAACAAGATATGAGAAAAATAGTTCATTCAAAATTCTTCTAGACGGTTAGTCCCAACACACAATGGTCACAAATCATCGTCCATTCAATTCATTCATTAGACTTATCTGAGTCCCTACATTTCCAGCGCCTATCAGTCTTGTGAATCGTGCCTTCACTTTAGGCCGCCTAACGCCACTTAAGAACATAAGCAATGCCTCTGCTGGGTCAGACCTAAGGTCCATCGTGCCCAGCAGTCCGCTCACGCGGCGGCCCAACAGGTCCAGGACCTTTGTAGTAATCCTCTAACTATACCCCTCTATCCCTTTTTCCAGCAGGAAATTGTCCAATCGTTTCTTGAACCCCAGTACTGTGCTCTGCCCTATTATGCCCTCTGGAAGCGCATTCTGACATTAGCCACACCCACAGTGGCATTAGGCAGCTTAAAGCTCCTGTGGATTTCAGCACCTTTTATTTAGCCACCAGTAGGCGCTTTACTGTTGCAGTTTTGGGCTGTTATAAACTGCGTTTCTTAGTTAACTTAGGTGCCGAGAGACGCCGTTTCTATAATTTCCCCCTTAGCATTTTCTAATTTCTGTGTGCAAAATTGCATACAGGATGCATACATTTCCTTCTAAGATTAATAGAATGAGGGGGCCAGTAGTTAAAAAACTGAGCTGAGAAATCCTACTCCTGTTACTTGTGATTTTCAGCAAACTACGTATTCTCTGTTGACTTGGTACATACCTAAATTTTAAACCCTCCGGGGACAGGAACATTGAGCTAAATTCAAGAAAATTCAATTTGTTATCAAGATAAGCTTCCCAGACAACTTAGAGCAGCCTTTCTTCAGTATCTGGAGTATCGCCAGTACCTGGAGAACTCTGAGGACTTCCCTCACTTCACCTTGGCACTATTCAGACAATGAAGTAGAGAATGACACGGTGACAAAATTCATCACCGTTCCCGTCCCCGCGGATAACCACGGGAAACCATCTTCATGTCATTCTTTAAGGAGAGAGGGAAGAATCAAAGTATGAATGGCCACAACCACTGACCCGCAAGCTTTGCTTTGAAGAATGCTGGTGTAGAAGGACTGAGGTTGAAACAGACACTATAGAATGACAGTGTCTGGTATCCAAAGCAGATATTGTGATGTCATAATGCCTCATTCCACCAGTGCCTAAGAGCCAATCACATCAGTGATGTCACAATGGCTTCATTATCCTTGGCTCCCATAAGAATCAGAGTATGAATGGCCACAACCACTGACCCGCAAGCTTTGCTTTGAAGAATGCTGGTGTAGAAGGACTGAGGTTGAAACAGACACTACAGAATGACAGTATCTGGTATCCAGAGCAGATATTGTGATGTCATAATGCCTCATTCCACCAGTGCCTAAGAGCCAATCACATCAGTGATGTCACAATGGCTTCATTATCCTTGGCTCCCATAAGAATCAGAGTATGAATGACCACAACCACTGACCCGCAAGCTTTGCTTTGAAGAATGCTGGTGTAGAAGGACTGAGGTTGAAACAGACACTACAGAATGACAGTCTCTGGTATCCAGAGCAGATATTGTGATGTCATAATGCCTCATTCCACCAGTGCCTAAGAGCCAATCACATCAGTGATGTCACAATGGCTTCATTATCCTTGGCTCCCATAAGAATCAGAGTATGAATGGCCACAACCACTGACCCACAAGCTTTGCTTTGAAGAATGCTGGTGTAGAAGGACCGAGGTTGAAACAGACACTACAGAATGACAGTCTCTGGTATCCAGAGCAGATATTGTGATGTCATAATGCCTCATTCCACCAGTGCCTAAGAGCCAATCACATCAGTGATGTCACAATGGCTTCATTATCCTTGGCTCCCATAAGAATCAGAGTATGAATGGCCACAACCACTGACCCGCAAGCTTTGCTTTGAAGAATGCTGGTGTAGAAGGACTGAGGTTGAAACAGACACTACAGAATGACAGTATCTGGTATCCAGAGCAGATATTGTGATGTCATAATGCCTCATTCCACCAGTGCCTAAGAGCCAATCACATCAGTGATGTCACAATGGCTTCATTATCCTTGGCTCCCATAAGAATCAGAGTATGAATGACCACAACCACTGACCCGCAAGCTTTGCTTTGAAGAATGCTGGTGTAGAAGGACTGAGGTTGAAACAGACACTACAGAATGACAGTCTCTGGTATCCAGAGCAGATATTGTGATGTCATAATGCCTCATTCCACCAGTGCCTAAGAGCCAATCACATCAGTGATGTCACAATGGCTTCATTATCCTTGGCTCCCATAAGAATCAGAGTATGAATGGCCACAACCACTGACCCGCAAGCTTTGCTTTGAAGAATGCTGGTGTAGAAGGACCGAGGTTGAAACAGACACTACAGAATGACAGTCTCTGGTATCCAGAGCAGATATTGTGATGTCATAATGCCTCATTCCACCAGTGCCTAAGAGCCAATCACATCAGTGATGTCACAATGGCTTCATTATCCTTGGCTCCCATAAGAATCAGAGTATGAATGGCCACAACCACTGACCCGCAAGCTTTGCTTTGAAGAATGCTGGTGTAGAAGGACTGAGGTTGAAACAGACACTACAGAATGACAGTCTCTGGTATCCAGAGCAGATATTGTGATGTCATAATGCCTCATTCCACCAGTGCCTAAGAGCCAATCACATCAGTGATGTCACAATGGCTTCATTATCCTTGGCTCCCATAAGAATCAGAGTATGAATGGCCACAACCACTGACCCACAAGCTTTGCTTTGAAGAATGCTGGTGTAGAAGGACCGAGGTTGAAACAGACACTACAGAATGACAGTCTCTGGTATCCAGAGCAGATATTGTGATGTCATAATGCCTCATTCCACCAGTGCCTAAGAGCCAATCACATCAGTGATGTCACAATGGCTTCATTATCCTTGGCTCCCATAAGAATCAGAGTATGAATGACCACAACCACTGACCCGCAAGCTTTGCTTTGAAGAATGCTGGTGTAGAAGGACTGAGGTTGAAATAGACACTAGAAAATGACATGGGATTAATCTTGTCACCGTGTCATTCTCTACAATGAAGATCTCACATACGGTTTATATGAAAGCAGGGTTGCCAAGTAAGCACCACCATGCACCAGTCTTGTGATCAACAAAACGAAAAAAAAAAAAAAGACCTCAGATTGTACATAAGCCTAATGATTAACCCTTTAGGCACAAACTTAAACCTTCAACCACTAAGATCCTTATTTCTACACCATGAAACAAGTTGATAAAGACCGATTGCTTCTAAATGACTTGCAATGGCTATCATGCACAGGAACACTTTAGTTCAGTGTCTCTTAAACTGTGTGCCGTGGCACAGTGGTGTGCCACGAGAGATTCCTGAATTTTACTTTATTTCTTAAAATTCCCTTCCTAAGTATAGATTTTTCAGATTATGGGGAACCACAAGTACAAGGGGACACTCGGAGAAATTAAAAGGGGACAGATTTAGAACAAATGCCAGAAAGTTCTTTTTCACCCAGAGGGTGGTGGATACATGGAACGCGCTTCCGGAGGCTGTGATAGGCCGGAGCACGTTACAAGGCTTCAAAGAAGGTTTGGATAGGTTCCTAGAGGATAAAGGAATTGAGGGGTACAGATAGGAGTAGCGGTAGGTTATAGGGATAGTCTGGGACCATTGCTCAGGCAATGGGCCTGATGGGCCACCGCGGGAGCGGACCGCTGGGCGAAATGGACCTCTGGTCTGCCTCAGCGGAGGCAACTTCTTATGTTCTTATAGACTAGAATAGATGACATGTATGTCACGTATGCAAGAGACTGTCAATGTTATGAGCGTCTGCGTGCGTAAAGATACAACTGCCTGGACAAGTATCGTTCTTTGATGTGATTGGTCCTTGAAAACTAATGGGAAGTAATTTTTAATTTTTTTTTTAATGCAGTAGTTATCCTAACTTGATCAACAAAGCAATCAAGGCTTTGTCACTGTTTGGATCTTCTTATCTTTGCAAACTTGGATTTTCACCTCTGACAAAAATTAAATTGAAAAAAAAGAGACCGAGTGCAGATGGTGGATGATGAAATGCGTGTTTGCTTGTCGACTATCGAGCTGCATTTTGAGTTAATTAGCACTCAAAAACAAGCTCATCCATCGCATAGATGAGCAATTCTACTTTAGTTAAAGAACGTTAAACAAATAACTCTCAAATTTAATTTTTGGTTGGTTTTGCAATTTTATAATTTCAATTATAAGGTGCCGTGAAAAATGTTTGCCCTATTTAGAGTGCCAGAGCAAAAAAAAGTTTTAGAGACGTGGCTTTTAGTTCAATGGCAATTGGTATTTGGCACCAACTGTCTCCAAAGCCATGCTGCTTCAGTTTTGTAAAATTTCTTCACAAAGGTGACCCCCCGTCCAAAGTTCAACGCTATCTATGATGCTTGAAGTTTGTTCTCAAAAAGGCAAAAAAACAATTGAATGTTGAAATATCAAAAAGCTGCTAATACAATAAAACCTTGGATTGCAAGTAACTTGGTTTGCAAGTGTTTTGCAAGACAAGCAAACCATTTTATTAAATTTTAACTTGATATACAAGTAAGGTCTTGCAATACAAATACATACAGTATACACACATCACAACTGAGCCGATGGTTCTTCTCTCGCTGACACTGCAAGAGTGTAGTGACTGTTCTAAATGAGCAAAGTCTTGCAATACGAGTACATACAGCATACACGTGTCACATCATCACAACTGAGCCAATGGTTCTTCTCTCGCTGACGCTGCAAGAGTGTAGTGACTGTTCTAAATGAGCAAAGTCTTGCAATACGAGTACATACAGTATACACACGTCACACCATCACAACTGAACCGATGGTTCTTCTCTCGCTGACACTGCAGGAGTGTAGTGACTGTTCTAAACGAGCATAGTCTTGCAATACGAGTACATACAGCATACACGTGTCACATCATCACAACTGAGCCGATGGTTCTTCTCTCTCTGACGCTGCAGGAGTGTAGTGACTGTTCTAAACGAGCGAGGTCTTGCAATACAAGTACGTATAGTATTTTGTATTAAAATTATGGGGTTGTGGAATGGATCATCTGAGTTTCCATTATTTCTTATGGGGAAATTCGCTTTGATATACAAGTGCTTTGGATTACAAGCATGCTTCCGGAACGAATTATGCTCGCAAACCAAAGTTTTACTGTACATTCAAATAGTGTTAATGAGAGGGACTTTGCAAAACACACCCTACGTGGAGAAAAAGACCTCGGTGTCCACCGGATGAACAAAGAAACAGCTAATCCTAAGGACAAACCTCCATCAAATGTCAATTTGAAGAGGAAGACACAACCTTGGTTAAAAAAAACTCCACAAAACTATTAAGGCTTTAAACCATCGAAAGCTTACCACAGTGCTAATCAACTACAATCGCTAATCGCTAATGAGATATGATTTTCTACCAACTGATTATCTCAGCAGAACTTTAGTCGGTCCAGAGCACCTACTTATTTCTTCACGTGGAGTGTGTGTGGAGGAGACTTCCGTTACGGAGCTTACTTAAGATACGGAGCTTACTTAAGATACGGAGCTTACTTAAGGGCCATTTTTGAAAAATTGAACTGGAGTTGACTAGCACTGTTGCAAGCTTTCGATGGTTTAAAGCCTAAACTAAACTAAAACTTAGCTTTATATATCAGGTCATCAACCAGAGGAAGCTCGACTCGGTTAACAATAATTAAGAAAAATATGGTAAAATTGCAAGGAGAATAATTTTCAAAAATGTTTAATAAATAAAAAAGTTTTAAAAGATTTGCGGAAGAATTGGAAAGGACTACTAGGACATCTCAAAGTTAAAGGGAGTTCATTCCATAGTTGAGAGAATTTAAAAACCAAAGAAAGGCTAAAGTTTGTAATAGTTTTGTGGAGTTTTTTGACTGAGGATGTGTCTTCCTCCTCAAATTGACATTTGATGGAGGTTTGTCCTTAGGATTAGCCGTTTTATTGCTCATCAGGTGGACGCCAAGGTCTTTTGCTCCACGTAGGCTGTGTGTTGCAAAGTCCCTCCCATTAACACTATTTTAATATATTAGTAGCTTTTTGAGATTTTAAGTTTGTTCTCCACATTTTTTTTTTTTAAGTTTTGTTGATCAGAAGACTGGCGTGTGGTGGAGCTTGTCTGGCTACCTTGAACATAAGAAACGCCCTCACCGGATCAGACCGAGGTCCATCTAGTCTGACGATCCGCACACGCGGCGGCCCATTGAGGTACTCCTTTTTGGAGACCCGGATTTACCGTATCCCTCAATATGATATGCAAGAAGGTGTGCATCCAACTTGCGTTTGAATCCCAGAACAGTAGTCTCCTCCACAACCTCCTCCGGGAGTGCATTCCAAGCACCCACCACGCGCTGTGTGAAACAGAATTTCCTGACATTTGTCCTAAACCTGCTGCCACTCAGTTTCAGTCTATGACCTCTTGTCCGTGTCACATCAGAATATTTCAGTAATGCTTCTTCTTGGTCTATTTTATCAAATCCTTTTAATATTTTAAAAGTCTCTATCAAATCCCCTCTCAGTCTTCTCTTCTCAAGGGTAAACAGCCCTAGCTTCCTGAGTCGATCTTTGTAGCTCAAATTTTCCATTCTTTTGATAAGTTTCGTGGCTCTCCTCTGCACTTTTTCCAGCAGAGTTATATCCTTTTTAAGGTATGGAGACCAGTGTTGGACACAGTATTCTAAGTGCGGTCAGACCATTGTTCTATAAAGTGGCATTATGACCTCTTCCGTTCTACTCGTAATCCCCTTCTTAATTATGCCCAACATCCTGTTCGCTTTCTTCGCCACTGCCGCACATTGTGCCGATGGTTTTAGGCTACTGTCAATCAGTACCCCCAAATCCCTTTCCTGTTCGCATTTTGCTAACTTCACCCCCAACATCCTGTACTCATGTTCCTTGATTTTCTTTCCTAGAAGCATCACCTTGCATTTGTTTATGTTAAAGTTCATCTGCCACTTTATCGCCCACGTTTCCAGCTGGTTCAGATCTTTCTGGAGGTCCTCGCAGTCCCTTAGAGAGCCAACCGCCCGACATAGTTTTGTATCATCTGCAAACTTTATTATATTGCATGTTGTTTCCTCTTCCAGGTCGTTTATAAAAATATTGAACAAGATAGGCCCAAGAACCGAGCCCTGGGGCACGCCGCTAGTCACTTTCTCCCAGTCCGATAATTTCCCATTTATGCTAACCCTTTGCCTTCTGTTTTCAAGCCATTTGCCGATCCATCTATGTACTTCTCCTCCTATTCCATGGCTTAGTAGTTTCTTCATAAGCCTTGCGTGAGGGACTTTGTCAAACGCTTTCTGAAAGTCCAAGTAAATTATATCCACTGGTTCTCCACTATCCATTTGTTTGTTCACTTTCTCAAAGAATTGTAGTAAATTTGTCAAACATGATTTCCCTTTCCTGAAGCCGTGTTGACTATCCCTTATTAGATTGTGGTCTTCCAAGTGTTGTACAATGTTCTCTTTAATTATTGTTTCAATTATTTTCCCTGGAACCGATGTAAGGCTCACAGGTCGGTAGTTTCCTGGATCCTCTCTTGATCCTTTTTTAAAAATTGGGATGACATTTGCTATCCTCCAGTCTTCTGGTATTTGTCCAGTTCTAATTGACATGTTAGCTACTGTTTGTAATAGTTCGCCAATTTCCTCCTTAAGTTCCTTTAATACTCTCGGGTGAATTCCATCCGGTCCAGGGGATTTGTCGCTTTTTAGTTTGTCAATCTGAAAGTAAATCATGTCCAACGTCACCTTCACTGTTGTTAGGCTTTCCTCTGTGGCCCCGGTGAATATCTTCCCTGTGTCTGGCATTATTGAAGTGTCCTCATTTGTGAAGACTGAGGCAAAGAATGAATTTAACCTGTCGGCAACCTGTTTGTCCTCTTTAATTGACCCTTTCTTTCCATGATCGTCGAGAGGGCCTACCGCCTCTCTTGCTGGTTTCTTTCCCTTTATATATCTAAAAAAGGGCTTGAAGTTTTTGTCCTCCTGCGCTATCTTTTCCTCATAGACTTTTTTGGCGTCTCTTACCACTTTATGACACTTTTTTTGGTCGATTTTGTGACAGTTCCAGGCGTCCATCGTTTTTTCTCGTTTCCATTTTTTTAAACGAGTTCCTCTTCTCCCTCACTGCGTCCTTTACCTCTTTGGATAACCAAGCCGGTTCACCATTGTTCTTTTTACGCCTTCCTTTGGATATCCTCGGAATGTGTAGATTCTGTGCTTCTGTGATGGTGTTTTTCAGTAGAGACCATGCTTGTTCAACTGTTTGGATGTCTGCTATACCCTTCCTTAGCCGTTTTCTAACCATAGTTCTCATGCTGTCATAATTTCCTTTTTTGTAATTAAAGGTCATGATTTTAGTCTTGATTGGTTTCCCCTTTCCGATGCCAATGGTAAAATTGATCATATTGTGATCGCTTGTCCCTAGAGGAACCGTAACTTCTACATCTGCTGCCCTTCCAGCAATGCCATTTATGACCAAGTCCAGGATTGCATTTCCTCTTGTCGAATCCCTTACCATTTGTTCAAGGAAGCAATCACCTAACATTTCAAGGAATTTTAACTCCCTGCCGCAGTTTGACGTTGCCAATTTCCAGTTGATCCCCGGAAAGTTGAAGTCCCCCCATGATCGTTGTATTTCCCGATTTACTTCTCCGAGTAATTTCGTCCATCATTTCATTGTCTGTTTCCTCGGTCTGTCCCGGTGGTCGATAATAAAGTCCAATTTGTGTGTCTGCTTCTTTTCGTCCAGGAATCTTTATCCAGAGTGACTCTAGTTTACCATTTGCTTCTGTATCTCCTTCTCTAACCGACTCTATTTCTTCTTGGACATACAGGGCAATACCTCCCCCTTTTTGCCCAATCCTATCTCTTCTATATAGTCTATATCCTTTCAATGCCGTGTCCCATTCATTCTCTTCATTACACCATGTTTCTGTTATTCCTATGATATCGAGTTTTTCTCTTCTTGCTAATTCTTCCAGCTCGCCCATTTTGTTTCCTAAGCTTCTGGCATTCGTGTACATACATCTAAATTGTACTAATTTACTGGATTTACTGGTCCTCACATCCTTTTTTGTATCCATTTGATCTTTTTCAACGGCTCTTGAAGTATCTTCCTGTTCTTGCCCTATATCAGTGTGCTTGCTTTCATAAAAATTGTGTATGAGATCTTCAGTTGGTATAAGTTTCTCTCCCAATGTTGATTAGTCTTAGGGCTCCTTTTACTAAGCTGCGAAGCGTTTTTAGTGCATGCGGAATTTTAGCGCGCGCTAAACCCGCACTACGCAGTTAGAACTAATGCAGCTCAATGCTGGCATCAGCGTCTAGCTCGCGCGCTAAACCCGCTATCCGGGTTGTAGCGCACGTAGCTTTTTAGCGCACGCTAAACCCGCACTACGCAGCTAGAACTAACGCCAGCTCAATGCTGGCGTCAGTGTCTAGCGCGGCCAGCAGTTTAGCGCACGCTATTACGCGCATTAAACCGCTAACGCGGCTGCGTAAAAGGAGCCCTTAGTTTCAGAGGACCTGTCCGGATAGTGGTGCAGAAAATTATTGGATCGATCTGGCCAGCAGCATTTATTGGGATATTGGAATGATAACAATAACTTTATTCTTATATACCGCCCAAACCACAGTAGTTCGAGGCGGTTTACAACAAGAGAAACTGGACAGTCAGCGACATGTACACATCATCAGAAATACATAATGAAAAAAAAGTTAAAAACAATAAAACCTTAGGTTACAAATCAATCAAACAACTGCGTCTTTACTTATTTTCTAAAAGAATGGTAAGATGACACACATGTAATAATTTTAAGAACATAAGAACATAAGCAATGCCTCCGCTGGGTCAGACCTGAGGTCCATCGCGCCCAACAGTCCGCTCACGCGGCGGCCCAACAGGTCCAGGACCTGTGCAGTAATCCTCTATCTATACCCCTCTATCCCCTTTTCCAGCAGGAAATTGTCCAATCCTTTCTTGAACCCCAGTACCGTACTCTGTCCTATTACGCCCTCTGGAAGCGCATTCCAGGTGTCCACCACACGATGGGTGAAGAAAAACTTCCTAGCATTTGTTTTGAAGCTGTCCCCTTTCAACTTTTCTGAATGCCCTCTTGTTCTTTTATTGTTCGAAAGTTTGAAGAATCTGTCCCTCTCTACTCTCTCTATGCCCTTCATGATCTTATAAGTCTCTATTATATCCCCTCTAAGTCTCCTCTTCTCCAGGGAAAAGAGTCCCAGTTCCTCCAATCTTTCTCTATCTCTCTCTTTTTCTCTTTCTCTCTCTCTTTCTTTCTTTCTATCTATCTCTCTCTATTTCTCTCTGTCTGCCTTTCTCTCTCTCTTTCTGTCCCTCTCCACTCTCTCTATGCCCTTCATGATCTTGTAAGTCTCTATCATATCCCCTCTAAGACTCCTCTTCTCCAGGGAAAAGAGTCCAGGGAAAAGAATCTTTCTCTATCTATCTATCTCTATTTCTGTCTCTCTCCCTTTCTCTCTCTCTTTCTTTCTCTCTCTTTCTCTCTGTCTCCCTTACTCTCTCTATGCCCTTCATGATCTTGTATGTCTCTATCATATCCCCTCTAAGTCTCCTCTTCTCCAGGGAAAAGAGGCCCAGTTTCTCCCTGGAGAAGAGGAGACTTAGAGGTGATATGAAAGAGAATTACAAGATCATGAAGGGCCAATCATTCATTTTGCCTATCTGAAAAGCAATTGTTCTGTCTAGAGATCTATTATAACGACAGGCTTTTGCTGCTGGATAAGCAAATAAATAAGTTCTGCATGTGGCCTTATTAAAATGGTCCAGGAGAAAGTGGGAAGTCGGGTAAACTGGAGACATACCAAATATTGATTTAAAGCAAATACAAGCAAATTTAAACAGAACTCTTGCCTCCATTGGCAACCAATGTAATTTTTGGTAATAGGGACTAATATGCTCCCATTTTCTCAGACCAAAAATCAACCGTACTGCTGAATTTTGAATAATTCGTAGTCTTTTGAGAGTTTTCTTGTAAGTTCCCAAGTAGATTATATTACAATAATCAAGGACGCTTAATATAGATGACTGAACTAACAAGCGAAACAATACTGCCTCAAAATATTTCTTAATGGTTCGGAGTAGAGAATGACACGGTGACAAAATTCATCACCGTTCCCGTCCCAGCGGATAACTGCGGGAAATAATCCCATGTCATTTTCTAGTGTCTATTTCAGCTCAGTTCTTCTACACCAGCATTCTTCAAAGCAAAGCTTGCGGGTCAGTGGTTGTGGCCATTCATACTCTGATTCTTATGTGAGCCAAGGATAATGAAGCCATTGTGACATCACTGATGTGATTGGCTCTTAGGCACTGGTGGAATGAGGCATTATGACATCACAATATCTGCTCTGGATACCAGAGACTGTCATTTTCTAGTGTCTATTTCAACCTCAGTCCTTCTACACCAGCATTCTTCAAAGCAAAGCTTGCGGGTCAGTGGTTGTGGCCATTCATACTCTGATTCTTATGTGAGCCAAGGATAATGAAGCCATTGTGACATCACTGATGTGATTGGCTCTTAGGCACTGGTGGAATGAGGCATTATGACATCACAATATCTGCTCTGGATACCAGAGACTGTCATTTTCTAGTGTCTATTTCAACCTCAGTCCTTCTACACCAGCATTCTTCAAAGCAAAGCTTGCGGGTCAGTGGTTGTGGCCATTCATACTCTGATTCTTCCCTCTCTCCTTAAAGAATGACATGAAGATGGTTTCCCGCGGTTATCCGCGGGGACGGGAACGGTGATGAATTTTGTCACCATGCCATTCTCTAGTTCGGAGTTTCCATAGGACCGAGAAACATTTTCTAACTAACAGATCTGTATGGGCAGCCAGAAAATGTTCCCATGCCGCTTCTGGGAATGTCGATTATGTTCATTTTCGATAGCCATTATATCATCTCAGGAGCAAAGTCATTGAGTGTGCACTCCGTTGCAAGAGAGCGTATTACCCCACAGACTCCATATAATGCTGACATTGAGGGTCCCAGATATCTGACCGCATTATAAATGAATCTGCATTATATGGGCGGTCCAAAGAATAATGAATAATAAGAAAAAGCAAAAAGGGAGTCCACTCCTTAACTGCATTGCATTATATCGAGCTGCATTTTATAAGGCCTATGGTGTATTTGGGAAAAGGGCACACGCTTTCTGAAATTGGGTATGCTCCTTTCCTGATAGCTTGCACGTGTGATGGTTTGCATACACCCAATGCGCACTATCAAGAAAAGAGCATGTCCTCTTTCCAAACAGTGCACACTAATATTGCTATGCAAATCGTGTAAATGTTTTTTTTTTCTGCTCATTTTCACGTTTTAGCAGCACGCAACAACATGTGATATGTCACGGACATTTTTCCACATCTTTGCAAATGACAGCCTATCACTAGCAGGAGCTGCTATCTTGATAACCTCTTTGGAATATCTGACCGCTAATTGTTATAATTAAAGGT
Organism: Geotrypetes seraphini; assembly: GCF_902459505.1. Taxonomy (NCBI): domain Eukaryota; kingdom Metazoa; phylum Chordata; class Amphibia; order Gymnophiona; family Dermophiidae; genus Geotrypetes; species Geotrypetes seraphini. The sequence continues at coordinate 172,119,666 of NC_047091.1, read as the reverse complement.
TCTTACATTCTTTCTTTGCATTGCTTTAATTGGCTAGACAAATGATTACTTTCTCTGTAATTAATATACGCACGTGCATGCATAGCCACAAAAACTATTATGTGTGAAAAAAATATCTAAAATATACAGTATATATGTATATATCATTAAGCTTTAATAATTTTATATAGCTTCTAGAAGAAAAGCATTTAACTTTGTTTAAAACATTGTCATTTTCCTATTCAGCGTACTATTTTTTATTCTCACACATGAATATTAATGTCTCTCAGAGATATCTACTTGAAAAAAAAAAAAAAAAAAAACAAGAATAAATTAAATACCTACAGATTTTTCTAATTCCTCTTTTTGGTGACATGCCGTCATTACATCAAATTACTGAGATGTGCTCCCATAGTTTTTTTTAAAAATTATGGAATATAAAATGTATGTAAATGCAGCAAGAGGCTGAATGGGAAGACTAGGAACAGTGGGCGCATTAAGCATTCAGTCGGCGTAGTCATGAGCCCAATTAATCAAGCCGTGGCGAGAAAAGATGCCGAGACGATGAGTTCGCCCTTCATGTTGATGAGGCCGGTCCAGGGCAAATGCTGCTGCACCTGAGCGCATAGTTAGGCATGCAGAAAGGAATCATGGGAATATCTTCACGCCTTTGTCTTTCTCTTGAAGGATGGAAAATGTCAAGCTGTTGTTTGGCTGCACCAGTCAGGGGGGCTGGGTGGGGGGGGGGAGGGGAGGGGAAGCGGGAGCAATTCACGGAGAAATTCTCAGACTAGCAAAGCAGATTTTTTAACCACTTCAGGGCTGGTCCTTGCAAGCGTGACTGCAGTCATTCTCTCCAGAGTTCAGCGGTCTTTGCATCCGAGCCAGCCTTGAATTGTAAGATTTTTCGTAACTTTTTTTTGTTCGCCTTCATTTCCATTTCTTCCTCTCGCTCCTGGTTTCTGCCGCTAAGCCCTTAATTGGTATTTAAACCTGAGGCCAGTTTATAGGTTACCTCTGAAACCAGTTGTGTGCTTCATGGGTAGGGCCTCTGATCTCCTGGCAAAACTCAGGTGATCGATTCGGCAGCAAAAGTTTGCAAATTCTGCTGTACATGTTCTGAAGCATATTTGAATATGCTAAGGTGCGCTAGGGCTTCAGCGCACGAAATAGCGCGTGTTACATTGCTGTGCGCGCTAGACCTTAACGCCAGCATTGAGATGGCGTTAGTTCTAGAAGTATAGAGCGCGGTAATTTCCTGCGTGCGCTAAAAACACTAGCACACCTTAGTAAAAGGAGCCTTTAGGTTACCTAAAAACAAAGCCAATTTCTTGGCTGCAGACTTTTAAAATGCTTTTCAATTGCTTTAATTTCTGTACTTGGTCCCTTCTTAAAACCTAAGATCTTCCCTTGTATTTTACCCACTTGTGGTTTCTGTATCCTCCTATCAGAACTCTTCATTCGTCTATCACATGCAGTCTTTTCTGTTGGAAGTGCATCAAGCTGCTGTGAGAGGTCACGGCAGCCATTTTGGGAGCCCCCCCCCCAAAAAAAAAAACCTACTGTATACCACAACAATAATCCTATTGCATCTAACTGTAGTAAGGAGAGGCATCTCGGATGGGCTGCCGGTACCTCTCCGCCCTCCCAGGCCATGCTCACGCCCTACTTTTTTTTTTTTTCTTAGATTCCCATGCTAATGCTTCGTATCTCACGGAAATAATAAGTTTGTGGATCCATCTCATTTGGAAATTTTTCTTCAGGATAAGCCTTTGCTTGAGAATGTTCTAGAAACTAATACAGAGGTTGATGATAATAACTGACTTTAGATAGATATTCAGCCTGTTTGTTGAAATCAATCATTTCTTGATGTTTTTCTTTTGCCTATCAGGGAACAAGATAGCCCCAATAATGTGGACTAAAATGTGGAATGTTTTTGCTTTGTTTTTGTTTTTTTAAACTTATATTTTTTGTCATTTGCTTGGATTTGTTATGAGATGTACAAAATATAAATATAAATAAACAATTTAGGCATCTGTAATGTAGATCAGGGTTTTAAAGGCCTACATTAATAGGTGCCTAAGGGCTAGATGTACTAAGGATACTGACTCGATCCTCTTGGCCGATTCTCCAGCAGTGATCGATACGCTATCAAGTTTGCTGTTAGGGCTTTTTTTTTTTTCTAATGGCACAGATATGTGTGTGTTGCACGCACATAATCTGTCCCATTAAAAGAAAAAAGCCCCCCCTCCTCTCGTACCAGAAACCCCCAACCCGATACTGCCCCCAGAACCCCAAAAATAGCAAGAAGGATGCCCAATCCCTCCTGTCACCGGAACCCCTCCCCGAACATCCCCGTTCCTTTTTAAAACGTTGGAAGCAGGAATCCCGCTCTTATTCTCCTGCTTTGGGCTCACCTGTCTAAATGACAGGCCTTCCCCTCCCTCCCATCATATGATGCCTGGGGAGGGGCTAAAGGCCCTGATTGGTTCGGACACCTAAGGCCCCTCCCAAGGGGTGAGGCCTTAGGCGTCTGAGTCAATCAGGCCTTAGGCATCTCCCTCTGTTTCCAGGATACTCAGGGAGGAGCCTAACGCCTGATTGGCTTGACCAATCAGGACTTTAGGCTCCTCTCCGTTATTTAGTTGGGGGGGCGTCCCGTGGCAGAAGGGAGAGGGCATCCCTCCTGCCATTTTTTGGGGTTTGGGGGTACAGTAGGTCCGGGGTGCCTGGCGTGGGGGGGCCATGCTGTGGGGTTGTTCTGCATGGTCAGTAGGGATTGGGCATCCCTCCTGACATTTGTTATGGGTTTGGGGGAGAACAGTGGCTCAGGGGTGTCTAGCTCAGGGGGCCCACATTTGTTGGGGGTCATTGGGAAGGGTAATCATTGGCAGTTGGGGGACTTTTTTCAATTTTTTTTATGGGACAAATATGTTGCGTGTGGAATACACCCAAAATATCTATGCCATTGTTTTTTGTTTTTTTTATATTTCTTTATTCATTTTTAAACTTTCAACAAGTAATTCATTATACAATCATATACACTGTAATATTACTTATTAATCATGCATTCAATGAAATCGCACTATAACTTCTCCCTCCCACCCTTCTTCCAATATAATCATATAATTTTATAAAATATAAATTCATCCTTCCCTCCCCCCCTTATACTTCAATAGACAAAAGGAGAGAAATAAATTATTAATTATTTCATTATAATAATTCCTTACAATAATTTGTTAATGGCTCCCAGACCTCCATAATTTTTTTTATAGCTTCCCCGTTGGATAGCTAATATTTTCTCCATTTTAAAAATATGGCACAGTGAATTCCACCAAAAACTAAAACTTAATCTATCATAATTTTTCCAGTTTCTCGAAATTTCCTGAATAGCAACTCCTGTCATTATGAGTAAAAGCTTATTGTTAAAAATTGATTTAAAAAAAGCCCGGGCAGTTACTGTCAGATTTAGACAAGTTGGTTGTTACGATGGCTAAAACCCCATTCGGAATAACCCGAGCGATGTTAGTGCATCAATCGTTTGGCTATTGTGCATGAGGTTTTGGCTAATTTGCTTGGCCCGATCGGAAAATGGTCGATCGAGGGGAATAATACGCGGTGGGCCGTTTTTGTGCATCGGGTCGGTAACAGCGATCGTCGCTAAAGCTAGGAAAGCAGGTTTAGTGACGATCGCCTACTTTAGCGCTTCAATCCCTAAGTCCTTTAAAGATTCACGCCTAGTGGCGCCTAAGTCCTTGCCCTCCCCTTAACATTCCTACTTTGGAGTTATTTGGTAATGTGGTAGGCACTGTTAGGTGCTATGGGATAGTTGCCTATCTTCTGTAAAACCGCGACGAAGAAAATATGCACCACTCGATTAAGTTTTATTGTTAAAGCTAGAGAATGACACGGTGACAAAATTCATCACCGTTCCCGTCCCCGCGGATAACCGCGGGAAATAATCCCATGTCATTTTCTAGTGTCTATTTCAACCTCAGTCCTTCTACACCAGCATTCTTCAAAGCAAAGCTTGCGGGTCAGTGACTGTGCTAATGTGAGCCAAGGATAATGAAGCCATTGTGACATCACTGATGTGATTGGTTCTTAGGCACTGGTGGAATGAGGCATTATGACATCACAATATCTGCTCTGGATACCAGAGACTGTCATTCTTCAGTGTCTATTTCAACCTCAGTCCTTCTACACCAGCATTCTTCAAAGCAAAGCTTGCGGGTCAGTGGTTGTGGCCATTCATACTCTGATTCTTCCCTCTCTCCTTAAAGAATGACATGAAGATGGTTTCCCGCGGTTATCCGCGGGGACGGGAACGGTGATGAATTTTGTCACCGTGTCATTCTCTAGTTAAAGCTCATAATTGAAGCCAATTTACTAATTGACCTCAACCCCCCAGCCTTTTGCAAAACCGTAGTGCGATTTTTATCACCAGCTGCAGCGGTAACAGCTCTGACGCTCATGGAGACAAGGGGGAAGCATGCCAGCCTTCGGTATGCCCCCTAAAACCGTGGGGCCGAGGGCAACTAGTGCGTCTGTAGTCATGTGATGTCTCCAGAATATTGGGGGTGCTTGGGTACCTACAGAGCTGGCACCTCTGGTGAGAATTATCTGCAACAGCCCAAGTGCAGCCTGCTTCCGACCAGGCCCTTGGTCTTCTATCTGCCACCCAACTCCTCTGATAAAATGTCCTGTGGGCAAGACATGGCAGAGGAAAGACCTTGGGCCTCGCCAAAAGCAGGCTGCCGGTAACTCACACAAGGCTTACAGAACTGTGGGGGAGAGGAGAAGAGGGAGAGAGGAGAAGGCGCAATGCGAGACCTGTGGGGAGAGGGGTGCAGAAAGAGAAGAGAGACCAGGTTGGGTGGAGCAGAACAGAGATGACAGACTTGCTGGGGGAGGGAGGAAGAACAGGAGCACTACAAGTGGCGATGGTGGCCGTGGCCCAATGCCAACTGGCTCAGCATGCCACAATCCCTTGAGTTAGCCCAGGGGTGGCAACTCCAGTCCTCAAGGACCGGAATCCAGTTGGGTTTTCAGGATTTCCCCAATGAATATGCACTGAAAGCAATGCATGCAAACAGATCTCATGCATATTCATTGGGGAATCCTGAAAACCCGACTGGATTCCAGCCCTCAAGGACCGGAGTTTCCCACCCCTGAGCTAGCTCTATAGGGCTTCCACCACTTTGCCCTGACTCTGGACATGCCCTGGGTGTCAAACCCAAATCCCTTTGGATGTCAGTGTACAGCACTACCACAGAGGCACAGGGTGGGCCTGGCTTCTTTGAAATTTTATTTGACTGCTTTCGTATAAAATCTTTCATGGCTTGGTCAGATCTTCAAAGTCATTCTTTCAACGCCAGGATGTCAACTAACCGTTCTGCTAAGAATGAAATCAGCAAAAGGTATCATCATCCGTTCCAAATTTTTATGAAATTTCTATACAGCTCCTGATATAAGCTGTCATTGTTTGGCAGGATTAATAATTACTTTCACTGGGCATGCATCCAATCAAGAATTTTTATGGATAATAATTTGCTCAGACAAATAGCAAATTCAAATGTTTGTGACTAATTATTAGACTGTGTGCCAAAAAAATCCTATTTTGATAGCAAGTACTGTATAATTCCAATTAAAATGTAATTTTTAGTCAGTGGATGAGGTGATAAAGGATGTTCAGTAAACGAAATTAAAAAAAAAAAGTTGGGAACAGGAGATAATTTAATGATTTCTGTGCATCTTTTAATGTATCACTGTAGCAGGAATGAATTGGTGTTGCTATATGGTACCTCATAATATGCAACAGGTTATCGCTTTTCAATTATCTGGTATCATTATTGAAGCATATGGAACAGATTAGAAGACGTTAAGCAAATAATTTGTATATTTAGGTCAGCAAATTCTATTTTGCTCTCAAAACTGAGGTATGTATCACTTTAAAACTGAAAACCCAATGGGAAAGTAATCAAAATTCGCAGGAATATGGTCGATGGGAGAAGCAAGAGAGTATTTTATGCACTTAGATCACTTCATTGAATAGTAATCCCTTGCAAAGGTGAGTTATGGCTGCAACGCCTACTAAAAGGCAATTATGTCCAAATTCTATAAATGGCACTTTGAGTTGCATATGTAAATTTGGGCACGCAACTTAATTGAATAGCCAAACAGGTTGAAACGGTGACGGTGAAAGCTAGAAGGATGCTAGGGTGCATAGGAAGAGGTATGGCCAGTAGGAAGGAGGAGGTATTGATGCCTCTGTATAAGACTCTGGTGAGACCTCATTTAGAATATTGTGTACAATTCTGAAGGCCGCACCTTCAAAAAGATATAAAAAGGTTGGAGTCGGTCCAGAGGAAGGTACTAATATGGTGTGTGGTCTTTGTGATAAGAAAAATGATGACAGATAAATCTGTATACTTTGGAGGAAAGGCAGGAGAGGGGGGATATGATAGAGACATTTAAATACTTACGTAATGTAAATGCGCATGAATTGAGTCTCTTTCATTTGAAAGGAAATTCTGTAATGAGAGGGCATAGGATGAAGTATAGTATAGCTTAACGTTTAAATTCAAGGGAATGTTCAAAGGGGAGGACCATGGGTGGGCTAAAAAAAAAAAAACCCTTGGCACGGAAAAAATAACTAAGCGCAATTCTATAAACACTCCCTAAAGTTAGGCACCGTTTACAGAATAGTGCTTATGCCTGGGAGCCACATCTAACTTTAGGCACAGCTATTTTCACTAATGAAAATGTGGTGCAAAACCTCGGACTGAACTTAGGCGCAGATAAGAACATAAGAATAGCCTTACTGGGTCAGACCAATGGTCCATCAAGCCAAGTAGCCCGTTCCCACGGTGGCCAATCCAGGTCACTAGTACCTGGCCAAAATCCCAAAAGTAGCAACATTCTATGCTACTGATTCAGGGCAAGCAGTGGCTCCCCCGTGTATTTCTCAATAACAGACTATGGACTTTTCCTCCAGGAACTTGTTCAAAACTTTCTTAAAACTAGCTACGCTATCCGTTCTTACCACATCCTGTGGCAACGCGTTCCAGAGCTCAACTATTGGCTTTAAAAGTATTTCCCTATAACTTCATCGAGTGTCCACTAATCTTTGTAATTTTGGACGGAGTGAAAAATCGATCCACTTGTACCCTTTCTACTCCGCTCAGGATTTTGCAGACTTCAATCTTATCCGCGGCATCACCGTTGAAGTGGTGCAAGCAGTATCAGCCGACATGATCCGACGTGACTTGTGGGTAAGTGAATAAAAACAATCCACTTGCTCATTCATCTTGTCATCTTAAATCCTTCTGTTCTTCACCAGAAGCAAGCAGGGACTCCTACCCGTTTCTCATAACAGCTCAAGCCTTCCCTCTGATATAATTTCCTGGTCCTGTGAGCAGGAAGTTACATCAGACGGAGGGCTTAGAGCCAGCGTGAGTCACAGGGAGGAGTCTCTGCTCACTATTGTCAAAGAATAGAGATTTATTAGTAACAAGGAGGGGGCTGGGGTGCAGTTAAGAGACTGCCCATCACTGGAGGTGGGGGAGGAGAGATGCCTAGGGCTACCGGATGTCTGGATTTAACCGGGCATTTTGGTTTGTTTTTTTTGTATAGGGCATGTCCAGGTGTCCAGACGGCTTTACAAAACCCGGCGCTTTGTCCAGGTTTTCAAAAGCAAATTGCACGACCGAGACGAGCAGGCTGAGGTGGGCGGGGCTAGGGGGGCAAAGCTGGGGCGTGGTATGGGTGTAACGGGGATGATTGGAACTGGGCAGGCCTGGGGGAAGGTCTAGGAGGCCCGGATTTAACATATGTAAAATCTGGTAACCTTAGAGATGCCAGGAGCCTTCAGCTGTCGAGGCTTGGGAATCCCTGCTATATTGCTTCTCTGCTGCTGCTGGTTGGTGCCCCCTGCCAATATAGCACACATGGCACTGTGCCCCCTTGCTATACCTCTGCTTCCCCCTCTCAATCCAGGTGATCTCTAATAAAATTATCTCTATATATGTGAGCGTTACTGGGGTCAAAGAATGAGCAGAGCAGGGCTGGAATGAACATTTAAGTGTTTATGGTATAACATAAGCACATATCTTGCAGTTAAAAAAAAAAAATGATACATATGTGCATAAGCACCTTTCCTACTTAGATAACTTGCCCTGAAAAAAAAAAAAGCAAAACAAGAGTATTTCTTGTCCTGTCTAGAACACACTGGAACAATTTCAGCATAACTCATTTCATAATCTACAAAAAAAAAGTTGAGTTATTGGTACATGTGACGTTTATTTAGTTACAGATTTCCTGTGGGAGTCTTCTGGGGTCATTAATATACTGTATTTGCATGGGCTGTTCTATGTGCTTTTGCTTGTTATGCCTGTCTATATTCTATGCATCTCATACTCAATTTCAATTCAAAGTTTGGCACTCAAAGTGTCAGGGCTAAAAAATGGAATGGCCTCCCTCTGAAATGAAATAATTTTGTTGTTCCGTTCCGAGCGATTTTGTAATTTCATGCTTGTGTATGATAATTTTATGCTGTCCTGCTCCACGTAACTCAGTCCTGCCAAACCTTGACAGGTGATAAATACAATCTTTTCCACCCTGCACGCGACGGGCCAGGAGAAAAAGAAGAAAAAAAAATAAATAATTTTTTTTTATTTAAAAAAAAGCCGCAATTTCCTCTCCGAAGCTTTACCACCAGTGAAACAACTGCAGGACCATTCTCTCACAATTTCACGCCTCGGTTCAGGCAGGCGGCATCTCCGCTGTGCCTACAGAATCCAAGGGTCAAGCAAACTGGCTTGAAAATAGAACAAGAGCAAATACAAGCCAAGCAGCATTGTTTATTAGAAGAGAAAGTTGTGACTTTGGTGTGTCCCTCTATAATGTGTCTACCAATCCGTACAAATGAGTGAGTTATAGGATTATTTCTGATTAACGGAATTTATAACAAATCACTGTCTCTCCTTAAAATTATATGGGTGTCTATATATATATATATATATATTTTTTTTTTTTTTTTTTTTTTTTTTAAACAAAATGTGGAACTCTTTTACCAAGTGGCCTGTGGTAGCTCCAATGCAGGTTTTTCCCCATGTGCTGAGGCCAATAAAAGGCAGATTATTCTATTTTCCAATCATGGCTATGCACTAATTTCACCATTAACACATGGCCATTAGTGCATTAGCCATTACCACCACCTATTTGGTAGATGGTAAAAGTTCATGCGCTAATCCTGTGGCAATAAGAACTTCAGAGCTGCCATACTGGGACAGACAGCAGATCCATCAAGCCCAGTGTCCTGTTGGCCAATCCAGGTCCTAAGTACTAGGCAGAATCTCAAATAGTAGCAACATTCCAGAGCTGAGATTGTGATGTCATAATGCCTCATTCCAGCAATGCCTCATCAGTGATGTCACAATGACTTGATTGTCCTATACTTGGCTCACATAAGAACATAAGTGTTGCCATACTGGGACAGACTGCAGATCCATCAAGCCCAGTATCCTGTTTCCAACAGTGACCAATCCAGGTCACAAGTACCTGGCAGGAACCCAAAGAGTAGCAACCTTCCAGAGCCGAGACTGTGATGTCATAATGCCTCATTCCACCAATGCCTGAGAGCCAGCCTCATCAGTGATGTCACAATGCCTTGATTGTCCTATTCTTGGCTCATATAAGAACATAAATGTTGCCATACCAGGACAGACTGCAGATCCATCAAGCCCAGTCTCCTGTTTCCAACAGTGACCAATCCAGGTCACAAGTACCTGGCAGGAACCCAAAGAGTAGCAACCTTCCAGAGCTGAGACTGTGATGTCATAATGCCTCATTCCACCAATGCCTGAGAGCCAGCCTCATCAGTGATGTCACAATGCCTTGATTGTCCTATTCTTGGCTCATATAAGAACATAAATGTTGCCATACCAGGACAGACTGCAGATCCATCAAGCCCAGTCTCCTGTTTCCAACAGTGACCAATCCAGGTCACAAGTACCTGGCAGGAACCCAAAGAGTAGCAACCTTCCAGAGCTGAGACTATGATGTCATAATGCCTCATTCCACCAATGCCTGAGAGCCAGCCTCATCAGTGATGTCACAATGCTTTGATTGTCCTATTCTTGGCTCATATAAGAACATAAATGTTGCCATACCAGGACAGACTGCAGATCCATCAAGCCCAGTCTCCTGTTTCCAACAGTGACCAATCCAGGTCACAAGTACCTGGCAGGAACCCAAAGAGTAGCAACCTTCCAGAGCTGAGACTGTGATGTCATAATGCCTCATTCCACCAATGCCTGAGAGCCAGCCTCATCAGTGATGTCACAATGCCTTGATTGTCCTATTCTTGGCTCATATAAGAACATAAATGTTGCCATACCAGGACAGACTGCAGATCCATCAAGCCCAGTCTCCTGTTTCCAACAGTGACCAATCCAGGTCACAAGTACCTGGCAGGAACCCAAAGAGTAGCAACCTTCCAGAGCTGAGACTGTGATGTCATAATGCCTCATTCCACCAATGCCTGAGAGCCAGCCTCATCAGTGATGTCACAATGCCTTGATTGTCCTATTCTTGGCTCATATAAGAACATAAATGTTGCCATACCAGGACAGACTGCAGATCCATCAAGCCCAGGCTCCTGTTTCCAACAGTGACCAATCCAGGTCACAAGTACCTGGCAGGAACCCAAAGAGTAGCAACCTTCCAGAGCTGAGACTGTGATGTCATAATGCCTCATTCCACCAATGCCTGAGAGCCAGCCTCATCAGTGATGTCACAATGCCTTGATTGTCCTATTCTTGGCTCATATAAGAACATAAATGTTGCCATACCAGGACAGACTGCAGATCCATCAAGCCCAGCCTCCTGTTTCCAACAGTGACCAATCCAGGTCACAAGTACCTGGCAGGAACCCAAAGAGTAGCAACCTTCCAGAGCCGAGACTGTGATGTCATAATGCCTCATTCCACCAATGCCTGAGAGCCAGCCTCATCAGTGATGTCACAATACCTTGATTGTCCTATTCTTGGCTCATATAAGAACATAAATGTTGCCATACCAGGACAGACTGCAGATCCATCAAGCCCAGTCTCCTGTTTCTAACTGGCCAATCCAGGTCATAGGCACCTAGAAGAAACCCAAATAGTAGCAACACATTCTCCGGCAACAAATTCCAGAGTTCAATGCACACGCACTAATTGATTAGCCTAGCTGTCCCTACTCTTTATCCCCCAACATGCAAAAAAATATATATATTTTTAGTGCATGGGAAGTGTGAGCCAATCCACAGTAGGTCAGCATGCAGTAGTGCTTTCTGTGGTTTAGCAGAAGAACCATCCAAAACAATAAGTGAAAAATAAATTTGCCAAAATTTCTTAAGCCCCACAGAAAAAGCAAATTGATGAAAGTATTCATAAGTGTAGAGGATAATGTCTCAGAGCACCACTAAAGGGATCGTATAGGCTTTCACCTTTGATTTCCATGGTGATGGTTTTCTTTCATAGACACAACCTGCACAGTGGTTAACGCTACAGCCTCAGCACCCTGGGGTTGTGGGTTCAAATCCCACGCTGCTCCTTGTGACCCTGGGCAAGTCACTTAATCCTCCCATTGCCCCAAGTACATTACATAGATTGTGAGCCCACCGGGAGAGACAGGGAAAAATGCTTGAAGTATCTGAATAAATTAATGTAACTGTTCTGAGCTCCCCTGGGAGAATGGTATAGAGAATTGAATGAATGAATAGTGTGAAAAGTTTCAGCCTTTGATAACCAGAGCTGGTGTGACATCATAATGCTTCATTCCACCAATAGGAGCCAACCTCATCAATGATGTCACAATGGTTTGATTGTCCTATACTTGGCTCACTTTTGCTACATTTTGATTTCTAGAGTGGCGCAGTGGTTAAAGCTACAGTCTCAGCACCCTGAGGTTGTGGGTTCAAACCCACGCTGCTCCTTGTGACCCTGGGCAAGTCACTTAATCCCCCCAATGCCCCAAATACATTAGATAGATTGTGAGCCCACCAGGTCAGACAGGGAAAAGACACTTGAGTACCTGAATAAATTGGGAGAATAGTATAGAAAACTGAATAAATAAATGGTGTGAAGAGTTTCAGCCTCTGATAACCAGAGCTGGTATTGTGACATCATAATGCCTCATTCCACCAATAGGAGCCAACCTCATCAGTGATGTCACAATGGCTTGATTGTCCTATACTTGGCTCTTTTTTACTACATTTTGATTTCTAGAGTGGCACAGTGGTTAAAGCTACAGCCTCTGCACCCTGAGGTTGTGGGTTCAAACCCACGCTGCTCCTTGTGACCCTGGGCAAGTCACTTAATCCCCCCATTGCCCCAGGTACATTAGATAGATTGTGAGCCCACCAGGACAGACAGAGAAAAATGCTTGAGTATCTGAATAAATTCATGTAAACCATTCTGAGTTTCCCTTGGAGAACAGTATAGAAAATTGAATAAATAATTTAGTATTTTATTGTAATCAGTATTTTTTTTTTCAAACCTTTCAGACTAATAAATTAATTCATTTTGTTCATTTAAAAAGTTTTTCTTGGTTATGTTTTTTTAACTTGAATGAGAAGAGCCCTATGTTAAGAAAACTCGACCACAAAACCCTGAAGAAGCCGCTGTATGCGGCGAAACAGGACCCGTCGGTGGTGTTATCCAGTACAAGTGTCAGCTATGATCCTGAGCGCTTTGACGAAAATGCAGTTTGGGGCCTTTATAAGCAATTCATCAAGCGAATGGCAAGAGCAAGATAAGTAAAAAAAAAAAAAGTTCTATTCTTGTGCTTAAAAAAATCAGCATTATGATTACAGCACTGCAAGTGAGGCAGTAAGATAGCCATAACCTTTCCCGGTGTGAACGAGGGGTTGGTTTAAAGAAAAAGAAAAAAAGTTTAAAAAAAAAGTTTAAAAATTAAAAAAAAAATAAAAGTTTTGGGTTGTTTTAAAAATAAATATATATTCATTTTCAAACTTAAAACAGTGCATATAGGAATACATACAGAATAGGAAAGACTGAGCAAATTGCAGCTCTACACTCTTGAAGAGCGTAGGGAGAGGGGAGACATGATTGAGACATTTAAGTACATCACGGGACGGGTCGAGGTGGAAGAGGATATCTTTCTTCTCAGGGGACCCTCGACCACAAGAGGACATCCGCTCAAACTCAGGGGAGGGAAGTTTCGTGGAGACGCAAGGAAGTACTTCTTCACGGAGAGAGTGATCGAGCATTGGAACAAGCTTCCAGTGCAGGTGGTCGAGGCACGCAGCATCCCAGACTTCAAGAACAAATGGGATACCCATGTGGGATCCCTACGGGGTCATGCCAAGGGATAGGGTCACTAGGACTTGAATGAGCGGGTCAGTAGAGTGACAGTATAATCACAATTATACTTAAGGGGTCAGAAGACTTAAGAGGGTGGGTAAATAGTGTGGGCAGACTTGATGGGCTATATGGCCCTTATCTGCCGTCATCTTTCTATGTTTCTATGTTTCTAATATTTGAAAAACAGCATTTACATCTTTCAATCAAATACATGAAAATTATTTCCCCCTCCCTATTTCAATGTAATCAAAAAAAAAAACGAACAATATTACTTCCATATTTTTCAGACAACAATCCCAATATACTATCTCTCTATCTCTCCTCCCCCCCCCCCTCCCTGAATGTATATAACCAGAAGTACAGGGAAACACCATTCAATTTGAATCAATAAAATTAGTCAATGGACCCCATACCCGTTTAAACCATTTGTTACCCCCTTGCTCAAAAATCATTTTTTTGCATCTGTAACATCAACATAACGAATGCCACCAAAAAGTAAAATTGAATCGGTCGCAGTTTTTCCAATTTCTTGTAATCATTTGGATGGCTACCCCAGTCGTAATACCCAGTAATCTATTTTTATTTCTGTCTACTAGAGGTGTAGGAGATAACAACATCCCACAGATTACCACATCATACGATAGCGGAATCGCAGTCTCCAGAATCAAAGTAATATGCCCCCATGTAGATCTCCAGAAGTTAAGTATCAAGGGACAAAAGAAGAGCAGATGATCCAGTGTCACTTTATCGAGATGACAGTGCCAGCATCTATTTGACACAGAACTATCTAATTTTTGTAATTTAACAGGGGTCCAAAAACTTCTATGCAACAAAAAAAACCCGCGTATGTCTCATAAATGCTGACGCTGTACATCTCATCCTCCAAGACCAAATCCGTGGCCATTGAGTAGCAGAAATCTGCTGCTTAATCTCAATGCTCCAAATATCTCTCAAACTTGTTTTTGGTTTCTTATTCATATAACCAGATATTAATTTATACCACTGGGCGGCCTGATGCCCTAGGAAATCTGTCTGGAAGCATAGGTCCGGCAAGCTGATGATACCAAGATTTGTAACAGAATAGACACCGAAGAGGGAGTAGAAAATATGAAAAAGGATCTGCAAAAGTTGACCAAACTGTGGAGAATAGTTGGATGAGGGGGGGGGCTGCTGAGTTTCCGTATAGAATCTGGTGTAGGATACATGAAGTTTAAAAAATTATTCGGGATGATATTGGAAGCCAGTGTAGTTGCCTGATAAAGGTTGTGATTGAATCATATTTCTTTAATTTGTAGATTAGTCTAACGGCTGTGTTCTGGATGAGCTGCAGCTTGTGGATAAGAGTGGTGTTGATGCCAAGATCGGCGGAATTGCAATAGTCCACTTGAGGTAAGACCATCATCTGAACGATCAGAGCAAAGTGATGTGGGTGGAAATATGGTCTTGTGGGTCACAGTTGACGCATTGTGTAGATGGTCTTTTTCCGGAGGTTAGAGATTTGTGGTTCCATTGTGAGAGTCTAAGATGCAGCCGAGTACTTTGGTGGATTTTTCCATTGTGAGAGTGATGCCTGATGAAAGAGTGAGGTTAGATATGACATTCTGTTGTTCGGTGCGGAAACCAATGGCTTTGGTCTTAGTAGCGTTTAATTTCAACTTGTTGTTCATTGCACAGGTTTGGATTTTATCTATATTGTTTTTTTGGCCAATATTAAGATGTTGTGTCTATGAAAGAAAACCATCACTACGGAAATTAAAGGTGAAAGCCTATATGATCCCTTTAGTGGTGGCTCTGAGACATTATCTACTACATTTATGAATACTTTCATCAATTTGCTTTTTCTGTGGAGCTTAGTAAAAGAACCCCCATATCTATTTCTAAAGATGGTTCTCCTTCTTCTTGACATTGCCACTAAGCTATGGACTTTACAGGAACATTACTTTATTCTGTTTCTGTTAAAAAAAAACCCCAAACAACAGAAAGTCTCCCTTTTGTGAAAACAGATGAGTCTCAAGACTCATTAAAGAAAATGCCAGAGGTGGAAATGCTGATGGAACAGTTTCTGAGAAAAAAAATAGAGGCAGAAGGAAAGCCATTTAAATTTTAATTGAAGTCCTAATGGGAGTCAGTAGCTGAATTAAAAAAAAAAAAAAAAAAAAATACTGGTGAAAACCATCTTAAGTCATCTTCCTGCATTCGCTTACAGCATGGATCAGTATCACCAGAGAGCAGAGAGCATGACAACCCGTGTGTAATTCAACATCGAACCCAAGGAAAATACAGGTGTACTGGAGCTGCAAAATTTGTTTCGTTTGTTATTGTTTTTCTAGAATTATTGGCAATCTCCTAGCCAGCTACATCATAAGAAATAATTAGGTGCATTGTCTCCATGTGGGTGATTCCACTGTGCAAGAGAGGTTTTGGGGCATGAATTGTAGTGAGTGTTCTATAGTGATTTGGGGGGTTTGCTGAATTCATAACCAACTTTAATTTTTCGGTATAACCCTCTGATTTTTGACAAAAGAGCACTATAATGCAAAAATTAACATCCCCTCCAGGGATTCAAGACCAAGTTAGACATGTTCCTGCTGAACCTGAACGTACGCAGGTAAGACTAGACTCAGGGCACTGGTTTTTGACCTATGAGCTGCCACTTGAGCGGACTGCTGGGTACGATGGACCACTGGTTTGACCCAGCAGCAGCAATTCTTATGTTCTTATTAAAACAGTTTGCCTTGGTGAAGTCTTGCAAGGACGTGAGAAAAGTGCATGGATAGCACTGAAGAATATAATCGAGAATTTTCCGGGGAACAGGAAAGCACTGGACTATGTCCAAATGGTGGAGACGATGCTTAAAGCATTCTGTGATCTCAAATGTAACAGGTCACTAAAAATTCATTTTCTCTACTCTCATCTGGATTTTTTCCTCCGATAATCTTGGTAGTGTTGGTGATGAGCCCGGGGAAAGGTTTCACCAGGACGTTGCTACAATGGAGAAACGATATCGGAGCAGATAGAATTTGTCAACGCTGGCCGACTATTGTTGGACATTGATTCGAGATGCTCCTAATCTCGTTTATAAACGCACTTCAACAGCAAAACGTTTCTAGAAAATAATATTTATAGGAACTCTTAAATCGGCACAATGTGTTATATTATGACTTCTCATGCTCTAAATATTTGCGATTTGTTCAAAAACTATACATGATATTAGAAAACTGAGGCTATTTTCATACGCGGGAGGCCAAATTCTATAAAGTAAACCTCATTGTCTTCTTGCTTCAGAAAAAAAAGTTAAAATTTGGGGCGCAGTATTCTTCATCCTGGACCTCTGCAAATTATTTTGGGTAGACCTGATGGGGCCTATGGGGGGGAAAGAGTTGTGCCAGGGACTGAGGAGGGCCAATGGGAGTGGGGGTAGGACTTGAGGGGTGCATATCTTAACTGTTTTTAGGGGTGAGGTTCAGGGGGGTGGGAAGAAAGTTCATAGTAGTGGTGTAGCGAGGGTGAGAGGCACCCCTATCCTGCCTTCATCTCTAACCCCTCATCCTGCTCCTTCCCCCATCCCACATGCCAAGTGTGCCCCCCCTTCCATTCCCTTGTACCTGTAGTTGAAGTTATTGTTCCTTGCGGCACCCGGAAGTGACATCAGCAGGAGAGCTGATGGGGTCACGAAGAGCACGTTGTTGACCGCCACGAACAACTTCAACTAGAGGTGTGGGGGAAGGGGGGCGCATGCGTGGAGGGGAGGAATGGGAAGAGGCAGGAGGGCGGAAAGGAGGAGGGGTGCCAGCACTCGCACCAACATGGCGCCCAGGGCAGACCACCCGTCCCCCTTACTATGCCAATGGTTCATAGAGAGTGTTTCCTGGTAAGAAGGCAAAGGGTGAGGGTGAGGAAGGACCTGGAAACACAGAAAGAGAGAAAAATGAAGTCAGATAAAGTCCATATGGCCTATCCATTCCGTCAATCCATGCCATCTACTATCCCTTCTCCCTTAGACATTCTATGAAGCTGTCCCACGTTTTCTTGAATTCAGTTACAGTCTTTGTCTCTTCCACCTCCACCTGTTGCACCAATTTAACACCCCTTCCTTGAAGAAGTATTTTCTCAGGCTTGAAGCGGTCCAGAGGAGGGCAACAAAAATGATAGGAGGTTTGCGCCATAAGACGTATGAGGAGAGACTGGAAGCCCTGAACACGTATACCCTAGAGGAAAGGAGGGACAGGGGAGATATGATTCAGACGTTCAAATACTTGAAAGGTATTAACATAGAACAAAATCTTTTCCAGAGCAAAGAAACTGATAAAACCAGAGGACATAATTTGAGGTTGAGGGGTGGGAGACTCAAGAGCAATGTAAGGAAATTCTTCTTTACGGCGAGGGTGGTGGATGCCTGGAATGTGCTCCCGAGAGAGGTGGTGGAGGGGAAAACGGTGACGGAGTTAAAAAAGCGTGGGATGAACACAGAGGATCTAGAATCAGAAAAGAATAGTAAGAGTTGCAGCATGGATGAATAATCACAAACAGAAACTGAACCCAGACAAGACAAAATTCATTCTCCTCGAAAATAATAAAACCCCAACCATAACAAATCTAGTAATAAACTTAGTCACATACCCCATACAACCCACCCTAAAACTTCTAGGAATGACAATAGACAGATGCTGTACCATGCAACCACAAATCAACAAAACAATACAAAAATCATTTGCGGTCATGAGAAACTTAAGACAAGTTCGAAAATTCTTCGACAGAACACAATTCCAGTTCTTGGTCCAGTCCCTAGTCCTAGGTCTTCTAGTCTACTGCAACATTCTCTATCTCCCCTGCCCCACAACCATGATAAAACAACTACAAACAGTTCAAAACACAGCGCTAAGACTATTCACTGAGGAAACACAACCACATCACGGCGGCATACTTCGACTCACACTGGCTCCCAATACAAGCAAGAGTACAATTCAAATTCTACTGCCTACTATTCAAAACCATAAACGGAGATAGCCCAGCCTACCTAAACAACCACCTAATCCAAACTACCTCAATCAGACACAGGAGAACTCGCAAACTGTTCACGCATCCCCCAACCAGAGGCGTCAAACGAAAAAAAACTGTACGATGGTCTTCTAGCCACACAAGCAGCAAAACTAGACTACCATCTCTTCAATTTACTGATAACGACTCCAGACTACAAATTGTTTAGAAAAGAAATAAAAACCATCCTATTCAAGACATCCTTGAAGACAAACCACAAGACTCATCCCAACTCGCTGAAGCAACTCGCTCTACTTTTTAATTCCTCTGGAAATGGACAGATAACTTCTTTTGTAATCCGTCTTGAACCGCAAGATATTGGCGGAATAGAAATCACTAGTGTAATGTAATGTAAATATTGAAGAACTAAGGCCAGTACTGGGCAGACTTGCACGGTCTGTGTCTGTATATGGCCGTTTGTTGGAGGATGGGCTGGGGAGGGCTTCAATGACCGGGAGGGTGTAGATGGACTGGAGTGAGCTTTAACAGAGACTTCAGTAGTTGGAACCTAAGAACAGTACCGGGCAGAGCTTTGGATTCTTGCCCAGAAATAGATAAGAAGAAGAAAAAAAACTAATGAATTTTTAGATTGAATCAGGTTGTGCAGACTAGATGGACCATTCGGGTCTTTATTTGCCATCATCTACTATGTTACTTCTGAATCTGTATCCTTTCACCTTCACCCTATGCCCCCTCATTGCAGAGTCTCTTATCAATCAAAAGAGATTCACCTATTGTGCCTTTATGCCACGCACTCGTACGTATTTAAATGTCTCTGTCATATCTTCCCTCACCTACCTTTCTTCCAGAGCTCTTTAAGTATGTTCCCATATGCTTTATTATGGAGACCACCGACCATTTTGGTAGCCACCTTTCTGGACCAACTTCATCCTGTTTATATCTTTTTGAAGTGTGGCCTTCAGAGCTGCATACATCCCAAATCCCGCTTAGATGTTACATCCCCAACCCTTTTAAGAAGGGCTACTTGAGAGTTAAAATAATGGCAGTGGTAACTGTGAAATCACTGATCCTTGGTACTGGGTACTAAATAATAGATTTAAAACAAATTGGAAAAAATATTTCTTCTTCACAGTGTAATTAAACTCTGGAATTTGTTGCCAGAGAATGTGGTGAAATCAGTTAGCTTAGCGGCTTGGATAACTTCCGAAAAGAGAAGTCCATAGGCCAAATGGCTCAGGGAAATCCACTGCTTATTCCTAGGATAAGCAGCATAAAATCTGTTTTACTACTTGGGATCTAGCTAGGGGCTTGGGACCTGGATTGGCCACTATTGGAAATTGGATACTGGGTTTGATGGACCTTCAGTCTGTCCCAGTCTAGCAGCTGTTATGTGACAAGTATAAGACAATCAAGCCATTGCAATATCTCTGATGAGGTTGGTTCTTAGGTATTGGTGGAATGAGGCATTATGACATCACAATCTCAGCTCTGCAATGTTGCTACTGGTTCGATTTCTGCCGGGTACTTGGGACCTGGGATGGCCACTGTTGGAAACAGGATACTGGGCTTGATGGACCTTCGGTCTGTCCCAATATGGCAATTCTCATGTTCTTATGTGAGCAGAGTATAGGACAATCAAGCCATTGTGACATCACTGATGAGGTTGGTTCTTAGGCATTGGTGGGATGAGGCATTATGACGTCACAATCTCAGCTCTGCAATGTGCTACTGGTTGGGTTTCTGTCAGGTACTTGGGACCTGGGTTGACTACTGTTGGAAACAGGATACTGAGCTTGATGGACCAGTATGGCAATTCTTATGTTCTTAAGATGCTGAATTTGGATCACTCTGTTTTTCCAATGTACATTTCCACGATGGTGTGCATTCCTGAAAGTCCTTATCCTGGTGGATGGCTAGAAGAGGCAAGCTCTGAACAGGCTGCGGATGGCCTGCCTCACCAGTCCATCCGTCTGCTGTGTAACTGACGTTGCTGATGACGCGGCAGAGGGAAGCCCTGGGGAGGGGCAGGCTGCAGGCAGCATGTTCAGAGCCTGCCTCTCCTAGCTGTCCACTGCTACTACTGTAGCTGCTACATTAGGAGACCTGACGGAATGCCAGATCTCAGGGGTGGTGGGGGGGGGGGGTTGGGAAGTGCTGCACAGGGAGATGAAGGGACAGAAAACTGCTGCACAGGGGGATTTGAGGGAGGGGTGGAAAGCTGTTGCACATTGGGGGAGAGAGAAAAAATTGTTTGACATGGGGCGAAGGAGAGGAAGGGAGTGCAACAAAGAGGTATAAAGGGATGAGAGGGAGAAATCTTGCATACGGGGGAGGGGAGGGAGATGTGCATGGAGAAAAGAGAGGCAGAAATGTTGGACATAGGATAGAGGGCAGGGAGAGATGGTGCATGGGGAGAGAAAAAGCAATATTTCACATGATAATGGAGGGGGGAAGGGAGAGATGCTGAATGGAGGGGAATAGAGAGGTTTGACCCAGGCACAAGGCAGGGAGAGGGATAGTACAGAGATGGATGATGGATGGTGGGCACAAAGAAAGAAGAAAACGTCAAATAGGTAGGAGACCCTAGTGAGCGAGTTAACAGAAGAAAACAAACCAGAGCCCGGGACCAACATGATTTGAATAATATAATGACCAGACAACAAAGGGTAGAAAAAATAATTTTGTTTTCTATTTTGTGATTACAATATGTCAGATTTAAAATGTGTATCCTGCCAGAGTTGGTGTTAGCTAGCGAGCGTGAGCTAGGACCTAACAAATCCCCCCTTTCATTCTGTTGTTTTTCTTGATTGCTCAATAAAATATATTTGAATATAAAAGCAGTTTTTAGCGCCGACCTCAGTGTTAAAAATTCTGATGCTCATAGAATTCCTATGAGCGTTGGAGCTGTTACCGCCGCAGCTGGCGCTAAAAACCATGCTACACTTTTGTAAAAGGGATGGGGGGGTGAATAGAGAGGAAAAGTCGTGTTTGTTTGTTTATTTTGGAGAGGGTAAGGGGTGGGGGGGGGGGGGGGTGAAAAGGCTACAAAATAAACCTGCCAGGATGTTTGGAAAATAAACCAAAACAACAACAACCAATTGGTCAGGAAAATCAAATCAAAATGAAAAATCGATATAATAGGTTCAATTGAATCCAATCAAATTGAAAATTTTTCCCTGAATCAGGCATCACTACTGTCCATGGCAGTGACAGCATTGTACATTTCCTGCCTGCAGCCTGGTCTGAAGTGTTCCCTCTGACAGGATCTGCCCTTGCAGAAACAGGAAGTGATGTCAGGAGGTGGGAGGGGCCAGAGGGAAAGCTTTGGAGTATGCCACGGGCAACTGAGGTGCAACATTTCCACTACCAGGGTCCAACAGAAGACTAGCTGTAAGGTAGAGCAGCGGGGGGAGGGGCAAACCATAGGTAGAGAGAGGGGAGTGAACTGTAGACCCACAAGTAGACCTAAAGGACCACCAGTAGAATCTATGGCTGAGGTGATGATCTGGGGGTACAAGGGAGGAAGATTGTCAGTCCTTTACAGAAGAGAAAGAGGATGGGATTTGATATACCTAGGTTTACCAGCCATCAGGATTTCCCCGGACATGTCCTCCTTTTAGAATCTTGGTGAGAGAGGGAGCCAGAAGGCCTTGAGCATGGGCAGATGCTCAAGGCCCAGCCCAGGCAAAAGGCAGGATCTTTGGGCACCAGCACGCCCTGTGCATTGGTGCTGGTGCCAGATTGGGATTGTGTTTGGGCGCACAGGCAGGGGATGCTGGATCGTGGGTGGGGGGGGGGAGGCGACGCGAGCGGGGGGGGCAATGCCGGTTTGGGGGGGGGCTCGCAAATCGAGTCAACTATAGGTTTGCAAGGCACGATTTGCGGGAATGTTTTGCTCATCTTGCAAACCAATCGCAAACCGCGTTACTCGCAAACCAAGGTTTGACCGTATTATAGAGGAAGAAGCAGCAGGTTTTAGCGCTATGTTGTATCTGGGCATTGAAGAAGAGCGAGGGGTCAATGGCCCCGAGATTGTGAGCAGACAAAACAGAAAGGATGAGAGTGTTTTCCACAGAGACACAGAACGAGGGAAGCAGGGAGGTGGGCTTAGGCGGGAAGAGGAGCAGTTCCGTTTTAGCCATATTCGGTTTTAGATGGCGGTGAGACATCCAGGCGGCAATGTTGGACAGGAAGGCTGAGACTCTGGTCTGGGTTTCAGTAAAGATAGACTAAAGATAGAGCAGCTATTTATTTGGTCTTAATTATTCACTAAACATGGCTGCTTATGTCTGGATATCAGGATGTAACTGAACTTCACCCCCAGAATGCCTCTGGAATACCCCTGACATAGCCGGCTTGAAGCTCAGCACTAACTGGTCATTTTCACTCTCACTAACGGGGAAATTCTACAACCAGCGCCTAAGTTAATTGAAGATCGCCATTAGAAAGGGCGCTAAACGGCAAGGTAGAAGCACCTTAGTAAAAGGCACTGGAATCGCACCTATGTAGGCGCTTTAGGCTACTAAACTCCAAAGTAGGCGTGGCTAACGCTGGAAGTAGCATTAGGCGGCCCAAAGCGCCTACGTAGGCGCGATTCACACAGAGACAGATGCCGGAAATGTAGGGCCCGGAAAACCATGGCCCCTACATTTCCGGCGCCTATCTTTCACATGGGTGTGATTCTGAAACTGGCGCAGATGCGCGATTGGCACCGCTTTTCAGGTGCCCGTTGATATCGTAGCCAGTTACTGAATCCGGCGGCAGTTTTTCCAATTACGAGTGGAGAGCTCCATCAAAAGTCAAACAAATGATGATTTTTGCTTTTGATCATGAAGGCGTCATCATCACAGACAAAGTTCCATGTGGAAGAAGTGTCTCAGCGGTGTATTATTGTGATTTCTTTTGCAAAAAATGCGCAGAAAAATGCACAAAACCCGACCTCAGTTGCTCTTGGCTGGGCCACTCATAGGGAATGTCGTCACTGATAAACTACGACGAATACGGCTGGGAGGCGTTACCTCATGCTCCCTACAGTCCAGACCATGAGTCCACCAGACTTCGACCTTTTTCCAAAGTCGAAACAACCTATGCGTGGACATCGTTTTGCATCTCTGGAAGAGTTTTTTTTTCCGCCAGTCTCCAAGCCACTCGGCAACTGAACAAAAACGGTGTCTTGGACGGAATAATGAAGCTTCCCGGACGCTGGGACTCTGTCATTGCAAAGCAGGGAGACTAAATTGAAGGATTGTAAAGAAATACTTGAAAAAAAAAAATAAAACATGTAAACTAAAAAAAAAAAAAATAGTGTGCATTATTTATGAAATGACCCTCTTATTTCTAATTAATTGTGGTGATTTTCCTTTTAATGTAAGCATTCCAGAGTGCCGTGTGCTCGCCTGGACCTTGTTCAAATAAATCTGCCCTCTGGTGTCATTGTTATGAGAACACAGCTTACCGGTTACTTTGCCTTGAATGCCCTGGAACTCTTGTGGAAGAGATTGTCTGAGCTGAGTGCAATCTTGGATGTTCTCCAAGCCCTTAATGTTTTAACTCAAGCAAAGCTGAATTACTGAATTTAGATGGCTTAAGAATTTAGATTCCTCCCCCCCCCCCTCACCTCTTTTTCCAGTGAAACTGTTTTACATTTAAAGTAGATGTTAATAACACATCCCCTTTTATGAATTTAAAACTGTCTTCCACGCATCACATTATAAATTCTGCTGGAGAAAAAAAAAAAAAAACCCCAAACCATTAATATGATGACTGGAAGTCACCAAAGTTCAGAAAGGGGGTAATTTTAATTGCCGTGCAGGGTAGAAAACAGAGGTCTGTGGCACAGAATTGGCTTCTTTTAAAATTCCCCAGCTCTTAAAGGGCAAAAGTAGGCATGCAATATCATATTTTATTTACTCAGTTTTCTATACCTTTCTCCCAGGGGAGCTCAGAACGGTATACATGAGTTTATTCCGGTACTGAAGCATTTTTCCCTGTCTGTCCCGGTGGGCTCAGAATCGATCTAATGTACCTGAGGCAATGGGGGGATTAAGTGACTTGCCCAGAGCCACAAGGAGCAGCGTGGATTTGAACCCACAACCTCAGGGTGCTGAGCCTGTAGCTTTAACCACTGTGCAACACTCTCCCCATTTTGGCTTGGGGCAAGCATAAGCACTTCCAGGGGGCAGGTTTGAACGTCTGTGCATTCTCTGGGCTTTTATTCGGGGGGAACCTGGCACTTTTTCCATTGTCTGATTAAAATTGACTAAGGCCCCGATTCACAGGTTTTAGCGACGATCGCTGCGAACCAACCTGATTCACAAAACAGCCCACCGCGTATTTTTCCCCCTCGATCGTCCATTTTCCAATCCAGCCATGCAAATTAGTAAAACCCCCATGCAAAATAGCCATGCGATTGATTCACTTACATTTGCTTGGCTATTTTGCATTGGGCTTTACGATCCTAAAACCCAACTGCTGTGGACCTGTCAGAAACTGTGTTACCGACAGGTCTGCCTATTTTTTGACAGTTTCTGTCTGTTTATTTGTTTTTTCATTTATTTTCCATGGCACAGATATTTTGCGTGTATTACACACACAAGGAAAACTCAAAGCCTATTCATACACCCACCTCTCAATGGTACTCGACGCAAGAAACTTTACGACAACCTTCTAGCGACACAGGCTGCGAAAATTGACCCAACCGTCTCCAAACTGCTGACCAAAACAACAGACATCAAAGTTTTCTGAAAAGAAATCAAAACTCTTCTATTCAAAAAACACCTTCCATCATTCTAACCTACACGCACATGCATACCCCTTCATAAACACCACCCCTATAGTATCCCCTAGCCAAATTCTTCAAACCTTCCCCCAAATCATATTCAGAAACCTAAAAATACAACCTCCATCCGAGATCAGAATATTGCTTCCCTTAACGCCATGTAAGCAACCTCCATCTGTAACCAGAACGTTATGTCCCTCAACGTTATGTCATAATCTTCCTAATTTGTATGTATTGCTATTGATATGTAAACTTGATATATATATGTTATATACCTGATATGTAAACTCCCTGGAAATGTCCAGCTTTCACCCAATTTTGTAATCCGCTTAGAACCGCAAGGCACAGGCGGAATAGAAATCTCTAATGTAATGTAATGTAAAATATCTGCCCATTAAAAATAAAATTTTTTTTAAAAATCCCCCACTGCTGCCACAACTCTCCCCCAATGACCCCTGACAATCACGCCCCCCCCCCGAGCCACAGTTACCCACAACCCCAAAAAGATGGCAGGAGGGAAGCCCACTCCCTCCTGCCATGAGGGCTCCCGCCTGCCCACCCCAAAAATACAGCAGGAGGGATGCCCACTCCCTCCTGCTACGAAGGCTCCCGCCCGCCCAACTATTCACCTGAAAAAACTGGCAGGAGGGATGCCCACTCCCTCCTGCCACCTTAGTGCCCCTTCCCCACCCCTTCCTCCTCCCCCGCCCCATGCCCGTACCTTTCTATTTGGGAGGTGGAGGTGCCAAAAAAACCTCCTGCTCCCCCTCTGGTCTGCTATGCCACTGGGCCTTAGGCCTCTCCCTGGTGCATCATGTGGGTGAGTGACCTAAGCTAGAAAGGAGGGTGGGAAGGGAGGAAGAGATGCTTGGCCAGTAGAGAGAGGGAGAGAGAGATGCCAGACTATGGGGAATGGGAAGACGATTCAGAGTGTGAGCGAGTGATGTGCCTGGGGATCCGGAAGGTTCGCCCCCAACATTTTGCCCCCAGCAATTCGCCCCTCACATTTCGCCCCCCACATTTCGCCCCCAGGTATGTTTTGCCCCCGGAACTTTCGCCCCCACACATTTCGCCCCCCGGATGTTTTGCCCCCACACATTTCGCCCCGCACATTTCGCCCCCGCACATTTCGCCCCTGAGCGTTGGATTATGTGTACTACATCAAAATGATGAATGATTAAGATTAAAATGATGAAAAAATAAAATAAAAAAGGGTAAAATGATTAAGTAGGTATTTTTTACCTGATTTTTGTCAGAGAAGTCACTGGTCCGCCGGGACCAAACCGGATTTTTCAGAATTTGAGAGGACCAAAATACATAATTTACTTTTTTTGCTTTATTTTATCATGTTAAAATGGTGATTTGTTTCAAAAATCGAAAATTTGGGGGAGATGTCTCCTTTATCCCCAGAGCGAAGTCATTGATTTCTGTGATGTTTATCATTTTATTTTTTATTTTTTACTGTGCAAAACAAAAACTAACCTGTCAAATGAAATAACAGTCCAAACACAACACCGTCAAATAACAAGTAAAATGAAATACAGTGATAAAGTGAACCTAAAAGTCAGAAGCACAAACGTCAATCAAAATTCAAAATTGTATGCTATTCCTCTGAGATAGTCGATCAAATTTCGATTGCCCAAGTCCTCCACAATACGCCGAATCCTTGCAGAAATCGCCGCGTATTTCTTGTTTCGCGCATTGACAGGATTGCCGGCTATAATCTGCGTGATTTCAAAATTGTGAAGGCCTTGCTGTCTTTTCAAGCAGTTGATGAAGCGGTATATATTGGGGAAAAGTGAGCCGCAGGTTTCTTGAAAGCTGCGATGCCAGCCCTCGACGTCATTGTTCGTCCGATGTTGGCCGTTCAACGTTCGTTGATGAACATTCCAAAACTGAACTGGAAACAATGGATTCTGGCGTCCTCTTCGGTTCATTCGACCAATGTAGGTGTCCTCGAAATAGTTGGCAATGGGTACTGCTTCTTCTGGAAAGTTGGGATCGTCCAGCAGCTCTTCAAATGATTGCACAACAATGACCGGAGGCAGAAAAGCAAGAGCTGGTATCATGCGGTTCCACTGGGCAAATTCGTGGTCATTTTGGTAGCGCACTTTTAATCCTTCATTCTGAACTCTTCGCCATATTGACTGCGACAGGTGGAAGAAGCAGCCTGTTTTCTTGATGTTAGGAAACTCGATTTCAAACGCTTGAATTGCAGCTTGTTCAAAATCGGTCATCAACTGCTGCGGTTGGAGACCTGGCTGCATATTCTTAAGCTGCTGCAGCATGTGTCGATAGGTTGTTCGGGTCTTGTTCGGCAACAGCGCGTACAATGCTGGAATGATGACACCACCGTGAACTGCATGAATCGTATAAAGCTGCTCGAACAAAGCTGGTGCAGAAGAAAACGTGCCATCAGCGAACCATTCACTGCTCTGTGCCAACGAGTGGAGATTATCCCTCGTTCCAAATATCAATATTCGGCTGCTTCCAGTCCCTGAATAAAAATAAAAATAATTTAGGCATAAATTTAGGCGGTGGATGGAGGAAACCCCTCAGTTGGGACGGGACATATTGTCCTGTCCATACATGGGGGGGTCCGCCAAATTTTCAAAGTCCAAAAAAGGGTCAGAAATAGTCAGGGTTCGACGTTTCTCGACGAGCTCTATTCACTGGCATCAAAAAATTCTGAAAGACAAAAAAAATATTTTTTCTTCATTTTTTTGAGCTATTACGTTAATGGAATGTTTGACAAATTCTACTAAAATTCTACCAAAAATTGTACGAAGTAATTCAGTAAAATTAAATGTGGAAGATTATATAGCAACAATAATTCAAGAAAACGCTTAAAACGGCTTAGAAGACTCAGACATACTTGATTTTCAGAAAAACGATGCCATTTGTGGCTATTTTTGAGACCATTTTGGATATGTTCCTCCCCCCCCCCCCCCCCGAGGGCCTCCCTCTCAAAATTCAGAACTGTTACATGTATGGTGACAAGTTGTTTGACCAATTCTAATAAATTAAGAAATTTTTTGCCATTTTATGTGCCACAAAGTGATATAAAATGCGAGCAAATAACGCCTACATGTACGAGTACATAATGCTAATAGCTTGAAGAGAAAAGTTTACCCGAGTCCCACAAAAGAAATTGCTGTTGGACTCCATTGATAATGATCTCCTGAAATTCTGGCGGGATGACGAGTTGATCAATGGTTTGAGGCAGCCGCGGCATACCCTCGAGTTGTCTTGACGCTCGAATTGATCTCTTTAGCGAATCTTTTCTAGGCAGAAGCGCTCCAACGTTTGCATGGCTGCCTGAAATGACCTCACTGAGAATCTGCTGTGGCGTCTCCTGTGTCGACCTTGCCCTGGCAGTAACTTCATTGATTAATCGAACTGCTTTAGGCCTTGCTGCCTGTGCTGCATGATTATGAGCATTTACGATTTTCACAACTTCGCCATCAATTCCTCGAGTCCAAACGCGTCCTTTACACGTTGACTGCTTTTCGCATACCCAAATAGCATGGCTGTCATCTGCTGTTCGTTTAGAGAATAAATAAATATGATTTTCGTAAACTAGCTTCTTCTTGCCACGCTTTGAAAGAACTGAATCCATAAATAAAAAATAAATAAATAAATAAAAAAATCACTACACAGATCAATTAATCAAGCGCCAATTCGGAAATCGTAAGGACTAAATGACCAAGAGGCAAGAACCCGTTATATTTATAGAAGTGTAGAGCTTCTGGGATCAACCTCTGTAGAATTTTGCAAAGTCATTGGCCAATTTTGGCGCCAGATTGGCCAATGCTCAGGGGCGAAATGTGCGGGGGCGAAATGGCCGAATTTAGCACTGGCGACTATAATCAGAATACATCACAAACATTAAAATCTAGGTCAGGTATTGATGTAGCAGTCACACATACATACATACTAGGGGAAAAATGCTCAGGGGCGAAATGTGCGGGGGCGAAATGTGCGGGGGCGAAATGTGTGGGGGCAAAACATCCGGGGGGCGAAATGTGGGGGGCGAAAGTTCCGGGGGCAAAACATACCTGGGGGTGAAATGTGGGGGGCGAAATGTGAGGGGCGAATTGCTGGGGGCGAAATGTTGGGGGCGAAACTTCCGTGAACCATGTGCCTGTGGGTGGGGTGGGGGAGGGGAGAGGATATGAATACTGGATCTACAAGTAGGTAGTGGAGGGAGGGTAGAGAGAGGAAAAGAGAGTGACCCAGGCAAGAAAGGAGGAAGATATTTGTGGCCAGTGGAGAGAGGGAGAGCGCCATGCCAGACCATGAGGGGGGGATGGGTGGAGGGCAGGGTGCAATCGTGAGAGGGGTGGGTGAGAAGACAGAGCATATCTGATCATTTTCAGCAGCACTTAACTGGTTATCTCCGTTGAAAATATCTGGTGAGCGCCAAATTCAAAAAGAGGCCAATTCGTGGTGTTCCAGGGGAGGAGCTGAGTTAAATGTTGATATTTAGCCCCTCACTGCATTAGTGAACTGCTTCAATTGAGCCACATAAATAGCAGTCTTATTTGACTTAACCGGTTATGTCTTAGCTGACTCAGGAAAATAAAAATAGGTGTTCAGCGCCAAAGCCCGGACAGGGCCCAGCATGGTCTATCCGGGAATAATGCCAGCGACAGACAGCAAAACACCCACTGCTGCAGCTGAATATCAGGGAGATTGCTTCCAAGAACTTCAATCTACTCACGAGAGGGTATGCTACAGTTTATTTTAATTATTTATTGTTTTAAAAAATGTAGATCTCATATTATCTATAGCTGTAAGAGAATTGTATTATTCCCTACACCAGTGGTTCTTATACCTGTCCTGGGGGACAGTCGGGTTTTCAAGGTAGCGCTAATGAATATGCATGAGGCAGATTTGCATATACTGTAATAGAGGAGACAGACATGCAAATCTGCCTCGTCCATATTCATTAGGGATAGCTTTAAAATCTGACTGTCCCCCAGGACAGGTTTAAGAACCGCTGCCCTCCATAATAATTTTTTTTTAAAAACTCCAATTAAAACAATATATACAAATTAAAAGGCATATTCTATAAAATAAAATGTCAATATCACATAGGACCATCAAAAACAATAAACCATATAAACAAGAACAAAAAAAAAAAAAATCCCCTGTGATGTTCTGAACTCTCAATACACATACCTTTCCAGGTAAGAAACCCCCCAAATAAAGGACAGATCTGCCCATGTAAGTGTATTTTCCAATTACTTCAGTAAAAAACCAAGCTGAACAATGTGTCTCACCTCTGTTGGCAATGAATTCCATAATATTGATCCAACAATAATCAGAATCAATTTTCATCTACTTTAAGAAAGGTTTGGACAAGTTCCTGGAGGAAAAGTCCATAGTCTGTTACTGAGAAAGACACGGGGGAAGCCACTGCTTGCCCTGGATTGGTAGCATGGAATGGTGCTACTCCTTGGGTTTTGGCCAGGTACTAGTGACCTGGATTGGCCACCGTGAGAACGGGCTACTGGGCTTGATAGACCCAGTAAGGCTATTCTTATGTTCTTAATACAGCAGACAGACATTTGTCTTGAAACCCTAATATCTGGATGTTGGGGAGGGGAAGAAATTTCTTCAGAGAAAAAGCATTACAGACAGAGTCATCTTTACTCGATGCTTTATAATCAGCGCTAACACTTTACAGATAGCACGCCAAGAAATCGGAAGTCATTGCAGAGAACCTTGGTGACTTAAAGGAAGAGCAAGGCGAAAGATTTCACCAAGACATAAAAACAATGGAAGCCAGATACCAAGAAAGATGGGATGCACGCAGGATGGCGGGCTATTGTTGGGATCTTATGCGGGATTGTCCAGGCAGATCCCACTCTCGGAAGTCTTACAAAAGGAGCTTCTTGTGTGTCAAATGACTGGAAAGTTTGTACCATAAACTTGTACTTTTGGTATGAAATAAGTAGATTTTCAGGTTGTACACTTTTCATTTTTAAAATGCATTCTTCATGCTTAAAAGATATTAATTTAAACACTACGTTAAAATATCCCGATTTTTTAATGGGCGAGCAGAGTGAAGAGCGGTATATGGCACATGATCTGTACCTCAAAAACTAGAGCTGACAGGAGAAAACCGGTGTCATTTTTTGGAATCAGCAGGTCAAATATACCCAGACATAGGTCTAACATTTGAGACACCAAAATGAGTGTTGGCCAGTGTTATCATTGTATCCTATTTACTTCACTCATTTTTCCGCTGTAGGTTTGTTGGAGCATAAAATGCTCAGACTGGATAAAATGTAGTTTATTTATTTATTTATTCATTCAGTTTTCTATATTGTTCTCCCAAGGGAGCTTAAAGTGGTTTACATGAATTTATTCAGGTACTCAAGCATTTTGCCCTGCCAATAGAATAGATATAGGGGGTCCTTTTCCTAAGGCGCGCTAGTGCGTCTTAGTGCACGCTAAGTGCTAACACATGCTAACACGTCCATTATATCCTATGGATGTGTTGCCATGCATTAACATTTAGAGCGCTCTAAGACCCATTTGGTAAAAGGACCCCATAGTACCATCGACGAAGGACAGGAAGCTACTAAATAGTAGATTTAAAACAATCTGGAGAAAATATTTTTTCACACAACATACAACTAAACTCTGGAATTCGTTGCCAGAGAATGTGGTGAAATCAGTTAGCTTAGCAGGGTTTTAAAAAGGTTTGGATAATTTCCTAAAAGAGAAATCCATAGGCCATTATTGAGATGGCTTGGGGAAAATCCACTCCTTATTCCCAGGATAAGCAGCATAGAATCTGTTTAACTACTTGGGATCTAGCAAGGGGCTTGGAACCTGGGTTGGCTACTGTTTGAAACAGGATGCTGTGCTTGATGAACCTTTGGTCTGTCCCAGTATGGCAATTCTTATGTTCTCATGCCATATATTACAGACCTCTCCGAACAGCTGTGCTAATAAACTCCAGTTTTGAACCACACTTAAACATTCACCACCAGTCATGACTCATCATACAGCTGGTTGTAATACTTAATTTTCCTTTAATAAAACAGTAGGGAGGGAGGGCGTTTTATTTTGGAACAGTTTGTGATACTTCCAGTTTGGAAAACGAGATGAATTTCCATTGAATAGAATTTTGCTAGGGTCATGTATTTTTAAATCTCCTTATAGCCTCCTAAAAATGTGTTGGAAATGAATAATAACTGTTGATGAATCACTACAGTTAAAAGGTTGCTCTGGTCAAACAGAAAAACCAAAGACGAGCGTATAATATTTTAAAATCGTTTATCATGCAGTGTCCATGATTTAACTATTTATATTCTACCATTGGGGAAAATGATCCCAGGAAGTGTCCTTGCGCCCTTTGCTCTTGTCGGAATTCAGCGTGTGCGAGATCGCGGTTCCACATAAACAGTTGGGCCTAAGCTGGCACAGGGGGAGGAAGTGACCCACTATGCCGCGGTTCACTTCCTCCCAGACTGTCCGTGTTTGCACTGAATTCTGTATAGCATGTGCAGAACTCTGCATCCTGAGGGGGGGGGTGAGGAATTCTGCACAAATTTGGAATACTGGGCAGGATTGAACTAGGAAAAAAAAAAACGGTGTCAGGTCAAAAGCACGCCGGGACAAAGGCGCGCGCAGACAATTGAGCGCAGTGCGGAGGTGCGCACCGCAGAAAATTACAGTTTTTACGGCTCCGACAGGGAGGCGTGGGGGGGGAACCCCCCCGCACTTTACTTAATAGAGATCGCGCCGCGGTGTGGGGGGTTGTAACCCCCCACATTTTACTGAAAACTTCACTTTTTCCCTGTTTTTAGGGAAAAAGTTAAGTTTACAGTAAAATGTGGAGGGTTA
Source organism: Geotrypetes seraphini (assembly GCF_902459505.1). NCBI lineage: Eukaryota > Metazoa > Chordata > Amphibia > Gymnophiona > Dermophiidae > Geotrypetes > Geotrypetes seraphini. The sequence goes on along the minus strand of NC_047091.1, from coordinate 172,086,678 downwards.
CAACCCCCCAAACCCCCCACAACGCCGGCGCGATCTCTATTAAGTAAACTGGGGGGGCTCCCCAACAAAAACCCCCGTCGGAGCCCCTAAAAACTGTAATTTTCTTCGGCGCGCGCCTCCGTCTTGCGCTCAGTTGTCGGCGCGCGCCTTTGTCTATCGCCAAGTTGTCTATGAACCAAAAAAAACACTTCTATCCATTAATTCCCTATTCTATAAATATGAACACACTATTCTATGCCAGCTGTGTAGAGTGAGGGTAATGCATGCAATTTATAGAATACCATATGCGTAACATATTGTAATGATTAGCTGCTACTTGCCATTAACAGCCAAATATAGGCACTAATTAATGGTTTGCGGAAGTTTCGCCCCCCACATTTCGCCCCCAGCAATTCGCCCCTCACATTTCGCCCCCCACATTTCGCCCCCAGGTATGTTTCGCCCCCGGAAGTTTCGCCCCCACACATTTCGCCCCCCGGATGTTTTGCCCCCACACATTTCGCCCCCGCACATTTCGCCCCCGCACATTTCGCCCCTGCCTTTGAGGGGAAAAAGAAATCCGTCTCGGAGCGCTCATCACCCCCCCCCTCCCGCGCAAATCCTTACCTCACGGGCCCTCAGTCCAGCTGCTGGTGTGCGCGAGCAAAGCCAAGGGGGGGAGGGAGTCGAAGTCTGGCCCCGCCCCCAGGCTAAAAGAGCTGCATGTCTATTTACACACATAGCTGATCTACTATTGCCTGTGGTATTATTTTATGAACTATTATTCTACTGGGAAATGTAGTCTGGCTTTATTCAAACCCTTGCATATGTTCCTTCAATTCCAGTCCTATTACCTGCTGGGAAATGCAGTCTGGCTTTCTCAAAGAAGCTTTTTTGTGCTTTACTTTTCCTTATATTTAACTTTTATTTCTAAGTTCGTAACATGACAAGCACTTCCCAGCTGATTGATACTGTACACAATTTTGGGTACCATATATAGAATCCAGGGATAACGTACAGAATCCTCTGTTACATGTGTAAATGTTAAACCTTCTTGCCTTTACAAGTTAAGCAATTATAAAATAGCACTGAATGCTCTACTAGTATTTACAGGTGTAAATATACATTTACATGAATAAGTGCTACTAGTTTATAAATTTAAGTACTTTGTTATAGAATGAGGGGCGAAATGTGCGGGGGCGAAATGTGCGGGGGCGAAATGTGTGGGGGCGAAACATCCGGGGGGCGAAATGTGCGGGGGCGAAATGTGTGGGGGCGAAACATCCGGGGGGCGAAATGTGCGGGGGCGAAATGTGAGGGGCGAATTGCTGGGGGCGAAATGTGGGGGGCGAACCTTCCGGATCCCAAAAAAGGTTTGGATAATTTCCTAAAAGAGAAGTTCATAGGCCATTGTTGAGATGGCTTGGAGAAATCCACTGCTTATTCCTAGGATAAGCAGCATAAAATCTGTTTTATTACTTGAGATCTAGCTTGGGACCTGGGTTGGCCACTGTTGGAAACAGGATACTGGGCTTGATGGACCTTCAATTCTTATGTTCTTGTGTGAGCCAAGTATAGGACAATCGAGCCATTGTGACATCACTGATGAGTTTGGCTCTTAAGCATTGGTAGAATGAGGCATTATGACATCACAGTCTCAGCTCTGGAATGTTGCTACTCTTTGGGTTTCTGCCAGGCACTTGTGATCTGGGTTGGCCACTGTTGGAAACAGGATACAGGGCTTGATGGACCTTCGTTCTGTCACAGTATGACAATTCTTATGTTCTTATGTGAGCCAAGAATAGGCTCGAGGAATGGGCGTCGACATGGCAGATGAGTTTCAATGTGGATAAGTGTAAAGTGATACATGTCGGTAACAAAAATCTCATGCACGAATACAGGATGTCCGGGGCGGTACTTGGAGAGACCTCCCAAGAAAGGGACTTGGGAGTTCTGATCGACAAGTCGATGAAGCCGTCCGCGCAATGTGTGGTGGCGGCAAAAAGGGCGAACAGAATGCTAGGAATGATAAAGAAGGGGATCACGAACAGGTCGGAGAAGGTTATCATGCCGCTGTACTGGGCCATGGTGCGCTCTCACCTGGAGTACTGCGTCCAGCACTGGTCGCCGTACATGAAGAAGGACACGGTACTACTTGAAAGGGTCCAGAGAAGAGCGACTAAGATGGTTAAGGGGCTGGAGGAGTTGCTGTACAGTGAAAGATTAGAGAAACTCGGCCTCTTCTCCCTCGAAGAGAGAAGATTAAGAGGGGACATGATCGAAACATTCAAGATAATGAAGGGAATAGACGTAGTAGATAAAGACAGGTTGTTCACCCTCTTCAAGGTAGAGAGAACGAGAGGACACTCTCTAAAATTGAAAGGGGATAGATTCCGTACGAACGTAAGGAAGTTCTTCTTCACCCAGAGAGTGGTGGAAAACTGGAACGCTCTTCCGGAGGCTGTTATAGGGGAAAACACCCTCCAGGGATTCAAGACCAAGATAAGTTCCCGCTGAACCGGAACGTACGCAGGTAAGGCTGATCTCAGTTAGGGCGCTGGTCTTAGATTAGAGAAACTGGGCCTCTTTTCCTTTGAAAAGAGGAGATTGAGAGGGGACATGATCGAAACATTCAACATAATGAAGGGAATAGACTTAGTAGATAAGGACAGGTAGGGAGAACAGGGATCCGGAAGGTTCGCCCCCCACATTTCGCCCCCAGCAATTCGCCCCTCACATTTCGCCCCCGCACATTTCGCCCCCCGGATGTTTCGCCCCCACACATTTCGCCCCCGCACATTTCGCCCCCCGGATGTTTCGCCCCCACACATTTCGCCCCCGCACATTTCGCCCCCGCACATTTCGCCCCTGAGCGTTGGATTATGTGTACTGCACATTTCGCCCCTGAGCGTTCCTCCGTTCTCTCTCTCTCACTCTAACTTTGTCTCCCTTCCCACCTCCCCTTTCTGGTCTGAGTCATTCTTTTCCTCTCTTTATCTTTCCCCTACCCCACCCCCAATTGTAGGTCCAGCATCTGTTCCTTCCCACCCTCTTTTCTGGTATGGGTCACTTTCTCTCCTCCCCTCCCCACTTATGGTTCCAGCACTCTGAAGCAGCAGCGGCCGCCGATCCTGACAATCCCACTGCCTCTTACCCTCACTTACCCGAAGCAGTAGTGGCAGCCTGTGAGCAGAGGCAGTGCCGTAAACAGGCTGCTTTCGGCCAGCCCTGGCAGGGCCTTTCCTCTGCCATGTTAGTCCTGACAACACCCACTCCCTCCCTCTGGCCCCCGAAACTAGATTGTGCTTGTGGTGATGCCTCTTCACCCCGTGCTGCTTCCTCGACCCAGGAGAGGGGGACAGCGGCGGGGTCGGGGGAGACGGGGCTGGGGACGGAGACCCCTCTTCCTGCTCCAGCATAGGCACCGATTCCCTCTGGAGCCCGCCCCGGCGGCAGCACCGCCGTCCATGGCAGGCTGCCAAGCGGGCACTCGCAGGCGGAGCAGCAGCCGCCGCCGCCGCCTTCAGGACAGGGAGCACACGATCACCATTTCCGTCCCCCCCTCAGCCCCGGCAAAGCACACAAGAAAGCCCCCACCCCACCGGGGATCGCGGAGGGGCCCAGGCAGTGAAACAGGTGAGACGGCAGCAACTAAGCTCGTCGGAGGCGCGCGGCGTACGCTCGCGGGACGCTGTCTCGCTCTGGCCCAAGCCCCGATCCCCCTTCATGTCCTAGCGGATCGCGGACGAAAAAGGGGAAAGAAAAAGAGGGTGTTTAATGATGGAAACATTCAAATATAAAGCGGACGAAAAAGGGGAAAGCCCGGGGGCGGGGCCAGACTTCGACTCCCTCCCCCCCTTGGCTTTGCTCGCGCACACCAGCAGCTGGACTGAGGGCCCGTGAGGTAAGGATTTGCGTGGGAGGGGGGGGTGATGAGCGCTCCGAGACGGATTTCTTTTTCCCCTCAAAGGCAGGGGCGAAATGTGCGGGGGCGAAATGTGCGGGGGCGAAATGTATGGGGGCGAAACATCCGGGGGGCGAAATGTGCGGGGGCGAAATGTGTGGGGGCGAAACATACCTGGGGGCGAAATGTGGGGGGCGAAATGTGAGGGGCGAATTGCTGGGGGCGAAATGTGGGGGGCGAAACTTCCGCAAACCACCTTTTTTAAACCCCACTAAGCTAACTAATTTCACCACATTCTCTGGCAACGAATTCCAGAGTTTAATTACACATTGTGTGAAGAAATATTTTCTCTGGTTTGTTTTAAAGCTACTACTTACCATATATACTTGAATATAAGTCAATCCAAATATAAGTCGAGACCCCCATTCCCCCCCCCCCTAAAAGGAGGAAAAATGGTTGACTTGAATATAAGACGAGGGCTTAATATTCAAGTGTCACGCCCTGACAGGATCGGTACCCAGTGTCCCCTCCCTCACGCCCTTCCCTGCCAAGTTCTGCACTCAGCCCCCCATCCTGCCAAGTTCTGCACCCAGCCCCCTTCCCTCCCTGCCCTGCAAGCTCTGAAGTCAGCCCCCTTCCCTACCAGGCTCTGAACCCAGACCCCCTCACTCCCTGCCAGGCTCTGCACTCTGTCCCACCTTCCTTCCCTGTACCCTCTTCCCCCTCTAGTTGTCTAGTGGTAGGCTGGGGCAGGAGATGGGAGGGATCCCTCCCTCCCATCTCCTGTCCCAACCGATACTAACAATTTTTTACACACATGCCCATACGTACCTTTTCCTTGGTGGTCCAGCAGTGTATGGACAGGAGTGAGCTTTTCGAACTCCTGCCCAGCCCTGCACCGCTCCCTGAATGGCTGCCGTCAGTTATCGCAGGACTGTACTTCTTATCAGTTTTTTAAATAAATTACTGGGTCCTAGATTTTTTTAAAAACCGTATCAAAGAACGACGGGCTGTTATCGCAGCCATTCTGGTAGCAAATTTTAAAAAGCGAGTCATTCTCCAAGAAACGGTCATGTAAATGAGGTTGGTGGAGAGTAGCGAATACTCGCTCAATTTGCACGTGATGAGCACATGCACAGAAAAAACATAAAAGGTTTTTTTTAAAAAAAAACCCACAACAGCGGGAGAGATGTTCAATCTCTCCCACTGCCAACCAACACTCCCCCCCCCTCCCCAGGCAGTGGGAGAGATGCCCATTCTCTCCCGCTGCCACACAACACCCCTCCTGCAGCGGGAGAGATACCCATGTGTCGCCTACAAAATCAGCACTCATAGAATCATGCTTAGTGCTGCCTAAGCGTGGATAGGCGATGCTAAGCATTCTAATATTTAGGTGTAGTCTACTTATCAATCCAATATATATATAATCAAGAAAGGTATTACAACCAGAACGAAAGAAATTATCCTGCCGCTGTATCGGGCAATGGTGCGTCCACATCTTGAGTACTGCATCCAGTATTGGTCACCGTACCTTAAAAAGGATATGGCATTGCTCGAGAGAGTTCAGAGGAGAGCAACACGACTGATTAAGGGGATGGAAAGCCTTTCATATGCTGAGAGATTGGAAAAACTGGGACTCTTTTCCCTAGAAAAGAGAAGATTAAGAGGGGATATGATAGAGACTTACAAGATCATGAAGGGCATAGAGAGAGTAGAGAGGGACAGATTCTTCAAACTTTCAGAGAATAAAAAAACAAGAGGGCATTCGGAAAAGTTGAAAGGAGGCAAATTCAAAACTAATGCTAGGAAATTCTTCTTTACACAACGGGTGGTGGACACCTGGAATACAATTCCAGAGGAAGTTATAGGGCAGAGTACAGTACTGGGGTTTAAGAAAGGTTTGGACAAATTCCTGCTGGGAAAGGGGATAGAGGGGTATAGATAGAAATTTACTGCACAGGTCCTGGACCTGTTGGGCCGCCGCGTGAGCGGACTGCTGGGCGCGATGGACCTCGGGTCTGACCCAGCGGAGGCATTTCTTATGTTCTTATGTTCTTAATAAATTATAGCGAAATATATTCTTCAGTCCTGGTTATATTATATAGACCAGTGGTTCCCAACCCTGTCCTGGAGGACAACCAGGCCAGTCGAGTTTTTGGGATAGCCCTAATGAGAGAGATTTGCATATAAGGGAGGTGACAGGCATGCAGATTTTCTCCGTGAATATTCATTAAGGCTATCCCAAAAACCCGACTGGCCTGGTGGTCCTCCAGGGCAGGGTTGGGAACCACTGATATAGACTATATCAAACCCAGCATATGCTGTTTTATCATTCATTGGACAGTTTTTTTTCTTCTTCAGTGTTAAAATAATTTTATAAAGTGCTCAGGAAAATGGCTACTTGGTAGCGCTATTGTGCTTATTTCACATTCAAAAGACGTAAGGCAGCGCCACTTTCAATCATCACGCTGTAATCATACTGGGAGGGATAAAGTAAGCGCACTGATATCGAATAGTCCTGTTTCCTTTCCACATATCGCGCTTTAAATGAATCCCACTTCACCCCAGTGGAAGCGACGTTTCCTTGGCGCTTGTTTTAACTTCTTGTTCAGAGTTCATTAACTCCACCGTCGTGCTGTCGGTGCAGCCTACTTAAGCCAGGCTTTTCTTGGCCCGAATGCCTGCGCCTAACTTAAAAACACGCCCGTGATCCTCCCCCTAACTATGCCCACTTTTAACCAAACCCTTTGCACTAGGCGCCTAACTATCGTAGAATCTGGCCTACCAAGTTAGGTGCCTAACTTTCAATTAACTCCAATTAGCGCCAATTTAGAGGTTTTTTGAGTGCTAATTATCGGTGACGATTTAGCCTATTACTCAATTAAGTTAGACGCCAACATCAGCTAGGTGACCCCAATGTAGGTGCCCAACCTTAAACACACTTTATACATTTGGGGGGTAAGGGCTCTTGTGGCAATCCTGCACTAACCAGTGAGCTTATGGTAAAATAGATGTGCTTAGGGGGTGAATACTGGCAGGCCCACTCTCCCCCTGATATGCCCCTCCCCCACAAAAAATGACAAAATATTTTTATTGCCCAGTTTATGGTATGCTAATTCAGCAGTTACCACAGGACATATAAATACATTCTGGTGCAGTGGTTAAAGCTACAGTTTCAGCACCCTGAGGTTGTGGGTTCAAACCCACAATGCTCCATGTGACCCTGGGCAAGTCACTTAATCCCCCCATTGCCCCAGGTACATTAGACAGATTGTGAGCCCACCAGGACAGACAGGGAAATAATGCTTGAGTACCTGAATAAATTGGGAGAATAGTATAGAAAATTGAATAAATAAATAGTGTGAAAAGTTTCAGTCTCTGATAACCAGAGCTGGTATTGTGACATCATGCCTACGAGCCAACCTCATCAGTGATATCACAATGGCTTCACTGTCCTGTTCTTGGCTCACTTTTATTACCTTTTGATTTGTAGAGTGGCCTAGTGGTTAGAGCTACAGAGCCAGCACCATGAGGTTGTGGGTTCAAACCAACGCTGTTTCTTGTGACCCTGGGCAAGTCACTTAATCCCCCCATTGCCCCAGGTACATTAGATAGATTGTGAGCCCACCAGGACAGACAGGGGAAAATGCTTGAGTATCTGAATAAATTCATGTAAACCTTTCTGAGCTCCCCTGGGAGAACAGTCTAGAAAATTGAATCCTATATAATAAAACCCTAAGGGTTTCGTGTTTCCTGCCGCCCTGGTGTGTGATCCGTGGCCGTGTTCCATTTTAGAACCCGGCGGCAGGGAACACTCTGGCCACTCCCCTCCTCCCGCCCTCACTCACCAACCGCTGCTGTTGGAGGATGCTGCAGGCAAGCTCTCTCCCAGTGGCGCCAGAACCGCATCATCGCCGTCCAGTACCGCTGCCGATGCCGCTCTTCAAAGGAGCCTGTGAGAATAGCGGCCGCCTCTAACAAACTTCGCAGGCCGCTCAGCACCTCAGTAGCACGTTTCCTCTAACGTACGCGATCGCATCAGAAGGAACTTGCTACTGAGGTGCATAGCGGCCTGCAAGGTTCGCTACAGCTGGCCGCTATCCTCACCAGGCTGCAAACGAACATGCTGGACAGGGGGAGAAGGTTAGGGGCGCTGATGGGCCATAGAGCAGGGAAGAGGGACAGGGGGAGCACAGAAGAGGTGCTGATGGGCTGGGAAGCAGGGAAGAGGGACAGGGGAGCACAGAAGAGGTGCTGATGGGCTGGGAAGCAGGGAAGAGGGACAGGGGAGCACAGAAGAGGTGCTGATGGACTGGGGAGCAGGGAAGAGGGACAGGGGGAGCACGGAAGAGGTGCTGATGGACGGAGGAACAGGAAAGAGGGACAGGGGGAGCACAAAAGAGGTGCTGATGGACTAGAGAGCAGGGAAGAGGGACAGGGGGAGCACGGAAGAGGTGCTGATGGACGGGGGAACAGGAAATAGGCTGCAAACGAACATGCTGGACAGGGGGAGCAGGTAAGGGGTGCTGATGGACCGGGGAGCAGGGAAGAGGGACAGGGGGAGCACGGAAGAGGTGCTGTTGGACACGGGGGACATAAAAGGAAGGGAGAAGGGCTACTGCTGGACAGGGGGTGCTGGCAAGGGGTGGTGGTGGACAGCGGAGGAAAAAGAGACTGAAAGAAAGAAAGACAGACAGAAAGCAGCCAAGGAGAGAGAGAGAGAGAGAAAGACACATCTATTCTAGCACCCGTTAATGTAACGGGCTTAAAGACTAGTGAATAAATAATAAAGTAAGTCCCATATTAGTTCCTAATGCTGTTTAATAAAGGGGCCTCTTTCTGCATTGTCACAGAAATCACAGCAATGTTGCTTTACTCTGTACATATCATATATTTTCACATTGATATGAAAAGATAAATAAAGTGGGAGCTGTCAAATAGAAATGTTTAGGATCTAGCAGGTACTGGATCAGTTCATATAGAAATCCTACATTTGGTGATAAATGCGTGCATGGAAAGGAGGGGAATTGAAGCCCAGAAGAGGTATCTCAATCGGCCGAGAAAACTGAAAAGCGATCTCTCTCTGATGCTTATTAAATGTTCCAGCAGATGAAACCCTATATTCTGCCAGGAAATGAGTTTGCCACAAACCAATTGGATGTTGTCATGTGTGCTTGACTTTACCACGCTCATTCCTCTTCTCGGAATGGCAATACATTACCCAGCCTCCATTTTTCATTCCGGCTGCCCGAAATGCAAATTCCCTCCTCTGTTGTTTATATTAGGTTTTCAAATATATGGAAATGCACATATCTCGAGGAAAATGTCAGGGTTGGAAATTCTCTCGATCAGTCAACTTTTGCTGGATTTCCCTTCCCCACCCCCAACCCATTACACACACACACACCCCTTCACTTAACTTCAGGTGCTCACAGTAAGGTGTGAAAAGTGAGAGTGGTAACCCTCGAGAAAGAACAGTGTATTCTCTGTGACCAGTTCTTCTGCAATACCTCGTCATCTGAATCTGTTTCACTTGTTCCTCCTCATCCTTTTTGAATCAGGGAAAGGATAAAATATGGTAGGCGGCATTAAAACTCAACACAGCGTTTGGACAATAGAAACATAGAAAAATGACGGCAGATAAGGGCCATAGCCCATCAAGTCTGCCCACTCCAATGACCCACCCCCTAAGTCTGCTCTCCTGAAGATCCCGCTCCTAATGAACCATCCTTAACTCCACCCTCTTAGGGATCCCACATGGGCATCCCATTTACCCTTAAAATCTGGCACGCTGTTGGCTTCGATTACCTGTATCGGAAGCTTGTTCCAATGATCAACCACTCTTTTGGTGAAGAAATACTTTCTGGTGTCACCATGAAATTTCCCGCCCCTGAGTTTAAGCGGATGCCCTCTTGTGGCTGAGGGTCCTTGGAGAAGGAAAATATCTTCTTCCACCTGTCTTTATTGTCTTCCGTGACCCTGAGTATTTCTCCGCATTTGAAAGTCAGGTTTGCTAGATTTTTTCATGTAAGTGATTGTAAAAATATGATGAAATTAAAAAATGCGCCCATTGGTCTACTTCTGAATAATGGGAATTGGCTGGCCCGTAACTTCCTCTTCAACGTCAGAATTGACGTCGGGGAGAAGGCCTGTGGGCTGGCGCCTGGACCTTCTTTTCCTGTAGTTGCGGTGGCGGGCGGGGAAGCAGGGAGAGAGCCCATTCTCCGCGATCACCTGTCCCGTTGTCCCCACACACAGCTGCGTGATGCTGTCTCTGGAAACGGGACATTTTGGCGTCCTGAAGCTGTACGTGGGGACAACAGGACAGGGGATCTAAAAACGGGACGGTCCAGTTCAAAACGGGACGTATGGTCACATTATTCATACCCCATTAGACACCTGTAATTTTTGGGTGTTTGAAGTTCACGGATTCACTCATGTAGCGAGATCAATATATCTGGTTTTGCTAATCACTTGCTTCAGTGTGTGTTCAACGATAAATAAAATAAAACAAACATTGGACAGAAGGTTTCATTGTATTGTCTATGATGACACACAGATCCTTTTCTTGGGCGCTAACCCCCAAAGGCATCCAGTAACTGTGATTTGGGTTATTCTTCCCAATGTGCATCACTTTGCATTTGTCCACATTAAATTTCATCTGGCATTTTAGGTGTTGTGTTTAGAATCTGGGACTGACTGTATAAATGGCGCTAAGTGTTGTTTATAGAATCATACCTATCAGTGTTTAACTCAACTTGGGTGCTATTCACTCTACCGTTAAAATATTGGGAGTGATTCTGGATCAGAATTTTACTCTGAAAGATCAAGTGGACGCTTTGGTACGGAAGAATTTCCACCCATTGTAACGCACCATTAAAGTATATTTTGACATCTCATCTTTTAGATTATTGGTTCATTCACTGGTTCTGAGCTAGTTGGATTATTGTAATACTAGTGTTTTAGCCCGTTTCATTAACGGGTGCTAGAGTAGATGTCTGTCTGTCTGGTTTTTTTATTTGTCTCTCTCTCCTTGGACGCTGTCTGTCTGTCATTCTTTCTGTCTGTGTCTCTCCCTGGCCCCCTGTCTGTCTATCTTTATTTCTAACTCTATCCTCTTCCCTCAATCCTGCATGTGCCCTTTTTTCTTTCTCCTCTCCACTTCCTTCCAACGTCTGCTCCCCCTGTCCCCCACACTTCCATTCAGTGTCTGTTTCCCTCTCTCTACCCCTTCCATCTACTGTTCACCCTCTGGCTTACCCCTTCCATTCACTGCCCTCTCTTCTCTTTCCATCCAGTGTCCGCCCTCTCTCTCTCTGCGCTGCTGCTGCCTAAAGTACCCGAGGCAGACCGCTTCTCTCCCCTCCCAGACCAACCCCCGCTGACTCTCCTATCTCTCCCTCCCATGCGACCCTCCCAACGAGATGACCTTAACAACAAACCTCCATCCAGCGTTGGCAGCCGCAGCACGCTAAACAGGCTGCTTCGCGGCTTTCTCCTGCCGGTGAGTCCCTCTGTCATGTCACTGATGATATCATCAGTGACGCAGCAGAGGGACTCACCAGGAGGGAGGTTTGTGCCGGTATGTGCAGGAGAAGTGATATGTCCCTCCCCCTCCAGTCCCTGTGTAGCACTTGGCGCGGCGCCTCCTCCCATGATCCCCATCTGCATGCGGCTCATTCAACAGGTGTGGCTGTGAGTTCAGGCGTGCACTGTGAGTCGGCTACAGCGCTCGAGTATGGGCCCATTGTAAGAGCGCATGCGCTCTCCTGCCTGCCACAGATCTACGGATCACGGAACACGCAGGTAGGAGTGCGCATGCACGCTTAGCATTTTATTATAGTAGATTGTCTGCTTTGCTGGTTACCCCCCCAAAAAATCAATGTACATTGTGCATTATTCGGAATGCTGATGTTCGACTGATCTTTAGTTTGAAAAGGTTTGATCGTGTCACCCCTTTTTTCCATGAACTGCATTTGTTGCCAATCGAGGCTCGTATGAAATTTAAATTTGGTTGCATTTGTTGTAACGTATTGTTCGGCCTTGCACCTAATTATCTTGTGGGATTCATTCATATTTGTTAATTCAAAGGGCTCTCGACATACACTTGCTGTATTTACCTTTCCTTCAGTAAAAGGATGCCAACCTAGGCGGCCGGCTAAGAAACGGCCACCAATAATGTGTCAATCACACATTGGTGTCCTGTAGAAAATCGTGTCTACTTGTACTAACAGATGCCTTAAATGTAGGCCAGTATTTTACGAGCCTACATTTAAGGCATCTGTCGCACGCCTATGAGACTCATAGGAATGCTTACGGATGCCCAAGGCCCCACTTCTGGTGGAAACCATGCCCACGCCTTGCCTTGGGCGTCTGTAAACGTCCCTATGTGTCTCCATAGAGGTGCGACATATGCCTACAGTGTAGGAATCCTTCCCCGCCTGCATTTAAAAAACAAAAACGTGCGTAGCGATTGGTTGTGAGATGTCCACCGCCACCTACAGTCAGGCCTCATGTTTGTAGAATCAGCCCCTTTGAGCATCCAGCATTATTTATTCAAATTTCTAAACTGTTCTCCCAAGGGAGTTCAGAACGGTTTACATGAATTTATTCAGGTACTCAAGCATTTTTCCCTATCTGTCCCAGTGGGCTCACACTCTATATAATGTACCTGGGGCAATGGGGGGATTATGTGACTTGTCCAGGGCCACAAGGAGCAGCGTGGGTTTGAACCCACAACCTCTTGGTGCTCAGGCTGTAGCTTTAACTACTGCACCATACTGTGCACATACTGTAAACCTAAGTCCCAATTAACTTTAATTAACCTCAATAATTGTTAGCACCCTATTGACTAATTAGTTTTTGTATGCATCTGGGCTCTGGGCCCAAATTTGGGTGGCCAACTTTGGGCAATTTATATCGAATCTAGATATTTGCTTTCCTGGATTGGTTATGTTTTATAGTTGTGGTTTACTCATTTACCATATTTTTCGCTCCATAAGACGCACCTGACCATAAGACGCACCCTAGATTTAGAGGAGAAAAACAAGAAAAAAAATTCTGAACCAAATTCTTCCTGCCAGGCTCTGCACCCAACCACACTCCTTATCCTGTTCCCCTTCTGGTTAGTTCCAGCCGACTAGCAATTTTTTACACCCCCCCCTCCCCTACCTATTTTAATCCCCCCTCCTCCCCAGTACCTTTCATTTATACTTATACCTGCCTACTAAAATATTTCTAGGGAGTTGATAAACACTGAACTTCACTAATACCTCCCTTTATTATTTTTTTAATATCGACTTTAAAGTCACTTTGTTTGTCACGGTGAGTCCCTTCTTCTTCAAGCCCTGCACCCTGAAGGGATGCAGAAGGAAGAGGAGAAATAGCACAAACCGCAACCGCTGCAGCCCAGTACTGCTCTCACCGTTAATTTTTGCAAAACCCAGAACTCTGGGGTACCGGGAAACTCTGGCCATGTGGAGCTACCCCTTTGCCTCTTTTTCATTTTTTTCATCCTCTTCCTCCTGCTCATGATTCTGACATGGCGAATGAGTGGGGGGGGAGGTAGTAACTTGGGTGGGGGGGGTCCCGAAGCGGAGCAAGATCCCTGCTGTTCATGCGCCGGCAGCTAAAGCTTTACTGCTGCTCGCGCCAGCAGAAGGCTAGCACGTGAAACACATGGACCAGGGCACAGCTCAAGCCCAACGGCTGGGACGCCGACGCCATGATCCAGCGGCTCACCTCTACCCGCCTCCCATTGGCTGCGGAGATGAAGCATACGGAGATGAGAGGTGGCCAAGCCTCCTCTATTTACCCAGCTTCTGGTTTGGAAAATCGTAACACGAGGGGAGCCTGGCGCGAGGAGTGGAGATCAGAAAGGAAGCGAGCTGGGGGAAGCAGTGTACGAGCAAAAGGTGGAAAAGGAGTTTAGTAACACGGTGTAGGCCGCCGGGGTGAAGAGTAGGCATTGGTCCTTTTTTGTTTATTACTAATATCGGCGTAGTTTGTTTATTTTTCTTTGGGGAGGGTGATAAAAATTTGTATCTTCGCTGCATAAGATGCAGCGACATTTCCACCCACTTTTTTTTTGGGGGGGAGAGTGTTTATGTAGGGGAGGGGGTTACATTTTTTGGGACCGGAATGTAATCTCTGCAGGCAGCTTCATCAGCAACTGGAAAGAGCTTTGAAGTACTATTTTGCTAAGTCTATCCGCTGCTCTCTGCTCCCTGTCATGGAATAAGCATTCCTGCTTACCTAAGAAGTATAGAAATAATATGTGAGACAATTCTTGTAAAATTTAAGCTAAGTCTAAGCATATTTCCAGTTACTTGAAAATACTTATTAAACAGCTGTTCCCTTTGACAAGTTGACAGCCAGACATAGCTGCATTAAAATATGTTATTTCGCAAAACAGGGGAAAAAATATAAACAAAGCCTGCTAGGTTTCGAGTCAGACATTGCATGCTGATTCCTACTCACCGATTTAAATCCAAATTCAGTCAGCGTTCTGCTTTTTCCGCTCTCACTTTGATCCCAACTGCAAAGTCTCTGCTGCTTCATTTTTTTGACTTGTTGGAAACTTCCTGGAGTCACTCCTTATGTCACTCAGATGAGAACGGGCACACTCAGTGTGGTGCAGCCCTAGGCCAGAGAAGTAGCGTAATGGTTAGTGCAGCAGACTGAGATCCTGGGGAACTGGGATCAATTCCCAGCATAGTTCCTTGTGACCCTGGGCAAGTGACCTAACACTCCAATGCCCCATTAAAAAAACAAACAAAAAAACCCCCCAGATTCTGAGCAGTGGCGTAACATGGACAGGTGGCACCCGGTATCACTCTGTCATGCGCCTCCCCCCACTCTTCCCAACCATGCTGTACACCCCCACTCTTACCCACCATGCCATGTGCCCCCAGCCCCCCAGGTACCTCTTGAAATGTTCACTGGCGTAAGCAGGACCCTCCACTTGCTGTTCACACAAACTTCAGCACCCTTCCGACATCATACCCTGGGGAGAGTGCGGCACAGTAGTTAAAACTAAGCACCCTGAGGTTGTGGGTTCAAACCCACATTGCTCCTTGTGGCCCTGGGCAAGTCACTTAATCCCCTCATTGCCCCAGGTACATTAGATAGCTTGTGAGCACACAGGACAGAGAGGGAAAAATGCTTGAGTACCTGAATAAATTCATGTAAACTGTTCTGAGCTCCCCTGGGAGAACATTGAATAAATAAATATGATGTGGGGCCTTGAAACTTACAAGTTATTTGACATTTTTCGTTGAAGTGAGACAACTGCATCTAGCAAATGGGCACAAGTCTAGGGAAACCAAGCCATTGTGACATCACAATTGGTGGAATGTGGCATTATGACATCACAATACGAGGGGCTGGTGAAAAGTTCTCAGCCCAAACAAGCAGCAAATGGGGAGAGTGAGGCACAGTGGTTAAAGCTACAGCCTCAGCACCCTAAAGCTGTGGGTTCAAACCTATGCTGCTCCTTGTGACCCTGGGCAAGACTGCTGATGGAGAACATAAGAACATAAGAATTGCCGTTGCTTGGTCAGACCAGTGGTCCATCGTGCCCAGCAGTCCGCTTCCACGGCGGCCCTTAGGTCAGAGACCAGTGCCCTAACTGAGACTAGCCTTACCTGCGTATGTTCTGGTTCAGCAGGAATTTGTTTAACCTTGTCTTGAATCCCTGAAGGGTGTTTCCCCCTATAACAGACTCCAGAAGAACATTCCAGTTTTCTACCACTCTCTGGGTGAAGAAGAACTTCCTTACATTTGTATGGAATCTATCCCCGTTTAACTTTAGAGAGTGCCCTCTCGTTCTCTCTATCTTGGAGAGGGTGAACAACCTGTCTTTATCTAAGTTTATTCCCTTCATTATCTTGAATGTTTCGATCATGTCCCTTCTCAGTCCCCTCTTTTCAAGGGAGAAGAGGCCCAGTTTCTCTATTCTCTCACTGTTCGACAACTCCTCCAGCCCCTTAACCATTTTAGTCGCTCTTCTGTGTAAGAAGATCATTTCATAATTTGGCATCCAGATACCCAAAAGATTTATCAATTAGGGACTTCGAACGAGTATATTTCACCGATGGGGAACTCAGTTTGAAAGACAGCTGGAAATGAGAAACAGCTACTATATATTTCTGTCTGCTGTGGGAGACAAGAGAATCTGGCAGAGTAGAATATATTCAGCCCTCAAAGAGAACTGGACGTTTGGGGGAAATGCTATTCCATCAGTTAAAATAGATGCATTCATAGAAAGGCCAGAAATACAACCATTACCACAACGCTGCGCCCGACCAGGCTTCATATCTTTCTGCTGGTGCAGAACAAAGTGAACTGACAGTCAAATTCCTTGAAGTTTTCAGTCTCTTGAGCCAGATCCAGCTAGAGAATAAGCTGTAAAGAGCTGTACATGGCCAAGGGAGGAAATAAACGGCGGCACTGGCACCCGGAACAGCAGTGGGATTCCGGAATCTTGCTGTTCTTTTTTTCGACATCAAGTGTGTAGACCAAAGGACTCAGGTACTGCACACTGCAAATAAAATCAATATAAAAAGCTTATCCTTCCGGCTTCCTGATGTAGCGTAGCGAAACACAGACTGTGTTGGAACCGTGAACTGACCTTTTCAGATAAGTGGGCTACTGTTAAACAACTTTTTTAGAGCCATAACATTTGCCACTCTAGTAGAAGCAAGAATCCTTGCTCCATGCAATGTGTTATGATTAAAATTCAAGCACCTTTCCAGCGACATTGTACCGTTATGGTGGCGCCTTGCTGAAGAGCTTATGATCACATTTAGCGGTATATAAGAAATAAATTATTATTATTATTTAAATATTTAAAAGCCTTTAAATGTTACATGATGATATTATTTGAGAAACTTGCCCAGGATTGATAAGAGGGGGGATCTTTTGTGTTTTGTTCCATTCTTTGAGATTCTGCATGGAATCTTGATGGGCAGGGGAGGGTTTCAATGGCTGGGAGGGTGTAGATAGGTTGGAGTAAGTCTTAACAGAGATTTCGGCAGTTGGAACCCAAGCACAGTACCGGGTAAAGCTTTGGATTCTTGCCCAGAAATAGCTAAGAAGAAAAAATTTTAAAAAAAAAATTTAAATTGAATCAGGTTGGGCAGACTGGATGGACCATTCGGGTCTTTATCTGCCGTCATCTACTATGTTACTATGTTCTCTGGGGTTCCGGAGTGTTGCTACTACTTTGGGTTTTGCCAGGTACTTGTGACCTGGATTGGCTTTTTATTTATTTCGATTTCCATCCCATTCTCCCTGAGGCTCAGAACAGGTTACAATTTGACATTCAGAAATCCATTGTAAAGACAAGACTGGTCACAAGCACGGTGAACACTTAGACGGATGTATCGGGGGGGGGGGGGAGTCTGATCGCTGATGGCAGGATCAGCGGAAGAGGCAGGTCTTCACTGCTCTTCAGAAGGTCACTAGTGAGTCCAGTGGCCGAGGGAGGAGATGACTGTAGGAGCATTTGCGTGCAGTTTCTATCTGGAGGGATCTTCCTGGGAGGGGGAGGGGGAGATGCTGAGTCGACTCTGTTTCAGAGCGGAGGGGGCGGTTGGTGGTGTATGGACGCAGCTTGAAGACGGGATACCTGGCTAGATGGATCCAGTAAGGTTATTCTTAATTTCGAAGTCAGCCACATTTCTCCAATTCTGAATTTCAGTGAAGCATATGTTGTGTAGGAAAGATTCACTCCCCAGTTCAGGGATTTTAACAGTACATGATATACAGAGGAAAGGGACATTTTTCAGCTCATCCTGGCTGCTGGTGATGTAACAGGATGGACGCTTTCTGCCAGTAATCTCTGAGAGTTCCCCATCCATCAATATAAAAGGTCAAGCCGCATGTGATTCCGTTTGATCTTTCCACAATTATGTGCTGGGTCCATGAAATAAGGCAGAGCCTCATTTGGTCATTAATTAGATGTATGCAGGGAGGTTTATTGTCAGAGCGTGGTCTTTCGATGTGCGGTGCTGGCCGTTCTCCCCAGAAATGCAGAAATAAAGGAATTGGCAGAGCCAGGTTTGTGCCAATACGATAGGGCTGTAACTCGGCACTTCAGTGGCTGATCTCAGAAAATATGTCTTTTTTAAAATTCAGGTTCAAAATGGGCAGGTATTCATATAATAATAATTTATTGCTTATATACCTCCAAAGCCAAAGTAGTTTGAGGCGGTTTACAATAAAGAAGAGCTGGACATACAGCGAAAAAAAACAATGGAGTCTTTGAGAACATGAATATTTGTACAGAGTATGGTAGCATTCTAGATGCGGGTTTAAAGTAAAAGTAATTTGAGGCGATTTACAAGAGGAAGAGCAGGTCGTACAGTGAGGGAATAAGCAGAGAAGACTTTAGGAATTCTTTGCCAATAGTAGATCGAGGCGATTTACAATAAACTAAACTAAACTAAATCTTAAGTTTATATACCGCATCATCCCCATGGAAGTAGAGCTCGGCACGGTTTACAAGAACTTAAAATGAGAAAGGGTAGGAAAAGGTTTACATAAGTTTGTAAGTCGAGTGGAGAAGTAAGGGAAAAGAAATTACATGTTAGAGAAGAGCCAGGTTTTTAGTTGCTTGCGGAATAAATGGATGGAGCTCAGGTTCCGCAGCGGGATAGTAAGGTCATTTCAGAGACCAATAAGAGGGATAGGTCATATAGTGAGGGAAAGCAGTGAAGACTTTAGGAATTCTTGGTCACAAATCGGTTGAACAGGTTGGTTTTAACAAGTTTTCTGAAGTTGAGGTAGGATGAGGAGTGCATGATGCTGCTGCTTAACCAGTCGTTCTGTAGACTTGCTTGGAAGGCAAGCGTTCTGTCAAGGAATCTTTTGTATCGGCAGGTTTTTATTGTAGGATGGCTAAACATGCGTATTCTGCGTGTAGGCCTGGTGGAGCAGTCTAGTTTAAAGTGGGAGATCAGGTACAGAGGGGCCAAACCGAGAATGGATTTGTAACAGAGACAGGTGAATTTGAACAATACTCTTGCCTCCAGGAGCAACCAGTGGAGTTTTTGGTAGTAGGGGGTTATGTGTTCCCATTTCTTTAGGCCAAAAATCAGTCGCACAGCTGAGTTTTGTATGATTCAGAGTCTTTGAATAGTTTTCTTGAGAGACCCCAGATAAATAATATTGCAATAGTCGAGTAGGTTTAAGATGGAGGATTGCACCAGTAAGCGGAATGATGTTGTGTCGAAGTACTTTCTGATGGTTCTTAGTTTCCATAGTGTCGAGAAGCCTTTTCTGATTAGTAGCTCTGAGTGCATATCTAGAGTGAGATGGCGGTCCAGTGTCACTCCTAGGATTTTTATGGTATCGACAATGGGGAAGTTCTGTCCATTCAGGGTTATTGTAGTATCTTTGATGTTGTCGTTTGGGCTTGCCAGGAAGAATTTGTTTTTTTGGGGGTTGAGCTTCAGTTTGAACTCTGTCATCCATGTTTCGATTTGTTTTAGAGTTAGTGCTAGACGAGTCTTCGTCTCAGGGGTCAGGCTTGTTAGGGGCAGGACTATGATGATGTCATCAGCATAGATGTAGAATTTGATTTTTAATTTTTGCATTAGATATAAGGGGAAGCAAGGATGAAAATCACAGATCAATGTGTAGACCGAGAAAAGGATATTCAAGTGTCTTTATGGACCCAGAACTCTTTGGGTAAAACAGGTGTTGTGGTACTTTGCATTTAGTTCCAGCTCTTAAAATTCCCATTCCTTAACAAATTTCTTAGAAAGTTCTCTTGACGTAGTAATGGAAAGGACTACCCTGGTGGTGACTTTTGCTCTCGAGTTCGATAATGGAAAGGACTACCCTGGTGGTGACTTTTGCTCTCGAGTTCGATAGAGATCTAATACTTAAGACTTATTTCAGAACTATGAACGCTCAATTTTGGGGTTCAACTATACATATATTTCCTGATTTTTCAAAGGTGGCATAGTGGAGAAGAAGAGACTTCTTGGTTTATAGACCGAGAGTCATCTCTCTAGGTGCTACCTTTATTGTGAAGTTTACGTCAAAACGTTGCGTTACTTATGCGTTACTTATGCGTTACTTATGCGTTACTTATGGGTTCTTTTTTTTTTAGCCCAAACAATTGTTAGAATTTATTGTGGCTAAAGAAAGTAGTGAAATCATAATTGGTTCTGTGGCCGTTCCCAAAAGAGTGGCGCGAACTGGCAGCTTCCTGCGTCCTTTGTGAATGCTCCTAAGTTGATGAGATTGGTATTTCTTTTCTTTTCTTTCTATTCTTTGACTCCATACTATTTGCGGACTAAATAATAACAATGTTTTTTTCTTTTGGTGGGTTTTCCCGCTTTAGATTATTTTCTTCTTGGAAATTACAAATCCGTGTTCAAGTATGTTTATTATTCTTGTATGAACAATTAAAATGATAAATAATTTATAAAAAAAATTCCCATTCCTGTAGTGCTACCAGAAGATACAAATTAGAGAATGACACGGTGACAAAATTCATCACCGTTCCTGTCCCCGCGGGAAACCATCTTCATGTCATTCTTTAAGGAGAGAGGGAAGAATCAGAGTATGAATGGCCACAACCACTGACCCTCAAGCCTTGCTTTGAAGAATGCTGGTGTAGAAGGACCGAGGTTGAAACAGACACTACAGAATGACAGTCTCTGGTATCCAGAGCAGATATTGTGATGTCATAATGGCTTCATTATCCTTGGCTCACATAAGAATCAGAGTATGAATGAGCTCAGCCACTGATGTAGAAGGACTGAGGTTGAAACAGACACTACAGAATGACAGTCTCTGGTATTCAGAGCAGATATTGTGATGTCATAATGCCTCATTCCACCAGTGCCTAAGAGCCAATCACATCAGTGATGTCACAATGGCTTCATTATCCTTGGCTCACATAAGAATCAGAGTATGAATGGCCACAACCACTGACCCGCAAGCTTTGCTTTGAAGAATGCTGGTGTAGAAGGACTGAGGTTGAAACAGACACTACAGAATGACAGTCTCTGGTATCCAGAGCAGATATTGTGATGTCATAATGCCTCATTCCACCAGTGCCTAAGAACCAATCACATCAGTGATGTCACAATGGCTTCATTATCCTTGGCTCACATAAGAATCAGAGTATGAATGGCCACAACCACTGATCCTCAAGCTTTGCTTTGAATAATGCTGGTGTAGAAGGACCGAGGTTGAAATAGACGCTAGAAAATGACATGGGATTATTTCCCGCGGTTATCCGCGGGGACGGAAACGGTGATGAATTTTGTCACCGTGTCATTCTCTAATACAAACAAAGCAAAGAGACGGTCCTTGCTTTTTGGACACAAAGGGGCTCTTTTACTAAGGCGCGCTAACCGATTTAGCGCACGCTAAATGCGAAGGCGCCCATAGAATAGAATGATACATGTAATATAACTAGACAAGCTTTCTACTTAAATACACTATGGGCTCCTTTTACTAAGGCGCGCTAGCGTTTTTAGCGCACGCAGGAAATTACCGCGCGCTACGCTTCTGGAACTAATGCCAGCTCAATGCTGGCATTAAGGTCTAACGGGCGCAGCAATGTAGCGCACGCTTTTCCATGCGTTAAAGCCCTAACGCGGCTTAGTAAAAGGAGCCCTATATTTATTAAATAACTCAAATCACAGCACCATTTTACATATTAAACAAAATGAATGAATCTATCTTGTACTTCCAGTTGATAAAATCTGTATTGTCTACCTGGGCAGCAGCCTGGTGGAAAAAAAACCTGGAGCTTGTACTCGGTTCATTCCAAGGCCTTTTCTGAATAAAGTCTCAACCTGTTCCACCTCATAGTCTGTGTGTTTTATTGCATTTCTCCAATGTTCTTTTTTTTTTTTTTTTTTTTTTAAATCTTTATTAAATTTCAAATATTAACAGTGCAACACCCAGGTATAAGAACATATAACAAGTCAAGTCAAGCGTTTGCTGGTTCTTAGACAAAGATGATAAAGTGCCTTCTTGCTCCAATTCAGACTGCATCCAGCCAGCCCGACGTAGCACCACGTTTTGCTATTACAGCGTCATCAGGAGCTGAAGCTGTTGCAGGTTTTCAATTTCTACAACATAAATACCTATTTTATTACAAGATCCATTCTCTTCTAGACATATAATATAACGGTGACGGGACATTCGCGCGTGAGACTTCAGCGCGCTGACAGTACAGCGCTGACAATTTGGCGCAAGATACCAGTGCGCCGCTTAAAAAGTGACTTTTAAAGAGCTCCGATGGAGGGTGTGGGGGGGAACCCCCACTTTACTTCAGACTGTTTGTGCTGCCGTTGGAGGGGGTGCAACCCCCCACATTATAGAGAAAACTTAACTTTTTCCTAAAAAATCAGGAAAAAGTTAAGTTTACTCTATAATGGAGGGTTTCAACCCCCCAACGCCCCCCCCCCAATGGCAGCGCGAAGAGTATGAAGTAAACTGGGGGTTCCAGACTCACATCCCGCGTCGGAACTCTTTAAAAGTCACTTTGTAGATGGTGCGCTGGTGTCTTGCGCTGAATTTTCGGCACTGCAATGTCAGCGCGCTGAAGTCTCGCGCGTGAATGACTATGAACCAATATAACTAACGAAAACCAAAATAACTCTGTGGAGTGACGATGTTCCTAAATGGACTTTATTTATCTTAAGATATAGATTTAAGGCCGTTTACTGTATGTTGTTAATTTATAATGATCTATCATGTTTTGTTTTAATTATCTACGTCGCGTTGTAATCCGCATAGATGTTTGATATGGGGGCTACAAGTGTTTTAAATAAATAAATCCTTAACCCCACTGCACATGTCTTTGAACCCAGGGCACAGGCCTTTGTGCATGTCTTTCACATCTTGCCTCAGTTTGTCCACAGAGTTACGGGCACGGCACGTCTCCTGGATCAATTGCCCGAACGAATCATCTGTTCAGTTGTTCCACACCTCTTGCTTTTCAAACAGGCCACCTTAAGAAGCAGATAGCTTGAGCCTGGGAGGCATTAATATTCATGTGGATATCTTCGAAACCTGACTGGCTGGGATGACTCCAGGAACAGGTTGGGAATCATTAACATACCCCCAAATTTTATAAATGGCTCCTTAAGTTGTTCACGCAAATTGGTGCACACAGCTGAAGCCTAATTGGCGCTGATAATTGGCAATTAGCATCTCATAATGGGCGCTAGTTGGTACTAATTAGAAGTTACACATACAACTTGATAGGCGCATTTTTAAAAAGTGCTGCGTGTCTGTTCTAGTGCGTGAATCTGAAAAGGGGGAGTGGGCAGGGGAGGCGCATGGGCAGATCACGGGCATTCCAAAAACGTATGCAACTATTATAGAAAGCGCCCGACGAATGCACAAGTTAAGTGCAGGTACTTAGGCCTGGCTTTTCTTGGCCTAAGTGGGGGGAGCCTAAAAGTTATACTTCGCACTGGCGTTTAGTGCGGTTTTAAAAGGTGCGTGAATCTGAAAAGGGGGAGTGGGCAGGGGAGGCGCATGGGCAGATCATGGGCATTCCAAAACGTATGCGCACTATTATAGAAAGCGCCCGACGAATGCATGCCAGGTGGCCAGGTGATGATGGTCTGGAGGCAGAATTTTAAAGTTATGATTAAAATTTTTGTGGAGGTGGGGAGTTTGGTGATGGGAGGGGGGTCTGTTTTATGTGTTTGCAGTGCTTATCTGGTGACTTTAGGTGGGTTTTTGTAATTTAGACCATGTTTTACATGATCTAGGTCACAACGTCCAAGTTCCGTCGATCGTCGGCTGTATAACTTTCGGTTATACATGCTGTACAACTATGTCTAAGATGGCCCACATCCCGCCCAACTCCCGCCCTCGACACGCCTCCCGAAACGTCCCATTTAGCTTTGGTCATTCAGCGGCACTATGAAGGCCTAGGTCGTTTAGAAATACATCCAAAACCCAGTTTTATTATCGACACTTGGACGTTTTTGAGAAATGTTCGTCCAAGTGCCAACTTAGGCCGGTTTTTGGACGTTTTTATCTTTCGATTATGAGCCCCATAGCCTATAGGAAGAGGAGATACAAATGTTAAGAGCCTTAGTCAATAGGGAGAGGAGGAGACAGTGGCTGCTGCAGATGGGCAGACTGGATGGGCCACATGGCCTTGATCTGCCATCATGTTTCTATGACCATAAAGCTCTGTGACATCATAATGCAGGTGTAAAGAGCCTTAGCCTATAGGAAGAGCACTTGCAAATGTTAAGAGCCTTAGTCAATAGGGAGAGGAGGAGACAGTGGCTGCTGCAGATGGGCAGACTGGATGGGCCACATGGCCTTGATCTGCCATCATGTTTCTATGACCATAAAGCTCTGTGACATCATAATGCAGGTGTAAAGAGCCTTAGCCTATAGGAAGAGCACTTGCAAATGTTAAGAGCCTTAGTCAATAGGGAGAGGAGGAGACAGTGGCTGCTGCAGATGGGCAGACTGGATGGGCCACATGGCCTTGATCTGCCATCATGTTTCTATGACCATAAAGCTCTATGACATCATAATACAGGTGTAAAGAGCCTTAGCCTATAGGAAGAGCACTTGCAAATGTTAAGAGCCTTAGTCAATAGGGAGAGGAGGAGACAGTGGCTGCTGCAGATGGGCCACATGGCCTTGATCTGCCATCAAGTTTCTATGACCATAAAGCTCTATGACATCATAATACAGGTGTAAAGAGCCTTAGCCTATAGGAAGAGCACTTGCAAATGTTAAGAGCCTTAGTCAATAGGGAAAGGAGGAGATAATGGATGGGCCATGTGGCCTTGATCTGCCATCATGTTTCTATGCCTGCTCTGTTGTTTCATTGGAACTTCAAAGTGAATATGTGACTGAGCTTTTCCACTTCAACATAAACATCATCACAACCTACTGAATGTCACTTTAAGAATAATTTCTATTCCTCTACGCAAAGTACATTATAATAACACTTAGCTCAAGGGCTCTTTTTCAAACTTCAAAGTTCCAACGCTGTCAACGAAAGCTATTTTCCTCGGAATCACCAGAGGTTGGTGTTTTGACTAAACAACTTTTCCCGGAGGTTGTTTGTCCACATGTTGGAAAGCAATGGAGGATCTACATTAAAGTGTTGAAGGTTTAGACACGGAAATGTACACCTCGTTCAAAGATGATGCAAATCAACAGTTCTCAGTAGAGTTGGGCATTTGTTTGCAGTGATCCTGGAACCATCAACGAATACCAGGTCATTGCACGTCATTGTCAAATGAAAATGAGCAGAAAAACATGATAATTTGTGTTTTATTATTTGCTTACAAGTGTGCATTCTTTCAAGAGAGTGCACACTATTTACAAAGAGGAAGCCCATGGCACATTCAGGCGGTGGCGTAATAAGGGTGTCAGTCCACCCCGGGCATCAATTTGGTGAAGACATAGGCACCTATTCTTCTCTCTGCCACCCCCCTCCCTCCCCTCTTTCCCACCCCCCACTGTCACACATGCACACTGCTTCCCTTCCCCCGTACCTCTGCAACATTCCCGGCGTGAACATCAACCCCCAACCTGCTGTTGTGCTGGCGTTGGATCTTCCGCTGACGTCAATGTCCACGCTCTAATTTTAACATTAGCATGCGGTCATTAAAATATGAGATTAGCGTGTGAGTTCTTACTGCCACCCAGATGACGCCAAACTATGCAATGTAGTAGACAGGAGTGCAACGGTCAAAAACTCAATGTCCGACAATATGACGCACGACCTACTCCTACTGGAGCGCTGGTCTAGGATCTGGCAACTAGGTTTCAATGCCAAAAAATGCAAAGTCATATGCACCTTGGCAGCCAAAATCCATGCAAAAGTTACACCCTTAATGGCGAGATCCTAGCAAGGACTGTAGCAGAACGGGACTTAGGGGTGATCATCAGTGAAGACATGAAGACTGCCAATCAAGTGGAGCAGGCTTCATCTAAGGCTAGACAAATCATAGGGTGTATACGTAGGGGTTTCGTCAGCCATAAGCCTGAAGTCATTATGCCATTGTATAGATCCATGGTGAGACCCCATCTGGAATACTGTGTACAATTCTGGAGGCCTCATTACCGCAAAGATGTGCTGAGACAGGAGTTGGTCCAGCTAATGGCCACCCGGATGGTCTCGGGACTCAAGGACCTCCCGTACGAGGAACGGCTGGATAAGTTGCGGCTATACTCACTCGAGGAACACAGAGAGGGGAGACATGATCGAGACGTTCAAATATCTCACGGGCCGTATCGAGGTGGAAGAAGATATCTTCTTTTTCAAAGGTCCCACGGCTACAAGAGGGCATCCATGGAAAATCAGGGGAAGGAAGCTGCACGGTGACACCAGGAAGTACTTTTTCACTGAGAGAGTGGTTGATCGCTGGAATAGTCTTCCACTTCAGGTGATCGAGGCCAGCAGCGTGCCTGATTTTAAGACAAAATGGGATCGTCATGTGGGATCTCTTCACAGAGAAAGGTAGGGGAGGGTCATTAGGGTGGGAAGACTAGATGGGCCGTGGCCCTTATCTGCCGTCTATTTCTATGTTTCTATGTTTCTAATGAATAGGCCCAGTAGGCACGTGCCTAGGGCCCGAAGTTGTCAAGGGGACCCGATGAAACAGAGGACTCGGGTGGTTTATTTTCCTTGGCAATGTGGGCCCCCTGGGAAAGATCGGCAGCACTGGGCCCCCCCAGGAGATCGACAACACCACCCTCCCCCCGGCATCGACATTAACCAACCAGAATAAGTGACATCAGAGGGGGGCCCAGTGTACTTGTGTGCCTAGGGGCCCTTAAAGAATTAATCCTGCCCTGCCGCCACCCATTATGTAAGCACATGGTCATCAGGCCCGAATTCTCAAAACGGCGCCGTTTGGAAGTGTTTTAATTGGCCATTAACAGTGCAGTACTTGACCATGCCATTAAAACCCAATTAAAAAACGAAATAAGAAAATAAAAGTAGGCACTGCAAGGCGCCTACTTAAAAAGGCGCCTGAATTGCATCTACGCAAATTTTACAGGTGCCAAATGTCAAAAGAGGCATGGTTATGGGCAGCGTTCACATTCGATGCTGCTATGCGTGATTCTACGACACAGATAGGCACCAGAAATATAGGCCTGTAAAACCCTGGCCTACATTTACGGCTTAAAATAGCACCGTAGTTTGAGCGGCATGCGACCGGCACCATTTTTTTCAAGTGCCGGCCAATTCCGGCGCTGTCTTGAGAATATGGGTCTTAGTGCACAGCAATTCAGCTGCGCTAACCAATTAACAAATAACATGGCCATCTCTGTTCCCAGACATGTCCCCTGCGCCAAACACATCCTGAAATTACCACGGGACGCCTCAGTATGCTAAAAATATAAAAAAGGGAGATAAAAATTTTTTCAGATATATTAGTGAAAGGAGGAAGATAAAAAATGGAATTGCTAGGCTAAAAGATGCTGGGAACAAATATGTGGAGAGTGATGAGGAGAAAGCAAATGTGCTAAACAAATACTTCTGTTCTGTGTTCACAGAAGAAAATCCTGGAGAAGGACCGAGATTGTCTGGCAAAGTTACACGAGAAAATGGAGTAGATTCTGCGCCGTTCACGGAGGAGGGTGTTTATGAGCAACTTGAAAAACTGAAGGTGGACAAAGCGATGGGACCAGACGGGATCCATCCCAGGATACTAAGGGAGCTCAGAGAGGTTCTGGCGAGTCCTATTAAAGACTTGTTCAACAAATCTCTGGAGACGAGAGTGATTCCTGGGGATTGGAGGAGAGCGGATGTGGTCCCTATTCATAAAAGTGGTCACAGGGATGAAGCAGGAAACTACAGGCCGGTGAGCCTCACTTCAGTTGTTGGAAAAATAATGGAAGTGTTGCTGAAAGAAAGGATAGTGTATTTCCTTGAATCTAATGGGTTACAGGATCCGAGGCAACATGGCTTTACAAAAGGTAAATCGTGCCAAACGAACCTGATTGAATTTTTTGATTGGGTGACCAGAGAGCTGGATCGAGGACATATGCTAGATGTAATTTACTTGGATTTCAGCAAAGCCTTTGATACAGTTCCTCATAGGAGGCTGTTGAACAAACTTGAAGGGCTGAAGTTAGGACCCAAAGTGGTGAACTGGGTCAGAAACTGGCTGTCGGACAGACGCCAGATGGTGGTGGTTAATGGAAGTCGCTCGAAGGAAGGAAAGGTGACTAGTGGAGTCCCTCAGGGTTCGGTGCTGGGGCCAATCCTGTTCAATATGTTTGTGAGTGACATTGCTGAAGGGTTAGAAGGAAAAGTGTGCCTTTTTGCAGATGATACCAAGATTTGTAACAGAGTAGACACCGAAGAGGGAGTGGAAAATATGAAAAAGGATCTGCAAAAGTTAGAGGAATGGTCTAATGCCTGGCAACTAAAATTCAATGCAAAGAAATGCAGAGTAATGCATTTGGGGATTAATAATAGGAAGGAACTGTATATGCTGGGAGGAGAGAAGCTGATATGCACGGACGGGGAGAGGGACCTTGGGGTGATAGTGTCCGAAGATCTAAAGGCGAAAAAACAGTGTGACAAGGCAGTGGCTGCTGCCAGAAGGATGCTGGGCTGTATAAAGAGAGGCGTAGTCAGTAGAAGGAAGAAGGTGTTGATGCCCCTGTACAGGTTATTGGTGAGGCCCCACTTGGAGTATTGTGTTCAGTTTTGGAGACCGTATCTGGCGAAAGACGTAAGAAGACTTGAGGCGGTCCAGAGGAGGGCGACGAAAATGATAGGAGGCATGCGCCAGAAGACGTATGAGGAGAGACTGGAAGCCCTGAATATGTATACCCTAGAAGAAAGGAGAGACAGGGGAGATATGATTCAGACGTTCAAATACTTGAAGGGTATTAACGTAGAACAAAATCTTTTCCAGAAAAAGGAAAATGGTAAAACCAGAGGACATAATTTGAGGTTGAGGGGTGGTAGATTCAGGGGTAATGTTAGGAAATTCTACTTTACGGAGAGGGTAGTGGATGCCTGGAATGCGCTCCCGAGAGAGGTGGTGGAGAGTAAAACTGTGACTGAGTTCAAAGAAGCGTGGGATGAACACAGAAGATTTAGAATCAGAAAATAATATTAAATATTGAACTAGGCCAGTTACTGGGCAGACTTGCAGGTCTGTGTCTGTGTATGGCTGTTTGGTGGAGGATGGGCAGGGGAGGGCTTCAATGGCTGGGAGGGTGTAGATGGGCTGGAGTAAGTCTTAACAGAGATTTCGGCAGTTGGAACCCAAGCACAGTACCATGTAAAGCTTTGGATTCTTGCCCAGAAATAGCTAAGAAGAAAAAAATTTAAAAAATAAATAAAAAATTTAAATTGAATCAGGTTGGGCAGACTGGATGGACCATTCGGGTCTTTATCTGCCGTCATCTACTATGTTACTATGTATGAGTTCACCAATTTTGCTGTGGTAAGCAAATGTTAGCGCTTACGGCAGCTTTGTAAAATGACCCCAAAATGGCCATGGAGACCTCTTTAGGTAATATCGCAACACTACCACTAGGGGTCGGGCTTCCATATACGAAGTAAAGAATATACAATGCATATGCCATAATGTGAAATGATTTTTTAAAAGGGAATTTCTGTTAAAAATGTTCTCCTACCAAAATATGCACAAGTCTAGAATTAGACTAATGAGATCTTTACTGTGTGGTAGAATTCTATTAATGACTCTTCTGAGAATGTAATCACAAAAGTCTTTCACTGTAATTACCCCGCTAACGATCAGCAGTGACATCACTTTCAAGTAAATGCGAAGCTTGTTTTGGATGGGTTTCAAAGTCGGAACTTCTTTGACGGCTCAGTCCTAAAGCAGTCAACATGATTGTCTCTGTGCATTTGATTATCTTCCCCCCCCTACCCGCCCCCCAGCTGCCTATTTGGCTACTGGCTGCTGGCCAACCAAACACAGAAGTCCTATGCTCCTGCACTTTTTTTAAGAGCACCTCTGGGACTATGAACTTTGAGTAGCAATTTGTCAGCGCCAGCTCGGTTGCTAAAGCAGAACAAGGAACTGGAAGGGCCCTGTGAGGCAAAATCCGGGGCTCTTTGGCTTTGCCATCTTCTAAGAGTCTTTAATAAGCAATGATTTATTAACTAGCACAGTGTTCTAAAGCCAGTCTGCACCGTTTAACCTTTTAATGGTGTTTGAACAAATAGTGGAACTTCACAGCACACTTAATAGTGTCAGGCCTGTTTACTGAGGTTCCACATTAGCGTGATGCCTGTAGGGAAAGCCTAAACTGGTCCTGCCTTAACTCTTACTGCACGCATGAATTTGAGTTTCAGTTGCTTGAAAGCTTAGAACCAGAAGTCCAAGCATATAAAGGATATAAAACCCGGACTGGCTCAATGTCTAGATGGACATGGTGCTACATGGGTAAGCCTAGGTCTGGGGTAGGGAACTCCGGTCCTCGAGAGCCGTATTCCAGTCGGGTTTTCAGGATTTCCCCAATGAATATGCATTGAAAGCAGTGCATGCAAATAGATCTCAGGTATATTCATTGGGGAAATCCTGAAAACTCGGCTGGAATACGGCTCTCGAGGACCGGAGTTCCCTACCCCTGGCCTAGGTGTTTACTTTATCCCTGCTAAGTTATTCTTAGCACAATTATGACTTTATCTGCCATCATGTTTCTATAACCGTAAAGCTTGATGACCTCACAATACAAGTGTAAAGAGTCTTAGCCTATAGGAAGAGGAGATGCAAATGTTAAGAGCCTTAGTCAATAGGGAGAGGAGGAGATAGTGGATGCTGTGGATAGGCCATTTGGCCTTTGTCTGCCATCATGTTTTTATTTCAGTGCTTATCTGGTGACTTTAGGTGGGTTTTTGTGACTTAGACCATGTTTTACATGGTCTAAGTCACAACGTCCAAGTTCCATCTAGGCTCTGTTGTAAAACGTTCGGTTATACATGCTGTACGACTAAGTCTAAGCCGGCCCACGTCCCGCCCAACTCCCGCCCTCGACACTCCTCCTGACACGCCCCGTTTAGCTCTGGTCATTCAGCGGCACTGTAAAGGCCTAGGTCATTTATAAATACGTCCAAAACCTGGTTTTATTATCGGCACTTAGGCCATTTTTTGGACGTTTTTCACTTTCAATTATGAGCCCCTTATCTTGTGGGTTTTTTGGGGGGGTTTTAATGGACATGTTAGTGCTCAGTGTGTCTATCATTTTGAACCATTTTTTGGGAAAAAACCAAACATATCCAAAACAAAACTGCACAGAACAAACCATTGGGATATAGCAGGGGCCAGCACTCTTAACATACTGGCCACACAGACATCCCAGCAGAGGAGTGGAACACCCTAGAGGGCACTGCAGTGAACTTCACATAAAAGGTGCCAGATACATATCACACCATTACTAGGATTGCCAGGGGTCCGGATTTCCCCGGACAGGTGTCAGGTCAAAAGCGTGCCGGGACAAAGGCGCATGCAGACAATTGAGCGCAGCGTGGGGGTGCGCGCCGCACAAAATTACTGTTTTTAGGGCTCCGACGGGGGGGCGTGGGGGGGAACCCCCCCCCCCCCACTTTACTTAATAGACATCGCGCCACGATGTAGGGGCGTTTTGGGGGGTTGTAACCCCCCACATTTTACTGAAAACTTCACTTTTTCCCTGTTTTTAGGGAAAAAGTTAAGTTTACAGTAAAATGTGGACGGTTACAACCCCCCAAACCCCTTATAACGCCGGCGCGATCTCTATTAAGTAAACTGGGGGTGCTCCCCAACAAAACCCCCCATTGGATCCCCTAAAAACTGTAAATTTCTTTGGCGCACGCCTCCGTCTTGCGCTCAGTTGTCGGCGCACGCCTTTGTCTTTCGCGAGGTTGTCTATGAACCCCCCGGACATGTCCTTTTTTTGAGGACAAGTCCAGGGGTCCATAAGGCTTTTCAAAACATGGCACATTGTCCGGGTTTTCAAAAGCCTCCCTACATAATCATGTCGGCAAGGGGCATCTGCGCATGCGCAGATGCAATGCGGTAATGGCATGCGCACGTGTGCGTGCGCATGATGTCATTGTGTCATGTCTGCGCATGCGTGGATGCCATCTGGAGACGAGGCAGGGGGTGGAATAGGGCGGGAGAGAGGTGGAACTGGGGGGTCCTGGGGGCGTGGCCAAGGTCTGGATTGTCCCGAAGGAAAATCTGGTAACTTTAACCATAACTCCCTTATATTGTATTTGGAATACAATGTTCCCCTGGTGGTTCGCGGTCGGCGGTTCGCGGTCCCGGTCATTCGCAGTATTTTCTGACCGTGAACCGCCGACAAGGAGAGGGCGGCGGGAGAGGCAGGGGGGAGCAGCCGGAGCGCCGCGAGTGCAGGAAATCACTCGCTGTATGCTCCGACCCTCTTCCTGCACTAAGGCAGGCCTTATCCAAGCAGGAGCTGCGTGTCAAAGCAGCTCCTGATTGGATAAGGCTCGACTTAGTGCAGGAAGAGGCGGTTGCAGCGTACCGCGAGTGATTTCCTGCCCTCGCGGCGCTCTGGCTGCTCTCTTGCTGCCCTCTCCCACTGCCCTCTTAAAGCTCCCTCACGAAAAACCGTATTTGCGGTTTTTCGAGATTCGCAGGGGTTCCTGGAATGGAACCCCCGCGAATCTAGGGGGAGTACTGTACTCCAAAATCTGCGCAAAAACCACTGTACCCAACTGTCCACCACACCAATAGCACTTATGCTTGCAGGTAACACCTATATGTAGGTACGGTGGGATTAGGAAGGAGTTTGGAAGGCTCACATGTTCCATTACAAGGGTAGTGGTTAGAATGGGGAATAGGCTTGAGTCTCTACTTGTATGGTTGACTTAGGGTTACCAGATTGTTGACTTAGGGTTACCAGATGGTTGACTTGTATGGTTGACTTAGGGTTACCAGATTGTTGACTTAGGGTTACCAGATGGTTGACTTGTATGGTTGACTTAGGGTTCCAAAGGAAAATCCGGACCCATGGCCATGACCCCAGGCCCACCCAACTCTGCCCCAGCCCCCGCCCCTTCCTGATGGGAAGCTTTTCAAAACCCGGACAAAGTTCTGGGTTTTGAAAAGCCGTCCGGACTCTCGGACATGTCCTCGATAAGGTCTGGGGAAATCCGGATGTCTGGTAGCCCTAACTACACTACCCAACAGGCTACTCCAGGAACGATCTAATAGGACTGGCCGTAACATCTGAAGCTGTCGCACAGGCAGGTATGTACTGTTTAATTCACATCTTTGGGGGGTGGGAGGGAGTCAGTGACCACTGGGGGAGTGTGGGAATGTCTTGCTTACATCCCTACATTAGTCATTTGGTCAGCTTGGGTACCTTCTTAGCACTTATTCGTTGTTAAAACGAGTCTAGCTCCAGACGTCTAAACTGCGCCCTAGATGTATTCGTAAGTGTTTGATTATGGCAGAAAAACATCCAAGTCATAAGCCCACCCTAGTCCCGCCCACACCATGCCTCTACTCCCCCCCTTAAGATTTAGATGAGCAGCATAGAAATCCATCTAGAACATGGGTTTCGAAAAGAGCAAATTGGAAGGGTTTAAAGAGCCCCCTAAAATACTAGCTGAGTCTCCCGTTCTGCGCCAAACTCTAGATGTCCCATTTAAAAAAAAAGAAAAAAAGTCTCCCCATGCCCTGCCCCACCCCCGCGCCAGGCACCCCGAGCCACTGTCCCCCCAAACCCCCCAAAATGGTAGAAGGGATGCCCAATCGCTCCTGCCATGCAGAAT
Source organism: Geotrypetes seraphini (assembly GCF_902459505.1). Taxonomy (NCBI): domain Eukaryota; kingdom Metazoa; phylum Chordata; class Amphibia; order Gymnophiona; family Dermophiidae; genus Geotrypetes; species Geotrypetes seraphini. The sequence continues at coordinate 172,053,046 of NC_047091.1, read as the reverse complement.
ACCCCCACGCCATCGCTCCCCCCTGCACCAGGTACCCCTATGCCACTGCCCCCCAAACTCCCCCAAAATTGCGGATGCCCACTCCCTCTTGCCACCGGATGCCCTACCACCCGAACCTCCCCATACCTTTTATAAAAAGTTGGAAACAGGATGCCTGTTCTAAGGCTCCTGCTTTAGGCCACCAGTCCTAAATGATCGGACTTCCCCTCCCCAGTGCATCATGTGATGCACAGGGAGGGGCCAAAGACCCTGATTGGTTCAGTCACTTAAGGCCCCTTCCAAGGGGAGAGGCCTTATGCCTCTGTGTCAATCAAGCCTTAGGCACCTCCCTCTGTATCCAGGATAGAAACATAGAAACATAGAAGATGACGGCAGAAAAGGGCTATAGCCCATCAAGTCTGCCCACCCTACTGTCCCTTCCTCTTAAGTCTATACCTAGCGACTGATGTTCCAGTTCGACCGTCGTAGGGATCCCACATAGGTATCCCATTTATTCTTAAAGTCCAGCACGCTGCTGGCCTCGATCACCTCCGCTGGAAGCTCATTCCAACGGTCAACCACTCTTTCTGTGAAGTACTTCCTGATGTTGCCATGAAATTTCCCGCCCTTGAGTTTGAGCGGATGCCCTCTGGTGGCAGAGGGTCCCCTGAGAAAGAAGATATCATCTTCCACCTCGATACGTCCTGTGATGTATTTAAATGTATCAATCATGTCTCCCCTCTCCCTACGTTCTTCTAGAGTGTAGAGCTGTAGTTTGTTTAGTCTCTCCTCGTACAAGAGACCTTTGAGCCCCGAGATCCTCCTGGTGGCCATCCGTTGAACCGACTTGATTCTAAGCACATCTTTACGGTAATGTGGCCTCCAGAATTGTACACAGTATTCCAGATGAGGTCTCACCATGGTTCTGTACAATGGCATTATGACTTCAGGCTTCTTGCTGACAAAGCTTCTACTGATACATCCCATCATCTGCCTTGCTTCAGATGAAGCCTTCTCCACTTGATTGGCAGTTTTCATGTCTGCATTGATGATTATTCCTAGGTCTCGTTCCGCCAAAGTACTAGTTAAAGTTTCTCCATTCAAGGTGTAATTTCTGCATGGATTACCGCTACCGAGGTGCATAACCTTACATTTCCCAGCGTTGAAGCCCAGCTGCCAGGTCGAGGACCATCTTTCCAATGTAAGCAGGTCCTGTGCCATACTATCCTGTAAATTACATTCACTTACTGTATTGCATAGTTTAGCACCGTCGGCGAATAATGATATTTTACCCTGAAGCCCCTGAGTCAGATCCCCTATGAATATGTTGAAAAGGAGTGGGCCCAGGACTGAACCCTGCAGTACTCCGCTGGTCACCTCCGATGTTTTAGAGAGGGTACCGTTAACCATTACCCTTTGAAGTCTTCCACTTAGCCAATCATTGACCCAAGTAGTTAGTGTTTCTCCTAACCCCATCGATTTCATTTTGCTCAACAGCCTGAGGGAGGAGCCTAAAGCCCTGACCGGTCAAGCCAATTGGTCAAGACAATCAGGACCTTAGGCTCCTGTCTCTGAATTCAGGATACTGAGGGTGGAGCAGATATAAATTCTCAAAACTGGCACATTTCAATCACTATATTGAAAATTAAATTATTTTACCTACCAGCGATCCTCTGCAGGCTGCTGTAATTAGCTTTAAAGGTGAGACCGGGAGGCCAGAGAGGAAGCCGGATGCAAGAGAGAAGTGGAAAAACATGCGGGCCTTTGGCGAATCGGGCAGCGCTGGCGCCGTACCGCTTAGGGAAGCCAGCTGGCAGGCGCCTCTCTTCCTCCTCAGTGTGCCGCGGCACACATGGAATCTCTATACTATTCATATTCAAGTTTATCAAGTTTATTTAAAATATTTGATATAATCGCAAAATCCAAATCCAATGCGATTTACATTAGTTAAAACTTAAGTTAAAAATAAAAATCCGACAAACAGGACAGTAAAAAAAACTAGTTATAAAAGACTAATACATTTGAAAAGGGAGGCAGAAAAAAAATGGCTTAAATACAATTCCAAAGCATATAAAAAAAAGGGATGGATAAATGAAACAAAAGGAAGGGGAACGTTAATTTTTATTTGACAGTGTTCCTTGTCCAATATATAGGTGTAAACTTTTGAGTGGATCGGTTGATTGGTATTAGATCCCTAGCATGTGTTGAATTAGGACAAAACTTGTACTGTAATATAGCAAATTGTAGCCTGTTAACTGTATTTTATGTATGTCAACCTGTAACCCGTTCGGAGCTCTTTATTTTCCTGATTTTATAGCACATGTGGTGACATGAACTTTGCCCCTAAATTGCAGCTGACATCACAATATATGACCCAGGGGTCATCAAAGCCTATTCAACTGAAGTTCAAAGGTATCTTTCATTTCTTTTCAACAATGGAACTGTCCTGGATGCAGCATAAAGGGCTAAATACCTAAGATTATTCTAGCTGAGAACCCAAAAGGGATGTGCCCAGGGGAGGAGCAAGGTGGATTCCGGCTTAGATTATTTAAGGGCCCAGATTTGGAGGGAAAGGGTCTTTGGCCACGTATCTGCATTCTTGAAAGCAATGCTAGAGAGGGTCAAGCCTGTAGAGGGGAGCAGTGGTGTGGCTATGAGGGAGCCCTGGCATCCTTTATTTTGGGTTCAGGATCCCTAATATCTCAGCACCAGACATTTGCTGCTATATTCGATGGGAATCCCCAAGCCCCACCAGCTGAGGAGGTCCTTCACGGCGGCACTTTCTATTGGTTGGCGCCACCATGCTCCCTACCCCCACCCCACCCGTGTACACTCGGCTTTCACAAGACTGGGGCCAGTGACGGCAGCAAGGGCCAATGCAAAGTGCTGCCGGTGGCAAACTTCTTCAGCTTGAAGATCTTTGCCAGTAAAAAAAGGCACTCAGAGTTATGGGAGAGTGTGGTGCAGTGGTTATAGCTACAGTCTCAGCACCCTGAGGTTGTGGGTTCGGTTCAAAGCCACACTTCTCCTTGTGAGACTGGGCAAGTCACTTAGCCCTCCCCCCACCTCCCCCACATTGCACCAGGTACATTAGATAGATTGTGAACCCACCAGGGCAGACAGGGAAAATTGCTTGAGTACCTGAATAAATTAATGTAAACCATTCTGAGCTCCCTTTAGAGAATGGTATAGAAAATTGAATAAATAAATAATAGAGTGAACATAAGAACATAAGTATTGCCCCTGTCCGGTCAGACCAGAGGTCCATCGTGCCCGGCAGTCCGCTCACGCGGCGGCCCCTCAGGTCCATGACCTGATAGTACTCATACCCTAAAACTCTGATACGCTTTTCGCTTAATGTCCTGTAGAGTAACCCTCTATCTGTACCCTGCAATCCCCTTCGCTTCCAGTGGAGCAGGGCCAACCCCTCCCCCCCCCTCCCACACACACCCCTTGGGCTCAGGGCCCCTTCAAAATGGCAGTCTGGCTAAATGGCTGGAGGGGAGACCTCAGGACAAATTTAAAAGCAGGGACATCTGAGAAGAGGGATAAAATCAGGAGTATGCTATCTAAGGAGGTTCCGTGAAGACACGGGGACTCACTTTATTTACGACGGGTCATTGGGGTTTCTCGTGTCAATTGTTAACAATTTTTCACCAGTTCATTTTTCCCTCTTGTTCAGTCTTATATGCGTCTTGTAGGATTTGGGGCTCCTTTTACTAAGGTGCGCTATCGTTTTTAGCGCACGCGGGATTTTACCGCGTGCTACATCACGCGCTATGCGGCTAGAACTAACGCCAGCTCAATGGTGGCGTTAAGGTCTAGGGCATGCGGCAATTCAGCGCGCGCTATTCCGTGCGTTCATGCCCTAACGCAGCTTAGTAAAAGGAGCCTTTTGAGACGCATCTTACACAAATTGTTTTTCTTTTTTTAATCTGACTGCTTCAAGCTCAATCTATTGTCTCTCTTTCCGTTGCACCTTTCGTTCCAGCTGCAAGTGTGTGCAAAAAAAATCTGAGCATTAAAATAGCAACCTGAAACAGATAGGGCTTCTGACACACCAAAGACAAGGCGCACTTATGAGAAAATGCCACGTGGGTTTGTGGCAGATGATAAATATTAATGGCAGTATAACATGTGCACAATGACTTATCAATGTTGTAAACTTTAATTTTTTTTGAAAGTTGGATTTAGTTTACACCTTTTCAATAATACAAGGGGGTGCTGAAAAGCTCTCAGCCCAACCAAGAGGAGAATGACATGGTTTCAGCTACAGTGGCAAAAATAACGCTCAGAATTAGAGGGGATATGATAGAGACTTATAAGATCATGAAGGGCATAGAGAGAGTGGAGAAGGACAGAAAGAGAGAGAGAAAGGGAGACAGAGAGAAAGAGAGAGAGAGATAGAAAGAAAGAGAGGGAGAAAGGGAGAGAGAGAAAGGGAGACAGAGAGAAATAGAGAAAGGGAAAGAGAGAAAGAGAGAGAGATAGAGAAAGATTGGAGAAACTGGGTCTCTTTTCCCTGGAGAAGAGGAGACTTAGAGGGGATATGATAGAGACTTACAAGATCATGAAGGGCATAGAGAGAGTAGAGAGGGACAGAAAGAGAGAGAGAAAGGGAGACAGAGAGAAATAGAGAGAGAGAGACAGAAAGAAAGAGAGAGAGAAAGGGAGAGAGAGAAAGGGAAAGAGAGAAAGAGAGAGAGATAGAGAAAGATTGGACAAACTGGGTCTCTTTTCTCTGGAGAAGAGGAGACTTAGAGGGGATATGATAGAGACTTATAAGATCATGAAGGGCATAGAGAGAGTGGAGAGGGACAGAAAGAGAGAGAAAGGGAGACAAAGAGAGAGAGAGAGAGAGAGAGAAAGAAAGAGAGAGAAAGGGAGAGAGATAGAAAGAGAGAGAGAGAGAGAGAAAGATTGGAGAAACTGGGGCTCTTTTCCCTGGAGAAGCGGAGACTTAGAGGGGACATGATAGAGACTTACAAGATCATGAAGGGCATAGAGAGAGTGGAGAAGGACAGAAAGAGAGAGAGAAAGGGAGACAGAGAGAAAGAGAGAGAGAGATAGAAAGAAAGAGAGGGAGAAAGGGAGAGAGAGAAAGAGAGAGAGATAGAGAAAGATTGGAGAAACTGGGTCTCTTTTCCCTGGAGAAGAGGAGACTTAGAGGGGATATGATAGAGACTTACAAGATCATGAAGGGCATAGAGAGAGTAGAGAGGGACAGAAAGAGAGAGAGAAAGGGAGACAGAGAGAAATAGAGAGAGAGAGACAGAAAGAAAGAGAGAGAGAAAGGGAAAGAGAGAGAGATAGAGAAAGATTGGACAAACTGGGTCTCTTTTCTCTGGAGAAGAGGAGACTTAGAGGGGATATGATAGAGACTTATAAGATCATGAAGGGCATAGAGAAAGTGGAGAGGGACAGATTCTTCAAACTTTTGAAAAATAAAAGAACAAGAGGGCATTTGGAAAAGTTGAAAGGGGACAGATTCAAAACGAATGCTAGGAAGTTCTTCTTTACCCAGCGTGTGGTGGACATCTGGAATGCGCTTCCAGAGGACATAATAGGGCAGAGTACGGTACTGGGGTTCAAGAAAGGATTGGACAATTTCCTGCTGGAAAAGGGGATAGAGGGGTATAGATAGAGGATTACTGCACAGGTCCTGGACCTGTTGGGCCACCGCGTGAGCGGACTGCTGGGGACGATGGACCTCAGGTCTGACCCAGCGGAGGCACTGCATATGTTCTTATAAACAAAATTCACATGAACTTGTGAAGATGACCACATGCTACATGAGTTGTTGCTGGACTCTAATCCTATAAATGTGTGTGTTTGGGGGGGAGGGGGATTGGTTTGTGCACATGTGAGAGAATCTGTATAATTTTTCTTGCACTTTATTGAAAAAGTTAATAAAAATACTTAACCCCCCCCCAAAAAAAAAAAAACACACACAACAAAATTCACATATTGTTCAACACTAAAATAGCTCATTTTATTTGAATACAGGGTCCTAAGTACATATTAGGACCCCAGCCAGACATTTGACCAGGACCCGCATGAGCTCCGGCACCCAGCCTGCCCCCATTTAGCCCCCAGTATTCGGAGCTGATGCCCAGACATAGCCTGGCACTGAATATTTAGTAGATTCTTTTGCTTTTGTCATGTCCAAGACGATCAGTTACATTTTTCTCATTCCCTTCTGTCAAGGATGTAAATATAAGAAATAACATCAATGTCTTCTACCTTACCAAGCAGCCTCTTGGGATAAAGATTTGAATTCCTTGATCTCTAATGCTGGGTCGTATCAATATAAAACCAAAAACACTGTGGAGAAGGTGATGTGCAAGATGAAGGGCTTTATTGAAAGTACAGTCATAAGAACATAAGCAGTGTCCTCTGCTGGGTCAGACCAGAGGTCCATCGTGCCCAGCAGTCACGCGGTGGCCCAACAGGTCCAGGACCTGTGTAGCAATCCTTTATCTAAACCCCTCTATCCCCTTTTCCTTCAGAAAATTGTCCAATCCCTTCTTGAACCCCAATATCAAGTTTCAAGTTTATTCATATTGTTTGATTAAAGGCTTAACCAGAAGTACAAAGCGTTGTACAAATAGTAAAAATAATATTTTAAGAAATCAAATGTACATAATTCGTCACAGGACATACTTGGGTAACTGTTTTTTAAAGCCACAGGAAACAATAGGGAAGAGGAGGAGAACTACAATTTTAAAGAAAAAGTACATAGAAGGGAAGTACATAAGGGGGGTAAGAAGAAAAGGATTGCTGGCAAAGATAAGGTCGAATTAGAAAACTGCTAAAATTATTAGTTTTGGAGACAGCTAAAATTAATAAGTATTATATTTTAGTTAGGCATTGTGTTTTCAGTTAAATGCATCTTTAAAAAGAAAGCTCTTTAAGCTGCTTTTAAATTTCTGCAAATCTCATTCCAGTCTTAGATATAGGGGAAGAGAATTCCAAGTCATTGGAGCAGTTACAGAAAAAATAAGAGCACGGCGAGTTCCGATTATTTTCAGGGAAGGAACATTAAGGGTACCGTACTCATAGATAATCCACATGACAAGATACCTAGGACCCAAGACAGTCCGTGTTTCGACAAAACTGTCTTCCTCAAGGGGTCCTATAAATGATAATATAATAGGTGGAATGTATCCTAGAGTGATATATGGTTTATTTGTGTGAGAATGCGAATTTTAAATAACGAGTGGAAAAGTGACTGGTGTGAAAAATGTGTTTTTATTATTACTGTAAAGGTGCAAGTGTTGGAGACTATGTAAAGGTGACCAAAAGAATGCTGTGAACTGCGCGTTTAAAAAGCGTGAAATGTTGTGATTAGATGTCAAAAGATGCCCACCCTGTGAAATTCATGGCGAATGCCGTGATGGATAAAGCATGCCTAAAAGGGGCCGAGATAAACAGAAGAAAGAAGAGAGGGAAGAAGAAGAAAGAGCCATTGTAAATTAGATAGATACATACCCTGACGGTCCTAATGCAAAAAACAAGTGGATCAAATACTAAAACCTAAAAATGGTTAAATTGTTATAAAAGAGATCTTGTCAATATGTCAGGAAAAACTTAAAAACCTATTTGTTCACCAAATTTCTAGGTAACTGACTGTATTCATCTTGAATGCCTCCTTTCTTTTGTAAACTGCATGGATCTTTACTGTTATGCGGTATAGAAGGCGGCTTTTATTTTATGTTATGCTATATTGGGGGCAGGGCCGGATTTAGATGAAAAGAGGCCCTAGGCTATTCCACTTTTGAGGCCCTTTCACCTCCCATTGAACCCCCCCACCCCCCTCTGATGCCAGCCTGCCTGCCTCCCATCCCCCTTCCACTGAAACCCCCCCCCCCCATGCCAGTCTGGACCGCCCTGTCCTGACAGATCCACGTTTTTCCTTTCTCCCCGCGGGGCTGGGCTTTGCCCAGCTGTTTCCGGACTGACGTCTTTCCCTCCCCGATCCTCCTCCCAGGGCGAGGAAAAGAAAGGGAGAAGCCGAGTCAGCGCCCCGTTGCGGCCGGAGCCGGTTCCGATCCCAAAGCGGATTTTATTATTTATGATATAATCATGAAAATATAAAATAAAGCACGTAATATACATTTTAAAATATGCAAATTAAAACATATGTTAAGAACTTACTTAGAATTCCGCGAAATGAAGATATTGTCACAAAAAAAATTTTCAATAGTCTATAAACACTTTACTAAAGTATTGAACCTACTGAACTCAAAAGGCGAGAATCAAATGATCGTGTACGCAATCCTAAAATAAGAATCTTTTCTAATAACATTAACACGTGTTTCATATTATCGAAGTAACACGAATATAACCGAACGTCGAGATATCAATAGGTCTGTTCGTTTGTCTGTTCCAATCTACACCAATCTGCACTTTATTGATGCAAGAACAAACCAGAGCTTAGTAGCATAAGGCACGTCAATATTTGCCATAGCAATCAGTGAACGTATGAACTATACTTTGGTGCAATCTAGTATATACAAACGAACAGACCCAATGGGCCAAACGCGTTGATCTTAACCAATACATTTTTATGTTTGTTTAATAGTCATATGCGTAGAATTTCTCCTTATTTTTGGTTCAGTGTTTTAGTGTTCACTGTTTTTAGAATAGTGTAATTTTAATTTTGCTAACAATTTGAATGTAGGCCCCTCTTGATCTTGAGGCCCTAGGCTGAAGCCTAGTTAGCCTAAAGGAAAATCCGGCCCTGATTGGGGGTAGAGAATGACACAGTGGCAGTTACTCACGGCTAGCCGCAGGTAACCCGCCAAAACAGTGGGGTGGGGGGGGAAGTGCTCACCGCGGGCACAGGGACAAGGCCATCCACCGCCCTGTGGAGCGGTGAATGGCCTTGTCCCCACAGTTAAGGGAGGGAAGGCGTGTGGTCACGGCCTCCCTCCATCCCTACCTACGGCCAAATCTATCTCCCTCCCTCCCTTCCCCTTACCTTTGCGGTCCTTTAGAAAATAAACTTACTTAAGCCAGCGGAACCTGCTTGTGCCTGGAGTCATGTGTGTGTGGCTGGAAGCTTCTCCTCTGATGCAACTTCCGGGGACAGATTTTTTCCCCGTGTCATTCTCTAATTGTGGGCTAATTTAGCCAGAGACAGCCAGAATTTAGCCAGACACAGTCAGCATTTTTTTGTTTGTTTTTTTAAATGCTGTCCGTCGCTGGCTGAATATCAGAGTATATATTCTCGCTTCTTCCCATTCCTTGCCAACTATTCCACCCATCTCTAGCAGGCCCTGTCTCACTTCTTTCTGAACCCCTCTGTTTTTCCTCGTTTTGGCATCAAATCACAGACCTGAGGCTGTCATAAGTTGTCAGGATAGAGTGCCTCATCTCCCCATCTCGCCTCCTTCTACACATTGAGATTGGAGAAAACACTTTTTTTTTTTTCGGTGTTTCACTCTTGAATCCCATTCACTTTCTCCAAACCACATTACTTAATGAATCGAGAGCGATTCTTGGTGTTGATGCGTTTGTCTCTCGTGAAATTAGGTCTATTGTCCCATAGGGAACAACGGCTTCCAGTTAACTGAAGTTAATAAGCTGTGTCAGAGATTAGAGCTCGCAGCATTTTAACATTTCAAGTTACCTGCTAATTTAATGTAAAGGAGACAGCTGACAAGTAACGACGTGGTCAGTAATTTATGAGAAAATTATTAGGTGACAAATCAGGGGAATTTTCAACACACTAAATAAACCCGGCATAAACTGGCATTTGGATGTTTTCCTTGCCAAAACCGACTTACTGAACGTTTTGCTAGGCTTCCTAGCCGCTTTGCGTCCAAACTTCAAGAGGGGCGTGTTATGGGCTGACTTGGAAGACTTGTGGTGATAATCAAACCGTTCCCAAGGCATCCAGGACGGAACTTAGATGTTTGGAGCTAGACCTGTTTTAAAAGCATCTAAGTGCTAAAAAGATACCCAAACTGACCAGAGGACCACTGGAGGGATTAAGTAATGACCCTCCCTACACTTCCCCAGTGGTCACTGACCATCTCCCACCCCTCAAAAAATCTAAATGAAATAGTACGTTATGGGTTCAAATCCCTCGCTGCTCCTTTTGACCCTGGCAAGTCACTTAATCCCCTCATTGCCCCAGGCACACTACACAGAGTTTGAGCCCGCCAGGATAGATAGGGAAATATAATAAAGTACCTGAATGTAAACCACCTAGGATATAAGTGGTATATAAATACATACTTGTCTCTAGGACAACAGCGCCTGGTATGGGAAAGTCAAATAGAGCATCACACAGATGTCTTAAGTAGCCGGGTGGGTGGGCTAGTGAGCCATAGAGAGGAAGACCCAAGCTCATAAGCCACTCTAACCACTACATTTATGGTGGAAAATGTGAGGTTACCAAAACCCACCAAAATCCTACTGTACTGTCATATAAGTGCCACCTGCAGCCGTAATAGTTATTGGGGTGTTAGACAGGTGGATATAGTAGGTTTTGGTGGCGTTTTAGAGGAAGTTATGGTGAGATATACTTCTAGCACACTTTATGTGAAGTTCACAGCAGTGCCCCATTACTCTGTTGGCATGTCTATTCACATTTTGGTATTTTGATTATTCTTACCACTCGGGTTAGTTAATTTAGGCATGTCTATGTAGCCCCTCCCATGTCCAAATGGTCTGGATTTGGAGGCTTTGAACATGAACATAAGAAGTGCCTCTGCTGGGTCAGACCAGAGGTCCATCATGCCCAGCAGTCCACTCACACGGGGGCCCACCAGGTCCAGGATCTGTATAGTAACCTTCTATCTATACCCCTCTATCCAATTTTCCTTCAGAAAATTGTCCAAACCCTTCTTGAACTCCAATACTGTACCATGTCCTATCACGCCCTCTGGAAGCGCATTCCAAGTGTCCACCACCCGTTGGGTGAAGAAGAACTTCCTAGCATTGGTTCTGAATCTGTCCCCTCTTAATTTTTCTGAATGGTCTCTCGTTCTTGTAGTTTTCGAAAGTTTGAAGAATCTGTCCCTCTCTACTCTCTCTATGCCCTTCAAGATCTTGTAAGTCTCTATCATGTCCCCTCTAAGTCTCCGCTTCTCCAGGGAAAAGAGCCCCTGTTTTCCATACCTTTTATCAAACGTGCCGCTCTCTTCTGAAACCTTTCAAGTATCGCCATATCCTTCTTTAGGTATGGCTACCAATATTAGACGCAGTACTCCCAGATGATGGACTTTTTGTGATCGAAAATGCCCAAGAAAATGCCTAAGTTTGGACATCCTGATGTCCATGACATCTAAATAGATGATTTTCAAAGGAGGAGAGTGTGGTGTAGTGGTTAGAGCTACAGCCTCAACACCCTGAGGTTGTGTATTCAAACGCCACACTGCTCCTTGTGACCTTGGGCAAGTCACTTAATCCTACAATGCCCTAGGTATACTAGATAGACTGTGAGCCTGCCAGGGCAGATAGGGAAAATGCTTGAGTGCCTGATTTGTAAGCCATTCTGAGCTCCTTTGGAAGGATGGGCTATAAAAAATCAAATAAATTTGGGCACCTAGCAGTTTCAAAAACGACGAGTGAGGTGATTAAATTTGCAGATGACACTAAACTGTTCAAAGTTGTTAAAATGCATGCGGATGGTGAAAAATTGCAGGCAGACCTTAGGAAATTGGAAGATGAAATTTAATGTGGACAAGTGCAAAGTGATACACATTGGGAAGAACAACCCAAATCACGGTTACTGGATGCTAGGGTCCACCTTGGGGGTTAGCGCCCAAGAAAAGGATCTCTGTGTCATTGTAGATAATACGATGAAACCTTCCGCCCAATGTGTGGCGGCGGCCAAAAAAGCAAATAGGATGCTAGGAATTATTACCAAAGGGATGGTTAACAAGAGTAAGACTACTGCAACATACTATATCTCCCCTGCCCTGCAACCACGATAAAACAACTACAAACCATACAAAACACAGCCCTAAGACTCATCTATTCACTGAAAAAATACGACCACATCACAGAGGCATACCACGACTCACACTGGCTCCCAATACAGGCCAGAGTTCACTTCAAGTTCCACTGCCTACTATTTAAAGCTATAAACGGAGACAGCCCAACCTACTGGAACAATCGACTAATTCAATTTACCTCAACCAGACACAGGAGAACCCACACAATATTCACTCACCCGCCAACCAAAAACATCAAACGAAGAAAACTGTATGACAATCTACTGGCCACCAGAGCAGCAAAACTGGACAGACAATTCAGCAATCTGCTGATTTCAACCACAGACTACAAAACCTTCAAAAAAGAAACAAAAACCCTACTCTTTAAAAAATACATAAAACCAATATAACACAACCAGACATGCCCCAAACTTCTCCTACAATACTATCTACTTCTTAGCAAATTAGAAAATGTTCAAACTATTCCTTAAGAACTTCTTATTACCTTAACAATATGTACTTCTTAATATCTTAACAATTCTTATGTAATCCGCCTTGAACCGCAAGGTAAAGGCGGAATAGAAATCACTAATGTAATGTAATAATGTCCCTGTATCGCTCCATGGTGCGACCTCATCTGGATTATTGCGTTCAATTCTGGACTCCTTATCTCAAGAAAGATATAGCGGCACTAGAAAAGGTTCAAAAAAGAGTGACCAAGATGGTAAAGGGAATAGAACTCATCTCGTATGAGGAAAGACTAAAATGGTTAGGGCTCTTCAGCTTAGAAAAGAGATGGCTGAGGGGAGATAGGATTGAAGTTTACAGAATCCTGAGTGGAGTAGAAAGGGTACAAGTGGATTGATTGTTCACTCAGTCACAAATTACAAAGATTAGGAGACACTCGATGAAGTTACAGGGAAACACTTATAAAACCAAAAGGAGGAAATATTTTTTCACTTAGAGAATTGTTAAGCTCTGGAACGCATTGCCAGAGGTCATGGTAAGAGCGGATAGTGTAGCTGGTTTTGCATAACCAACAAATAGCTGAAAAACATAATTTTATTAGTTCTTTTCTCAAAGTATGGAGACTTGTTCAACTTTATTGTGACTTGGACCGTTGACATAAAATTATCTCAATGTAATACCAATGTAATATTTATAAAATATATTTAGAGTCACTTCTTGTCAGTTAATTAAGTCGCTTGGGATGCTCAGTATGATGCTCATTGGGAACTCTCTTCTATTCTTTTCACGTATACTCTGAGCTGAAATTATATGTACTCAGGGCAGAATTAATTCGTCGAGGGCCCCTAGGCACACAAGTACATTGGGCCCCTGCCCCGCCTCACCCCACCATGCGCCCAGGCGGAAACAGGAAGCTGCGTCAGAGGGAAGCTTTGGGCAAGCAGCACCACTTGCACAATTACAGTTCCCATTGCCTTTCTTACCCGTGTTGCTTGCTTGTCTTACTTTCCGTTGATGAGGGTGGGGCCGTGTTGCCGATCAGGGTGGGACCCGCGTTGCCGATCGGGGGGGGCCCGCGTTGCCGATCGATACTGGAGGGGCCTATCACCGTTTGGAAAAAACAATGTTGATGCCCTTCTTCATCGGGCCCCCCTGACCATTTCGGGCCCTAGGCACGTGCCTACTGGGCCTATTGGTTAATCCTGCCCTGTATGTACTGGCCCTGCTGGATTTGGTTGACATGAGACACTGGTTGTATTGACATAAATAATACTTATCTTCCTGCTTATTAACTGTGATACATACAACTAGTCTGTTTCATGTTTAAGTTATCTTTTGTATATTTACATATATGTATATTTGCATATTTATAATAATTATTTGTAAACTTTGTATATTTATTGTGAAAAATAAAATTTAAATTTAAAAAAAAAGAAGAAGAAGAAAGGTTTGGACAATTTCCTGGAGGAAAAGTCCAAAGTCTGTTATTGAGAAAGACATGGGGGAAGTCACTGCTTGCCCTGAATCCGTAGCATGGAATATTGCTACTCCTTGGATTTTGTCCAGGTACTAGTGACCTGGATTGGCCACCGTGAGAATGGGCTACTGGGCTTGATGGACCATTGGTCTGACCCAGTATGGCTATTCTTATGTTCTTATATTCTTAAGCTTCAGACTTACATGACAGTATTCATGGAAAATATCATCCATATACTGTCATAAGTACAATCATAGGCAGGAAAAAAACTCTTACCCAAAAATTACAAATGCAGTGTGGACCTAGTCATTAACACTCTGCTGTAAGATGGAAACCTAGAAACATGATGGCAGATAAAGGCTAAATGGCCCATCCACAGCATCCACTATCTCCTCCTCTCCCTATTGGCTAAGGCTCTTAACATTTGCATCTCCTCTTCCTATAGGCTAAGGCACTTTAGATCTGTATTGTGAGGTCACAGAGCTTTATGGTTATAGGAAACATAGAAACATGATTGCAGATAAAGGCCAAATGGCCCATTCACAGCATCCACTATCTCCTCCTCTCCCTATTGGCCAAGGCTCTTTACACCTGTATTGTGATGTCACAGAACTTTATGGTTATAGAAACATAGATTTTTTATTTTTTTTTAACTACAAATTAGAGAGATAAGTTTCTTTGTACTCTGTGACAATAATTACTATATACGGCCCGTCCACTTTGATTGTTCCTGAACTCAGCGAGCCTTTACTAGTGTCCCTCCCTGACGAAGAGACGAAATCCGGGTCGGGGGGACGGGAATTCATTCAGAAAAGAAAAAACTTTCAGGACTTTATTGAAGCACTTGCACTTTAATTTTAATAAGTCACCAATGAGAGACAACAGCACTAATTGCTCCCCAATACAGATAAGTACCACAAGCTGGATAGACCTAACAGTTAGGTTATAGGTTTTATAGTATATATAGGGAGGGCAGGGGACTTGTGAAGGCGATGATGGTCCCCTTGTAAACCTCATTGTAGTGACATCACTATTATATGGGTTTCTTGGTCTGAGCACTTCACAAATATATTTTCAACAACGTATGTTGTATAAACGTAAACGGTTAACTTTTTAATTGGAACATAGTTGAGATTATATGATTATATAGAAACATAGAAACATGATGGCAGTTAAAGGCCAAATGGCCCATCCAGTCTGCCCATCCGCAGTAACCATTATCTCTTTCTCTCTCTGAGAGATCCCACGTACCTATCCCAGGCCCTCTTGAATTCAGACACAGTGTCTGTCTCCACCACCTCTTCCGGGAGACTGTTCCACACATCTACCACCCTTTCTGTAAAAAAGCATTTCCTCAGATTATCATCTCTTAACTTCATCCTATGCCCTCTCATTGCAGAGTTTCCTTTCAAAGAAAGAGACTCATGCACATTTATATTACGGTAGGTATTTAAACATTTCTATCATATCTCCCCTCTCCTGCCTTTCCTCCAAAGTATAGATTGAGATCTTTAAGTCTGTCCCCATACGCCTTATCACGAAGACCACACACCATCTTAGTAGCCTTCCTCTTGACCAACTCCATCCTTTTTATATGATTTTGAAGGTGCGGCCTCCAGAATTGCACACAATATTCTAAATGAGGTCTCACCAAAGTCTTATATAGGGGCATCAGTACCTCTTTTTTTCTAATGGCCATACCTCTCCCTATGTAACTTAGCATTCTTCTAACTTTCATCATCACCTTTTCAACCTGTCTGGCCACCTTAAGATCATCACATACAATCACACCCAAGTCCTGTTCTTCCGTCATGCACATAAGTGCTTCACCCCCCTAAACGGTACCGTTACCTCGGGTTTTTTCAGCCCAAATGCATGACCTTGCATTTCTTAGCTCTCATACTGGTGGAAACTACCTCTCTCTGAGCGAATCAGCTATCACCCAATCTTCACATAACAGAAGAATTCCACCGGTCCTCGGTCATATCCAGTTTAATTTGCTGAGTCATCCAGCTCTCCCCCACAAGGATCCTTGTTTCGCCGAGCAATCTGGCTGCTTCAGGGGAACTCAGTCCAACCAGCATCGCTTCCAGCTCTATAAACGCATCGTGTAGGAGGGTGTTGATAAATAAGTCCACACTGCATTTGCAACTTTTGGGTGAGAGGTTTTTTTTTCTGCACATGGCTGTACTTATGGCCGTATACGGTATAGATGATATTTTCCTTGATTACTTTTTTTCTCTCTACCTTTTTGATTGCTTGGATCTCAGGGTGGCTAGGCTGTCTGACTTTGTCAGTGTTCCTTGAGCAGCGTTATATTTTTATTTGAAAATGTCATTGATTTTGTTGCTCCCTTTGATTGTGGTGGACAGCAGGCGTGTGCCCTGTGTGTCCAACCTTGGGCAACCTCTATAGGATCTGGAGGTGTATGTTTTAATGTTTTATGGATGTTTATTGATTTGACATACAAATGAAGATGCTAGGGGAAAAAAAAAAAAATCCACGCTAAACGCTGTCCAATAGAACGCTCTCCATTCCGAGCGCTCGGTATGTAGGGCTTAGCGTGGATTCCTGCATCCAACTTTGGGTGCGAGGATTAAAGGCTTCCATTTTAAGCCTGCTAAAGCCTGGTATAAATCCCGGCGCTCAAGTCGGGAGCGTAGCCCTGGTGTTCTATAGCGCCGCACCTAAATTTCTGGAATGGGCCCGACAGCCCGCGCCCTTTCCTTGGCCACACACCCTTTTGAGTTGCACATGAGACAACTTAGGGCTCCTTTTACAACGGTGCGCTAGCGTTTTTTAGTGCGCGCACCGGATTAGCACGCGCTAGCTGAAAAATTACCGCTTGCTTAAAAGGAGGCTGTAGCGGCTAGCGCGCCTTTGTAAAAGGAGCCTTTAGTTGCGCAGTGTTATAGAATAATATGCTAATTAACATCAAGAATTGATTGTTGACTCCTTGTTGACTCGTTAATTTGTGCAGGCGTGTGCCCTGTGTGTCCAACCTTGGGCAACCTCTATAGGATCTGGAGGTGTATGTTTTAATGTTTTATGGATGTTTATTGATTTGACATATACTTGATTGTAAATTGCCTTGACCCAATAATCTATTGACTTAGGCTGTATATATGAACTTTAAATAAAAGATCAAGGTATTCATTTGCTCTTCCAGACTTTATATATTGCCTTAAAGGAAAATTACGTATCGGCTTGCAGATTTGCAAATAAAAACCAGTCATCTGCAAATCTCCAAAGTGCCTTAGCTCTCCGTTCCCGGGCATTGTCAGATGCAGCTGCTGTAGGGAGGTGTGGAAGAAGAGCTGCATGATGGGGGGGAGGGGAAGCGAAGGGAGAGGAGGGGGGGTGCTTTGATTCAAGGTCTGCTCACTGCTTCAGCGATCAACATCATTTCCATAGTATAATTACATTGCCCAATCCTCTCCTGATTTTACCACTATCTTGTAAGCCGTCCCCGGTTGTGAGTAATTTAAAGCTATATGAGATGTCAGGCGCCGTGAAACAATCAACTCCTGAAGAAATATGGCTGGAGATAATAATTGATAAGTCCCATTAGACGAGAGGGCCTGTTATTTCCTACCTTGGCCTCTTCGGAAACGGCCTTGTTGATTCACTTAATGCAGATTTTGTCACTTGGCGTCATTGAGAGAACAATACAGCCAAAGCCTGGGCATAAGAGTTGGGGGATGGGAAAAAGGACTTGCGGCCCGCCAAGTACTATTTTGAGGCCCTCGATATGTTTATCATAATCACAAAAGTAAAATAAAACAGTTTCTTTAGCTATAAATGACAATATTATGATTAAGACTTAGTCAAAAGGAAAGATTTATAAACTATAAAGAGTTTTACCTCATGCAAAATTGTCATTTCTTTAATAAGACATTAACTGTTTTTTTCTGAGGCCCTCCAAGTACCTACAAATCCACAATGTGGCCCTGCAAAGGGTTTGACTTTGAGACCACTGGCTAAACTGTAACCATGACATCCTGTTTGTCTTTGGGAAGCAGAGCCGAGATTGTGATGTCATAATGCCTCATTCCACCAATAAGATCCAGCCTCATCAGTGATGTCACAATGGCTTGATTGTCCTGTTCTCCCCTCTGCCCTCCAACCCAGCCAGGTCCTATTTTGAGGCCCTCCAAGTACCTACAAATCCAAAATGTGGCCCTGCAAAGGGTTTGAGTTTGAGACCACTGATCTAAGGGACTGTAGTGAAAAAAAGCCCCCAAGATGCCATGGAATTACTTTTGACTGCAAAACAAATTGTTCATTAATCTCATTCCCAAAATTTGGATCTCATAACATACTTAGCTTGTACATCAGAAAGGGTAATTATCAAAAAGGGTCATTTTCAGAAGTATTTTTACAGGTAAAATAGTACTTTACCTGTGGAAATTAATTTTATAAACAATGCCTGACTAATCCGCAGATAAAAGTATATTCATAATTTAACCCATCGATTTTGCACTTTAACTGCAAACTTGTTTTCCCATGAGGTTAAGTGTTATAAGAATTCAATTTTAAAGACTTGATTTTCTCTAAGGTCAAGCAAGATGGCAGGTCCTCACAGAATGGATAATGTCGCCAAAGGAGCCATGTGGGAAGCTACTCCAAGCCACTAAAGCTTCAGAGCCGCCTCGCCATGCATCCGTGCCATTTCCCGCCAGCCGTTGTCATGCAGGACCTCCTCTGTCTTCGTTTTTGCATGGAGCTGGTCAGTCATGCGTCACTGGAGCAACATGAGAGGTAGAGCTTAATTTCTGGGGGAAGAGCCTGGAGTACAGGTCCACCACTTTTCAGACTCCAGAATGGCAAGGGGATGCATGATCAAAGCATTCAAAATACTGAAGGGAATAGACTCACTAGAGAAAGACAGACTGTTCGCCCTCTCCAAGGTAGGAAGAACGAGAAGACACTCTCTAAAGTTGAAAGGGGATAGATTCCATACAAACGTAAGGAAATTCTTCTTCACCCAGAGAGTGGTAGAAAACTGGAACGCTCTTCCGGAGTCTGTCATAGGGGAAAACACCCTCCAGGGCTTCAAGACAAAGTTGGACAAGTTCATGCTAAACTGGTGAGACTGGACTCATTTGGAGCACTGGTCTTGACGTAGGGACTGCCGCGTGAGCGGACTGCTGGGCAGGACGGACCATTGGTCTGACCCAGCAGCGGCAATTCTTATGTTCTTATGCTCTGCTTCAGCATCTCCCTTCCAGGCAGCCTGCAGGGATAAGGAAGGGAGTGAGTCAGGAACAGAGTAGACAACGGTCACTCTACACCAGGGGTGTCCAACCTTTTGGCTTCCCTGGGCTGCACTGGCTGAAAAAAAAACGTTTCTGGGGCCGCGCAAACGCTGCAGCAAGAGAGAGGAGGGAGCTGGCAAGACGGTAAACACCCGGGGGCAGCAGAGGAAAACACGGCATCATCCTCAACTGGGGCCGCACATAATAATTCACGGGGCCGCATGCGGCCCTTGGGCCGCAGGTTGGACCACCTCTGCTCTACACCCTAGTCCAGCTTTCCTTCTCCTGTAACCCCTGCTCTTGGTTTACTCACCTGGTTCCAGTTCTTTTGTCTACAAATCTAATCTAATCTGGTATTTGTGCGTCAAGCCAAAGGTTCTAGGCGACTTACAGTGACAAACGGAGAACACTTTAGAACATTGCAGAAATCTAAGGAGACATCACAAATTAAACCCTTATCGGACATGTCTTTTTCCGCTTTTTCACGAAATGTTGGCCCCTCTTCTATTAAGGTGCGCTAAGCGTTTTAGCGCATGTTTAGCGCATGCTAAATCAATGTGTGCGCTAACTGCCAGTGCACCCCTAGGATAACATGCACGCGTTCGCATTTAGCGCATGGTTAGTGGGCGCTAATATTTAGTGCGTGCTAAAAAGCATAGTGCACCTTAGGGCTCCTTTTTACTAAGCCGTGTTAGGGCTTTAACGTGTGGAATAGCACACTGTGATAAGCGGACTATGCCTGCTAGGAGTGTCCCTAGCTCAGATTCTAGGTTAAATCCTGAGACGGTCCATAATCTGCCTTTTTCCCCATTTTCTGCCACTCAGTCTGAATTTCCTTCTAGGGCCTGTAGAGGAAGCAAGAAAGCAGCAGTGCTGGGTTCCCATCCCCCTCTGGATCACAAGGTGAATCACAGGAAATCCTTTTCACCTGAGGGTTGGGGGCGGGGCTGCAAGCTGTTTTCTCTGAAGGCTAGGCTCCTAGAGAAACAGAACAGAGAGGAACAGCAGCAGGGAAGGTCACAAGGCTCAGGGCTGAGAGCTCCTGATAGCAGTCAAGCTTCAGAGGACATGGAGTTTACAGAGGCTGGAGGAGAATCACCTTCCAGTCTGAGTGTGGAACCATTGGCCATGGAGATGGAAACAAGTCCTGAAGCCAGTGTTGGGCTGATGCCTGAAATTATTCCTATGGAGGTTTGCATCACAAAAGCAAGTATTGAATGTTGCTGAAGTTTATGGCAAATTTGTTTTGGAAGTTTTGTTTTTCCATTTTTTTGAAAGCTTAATTGCGCTTTCCCTTTTTGAATCAAGTGTACTATGATGTGTTAAGACAGTGGGGTTAGCCCCCTGTTACGTGGTGGGATAGTGGGCCTAATTTCTGGCAATTCAAGACCACACGGTGCACACTGTCTTTCCAGCCTTGAGTCGCTGAAGAAGCCAGTATTTTTACACTGTCTTGTAACTTTGTTTTGGTGGAAAAGTTTTTCCTTTTCTTTTGGTAATGAACTCCACCTGGACTATGATTTAAATAAGAACTTACCTCTGAGGAAGAGAGTTTTGTTTAAGTTTGGACTCTTTTTGGTTTCTCAACCAGAGACTGTTTATTGAACATTGTGTTTAACTTGTATGGGAAGCCCGTTGGCTTTGCCATTGCAATCCTGACAAGCAAGTTACTGTGGTTTTTTTTTTTATTGTTGTTTTGAACAATTAAATGCAACTCTTTATTCAACTTGAACTTATTGTTTGGATGGTGTCCCTTTCACTGAACGCTGAAAGAACTTATCCTTGTGAGGCATGCAGCGACTCACAAGAGTTTAATTGTGGCCAGTATTCCCAGGCCCTCTGCCTGGAGCGTGCCGGCTACAACACGCTGCATTGCCCCGCGCGCTAGACCTTAACCTTAAAATTCGGCAGTACGTCTGATTTTCGGTTTAAAAAAATGGGAACACATTCCCCCTATTCTCAAAAACTTCACTGGCTGCCCCTCGAGGCTAGAGTAATATTTAAATTCTCTTGTCTCTGCTTCAAATCAATCTTTGGTCTCCCACTTCAATCAGGGCTGCACTATCAGGCCCTCCCGTATAATCATCTTATTTACACACCCAACAATAAAGGCCTGCCGTTACAAAAGATTCCTGGACAGAACTCTAGCCTTCCAGGCAGGTAAACTGAACGACTGGCTGGGTAACATTATCATGCTCTCCTCTTCCTATCAAGGCTTTAGAAAATTAGTAAAAACGAAACTGTTCAACCGATTTGTCACCTAGGAATTTGTTGTTCATTATCTCTCGAATTCTGTATACCAATTCATAGCTATGTCGCTGACTGTCCAGCTCTTCTTATTTGTACTTGCTTCCAGTGTACTTGTATTCATTGATTCTATTTTGTAACTTATCGCTGACTGTCCAGCTCCTCTTGTTGTAAACCGCCTCGAACTACCATGGCTTTGGCGGTATATAAGAAAATAATAATTATTATTATTAATGCCAGCGTTGAGCTGGCGTTAGTTCTAGAAGCGTAGCGCGCGGTAATTTCCTGCATGCGCTAAAAACGCTTGCGAACCTTAGTAAAAGAGGGGGTTTGAAAATTTTTCTACTTTTGTGGTTTGTGGTATTTTTTCCCCAGTAATGTTAGGTTTTCAGTCATTTTTAAGTTCCCTTTATGCTTGGCCAACTGTAGGTCATGATTGAGGACCTCGGGCTCCTGGTTGGCCTTGTCTGAGTCGTTTGATTTAGTTTCAGATATTTTCCAAGATTGCATGCCCCAGTGACTTTAACATGTGCTCCTGGATGCTCATAACTGGTACCCGGTGCCCAACTATGAACTCTCTTGCCATAAATCACGTTCACAGATATCCAGATATTAAGCAAGCAGAAGAGGCTTAACCGGACAATGCCACCAGGGCAGGATAAATTCTTCAAGGGTCCCTAGGCACACAAGTATACTGGGGCCCTCCTGGCCCTGCCCACGCTCCGCTCACACTCCACCCCCATTTGTCTATTTTCTTATTCACTTCTATTTCCTTCTTTTTTTTTTTTTTATTCAAAACAAAGATTAGCATACCAGTGCACAGTTTTTCTTCTATGCCACCCCCAAACATCTCTGAACAAATCCCCCCCTTTCTTCCCTTCCCACCTACTTACCCAGGACATTAACTCTGAACCCTTTCAATACGTATATAAAAGTGTTCAAATATATTGTAAAGCAGTAATACTATCTGAAAAATAAGTCTATATTAATACAGTGGTACCTCGGTTTACGAGTGCACCGGTTTGCGAGTGTTTTGCAAGACGAGCAAAACATTCGCAAAATTGGCGCCTCGGAAACCGAGCGCGCTTCGATTTGCGAGTGCCCCCCCTGCGAACCGGCACCCTCCCCCCCGCGATCCGGCACCCCCCCCCATCGCCATCGGGCACCCCCTCGCTGCCATCGGGCACCCCCCCCCGCCGTGACCTAAAGTCCCCCCAACCCTCTTCTTATTTTTCTGTAGCCTCCGCAGCAGCACCGGCACCAGCATGTCCTGTGCGTGGTGCTGGTGCCGGTGCCTGAAGATCTGCTTCCTGTGCTGGGCCTTGAGAGTTCACATTCAACGTGAGAGTTCACGTTCGACGTGAACTCTCAGGCCTTGCACAGGAAGCAGATCTTCAGGCACCGGCACCACGCACAGGACATGCTGGTGCCGGTGCCGGTGCGGAGGCTACAGAAAAGTGAGAAGAGGGTTCGGGTGGGTTGGGGGGACCTCAGGTTGCGGCGGCGGGGGGGTGCCCGATGGCGGCAGGGGGTGCCGGATCACGGGGAGGGAGGGTGCCGATTCGCAGGGGGGCCTTCGGGGGGAGCAATGCCGGTTCTCGTGGAGGGGAGAGCAGCGCTGCTGGCCTCGGGGGGGGGGAAGGTGGGGGGTGGGAACATATCAAAGCAAGTTTTCCTTACTTCCTATGGGGAAACTTGCTTTGATATACAAGCATTTTGGATTACGAGCATGCTCCTGGAACGGATTATGCTCGTAATCCAAGGTACCACTGTAATCAGGTTTACAACGCCTCTCAACTGCCTCACTCTACGTCAACCCACTGTAACCCATATGTATAAACAACCAAATCTGTAACTCCTCTAGTACGTTCCACTCCATGTATGTTAACTTGTAACGAAACAACAAGGCAAGCGGTCCACCAAAGAATCCAACATGAAAAAGAAAAGATTGGCAGAAAATAAGGAGATTCAAATCAGGTTAATTCAAGGTGCTCCCAAGAACCATGCCCAATGCATTTTGCCAACAAGGCTAGTCAACGCTAACAGAAAGCCATGGCCCTCTTTTACTAAAGCGCACACTAATCAATTTAGCTTGCGCTAAACGCTTACGCGTGCATGCTAGTCTATGGACGTGTTAGCATTTAGCGTGCGCTAATTCGATGAGGGGGCATGTCTTTCATACACACAGATCCACCCTCACCCAGTTTGGAATAAGTCAGGGGTGTCCAACCTGCAGCCCCGTAAAGTATTTTGTGTGGCCCCGGTCGAGGGCGATGCCGTGTTTTCCTCTGCTGCCCCCCCGGGTGTTTACCGTCTTTTCGGCTCTCTCCTCTGTCTTGCTGCAGCGTTTGCGCGGCCCCAGAAACATTTTTTCGGCCAATTTCGGCCCAGGGAAGCCAAAAGGTTAGACACCCCTGGAATAAGTAATCACAAACGACAAATAGAAATATGTAGATAAAGGTGAAACTGAACCACCAAGAAGCCAAACTGCATATAGTGAAACGTCACAGAAACAATGACACATAGCCCCCTAATACTCTGCAAAATATAAATATAGCAGATGTAAATTTGAAGAAATTGACAAACAATCAGTGGCACATGTGACACCCGGGGCCCATCATTTTTTTGACACCCCCCATCTAAATCAAAAATATGATTTTTAGTAACAATCCACATATCGCACAACAAGAGTGTACCTAGGAAAAAGCAGCATCTTAAACACTGCAGTGAGCACTAGAACACCAACACATACATTGTAAAACTAAACAAGCCAGATCCCGCACAGTCAATTGATCCTGCAGTCAATGCCAACTGAAAACTATGTCCTTTTCATACACACAGAACAGAGATACACCCTCGCCCAATATGGAATAATCACAAACTAAAAATAGAAATATGTAGACAAAAGTTAAACTGAACCACCAAGAAACCAGACTCTTCATACAATGCAACACCACAACACCACAAAAACAGTGACACATGTCCCCTAATACTGTGCAAAATATAAAGACAGTAGATGTAAATTTGAAAAAACTGATACATAACAATCACCACTTTACAAATTAACAAATAAAAATAAAACAAATAATGAGAAATAAGCAAATGCCATTTTATTGGACTAATCCATTTTTCAATTAGCTTTCAGAGGCCAAATCTTTCTTCAGAACAGTACAGTATACTGCTGTTATGCTATTCTGTCCTGAGGAAAGGGGTGTAGTCCAAAAAATTGCCTTATTTCCATTTCCTATTTATAAACTTTTATCAATACAGTTACAATACTACTTGATTCTAAGTAAAGCAACAACAAAAAAATCTTTCTACCTTTTGTCGTTTCTGCTTTAATCATCTTCTCTTTGCTCTCTTCTTTCTATACAGCGCTTGTCCTCTCTCCCTTCCATGCAACATCTGCCCTCTCTTTGCCCCTTCTACCCAGCTTCTGCCCTCTCTCACTATCCCTTCCATCTACTGCCCACACTCTCTCTGCCCCTTCCATCTACTGTCCACCCTCTCTCTCTTCCATATGGCATCTTCCCTCTTTCTATGTCCCTTCAATAAACTGTATATCCAGGGTCCCTTCTCTCCTTTGCACATGATTCATTTCAGCTTCACCCCCTCTCCATTTGTCTGTCTCCACCCCCTCCCCTATGCTTTGGCATCTCTTTATTTCTCTTCTTCTTTCCTTCCTTCCTTCCCACTCCACACCAAGGTGTGGTATCTCTATCTCCTTCCCTTCCCTCCCCCCATGCCATGGCATCTCTTCCTCCCCCTCCATGGTCTGGTATCTCCGTTCCTTTCCATCCCTCCCATGGACTTGGCATCTCTGGTTCCTCTCCCTTGTCTTCCTTCTCCCTTCTTCCCTCTCTCTCCCCAATTGGGTGCAACAGCAGCATTTCTTTCACCCCCTTCCCTGTGCAGCAGCAACATTTCTCCCCCCCCTTCCCTGTGCAGCAGCAGCATTTCTCCCCCCTTGCCTGTGCAGAATTTCTTCCCCCCCCCTTCCCTGTGCAGCAGAAACATCTCTTCCCTGCCCAGCATGTCTGGCCAGTTCCCCTGCTCAAAACAGCGGGCGTCTACACCTCACACGATCCGCGGCTGCGTTGGAAGCCTTTTCTCTGACATTGTGATGTCAGAGGGAACGCTTCCGACGCAGCCACGGCTTGCGTGAGGAGCTGACACCCGCGGCTTTGAGCAGGGGAGCTGGCCAGAAGTGAAACAACCACCGGAGGGAGCACAAGCTGGGACGGACACCACTGTTTACAGAAGGGATGCCCACACTTTTTGGGCTTGCGAGCTACTTTTAAAATGACCAAGTCAAAATGATCTACCAACAATAAAATTAAAAAAAACCCACAAAGCACACTGTACGCAGAGAAAATTTTAATTATCATTTATATTGGGGGGGTTTTCAAAGAGGTCAAGGCAGATGACTATGCAATGTCACCTCAGTAATAACTATACAAAAATAGACAAATACCCCCACCCTTTTTACTAAACCGCAATAGTGGTTTTTAGTGCAGGGAGCTGTGCTGAATGCCCTGCGCTGCTCTCGACACTCATAGGCTCCCTGCGCTAAAAACCGCTATTGCGGTTTAGTAAAAGGGGCAAAGCAACAAACCAAAACAAGGAAAAACCAGGGGTCCAACTCTCTGCAGTGAAAGACAATCCAGAACAATCAAACCAAAAACAACTGCAGGTGAATGTACACGATGAAGGCAGTCTTTATTGTGACAAATAAATCTTTTGAATAAAAACCTTTTACCAGGTAAGGGGGCCATAGTGCAAAATATAGACAGCAGATATAAATTCTCAAAACGGACACATTTAGATCACTAAATTGAAAATAAAATCATTTTTCCTACCTTTTAGTCTGGTGATTTCATTTGTCTCTGGTCCTTCTTCTTTCTCCTCCTGGCCCCCCTCTTTCTTTCTCTCTCCCCCTGGCCCCCCCTCTTTATTTCTCTCTCCCCCTGGCTCCCTCTTTATTTCTCTCTCCCCCTGGCCCTCCTCTTTATTTCTCTCTCCCCCTGGCCCCCCTCTTTATTTCTCTCTCCCCCTGGCTCCCTCTTTATTTCTCTCTCCCCCTGGCTCCCTCTTTCTTTCTCTCTCCCCATGACCCCCTCTTTATTTCTGCCTTTCTTTCTCTCCCCCTGGCTCCCCTCTTTATTGCTGTTTTTCTTTCTCTCTCCCCCTAGCCTCCACAAAGCTATCGTGCCAATTTTTCCACTTCCACGATTCTTTCCCCACCCTCACCCCCAAGCCAGCAGCCGATTTCTCCCTGCTCTTTCCCCGAGCTAGGCCCGGTGCGTACAAGCATCAAGCCCACAAAAGTTTTCACTTCCGGGGTCAGTTCTAACGGGGAGGAAGTTGCTGGCCAGTCAGACAGCGATTGGCTGGCCCAGAACTTACCTCCGACGTTAGAATTGACTCCGGAGGTGAATTCTTGTGGGCCCTGCACTTTTTCCCCGCCCGCCTCACCTTTTGTCTCCACCTACCACGCAGTTGCTAGCCAACCGGGTTAAGGAGTGACTCTGCGGGAGAGCCGGTGCCGGGATGCGGTGGTGAGACAGAGCAGCGGCAGAATAGGGATGGTGGCCGGCTGTGCACCCCCTTGGGGCGTGCACCCGGGGCGGACCGCCCCCCCCTTGGTACGCCACTGCAAACAATCACCACTTTACAAATTAACAAATAGAAATAAAACAAAAAATTGAAAATAAGAATATACCATTTCATTGGATTAATCCATTTTTCAATTAACTTTCATAGGCCATAAGACCTGAGAAAGGGGGTTTTGATCTCTAAAAGTTAGTAAAAAATGTATTAAAATTAGTCCAATAAAAAGATTACCTTATTTTCTGTTTATAAAAGTTTTATCAATACAACTACAATACTATTTTATTCTAAAGCAACAAAAAAATCTTTTTTCTACCTTTTGTCATTTCTGCTTTAATCATCTTGTCTTCACTCTTCTTTCTAGCCATCATCTGTCCTCTCTCTGTCTTCCATGTAGTATCAGCCCTTTCCATCCACTGTCCGCCCTCTCCCCGTTCCACATGGCATCTTCCCTCTTTCTATGCTCCTTCCATAACATGACCATTTATTTTTTTCATCAAAACGGGACATCTATTAATATTCAGTCCTGCCCCAACCCCACCCTAGCCACACCCCCAATCCTGCCCTAGCCCCGCCCCAGCTCCGCCCCCAATTTCTTCCATTCATTTTTCATGTGCACATAATATCTTATTAATTCATAATGGTAACCATAAAATTTTAAAAAACCACAAAGCATACTATACGCAGAGAAAATGTTAATTATCATTTATATTTGGGGGGGTTTCAAAGATGTCAAGGCAGATGACTTTAAAATATGCAATGTCACTTCAGTAACTATAGAAAAATAGACAAATATAGTACAGATATAAATTCTCAAAACAGACACATTTTGATAACTAAATTGAAAATAAAATCATTTTTCCTACCTTTGCTGTCAGGTGATTTCATGAGTCTCTTGCGTTTCCTTCTGATTGTGCATCCTTTCTTTCATTTTTCTTTTTGCACTCAGACCCAACAATTGTCCCTTTCTATTGCCTCCCTCTTTCCTTCCTATGTCCTCAGTGCCCTCAATGCCTCCTTCCTATGTCCTTAGTGCCCCTTCCTGTGTCCTTAGTGCCCCCAGTGCCTCCTTCCTATGTCCTTAGTGCCCCTTCCTATATCCTTAGTGTCCTCGGTTCCTCCTTCCTATGTCCCCCTCACTGCCTTCCAGCCTTTGTCATCACCCCCTCCCCTATGCTCTGGCATCTCTCTCTTCTCCTTTCCTTCCTTCCTTCCCACTCCACCCCATGGTCTGGCATCTCTATCTCCTTCCCATCTCTCTCCTCTCCTTCCATCTCCCCCTCCCACTCCATTATTTGGCATCTCTTCTTCCTTTCTCTCCTTCCTTCCTCCTAATCTAATCTAATCTAATCTAAACCTTAAGTTTATATACCGCATCATCTCCATGAGAATGGAGCTCGACACGGTTTACAAGAACTTAAAATAGTGGGTAGAGAAGAAGAAAAAGGATTACATGAACTTATGTGTAGAAGGGGGGAGAGAAAGGGGGGAAGGATAGAGCTACAATTTGCTGAAAAGCCAGGTTTTCAGTTGTTTGCGGAATAACTGAAGGGAGCTCAGGTTCCGCAGCGGAGTGGTGCTCCTGGTCTGGCATCTGTCTCCTCCCCCTCCCCCCATATACCCTGACATCTCTCCCCCCCCTCCATGGTCTGGTAGCTCCTTTCCTTTCCCTCCCTCCCATGGTCTTGGCATCTCTTTCCTCTCCTTTCTCTTCCCTGGTTTTCCTTTTCCCCTCTCTCTCCCAATTGGGTGCAGCAGCACTTCTCTTCCCCTATCCCCTCCCCAATTGGGTGCAGCAGCAGCACTTCTCTTCCCCTATCCCCTCCCCAATTGGGTGCAGTAGCAGCTTTTCTCTTCCCTTCTCCCCCCTTGGGTGCAGCAGCAGCAGCTTTTCTCTTCCCCTCTCCCCCATTGGGTGCAGCAGCAGCAGCAGCTTTTCTAGTCCCCCTCCCCCCCTTGGGTGCAGCAGCATCATTTCTCTTCCCATCCCTCCCATCGGCAGAGTCGCAAGCTTCCTTCCATCGCTGACCTATCTTCCATAGGTCAGCGATGGAGGGAAGCTTATAAGTTGCTGCTCTTCCTTGCTTCGGGCCTTCCTCATTGCTGGGTCCTGCCTTCGCGGAAACAGAAAGTAGGCAGGAGTCAGACCCGGCAGCGAGGAAGGCCCAAAGTAAGTTGTAAGTTTCCCTCCCTATCTCCCTTAGCTTCCCTCCGTCGCTGCCCTTAGTGAACTCCTGCTCCGAGGCTCTAACGTGTGTGTGCCGGCTTCCCTTCTCTTCTCCTCTCCCCGGGACATAACTTCCGGTTTCGGAAGGAAGAGAAGGGAAGCCGGCATGCACACGTTAGAGCTCCAGAGCGTGGATTCAATTTGAATGCTGGAGTCAGCCCGGGAAGGAACATCGATGGCAGCAGTAGGATTAGGGTGTGGAGAACATGGCGGCAAGCAGGCACAGAGAACTGCGGGGGTTTGGCGCAGGACCGACCGTCCCCTTGTCCCTGCGCACAGCTTTGGGATGCTATCCCTGAAAATGGGACATTTCGGCGTCCCGAAGCAGTGGCTCGGGACAACGGGAAGGTCGGTCCAATAACGGGACTGTCCCGTTGAAAACGGGATGTATGGTCACCTTATCCTTCCATAAACTGTCTATCCTGTGCCCCTTCTCTCCTTTGTACATGATTGATTTCAGCTCTGCCCGTTCACCATTTTTCTTTCTCTGTCACCACCCCTCCCTATGCTCTGGCATCTCTCTCTTCTCCTTTCTTTCCTTCCCACCCCACGGTCTGGTATCTTCCCTTCCCTGATTCTCTGGCATCTCTCTCCTTTCCTTTTCTTCCATCTCTCCCTCACCCTCCATGCTCTGACATCTCCTACTCCCTGTCCCCCTTCCTTTTCCCTTGGTCTGGCATACCTTCCTCTTTCCCTCCATAACCTGACATCTCTTCCTCCCTCTTTCCCTCCCTCCCTCTCTTTCCTCCATGCCCTGGCATCTCTTCTTCCCTCCCTATCTTCCCTCCATGCTCTGGTATCTCCTTTCATTCCCTCCCTCATCTTCTTTCTCCCTCTCTTTCTCCTTCCAGTTGGGTGCAGCAATTTTCTCCCCTTCTGATCCCTTTCCGCCTTCTGTCACCCAAGGCCTGGCATCATGAACTTCTTTGGACAGCAGCAGCATTCACAATTCACTGCTGTTGCAGGCTTCGGGCCTTCTTCTCTGTCGGGTCCTGTCTTCATGGAAGCAGGAAGTAGGCAGGACCTGGCAGAGAAGAAGGTCTGAAGCCGGCAACAGCAGTGAATTGTAAACGCTGTTGCTGTCTGAAAAAGTTAATGACGCCAGGCCTTCCTTGGAGTTTCCAAGTTTCCAAGTTTCCAAGTTTCCAAGTTTAATTCGATTTTGATTAATCGCTTTTTCTTAATTCAAAGCGATGTACATTAAAAATTACAATATAAACATAGTAAAACATTGAGGATAGTTGACTAAACTTAAGACAAAAAGACAATACTAGAAACGTTAGGGAAAGAGAAGGCAAGAAGTTACAATATAAAATAAAGATGGGGATCACATTCAGGGAAGGAACATGAGGAAGGGGTGAAGCTTGGTCCTGAAATTAATTTATAATGAAATTATTATTAATTTAAAAAGGCATCATTAAATAAAAATGTTTTCAAATTACTCTTGAATTTCTCTAAATTGACTTCTTGTCTCAATTGGTAAGGTAAAGAATTCCATGTTTGGGGAGCAGTGACGGAAAAAATAAATTGGCGTCTTGTGTTAATGATTTTAAGTGATGGGATTGACAGTAGATGTTGGTCGGTAGATCTTAATGTTCTATTCGTGGTGTAAGGGATTAATGATTTATATATAAAAGCCGGAGTTTTGAGAGAAAGAGCTTTGAAAGTAAGCAAGCTGAGTTTATAAATGATTCTGTGAGTAACAGGAAGCCAATGGGCTTCCTTAAGAAGTGGAGTGACATGGTCGAATTTTTTGGCTTTAAAGATAAGCTTGACCGAGGTATTCTGTATGATCTGTAAACGTTTGATTTCTTTTTGAGCTATGCCTTTAAAGAGTGCGTTACAGTAATCTATCTTGGATATAACGAGAGAGTGGATAAGAATATTGAGTGAATTATTGTTAAGGAATTGTGAAACAGATCGAATTTGACGAAGCCTAAAGAATGATGACTTAATGGCCATACTGATGTGGTTATGAAAAGAAAGTTTACGGTCAAAAATGACGCCTAAGATTTTAATATTATCTACCTCTTGGATAGGATGATCCTTAATGGTAATAGGAAATTTAAGCTTTGGGTTATCTTTCCAGGGAAAGAGTAATACATTAGTCTTATTAATGTTTAATGCAAGTCTATTATTGTTTAGCCAAAGATATATTTTTCCTAATTTTGCATTGATCTCAGAAGTATCTGAAGGATTATCAATATCAATAGGGTGTAAGAGTTGTATGTCGTCAGCATAAGCGAAGACATTAAAGCCTATTGATTGGCATAAGGTTAAAAGTGGAGCGAGAAATATGTTAAATAATAGTGGAGACAGTATGGAGCCTTGGGGGACGCCATTAGTTAAAGTAAAAGTATTAGAAGTAGAGTTATTAAAGGAAACTGATGAGGAGCGATCAGAAAAATATGATTGAAACCAGGAGAGTACTTGATCTGTAATTCCTATTGATTGAAGCCTATGAAGTAGAAGTTCGTGATCAATTGTGTCGAAGGCGGATGAAAGATCTAAAGAGATTAATAGAACAGATTGATGATGGTCTAAGAAGTAATGAATTATAGTGGACATGCCTATTAGTGAGTGTTCGGTAGAATGATGTTGTCGGAAACCAGTTTGATT
This sequence comes from Geotrypetes seraphini, assembly GCF_902459505.1. Classification (NCBI taxonomy): domain Eukaryota; kingdom Metazoa; phylum Chordata; class Amphibia; order Gymnophiona; family Dermophiidae; genus Geotrypetes; species Geotrypetes seraphini. The sequence goes on along the minus strand of NC_047091.1, from coordinate 172,021,213 downwards.
GGGATGAAGAATATTTGTTTTTTCAATGAATTCTGAGATCTGATTGAATACAATCTTCTCTGTTAGTTTTGACAGAAATGGTAAGTTGGCAATAGGCCTGTAATTTGACGTGTCTTCAGCGCTAGTTTTGTGGTTTTTAATTATAGGATGAATAATGGAACTTTTCCAAGCTTTGGGGACAATGCCTTGTTTTAAACTTTCACTTACCAGAGTAAGAATTTCAGAGCCAAAGACCCTAATGAAACGCTTTAGAAAAAAAGGGGGAATTGGGTCAATCGGAGAACCTTTTATATTGATAGATTTAAGAATGGATTCTATCTCTGTCAAATTAGGAATTTTAAAGGTGGAACATTTGAAGATAATATGCTAGACTCGATTGGCTCTTGACTGGAAGAATTTAAGGTAAAAGTAGATCTGATCTTATCGATTTTCTCGGTAAAGTAGTTAGCTAGTTCCTGGGCAGAGAGGTTAAGTTCATTTACTTGGCTTTTCCTTTTATTTGAGTATGTAATAGAGTTTAATATGCGATAAAGAGTAGAGGAATTTGAAGCTTTTTGAATCATACCTGAATAATATTTTGTTTTTGCATGATTTATTTTGGTTTTATAAAATTTTGAGTGTTCTTTGAATAATTCCAAGTTACTTAATGATTTATCTTTTCTCCATTTTCGTTCTACTGATCTTAATTGTTGTTTTATAAGTTTAAGCTCTGATGTATACCAAGGATTGGTGGATTTCCTTTCAGAAATGGTTTTGAATTGAAAAGGTGCTACTGTATCTAATAAGCGACAGATATTTATAGTCCAGAGGTGAAGAGAATCATCCAATGAAGTAGAGATGAAGTCAAACACATGTGGAGAATATGCAGTGGAAATAGTCTCAGTTGAGAGGTTATTGAGATCTCTGAATTTAACTTTTTTCTTAGAGGTTTGAGAGCACCCGGGGCAGACCGCTTCTCTCCTCCCAAACCCCCGCTGATTCTCCTATCACTCCCTCCAATGCGAACCTCGCCGACCCTCCCACCATGAGACAAATGACCAACCGACAAACCTTCCTCCAGTAGCGTCGGCAGCCACAGCACTCTAAACAGGCTGCTTCGCGGCTTTCTTCTGCCAGTGATTCCCTCTGCCTTGTCACAGGAGAAAGCCGCGAAGCAGCCTGTTTAGAGTGCTGCGGCTGCTGATGCTGCTGGAGGGAGGTTTGTCAAGTTGGTCGTCTCGCGGTGGGAGGGTAGGCGGGGTTTGCATGGGAGGGAGGAAGAGATAGGAGGGTCGGGTCAGCCCTGGGAGGCAACGACGACACTGCTGCAGCTGCCATCGGCGAATCCAGCAAGGGTGAGGCCCTAAAGCACCTGCGGGCCCCCCTGACCATTTTGGGCCCTAGGCCCGTGTCTACTGGGCCTGTCCTTTAATGTGGCCCTGAATGACGCTTAATGTCATAAATAAATGGCCATTCTGAATCTGGGCAGGAGAGGGGTATTCCAAGGGTGAAGTTGGGGAGGAGCCAGGAGTTAAGCTAGTGTCAACGATAAAGTGCCAGTGTCTGCCTAACTAACCCCCTCTTTTACTAAGGTGTACTATGCTTTTTAGCACGCCCTAAATATTAGCACACGCTAAACACGTGCTAAATGCTAACGCGTGCATGTTATCCTATGGATGTGTTAGCGGTTAGCGCACCTATTGATTTTGCGCATGCTAAACGCGCGCTAAAACGCTTAACGCACCTAGTGACCAAAAAGACCTGCAAAAAAGGCTGTCCTAACTGGTTGCTTAGCTATGCAGGTAACAATGCTAAGGGGGGTAATTCACGAAAGGGCTTTAAGCGTGTTAGCACGCACTAACCACTAAGGATGTCCATGATATTCCTATGGGCATCTTTAGCAGTTAGTGTGTTAAATGCCCTTTCATGAATTTCCCCTTCCCCCTCCCCCAAATGTGCAGTGGAAACCACATAACTATCAGGTAGCAGCTTACATCTCTCATCCCTACTTCCTTCCTCCTAACCCTCTCCTCCCCCCCCCCCCCCCCCCGCAACAACCTGCAACAAGTTCTGATTATTTATCAGCCCTCTCTGCCTCATTCTTGTAAGCTCTGCCTTAACCACACAAACCTCAAACACTTATGATTTTAAAGGGTTTGAAGATTGTGCAGGTGAGGACGGAGCTTGGGCATTGGTGGAATGAGGTGTTATGACATCACAGTCTGAGCTCTACAGTTTCTACTTATGATTTTAAAGGGTTTGAGGTTCGTGCAGATGAGGACAGAGCTTAGGCATTGGTGGAATGAGGCATTATGACATCACAATCTGAGCTCTAGAAAGTTGCTACTTATGATATTAAAGGGTTTGAGGCTTGTGCAGATGAGGACGGAGCTTAGGCATTGGTGGAATGAGGCATTATGACATCACAGTCTAAGCTCTAGAATGTTGCTAGGTAGGATTTTAAAGTGTTTGAGGCTTGGGCAGATGAGGACAGAGGCCGGGAAAAGAGACGGGAAAAGAACTCGCCAGAATGGGAAAAAAATTCTTGCGGGGACAAGGAAATATTTGTCCCCATTTCATTCTCTAATTCTTATGGAGCACTTTCCTTGCCAGCCCAAGCTAAAAACCTCTAGTGCAGTTTGATAAAAGAAGGGATTAAGTTTTTTGCTGTTTGACATTTTTTTTTTTTTTTCCTTCTGAGGTAAATCAACATGAGCAGATTTCTTTACGAGCGGGTATATATACAAGTATGTATATATATATATATATATATATATTTCTTTTTAACTTTTGCTCTGGAGCTAGAGTGATCAATTATAAGTTTGATTTCTCCAAAGTTGTTGTTTTTAATTGAACGAATGCGAATAGGCAACTTTTGTTTTCTGTCTTAAGCATATGAAAGGTTTCACCCATGACAAGAAAATGAAAGATAAATTATGCAAACAGCTGGAGGAAGCCAGGGTTTGTCTGATGTGCTACTTTCTAATTGCACACAAACAATTGTAATTCTGAAGCTGGAATATCTCATCTTGCAATTTTTGGTTTAAATAACCTTTTTGGAAAAATAACGGTGACAACTAGCTTATGAAGGCTGAAGATTTTTCAAAAAAACAAAACAGGAAAGCGTAACAATTTTTGTGTTCTTTAGAATACAAAAGGGAACTGTATCCAAGCAAACGAACATTTCTTTTTGGAGCACAAGAATGTACCCCCTAAGGTCAATAAAGAATTCATCTGAAATGTTCAAGGCTTTCTGAGGACTGATAAATGCAGGGGTATCTAAGAAACTGTCTAGTCCCAGGTATTTCTACTCATCACATAAAGGGAAATTTTCTAAAGAAGAATTTCTATGTAAGCCATGTTTTATGCCAGTGTCTCTCAAACTTTTTTTTAACTCCATAGAAACATAGAAGATGACGGCAGAAAAGGGCTACAACCCATCAAGTCTGCCCACTCTGCTTACCCACCCCCTGTCTATGCCCTAATGACCCAATTTCCTTATCTTGACCCTCGTAGGGATCCCACATGGGTATCCCATTTATTCTTATAGTCTGGCACGCTGTCTGCCTCGATCACCTGCACTGGAAGCTTGTTCCAATGATCAACCACTCTCTCTGTGAAGAAATACTTTCTGGTGTCGCCATGAAATTTTCCGCCCCTGAGTTTGAGCGGGTGCCCTCTTGTGGCCGAGAGTCCCTTGAGAAAGAAAATATCATCTTCCACTTCGACATGTCCCGTGAGGTACTTAAATGTTTCGATCATGTCTCCCCTCTCCCTACGTTCCTCGAGAGGGTAGAGCTGCAATTTGTTCAGTCTCTCTTCGTACGAGAGACCCTTGAGCCCCGAGATCATCCTGGTGGCCGTCCGCTGAACCGATTCAATTCTGCGCACATCTTTACTGTAATGTGGCCTCCAGAATTGCACACAGTACTCCAGATGAGGTCTCACCATGGCCCTGTACAACGAACGGCATTATGACTTCAGGCTTTCGGCTGACGAAACTTCGGCACAATAAGCAGAGCAAATGTTTTTCGCGGCAAACTAAGGCGTGCTAGCTGTTTTAGCTGCACGCTAAATATTACCATGCGCTAAACACCAACGTGTCCGTTATAGCCTATGGATGCGTTAGCATTTTGCACGCCTTAGTAAAAGGACCCCTAAATGGAGCAAATGTTTTTTGCGGCACTTTTTAATTGAAATTATAAAATGACAAAAACAGCATAGAACAAAATCTTTTCCAGAGAAAGGAAAATGGTAAAACCAGAGGACATAATTTGAGGTTGAGGGGTGGTAGATTCAAAGGCAATGTTAGGAAATTCTACTTTACGGAGAGGGTGGCGGATGCCTGGATTGCGCTCCCGAGAGAGGTGGTGGTGAAGAAAACGGTGACGGAGTTAGAAGCGTGGGATGAACACAGAGGATCTAGAATCAGAAAATAATATTAAATATTGAACTAAGGCCAGTACTGGGCAGACTTGCACGGTTTGTGTCTGTATATGGCCGTTTGGTGGAGGATGGACTGGAGAGGGCTTCAGTGGCCGGGAGAGTGCAGATGGGTTGGAGTAGGTTTTGACGGAGATTTCGGCAGTTGGAACCCAAGCACAGTGCTGGGTAGAGCTTTGGATTCTTGCCCAGAAATAGCTAAGAAGAAAAAAATTTTAAAAATTTAAATTGAATCAGGTTAGGCAGACTGGATGGACCATTCGAGTCTTTATCTGCCGTCATCTACTATGTTACTATGTAACAAAGGATTACATTTCAGAGTTATTTATTTAAAGTTCTTTAAGCTATGTATGGGTAATTGTAACAACGGTGAAACTAAAGTAGATAAATAGAATTGCTAATCTATGCGATGGATGTGCTTGTTTTTGAGTGCAAATTAACTCAAAATATGGCTCGATAGTCAACAAGCAAACACGCATTTCATCACCCACCACCTGCAGTTGGTCTCTTTTTTATTTTTCAATTTAATTTCTGCCAGAGCTGACAATCCAAGTTCGCGAAGATAAGATCCAAACAGTGACAAAGCCTTGCTTGCTTTGCTACTCAAGCTAGGATAACTACTGCATAAAAAAATTAAAATAAAATTACTTGCCATTAGTTTTCAAGGTCCAATCATGCCAAAGAATGATGCTTCTCTGGGCGGTTGTATCCTCACGCATACAGATGCTCATAACATGGGCAGACTCTTGCTTATGTGTCATCTATTCCAGTGCATTCTTATGACGGGAATTATTTTAAAACTAGCATTTTAGCCCGTTACATTAACGGGTGCTAGAATATATGTCTGTCTGTCTGTCTTTATTTCTGTCTCTCTCTCCCTCCCGCTGTCTTTCTTTCTGTCTGTCTCTGTCCCTGGCCCCCTTTGTCTGTCTGTCTTTCTGTGTATCTCCCTGCCCCTGTGTCTTTCTTCTTTTCTTTCTGTCTCCCTTCCTCCCGCTGTCTTTCTGTCTGTCTTTCTATCTATCTGTCTCTCTCCCTGCCTTCTATGCAGCAGCATTTCTCTCCCACCACTTCCCTGTGCAGCAGCCAAAGCAGCATTCCCTCCCCCTCCATTTCCCTCCCCCCACACCACTTCCCTGTGCAGCAGCAGTAGTGTTTCCTCTACCCCGCTTTCCCTTCCCGCGGTCTGTCCGGCTCCCTTAGTCCCTTACCGCCCTCCCCCTTTCCCTTCCCTTACCGCGGTCCCGACTACAAACCTGGCGATTCCAGCAGCGTGTGCAGCAGTCTTCACACGCTGCTTCGAGTCCTTCTACTGCCCTGATTTACTCTGGCACGTCCCTGATGACATCATCAGAGACGCAGCAGAGCAAATCAGGGCAGTAGAAGGGCCCGAAGCAGCGTGTGAAGACTGCTGAACACTCTGCTGGAATCGCCAGGTTCGTAGTCGGGACCGCGGGAAGGGAAGGAGGGGTTGGCAAAGGACTAAGTGAGCCGTCAGACGTCGGGAAGGGATGGGAGGGTCAGACCGGCAAAAAAACCTTACCGAGTGGGGAGCCGGCAAAGGAGTGTTTTCTGCTGCCGCGAGCGTGGGGGGGGGGGGGGTTTGTTAAGCATGCATGCGCACTCCTGCAGCCACAGACATACGGAACACGCAGATAGGAGTGCGCATGCGCGACTAGCGTTTTATTATATAGGATTAAAGTAAAATTCAGGAATATCAAGTGGCATACCCAGAATCTCTTTGGGGCATACCATAAAACTACCTTTTACAAAGGTACACTAAGAGTTTTAGTGCGTGCTAAATATTAGCTCACGCTAACCACACGCTAAATGCTAATGCATGCATGTTAATCTATGGACACGTTAGCATTTAGCGCATGCGTAGATTTAGCGTGTGTTAAGAATGTTTAGTGCACCTTAGTAAAAGGGGGTAAGAACGTTTCAATACAATCATAAAACCAAAAAATAACATCTTAAAAACCAAGAAAAAAAGTACACTCCTCCCTCCATATTCACGGGGGTTAGGGATAATTTTTAGGGCCGGCTCTGATCCACCCCCGCCTCCCTCCTGCGTCCCGGACCTTTCCCAGACCTAGCAGCAACGCGGGGCAGGATCGATCGTCTTACGCGCCTGCCCCTTGCAGAGCCGTCATCAAAATGGCTGCCGCGAGTTCCCGTTGTAGTCTCGAGACCATTTTGATGACGGCTCTGCACAGGGCAAGAGCGTAGGACGATCGGTCCTGCCCTGCATCGCTGCTAGACCACCTGGTAAGGTCTGGGGATGGTCCAGGATACAGCGTTTCTTTTCCTCCCAAAATTGCGAATAACCGAATCCATGGGTACTGAAACTGCGGATTCGGAGGTGAAACTGTACAATACAATCATAATTGTTTCCGCTCAACAAATAATGTACAATAGCAGGATTTCTATTTTACTACGATCACATTTTCATTCTGCATACTTCATATGAAAAAATAAGTGATGCTTTGGGCCAGAGACGGAGCCCGCCGTTGGGATTTGGGTAGCTTGTTCCAAGCATATGGCGCGGCAAGGCAGAAGGGACGGAGTCTGGAGTTGACAGCCAAAGAGAAGGATATAGAAAAGAGGAACTTACCAGCTGGGCAGAGCTCACAGCGGGGGAGGGGGGGAGGGGGGGATCATAGAGAGAGATAGTGAGGGGCAGCAGAGTGAGTGCATTTGTAGGTCAGTAAAAGGAGTTTGACTTGTATTCGAAAATGGATGGGAAGCCAATGAAGTGACTTTAGAAGAGGGATTACTTGAGTAAAGCGGCTCTCCCGGAATATGAGTCAGGCAGCCGAATTTTGGACAGATTGGAGGGGAGCGAGATGGCTAAGCGGAAGGCCTGAGAGTAGCGAGTTGCAGTAGTCTAAGCATGAGGTGATGAGGGCATGGATAAGCGTTTTGGTAGAGTGCTCAGAGAGGAAGGGTCAGATTTTGGTAATATTATAGAGGAAGAAGCGGCAGGTTTTAGCGATAGGTTGTATCTGGGTGGTGAAGGAGAGAGAGGAGTCAAAGATGACCCATAGATTACAAGCAGACAAAACAGGAAGAATGAGAGTATTGTCCACAGAGATGGAGAACGAGGGAAGCAAAGCGATGGATTTAGGTGGGAAGATGACATTCCCTGACATTCCGTTACCCTTACAATCACACCCAGACATCAGATTACCACAACCTCCCTCCCCCTGCACCACCGATCTAACATTAATTAACCCTCCTGATCACATCCCGCACATCAAGTAACCTTCCCAATAATATCCTTGACAACAAGCCCTGCCCCCTGTCCACATGAAACACCTCCCCGTTCCCATCACTGACCACAAGAGCCTACCCCCAGGTCATATTCCTACACCAAAGCATCCCTTGATCCTATCCCTATACCGACATCACCAATTCATTCCCTGTTAACATGCCCCACCTCTCACAACACAAGAACCCTCCTGTTTAGGTTACTAACATCTCCCCTCATCCCTCCCCCCCCCTCTCTATGTCTCACCCAGGGGCATCTTCAGTGGTTCCAGGGTCCCAGAGAGAAATGACCGCTTTTTGCTGCCATCTGGATCACTGCCATCTTCCAAAACAGTCTGATTCTGTGTCTGAACCTGAAGAAAACACTTTTGGCTTTTACCATGCCAATAAAAATAATGCAAAAAAAAAAAAATAAATTTTGGAACAAAACGCAGAACTTGAAAGTTAAAAAACTATTAAACATTTCAGTAACTTTTCAGTTACTTATAAGAAAGGTACCAAAGAAGCTTTGTCTAGCATTACCATGGCAACTAAACTGCTAAAAGTATTTGGATAAGGTTAATAACATAGTAACATAGTAAATGATGGCAGATGAAGACCGGAACAGTCCATCCAGTATGCCCATTAGTGATGCTCATTTAAAAAAAATACATGATTTGATTAACTTGTCTCTTCTTTGATATTTCTGGGCCATAGACTAAAGTCTATCTGGTATTGTCCTAGGTTCCAAATGCTGAAGTTGCCGTCCAAGCTCACTCCAGCCTATCCAACCATCCCGTTGTTTGCAGGACATCTACCGTAAAGACTGGCCACTAACATCCTCCTATTCCATATTAGTGGAGTTCACATTGATGCAAAAGTTAGAGGAATGGTCTAATGCCTGGCAACTAAAATTCAATGCAAAGAAATGCAGAGTAATGCATTTGGGGATTAATAATAGGAAGGAACAGTATATGCTGGGAGGAGAGAGGGACCTTGGGGAGAGGGACCTTGGGGTGATAGTGTCCGAAGATCTAAATGTGAAAAAACAGTGTGACAAGGCAGTGGCTGCTGCCAGAAGGATGCTGGGCTGTATAAAGAGAGGCGTAGTCAGTAGAAGGAAGAAGGTGTTGATGCCCCTGTACAGGTCATTGGTGAGGCCCCACTTGGAGTATTGTGTTCAATTTTGGAGACTGTATCTGGCGAAGGACGTAAGAAGATTTGAGGCGGTCCAGAGGAGGGTGACGAAAATGATAGGAGGCATGCACCAGAAGACGTATGAGGAGAGACCGGAAGCCCTGAATATGTATACCTAGAGGAAAGGAGGGACAGGGGAGATATGATTCAGACATTCAAATACTTGAAGGCTATTAACGTAGAACATAATCTTTTCCAGAGAAAGGAAAATGGTAAAATCAGAGGACATAATTTGAGGTTGAGGGGTGGTAGATTCAAAGGCAATGTTAGGAAATTCTACTTTACGGAGAGGGTGGTGGATGCCTGGAATGCGCTCCCGAGAGAGGTGATGGAGAGGAAAACGGTGACGGAGTTCAAAGAAGCGTGGGATGAACACAGAGGATTTAGAATCAGAAAATAATATGAAATATTGAACTAAGGCCAGTACTGGGCAGACTTGCACGATCTGTGTCTGTGTATGGCTGTTTGGTGGAGGATGGGCTGGAGAGGGCTTCAATGGCTGGGAGGGTGTAGAAGGGCTGGAGTAGGTTTTAACGGAGATTTCGGCAGTAGGAACCCAAGCACAGTACTGGGTAGAGCTTTGGATTCTTGCCCAGAAATAGCTAAGAAGAAAATTAAAAAATTTAAATTGAATCAGGTTGGGCAGACTGGATGGGCCATTCAGGTCTTTATCTGCCGTCATCTACTATGTTACTATGTTACTCACCATGGTCCACCCCAGCCCATCCTACGCCGAATCACCATATGTGGGACACAGACCATGTAGGTCTGTCCAATACCGGCCTTAGCTCTTTAATTTACATCCTTCATTTAATTTACATCCTTTGTTTTTTTCACGCCCCTTTGCTTGTCTCCAGTCATTTCCGGCTATCTGCTCAAAGACAAGTACACTGTTTTTAGTACAATTTTTATTTGTGTACCTTACATCAACTGGATCCCTAAGGAAGGCGTGTTCACCAAAACACGGACCGTGTAGGGCAGGGGTGCCCACACTTTTTGGGCTTGCGAGCTACTTTTAAAATGACCAAGTCAAAATGATCTACCAACAATAAAATTTTTAAAAAACACAACGCACACTGTACGCATAGAATTGTTAATTATCATTCCTATTCCGGGGTTTTTTTAAAGAGGTCAAAGCAGATGACTCTATACACTGTCACCTCAGTAACAACCATACAAAAATAGACAAATACCCACCCCCTCCCTTTTTACTAAACCACAATACATTTTTTTAGCGCAGGGAGCTGTGCTGAATGCCCAGCGCTTCTCTCGACGCTCATAGGCTCCCTGCGCTAAAAACCTCTATTGCGGTTTAGTAAAAGGGGACCATATTGTAAAATATAGAGAGCAGATATAAATTCGGACACATTTTGATCACTAAATTTAAAATAAAATCATTTTTCCTACCTTGTCTGGTGATTTCATGAGTCTCTGGTTGCACTTTCTTCTTCTGACTGTGCATCCAATCTTTCTTCCCTTCTTTTAGCCTCTCCTTTAGCTTCCTCTCCTCCTGACCTCAATTCCCCATCCCCCAACGTTTTCTTCTTCTCTCCCTGCCCTCTCTTTCTTTCTCTCTTCATGCCCCCTTTCTTTTTTTCTGTTTCTCTTCTTTCCTTCTGTCTACCTGCCTGCCCTCTTTCTCCCTCCCTGCCCTCCCCCAAGCCACTGCCGCTGCCATCGGATAACAGGTCCCCAAAGCCGCCCGCCGCCAGCCAAGCTCTCCTTGCTTCGGGCCCACCAGCATTCCTCTCCCCGACGTCAATTTTGCCGTCGGAGAGGAAGTTCCGCTGGCCAGAACTTCCTCTCTGACGGCAGAATTGACGTCGGGGAGAGGAAGGCTGATCGGCCCAAGATCGACCTATTGGGAAAAATGCTGTCGGGTCCTGCCTTTGAGGAAACAGAAAGTAGGCAGGACCTGGCAGCAAGAAGAGCAAATCGCAAGCTTAACTGACCTGTCTCCCGCTTTAGCCCGTGAACGGGGCTCTAACATGTGCGTGCCGGCTTCCCTTCTCTCCCCCTCCCCCCCCCCCGGACATAACTTCCGGTTTCAGAGGGAAGCGAAGGGAAGCCGGTACAAGCACACGTTAGCCCCCGGAGCATAAGTTCTCCAAGCCGTTTTTTTTTTTTAAATGTTGAGCAGCGGAGGCAGCAGCAGAATTCAGGAGCAGGCCAGTCAGGAGGGGAAAAAAGAGAAGGGAAGAAGGGAACCCGCTCTGCGATCGACTGGGGTCGCCTGAGCGAGCGACCTGTCGATCGTGATCGACGTGTTGGGCACCCCTGGTGTAGGGTCTGGTTGGACTCTTATATTTGTATTTTAAAGGTTTTATTGTGAAGAGTGAATAATAAATCATCTTTCAGAACATCTATATCCACAGTCTTTTTGTTTCATACCACATACATAAAATCTTGTTTCCCTCCGATTATCACATAGACATGTCTAAACAACATCGTTAATCGTCCCTGTTATAATAGGGATAGAGCACAAATTCAATCAATTCGGAAATACAAAATGCTGGGAATGATTAAGAAGGGGATCATGAACAGATCAGAGAGGGTTATCATGCCGTTGTACCAGGCCATGGTGCACCCTCACCTAGAGTACTGCATCCAGCACATGAAGAAGGATACGGTACTACTCGAGAGGGTCCAGAGAAGAGCAACTAAGATGGTTAAGGGGCTGGAGGAGTTGCCGTACAGTGAAAGATTAGAGAAACTGGGCCTCTTCTCCCTCGAACAGAGGAGACTGAGAGGGGACATGATCGAAACATTCAAGGTACTAAAGGGAATAGACTTACCCTGTTTCCCCGATGGTAAGACACTGTCTTATTTTTTTTGGAAGGCCAAAATATGCTCTAGGGCTTATTTTCGGGGGGATGCCTTATTTACATTTTTTTCTAAAAAGGGGGGGCTGTCTTATTTGACGGCTGAAGAATCGGTCGGCCGAAAAATCGTACCGTGTATGGCCAGCTTTATCCATCATACCATATATTGTACCATTTAATGTCCCCCAATGTTCCCCATCAGGGAAACACAGTAAAGAGATTATTCTGTAGTGCAGCATCAGAGGGGACTTGACAATGTGAAACCATTGTTTATATACCGTATGCATTTTAAACAGGCTTTATATACAGTAAGTGGTATTGCTCACAGCAAAAGAAACCTGTCTGCGTGTCTCACTTTTGGATGTTCTGGCCATGAACAAACTCCTGCAGTCTCCGTTAGGGAGGGATGAGGGAAGCTGCCTGTGTTTCCTTGCGCGGAGTCACGTGCGCGCGCTGCAGTCCTGTCACTTCCTCCTCTTCACTTCATGACGAGGCGCGGCACGCAGCCATGGAGGCAAATACGGTAGACGGAGGGACCACACGGAGTCACCCACCGTACCACCCAATTCGGGTAAGCGCAGGTATCGGTGGGTGGCTTATTTGCGGGGGGGGGTGCCTTATTTTACATTTTTTCTAAAAAGGGGGGGCTGTCTTATTTTATGGCCCTGCCTTATCATCGGGGAAACAGGGTAGTAGATAAAGACAGGTTGTTCACCATCTCCAAGGTAGGGAGAACAAGAGGGCACTCTCTAAAGTTAAAAGGGGGATAGATTCCGTACAAACGTAAGGAAGTTCTTCTTCACCCAGAGAGTGGTAGAAAACTGGAACGCTCTTCTGGAGGCTGTTATAGGGGAAAACACCCTCTAGGGATTCAAGACAAAGTTAGACAAGTTCCTGCTGAACCAGTCTCAGGGCACTGGTCTTTGACCTAAGGGCTGCCGCGGGAGTAGCAATTCTTATGTTCTTAAAGCAAGCTTTGAATCATACTTTGATGTCAGAAAAATTCTAAAAGGCGATTATCAACTGAAATATACCTTAGCATAAGAAAGCATTGGCAAATAATGGAGTTTTCAGCATTTTCTTAAAATTCATCCTCCCCACACAAAACTGCAGGATACCAGGCAAGGCATTCCATAGTTTTTTGCCAGCCACAGATATCATAGCATGCGTAGTTGACATTTTACCCTCCAAACTTAATTTCATCCCATTTACGTCTCTAAGCTCTCTTTTCGGTTTATAGATCTGGCAGAATTCTTGTAAGATCTTTGGGGGAAGCGTGTTAGATCAATGCTTTGGTGTTTTGAAATGGTGTGCAAATTTCAATTTTATAAATTGTTGTCATTTTAACTACCCCTACATATGCAAACCAGCGGTATACAAATAGTCCCTTCCTAGTGCTTTTAAGACGCCATTAGAGATTTGTACCATGAAAAATGCAAATGTTTATCATACTGTTCGTTGAGCCTTAAGTGCCATGGAAAGCAGCTTGCAAATTTGGAATATATTACTTTCCCTAGAGAAATCTCAGAACTAGTGTGCAAGCAAAACTAAAAAAAAATTTGGTTATACGGACACTGAGATGGTTTCTTTGACAAGCATTTAAGCTTTGTGGGAATTAACGAATGACTAGAATAAACCACATAGGATTCACTTAGTGTCTCCTCCATTTGTGGGGAAAAAAAAAAAAAATCACAACCAGCCAATAATGTGATCCCTCTTAAATGGATACAGGACAGCATTACGGCTAAAATAATCATCTAATTGGAATGAAAGACCAGAGAGAACAGTCCGCCTCCCACTTCCTGCCATCACTTTCACAGCCTTACAAGTGCAGCAAACTCATTCATGTCACAAGATGAGAAAACTGTGAAAACCAAGTGTGAGCTAACTGCCGGACACACAGCGCTATGACTGCTGTTGAAAAGCCACAAAGAGGTGCTGAAAAGTTCTCAGCCCAACCAAGAAGAGAGTGACATGGCTATTGTTCAATTCATGGTCTGAAACAATGTCAACAAACACAGAATTTTATTTCTGCAAATTGGCACTTAGAAAAATAAGATAACGCTCTTTTCAGCTACAGTGGCAAAATTTAGGAAGTTGGTTGGTTGGGCTGAGAACCTTTCAGCACCCCAAGTGAGCCACAATCAAACTATTGTGACATCACTGATGAGGTTGGCTCTTGGTGGTGGAATGAGGCATTATGACATCACAATCTCAGCTCTGGTTACCAGAAAGTATTCACACTCTAAGGGGGTGGTGAAAAATTCTCAGCCCACTCAAGAAGAGAATGACGTGGATATGGTTCAATCAATGATCTGAAACTATGTCAAACAGAGAATTTTATTTCTTCAGATTGGCACTTAACAAAATAAGAAAACGCTCTTTTCAGCTATAGTGGCAAAATAATGCTCAGAATTTAGAAAGTTGGTTGGTTGGTCTGAGAACTTTTCAGCACCCCCTCGTAAGGGACCTATGTAATAAACTATATTAGATATTTAATATGGCTTTCTTACACTGCTACCTTAACTATTAGTGCATGCTAAGTGCCCCATTTAATACCTCATATGGAAGTTAGTGTTAGGAGGCATGGCCCAGAAGCACTAAAAATCATTAAGACTATGTGGGTTGCTGTGGGCCGATTCATTGCCCAGTTTTTAAAATGGTGATCGATGTTCAGCTGACTTTGCATGCAAATTAATTCAGCAGAGGTCAGCCTTAGGTATTTGAACCAATTGGAGTCTTAGGCCACTTCTAGTGCATCCCAGAATGCATTGGAAAGGGGCCTAAGGCCCTGATTGGCCCAGGTGCCTAAGACCCCCCCCATAGGAGGGGCCTTAGATATCTGGGCCAATCAGAGTCTTAAGTCCCTCCCTGGTGTATCTCAGGATGCACAGGGAAGGTAAAGGCTCACATTTTGAAGAGGGAGTGGGCATCCCTCTTGCTGGCTTTTTATGACAAGGTACGGGGGTGGGGTTCGGGGGGGTTGAGTTGGGAGGGTTCTGACCTGATACCCCTAGCACACCAGACAACCAGGGTTTCTCTTGGGGATTTGTTGGTGGGGTGATGGGAGGGGTCAGAAGGGGAAGCCTTGTTCAGGGGAGCATGGGAATGTGTGGGGGTTTAGGTTTTGGTCAGTCAGGGGTGTGGAGGTGGTCCAGGTGGCAAAGGCAGGAGGAAGTGGACATCCCTCGTGCTGCTTTTTGAAAAGGTTGTTGGGTAGGGGGGCTATCATCGAGGGGGTTGGGGTGTGTGAGTGGGTCTGGGTGGTCGAGGCCGGAGGGAGTGGGCATCTTTCCTGCTGGAAATTTTTGCGGGGTGGGGGGTATCAGGTATCAGGTGGCCACGATCTTTGCAAGGGGAGAGTCAGGAGCGTGGGTATCCCTCCTGCCTCTCTTTTTTTTTGGGGGGGGGCAGACCTGTTGGTTTTTTCGATTCCTTAGTAGCTGTCACTAGATTTAGTGCATGCCTTAGGCCATTGATCGGAGTGCTAGTTTTAATATTAATGACCTCATTTTAATACTAATGAGGTCATTTGCATGGGATAGTCGGAGAATATATGAATGAGGGGTGCAGTTGCGTACATTGATCGGCAAATTAGATCAATGTTAGACCAGTTTAACGACAATTGTTAGCTGCACGGTGACTTTAGTGCATCTGGGCCGTGGACAGCATTTTGCCTCGAGGGTCGTTATTGCATATTAACTGCTAATGTAACAGATTGACAGCCGGCTCTTCTACCTCTTCAGAGGTAGCAATGGCTGCTCTGTGTTAACTGTACATCTCCCTTTCCCAAACTCCTGGGAACACCCTCAACGGTTCGCTAGTTTTACAGTTAACATATTATATGCAAAACCTACGCACAAGTTCGTGACTACCGGGGAAGTGCGGAAGAAAACAAAATGGGAGGGGGGTTAAAACATTTGACTATAGCCCTGATTTTAGTCTTTTCTTTTTTTTTCTAATTTTTTTTCATCTCGATTGCGTCAAGGGTTAGACCAAGAGCACCATCATCCCTTTATAATTTATAAGTTATTGATTCCATAGCTTTGCGTTTTGATCCTGTAGCATGTTATTGACTGTAATGTACGTATCTCTGTTCCTGAAAGCGTCGGGCTCCTTTCACTAAGGTGCAACTCTTTATTAATCAATATTAAGCAAAAGGAAAAAAAGACGCCTTCAAATTATACAAAACACTGCGGTTAAACTCATACATAATGGGAAAAAATACGATCATGTCATCCCCTTATTGATTAACTCCCATTGGCTCCCAATCAGCCATCGTATTACTTACAAAATATTACTTCTAACATACAAAACCTTAACTTTTAAAGAACCTCTTTTTTATCAACCAAATGCTTATCCCCCACAACACTTCCCGGTCTCTTCTATCGACAGCTCAATACTAGAGAATGACACGGTGACAAAATTCAACACCGTTCCCGTCCCCACGGATAACCGCGGGAAACCATCTTCATGTCATTCTTTAAGGAAAGAGGGAAGAATCAGAGTATGAATGGCCACAACCACTGACCCGCAAGCTTTGCTTTGAAGAATGCTGGTGTAGAAGGGCTGAGGTTGAAACAGACACTACAGAATGACAGTCTCTGGTATCCAGAGCAGATATTGTGATGTCATAATGCCTCATTCCACCAGTGCCTAAGAGCCAATCACATCAGTGATGTCACAATGGCTTCATTATCCTTGGCTCACATAAGAATCAGAGTATGAATGGCCACAACCACTGACCCGCAAGCTTTGCTTTGAAGAATGCTGGTGTAGAAGGACAGAGAATGAAATAGACACTAGAAAATGACATGGGATTATTTCCCGCGGTTATCCGCGGGGACGGGAACGGTGATGAATTTTGTCACCGTGTCATTCTCTGCTCAATACCTCCTAACTGTTCCTTCTTTAAAAATTATTGGCACTAGAAGACATGTTCTCAGTCATAATTGGCCCCCCCAATTATGGAACGCTCTTCCCCAACATACCAGAGAAGAAAAAGACTTCGGTCAATTCAAAAAACTACTAAAAAGCTATCTTTTTAAAGATGCATTCAATCTCTAGCTTTTTTTCCTATTAGACGCAGACATTAGGGCTCAGTTCTATTACCCCATCCTATTGTTTCATTCTTTGTTTTGTTTCTTTTCTTAAGCTGTGATGATGTAACTTTACCCTTCTACCCTTCTCGTTTCGTGTATGTCTTAACAGTGTTAGTTTTAAGTTATTGTGATTTCTTATATATACCTGTTTTCTGCAGTTGTAAATCGCTTAGTAACTGGAATAAGCGATTCATCAAATATAAATAAAAACCTTGTGCGCTAGGGGTTTTAGCACGCGCTAGCCACACGCTATACGCTAACGCGTGCATGTTAGTCTATGGAGGCGTTAGCGCATGCTGATATTAAGCGCACGCTAAACACGCACTAAAACGCTTAGCGCACCTTAGTAAAGCCGGGGGGGGGGGGGGTTTGTGTATGTATTCTTGTAACCCATTTGGGCTATAAAAATGAATGAATAAATAAATAATTGCTGATGTAGTGCTCACTTCTCTTGTGCTTGCTTTAAATAATGATGACGTGACCTCCCGGACCATGCATCGAGACTAGAGTGTACTTTTTATTTTTTTTTTTTACTGGTTAGTATATACCAGTGTATCTCAAACTGTGTGCCGAGGCACGCTCATGTGCCTCCTGAAATTCCAAGTGTGCCGCGGCACACTGAGGAGGAAGAGAGGCGCCTGCCAGCTGACTTCCCTACGCGGTTCGGCGCCAGCGCTGCCCGATTCACCCGAAGGCCTGCATGTTTCCCCCTTCTCTCTAGCGTCCTCCGGCTTCCCCGCAGGCCTCTCGGTCTCACATTTAAAGCTAATTATGGCAGCCTGCAGAGGATCGCCGGTAGGTGAAATGATTTTATTTTCAATATAGTGATCGAAATGTGTCAGTTTTGAGAATTTATATCTGCTGTGTAATATTGTGTGTATATGAAAAATGAATGGAACAAATTGCATTACAATTAGTAAAGGGGATAGGATCTGGGGCAGAGCTTGGGTGGGCCTAGGGAGGTCTGTGGTTGGGGAACTCAGTTGATATTTAGGGGGTACTTAGCTTGAAGTAGTTGAGAAACACTGCTGTAGGCAATCAGCTGGCGCCAATGCCTCCCCTTCGCTCCAGCCCTCTTCCCTGCTGGCACCCCCTAGTGGTGTCTCAGGGCCTGTCTGTAGAGCCTCTGCACATATGCGGACGTTGACGTGATGATGTCACAAATATGTGTGATGTCATCACGGTGACGTCCGCGCACTTCTGGTTGGCTCAAGCCATTGCCACTACCTGTAGTGTGCCCCGGCTCGAGAAAGTTTGAGAGACACTGGTCTATATTGTAATAGTACAATAAAAAATCTGGATGCGTTGTCTTGATATGTAGGCTTATAAATGTTCACAAATGTATCACAGTAGTTTCTTCCCGATCAGTGAAGCATTATGCATTATTCTTCCCCAAATAAGTCTCTTTCTATCCCTTGACCAATACACGAATAGACGTGGGGGGAGGGGGGCAAATTTTCAGATACATTTACGATTCTGCACTTTGACTCCCAACAGCGGCGGCCACCCTGGGGCAAATCTGAAGCTATCTTCAATAGTCACCTTAAGGAAATAATTTTATTGATTTGTATCGGGATACAGTTGTGAATTGTGCATTTGTGAGTTTCAGTAAAGTCGCGTCTACATTAAATTGAATCTAGCCCACTGATATTTTTCATTGCAGCTGCAAGGTATGTCCTGTCCAAATCCATAAAGGATAAGAAACAATTGTTTAAAAAAATGTATACACTTGATATCCATTTCTCCACATTGGTCCATCTATTCGATTTTTTTTTTTCTGCCAGTCATTGTAAATATACCAGTTGGGACCCTGCACTTTTTTGAGAATCTATAATGTTCTCAAGGCATTTATTTATTTTTTTTTTACATAACCTATCTAAATCCAAAATTCTTCTGTTATATACTAAGCATGATTTGTTTCACCGAGTTAAGCTTGCTAGTCACGTACTAATCAATATTAGCTATTGACCCTCTTTGCATGTCTCTCCCTTTACCAGGAATTATTTTCTCTTTTCAAATGCCTATAAACCACTTTCGCTAACCCCCATCCCACCGCCATCACTAGTGAGCTCCAACGGCAATGACCATTACTTTCGAGCCGCATCAATGCTGTATTTTTAGCATCTGAACCCTTTTGCACTGAACCATGAAAAAGTCAGAGATAAGCGGGCGATGGCTTTGATGTCTAAAAAGGCCAAGAGCAGCTTGAACAACAGAAGTCTGAGCCTTGATTTTTACAGCAAAATCTCTGGACCCACAGAACGCTACAGGAGGTCACCAAACAAACGGATCCTTTAGAAATGGCAGTGCGTCTAGCAGCGAGGAAGGATTAACTCAGCAGGTGTGGACAAAATACCCTTTGCGTGAAGGGAAAGGGGCACAAAGATCAACCTAATGGTCACGGATATTAAGAACGTGAAGGGTTTGATTTCTGTGACATCTGGCATGAAGCTATGCAGTTGTGTTTTGCTTAAGTTGAAGACAGGATAAGCAGTCGGAGAACCGCATGCCTAAGGATAGAGGAGCTGAGGACATGAGCATATAAAATCAACAGTGAAAAACGTAGGTGAACCCTGAAACTCATTGATATAGACCTACGCAAATTATGCATTAATGGTGTTCCTGAGAACCAAGAGATCTTCTACATGGACGTTACTACAGATGTCGATGGCAGCAGGAGGATGTGATCTTTGTTTGAAATATAGTCAGTAGTCTGCCGGAGATTCAGACAGATAGCCATCCGGATGCTAAGGCTCCATGACTGCGAGTGCAAGTGAGATGGATGTGCACCTATTCAAAACTATAAGACAATGTATGGCCCGATGGCCATTGAGTTCACCACTGTGGTGGGGGTCACGTCTCCAAACGGATTCACTGGTGTCATGTGGAGGATCTGTTTGCAGGTCCGGCTTAACCTGTAGACCAGGTGAGGTTCTGGCCCAGGGTGCTGGTGGTAAAGGGCGCCAAAGACCCAGGGCCATGACATCACCAGCCCATCCGTTAAGCTACCATATGGCTTGAAAGCTTCCTGCCGCCTCCTTCCTGGCAGGGTGCAGTTTCAAGCAGGTTCCTGAAAAGGAAATCAGAAAAAGACCTAGAAATATACAGATACAATCCCTTAATAGAGGAAATAAACCTTATCCATTAGTCCACAATATTGCTGGACTTTAACTTTTTTATTTGTTCACGCAAAAGGATGGGGTTTGGTCTGCTCTGTTCCAAATTGATTGTTCTACACCTCACTTTTTGCAACTTTTCCCAGAGATGGTGACATTTTTAAATGTGGTAATGCCTTTTAAAATGACTTCCAGTAATAACTATTTACGGAAGAGAATTTCAAGAACTATAACATTAATTAGTTTCATCAATGCACCAATGCCTCATAATACCAGGAACCATAATATACTGTAAATGTCCTGGTATTATCAAGATTCACACATTGTTAAATTCTCCAGTCTTCTGATGATTTCAAAGGCACGTATTAGGAGATTAATGTGTGGCAAGTGACTATAAAAGATACAAATTAACACTTCCTCTATAATTAAGCTTAATAATTAACTTTGACTTTAGATCGTATATTTTACAGGACTTGGTGCCCACAACAGAAGGTCTTGGCTTTAAGCAAACATGTTCATTTCTCAGTCTCGCCAAGCTACACAATATTAGAAGCATGAACAAAGGTCAGTTTCCAGGACCATAGCACGGAAATAATCTTTATCACTTTGAGGAGCCATTTCAAATGCTCATTCGTGGCTATAAGATAAAGTGTACATCTGTTAATGATAGTGACACATTGACCTACTGAGTTCTTGGGGAGAGAAAATTTTCTAAAGGTCTCACAGTAGCTTAAATTGTCAGCGACAGTGGTATGCAGATCTGTAATCCTCGAACAGTTTTGCTCATACAAATAGGTACGCGGAGACGCTGACATTTTCAGGGAATGTTTTAATTGGCTGGCCAGAGTCCTTTAATTTTTACTTTCGCTGACAAGAACACTGTTAATAAAATACATTAGAATCTGAGCATAACTCGAGGTAACTTGGGATTTTGCCATAGAAACATAGAAGATGACGGCAGAAAAGGGCTACGGCCCATCAAGTCTGCCCACTCTGCTTACCCACGCCCTAATGACCCAATTTCCTTATCTTGACCCTCGTAGGGATCCCACATGGGTATCCCATTTATTCTTAAAGTCTGGCACGCTGTCTGCCTCCATCACCTGCACTGGAAGCTTGTTCCAATGATCAACCACTCTCTCTGTGAAGAAATACTTTCTGGTGTCTGCAGCAGCCACTCTCTCCTCCTCTCCCTATTGGCTAAGGCTCTTAACATTTGCATCTCCTCTTCCTATAGGCTAAGGCTCTTTACACCTGCATTGTGATGTCATAGAACTTTCTGATTATAGAAACATAGAAACATGATGGCAGATAAAGTCCAAATGACCCATCATAGAATCATAGAAGATGACGGCAGAAAAGGGCTACAGCCCATCAAGTCTGCCCACTCTGCTTACCCACCCCCTGTCTATGCCCTAATGACCCAATTTTCTTATCTTGACCCTCGTAGGGATCCCACATGGGTATCCCATTTATTCTTATAGTCTGGCACGCTGTCTGCCTCGATCACCTGCACTGGAAGCTTGTTCCAATGATCAACCACTCTCTCTGTGAAGAAATACTTTCTGGTGTCTGCAGCAGCCACTCTCTCCTCCTCTCTCTATTGGCTAAGGCTCTTAACATTTGCATCTCCTCTTCCTATAGGCTAAGGCTCTTTACACCTGCATTGTGATGTCATAGAACTTTCTGATTATAGAAACATAGAAACATGATGGCAGATAAAGTCCAAATGACCCATCATAGAAACATAGAAACATAGAAACATAGAAGATGACGGCAGAAAAGGGCTACAGCCCATCAAGTCTGCCCACTCTGCTTACCCACCCCCTGTCTATGCCCTAATGACCCAATTTCCTTATCTTGACCCTCGTAGAGATCCCACATGGGTATCCCATTTATTCTTAAAGTCTGGCACGCTGTCTGCCTCGATCACCTGCACTGGAAGCTTGTTCCAATGATCAACCACTCTCTCTGTGAAGAAATACTTTCTGGTGTCTGCAGCAGCCACTCTCTCCTCCTCTCCCTATTGGCTAAGGCTCTTAACATTTGC
This sequence comes from Geotrypetes seraphini, assembly GCF_902459505.1. Lineage (NCBI taxonomy): Eukaryota > Metazoa > Chordata > Amphibia > Gymnophiona > Dermophiidae > Geotrypetes > Geotrypetes seraphini. Next base: position 171,999,255 of record NC_047091.1, on the reverse strand, counting down.
ATCTCCTCTCCCTATTGGCTAAGGCTCGTTACACCTGCATTGTGATGTCATAGAACTTTCTGATTATAGAAACATAGAAACATGATGGCAGATAAAGTCCAAATGACCCATCATAGAAACATAGAAACATAGAAACATAGAAGATGACGGCAGAAAAGGGCTTCAGCCCATCAAGTCTGCACACTCTGCTTACCCACCCCCTGTCTATGCCCTAATGACCCAATTTCCTTATCTTGACCCTCGTAGGGATCCCACATGGGTATCCCATTTATTCTTAAACGCTGTCTGCCTCGATCACCTGCACTGGAAGCTTGTTCCAATGATCAACCACTCTCTCTGTGAAGAAATACTTTCTGGTGTCGCCATGAAATTTTCCGCCCCTGAGTTTGAGCGGGTGCCCTCTTGTGGCCGAGGGTCCCTTGAGAAAGAAAATATCATCTTCCACTTCGACACGTCCCGTGAGGTACTTAAATGTTTCGATCATGTCTCCCCTCTCCCTACGTTCCTCGAGAGGGTAGAGCTGCAATTTGTTCAGTCTCTCTTCGTACGAGAGACCTTTGAGCCCCGAGATCATCCTGGTGGTCGTCCGCTGAACCGATTCAATTCTGCGCACATCTTTACTGTAATGTGGCCTCCAGAATTGCACACAGTACTCCAGATGAGGTCTCACCATGGCCCTGTACAACGGCATTATGACTTCAGGCTTTTATTAAGCCACGCTAGCGGGGTTAACGCGCGCAACTTTTCATCACGCGCTAACCCTCGCACTGGCCTAAAAACTACCGCCTGCTCGAGAGGAGGCGGTAGCGGTTAGCGCGGCCGGCGGTTTAGCGCGCGGTATTACACGCGTTAAATCGCTAATGCGCCTTTGTAAAAGGCGCCCTAAACTTAGGGGACTTTTAAAATAGATTTTATTAAGCATCATGTACTGTTATCATTAGCATAGGGTTAACATAGGAGCTCTAAGGCTCTGATTCTATAAACGGTGCCTGAAGTCAGGCACTTAAACTGGCAACACTTGCCAATTTAAGAGCGGAGCTTAAACTTTTTTAATTGGTTTAATTGGCACTGTTAATTGAAAGTGCCATACCAACCAATTTAAAAAAAAAATAATAATTAGCCGGTAGGTGTCAACACCAAGGTATCTACATGGAAAGGAGGCATGGTTAGAGGCGGAGTTTGAGTGTGGATTGAGTTAAGCTTCTACCTTCTTCTTCTTAGATGCTTGAGTCCTTGCGACTTGATGGATTACAGATCTAAAAAGAAATCGGTTTTGTGGTAATCCAGTAAGGTCTTCCAGTGTCTTCCCCATGGTTGTTTTCAACATGTCCAGTCATCTGATTTCAGGTCGTCCTCTTCGCCTGGTCCCTTCGAACTTTCCAAGCATGATGTCCTTCTCCAGGGATCTTCACCTTCTGACAGTATGACCAAAATAAGACAGTCGTATCTTCATCATTTGGACTTTGAGTGACATAGCCGGTTTGATCTCTTCCAGAATCAATTTGTCAGTTCTTCTGGCGGTCCACGGCACGCCTAAAATCCTTCTCCAGGACCAAATCTCAAATGAGTCTACCTTATGCGCTGATATATTAGATCAAGGAAACCATAGCTTAATATTCCAGCGCCTAAGATTATGACGCCTAAGTCAAATTAGGTGCCGCTAGACATGTTTCTACAAATGGCGACCAACGTTGATTGGCATGCAGTAAGTGCCATTTTTCTAGCCATCTACCGACTTAGGTGCTGTTTATAGAATCTGGCTCTAAGAATTTCTGTGTTATCCCTATTGATATTATTTTGGGTTATTATTGATGTATTTTGAAATGTTTGTTATTGTTTTGTTTTATGTATTTTTTATCACCTAGAATCACCTAGAATTTTAAGGTAGTGTGGATGATAGATAAATAAATAAAATAAATAATTATCTAGTGCTAATCATAATGCCACTAGCTGGATAAAGCTGGAACGCTTACGCTCAGAATTATCAAAGTTTAAAAGCTAAAATAAATAAAAATATGTTTTGAATAAAAAATACAAAAATACCATTTTCAATTAACGCCAGGGCAGGATTAACCAATAGGCCAAGTAGGCACATGCCTAGGGCCCAAAATGGTCAGGGGGGCCCGATGAAGGAGGGCATCAACATTGTTTTTTCCAAATGGCGATGGGCCCTTCCAGCATCGATCGGCAACACGGGCCCCACCCCGATCGGCACCGCAGCCCTCCCATCGACGGAAAGTAAGACAAGCAAGCAACGCGGGTAAGAAAGGCAACGGGAACTGTAATTGTGCAAGCGGTGCTGCTTGCCCAAAGCTTCCCTCTGACGCAGCTTCCTGTTTCCGCCTGGGCGCATGGTGGGGTGGGGCGGGCAGGGCCGGATTTTCCTATAGGCTAACTAGGCTTCAGCCTAGGGCCTCAAGATCAAGAGGGGCCTACATTCAAATTGTTAGCAAAATTAAAATTACACTATTCTAAAAACAGTGAACACTAAAACACTGAACCGAAAATAAGGAGAAATTCTACGCATATGACTAATAAACAAACATAAAAATGTATTGGTTAAGATCAACGCATTTGGCTCATTGGCTCTGTTCGTTTGTATATACTAGATTGCACCAAATTATAGTTCATACGTTCACTGATTGCTATGGCAAATATTGACGTGCCTTATGCTACTAAGCTCTGGTTTGTTCTTGCATAAATAAAGTGCAGATTGGTGTAGATTGGAACAGACAAACGAACAGACCTATTGATATCCCGACGTTCGGTTATATTCGTGTTACTTCGATAATATGAAACATGTGTTAATGTTATTAGTTTATTATTATTTTATTCAAGTTTATTATTAGGATTTTATATACCGCCTATCAAGGTTATCTAAGCGGTTTTACAATCAGGTACTCAAGTATTTTCCCTATCTGTCCCGATGGGCTCACAATCTATCTAACGTACCTGGGGCTATGGAGGATTAAGTGACTTGCCCAGGATCACAAGGAGCAGCGCGGGGTTTGAACCCACAACCCCAGGGAGCTGAGGCTGTAGCTTCAACCACTGCGCCACACAGATTATTATTATGAAATAAATTTATCTGAATTGAATTTGGTTTAATCTTCAATGTATTGAATATATTTAATTTAATTTGATAGAAAATATGATAATTTTTATTGCGTATTTTATTTTCATAGTCAAAGATTTTCATTATTTGAATTTTGTTTCTTTGTAAATGTTGTGTGTTATGTTTGAGTAGTTATTGTTACAAGTACTATATATGGTGCTGAGAATAAATGTCCAAATAAGTGTTCTCGACTTTTTTTTATTTATTATCCGTGTCACATTTTTTATAAAGGTTAGTACCAATAACAACATGTTTCATTTAACATATTGATATATATCACAGTAATGATGTATTTTATTATCTCTCATGTAATTTACAAACTTAAAAATGGGAGGTGAAAGGGCCTCAAAAGTGGAATAGCCTAGGGCCTCTTTTCATCTAAATCCGGCCCTGGGGGTGGGGCAGGGGGCCCAGTGTACTTGTGTGCCTAGGGGCTCTCAACGAATTAATCCTGCCCTGATTAACACTACTAAGGGAGGGGAAGGAATTCAAAGGGCGCTAAGCGCATTAGGGCTTTCAATCACATTAGTGTGTGTAATCACATTAGCGCATGCTAACCGCTAAACATACCCATAGGAATATAAAGGGCGTCTTTAGCAGTTTGCATGCATTAAGGGGCTGATTCTCGAACCATGCGTCCCAGTTTTAGGCGGCGGTAGGTGTCCTACCGCTGTCAGGCAGCCAATCGAGATGCACATGTTTTTAAAAAAATTCTACCGAGGAAGGATGTCCTATATTCGGGTCATCACCCAATGACTACCCGACACCTGTGTGACATCTGACATCTATGGAGATGCGCAGGCATGCTTAAGCATGACCAAGGTGGGGCGTGTGCGTGTTTTCACCCGGAAGTGGCTCAGGGCAGGCTTAAGCGTCGGTACGCATCTCTGTAGCTAGGAAACAGATGCTTTAGATGTAGGCCTGCAAAATGCTGGCCTACATTTCAGGTTTCTGTCCGGGAGTGCAGACCCGATTCTGAATAGGACACCGCTGCGTGACCAACACACAATCGGTGGCCACTTCTTAGGCGGCCACCGAAGCCAGCGTCCTATACAGAATCAGGTCCATAGTGCCCTTTGATGAATTCCCCCCATAATGTCAGTGAAGTACCATTGCCTTTTTCTTGAATGCTCCATAACCCCTCACTCTTGCAGAAGTGCAAAGAGAAACATCAGGGGCTCCTAGTTAGGGTCTAGGACAATTCATCATGGCCATTTAAGAGCTGCCAGCTCAACGTGGCCCTTTCATCATGGAATGAGTTCACAAATTATCAAAAAATTTATTCTGCACCACCATGCCAGGGCTCACAATCGAGCCCCGATCTGGCATGTGGCTCATGTAGTGGTGGTGGTGGGGAGTGGGGGCAATGCCCCGCACGCATTCCCCCCATCAACACTCCACCTCAATCCAGCATCCCTCCCTCAAACAGGGATGCTGTGACTTAGGGGGATCAGGGAGAGGGGTTAACGATGCAGCATGGGGGATTGGAGGGAGGCAGCGATACCGTGACTTAGCAATGTATTGTAGGGGTTAGGATGCTGCTAATGCATATTCGACATTTGAGCGCACAGAACCACGGTCAGTGCATTTGCAAGTGGGTCAGATGCTCTTACCACAGGGGAGCGTGTGGCGCAGTGGTTAAAGCAACAGCCTCAGCCCCCTGGGGTTGTGGGTTCAAACCCACGCTGCTCCTTGTGACCCTGGGCAAGTCACTTAATCCCCCCATTGCCCCAGGTACATTAGGTAAATTGTGAGCCCAATGGGACAGACAGGGAAAAATGCTTGAGGACCTGAATAAATTAATGTAAACCATTCTGAACTCCCATGGGAGAACAGTATAGAAAATTTAATAAATAAATAAATAAAAATGCTTTGAGCAGGAAATGTAGCTGACATTTACTACACAAACTTTGCACTTTCATGTGAGTTGACGATAGCCAACCTGTGGTAAATGCAAAAACTTCAAAACAGGCCGCCAGACAACAAAAATGCAGGCAAAGGTGGAGTTGATAAGCTGGATGCTCCCAGGTGTATTACAAATATAAAAAAATGTAAACCAAGATAGCCAATTGCAACAACCAATAATATCAAATAGTCTCTGGTCGGTGTTAGTCCGTAAGACGCCAACGTATGCCAAACCAGTCCTGAGGTGCAGAGAAACAAATCAGCTGGCAAGTCGTGTGGCAGTAACATGGAACCGAAAGGTAGATGGGGACCCTACACGGGCTGTGTTTCAGCGTGTGGAAATGCCTTCGTCAGGGGTCCTGTAAAGAAATGTATGACGGGGAGTAAAAATGAGAATGTAAGAAGAAGAGATTGGACGACAGCCCACGTGAATGGAAACTTTACCAAGTGAAAAAAATGTGGATTAAAGAGCCTATTTGACATGCAGTTTGAACTGAGAATTAAAAAGAATGATAATAATCATAATAAATGTGTCGATGAATCAACATGTGAATATACGGATATAAATGAGAGGTCCTGGAGCAAAAAAAACGAGTAAAAAGTTAAAAATGAAGTGACGAGAGTGATCAGATGAATTTACAAAGTGAAAACGTGAGGAAATATGGATACAAGAAAACTTACCACACTTTAATAAATAGACCCTTAAGTACACTCTAATATAATGCATGTTATCCTATAAATGAACCTGTACATTAAACATTTTTTATTAAAATGAATTTGTGAAATGAGCAAAAGAACTTCCCAATATTGGAAAAAATCCCAAATTGAAAACCAACTGAGAAGATTTTGTGTTTTGTGTATACCTCGTACTACGCTCTTGAAAAGTCAGGGGACATCCTTCACAAACTACAGTCCTAGATTCACCTATATAGTTTCCATCATTTGTTTATTCATGCCATCTTTAGTTATATAGAGCAAAATGAGGTGACCATCCTGAATTTGCTTCCTAGAAGACAGGTGTGGAAGCCACTGCTTGCCCTGGATCAGTAGTAGAGAATGACATGGTGACAAAATTCATCACCGTCCCCGTCCCCGTGGATAACCGCGGGAAATAATCCCATGTCATTTTCTAGTGTCTATTTCAACCTTGGTCCTTCTACACCAGCATTCTTCAAAGCAAAGCTTGAGGGTCAGTGGTTGTGGCCATTCATACTCTGATTCTTATGTGAGCCAAGGATAATGAAGCCATTGTGACATCACTGATGTGATTGGCTCTTAGGCACTGGTGGAATGAGGCATTATGACATCACAATATCTGTTCTGGATACCAGAGACTGTTATTCTGTAGTGTCTGTTTCAACCTCAGTCCTTCTACACCAGCATTCTTCAAAGCAAAGCTTGCGGGTCAGTGGTTGTGGCCATTCATACTCTGATTCTTATGGGAGCCAAGGATAATGAAGCCATTGTGACATCACTGATGTGATTGGCTCTTAGGCACTGGTGGAATGAGGCATTATGACATCACAATATCTGCTCTGGATACCAGAGACTGTCATTCTGTAGTGTCTGTTTCAACCTCAGTCCTTCTACACCAGCATTCTTCAAAGCAAAGCTTGTGGGTCAGTGGTTGTGGCCATTCATACTCTGATTCTTCCCTCTCTCTTTAAAGAATGACATGAAGATGGTTTCCCGCGGTTATCTGCGGAGACGGAAACGGTGATGAATTTTGTCACCGTGTCATTCTCTAATCAGTAGAATGGAATATTGCTACTCCTTGGGTTTGGGCCAGGTACTAGTGACCTGGATTGGCCACTATGAGGACAGGCTACTGGGCTAGATGGACCATTGATCTGACCAAGTGTGGCTATTCTTATGTGAGACAAGTATAGGAAAATCAAGCCATTGTAATAAAACTCCAGATGAGGATGGCTTGGAGGCACTGTGGAATGAGGCATTATGACATCACAATCTCAGCTCTGGAATGTTGCTCACATTGGGGTTCCAGAATCTTGCTATTCTTTGAGATGCTGGAATGTTGTTACTCTTTGGGTTTTTGCCAGGTACTAGTGAACTGGATTGGTCACCATGAGGATGGGCTACTGGGCTTGGTAAACTAAACTAAACTAAACCTTAAGTTTGTATACCGCATCATCTCCATAAAGATAGAGCTCGACACGGTTTACAGGTAATTCAATAAATGAGGGAAGGACATAATAAGAAATTAGAGGTTAAGAAGAGGATAGCTAGCTTTACATTTTAAATTGATAGCTTTACGTTTTGGAGAAAAGCCAGGTTTTCAGTTGCTTTCGGAATAATTAGAATGAGCTTAGGTTCCGCAGCGGGGCAGGGAGGCTATTCCAAAGCTCAGTGAATTTGAAGAAAAGGGATTTCTCTAATTTACCTGCATACATGACGCCTTTTAATGAGAATGAGAAAGAGAGAAAAAAAGAAGAGAGAGAGAGAAAAAAGAGACACAAAGAGAGAGAGGGAGAAAAATGAGAGACAGAGAGAAAAGGAAGAGACTGAAAAAAAGAAGAGAGAGAAAAAAAGAGAGGAAGAGAAAGAGAAAAAAGAGAGGAAGAGAGAGAGAGAGAAAAGAGACACAAAGAGAGAGAGGAAGAGAGAGAGAGGGAGAAAAATGAGAGAGAGAAAAAAGAGAGAGAAAAAAAAGAGAGGAAGAGAAACTAAACCTTAAGTTTGTATACCGCATCATCTCCATAAAGATAGAGCTCGACACGGTTTACAGGTAATTCAATAAATGAGGGAAGGACATTATAAGAAATTAGAGGTTAAGAAGAGGATAGCTAGCTTTACATTTTAAATTGATAGCTTTACGTTTTGGAGAAAAAGCCAGGTTTTCAGTTGCTTTCGGAATAATTAGAATGAGCTTAGGTTCCGCAGCGGGGCAGGGAGGCTATTCCAAAGCTCAGTGAATTTGAAGAAAAGGGATTTCTCTAATTTACCTGCATACATGACGCCTTTTAATGAGAATGAGAAAGAGAGAAAAAAAGAAGAGAGGAAGAGAGAGAGAGAAAAAAGAGACACAAAGAGAGAGAGGGAGAAAAATGAGAGACAGAGAGAAAAGGAAGAGACTGAAAAAAAGAAGAGAGAGAAAAAAAGAGAGGAAGAGAAAGAGAAAAAAGAGAGGAAGAGAGAGAGAGAGAAAAGAGACGAAGAGAGAGAGAGGGAGAAAAATGAGAGAGAGAAAAAAGAGAGAGAAAAAAAAGAGAGGAAGAGAAACTAAACCTTAAGTTTGTATACCGCATCATCTCCATAAAGATAGAGTTCGGCACTTTTTACAGGTAATTCAATAAATGAGGGAAGGACATAATAAGAAATTAGAGGTTATGAAGAGGATAGCTAGCTTTACATTTTAAATAGATAGCTTTATGTTTTGGAGAAAAGCCAGGTTTTCAGATGCTTTCGGAATAATTGGAATGAGCCTAGGTTCCACAACGGGGCAGGGAGGTTATTCCAAAGCTCAGTGAATTTGAAGAAAAGGGATTTCCCTAATTTACCTGCATACATGACGCCTTTTAACGAGGGGAAAGATAGTTTGAGTTTGTGGGCGGATCTGGTAGTGTCGGGTCTCGAAGAATTCCAGGATAGTGGGATTAGGGGAGGAAGAATGCCATGTAGTTATCTTGAAAATTAGGCAGGTACATTTAAAGTGAATCCTAGAAATCACCGGAAGCCAGTGAAGTTTTGACAGAAGTGGGGAAACATGATCGAATTTGCTTTTTGTGAAGATCAACCTAGCCGCAGTGTTCTGGATCTGCTGAAGTCTTTGAAGGCTTTTCTTGGTTAGACTTAGATAGATGGAATTACAATAGTCCAGTCTGGAAAGAATGATCGATTGTACAAGGAAAGCAAAATGTTGTTGGCGGAAGCAGGATCTCACTTTCCTCAACATGTGAAGACTTATAAAAACATTTTTTTAACAGAGAGTTGAGATGATCATTAAAGGAATGTGTAGAGTCAATAATGATGCCCAAAACTTTGCTTGAGAATTCGATCTGCAATGTGGGACCAGAAGGTAGTGGAATGAGCGTGGGTAACTGATCTAATTTTGGGCCAAGCCAGAATAGTTTTGTTTGATACTGGTAAACATACACCACCCACTTCACAAATGCTGTATCTAAATGGACTACAAGGCAACACAGTTTGCTCTTGCAGTCAAAAAAATGATCACTATGAAACTCGAAAACCCCTAGGCTAATAATGTTAGTTTAAGTATGATCAGACACTAATGCAACTTGAGACATAACTGCAATTAGATTTTCATTTGGTAAATATAGTTCTCTTCCTTTATGAGGTCTCATTCACCCATGGGGTCTTTTCACTTGAGAGAATACAATAATTAATTAAGACAACCGTCAACTTTTTCTGTTGTATGATAAAATCAAGCTTTTTCTGCTTGCAACCTTGAATTTATTTTTTTTTTCCATTTCTGTTTGTTTCTGTTGTTGGAGACCTGATTACTAATGACTTTATGTAAAGTTCCATAAGTACGTAAGAACATAAGAAGACAAGAGTTGCCCTACTGGGTCAGAACAAAAATCCATCTAACCCTCCGTGTCCTATTCCACAAAAGTAGCCAATCCAGGTCACGTGTACTTGGCAGGATCCCAGAAAGTAACAAGATGCCATGCTATTTAACTCTAGGGATAAGCAGCCATCCTCGGTACTGCTGATTTTGAGAACTTAATGTACCGTATATACCTGAACATAGGATGAGATTTTGGGGCCAAAAAAATGGCCCCAAAATGGGGGTCTCGTCCTATATTTGGGTCATCCATTAGGCTGGGACAGGAGGGATCTCTCTTGGCTGATACTAACAATTTTTTACCCCACCCCCCCCTCTCCCCCACGTACCTTTTCCCTGGTGCTCCAGCGGTTTGCTGTATGGCATGAGCAAGCTTTCTGCGCTCCTGCGTCGCGCTGAGCCTCTCCTTCCAATCTCACAAGAGAGCGGCGCATCCGGGCCAGCATGCGTCCCGTGAGAACTGGTGGCAGCCATTCAGGGAGCGGCAAAGGGCCGGGTGGGAGCTCAAAAAGCTTGTTCCTGAGTGCCGGCCTGGGTGTGCCGCTGTCTGTGAGATTGGAAGGAGGGGGCTCAACGTGGGGCTACAGCACAGAAAGCTCTCTCCTGCCTATACACCACTGGACCACCAGGGAAAAGGTAAGTGGGGGAGGGGGTAAAACATTGTTAGTAATGGCCGGGACGGGAGACAGGAGGGATCCCTCCTGTCCCGGCCTACCACTAGACAACTAGAGGGGGAAGAGGGTACAGGGAAGGAAGGTGGGACAGGGTGCAGAGCCTGGCAGGGAGTGAAGGGGCTGAGTTCAGAGCCTGGCAGGGAAGGGGGCTGAGTTCAGAGCCTTGCAGTGCAGAGAGGGAAGGGAGCTGAGTGCAGAGCCTGGCACGAGAGGGTGTGAGGGAGGGGACACTGGGTGCAGATCCTGGCAGCCCCCATCTTATATTCGAGTCAACTATTTTCCCTCCTTTTTGGGGGGAAAAATAGGGATCTCAACTTATATTCAGATTGACTTATATTCGAGTATATATGGTACCTTAAATCCTGTACTTGTCACCTACGGCTTAATATCTGGAGTTTTATACTATTTGACTTTGTGTTTAGTGAAACATCTCCAGAATTGTTCATCACTTACATATCTCTAGAGCAGGGCTGCCCAAGTCCGGTCCTCAAGATCTACTGGCAGGCCAGGTTTTCTGGATATCCACAATGAACATGCATGAGAGAGATTTGCATACCAAGAAGGCAGTGCAGGAAAATCTCACTCATGCATACTCATGATATCCAGAAAACCTGTCCTGCTCTACAGTTTTGACCTTTGATGGAGGCATAATATTGCTGAAACACGGCCATGTCAGGCCTTTCTTTGTGTGCGACTAGATACTGTTGAAATAAAGTGATTTTGGTTTCAGTTTTCAACGTACCTTGTATTCACCTCACTTTATGTTTTTTGTATCATCAGTGTGAGGACCCCCTTCCTTCTTGATGTTTTTATCCTGATAGCCAGGGGAACAAATTTGATTCCCTATATGTCATGTCTGTCTGTCCAAGTTAGATTGTAAGCTCTTCTGAGCAGGGACTGTCTATAAATGTCAAAATGTACAGCGCTGTGTACGCCTTTCAGCGCTATATAAGAGATAAGTAGTCGTAGTAGTGATTCCTACTGCAGCTCCTTGTGACTATGGGCAAGTCACTTCACCAGTGGCATAGTGAGGGTAGGAGGCGCCTAGAGTGGTGGCACCACCCATGCCGTCTTCCACACCCCCATGCCAAACTTGCACCATCCCCCCCCCTCCCCGTACCTCTTTAAATCTTCACCAATGCAAGCAGCTTCTCCGGCCTGCTGCTCATGCTCCGGCCCGCTGATGTCACTTCCTGGCCCCACGACCAGGAAGTGATTTCAGAGGACAGCCAGCCAAGAGCGAGCAGCATGCCAGAGAAGGGAGAAGGGAGGACATGAGCATGGTGTGTGTGTGTGGGGGGGAGTGGCAGAGGGGTTCCAGGTCGTCCACCAAGATGGCTTCCGAGAAAGTCTGCCCCCCCCCCCCCTGCTCCCCCTTAAAATGTCACTGCATTTAACCCTTCATTGCTCCAGGTACAAAACAAGTATCTGTATATAATATGTAAACTATTTTTATTGTAACCACAGAAAGGTGGTATATCAAATCCCATCCCCCCTTTCCCTTAATAACACACTATAACAAAGGATACGTCAGTGGCCAGTGGTGTACCAAAGGTGTTGCGAGGGGGGGGGGGTGTGGTCCACCCTGAGTGCAAGCCATAAGGGGGGTGTTCCTGGCCTTGGAGTCATGGTCCAGGAACTTCCCTTCTCATGGCCCGGCCCCAAGGCTCTGGGTGGTCCCCGTGGCCCAGCATGTTCCCAGCTTTCTCTCCTGTCCAGTCCAATGGCCCTTTACCTTCCGTGAAGCTGAAAAAATTGCCGGCCTCAGCAATGATTCAGCTACGTCACCCACGGCTCCTCTTCCTGCGTTCCGTCTGTCTCTGCTGCGATCCACCCCTGCAGAAACAGGAAATTGCGTCATTAGCAGATGCGGAAAGCAGGAAGGGGAGCCGCGGGCGACGTAGCTGAATCACCGCCAAGGCTGGCAGTTTTTTCAGCTTCATGGAAGGTGAAGGGCCCTCGGACTGGACAGGAGAGAAGGCTGGGAACATGCTGAACCACAGGGACTACCCAGAGCCTTGAGGCCGGGCCATGAGAAGGGAAGTTCTCGGACCATGACTCCAAGGCCGGGAACACCCCCCTTATGGCTTGCACCCGGGGGAACATTACTAAAAATATTTTTTTTACATGGGAGGGGGGGAGGTCAAGAAATGATGGGTCCCAGGTGTCACATACCCTAGGTACGCCACTGTCACTGACATTTCCTATGTCACTACAAACGATTGCTCAACCCTATAGCTTGTCTACTTAATTTCTTTTGGACCATTTTTTTTTCCCTGTCTACTACAGACTTATGATTCAAAGGAAACAACATGAATTCCTTAAAACTTATTGGCACACAGGTCATACCCTAACATAGTAACATAGTAGATGGCGGCAGATAAAGACCCGAATGGTACATCCAGTTTGCCCAACCTGATTCAATTTAATTTTTTTCTTCTTAGCTATTTCTGGGCAAGAATCCAAACCTCTACCTGGTCCTGTGCTTGGGTTCCAACTGCCGAAATCTCCATCAAAAGCTACTCCAGCCCATCTACACCCCCCCCCCCCCAGCCATTGAAGCCCAATCCAGCCCACCCTCCCCCAAACGGCCATATACAGACACAGACCGTGCAAGTCTGCCCAGTACTGGCCTTAGTTCTTAAATATTTACTATTATTTTCAGATTCTAGATCCTCTGTGTTCATCCCACACTCTTTTGAACTCCGTCACTGTTTTCCTCTCTACCACCTCTCTCGGGAGCGCATTCCAGGCATCCACCACCCTCTCCGTAAAGTAGAATTTCCTAACATTGTTCTTGAATCTACACCCTTCAACCTCAAATTATGTCCTCTGGTTTTACCATTTTCCTTTCTCTGGAAAAGATTTTGTTCTACTTTAATACCCTTCAAGTATTTGAACGTCTGAATCATATCTCCCCTGTCCCTCCTTTCTTCTAGGGTATACATATTCAGGGCTTCCAGTCTCTCCTCATACGTCTTCTGGCGCAGAAGTTAGCGAAACATGTCACATGTCGATGAAGGGTCCAGCAGTGTAATTAAGATAAGACTTTGTTCACACTTGGACTCCGTATTTGAACATTTTGACTCCTGAGAGTCGTAGCCGTGTTTTGAATAGACTTCACCTTTGATTCTGTGTTTCACAGTGTTTTTGCTGATCCCTGCCTCTGAGTTTTTGTATCTGTGGGGGGATGGGACGGGAGGGTGGGGGGTTGGGGCTTCTTTGCTGTGGGGTGGGGGTGCGGTGGGTCCGGGGAGGGCATAAGAGTCCTGCCCTCCGCGGTTGTTTGATGAAAATGTATACCATAGTTCTTCTTTCTGTTGTACAAATTTTTTTCTGCTTAATAAAATAGATTTGAACATAAGATAAGTTTTAAGGAATTTTTTTTCTGTTTCCTAGAGTAAAATAATTAGAACCAAGTAAGGGTGAAGATATATGAAATGAGCCGATTATGAGGCACGTGAGCCAAAGGGTGTTCCCTACGTGAAAAGAGTCGCTGCAGAGGCTATTTCAAAAGAGAAAAGTTTTGGGAAAAAGTGGGTGTGAGTGAGCATGGTTTCACACATACATAGTAAATGACAGCAGATAAAGACCATCCAGTCTGCACAATTGTCACACTCATTATACAGTATTGTTAAATTGTCTTTTTTTCTTTAATATTTTTGGGCAATGGACCATAGAAGTCCGCCTGGTACTATCTTTAGGTTCCCACTGCTGGAGTTGCCACTTAAGCCCACTCCAGCCTATCCTAACCATCCTATCACTGGAGCTTCCATCAAAGGTCTCCCCAACTCATCCTAAACCAGCTCACCACATACGGTATACAGACCGTGCCTTAGTTTGTTTAGACCAGTGGTCTCAAACTCGCGGCCTGTGGGTCACATGCGGCCCACCAGGTACTATTTTGAGGCCCTCAGTATGTTTATCATAATCACAAAAGTAAACTAAAACAGTTTCTTGATCATATGTCTCTTTAGCTATAAATGACAATATTATTATTAAGACACAGCCAAAAGGAAAGATTTATAAACTATAAAGAGTTTTATCTCATGCAAAATTGTCATTTCTTTAATAAGACATTAACTATTTTTTCTGAGGCCCTCCAAGTACCTTCAAAGCCAAAATGTGGCCCTGCAAAGGGTTTGAGTTGGAGACCACTGGCTAAACTGTAACCATGACATTCTGTTTGTCTTTGGGAAGCAGAGCCGAGATTGTGATGTCATAATGCCTCATTCCACCAATAAGAGCCAGCCTCATCAGTGATGTCACAATGGCTGATTGTCCTGTTCTCCCCTCTGCCCTCCAACCCAGCCAGGTCCTATTTTTAGGCTCTTGGTAGGTTTATCATAATCACAAAAGTAAAATTAAACAGTTTTCTTGATCATATGTTTCTTTAGCTATAAATCACCATATTATTATTAAGATTTAGCCAAAAGGAAAGATTTATAAACTATAAAGAGTTTTACCTCATGCAAAATTGTAATTTCTTTAATAAGACATTAACTATTTTTTCTGAGGCCCTCCAAGTACCTTCAAAGCCAAAATGTGGCCCTGCAAAGGGTTTGACTTGGAGACCACTGGTTTAGACTATTCATTTTCTAATTGGAGATCTTCTGTGTTCAGCCCATGCTTTTCTGAATGCCATCACCGTTTTCCTCTCCACCACCTCCCTCGGGAGGGCTTTCCAGGCATCAATCACCTTCTCCGTGAAAACTATTTTCATTTCTCAGGAAAAGATTTGTTTCTAAATTAATAATGCACTTCAAGTATTTAAACGTCTGTATCATATCTCCCCTGACCCTCCTCTCCTCTACAGTATATAAATTCAGGTCTTCCAGTCTCTTCTTGTATGTCTTTTGGTGCAAGCCCCATACCAATTTTGTCACTTTTCTCTGGACCGCTTCAAGTCTTTTTACATCCTTAGCCAGATATGACCTCCAAAACTGAAAGTACTCCAGGTGGGACCACACCAATGGCATCCTTTCTTTTGCTGGTTATGCCTCTCTCCATACAGCCCAGCATCCTTCTGGTTACAGCCACCACCTTGTCACACTGTTTTGTCGCCTTCGGATCTTCAGACACTATCACCCCAAGGTACCTCTCCTCATTCCTGCATATCGGCCTCTCACCTCTCAGCACATACTCTTCCCTCGGATTTTTACTCCCCAAGTGCATCACTCTGTACCTCTTCACATTGAATTTTAGTTGTCAAACAGACCATTCTTCTAACTTTTCCAGGTTCTTTTTCATGATTTTCACTCCCTCCAAGGTGTCCACTCTGTTACAAATCTTGGTATCATCCGCAAAAAGGCAAACCTTCTGGAGGTTGTTATAGGGGAAAACACCCTTCAGGGATTCAAGACAAGGTTGGATAAGTTCCTACTGGAACAGAACATACGCAAGTAAGGCTAGACTCAAATAGGGCACTGGTCTTTGACCTAAGGGTCGCCATGTGAGTGGACTGCTGGACACAATGGACCACCGGTCTGACCCAGCAACGGCAAATCTTATGTTTTTATGTTCTTAACCTTACCTGCTAACCCTTCAACAATGTTGCTCACAAATATATTCAACAGAATCAGACTCAACACCGATTCTTGTGGCACTCCACTACTCACCTTTCCTTCCTCCGAGTGAATTCCATTAACCAGCACCCTCTGGTGTATGTCCATCAACCAATTTCTAATCCAGTTCACCACTTTGGGTCCTAACTTCATCCGGTCATGTTTGTTCAAGAGCTTCCTATAAGGAACCGTGACGAAGGCTTTGCTGAAATCTAAGTAAATTGAATCTAGCGCACTTCCTCAATCTAATTCTCTGGTCACCCAGCCAAAGAATTCAAGTTTAATAGCTCTGGGTTTGTGTTTTGTACTCCAAATGGAGCCAAACCAAAAGCGGTGCTCCTTTAACAAACTTTCTCTGTGAGATCAAGACCAGGGAGGGTGATTGGGACCAGAAAAACAGCGCCCAGAGGTACTTCCGAGGGTGTCTTAAGACTTCTTCCTTAACCAGTAAGGAAATGAATTCTATGGAGGAACCGGGAAAGATGGCCTATAAAGTTAATGAGATATTACTTCAGGCAGTATAAACAATTAGGGCTTCTAACAATCAAAATAAAACCAACATGTTGCATCTGAAGAACTGAAACTAATTAAATTGAAAATTAAGATACAGAAATGTGGCAACAAGCTCCAACGGAATGAAAACAAGCTTGCTGACTTTGAAATGATAATGAAATTGCATAATAATTTAAAATACAAAAGAATGCTTATGATTTGACTAAGTAACTGGATTAACAAAGACATATAGAGATGTATTGTCAATCATTAGCGTCACTTCCAAGTTTTACAATTTAATACAATTTGGATCAAGAAATACAGTGTTCCCCCCGCGAATTCGCAATTCGCAGTTCGCGGACTCAGTCATTCGCGATCTGCTCCGACCGCCTCTTCCTGCAGTAAAGTCGGGCAACACCAATCAGGAGCTGCGTGTCAAAGCAGCTCCTGATTGGTGGAGCCCAATTTTACTACAGGAAGAGGTGGTCGGAGCAGACCACGAGTGGTTTCTTTCACCCGCCGGTGCTCCCGCCGCCCTCTCCTGCCTCTCCAGCTGCCCTCTCCTGCCTCCCCTGCCTTTTGACAGGCGACAAACCGCATTTATGGTTTTTCAAACTTCATGGGGGTTCCTAGAATGGAACCCCCACAAATTTCGGGGGGAGTAACTGTATAGTCGGCACTCTTCTGGGACTGGTTAACGGAATTTAGATTTTTTTTGCCAAGTATTGGAAAGTTATCCCCCCCTCACCCCTTTTACAAAACCGTAGCGTAGTTTTTAGCGCACTCTGACACTCATAGAATTCCTATGAGCTTTGGAGCTTATATCGCCGCTACTGGTACTAAAAACTGCCCTACAGTTTTGTAAAAAAAAAAAAAAAGGGGGGGGGGGCGGGGTTAATTCATGCAGGAAACAAGCTGCTTCCGTTTTAGCTATGGATTGAACATACACCTCAGAGTCTAATCTATTTATTGCAAGATTTATAGGGGCCAATATTCAAAGCAATTGAGCTGGGCCAGAAGGCCCTGGCTCTATAAACGGCATCTAACTTCCAGGCGCCATTCATAGAATCATGTCTAAGCAGACTTAGGCACGGGTAGGCATTGAAGGGCAAATTCTATAAGAAGCGCCCAAAAGTTGGGCACCGATATAGGCACTGTTCAGCGTGATTCAAGTAAAATTGGGTGCTGTTTAACCAATCACGCAGAGCAGCACCTATTTTGGAGGCGCCCATTAAATAGGCCAGCTCTAGGCACAACTAAAAGGCGCCTAGCTGAGCGCATAAGCGCACTTAAGAGCAGTGATTCTGTAAGAAGGCGCCTAACACATAGTCACACCCACACCTAGCATGCATAGCGCCTACTTTTTTGAAGGCCGCCTAAATTTTTAGAGGCGCCTTGTTACAGAATTGCGCTTTCTGGCTAGGCGCCTATATTTCAATCAGTGCTGATTAAAAAGCTTAATTAAGCTTGTTGATCATTAGTTAGGTGCCCATCTAGTTGGGCGCCTCCAAAATAAGTGCCTAGCATTAGGCGCCGGTTACAGAATTTGGGCCTGAATCCTTAGGCGCGCTGCCATTTGGCCAGGGTTTTCTTGGCCTAAATGAGTGCGCCTAAGTCACCCCACGCCCAAACTCCGCCCTGAATCCACCCCAAATGAATCCTTAACTTGCCAGTAGATACCTCAGTGTAGACGTCTACATCAAAATGGTAGGCGCCTACCGGCTAATTCATTTTTAAAATAGTTTTTAATTGGTGCTGCGGCAAGATTCTGGCTGTGCCATGAAAGAGATAAATCTGTCACTGCCGGCACCGGCGCCTCTCTTCCTCTCTTTCCCCCCCCCTGCCCCCCCGGCAATGGAAGGATTTCCAAAACCCGGAAGTTTGTCAGGGCCTCTGAGCATGCACAGACGTTGATGTGATGATGTCATGCATATGCATGTGATGTCACCGGTCGATGTCCGCACATGCTCACAGGTCCTGTATACGTGGCCCCAAGTTTAGTGTCAATAATAATCCACCAGCAGCTGACCATTCATTACACTTTTTATATTTTTTAGAAGACAGTTTATACGAATTTATGAGCCTCAGCCACCACCACTCCACTGCATCAAATAACTTTCATCGCGGCAAGCTTTACGTGGTCAATTCTTCATCGGCTCTTTCTTCTTTAATTTTAAATCTTCAAAGTGCATTGTGCTATTGCTACAATCCCCTTAACGTTTTCCTGTAAAAGTGCTTAGTGCTTTTTTTCATTCAGTATAATCGTGATTTAATTCTTCCAACAATTACTTTTTTATGGAAATTTTTTTTAAATATATAAATATATTCAAGAACTTAGCTTTTGTTTTAGAGTTCACAACATCTCTTCATAGCGTCTTAGGCATTATCAATTTTTTTCGGTTTGGGAAGGTTGGACCCGACATGTTTCGCCTATTAGCTTTTTCAAGGGTCTACCCAAAAGCGCCAGAGTCGATCCACCTCAGCTCTATTTTTGGAGAGCCCAAGTTTAGTGTGCCATGGTGGAAAATGTTTGCAAGACTTTGGGATAAAATAATGGTTCCAACCTTGCCTGGTTAGCTATTTGGATATGGCACTGAATATTGACCATACCCAAATATCTTCTGGACATCGCCAAAGAGTTGGATATTCATTATTGATGTGCAGATAGGACCTTGCGCTAAATATCCTTGTCTAGTAAACTGTGGCCAGAGCTTAAGAAAAAAAAAATCCCAAAAGTACTAATCACTGAATGCTGACCCCTTAGTCACGGTGTAGACTGGGCTTTAAATTTCTTATCAAGGCAGTATGGCAGGATGCAGTGATGAGAAAGGCATAAGCAACCAAGTTCAAATAGAAATGGTTTTCCTATTAGCTCCAGCAGAGAATCTGCTCCTTTTGCACACGTTGTTCTGATTTTTCAAGCAGAGAACTGAAGCTCAAAATTCTGACACCTCCAGTTTGAAAATAATGCTGCCGACACTGAAGCCTATTGCAGAGTTCCTTAACCCAGTCCTCGAAGCCTTCTCTAACAGGTTGGATTTTCAGACTACCTGTAATGAATATGTATGAAATGGATTTGCATAAGTCAGGTCTTCAGAGTATGCAAATATGTTCTACGCATTCATCAGGGCAGTCCTGAAAACCAGAACTATGGAGTGAGCACAGTAGGTCTGGGTTCAGAATCACTGCTCTGCTGCCTATGGAATAGTCCAGTCTTGGCGACAAAAGCCGAACCCTCTGTACAGGTACGAAAGAAGAGTTCCAAAGAATTCAGAACTTGTCACCATAACCCCCCCCCCCCGCTCCCCCCGAGTTTGCTGCTGACCATAAACGGCACATCAGGCACATTTAGGGGGTGGGTCATTAGAGTGGGCAGACTTGTTGGGCCGTGGCCCTTTTCTGCCGTCATCTTCTATGTTTCTATCACTGAACCAGACACAGCCCTTCCTGCTTTAGAAACTATTTCAAATCTGACAGAAAACTCAACCCCCAAAATAAGCAAATTGTTTCTTTTTTTTTTTTTCTTTTCTTTTTGCAAGTAGCGGGAGCTAAGAAAAACAAACAAGACTGACTAAGTGCTTTGGCAATTATACAGACAAACAAATCACTTTTCCTAAATTGCTTCTTTGGGGAATTATGGCTTCTGGAAATGAAACACAAACAGATTATTAAAAAAGAGCTTCCCGTTGGGAGAGAAACAGTATTTACAAGAGAAGATGTGCCTAGCCGGACCTCTAATTGCTGTTCATTATCTCATATTGATTTAATTAGTTGCTGCACTCAGGTCTAAATTGCCTGCCGTCCCTCTGCAGGGATTTAGGAACTGGGATGGATGAATTGACCATGTAGGGTAGGAAAGCAAGCCCCCCTCCATTACTTATGGCACGAGGGTCACCCAACGGGGTGTCATCATTGTCCTAGACATAGCTGGACAAGAATGGGACGGCTATCCTTGTGGGTTTCTCCCATCTGTTTAATATGTGGTGGCTGTGAAGAGCTAATTAGCTGAAGTAATTAGAAGCAGTATCTTCACAACATAGAATTACAGTGTCTGTGTGAATGCACAGTAAGATATATTGTCTTGGCTTGCTGGTAAGAAAAGAGGTTAATTCAAAGGGAATAAAAATAAGTTATAAATGAGTTCTGTTTAAAGATATGGGATATACTAATGCACTGAACTTTTCATTAAAATATAGAGAAGAATTATGGAGCGTCGCAGGCCGCTCCTTTCACTGCTAAGCCAATGTTTTTGACTAAGTCAATTTTATCAAGAAAGGTTATTAACATTTTAGATTAGTAGCCATTTGGGACTAATTGTTTGATACATTAATTGCAAGTGATGAATGAGGAAGCCGACAATTCTGCTTTAAAAGGTTGAGAGCTAATTGCTCCTATAACATGGGGGGAAAAAAAATAAAGGCTGCAAGTCTTCTCTGCCCATTTATCCCTCCTGCTGCATTAATGGGAAGGCTGTCTCCTCTTTGGCTTTATCTTCGCTTTCATGTAGCCGAGGATGCTCTGCTCTTTTCCAGGACATTCCTGAGAAATTGAAATGTTTTCTGCAGAACCATACACGTGCTGGGGAGCTCCCCCCCCCCACAAAAAAATAACCCAACAGAATCACTGAAACATTAAAATTCCAAATAATAAATGAGATAACTTTAAAGCTCTATGACCTCACAATGCAGGTGTAAAGAGCCTTAGCCTATAGGAAGAGCAGATGTAAATGTTAAGAGCCTTAGCCAATAGGGAGAGGAGGAGATAGTGGATTCTGAGGATGGGCCATTTGGCCTTTATCTGCCATCAAGTTTCTATAACCATAAAGTTTTATGACCTCACAATGCAGGTGTAAAGAGCCTTAGCCTATAGGAAGAGGAGATGCAAATGTTAAGAGCCTCAGCCAATAGGGAGAGGAGGAGATAGTGGATGCTCTGGGTGGGCCGTTTGGCCTTTATCTGCCGTCATGTTTCTATGGAGACAAAACAATCAGAAAGAGGTTTGGAAAGTCTGTTTTGGGAATGCCCACTTTGACATTTTGACTAGTAAGACATCCAAATGATGGTTTATGCTGAACGTTGGACATCTATCTTTTTTGAAATTGACTCCCATAGCTTCCCTTTGTTGTTCTGTTCTGCTCTTCACAGAGCAAAATTTCTTTAGAATTTTTGCCTCTATAGTACTTGAAAATGGAGTCTTTTTGCCTTTAGGTCACACTTTCGAAGTTGTATTTATTTATCTAAAAACTTATCTCGCACAATCACAAAGATCTAAGTCAGTGTATCTCAAACTGTGTGCCGCCAGAGATTTCAGGATGAGCCATTTGGCCTTTATCTGCCATCATGTTTCTATTTTCCTATATTTATTGGTTGCTTGTTACTTTATTATGCTTAAAATGTAATAAAGATTGGACTAAAAAACAATAACAAACAGTTAAATCATAGTAAAGAAAGATGACTTTCACTCAAAGCTTAGTGCTTAATCAACAGAAAACAAATTTTATGTGCCTTGGCTTCACTCAAAATTAGAAATCTGCATATTTATGATGTCATTTCTAAAATGACATTCAAAATCTCACAAAATATTGTTGTGCTTAATTGGTTTTGTTTTAATGTAAGCAAAATTTGTGACCCCACAAATTCACAAAAGCACAGATAAAATATTTTTCATGTTTAAAAAAAAAAAAAGTTGAAGAGTCCAAACAATAGCCAGTGTGATTTAATCCTTAGATTAATCTTGAGCCTATCACCTCTTAACTTTATCCTATGCCCTTGCATTCCAGAAACTCCCCCCCCCCCCCAAACGAAAGACCCTGCACCATTTTAGTAGCCTTCCTCTGGACCAACTCCATCCTTTTTATATCTTTTTGAAGGTGTGGTCTCCAGAATTGTACCTCCTTTTTCCTACTGGCCATATTGTATCTCTTCTATACACCCTAGCATCCTTTGAGCTTTCACCGTCACCTTACGATCATCACATACAATCACACACAAATCCCGCTCTTCTGTCGTGCATATAATTTCTTCACCCCCTAAACTGTATCATTCCTTTGGATTTTGCAGCCCAAATGCATGACCTTGCATTTCTTAGCATTAAAGTTTAAGAGAACCATCAAGAGAACCAAGCTTAGACGGTAGGCCCAAATACTTGAAATGAGAACCACTATTATAATTATTCCATAAATATAAGATTCAGAAGCTAGTGCAAAATTTTTTAAATGCCAGATATCCTATATTTTTAGACAATTGTAAGTGTATATTTTACTAAAATATTAATCATCATGAACTTATATGTCAGTAATAATAAAGATATATTCTATAGATGCTAAGTAATTGCCAGTTCATTTAGCATTTATAGTTTAAGCTCTTAATAATTTATAATTTAAGCTCTTCTGAACAGGGACCGTCTATTGTATGTTAAAATGTGCAGCGCTGCGTACGCCTTTTGGCGCTTTAGAAATAATAAATAGTAGAAGTAGTCATTTATCCCACTACTACTTTCCATTCGGTCGTATCCGATCCTTGGATACTCTGTAGGCAGTCCTCACCATGCTTCCCTGTCTTCCATGGCTTCTTTCAATTGTTTGATGTTCATTCCAGTGTCATGGGATCGTCACGTGGGATCTCTGCACAGAGTTAAATAGGGGAGGGTCATTAGGGTGGGCAGACTAGATGGGCCACGACCCTTATCTGTCGTCTTTTTCTATGTTTCTATTCTTGATGGTATCCAGCCAACAGGCCTGTGGTCTCCCCTGCTCCTTTTTATCACTGACTATTCTGAGTAGCACCTCCTTTTCTAGTGAATTTGCCCTCATCACATGTCCAAAATAGGTCAGTTTCTGTCTGGTAATCTTGCCTTCCAGGGACAACTCTGGGTTTATATGATCAAGAACATCTTTGTTGGTGATCCTAGCTGTCCATGGGATTTGTAGAAGTCTTCTCCAGCACCATAGCTTGAAGGCGTTGATTTTTCTTCCATCTGCTTTCGTGAGTGTCCATATCTCTCAGCCATATGTCGCGATTGGGAACACAATGGCAGTGATCAGTCTTTGATGGTGACTGAGACGTCCTTGCACGCCAATATTTGGTCCATGCTCACCCTGGCTGCATACCCCAGTGCTAATCGATGCTTGATCTCTGCTGTCAAACTGCCACTGTGATCAATGTAGGACCCAAGGAAGACGAAGCTATCAACCACTTCTATTTTTTTCATTGTTGATCTTCATTCCCTTCACCCTTTGAAAGCCTTCCTTAATGGTGCTCAACAGAAGACATTCAATTTTTTTCCATGTTAGAAGTTGCTAGCTACTGTTTATGCTTTTCAGTCCTAGTCATTAAGGGTTTGTATCTGTTCTCTTAATTTATAAGGGAGAAGAAAAAGTGGAGATGACCAAAAGGAGAAAAGGATGTCAAAGGCGACACACTATTGGAACCAGTTTATTGATATGTCCTGACATGGCTGTGTTTCGGCATGTGCCTGCATCAGGGGTCCTTAATTCATTATGATCTGTATAATCTGTTGGCATGTTGATGTCTGTTCAGAAAGATGAATGGGTTCCAAAAATTAGCTACAACATCTGTTCCACCTACCACAATGGAATAATAACCTTCTCAAACAACAAAAAAAATCACATCTGGCAATAATCTATCCAGCTTTCCAGATGTGATTATTGTACTTGAAGTTGATCATTCTACGAGGCTGGTATTATTTGGTAGAACTGATGTTTTTGTATACCACCATAAGCTCTGTTAAATCAGTGAAGTATAAGATTAAACATAATGAAATAAATAACCAGGATTTTCTTAATTATTTACATTACATTACAATTGACTTATATACAATTCCAACTTATAGTACAATCCCTAATACTAGGTATATTGGACTACTGCAACATCCTCTTCCTTCCTTGCCCTGCAACTACGATTAGACAACTCCAAACAATCCAAAATACAGCTTTGAGACTCATCTACTCATTGAGAAAACATGACCACATCACTGAAGCCTTCATCAACTCACATTGGCTTCCAATCCAAGAAAGAATCCAATTCAAATTCTACTGCATATTATTTAAAACCCTACACGGAGACAGCCCATCATACTTGAACAATCGCATCATCCAAGCACCCACTACCAGACACAGAAAAACACACTCCCCATTCATACCCCCCCCCAATCAAGGAAGTAAAAAGGACAAAACTACACGACGGCCTCCTAGCCACTCAAGCCGCAAGGCTGGACAACCAGATCTCCAACCTTCTGATGACCACCCCAGACTATAGGACGTTCAGAAAAGAAATAAAAACCACACTTTTCAAGAAATTCCTGAAGCAGCAATAACATCACGACCTCTTCGTAACTCTAAAACTGACATCTGATCTACCCATTACTGCACTAATAATAACAAAAGAACCCCCACTATGACCACCTATTAATTCTTTTACAAACCACCTCACCCTCAACAACCCGTTAAATGTTTATAAGATCTACAACTTACCTCTCTAGCTAATCATTGTAACTCTGTTTTTATTTAAATTAACCTTTTGTAATCCGCCTTGAACCGGGCGGAAGTATGACAGGGAAGAGCTGAAGGGCCAGCTCCGCTCACTCGGAAGACAACTGAAGATCAGGGAGGTGAAGGTGGCCTTCTCTGAGATCCTCCCAGTACCAAGAGCGGATGGAAAGAGACAAGGGGAATTGCAAGTAATCAACGCCTGGATGAGACGATGGTGCGAAGAAGAAGGCTTCGACTTCGTGCGCAACTGGACGGCGTTCTGGGGAAAAAGCAAGTACTACAGAAGGGACGGACTACACCTCAACAAGGAAGGAGCAAGAGTTTTGGCAGGCAACATGAAGAAGGCAATCGAGAAGGCTTTAAACTGAAAGATAGGGGAAAGCCGACAGTCGACCACCGGTCGATGGCACGGATAGCAGGATGCCCCGACGAAGAAGCCAAGGAAAACTACTCCTACACAAGAGAAGACGACCTCACAGCCAACAAGGGAGAAAAAGCAGGAAGGGACAACTCAGACACAGGAGGGGACGACCACACAGCAAACAAAGGTGATAACACAGGAGCAGTAAAGGATATCGTAATTGAAACTACAGGGACGGCCAAGAGTAGAAGGTTCAAAAAGGTAACACGAAGGGAACTTAGATGTATGTATACGAATGCTAGAAGTCTAGGTAACAAAATGGGGGAACTAGAGACAATAGCAAGACATGACATATTGGATATCATTGGCATAACAGAAACATGGTGGAATGAAGAAAACAAATGGGACATAGTACTACAGGGATACAAACTGTATAGAAGAGATCGAGTAGGGCAGAAAGGTGGAGGTATTGCTCTATATGTTAAGGAGGGAATAGATTCTGTTGAAATAGTTACAACAGAAATGAAAGAGAAGCTTGAGTCACTCTGGATCAAAATTCCTGGTCAATATGGCGCAGATACGAAAATTGGCCTTTACTATCGTCCCCCAGGACAGGCGGAGGAAACTGACTCAGAAATGATGGAGGAAATCAAACAAGAATGCAAGACAGGCAATATAATTATATTGGGAGACTTCAATTTCCCAGGGATAGACTGGAAACTAGCAACCTCCAACTGCGGCAAGGAGGCCAAGTTCCTGGAGGTGCTAGGGGATTGCTTCCTGGAACAAATGGTAAAAGAGCCGACAAGAGGCAACGCCACCTTGGACTTGGTCCTAAATGGCCTCACGGGACCGATAACAGAAGTGGAAGTCATGGTTCCACTGGGAACGAGTGATCACAATGTAATCAACTTTAAACTTGACATCGGGAAAGGGAAACATGCCAAAACCTTAACCACCACCTTGAACTTTAAAAAGGGTAAATACGATCGCATGAGAGCCATGGTAGAAAAACGACTCAAGAAGATGGTGGACAAACTCGAAACGGTAGATCAGGCATGGTCCCTACTGAAAAATACTATCACAGAAGCACAAGATCTCTACATTCCGAGGATTTCCAAAGATCGGAGAACAAAGAGCAAAAGAGAACCGGCATGGCTTACCATAAAGGTGAAGGAAGCCATAAAAGAAAAGAAGGACTCTTTCAAAAAATGGAAATGCATAAAGACAACCGAAGCCTGAAACAAACATAAAGATGATCAGAAGAAATGTCACAAGGCGGTGAGGGATGCAAAACAGGAATATGAGGAAAAAATAGCCCAGGAGGCCAAAAACTTCAAGCCCTTCTTTAGATACGTGAAAGGGAAAAAACCTGCAAAAGAGGCAGTGGGACCCCTGGACGACCAGGGAAGAAAAGGGTACATCAAGGAAGATAAACAAATCGCAGACAAACTAAATTCCTTCTTTGCGTCCGTCTTTACGAAGGAGGACACCTCAACAATACCTGAAGCGGAGAAAGTGTTTGCAGGAGAAATAGAAGACAGCCTCACCACAGTTGAAGTGGACTTAGACCAGATATACTATCAGATCGACAAACTTATAAGTGACAAATCCCCTGGACCGGATGGAATTCACCCGAGAGTCTTAAAGGAATTGAAGGTTGAAATCGGAGAGTTATTGCAAAAACTTGCAAACCTGACAATCAGAACTGGACAGATACCGGACGACTGGAGGATAGCGAACGTCACCCCAATTTTCAAAAAAGGATCGAGAGGGGAACCGGGCAACTATAGACCTGTGAGTCTTACGTCTGTCCCCGGCAAGATGGTTGAAGCACTGATCAAGGATAGCATAGTCCGGCACTTGGACGCACACGACTTGATGAAACCCAGTCAACATGGATTCAGGAAAGGGAAATCATGTTTGACGAATTTACTCCAATTTTTTGAGACCGTGAACGAGCAAATTGATAGTGGGAAGCCGGTGGACATAATATACTTGGACTTCCAGAAAGCGTTCGACAAAGTTCCACACGAAAGACTTCTCAGGAAACTACAATGCCATGGCATAGAGGGGGATATACAAAGATGGATAGGCAAATGGCTGGAAAACCGAAAGCAGAGAGTGGGCATAAATGGGAAGTTCTCCGACTGGGAGAAAGTGACTAGTGGTGTACCCCAGGGCTCGGTACTTGGGCCGATCCTTTTTAATATTTATATCAATGACCTGGAGGAAGGAACATCCAGTGAGATCATCAAGTTTGCAGACGATACAAAACTATGCCGGGCGATCAGATCGCAGGAGGATAGAGAGAAACTCCAGAGTGACTTGTGTCGGTTAGAAACATGGGCGGAGAAATGGCAGATGAAGTTCAATGTGGAGAAATGCAAGGTAATGCATTTAGGCAATAAGAATAAGGAATACGAGTATACAATGTTAGGTGCAACTCTGGGGAAGAGTGAACAAGAAAAGGACCTGGGTGTACTGATAGATAGGACCCTGAAGCCGTCGGCACAATGCGCGGCAGCGGCAAAGAAGGCAAATAGAATGTTGGGCATGATAAAGAAAGGAATCTCGAGTAGATCGGAGAAAGTTATAATGCCGCTTTATAGGGCAATGGTCAGACCACACTTGGAATACTGCGTCCAACATTGGTCTCCTTACCTAAAGAAGGATATAAAACTGCTGGAGAGGGTGCAGAGACGAGCAACAAAACTGGTGAAGGGTATGGAGAAACTGGAATACGAGGACAGACTTATAACACTAGGATTGTTCTCCCTTGAGAAAAGGAGACTGCGTGGGGATATGATCGAGATCTTCAAAATACTGAAAGGAATCGACAAAATAGAGCAGAGAAGATTATTTACATTGTCCAATTTGACACGGACTAGAGGACATGTAATGAAGCTAAGGGGGGACAGGTTCAGGACTAATGTCAGGAAGTTCTGCTTCACTCAGAGAGTGGTTGACACCTGGAATGCCCTCCCAGAGGAGATTATTGCGGAATCAACCGTCCTAGGCTTCAAGAGCAAACTAGATGCATATCTCCTTAAGAGAGGCATATAAGGATATGGTGGACTATAAATTACGCCAGGTGTACACCTGGCAGGGCCTCCGCGTGTGCGGATCGCCGGACTTGATGGACCGAAGGTCTGATCCGGAGATGGCAGTTCTTATGTTCTTATGTTCTTATGTAATACTGCAGGACTGTGAAGTTCTATGCGGTTTACAAAAGAAATTGAACAATGAGATGAATTAACTTAAATTACCTAAATATTTGGTACACAAATAAGTTTGCTGGTGCCTCCTAAAATCCAAGTAAGTGGTTGGAGTCATAATTAAGGTGTTTAACTCTTTGTCCCAGGACGCTGCCTGGTAGGACAGAAGGCGATGGTGATACTTTTTGAATTTGCATCTTCTCACAGATGGAAAGATAAAATTGACACGTGAGCGTCTAGTATGTATTTTAGTAGCAAATGAGAATGAATTATTATGTATTTGTTTTACTCTTTGTCTATTTTAAATACTATGTACAGTATATAAATTATGTAAACCGCTTAGTTTTAAACGGTATGTAAATTTTTTAAATGAATAAATAATTGGGAAGAAGTCCGGACAAGATTTTGTAGCAAAAACATCAAAACTTAAACATAATCCGAGCCTCCACTGGCAACCAATGCAGTGTGCGGAAAAAGGCAGCGACATGATCGTATTTCTTCAATCCGAAAATCAGCCTAACCGCTGCATTCTACGCAATGCGCAACCTTTGCAAATTCTTCTGCGTTCCTGCCAAGTGAACAACATTACAGTAATCCAATTGGCTCATTACTAAAGAGCGTGTAATTTCAATAGCGCCTATTGCTTTTCATTGCTTTTGTTAGAAAGGCCATGTGGACCAGATAAGCTTGGACAGGTTGATCCAATCCCATCGCTCCATGAGAATTTTAAATGCATATTCATGAATGGGGCAGGATTAATTCTTCAAGGGCCCCTAGGCACACAAGTACACTGGGCCCCCTGGCCCTGCCCCGCCCCATTTATTTACCTATTTTTTAAATTTGTTTTTATGCTTTTTATTAAATGATTATATATATAATCCCCTTTTTATTGTATATCACCTATAAATCGCAATAGGCAACCAAAATTCTCCCCACTTCCATCATCTGCCCTGTACCCATCTCTCTCTCCCTTCTCCCCACTTACATCATCTGCCCGAATGCCCCCTTCTCTCTCTCTCTCCCTGCACCCCAAGCCTATTTCCCTCCCTTCCCCTCACCTTCAGGGGTCACCACTCACCTTTCTTTCCAAATTTCAATAATTTTTTCAAACGGCGATGGGCCCCGTCATAGACGGCAAGTAAGATCGCCAACGGCAACTGTTATCTTGCAAGTGGTGCTGCTCAGCCAAAGCTTCCCTCTGACGTGAATCGCCCAGGCGTAAACAAGAAGTTGCGTCAGAGGGGGAGCTTTGGGCTAAGCACTGCTTGCAAAATAACGGTTGCTGTTGCCGATCTTACTAGCCGGGTTGGGGGGGGGAGGAGGGCCCATCGCTGTTTGAAAAAAAAATTGGAAAGAAAGGTGAGTGCATGGTCTGTTTGCCCTCCTTCAGCGGGCCCTCTGACAACTTCGGGCCCTAGGCACGTGCCTACTGGTCCTACCCTTTAGAAACATAGAAACATAGAAATAGACGGCAGATAAGGGCCACGGCCCATCTAGTCTGCCCACCCTAATGTCCCTCCCCTACCTTTGCCCTGTGAATAG
This sequence comes from Geotrypetes seraphini, assembly GCF_902459505.1. Taxonomy (NCBI): domain Eukaryota; kingdom Metazoa; phylum Chordata; class Amphibia; order Gymnophiona; family Dermophiidae; genus Geotrypetes; species Geotrypetes seraphini. The sequence continues at coordinate 171,969,329 of NC_047091.1, read as the reverse complement.
ATCCCTTGTGCCGATCCCATTTGGCCTTAAAATCAGGCACGCTGCTGGCCTCAATCACCTGTAGTGGAAGACTATTCCAGCGATCAACCACCCTTTCAGTGAAAAAGAATTTACTGGTGTCACCTCGTAGTTTCCCGCCCCTGATTTTGCACGGATGCCCTCTTGTTGTCGTGGGGCTCCTGAAAAAGAAGATATCTTCCTCCGCCTCCGCCTTTAACCTGGCATTTTTTTCTGGCATACCCCTGGCATACAGAAAAAAAAATTGTGCAGCTGACAGATACAGGCAGTTGACACTCGGGCACAGTTTTAGACTAAATATTTCAAAATGGATTTCATCTATATTTTTTCAGAATGTAATATATTTTCTCTCTTAGGCCGCAGTAGTACCAAGAGAGATGGAATGGATTCTGTCCTTTTTCTGCAATCTTCTGACGCATGGCCAAATGCATTAGAAACAAAAATGAGTTTGCTTCCAACTCCTTACTGGTATCGGAAATAAGACCTGTAGGGCCATTTCCTTAAATACAGTAGCATAGGTCATTCTTTCAGGTAACTTTAACAGACTAGAGCCCATCTAGCTCCCAAGGGTAATTTGATCTCGATGTGCACACTCCTCTTTTCTGTGTTAGACAATCTTGGCTGTTCCTTCCTCGTACAAAAGGCCTTGCTTCTGCAGGTCACAATGCAGTACATTTTGTCTTGTTTAGAACGGAAAACGCACAGAAATATTTTTTGCTGCTGGTTTCACTTTGAACCTGACTTTGGCAGTGGGTTCTTGTGCCCGGCCATTGTTTTCACCTTCGGACTATGTCTGCAAGCTAAGTCTGCTATTATTTTTTCCTGGGAGTCGGCTGGGGGACTTTCAGAGTATCTTATTATGTCTTTACTTTAGCACTGTGAAAATGTGATTTATTATTATCACTTATTAGTTTTTTCACTGATTTATTTGGTTGGTTTGAGCACACGGGAGGGACCCGATGATGGTGTGCAGGTGGAACTTCACCAGAATATGTGAGCGCTGGAGATTTTTCGCCTTTCGCTGAGCCTTCACACTGAGGATCCCCCCCCTTCACAGGTTATATGATATCATTGTAAGTTCAGTGCGCTAGACAGAGTGAGCTAGTTTGAAAGTCTATTAGACTTTTTTTTACTGCTGTTTGTGGTTTCATTTTCAAGCCAAGACTTTGGACAATAAGAGGTCAATTGTATAACTAGGAACCTCCAAGAATGTGTAGTGAGAGCTTGTTCTATAATATGGATGGGCTGTCGTTTCTGATGAAAGGTCATTCTCCAATAATAGTACACACAGAATACACACAACCCCCCCTAATTCTCTAAAAAATACTAAATATTGCATGTGCAATTTTGGTTATGTGCCCAAATTGGGCACGCAATTAATAATGAAACCAAGAATATTATAATGCCTGTGCATCGCTCCATGGTGCATCCTCACCTTGACGACTGCGCACCGTTTTGGTCGCCGTATCTCAAAAAAGATAGCATGATCACAAGGGAGACCGTGGAAAGGGAAATGCAAGGGGGTTGAAAAAGCGAAAGGTGGGACGGGAAGGGAAAAGGGAGGTGGGAGGAAGCCTAAAATGAAAAAAACAGAAACAACTTTATACAGGAAGAGGAGTCTCTAGCACCCGTTAATGTAACAGGCTTGAAGACTAGTACATAATAATTACATGCATCTGAGCATTCCGCTAGTTTGATTCTAAAAGGCATCTGACTCATATTTGGACATCTGTAATACCAAAGCACCTTGCATGCAATTCAGGCCGTTCAGAATTTTTCCTCCATAAGGTATAGCGTCCCTCGGTTCAGAGCAGCGCCAGGAGCATTTGAAGCGGTCAAGCTATTTTATTTTCTTCGGGGTACGATACAGCCGTTTTACAAGATGGAGACATCCAAAAGGTCAGACGATATCAACAGTACATTATGCGAAAGGTCGCAATAATTTCAGCTACCGTAAACTCAGTTAAGGGACTACTTTGCTGGCCACGTGTCACGTCGAGTTTCCTTTGCAACTATTACAGTTAACCAACAAAAGAAACGCCTATACATTGATCCAGGACTATGCTTCATTAAGGGCTCCTTTTATCAAGGCGCGCTACGGGGCTTAGCGCGTTGGACATTTCATCACGCCCTAACCCCCGCGGCAGCCTAAAAGGCTAATGCCTCGTCAATGGAGGCGTTAGGTACTAGCGCGGCAGGTATTCCGTGTGTTAAACCGCTACCGCGCCTTTGTGAAAGGACCCCTAATTGTATCCTTGTTTTGGAAAGATTTTCCACATATACTTCCTATGTACCAGGAATTTGACATCTTGTACATTAGAAACATAGAAACATAGAAATAGACGGCAGATAAGGGCCACGGCCCACCAAGTCTGCCCACCCCAATAACCCTCCCCTACCTTTCTCTGTGAAGAGATCCCACGTGGCGATCCCATTTTGACTTAAAATCAGGCACGCTCCTGGCCTCGACCACCTGCAGTGGAAGATCATTCCAGTGATCAACCACCCTCTCGGTGAAGAAGTATTTCCTGGTGTCACCGTGTAGTTTCCCACCCCTGATTTTCCACGGATGCCCTCTTGTTGCCGTGGGGCCTTTGAAAAAGAAGATGTCCTCTTCCACCTCGATATGGCCCGTGAGATATTTGAACGTCTCGATCATGTCCCCCCTCTCTCTGCGTTCCTCGAGTGAGTATAGCTGCAATTTTTTCAGCCTTTCCTCATATGGGAGATCCTTGAGTCCCGAGACCATCCGGGTGGCCATATGCTGGACCGACTCAAGTCTCAGCACATCTTTGCGGTAATGCGGCCTCCAAAATTGTACACAGTACTCCAGATGGGGTCTCACCATGGATCTATACAATGGCATAATGACTTCGGGCTTCCGGCTGACGAAACCCCTACGTATACAACCCATTGACAACGGCTGGTACACACAATGAGAGATTTCACACCGTATGTCCATAATGGCATGAAATCACTTGGATTTTATTGCATAGGACTGACTCCCCCCTCTTTTACTAACATGCACGTGTTAGCGTTTACTGCGTGCTAATTCAATTAGCGCACCTTAGTAAAAGAGGGCCTGAGTGTATTTTTTTAAAACAGGATTGCCCAGTAGACCGCATCTGTTCTTACTACACATCCTCTCTTTTGCTTTTCAGGTACATCGAGAAAGAGTACTTTACTTCACCAGCTTCAGGTTCAGAACTAGCAATTCGTATCATTCTAGTTTTTTGTGTGTGTGTTTTTGTTTTGTAAATCATGTTTATTGAGGTCAATCAAAGTAACAAAGGGCATACAAGAAATTCAAAGGCAACCGAGTAATATACAGGCATAGAAGTACAATCATCTGGGAATGGTTGGATTGAGGGCTCTCATGAGGTCTTTGGGCCCCACGGAGGGTTGACGAGTGCCTTTGTCTCCCTGTTTCTCCATCCTTTGGGTCTGGGAGGGGTTCTGGACGGGTGAGTGCGGGTGGTTTCTAATTGGAATTAGGGTTATGGATGTCCTGGGGTGGGCTTTTGGGATGGGAGGGGAGGGTGGGAGTGCATGGATATGCGTGTGCAGTGTGTTTGTAGTTGCTGATTGGATAGTGTGTAGGGGGTCTGTAGGGTGGGGGGATCTAGCAGAAGGGAGGCTGGGGGAGCTGCGGGTGCGCTATTCTTTTTTCGGTTGTCATTCTAGTTTTATCAAATTTATTTTTCACATTTCCAATGGTTTTGAGCTGTTTTACTGAAACATATTAAAACCCACCGCGGGAGGGTATGATTTGCTGCCTGGTACAAGTTGCTGATGCTATCCTAAGGCCAGTACTGGGCAGACTTGCATGGTCTGTGTCTGTATATGGCAGTTTGGTGGAGGATGGGCTGGGGAGGGCTCCAATGGCTGGGAGGGTGTAGATGGGCTGGAGTAGATTTTAATGGAGATTTCGGCAGTTGGAACCCAAGCACAGTAACGGGTAGAGCTTTGGTTTCTTGCCCAGAAATAGCTAAGAAGAAAAAATTTAAAAAAATTTAAATTGAATCAGGTTGGGCAGACTGGATGGACCATTCGGGTCGTTATCTGCTGTCATCTACTAGTTACTATGTTACTATGTTACTATTCACTCCTGCATCGGAAGCCTCTCTGATGTCACAACATCAGAGAGGCTTCTGACGCAGGCGTGGATCTCGCGAGGAACCACCAACCGCGACTTTGAACGGAACGATCGACTGAGCAAGGGAGCCATCCAGACACGCTGCTGCTCCACAAGGAAGGGAACGGAAGAGGAGGGGAAAGAGAAAAGCTTCTGTGCATAGGAAAGGGGGACGCTAGGGAAATGCTGCTGCTGCTGCACAGGGAAAGGGAGAGGGAGGGAAAGGGGAAGAGAAATGCTTCTGCTGCACAGGAAAGGGGGAAGGGAAATGCTGCTTTTGTTGCTGCTGCACCCAATTGGGGAAAGAGAGGGAAGGAAGGAGAAGGAAGACAAGGGAGAGGAGAGGAACAAGAGATGCCAAGTTCATGGGAGGGAGGGAAGGAAAGGAGATACCAGACCATGGCATCTGTCTCCTTCCCTGCCATGGTGGCAGGGAAGGAGACAGATGCCAGACCAGGGGAAAGGAAGGAAGGAGGGAGGGAGAGAAAGGAAGGAAAGAGATGTCAGACCATGGAAATAGGACAGAAGAAGAGAGAGATAGGAAGGGAAGGTAAGACATGGAAACGTAGATTTTGAAAAGAAAGCAGAAAAATTGATGCAAGGCAGAAAGTGAAGACGGAGAGAAAAACAGTCAAAGGACAAGAAGGCCCTGGAAACATAGTTGAAAGCACAGAAAAATAAAGTCACCAGACAATAAAGATAGGGGAAATGATTTTTATTTTCAATATAGTGATTGAAATGTGCCAGTTTTGAGAAAGAAAAGATATTAAACTTTAAATGTGAGGGCTGCAGAAAAAATAGAGAACTTGGAGGGCCGCAGAAAAAAATAGTTAATGTCTTATTAAAGGAAAGATTTATAAACTATAGAGTTTTACCTCATGCAAAATTGTCATTTCTTTAAAATGACATTAACTATTTTTTCTGCGGCCCTTCAAGTACCTACAAATCCAAAATGTGGCCCCACAAAGGGTATGAGTTTGAGACCACTGATATAGATGCTTTTGAAAACTAATGAGTTTATTCTGTAAGGCCTACACTTCGTCTCACATCCTTTGCTCGGTTACATTTAGGGCCTCTTGTACTAAGGTGCGCTAACCGATTAGCATATTAGTCTATGGACGCGTTAGTGTATAGTGCACGCTAATTCGATTAGCGCACCTTAGTAAAAGAAGGAGTTAGTTATAACTCACTTCTGTAGACAGTCCCCCCCCCCACCCCTTATGTTTTTCCCTATCTATGTGCTTTGCTTGATAAATTGTAGCTCTACCTTTTTCCCTCACCCTTATCCTCAAGTATGTCATTTAAGGGTTTGTTTTACTAAGGTGCGCTATGCTTTTTAGCATGCACTAAATATTAGTGCACGCTAAATGCTAACGCGTGCGTGTTAGTCTATGGACGGGTTAGCATTTAGTCTGTTTCTAGATTTAGCACGCACTAAACGCGCTGAAACGCTTACCGCACCTTAGTAAAACAGTGGGTAAATGTCTTAAATGTATATTTTATATTGTAAATCGCTTAGAAATTTTTTTCTATAAGCGATTTATCAAATTTTAAATAAAACTTTGAAACTTTCATTCCTATGATCGATGGAGTTTTTACCGCCACGGCCGGCGATGAAAAAAAAAAGCCTAATGCAGCTTTATGAAAGGGGGGTTAATTAGAATTGATGATATCCCATTCTGCTTAACTACAATTAGCAGATTCCTGGGTTTCATTCTTCTGGTTTCGTGCACACTGCCTGAATCTTTCATTCCCACGTTCGATTGACCCAGAAATTTTCTTACTGACGTTTTTGTTAGTGATTTAGGAAGCAAGCATTGGTCCCTATCAAGCATATAAATGGAACATCCATTTTATAATTAACAGATTTTCAGTAAGTATTTCAAACAGAACTAAACATCGTCATGCAAGATTTGGAAGCATAATATGCTGGTGCCTCGTTCTACCTCTTTTGTAAAACAGAGACAAGAGCGTCTTTTATTTTCATCTTTAATTTATCTGCCCTCACTACTTTCTTTGTAAAGATAATACTGATGCATTTAATAGATTCCAGGCTTCAGTAGTTCACAAAAAGACCGATAAATATCCCTGAAAGGAATACTCCATATCGGAGCTAACATCCATAGTGGAGGACTTGCAGGACACAGTTTGCATGAACTCAAAAAAGTCAATTAAATATCTTTTAAGCAGTCTCCCCCCGATATTTGAAAGTATTAAACTGGCCAGAAACGGCCGCTGACCAGTTAAGTAGCATTTAACCCAGAGAGTGGTAGAAAACTGGAATGTTCTTCCAGAGGCAATTACAGCGTTCCCCCCTGATTTGCTGACCAGGATTTTTGCTTTGAGCTTTTCCTTTTTGTTTCTTGTTTGCCATTCTGATATTGTTTTGGTGGAATAAAGAACCCTGGATAGGATTTGACTAATTACCTGGTTTCCTCTTGACTGGTTTTTTTTTTAATATCATGTTTATTGAGGTCAACCAGAGTAACACAGGACATACAAAAAATACAGACCAGAAAAGCAGAATCAAGCCATAAACCCGGCGAGGAACAATGCAATGCAATACAAACAACCGCACCATCAAAAAGCATAGGGAGGGTGGGAAAAGACAAGAGGATAACAAACAGTGCAGGGTAAGGGGAAAAAAAGGGAGAACACAATATTTTGCCTGTGGGGACTGTCTCCTTATCGAGCAGCATGCCAGCGCAGTTTTTCTGTGGTCCACTCGGGGTGCTGTCAGCTTAGTCCAGGGCCCGATGGCCGCAATACCCACAGTCGGTTGGCGACTGGTTTGTAGTTGAACAGATTTTCTAGGTCTTTTTCTTTGTCTGAGTTTTATGGACTGGTTAAACACCCACTATAAGGGGCCACTGAAAAGTTCTCATACCAACCAACAAAGATGGGGCAGTGTCCATCGAGGGCTATACACTTAGCGCCAGATTCTGTAATTGGCACCTAAAAATGATAGGCGCCTATTACATGTCGATCACACTCAGACACCGATTATAGAATCGCATCTAACTTAAAGGGTTTTAAAGTCATACACTATAGTCACCTACTGTAAGTCCTTTAGAGAATTATGCCTAGCGGCGCCTAAGACTTTCTCCATCTCTAAACACGCCTAATTTTCTGTTAGGCGCTGCTAGGTGCCATGCCATCCTGAAAACCCAACTGGATTGCAGCCCTCGAGGATGGATTTTAACACCCCTGCTCTAAGAGATCCCGAGTGCCTATCCCTCGCTTTCTTGAATTCAGACCCAGTCGCTGAGACTTCAGAATTTGTGAAGCCGAGCTTCCGAGAAGAGGAGGCCTGTTCAAAGGTTTAATGGCATTTCATTCCAAATACCTTAGCATTTAAAAATGACATTCATTAGAAAAGATTGTAAACAGAAAAGCAAAGGAATGTAGTTCTCAACCAAAACAGCTTCATTTCAGTGTAATAAGTATGATAATGTCATTGCTAACTAGTAGATAATTAGCAAGGGGGGGAAGATAATTTTTGGCACCTTATGAAGAGGGAAAACTGCTATGCATAATTATTTCACTCAGAAATATCCTTCATTTAACAGGTTTATTTGCATAACATCAAAGGGGTTTTGTTGGGGTTTTTTTTTTCTAAAGATGGCAAAGATATTTTGTGTGTTGACTTCACATTTGTCTATTAATCAATTATTCACTGAGGAGCAACTCCAGTTAAAGGCATCGGTAATACTTATTAACAGAGTCCTTGGCCATAATTCAACAATTTCTTTCTTGGTCATCATGGTTGGCACGGCAATCACCCACCCGTATTTCTCTGTCCATTTGTATCATTCGTTACCATTACTAGGGGAGGGGTTTAATTAAGAGCATTACAGCCATAATATGTGTTATTTGCCCCTTAATATGTGTCATGAGAGCTATATTACTGTAACACGTTAATATTAGGTGCCACAAGATGCATAGTAATGAGATGCAAGACCTGCAAATATATGCAAAACAACTCATTACTGCGTAAACTTGAATAACGCAGCTTGACTTGAACGCCACAAGCTATGCTATGCCTGGAAAAAGACCACCAGCAAAAATCTGCCATTATTTTACAATTTCTGGACCACGAAGGTGTGGCTTGATGCTCTCAGGCGGCCTCTCAAAAGGGCTGGAAGGAAGTATTTCCTCTTCCCACCAAAGTCTCCCCTCCCTGATTAGACTACCTCCCCCAATGGCACTCCAATTCTGACCCCCCCCCCCTAACGCTGATCCCCCCTAGCTGCCCTATGCCTATCTTGTAAATCCCAGGAGATATATATTGAGGTTTAATTTAGCTTTTCGCAGCCAGCATTTAAAGAAATGTTCACTGCCCCTGGCTAAATGTTACTTTCTTACAGGAGTATTCTATATATGGTGCTTTGAGTTGCATGGGTAAATTTGGGCATGCATTGATAATTAGCATCCTAAAAAGTAATTATTAGCGAGTAGTATAATGCTAATTAGATTTAATTTAAAAAATTACACATGCACGAGTATAGCCCCTCCCATCTATTCAGGTCCCACCGGATTTGTCGAAACAGTGGTACATAATTTAAAGCAAACAAATCTCGAACAGAATGGCCCTAAAACGCCCCTAAATAACGGAGGGAGCCCTGAACCCAACGAAAGGAAAATTCCCTGCACAGTACCCCTTCACTTTCAGCAGACAGCCCCCGGGGAAGCTGCTCAGATTTACTCATATTAAAAAGTCCCCCATGACAAAAACACTACATCGAACACTAGATACGATTACGACCTGGATGAAAGATCACAAACTTAAACTCAACCCAGACAAAACCAAATTCATTCTCTTTGAAAATGACAAAATCCAAACCGTAGCCAACCTAGAACTCAACTCAATCAACTACCCCAACCAAACCACCATAAAACTACTAGGAATAACTATAGACAGATGCTGTACCATGCAAGTTTCAAGTTTATTAGGTTTTTTTATATACCGCCTATCAAGGTTATCTAAGCGGTTATTTTTTTACAATCAGGTACTCAAGCATTTTCCCTATCTGTCCCGGCGGGCTCACAGTCTATCTAACGTACCTGGGGCAAATAAACAATACAATACAATACAATACAGAAATCCTTCGCTATCATGAGAAATCTGAGACAAATCCGGAAATTCTTTGAAAGAACACAATTCCAGCTTATAGTACAATCCCTAATCCTAGGACTGCTGGACTATTGCAACATCCTCTTCCTCCCATGCCCAGCCTCTATGACCAAACAACTACAAACAATCCAAAATACAGCTTTAAGACTCATCTACTCATTGAGAAAACATGACCATATCACAGAAGCCTACATCAACTCACATTGGCTACCAATCCAAGAAAGAATACAATTCAAATTCTACTGCATGTTATTTAAAACTCTTAGCGGAGACAGCCCGTCGTACCTGAACAACCGCCTCATCCCAGCATCCACAACCAGACACAGAAAAACGTATTCCCCATTCATACCCCCCACCCCCCCCCCCCACCCCCGATCAAAGAAGTAAAAAGATCAAAACTACACGACGGCCTCCTAGCCACTCAAGCAGCAAGACTGGACAACCAGATCTCCAACCTTCTAATGTCCACCCCAGACTACAAGACATTCAGAAAAGAACTAAAAACTATACTTTTCAAGAAATTCCTGAAACATCCCTAACCTCACGTACTCTCAACAACACTAAAATAGACAAAGGATCTACCCTTTACTATCATAGCAAGGACAATTGTAGTTTATAAATCTTCTGTTAAGCCTCCCTGTTCTTAACTACCAAAGAAATATCAAAAGATCTACTCTCTACCACTCTAGCAAATCTATTGTTCTCCCATTGTAACCCTGTTTATAAATCTTTTGTAAGCCGCCTTGAACCGCAAGGTAATGGCGGAATAGAAATCCGTAATGTAATGTAATTAACACTGAACCCCCCAAAGGGACTGGTATTTGCTCCATAAGTTGACTGCGCTGAAATCTCATAAGGGGGTTCATTTAAAATAGCATATGGAGATCCTTTGAGCAAAGGACTTTTGTTCATGGTTGATATTTTTGTGACAGAACAAAAAAGTATTGACAGTACCTGATATTAGACTCTCATAGAGTATTCACGGGCCAAATAGTAGCTATATAAATAAATAAATGTGAGACACCTCAGAACGGGCCTGGATAAGTATCGAATGGCTTTTTTAGGGCCCCGGGCAAAGACTCATAGGAGGCAGAACCAGGTTTTAAACCTAAATAAGCTCTGCCCCGTACATCTTGTGGTCTCAATAACCATGAATAATAAGAATACTAAGTCGGTCAGTGAAAAATTCTAAGAGAAAATAATAATAATAATAATTATTATTCATGGTTATTGAGACCTTATTTAGGTTTAAAACCTGGTGCTGGCCACCTATGAGTCTCTGCCTGGGGCCCTAAAAAAGCCACTCGATACTTATCCAGGCCCGTACTGAGGTGTCTCACATTTATTTATTTATTTTTTTTAATTTAGCTACTATTTGGCCCGTGAATACTCTATGAGAATATAATATCGGGTACTGTCAATACTTTTTTGTTCTGTTATTTGATATTCTGACAGTTTCCAAGAGTTTTTTGCTTGCCTCTTTGATATTTTTGTGTCCATTATCTTTGTGTTCATTATTTGGAATGTGGAGGATGGGGTGGGAGGGGACGGTTTCTGCTACTAGTTCTATTGGGGTGTAGGAGTGTTGCTATGTCTAGCGATAGATCTGTTTTCTGCCTTGTAGTCTACCTCATGCTTTGTACTTGCTTCTTATGTATGTGCTTATATGGTCGTAATTGATGTGGTACTGCTTCTTCCTATATAATAAAACCTTAGCCGCGCATGCGCACTTACCTGCGTGCTTCCGTGGTCTCTGATCTGTGATCAGTAGGTCCGTGGCCAGCAGGAGTATGGATGCGATGGCCAGACAACACGGAGAAACACAGCACAGCCGGTGACTCCCCCCTCCCGCCCTCACTCGCCACCAAAACTCCTTCTGGCCGGCTCACCCGCGTTTAAATTAAGAGAACAGCGCTGCACCGCACTAATGCTGGCCTCGCCATCTTCTGTCCACTGTGGCCCGCCCTCTCTGACTACTTCCTGTTTCCACTAGGGTTGGCCGCAGTGGATAGAAGACGCCGAAGCCAGCGGTAGTGCGGTGCAGTGCTTTTCTCTCAATTTAAATGCAGCGGCTGGGAAGGGGGCGGCGGGAAATGCTGCTTCTGCACAGGGAAGGCAGGGAAATGCTGCTGCTGCACAGGGAAGTGTGTGTGTGGGGGTGAAATGCTGATGCTGCAAAGGGAAGTGTGTGTGTGGTGGGGAAATGCTGCTGCTGCACAGGGAAGTGTGTGTGTGTGTGGGGGGGGAAATGCTGATGCTGCAAAGGGAAGTGTGTGTGTGGTGGGGAAATGCTGCTGCTGCACAGGGAAGTGTGTGTGTGTGTGTGTGGGGAAATGCTGATGCTGCAAAGGGAAGTGTGTGTGTGGTGGGGAAATGCTGCTGCTGCACAGGGAAGTGTGTGTGTGTGTGTGGGAAATGCTGATGCTGCAAAGGGAAGTGTGTGTGTGGTGGGGAAATGCTACTGCTGCACAGGGAAGTGTGTTTGTGGGGGGGAAATGCTGCTTCTGCACAGGGAAGGCAGGGAAATGCTGCTGCTGCACAGGGAAGTGTGTGTGTGGGGGGGAAATGCTGATGCTGCAAAGGGAAGTGTGTGTGTGGTGGGGAAATGCTGCTGCTACACAGGGAAGTGTGTGTGTGTGGGGGGGGGAAATGCTGATGCTGCAAAGGGAAGTGTGTGTGTGGTGGGGAAATGCTGCTGCTGCACAGGGAAGTGTGTGTGTGTGGGGGAAATGCTGATGCTGCAAAGGGAAGTGTGTGTGTGTGGTGGGGAAATGCTACTGCTGCACAGGGAAGTGTGTTTGTGGGGGGGAAATGCTGCTTCTGCACAGGGAAGGCAGGGAAATGCTGCTGCTGCACAGGGAAGTGGAGGGGTCAGAGAGGTAAAGGGGGCCTGGGAGCAATCTTGGTTTGCTTTGGGGGAGGGGAGACAGAAGGGGGCCATGGAGAGACAGAAAGACAGGATATTTTCTGGTGCAGGGATGTCAAAGTCCCTCCTCGAGGGCCACAATCCAGTTGGGTTTTCAGGATTTCCCCAATGAACATGCATGAGATCTATTTGCATGTACTGCTTTCATTGTATGCTTATAGATCTCATGCATATTCATTGGGGAAATCTTGAAAACCCGACTGGATTGCGGCCCTCGAGGAAGGACTTTGACACCCCTGATCTAGTGCATGACCTCGATCCAATTCTCTGGTCGCCCAGTCAAAGAATTCAATCAGATTTATTTGACACGATTTACCTTTAGTTAAAGCCCTATTGCCTTGGATCTCGTTACCCATTGGATTTTAGGAAGTTCACTATTCTTTCCTTCAGCAATGCTTCCATTATTATTCCAGTCACTGAAGTGAGGCTTACAGGACTATAGTTTCCTACTTCATCTCAGTGAAGAGGGACCACATCCACTCTTCTTCGATCTCACTGAACCTCTCCCGTCTCCAAGGAGTTAATGAACAAATCTTTAAGTGGACTCACCAGAACCTCTCTGAGCTCCCTCAATATCCTGGGATGGATGCCGCCCGGTCCCATGGCTTTGCCTACCTTCAGTTTTTCAAGCTGCTCATATACACTTTCTTGTGTAAACAGTGCAGTATCCACTCCATTCTCATGTGTAACTTTGCCAGCCATTTTTAATATCTAATCTATCTTCTATTTGTGTGTCGCTCATACCTATACAGGCTCAAGGTAAGAGAGGTAAGAGGGGAGAGAAAGAGGAGGGAGAGAGAGGAGGTGGATAGGTAAGAGGGAGAGGAAGGGGAGAGAAAAAAAGAGGAGAGAGGAGGAAGGGAAAGGGAGAGAAGAGAGGGTAAAGGAGATTAAGTATCGAACAGATGGGTTAAATATGATGGGTTAATATCAGGCTAAAAGGATTGCTTTTTATAACTCATGCCTAATATGTCCTAATGCTCCTCTCAGGTCCATGCTACATCAAACAAATATGTGGAACCAATTGAAAAAAAAAAAAAAAAAAAAGAGATTTGGGGATAGTATAAAAATCCAAAAATAAACCAAATTTTTCTGTGCGCATCCCAAATTTCTTCTCTCCCTGATATCTTTATCTTGCTTATTCTATGTATCTGCTTACTGGAGGGGTTCTCAGTCATTTCCGCTATGCTTTTGGCTCCGTGAAAACTGGCGACCCACGACATTCATATTGTTTGACTGCCAATTCCATATTTCCAGATGAGTCTCCAGATCTAAAATCGCAACGTTTCTGGCTTAGATATAATGGAAAAAGTTAACAATTTTTAGAGTTGCTTATTCAAATAACAGGTTTAACAAATAAAAGCCACCTAATCTGAAAAATAATTTGGTTGTAATCTCTTCAAAACGTGACATTAAGTAATAGTCACATCAAAGCTATTTCTTTGTAAAAAAAAATAAAATAATAATGCAGACAGTTATAGAATCCCCAAATCTTTTGTAATTACTATAATTTGGTGTCTAGTAGGCATCTCATGAAAGTGAATGTCAAGACTACAAACTAAACTTATTGTTATAAAACGATTTGCCTGAAAATGTATTTTTTTGTTTAGTAAAAGATACTTTCCTTTTCTTTTAAGGAGTAGCCTAATAGTTACAGCAGAAGCTGAGAACCAGGGAAGCCAGGTTTAAACGTGACCCGACAAATGCGCGCAGAACAATGGTGCCCCATCAATTGCGCTCCATACAGTGGTATCCTCCCTCCCTTTATCCCTCTTTCTTGGAATTCCTCAAACCCTAATACCACCAGATCCTCCCACAAATTAAAACTATCCTTCCCCTCGCTAAAAGGCATTTCCCACACAGGAAAGCTAGGGACCTCCCTCCCCTTCAAAATCACTGAGCTCTGGAACAACCTTACCTCCCCTCTTCGGAACTTGAGCTCCCTCCAAGTTTTCCGCAAACATCTGAAAACCTGCCTTTTCTCAAAAAATGTAAGCCTCTCTCCGACTTTGGTATCCCAAAGAACTCAAAAAACTCTTCATATCTGGCATCCCAAGTCCTCTAAATATTCTTCATACTTCGACCTCTAACCCTTTATTGTAGTTCCTTCCTATTTCATCTCCTGTAAACCATGCCGAGCTCTACAAACGTGGAGAAGATGCGGTATACAAACCTAAGGATTAGATTAGATGAGATTACTATTTTGTCTTTTTGAGGGCCCCCCCTCCCTACACTTAAAATATTCACTTGGTATCTAGTGTTAGGGTAAGATTTAGATGAGGATTATGGGAACCCCCCTAAAGGGTTCCCATAATCCTCATCTAAACCTTACCCTAACACTAGCGCAATTGACGGGGCACCATTTCCCTGCGCCCACTTGTCAGTGTGCACATTTGACGGGGCGCAGTTGTCATGCGCACAGTTGGCGGCGTACTGTTTTAAATCCTACTTGATCTTGGGCCAAGTCACTTAACCCTCCATTAGTTATTTTGTGTGTGGGGGGAGGGGGTTGAGAAAGGGGGAAGGGATGAATGAGACTTGTATATTGTCTTTTTGTGGTTACACATTCAAAGCGGTTTATGTATATAGATATAGGTACTTACCTGAGGTAATGAAAGACTAACCCCTTCTTTTACAAAGCCGCACTAGTGGCAACAGCCCTGAAGCCCTTTAAATCTCTATGGGCTTCGGGGTCTTTACCGCAGCGGCCTGTGCCTCACCTCAGGCAGCAGATTGCCTTGAGTCGCCTCTAAAACCAGAATTTTTAATATAGATGCACAGTTTCCTAACAACACACATTTATCTCTTAAGTATTGTTTTGGATAGACCAAGCCATTCATTATTGGGAGAACTTATTTTGGTTCTTCAGGTCTAGAGGACCCCCTGAGGCAGGCATTTCACGCCAAAATACGGCCTGTGCTGAGTCCCAGAATAAATTTCACTTTATTTCACAAGTCTGAATGGTCCTTGGTGCGTTACTTCATTTACAGTAAACCTTGGACAAACTCATCAAAGGTGCTGGTCCCTCCACAAAAGGGTAATATCAAAGAAGCAAAGAAATCGAGGAGAGTCGATGTCCAAGATGAAGGCTTTATTCAAACAAATAAATAATCCACATCAAAATGTCTAGGGCCTGAACCACTGGTGAAACGTGTGGACCCAACACGGTCTGTGTTTCGACAGTATAGTCTTCACTATTGAAAGTATCTCAACCGCGTCAAGACTTTGTGTTCATTGTTTGATCCACACGCCTGCATTTTAGGACCAAATAGGGACCCCTGAGGAAGACTATACTGTCGAAACACGGACCGTATTGGGTCCACACGTTTCACCAGAGGTTCCGGCTCTAGACATTTTGATGTGGATTATTTATTTGTTTGAATAAAGCCTTCATCTTGGACATCGACTCTCCTCGATTTCTTCGCTTCTTTGATATTACCCTTTTGTGGAGGGGCCAGGGTCAGTTTTCTTGGTACTCTCATTCAACAGAAATGCATTAAAAGAGACTTCAGTAGCTATAATCATAGGACAGCATAAAAGGAGATTATGAAAAGAATTTGCCAAAAAGAGTACAACTGCCTATCTAAAAACACACTAGCTCCCAGTGAAAGGCCGAATATTATTCAAATTTTATTGCCTGTTGTTTAAAGCACTACAGGGTTATGCCCGAATTTATCTGAACAATAGATTCTCAATGAAAGAAGCAAAAAGACCTCGGAGAACCATACCCCTCAACCAAAAAACAAAAAGGCTAAAAAGTTAGAAGGCCTACTGTCATTCCAAGCAGCAAAACTAGATAAAGATGTAGTCAGAATCTTAGCTGCCATATCGGATTATAAAGTAGAATATTCCAGAAAGAAATCAAAATGATGTTATTTAGGAAATATATCATACAATGCAAATCCAATGTCTGTCTACCATATTTCCCCGAATATAGGCCGCACCCATGTATAGGCCGCAGAAAAGAGCAGCCTGTTTAAAAACCAGAAGATAAGCTGCCCCATGGTATTAAGCCCCGGCTTATCTTCCGGTACCTCCTCTGCTTTGTACATTCATTCCCCCCACCCCCACCCCAGTACATTTTTAGGAAACCCCCTCGCTGGCGCGCGGCACGGATCTCCTGCGGTGCAGGCCAGCCGCAATCTCTTCGGCATCCGACATGCCCCCGCACCACCAGCTGGGACTCACGAGAACTGACCTGAGCCACTCAGCAAGCGCCGGGGCAGTCCGGATGCCGAAGAGATCGCAGCTACCATGCACCGCTGGAGACCCGAACCGCGCGCCAGAGAGGGGGCTTCCTAAAAAGGTACCGGGTTGGGGGGATGATTTAAAAATTTTATATGGGCCACTCCATATATCTAGGCCGCGCCCCATACACGGGTTTGTAAAACCGATGTGTAGGCTGCGGCCTATATATGGGGAAATATGGTATTAATAAGATTTGAAATGTAATTCCCTGGAAATGTCCAGATACCTCTTATTGTAATCCGCCTAGAACTGAAAGGTTAAGGCTGAATAGAAGTCAATAAATGTAATTTAATATAAATGTATATCTCCCTCGTTCAGCATTTTTCTTTTACTGATAAAACATTGTTCTTTTTCCTTTCAGCATTTGACAATATATGAAAGAGTTTCAACAGGGTTCGATTTCCTGTAGTTAGATTTTGTCAGAGTAAGGGCCCCTTTCATCTAGAGGTTTTTAGCACAAGCCAGCGTGGCACATGCTCTGACGCTCAAAGATTTCATGCGAGCGCCAGAGCACTTACCTCACCGGCCCACACTAAAAACCTCTTGGGCAGGGGTGCCCAACCTTTTGACTTCCCTGGGCCACATTGACTGAAAAAAATGTTTCTGGGGCCGCGCAAACACTGCAGCAAGACAGAGGAGGGAGCCGGCAAGACAGTAAACACCTGGGGGCAGCAGAGGAAAACACTGCATCGCCCTCGAGCGGGGCCGCACAAAATACTTCACGGGGCCGCATGCGGCCCTTGGGCCGCAGGTTGGACACCCCTCCTCTAGGGGATTAGGACTTGTACACCGCCTTTTTGTAGTTTTACAACCACACTCAAAGCGGTTTTACATACAGGTACCTCAAGCATTTTCCCGATCTGTCCCGGTGGGCTCACAGTCTATTTAATGTACCTGGGGCAGTGGAGGATTAAGTGACTTGACCAGGGTCACAAGGAACAGTAAAGGGTTTGATCCTACAACCTCGGGATTCTGAGACTGTAGCTCTAACCACTGCACCACAGTCCCCTCCAATTCAATATCAGAAGTATAGAACAATGAAGCTATTGTGACATCACTGATGAGGTTCGTTCTTATTGGTGGAATGAGGCATTATGACATCAGGGAAAGGGATTGGGACTTGTATACCATCTTTTTACAACCACATTCAAAGCAGTTTACATACAGATACTTCAAGCATTTCCCCTCTCTGTCCCGATGGGCTCACAATCTGGGGCAGTGGAGGATTAAGTGACTTATCCAGGGTCACAGGGAGTAGTGTGGGGTTTGAACCCACAACCTCAGGGTACTGAGACTGTAGCTCTAACCACTACACGGCGAGACGCTCCAGGGACTACAAGGACCAGACGGACTCCACCTAACCAGAAGAGGTAGAAACGTATTTGGACATCGATTGGCCCGCCATAGGGCTTTAAACTAGGTAAGTTGGGGGAGGGTACATACTTATATCCCAGAGCAGTAAGAAACCACCCTGAGGAGGCAAGTCGCACTCACACTACCAAGTCTAAGGTAAGTACCAATGATATCCACAATAATTCAGGGAGAAATATCACTGATAATTTAGGAGCCACACTAGCTCGTAAAGGAATCTCTTCACAGATATGGAGGGCTATGTATGTTAATGCACACAGCTTGGGCAATAAAATTCTAGCATTAAAGACTGAGATAACAAACGCCGATCTTGACGTGATAGCGATATCCGAAACCTGGTTCACGGAATCGCATGGGTGGGATATGGTTATACCAGGATACAACTTACTTCGTTGCGACCGAGAGGGTAAATTGGGAGGAGGAGTAGCGCTATACACTAAGGAAAGCATCAAAACCACCAGAATCATAGATGTTAGGTACACCGGGGAATCCCTCTGGGTGAACCTGGCCAGAGGGAATGAAAAATGCCTAAACCTTGGGGTGATATATAGACCTCCCAGGCAACAGGAGGACAAAGACATGGAATTAATCGAGGACATAGAGAACATCACACTGCGCGGGGACACAGTAATGCTAGGAGACTTCAACATGCCAGATGCAGATTGGAACACACTCTCCGCTACTACGGGTAGCAGCAAAAGAATATTAACCTCCATAAAGGGTGCACGTCTCAAGCAATTGGTATTGGAGCCCACCAGGGACCAGGCGTTACTAGACCTAGTTCTCACCAACGGAGATAGTGTCACGGAAGTCTCAGTAGGAGACACACTGGCCTCCAGCGACCATAATATGGTATGGCTCAACCTCAAGAAAGGTTTCCCTAAGACAAACACAGCAACAAGGGTTCTCAACTTTAGAGGCACAGACTTCAACCGCATGGGAGATTTTGTCCATCAGGAGCTACATAAACAAGCAATATCTGACAATGTGGAGGATATGTGGTCATCTCTGAAGTCCATCCTACACGAAGCAACAGACCGATACATAAAGACAGTAAGTAAACGCAGGAGAAACAAAAGACCCCAATGGTTCAGTAAAGAAATTTCAGACCTAGTTAAACAGAAAAAAGACTCATTTATCACCTACAAACATTTAGGCAGAGAGGGGGCGAAAGAGGACTATCTAGACAGATCTAAAGCTGTCAAAACAGCAGTCAGAGAAGCCAAACTCCGAATGGAGGAAGAGCTAGCACGGAAAATTAAGAATGAGGATAAATCTTTCTTCAGCTATATTAGTGACAGGAAAAGAAACAAAGATGGGATACTACGCCTGAAGCAATCGGACAGTAACTTTGCTGAATCAGGTTCTGAGAAGGCAGAACTACTAAACAAATACTTCTGTTTCAGTGTTCACCCGCAAAGCGCCGGGAGCTGGTCCACAGCTGCAGACGGGAGATAACCAGAAAGACCCGTTTCAAGATTTCGAATTTACGCCCAGTAGCGTCTATGACGAACTATCAAGACTCAAAGTAAACAAAGCCATGGGACCGGATAACCTACACCCCAGAATGCTCAGGGAGTTAAGGGAAGTCCTGGCAGAACCATTATCTGTTCTTTTCAATCTTTCCCTAAGCACAGGAAGGGTCCCCTTGGACTGGAAAACCGCCAACGTAATCCCACTCCACAAAAAGGGCTGCAGGACAGAGACAGCAAACTACAGACCAGTGAGTCTCACGTCTATAGTGTGTAAACTCATGGAAACACTGATCAAACAGAATCTTGACACAATCCTAAACGAAGAAAAACTGCGTGATCCACACCAACACGGGTTCACCCAGGGTAGATCCTGCCAATCTAATCTGATTAGCTTTTTTGACTGAGTTACTAGACAACTGGACGCCGGAGAGTCACTGGACGTGGTATATTTAGACTTCAGTAAAGAATTTGATAGCGTCCCTCATAGAAGATTACTGAACAAGCTGAAATCGATAGGATCAGGAGACACTCTAACTACATGGGTTGGGGATTGGCTGAGCGGTAGACTTCAGAAGGTGGTGGTGAACGGTACCCCATCCGAAGCATCGGACGTGATCAGTGGAGTGCCGTAGGGCTCGGTCCTGGGCCCGATTCTATTTAACTTATTCATAAGAGATATGACGCAAGGACTTAGAGGAAGGGTATCACTGTTCGCCGACGACGCCAAACTTTGCAACATAGTAGGCAAAAGCTTATTACCTGATAATATGACACACGATCTACTGTTGCTGGAACAATGGTCAACTACTTGGCAGCTAGGCTTCAATGCTAAAAAATGCAAGATAATGCATCTGGGCAAGAGAAACCCACGTAGAACTTATGTACTAAATGGTGAGACCTTGGTTAGGACCACGGCGGATCGCGACCTAGGGGTGATTATTAGTGAGGTCATGAAGGTTGCCAATCAAGTGAAGGTTTCCTCCAGGGCAAGACAAATGATGGGGTGTATCTGCAGAGGTTTCATCAGCAGGAGGCCTGAAGTTATGATGCTGTTGTACAGAGCCATGGTAAGGCCTCACTTGGAGTACTGTGTTCAGTTTTGGAGACCACACTACCGAAAGGACATGCTGAGGATCGAGCTGGTTCAGCGAACGGCCACCAGGATGGTCTTGGGGCTCAAGGATCTCACGTATGAAGAAAGATTTAAAAAATTGCGGCTGTACTCACTTGAGGAAAGAAGAGAACGGGGAGATATGACTGAAACATATAAGTACATCACGGGACGCATCGAGTCAGAAGATGATATCTTCTGGCTCATGGGACCCTCGACCACCAGAGGGCATCCGCTGAAAATCAGGGGAGGGAAGTTTCATGGCGACTCCAGGAAGTACTTTTTCACCGAAAGAGTAGTGGATCATTGGAACAGACTCCCACTCCAGGTGATAAAGGACAGCAGCGTGACGGATTTTAAGAGAAAATGGGATACTCACGTGGGATCTTTAAGGGAGTAAATTCAGGGGAGGGGATACTTGGAATAGGCAGACTTGGTGGGCTATAGCCCTTTTCTGCTGCTTTTTTCTATGTTTCTATGTTTCTACACCACACTCTCCTCACAGCTTGATAAAAAAAAGAGGGGGGGAGTTACTAAGGCCCTCTTTTACAAAAGTGCGCTAAGCATTTTTGCGTGGATTTAGCCCACGTTAAATCAACAAGTGTGCTAACCGCTAATGCGTCCATAAGATAACATGCACGCGTTAGCATTTAGCGTAAGCTAATATTTAGCATGCGCTAAAAAGCTTAGCGCACCTTTGTAAAAGAGGGGGTAACGTTGGGGTCCTTTTACTAAGGCACGCTAGCAGATTTAGCGCGCCCTAAACGCTAATGCGTCCATTATAGTCTATGGAGGCATTAGCGTATAGGGCACGCTAAATCAGCTAGCGCACCTTAGTAAAAGGACCCCTTTCTTAGTGAATTAAAAAAAAAACACATGAAAGAAAATACCTTGGGTACTAATTTCACTTTGAACTCACTAAGCGTTCTGATGTGACGTCGACCACTTCAGATCAATATTATATCATCCACTTTGCTTGTACCACAAGAGCATCCTTTGTTCAGTGGCTTTAATGTACTCGTCTCATGAATTACATAAGAACATAAGCAATGCCTCCTCTGGGTCAGACCCGAGGTCCATCATGACAAGCAGTCCGCTCATGTGGCGGCCTAACAGGTCCAGGACCTGTGCAGTAATCCTCTATCTATAACCCTCTATCCCCTTTTCCAGCAGGAAATTGTCCAATCCTTTCTTGAACCCCAGTACCGTACTCTGCCCTATTACGCCCTCTGGAAGCGCATTCCAGGTGTCCACCACACGTTGGGTAAAGAAGAACTTCCTAGCATTCGTTTTGAATCTGTCCCCTTTCAACTTTTCCGAATGCCCTCTTTTTCTCTTATTTTTTGAAAGTTTGAAGAATCTGTCCCTCTCCACTCTCTCTATGCCCTTCATGATCTTGTAAGTCTCTATTATATCCTCTCTAAGTCTCCTCTTCTCCAGGGAAAAGAGTCCCAGTTTCTCCAATCTCTCAGTGTATGAAAGGTTTTCCATACCTTTTAATCAGACGTGTCGCTCTCCTCTGAACCCTCTCGAGTAACGCCATATCCTTCTTAAGGTACGGCGACCAATATTGGACACAGTACTCCAGATGCGGACGCACCATCGCCCGATAGGTACTCTCATTCAATAACATCCCTCCCATCGTATAGCTGTACCTCAGGTTTCTGCTTCCCACATGTAGTACTTTACATTTCTCAACGTTGAACTTCATCTGCCATCTCGTCGCCCATTCGCTTAGTTTGTTCAAGTCACTTTGCAATTCTTCGCAGTCCTCTTTAGTCCGAGCTTCACTAAATAGTTTGATGTCGTCCGCAAATTTTATTATCTCACACTTCGTCTCTGTTTCTAGATCATTTATAAATATATTAAATAGCAGCGACCCGAAAAAAGCATGGGAGCAAACTTTTCTGTATAAATCATAGCAGGGCTTTGTCTTATTCACTGGAGTAAGAGCAAAAGACCTGCAGTGGTTTTTCACAACAATGTAGGCTTTTCCTAGTTTCTTTTTCTGTTGCAGATTTTTCCCTGGTTTGGTGTTACAAGAACTCAAAGCCTTGGGCAAGAGCTATGGCCTGTCATAGTTGAACAAGCAAACTGACTTGTAGGGGGGATGAGGACTTGCCTCTTTCTTTTGCCCTATGCTTAAATCTGACTCTCAATATTTAAAGATCTATTTATTTCTTCATTTAGCTTAAAAATGTTGAGGCGTGCATCATTTCTAGTCATCTGGTGCAGCTACAGGAACCTGTGCAGAATGGTAATATTTGGAGAGCAGCTGAGGCACCAGATCCCAGCCTTTCAGTTGCCATGGCAACCGGCCTTACATTGATCTTACTCAAGCGCCCATTTTCCGTCTGACTATCTCTTCACTTCCCATTGTACTCGGACTTATATCTTGATCAGGAACAGTAGTCAGTCGAGGAAGGTGACATAACAGTTGTGTGAACAGTTCAACAGGAAATATAAAAGGACAAAGGATTAAACCTTTCATAAGTTTGAAATTGCTCAGGACAGTATTATCTTAGACACAGAGGCCTGCTTACTTAGGATCACAACTTCAGTTAATCTTAAACTTTTGGAAACTCAAGCAAGTCTAGGAACTAGCCACAGTTTGAGAGTATTTTTTTATAAAAAGTCTCCTAGATCAAGATTTACATTCCATACAAAGATATACATTAAGGGCCTCATTCTGTAAAGCATGTCTAAAACTTAGGCGTCGTTTAGATGTCCAGCGGAGCAATGTGAGCATGATTCTCTAATGTGCAGACATCTTATAGAGAATCGCCTAAGTGACGTCTATGTCGCGCTCGCCTAACCCACGTCTATGTAATGCACAAAGTAGACCTGGTTTTCTAATGCCTACAATTTAGGCATTACATAGACACGCTAGCATGCTCAGCAGGATCCCTGGATGTCCAAATCGAGTCTACTACAACACCACACCCAAGCCACACCCACATCTATTTTTTAGGTGCAGCGTTTTTCGATGGGCATCCACAAAATTGTGGACGTCTCTTTGCAGAATCGCATCCAGCGCTGCAACCCAGGCAAGGTCGACCAATGTCTGAGAACGCTGTCCAGTGACGTCACGAAGGGGGCGGGATAGAGCCAGGTCGGGAGGGTGTTCCTTAAAGGACGCTTTCGCCCTTCCTGCTGGCTTCTTAGCCTTTTTTGAACCGTAGCAGCTGTGTACCAAGGGCGGGGAGGGGGGGTATAAAAAAAATGATGGGCTGGGGGGGTGCAAAAAATGATGGGCCCCGGGTGTCACATAGCTTAGGTACTCCACTGCCCACCACTGCCTGCAATTGGGATGCATGTTTATAGAATCAGGCCCTAATAGCCTATTCTGTAAAGACACATACCATATATACTCAAATATAAACCAATCTGAATATAAACTGAGGTAACCTTTTTCGCCCATAAAAGGTTGACTCGAATATAAATTGAGGTTAAAAATTTGGGTTTTAGCTGTGAGCCAATCTACAAAGACTAGACATTCGTGCCATAAGTTGTTTTTTTTTTAAATTTATACATTTCAAATCAAATATACAAGAATCCACTTGTTACGGATTATCATTTTAAACACCCAAGGAAAACAGTTAATTAAGCAGGAGAAACAAACAAAACTGCAGACTGTGTACAGGATGCAGACAAAAATGTATTGTACCAAAATTAAAATGCAAATAAGTAAAATAAAACCCTTTTACCAATCAAGGGACCCGACACGGTCCGTGTTTCGGACAAACCTTCGTCAGGGGTCCATGGTGAAAAAGGTTGGGACATACCATAAAAAATGAAGATAAGTAACAAAGTGCCTGTATATTGTGTTCGCCGAGGATTGCTGCAAAAAGTAAAGCGTCTCAAGGAAGCAGTAAAAAGAGGCTGCCTCTCTCAAGGAAGCAGTAAAAAGAGGCAGCCTCTCTCAAGGAAGCAGTAAAAAGAGGCTGCCTCTCTCAAGGAAGCAGTAAAAAGAGGCTGCCTCTCTCAAGGAAGCAGTAAAAAGAGGCTGCCTCTCAAGGAAGCAGTAAAAAGAGGCTGCCTCTCTCAAGGAAGCAGTAAAAAGAGGCAGCCTCTCTCAAGGAAGCAGTAAAAAGAGGCTGCCTCTCTCAAGGAAGCAGTAAAAAGAGGCTGCCTCTCTCAAGGAAGCAGTAAAAAGAGGCTGCCTCTCTCAAGGAAGCAGTAAAAAGAGGCTGCCTCTCTCAAGGAAGCAGTAAAAAGAGGCTGCCTCTCTCAAGGAAGCAGTAAAAAGAGGCTGCCTCTCTCAAGGAAGCAGTAAAAAGAGGCTGCCTCTCAAGGAAGCAGTAAAAAGAGGCTGCCTCTCTCAAGGAAGCAGTAAAAAGAGGCAGCCTCTCTCAAGGAAGCAGTAAAAAGAGGCTGCCTCTCTCAAGGAAGCAGTAAAAAGAGGCTGCCTCTCTCAAGGAAGCAGTAAAAAGAGGCTGCCTCTTTTTACTGCTTCCTTGAGACGCTTTACTTTTTGCAGCAATCATCGGCGAACACAATATACAGGCACTTTGTTACTTATCTTCATTTTTTATGGTATGTCCCAACCTTTTTCACCATGGACCCCTGACGAAGGTTTGTCCGAAACACGGACCGTGTCGGGTCCCTTGATTGATAAAAGGGTTTTATTTTACTTATTTGCATTTTAATTTTGGTACAATACATTTTTGCCTGCATCTTGTACACAGTCTGCAGTTTTGTTTGTTTCTCCTGCTTGGTTTTTTCTGCAGACAAAGTTGGACTTTCTCCTTTGTTTTGTTAAACAGTTAATTAAACCATAAAGTATTAAAGAACAATATAGGAAAAACTGAAAAAGGGAAAACCCTTATTCATTTTCAAAATAATTATTAAAACTCCTTCTTAGACCTCTATTAAGACTAGGGGGGAACAAGAAGTCAATGAGACAAGGAGGTCTCCATTAATTTA
Organism: Geotrypetes seraphini; assembly: GCF_902459505.1. NCBI lineage: Eukaryota > Metazoa > Chordata > Amphibia > Gymnophiona > Dermophiidae > Geotrypetes > Geotrypetes seraphini. Next base: position 171,943,985 of record NC_047091.1, on the reverse strand, counting down.
AACAAATCATAACATAAAACTGAAACAAAGGCCTAAATTTTCTGTAGCACTTTCATATTAACTAGTAACTTTATTTGTGTCCAAGAAGTGTCGAAGCTGTACTATCATTTACTCACTTCACTTGAGGCATATATTTGCACTCATTTACACCTGATACTGATATGACCTAAATGTCATAGAAACATAGAAATAGACAGCAGATAAGGGCCACGGCCCATCTAGTCTGCCCACCCCAATGACCCTCCTCTACCTTTCTCTGTGAATAGATCCCATGTGTCTATCCCATTTGGCCTTAAAATCAGGCACGCTGCTGGCCTCAATAACCTGAAGTGTAAGACTATTCCAGCGATCAACCACCCTTTCAGTGAAAAAGAATTTCCTGGTGTCCCCGTGCAGTTTCCACGCCCCTGATTTTCCATGGATGCCCCCTTGTTGCCACGGGACCCTTGAAAAAGAAGATATCTTCTTCCACTTCGATGCGGCCCGTGAGATACTTGAATGTCTCGATCATGTCACCCCTCTCTCTTCGTTCCTCGAGCGAGTACAACTGCAACTTATCCAGCTGTTCCTCGTACGGGAGATCCTTGAGTCCCAAGACCATCCGGGTGGCCATTCTCTGGACCGACTCCAGTCTCAGCACATCCTTACGGTAATGCGGCCTCCAGAATTGCACACAGTATTCCAGGTGGGGCCTCACCATGGATCTATACAATGGCATAATGACTTCAGGCTTACGGCTGACGAAACTCCTGCGTATGCAACCTATGATTTGTCTTGCCTTGGATGAAGCTTGCTTCACTTGATTGGCAGTCTTCATGTTCTAAATGATGCATTTCCATGCTTAGCTATGGTAATACTTGGTAACGGCATTAGGGCTGTACCAAATATTTGCATTTGATATTGCACCTTTTATTATCTGGGATCTAAAGTCTGCAATGACCTACTAGCTGAAACTCAATCTATACCTATTTGCTCTTTTCGCAAAATGCTGAAAACCTACTTCTTTGAGAAATGGGCCTTGCTCGGCATATGATGCCTTGTAAGGCTGTCTTTAATTTCTAGCTTTTGTCCATATTCACTCTTTGTTCTTAATTTACTCTTCGTAAGCGTTTTGTCATTTTTTTTTGCAAACTGCTTTGAATTCAGTTGGAGATAGAGCGGTGTCAAAGACACTACTACTACTACTATTTATGATTTCTATAGCGCTGAAAGGTGTATGCAGCGCTGTACTTTTTAACATACAATAGACAGTCCCTGCTCAGAAGAGCTTACAATCTAACTTAGACAGGACATTTCGGGGTTGGGGAGATGATGGTAGAGGAAATGACACAGTGGGTCTAGGGCCGCCGCGTGAGCGGACTGCTGGGCACGATGGACTGCTGGTCTGACCCAGCAGCGGCAATTCTTATGTTCTTAAGCAGTGAGTGAGAGTTAAGAGTTGAAAACGGATTCAAAAAAGCGGGCTTTTAGCTTGGATTTGAACGCTGCTAGGGATGGAGCATGACGTATTGACACCATTAGTATTAGCAAATACATTATTCATAATCAGCCAAATCGTGATTTAAATTCAAATGCAAATCATTTGGAGCTTTACTGTGCTAAATCCTAGTGAAATAAACGGTACATAGATTAAACTGCGTGGAACAACCGCGCGCCGACAAAGCCGCTCTGACAAAAAAGCACTCAGAACGTCAGCGCGCAGGATTAAAAAATAATTTTGAAGTGCTCTGAAGGGTTTTATTTTGGGGGGGAGAACCCTCCTCCCACTTTACTTAGAACTGTTTGGGGAACCACCCCCCACCCCCCTTTACAGAGGAAGGTGAAATTTTTCCCTCTTCCCCCCCCCCCATGGCAGCGGCAACACTTCAAAGTAAAGTGGGGAAGGGTTCCACCCCACGCCCCCCCTTGGAGCGATTTAAAGTTAAGTTTTAATCCGGCGTGCTGATGTCATGCGCGCACTTGTCCGAGTGGCTTTGTCGGTGTGAGATTGTCCCGCGCGCTTTTGACTCGTGACTAAAAAGCACCTGATTTCTCATTTCACGTTGCTTCTTTTATTATTTGTTATGTTAAAGCTCAATGCACATTATTCGTATATGCTATTCGGTACATCTTTAATTGGCATCTAATGCACATCATTGACATGCCTAAATGATGATGCAAATTCATAAAAAGGTCTCCTTTATTTATTTAAAAAACTTATAGCTCACTGAAAATCTAAGCGGGCTCCAAGCTTGCATATAGTACATAATAAATAAACACATTATATATAACACTAGTTGTTTAGCCCGTTACATTAAAGGGTGCTAGCAGCCCTTCTCCCTTACTTTTACCTCCTCCCTGTCCAGCAGCACCCCCACCCATTCCCTGCTCCCCCTATATAGCAGTAGCCCTTCTCCTTTTATCTCCCCCTGTTCAGCATCACCCCATTTCCAGCTCCCCATATCCAGCAGTAGCTCTTCTCCTTTGCAGGAGCCCTTCTCCCTTCCTTTTACCTCCCCCCTCCCCCCCTCCCCTGTCTAGCAGCACATCTTCCCTGCTTCCCCTATCCAGCAGTAGGCCTCCCTTCCTGTTACCTCCCCCCCTGTCCAGAATCACCTCTTCCCTGCTCCTCCTGTACTGCAGCACCCCCTTACCTGCTCCCCCTGTCCAGTCCGGTGATCTCCAGCCATCAGGCTGGCTCCTGCAGGGAGTCTAGTTCCTGTCCGGTCCCCGCCAGGCGTGCGAGCCTGCTCCGCCCCCTCCCGACCTGCCGTGAGTATTTGAATTAGACCCGACGGTTCCTGTTGAGGAAAGCACTCCTCACCGGACTCAGCGGTGAACTCCAGCCATCGGGCCGACATCCGCCTTTTTTTTTTTTTTTTTTAGTTGAAAGACACGGCGGTGGCTCCTCTCATGATCCCCGCCTGCGTTGGAAGTCCGACGCAGGCGGGGATCGTGAGAGAAGCCACCGCCGCGTCTTTCAAAGAATCGTAAGCCGCGCATGCGCACTTCCTATGTGTCGCTACAGCTCACGGAAAATCAGCACACACTTAGGAAGTGCGCATGCGCGGCTTACCATTTTATTATATTAGATTCTCCGATGAACACTAAAAGAAATGAAAGCACACAATATCACATAGGGCTCCTTGGACAAAGCCGCGGTAGCGGTAAATGCTCCAACGCTCGTAGGAATTCACCAGCCCGCAGCAGAAACCTCTTTTGCGGCTTTGGAAAAAACCAGCGACAGTGATCAGTATCATCATCCATTTAAAGCAGGGGTGTCAAAGTCCCTCCTTGAGGGCCGCAATCCAGTCGGGTTTTCAGGATTTCCCCAATGAATATGCATTGAAAGCAGTGCGTGCACATAGATCTCATGCATATTCATTGGGGAAATCCTGAAAACCCGACTGGATTGCGGCCCTCGAGGAGGGACTTTGAGACCTCTGATCCAAGGTAAAGTTCATGGCATGGTGGAACACTGTGGGCTCCTTTTACTAAGCTGCGGTAGCGTTTTTAGCGCGCGCAGAAAATTAGCAAACCCCCACGCTAAACGAAAAAACTAACGCCAGCTCAATGGAGGTGTTAGCGTCTAGCGTGCGCAGCAATTCTGCGTGCGTTAAGTGCGCGCTAAAACCGCTAGCACAGCTTAGTAAAAGGAGCCCTGTATGGATTACCAACAAATATGAAAGTGTAATTGCAGGAAAACATCGTTCCACTAGCACGTTCCTCAAAATATGGAGCCTTGTTCAAACTTATTGCGCTTTAGACCATTGACAAACAGCATTTCCTGGAGTACTGCATCCATCTCTGGTCGCCGTACATGAAGAAGGACACGGTACTACTCGAAAGGATCCAGAGAATAGCGACTAAGATGGTTAAGGGGCTGGAGGAGTTGCCGTACAGTGAAAGATTAGAGAAACTGGGCCTCTTCTCCCTTGAAAAAAGGAGACTGAGAGGGGACATGATCGAAACATTCAAGATAATGAAGGGAATAGACTTAGTAGATAAAGACAGGTTGTTCACCCTCTCCAAGGTAGGGAGAACGGGAGGGCACTCTCTAAAGTTGAAAGGAGATAGATTCCGTACGAACATAAGGAAGTTCTTCACCCAGAGTTTGGTAGAGATCTGGAACGCTCTTACGAAGTCTGTCATAGGGGAAAACACCCTCCAGGGATTCAAGACAAAGTAGATAAAGACAGGTTTGTTCAACCTCTCCAAGGTAGGGAAAACGAGAGGGCACTCTCTAAAGTTAAAAGGGGATCGATTCTGTACAAACGTAAGGAAGTTCTTCTTCACTCAGAGAGTGGTAGAAAACTGGAACGCTCTTCCGGAGGCTGTTATAGGGGAAAACACCCTCCAGGGATTCAAGAGAAAGTTGGACGGGTTCCTGTTGAACTGGAACATATGCAGGTAGGGCTAGTCTCAGGGCACTGGTCTTTTACCTGGGAGCCACTGCGGGAGCGGACTGCTGGGCATGATGGACCACTGGTCTGATCCAGCAGCGGCAATTCTTATGTTCTTATTGCTGTTCTTAATTTATCTAGCTGATGATGCCTCTTGAAAGTTCCTTTACATTTTAATATGATTGCTGTGTATCATATGCCGACAATATATGTGCTGATCCCCCTTATTCATCTGATATATACATTTAATGTAATTATATAGCAGGGTTAGAAACACGGAAGACTGTGAAGCCCTGCAAAGGGACCTAACGAGACTGGAAGACTGGGCAAAAAAGTGGCAAATGAGTTTTAACGTAGAGAAATGCAAAGTCATGCATGTAGGGAAAAAGAACCCGATGTTCAGCTACAAAATGGGGGGGAACACGGCTAGGGGTGAGTAACCTTGAAAGGGATCTGGGAGTTATGGTTGACACATCACTGAAACCATCGGCACAGTGTGTGACAGCCTCAAAGAAAGCAAATAGAATGCTGGGCATCATCAAAAAAGGTATCACAACCAGGACGAAGGAAGTCATCATGCCGCTGTATCGCGCAATGGTGCGCCCGCACCTGGAGTACTGTGTTCAATACTGGTCGCCGTACCTCAAGAAGGACATGGCGGTACTCGAGGGAGTGCAGAGGAGGGCGACTAAACTGATAAAAGGTATGGAAAATTTCTCATACGCTGACAGGTTAAAAACGCTGGGGCTGTTCTCCCTGGAGAAGAGGAGACTTAGAGGGGACATGATAGAAACCTTCAAAATCCTTAAGGGCATAGAGAAAGTGAATAAAGGACAGATTCTTCAAACTGTGGTGGTTTAGAATAAATGTTAGGAAGTTCTTTTTTACCCAGAGGGTGGTGGACACATGGAACGCGATTCCGGAGGATGTGATAGGCCAGAACTCTGTACAGGGGTTCAAGGAGGGTTTGGATAGGTTCCTGGAGGATAAGGGGATAGAGGGGTACAGATAGAACTTGAGGTAGGTTATAGAAGTGGTCAGAAACCACTTCACAGGCCGCGGACCTGATGGGCCACCGCAGGAGCGGACCGCTGGGCGGGATGGACCTCTGGTCTGACCCAGTGGAGGCAACTTCTTATGTTCTTATGTACATATGATTTGTTTCTTGTTTTAATTAATATTTGTACATTTATCTTATAAAATTAATAAAAATATTAGAAAAAAAAAGAAAGCTTCCACAAACAAAGGCGTTTTCAAACGTTTCTTAAATTACTGCGAATTGTTCACCCTCCTTGATTGCTCAGCCAAGTTGTTCCACTCCAGCCACAGAAACAGCCCTCACTCTAGCGTCTCTCCGTATTTAATCAGTTGCGATCCATTGCCTACAAATCGCCAATGGATGCCCAAGTTATCACTTTGAAACTTGGCACAGATTCAAGATACTCACAGGCAAGACAAAAAAAGCCAACAAGAACTGCAGAACACACGCAAAGCAAAAAACCAAAACCAAACTGCAGTAGAATGTACAAGGTGCAGGAATTTATTCAATAAAAATCATAAAAACATGTAAAGTATACATAAAACAAATGTAATAAATATAGCCCAAAACTGGTCCTAGTATTTGTGTGGACCTGACCTGACACGGTCTGTGTTTCGAAAAACACTTCTTCCTCAGGGGTCCTGGATGTTGGTGCATAGAATATAAAAAAAACAGACTGGAAAAAACAAAGTCGAACGGAACGGGTGTAAAACTCTCCTGTTTCTCAGTGCAGCGCCTAAGCAGGAGAATTTTACGCCAGTTCCATTCAACTTTGTTTTTTCCAATCTGTTTTTTTTTATATTCTATGCACCAACATCCAGGACCCTGAGGAAGAAGTGTTTTTCGAAACACAGACCGTGTCAGGTCAGGTCCACACAAATACTAGGACCAGTTTTGGGCTATATTTATTACATTTGTTTTATGTATACTTTACATGTTTTTATGATTTTTATTGAATAAATTCCTGCACCTTGTACATTCTACTGCAGTTTGGTTTTGGTTTTTTGCTTTGCGTGTGTTCTGCAGTTTTTGTTGGCTTTTTTTGTCTTGCCTGTGAGTATCTTGTATCTGTGCCAAGTTTCAAAGTGATAACTTGGGCATCCATTGGCGATTTGTAGGCAATGGATCGCAACATGTTTTTATGATTTTTATTGAATAAATTCCTGAACCTTGTACATTCTACTATAAGATACTCACAGACATTTATACCTCCCTCTTCAAAAAATAACATGCATTCTGAAAAGGCACCAAAATTGTTCATCTAGTCGATTTTAAATACAGTAGTCCATTTTAAAAGCATCTACACATGGAAATAATGGTATTTGCATGGGTAGGTTCTGTACACCTGTCCCAGAACAGCTTAGGGCTTTTTTGCAAACTAAGGGCTCCTTTTACAAAGGTACGCTAGGGCCTTAACGCATGGAATAGCGCGCTGAAATGCCATGCTCGCTAGCCACTACCGCCTCCTCTTGAGCAGGTGGTAGTTTTTCAGGTAGCGCGTGCGCTAAAAACGCTAGCGCACCTTTGTAAAAGGAGCCTTAAGATGCCAGTCCAGGAGATTCAGAGTTAATATAAAATTGGAACCCGTTATAACCCGTTAAGTATATTTCTTATCATCTTATTCATTGATTGATCTCCTTATTGTATGTTTCCTCCCCTCCCCCCAGTTTTAATTGTGGTCTGAGGAAGAGATAATAATTTCTTATTATTAATGGGAATGTTGTTAAATTCTTTTTATTTGCTTTAATACTTCTCTGTATTTCCAAAACAAGTGGATACTTGTAAATTTATTGATAAAATGAATTTAAAAAAAAACAATTGGCCTTAGCATGCCCTTACATGAGCCTTTTCTGCATATTAAGACCATTTTTACCACAGCTGTAAAAATAACTTTTTTCTACTTTTTATATTAATGGTCTTGTGTTAATAATAATAATAATAACTTTATTTTCTATACCGCCAACACCCAAAGAGTTCTAGGCGGTTTACAAATAAGAACTGGGCAATCAGTGATAAAAATACAATGAGCAAAAGACATAGATATAATTGCATAGTTCGTAGACAGATAAGAATTTCTTAAACAAATAGGTCTTTACTAGTTTCCTGAAAGAACAGTATGATTCAATTTGATGAATCAAATTATCTAGCCAAGATTGAGCTGTACCTGCTTGATAGGCCAAGTTTCTATCAAAGAACGTCTTGTAACGGCAATTTTTTTGGATTCAGAAATATAAATAAGCTGGTACGAGTTAATGTGACCGGTCTATACAATTCGAAATGAGAGATAAGGTAACGAGGAAATAATCCAGACAACAGTTTATAAGAAATGTAGGCAAATTTACAAATTAACTGTTTATTAGATAACCCTGTGGCGTTATCATATGATACTGTGCTGTTTGGTATGGCAATGAGAGCAAAAAGTCAGATATCTACAAATAATAACAAATTATTACTTATAATGACTGGGGTTGCCATTCAACAAATTACATATAATTGGAAAAATTGGAATAGATTAAATTATAATTTTTGGTGGAACTCCTTATGTCATATTTATAAAATGGAGAGACTTATTGCAATACAACAGGGTTGTTTCAGGAAATTTCAAGATATTTGGGAGCCATTAACAAAGTATTGTAATGATTAGAAAAATCTTGTTTCCCTTAAATTTACAAGTTCAATTATGGGGTGGGAGGGAGGGTATTTTTATTGTTACATGTTGTATAAATATTGATTATATGACAGATAAGGGTGGGGAGAGGGGAGATAAGAGAATATTATATTTATCATTGTTGATTATTAAGTGATATATTTATGGTTATTTGTATGGATATGTTATCACACTTGTTATAAGTTTAAAAATTAATAAAGATTTATAAAAAAACAAACAAAAACAAATGTAGGCAAATTTGAATAATATTCTAGCTTCAACAGGTAACCAGTGCAGTTGCTGGTAATAAGGGCTGACGTTCTTGTTTTCTCAGCCCGAAGATAAGATTTTAAACAAAATGTGTCCTGAAGGAACGATAAGTCATCAGAACTGAAAAGGACACTAGTGATTACAGTTCCTGAAACTGGCGATAGTGCTCAGAACCAGAAGGTGGAAAGAAATTCACAAACGGGGACAAGCCCCAAAATGTGCTTTCATAGCGTCTATCATTGCACCATCTTAGGTCAGTAGAAAGGTATTTTACCCCCGTGTCAAAAATGTGTTCAAACTCATACCAATCTTCAATTGTGAAAACCCAAAAGTTACTTAGCTTAAATAGTTGAGTTATTTTTCAGAAGTTCTTTCACCGCAGCGGGTTCTTCTGACGCGTTTCGCCAGAACGGCTTCCTCAGAGAATTAAATCTCGCTGGCTGTAAATCGGGAGACAAACTTCCTTGCTAGCTTCTCATGACTGGCTTCTCTTCCGGTTACGTGACCAAGGCTAACGCTGCCCTTAGTGTGTCGCCATTTTGAAAAAGCTACTGCTGAGTTCAAAGATTTCTACTTAAAATTTCACTAAACCCCTAAATTTAGGAGCATAAAAAGTGGGTCAGATTTAGGGTGAGGAAAAAAAAAGTTATGAGCTCAGCACTAGTCCCTAGTCCCTGGATTCTATATATGGTGCCTAAATTAGCACTGATTAGAATTTATGCGCACAACTTTCTAAGTATATTCTCTAAAGTGATATGCATAAATTCTAATGCAGAGATCTCAAAAGGGGGTGTGGCCATGGGCAGGTCATGGGTGTTCTTAGAAACGATGCCCAGTGTTATAGAATACATATGATATCCGCAGAATTTAGGCATGGGCATTAATACCAGATTTTAGTTGGCATAAATGGTCACACCTAAATTTTAAGAACATAAAAATAGCTTTACTGGATAAGACCAATGATCCATCTAGCCAGTATCCCATCTTCATGGAGGCCAAACCAGGTCCCAGGTACCTGGCAGAAACCCAAAGAGTAGCAACATTCCAGAGCTGAGATTGTGATGTCATAATGCCTCATTCCACCAATGCCTAAGAGCCAACCTCATCAGTGATGTCACAATGACTTGATTGTCCTTACACTTCTCCTTCGTTATTCGCGGGGGATACGGGCAGAGCTGGACCGCGAATGGCGAAAAACTGCGAATATCCGGCTCTGACCCACCCCCACCTCCCTGCCGCCTTCCCGGCCTTACCTGGTGGTCTAGAGGGCTTTCGGGGCAGGAGCGATCTTCCTACGCTCCTGCCCCGAGCAGATCGCCACGAGGAAATGGCTGTAGGGAGTTCCCGTCATAGTCTCGAGAGACTATGGGAGCTCCAGCAGCCATTTCCTCATGGCGATCTGCACGGGGCAGGAGCGTAGGAAGATCGCTCCTGCCCCGAAAGACCACTAGACCACCAGGTAAGGCCAGGAAGACGGCAGGGAGGTCAAAAATAGGTGTTTTTTTTTATTTTCTCCCTCCCCAGAAAAAAATCTCGATTATGTGAAACCGCGAGTGCAGAATCCGCGAATGGGGAGGGGGAAGTGTAATTTGATTCACATAAGAACATTAGAATAGCCTTACTGGGTCAGACCAATGGTCCATCTAGCCCAATATCCCATCTTCACGGAGGACAATCCAAGTCACAAGTACCTGGCAAAAACCCCAATAATAGCAGCATTCCATGTCACCGATCCACGGCAAGCAGTGGCTTCTCCCATGTTTGTCTCAACAGCAGTTTATGGACTTTTCTTCCAGGAACATTACTCACATGGCTGGCCTCTACACATATTCTATAAACTGTACCTAACTTTAGGTCAATGTGTAGAATAGGACTAAGTACGTTTTTATTCTGAACTGAATTTTTCAGTGCCACATATAGAATTTAGTCCTAGGGTCATAAATTAGGCTCTTAAATCTAGGCAAATTAATGACAGGCCAATCTATATGAGCATCGTTTTTAAGCTCCTAAACTGAGATGAATTTTCAACTATAAAATTGTGCTCCTAAGTTTGGCATACATCTAGGAGTTCAGTATTTTGGCCCAGATTGTATAAATGACATCTGAAGTTAGGCGCACCCAGCAGTATTCAAATCTAGGCTTTACTCCTAACTCCCATTCAGTGGCGTAGTAAGGAACGCCATGTTGGTGGGGTGCTTACACCCCTCCTCCTCTCTGTTCCCCCGCCACTTCCCATTCCTCCCCTCCACGCGCGCCCCCTTCCCTCTAGTTGAAGAAGTTGTTTGCGGCAGTCAACCGCGTGCTCTTCATGACCTCGTCGGCTCTCCCGCTGATGTCACTTCCGGGTGCCGTGCGTAGGGAGTGACATCAAAGGGAGAGCCTAAGGGGTCGCGAGGAGCACGTGGTTGACCGCTGTGAGCAACAACTTCAAGGAGTGTGGGGCGGGATCGGAGGGGGAGGGGCGCCTCTCACTCTCACGACGCCACTGGTCCCGCTCAATTGTAAAGTACCCTTGTCTGTTTTATCATTCCCTCTCTGAGAAATTCCCTAACCCCTATTTGTCCTTTAATTAGATTGTAAGCTCTATTGAGCAGGGATTTTCTCTTACATGTTTAATGTACAGTGCTGTGTATCTAGCAATGCTTTTGAAATGATGTAGTGGGAGCATTATTAGTAGTGAATTATGAAAAGGAAAGCTGGAAAATAACAGGCTGGGGTTTTATATGGGCGGGTGGAGGAGGGAGATAGATTTCAAATATTTACTGAGCCTAGGTGTGATAAACTGTTATCTTCCCTGTATCAAAAAAAAGGATATGCAGAAACAACTGAGGTAAACCTCTAAGCTGTTCTCATCAATCATGGTGTCTGTCTCTACTTTGTTTTACAAGACCAGAGTGGATAAATTACCTTGGAAATCTCTCTTTTGTTGTTCAAAGTTTCCTATTGACCATTTCACCTGCTCCTGCTGTTTCTTTTCTACGTTCAACATTTTTATGTAAGGCCATTTGTCTGTGAAGTGGAAATCTCATATTATGAAGAGAACAACAACAACAAAAAAAAAAATGGCAAAATCTCATGACTCCTCCTTACCAATTTAGGGCCTGGTGCACTGAAGGGCTTTCTCGTTTTTCTCTATGGGAAAATTTTTAGGATACAGGTCCCACAGCCTCAGTTTCGCTTGTATCTTTGAGGTACAAATGCCAGTGGACTGGACTATATTAGAATTAAAATCATCTTTTGCTCTTCACACCAAAGTGTCTTTTGCAGGATGTCAATATTGGTACAATAGGCAGGAAGAATGTCCCCAGACATCAAATTATTTATGGGCCTTTAGGCCCGGATTCTGTATAGGATGCCTGATCTCAGAAGCCGACGGGCGCCCTATACAGAACTGCGCCTAAGACCGCCTAAAATGAACCTGATTCTCTAACCAACATCCACGTTCCAGACACTGGTTAGAGAATCGGGTTGTAAGTAGAAGCGGTCACTGAGCTTATCGCGGCAAGAGATCTCCCTGCTGCGATATGTTTAGCGGCTGCGGCCACCCGTCCCCCTCTATCATTGCAGGAGGGTTGCCCAATCCCTCCTGCTGGAACCTCCCCACCCCTCTGAACGATCGCTGGCAGGAGGGATGCCCAATCCCTCCTGCCAGAATCCTCCCATAGATTGTGGCAGAAGGGATGCCCAGTCCCTCCTGCCGGAAGCCCCCCTGTAGATTGTGGTAGAAGGGATGCCCAATCCCTCCTGCCAGAACCCCCTTCATGCAGATTGGGGTGGGATTGGGGGAGGAGTTTGAATTTGAAATAAGCCCCAAAAAAGGGCATGTCAAAAAGCAGAGTGTAAATGTTAAGCACATAAATTTGACTTCGATACCTATATAGCCTGCTTTCAAAATGTACCACTTTACCTAGTAATGCGAAGAGCCTTTAATACTATAAACCAGCTTCAAGAAGTATGTTAACATGAAGTCATCTTAGTTTAGGGGCCCGTTATTTATTCAATTTTCTACATTGTTCTTCCAGGGGACCTCAGACCTGTTTAAATGAATTTATTCAGGTACTCAAGCATTATTCTCTGTCTACCATGGCAGGCTCCCAATCTATTTTATGTACCTGTGGGAAATGGGGTGATTAAGTGATTTACTGAGGATCATAGGGAGCAGTGTAAGTTTGAACCCACAAGCTAAGTGTGTTGAGACTGTAGCTTTAACCACTGCGCTAAACGTAATGTAAACTTGATTCGTAAATCACCTTGAATCTAGATAGGCAGAGAGCAACCCAGAAATTGAAGATTAGATTAGATTAGATTAATCTCTTTTTCCTTACCTTCTCAGCTACTACTTTTGAGAGCCAAAGAGGCCTTCTTTTCCTCTTAATTTTACTTACTTTCCTTACAAAATCCATTTGCATCTTTGCTTTCCTGACTACTCGACCAGCCTCTCTTAACTTTTCCAGATATTGTAACCTGTCTTCCTCTTTCAGCGATCTTTTGTAGTTTATGAAAACTAACCTCTTTTTCTTTACCTTCTCAGCTACTACTTTTGAGAGCCAAAGCGGCCTTCTTTTCCTCTTAGTTTTACTTACTTTCCTTACAAAATGGTTTGTTGCCTTTACAATAGCTCCTTTCGGTTTTGCCCACTGCTTTCCTACTTCTTCCAGATGTTCCCATCCAAACAATTTATTGATGTAATCCCCCATCTGAACAAAGTTAGTTTTTTTTTTAAAGCCTTTACTTTCAAATAAGCTCTTTCAATACCTGTTTTAATTTTAAACCACACCAGTCGGTGATCACTGGACGCCAGATGATTTCCCACTATAACCTCAGAAACACTTTCCCATTTTGTAAGCACTAAGTCTAGTATGGCTCCATCTCAAATGGGTTCCATTGCCAACTGCTGGAACAGTTCCCCTTGTGGAGAATCCAGGATCTCCCTACTTCTAGGAGACCCTGCAGTAGGGATACCTCAATCGACAACTGGCATGTTAAAATCACCTATTAGATTGCCTACCCCTGGGCTGAAATGAGCTTCAAAAGCAACTCCAGTAGTTACAACCTAAGGATAATACCAGATGGACCTCTAAGGTCTGTGGTCCAGAAAAACAGAAAAAAGACAATTTAATCATGAAATTGTAAAGCACGTAATTATAGGGCAGACTGGATGGACCATTCAGGTCTTTATCTGCTGTTATTCACTGTGTTACTATGTTAATGTCCTGGGGCTTTAGATGAGCTTGTGCGGGATGCCCCGTACCTTTTGCGTATTGTAAATTTCAGTTACTCAGCTGGTAAGATGCACTGCTGTCTCGTGCCGGGAAGGGATAAAATGCGGACCTTGCGGATCTTACGGTTCATACTCTAAAGCGCGCGAGGACAAAGGCGTGCCGACAACCGAGCACGGACAACTGAGCGCAGGACTTCATCGCACTGATGAAAACCCGTATTTTAAAGGGCTCCGAAGGGGGGTGTTGGTGTGGAACCCCCCCACACTTTACTTAAAAGAGATTGCACTGGCGTTGTGGGGGGTTTGGGGGGTTGTAACCCCCCTCATCATACTGGAAACTTAACTTTTTCCCTGTTTTTTAGGGAAAAAGTTAAGTTTTCAGTATAATGTGGCAGCGTGAGGCAGCGCGATCCCTATTAAGTAGAGTGGGGGGTTCCCCCCACCCCCCGTCAGAGCCCTTTAAAATACGGGTTTTCTTAGGCGCGATTAAGCCCTGTGCTCAGTTGTCTGCTCTCGGTTGTCGGCGCGCCTTTGTCCTCACGCGCTTTTGACCCGTCACCGGATCTTACGGGTCTCACAGATCTAAACCCGCATGTCTTTAAAAATCTGAGGTCCGTGCCACTTTTAGTCTCAGCCTAAGTTATGGCTCTGACAGACCTCTATGACACTTTAGCTCTGACGGATCCTAATGCTTTCCTCTCCCTATGCTGAGACTAAAAGTGGCACGGATCTAGGGCAAAAGTTTTGCCACTTATACCCCCTCTTTTACTAAGGTGCGCTAACCGATTAGCACACGCTAATCGCTAACGCATCCATAGATTAACATGCATGTGTTAGCGTTTAGCGTATGCTAATTTGATTAGCGCGCTAATCGGTTAGCACACCTTAGTAAAAGAAGGCCTTAGTCTCAGCATAGGGAGGGAAAATCATTAGGGTCCTTCAGAGCTAAAGAGTCACAGAGGTCTGTCAGAGTCATAACCTAGGCTGAGACTAAAGGTGGCAGGGTTCTGGGTTAGTCTATTTGTATTCTGGTTCTACTTTGTTGCTATTCCAAGGTTGCCTGTACTTTGTAGGTTGCTTTTCTGTTTGAAAATAAAAATTGATTACAAATAAAAGGTGGCACGGACCTCAGATTTTTAAGGATGTGTGGATTTAGATTCGCGGAGTCCATAAGGTCCGCATTTTACCCCTTCCCTCTCGTGCCTCGGTCCCTCCTCGACATAAAGTTTGATGGAGTTCCAGCTCCTACGCTGAATTTTGTACATCCTCGGCTTTGCAATATTTTAGGAAATCCAAATTAAGCCAAACCCTACTGCTTCCCCTCCCCCCCCCTGCGCATCTGGGATCTTCCCAAATACTATAGCCTGAGGCTATTCTAATTAATTAGAAACCAGGCTGCTCATCCCTTATTAATGGTGTGAGGATCTCTGTACGTGTCACGCCAGTCAGCATTCTTCCTGGTTGTTATGCTTTGTAGGGGAAGGATAGAGGAAAGTGGCAACCAGGAAAAGGATGCGTACCGAGCTATTAAATTTTGATGTGAGTTACAAAAAAAATAATGCATCTATCTATTTTATTGATGCATCCCCATACCTATATATATATATCTTTATTGATATATGCAGATGTAGATAAATATTCTGCATTGATTTCGTGAGTGCAAATCCTAAAACACACACACACACACACAAAAAAGACATGAGAATTCTAGGGAGTACGCTCATTGTTTCTGAAATCAAATGGAGACGCTGTCGTTAATGAGGCAGACAAGCGGCCTCACTCATCCTCCGAGGATTTGAAGGGCAGAATAGAGGAATGTTTTCACTACATTATTCATGCGGTGTTGTTTGAGTTTCCAAATCACAGGGAAGCAGAGTGAAGGTAGGTTCTTATTATTCCCCTGGCCTGCTCAGCTCGGAGCAGGTGGGTATGAAAGGATTGTCACCTAACGAGATCTCATTCCAGATGCAGTTAAATCGCCCACTCTATAAATGAAGCCATTGGTTTTCCTCGCCATACCACATGCTAGCAATACAAAAAACATATACAAATACAATGCGGGGAAAAAAAGAGAAGAAAATCAGAGGAAAAAGCATGAATAATTCCAAAATGGTGCATAAGATGAGTGCGATGATCTTCTTCCGTCTATTCAGTTTGATCAGGATCTTTGGACTCTATTAGCCTGGACCCTGAATTATATTTTAATGTGCTATGGGGCTCGTTTACTAATGATTTGTGCTAAATGTAGTTAACCGGCATTATTTACAGCTGGGTCCACAGCATAAAATGAATCTTGTAATAAATAATAAGCGGGCCCTTTTATTTAATACCCCGACGCAGCGGGGTTAAAAAAAAAATCCCCGCAAAGCGCTGGCCGCGCTGGTGACAGTAAAGTGGCAATGGCGGCAAAAATGGTAATGAAAGCCTTAAAAGACTGTAAAATCTAAGAGGATATGGATGACGCGGAACAGATGAAAATGGGGAGAGGTTGGCGCAGTGGTTAAAGCTACAGCCTCAGCCCCCTGAGGTTGTGGGTTCAAACCCACGCTGCTCCTTGTGACCCTGGGCAAGTCACTTAATCCCCCCCATTGCCCCAGGTACATCAGATAGATTGTGCGTCCGCCAGGGAAAAATGCTTGAGTACCTGAATAAATTCATTCTGAGTTCCCCTGGGAGAATGGTAGAGAAAATTGAATAAATAAATAGCATGAAATGTTTCAGCCTCTGATAAGCAGAGCTGGTATTGTGACATCATAATTTCTCATTCCACCAATAGGAGCCAACTTATCAGTGATGTCACAATGGCTTGATTGTCCTATACTTGACTCACTTTTACTACATTTTGATGTCTAGAGTGGCGCAGTGGTTAAAGCTACAGCCTCCGCACCCTGAGGTTGTGGGTTCAAACCCACGCTGCTCCTTGTGACCCTGGGCAAGTCATTTAATCCCCCCATTGCCCCAGGTACATTAGATAGATTGTGAGCCCACCAGGACAGACTGGGGAAAATACTTGAATAAATGCATGTAAACCGTTCTGAGCTCCCTGGAGAGAACAGTATAGAAAATTGAATGAATAAATAGTGTGAAAAGTTTCAGCCTCTGATAACCAGAGCTGGTATTGTGACATCATAATTTCTCATTCCACCAATAGGAGCCAACCTTATCAGTGATGTCACAATGGCTTGATTGTCCTATACTTGACTCACTTTTACTACATTTTGATGTCTAGAGTGGCGCAGTGGTTAAAGCTACAGCCTCAGCAGCTTGAGGTTGTGGGTTCAAACCCACGCTGCTCCTTGTGACCCTGGGCAAGTCATTTAATCCCCCCATTGCCCCAGGTACATTAGATAGATTGTGAGCCCGCCAGGGGGAAATGTTTGAGTACCTGAATAAATTTATGTAAACTGTTCGGAGCTCTCTGGGAGAACAGTATAGAAAATTGAATAAATAAAAATAAAGTTCTTCTTTCTCTGTATGAAAAGTTATAAGGATAAACTAAGAAGTTAAAGAGGGGGTGTTTGAACTGCTGTTCCCTAATCCGTTGATATCTTTGTGAAGCACAATGAGTAGAAATTAGACCCTATTTAAAGTGGTCGCTGTCTTCCTGTCCATTTTATAATGTGTGTTTAGTGAGTGCATGAATTTTAATTAATAAAAAAAGGAGCTAAAATAAAATAGAATTAAAAGATTTTTTTTAAAAAGCTGATAAGAAGAAAATATAGGGGTCCTTTTGCTAAGGCGCACTAACCGATTTAGTGCACGCTAAACTTTAACGTGTCTATTATAGTCTGTGGACGCATTAGCGTTTAGCGTGCACTAAATTGGCTAGTACGCCTTAGTAAAAGGACCCCATAATTATTAAAAGGGTTTTGTTTTGCCAATGACTGCATCAGGGGCCTAGTGATTTTATCCCGTTTGAGGCCCTAAAGGGGACATGGCTCCAGTTCGGAGGCTTTTTTACCCTATAAAAAGCGAAATTAAAAGCAACAGTAATACTTGAAGATAGCAACATTATAAAGAGATATAGTAAACTACAGTCAAGCCTTGGTTTGCGAGCATAGTTCGTTCCGGAAGCTTGCTTGTAGTCCAAAGCACTCGTATATCAAAGCAAATTTCCCCATAGGAAATAATGGAAACTCAGACGATTCGTTCCACAACCCAAAAACTTTACAACATACTATATGTACTCGTATTGCAAGACCTCGCTCGTTTAGAACAGTCACTTCACTCCCGCAGCGTCAGAGAGAGAAGAACCATCGGCTCAGTTGTGATGACGTGATGCGTGAACACTGTATGTACTCGTATTGCAAGACCTCGCTCGTTTAGAACAGTCACTTCACTGCCGCAGCGTCAGAGAGAGAAGAACAATCGGCTCAGTTGTGATGATGTGACGCGTCTATACTGTATGTACTTGTATTGCAAGACCTCGCTTGTTTAGAACAGTCACTTCACTCCCGCAGATTCATGAGAGAGAAGAACCATCGGCTCAGTTGTGATGATGTGACGCGTGTATACTGTATGTACTCGTGTTGCAAGACCTCGCTCGTTTAGAACAGTCACTACGCTCCCGCAGCGTCCGAGAGAGAAGAACCATCGGCTCAGTTGTGATGACGTGATGCGTGTACACTGTATGTACTCGTATTGCAAGACCTCGCTCGTTTAGAACAGTCACTACGCTCCCGCAGCGTCAGAGAGAGATGTGCGCCCAACTAAATTGGCAAAGCTAATTAATGCCAATAATTAGGTATGAAGTGGTAGTAATTGGTGCCAATTTGGATTTGAGTGTACATCTTGCTAGGTGCTAATTTATAACAATGTGTGCCAACGTTGAAGCCCATGCCCAAGGGTCGGCACGGTTTTCTTCGCAAAGTGACAGCTGTTGGACTGAAAGCAATCTTTGAGGTTTGGATAATGCCTGATGTTCCCTTGTGGAATGGGTGGCGGACTAATACGACAACATTATTGATGCTTGAACGACAAGGAAGTCAAACAATTTCCTCTGCAAAAGGAATTCTAGTTCAGAAAACTTGGGAGCCCTTTTGGTTTACTCTTATGCATTCATCACTTAGTAGAATATTGAATTATCCTTGACCGGTTTGGACTGTGTTATCTGTTCATTTTGCGGAGTGCATGGAGGGTGGGAGGGTGGGGTGGTGTGGTTGCATTGGGGGATTCTTCAAGGGATTTAAAGAACAGTTGAGAGCGCTGTAATTGGATTGGGTTGCTGCTCATGCCAAGAACATTACAGAGGTATGGGGCAAGGGGTGTTGTGCATATGTGGAAGGAGGGGGCTGAGGAGTGTGTGGAGGTGGGGGTGGAGAAGAGGGCAGGTGGAAAAGCTGGTTTTAAGAAAGGTTTGGACAAGTTCCTAGAGGAAAAGTCCATAGTTTGTTATTAAATTCCTTTGACTATCGGGCCTTATGGGCCAGATTCTATAAACGGCATTTATGTCAGAGAGAAGGCTTCTGACGCAGGCGCAGCTCAAGAGAGGAGCCGCGGCGGCAACTTTAAACTCAAAAATAACTTTGGCAAGGGACTGTAAGGGAGCCGGCCAGAAACAAAAAGAAATGCTGCTGCACAGGGAAATGGAGGGGGAGGGAATGCTGCTGCTGCACAGGGAAGTGGAGGTGGGGGAGGGAAATGCTGCTGGTGAGAAAAGGGGGCTGGGGCTGGAAGCTGAAAGGGAAAAGATGGGAGAAGGGGGCTGGTGGGGTTTGGAGCTGGGGCTGAAAATAGGGGACATGTGAGAGAAGGAGGCTTTACTAGCACCCGTTAATGTAACGGGCTTAAACACTAGTGATTCTATAAATTGCACCTAATGTTTGATGGACAAGCTTGCAGAGTGGCATCTACAATATAGGCGCACTTAGGTACCATTTACAGAATCTGGTCCTAGGAGCATAATTTTTAGGCTCTTAAATTAAGATGAATTTTGAGCTGACTAGTTAAGTCCCTAAATCTAGGTGAAAACAGGGACACATTTAGGAAAATAGGGTACACATTTAGGGTACACATTTAAGAAAATAGGGTACACATTTAAGGAAAATAGGGTATACATTTAGGAACATTTAGGAAAATAGGGTACACATTTAGGGTACACATTTAGGAAAATATGGTACACATTTAAGGAAAATAGGGTACACATTTAAGGAAAATAGGGTACATATTTAGGAACATTTAGGAAAATAGGGTTCACATTTAAGAAAATAGGGTACACATTTAGGAAAATAGGGTACACATTTAGGGAAAATAGTGTACATATTTAGGAATAATTAGGAAAATAGGGTACACATTTTAGGAAAATAAGGTATATATTTAGGAACATTTAGGAAATAGGGTACAGATTTAAGAAAATAGGGTACACATTTAGGAAAATAGGGTACATATTTAGGAAATAGGGTACACATTTAAGAAAATAGCATTTTCTGAATATTGTACCCGTGGGTTTTATTCAAGTGTTAGGCCCTCTGTTGCTTTTCCTTTAGAGTCAGATGTGCTCCATATTTTTTTACTGACATAGACGAGAAGAAACTCTTTAGTACACGGTGCGAAATGTTCATTTCATTCGAAGATATTACCCAAACCTGCACCGAAATGAAGAGTCATATTTTATCAAAATGAACTGATCACTTCATGGAATGAATTCCATAATCCTTTTCTTGCCTTCTGTTTTCTCAGGACCAATCCAATATCCTGCACACGCGGAGATGTTAGTAGAAAATTAATCGCTTGTTTATTTAAAACTGCACGCTTCTTACAGCAGCTGGAGTATTGAAGCTGCGTGTGGCTGCCGTAAAGGTCATCTCTGACGCAACCAGAAGTTGCGTCAGAGACGACTTTTACGGCAGCCATATGCAACTACAACGATCGGCTGCTGTAAGAAGGTAATTTAGACTCACGGCCACAGGGCAGGGAGGTTTGTCGGACTGAACCTGTTGTCGGGCGGGCAGGCGGGGGGGGGGGGAGAAAGGGAGGAAAGGTGGAGAGGAAAAGACGCTTAAGGGAAATGGGTAAAACAGAGGAGGGAGAAGGACACTGAAAGCACATGGGGAAGACAGAGGGGGGAGAAGGACGCTGAAAACACATGGGAAAGATAGAGGGGGAGAAGGACGCTGAAAGCACATGGGGAAGACAGAGGGGGGAGAAGGACGCTGAAAGGACATGGGGAAGACAGAGGGGGGAAAAGGACACTGAAAGGAAATGAGGAAGAGAGAGTGGGGAGAAGATGCTGAAGGGAAATGGGGAAGAGAGAGTGGGGAGAAGACGTTGAAGGGAAATGGGTAAGAGAGAGTGGGGAGAAGACGCTGAAGGGAAATGAGGAAAAGAGAGTGGGGAGAAGACGCTGGCAGGGAAAAAGACAAAGATGCCAGACTATGGGGGTAGTGGAGGGAAGAAGATGTGTGCCAGACCAATTTGGAAGGGGGGAGAAAGGGAGAAGCACATTAACAGAGCAAATGGAAGACGCAGAGAGAAGAGAGACAGTGGATGGAAGGAATTGAATGAGAACATGAGGAAAGCAGAAACCAGACAACAAAGGTAGAAAAAAAATTCTATTTCTTTTTCTTTTTTTTTGCTTCAGGATAAAGTAGTATATTAGTTGTGTTGATAAAAATGTATAAACAAAGCCCTGCCAGTTGAACATCTCTTTCTCCAGTTCAGCAGCCAGAACTTTGATTTTTAAGGAAGGAATAAGCTAAATATTGCAGTACTGAGGCTTGTATGGATGCTGCGGGGATGGTGATGGGGTGGTGAAGGGGACGGGGCAGTGACGGGACAGATTTTTTCCTCGTGCCATTCTCTAGTCAAGAGAACCGTATTGAGAAGAAAGAGATGTACGGGTCAGCTGTCTAGATATTTCAGGAACAGATATGTTTTTAAGCGCTTCCTGAGTTCCTCATAAGTAGTGGGCGAAAGCAATTGTTCTAGATCTTTACCCTATAATGCTCTCACATCAGGCAGCATTATGGGGTAAAGATCTAGAACAATTGCTTTCGCCCGCTACTTATGAGGAATTCAGGAAGCGCCTAAAAACACATCTGTTCCTGAAGTATCTAGACAACTGACCCATACAACTCTTTCTCTTCAATAACGGTTCTCTTCACCTATTAACCACTATCTTTCACCTCTTTTAAGTTCATTCAATTTGTAACGTCTTTTAATCTTTTGTAAACCGCATAGAACTTCACAGTGCTGCGGTATATAAACTGTTATTATTATTATTATTAGTGCTCACGTCAAAAGCTTCCCTGCTTCCCAGGCCTGCCTAGTTACTCCCACCCCGCCTTAATCCTGCCCTCATGCCCACCCTAGTCCCGTCCCCCGCTGCGTGCTCTTGTGGGGCAGGGAGGAAGTCCGCAGATGCGCAGACGCTACTCAATGACGTCATGTGATGTCATCACGCGACAGCTGTGCGCACGCGCGAACTTCCTCTCTGCCCGACACAGCTTTTCAAAACCCAGACAAAGTGCTGTCTGGACCCGAGGACATGTCTGGGGGAAAGCCAGACATCTGGTAACCCTACACAGGTCCTAACCCCCTTTTTCTGTATTCTTGTTTTCGGTATTTATGGGGGGTTTTTAGGCACCCTAACCTCAGCAAATAGCAAGAACACACACACACAAAACCCCACTTCCTGAAACACTGTTTTCTCCAGCAATTACCCTGATTCCCCTCCCTCCCCCCCCCCCCAACTGCATAAGATTAGCAGGTGAAAAAGAAATTCTAGAGATACGTTATTTGGTAGCCCTCTTTGTTCTTTGCCCTACTGTGCCTGCATTGGAAACCGGTGCTGACACCTCTTTCTTTTTTTTTCTGTCAGTTTCCTTAAGGACACGCTTGAGGAATTTTTGGAGAGTGCATTTTAAATGTGCTCATGCAAATATGGAACATATGTTAATGAGCGCCAACTACAATTGCTTGGCCAAATTACCTTGAGCTATGCACACAATTTTTCCATGCTATTTCTTCTGAAAATAAGCACTCACACTGCATACAATTTGACCGTGTTTTATCAGCGCAAGTAAGTGGCAAGCTGGCGAATTGATTGTTCAGAATAATAATTTTGAATTTCTTCCCCCCCCCCGTATGCTGTATATGTCTAAAACAGTCATGTGTGCCACTTCCAAAGGACAAACTATCTAGGTCATTTTAGCCTGACAGAAAATCCCCTGAGTTTACATGAAGTTTGACTTCAGTAAGTATTCATATCAAATCAGCAGCAGAATTAAAACAGACCCTTTGGAACAGCAAGAGCATTGCATGTTGTCATGTTTTTTTTCTAGCTTGCTTCCGTTGTAAGCACCCTTCGCTTCGCTGAAGCAGACGAGATCAGAGAGTCGTCGTCATTCCATGATAGCGGTTCAGGGCGCGTTGTTATGGAATGCCCTACCACTCGAAGTAAAGAAAGCGTCCACACTATTAAGTTTTAGGAAATGGTTAAAAACCGAATTGTTTGTGCAATATTTCTCAGAACGGTTTTTTTCTTTCTTGCACGACAGTTCTGCAAGGAAGCTGAATCGATGTTTGGCCATTATTTGTACACCAAGAGGCTCGTAATCGAAACGGAAATACATCTAAAAACCGACACTTGGACGATCAATAAGACAAGTCGTCCAAGTGCCGAAAATCAAACCGGGTTTTAGATGTATCTCAAAAGGCCTTTTCAGAGCTAAAAGGGGCATTTTAGGAGGAGTGGTGAGGGCGGGATTTGGGCGGGATGTGGGCTGATCTAAACTTAGTCGTACTGCAAGTATAACCGAAAGTTTAACGAGGCTGCCTGGACGGAACTTGTACATTGTGACTTAGGCCATGTAAGTGCCGAAAAGGTATCCAAAGTGACCAGATAAGCACTGCAGACACAAAGTACAGACCCACACACACTGCCCCAGTGATCACTGAACCCCCCCCCCTCCTCCCCCCACAACATCATAAATATCGGAATAAAAACTTACATACCTGCGTTCAGAACATCAGCACCTGGGATAGCAAAGCCTAGTAGAGCAACACAGAGGTGGCTTAAGTAGTCTGGGGGGTGGACTAGTGAATCATAGAGAGGAGGACCCAGGCCCATAAGCCACTCTAACCACTGCATTTATGGTGGAACAGGTGCACCCCCCAACCCTACTGTACTGCCATATAGGTGCCACCTGCACCCGTGAGGACAGGTGGATCTAGTAGGTTTTTGGGAGTGTTTGGGGGGGACTCACCATGACCTATAAGGGAGTTATGGTGAGAGATTTATGTGGCACCCGTTTTGTGAAGTTCGCAGCACTTCTCTATTGCCATGTCTAGGTGTCCAGTTCATTACTTTGCTGGCCCCTCCCACGTCCAAAAGGTCCTTTTCTAGGCGTTTTTGACTTGGACGAATTTTTGGTCGAGAATGGGGTATAAAGATAGACGACTTAGCGGTGTGGGCGATGAAACAGCCGGACGTACAGTTAGACGACTCTCGAAAAAAACAAAATAGTTTGGATGTATTTTTCAAGAATGGACTTTAGACACTGCCGACTTTTGGGCTACTAACGACTTAGGCCCAAAACGGACTTAGACGTTTCTTTCGATTATGCCCCTCCACGTCTTATTTTTATTGTTGAAATTTCCATTGTGAATGTTAACTTAGTAACTTGCGCAGAACAGTAGGACGTTGCGAGTAAGAAGTTTTTAAATAAAATTAGTGCTACTATAACGGAAAACTGGAACCAAAGTTCATGGAGGAAACAGGAGTTATTCAGTTAGAAGATTTTTTTACGTTCCAAAGATCAAGGGCTCCTTTTACTAAGGTGTGTTAGGGCCTTAATGCGCGGAATAGCGCGCGCTAAATTGCCCCGCGCGCTAGACCTTAACACCAGCATTGAGCTGGTGTTATTGTAGAAGTGTACCGCGCGGTAATTTTGTGCGTGCGCTAAAAACGCTAGCGCGCCTTAGTAAAAGGAGCCCCAAAAGTCGCAATCGTAAATGACACATATGTTAAAAATTCTCACAAACCACTAATGGCTTCCAGAGACAGCAGTTAGGACCAGACCCTACATGGGCCATGTTTCGGCAGAACTTTGCCTTCCTCAGGGGTCCTGCTGAACGATGAGTAAAAGAGCCTGAGCAATTAATATGAGAATTAAATGACGCAGCCTAATGTCCGTCATATGTGTTGTTTATGATTGTGGCTATTGATCTTTTGAACATAATAAACTTCTGATTGGATCACTCCTCATCCAGGAACTTTGGTCCCACTTTGTGTTGCTTTGGATACACCAGTGTTGTAGTGGAACACAGGTCTCTCTCTTTTTTGGGGTTTATGGCTACTATAATGGAAAATGGTAGGAGGTTTGCGCCAAAGGACGTATGAGGAGAGACTGGGAGCCCTGAATATGTATACCCTAGAGAAGACGTGTCAAATTCTGGCCCGCGGTATCATAAAATTTGGCCCGCAAGGCAATTAAAAATTTGCAATTAAGCTGGCCCGCCGGAAGGCATCAGCTAAAGGCTTAGGTAGAAGAAAGATCTTTACTGCTCTGCCGTGAGACCTGAGGCGCGTGAATCTACAGCTGATGCCTTTCGGTGGGCCAGCGTAAGCTAGCCCGCTGGAAGGCATAATGCGTAGATTCACGCGCCTCAAGTTCTCATGGCCGCCACGCTTTGCGACGCTGTGCTCCCGACGCTCTCTACTGCCGCCGTCGCTCTTCACAAGCGCCTTCCTCTGCCTTCGCCATCGCCGTCCCTGCTCATGGTCGCCTGCACCCTCCCGGCTGCCTGCCTCGTCTTTCGGGTCCGCCTAGTCCTCCTGGCTGCTTGCCTGAAATTTTTAAAAGAAAAGCTTTCAAACTGGTGAGTTCCAAAACCTAATAATTGATCTATAGAAGATGGGGGCTGCAAAGTCATTCACTGCTCTTACAGTTATAAAGGGCAAGAACGAGATTTTGTACCCTCAACTCCCTCACATAGTACATTGAGTACAAAACGAACAGCACCCTTACTTCAAAGTAACATAGAAACATAGAGTATGACAGCAGAAGAGGGCCGGCGGCCCAACAAGTCTGCCCACTCAAGAACCCTCCCTCCCTGGAGTACCCATCTTTTATGCATAACTCTGTAGCGCCCCCATCTGTTTGTATGTAGAATCCGGACCAATAAACCCACCCCCAGGCCCGCCCATTTCTACCCAACCCCGCCCTATTACACTCACGCCATGCCCCATCCTCGCCTCTAGCCCTGCCCCTTCACCCTGCTCGTCTTGGTTGGGAGGGCATCCGTGCATGCCCCTCCCAACGCAATCTGCTTTTCAAAACCCGGACAAAGTGCCCTGCTTAGAAAAGCCGTCCGGATGCCCGAACATGCCCTTGAAAAAAAGAACACGTCCAGATAAATCCGCACATCTGGTAACCCTACTTTGAAGCAACATTAGTCAAGAAATCCTTTGGGAGTCTAATATGATCTGAAACACCTCCTGCATAAGGTTACCAGATTTTCTCTTAAAAAAAAAAAGAGGGCTACTAGCCCCGCCCTGTTCTGCCCAGCCCCGCCCCCACATGGGTTTTCCCAGACATCTGATAACCTTGGTGTCAGGTCAAAAGCGCGCCGGAACAAAGGCGTGCCCAGACAATTGAGCGCAGTGTGGAGGTGCGCGCCGCTCAAAATGACTGTTTTTAGGGCTCCGACGGGGGCGGCGTGGGGGGGAACCCCCCACTGTACTTAATAGACATCACGCCGCGTTGAGGGGGGTGTGGGGAGTTGTAATCCCCCACATTTTACTGAAAACTTAACTTTTTCCCTGTTTTTAGGGAAAAAGTTAAGTTTACAGTAAAATGTGGAGGGTTACAACCCCCCAAACCTCCCACAATGCCGGCGCGATGTCTATTAAGTAAAGTGGGGGGGGGGGTGTTCCCCAACAAACCCCCCGTCGGAGCCCCTAAAAACTGTAATTTTCTTCGGCGCGCACCTCCATCTTGCGCTCAGTTGTCGGCGCCCGCCTTTGTCTTTCGCGCCGTTGTCTATGAACCGATAACCTTACTCCTACAGTTTACTCTCCTTAAAAATTTCCATCTATTTGCTTTCAGATCAGCTGGAAAAGTAAAATCCTTCAACGCGATGGCAAATTTTCAGAGAAAATCTTTCATTCAGTTGTGCTAAGATATCACCTTGTCAAGGAATATATCAGGAAGGATTTTTTTTTTCTGAGGCTTCTAGTACTTTAGGGAGGCCCCCTTTGGTGACATCTATCCTAGTTATTTTCTCATCGCATAAGAGTCTGACACATATGTACGGTTCCGATGGCATACAAATCAGGTTTCTTTTTTACCCAGACTTTGTTTTACATTTTTCATGCTCGGTTTTTGCTTTCATCTGAGTTACAAGTCTGGTCTATGAATTCCTAAATAAACCATTGTATTAACAGCAAGTGACATTGGATTAAAATCAGATAGATGGGGGACTCTTATAGTTCTTTGACGCACATTCTCTTTTTTAGGGGTTGATATTCAGCCTGCAATGGCAAGCAGTTTTTAAGCTGCTTCGGGCCACAGGCTGAACCAACCCCAGCTGTTCAGTGCAGAGCATGTGCAGCTCCCGGCATTAAATATCCGGGTATGACCCCTGACCTGGAAGTTAATCAGCACTGGCTGATATTCAGACCAGTGCCTGCTTATCTCAGTGTAGAAAGACAGCCGTTTTATTGCCCTGACTTCACTGCACAGGGACTAAGGGCAGCTGCCTAAGAATAGGGTTACCAGACCTCTATTTGGCCTGTTTCTGCCATCATGTTTCCTTAACCATAAAACTCTATGACCTCACAATGCAAGTGTTAAGATCCTTAGCCAATAGCCATAAAGCTCTATGATCTCACAATGCAGGTATAAAGAGCCTTAGCCTATAGGTAGAGGAGGAGATAGGTGGACTGGATGGGCCATTTGGCCTGTTTCTGCCATCATGTTTCCTTAACCATAAAACTCTATGACCTCACAATGCAAGTGTTAAGATCCTTAGCCAATAGCCATAAAGCTCTATGATCTCACAATGCAGGTATAAAGAGCCTTAGCCTATAGGTAGAGGAGGAGATAGGTGGACTGGATGGGCCATTTGGCCTGTTTCTGCCATCATGTTTCCTTAACCATAAAACTCTATGACCTCACAATGCAAGTGTTAAGAGCCTTAGATAATAGCCATAATGCTCTATGACCTCATAATGCAGGTTTTAAGAGCCTTAGCCTAGGAAGAGGAGGAGACAATAGATGCTGCAGATGGGCAGACTGGATGGGCCATTTGGTCTTTATCTGCAATCATGTTTCTATGTATATTCATTGTAGCTATTTTGAAATCTATATTGTCTAGGGGGGGGAGGTCACTCCAGGATTGGCTTGAGAAACAATGGTCCAAGTTACACTTTTATAGTTACACTGGACATGGCATTGGTGACCCGAGAAACCAATGTTAAAGATCTCAGGAATAGAACAGACTAAACTGGAAATTTACACTGGGTTTTACTAAACGGCGCTAGAGGTTGCTTAGCGCGGACCGGAATTCTATGAGCGTCAGTGCGTTTAACTCGCCAGCCCGCGCTAAATAAAATCTTTAGCACAGTTTAGTATAAAAGGAGCCCTTAGATTATCCAAATGCATGGTTCCAATGACTTCTTTTTATTCATACCGACGAAGGGAACAGTTAATTAGGGGCTAGCAGGGAGTAATATTGGCAATGATAAAGCACCAGGCTGTGCCAGCCCCCTCTTCCCAGCAAAGCCACAGTGCATAAGAATCATTTCCCGACAAAGTTCAAGGGAGAAACAGAAACTGCAAATGTATTCAGCGGTTTGGAGAGGAGATGGTTGAGTGAATTAATGCACTTCTCTTTTACTTCAGAGAAGGGTGGCTTGAATTCTAATCATGTTAAGGTAACAAAGACTTGATATCATTCTCTTTGGTCTTGCCAGTCAGCTCTCCACATCATTCTTGGAGCTGTCAGACCAAATTTAAGTCAGATGTACATATTGCTTCTAATATGCAAAGAAACGGTCTGAGCAAGAGACTGCGTCGCCCTTCCTGTTTGGAAGGAGACCGCGGCTCTTAGATCAGGTTGCTTGATTAGCGAGTCACAAGAAGGGATTGTAGCAACTGGACACGCAGCTCTGGCGAGTCCTTAGGCATTTGCCTGGCAAGGTCAGAGACATAAGCATCAAACTCCTAATACGGGGTTTTGCGTTTAGATCTGAAATAAAAGGAAGGCGCAGGCCCCTCTGGACTGTGACTATTTGAACGAACCTAGCAATCTATTCTAAGTACAGCTAGACGCTAATGACACCATTGAGCTGGCGTTAGTTTTTACGCGTAGCGCGGGGGTTAGCGTAAGCTAATCGGCAGCATGTGCTAAAAACGCTAGCGCACCTTAGTAAAAGGAGCCCTTAGTCTCAGATGGTGTGATTCTAGCTCAGACATGGGCAACTCCGGTCCTCGAGGGCCAGAATCCAATGGGGTTTTCAGGATTTCCCCCGTTGAATATGCATGTGATCTATTTGCATGCACTGCTTTCCGTTCATATTCATTGGGGAAATTCTGAAAACCCGACTGGATTCCGGCCCTCGCAGACCGGAGTTGCCCATGTCTGTTCTAGCTTATAGCTTTGCAGGGGTTCGTTTACCCAACTTTAATTTTCTAACAAATGGCGCAATAAATCAGTTGGGTTATTGCAGGGTTTTCTTCTTTTTTAAAAAAAAAAATTATATTATTATATTTATTTTTAATATTCCATTCATATCATGAAGAAATCAATAGGAGGGAAGGGGGAGCTTTTTACTTTTATATTATTATATATTATTTTATATTACATATTGGCCCTCTTTTACAAGGGCACGCTAAGCATTTTAGCGCTGATTTAGCGCACGCAAAATCAACGCGTGCGCTAACTGCTAACGTGTCCATAGGATTGCATGCACGCATTAGCATTTAGCGCGTGTTAAAAATTTAGCGCACCTTTGTAAAAGAGAGGGATTCTTTTAATTTATGATTTTAAGTGTGATTTTTACTCTTAGCTTTCATGTTTTACAATGGCTTTCCTTTTTGAATTTCTTTTTTGTCTTGTATTATGTACGCCGCTTTGACCTGCTTGCCAGTAAAGGCGGTATATAAAGTTTAAGGGCTCCTTTTACTAAACTGCAGAAGAGCTTTTTACTGCGGGGCAGCAAGGTACATGCTCCAACGCTCATTCAATTCCACAACAACCAGCAGCAAGATGCAGCAAGATGCTCTTCCGCGGTTTAGTAAAACCCAGTGTTAATAAACATAAACATATTTTCTCATTCAAATAGTTAAGCTCTGGAACTTGTTGCTAGAGAATGTGATAACAGCAGTTAGCGTAGCTGGGTTTAAAAAAGGTTTGGACAAGTTCCTGGAGGAAAAGTCCATAGTCTAATATTGATAGACCTAAGGGAGCCACTGCTTGACCTGGGATCGGTAGCATGGCATGTTGCTACTATTCGGGTTTCTGCCAGGTACTTATTACCTGGATTGGCCGCTGTAGAAACAGGATACTGGGCTAGATGGACGATTGGTCTGATCCAGTATGGCTATTCTTATGTTCTTATGTGAGCCAAGTATAGGACAATCAAGCCATTGTGACATCACTGATGAGGCTGGCTCTTAGGCATTGGTGGAATGAGGCATTATGACATCACAATCTCAGCTATAGAATGTTGCTACTATTCGAGTTTCTGCCAGGTACTTATTACCTGGATTGGCCACTGCCTACCACCACCTAACTTAATTGGTTTAATTGTCTTTAAGCAATGCGGTAATTGACCGTGTTATTTAAAAGCAATTAGAATAATGACAAGTGCCTGCTGTCGCCTACATTTCTGATGCCATCTACGGAGGTGCCTACTGCTACCTAAAGTCAATGGAGGCGTGGTTAATGCCAGAACATAGACGCAATTCACATTAAACAGGCGCTGGAAATGTGGGCCTTCAAAATCCTGGCCTACATTTCCAGTTGCCTGTGTTTGACATGGCCTCAATTCTGCAACTGGAACCAGTGCTTGATTGATATGTGACTGGTGCCAGTTTTGGAGGTACCAGCCGATACGGGCACCGGTTACAGAATCTGGCCCCGAGTGCTCTTTTTACTAAGGTGCAGTTAGGGTTACCAGATTTTTGTCTGGAGAAACCCAGACACATGGCCCCGCCCCATTCTGCTCCTAGCCCTGCCCCGTTCTGTCTCTAGCCCCGCCCCATTCTGCCTCTATCCCCACCCTCTTTGTTTTTTGACCTCCGGGCTGCCTCTGGAGGGTCTCCAAGCGTACACGGATGCATGCGACATCATCCGCGCATGCTCAGAGG
This sequence comes from Geotrypetes seraphini, assembly GCF_902459505.1. Lineage (NCBI taxonomy): Eukaryota > Metazoa > Chordata > Amphibia > Gymnophiona > Dermophiidae > Geotrypetes > Geotrypetes seraphini. The sequence continues at coordinate 171,913,111 of NC_047091.1, read as the reverse complement.
CTCTCCAGACGCAGCTAAAGGTCGGACCTTTCCAAAACCTGGACAAACTACCGGGTTTTGGAAAGTCCATCCAAGCACCCAATCCTCTAAAAAGAGGACATGTCCAGGTTTTCTCAGGCGTCTGGTAACCCTAGTTGCAGTAAGCACGAGCGCACGCTTACCACAGCTTCAAAGTGTGTACAGCGGGCTGCGCTAAGGCATTCCACAGTAAGTTCTAAATTTATACACACACCAAAAACTTTTTTTTAAAAAAAATTTTCTCGGGGCAGGGGGTGGGGCATTAATCGCTGTATCTATATTGCATTAAACTAGGTGGTCTTAAAGGTGCACTCCTTAATTTTTTGTCAGTGGCCACATGCTAATGGCGACATTAGAGCATGGACGTTGTTTGGAAATGTGAGATGAAGAATACAGCTGGACTTTGCATTTCATTTTAAGTGTTGGTTTGTCCGAGTTGAACTTTGCTTTTTAACCCTTTCAGGACCAAGGGACATATTTGTCCCATAACTTTAAAATCCTATAAATGTTGATTGGGATAGTCTACAGTTCTAAATTTGATATGTACGGATTCCATATGATACTGCCTTTATGTAAACAAACTGGTTCCGACATTCATTCATTAGCGTCGTTGCCAGATTGACGAGAAGATTCACTTGCCACACTGTCCATAAGCCAGAAGTGTGATTTTTTTAAATAAAAATAATGATATTTCACAAAAAAAAATCAATTTTTTGGCATCTGCAAGCCCTTTTTACCATAAAAATGTCGTCAAAACCACAAAAATTGGCCTACGATCCTTAGGGTCCTGAAAGGGTTAAGCTAAGTACTAAGGTTTTGAGCACTCCTTATCAAGTTGGGATTGTATTTATGAGAACTGTGCTTTAAGACAGTGGTTCCCAACCCTGTCCTGGAGGACCACCAGCCAGTTGGGTTTTTGGGATAGCCCTAATGACTATGCATGAGAGAGATTTGCATATAATGGAGGAGGCGGGCCTGCGAATCTGCTCCATGCCTATTCATTAGGGATGTCCTGAAAACCTGACTGGCTGGTGGTCCCCAACCCTGTCCTGGAGGACCCCCAGGCCAATCGGGTTTTCTGGCTAGCCCTAATGAATATGCATGAGAGAGATTTGCATATAATGGAAGTGAAAGGCATGCAAACCTGCTCCATGCATATTCATTAGGGCTAGCCAGGAAACCCAATTGGCCTGGGGGTCCTCCAGGACAGGGTTGGGGACCACTGGTCTAGAGCAGTCCTGTCCTGGAGGACCATCAGGTCAATCAGGTTTTCAGGCTAGCCCTGATGAATATGCATGAGAGATTTGCATATAATGGACTTGACAGGCATGCAAATCTGCTCCATGCATATTCATTAGGGCTAGCCTGAAAACCCGATCGGCCTAGTGGTCCTCCAGGACAGGGTTGGGAACCACTGCTTTAAGACACATTTCTGTACTTTGTTTAGTTTTGTTGTCTGTAATTTAAAGTTAGCGCTAATTTTCGTTTCCCCAGTTATTTTTTTTTTTTTAATTGTACCTCGCTTAGAAATCCTGATAAGCGATGGTATCAAGTTTGTAATAAAACTTGAAACTTTCTGCCTTACGCTTCCGATAACTCAAAAAAAAAAACAACAAAAAACTAAGCAAAGAACAGAACAAAACTGACGTTACAGAGAGAACAGCTCTGAGATGAATCCTTATTTAACCTTTAGTTTTAAAATCAATGAGGCTCATTGAACATTAGGTCCATCTTTAAAATTTATGTTGGCTGTGCCAAGTCCAAAGAGCAGAAAGTGTGGCAGGGAACAGATTTCCTACTGCCAAGCTGTCTGCCATGTGGTCTTGCTTAACGGATAGACAGCGTGATTTGCTGATGTGTTTCAGCCCCCTCCTATCTTTCTGTGTTTTGCCATAGAGCCGACTGACTTATATGCTCAGATGGGGGGGAAAATTTTTTTTTTTAATAAAAACAAATCAAGCTGCTGTGCAGTCTGAAGCCAGAGGTGGCCTGGTGTCTTACATTGGAGATTCTGTTCCTCTTAAAGCAAGGGGAAAAGACTGGGTTATGAATACTGAGGGCTCGATATTCAAAGGGTTTGCGCTCCTATCTCCGGGGTCCTTTTACTAAACTGCAGTAAAAAAAAGAAAAAAAAAATTGGTCTTATCATGCCCTAATGCGGGGAGATATGATTGAAACGTACAAGTACATCACGGGACGCATCGAATCAGAAGATGATATCTTCTGGCTCATGGGACCCTCGACCACCAGGGGGCATCCGCTGAAAATCAGGGGAGGGAAGTTTCATGGCGACTCCAGGAAGTACTTCTTCACCGAAAGAGTGGTGGATCATTGGAACAAACTCCCACTCCAGGTGATAAAGGCCAGCAGCGTGACGGATTTTAAGAATAAATGGGATACTCACGTGGGATCTTTTAGGGAGTGAATTCAGGGGAGGGGATACTTGGAATGGGCAGACTTGGTGGGCTATAGCCCTTTTCTGCTGCTTTTTTCTATGTTTCTATGTTTCTATGATGGCAGATAAAGGCCAAATGGCCACAGCATCCACTATCTCCTCCTCTCCCTATTGGCTAAGGCTCTTAACATTTGCATCTCCTCTTCCTATTGGCTAAAGCTCTTTACATCTGCATTGTGATGTCATAGAGCTTTATGGTTATAGAAACATGATGGCAGATAAAGGCCAAATGGTCCATCCGCAGCATCCACTATCTCCTCCTCTCCCTATTGGCTAAGGCTCTTAACATTTGCATCTCCTCTTCCTATTGGCTAAAGCTCTTTACATCTGCATTGTGAGGTCATAGGGCTTTAAGGTTATAGAAACAGACTCCCACTCCAGGTGATAAAGGCCAGCAGCGTGACGGATTTTAAAAGAAAATGGGATACTCACGTGGGATCTTTAAGGGAGTAAATCCAGGGGGGAGGATACTTGGAATGGGCAGACTTGGTGGGCTATAGCCCTTTTCTGCCGCTTTTTTCTATGTTTCTATGTCTTTCCCACATAGTAAAGTTATTTTTACCATGGACAGAAAATGGCCAGTTTTCCTTTTTTTTTTTTTTTTTAAATAAACGGCCTAGGTCATATTAGCAAGTGCTCAAAATCTTTTCATGTTAGGATGAATGAGCATCGTTCCACCATCCTTAGGAAGAGCCCCCGGTGCACCTTTGCTGAGACATTGGGAGACTACAGTATATTCAGTGGAGAACGCGCAGTGTTTTGTGACCGACAACGTTAACGTTTGACAGCTGAGATTAAAAAATCATCTAGCTTTTATTTTAAACTAGATTGAACTGTGGACGATTGATTTCAAATTAAAACTTAGGGCTCCTTTTACTAAGGGCTCCTTTTATCAAGGCACGCTACGGGGGTTAGCGCGTCGGACTTTTCATCACGCGCTAACCCCCCCGCGGCAAGCCTAAAAACTAACGCCTCGTCAATGGAGGCGTTAGCGACTAGCGCGGCAGGCGGTTGAACGTGTGGTATTCCGCGCGTGAACTGCCTACCGCACCTTGATAAAAGGAGCCCTAAGGTGCACTAGCGTTTTTAGCGCACGCTAAAGATTAACCACGCGCTAAATGAAAAATACTAACGCAAGCTCTATGGAGGCGTTAGCGTTTAGCACCTGCGGCATTGTAGCACGCGCTAAAACCGCTAGCTTACCTTAGTAAAAGGAGCCCTTAGTTCTGGAAAAAAATACATTTTTCCTGGCGAGCCCTAAAGAGACGTCGGTATTTTTGAATGGTCAGGATTTTCCCATAGACTATTCCATAAAAATTTTGGGAGTGACAATGGATCGGCATCTCACTCTAGAGGATCAAACAGATCCGTTAGTCAGAAAATGTTTTTCGATCTTATGGAAACTTTGAACCATTAAGAAATATTTCGATGCAGTATCGTTTCAGGTTCATAGACAAAACCGCCGAAGACAAAGGCGTGCGCCAACAACTGAGCGCAAGATTGAAGTGCGCGCCGAAGAAAAAGATTGTTTTTAGGGGCTCCAACGGGGGTTTTTATTGTGGAACTCCCTCCCCCCCCCACTTTACTTAATACAGATCGCGGCGACGTTGTGGGGGGTTTGAGGGGTTGTAACCGCCCTCATTATACTGGAAACTTAACTGTTTCCCTGTTTTTTAGGGAAAAAGTGGTTTTCAGTAAAATGTGGGGGGGTTAAAACCCCCCACAATGCCCCCACAACGCGGGCGATCTGTATAAAGTAAAGTGGGGGGGTTCCCCCCATCCCCGTCGGAGCCCTTTAAAACAGTCATTTTCTTTGGAGTGCACCTCCACGTTGCGCTCATTTGTCTGCGCGTGCCTTTGTCCCGGCGCGCTTTTGACCTGACACCATCGTTTCACTTGCTAGTTCAGTCATCTAAATTAAGTATTCTTGATTACAGTAATATAATTTACTTGGGAACCTACAAGAAAACTCTTAAAAGACTTTGAATTATTCAAAATTAAGCAGTACGGTTGATTTTTGGTTTGAAAATATGGGAGCATATTATTCCCTATTATCAAGAATTACTTTGGTTGCCGATGTTCTGTTTAAATTTGCCTGTATTTGTTTCAAATCAATATTTGGAATGTCTCCAGTCTTCCTGGTTTCCCACTTTGTCCTGGACCGTTCTAATAAGTCCACACACAGAATTCATTTGTTTGCTTATCCAACAATAAAAGCCTGTCATTTTAAAAGATTTCTGGACAGAATTCTTGCTTTTCAGGCAGGCAAAATGAACGATTGGTTGGGTAAAATTATTACATGTGTTTCATCTTACTACTCTTTTAGAAAATTAGTTAAAGACAAGTTTCAAGTTTATTTAATTTTTGATGAATCGCCTATTACAATTTCTAGGCGATGTACATATTATAATTAAGATAGAAGAAACTTACAAAATAAATTCAAATATAAATTAAAACAATTCAGACATGAGTTTGAGGAATAGGGTTAAAAGTTACAATATTTGGGATTGGTTAAAAAAAGAGGAAAAAACAAAAGGAAGGGAGTTGTTTGATCGATTTGTAACCTAAGGTTTTACTGTTTGTAATTTATTTTTGCTTATTATGTATTTCTGATGATTTGTGTGGTTTTCAAACTCCTTTATGGAATATTTGACTCTTTGATTCCCCTCAGTGGGAATTCCTTTAGATCCTGCTATTCAAGAATGACAACAATTCGCAAATTAGCATTTCCTTCTCTGAAAGGTATTAAATGCACTGGGAAGCTTAGCAAATCTTTTACTTTTAAATTGGTGAGAATTTGGAACGGACTTCCAGATTCTCTAAGACTGGTAGATCAATTATTTCAGTTTCGAAAAAGTTTAAGAACCTGGTTGTTTTCACAACAGTTAATTTGATTTTAGCTGTCGTATAGTAATTTTAAGCAATTCAACATACTTTTTTCTAACTTTTTCCATCCATCTAATCTAACCAATCTCTGATTTTATCCCACAGTTTTTACTGGTTATGTTTCATTTTTTAACTAACTGTAAACCGAGTCAAACTCCTTAGGGAGTAGATTCCAGGGCTGTGGAGTCGGAGTCGGAGGAAATTTCGGGTACCTGGAGTCGGAGTCGGAGTCAGAAGTACAAAAAACTGAGGAGTCGGAGTCGGAACATTTATCTACCGACTCCATTTTTGAACTTGGCATACCAATCATGAGCGATTCTTTCAGCTATAGCACCCACTATATACACAGCACCAATGTTGCGAGCAGCTTCTGCGGCCTTAGAACCTTGATTAAAAGCAAAAAGAAGGTGGTGTCGAAAATGCTCATTTCTCTCAACTTGACATCCCATTTTAACGATCTGAAAATTAACCAGTGCTGTGGAGTCGGAGTCTCGGAGTCGGAGGAAATTTCGGGTACCTGGAGTCGGAGTCGGAGTCTGAAGTACAAAAAACTGAGGAGTCGGAGTCGGAACATTTATCTACCGACTCCACAGCCCTGGTAGATTTGGCATATAAAATGAAGATTAGATTAGATTAGATTTGTATACATCGCTGATTGCCAAGTTTCTCTTACTGTAAACCGCCTTGAACTATTACGGCTATGGCGGTATATAAGAATAAAGTTATTATTATTATTATCAGGGGAAAGTTTTATTAGGACTTGAACAACCCTGGATCTGTAGATTAAAATGTCTGGAACCGACTGACCTAAACTCCAATAACGATTGGAAGATTGTTTGTTTTTTAAGACAAGGAGCCTTCTTGTTGATCATTGGTCCTCGGAGCAGCCATGTTTGAATAGATTAGTCCTTGGTTGGAACATGCGCTAATATTGCCGTTAGCACATGAGGACTTTCCAACATCTATTTTGAGGTTGGCAAGGGTTCACGTGCGAATCCTACGTTTATCAGTTCACGCACAGTAATGTAAATATGCTGATTAGTGCAGAAACTCACAGTCTCCTCCTCCAGACACACCCCCTCCCAGAAAAATTTTAAAATACAGAGGGCTCCTTTTACAAAGGTGCATTAGAGCCTTAATGTGCAGAATAGCGCATGCTAAATTGCCATGCGCGCTAGCCGCTGCCGCCTCCTTTAAAGCAGGCGGTAATTTTTCAGCTAGCGTGCTCTATAGCACGCGCTAATCTTGTGCATGCACTAAAAATGCTAACGCACCTTTGTAAAAGGAGCCCATGGTGCGTGGTTTGCGCACGCAGGTTCCAAAACTTATTGTACGATCCCTGAGCATGTCCCAGGGTAAGCCATGTTACCCTGCAGTAAAGTGTGCACTAGTGCTCTGCAGCGTGGTAAGGGTGAGCGGCACCCAGGGCAGTGGCGCCACTCCCACACCCTTTTCCCCACCATGCGCGCCCCCTCACTTTTGCCATCTCTTTTTCATTTCTCTGGCACGAGCAACATGCTCATGTTGGCGTTGGCTTGCTCATTGACGTCATAGTGTTTGCGCTGCTGTTGGGGGGGGGGGGTTGAGGGGTCGGAACCCTCCATTAGAGAGAAAATGGAACTTTTTCCGATTGTTTTTAGGAAAAGTTCCGTTTTCTCTATAATGTGGGGGGTTGCACCCCCCATCCCCCCAACGGCAGCACGAACACTATGCAGTAAAGTGGGAGGGGGGTTCCCCCCCTCGGAGCTCTTTAAAACTAAGTTTTCCCGTGGCGCACTGGTGTCTTGCGCCGAATTGTCAGCGCTCGATTGTCGGCGCGCTGGTGTCTGGCGGACGATTGTCCCATCACCAAATTCTCACTGGCAGTGTCAGGCTGCATTTGCCTCTGAGCTCTTCTGACAGCGGAGCTCGGGGCAGACAGAGACCTCCTCCCAAGGCGACCGTTGGTTGTGGCCCCTCCCCAACAGAACCCACAATTCCTGGAGAAAAGGAAGAGCAATATTCAAAAAACAACTGCCAGGGCTGGGCCGCATTCTTGCCGCAGCCTGAAAACACAGTCACTGAAGCGGTTGCACAAACTTCCCATTATACCTTCAGCATTGTAAGTAAACTTTCCTTTTTATAGTTCACCGGGGCAGCCAGCCCTAGCTCAGAAGTCCTTTAGCCCACAGTTCTGGCTCCTAGGCCTGCTTACTGCGACCACTTTTGTGAATAGGATTCCAGGCGCGCATTGAGAGGCGCGTCATGTAGGCAGTCAGCCGATGCTGGCGCCTCACCTCCTCCCCAGCGTCTCGCGGCACACCTGGAATCTCAGGAGGCACACTGGTCTAGTTCCCGAACTTTGCCAAAATAGCTCCTTAGGCTCTAATCTCCAAATGCTTTAAAGTCCACCTAAAGCTAGACACCTACATTGGTGCGCCTAGCCCAGGGGTGTCAAAGTCCCTCCTCGAGGGCCGCAATCCAGTCGGGTTTTCAGGATTTCCCCAATGAATCTGCATGAGATCTATTTGCATGCACTGCTTTCATTGTATGCTAATACGTCTCATGCATATTCATTGGGGAAATGCTGAAAACCTGACCGGATTGCAGCCCTCGAGGACTGGAGTTGCTCATGTCTGGTCTAGGGCCCAAGGGTGTCAAAGTCCCTCCTCGAGGGCCGCAATCCATTACATTACATTACATTAGTGATTTCTGTTCCGCCATTACCTTGCGGTTCAAGGCGGATTACATCCAAACTAAAACAAGAATTACATTCAAAATTTGAAGGAATAGAATAAGTGATGATATAAAATTTTTTTTTTTAAAAGGTAATAAAAATGTCGGGTAAAAGAGTTACCAACGGGAAGTAGAAGTCTTTAGGAGACTGGAATAGGGTGAATTATGGGGTTTTAGATAACATTTGGTAAATAGAAGAATATTAGAGAGTATTAAGGGTATAGAGAGTGTTGGATGTTGGGTTGGGATTGGTCGATGCCAAATAAGACTATTCATCAATTAAGTTAAGTGTCTACTTTGGCTAGGCCAGGGGTGTCAAAGTCCCTCCTCGAGGGCCGCAATCCAGTCGGGTTTTCAGGATTTCCCCAATGAATCTGCATGAGATCTATTTGCATGCACTGCTTTCATTGTAAGCTAATACGTCTCATGCGTATTCATTGGGGAAATCCTGAAAACCCGACTGGATTGCGGCCCTCGAGGAGGGACTTTGACCCCCCTGGCCTAGCCAAAGTAGACACTTAACTTAATTGATGAATAGTCTTATTTGGCATCGATAATTGGCACTTCATCACCCATAATTGATATTAATTGAAGTGCACAACTTGGTAAATGCGATTCTATAAAAGTTAGATGCCTTGTCCAAAGTGCCCATCTAAAAGTGGGCGTGGATGGGGGGCGGCGGATTGTGGGCATTTTTTATGCGTTCTGTTCTATTGCACTTTCTTTATATTCTACCCTTAGCTCAAGGCTGCGAGGTGGATTACTAGAAAAGAATCTCCACATATTAAGAGAGTGGAGGAGTGGCCTAGAGGTTCGGGCTGCAGCCTCAGCAGCCTGAGGTCACAGGTTCAAGCCCAGCGCTGCTCCTTGTGACCCTGGGCAGGTCACTGAGGGATAGATTCACTAAGGGCACAGATCCGATCCAATTCATGAGGGATACGATCCGTGTCCGGGGGAGCCTGATTCACGAATCGTCCTATTGCAAATGAGGGCGATCGGAATCACGCTCCCAACCAACCGGATCGCTATATAGCGATGTCTGCGCATGCGTTGGCCCTCCGTGCAGAGCAGGAAACTTTTTTTTTTTTAAACTTTATTTTTTTTCTTCGCAAGCCCGTGTTTTTAACCCACTTTAAACCCACGGGTTAAACCCACGGGCATGCACTACGGGGAAGGGCAGGAGAGTCTGGGCTGAGAGAAGGAGATCGGGGCAGAAAGCCGCTGTAGAGTTTTTAGGAGCACATATGCTTCCGAAAGAGGGAGGGCTGCTGTAATTTTTCTCTGCATGGGTTGGCTTTCTGAAGGGGGGCGACAGGAACAGATCAGGGCAGAGAGCAGGAGAGCAAATCGGGGCCGAGAGCAGGCGATCGAGAGCAGATAGGGCACAGAGTAGGGCGGCAGAAAGCGGGGCAGCCGGAAAGGACCCGAGTGACTGGTCCTCAGCGGTCGCTTGTTTGCCATCGGCCAGCCCAGTGTTGCAGATTTTTTTGTTAGTGAATCGCTGCCTGCCATCATGTGAATGCCGTTCCCCCTCGTTTGCATGCGCGGATCGGAGGATGATCGGGACACAGGTTAGTGAATCGGGTCGGAGGGAAATCGGATCGCAAAGGGGTTGCTAAGTGTTCGGAAGTTAATCGGTGGGCTTCCAGCCCTAACACTCCATTGCCCCAGGTACATTCGGAAGCATGTGAGCCCAGCAGGACAGATAGAGAGAAATACTTGAGTACCTGAATGTAGGGAGAAGGGCTGCTGCTGGACAGGAAGAGCAGGAAAGAGGTGCAACTGGACAGGGGGGAGGTAAAAGGAAAGGAGAAGGGCTACTGATGGACAGGGGGATCAGGGAAGAGGTGCTGCTGGACAGGGGGGAGGTAAAAGGAAGGGACAAGGCCTACTGCTGGACAGGGGGAGCAGAAAGATGTGCTGCTGGATAGGGGGAGGTAAAAGGAAGGGACAAGGCCTACTGCTGGACAGGGGGAGCAGGGAAGGGGTGCTGCTGGATAGATGAGAGGTAAAAGGAAGGGAGAAGGCCTACTGCTGGACAGGGGGAGCAGAGAAGAGGTGCTGCTGGACAGGGGGGAGGTAAAAGGAAGGGAGAAGGGCTGCTGCTGGACTGGGAGAGCAGGGAAGAGGTGCAACTGGACAGGGAGGGAGGTAAAAGGAAGGGAGAAGGGCTACTGCTGGACAGGGGGAGCAGGGAAGGGGTGCTGCTGGACAGGGGGGGAGATAAAAGGAAGGGAGAAGGCCTACTGCTGGACAGGGGGAGCAGAGAAGAGGTGCTGCTGGACAGGGGAGAGGTAAAAGGAAGGGAGAAGGCCTACTCTGGACAGGGGGAGCAGGGAAGGGGTGCTGCTGGACAGGGTGGAGGTAAAAGGAAGGGAGAAGGGCTACTGATGGACAGGGGGATCAGGGAAGAGGTGCTGCTGGACATGGGGGAGGTAAAAGGAAGGGAGAAGGCCTACTGCTGGACAGGGGGAGCAGAAAGAGGTGCTGCTGGACAGGGGGGAGGTAAAAGGAAGGGACAAGGCCTACTGCTGGACAGGGGGAGCAGGGAAGGGGTGCTGCTGGATAGATGAGAGGTAAAAGGAAGGGAGAAGGCCTACTGCTGGACAGGGGGAGCAGAGAAGAGGTGCTGCTGGACAGGGGGGAGGTAAAAGGAAGGGACAAGGCCTACTGCTGGACAGGGGGAGCAGGGAAGGGGTGCTGCTAGACAGGGGGGAAGTAAAAGGAAGGGAGAAGGGCTACTGCTGGACAGGGGGAGTAGGGAAGAGGTGCTGCTGGACAGGGGGGAGGTAAAAGGAAGGGAGAAGGGCTGCTGCTGGACTGGGAGAGCAGGGAAGAGGTGCAACTGGACAGGGGGGGGAAGGTAAAAGGAAGTGAGAAGGGCTACTGCTGGACAGGGGGAGCAGGGAAGGGATGCTGCTGGACAGGGGGGAGATAAAAGGAAGGGAGAAGGCCTACTGCTGGACAGGGGGAGCAGAGAAGAGGTGCTGCTGGACAGGGGAGAGGTAAAAGGAAGGGAGAAGGCCTACTCTGGACAGGGGGAGCAGGGAAGGGGTGCTGCTGGACAGGGGGGAGGTAAAAGGAAGGGAGAAGGGCTACTGCTGGACAGGGGGAGCAGGCAAGGGGTGATAGTGGGCAGCCGAGGAAAGAGAGAGACAGAAAGAAAGACAGACAGACAACGGCCAAGGAGAGAGAGAGAGAGAGAGAGAGAAAGAAAGAAAGACAGACACACACATCTATTCTAGCACCCGTTAATGTAACGGGCTTAAAGACTAGTTATAGAGTATGAACCTAACAGTAAAAGTTGCAAAATCCTGATGAATGCAGGAAAAAAAAAATTAATCTAGTTCAAACCTATTGAACATTTACAGTATCTACGTATGTTGCCTTTCTCTGACCTACAAGCTCCTTTGCGCACGTTGCCCTGCGTTGTTTATCTTTGGTTCATCAGTCAGTAGAGTATGTCTACGTCTATATGTAGCTCAAGCAACTGGATAAAAACAGAAGGCAACCAAAGAACAGCCAATGACAGGAACAGTTCATCGTGACCTCAAATCTGAATGCTCCCGTCCCGTGTCTGCAGCTAAATGTATGAAGTAAATCATCCTGGCAGATAGATAATTAAATAATTATCAGCCACTTAATAACAAGGAGTGGGTGTTCAAAATTACCATATTAGACAGTGTCTTTAAGGTCTAATTGTTGCATTACATCAGAGTTACTCATTCATTATTCTTGTCATTTTGGGTGATAATTTGCACTTTAAAAGACAGCGACAATTTTAGCAGGCAATTAGAAGCATGTCAGACTTGGCCTAGTGAGTTTCTGTCACAATTATCGCATTCATTTCAGTATCCTCATTTGCAGAAGAAAAGTATATTTAAGAGTAGTATAGTAATTTTATGGTTGGGCAAAATATGTAACAAACCGAGAGTCATAAGAGTTGTCTAAATAAAAAGACTGATTTTTCCCATTTTTTAAAAAAAATTGCATGATTATTTTGCAGTTAGGTACACGTCAGGCTTCAGCGGTGAGCAGTCTTAAGGGAGTTGAACGTATAAAGGTGTGTATTTTTAGCATTTGTATTTTGTGCAGTGTGAAGGGAAGGTAAACCTGAGAAAAGATGCCGATAAGTAGGTGGAACCTAATATTATCTCACCAGTGTACTTCGCTGGGGATATCTTCCTCTGTAACTCTTAACCCCCTTGCCAAAATGTTTTCAAGAATGGAGTGAAGGCCTCAGAAGCCACAGGGCAACACGTTGCCCCAGAGCAATGAAAAGGAGCAAATGAATAGCGTAAGCTCCCTTTCAAGGTCCATTATATATGCAAATCTCTCTCATGCATATTCATTACCAAATATATTTTTTGCAGAGCGTATCATATACTTTAAATAGCTATTCTTCTAACAATGTGAGTAAATGATTCAATATATCATAAATATTACTATATTTATAATCGTATCAATTAATTAAATATTTTATTTAACAATTCATATACAATTCTTACATATCTCACACACTAATATCTCATATATACTGAGCCACTCCAGTTCATACAAATCTAAAATAGTTCATCTTAAAAAATGTTTTCACCATCCAATTACTATAAATAGCAAAAAGCCAGCATAAAAATGCTTGAATTTAAAATTCTCATACAAAAAAGTTCAAAATCATTCCAGTTGCATAGTGCAGTTGATCTCTTAATGATAAATAGCATCCACTTCACATCCATATAGAAATTTCATCCAGCTCGACACCAATCTGTGTTTCGCCTCCAGACTGTGTGTATGAGATATTAGTGTGTGAGATATGTAAGAATTGTATACGCCAGCTTTGGATTTTCCGCTGATGTCACTTCCTGGCCCCTTGACCTGGAAGTGATCCAGAGGGGGAACCAGGCTGGCGCGAGCAACAAGCGTCAGAAGTTGCTCGCACGAGCAAAGATCTGCAGAGGTACGGGGAGGGATGGCGTGAGCGTGGCATGGTGTGGCAGGGTGGAGAGGTTTCAGCACCCCCACTGATATGGCACCCGGGGTGGTCCGTACCCTCTGCCCCCTCTCTTACTAGGGCATTGCTTCCAACAGTGGCCAATCCAGTTCACAAGGGCCGGGCTGAATCGCGAATAGTAGCAAGATTCCAGGCTTAGCAGTAGTTTTAAGCACTAGCCCTGAAATTCTGCATATAGCGGTCATTTGTTAAAATGGCTGTGTGCTATTGGCAATATTAATGCACGGCCATTAATGCAAAAAAAAAAAAAAAAAAGAAAGAAAATTGTTTTTTTCAAGGCCACGGTAAAATTGTTCTTATCATGCGGCAGAGACTTCCCTAAGGACTTGCTAAGCTCATGTTTACTACAACTTATTGCTAAATTTCTTTCGCTGCCGTAAAACTGCCCCTGTTGCCATCCACTTTTCACGCTCATAAATGTAGTTGTTTAGGGCCAGACTCTGTAATTGGCGCCTTAGAAAAGATAACCGTAGGCGCTTATTGCACTTCAGTCAAACTTAGGCACCCATTACAGAATTGTGCTTAGCGGCGCCTAAGTCTTTCTCCCCCCCATTCTACTTTGGGGTTAGGAGTCTTTTGTAGAATCATGCGTAAGAAGGTAGACACCTATCTCCCAATTAAATTTATTTTTTTTTCAATTATGAACGGCATGCAGTAAAAATATCTTAACATGGCTTCATAAAAGGGGGCCTGAGTTAGACATCTAACTTTAGGTGCTTATTTATTTGGGCACCTTTTATAGAATTTTTCCCCTTAGGGTTACCAGATTTCCCCGGACATGTCCTCCGGATGGCTTTTCAAAACCCGGCAGTTTGTCCAGGTTCTGAAAAAAAATTGCATGCGCGGATGCCTTCCAGCCCGATGAACAGGTAGCGGGGGCGGAGCTGTGGGTGGAGCTGGGGCATAACAGGGCGGTCCTGGGGGCGGGTCTAGGGGAGTCCAGATTTTACTGACTTAAAATCTGGTAACTCTACCCTTAGTGAAATTTTCAGTAAATTAGGTATTCAACCCTAGCATATTTCAAACGTGGATAATTTAGGAACATAGCTCTCAAGGTTAGCATTGAATTTTAGACCCTTTAGGTTTTTTGTAACCTTTCATACTCTGACTCCCTAAATGTAGGGCACTCTCTAAAGTTGAAAGGGGATAGATTCCGTACAAACGTAAGGAAGTTCTTCTTCACCCAGAGAGTGGTAGAAAACTGGAACGCTCTTCCGGAGTCTGTAGTAGGGGAAACACCCTCCAGGGATTCAAGACAAAGTTACACAAGTTCCTGCTGAACCAGAACGTACACAGGTGAGGCTGGACTCATTTAGAGCACTGGTCTTTGACCTGAGGGCCGCTGCGTGAGCGGACTGCTGGGCAGGATGGACCACTGGTCTGACCCAGCAGCAGCAATTCTTATGTTATTTAAAATTTCATTTTTAATACAGTTTGGAGGCCCCTATATTCTAAAGCAGTGTTCTTCACCACCGGTCCATGGACCGGTGCTGGTCCACAGAAATTTCCTGCCGGTCCACAGGGCCAGCACGTGCATCAGGCCCAAAACAGTGTTCAACCGCCGGTCCACGGTGCGTTATCTCTTCCTAACTGATTTAGTGCACAAAGCCACGGGCAGTGGCTCCTACGCGCGTCCTGCGCCTGAACCGGAAGCCTTCTCTCTGATGTTGCAACATCGGAGGGAAGGCTTCCAGATGAGGCACGGGACGTGCAAGGAGCAGCTGCCCGCAGCTTTGTGCACCGCATCAATGAGGAAGAGGGAGCCGGCCTGAAAATAATACTGGGGGCGGCATAAAATGGCCAGGCGGGAACAGGCCAGAAGGTAAGGCATAGCATGGAGGGAGGAAGACAACAAAGATAGGAGGGGAATGATTTTATTTTTGAATTTAGTGATTGAATTATGTCCATTTTGAGAATTTACACCTGCTGTCAGTGTGCTTTGTGTAGTTTAATTTTGTGGTTAACCATTATGTGTTGTTAATAAGATTATATTGTGTATCTGTGAAAAATGAATGGAAAAAATAGTGTTACAATTAGTACTATTATGGGGGCGGGGTCTGGGGTGGAGATTGGGTAGAAATGGGCGGGGTCTGGCCCACAACTTAGCCCAGTGTTCTTCAACTGCCGGTCCGCGGACCGATGCCGGTCCACAGAATAATTATTTTATTTCTGCCGGTCCATAGGTGTAAAAAGGTTAAAAAACACTGTTCTAGAGCTCAGATTGTGACGTCATAATGCCTCATTCCACCAGTGCCTAAGCTCCGTCCTCATCTGTACAAGCCTCAAATACTTTAAAATCATAAGTAGCAACATTCTAGAGCTCAGATTGTGATGTCATAATGCCTCATTCCACCAGTGCCTAAGCTCTGTCCTCATCTGCACAAGCCTCAAACCCTTTAAAATCATAAGTAGTAACATTCTAGAGCTCAGATTGTGATGTCATAATGCTTCATTCCACCAATGCCTAAGCTCTGTCCTCATCTGCACAAGCCTCAAGCACCTTAAAATCATAAGTAGCAACATTCTAGAGCTCAGATTGTGATGTCATAATGCCTCATTCCACCAGTGCCTAAGCTCTGTCCTCATCTGCACAAGCCTCAAACCCTTTAAAATCATAAGTAGTAACATTCTAGAGCTCAGATTGTGATGTCATAATGCTTCATTCCACCAATGCCTAAGCTCTGTCCTCATCTGCACAAGCCTCAAGCACCTTAAAATCATAAGTAGCAACATTCTAGAGCTCAGATTGTGATGTCATAATGCCTCATTCCACCAGTGCCTAAGCTCTGTCCTCATCTGCACAAGCCTCAAACCCTTTAAAATCATAAGTAGTAACATTCTAGAGCTCAGATTGTGATGTCATAATGCCTCATTCCACCAATGCCTAAGCTCTGTCCTCATCTGCACAAGCCTCGAGCACCTTAAAATCATACGTAGCAACATTCTAGAGCAGTGTTCTTCAACCATCGGTCCATGGACCAGTGCCGGTCCACAGAATAATTATTTTATTTCTGCCGGTCCATAGCTGTAAAAAGGTTGAAAACCACTGTTCTAAAGGAAAGCTGGGCTCCTCCCATCTATGCAACAGATCTGATTTTGATAGCAACTACAGATCAACTTGCCTGTCCAGTCTGCCCAAGCTAAGCACACGGGCACAGAAACCAGGACCTTTGCCCAAAGGTAAACCAGACTTGTCTGCAGTCCTTGGAAAGTGTTTCTTTGCAGTCTCGGCTACGGCGGACTGGCAGCTATCAAAAACAACGTGGCAATCTGTCCTCAGCAAAGAGTTGAAAGATATCTGAAAGTCATCATTGAAACTGAAATCCTAATTTTTCTTCATCATAATATGGCAGTGCAAAACATTATAAATAATGCCAGTACTAATTGCCATATGGCCTGTAAGGCTAACTGAGAGCTTCCACAGTAATGTATCACAGCCAGGGAACATGTTGTTACCTAGAGACAAGAAGAGATGCAATTAGGTTATGGTGATTTCAAAAATATTCACATTCAATTGAAAGGCGAGAATACTTGTGGTTGTATTCTAGGCAATATTAGGGTTACCAGATTTTCCCGAAGGAAAATCCGGGCCCATGGCCACACCCCCCAGGCCTGCCCCATTCCGTCCCCAGACAGCATTCGCGCTTACACAGACGTCACGCACTGACATCACGCGCACATGCACCTGACGTCACCGCGTTTCATCCACGCATGTGCGGATGCCCCTTCCGGACGCAATTTTGACGGGAAGCTATTCAGAACCCGGACAATGAAACCAACGGCACAATGTGCAGCGGCCTCCAAGAAAGCAAACAGAATGTTGGGTATTATTAAGAAGGGCATTACGACCAGGAAGAAGGAAGTCATCATGCCGCTGTATCGTGCGATGGTTCGTCCGCATCTGGAGTACTGTGTCCGGTATTGGTCACCGTACCTCAAGAAGGACAGGGCGATACTTGAAAGGGTCCAGAGAAGAGCGACGAAAATGATAACAGGTATGGAAAACCTTTCATACGCAGACAGGTTGGGAAGGCTGGGGCTCTTCTCCCTTGAAAAGAGGAGACTCAGAGGAGACATGATAGAGACTTTCAAGATCATGAAGGGCATAGAGAGGGTGGAAAGGGACAGATTCTTCAGATTATTGGGAACCACAAGCACAAGGGGGCATCCAGATGATTACGAGGAACTGGAAGAGTTACCGCAGACTGAATGTGTTACCGCACCAAAATGTGTAATTCATAAGAACATAAGAAGTTGCCTCTGCTGGGTCAGACACGAGGTCCATCGTGCCCAGCAGTCCGCACCCGCGGCGGCCCATCAGGCCCATGACCTGTAATGTGATCCTTCTCTAATCCCTTTTATCCTTCTATCTATACTCTGTCTAAAACCTATCTTTACCCCTATTTGTATCCTTCAATCCCCCTATCGTTCAGGAATTTATCCAAACCTTCCTTGAACCCCCGTAGTGTACTCTGTCCTATCACAACCTCCGGAAGCGCATTCCAGGTGTCCACCACCCTCTGTGTAAAGAAGAACTTCCTAGCATTGGTTCTAAAATTGTCCCCTTTCAGCTTCTTTGGGAACCACAAGCACCAGGGGGCACTCAGAGAAGCTGAAAGGGGACAATTTTAGAACCAATGCTAGGAAGTTCTTCTTTGGAGTCAGATTAATAATTTACTTGTTTTCTGTTCAGGTAATTAACTTATAAACCCCCTCTTTTACTAAGGCTGACGTGTCCATTATATTATATGGACGAACCCTGCTTCAAAAGCCTTCTATCCCCGTGGGAGTCCCATGGGCCAGAGGGGGGGAGGGTCCCTGTGGGAGTCCCGTGGGTTAGGGGGGATTTCCGCGGGACCCGTGGGATTCCCGCGATCCCCGTTCCTGTGCAGACCTCTATTCTACACAGAGAATTATTCTGGATCTCCATTCTAGGGACAGAAGAACCGGGAGGGCTAAACTCTAGAATCGAATGGCATAATTTGCTAGGAATTGAAATCATTACATTACACTGCGTTTTAGTTATTCTCAGTGCTACTGATCAAAAGTTTTTAATATTTTTTATCATGTGTAACGGTATCCAATCAGAACCATGATACAGAGTTTAAAAGGCAGGGCGTGATCTACTTCCTGTGTTTGAGAAGCCGCCATGTTTTCAAACCTGGAGCTTCTACAATAGAAAAAGGAGATAGAAGACTTTCTACAAAAGTTAAGTAATGTGGATATTTTGATTTTTGTTTATTTCATAGGATTAACCACTTACCGTATTTTCACGCATATAATGCGCCTACGTGTAAAAACACACATACGCGTATAGCGCGTGGGTCCAAAGCATTTCTGTGAAAAAAATTCTATATAGCACGCACACGCGTGTACCGCGCATGCTACTAAAACCTCCTCCCGCCTACTCCCTCTTCTGGCCTGCGAACCGGCATCCTCCCCCCCCGCTCGCGTCACCCCCCCTCCCCCGCCATCCTACATCCCCCCCCAGCACCGCAAAGACATCTCTTACCCGATTGGGCACCGGCACCAGCACCAATGCACAGGACGTGCCGTGTAACTTCATTGAGTGTCCCCTCGTCTTTGTAATTTTTGATGGAGCGAAAAATCAATCCACTTGTACCCGTTCTACTCCACTCAGGATTTTGTAGACTGTAGTGTTAACAACAACAGTGCAAAACACAAATATATATACATATAAAAATACCAAGAAAAGCACATTCATCTTACAGACATACATGAGCAATCATATAGTTAAATATGTGGCAGAGGCATACGGTGAACAGGCTTTCAAGGGATTAATGAATCCCTAGCTCTACAGCCCTGCTTTTTTAATTAATTTTTTTAATACTTTTTGCTTGATGCAGTTTTTTTTTAAAAATAAATCTTTATTCATTTTAAAACATACACAAAGTGCATACAAAAATACAATTGGCACCAAATAACAGCACTTATTACTAACAAATAATAATATAGACATCTTTCCCTCCCTCCCAATCTGGATGTGTCTAAAATTCAATAAATATGGAAGGCTTGTACTATTGATTGGTGGTTACAAAATTTGCTAATGGGCCCCAAATCTCATTGAAGTTTTTACAATGGCCACTTAGTTCTGAATTAATACGTTCGTCTCGATAGCATAAGCACAAGGATTCCCACCAAAATGTATAATTCAGTCTATCACAATTCTTCCAATTTTTTGTGATCATCTGTATAGCAATCCCAATCATAACAAGAAGTGGTCTATTCTTAGTTGCAGAAATTGGAGACTTGGGTTGTAATATAGTTCCGAATAGAACAATATCATATGACATTGGAATGGAAATTTCCAGTATGCTATTAATTGTAACCCATATCGACTTCCAGAAGCCGAGTATTAAGGGGTAATAATAGTACATGTGATCCAGCATCCCTATATCAAGATGACAATGCCAGCATCTATTAGACTTTGAACTATCTAATTTTTGCAAACGAACAGGGGTCCAAAAAAATCCATATAACAGAAAAAGCCAAGTTTGTCTCATAGATGTTGACGCTGTACACCTCATCCTCCGAGACCAAATCCGTGGCCATTGAGTAGCAGAAATTTGCTGCTTAATCTCAATGCTCCAAATGTCTTTTAGGCTCGTTTTTGGTTTCTTATTCAAATATTCTGATGTTAATTTATACCACTTGGCGGCCTGATGCCCTAGCAAATCTGTCTGGAAGCATAGGCCTGGCAAACTATGCTAATCATTTAAATTTCACCACTCATGGAACCCCTTCTGAATGGCCTGCTTCAACTGCAATCACTTGTATGCTTGAGACTTTGTAATATCGAATGATTGTTGCAGTTGTGAAGGGAATAGACTTAGTAGAGAAAGACAGACTGTTCACCCTCTCCAAGGTAGGGAGAACGAGAGGGCACTCTCTAAAGTTGAAAGGGGGATAGATTCCGTACAAACGTAAGGAAGTTCTTCTTCACCCAGAGAGTGGTGGAAAACTGGAACGCTCTTCCGGAGCCTTTTATAGGGGAAAACACCCTCCACGGTTTCAAGACAAAGTTGTACAAGTTCATGCGAGACTGGACTCATTTGGAGCACTGGTCTTGACCTTGGAGCCGCCGCGTGAGCGGACTGCTGGGCAGGATGGACCATTGGTCTGACTCAGCAGATGCAATTCTTATGTTCTTAATCAAGCAGTTTCCCATTTGATAATACATCATCCAAAGGACGTATATCTGCCTGCAACCAATGCTTCCAGAGGATCTTAGACTCGCCAATTTGAATCTTGGAGTTCAACCATAAGGATTGACACGTGGATTGTTGTACTGGAATAGATGTTAAATTGTTGATAAATTTTAAGGTGTTCCATGTATCATAAAGAATCCTATTGTCCTTATAAATCCTTGGCAGTTTGATACTCAAAATATGACACAATCTTAGAGGAATAAAACCTAAAAAATACGTTGACTCAAAGTGGCTCAAGAAACACTATACCAAATGAATACATATACCACTTTCATAGAGGATGCATCCAAAATATTCTCTATTGCGACTTTATCTACTCAGGAAAAGGCCTCAGAATTGGAGCCTACGCACAGTCCTATCATAGACTGAACCATCAGCGTAGCTTTTTCTGCTCCTTGCTCCAGTCATCGGCCTGAAAAACCTGAGATTCTATTTTGATACTTATTAAACCATTTCTTATTATCTTTTAATATTTTTTGTAATTTTTAAATACTTTTTAAAAAGTTGTGCGCTCTGGACTGACGTATATCTAGTGCAAGACAGGACAGAGGCGGAGCGGTAGGAGGTGCCTGGATGTTTCTGCCTCTGGCCCTGAAGCAGTGGACTGAACTATTATGCCCACGAAACGCTGGCCGCATCGGCAGTAAAATGGCAGTAAACAGGCAATATATGAAGTGATAGATACAGCAATGGCAACGCTGAGTTAAGTGTTCAGTTGTCAAACATTTTCTCAAACTGAAAGAGAGATGCACCCATGAGTTAAAAATTTTTTTTAAAAAGTTTACTATTTAAAATTATTTAAAAAGTATTTAAAAATTACAAAAAATATTAAAAGATAATAAGAAATGGTTTAATAAGTATCAAAATAGAATCTCAGGTTTTTCTGGCCGATGACTGGAGCAAGGAGCAGAAAAAGATACACTGATGGTTCAGTCTATGATAGGACTGTGCGTAGGCTCCAATTCTGAGGCCTTTTCCTGAGTAGATAAAGTCGCAATAGAGAATATTTTGGATGCATCCTCTATGAAAGTGGTATATGTATTAATTTGGTACAATTTTAGAGGGGACATGAGTTGATGTTCTAAAATCAGCCAATCCGGAAGATGCTCCAACACTTCAGGAAGGATCCAATACATACCTTGCCCCATTATGAAAGTTTGATGGTATCTTTAAAAATTTGAAAAATTTACCCCCACCTGCTATAATTGGATTTTGCAAAGATACTAAGGCAATTCTAGCACTTTTACCCAGCCAAATAAATTTAGTGAGAATTCCATTCAATTTTTTTATAAAAGGACCCTTGAAAATAAACCGGCAACATATTCATTTGGTAACAAACTGCAGGTAAAATCATCATTTTAACGGTTTGGACTCTCTGCTTGATGCAGTTTGATTTATTGAGTAGGAAGCCTCTGAAGAAGCTACTAGACCACTGGGGACAGCGCGGGGGTTAGCGCGTTAACTCCACTAGTGCGACTTTGTAAACGGAGCCCTAAAAGGTAGGCTTGCGGAGAGTGCTCTGGGTCCCTATTGCCGCGGTATAACCGTGGCATCAGTTTCTGTTCCCGCGGCACTAACATAAAATGGTCTACCGCTACTACGTCAATACAGTACGCCCCCGCAACGCGGTTCAGTGTTCGCGGCCCCAGTCTTTTGCGGGTTTTTTCCCCTCCGCAATTATTTAGAGAAATATCCTCTGTCTGCCTCTTCCGTGACCCGTGACCCCCTGATCCACTCTGCCTGAACAGCGATCCCGGCCCGGGTCGGAGCCGCAAGCGCCACCGCCCGTATCGGCACTTGCAGCAGCTGCCGCCGCCTTCTCCCGCCTCCGATCCCCATCCTAAACCGTATCCAATAATCGCAGTTTTTTGAAGTTCACGGGTGCTCCTGGAAGGCAACCCATGCAAGCTTCGGGGGTAAACTGTACTGGGCAAAATTGGCATCTCTTTCCTGTTAACGTAGGAATTACCTTGGTAACCACAGAATAATGGAAGAAATTATTGAATGTAATTGTTTGTATGTTATAATATTATGATTGCATTTTGTAAGCCGCCTAGGAATAGGAGGGAAATACATTTTTTAAAATAAATAAGAACATAAGAATATAAGCTGTGCCTCTGCTGGGTCAGACATGAGGTCCATCATGTCCAGCAGTCCGCTCACGCGGCGGCCCATCAGATCCAGGACCTGTATACTAGCCCTCTATCTATACCCTTCTATCCCCTTTTCCTTCAGAAAATAATTACCATGGTAACGTTTACTGTGTCACTCTCTAATTAAAATTAATGCTAATATTGATTCTGCAACACTTCAAGGATACATTATTTTGGAATTGTCACCAGTAGCAAATTCCATAAATAAGACACCTGAGTAACGCACTTAAGAGATTCTTTGCAGTTACTATGGCCCAGATGCACAAAGCTCCAACATCATGGTAATAAATACTGTGGTGGGAGAGATTTTTTTAACCAGCAATGCTCGGCACAGTAGCATGCAAATTCTAAGAATTCTATTTGGGCGGAGAATTGCCGGTAAAAGGGTGGAGCAACTCTGCTAGGCACAGCTCCTCCCTCCTGTCAAGTTGCTTTCTCTGCCCCAATCAACTAAGAAGCCGGCTTTGGGGCTTCTCCTGCCACTGTGCCTAGTAATAAAGAGAAAAGACGGTCATTTCAGAGAGGGAGCCAACTGGGGCCTTAGGCCTCTCCCAGTGCATCCCAGATAAAGGCTCACCATTTTGAAGAGGTGGGTCTGTGGGCAGAAGGGAGTGGGCAGCACTCCTATTGGTCTTCATTAGGAAATACGAGAGAAGAGTGCCGGGGAAGGGTCCGGGCAGCGGTGGATGAGGCAGGAGGGAGTGGACATCCCTCCTACCGATCTTTATTAGAAGGTATAAGTGTTGGGGGAGGGGTCCAGGCAGCGGTGGATGAGGCAGGAGGGAGTGGGCATCCCTCCTGCCAATCATGAAAAAAGTACAGGGGCTTGGGGGGCAGCATCGGGGGGGGGGGGGACATTGGGTGGATTCCACGAGAGGGGGAACGGGGATGGATGGGGGGGGATCGGTGGAAGAGAGGGATTTAAAAAAAAAAAAAGTTATTGGGTCCTATACCAATAGGGTGGGCTGTCATAGCCTTACTTCCTGTCAGTGCCTGAGCCAATCAGCATTCGGTCACTGACAGGAAAGTAAGACTATGACAGCTCAGACCCCGTCAATCAAGTTTGCATAGGAAACAACGTGTTTCTCTACTGTACATTAGCAAAGGATTCTCGGTGGCCGCTGCTGATGACCCTTTTGAGCAGTCTTACTTGCGAGAAAACCTTTTGTTCGCCGGGGACTATATCAAGTGAGCAAGATTGAAATTAATGCAGTTACAGGGTTTGAAGTACATTTCAGCCAACTGTTTTGAGTTTCAAGTTAAATTAGTCTAAGTAGTGTACATACAAAGTAAAAAAAAAAAAAAAAAAAAAAAATTAAATAAATTAAAAATAAATAGGTTTAAAAACAAAATTACCAATGGGGCAGACAGATACAAACGATAAACCTAGGGCTTCTTTTACTAAGCTGCGATAGCGGTTTTAGCGCACGCTTAGCTCGCGCTGAATTGCCGCGTGCGCTAGGCCTTAACGCCAGCATTGGGCTGGCGTTAGTTCTAGCTGCGTAGCGCGGGTTTAGCACCTGCTAAAAACACTATCGCAGTTTAGTAAAAGGAGTCCATAGACTTGGCAGGGAGGGGACTGTATGTGCATTTGAGACCAGTGCCCTCCGCTAATATTGAAAACCATTTCAACCGCTTATCTCAATCAGAATTGTGCTTTCGATGTCAACCCGTGAAACTTCTTAAATCCCTCTGTTACACTTTGTGATCATGCATACATTATAGAATTTTATTCATTGTCCAAATGAACTAGGCCAAGGAATTTCACACCCAGCCAGTAAGATGTTCAAGATACCTACAATGACTATGGAGGTGTGTGGCGCAGTGGTTAAAGCTACAGCCTCAGCCCCCTGGGGTTGTGGGTTCAAACCCACGCTGCCCCTTGTGACCCTGGGCAAGTCACTTAATCCCCCCATTTCCCCAGGTACATTAGATAGATTGTGAGCCCACCAGGACAGACTGGGGAAAATACTTGAGTACCTGAATAAATTAATATAACTGTCTGAGCTCCCTTGGGAGAATAGTATAGAAAATTGATGAATAAATAGTGTGAAAAGTTTCAGCCTCTGATAACCAGAGTTGGTATTGTGACATCATAATGTCTCATTCCACCAATAAGAGCCAACCTCATCAGTGATGTCACAATGATTTGATTGTCCTATACTTGGCTCACTTTTGCTACATTTTGATTTCTAGAGTGGTGCAATGATTAAAGCTACAGCCTCAGCACCCTGAGGTTGTGGGTTCAAATCCCACGCTGCTCCTTGTGACCCTGGGCAAGTCACTTAATCCCCCCATTTCCCCAGGTACATTAGATAGATTGTGAGCCCACCAGGACAGACAGGGAAAAATGCTTAAGGACCTGAATAAATTCATGTAAACCATTCTGAGCTCCCTGGAGAGAACAGTATAGAAAATGGAATAAGTAAATTTGCATACACTAAAACACAAGCAGAACTTGGACCTGGACATCTTATTTCCAGTTTGAAGGTTATTTCTGAAATGCTGCTAATTTGTTCTAATACTTGAACATAATTGGCAGCTATGGCTTTTTTTTCCCTAAGGTTGGTCTTTCTATTTCAAGGGGGCCAATTGTTCCCCTCGCCCCCTCCCCCCCCCCCCCCCACACACACACGCATGTGCACACACTCACAAATGTTCCTCTAAAAGAGAAGATGGTATGATGGGTAAAACATCAAGTTTAATAACTCAACCATTCTGACAGAAATAATAGAACCTGCATTCATTTCACACTGCTCTCAAAGTGATAACAATTAAGAGCCGGCCAGTTTGAACTTTTGGCAAGGAATTAATGATGCGTGTGAATATGGAGGGAAAAATTGATAATAATTTATGGAGGCTTCGCTGACGAGCCGTAGTAAGTTTAGAAAAGTGAGGAAAAGATTTGAAAGGTAAACACTTTATAGCACCGACTGCATATCTATTCTGTCAATTTAGAATTTACCACATACCATTAACCAACCTCAAAATAACTTCTATGGTAATAACCCTTCAGATAGAAATGCATGCACAGACAAAGGTATTATTAAGTTAAATTACCCTAAAAGTGTTAGATTGACATAGAAAGGTTCAGTCAGAGGTTTGGAAAGCTCTGGGCCCTGGTAACAAAAATAAACAGTTACGGATGTTCTGGGTTTTAACAGCCAGGTTTACAAGTCTGGTTCTAACAGAATTTCAATTTTATCTTCTGAAATGTTTTATGTCTTATCTCAAAGGTATCCAGCAACTCTTCTGCAATGCCCTTGAAAAATGGATATGCATTTCTAATTCTGTTAGTCCATTTGAGGTAGCTACAATTTCATCCAGGGACGTGGTGGATGAGCTCAAGAAGTTACCTCTGTGAACACCTTCATCCTGCAACTTAAGAACTGCATACATACCAATAATTTTTAAGGGGTCAATGTTCAGTGCGATTTAACTGACCAGAAGAGCCCCTGGCCAGTTACTGTATATGGTGTTCCCCTGGTCATTCGCGGTTGATGGTTCGCGGTCCCAGTCATTCGCGGTATTTTCCGACCATGACCGCCGACCAGAAGAGGACAGCTGGAGAGGCAGGAGAGAGCAGACGGAGCACCAGCGAGTGAAGGAAATCACTCTCTGTATGCTCCGACCGCCTCTTCCTGCACTAAAGTCGGGCCTTACCAATCAGGAGCTGCGTGTCAAAGCAGCTCCTGATTGGTAAGGCCTGACTTTAGTGCAGGAAGAGGCGGTCGGAGCATACAGCGAATGATTTCCTTCACTCGCCGGTGCTCCAGCTGCTCTCTCCAATCTTTCCCGCTGCCCTCTCCAGTCTCCCCCACGAAAAACCGTATTTGCGGTTTTTCAAGATTCGCGGGGGTTCCTGGAATGGAACCCCCGCGAATTTTGGTGGAGTAGTGTATATTTAAATATAAGATCACCAAACACAAGTGTGGAAGGATCATATAATACACAAACTACCCCCGTCTACTCAAAAAAAAAAAAATAAAAACACTCCAAAGAAAACAGAGAATAAAGTGGAAGCAAATAACCAACTTTCTGTCAATGCAAAGGCTTTACAGACATCTAAGCCAACCAATGCGGTTGGGATTTATAACCGTCATGTGACCGTCACGTGAGCGCCACTGGAATTTGGATCCGCAACTCTGAGGAGACGGGCCGGGCGCGAGGGGGACCCGGAGGTAAGAGCGGCAGCTTGGTGGGGTGGGAGGGGTTGGAGCGACGCGAAGGGAGTTTGCTGTGGGCTTCTTTCTCCCCCCTGCTCTGTAGACGGGGCCAGGATTAAGGAGAGACCCGAGCAGGCTGGGGGAGGAGGCGAATAACTTTCTCATGTGTTATTCACGGTTTTATCATATTCTCGAGGGTTTTAATAGAAAACCGCGAATAACACATGAGAAAGTTATTCACTGTTTTTCCGTATTCGCGGCTATCTTTCGCCATAACCACCACGAATACGGAGAGAGGAGTGTATATGCATACGTGGACGATATCCAACTTGTCCATCCAATTCAGGCCCCAAATCAATCAGAAATCCAAGAAATCAATCAAAAATTGCACCTAGCGAGTAATTGGCTTTGCCGAAATCCCCTTTCCCTCGATATAACAAAAACTAAGGGCTCCCTTGACAAAGGCGCGTTAAGCGTTTTAGCGCACGCTAAATATTAGTACGCGCTATCCAAGCGCTAACACGAGCATGTTGGTCTATGGACGGGTTAGCATTTAATGGACACATTCGCGTTTAACGCACGCGTAGATTTGGCGGCCGCTAAAAACGCTTAGTGCACCTTCTCGCAGAAAGGAAATGAAACCCTCGCATCCCCATTACGCATCTCATCAATCCCCATTCAATTAGTACCAAACGTCAAACTCCTAGCAGTGATCCTCGACAGCACATTATCCTTTAATTCTCAAATCAGTTCAGGGGTGCAAAAGTGTTTCCTTAAACTGAAGTTTAGGAAGTTCTTCTTTACCCAACGTGTGGTGGACACCTGGAATGCGCTTCCAGAGGACGTTATAGGGCAGAGTACGGTACTGGGGTTTAAGAAAGGATTGGACAATTTCCTGCTGGAAAAGGGGATAGAGGGGTATAAATAGAGGATTACTGCACAGGTCCTGGACCTGTTGGGCCGCCGCGTGAGTGGACTGCTGGGCGTGATGGACCTCAGGTCTGACCCAGCGGAGGCATTTCTTATGTTCTTATGTTCTTATGAAGATGATAAGATCCCTCTCGTCACTACTTAGCTCTAATCCAATTAACATTCTTATTCATTCATCGGTAATATCGTCTCTTGACTACTGTAAAGTGTAGTTACTTACCTGTAACGTAGGTTCTCCGTGGACAGCAGGATAGTCAGTAACTCTCTTTATCAGGGCCATAACTCAAAAAGAGATTAGGAGACTCCAAGTTATTCAAAATACTGCCGTCAAAATCATTTTGAACGCCAAAGAAATTTGATCACGACACCCCCTCTCCTTAAAAAAGCTCACCGGTTACCTATTTCCCACAGGGCTACCTTCAAAACCATTCTTCTTGCTTTCAAAGTTCAATCCAGTCATATCCCCACCCCACCCTTCATAGACAGATTGCTGATCCCCCCCCCCCTATGATTCCCATCGGTCACTGCGCTCATCTCAACAATATCGTCGTGCAGTTCCTTCCGTCCGTCAGTTGTTTTACGATACGACACGCAAAACCATCTTCTCAGTAACCGCCCCCACATTAAGGAACGCCCTACCCCTGACCCTCAGACAAGAAACTAAACTCAATAACTTCAGATCTGGTCTTAAAACATTTCTTTTCAAAGATACTTATGAGATCTATTCCTTGGACTTACCACCTATTAGACTCAGACTATTGGCTTAACATTAAAGACTTCCTTTAACCCTTCCGTTCTTTCCTTCCCCTGTCTATTAGTTTCATGCAATGTATCCTTGTGTAGCATGTTACGTCCGTATTGTTTATGTAAGTCTGTTTCCCACTTTTATATATTTTTTTAAAAGTATTTTTCATTCTCTGTATAATTGTAAACCGCTTTGCATTTTAAAAGCAGTATATCAAGTCCAAATAAACTTGAAACTTGACTTAATATCAACCTCCCCTACCATAAACAAAGGGCTCTTTTATGGCAAAGGTGCAGTGGAAGGTCACTTGATTGTGGCTCTTCACGGGGCAGGAGCTTAAGAAGATCCCTCTTGCCCCGCTTCACCACTAGACCACCAGGACTTTAAAGGTAAGGTTAGGGTTGCCAGAAATTTACCCAAACATGTCCTCTTTTTACAGGACTGTTCAGGTATCCGGATGGGATTTCAAAACCTGGCAGTTTGTCTAGGTTTTGAAAAGCGTTGAGCTCGGGGTTAGGGGTCGGAAAGGGGCGGGCCTGTGAGAGGAATGGGGAAGGGCTGTGGGTGGAATGGGGCGGGGCCACGTGTCCTCTACAGGGATCAGGGAAGTGGAGTGGTTTAGATTCGGCCAAGGCAGGATGTGGGAAGGATCGCTTCTGCCCCGGCCTACCACTGGCAGACCTGCGGGAGGCCTGCAACAGGTCTGGGTTGTAAAGGAGGGCGGTCCGCCCCAGGCAAGGTCTTTGTAAGGGGCGTAGGCACCCATCCTCCTCTCTGACACACCTGCACCACCTGCCGTGCGAGTGCCCCCATCCCTTTCCTCGTACCTCTTTTATTTTTCCCTGCGCGAGCAGCATTACGAGCTCGCTGCCTGCATTGGTGTTGCCTCTCTCTGATGTCACTTCCGGGCCCTGCGCCCAGGAAGTGATGTCAGAGGGACAGCCGACACGACACGGGCAGCAAGTTTGTGCTGTTGCTCGCGTCTGGAAAAATTTTAAAGGTACGGGGGAGGGGATGGGGCGCATGCGTGGTGGGGGGGGAGGGGTGGGGGAGGGGCACCACTGCCCTGGGCGCCACTCACCCTCGATACGCCATCGATCCCACCTCATCTTCCGAGGATGTCGAAAAGTTTTGTGCAGCAGCTATTTAAAGAAAAATATCTTGCTAAAACATATGACGTAAATAAGCTGAGTTTAAAAAATGAAAATCAGATTCAGAAAAAAAACAAACAAACCAAAACACAAAACTGCAGAAAAATGAGCAAGGTGCAGGAATTTATTCAATAAAAGTCATAAAAACAAATACAGTGTTCCCCCGGTCGTTCGCGGTCGGCGGTTCGTGGTCCCAGTCATTGGCGGTATTTTCCGACCGCGAACCGCCAACAAGGAGAGGGCAGCGAGAGAGGCAGGAGAGCAGCCGGGGCACCGCGAGCGCAGGAAATCACTCGTGGTATGCTCCGACTGCCTCTTCCTGTACTAAGTCGGGCCTTATCTAATCAGGAGCTGCGTGTCAAAGCAGCTCCTGATTGGATAAGGCCCGACTTAGTGCAGGAAGCAGCGGTCGGAGCATGCCACGAGTGATTTCCTGCACTCGCGGCGCTCCGGCTGCTCTCCCGCTGCCCTCTTCAGTCTCCCCCCATAAAAAACTGTATTCGCGGTTTTTCAAGATTCGCAGGGGGGGGTTCCTGAAACGGAACCCCTGCGAATATCGGGGGAGTACTGTATAACATAAATAAACCAATTGTATCCAAAAACTGGTCTTTATTCTCGGGTGTACCGGACCCGACCCGGACCGTGTTTCGAAAAACACTTCTTCCTCAGGGGTCCCTGAGGGACGGTACGGAGAGTTTTCAAAAGACCGGATTGGATGAAAAGAAACAAAATCTCAAACGGAACAAGCGTGTAAAGCTCCTGTCGAAAGCGCTGCACGGAGAAACACTAGCCCCCTCTTTTACTAAGGTGCGCTAACCGATTAGCGCGCGATAACACGCTAATGCGTGCATGTTAGTCTATGGACGCTTTAGCGTTTAGCACGCGCTAAATCAGTTAGCGCACCTTAGTAAAAGAGGGCCTAAATGCACCTTGCACATTTTTCTGCAGTTTGGTTTTGGTTTTTTTGCTTTGTATCTTCTCTGCGGTTTTTGTTGGTTCTTTTTCGCCTTGCCTTTAAGAAAGAAAAAAAAAAAACCCACGAACCTGAAGCTGCTTATAAGCAAGTCCCTATTTCTACATGTTTTCGTTCTTTATGTTAACACTACACAGGAGGTGTGAATTTAAAAACTGACTGCAGAGTTTCTTCACGAAGTATTGCAGTTATGGAAACACATGCATTAAACAATTGTGCTAATTTATGTATAAAGTATATTTATATATTATTAATTTAGTAGATAGATAGTTGGACATACATTAATTTCTTGTCATCTTTACTCCAAAATGGCAGGGGAAAGCCTTGGCATTTTTTTGGGGGGGGGGGAGGGGTTCTGTTAAATTAATTGCTCGGACTGTTCATAAAAAGTATGTGCTCTTAATGAAGAATGCAGTTCTTGCCACTGATGGTCCTATACAGTGCTCCCCGGGTCATTCGCGGTCAGCGATTCGCGGTATTTTACGACCACGAATGACCCAGCAGGAGAGGGCAAGCCGGAGAAGCAGGAGAGAGCAGCCGGAACGCCGGCGAGTGAAGGAAATCACTCGCGGTATGCTCCGACCGCCTCTTCCTGCACTAAAGTCGGGCCTCACCAATCAGGAGCTGCTTCGGCACGCAACTCCTGATTGGTGAGGCCCGACTTTAGTACAGGAAGAGGCGGTCGGAGCATACCGCGAGTGATTTCCTTCACTCGCCGTTGCTCCGGCTGCCCTCTCCTGTCGCCCCTGCTAAAAACCATATTTGCGGTTTTTCAACATTCGCGGGGGTTCCTGGAACAGAACCCCCACGAATATCGGGGGAGTACTGTATCTCTAGGTCAGATTATTGTAACACACTGTATAAGGGCATAACACAGAAAGAATTGAGAAGATTGCAAATAATACAAAATATGGCAATAAAAATGATCACCAATTCAAAAAAAAAAAAAAAGATCATGTGACGCCACTTCTGAAAGAAAGCACATTCCCGATCTTCTATAGAATCACATACAAAATTGCTTTATTAACCTTTAAAATCCAGCTATCAAATGCACCAATATTTTTTCACCGTCTTCTTATACTGTATACTCCATTTAGGACAGTGGTCTCAAACTCAAACCCTTTGCGGGGCCACATTTTGGATTTGTAGGTACTTGGAGGGCCGCAGAAAAAAAATAGTTAATGTCTTATTAAAGAAATGACAATTTTGCATGAGGTTAAACTCTTTATAGTTTATAAAACTTTCCTTTAACAGTTTTACCTTATGCAAAATTGTCATTTCTTTAATAAGACATTAACTATTTTTTCTGCGGCCCTCCAAGTACAGTACTCTATTTTTTCTGCAGCACTCACATTTAAAGTTCAATATCTTTTCTTTCTCAAAACTGGCACATTTCTATTACTAAATTGAAAATAAAATAATTTTCCTACCTTTGTTTGGTAATTTCATCAGTCTCTGGTTGCACTTTATTCTTCTGACTGTGCATCCAACATTTCTTCCCTTCTTTTAGCCTCCTGTATGCTTCCTCTCCTCCAGACCTCATTCCCTCCCCCAACTTTTTCTTTCTTTTTCTATGTCTGTCTTTCTCTGATTCCTTGTCCCATATTTTGCTTTGTTTCTGGCTCCTTGTCCCCCCCTTCTTTCTTTTTTCCTTCTGGCTCCCTGTCCCCCCTTCTTTCTTTTTTCCTTCTGTCTCCCTGCCCCCCCCTTCTTTCTTTCTTCCTTCCTGCCCTCCCCCATGCCACCGCCGCCGGGGAATAAGCTGCTGCTGCTGCTGCCGCCATTGGGAACAGGCCGAGATCTCCACGGGGCCGACCAACTCTCGCCACCCAACGTCAATTCTAACGTTGGAAAGGACGTTCCGGGCAGCCAGGCAGCGATTGGCTAGCCAGAACGTCCTCTCGACGTCAGAATTGAGGTCGGGCGGTGAGAGAAACAGGGAAATCAAAGAGCATGGTGCCGGCAGTGAGAAGGGAAGGGAAGCAGTTGGGCACCCCTGCTCTAGACGAGCCGCGAGCCACACTCTAGGAAGAACAGTGGAGGGTGACCAGCTGTGCGGACCGCCCCCCCCCCCCCTTGGTATGCCACTGGAGCAGCAGCGTGTCTGGCCAGCTCATTCCATTCAAAGCCGCAGGTGGTGGCTCCTTGCGAGATCCGCACCTGCGTCTGAAGCCTCTCTGATGTTGTGATGTCAGAGAGGCTTCCGATGCAGGAGTGAATAGCGCAAGGAGCGCCAACCCGCGGCTTTGAACGGAACGAACCGGCCAGACCCGCTGCTGCTCCAAAAGGAAGGGAATGATCTGATTTAGGACATTAAGATCGACAGAGCAGCATCTTTTGACTATTCCCTCCCTAAAAGTTATTGGCACAAGGAGGTCCACTGTTTTTTCGGTCATAGCTTCTCAGTTTTGGAATACTTTACTAAGGGCTCCTTTTACTAAGGTATGCTAGCGTTTTTAGCGCGCGCTAACCACGCGCTAAATGAAAAATACTAACGTAAGCTCTATGGAGGCGTTATCATGTAGCGTGCGCTAAAACCGTGAGCGCACCTTCTTAAAAGGAGCCCCAAGTAATTTGCGTGGAAAAACATCATTAGAAAAATTCAAAGGCTCTTTTAAAAAGTTTTCTATATAGGGATGCCTTTGAGATATAGACAAGACGACCAGGCTATGTTTAAAATTTTATATTTTTTAACATCTAATTTCTAATCAGGCTTCATTTGCAGGACTTAATTTTTTATCTTCCTTCCTTTTCCATTTCTAAACTAAACTAAACTAAAGCTTAACTTTATATACAGGGTCGTCAACCTAAGGAAGCTCGACTCGGTTTACAACAATTATGTAAAAAACTAAAGAAAGTTTACAATGATTAAATAAAAACTAAAGAAAGTAATAGCAAAAGTTTCAAAGAGATTAGTTTTCAAAATGTTTGAAAAGTTTTTAGAAGTTTGCGGAAAGATTGGAAAGAACTGGGGATCCTCAGAATTAAGGAGAGTCCATTCCATAGTTGAGAAAGTTTAAAAGCCACAGATTGACTGAAGATCTTAATTCCTTTAATTCCTTTTCTAGAAGGAAGGGAGAGTTTGAATTGCTGGATGCCTCTTGCAAAGGAAAATCTGTAAGCATTCCATAATAAGGGAACGAGGGGAATAAAAACGCCATATAAAATTTTGAAAGAGATGCAGGCACAATTGAATTGAATTCTAAGATAGACCGGGAGCCAATGAAGACTCAGGAGCAAAGGGGTTACTGTTTGCCCTCCCCTGATGTGTTACCCATATATGTTCTCTTTTTTCATTTAATTATTGTAGTTCATCCCTCTCTCCTTTTGTACCTGTATTGAATTTTGTATGGATATATTAGTTTGTATTAATCTGCCATAGGGTTTCCCCCCCATTGTACTACGCTTTGAACTATTTGACAGTGCGTGCACATCAAATTTTAATAAAAAACTTGAAACTTGAAGTAAACCCTTACAACGATCAGGACTTTTTTTTCAGTTCTCAGATTGGTGGGCAGACAATTCCAATATTGCGGTGCAACAACAGAAAAAAATGTCCCGGCTTGTGGTACTAATTATTCTTAATGAAGATATGGTTAGTAATTCAAGATCAGATGATGTACGTGGATTTAAACGACTCTATCCTATCCCCCCTCTCCCACCTTTCCTCCAAAGTATACAGATTGAGATCTTTAAGTCTGTCGCCATATGCCTTATGATGAAGACCACGCACCATTTTAGTAGCCTTCCTCTGGACCGACTCCATCCTTTTTATATCTTTTTGACCGTGCGGCCTCCAGAATTGTACACAATATTCTAGTAAATCCAACAAGAAGAGACACTGGAGATGTCAAGTCCAACCAAGTGGTCAGAATTCCTTTATTAGCAGTTCGTATCAAGGTTTAAAAACAAGCAAAATACCATAAGTCAAAGTCCCGACTAGGATCCGAGTTTCGGGGATACCATCGCCTTCCTCAGGGGACAATTGTGAACGTGCCGGCTTCTCTTCATCCAAAAGAAGCACCAAAAGTGATCATAAAAATAGCCTTACTGGGTCAGACCAATGGTCCATCAAGCCCAGTAGCCCGTTCTTACGGTAGACAATCCAGGTCACTAGTGCCTGGCCAAAACCCAAGAAGTAGCAATATTCCATGCTACCGATCCAGGGCAAGCATCAATACCTCCTTTTTCTTACTAGCCATACCTCTCCCTAGGCACCCTAGCATCCTTCCAGCTTTCGCTGTCACCTTTTCAACCTGTTTGGCCACCTTAAGATCATCACATAGAATCACACCCAAGTCCCGTTCTTCCGTCGTGCACATAAGTCCTTCACCCCCTAAACTGTACCGTTCCCTCGGGTTTTTGCAGCCCAAATGCATAACCTTGCATTTCTTAGCATTCAATTTTAGCTGCCAAATTTCAGACCATTCTTCAAGCTTCGCTAGGTCTTTCTTCACGTCTTGCTCTTTCGTTTTCCATTTCCATTTGCTGGGCCCCAGTTGCACACAAACACGCACGCTCACCTTGTTTTCAATTGTGGTTAGTAGTGCTGTCCGATTCACAATTCAAATCGATTCACCGATTCACTTCAGGTGAATCGATTAGAATTGATTTACCCCACCAAAAAATTGGCCTCCCGATTCATTGACTGACCCTCCCCCCTAAAGCAGGAGCAGCAGCGCTGCCTCTTCCTGGCCTGCCGCTCCTGCTTTAGAGGACGAGTGGGGAGGGTCAGTCGGGAAGTGGCTTACCCGCTAGTGTCCAGCTTCCCGCAGCAATTTACTGAAATTCAGCAGCCTGCCCTGCAGAAGAAGATCACTGGTTCTAGAGAAAGGGTGGGACCGTGGCAGAGGGAAGACAACTCGGACAACCTATGGCAGCATACAAAGATCGCTAGAGCCAGCAATCTTCTTCTGCAGGGCAGGCTGCTGAATTTCGATAAATTAAACATGCAGACCTTCCGGGGGGAAGGGGGGTTGTAGTCCTTCGGGGGGGGGGGTGCAGGCCTTCTGGGGGGAGGGGGTGTGTAGTCCTTCGTGGGGGGGGGGGTGCAGGCCTTCCAGGGGGAGGGGGGGGTGTAGTCCTTCGTGGGGGGAGATGCAGGCCTTCCAGGGGGGAGGTACAGGCCTTCAGAAGGGACAGGCAGACCTTCAGGGGGGGTGCAGGCCTTCTGGGGGGGTGGGGTGGTACATGCCTTCGGGAGGGATGCAGCCTTCCAGGGGGATGCAGGCTGGTCTTCAGGGGTGGGGTGTAGGCATTTAGGGAGGGGCATGCAGGTCTTCAGGGGTGGGGTTTAGGCCTTCAGGAGGGTGGTACATGCCTTCAGGGGGGGTGCAAGCCTTCAGGGGGGACAGGCTGGTCTTCAAGGGTGGGGTGTAGGCCTTCAGGGGAGACATGCTGATCTTCAGGGGTGGGGTGTAGGCCTTCAGGGGGGTGCCAGACATTCAGGGGAGGGGGCCCTGGTGTAGAAATACACGAAGGGAGGGAGGGAGGGAAAGGGGGTTCAAAGAGACGTACATATGCCAGACTGGGGGGAAGAAATAATGGGTCTAAAACAGAGGAGAGGGAGAGAGATGGTGGACAATGGGATTTAGGGATGAAAGGAACAGAAAGGGAGAGATGGTGGACCCTGGGATGGTGGGGAAGGAGGGAGCGATGCTGGATGAAAGGGTAGTTGAGAGAAGGTGGATCTGTGAATGGAGACGAAAAAAAAGGAAAGATGTCAGACCTCTGGGAGAGGGAAGGGAAACGGAAGGGGAGGACAGAGATGGAAGATTGATGGTTAGCACGGAGAAAGAAGAAAGAAGGAGAACATGGCAAGCAAGTTATCAGAAGACAACCAGAGCCTGAGACCAACAAGATTTGAATAATAACCAGACAACAAAAGGTAGAAAAAACTAATTTTATTTTCTGTTTTGTGATTACAATATGTCAGATTTGAAATGTGTATCCTGCCAGAGCTGGTGTTAGACCGCGAACGTGAGTTAGGATTTAACAGAGAGAGGAAAAGTCTGTTTTGTTTGTTTATTTTGTTTACACCACAGCACCAGTGTGGTTAGGAGAGGGCAAAGGGGGTGAAGAAGCTATAAAAAGGGTGAAGAGGCTATAAAATAAACCCACCAGGATGTTTTTAAAAAAACACCCAATTGGGCAGGAAAATCGAATCGAATCGAAAAATCGATTCATTAGGCTGAATCGAATCGAATTTTTTTTTCCTGAATCGGGCAGCACTAGTGGTTAGTAATCTGTTTCCAGTTCCTTGAAATATTTGTATCTGTGCAGTATCAAGTCATCATCACACACAGTCGGCATTCTTTCCCGCTATTTCAGATGGCAAACAGCCCTCCTGCGCTCACCTCTCCCCTGTTTAATTTGTTCCCCTGGGGTTTCTCCTGTGCCCATGTTCTCTCTGAAAAAGAAATTCAGACAGAAGATACTCCTTCCCCGATCCCCCCCCCCTTTACTTCCTGCTACCTCTGAAGTCTCCAAATGCCAAATGAAATCAGCTCTAAACCACCCATTTGCTAATAAATTAAAGATGCCACGCTCTCTCCCAAACTGCATATTACTGTTTATAATTTTGATTGTTAATTTGCATACGAAAATTAGTCCTCTGACATGCGTGAATTTTTTTTATTCTTGAGCTAATTATAAACAAGAATGCCACATTATTTACATAACTAATTATTGTTCCTTCTGTTCTTTCTGTCCCTTTCTTTCTTTTTTTTTTTTTTTAGCTCACAGCCCCATTCCATGTTGTTTAACTATGCAAATGAAAAATCGCGGTGCTCTCTGAAATTTTAAAAATTTGTTCAATTTGCATCAGATGCTGCTGAATGGAAGATAATGTGCTTTCCATTTTAATAGACTAAAATTAGGTTGATCTTAATTTATGGTTAATTTAAATGAGTAATTCCTGTCTACCTGTTTTGGTTGTTTTCATTGCATATGTGTGTTACCCAGGGCTTGCAGAGAGGGTAGAAGGGAAAAGGATTGCTTTCCAACTCAAAGGTCATGGGTTCAAAGCTGGCTTGTTCGCAATAGCTATAGCTCAGCGGTCTCAAACTTTGCAGGGCCACATTTCAGATTGGTAGATACCCGGAGGGCCGCAGAAAAAATAGTTAATGTCTCATTAAAGAAATGACAACTTTGCATGAGATAAAACTCGTTATACTAACTATTATGAGTTTTACCTCATGCAAAGTTGTCATATAATTGTAATACAGTTTATAAATCTTTCCTTAATTCTTTCTGATAATTTCAGCTATACACATCTGAAAGCAGTACAACATGCAAAAAGTGACAACCTATCAAAGTATCAACTGCAAGACAAGATTTTGGACCAACTATTTTCAGGCCCTCTGTATTAAAAAGAATGCCTTAAGTGTCCGGCGGTCGCATCTGCAACCACCTTCAGCTCTCACCTCCTCCAGCACTGGGCACAACCGTTATCTGACATCAAGCAGTCACCGCTAGGAGAGGTGCCGAATTTCACGAGAGTTCACGAGATTCCATACACACGCACAAGCTGCACTGCCTCCAATGGTTACCTTACGTTCTAGAACGTTGCCCGCCTCACTGCTGTAACCTCACGTAAGCGCTTTACTGCGTCTGCACGCGATTGGACTCCACCTCACAATCGCATATAGATGCAGTAAAGCGCTTGTGTGAGGTTACAGCGACCGCTGGACGCGACCGCCGGATACTTAGGCCCGGATTCTGTATAGGACGCCCGGGAGGGGCATCCTATACAGAATCGGGCCTACACTAACCCCGATTCTGTAACCGACGTCCATGTTACAGACGCCAGTTATAGAATTGGGTTAGAGTAGACGTGGCTACTATACTTATCGCTGCAAGGGATCTCCCTGCCATAATAAGTATAGCGGCCGCCTATCCCCCCCACAAAATCGCCGGCACGAGGATGCCCAACCCCTCCTGCTGGAGGATGCCCCCCGACATCTCAATCGCTGGCAGGAGGGTGCCCAACCCCTCCTGCCGAAGGATGCCCCCCTTAGTTAACCTCCCCCCCTCGGCCCCCCCATGCTAACCTCCCCCCGTATCCCCGCCCCTAACCTCCCCCACCCACTAACTCTAATCATTAGCCAGCCAGATGGGTCTTGCTACCGGCCGGCCGGCAGGCCCACCTTGTCGAAATGAGGTGAGCCCGCCCCTTTCCAGCCCATCCCCGCTAAGCCTAAGGCCTTAGGCTTATC
Organism: Geotrypetes seraphini; assembly: GCF_902459505.1. Taxonomy (NCBI): domain Eukaryota; kingdom Metazoa; phylum Chordata; class Amphibia; order Gymnophiona; family Dermophiidae; genus Geotrypetes; species Geotrypetes seraphini. The sequence goes on along the minus strand of NC_047091.1, from coordinate 171,874,466 downwards.
GAGTTCGCCCATCCCCGCTAAGCTTAAGGCCTGATTGGTCCAGGCTTTAGGAGCCTGGGCCAATCAGGCCTTAGGCTTAGTGGTGATGTGCCGGTAAGGGGCGGACCCGATAAGTCTAAGGCCTGATTGGTTAAAACTACGGGCTTGCAGTGTGGGGAGTGGTGGGAGAGTTGTGGCAGGCAGGGTGGTCAGGTTCGGGGCTGGAAGTCAGGCGTGTTCGAGGCAGGCAGGCACGTTCGGGGCTGCAGGAGGCATTCGGGGCAGCAGCAGATTGGGGCTGACAGGGCAGAGAGCAGGGCTGCAGAAGGCAGGGCAGTCGCAAAGGGCTTCAGCGACTGGTCCTCAGAAGTCGCTTTTTTTTGATCGGCCAGCCCAGTCGGTGTTGCAGGGTTTTGTTTAGTGAATCGCGTCCCTGCCTACTTTGCATGCCATTGCCCTCATTTGCATGCACGGATTGGAGGATGGTCGGAAGGCAGGTAAGTGAATCGGGCCGGGGTCGCTAAGAGGTCACAAACCGATCGTGAATCTAGGCCTTAGGGACAGGTATTTAGGCACAGAAAACCCTGGCATAAATAAGGTGTGCCTCAAAGGATACCTGGCGTGATTTTAAAAGGGGCACCTATCAGCCGCATACTGATCAGCAACTTTCCGTGACATTTGCGCTTCATCACGACTTTTGGATACTTCGCACGTTGTTGTGACTTAATTAGGAACAGTTTGGACCCCCTGAGGAAGATGTGTTAATCGAAACACAGACCGTGTCAGGTCCTTGTTCCTTTAGTACAAAGGTGGACAACACCCTAAAGACAATGTTTATTGATTATAATAAAGACTTGTAATCAAGTGCATCGTCTCTGCAATATTGTTCTTTGGTCTTCTGTTGTTTACTGCAGTTATGTTGGATAATCTTTGTGCTTTTTTTTCACCTAAGTTTTATAAAATCACTTTTAATACCAATTGGTGTCTAGTTTTTACTTGCCATTCATAGAATCTGGGCCTAAGTAACTAATGTAATGTATTGCAATTTAACTGGCCAAAAATGGCGCTGACCGGTTAAATAGCTCTTAACCAGCTAAATTGAATATTCAGTGTGAAACAACTGGTTATCTCTGCTTAATATTGACACTTGGCTTAGTAAAGGGGGCAAGAAGGGGCAGTATGCCCTGGGCGCAGTCTTACGCGGGGCACCAGCAACTCTCCTCCTCTCTGCCCCCCTTTCCACTCCTCCCCCTGCCGTGCACGTTACCCTTCCCTTCCCCCGTACCTTTTTCATTTCGGCGTGAGCAGCCACCAACTCGCTGCCCGCGTGGGCTCCGGCGCGCTCTCTGACGTCACTTCTGGGAATCGCGCCTAGGAGGTGGCGTCAGACAGCGACGAAGCTGACGCGGGCAGCAAGTTGGTGGCTGCTCACGCCGAAATGAAAAAAGGTACGGGGGTAAAGGGTGCGCGTGCGCGGCGGAGGGCGGGGAAGAGGGCAGGAGAGGACGCCACTGCCCCAGGCACCGCTCATCCTCATTATGCCACGGCACTTAGCAGCTAAAAAGTTAACTAGGTATATTACACCATAACCAGCAATATTCGGCACTGGCCAACTTAAAATGGTGAGCGCTGACTATTGACTTACCCAGTTAGGTTAATACAGGTCAAAAATACACCAGATATTCAATGCCGGTCACCGGAAACAGCCCGGCATTGAATATCCTTGGTCAGTGCCGACCACAGCAGTTAGCCAGCCAGCCTCCCATGGTCTAAATATTGGCCTGACTGTGCCTAACTTCCAGGAAAGCCCCCCTAATCTGCTCGTACTTCTCCTGTGGCCGCACGCCTTTTGAATTGCATTCTAGAAAATTTGGGGCACCCCGTTTGTAGGCAGCGGTAGGCGTCCTACCGCTGTCTAACCAGCCAAGCGAGATGCACGTTTAAAAAAAACCCACCGCCTGCACCGTAAGCGTCGGACCCTGTTGAGGGAGATGCGTACGGACGCTGAAGCTCGTCCAAGGCTAAGCGTGGGCATGGTTTATAGAATTTGGCCCTAAGTGTATAGCCCTCGATGGAGACTACCCCAACTTTGTAGGCTGGGCTGGGAATTTTTCAGCGGCCCTTCGTATGTGCGTTTCCATATTCTATCTTATCGGGTTGTACTCACTTTTTGTAAAAGTTTTCAACATTTATAGCAGGGGTGTCCAACCTTTTGGTTTCCCTGGGCCGCATTGGCCGAAAAAAAAATGTTTCTGGGGCTGCCCAAACGCGCAGACGCTGCAGCAAGACAGAGGAGGGAGCCGGCAAGACGGTAAACACCCGGGGGCAGCAGAGGAAAACACTGCATCGCCCTTGACTGAGGCCGCACAAAATACTTCACGGGGCCGCAGGTTGGACACCCCTGATTTATAGAATGTCTCCCTAGTCACATTAGAAGCTCTTTGGGACTTGGTAGTTAATTTGGGGAACACTTTAAATCCTCAAATAAAAAACCTGGACACAGAAATAAAAGTTCAGAAAGAAGAAATTAATACCTTAAAACAAGATGTATCTTTATTAAAGCAGGAAACCAATAAAGAACTAATAACTGTTAAACAAAATCAAGACCTATTGGTTAAAGATAATATAATCATGAGGAGGAAATTAGAAGCTTTGGAGAACAATACTCGGGCTAATAACCTGCGGATTGTAAATTTTCCTAAGATTTTATCAGTTTCCCCTCGAGATATGATAAAGCGATATTTTATAGAGATTCTCAAGATACCTGAAAATTCTCTACCTCCCCTTACAAGGGCTTATTATCTTCCTGTTAAAGCACAAACTCTTCAAAAAGAAAAAGATGAAGGACCTCAGGAACATCCATTGGATATTTCCGCTATATTGGAACAATCGGACCGAGAAGTGGCTACGCCAGCCACTTTTCTGCTGACTGTGGCTTTGGCTCCAGACAAGGACTGGATCCTGAATCTTTACTTCAAGAATAGATCCAAGGATTTCCTGGGTCTCCATATTCAAATTTTTCCAGATGTCTCAAGAGAGACTCAAAAAAGAAGAAGAGAATTCCTAAATTTGAAGCCTGGAGTGACTCAAATTGGGGGGTCTTTCTTTTTAAGATACCCATGTAAATGTGTTATTAGATATGGTTCATTGAAATATGTATTTGTAGATCCTTCTCATTTGATAAGATTTATCTCAATGAAACGCCTTGAGAATGAAGTAACAACAGCTCCCATTGGAAATTAGTTCTCGTTATTAGTAGTAGTTAAAGTGCTTCTTTATATTATATTTGTTTGCATTTAATTAAGATACTCCTTAAATTTTGGATCTAGTTTAATTTAGAGGACTTGTGTGTGATCAGGGAAACTGTATTTTCTTTTCCTATTATAATTTGAGTGAATTATTTTTCAGATTTGAAAACTAATTTTAACAGAGATGTCTTGATCATACTTTTCTGTACAAGATGTTTATGCTTGGAATTTTATAAAATTGCATAAATAAAATAAAATAAAAAAAAAGAATGTCTCCCTTTCTGTACCTAAGAGGTGCCTTGTTACAGAATTATCCTATGAATGCAGTACATTGCAGAAACCAAGGTGACCACTCCAAGCCCCAACATCCATGACTCGGCGTTCTTTTTAAACATGTGGCACTTTTTCCTCACCGTAGCTGTGATGAGAAAGAAGCTGCGTGATACTTTGTAACAAATATCGATCTGCACTTGCTATTATGGACTGACTGAATGAGGATAAATTATATTACTGAAAAATGCAATGGCTTTTAGGGAAGTCGTATGTAGCTTTGCATGGATCAGTCTAATGGCCCGTGAAGGAAAAAAACCTTCGAGCTAATGCAGCGCGGAAAACGGTATCAAAGGGAGCCGTGCACATGTGCACGAGAAAGTTTATTTAAAGTTGATATTGATTTAAGGTGTTTCTCCACCACCCAGCGAGGGAGGCGAGCGGATTTGCGAATGCTAATTCTTTTCTGCCCTGCGTGCGCCCTCGTGGCTTCCATTTCCCCTGGCCTCGGCCCTCAGCCCCAGCTGTGAGGTTAGAGCACGGCTTAGGTTCGGAAGAGGATGAACAGAAATCAATCCATCACATAAATGAAACGGTAGCATTTGGGAGCCGGTAATCCTTTATCTTTTGAGTGAAATATGGATGATTATCTCCAATTATTTTCGGTTGTCTTGTCATATATTGTTACTATAGGCTCTTATAAATCAACAGGGATGGCTCCTGTGCCTCTTTTTTTGACATTTATTAGCATATTTTTGCATGATGTATCTCCATATCTGAAACCCAATAAAGACACGAAACTGGGAGAAAAAAAAAAAAAGGTTTCAAAATGAATAGATGGGAGTTGTTTTTTTCCTTTTTATTTTTTATAAATCTTTATTGATTTTCCATAACTTAACAAAAAGTGCAATACAATATTCATATCAGTAAGAACAAATAAATTCAATCAGTAGCAATGCAATAATATAAACCCCCCCGACCCAACCAACATTTACATCAAGGAATTACCCTAAATATATATCCCTCCCCCTCCCCCCCCCCGGATGTGTCTAAATTATATCATCATTAAAAAGGATAAAGAGAACTATAGCAATGTTACAAAAGACGTCAATGGATCCAGCGCGCTAGCGGGGTTAACGCGTGTGACTTTTCATCACGTGCTAACCCCCCACGCTGGCCAAAAACTACCGCCTGCTTAAAAGGAGGCGGTAGCGGCTATTACGCGCATTAAAACACTAGCGTGCCTTTGTAAAAGGAGCCCTAAGTTAAAAATCTTAGAATGCCCTAACATGTCAGCATTCATTTTCTCACACCTATAGCTTAAACATAAATTTGCCCACCAAAAAGGAAAATTAAGTCGGTCTCAATTTTTCCAATTGCGAGTTACCATTTGCATGGCTATCCCTGTCATAATTAAGAAAAGCCGGCATTTATAGCGGTCCATGGGGGAGCTTAATATGCAGCAAAGTTCCGCATATAAGTACCTCGTATGTCAATGGAATGGATGATTCCAGTATGTTATTAATCTGTCCCCATCCAAAAGTTGAGTATCAAAGGACAATAGAACAACAGATGATCCAGCATCCCAATGTCTAGATCAGTGTTTTTCAAACTTTTTACACCTATGGACCGGCAGAAATAAAATAATTATTCTGTGGACCGGCATCGGTCCGTGGACCAGCGATTGAAGAACACTGGGCTAAGTTGTGGGCCAGACCCCGCCCATCTCTACCCAATCTCCACCCCAGACCCCGCCTCCATAATAGTACTAATTGCACCTTGCACGTCCCGTGCCTCATCTGGAAGCCTTCCCTCTGGCGTTGCAACGTCAGAGAAAAGGCTTCCGGTTCAGGCGCAGGATGCCCGTAGGAGCCACTGCCCGTGCACTGAATCAGTTAGGAAGAGGGAGCTGGTTCAAAGATAACGCCGCATAGATCGCACCGTGGACCGGCGGTTGAAGAACACTGTTTTGGGCCTGATGCACGTGCTGGCCCTGTGGACCGGCAGGAAATTTCTGTGGACCGGCACTGGTCCATGGACCGGTGGTTGAAGAACACTGGTCTAGATGACAGTGCCAGCATCTATTTGATTTGGAGCTATCTATTTTCTGTAAACGAACATGAGTCCAGAAACTTCTATGTAACAAAAAAAAAAAAAAGCAGTAGCACTGTGATACGATCTTTGCAGTTACAGCACCCAGAATATGGAATTCCTTACCATCATTTATTAAGGAAGAAAAATCACTAAGTAACTTTAAAGGACTGTTAAAATGCTGGTTGTACAAGGATGCTTTTGAGACCTAATTATCGGAGTCTCTATTGATCCCATTCGTTGCTTAACCTTTTCCTATCGTTTGTCCCGGATGACGGGACATTCCAAAAATGTCGTTGCCATCGTACGTCCCATGGCATGGGACATACAGTACACCTTCTACCTATCATTTGTCCCATCTGTTTATTACCAAGTAGTTCGGAGTCTGAGTTAGATAATGATTCGGACTTTGGTGCAGAAAATGTAGCGGACAGTAGCGATAATTACGATTGGAACCAGCGTAACGTAAAATTTATTACGATAGGAAAAGGTTAAACTGACTCGTCCTTTAGGCTCTGAGAAATTGAACTGAATGTTTAAACCCCCCCCCAAAAAAAAAATAAAAAACAAAGTTCTTAATTTTCTATTATATTTTTATCGATACTTTTAAAATTTCTCACCCTCCATTTGTATTTTCCTTTTATGTATCTTTTACTATACTTATTGTAGTTCTCCCTACTTCCTTTATGTATTGGTACGTCAGGTCCTTTTGTGTTGGTTTTAGTTAATAATTAAGACCCTGTTTTAATTGTAAATTGCTTTGAATTAATGATATTGCGATACATCAAAATTTTAATAAAACTTGAAACTTCACTACATAGTGGGTTTATAGACAACGGCGCGAAAGACAAAGGCGCACCCAGACAATTGAGCGCAGTGCGGAGACACGTGCCGCTCTAAATTACTGTTTTTAGGGCTCTGACGGGGGGGGGCGGGGGGGGGGGAACCCCCCCACTTTACTTAATAGACATCGCGCCGGCGTTATGGGGGGTTTGGGGGGTTGTAACCCTCCACATTTTACTGTAAACTTCACTTTTTCCCTAAAAACAGGGAAAAAGTGAAGTTTTCAGTAAAATGTGGGGGGTTACAACCCCCCAAACCTCCCACAATGCCCCCACAGGCGGCGCGATGTCTATTACGTAAAGTGGGGGGGGGGGTTTCCCCCCCATGCCCCCCCGTCGGAGCCCTAAAAACAGTCATTTAGAGCGGCGCGTGCCTCCGTGCTGCGCTCAATTGTCTGCGCGCGCATTTGTCCCGGCGCACTTTTGACACCGGCTAGAAAACAGAGTAAGCCGGACAGATATGAGTATTTGCATAGAAACTGCATGCAGGGAAAATGTCTCATATAAGTCACATATAGGTCACACATAGTGAAAAAAAATGAACATTGAGCTCCAAATTGGGCGGTGTTTGTCGAATGGCACAGAGTGACAGAATCCGCGCTCAATGTTTGGTGCAAGGATTTATGCCAACTGGAACCTGGTACGAGTCCTCACACTTAAATTAGGTGTGGAATCCCCAAATTCTATGGTACTAGAGAATGACGTGGTGACACATTTTTCCCTTCCCCCGCAGGAACTCATTTCCACATCCCGTCCCCTTGAGTTTTGTTGCTGTCCTTGTCCCTGCCCCATTCCTGTAACTCTGCCTTAACCGTACAAGACTCGAACACTTGTGATATTAAGGTGTTTCAGGCTTGTGCAGATGAGGACGGAGCCCGCAGGGAACAGGGAAGGGACAGGAAAAGAACCCGCCGGGATGGGAAAATGAGTTCCCGCGGGGACGGGGGAAAAATTAGTCCCCGTGTCATTCTCTATTTGGGAGATGACATTCAACTCATACATCCATTAGATCCTGAAAATAAAGAAGACATTGCAACTATTAACAATAAACTTATAACAATAAAAAACTGGCTTAACACAAATAAATTGGCATTAAACCTCAAAAAAACGAAATCAATGCTCTTTTCTTGGAAAAGAGATACAATATTAAGCTCTCCAATTTCCATCAATAACACCGAGTTAGAACTGGTTACCACTATAAAAATTTTAGGTGTCTTGATCGATGATAAACTTACCTATCATGACCATATTAGCAATACTGTCAAAATATGCTTTTATAAATTACGTTTAAAATTCGCTCACTCGCTAAATTCCTTCAGCCTAAATCTATTAATATACTAATTCATTCCTTGATAATATCCAGAATAGACTATTGTAACTCTCTCCTTCTTAACACTACTCAAAAAGAAAAAAGAAGGCTGCAATGAATACAACTGAAACTGATCTACAATGCAAAAAAAAAAAACCGATCATGTTACCCCTCTGTTGATTAAATCCCATTGGCTTCCGGTAAGCCATCGTATTACTTTCAAATTACTACTTTTAGTTTTTAAAGCCCTGATTTTTAATGAACCACAATTTATTAACAGGTGGCTAATTCCTTACAGCACGTCACGGTCTCTTCACTCGACTTCTCTCCATTCCCTCTATGAAAGTTATAGGAATTAGACGGCACGATATGTTTTCAGTTATGGCCCCCCAATCGTTGAATCTTTTGCCCCAATATATTAGAGAATTAAAAGATTTAACTTTATTTAAAAAAACTCTAAAAACATTTCTCTTTAATGATGCTTATGATTCCTAGCATATTAATTATTGATTTTTACTTAAGCAGCTAAAATTACCCCCGCTTTTTTGTTCTCTCCTTTTATGTTTTTTCTTCTCTTCTATCCAAACATTGTAACTTTTCCCCCACTTCCCCACACAATTCTTGTGAGCTTTAACCCATAACAAAAGTTATTTTTGTTAACACCAATATTTTATTTGTATATTTTATTATGTTGTACATCGCCTAGCAATTTAAATAGGCGATTCATTAAGAACAAATAAACTTGAACTTGAACTTGAGAACAGTATAGAAAACTGAATGAATGAATAAATAAATAGTGTGACAAGTTTCAGCCTCTGATAACCAGAGCTGCTGTTGTGACATCATAATGCCTCTTTCCACCAGTGTCTAAGAGCCAGCCTCATCAGTGACGTCACAATGGCTTGATTGTCCTTTATTGTCTCACTTTTACTATATTTTGATTTCTAGAGTGGTACAGTCTAGAGAATGACATGGGGACAAATTTTTCTCCGTCCCCGCAGGAACTCAATTTTCCCATCCCGTCCCTGTGAGTTTTGTCTCTGTCCCTGCCCCATTCTTGTAAGCTCTGCCTTAACCGCACAAGCCTTGAACACTTATGATTTTAAAGTATTTGAGGCTTGTACAGATGAGGCATTGGTGGAATGAGGCGTTATGACATCACAATCTGAGCTCTAGAATGTTGCTACTTAGGATTTTAAAGTGCTTTGAGGCTTGTGCAGATGAGGACGGAGCTTAGGCATTGGTGGAATGAGGCATTATGACATCACAATCTGAGCTGTAGAATGTTGCTACTTATGATTTTAAGGTGTTTGAGGCTTGTGCGGATGAGGGCAGAGCTTAGGCATTAGTGGAATGAGGCATTATGACATCACAATCTGAGCTCTAGAATGTTGCTACTTATGCTTTTAAAGTGTTTGATGCTTGTGCAGATGAGGATGGAGCTTGCAGGAATGGGACAAAGACAGGAAAAGAACTCGCCGGGACGGGAAAATGATTTCCTGCGGGATGGGGAAAAATTTGTCCCTGTGTGATTCTCTAATGTGCTTCTTTAGTGAGCGCCCGTGACCCATCCATGCTCTTCTCACGGCCATGACATTCAGCTGCATCCCAAAAGAACCTTCCCTCCGCCTTTTATCAAGCTGCGCTAGAGGTTATTAATGCAGGCTGGCGAGGTAAATGCCCACGCTAAATACCTCTAGCGCAGCTTGATTAAAGGGACCCTAGAATTCTTATATACTGCCATCTCATAAAAATATGAAAGCATTTTACAATAAAATCAATGTGAAAAAAAGTACAATTAAAATGGGAAAGATATATTTACAAAAAAAAAGAAAAAAGAAATAGGAATCCTTTAGAGCTAGCCCACCAGTCACCAACCCTAACTCCCCCCCCCCCATACCAAATACTTGAGTGAAAAGGTACGTTTTAAGAGGAGCACAAAATTTCTAAAAGGAGGATTCAGAAGGGAGGAAGATTAGGAGGAAAAGAAGGAATAGAAGAATGACCATAATTAAGGAATAACCGCAAAAAAAAAAAAAAAAAAGCAGAGTGATGGGTAGAAGCTAATCTGGTCATGTGAACAGAGAATTCTGCTTAGCAAAATGCTCATGTAAATCCAAAATGTTGCCAATTAACGCCCAATTACTGGCACTAATTAGCTCGTTACTCATCTTACGCCACTTTCTGCAAACATTTTAAAATGTATCTATTTAGGAAATATCTCACATAAAAGGGGAAGGGAAAAAAAGGGAAATTTGAGGGGTTTGTATGTTTTTTTGTTTTTTAACTTTTTGTCAACCACTTTGAACCTTTATTCATTGAGATTCAGCGGGATACAAGAACATTATTATTATTACCGTGTTTCCCGGAAAATAAGACAAAAAAGGCACTAGAGGCTCCTTTTATCAAGGCGCGCTACGGGGGTTAGCGCGTCGGACATTTCATCATGCGCTAAGCCCCCGCGGCAAGCCTAAAAACTAACGCGTCAATGGAGGCGTTAGCGACTAGCGCGGTATTCCACGCGTTAACCGCCTACCGCACCTTGATAAAAGGAGCCCTAGGTCTTATTATTATGAACACTCTATTCAATTTACGGAACATTTCAACTTCTGTGCAAACAGCTTGGCACTTCCTGGCCTTGCAACACACAAACTGTCACTAACATTATTAATATTATAAAATGTATAATGCTATACTCTTTAATCCATTGTACGAGGTGTATACGGCTATATTCTTTAATTCATTGTATGCAAAATTTCCCTTTATTGTATTGAGATATACACTGCTATATTCTTTAATTCATTGTACGTAAAGTTTCTCTTTACTGTATTTACATTTCCTTCATTGTATTCACAGTTTCTTTTAATGTAAACCGCCTAGAAGTCGCAAGATAGCTGGCGGTATATAAAAATAAAGTTATTATTATTATTATTATTATTTTCAGGGATGTTTTTTTTTTCATGTACAATGATCATCTCTCCCTTCCTCTCCTCCTATTTCCTTTCTCTCCCCCACATGTTCAGCATCTTTCCTCTCCTCTCGCCCATCCCCCTGTGCAGCAGAACCCTTGCAGCTTCTATCCCTCCCTCCTTCCTATCCCCCCGTGAAATATTTTTTAATCTCTCCCATCCCCCCGCCACACACTCTTCCTCTCCCTGCTGACCCTTCCATCTCTCCCACCCATCCGAAACCCAACTGCGAGACTGAAATACAGTACTTTATAACAAACCGCGTCGTCGGTAGCACAGGCCCCATCGCAGCTTATATTGAAACCTTCAGTCATTTCATTACTCTTTTTCTATTTTTTTATGCCCCTGTACAGGTCATTGGTGAGGCCCCACTTGGAGTATTATGTTCAGTTTTGGAGACTGTATCTGGCGAAGGACGTAAGAAGACTTGAAGCAGTCCAGAGGAGGGCGACAAAAATGATAGGAGGCTTGCGCCAGAAGACGTATGAGGAGAGACTGGAAGCCCTGAATATGTATACCCTAGAGCAGGGATCTCAAAGTCCCTCCTTGAGAGTTGCAATCCAGTTGGGTTTTCAGGATTTCCCCAATGAATATGCATGAGATCTATGTGCATGCACTGCTTTCAATGCATATTCATTGGGGAAATCCTGAAAACCCGACTGGATTGCAGCCCTCAGGGAGGGACTTTGAGATCCCTGCCCTAAAGGAAAGGAGGGACAGGAGAGATATGATTCAAATGTTCAAATACTTGAAGGGTATTAATGTAGAACAAAATCTTTTCCAGAAAAAGGAAAATGGTAAACCAGAGGACATAATTTGAGGTTGAGGGGTGGTAGATTCAAGAGCAATGTTAGGAAATTCTACTTTACAGAGAGGGTGGTGGATGCCTGGAATGCGCTCCCGAGAGAGGTGGTAGAGAGGAAAACAGTGACGGAGTTCAAAGAAGCATTGGATGAACATAGTATATGGCCATTTGGAGGAGGATGGGCTGGGGAGGGCTTCAATGGCTGGGAGGGTGTAGATGGGATGGAGTAGGTTTTAACGGAGATTTCGGCAGTTGGAACCCAAGCACAGTACTGGGTAGAGCTTTGGATTCTTGCCCAGAAATAGCTAAGAAGAAAAATTTTTTAAAAAGGTTCGGCAGACTGGATGGACCATTCGGGTCTTTATATGCCGTCATCTACTATCTAATATAATAAAAGCCTAAGCCGCACATGCACACTCTTAACTGCGTGCTCCCGTTTTCCGTGCACTGTAGGTCCCCGCAGGTAGGAGTGCGCATGTGCGGCTTAGGGTTTTATTGGCTTCAGGCGGTGTGGAAGCTGTCAGCCTCGGCGGCTGTCGGTGTCTGCAAGCCGCGGTGGCTGTCGGCGCTTTCAGGCCGTGGTGGCTGTCAGCGGCTGCAGGCTGCGGCGGCTGTCGGCAGCTGCAGGCCACAGTGGTTGTCGGCAGCTGCAGGCCGTGGCTGCTGTCGGCGGAGGGCAGAAAGCACATGATGAACTGGGGCGGGGCCTAAGGCCCGCAGTTCGTCAGAGGAGCAAAAGGGATTGAGCACCCCTCCTGCTCCCAACTTTTAGAGGTAAGGTGAGGGGGAGGGGAAGCGGGGGTCCGCGTCCAGTGGCAGGAGGGATTGGGTATCCCTCCTGTGTTGTTTTTTTTTGGGGGGGGAGGAAAGGAGTTGGCCCGATGGCAGGAGGAAGTTGGCATCCCTCCTGCCATATTTTAGAGCGCTGTGGGGGAGAGCGCTGATGGTAGGAGGGAGTCGGCATTCCTTCTGCCAGTTTTGGGGGTTCAGGGAGGGGGGAAGAGAGGGAGTGCTTTGTAGGGGGAGGCTTTTTTTTGGAAGGGAGGCCTACTGCTGGACGGGGGAGCAGGAAAGAGGTGCTAGGGGGGAAGAAAAAGGAAGGGAGACCTCTACTGCTGGACAGGGGTGCAGGAAAGAGGTGCTGCTGGACAGGGGACGAGACGGGGGGGAGCAAAAGGAAGGGAGGCTTATTGCTGGATAAGGGGGACAGGAAAGAAGTGCTGCTGGACAGGGGGGAGATTAAAAAAAGGGAGAAGGGCTGCTGATGGATAAGGGAAGCAGTGAAGCGGTGGTGGTGGACACAGGGAAGGTAAAAGGAAGGGAGAATGGGTGGACAGCCAAGGAAAAAGAAAGACAGAAATACAGAAAGCAGCTAAGAGGAGAGAGAGAGAAAGAAATAAAGACAGACACACACACATATATTCTAGCCACCCGTTAATGTAACGGGCTATAAGACTAGTGTTACTATATGTTACTATGTTCTTAGTTCTCCGGTTCTCCAACTCCAGCTGAGTTTCGAATTACATCATCAGGGAGACTCCATATAAGTTGCACTGCGTTGAAAATCACAATGCACAGTGCAATGAACTTTCACCGTCTTATACTTTCTTTAAATTATCTTATTCCAATCTTATGCTTAATCTCTTACCCTTATTTTACTTCAGTTGAATCTGAATTACCATTGTCAGCAAAACGCCGTGGTTTGAAACTTTATAATAAGCATAACGTGTGCCTCAATAGGCAACCAGTGTAATTCTTGATCAAAAGGAGCGATGTGATCAAAACTTTTCTTAGGCAAAATATGCATGAGGCAGCATTCTACCTAATCTAATCTAATCTAAACCTTAAGTTTATATACCGCATCATCTCCATGAGAATGGAGCTCGACACGGTTTACAAGAACTTAAAATAGTGGGTAGAGAAGAAGAAAAAGGAATTACATGAACTTATGTGTAGAAGGGGGAAGAGAAAGGGGGGAAGGATAGAGCTCAGACTGTGATGTCATAATGCCTCATTCCACCAATGCCTAAGCTCTGTCCTCATCTGGCCAAGCTTCAAACACTTTAAAATCATAAGTAGCAACATTCTAGAGCTCAGATTGTGATGTCATAATGCCTCATTCCACCATTGCCTAAGCTCTGTCCTCATCTGCACAATCTAATCTAATCTAATCTAATCTAAACCTTAAGTTTATATACCGCATCATCTCCATGAGAATGGAGCTCGACACGGTTTACAAGAACTTAAAATAGTGGGTAGAGAAGAAGAAAAAGGATGACATGAACTTATGTGTAGAAGGGGGGAGAGAAAGGGGGGAAGGAGAGAGCTACAATTTGCTGAAAAGCCAGGTTTTCAGTGGTTTGCGGAATAACTGAAGGGAGCTCAGGTTCCGCAGTGGGGTGGTGAGGTCGTTCCAAAGACCTGTGATTTTGAAGAGAAGGGATTTTCCCAGTTTGCCTGAATAGTGGATGCCGCGTGGAGAGGGGAAGGCTAGTTTATTATCCATAAGAGAGATTGAATTGTCTGTTGATAAAAACATGCCAGTCCATATTCAGCCGGTGGCAGTCAGCGTTTTGTTTTTTTTTTTAAACACTGACTATCGCTGGCTAAATTAGGTTCTGATGTTCAATTTTTAGGCCAAGTGCAGACACCAGTAGATTGAACTCATGCAGACCATTGGGACTTATGTAGGTCCGAGACAACAGGGCAGAACAAAGAGCAGATCAAGCCAATGTAGTGCAATGTAAAAATTTTAATTAAAAAGAAAAAACCTTTGTATTACATTGGCTAGGTTTTTTATTTTATTCAATTTTTCTATACTGTTCTCCCAGGGGAGTTCAGAGCAGTTTACATGAATTTATTCAGGTACTCAAGCAGTTTTCCTTGTTTGTCCCAGCGGGCTCACAATCTACCTGGGGCAATGGGGGGATTAAGTGACTTGCCCAGGGTCACAAGGAGCAGCGTGGGTTTGAACCCACAACCCCAGGGTGCTGAGGTTGTAGCTTTAACCACTGCACCACACACTCCCTTTGTCCTGCCCTCTTTGCATTGCAGATCATCTGCCTCTCTGAGGCCATGGACAATATTCAGCTGAAACCCAAATAAACTGTGTGCATGTCGTCCTCCCCCCCCCCCCCCACACACCCCTGAACCCCCTCAACACATCTGAGCCTGACACATCCTATGAGACCCCCTCCTACCAACCCTAGTACATCCTCTCTAAGTCCACTCCCTCCCCCCTCCCCGCACATCCACCAAGGACCACCCCCATGTTGAATATGTCCTGTCAGTCTAGCATTTTCCCTGGTGATTCCTTAGGGTAATTGGGAGGCAGGAGAGAACCCCACTTGCTTCTGCCCCTAGAAACTCCATTTTAAAAATGGCCACCATGACCCCTAGAGATTCTCTCATAGTACTAAGGTATATTACCCTAGATGCTAATATACACTCCTCCCTCCATATTCGCGGTGGTTGGGAGCGGAACATAACCGTGAATACAGAAAAACCGTGAATAACTTTTTATATATTATTGACTTTTTTGAGGGTAACAGCCACCGTTAATATATTGAAATTGCAAATAACTTTCAGTAGCACTTGAAATCTTGCACTTTGTAGCCGGGGGGGGGGGGGGGAAGGGAACACCTGTGGGAGTGCTGTGCAAAAGCGTTCTCTGGGAAGCAGCGATTTTCAGGGTAAAAGCTGGTAAGCTCCATACTTTTTATCGGTACAGTACTTTACTCATGATGTAATGGGGGGAGGAGTCAGCATGCAAAAAATCGTAAATAAGCGAAACTGCGAGTGCTGAAACCGCGAATACGGAGGGAGAAGTGTATTATAAAATCATAGACACCTTTGAGGGGAATTTGCTAAGCTGTGGTAAAGTAAGGCATTTTAATATAGCATAGTTTACCAAGGAAGTCATTAATCTGGTACAGGTGAGTAACTCCCACGGAAAAGGAATAACACAACTTACCGTCAACTTCACAGCATGTTATTCTGTAGCGTTACCAGACACACACAGCGCTGTACATTCAACATGCAAGAGATGGTCCCTGCTCAAAAGAGCTTATGATCTAATGATGACAGACACACTGGACAAAAATGGTGAATCGATACAATGGAAAGTAAGGGGGGCGAGGGGGGCAGTCTGCTCCTGGCGCCATCCCCCTTGGGGCGCCAGCAGCCCTCCTCCTTTCCGCCCACTTCCACTCCTTCCCCTGCTGCGTGCATGCTCCTTTCCTTCCCCCATACCTTTTTAACTTTGGTGTGAGCAGCCTCCAACTTAATGCCCACATCGGCTTCGCGCTCTCTCTAATGTCACTTCTGGGACCCACGCTGAAGCCGAAGCAGGCAGTAAGTTGGTGGTTGCTGGCGCCGAAGTTAAAAAGGGATGGGGAAGGGTGGCGCGTGTGCGGAGAGGGGGTGTGGGCAGGGAAGAGGGAGGGAAGGGGTACCATCCTCGCTAAATCAGTATATGCTGTTCATGTAGGGAAACGCAAAGGGATGAAGAGGTGGAGAGAAAAGAAGACCACAGAAGGAACGACAAGTGGTGGTTTACAAGTTGGTAGGGTTAGGCCTTAAGCAAGACTGGGCAGTAACGCCAAATAGGGAACATAATCCAATTTAAATGTGCAATTGTCATTTTCAAAATCCTATATGGCATTTTTTCTCCCGTCTCATTTAATTCACAAGAAATCCCTAATTCTAGGAGCTCTCAGAAATATAAACTTGGCTTTCCCACTGTTAAAGGAATACAAACTATGGCCAATTTGTGTCGATAATTAAAAGTTTGGAATGACCTTCCTTCTATAATTAGAGTTCTCGCTCATCTACCCATTTTTCGTAGAGTACTGAAGGCATACTTATTTCAGAAATTTACGAATGATCCTTCATTTTTGTTACTCATGGTTCTGGTAGGATGTTTCCTACCCTGGTTTCTTTTTAAGGCAATGATGGCTGAACCGTATGTCTTCTGTTATTATCTGCTTAATATATTGGTCATTGTTGCCCTATTGCTTTGTATATGTTAAAAACTTTCAATAAAGATGATTGAACTAAAAAAAAAATAAATAATAATAATAATGAAAGATAAAATTCTGGCCTAAAAGATATATGGCCTCTTCTATCAAACTGCGCTAGCAGTTTTTAGCGCAGAGAGCCGCGCTGAATGGCCCGACGCTCATAGAGGGATTTTCGGTTGAAGCATTTCCTGTTCTAAGCTAATTCAGAAGAATCCTAATTACTTAGCCCCCTAGGGAGAAGCTTAACTGTATTTTGGACAAACTGCATCGTTAGTCTCCCTGGCCCATGGGACCTGCCTCAAACGCCAATAGCATATTTGTGAAGGGGACTATTAAACTCAAAGAAGGATTTCAAGAAGCTTACCAAATCAGTTTGATATATCTTTCAGATTAAAAGGACACCAGAGAGGGCGGTAATTTACCATGAACAGTTGACAAACTTTTTTTCTTTCTTCCCGCGTTGGTATCATTGCAAAAGATATTGATGAAACTGAACAACTCCAACAAGGCACGAGTAAATCTTGTCGACCAGCTGCTTTTAATGAATGCTTGGATTTTGTCCGAAATTAAACCATCTCGCACCTTCTGATGAGTCGTTGAATACTGAACTTGCATGGTTTTGATATCCCACCGCATCTGTTAGCACTGGTAGGAAGCCAGGGTCAGCTGTTTGGGTTGGGGAATTTGACATTCCCTCATTAAACTGCATATAAGAATGCTGCATATTTTCCAACAGTTGGGTAAATAAAGTAAATAGACTCTGGAGGAACACGGGGCAAGAGAGATAGAAAAATAGAAGGGAATACGAGAGTACTGCTTTTTAAAAAAAACCTGCAAATTTCTTTGGCCACCTGCTGCTGGCAGCCATAGGGAATTCTGTTACTTTGCAGCCTGCTCCCTGTCTCTGACGGTTAGGGCTCTTCAGCTTGGAAAAGAGACGGCTGAGAGGAGATATGATTGACGTCTACAAAATCCTGAGTGGAGTAGAACGGGTACAAGTGGATCGATATTTCACTCTGTCATAAATTACAAAGACTAGGGAGACACTCGAAGTTACAGGGAAATACTTTAAAAACCAATAAGAGGAAATATTTTTTTCACTCAGAGAATAGTTAAGCTCTGGAACGCATTGCCAAAGGTTGAGGTAAGAGCGGATAGCGTAGCTGGTTTTAAGAAAGGTTTGGACAAGCTCCTGGAAGAAAAACCCATAGTCTGTTATTGAGGAAGACATGGGGGAAGCCACTGCTTGCCCTGTATCAATAGCATGGAATGGTTCATAGACAACGGCGCAAAAGACAAAGGTGCGCCCGGACAATTGAGCGCAGCGCGGAGGCGCGCGCCGCTCAAAATTACTGTTTTTAGGGGCTCCGATGGGGGGTTTTGTTGGGGAACCCCCCCACTTTACTTAATAGACATCGCGCCGGCGTTATGGTGGGTTTGGGGGGATGTAACCCTCCACATTTTACTATAAACTGAACTTTTTCCCTAAAAACAGGGAAAAAGTGAAGTTTTCAGTAAAATGTGGGGGGTTACAACCCCCCAAACCCCCCACAACGCGGCGCAATGTCTATTAAGTAAAGTGGGGGGGTTCCCCCCATGCCCCCCCCGTCGGAGCCCTAAAAACAGTAATTTTGAGTGGCGCGTGCCTCCGCGCTGCGCTCAATTGTCTGGGCACGTCTTTGTCCCAGCGTGCTTTTGACCTGACACTGCATGGAATATTGCTACACCTTGGGTTTTGGCCAGGTATTAGTGACCTGGATTGGCCACCGTGAGAACAGGCTACTGGCTTGATGGACCATTGGTCTGTCCCAGTAAGGCTAGTGTTATGTTCTTATGTTCACTAGGAATTTAATCTGATTAGCAGGGAAACAAACTGTGCAAATATATCCCATGAATACAAGGGGGTGCTGAAATGTTTTCAGCCCAACCAACCAACTTCCTGAATTCTGAGCGCTATTTCGCCGCTGTAGCTGAAAAGCCTGCTATCTTACTTCGTTAAGTGCCAATTTGCAGAAAGTGTTGATCTTGTTTCAGTTCACAGACCTTCTTGGCGTTTGTGCATTTTGTCATCTCCGTTGTATCATTGACATTGTTTCAGATCATCGATTGAACCATAGCCACGTCGTTCTCATCTTGGTTGGGCTGAGGACTTTTCAGCACCCCCTGCTAGTGTGAAGACTTTCAGTCTCTGGCAACCAGAGCTGAGATTGTGATGTCATAATGCCTCATTCCACCAATAAGAGCCAGTCTCATCGGTGATGCCACAATAGCTTGATTATCCTATACTTGGTTCACTTGTATTACATACGAGGAGGTGCTGAAAAATTCTCAGATGATGTTCTGAATTTGAGGGGGAATGCATGTGTTATGAGTAGGAATTGGGATGCGGGGGAAGAAAGGATACAGGGGCAGAGAAGGATCTGGAGAGAGCTGATCTGTAGCTGCCTCAGCTATATCCCTTGTAGGCAGTTATGTTTACACACCAGTTATGCACATAAATGTCTGGAATACTATCATATGCACATGTGTTTTGGGTTTTTTTGCACATGGGGGAATTTTATATATGGGGGGGTTGAACAATAGGCATTATACATAGATTATAAAACAACAGATCTGAGTGAAAACACAACTGCATGCCCATGTATAGAATAGTGCCTACATTTTTGTGTGTGTGTGGATCTTCAAAGCAGGCACGGCCACAGGAGGGGCCTGGGTGTTCCCTTAAAATGCATGCAGTGTTATAGAATTTGGGGAATCCACTTCTCAACTTGTGCGCCAGGATTTTACACCCGGTTTCAGTTGGTATACTTCCTCGCGCCCAAAAATTGCGTGTAAATCCTCATGTAATACACCCATTATGCAATACTGTTCACTGATTTTTTTTTCTGTGCTGTATTTTGAGTTCCATTTCTACTCCCCCCATATTGCATGCCAATATTCCATCTAATCGCTACCCTGTAGCATTTCTTCACTAGTGCATAGTTTGCAGATGGGCGTCCACATGGGCACCGTCTGAGTAGAGCGTGTGTGGGACTGAGCCACACAGCTACACATGTAATCTACAGACTACTGTAAGGAATGCACATATCACCAGAACTTAGGCACATATACAGGCTATATGCTGGAAACAAAGACGGAAAGCTGACAGGATTGACGGTCAGTCAAGAGGAGGTGTGTAGGCAGATTGATAGGCTTAAGAGCGATAAATCCCCGGGACCGGATGGCATCCATCTGAGGGTCATCAAGAAACTGAAAGGAACCATAGCTGAATTGCTTCAACTAATAGCCAATCTGTCGATCAAATCGGGAAAGATTCCGGAAGACTGGAAGGTGGCAAATGTTACGCCGATCTTCAAGAAAGGTTCGAGGGGAGATCCGGGAAACTACAGACCTGTGAGTCTGACCTCGGGAAAGATGGTAGAGTCACTGGATAAAGGACAGCATCATTGATCACCTTGACGGACACGGGCTGATGAGGACCAGTCAGCACGGTTTTAGCAAAGGCAGATTGTGTTTGACAAACTTGCTGCACTTCTTTGAGGGAGTAAACAGACAGATAGACAAGGGAGATCCGGTCAACATTGTATATCTAGATTTTCAGAAGGCGTTCGACAAGGTTCCGCATGAACGACTACTTCGGAAAATTGCGAGCCATGGAATCAAGGATGAAATACTCACGTGGGTTAAAAACTGGCTGGAGCATAGGAAACAAAGAGTGGGGGGTAAATGGACAATACTCGAACTGGAAGAGCGTCACCAGTGGGGTGCCACAGGGCTTGGTGTTTGGATCCGTGCTCTTTAACATCTTTATAAACGATATGGACATAGGTACGACGAGCAAGATGATTAAATTTGCGGATGATACGAAGTTATTCAGAGTAGTGAAGATGCAGGGGGATTGCAAAGATCTGCAACATGACATAATCAGGCTCGAAGAATGGGCATCGACATGGTAGATGAGGTTCGACATGAATAAGTGTAAAGTGATGCATGTCGGTAACAAAAATCTCATGCACGAATACAGGATGTCCGGGCGGTACTTGGAGAGACCTCCCAGGAAAGGGACTTGGGAGTTCTGATCGACAAGTCGATGAAGTCGTCCGCACAATGTGCGGCGGCGGCAAAAAGGGCAAACAGAATGCTAGGAATGATAAAGAAGGGGATCACAAACAGATCAGAGAAGGTTATCATGCCACTGTACTGGGCCATGGTGTGCCCTCACCTTGAGTACTGCGTCCAGCACTGGTCGCCGTACATGAAGAAGGACTCGGTACTACTCGAAAGGGTCCAGAGAAGAGCGACTAAGATGGTTTAGGGGTTGGAGGAGCTGCCATAGAGTGAAAGATTAGAGAAACTGGGCCTCTTCTCCCTCGAACAGAGGAGATTGAGATGGGACATGATCGAAACATTCAAGGTACTGAAGGGAATAGACTTAGTAGATAAAGACAGGTTGTTCATCTTCTCCAAGGTAGGGAGAACAAGAGGGCACTCTCTAAAGTTGAAAGGGGATAAATTCCATACAAACGTAAGGAAGTTCTTCTTCACTCAGAGAGTGGTAGAAAGCTGGAACGCTCTTCCGGAGGCTGTTATAAGGGTAATCACCCTCCAGGGATTCAAGCCAAAGTTAGACAAGTTCATGCTGAACAAGAACATGCGCTGGTAGGGCTAGTCTCGGTTTAGGGTGCTGGTCTTTGACCAGAAGGCCGCCGCGTGAATGGAAGGCTGGGCACAATGGACCACTGGTCTGACCCAGCAGCGGCAATTCTTATGTTCTTATCAGTGATGTCACAGTGGCTTGATTAGATGACAACTTCAGCATTTGGAACTTAAGACAATACCAGTGGACTTTACAGTCTATGACCCAGAAATACCAAAGAAGAGACAAATTAATTTAATCCTGTATTTTTAATGGGACCATTCAGGTCTTTATCTGCCATCATTACTGTGTTATATTTTGTATGTCGCATGCTTAAATGGAAAAATGCAAAATGAAAAGACAAATCAATAAGACAGAGGTTTAGCAAGCAGGAACGTCCTGGATCTGTAAGGGAAAGGAAGGGATAGTAGACGGCATGGAGAGGCAGATTGGTTTGGCCATATGGCGCCTGATACACAGCCGGTGCATCTAACTTTTATAGAATTGCAACTTTGTGCCGATTTTGTAGGTGGACTATACGGAATAAGGCCCTAAGAGCTCACATGCCATTCATGTGCCAACCAGTTAGTATGTGATAATGTAACATAGAAACATAGAAGATGACGGCAGAAAAGGGCTACAGCCCATCAAGTCTGCCCACTCTGCTTACCCACCCCCTGTCTATGCCCTAATGACCCAATTTCCTTATCTTGACCCTCGTAGAGATCCCACATGGGTATCCCATTTATTCTTAAAGTCTGGCACGCTGTCTGCCTCGATCACCTGCACTGGAAGCTTGTTCCAATGATCAACCACTCTCTCTGTGAAGAAATACTTTCTGGTGTCGCCATGAAATTTTCCGCCCCTGAGTTTGAGCGGGTGCCCTCTTGTGGCCGAGGGTCCCTTGAGAAAGAAAATATCATCTTCCACTTCGACACGTCCCGTGAGGTACTTAAATGTTTCGATCATGTCTCCCCTCTCCCTACGTTCCTCGAGAGGGTAGAGCTGCAATTTGTTCAGTCTCTCTTCGTACGAGAGACCCTTGAGCCCCGAGATCATCCTGGTGGCCGTCCGCTGAACCGATTCAATTCTGCGCACATCTTTACTGTCATGTAGCGATACTTACCTGATTAGAGCAGAAATGCCCAGTCTCTGCCCCAAACATGCCCCTTCATAAAAATATATATATATATTTTAGCACTCTCTCTGGCATTTACCACAGAACACCTAAGCTTATCCCGCAGTATGCCATTTTTAGCTGCATTAGTCAGGTGCTGGCATCTATCACCGATTAGTAAAAGGTTGCCTTTATTTCACCCCCCTCCCCCCCTAACAACAGAGACATGGATACTGCAGCTCAAGCAACTTTATCTCGAACGCACTTGCTTACCAAACTTTTAGGAAGTCAATCAAAACTTATCTCTTTGATAAACTTCTCTGACTCCACTTCTGTCTTGATGTACTTTCTCAAACCCTTCCAGGAAATTTATTTATTTATTTTTAATTTTTAATTCTTTATTGATTTTCAAATTTTGACAGTGCAATACAAATATATTAAACATGAGCATTATACATAACGCACTTAAAACACAAAATTAATACATTACTAATCCTTTTCTCCCTTCTTTCCTCACATAACTATTACACTGCACATGCATATATT
Source organism: Geotrypetes seraphini (assembly GCF_902459505.1). Taxonomy (NCBI): domain Eukaryota; kingdom Metazoa; phylum Chordata; class Amphibia; order Gymnophiona; family Dermophiidae; genus Geotrypetes; species Geotrypetes seraphini. The sequence continues at coordinate 171,851,633 of NC_047091.1, read as the reverse complement.
ATTACAATATTATAGATAAATACCTTTAGCAAACCCAAATACCTTCCCCTCCCCCCACCCCCACCCCCTGGATGTGTAAGGAATCTGTAAAAATCCAGGAAAAATTTGATTAATCTTACCATGCTAACATAGTATTAAAAGCTTTTTTTTGTAATATCGCTGTCTGTATACAGTCTCTTCCTCTGTAAACCGCTCTTAAATTTTTGTGGTATTGTGGTATATAAAAATAAAGTTATTATTATTATCCCTTCTAACTGAGGAGCAGATGCACCAAACTCCAGCACTGCATTAGAAAACACTGGCAGTTCCAGTGATTCTAAATTACCGTCCAATGTCTAACACGAAATAATAATAATAAAAAGTTTATATACCGCAGGACTGTAAAGTTCTATGTAAGAACATAAGAATTACCACTGCTGAGTCAGATCAGTGGTCCATCATGCCCAGCAGTCCGCTCACGCGGCGGTCCTCTGGTCTAAGACCAGCACCCTAACTGAGACTAGCCCTACCAGCCCACGTTCTTTTTCAGCAGAAACTTGTCCAACTTTGTCTTGAATCCCTAGAGGGTGTTTTCCCCTATAACAGCCTCTGGAAGAGCGTTCCAGCTTTCTACCACTCTCTGGGTGAAGAAGAACTTCCTTACGTTCGTACAGAATCTATCCCCTTTCAATTTTAGAGAGTGCCCTCTTGTTCTCCCTACCTGTCCTTATCTACTAAGTCTATTCCCTTCATTATGTTGAATGTTTCGATCATGTCCCCTCTCAATCTCCTCTTTTCAAAGGAAAAGAGGCCCAGTTTCTCTAATCTAAGACCAGCGCCCTAACTGAGATCAGCCTTACCTGCGTACGTTCCGGTTCAGCGGGAACTTATCTTGGTCTTGAATCCCTGGAGGGTGTTTTCCCCTATAACAGACTCCAGAAGAGCGTTCCAGTTTTTCACCACTCTCTGGGTGAAGAAGAACTTCCTTACGTTTGTACGGAATTTATCCCCTTTTAACTTTAGAGAGTGCCCTCTCGTTCTCCCTACCTTGGAGAGGGTGAACAACCTGTCTTTATCTACTAAGTCTATCCCCTTCAGTACCTTTAATGTTTCGATCATGTCCCCTCTCAATAGTTAAAAATACTACAAATTAAATAAAACTTATAAAATTAAAAGCTAATAACTATAAACGTAACGATCAGTTATTATGTAGTAATATTTTGCAAATCAGCTACCTAAGTGCTTCAGAAACAAATGTTTTTAGGTGTCTCCTAAATTTCCCATAAGTATTAGCATGCAAGAGCAATTTTTCCAAGTTTTTACCCCATAATGCAGCCTGATATGAAAAAAGATGTTGATGATATTTTTAAAATTTATATCCTCTAGGTGAAGGAGAGACAAAATTCAAGTGGGAGCTTCTCTTATGTCTATTGGTTGAAAAAGAAAAAAGGTCAGTTATATATTTAGAAGCTAAGCAAAATAAAACCTTAAAACAAAAACAGCCAAACTTAAACTTCACACGGACCTCCATTGGCAACCAATGCAGTTGATAAAAAGGTGTTACATGATCGAACACCATGCAAATGATATGTTAAGTATCAGAGGTATAAGGTAGAGAATGACACGGTGACAAAATTCATCACCGTTCCCGTCCCAGCGGATAACCGCGGGAAATTATCTTCAAGTCATTCTTTAAGGAGAGAGGGAAGAATCAGAGTATGAATGGCCACAACCACTGACCCTCAAGCTTTGCTTTGAAGAACGCCTGTGTAGAAGGACTGAGGTTGAAATAGACACTAGAAAATGACATGGGATTATTTCCCGCGGTTATCCGTGGGGACGGGAACGGTGATGAATTTTCTCACCGTGTCATTCTCTAGTATAAGGGGGAGGAGCATGCCTAGCACATGCCTAGAGCACTACGCAAGCCTAGTAAAATGTACGGCTGTGGTCTCTGGAGCTCTGGACCAGAAGGCAGAAGTGATACAAGGGCAAACAGACCAAAAATCCCTGCACAGAATTGCAGCTGAAGCCTCTTGCTATGGTAGCAGTTTGAAAGGCTTTTTGGGGGCTGGGGGAGAAGCAGTAGGTGCCTGGGGCAGTGACGCCCTTCCCTGCCCTCGTCTCCGTTCCCCTGCTCCTTCCCCGATCTCACCTGCCATGCATGGCCCCCCCCCCCAACTCCTTCCCCGATCTGGAACCCCCCTCCTCTCCGACCCCACCTCTTCCCATTCCTCCCATCCATATGTGCCCCCTTTCCCTTCCCTCGTACCTCTAGTCGAAATTGTTGCTCGTGGCGGTCAACAAAGTGCTCCTCGCATCCCCGTTGGACCTTCCTCTGACGTCACGTCTTATGCACCAGCACCCGAACGTGACGTCAGCGGGAGAGCAGATGGGGTCGTGAAAAAGCACGTTGTTGTCTGCGACAAACAACAGCTTCAACTAGAGGTATGGGGGAACGGAAGGGGGACGAAGGAATAGGAAGAGGCGGGGTTGGAGAGGAGGAGGGGTTCCGGTGCCCCCACCAACATGACACCCACGGTGGACCCCCCTCGTCCCCCCTTACTATGCCACTGGGGAGAAGTCAGGACAACTCTTGACACAACTGTTACGTGTGGGACACACACATACGGCAAATATCCAGTGGTCTGAAACTCGCGGCCCACCAGGAATTATTTTGAGGCCCTCGGTCTGTTTATCATAATCACAAAAGTAAAATAAAACAGTTTCTTGATCATATTTCTCTTTAGCTATAAATTACAATATTATTATCAAGACTTAGCTAAAAGGAAAGATTTATAAACTAAAAAGAGTTTTACCGCATGCAAATTGTCATTTCTTTAATAAGACATTAACCATTTTTTCCTGAGGCCTTCCAAGTACCTACAAATACAGTCCAAAATGTGGCCCTGCAAAGGGTTTGAGTTTGAGACCACTGCACATATCCCATGCACGAACAGATTTTAAAAATGCAAACAGACGGCTCCCCCAAGAAGTCACCCTCACGCAATGACAGCTCCAAACCTGCTGGTAAAGTTTGAATGCTAAAGGTAGGCCATCCTCTCTGTGCATTACACAGAGTGCTCATTCTAATACTAAGGAGCTCGTTTAAATATACGAAGGATGTTCAAAAAGTTTCCGCTATTTTAGTATTTTTTTTTTTAAACACTCTTTTTATTAAATATCTCAAAAGCAAATTGCATCAGTACCTGCAAGGTGAGCCGGTTTGCCTGAATGACTAGTCACATGACATTCACGACACGCCCTCTTACCCCTTCTCCCGTCCCAACCGTTTCCTGTGAAAATATGAAAGTGCGGAAGCATGTTGAAGAACCCTCGTATTTCCACGAGACTAGAGGAAGCTGCTACCGTGAATGGCAAAAGCCACTCCGAACCCTTTTGTGCATTTACCAGTAGAGTTAAGGAAGGACGAATCACTTGAAAATTTTAAGAGACATCTAAAAGCACGTTTTTTTCAAATGGCTCTCCCGAATTGAATAATGGAATGGGGACCGCAATCTGCCTTAATTTGTACCGATTCGTGTTGATTTGGGTTTATTTATTTCATATTAGAGTTTTAGTGGATATGTTTTAGAAATGTTCATTTCTTTGATGCTCTCAAGCTCTGCCAGTGAAATGTGCTATGCCGGGAGTTGTATTAAAACCTGGACTAAAATAGGACTGTTTGCTATCAGGCCGCTTCAGAGACTTTTCTATCTCTTAAATTTGTTTTATTTTATTTTTAATTTTCTAGTTCTTTGATTTTTGATCTTGTAAATGTATTATATGTTATTACATATTTTTAGTTTATCAGGTACTTTAGCTAGATTGTGAGCCTTCGGGACAGATAACTTAGTTTTTCTCAAGTACCTAATTTCATTTTAGTTTGATACTTTGTAAACCGCTTAGATCAGTATAAGGCAGGAGCACTATATCAAATCTTAAATCAACAGAAACATTCCCATTAAATGTATTCATGACATCCTGTTTGTCTGTCTTGACTGTTTAGATTGTAAACTCTTTGAGCAGTGATTGTCTTTGTGACTCTGTACAGCGCTGGGTGCGTCTGGTAGCGCTATAGAAATAATTCATAGTAGTAGTAGTAGTAATGTGAAGAGTTTCAGCCTTTGGGAAGCAGAGCTTGTGATGTCATAATGCCTCATTCCACTAATGGGAGCCAACCTCATCAGTGATGTCACAATGGCTCGATTGTCTTGTACTCCTCTCTGCCCTTCAACCCAGCCAGCTGATTTACCGTTCCCCTTAACTGTATCCATGACATCCTGTTTAGATTGTAAGCTCTTTTGAGCAGGGACCGTTTTCTTCTTCTTTATGACTCTGTGCGTGCATCTGATAGTGCTATAGAAATAATTCATAGCAGTAGTGTGAAGAGACTGTCTTTGAGAAGCAGAGCTGAGCTTGTGATGTCATAATGCCTCATTCCACCAATAAGAGCCAACCTCATCAGTGATGGCTTGATTGTCCTGTACTCCCCTCTGCCCTCCAACCCAGCCAGCAGATTAACCATTTCTAGTTCTTTGATTTTTGATCTTGTAAATGTATTATATGTTGTTATTACATATTTTTAGTTTAATCAGGTCCTATAGCTAGATTATGAGCCTTCGGGACAGATAGGGCCATTTTTCTCAAGTACCTAATTTCATTTTAGTTTGATATTTTGTAAACCGCTTAGGTCAGTAAAAGGCAGGAGCGGTAGATCAAATCTTAAATCAACATAAACATTAGATACTAAGGGCCAGAGTCTATAAACGGCACCTAAACATGCCTACATTGTAGGTGTCCCTCTACGCAGTTGTCCATCAACCACTAGGTGCCATTTATAGAATCACACCTAGGCAGTCTTAGGCATCGCTAGACGCTGTAGAGGCAGGCACAGGTATATTAGAGGAGAGAATCCTGCATTCACCGTGGGCCTCATCTGGGGCAGCCTCCTTGGAGCGGCTGGGGCACGGGCAGTGTGTCTGGGAGGGAATGCATGGATGGGAGAACATCGCAGGGGAGGAGACATAGGCATCCTGGGACTGTCGGCCAAGTCTCTTCCCTGAAGAAGCCCTTTCTGGAAACGTCAATCGCTCCTCCTAAACTTACTTGCTCCACTTCATCACTGACGCTGAAACCGTGGATTGAAGACAAAGTTTTATTTTATTTTTCTTTCCAGCTTATGATTTATCTTTAACCTTATCTATTGTTTTGCCTTTTGTCTTTGTTTTGTTCTATTTCTATCATTTAATTTCTCCAGAATTCTACTGTTCAACGGCTCCCCCTTCTGCTTCTATTCCTTTCTCTCCTCTCTTCTACCTTCCAAAGTATTTAGATCAATGCTGTCTTGTTAAAATGTTTATTTTATTTTTATTTTTCCTCTAACTCTACTTTTCACTTCTCTATTACCCTCCAGGTACTTTAGTTAGATTGTGAGCCTTCGGGACAGTAAGGGAATTTTTCAAGTACCTTTCTTATTTCTAATCTTAATGTATATTTTCTGTAAACCGCTTAGAACCTAACGGATGTAGCGGTATATAAGAAATAAATTACATTACATTACATTATATTAGGCCAGGTTTGGCCTGTCCTAATTTACCAGCGTCAACTCGAACACCTAGTGACACCTAAGTCAACCATGTCTATTCTCCGCCCCTAACCATGCTTACTTTTTAGACAGATGTCATTAGGCGTTGGAAGGCGCCTCGGCTTAAGCGCCGCTCTTGAGTTTTTTCTTTTTTTGAATCAATTAACGGCAATAGCACAATTGATTATCACGCCATTTAAGCCAATTCATACTATTTGGGATGTGCGTGGATTTTAGTTAGGCATCACTAGGGGTCTGCAATTAGAGCGCCTGGCAGTGCCTATCCAGGGCACTCTTTATAGAATCTGGCCCTAAATAAATTGCAATCTAGACTGGCTGCAACCAGTCTAACAAAGACAAACAAGGAAATCCAACACATCTTCTGTAAAAATCAGGATACAGATCCAGCTATAGCACAGAGACATTATTAGCAACACTACTAGACACAGCGAGACAGCACCTCAGTAAAGGAAGAAGAATGTTGCTAATTCAACTCGATCTCAGCGGCATTCGACCTTGTAGACCATACCATACTACTTCAGATACTAGACGCCATAGGGATCTCAGGAGTGGTATACAACTGGTTCCAAGGATTCCTAAAAACAAGAACGTACAGAATCAAGTCACACGACTACAAATCGGACTCCTATGGAGTCCCACAAGTATCACCGCTGTTGCCCATGCTCTTCAACCTCTTCATATCCTCCCTTGGCACCACTCTAGATACCCTAAAAGTAACATCTTTCAGCTACTCAGTTGATATAACCATACTCCTCCCCCTTCGACACCCAAGACCCCACCTCGTTAGGCATCCTAAAAATAACACTGGAAGCAGTGGAAGAATGGATGCTAGACCACAAACTGAAACTGAACTCGGACAAAACAAAATTTCTACTACTTGAAAAGGACAAAACCCCATCCATATCAGAATTAGAAATAAACGTCACCAAATACCCCATACAGCCCTCTCTCGAAATCCTTGGAGAGTCGATAGATAGATGCTGCACAATGCAGGTCCAAATCAACAAAACTACTCAGAAAGCATTTTTCACCATGCGCAACCTACGAAAAATAAGAAAATTCTTTGAAAAAGATTACTACAGGATCATAGTCCAATCCCTTGTCCTAGAACTAGTGGACTATTGCAATATCCTCTACCTTCCATGCTCTAATTCAATTCAAATTTTACTGTCTATTATTCAAAGCAATAAACGGAACTGCACCCACCTACCTCAACCACCGTCTAAATCGCAACCGCATACCCAGACTAAGAAGAACCCAGATCCTATTCTCCTACTCACCACTCAAGGGAACTCAGCGCAAGAAGATGTACGACGGCCTCCTAGCGACGCAGGCAGCGAAGCTGGACCCCTCCATCTCCAACCTGTTGACAACTACAATTGACTTTAAATCATTCCGAAAAGAAATCAAAACTCTGCTATTCAAAAATCAATACAGCCTTCTTATCCCCCCCCTCGCATCCTCCCCCCTCCATGCAAATTTCCAGCTGACCTCCTACCCCTCTACTAATATCTCCCCAATGACCCTATCAAGTAACCAACCCTGAACTACATCTTCCCTACTATTAATCCTCAATTCTCCTCCCTATCTCAATTTCTTCCCTCTGCCTCTACTATTTAAAGAACCCTAAATTGTAACTCCCTGTGCCTCTACTATATAACCGTCCCCTAAATTGTAACTTCCTGGAAATGTCCAGCTATCTTCTACTGTAATCTGCTTAGAACTGCAAGGTACAGGCGGAATAGAAGTCACTAATGTAATGTAATGTAATGACAAAGGGGGGGGGGGGGAAACCTGCAGACAGATGTGCAAGCTGCAGACAAAGTTTATTTTAAACCAACAAACAGATTGTTGCGTACAAATATACTACTTTATGCAAAATATGGCACCCCACACGGTCTGTGCTTCGATCAACACGTCTTCTTCAGGGGTCCCACAAAATGGTGGTTTCAAAGGCCACGCAAATCAAACGCTGCAGGCACGGCAAGCTTTGTGCATCAGGTCCTGAAAGTTTTGTGATTCTGTAACTTCTGCAAGTTGATCTCGAGAAAGAGATGACCTTTTAATGGAACGTCTCACTACTTCTCACTTTTCATTATTCCCTCCAGCTACAACATGTTGATATGAAGCCTAGGGATTTTTTTTTTTTTTTTTTAAATCTTTAATCAAGATAAATAATAAATCTTTTTTAATTGGTGGACTTCATAAGCTGTGCTATCAGCTGCCACATAATTTATTTAGAGAAATTACTTTTCAATTTTGGCTCTGTTGGCTCTCTAGGGGAAATGATTTTAATGGGAGATCTTAACATCAATTAAAGGTGAGCTATGCAAATAGAATTAAATGGAGTACTATCCCCTTTCCAGTTAAATAATATAGATCACTTGCTCTGTGCTTATTTTATTGGTATCGGTTGTTACGGATGGGTAAATAAAGATAAATATATGATTTAGGACTCCTTTTACAAAACCGCAATACAGGTTTCTACTGAGGGCTGGCAAGGTAAATGCTCCGACATTCATAGGAATTCTATGAGTGCCGGAGCATTTACTTCGCTGACCCATGGTAGAAAACTCTACCACAGCTTTGTAAAAGCCAGTGTTGATGACTTAAGAGCATAAGAATAGCCATACTGGGTCATACCAATGGTCCATCTGGCCCAGTAGCCCATTCTCACGGTGGCCAATCCAGGTCCCTAGTACCTGGCCAAAACCCAAAGAGTAGCAACATTCCAGCATCTCAAAGAATAGCAAGATTCCGGAACCCCAATGAGAGCAACATTCCAGAGCTGAGATTATCCTATATAATAAAACGCTAGCCGCGCATGCACACTCCCGCCTGCGTGTTCCATGATCCGTAGGTCCGTGGCAGGCAGGAGAGCGGATGCGCGGTTAGGGCCCACACTCGAGCGCTGTGGCCGACTCAGGATCGTGGGAGGATGCGCCACGTGAAGTGCTGCACAGGTACTGGAGGGGGAGGGACATACCGCTTCTGCACATACCGGCTGGCAGCCACAGCACACTAAACAGGCTGCTTCGCGGTTTTCTCCTGCAGTTGAGTCCCTCTGCCGCATCACTGATGATGTCATCAATGACGCGACAGAGGGACTCAACGGCAGGAGAAAGCCGCGAAGCAGCCTGTTTAACGTGCTGCGGCTGCCAACGCTGGAGGGAGGTTTATGCTTAAAGTCATCTTGCTGGGAGAGTCGCAGAGTCAGCGGGGGTTGGGCTGGGAGGGGAGAGAAGTGTCTTCCTCGGGTGCTTCAGGCAGCAGCAGCGTTTACAATTCGCTGCTGTTGCCGGCTTTAGGCCTTCTTCTCTGGCCGGTCCTGCCTACTTCCTGTTTTCATGAAGACAGGACCGGCCAGAGAGGAAGACCTGAAGCCAGCAACAGCAATGAATTGTGAATGCTGCTGCCCGATGAAGTAGTTCAAGGAGGAAAGGGAGCAGAGGGGGAGAGAATGGTTTGGAGGGAAGAAGAGATGGCAGGGCATGGAGGGAAGGAGGAAGGTATGCCAGACCAAGGGAAAAGGAAGGAGGAGATGGAGAGAGGCCATATGGAACAAAGAGAGAGAGGGCGGACACTGGATGGAAAGAGAAGAGAGGGCAGTGAATGGAAGGGGCAAGACAGAGGGTGAATAGTAGATGGAAGGGGTAGAGAGAGGGAGACAGACACTGAATGGAAGTGTGGAGGACAGGGAGAGCAGATGTTGGAAGGAAGTGGGGAGGAGAAAGAAAAAAGGGCACATGCAGGATTTAGGGAAGAGGATAGAGTTAGAAATAAAGATAGACAGACAGGGGGCCAGGGAAAGACACAGACAGAAAGAATGACAGCGTCTAAGGAGAGAGAGACAAATAAAACAAAAACAGACAGACATCTACTCTAGCACCCGTTAATGTAACGGGCTAAAACACTAGTGATGTTATAATGCCTCATTCCACAGTACCTCAGAGCCAACCTCATCAGTGATGTTATAGTGGCTTGATTGTCCTACACTTGGCTCATGTAAGAACATAAGAATAGCCTTACTGGGTCAGACCAATGGTCCATCAAGCCCAGTATCCCGTTCTCACGGTGGCCAATCTAGGTCACTAGTACCTGGCCAAAACCCAAGGTGTAGCAATATTCCATGCTACTGATACAGGGCAAGCAGTGGCTTCCCCCGTGTCTTTCTCAATAACAGACTATGGACTTTTCCTCCAGGAACTTGTCCAAACCTTTCTTAAAACCAGCTACGCTCTCCGCTCTTACCACAACCTCTGGCAATGCATTCCAGAGCTTAACTATTCTCTGAGTGAAAATTTTTTCCATCAATTGGTTTTAAAAGTATTTCCCTGTAACTTCATCAAGTGTCCCCTAGTCTTTGTAATTTTTCATGGAATGAAAAATCGATCCACTTGTACCCGTTCTACTCCACTCAGGATTTTGTAGACTTCAATTATAACTCCACTCAGCCGTCTCTTTTCCAAGCTGAAGAGCCCTAACCGTCATACGAGAGGAGTTCCATCCCCTTTACCATCTTGGTCGCTCTTCTTTGAACCTTTTCTAGCGCCGCTATATCTTTCTTGAGATAAGGAGACCCTTAGTTACTAAAAACCAGGGTTAACAGTAAAATAATACCTATACAGTTGTCTTTCTTCATATCTTCTCCCTAATCTCTCAAATCACTTTGTGTATAACAACTTGATAAAGTTGTGTGAGGCAGGAGAAAAGGATGAATATAATTAATAACAAAAAAAAAAGAAAGATAAAACATTCTGCACTATTCAACGATGGAACTAAATGTGAGAACTTTACAAATATAAGCATACATTTCAATAACTAATCCAAAAAATTAAAATAAATGATCCACAATCAAGAATAAACCACTTGCATTACAACCAAATGAACATAAAACCAAAAACAAATTAATTCTTGAAGACCAATGCCCCTCCCCCTTTTAGCATCGGTCACGGCGGTAACAGCTCCGAATGCTCGAAGAATTTCAGTGAGAGTCGGAGCTGTTACTGCCACAGCTGGCGCTACAAACCAAACAAAGAAAAGTGGGAATAGATGAGATGCTTCCGTATGGGATCTTGGTTGTAAAATGACTCAGCGCTGTCAGCGTTTCAGGGCTCGATAAAGTACCTTCCTCAGGAGTCTGCAAAGCACAGGTTGGACAGAATTAACCTTGTGTTGTCAAATAAGTATAATCCACAATGATATTCATTTTGAAAAATATTGTGTTTTGTGCAGTAATTTCTTTCACTTCCGTTATAGCCTTTCTTCTCATACGGCAGATTCTCGTGGGGACGCCTTGTCGCTCTTTGTTTGTCGTGTACATTTATGGGGATCTCACTTTTTCCTCTTGCAGGACAATTAATTGAAATAAAGCAAAGAATATCCATTATAAGGTTTGGAATCTGTATAATAGCTAAGCCAGCAAGTCATACTGAGTATTTCCAAAGTCATATGTAACTTCCTATAATATATCATGGAACGCGCTACCGGAGGATGTGATAAGCAGGAGCACGCTACAGGGCTTCAAAGAAGGTTTGGATAGGTTCCTGGAGGACAAAGGGATTGAGGGGTACAGATAGGAGTAGAGGTAGGTTATAGGGATAGGATTAGAGGCAGTTACAAAATTAGTCAGGGGCACTGTTCAGGCAATTAGGCCTGATGGACCACCGCGGGTGTGGACCGCTGGGCAAGATGGACCTCTGGTCCGCCTCAGCGGAGGCAACTTCTTATGTTCTTATATCAGATTTATGAAGATGTCAGTAGTGCAGTGGTCCCCAACCCTGTCCTGGAGGACCCCCCAGGCCAATCAGGTTTTCAGGCTAGCCCTAATGAATATGCATGAGAGTGATTTGCATATAATGGAAGTGACAGGCATGCAAATCTGCTCCATGCATATTCAGTAGAGCTATCCGGAAAACCTGATTGGCCTGGGGGTCCTCCAGGACAGGGTTGGGGACCACTGCAGCGTGTCAAAGCAGCTCCTGATTGGTGTTGCCCGACTTTACTACAGGAAGAGGCGGTCGGAGCAGACCGCGAGTGATTTTCTCCATCCGCCGGCGCTCCAGCTGCCCTCTCCTGCCTCCCCTACGTTTTGACAGGCGAAAAACTGCATTTGCGGTTTTTCAAAATTTGCGGGGGTTCCTAGAATGGAACTCCCGCAAATTTCAGGGGAGTACTGTATAGCCTTTGACAAGGTACAGTAAAGTGTTAAGGAGAAAGATATTTCAACAGCAGTTCCAAAGCACGATTTCAGTTTCATTTTCAATCCCTGTATTTCATGTTATCAAATGCCTTTCTTTAGCTCTTGGCAAAAGTGAATTTGTAATCATTCAATTATCTTCATGCTAAATTAATATATTAAAATGTTCAAACAATCGTTCCAGTAATTAAGCAGAAAGATATTAGAGAAATTGAAGGCATTTTAGTTCTGCTATATGGAATCTGCTAACCTTTGACCTTTTCTCGCTGCTACTCAGCCAGTGTAGACATGATTGGGTAATTGGATGTTTCATGTTCTCATGGAATCATCAAAGCAAAAGAAGAACAAGTTGGCCAAAAGTTTGTAATGAACCGTGATATGCGGCTCCGCTAATTAGATGGTTTTTTTTCCCTTCCTTGTCCTTTGTTAAAATTTAAAAATCATTGCCTACGGAAATCTTCAGGGTCATTCCATAGCCTTAGCTGTGTATTTTCATGTTGATAATACTATGCTTAATTATAGCACAGAGCTCTCTGAAAAACCTTTGAGATATGATTAGTTGTGTCAGGCTATGGAGACTAATTTTACTGTGCCGTTCCAAAGAAATGGTGCACTTATTTTAATGACCACATTGACTGTCAACTGTGTAAATGCCACTCTTTACTGTAGTTAGAAGCAACATAGGCACAGAAGGATCAAGTCTCTAAAAGAGGGCCGGACAAACTCAGTCTTTGATGCCCCTAACCCAGTCAGATATTCTGGATTTCCACAATGAATATGCATGAGATCTATTTGGATACAGGAGAAGCAGTGCATGAATGTTCACCTTGGAAATCCTGAATAGCCTATGATCATGGACTACGCACTAGAGAATGACACGGGTGCTGTTACCCGCAGCTAGCCGCGAGTAACCCACCGAAACAGGAGAGAGAAAATAAGTGGTCGCCATGGGTATGGAGAGAAGACCATTCACCGCCCCGTGGATTGGGGAATGGCCTTGTCTCCGCAGTGAAGGGAGGAGGGAACGCTCGCGGTCACCGATCGTGCTTCCTCCCTCCATACTGATAGCCGCCGCCCGATTGCCACCGCCGCCCAAGCATCTCCTTCCCTTCATCCCTCCTGATCACTGCCGCCGACGCCTGAACATCTCCCTCCCTGCTACTTACCTTCACGGCAGGCAATTTCTCTAAATATGCTTCCTACCAGCAGCCGGAGCATTGAAATCTAGCGTGGCTGCCGTAAAGGTCATCTCTGACGCAACCGGAAGTTGCATCAGAGATGACCTTTCATGCAGCCACATGCGATTTCAACGCTCTGGCTGCTGATAGGACGCACATTTAGAGAAATTGCCTGCCATAAAGGTAAGGAGCAGGGAGGGAGAAAGGGAGGAAAGGTGGGGGGGGAGAAAGAACAGACGCAGAAGGGACCTGGGGAAGGTGAGGTTGGGAGGAACATATGCTGAAGGGAACTGGGGAAGGTGGGGTGAAGAGGAACAGACGCTGAAGGAAACTGGGGAAGGTGGGGTGGAAAGAACAGACGTTGAAGGGAACTGGGAAAGGTGGGGTGGGGAGGAACAGACACTGAAGGGAACTGGGGAAGGTGGGGTTGGGAGGAACATATGCTGAAGGGAACTGAGGAAGATGGGGTGAAGAGGAACAGACGCTGAAGGAAACTGGGGAAGGTGGGGTGGAAAGAACAGACGCTGAAGGGAACTGGGAAAGGTGGGGTGGGGAGGAACAGACGCTGAAGGGAACTGGGGAAGGTGGGGTTGGGAGGAACATATGCTGAAGGGAACTGGGGAAGGTGGGGTGTAGAGGAACAGATGCTGAAGGAAACTGGGGAAGGTGGGGTGGAAAGAACAGATGCTGAAGGGAAATGGGGAAGAGAGAGATTCCAGACTATAGAGGTAGTGGAGGGAAGAAGATGGGTGGCAGACCAATTGGGGGGAGGGGGATGGAGGGAGAGATGGAAAGGAGAGGCACAGTAACAGAGCATATGGAAGAGACAGAGAAGGCAGACAGTGGATGGAAGGAAATGAATGAGGAGAAGATGAGGAAAGCAGAAACCAGACAACAAAGGTAGAAAAAAAAATTATATTATTATATTTATTTTATTTTATTGCTTTAGGATAAAGTAGTATACTAGTTGTGTTGATAAAAATTTATAAACAAAGCTCTGCCAGCTGAACATCTCTTTCTTTAGTTCAGCAGCCAGAACTTTGATTTATAAGGAAGGAATAAGCTAAATATTGCAGTACTGAGGCTTGTATGGATGCTACGGGGACGGGGCGAGGACAGAGTCGGTGGTCACAGGGACGGGGATACATTTTTTCCCCATGTCATTCTCTACTACGCACTCCTTCCTCTGAGTCAGGGCTTAGAATCTCCAAGGACCTGATCAAAGCCTGGATACTCCTTCCTGTGTCAAGGGGTTTTGAATCTCCACAGCACGTTCAGTTGCTCTGTGCTCTGGCAGTCTCATCCTACTCTTCTTCAGCATTTCTTTTGCCCGTGTGGTGCAATGGTTAAAGCTCCAGCCTCCGCACCCTGAGATTGTGGGTTCAAACCCACGCTGCTCCCTGTGACCCTGGGCAAGTCACTTAATCCTTACATTGCCCCAGGTACATTAGATAGATTGTGAGCCCGCCAGGACAAACAGGGAAAAATGCTTGAGTACCTGAATAAATTCAGGGAAACTGAGAACATTGAATAAATAAATATGATGTGGAGCCATTTTTCACCTCAAAGAGGCAAATGGGCACAAGTATAAGGAAACCAAGCCATTGTGACATCACCGATGAGGTGGGTTCTTAGGCATTGGTGGAATGTGGCATTATGACATCACAATACGAGGAGCCACTGAAAAGTTCTCAGCCCAACTAAGAAGAGAATGATGTGGAGCCATGAAATTTACAAGTTATTCCACACTTCTCATTTCAATAAGGCAAATGCATCTACAAGTAGGGAAACCAGACTACTATGACATCATCAATGAGGTTGTTTCTTAGGCACTGGTGGAATGAAGCATTATGACATCACAATACAAAGGGCCACTGAAAAGTTCTCAGCCCAGACAAGCGGTGAATGGGGAGAGTGTGGCACAGTGGCTAAAGCTACAGCCTCAGTACCAGGCCTGCCCAAGAATATTCTTAACTGGCATTCATTAGTGATCTGCCATAAGCCCAGAAGCATAAAACATTGTCCAAAAGTGGAGGAGTGGCCTAGTGGCTACAGCAGATGCCTCAGTACCTTGAGGTTCAGAGTTTGATTCCAACTACACTCATTGTGACTCTGAGCAGGTCACTTAACACTTCATTGTCCCAGATACAAAATAAGTACCTGTCTAAAATATATAAACTGCTTTGATTGTAACCACACAGAAATTTCTTTTTACTGCCTCTGACTTGGGTCCTAGGGTTTGCATAAATCAAGTTCTGGATATGAGCTTTCAGGCACAACTCCCTGCTGGTTACCCCATCCCCTGCAATTACAACCATTGGTCAGTAGATGTCAGTATCATCAGACCTGGCTGACTCAGAAAGGGAAGGGTTAACAGAGAAATCGAGCCCAGCTCCACTGCCTCCAGCCCACTTGGAAGAGGGAAACAGTGCTGGTAACACACAGAAAAAAATTAAATTAACTTCACAGCTGTACATGAGAGGAACAGAAAGCGTTTCATTCATTTCATCTGAAAAGAGCACAAGTTTCAGATCATAATTTTCACATCAAACAATTAAATATGATGCAGTGTTGTACAGTCTGTTGAAGTGTTAATTAGAAATGTTTAAAATGTAAATGAGATACTATAGCTTTGGCTAAACTAAATATACCATGTAGTACTGTACTTAGCACTGACAGACAAAACTCCACAATTCTGGCAGGAGCTATTATGTAGGAAATTCAAGGATTATGGCATGTTTTCAAGCGCTATCATCTCACCACACTTTCAACCTGGTTTACAGCACAGCACAACTACTCATGAAAGATCAGCAGAGTCCACAAAGAGAAGTACTAAACATTCCACAGGCATAGAGTTCCAGAACAAGGCAGAAAAGCCCACAATTCGCACATCAGCAACGCTTCTTCTGTGAAAATTATTAAGAGGAGGAAAAAGCCTCAGATCCCCCCCTCCACCAAACCGAGAAACTCAGGTTGAAAACAGGTGGAGTTTTACAGGGTGTAATAAAGTCACTGGCATAAAAAAAACCTCCTCAATAATATTTCAATAGAGAAAAGCCTTGTGCAATGCAAGTGGGATATACTCTGCCTTGTATCAGGACCCCTATGATCTGAAAATGATTTGAAAATGTTTTCAAGCGCTGACACAATGCATTCTCTAATGCTAAGTATCAATTGAACTCCTAACTTCTGTAGCGTTATTATATATATTAAGGTTAACTCGTCTTTCTTAAAACGCCAAAGGTTGTGTTTCTTTTTTTCTTTCCGTGCAAAATCCAATTACAGCTAATTGCATGAATTACGCAGGCACTTCTACTGGTCCCATGATTGAATGTGGATGTGACCCCCTTGATTTTTGTGCTCCGATTCCAATTCACAGCTGTCTGGAGCTTTAAAGGTGACAAAGACGTACACAGGTCCTGTTGGGGGGGAAAGGAACAGAGGCAGATACTTTCAGTATTATAATGAGCCCTTGTTAAAGCCAAACTCTCCATAAGGACAGGCAGTCTGATGCCTCAAGGCTTGTTCATTTATTCTTTCCACTGGTCTAATTGTGCTGATGATGACAGGAAAATTCCTCATGTGTAACTCACCTTGAAAACATGGGAGCCGAATCCGAATAAATAAATTCTGAATTCAAATAGTGGGTTGTTGTTGTTTTTGTTTTTAGAACTAGGCTTAACAATTACTATATTATACTGAAGTACACTAGAGGCTTGTACTGTTCCCTCTAAGCCAGTGGTCTCCAACTCAAACCCTTTGCAGGGCCATATTTTTGATTTGTAGGTACTTGGAGGGCCTCAAAATAGGACCTGGCTGGGTTGGAGGGTAGAGGGGAGAACAGGACAATCAAGCCATTGTGACATCACTGATGAGACTGGTTCTTATTGGTGGAATGAGGCATTATGACATCACAATCTCGGCTCTGCTTCCCAAAGACAAACAGGATGTCATGGTTACAGTTTAGCCAGTGCTCTCAAAGTCAAACCCTTTGCAGGGCCACATTGTGGATTTGTACGTACTTGGAGGGCCTTAAAAAAAATAGTTATTGTCTTATTAAAGAAATGACAATTTTGCATGAGGTAAAACTCTTTATAGTTTATAAATCTTTCCTTTTGGCTGTCTTAATAATAATATTGTAATTTATAGCTAAAGAGACATATGACCAAGAAACTATTTTATTTTACTTTTGTGATTATGATAAACATATTGAGGGCCTCAAAATAGTACCTGACGGGTCTTGAGTTTGAGACCACTGCTATAGGCTAAGGCTCTTTACACCTGCATTGTGATGTCATAGAACTTTATGATTACAGAAACATAATAACACGATGGCCATCCACAATCTCCTCCTCTCCCTATTGGCTAAGGCTCTTAACATTTGCATATCCTCTTCCTATAGGCCAGTGGTCTCAAACTCAAACCCTTTGCAGGGCCACATTTTGGATTTGTAGGTACTTGGAGGGCCTCAGAAAAAATCATTAATGTCTTATTAAAGAAATTACAATTTTGCATGAGGTAAAACTCTTTATAGTTTATAAATCTTTCCTTTTGGCTGTCTTAATAATAATATTGTAATTTATAGCTAAAGAGACATATGACCAAGAAACTATTTTATTTTGCTTTTGTGATTATGATAAACATACCGAGGGCCTCAAAATAGGACCTGGCGGGCCGCATGTGGCCCCTGGGCCATGAGTTTGAGACCGCTGCTGTAAGCTGAGTGGAGGTCCTCCAACTGCATTGCTGCCAGCGGGGGGCAGTGTTTCAATGCTGTGTTTACAATGGCTAGGGGCAGGCAGGTTCTTTGGAGTCCTGCAGAGCTTGCCCACCCCTCACTATTGAAAATGGGACAGTGGAATAGCACCACTCGCTGGCAGGACCTCAGGGGGAGGACTCCCACTCTCCTTAGAGCAGCGCCTGGCAATCTTTCTCGAGCCGGGGCACACTAAACCTAGTGTCCCCGGCTCGAGACACCTGGATGTGTGCGACGTCGCCGTGATGGTGACATCATCACGTTGATGTCCACGCATGCGTAAAGGCCCTTGGGGGGGCATCTCCAAGGAAGAGGGCCGGCTGGAGAGAAGGCGCTAGCGCGGGCTGATTGCCTACAGGACGTGTCTCTCTTTGCGAGAGGCATGCCCTGTGGGCAGTCAGCTGGCGATGGCGCCGCGTCTCCTGCCCAGTGTGCTGCGGCACACCTGAAATCTCAGGAGGCACACTGTGTGCCTCCCACGGAAGCTCGGAACAGGTTACAAGTTTACATATATATTTATATGTTTTTATACAGCGTGTTGACAGACATAGTATGGCAGGATATTGTCTGATAGAGATGGCAAAACAGTTAACAAAGTATGGTAAAACTGCTGTGATAAATATATATATATACTAGTGTTTTAGCCCGTTACATTTATTACAGTAACGGGTGCTAGAATAGCCCACCTATACCCTGACCCTGATTCTGACCCCCACCCATGCTCCTATCATGCCCGGACCCTGCCTCCCACTAATCCCAGTCCCACCACCTCACCTTTCACCATTTCCTTGTACCCTTTTGGCCCTCCTGATAGAGTCTTTACTTACCCGAGGCGGCAGCAGCAGTCCTGACGTACCAACCTTTCCTCCCTCAGTGCCCCAAAGCAGCAGTGGTCCTACCATTTCCATCTCTCCCTTTCACACCCTCTACCATCTCTCTCTGACCCTGTTTCACCCCTTTTGCTATCTTTCCCTTTCCTGTCCCCCTCTGTCCTTCCCCAAGACCATCTGTCTCTCCTGCCCCCTCCACACTCCCTGAAGTCTATCTCTCCCTATCCCCTACCATCTCTCCTGGTCCCCCTAGTAGCCCCTCTGTCCTTCTCATCCATCTGTCTCTGTCTCTCTCTCCTTTCCTCACTTGAGTCCAACATCTCTCCCTTCTCCCACTCCCTCCCTCGAATCCATCACCTCCTGCCTCTGCGGAGCTCTCGCAGCTCCTCCTCAAGCCAGGCTTCAGCCATCTACACTGGCTCTGGGCTTGGCCGCCGCGGCCTGCAGCCGCCGACAGCTGCCGCAGCCTGCAGCTTCTGACAGCCGCCGTGGCCAACATTCACCTCGGGGGAGAGAGAGAGAGAGAGATTCTCATGTGCGCCGGGAAAGGGTGCACGGGGGGGAGAGGGGGCCACGACGGCGGCGAAGTTACAGTGAGGGAGGGAGGGAGTAGAAGCGCGCATGCGCACTCTTGCCCGCGGGGCCCTACAGCTCACGGAAAACGGAACACGCAGGTGTGAGAGTGCATGCGCGCTTAGGGTTTTATTATCTTAGATATATTTATTTTTTTTTGTAAACCGCTTTGATGTACTGTGGAAGGCAGTATATATAGGGTTACAAGATTTTACTTGTATAAAATCTGGATCCATAGACCCGCCCCCCACGGCCCACCCTAGGTGACCACCTAATCTTGCCTAATGGTTGTGCAGCCATTGCAAAACAAGAATCAGGCAGACACCATTCACGAGCTGCCAGAGAACAGAGCTACTGCCCCCACTGTGGCAGATAGGGGGAGCAGAAAAAAAAAAGAAGAAAATGAAGGATGTGGCCAGGAAATGAAGCCAGTGTGAGCGGCTGCTGGATGGGAGGAAGGCTGCATCTCCAGAAGACCACCGGTAAAATGTCTCCACGCATGGACAGGAAAGGGGTCAGCGGCAGTCAGATTGGATTGGGTAATGAAGCTCTGACTATTTAGCTCAATGTACATGTTTATTCATTAGTTCTATGTCACTGTACCTATATTGCAAATCTCTGGGATCTGAGCACAGAATCTATCAACATTTACATCTAAGATTAGCCAGTTATACAATTAGCATGCAATTCAACAATTTACCTTCTTTTTTTTGTTTGTTTTTTAAAGTTCCTAAACAATCGTAGAGCAACAAAACTGAGTTTGCAGGAGACCGAGGAAAGTGAGATGAAGTGGGTGGTGCGTGTTCTGCAAAAAACAAACAAACATTTTTTAAAAACGAGACCGAGAGCAGAAGTTTCAAAGTAGAGAATGACACAGTGACAAAATTCATCACCGTTCCCATCCATGCGGATAACCGCGGGAAACCATCTTCATGTCATTCTTTAAAGAGAGAGGGAAGAATCAGAGTATGAATGGCCACAACCACTGACCCGCAAGCTTTGCTTTGAAGAATTCTGATGTAGAAGGACTGAGGTTGAAACAGACACTACAGAATGACAGTCTCTGGTATCCAGAGCAGATATTGTGATGTCATAATGCCTCATTCCACCAGTGCCTAAGAGCCAATCACATCAGTGATGTCACAATGGCTTCATTATCCTTGACTCACATAAGAATCAGAGTATGAAAGGCCACAACCACTGACCCGCAAGCTTTGCTTTGAAGAATGCTGGTGTAGAAGGACTGAGGTTGAAACAGACACTACAGAATGACAGTCTCTGGTATCCAGAGCAGATATTGTGATGTCATAATGCCTCATTCCACCAGTGCCTAAGAGCCAATCACATCAGTGATGTCACAATGGCTTCAATAAGAATCAGAGTATGAATGGCCACAACCACTGACCCGCAAGCTTTTTTTTTGAAGAATGCTGGTGTAGAAGGACCGAGATTGAAATAGACACTAGAAAATGACATGGGATTATTTCCCGCTGTTATCCGCGGGGACGGGAACGGTGATGAATTTTGTCACCGTGTCATTCTCTATTTCAAAGTCTCTAATGCACAGTCAATGATACCAGACTAAGATTCTTCTTTAGATGAATGACTGGGATAAAAGAAAAGAGCAAAACTGAAACAAAATGTCCAAAAGACGTGTGTAAAATGCAAACATACTCATTCTTTGGCTGCCATGGTTTAATTTCTAGAGGAACAGCCTAGAATGCAATACCACTGCTTTTTTTCAGACTCCACAACCAGAGCAATGGGAGAATCGCACAACAATCAGCTTGCACGATAATAGACAGAAGGGATGATGCAGAAAGCAACCGTGGGCTTTGCCGCGGGATTCCCGCATATTGAATGCAGGCTGTACATGCCTAAGGTTAGACCCGCCCCCAGGCCCGCTCAGTCCCACCTATCCCTACCCCGTCACATCCCAGCCCCGCCTCCAATTCTGCCCCCATTGACCGCTCTCATCGGGCAGTACATCCGCGCATGCATGGATGCCCTTCTACCCAAAGAAAAGCTTTTCAAAACCCGGACAAAGTGCCGTCCGGACACGTCCTCAAAAGTAGGACATGTCCGGTGAAATCCAGACATCCGGTAACCTTATACATGCCAAGCAATGCATAAAAGAACTGCGCATAGGCATTAGCTCACACGTGAAGACACAGCACAGGTTATATTAAAATGTATGCTAACGAGCTAATTAAAATATTTTTTATGCAATACAGAGAGTATACCACCCACTTTTGATGTGTGCAAAAAATGACAGTTTTTCTGCGCGCGAGAGTGCAGGGTGGGGTGGAATATTATGCGGAGAGGATTTTTTGTCAATCTTTCATATTTAAGTGTAATTTTGTCTTATTATGCAAGCAGAAGGAAGCCCAAGCGAGTCTGAAAGGCAGATGGTATGTTACAAGCATGTGTGCATTTCAGAACAAAACTGAAACTGAAAGCACGTGTCCCATGTCTGTTCTTCTTCACCTAAATTTGAGCCTATCGAGAATTTCAAGTGCAGAGCTCACACTTAGGCACGGAAGAACAAGTGCAAAAGCCTTGAGGTGCAGAAATCCAGTAAGGAGCGAGATTGATAAACACAGCTCAGGAGAGGGACCTTGACGTCTGAAGATCTCAAGGCGGTGAAATAATGTGACAAGGCGATGGTCACAGCCAGAAGGGTGCAAGGCTGCATAGAGAGGGGTATAACCAGCTGATGAACGGAGGTGTTGATGCCCCTGTACAAATCATCGGGCTCTTTTTACAAAGGCACGCTAGCAATTTTAGCACGTGCTAAAATGCCGCGTGCGCTAGCCGCTAATGCCTCCTTTTAAGCAGGCGGTAATTTTTTGGCTATCACACGCGCTAATCTTGTGCGTGCGCTAAAAACGCTAGGGCACCTGAGTAAAAGGATCCCATGGTCAGGCCCCACATTGTGTGTTCAGTTTTGGAGGCCACATATTACTAAGGACCTAAAATGACTTGAAGTTGTTCATAGAAAAGCTAGATACAACAAAAAAGGCAGAAATAGTCAAAACAGGTTCACAAAGGGGGCGCTCAGAGTCAAAACTGTGCACACCACACAAGCCACGTAAAGACTGGCATAGATAATACCATAATTAAAGGGTGCTCTCAGCGTGAGCGAGCAGCGACGGGAGACAAGCTCCAACGCTTCACAGATCAGGTAGAGGTAATATACCCCCACCCGCACACCATCACTGAGCACCCAAAGTGTGCAATAAATCAAAGTGGAAAAATTCATAAATCAAAACGAGTGAATCAACTAAGGTGAATAACAGGTGGAACCTGAGCGGCCCCTAAATGAACCCTGCCAGCCAACAAACCCCAGCGCAAAGTCAAACAGCAAAAAAAGATAAACTTAGCTGAACAATGAGGAAGAAACACATCGCTGAGGCACAAAATTAAAGCGCATCAGGATACCAGGTTCAACCAGGCTGGTTTCGGGGACAAACCCTTCTTCAGGAACCCATGAACACCACTGAAAAAAGAGGGGTCGGCAGGAGGGCGGGGCGGCCGGAGAGGAACGCACTCACGCTAAAAAGCAGACAGCAAGCAACGTCATACAAACATCCACCACTTTTTTCAGTGGTGTTCATGGGTTCCTGAAGAAGAGTTCGTCCCCGAAACCAGCCTGGTTGAACCTGGTATCCTGATGCGCTTTAATTTTGTGCCTCAGCGATGTGTTTCTTCCTCATTGTTCAGCTAAGTTTATCTTTTTTTGCTGTTTGACTTTGCGCTGGGGTTTGTTGGCTGGCAGGGTTCATTTAGGGGCCGCTCAGGTTCCACCTGTTATTCACCTTAGTTGATTCACTCGTTTTGATTTGTGAATTTTTCCACTTTGATTTATTGCACACTTTGGGTGCTCAGTGATGGTGTGCGGGTGGGGGTATATTACCTCTACCTGATCTGTGAAGCGTTGGAGCTTGTCTCCCGTCGCTGCTCGCTCACGCTGAGAGCACCCTTTAATTATGGTATTATCTATGCCAGTCTTTACGTGGCTTGTGTGGTGTGCACAGTTTTGACTCTGAGCGCCCCCTTTGTGAATCTGTTTTGACTATTTCTGCCTTTTTTGTTGTATCTAGTTTAGGTTGTGGCAGTTTTTTCGGAGTGTGTTCTGCGTTCATAGAAAAGCAACAAAAATGTTATGGGGTTTGCGCCACAAGAAGTATGAGGGTTGATCAAAAAGTTTCAGGACTGATTTTTATAAAAATGTATTAAACAATCTTACAACTTATTCCACTGGGTCCCCCTTCCCTACGTATACACTTTACCCGACATTGTTTCCACTTCTGGAAACGGTCCTTACACGCATCTTCAGGAATCGCCAAAAGTTGCTGATTCGAATTTTGCTTTATAACATAACATAACATGGTACTTATAAACCACATAACCATATGTTCAACGCGGTTAACAAAACAATAAGAAAATGACATAAGAAAAATATACATTTATTCACCAGGTACTTTGAAAAAAGGTAAGTTTTCAATTGAGTTCTTAAAATGTTTGTAAGAACAAGCGCTACTCAACAAAGGTCGAAATTCCTCATTGTAAGAAGCAGCCTGGAATGCTCAAAAGATCCAAAGATTTCTTGCTTTCATAACCCTGAACAGATGTCTTCAATGTTGTTGAATTGCTTTCTTTTCAGCGTGAATTTAAGGTTAAGAAACAAGAAGTCAGCAGGGGACAAGTCAGAAGAATAAGGTGGCTGGGGAAGAACCGTCATCGCGTCTTTTTGCGCAAAATTCACAAATTTTGTCAGCGGCATGAACAAGCATGCCGTCATGATGCAGGAACCACAACTTCTCCCTCCAAAGTTCGGGCTGCTTCCTCCTGATTCTCTCACGGAGTCGTTCCAACACTTTCAGATAGTAATTGCGGTTGACAATTTGTCCTTGTGGCAGATATTTATGGTGAATAACGCCGCGACTATTAAAAAAAACAGCCTGTTAACATCACTTTGATGTTCGACTGAACTTGCTGAGCTTTTTTCAGTCTTGGTGATGCTTTGGTTCTCCATTGAGATGATCGAACTTTGGTTTCCACGTCATAATCGTAGATCCATGTCTCATCACTAGTTATCACTTTATCAAGAAATGTTTCCTTTTCATTTGCCTGCTCAAGATGATTCTGACAGATCATGACGTGGTTGTTCTTCTGGTTGTCGGTCATCAACTGTGGAACAAACTTTGCCGCAATACGAGACATCCCCAACTTCTCTGTTAGAATGTTGTGGCATCAACCAATGGAGATGTTGCATTCTTCTGCCAATTCTTTAACAGTTAATCACCGATTAGCATGCACAAGACCCCCCTCACTTGATCAACATGATCATCATCAGTTGATGTTGATGGTCTTCCAGTTCGTAAATTGTCTTCCACTGATTCATGACCACTTATGAAGCATGAATACCATTCAAAACACATTCCACAACTCATGACATATTCCCCATAAGCCACTTTCAACATTTCATAAGTTTGTGTAGAGGTTTTACCCAATTTAAAACAGAACTACGCACTGTAGTGCTGCTCATTGAGGTTACAACACGATGAAAAATAGCTGATCACGAAAGCACACTTTCATTAAAACTGGTGTAGCTCGGAGACGAAAACAGATATCAACAAACGGAAAAAAAGGAGGTTACTCATGAGGTTTCAAACGCCGCCTAGTACATCTCAAAATAGCTTCCCATTGGTGCGCAATTTAAACTGTCCTGGAACCTTTTGAACAGACCACGTATGAGGAGAGGCTTGATGACCTGAAGATATGCACCCTGGAGAAAAGGAGAAACAGGGGAGACAAGATACAGACATTCAAATACTTGAAAAGTATTAATATACAAACAAACCTTTTCCAGAGGAGGTAAGGTGGTAGAACTAGAGGATGTGAATTTAGAGTTCAGGAGGCCAACTCAGGAATAACATCAGGAAATACTTTTTCATGGTAAGGGTGGTAGACTTCTGGAATGCCCTCTCACAGGAGGTGGTGGAGATGAAAATGGTAACAGAATTCAAAAATACTTGGGATAAACACAAGAAATCCCGTATGAAAGGCATTGAATCAAATAAACTTAGTGGTGTTTCGATAGCAACACCAGTAATGATGTAATGCAGTGTTCTTCAACCTTATGACACCTATGGACTGGCGATAATAAAAGAATTATTTTGCGGACCAGCGGTTGAAGAACACTGGGCTAAGTCGTGGTCCAGAACCCGCACATCTCTGCCCCATAATAGTACGAATTGCAACACCATTTTTTCCATTCATTTTTTATACACACACATACAATATAATCTTATTAACAACACATAATGATTAACCACAAAATTAAACTACACAAAGCACACTGTATGCTTTTCAACATTCATTCCTACCAGAACACAGATAACCCCTATGCAAATACGGGACCAAAAACTAAAAGTACTAATATGTACAAACGAAACCCTAAGATGCAAGACTCTGCATGCAGAACAACCCCAGAGAAAAAGATACAAATGCATTTCTTCCTAAACATTGCAAAATACAGACAGCAGATGTAAATCAATCATTTAATTCAAAACTAAAATCACTTCCCCTACCTTTGTTGTCTCCCTCCCTCCATGCTGTGCCCAAACTTCTGGCCTGCTCCTGCCTGGTCGTTTTATGCCACCCCTGGTGTTTTCTTCAGGCCTGCTCCCTCTTCCTCACAAAGCCGCGGGCAGGGGCTCCTCGCACGTCTTGTGCCTCATCTGGAAGTCTTCCCTCTGACGTTCGTCAGAGAGAAGGCTTGCCCGATGATACACCGCATAGATTGCACCACAGACCAGTGGCTGAAGAACACCGTCTTGGGCCCGATGCACGTGCTGGCCCTATGGGCTGGCAGGAAATTTCTGCGGACTGGCACCGGTCCACGGACCAGTGGTTGAAGAACACTAATGTAATGTACAGCGCTGCATGTGTCTGACAGCACTATAGAAATGCTTAGTAGTAGAAGCAAAGCCAGTGGGGTACAGCCTGCACCCCAGTTGTGGCTGGAGAGATTTGGAAGAGCTGGAGTGGGGCTTTGATGATATCTTCAGTAGCTGGAGAACAAGGCTAGAGCCAGATGCACTTCAATGACCCGTGCTCGGAAAATGGCAAGGACAAATCCAGATCAAGTATGGATAGGTAGTAATGTGCTCAAAGTAGAAACCACACGCGGCTCTACCACGAGCCTTTCTGCATCAGCCCCAGAGTAAGGTTACCATATTTAGTGACGGAAAAACCCGGCCTCATGGCCCCACCCTGTTATGCCCCCCATCTCCGCCCCCCACAAAACCTCGTCTCATCTTCCCTGAGCTCCAAGTCACGGATGGAGAGCCTCAGAGCACGCTCGGATGCACGTGACATCATCCGTGCATGCTTGGAGGCCCTTCAGACACGGCCGGAGCTCGGGGCTTTCCAAAAGCCGGACAAACTCCTAAGTTTTGGAAAGTCCATCCGAGCACCGGGACAGTCCTCTAAAAAGAGAACATGTCTGGGTTTTCATGGACATCCAGTAACCCTACTCCAGAGTGAGCCTGGAGCAGCGAACAACCACTCCGTTCCCTTAATCCAGTTCCTTTTCTCCTGGTTACTTCTAACCCTCTTCTCCGGCTCCATTTCCTTTATGTCTGCAAATTAAGCCCTGATGGCTGCCATCTTTTTATTTTAACTTGAACTGTCAAAATACTTTAAAAGGAGAAGCTGGTGTAACAAAATTGACAGAGGCAGGTGGCACCTTACAAACTAACAAATTTATGAGGATGAAGTAGGATGAAGACGTGTTTCCTACCTCTGTCAATTTTCAACCTGTTTACAGACGATAAAAACATTAAGGATGTCATTTGCTAACAGTGCGCACTAATTCCATTATTGCATGGTATCAACTGCAGCCTGCATGTGCAGGGGGCCCTGGGATAGATAATATGTGATAATGCTGTTAGTAACTGACCTCCGAAAGTAATATCTTTGCAGTCACATTTCTGGATCTCCCAGAATCTCTAATAAGTGATTCGCAGTCGGACAGCAGTTATGGCTGGCAGGGAAAATGGAAATCTGGCTGCTAGGTTTTGGTACATGCAACATCCTCATTTTAATCTCACCATTTCAATAATGCTTTGCAGAGCTATCTTATTACTCTGGGCTGGAGAATGACTTAGCCTGAAACAGGAAGAAAGTGAGATGACACTTCAGCCAGTCAGGGAAGAGGGTTGTATTTGCCTCGGGCATTGATGCTCTTAAGGAAGGATTATTAGTGCAGTCCCGGTATCTCAAACTCTCTGTAAAAGTGCCAGAAACACCAACTTTGAAACAAGTAATAATGTAGGGACGAGCACCGCGGCCCGTGTTTGCTTATCGGGAGTGTCAGTTTCAACATCCGTTCAAGAGACACACCAATTAATTTTCCCAGCCTGGTGTTTTAAAAAGAAAGGATGAAGTGACTCAATGAATCAGTAGATGACAGATAAAGACCAGGATGGCCCATCTAGTCTTCCCTGTAAGGTGGCTGGAGTGGTAACTGCCACTCCATGTATGCCTGAACTGAAAAGTGAAAGACATTTATATTTTGCTTTATTTCCATCCTTTTGCTAAATAGGAATTTATTTTTATTTATTTAAAAGATTTTTCAACCACCTCGTCCAGGGGTAGGCAATTCCGGTCCTCGAGAGCCGGAGCCAGGTCAGGTTTTCAGGATATCCACAATAAATATGCATGAGATAGATTTGCATCTCAAGGAGGCAGTGCATGCAAACCCATATCGTACATATTCATGGTGGAGATCCTGAAAACCTGACCTGGCTCCGAAGACCGGAATTGCCTACCCCTGGCCTAGTCCTAGGCCGCTTTAAAAATAGCAAATAACAGATGTTATGGCCAGTCCTAGTAGAGCAGGAAGCAGGACTCTGGAATAGCCTGGTGGTCATTGCAGTGGACTGTAATGAAGGGGACCCAGGTCCATATCCCACTGTAACTAGTACACTTGTGGTGGAAAGCGTGAGCCCACTAAAAACCTATTGTAGTGACATATAGGTGACACCTGCAGACGCAAGAGCTATCAGGGAGGTATATAGTTGGGTACAGTATACAGGGTAAGATTTGTACCTAGGATCTTATATAAGACATTTACTGCATTGCCCCCTAGGGTGCTCCAAGAGGCGTAGCGAGGGTGAGTGGCACCCCTCCCCCCTCTCCTCCACTCCCCCCCCCCCTTACCTTCTCCCGTGCCTCTTTAATTTTCCCAGCG
This sequence comes from Geotrypetes seraphini, assembly GCF_902459505.1. Classification (NCBI taxonomy): domain Eukaryota; kingdom Metazoa; phylum Chordata; class Amphibia; order Gymnophiona; family Dermophiidae; genus Geotrypetes; species Geotrypetes seraphini. The sequence goes on along the minus strand of NC_047091.1, from coordinate 171,823,248 downwards.
TGAGCAGCGTTTCGGACTTGCTGCCCATGTCGTTTCGGCTCTCCCTGGGACCCGGAAGTGACGTCAGAGAAAGCCGACACGGGCAGTAAGTTCGCGACACAGCTCACGCTGTGAAAATGAAAAAGGTACCAGGGAAAGGGTGCACGCAGGGGGGTCGGGAAGGAACGGGGGGGGGGGGGGAGAGAGAGGAAGACGGGTGCCGGCGTCCCCACCAAGACAGCGTCCGGGGTGGACCGCCCCCTTTACTATGCCACTGGGCGCCCCAGTGCTCTGCTGGGCTGTCTCTGTGCCAGTCTTCTAAACATGCTGGCCCCTCCTACATCCCCTATGGGTGGTGTTTGAGCATTTTTTCATTTGGATTTTTTTTTTTGGGGGGGAATGGTTCTAAAAGATAAACACAATGAGGATAAACACATCTAGGAAATGTAACATAGTAACATAGTAGATGACGGCAGATAAAGACCCGAATGGTCCATCCAGTCTGCCCAACCTGATTCAATTTAAATTTTTTTTTTTTTTCTTCTTAGCTATTTCTGGGCGAGAATCCAAAGCTTTACCCGGTACTGTGCTTGGGTTCCAACTGCCGAAATCTCTGTTAAGACTTACTCCAGCCCATCTACACCCTCCCAGCCATTGAAGCCCTCCCCTGCCCATCCTCCTCCAAACGGCCATGCACAGACACAGACCGTACAAGTCTGCCCAGTAACTGGCCTAGTTCAATCTTTAATATTATTTTCTGATTCTAAATCTTCTGTGTTCATCCCACGCTTCTTTGAACTCAGTCACAGTTTTACTCTCCACCACCTCTCTCGGGAGCGCATTCCAGGCATCCACCACCCTCTCCGTAAAGTAGAATTTCCTAACATTGCCCCTGAATCTACCACCCCTCCACCTCAAATTATGTCCTCTGGTTTTACCATTTTCCTTTCTCTGGAAAAGATTTTGTTCTACGTTAATACCCTTTAAGTATTTGAACGTCTGAATCATATCTCCCCTGTCTCTCCTTTCCTCTAGGGTATACATATTCAGGGCTTCCAGTCTCTCCTCATACGTCTTCTGGCGCAAGCCTCCTATCATTTTCGTCGCCCTCCTCTGGACCGCCTCAAGTCTTCTTACGTCTTTCGCCAGATACGGTCTCCAAAACTGAACACAATACTCCAAGTGGGGCCTCACCAATGACCTGTACAGGGGCATCAACACCTTCTTCCTTCTACTGACTACGCCTCTCTTTATACAGCCCAGCATCCTTCTGGCAGCAGCCACTGCCTTGTCACACTGTTATTTCGCCTTTAGATCTTCGGACACTATCACCCCAAGGTCCCTCTCCCCGTCCGTGCATATCAGCTTCTCTCCTCCCAGCATATACGGTTCCTTCCTATTATTAATCCCCAAATGCATTACTCTGCATTTCTTTGCATTGAATTTTAGTTGCCAGGCATTAGACCATTCCTCTAACTTTTGCAGATCCTTTTTCATATTTTCCACTCCCTCTTCGGTGTCTACTCTGTTACAAATCTTGGTATCATCTGCAAAAAGGCACACTTTTCCTTCTAACCCTTCAGCAATGTCACTTACATACATATTGAACAGGATTGGCCCCAGCACCGAACCCTGAGGGACTCCACTAGTCACCTTTCTTTCCTTCGAGCGACTTCCATTAACCACCACCCTCTGGCGTCTGTCCGACAGCCAGTTTCTGACCCAGTTCACCACTTTGGGTCCTAACTTCAGCCCTTCAAGTTTGTTCAACAGCCTCCTATGAGGAACTGTATCAAAGGCTTTGCTGAAATCCAAGTAAATTACATCTAGCATATGTCCTCGATCCAGCTCTCTGGTCACCCAATCAAAAAATTCAATCAGGTTCGTTTGGCACGATTTACCTTTTGTAAAGCCATGTTGCCTCGGATCCTGTAACCCATTAGATTCAAGGAAATACACTATCCTTTCTTTCAGCAACACTTCCATTATTTTTCCAACAACTGAAGTGAGGCTCACCGGCCTGTAGTTTCCTGCTTCATCCCTGTGACCACTTTTATGAATAGGGACCACATCCGCTCTCCTCCAATCCCCAGGAATCACTCCCGTCTCCAGAGATTTGTTGAACAAGTCTTTAATAGGACTCGCCAGAACCTCTCTGAGCTCCCTTAGTATCCTGGGATGGATCCCGTCTGGTCCCATCGCTTTGTCCACCTTCAGTTTTTCAAGTTGCTCATAAACACCCTCCTCCGTGAACGGCGCAGAATCTACTCCATTTTCTCGTGTAACTTTGCCAGACAATCTCGGTCCTTCTCCAGGATTTTCTTCTGTGAACACAGAACAGAAGTATTTGTTTAGCACATTTGCTTTCTCCTCATCACTCTCCACATATTTGTTCCCAGCATCTTTTAGCCTAGCAATTCCATTTTAAATGGCCATTTTAAAATAAAAAAGAAATTTTTCTGCTTTGAAAATGATGTTTTTCTCTCTTGGATTTTTGGACTTTTTCCCAAAATGTCCAAAATCAGATTGAGATGTCTGATAACAACAAACGACTACAAATATTTTTGCAAAGAAATCAAAACCCACCTATTCAAAAAATTTATACAGCAATGGCTTAACCCCAACCGGACCCCCCTCAACGCAACTCCCCCCTCCTCCCCCCTTCACCAGTTCCCTTCTCTTTAGCCTCAAGCATGTCAACTGCTTCACTAACAGTATATATACTGGATCTGCACTATTTCCTATTTGTACAGCATCTTGTAGCTCTTGAAATATACAGCTCCGTTATTCTTGTAACTTCTCCTGGAAATGACCAGAATTCTCTCTGTAATTATCCTGGAAATGTCCAATTGTCTTTTTTGTAATCCGCCCAGAACTGCAAGGTTGAGGCGGAATGGAAATCAGTAATGTAATGTCATATTGTATATGCCTCCCTATATCATGTCTAATAAACCATAAGACTTTTGGTAATATGTTTTGTTAAACCATGGGAAAGACTCCTAGACACGGTCAGTATATGTGAGGCATGTGAGGGCTATATTAATTACCAGATTTTCTTATTTATCTGTACAATATGCATCGTCATCTCTACCCAAAAGTAAAGGTAATCCTTTAGATACCCTCCCTCTGGATTAAGCACTGCTCCCGTAAACCAGGAAGATGTATACAGAATTAGAGAACTTGTCTGCCTACCGATGCCCGAACAGCAGTGCCGGGCTTTGGACATTCTGTTAGTGATGCCATTAAGCTCCGATGTAGCCAGCCACAATGGAGACTAATTAGACTCAAGTAGCATGCTGGCAGAACTAAGCAAATGTCTGCTAATGCAGTTTAGAAAATGTTCTACACAAAAGGTTACAACTTGCTAAAGATTTTTTTTTTTTTTTCCATCCGTAGATCAGGAGACCTCCGGACTGTCTGTAGCTCTTCTAATTACATCCTATAGATTTTTCATGAAAAGTACATCCACATACATAGAGGCCAGTGCCGGGTAGGATAAAAATAATCTTTGCTTTTATCAGCAAAGCAGAAGGTGGAACAACGATCGGCCTCTATTTCGTGGCCATGTCCACTGAGTTAAAAAAACACAATAAGAATTATACCCCCCCCTTTTTTTTTTTTTTTTACAAAAGCGTAGCACGGTTTTTAGCATCTGCCAAGACGGTAACAGCCTCATAGAATTCCTGTGTGCATAGGAGGTGTTGCCGCCACGGCTGGCGCTTAAAGCCACGCTACATTTTTGTCATCGTTTTGGCAGCCCATAGTAATTGAGCAATGCACAGGACACTCCATTTGCAATGCTTCTAATCCGCAAAACTCTACTGCAGCGTTTTTTTGTGGTTTTGTGTTCTCCGGTGCAAGTTTATTTTATTTATTTAAAATATGTATATCCCGCACATCCAACAAAGCTAAGCGGGTTCCAAAAGGACAGACATAATCAAAAAACAAGACAAAATCACAAAAAGTAGAAAATCTATAAAACCTAAAAAAACCACCTACCAAAAACAACATAAACTAAACTAAACTAAACCTTAAGTTTATATACCGCATCATCTTCACGGATGTGGAGCTCGACACGGTTTACAAGAACTTAAAATATAGGAAGAGAAGGAAAAAAAAGGTTTACATAAACTTATATATAGAAGAGAACAGTAAGGGAGGATAGAATTACATATTAGTGAAAAGCCAGGTTTTCAATTGCTTGCGGAATAATTGGAGGGAGCCCAGGTTCCGCAGCGGGGTAGTAAGGTCGTTCCAAAGACCTGTGATTCTGAAGAGAAGGGATTTTCCCAGTTTGCCTGAATACCATGTAGAGAGGGGAAGGATAGTTTATACCTTTGGACGGGTCTGGTAGAGTCAGGACTCGAGGAGTTATAAAATAGTGGGATTAAGGGAGGAAGGATGCCGTGAATGATCTTAAAAGCCAGGCAGGAGCATTTGAAATGGATTCTGGAAATCACTGGGAGCCAGTGAAGTTTGGCTAGGAGTGGGGAGACATGGTCAGACTTGCGTTTTGCAAAGATCAACTTGGCTGCAGTATTCTGGACTAGCTGGAGTCTTTGAAGACTTTTTTTTTGATAGGCTTAAGTAGATGGCAACATAAAAACTGGATAATTTAAATTAAAAAAAAAAAAACAACAACTAGAAAAGGTATTCAATTAAACCCACCTCAGGCAAATTTATAACCTCATAAACTGACGTGCAAATAAGACTGTTTTCAAGTTGATCAGGTTTACAATGACAGCAATAGAGAGAGACAAGGAATAATACCCATTCTTCGGTCAAGAATTAGAGTCCACAGACTGCTCTCCTATGATCTAGAGAATGACACGGTGGCAGTTACCCGCGGGTAGCTGCGAACAATCTGCCGAAACGGTGGGGGGGGGGAGAGGGAAAGTGCTCACTGTGGGCACGGGGACAAGGCCATCCACCGCCCTGTGGAGCGGTGAATGGCCTTGTCCCCGCAGTTAAGGGAGGGAAGGCGCATGGTCACCGATTGCATGCAGCCCCCTCCCTCCCTACGGCCAAATCTATCTCCCTCCCTCCCCCTTACCTTCACGGCGCTTTAGAAAGGAAACTTACTGAAGCCGGCGAAGCCTGCCTGTGCCTGCTGTCACGTGTGTGTAGGTGGAAGCTTCTCCTCTGACACAACCGGAAGTTACGTCAGAGAAGAAGCTTCCGCCTACACATGCACGACTGGGACAAACATGTGGGGTCGCTACAGAGGTATGATAGAGGATAGTTTCTCGAGGGTGGAAGGGATCATGATTGGGCAGACTTGTTGGGCCGTCGGCCCTTTTCTGCCATCACATTCTATGTTTCTAAAGCACCGCAAAGGTAAGGGGGGGAGGGAGATAGATTTGGCCATAGGGAGGGAGGGGGCTGCACGCGTGTTCGGTGAACGCGCGCCTTCCCTCCCTTAAGTTTCTTTACTAACGCGCCGTGAAGGCAAGGGGGAGGGAGGAAGATTCTCGGGCCGCTGAAGGATGGTGAGGAGGCGAGAGGGAAGGGTGGATGCTGCGGGGACAGGGACGGGGCGGGGACGGGGCGGTGAAGGGGACGGTGATCCGATGATGGGGACAGATTTTTTCCCCGTATCAGTCTCTGCTCTGAACTATATCCTCCCAGGATGTATATATAGAGTAGCCCCTCTCACCACTAAACTCAATGAACTCTGGCAGGGATGATCTATCCTTGTCAACCCAGTGGTTCTGTTACATTCTAGTTTTCTCGAAATTTGTTTCCTGGCATCGTAAATGGTTTTTGGAAGTTGGTGGCTTCATCCCTCGTGCTTTTGAAGCTTCTTGAAAGGAAAACAAAAACCGACAAAACAGAGGTGACCAAAAGCCTCTCCCCTATAGAAAGGCTGGGCCCTGTCTTCGTAGACAGTTGCAGAAGGGTTGCTTTTATCTGGTACAATATTTCTGTCCCTGAAATCTCATTAAGAAACACAAGACCCGCATTGTTCATAGCAGTCGGTGTTTTTATTTTATAATCAACCTCAGTTTAAAAAAAGAGACATGCATGCAATAACTTGCTCATTTGCACAAAGTATGTTAATGCACATCTTCTGGGAAGGTAAAATTATCTTCATAATACCACAATGTGAATGTAATGATTTCATCATTACTGAAAGCAGATCCTTTTATTGAGCCTGATTACCAGATATACTTGAATATAAACTGACCCAATATAAACTGAGGTAACCTTTTTTCCCCCCAAAAAAGAGGAAAAAAAGTTGACACAAATATAAATCCAGAAAGGTGGGGGCGGGGGGGGGGGGGCGTAATATTCCAGCACTCTGCCAGACTTTGCCAGACTCAACGTTTTGCTGACCACTTCCGCCATTATTCCTAGATATTCAATACTGGGCCCCATCTGGGCTTCAGCATTGAATATTCGGTTTTGCAGAGCTGGTTAAGTCCGATAGTCGGCACTTAGGACTACTTTTATGAAGCCGTGCTAGTGAATGACGTGCAGCAAAAGCCCCAAAGCCCTTTAAACAGCAGCGCTAACACAAAAGAAACTGTGGAATTGATGATTCTGTCAGAAGTAATTGCTGCTTTTTATGGGGACGGGCGGGGATGGAGGTAATTCCTTGCAGGGACAAGTGGGGACGAAGAGGATCCTGACGGGGACGGGTGGGGATGGAGAGGATCCTGGCAAGGAGGGGTGGGGACGGAGAGCATCCTGACAGGGACGGGTGGGGATGGAGAGGATCCTGGCGGGGATGGGTGGGATTTCTGTCCCCACGCAACTCTCTAATTCTAACATGCACAATAGACATCTGGCCCTCCATACTCCTCAGGTCCTACATCAACCTCGCTGCAATATTTTGAATCAGCTGCAATTTTTTTTTTTTTACTATTTTTTAATTTAAGTTCAAATACAAAGAATTACAATAATCAAGTTGTGATAATACAATTCCACTCCACTGTTATTTAGGTGACGTGTGAAAACCACGCAGGATGCTGCTGCGCCGACAATCGTGTGCAGACAATCTCACGCAGGACTTCTGCGCACCACCTAAAAACTGTTAGCGCTCGGAGGGGCATGTGTAAACTGAGAAGTGTTTGCGCTCAAATTGGGGGGGGTGTCCCCACACCGAAAACCGAAGGAAAATGGCAGTTTACAGTGTAATGGGGGGGGTTCCATCCCCCCCCACATGAGCGCGAATACTTCTCAGTTTGCTGGGGAGGTTACCCCCCAGACCCCCACTCACAGCAGTAATAGGAACAGTTTTTATCCGGCAAGCAGAAGTCCCGCGCGGGATTGTCAGCGCACCATTGTCAGCGCGTCAATGTCCCACGTGGTTTCGTTAGGGAACCATTATTTATCCCAGCATTTAGACACAACATTGTCAATTACTCACAGATTAATGGTTCAGACTCTCCCCCCCCTCCCATCCTTATTATCCTGCAGTTTCTTCCCCTGCATTTTTCAAGATTCTGACCGATTCGCACAAAATCAAAGCTCTTCCGTTTCATCTCGCCTATGCCCATTTCAGTTTCTATTTGATGCAGGATAGCTGACCGATTCACTTCCTGCATGCTTTTTTTTTTCCCCTGGAACGCAGCTTTAACTTTTTAATGACATGTAACTAATGAAAGCTCAATAAAGAATAACTGAAAGCCAGGAGGATCACGACGTGTACCAGGAACAGCTGTGAAGCAATAACTCACCAAAAGCCATCATAAACCGTTATGATTGGTGATCCTAATCACATGTTCACTGTTCTCAAAGATAATTGAATTTACTGAGGCCTGGCACATAGACCATTGAACCACAAGGCAGGAGAAATGCTGGGAGCTCAGTTTTAAAGACTCGCCTCTGTCGCCGATTTTCTGCCTGACTCTAGGCCAGTCATTTTCCCTCCTGTGATGATAACCGGCGTTGACCCTTCGCGCCCTGCTCTGTTGCATGCAGTCTTGCTAGTGGAAATGTGTTGTTGGACCATCCACCCTTCCAACGCCTGCTTGCTTGCAGAGACAAACGCAGAAAATCTCTAAGGATGATGTTTGGATGAAAAGGTGTTACAGAAACCTAAATTGTTATTTGGAAATGACTTTAGAACTAGGGTTACCAGATTTTACTTTAGTAAAATCCGGACCACTAGGCCCACCCCCCAGGCCCACCCAGTTCCACCCCTCCCCTCCCCACCACTAATCCTATCCCACCCCAGCCCCGCCCCCTGTTGCCTGCGCGGATGCCCTCCTGCCGGACATGATTTTCAGGAAGCTTTTCAAAACCCAAAGTGCCATAAGAACATAAGAATCGCCACTGCTGGGTTAGACCAATGCTCCATCGTGCCCAGCAGTCCGCTCCTCAGGTCAAGACCAGTGCCCTGAGACCAGCCCTACCTGCATACGTTCCGGTTCAACAGGAACCCGTCCAACTTTGTCTTAAATCCCTGGAGGGTGTTTTCCCCTATAACAGCCTCCGGAAGAGCGTTCCAGTTTTCCACCACTCTCTGGGTGAAGAAGAACTTCCTTACGTTTGTACGGAATCTATCCCCTTTTAACTTTACAGAGTGCCCTCTTGTTCTCTCTACCATGGAGAGAGTGAACAACCTGTCTTTATCTACTAAGTCTATTCTCTTCATTATCTTGAATGTTTCGATCATGTCCCCTCTCAGTCTCTTCTTTACCAAGGGAGAAAAGGCCCAGTTTCTCCAATCTCTCACTGTACGGCAACTCCTCCAGTCCCTTAACCATCTTAGTTGCTCTTCTCTGGACCCTTTTGAGTAGTACTGTGTCCTTCTTCGTGTACGGCGACCAGTGCTGGACGCAGTATTCCAGGTGAGGGCATACCATGGCCCGGTATAGCGGCATGATAACCTTTTTCGATCTGTTCATAATTCCCTTCTTAATCATTCCTAGCATTCTGTTCGCTCTTTTTGCCGCCGCCGCGCATTGCGTGGACGGCTTCATCGACGTGTTGACCAGTACTCCCAAGTCGCTTTCCTGGGAGGTCTCTACGAGTACTGCGACAGACTGCCGGGTTTTGAAAAGCCGTCCGGATCCCCAGACAGGTCCTCGAAAAGGAGGACATGCCCTGGGAGAATCCCTACATAGAGCAGTTTATTTAAAAATGGCCTTTCATGTGTTTTCAAGGTGGAGAAGGTGAAATAAACGTTAAAGTGGAGTGGTCTGAGAACCTTGGGAACTGAGTTCAATTTCCACGGCAGCTCCTTATGGCCTTAGGCATAGTCACTTAACCCGCAATTGCGCCAGGTACAAAGCCAGATTGTGAACGCAGTAGGGACAGAAAAAGTATCTGCATAGAACATGTGAACTGCTTTAGTTATACCACAAAAAGGCGGTATGTCAGGCCTATCACAAGAACTAAGCGGCCTTCATGCTAAACTGTATTGACCCTTGAATTCCGTACCGATCGCCCACATTTGGACGTGGATCCAAGACACACGGGCACACTAAGGGCTCCTTTTACTACGGTGCGTTGGCGGTTTTTAGCGTGCGCTTAGCGCCTGCTGCATTGTCGCACGTGCTGCACGCTAACACCTCCATAGAGCCCGTGTTAGCATTTTCCGTTTAGCGCGGGGTTAGCGCGCGCGGCACTGAAGCGTGCGCTAAAAACGCTAGCGCACCTTAGCAAAAGGAGCCCTAAGTGGTGAATTAGGTGCTAATGATCCATGATTGGAGTTATGGAGCACTTAACGGGCTTTCATTAGGAGTTCTGCGTGGGTCTAATTCCATAACATGCCTGCATTAAGGCATTCATTTGCTAAGCCGTGGTAGAGGTTTCTACCGCAGCCCGGCGCGCTCAACGCTCTGACGCTCACAGAAATTGTTTGTGTCAGAGCATTTAGCTCGCCGGGCCGGGGTAGAAACCTCTTTCGTGTTGCTGGAATTCTTGGCCTTTTTACTTTCGTTCCGAGAAATCATTTGTCACCTTCAAGGCACAATTAAAGGCATACGACTTCTCTCTGGCCTTTAGCTCTTCACTTACTTCCTCGTGATGGCTACTTTTCTTCTGTGTAGGCAGATTTAAATTCTTTGTTCCCTCCCTCGCCACATTGTTCATCCCTTTCTCCAGCCTTTTTCTATTTTTCTTGTAATCCCCGATTCCCTCTTTCCCCGTGTTCTCAATTGCTTTCCTTTACGTTTTGTCTTCTTTCTGTTCTTACCCTATTGAATTTGTTTTTTTTTTGTTTTAAATTTTTAATTGTAAACCGCTTAGATTTGCCATCTGGTTTTATATTCGCAGTCTAATAAATAAATTGAACTTGAACGAAATTTTATACCATGCAAGCCAAAATGGGCATGGCCAAGTGAGGGACATGTGCAGGTCAGGGCATTCCCAGGAACTAGGTGCGATTTTTTTTTTTTTTTTTTAAATACAGTAAAACCTTGGATTAGAAGAAACTTGGTTTGCAAGTGTTTTGCTAGACAAGCAAAACATTTTATTACATTTTAATTTGATATACAAGCAATGGCTTGCAATACAAGTACATACAGTATACACGCGTCAAACCATCACAACTGAGCCGATGGTTCTTCTCTCTCTGACGCTGCGGGAGTGAAGTGACTGTTCTAAACGAGCAAAGTCTTGCAATACGAGTACATACAGTATACACGCGTCACATCATCACAACTGAGCCGATGGTTCTTCTCTCTCTGACGCTGCGGGAGTGAAGTGACTGCTCTAAACGAGCAAAGTCTTGCAATCCGAGTACATACAGTGTACACGCATCACGTCATCACAACTGAGCCGATGGTTCTTCTCCCTCTGACGCTGCGGGAGTGTAGTGACTGTTCTAAACGAGCGAGGTCTTGCAATACGAGTACATATAGTATACACGCGTCACATCATCACAACTGAGCCGATGGTTTTTCTCCCTCTGACGCTGCGGGAGTGTAGTGACTGTTCTAAACGAGCGAGGTCTTGCAATCCGAGTACATACAGTATACACGCGTCACATCATCACAACTGAGCCAATGGTTCTTCTCTCTCTGACGCTGCGGGAGTGAAGTGACTGTTCTAAACGAGCGAGGTCTTGCAATACGAGTACATACAGTATACACGCGTCACATCATCACAACTGAGCCGATGGTTCTTCTCTCTCTGATGCAGCGGGAGTGAAGTGACTGCTCTAAACGAGCGAGGTCTTGCAATACGAGTACATACAGTATACACGCGTCACATCATCACAACTGAGCCGATGGTTCTTCTCTCTCTGACGCTGCGGGAGTGAAGTGACTGCTCTAAACGAGCGAGGTCTTGCAATCCGAGTACATACAGTATACACGCGTCACATCATCACAACTGAGCCGATGGTTCTTCTCTCTCTGACGCTGCGGGAGTGAAGTGACTGTTCTAAACGAGCAAAGTCTTGCAATCCGAGTACATACAGTATACACGCGTCACATCATCACAACTGAGCCGATGGTTCTTCTCTCTCTGACGCTGCGGGAGTGAAGTGACTGTTCTAAACGAGCAAAGTCTTGCAATCCGAGTACATACAGTATACACGCGTCACATCATCACAACTGAGCCGATGGTTCTTCTCCCTCTGACGCTGCGGAAGTGTAGTGACTGTTCTAAACGAGCGAGGTCTTGCAATACGAGTACATATAGTATGTTGTAAAGTTTTTGGGTTGTGGAACGAATGAGTTTCCATTGTTTCCTATGGGGAAATTCACTTTGATATACGAGTGCTTTGGATTACGAGCACGCTTCTGGAATGAATTATGCTCGCAAACCAAGGTTTTACTGTTCTTGCTTGTGCATACCGAATCGCAGTGGGTCGTGGTAATTGCTCTGACACCCATAGGGATTTAATGGGTGTCGGAGCGTTTGCCGTGCGGCAGCCACCACTGTGCCTTTGTAAAAGGGGAATGGGGAGTTAGGAACGAACACTCCATGCAGGGCGCCTTTTATAGAATAGTGTGGATCATCTCGGTGCCTAACTCCCACCCACCTCCACCTTTTACAAAACCACACTAGCATTTCTAACACTGAACTTAAGAACATAAGAATTGCCACTGCTGGGTCAGACCAGTTGCCACTGCTGGGTCCATCATGCCCAGCAGTAAGCTCACGTGGCGGCCCTCCGGTCAAAGACACGGATTTAACATATGAGCCCTTAGCGCCTTCTAAATAGGAGGCGGTGAGTGTTCCCGCATTATTTTTGTGCAGGTACTGCGCTCTAATTTGAATATTAGCACATGACCTGCAAAAAACGTAAAATGAAAAAGGTGGTATAAATAAATTTCGGAAACTTTGAACAAAAAAACCAAAGAATAGTCTGAGAGATATTTGGAGCATTGAGATTAAGCAGTATATTTCTGCATCTCGATGGCCACGAATTTGGACTTGGAGATTACAATGTACAGCGTCAGCCTCTATGAGACAAACTTGGTTATTCTTATTACATAGATTTTTTGGACGCCAGTTCGTTTGAATAAGGTAGATAGTTCTAAGTCTACTAGATGCTGGCATTGTCATATTGATATAGGGACCTTGGATCATCTGTTGTACTATTGTCCATTGATACTTAATTTCTGGAAGTCAATTTGGGGACAAATAAATATTATTCTTGAGTCATCAATCCCGTTAACCTACAAAGCCATAATTTGTGGTACAATATTGCATATTAAGTCTTCTTTAGATAGATATAAAAGCCGGCTATTCTCGATTATGACCGGAATAGCCATCCAGATGATTACGAGGAACTGGAAGAGTTACCGCAGAGTGAATTACACATTTTGGTGGGCAAATATTTGTTCCACATATAAATATGAGAGAATGAATGCGGAGTGTTTGGGGTCTAGAATGACATTCAATAAGGTGTGGAGCCCATTGACTGCATATGTTGAATTGCAATGAATGTCAGGTATCTCCCTTTTTACAGATTCCTTACACATCCAGGTGGGGTGGGGGGTGGGGAAGGTATTTGGGTTTGTTAAAGGTATTTATCTATAATATTGCAATAATATATGCAGCGTAATAGTTATGTGAGGAAGGGAGGGAGAAAAGGATTGGTAATGGATTAATTTTGTGTATTTTAAGGGCGTTATGTATAATGCTCATGTTTAATATAGTTGTATTGCACTGTCAAAATTTGAAAATCAATAAAGAATTAAAAAAAAAAAAAAAAAGCATTATACCAAAGGCAATGCTAAATCTGGGCTTAGCTCATGGGAAAATCCTTCATTATCACAAACTAAGCCCAGCTTTTGCCGTGGCTTAACATAAGGCCCCAAAGAAAAGGCATTTCAGTAACCAGGATTCTGTGAGTTTCATTGGTTGATCTTGCAGACCTTATCTAACTTCATCCCATTCAGACCAATAGACTGTAGATAGATCAGAGGACTCTGCAGAGGTGATAGATGGTAGTTTAAACATCCCCTCTTTGCTTAATCCCTGTTGCATTATGTGCCAGAGACAAAGTGAGATGGATGTGCTCAGCAGAAAGGATGCCAAGGGACCAGTTTCCCTAGGAATGATAACTGCAGAAAACTCTCGGAGATTCTTCCCCATCCAGACATGTGGTCCGTAGGTTTAGATACAAAGCACCAGATCCAAATGTATTGCGGCAGAAAAGAACGGAACAAGCACAAGCTATGACCGTATTCCGTCCCTAAAATATGTGTTGCTTCCCTCACAAGGATTTTGTTTCAAAATACTGTATATTAAGGTATAAAGTTTTAAAGACGATCGGAGACTGTGAATTAGGGAATGACACAGGGACAAATTTTTCAACGTCCCCGCAGGAACTCAATTGCCCCGTCCCATCCCCGCGGGTTTTGTCGCGGTCCATGTCCCGGCCTCATTCCTGTAAGCTCCGCCTTAACCGTACAAGTCTCGAACACTTATAGTTTTACAGTGTTTTAGGCTTGTGCAGATGAGGACCGTAGGGAGCGTGAGAGGGCACTCTCTAAAGTTGAAAGGGGGATAGATTCCGTACAAACGTAAGGAAGTTCTTCTTCACCCAGAGAGTGGTAGAAAACTGGAACGCTCTCCCGGAGTCTGTCGTAGGGGAAAACACCCTCCAGGGATTCAAGACAAAGTAGATAAAGACAGGTTTGTTCAACCTCTCCAAGGTAGAGAGAACGAGAGGGCACTCTCTAAAGTTGAAAGGGGATAGATTATGTACGAATGTAAGGAAGTTCTTCTTCACCCAGAGAGTGGTAGAAAACTGAAACGCTCTCCCGGAGGCTGTCATAGGGGGAAACACTCTCCAGGGATTCAAGACAAAGTAGATAAAGACAGGTTTGTTCAACCTCTCCAAGGTAGTGAGAACGAGAGGGCACTCTCTAAAGTTGAAAGGGGATAGATTCTGTACGAATGTAAGGAAGTTCTTCTTCACCCAGGGAGTGGTAGAAAATCGGAACGCTCTTCCGGAGGCTGTTATAGGGGAAAACACCCTCCAGGGATTCAAGACATAGGGAGAAACACCCTCAAGGGACTCAAGACAAAGTTGGACAAGTTCCTGCTAAACTGCTAAACGGGCGATCAGATCGCAGGAGGATAGAGAGAAACTCCAGAGTGACTTGTGTCGGTTAGAAACATGGGCGGAGAAATGGCAGATGAAGTTCAATGTGGAGAAATGCAAGGTAATGCATTTAGGCAATAAGAATAAGGAATACGAGTATACAATGTCAGGTGCAACTCTGGGGAAGAGTGAACAAGAAAAGGACCTGGGTGTACTGATAGATAGGACCCTGAAGCCGTCGGCACAATGCGCGGCAGCGGCAAAGAAGGCAAATAGAATGTTGGGCATGATAAAGAAAGGAATCTCGAGTAGATCGGAGAAAGTTATAATGCCGCTTTATAGGGCAATGGTCAGACCACACTTGGAATACTGCGTCCAACATTGGTCTCCTTACCTAAAGAAGGATATAAAACTGCTGGAGAGGGTGCAGAGACGAGCAACAAAACTGGTGAAGGGTATGGAGAAACTGGAATACGAGGACAGACTTATAACACTAGGATTGTTCTCCCTTGAGAAAAGGAGACTGCGTGGGGATATGATCGAGACCTTCAAAATACTGAAAGGAATCGACAAAATAGAGCAGAGAAGATTATTTACATTGTCCAATTTGACACGGACTAGAGGACATGTAATGAAGCTATGGGGGGACAGGTTCAGGACTAATGTCAGGAAGTTCTGCTTCACTCAGAGAGTGGTTGACACCTGGAATGCCCTCCCAGAGGAGATTATTGCGGAATCAACCGTCCTAGGCTTCAAGAGCAAACTAGATGCATATCTCCTTAAGAGAGGCATATAAGGATATGGTGGACTATAAATTACGCCAGGTGTACACCTGGCAGGGCCTCCGCGTGTGCGGATCGCCGGACTTGATGGACCGAAGGTCTGATCCGGAGATGGCAGTTCTTATGTTCTTATGTTCTTATGGAACGTACGCAGGTGAGGCTGGACTCATTTAGAGCACTGGTCTTTGACCTGGGGGCCGCCGTGTGAGCGGACTGCTGGGCACGATGGACCACTGGTCTGACCCAGCAGCGGCAATTCTAATGTTCTTATTGCAGGAATGGGGCAGGGACAGGAAAAGAACTCGCAGGGACGGGATGGGAAAATGAGTTCCCGCAGGGACGGGGAAAAATTTGTCCCTGCGTCATTCTCTACAGTAAATGGAAACTAAACTAAACTGAACTTATGCTTATATATTGCATCTTCTCTATAACAGTAGAGCTCGGCACGGTTTACAAGACATTAGAAGGGAGAACAGATACAATATGGCGCTCTTAATCAAAAGAGAAAAACGTCCAAAAACCAGCCCAAGTCGGCACTTGGACGATCATTATCAAACTACGTCCAAGTGCCGATAATGTAAACGGGTTTTGAACGTATTTCTAAACGACCTAGGCCTTCATAGTGCCGCTGAACGACCATAGCTAAACAGGGCGTTTCAGGAGTGTCGAGGGCGAGAGTTGGGCGGGACGTGGTCCGGCTTAGACTTAGTCGTACAGCATGTGTAACCGAAAGTTATACAGCCCACGATCGACGGAACTTGGATGTTGTGACTTAGACCATGTAAAACATGGTCTAAGTCACAAAAACCCACCTAAAGTCACCAGATAAGCACTGAAAACATATAATACAGACCCCCACACACTACCCCAGTGATCACCGACCCCCCCAACCCCATAAAAATCGTAATCACGCATTTTAAAATTCAGCCTCCTGACCATCACCAGACCAAAGCCTAGTCATCCAGCACAGAGGCAGTTTAAGCCATCTTGAGGGTAGGTTAGGGACTCATGGAGAGGAGGATCCATGCCCATAAGCCCTTGTAATCCCTCCATTGATAATGAAACATGTGCATTCCCCTATACACCCCCATAACCCTTTTTTACTGGCATATAAGTGGCTCCTGCAGCCATAAGGGCTATTGGGGTAGTAGATAAGTGGGTCTAGGGGATTCTGGAGGTGGTTTGGGGGGCTCACCATGACCTATAAGGGAGCTGTAGTGAAGAGAAGACATGCCACCCTTTTTGTGAAGTTCACAGCAGTGCCCTGTAAGGTACCCCACTATTTAGGTGGCATGTCTGGGTGTTCAGTCCATCACTTTGCAGACCCCTCCCACATCCAACAGGGCTTGTTCTAGGCATTTTTGACTTGGATGAAAAGTTGGACGAAAATGTGGTATAAAGATGGACGATTTAGCGACTTGGACGATCAGATCGGCAGGACGTATAGTTAGACGATTTTCGAAAGGAAAAAAAATTTGGACGTATTTTTTGAAAATGTGTCCTAGGCTGTTTTTTACTTTGGACGACTTGCGACTTAGACGAAAACGGACTTTGACATTCCTTTCGATTATACCCCTCCACGGATTTGGAATAGTATGGAGAGGAGCAGAATTTACAACTTTGAAAATAGCCAAGTACCCCCCCTTAAAGGCCTGCACCCCCCCGAAGGCCTGTCCCCCCCTTGAAGGCCTGTCCCACCCCCTTGTAGGCCTGTCCCCCCCTTGAAGGCCTGCCTGCCTTCCCCTTGAAGGCCTGTCCCTCCCCCTTGAAGGCCTGCACCCCTTGAAGGTCTGCAACCCCCCCCCCGAGGGCCTGTCCCCCCCTTGAAGGCCTGCCTGTCCCCCCCCTTGAAGGCCTGCCTGTCACCCCCCTCCCCCTAAAAAAAAAAAAAAATCCTAGTCTTTATGGAGTCCTAGTCTTGTCATCTAGAGTAGCAGCCAGATTAAACCAAACCTTTTACAAAATCCCTTTGTTAGGATTAAGGTTTTATCCATATAGGAGGTGGAACTTGGCTTCGAGCTTCATTAAAAGTTGTAAACTTAAGAATATAAGAATAGCCTTACTAGGTCAGACCAATGGTCCATCAAGCCCAGTAGCCCGTTCTCACGGTGGCCAACCCAGGTCACTAGTACTTGGCCAAAACCCAAGATGTAGCAATATTCCATGCTACCAATACAGGGCAAGCAGTGGCTTCCCCTTGTCTTTCTCAATAACAGACTATGGACTTTTCCTCCAGGAACTTGTCCAAACCTTTCTTAAAATCAGCTACGCTATCCGCTCTTACCACATCCTCTAGCAAATGCGTTCCAGAGCTTAACTATTCTCTGAGTGAAAAAAAATTTCCTCCTATTAGTTTTAAAAGTATTTCCGTGTAACTTCATCAAGCGTCCCCTAGTCTTTTGTCATATTTGACGGAGCGAAACATCGATCCACTTGTACCCGTTCTACTCTGCTCAGGATTTTGTAGCCTTCAGTCCTATCTTTCCTCAGCCTTCTCTTTTCCAAGCTGAAGAGCCCGAACCGTTTTAGTCTTTCCTTATACGAGAGGAGTTCCATCCAACAGTTCTGCAGTAGAGAGCAAACGACTAAACAAAAAGGGAAAACTGCAGAGATGATGTAAAACAAAAAGGGAAAACTACAGAGATGATATACGTGATTCAGGAACTATTGGTTTCCACAATGTGGTTCTCAGTATTGTACTGTCACGGACTTCTACAGGACCCTTCTCTAGTCCTGCAACCACGCTGTTGCTATTCAGGTGTTTTATTATTCTTTTTTATGGTTTTCCACTATTGAGGCTTTCAAAACATCTAGGACCACTGAGGAAGAAGTTTCATCGAAACACGGACCATGTCGGGTCCCGGTTTCCAACATTGAGAACCACATTGTGGAAAACAATAGTTCTGTATCTTCAATTGAGTTCCTGAATCACGTACACTTCGCCCTCTGTATGTTATTCACTTTTTCTATTAAAAACCATCGGGAATGTGGTGAAACCGCGAATAACATGGTGGGAGACCTGGCCTGTTCCTGAAGGAGAGGCAAAACACGGTGAAGAAAGTGCTGGGAATCAGCAATTTTTCTCTGTAAACGCTTGGAATCAGTAATTTCTCTATGAAAGCTGACATAATTTGGGGGAGGAGCCAGCAAGCTAAAAACCATGAATATTCGAAACCGCGAATACGAAGTCATCTCTGCAGTTTTCCCTCTTTTGTTTAAATTCTTCATATCCCAAAATGATCCAGCAGCTGCCACTCTCTGCCTGGATATATGGCAGTTAAGGTGAGCCATTTATTGTAGGAAATGCCCATCTATTTACGCTGGAAAGAAATGGGCATTTTGCTGACAGATTTAAATAAAAACACAAACACAAACATCTTGCAGCTGTTAAAAGTAGTGATTGATCCAGACTTAGGGGTTTCCACTTCATTTCACATAATCACAATTTTCGTGTCTTCGCATCCCTTCCTCCGCACTCTCCAGCCCCAAATTTTGCTACCTGCATGCCTCTTCACAGCGGAGAGCCTGACCCTTTCACCACTTAATCAACCACATTTACCCGCTCATCCCTTTTCGCTCTTTCGTGCACTTCCCCCCCCATCTTTCTCCCCCTTTCTACTCCACTATAATGGTCTTTCACTTTATGAGCTCTCTGGTTGACCTGGTTCTTTTTCGTTCCATCTCTTTAGTACATTTTGCATTCATAATATGTACTCGTATGTTTCAGTAGGCAAACATAATAATGGCTGTCAGCGAATGACAATTGATGTAAAAGGGATGGGCGTTGAAATATTGTTTTGAGGTGAATTGACCCGGTTTATGCAAAAATATGACTTTGCCGCAGCTGGAGGCCTGTTGTTTTCTGTGGACACACAATTTCTGGATACATATAATAGGGGAGATGTTTTATAAAAAAAAAAAAAAAAAAAAGGCTAGTGCAATACGATGGTAAAGGACTGTTCCTCTGTATTGACCGTGCTGAAGTCCTAATAAAGATATTATTTTAAAAAAAAAGAGCAGTGTGGGTTTGAACCCACAACCTCAGGGGACTGAGGCTGTAGCTTTAACCACTGAAGCACACTCTCCCTGTTCTCTGCCTGGTTGGGCTGAGAACCTTTCAGCGGCCCCTTGTATTGTGATGTCATAACGCCTCATTCCACCAATGCCTAAGAGCCAGCCTTATCGGTGATGTCACAATGGCTTGGTTTCCCTATACTTGTGCCCATTTACTAGTTGCATTTGCCTCATTGAAATGAAAAAATGTCAAAAGAAAGGTGTGGAGGAACTTGTAAGTTTCATGGCTCCACATTATGTTTATTTAAATTTTCCATACTGTCCTCCCCAGGGCTCAGAACAGTTTACATGAATTTATTCAAGCACTCAAGCATTTTTCCCTGACTGTCCCACTGGGCTCACAATCTATCTAATGGACCTGGTGCAATGGGGGGATTAAGTGACTTGCCCAGGGTCACAAGGAGCAGCGTGGGTTTGAACCCACAACCTCAGGGTGCAGAGGCTGTAGCTTTAACCACTGCGCCACACTCTCCCTGTGGGAAACATTGCAGTGGAATAATTTGCCAATTTACTTACATGGCGCACTATCCTTAGATAAATTTAAGCGCGCCTTAAAAGGTTTCCTTTATAAAGATGCATTCAATATATAGATAGAAGAATTAATTAAATACAATATCTTGACCCTAATGCATTAAACGAATAGGTCATCAAATTAAAAAAAAATTTAAGCATTCCCTAAAATCTCTTTTCTATAAAGAGGCTAATATCACATAGTCATAAGAACATAAGAAGTTGCCACTACTGGGTCAGACCATTGGTCCATCGCACCCAGCGGTCCGCTCCCACGGCGGCCCGTCAGGTCCATGACCTGTAATGTGGTTCCTGTCCATTTCTGTAACCTACCTCTTCTTTTATCTGTAACCCTCAATCCCCTTATCTTTTAGGAACTTATCTAAACCTTCCTTGAAACCCTGCAATGTGCTCTGGGCTATCACAACCTCCGGAAGCGCATTCCATGTGTCCACCACCCTCTGGGTAAAAAAGAACCTCCTAGCATTTGTTCTAAACCTGTCCCCTCTCAATTTCTCCGATTGACCCCTTGTGTTAGTGGTTCCCCACAGTCTGAAAAATCTGTCCCTGTCCACTTTCTCTATGCCCCTCAGGATTTTGAAGGTTTCTATCATGTCTCCTCTAAGTCTCCTCTTCTCTAGGGAGAACAGCCCCAGCATTTTCAACCTGTCAGCATATGAAAAGTTTTCCATACCTTTTATCAGTTTAGTCGCTCTTCTCTGGACCCCCTCAAGTACTGCCATGTCCTTCTTGAGGTACGGCGACCAGTACTGGACACAGTACTCCAGATGTGGGCGCACCATTGCACGATACAGCGGCATGATGACTTCCTTCGCCTTGGTCGTGATACCCTTTTTAATGATACCCAACATTCTGTTCGCTTTCTTTGAGGCCGTCGCGCACTGTGTTGATGCTTTCAATGTCGTGTCCACCATCACCCCCAGGTCTCTTTCAAGGTTGCTCACCCCTAGCAGTGATCCCCCCATTTTGTAGCTGAACATCCCTACATGCATGACCTTGCATTTCTCTGTTCAATAAAATTAAATCTATACAAACTATTAAAATATCTTCATCTTATTCATTTTATACCTTCCTCAAGTGATCCCATTCTTTGTGTTCTTACCTCAAATGTTCCCCTTTATTATAAATTGTAGTCCCTCCATCATCCATTTGTACCAGTTTGTATCAGTTTGTAAAAGAACAAAAATGATATGTATGTATTGTCTTATTTTATTTTGTCCACCCTGTTTTCTTTTATATAATGGATACATGTTATACACATTGAAATATATGACATTGCGTAAAAATCAAACACTATTAAACTTGAAACTTTCATCCCTATTTTAGAGAACACCCCGAGCAGATTTAGCCTTTCCTCATATGGAAGTCATCCCATCCTTTTCATCATTTGCAGTGCCCTTCTCTGTACTTTTTCTAATTCTGCTATATCTTTTTTGAGATGCAGTGACCAGATGCAGTCATATCATAGAGCGATACAAGGGTATTATAACATTCTCATCTTTATTTTCCCTTCCTTTCCTGACAATTCCTAACATTCTTTTTGCTTTCTTAGCCGCGGCCGCTGTCATACACTGAGCTGAAGGGTCCCGTGGCAACAAGGGGGCATCCGTGGAAAATCAGGGGCGGGAAACTGCACGGGGACACCAGGAAATTCTTTTTCACTGAAAGGGTGGTTGATCGCTGGAATAGTCTTCCACTTCAGGTGATTGAGGCCAGCAGCGCACCTGATTTTAAGGCCAAATGGGATAGACACGTGGGATCTATTCACAGAGAAAGGTAGGGGAGGGTCATTGGGGTGGGCAGACTAGATGGGCCGTAGCCCTTATCTGCCGTCTATTTCTATGTTTCTATGTTTCTAAGATTTCAACGTATCATCAGCGGTGACACCTAGATTCCTTACGAGAGCGGTGACTTATAATGTGGACCTTAAATCACACAGCTATAATTTGGGTTACTCTTTCCCACATGCATCACTTTGCACTTGCTAAACCTTAAATGTCATCTGCCATTGGGATGCCAAGTCTCTCGGGGCTAACGATCGTCGCTAGACCGGTTTGAATGGTTTAGCGACTAACCGAATTTGCCGACCCGATGCACAAAAACAGCTCACCGTCTGGTTTTGCGTGCGTTCGCTCATTCTCCGACTTTGCCATGTAAATGAGGTCATTAATTTTAAAATGTCATGCCAAACTAGCCGGCCAATCGATGCTCTAACATCGCTTCGCCACGCACAAAAAAGAGCGATCACGTCTAGCAACCCGAAAAAAACGACAGCTTGAGACCAGTTGCTTACATGTCTTTCTGACAGTTCAGACTTGAAATCAATATAATATTATTATATAATATTATTTTATTTAAAAAATTTGTATTCTGCATATCCTGCAGTTCTATGCGGAGTACAATAAGATATACAAATGAGAAATACACTCCTCCCTCTGTATTCGCGGTGGATGAGGGCAGGGCATAACCACAAATATGGAAAAAACTTTTTATGTGTTATTCGCGGTTTTCTGTAAGAGCCACCGTTATTACTATTGAAACAACGGTGGGAGACCTGAGCTGTTCCTGAAGGAGAGGCAATATCGGTGAAGAAAGCAGCGATTTTCAAGCTGATAGTAGGCAAGGAGCGATTTTCTCTGTGCATGCTGGGAAGCAGCGATTTTGAGGGTGAAAGCATAGAAGCAGCGATTTTCTGAGTGAAAGCTGGTAAACGCCAAACTTTTTTTATCGGTACAGTACAGGTACTTTTCTCATGATGTAATTTTGGGGGGGAGGATTGGGGGGGGAGGAGTCAGCATGCGAAAAATTGCAAATAAGCAAAACCACGAGTGCTGAAACCGCAAATACGGAGGAAGAAATGTAACAAATTACAACCTTCACATACAACAAATGTATTAATAAGACAACAAAACAACATGATACAATAAACATATTACCATACAATCAACCAACACATAACCATACTATTGACAATAAACAACACAAACAGAAATACAGTGGTACCTTGGTTTACGAGCATAATTCATTCCAGAAGCATGCTCGTAATTCAAAGCACTCGTATATCAAAGCAAAGTTCCCCATAGGCCATAAGGTGAACCCAGATGATTCCACAACCAAGGTTTGCTATGGTGGCCCAGGGGTGGGTGCCGCAGCCTTTTCCGCAGGGTCACTTCCTCCCCTCGGGGTCCCCGTCCAGCTGCCCTCACGCTTCACGCGATGCCTCTGCCGTCCTCCAGCGCCTCTCAGCTCCCAATTTAAGATGGCCACCAAACTGTGTAAGCACGCGCACAAGCTCTAAGCTCTCGAATTATGACGGCCGCCGTCCCGATAACATGCATGTTACGTGTAAGCACGCATTATCGGGATGGCGGCCGGTGTAAATCGGGAGCTGAAGGTCTACATTATAGGTGCCTAAGTCATTTAGAGAATCACACCTAGCAGCGCCTAAGTCACTCTCCACCTAAACACACCTACTTCACCATTTAGAGGGGCATAATCGAAAGGGACGTCTAAGTCCATTTACGTCCATCTCGCAAGTCGTCCAAAGTAAAAAACAGCTTAAGACACATTTTCGAAAAATACGCCCTACTTTTTTTTCGTTTCGAAAATCGTCTAATTATACGTCCTGCCGATCTGATCGTCCAAGTCGCTAAATCGTCCATCTTTATACCACATTTTCGTTCAACTTTTCGTCCAAGTCCAAAATGGTAGAACAAGCCCTGTTGGACGTGGGAGGGGTCTGCAAAGTGATGGACTGAACACCCAGACATGGAACCTAAATAGTGGGGTACCTTACAGGGCACTGCTGTGAACTTCACAAAAAGGGTGCCATGTCTTCTCTTCACTACAGCTCCCTTATAGGTCATGGTTAGCCTCCCAAACCACCTCCATTATCCCCTAGACCCATTTATCTACTACCCCAATAGCCCTTATGGCTGCAGGAGCCACTTATATGCCAGTGCAAAAGGGTTTTGGGGGTGTATATGGCAGTGCACATGTTTAAGTATCAATGCAGTGATTACAGGGGCTTATGGGCATAGATCCTCCTCTCTATGGGTCTCTAACCCACCCCAAAGCGGTCAGGTGATGATGATCTGGAGGCTAAATTTTAAAGTTGTGATTAAAATTTTTATGGGGGTGTGGGGGTCGCTGATCACTGGGGTAGTGTGTGGGGGTCTGTATTATATGTTTTCAGTGCTTATCTGGTGAGTTTAGGTGGTTTTTTGTGACTTAGACCATGTTTTACATGGTCTAAGTCACAACGTCCAAGTTCCGTCGATCGTGGGCTGTATAACTTTCGATTATACATGCTGCACGACTAAGTCTAAGCCGGCCCACGTTCCGCCCAACTCCCGCCCTCGCCACTCCTCCCGAAACGCCCCATTTAGCTTTGGTCGTTCAGCGGCACTATGAAGGCCTAGGTCATTTAGAAACACGTCCAAAATCCGTTTTTTGTATCGGCAATTGAACGTTTTTGAGAAATGTTTGTCCAAGTGCCGAATTAGGCCGGTTTTTGGACGTTTTTCTCTTTCGATTATGAGCCTCTTAGTGTCTATCTTTTGTAGAATCACTCCTAAGAAGATAGGCACCTTGTATAGCATTTTCCCCTACTTGTGTAAACCCCCATTGGTGTACCAAAACAGATGGCATGCCTACTTATGCCAAATCAATGGGAATCATAAGCGGGCACACCTAGATGCACCAATCAATGTACACAATTTCTAATATTCTATAAGCTGCATACATTGATGGCTGACAGGAGTGGCGCAGTAAGGGGGGGGCGGGAGTTCAGACCACCCTAGGTGCCATCTTCGCCAGCGCCTACCCTCCTTTCTGCACCCCCACTCTTCCACACTGCTTGAGTGCTCCCCACATATTACAGAATGACACGGGAACAAATTTTTCTCCGTCCCTGCGGTAACTCATTTTACCATCGCATCCCCGCAAGTTCTTTTCCTATCCCTGCCCCAATCCTGAAAGCTCTGTCCTCATCTGCACAAGCCTCAAACACCTTAAAATCATAAGTAGCAACATTCTAGAGCTCAGATTGTTATGTCATAATGCATCATTCCACCAATGCCTAAGCTCCGTCCTCATCTGCACAAGCCTCAAACACTTCAAAATCATAAGTAGCAACATTCTAGAGCTCAGATTGTGATGTCATAATGCCTCATTCCACCAATGCCTAAGCTCCGTCCTCATCTGCACAAGCCTCAAACACTTTAAAATCCTAAGTGTTTGAGGATGGTGCGGTTAAGGCAGAGCTTACAGGAACAGGGCAGGGGCAGAGACAGCGATAAAACTCGCGGGGGCGGGATGGGGAAATTGGGATGAGGACAAATTTGTCCCTGTGTCATTCTCTACCACATATCTCTTGAAATGTTCGCCAGCAGAGCAACATCTTCCACTTGTAGCTCGCGCGGGCATTGGCTCCCTTCGGACATCACTTCCTAGTCATGGGACCAGGATGTGGTGTCAGAAGGGAGCCGAGGCAGGCGCAAGCAGAGGGTGTAAGATGCTGCTCTTGCTGGCGAACATTTCAAGAGATTCGCGGGCAGCGCTCAAGCAGCGGTGAGGAGTGGGGGGTGGGCACACAGTGCGGCAATGTCAGGCACCTCTGCCCCATACGCCAACCTCCCTCGCTACGCCACTAGTTGACGCCTCCCATGCTCATTCCATTTGGACACCTTCCTCTCAATTGCAGAGCTTACAGAACAGAGGTGTGGACGGAAGAGCGTGTGAGCGGCACATGTTCCACACCATATTTGGCACACCAGATGCTCACAACTACAGGTGTACTTATACAGAATTGCCCTTTAGGTGTGTCCCAAAGACTGGGGCCCTCTTTTACAAAGGTGCGCTAAGCGTTTTAGCACGCATTTTGCGTGTGCTAAATCAATGCGTGCGCTAACTGCTAACATGTCCATAGGATAACACGAATGCGTTAGCGTTTAGCGCATGTTTCGCGTGCGCTAAAAAGCATAGTGCACCTTTGTAAACGAGGGGGTGGGTTAAGAACCCCTGCCATTCCTCTCGTGCCCTGCACAGAGAACAGGAAAGGTAGGGTGAGGATGGGGGTGAGCAAAGCAGGGAACGAAAAAGCTTATCACTTCCCTGATTAGCCTCAGTGGAAATGACCCCAATGCCATAAACTTCAATCAAACAACATAACCACACAAAAAATAAATGACACAATGAAACAAAATGGAATTTATTTTTTTTAATGCATTTCCCTTACAAAATTATTACACAGACATGTTATAAGTAAGATTTCCAGCCAGTTCTGAGCGTGTTTGACTCTAACCTAACATAGATTTATGCACACCTCTGTTCCACAGCATAAATCTTTATATTGGCACATTAAGGGACTCTCTTCTTAAATTGCGCCAAACAATTAACATGTGAATTAGCGTGCACTGTCCATGCCAAATGTTACTGCACTGGAATGACAGCTCACACACACTATTTCATGCACTGATTACTGAGCGTGTTATAAGGTGGGAAACAGGAGGATTATGAATAGGAAAGCGAAGAAGATCCCACAATGTACTCTACCACATGCTGGGATTGAGAAATACACTTACAAGGTGGGAAGGAACTTTCTGTACAGTAGCTATATGGAAACATGCTGAGAATGTTCCAACCGTCACCACACAGGCTTTGCAGTTACCAGTTTTAAGACAGGGGTGCCCACACTTTCTTGGCTTGCGAGCTACTTGTAAAATGACCAAGTCAAAATGATCTACCAACAATAAAATAAAAAAAAAAACACCAAGCACACTGTACGCAGAGAAAATGTTAATTATAATTTATATTCGGGGGTTTTTAAAAAAGAGGTCAAGGCAGAGGACTTTAAAATATGCAATGTCACCTCAGTAACAACTATACAAAAATAGACAAATATACCCCCTCCCCTTTTACTAAATCGCAATAGCATTTTTTAGCGCAGGGAGCTGCGCTGAATGCCCCGCGCTGCTCCCGACGCTCATAGGCTCCCTGCACTAAAAACTGCTATCGCTGTTTAGTAAAAGGGGGCCATAGTGCAAAATATAGACAGCAGATATAAATTCGGACACATTTTGATCACTAAATTGAAAATAAAATCATTTTTCCTACCTTTGCTGCCTGGTGATTTCATGAGTCTCTGGTTGCACTTCCTTCTTCTGACTGTGCATTCAATATTTCTTTCTTTCTGCCTCCAGACCTCATTCCATTCCCCAACCAGCATCTCTCTCTGTCCCTCCATGAGTCCAACTTTTTCTTCCTATCTCTCTGCCCCCCTTCTTTCTTTCTCTCTTCCTGCCCCCTCCCCTCCCCTTTCTTTCTTTTTTTATTTTAACAAGTTTTATTGAATTTTCACAATGGCAAATACACCAGATAGCCAAATCTCCACCTCAAAACATAAACAGTCATACTGGTACTCTTCAATATAAGGCAATACTACCCAACCCCAAATTTCCCCCTCCCTCCCTCTCTTTCTTTCTTTTTCTTTCTCCCTGCCCCCCTTTCTTTCTATCTGTCTGTCTTTCTCTCTCCCTACCCCCCCAAGCCACTGCCACCGATTTCTCCCTGCTTCTCCGATGCCAGGACAGGTGCGTACAAGCCCAAAGCCTCCCTCCCTCCCTCCGACGTCAATTCTGATGTCAGAGAGGAAGTTCCGGGCTAGCCAGGCAGTGATTGGCTGGCCCGGAACTTCCTCTCCAATATCAGAATTGACGTTGGGGGGGGGGGGGGGGGGAAGGAAGGCTGTGGGCCCGGCGCTTGTACATGCCTGGCCTGGCGTCGGGGAAGCAAGGAAAACAGAATGCAAAGGCAACGCGAGTCTATCGTGGAGACCGGGATGGGCTCCGCGATCGACTCACATTGCCTTTGTGATCTATTGGTCGATCGCGATCGGGGCACCCCTGATCTAAGAACATAAGAATAGCCTTACTAGCCCTGTATCTTGTTTCTAACAGTGGCCAACCCAGGTCACAAGTACCTGGCAGAAACCTAAAGAGTAGCAACATTCCAGAGCTGAGATTGTGATGTCATAATGCCACATTCCACAGTGCCTCAGAGCCAACCTCATCAGTGATGTCATAATGGCTTGATTGTCCTATACTTGGCTCACATAAGAGTATAAGAATAGCCATACTGGGTCAGTTCAATGGTCCATCTAGCCCAGTATCTCATCTTCACAGTGGCCAATCCAGGTCACAAGTATCTGTCAAAAACCCAAATAGTAGCAACATTCCATGCTACCGATTCAGGGCTAGCAGTGGCTTCCCCCATGTCTATCTCAAGAGCAGACTATGGACTTTTCCACCAGCAACTTATTCAAGCCTTTTTTTTAAACCAGCTATGTTAACCGCTCTTTCCTCATCCTCTGGCAATGCGTTCCAAAGCTTAACTATTGTCTGAGTGAAAAAATATTTCCTCCTATTGGTTTTAGATGTTTTTCCCTGTAATTATATCGAGTGTCCACCATAGTGTAATTTTTGGTGCAGTAAAAAAAATTGATCCACTTGTACCCATTCTACACAACTCAGCATTTTATGGAGTTCGATCATATCTTCCTTCAGCCATCTCTTTTCCAAGCTGAAGATCCCTAACCTCTTAAGTTTTTCCTCATACGAGAGAAGTTCCATCCTTTTTACCATCTAATGAGTGGTATTTGCAAATCTTTGTCACGCTTTAGCAAAAGTTTCAAGTTTATTAAAAATTTGTTGTACACGCAATGTCAAACACTTCAATGCGTATGACAATTTAAAACTGGGAAACAAGCAATAAAACAACCATATACAAATAAACATACAGTCTATACGTACAAATAATTACCGGTACAAAAGAGTCATAGGCGCCAGAATCTGGGGGCCACAGCGGCCGTGGACCTCCCCAAATCTCCCCACACCCCGCTACCGCTGCTGCTGTTTCAGCAGCGGCAAAACAAAGATAAAGAAAGGCGTCACAGCAGGGCTGCTGTCTTCATCCTCGCGGCTGCCGGCTCTGCCCCGGAATTGAAAGTGATGTCATAAGTGGGCCATTATTTTTGTTTTCCTGCTGAAAAGAGCCCATGAAACTAACCCCGTTATTTCTTTATTCCTTCCAAATGTACCCCTAGGAACACTCCACCCCCACCCTTTTTCCTATTAGTATACATGCTGCAAAATCCTCCCCCCAGAACAACAAACTCAACATATGAGGGACATTTTCAATGTAGACTACCATTAAGATGTGTTAGTGGCTTAATGGTAGCCCACATTAATAACCACACCCACAGGGCCACAGCTTTATTAATAAACAGATTATATAACACAAACTTCAGAACCAAACAACTGAATAATCTGAGTTGATTTTGCCTTTTCCAGCCCATTAAACTCATACATCAAATCCATCCATAGACTAGACAGTAACGTCTTCGTTTGTCTCTTGACATCCATTAATCATCCTGGCCGTCCAGACTCCTGCGGTGACACCAGGTGTTTAGGTCGAAGGCTCGCATAGATATATGACATGGCACTTGTATCATTCTCCAGCGATGACACTAGAGAATATATTGTAAGTCCGTCTACCAAATTTCCCAAATCGTAGAACTCTCTTTCGGCTAGAACTAAGAATGGCTCCTCTTCCAACCATGACAAAAATTTCCCACCAACCCATCAAATGTGCTATTTAACCAGCCAGGAACAGCTTCTGGCTGGTTAAACAGCGTTTAGCCAGCTCACCACCAATATTCAGCGGGAGATAGAGAATGACACGGTGAAAAAATTGGTCCCCGTCACCGCCCCGTCCCCGTCTCACCATCCCCGTCACCGCCCCGTCCCCGTCTCACCATCCCCGTCACCGCCCCGTCCCCGTCTCACCATCCTCTTCACCGCCCCGTCACCGCCACTGCCACCCCATTCACCGCCCCGTCACCGCCACTGCAATCCCATTCACTTTTCTTTATTTACGTATAAAGGAAACATTCTTTAAAACTTTAAAACTTAGTTAAATATTAGTTAATAACTATACAAAAACAAAACACGCAGAGAAAAAATTAATTAATATAAATTCTCAAAACTGACACATTTTGATCACTAAATTTAAAATAGTTATTTTTCATACAGTTTTTCAATCACTAATCTTCCACCACCCCTGGGGCTAGCAATGCAAAAACAAACACGACATGTACTTTAAATGCTTACAATGTTAGCCTATATGGTAAGTAGACGCGGCCGCTGTACCTAATCGCGGCAAAGATCTCCCTGCCGTGATTAGCATAGTGACCGCGGCTACGGCTGCAAGTCTCCCCTCCCCCCAGCGATCACGGCAGGAGGGCACCCAACCCCTCCTGTAGACCCCCCCAACGGCCCTCCCGACAATCGCAGCAGAAGGGTACCCAACCCCTCCTGCCGGTCCTCCCAATGGCCTCCCCTAAGATCGCCGGCAGGAGGGTACCCAACCCCTCCTGCTGGACCCCCCCCCCAACGAACCCTCCCACCCCGGAACCCCCTTAGTCTTACTTTCCAAGTTGGACCGGACAGCTCCTCACACGTATGGCCAGCAGGCTTGCCTCCGTCCAAATGAGGCGGGCCCGCCCCTACCCTGCCCAACCCACAGGATCCTAGGGCCTGATTGGTCTAGGCACCTAAAGCCACTCCCGCTATAGGAGGGGCCTTAGGTGCTTGGGCCAATCAGGCCCTAGGATCCTGTGGGTTAGGCAGGGGAGGGGAGGGGCGGGCCCGCCTCATTTGGACGGAGGCAGGCCTGCTGGCCAGACGAGCGAGGAGCTGTCCGGTCCAACTTGGAAAGTAAGACTAAGGGTGGTGTTTCGGGATGGCGGGGTTTGTTGGGGGAGGGACCGGCAGGAGGGGTTGGGCACCCTCCTATTGGCGATATAGGGGGCCGTTGGGGGTGCCGGCAGGAGGGGTTGGGCACCCTCCTACCAGTGAGGGCGATCGTCGGGGGGGGGGCGGGTTCTATTGGCAGGAAGGGTTGATATGACAAATGAGGAGCACGGTGAAAACACAGGTAAATTGCGGTTCCTAGAGGGGGGGACATTGGCCTGCGGGGACAAATCTATTCACCGTTTTTGCGGTCGGTGAAAGGATTTGTCCCCGCGTCTGCGGCGATTTGCTAATGAGGTCACCATAACCCGCAGCCAAACCGCAGCCACGCAGCGGTTCGCTGCGGGGATCGCTCCCCGTGTCATTCTCTAGCGGGAGATAGCAGGTTATTTTCACTGGATATTCGCAGTTAGTGGCTAGCCACACGATTTAGCTGGCTAGCCATGAATACTCAGCACTGGCTGGCTAAGCTTAGCAGGCAAATCAGACTGCATAAGTAGCTGCTATTAATTGGCCAGCCCTGATAATTCGCTTAGCCAGTTAAGTTATAGCCAGCCCCCCCCCCAAAAAAAAAAATCCTGGATATTGAATATTTGAGTTTAGGCCCACTGAAGGGTAGGTAGTGTTCAGTACTGGCTGAAAATCGCCCAGTCTAAAGTAGGGATGAACGTCGAGCGACCACAAGTGAAGCACTAGGAGAATCAGAGCGAACAATGATAAGATTGTAGAACCACCTCAATAAATAACGGAATGGACGCAACACAATTCAAACTCCTCGTGCTGACCTACAAATGCACTCACTCAGCTGCCCCTCACTATCTCTCTTCACTTATCTCCCCCTCCCCGTGAGCTCCACTCAGCTGGTAAGCCCCTCCTATCCGTGCCCTTCTCTTCAACTGCCAACTCCACACTCCGTCCCTTCTGCCTTGCTGCGCCCTACGCTTGGAACAAGTTTCCCGAATCCCTATGGCGGGCTCCGTCTCTGGCAGTGTTCAAGGCCCAGTTAAAAGACTGCGACTCTTTGGGTTTTGGCCAGGTACTAGTGACCTGGATTGGCCACCATGAGGACTACTGGGCTTGATGGACCGTTGGTCTGATCCCCAACCCTATATGTTATGTCTGTCTATCCAAATTAGACCGTAAGCTCTTCCGAGCAGGGACCGTCTATAAATATCAAAATGTACAGTGCTGTGTACAACTTTCAGTGCTATATAAGTGATTAGTAGTAGTAGACACCGGGCTGTGTATCAGCGGACCACCGTCTGTCTCAGGAACCACAAAATCTTAGGGCTTCTTTTATCAAGGTGCGGTAGGCGGTTAACGCGTGGAATACCACGCGTTCAACCGCCTGCTGCGCTAGTCGCTAACGCCTCCATTGACGAGGCATTAGTTTTTTGGCTTGCCGCGGGGGTTAGCGCATGATGAAATGTCCGACGCGCTAACCCCCGTAAAAGGAGCCCTTAATCTATTTGATGAGAGAATTCTGCCAAGGTGGTAACATCTAGTAAACAAATCGATTTGCCCTCAAATTGACGGGCACTGGCATAAAAACAGGCCAAAGGAAAGAATAGAAACATTCACCTTTGCACGCTAAAATTCTCCAGTATTGTCAGTTACGTAGGCAATCGCAACATTTAGGTAAGATCATTTACACCAGCCATTGACAAGGAATAAGTGGCCATGAATGTTCACCTACACTAGGATTTTATAATGGCCTTGATTGATTGTGTAAAAAAAGTGGTTTTGTCAAATGCAAATAAACTATAAACCGCTGTATAGGTGGAAGGCTATTCTCGAAATAGCTGAAAAGTTCCTCTAGAAATCTATGAAAGTCTCTCAAGGAGAGCCAGTCTTCAAAGATGGAAAGTTTATTAATCTCAGGTTCTGATTTTTGGCAACATTTTCCAAGGTTTCAACCTTTGGAGCAAGCCTCATACGAGGGGGTGCTGAAAGGTTCTCAGCCCAACCAACCAACTTCCTCAATTCTGAGCGTTATTTTGCCACTGTAGCTGAAAAGAGCGTTATCTTATTTCACTAAAGCGCCAATTTGCAGAAACGAAATTCTGTGTTTTGACATTGTTTCAGATCATTGATTGAACTATATCCATGTCATTCTCTTCTTGGATGGGCTGAGAATTTTTCACCACCCCCTTAGAGTGTGAATACTTTCTGGTAACCAGAGCCGAGATTGTGATGTCATAATGCCTCATTCCACCACCAAGAGCCAACCTCATCAGTGATGTCATAGTTTGATTGTCCTATACTTGGCTCACTTGGGGTGCTGAAAAGTTCTCAGCCCAACCAACCAACTTCCTAGATTCTGAGCGTTATTTTGCCACTGTAGCTAAAAAGAGCGTTATCTTATTTCACTAAGCAGCAATTTGCAGAAACAAAATTCTATGTTTTTGACATTGTTTCAGACCATTGATTGAACCATATCCACATCATTCTCTTCTGGGTTGGGCTGAGAACTTTCAGCATTCCCTTGTAGTGTGAAGAGTTTCAGTGTCTGGTAACCAGAGCTGGTATTGTGACATCATAATGCCTCATTCCACCAATAAGAGGCAACCTCAACAGTGATGTCACAATGGATTGATTGTCCTATACTTGGCTCACTTTTATTACATATGAAGGAGTGCTGAAAGGTTCTCAGCCCTCCCAACCAACTTCCTAAATTCTGAGCATTATTTTGCCATTGTAGCTGAAAAGAGTGTTATCTTATTTCATTAAGTGCCAATTTGCAGAATGTTTTGCCATTGTTTCAGACGTCATTCTCTTCTTGGTTGGGCTGAGGACTTTTCAGCACCCCCTCATAATGTGTAGAGTTTCAGTGTCTCGTAACCAGAGCTGAGACTGTGATGTCATAATGCCCCATTCCACCAATAAGAGCCAACCTCGTCAGTGATGCCACAATGGCTTGATTGTCCTATACTTGGCTCACTTTTTGCTACATTTTGATTTCTCATTCATTCATTCATTCAATTTTCTATACCGTTCACCGGTTTACATTAATTTATTCAGGTACTCAACATTTTTCCCTAGAGTAATGCAGCATAGAGAATGGCATAGGGACTAATTTTTCCCTGTCCCTGCAGGAACTCAATTTCCCTGTCCCATCCCCGCAAGTTTTATCACTCTCCCTGTCTGATTCCTGTAAGCTCTGCCTTAACTGTACAAGCCTTGAACACTTATGATTTTAAAGTGTTTGAGGCTTGGGCAGATGAGGATGGAGCTTAGGCATTGGTGGAATGAAGCATTATGACATCACACTCTGAGCTCTAGAATGTTGCTACTTAGGATTTGAAAGTGTTTGAGGCTTGTGCAGATGAGGACGGAGCTTAGGCATTGGTGGAATGAGGCATTATGATATCACAATCTGAGCTCTAGAATGTTGCTACTTAGGATTTGAAAGTGTTTGAGGCTTGAGCAGGTGAGGATGGAGCTTAGGCATTGGTGGAATGAGGCATATGACATCACACTCTGAGCTCTAGAATGTTGCCACTTATGATTTGAAAGTGTTTGAGGCTTGTGCAGATGAGGACGGAGCTCAGGCATTGGTGGAATGAGGCATTATGACATCACAATCTGAGCTCTAGAATGTTGCCACTTATGATTTAAAAGTGTTTGAGGCTTGTGCAGATGAGGACGGAGCTCAGGCATTGGTGGAATGAGGCATTATGACATCACAATCTGAGCTCTAGAATGTTGCTACTTAGGATTTGAAAGTGTTTGAGGCTTGAGCAGGTGAGGACGGAGCTTAGGCATTGGTGGAATGAGGCATTATGACATCACACTCTGAGCTCTAGAATGTTGCCACTTATGATTTGAAAGTGTTTGAGGCTTGTGCAGATGAGGACGGAGCTTAGGCATTGGTGGAATGAGGCATTATGACATCACAATCTGAGCTCTAGAATGTTGCTACTTAGGATTTGAAAGTGTTTGAGGCTTGAGCAGGTGAGGACGGAGCTTAGGCATTGGTGGAATGAGGCATTATGACATCACACTCTGAGCTCTAGAATGTTGCCACTTATGATTTGAAAGTGTTTGAGGCTTGTGCAGATGAGGACGGAGCTCAGGCATTGGTGGAATGAGGCATTATGACATCACTATCTGAGCTCTAGAATGTTGCTACTTATGATTTTAAAGTGTTTGAGGCTTGTGCAGATGAGGACGGAGCTTAGGCATTGGTGGAGTGAGGCATTATGACATCACAGTCTGAGCTCTAGAATGTTGCTACTTATGACTTTAAAGTGTTTGAGGCTGGTGCAGATGAGAACGGAGCTTAGGCATTGGTGGAATGAGGCATTATGACATCACAATCTGAGCTCTAGAATGTTGCTACTTAGGATTTTAAAGTGTTTGAGGCTTGTGCAGATGAGGACGGAGCTTAGGCATTGGTGGAATGAGGCATTATGACATCACAATCTGAGCTCTAGAATGTTGCTACTTATAATTTGAAAGTGTTTGAGGCTTGTGCAGGTGAGGACAGAGCTTGCAGGAACGGGGCAGGGACAGGAAAAGAACTTGACAGGACGGGAAAATGAGTTCCCTTGGGGACGGGGAAAAATTTGTCCCCGTGTCATTCTCTGCTCAGCAACCCCTCTAAGCCAGGGGGTCACCTCTGTCCCGTATAAAGCAGAGATGCCCTGCAGTGCTGGAGCTATGAAGAAGGTCATCAAGGTTTGTTTCAGCATTTGGATTTGTGGTTAATGGTTGGAGGAAACCTTAAACCTTTCTCTTACACTTCAGCATAAGTAAAATCAAAGAAAACGCTTTAAGGTAAATCAAACAGTTACACGTGCAACTTATTCTGACGCCATCTTAGGCTCTGCCTCCTGGACAGTTGTTTATTAATTTATCTGCCCCTATAGGTGCAGTATCTGTATACTTGACATGGGATCCATATACATAATTACTGGAGCACATTAGTAGACATTTTTCTCTTGTGTCTCCACAAAGAAACATTTACAGACATTCTCAACTATAAACCCATTTAATACCATTTCCATTTTTTTTAATAGAAGAAAACATTGAATAATTTAACACGATGCTTACTTCGGTCTCTGCATTTAATCTGAAAATGCCATGTTAAATGATTCCACAGTTCCGTCTGAGTCATGGCACAGCACTCTGGACGCCTTTTCTGAGCAGAAATGTAAATGGGAAATAGAAAATTTAAGTATAAAATTGTTTTATGAATATTTATGTGCTAAATGCGTGTATATAGAAAGCGGGAGATAATGGCAGCATGTGCCCTTTTCCTTGTTGGAATATTAATTAGAATATTTATAATCGGAACATGCATGGAATAAATGCGACCGGGCGTTCTTCCTCGCCGGGGCAGGAGTTTGGCAGCGCTGACGCTCCATGTGGAGAAGGCACCTCGGAAAATGAAGTGCTTGTCCTGTAGCTCATTTGGAATGCAGGAAGCATCCCAGCTGCTACACACCACCGCAAGAAACCCTGAAAAGACAAGAAAAATGAAGGCAGGCACAATCTCATTTTCTGAGGGCTGCAAGTCAGCCAGGAAATGGCTATTATTCCATCGACACTGTCGGTATTAAGTTATTTCCTTCACTAAATACGAGAATGTTCATGAATATCTATTGAGTTCCAGGTACTGGCATCCACCGGCAGTATGGCTCACTGATTGTGGCTTTATATTCCTCCGACTACACACCTCAATCTCACATTGAAGTGAAAGACAATAGTATTTTAAATTGGTTAATAAATCTCTAGATTGATGCACTTGGAAGGCGCATGAACTCCGTCTCTATTACAAGAATAAAAGTGATAACATTTTAACCAATAGTGTGCTAGGAGAGTTGTAGGTTGTGACTCTTCTTATAACGCCAGCGTTTGTCGGGGGGCGGGGGGGGGGGTGATCTCTTCAACGCTGTAGAAGCGGAAGCTGCATGTCTAATTCACTTGCTCAGGTGCACAGAACCACGAGATCTGTTTGGGTTTTCTGCTTGGTACCCCTCGAAGGAAGGAAGTCGGTCAACAGCTTTACCTCACCTTCTAGATGGGCTACGTGAAAGGCGGTCTAGCAAATTTGAATAAATAATCAACTATAGGCCTGCCGCCTATTTGTTCACTTCCAACCATTAGCACATGGCCCTGTGCTACTATTTACATAGATAACTGGTGTAATCTGAGGCCTACTAGTGTACAGTACTTATGCCATAAAAATCTAAAAAAAGGATCCAAGATGCTGGATCACGTGCAATTAGTAATTTCAGCTCCGCATAAGTAGTTAAATATTTTTGGACCTTTCCTGTTTCTGCCTCCTTCTGGCCATAATAATTAAGAGGTAAGGTAAGAGTAGAACACCAAGCCCCGCCCTGTTCAATCTCTAGCTCCACCCCATTCCACCTCCTCCCCATTCCACCCCCCAGCCAAACCTTCTGTCTCCTTCCCTGAGGCATGCGTGGACACCGACGTGGATGTTGTCACGTGCATGCGCACGTATATGACATCACCGCGTCGATGTCCATACGCGCAGAGGGCCTCCAGACACGGTCCCGAGCTCGGGGGACTTCCAAAACCTGGACAAACTGCCGGGTTTGGGGAAATCCCTCTGGCACCCGGAAAGTCCTCTAAAAAGAGGACCCATCCAGGTTTTTCTGAACATCTGGTAACCCCAGGTAAGGGAAGACTTACCCTATAGCTTTCTATGACTCTTCAAAATTCCATCACACCATTCATCATTGCAGGTGCTAGAGTTGCAGGTTCATGGCAGCCTCAGATGCATCCGCCGCCCATGTTTTAGGGCAGGGCTGCCCAAGTCCGGTCCTCGAGATCTACTGGCAGGCCAGGTTTTCAGGATATCAACAATGAATATGCATGAGAGAGATTGGCCTGCACTGCCTTCTTGGTATGCAAATCTCTCTCATGCATATTCATTGTGAATGTCCCGAAAACCTGGCCTGCCAGTAGATCTCGAGGACCGGAACTGGGCAGCCCTGTTTTAGGGGATTTGGATGCAATGCTATGTTCTGAGGCTCACTGTGCACTTTTTCCAGCTTGCACCGCTTGTGATCACCATGCTGGATATCCTGCAGTAGGCCTCATGTGGTATTTTTACCACAGTGTCAAAATAGTGAATTAAATGCAAATGAAGCCACTGGGTAGATTTCTGCATTGATGACAAGTCAACCCAATTTGGATTCTAATTGTCACACCAGATCTACCAGAATTGACTCTAGGGAGTCAATATTCAGTGTTGTGTAAGTCAGCAGATGAGGTTCCTGTGCTGAGCGGATCAGCCGTCCATATTCAGCAGCACTTTATGGGCGGTGCCACTGAACAGCAATTCGAATTGCAAGGGAGAATCCAGGCAGTGCTGGGGTGGTCCAAGATAGAGTTAAAACAGGGGTGTCCAACCTGCGGCCCCATGAAGTATTGTGTGCAGCCCCGGTCGAGGGCGATGTGGTGTTTTCCTCTGCTGCCCCCTGGGTGTTTACTGTCTTGCCGGCTCCCTCCTCTGTCTTGCTGCAGCATTTGCGCGGCCCCCAGAAACATTTTTTTCGGCCAGTGCGGCCCAGGAAAGCCAAAAGGTTGGACACCCCTGAGTTTAATGAACATAAGAAAAGCCATACTGGGTCAGACCAATAGTCCATCAAGCCCAGTGTCCTGTTTCCACACTGGCCAATCCAGCTCACAAGTATCTGGCAGAAACCCAATTACTCATAGTAGCAACATTCCAGAGCTGAGATTGTGATGTCATAATGCCTCATTCCACCAATGCCTAAGAGCCAGCCTCATCAGTGATGTCACAATGGCTTGATTGCCTTATACTTGGCTCATATAAGAACATAAAAATAGCCATGCTGGGTCAGATCAGTGGTCCATCTAGCCCAGTGTCCTGTTTTCAACAGTGGCCAATCCAGGTCACAAGTACCTGACAGTAACCCAAAGAGTAGCAACATTCCAAAGCTGAGATTGTGATGTCATAATGCCTCATTCCACCAATGCCTAAGAGCCAACCTCATCAGTGATGTCACAATGGCTTGATTGCCTTATACTTGGCCCATATAAGAACATAAAAATAGCCATGCTGGGTCAGATCAGTGGTCCATCTAGCCCAGTATCCTGTTTCCACTGTGGCCAATCCAAGTCACAAGTACTGGCAGAAACTCAAATAGTAGCAACATTCCATGTTTCTGATCCCAGAGCAAGTAGTGGCTTCCCCATATCTGTCTCAATATCAGACTATGGACTTTTCCTCCAGGAACTTGTCCAAACCTTTTTTTAAAAACCCAGCTACACTATCTACTGTTACCACATCCTCTGGCAATGAGTTCCAGGGCTTAACTATTCTTTGTATTAGTTTTAAAAGCATTTTTCTGTAACTTCTTCAAGTGTCCCCTAGGCTTCATAATTTTGGGAAGAGTAAGAAATCCATTCATTTGTACATGTTTTATACCGATCAGGACTTTCTAGACCTCAATCATATTTCCCCTTAGCTGTCTCTTTTCCAAGCTGAAGATCCCTAACCTCTTGACCTAGAATAGCGCTTAGACACCCTGCTGGCACTTTCATGATTACAGTCACACTTACGCACATAAGCTCTAGAATTCTAGACAGTTACTAGAACAAGAGGCATATAAGGGCAGATGCCTAGTTTATAGAAATGGCCTTCATAAGTCAAAGATGTTGTATGTCATTATGTTGTTATTCTTTTTTTTTTTTTTTTTAAAGTATGCTTCAGATAAATTATGTATTTTGTATGTCACCCAGGTTTGTAGATGGGCAGCATATAAAAAATCTATAAATAAACACGTGTGGTGGAGTAGTGTAATGGTCAGTGCAGTGAGTTAGGGACCAGGGGACCTTGGTTTTAGAGAATGATATGGGAACAAATTTTTACCAATCCCCGTGGGAACTCATTTTCGCCTCCCATCCAGGTGAGTGCTTTTCCTGTCCCTGCCTCATTCCTGCAAGCTCTGAACTCATCTGCACAAGCCTCAAACCCTTTAAAATCCTAAGTAGAAACATTCTAGAGCTTAGATTGTGATGTCATAATGCCTCATTCCACCAATGCCTAAGCTCCGCCCCCACCTGCACAAGCCTCAAACACTTTAAAATCATAAGTAGCAACATTCTAGAGCTCAGAGTGTGATGTCATAATGCCTCATTCCACCAATGCCTAAGCTCCGTCCTCACCTGCACAAGCTTCAAACCCTTTAAAATCCTAAGTAGAAACATTCTAGAGCTCAGATTGTGATGTCATAATGCCTCATTCCACCAGTGCCTAAGCTCCATCCTCATCTGCACAAGCCTCAAACTCTGTAAAATCATAAGTGTTCGAGGCATGTGTAGTTAAGACAGCATTTACAGGATTAGGGAAGGTACAGGGACAGCGACAAAACTCACGGGGACCGGATGGGGAAATTGAGTTACTGCAGGGACGGGACAAAAATTGCCCCCGTATCATTCTCTACTTGGTTTGATCCCCCACTACAGCTCCTTGTGACTCTGAGCAAGTAGCTGAGCTCTCCAATGCCCCAGATCCAAAAACCTTAAATTGTGAGCCTATTAGGAAAAGATAAAGTGTCTGCATAGATTATATGTAAACACTTTGGTGGTACCCACAGAATGATGGTATATCAAATCCACGACAAGTTACCCTTGTCTGTTCAATACATAGAAACATGTCAACCCGATTATTTGGGAAAATTACTAGTTCCGTACAGACCTACTCATAATTTGCGTTCGTCATCTGCTCCCCAATTGACTTTGCCTCCAGTTCATTTGGGGATTGGCTTGAACACGTAACTCTGCTTTCTTTCCTCATTTATGGAATTCTCTTCCAGTAGTGATTCACTCTGAGCTTTCTGATGCAAAATTCAGATTCGTCTCTTTGGGCTAGCATTTCCTTGAGATTATTGTTGAGTAGAGTCTTCTCTTTGTCAACTATTGAGTCTAATTAGACTTTTTAGATTTAGTTTAATTTTATTTCCTCCTTTTGCTTTCCTAATCTTTTAATGGCATTTCTTGCTTTATTTGCAAGCCATGTTGCTAAATCGAAGTGCGGTCAAAAATTTTAATAAGCATAAACTTATAAAATAGCCCTTTTGACATTCAAAACTATGCAGACTAATTCCCCAGCTTTCATAGATAGAGTATTGATTCCCTATGACCCACCGAGATCTTTAAGATCCATATCCCAATCTAATCTAATTATCCCTTCCTTAAAAATAATTGGCACTCGTCGAACCTCCATTTTCTCTGTAACAGCTCCTACAATTTGGAACGCTCTTCCGCTCTATTTAAAAACGGAAAATACTTTAAAAACGTTCAAAAGCAACTTAAAATGTTTCCTTTTTAAAGATGCTTTTAACTGAAGTTTTATCTTTCTTTTTTTTTTTAAGCTGATTTTAACTAAAGTTATTTTAGTCTTCTTTTATTTACTATTAAATCCTGCCCTTTTGTGTTTACCCTTAATGTTTCTCTCATTTACTATAGCTATTGTATTTCTTCCCTTTTTCCTTCATGTGTCTTCGGTTCGTTCGTCCTTAATTAACCTAGTATGTGTTGCAGTTTGTCTTACAGTTCTTTTTTTGGAAAGAATGTTTTAATTGTAATTTTGTTTGTTGAAATGTTATTTTATTTAATGCTTTGTACAACGCTTTGCAGAATCGATAAAGCGTTTAATCAAAAAAACTAATTAAACAATAAACAAAGATAAAGGCCAAATGGCCCATCTAGTCTGTCCATCCACAATAACCATTATCTCTTCCTCTTGCTAACAGATCCCACGTGCCTGCCCCATGCCTTCCTAGAAACACAGAAACATGATGGCAGATAAAAGCCAAATGGATCGACCTTAGAATTTTGAGTCATTATGGGGCTCATTTTCGAAAAAGATAGACGTCCAAAAGACAGCCCTCGGACGTCTTACTAGTCATAATGTCATTCTCAAATCAGACTTTCTAGACATCTTTTTGGCTGTTTTGTGGGTCAAAATCTTAAGGGGGCGTGTTAGAGGCATGTTGTGGGCGGGCTTAGGATTTGGACACTCAGACATAATCAAACCTTTAACAAAAGGTCCTGGTCTTTGCTTTTTTAGACATTTGGAGCTAGACCTGCTTTAAAAGTGTCTAAATGCTAAAAAGGTGCCCAAACTAACCAGATGGTCACTGGATGGATTAAGGCATGACCTTCCTCCCCCAGTGGTGACCAACCCCCTCCCATCACCCATATATATATATAGTTTTTTAACCAGTTTGTTCTAGCCTGTATTATGAGGGGGTGCTGAAAAGTTCTCAGCCCAAGCAGCTTCAGATGTTAACTTAGACATTTGAGCCCAGAAAGCAGAGGAGCAGTGAATTTCACATTAAATGTTCCAGGTACAGATTTTATTTATTTATTCCATTTTCTAGACCGTTCTCCCCGGGGAGCTCAGAACGGTTTACATGCATTTATTCAGGTACTCAAGCGTTTTTCCCTCTCTGTCCCGGTGGGCTCACAATCTATCTATCGTACCAGGGGCAATGGGGGGATTAAGTGACTTGCCCAGGGTCACAAGGAGCAGCGTGGGTTTGAACCCACAAGCTCAGGGTGCAGAGGCTGTAGCTTTAACCACTGTGCCATTCTAGAAATCAAAATGTAGTAAAGTGAGCCAAGTATAGGACACTCAAGCCATTGTGACATCACTGATGAGATTGGCTCTTAGGCATTAGTGGAATGAGGCATTATGATGTCACAATACCAGCTCTGGTTATCAGAGGCTGAAACTTTTCACACTATTTATTTATTCAATTTCCTATATTGTTCTCCCAGGGGAACTCAAAATGATTTGTGTGAATTTTTTCAGGTACTCAAGCATTTTTCCCTGTCTGTCCTGGCAGGCTCACAATCTATCTATCGTACCAGGGGCAATGGGGGGATTAAGTGACTTGCCCAGGGTCACAAGGAGCAGCGTGGGATTTGAACCCACAAGCTCAGGGTGCTGAGGCTGTAGCTTTAACCACTGCGCGACACTATCCCCACCGTTTCTTGCTTCTATTGCATGGTGAGCCCTCCAAAACTTACTGTACCTACATTAAGATCACATCTGCAGTCATTAGGGCTATTGTTGTGGTGTAGAGTTGGGTGCAGTACGTTTTGGGTGGGTTTTGGAGGGTTCACCATACAATAGAAGTAGTTTATAATGATATGTGTGTCTGGGACTTTTAATGTACCCACGCTGCTCCTTGTGACCCTGGGCAAGTCACTTAATCCCCCCATGGCCCCAGGTATATTAGATAGATTGTGAGCCCACCAGGACTGACAGGGGAAAATGCTTGAGTACCTGAATAAATTCATGTAAACCGTTCTGAGCCCCCCGGGGAGAACAATATAGAAAATGGAATAAATAAATAGTGAGAAAATTTTCAGCCTCTGATAACCAGAGCTGGTATTGTGACATCATAATGCCTCATTCCACCAATAAGAGCCAACCTCATCAGTGATGTCACAATGGCTTGATTGTCCTAGACTTGGCTCACTTTTACGACATTTTGATTTCTAGAGTGGCGCAGTGGTTAAAGCTACAGCAGGGGTAGGGAACTTCGGTCCTCGAGAGCCGTATTCCAGTCGGGTTTTCAGGATTTCCCCAATGAATATGCATGAGATCTATTTGTATGCACTGCTTTCAATGCATATTCATTGGGGAAATCCTGAAAACCCGACTGGAATATGGCTCTCGAGGACCGGAGTTCCCTACCCCTGAACTACAGCCTCAGCATCCTGTGGTTGGGGGTTCAAACCCACACTGCTCCTTGTGACCCTGGGTAAGTCAC
Source organism: Geotrypetes seraphini (assembly GCF_902459505.1). Classification (NCBI taxonomy): domain Eukaryota; kingdom Metazoa; phylum Chordata; class Amphibia; order Gymnophiona; family Dermophiidae; genus Geotrypetes; species Geotrypetes seraphini. Next base: position 171,779,825 of record NC_047091.1, on the reverse strand, counting down.
TTAATCCCCCCCCCCCCCCCATTGCCCCAGGTACATTAGGTAGATCGTGAGCCCGCCGGGACAGACAGGGAAAAATGCTTGAAGTATCTGAATAAATTAATGTAACTGTTCTGAGCTCCCCTGGGAGAATGGTATAGAGAATTGAATGAATAAATGGTGTGAAAAGTTTCAGCCTTTGATAACCAGAGCTGGTGTGACATCATAATGCTTCATTCCACCAATAGGAGCCAACCTCATCAATGATGTCACAATGGTTTGATTGTCCTAGACTTGGCTCACTTTTGCTACATTTTGATTTCTAGAGTGGCGCAGTGGTTAAAGCTACAGCCTCAGCACCCTTAGGTTGTGGGTTCAAACCCACGCTGCTCCTTGTGACCCTGGGCAAGTCACTTAATCCCCCCATTGCCCAAGATACATTAGATAGATTGTGAGCCTACCGGGATAGATAGGGAAAATGCTTGAGTACCTGAATAAATTCATGTAAACCGTTCTGAGCTCCCCTGGGAGAACAGTTTAGAAAATTGAATAAATAAATAACTGTGAAATTCACTATGGTAATGCCTAGAAAAGCCCCTCTGCTGTCTGAATAGTTTGCTAAGAATGAGGAAATCTTGCTTATGTGCATTTTTGATGTGGATGTATTTATATTCGAGAATGGCCCCAAAAGATAGACCTACTAAGGACCAAAATGTCTACAAAGGACATTGAAAAAAGATAGATGTCTTGCTCTTTTGAGAATGGACATTTTCTCAACTGGATTTCTAGACGTCTTTCCCCAAACGTCCAAAAACTCAGACTTTGATGCCCTATCGAAAATGCCCCTCCACGGGTAACGTCCGCAACCTTTAGAGAAACTGCCAGTGAAAGCCTGAAAAGAGCCGTAGCCTTGGTGTTGAGCCCACTCATGAATTTTGCTGATTGAGGTTCATTTGTAAACATCTGCAATTATTTATGGCATGCTCAGACTAGCGGCAATTTAAAGCGACGAGGGCCACGTCCTCTCCCAGCAATTAACCCCTTTTTACACCGCCAAAGCAAACTTTCTCATTTCAAACCATGTTTGTGTGTAGCTTCCTCTAGCTCTGCCTGGAATCCAAGCGCTGAGGAATTAGTGAGGCGATTCCTTCAGCTCTTAATCATTCGCATTCTACAGCATAACCCCGTCACCCCATATATCTCTGTTCCCTTCTCCTCTTCCTACCTCGCATCCCTTCCCCCACCCTCACTGCCCTCACTTTTATGGATGATCATCCCAATGCGCTGCTTTAGTGGCGGGGGAAAAAAAAAGGCTGTAGGTTTCTTTTGCATGCATGGTTTAACCCTTTCAGGACCAAGGGACATATTTGTCCCATAACTTTAAAATCCTATCAATTTTGATTGGGATAGTCTACAGTTCTAAATTTGATATGTACGGATTCCATAGGATACTGCCTTTATGTAAACAAACTGGTTCCGACATTCATTCATTAGCGTCGTTGCCAGATTGACGAGAAGATTCACTTGCCACACTGTCCATAAGCCAGAAGTGTGATTTTTTAAATAAAAATAATGATATTTCACAAAAAAAATCAATTTTTTGGCATCTGCAAGCCCTTTTTACCATAAAAATGTCGTCAAAACCACAAAAATTGGCCTACGATCCTTATGGTCCTGAAAGGGTTAACAGCAGAAACGAAAAAAATTGACCGCTTCCCCCTTCCCCCCCAGACAGAGTGTTTCACCCCCATCAAAACAACTCTTTTTCAATCCATTATGCTGAAGGTCGATGTCCCAGCTATCAGTGCAAACCGCTCTGTTATAACGCTTACAATAGATTACCTCATCTTGGTGTTGCCATCACCTGGAACATCCTCATCTGTGCTATAAACTAGAGATTGACACGGCGGATGTTACCCGCGGCTAGCCGTGAGTAGCCGCGGGTAACCCGCCAAAACGGTGGAGGGGGAAAGGTGCTCACCGCAGGTACGGGAACGAGGCCATCCGCCGCCCCGTGGAGTGATGAATAGTCTTGTCCCCGCGCGCGGTCACCTATCGCACGTGGTCTCCTCCTACCCAAATCTATCTCCCTCCCTCCCCCTTACCTTCACGGCGCGTTTTAAAGCTTGAGACTTGTTGAAAGCCGCCGGAGCGTACGTGAATCGCGCGTGTGTGTGGGCGGAAGCTTCTCCTCTGACGCAACTTCCAGTTGTGTCAGACGAGAAGCTTCCACTCACACACGCACGTGACTGCATGAACACTCTGGCGGCTTTCAACAAGCTACTCAAACCTTAAAATGCACCGCGAAGGTAAGGGGGAGGGAGATGCACGGACCGTGCGAGGGGTGCCGAAGGGCAGTGAGGTGGCAAGAGGGAAAGGTGGATGCTGCGGGGACGGTGAAGGAGATGGTGGTCCGGTGACTGGGACAGATTTTTTTTTCCCTGTGTTTATTGTTTATTCAGTTTTTGATTAAACGCTTTTTCGATACTACAAAGAGTTGTTCAAGGTATAAAATAACATTTAAACAAAAATATAACAATTAAAACATACTTTTCTATAAAAACTGCAAGACTGACAACTATACATACTAGGTAATTATGGACCAACAGGCCATGGACACAAATAGGGAAGGGGGGGGAAATACAATTGATATAGAAAATGTGAGGAACATATAAGGTAAACACAAAAGGGACTGGGAAAATAAATGTAAAAAAAAAAAGAACAAGTATAAATTAATCTCTAAAAAACAATAGTTCAGTTAAAAGCATCTTTAAAAAGAAAGCACTTTAAGTTGCTTTTAAAATTTTTTAAGTTTTTTTCCATTTTTAGGTATAGAGGAAGAGCATTCCAGATCATAGGGGCTGTCACAGAAAAAGTGTCATTCTCTAAACCACATATAAGCTTTGTAAAGATAATGAAACTGCGCTTACCTACTCAACAACTAGTCGGCTCAGTTATCTCTCATTAGGAACACCATGCCACTGTACAGTGCTGGTCAGCTTGTCTGAAATGTGGTCTTTTGCCGTACTGAGACGGGACCAGCTATTTGCATTCCAAATCTAGGCCCACTCCCCGGCCATTTCTTTCTGGGGCCTGAGAACTCCCTTTTGGACTTCCTGCATACGGTAAGATTTCACCAGGCCATGACACGCATAGGAAGTGCCATCGGCAGGAGAGACGGCGGGGTCGCGAGGAGCGCGTCGAAGTTCTTGTTGCTCGCGGCGGTGAACAGCTAGAGGTGCGGGGGAAGGGAGGGGGCGTGCAGGGGGGATCGGGGAAGGAGCGGGGGAAGGAGGCGGCACCGCCCCAGGTGCCTGTCACCCTCGCTACCCTTGCTATCTTGTCGAGGCTTGATTACTGCAATGCCTCGTTCCTTGGAATAACTAAGAGAAGGCACCGCAAGTCACACAAAACGCAGCAGCCAGACTGACAACGGGAATGTTGAAATACGCTCGCATTACACCTCATCTCCCACACCTGTACTAGCTGCCAGTAGCGTTCAGAATTCAGTATAAAGTAGTGATGATTTGTCACCAGTTCTTCTATGGCACTATACCCGCACTATTTCAGAGAAAGATGACTACCAAATGGATCCCTACGCTCTGAGAATTCAGCCCTATTAAAGACAAATGTTAACCCTAAACATGCTGAGACCAGCGCGATGACTTTCTGTTGTGCAGGGGTTAAACTGTGGAACTCACTGGTGAGTCAAATTCAGAAATGTGGCGAAAAAGGCAAATTTAAGAAATTACTTAATTGTTTGTAAATGCCTTTTTCTAGGGTTCCGTAACTAAAGCGCGTGAGACAAGAACGCGCTGACAATCCCACACGGGACTTATGCGCAACGGATTAAAACGGTTGCTGTTAGCGCTCTGAGGGAGGGGGTGTGGGGGGGGGAAATCCCCAAGTAAACTCAGAAGTGTTCGTGCTCCTGGTGGGGGTGGGGGTGGATTACAGAGGCCCCCATCCCCATTACTTTTCTTCGTTTTAGGGGTATTCAGAAGCTCTGCTGTAATGGGCGGGGGTTCCCCCCCACACACACACACCCCTCCCCCACAGGAGCGCAAACACTTGTAAGTTTAGTGGGGGGCTTTCCCCTCACCTCCCCCCCCCCCCTTGGAGCGCTAATAGCTTTAACATAAACAAATGCAAGGTGATGCATCTAGGAAGGAAAAACAAAGAACACGAGTATAAGATGTTGGGGGTGACATTAGCAAAATGCGAACAAGAAAAGGATTTGGGGGTACTGATTGATTGACAGTACCCTAAAGCCATCGGTACAATGTGCGGTGGCGGCGAAGAAGGCAAACAGGATGTTAGGCATAATTAAGAAGGGGATCACGAGTAGATCGGAAGATGTCATAATGCCACTTTATAGAACAATGGTCAGACCGTACTTAGAATATTGTGTCCAACACTGGTCTCCATACCTCAAGAGGGATATAACTCTGTTGGAGAAAGTGCAGAGGCGAGCCACGAAACTTGTCAAAGGAATGGAGCATTTGAGCTACAAAGAACGACTCAGGAAACTGGGATTGTTGACCCTCGAGAAGAGAAGACTGAGAGGGGATTTGATAGAGACTTTTAAAATATTAAAAGGATTTGATATAATAGACCAAGAGGCAGCATTGCTAACATTCTCGGATGTGATACGGACAAAAGGTCATAGCCTGAAACTGAGTGGCAGCGGGTTCAGGACAAATGGCAGGAAGTTCTGTTTCACACAGCGAGTGGTGGGTGCTTGGAATGCACTCCCGGAGGAGGTTGTGGCGGAGACTACTGTACTGGGGTTCAAGCGCAGGTTGGATGCACACCTTCTTGCATATCATATTGAGGGATACGGTAAAGTCGGGTCTCCAGAAAGGAGTACCTCAATGGGCCGCCGCGTGAGCGGAGCACCGGACTAGATGGACCTCGGTCTGATCCGGTGAAGGCATTTCTTATGTTCTTAAGCCGGCATGCACAAGTCTTTCATGGGATTGTTGGCGCTTGATTGTCTCATGCGGTTTTGACATGCCACCTTTTCTAGATATCGATTCCTCATGATTGCTGGCTTTTGCAAACCTCTTAACAATTGTCTGTACTACAGGCCTTTTTGGCTTTGATTTTTTTTATTATTATTACAGATTTCCCTAGAATTTGTTTATTTATTTTTACCCATTTTATTTTTTACAATATTATGTATGTTACACAAGTGATTCCCAACCCTGTCCTGGAGGAACACCAGGTCAATCAGGTTTTCAGGCTAGCCCTAATGAATATGCATGAGAGAGATTTGCATATGATGGAAGTGATAGGCATGCAAATTTGCTTCATGCATATTCATTAGGGCTAGCCTGAAAACCCAATTGGCCTGGTGTTCCTCCAGGACAGGGTTGGGAATCACTGTGTTACACTATGTAAACCGTTTAGGCCTTAAACCAGGGGTAGGGAAGTCCGGTCCTCGAGAGCCATATTCCAGTTGGGTTTTCAGGATTTCCCCAATGAATATGCATGAGGTCTATTTGCATGCACTGCTTTCAATGCATATTCATTGGGGAAATCCTGAAAACCCGACTAGAATATGGCTCTCGAGGATCGGAGTTCCCTACCCCTGCCTTAAACGGTATAGAAATTCTTAAAATTAAATAAATGATTTTCCCTGTATCCACCCAACCCCAGAATGCAGGTTTTGGTTTGAATGGGTAGACGAGTATCTTCAGATCCTTTGACCCTCCTTGCTGCGTGTACCATCAATCCCCTCTATCAAAGACCTGTAGTTGCAATAGACCAGGGGTGGGCAACTCCGGTCCTCGAGAGCCAGAATCCAGTCGGGTTTTCAGGATTTCCCCAACAAAAATGCATGAGATCTATTTGTATGCACTGCTTTCAATGCATATTCATTGCGGAAATCCTGAAAACCCGATTGGATTCCGGCCCTCGAGGACCAGAGTTACCCATCCCTGCAATAGACCCTAGTCCTCTGCCCTCCAACCCAGCCAGCTGATTAACCGTTCCCATTAACTGCATCCATGACATCCTGTTTGTCTGTCTCATCTGTTTAGATTGTAAGCTCTTTCGAACAGGGACTGTCTTCTTCTTTGTGACTCCGTATAGTGCTGCGTACGTCTGGTAGCGCTATAGAAACATTTCATAGTAGTAATGTGAAGAGTTTCAGTCTTTGGGAAGCAGAGCTGAGCTTGTGATGTCATAATGCCTCATTCCACCAATAAGAGCCAACTTCCTCAGTGATGTCACAATGGCTTGATTGTCCTGTACTCCCCTCTGCCCTCCAACCCAGCCAGCTGATTAACCGTTTCCCCTTAACTGTATCCATGACATCCTGTTTGTCTGTCTTGGCTGTTTAGATTATAAGCTCTTCGAGCAGGGACTGTTTTCTTACTCTTTGTGACTCTGTGCAGCGCTGCGGGCGTCTGGTAGCACTATAGAAATAATGAATAGTAGTAGTAGTTGCAATAGTATGATTTTTAATAATGTTTGTGGCATTTGGATTTGTTTGCTGATATTTTCTTTCTATGGGGGAGATACATAGTGTATTGCTGACAGTATTCAACTTACCAGTCAAGATGCCTTCCCCTCCCCACTAAGCTGCACAGTTCCCCCACTCGCACTATGTTACAGTAAAATGATCAACAACACTACAGTTCCAGAAGCTTCACCTGTCCCTCACCACATGTGGGACACAGACCACACAAGTCTGTCCTTCATTGGGCTTTGTTTCCCATACTGGACTTGGCCACTCTTCTTTGTCTCTTGCCACATGTGGGACACAGACCACTTATGTCTGTCCGTCATTGGGCTCCATTTCTCATGCTGGACTTGGCCACTCTTCTTTGTCTCTTGCCACATGTGGGACACAAACCATACAAGCCAGTCCAGCATCAGGCTGTTTCCCCATGCTGGATTTGGCCACTCTTCTTTAACTCTCGCCACATGTGGGACACAGACCACACAAGTCTGTCCATCATTGGGCTTTGTTTCCCATGCTGGACTTGGCCACTCTTCTTTGTCCCTCACCACATGTGGGACACAGACCACACAAATCTGTCCGTCATTGGGCCTTGTTTCCCATGCTGGACTTGGCCACTCTTCTTTGTCTCTTGCCACATGTGGGACACAGACCACACAAATCTGTCCATCATTGGGCTCCATTTCCCATGCTGGACTTGGCCACTCTTCTTTGTCTCTTGCCACATGTGGGACACAGACCACACAAGTCTGTCCGCCTGGGCTCCGTTTCTCATGCTGGACATGGCCACTCTTCTTTGTCTCTTGCCACATGTGGAACACAGACCACACAAGTCTGTCCGTCATTGGGCTTCATTTCCCATGGTGGACTTGGCCACTCTTCTTTGTCTCTTGCCACATGTGGGACACAGACCACACAAATCTGTCCGTCATTGCGCTCCATTTCCCATGCTGGACTTGGCCACTCTTCTTTGTCTCTCACCACATGTGGGACACAGACCACACAAGTCTGTCCTTCATTGGGCTTTGTTTCCCATGCTGGACTTGGCCACTCTTCTTTGTCTCTTGCCACATGTGGGACACAGACCACACAAGTCTGTCCGTCATTTTGCTCCATTTCTCATGCTGGACTTGGCCACTCTTCTTTGTCTCTTGCCACATGTGGGACACAGACCACACAAATCTGTCCGTCATTGGGCTCCATTTCCCATGCTGGACTTGGCCACTCTTCTTTGTCTCTTGCCACATGTGGGACACAGACCACACAAGTCTGTCCGTCTGGGCTCCGTTTCTCATGCTGGACATGGCCACTCTTCTTTGTCTCTTGCCACATGTGGAACACAGACCACACAAGTCTGTCCGTCATTGGGCTTCATTTCCCATGGTGGACTTGGCCACTCTTCTTTGTCTCTTGCCACATGTAGAACACAGACCACACATGTCTGTCCATCATTGGGCTACATTTCCCATGCTGGACTTGGCCACTCTTCTTTGTCTCTTGCCACATGTGGGACACAGACCACACAAGTCTGTCCGTCATTGGGCTCCGTTTCTCATGCTGGACATGGCCACTCTTCTTTGTCTCTTGCCACATGTAGAACACAGACCACACATGTCTGTCCGTCATTGGGCTCCATTTCCCATGCTGGACTTGGCCACTTTTCTTTATCTCTCACCACATGTGGGACACAGACCACACAAGTCTGTCCTTCATTGGGCTTTGTTTCCCATGCTGGACTTGGCCACTCTTCTTTGTCTCTTGCCACATGTGGGACACAGACCACACAAGTCTGTCCGTCATTGGGCTCCATTTCTCATGCTGGACTTGGCCACTCTTCTTTGTCTCTTGCCACATGTGGGACACAGACCACACAAATCTATCCGTCATTGGGCTCCTTTTCCCATGCTGGACTTGGCCACTCTTCTTTGCCTCTTGCCACATGTGGGACACAGACCACACAAGTCTGTCCTTCATTGGGCTTTGTTTCCCATGCTGGACTTGGCCACTCTTCTTTGTCTCTTGCCACATGTGGAACACAGACCACACAAGTCTGTCCGTCTGGGCTCCGTTTCTCATGCTGGACATGGCCACTCTTCTTTGTCTCTTGCCACATGTGGAACACAGACCACACAAGTCTGTCCGTCATTGGGCTTCATTTCTCATGCTGGACTTGGCCACTCTTCTTTGTCTCTTGCCACATGTGGGACACAGACCACACAAATCTGTCCGTCATTGGGCTCCATTTCTCATGCTGGACTTGGTCACTCTTCTTTGTCTCTTGCCACATGTGGGACACAGACCACACAAGTCTGTCCATCTGGGCTCCGTTTCTCATGCTGGACATGGCCACTCTTCTTTGTCTCTTGCCACATGTGGAACACAGACCACACAAGTCTGTCCGTCATTGGGCTTCATTTCCCATGGTGGACTTGGCCACTCTTCTTTGTCTTTCGCCACATGTGGAACACAGATCACACAAATCAGTCCAGCATCAGGCTGTTTCCCCATGATGGATTTGGCCACTCTTCTTTAACTCTCACCAAGTGTGAGACACAAGCCACACATGTCTGTCCCTCATTGGGCTCCATTTCCCATGCTGGTTTTGGCCATTCTTCTTTGTCTCTTGCCACATGTGGGACATAGACCACACAAGTCTGTCTGTCATTGGTCTCCATTTCCCATGCTGGATTTGGCCACTCTTCTTTAACTCTCACCAAGTGTGGGACACAAACCACACAAGTCTGTTCGTTGGGCTCTGTTTCCCATGCTGGATTTGGCCACTCTTCTTTAACTCTCACCAAGTGTGGGACACAGACCATGCAATTCTGTCTGGCATCAGCATCCGTTCTCCGTTAGCGGTCCTGCATTACTTTGTCTATTGGCATAAAAGACCTACAAATCAGGCGCAAGTGTTCCTGTATTAATGCAGCATTATCTAGTTAGAGAGTACTAAACTTAACATGCTAGCAAGTTAACGCTTTCATGTCCATCTCCAAGTTGGGGGAGGGAATAAGGTCTGGAAGAGAGGAAGCATACAGGCTGAAAGAAGGGAAGAAAGATTGGATGCACAGTCAGAAGAAGAAAGTGCAACCAGAGACTCATGAAATCACCAGACAACAAAGGTAGGAAAAATGATTTTATTTTAAATTTAGTGATCAAAATGTGTCCGTTATGAGAATTTATATCTGCTGTCTATATTTTACACTATGGTCCCCTTTTACTAAACCGCAATAGCGGTTTTTAACGCAGGGAGCCTATGAGCTTAGAGAGCAGTGCTGGGCATTCAGTAAAAAGGGAGGGGGGTATTTGTCTTTTTTTGTATGTTTGTTACTGAGGTGACAGTGCATAGAATCATTTGCTTTGACCTCTTTGAAAAAATCCCGGAATAGGAATGATAATTAACATTTTCTATGCGTACTGTGTGCTTTGTGTTTTTTAAAAATTTTATTGTTGGTAGATCATTTTGATTTGGTCATTTTAAAAGTAGCTCGTAAGCCCCAAAAGTGTGGGCACCCCTGCTGTAGAGTCTCAGCTGCTTCTTAGGCCGCTTCAGAAACCAGCATCCAATATAGAATTCCTCCCCCCCCCCCCCCCCCCCGGTGCGTGTCATTTACGAGTTAGGCATGCTTTGTGGAATCGCACCTAGCGGCGCCTAAAATGGGCTTAAGCTTCGGTAGGTGTCCTAACCGTAGGAACATCCTTTTTATGCTAGTTTTTCTTGGCTTAAATGAGTGCGCCTACATGCATTGTAATCTTTGAGCTAAGGGCCGCCGCGGGAGCGGACTGCTGGACACGCTGGACCACTGGTCTGACCCAGCAGCGGCAATTCTTATGCTCTTACGTATGTTTAACCTGGAACCCCTTCTGCGCTCTTTGGGGACAACGGGATAGAAACCTAATTAAATAAATAAATAAATAAACACACCCATGAGCCACCCTTAACCACGCCTGCTTTCAGGCAGGCGCCTACCATTTTGAGATAGACGGCTTGGGCTAGGCACGTACCTAAAAATGGTAGACGCCTACTAGGGTAGGCACCTACCATCCAATTATGTGCCTTTTAAACAATTAACTTAGGCGCCTAGATCGGCTTGGCGCGCCAATCCAAACACCTACCTTTTAGGCATCTTTTATAGACTCTGGGCCTAGTGCATTTTAGTAAAAGAGTTCTGTACGTGTGCTACTTCCATTAACGCACTCTGTTCTACAAAAGAACCTACACTTCTCCCTCCGATAGGGGATTAACATACCCGCGAATACAGAAAAAACGAAAATAACTTTTTCATAGGTTATTCGCTGTTTTCTATTAAAAACCATTGTGAATATGGTGCTACTGCGAATAACACGGTGGGGGACCTGGCCTGTTCCTGAAGGAGAGGCAAAACACGGTGAAGAAAGCGGTTTTTAGCTTGCTGGCTCCTCACCCCCCCCCCCAAATGACGTCAGCTTGCATAGAGAAATCGCCACTTCCAAGTATATACAGAGAAAAATCGCCGATTTCTCTATGCAAGCTGATGTCATTTTTTGGGGGGGGAGGAGCCAGCAAGCTGAAAACCGCGAATAATCAAAACCGTGATTGCTGAAACCGCGAATACGGAGGGAGAAGTGTAATTGCTATTAACACGTTAACAGCGTTAGCATGTACTCAGTGGCGTAGTAAGGGGGGGTGGGGGTGATCAGCCCCGGACGCCATCTTGGTGAAGGCGCAGGCACCCTTACCCCTCACCGCCCCTCCCCCACTGCTGCACGTGCGCGCCACTTCCCTTTCCCTGTACCTCTATCACATTCATGGTGCGAGCCGCAAACCCCAAGCGGCTGTCGTGCTAGCATCGGCTCTTCCTCTGATGTCACTTCCTGGACCCGCACCTAGGAAGCGACATCAGAGGAAGAGCCCACGCTGGCATGAGCAGCAGGTTGGGATTGCTGCTCGCGCCAGGAACGTTACAGAGGTACGGGGGAAGGGAAGCAGCGCGAGCGGGGCAGGATTGGGTGGGGAAGGAGCATGTGGAGGTGGGAGGGTGGGGGAGGCGCTCCACCGTCCCAGCACCCTTCCACCCTTGCTATGCCACTGCATGTACATGCTACTAAGGGCTCATTTTACGTTAGCGGTTTTAGCGTGCGCAAATTTTAATCACGCACTAACCCCCGCGCTAGCCCCAAAACTACCGCCTGCTCAAGAGGAGACAGTAGCGGCTAGCGCGGCCGGCGGTTTAGCGCACGCTATTACTGCGTTAAACCGCTAGCGCGGCTATGTAAAAGGAGCCCTAAGTCTGCCTATTAGCTTGCTCTCTAGCACGCAACATCTAAAGGATTTCCATGATGAAAACTAGGGGAGAACCTAATAACCATTAATCTGATGAAATGCGCTCTGATCTACCCCCTTGATTAAAATTCTTGTGCTACTGTTCTGCTGCCATCAGTGCCCTAATTAGAAGTTAGGATAATCAAGCTGGCATAAATTAAATGGGAATAAAGATGATTACCAACGTAATGTAAGAAATCATTTAGTTAAAACACTGTGGCAAGTTCAATGCTGATCTATCACAAATTTGAACTGCTAATGAGTTCTTAATTAGTAAGTTAGGTGAAAATAATTCTTGCCATTCAGTTTTGAAGAGGCTTTCAGGCAGCACGCGGTGCAAATTTATCAACTAATGACAGCTCAATAAAGTAAATAAACAGGCACCGATAGACTCTTAACCACTGAGGGCCCAATTCTCAAACAAATGAGGGCCAAATATTCACAGGATTTGTGCTTCTGTCCCCATGAGTTTTGGCGCTATTCCTGTCCCTGCCCCATTCCTGTAAGCTCTGCTTTAACCGCACAAGTGCAGATGAGGACGGAGCTCAGGCATTGGTGGAATGAGGCATTATGACATCATAATCTGAGCTCTAGAATGTTGCTACTTATGATTTGAAAGTGTTCGAGGCTTGTGCAGGTGAGGACAGAGCTTGCAGGAATGGGGCAAGGACAGGAAAATAATTCATGGGGACGGGACAGGAAAATTAATTCCTGCGAGGACGGGGAAAAATTTGTCCCCGTGTCATTCTCTAGACTTATACTCCTAAACTGGCCTACTGGCCTCTTTTAAAGTTTACTAGGGGACGGTGCCTACATTTAAACTCAGAATTTCACTGAACTCCTAGTGTGCTGTGGCAAGATTCTGGGTGTACCACGAGATGCCAAAGAGGAGGACAGGCACTGGCGCTGGCTGATTGCTTACAGTACGTGCCTCTCATGGCGAGAGGTACATCCTGTGGACAGTCAGCCGTCGCTGGCACCTCTCCTCCTTAACGGCAGCTCTCCTCCATTCCGTATCTCTCCTCCTCCAGCACCCCCCCCCCCCAATGTAGTAGTAGAAGGCTCTGCGCATGCACATATGTCGATGTGATGATGTCATGCATGTGTAGAGTTACTAGATTTTACATGAGTAAAATCCGGACATGTGGCCCTGCCAGTTCTGCCCAAGTCACGCCCAGTTCTGCCTCAGCACCACCCCCAAACATCCTCTTCTTGAGCTAGGATCCGCATTTGGATGGCCTCCGAGCATGTGCGGGTGTGACGCGATGATGTCACATGCATGCGCACATGCATGCGATGTCCCTGTGTCGCCTCCGCGCAGGCGCAGATGCTCTCCAGACAAGGCCCCGAGCTCAAAGCTTTCAAAATCCAGATAGAGTGCCAGGTTTTGAAAAGCCGTCTGGACATTTGGACAGTCCTCTGAAAAGAGGACATGTCCGGGTAAATCCGGACATCGGATAACCATAGGGATGCGTGTGACATCATCGCGTCAACGTCCACGCACCTCCGGATGCTCTGCAGCCATGGCACTGAGTTTTTTTGGTTTTTTTTAGTTCAAATATTTTTTAATGGTTTTATATATGAGTTTAGTGTGCCGCGGCTTCAAATAGTTTGCGGGAAACTGACTCAGACGCATAAAAGGTAAGTGGCAATAGGGGTGGATTTAGGGTGGAGTTTTTCAGCACTAGGCTTATAAATTAGGTACATAATTCTAGGCAAATGAGCAGCGGCCCTAAATTCATATCTTTTAAACCCCTAAGGCAGGGGTGTCCAACCTGCGGCCCGAGGGCCGCATGCGGCCCCATGAAGTATTTTGTGCGGCCCCGGTCGAGGGCAATGCAGTGTTTTCCTCTGCTGCCCCCGGGTGTTTACCGTCTTGCCGGCTCCCTCCTCTGTCTTGCTGCAGCGTTTGCGCATTTGTGCGGCCCCAGAAACATTTTTTTCGTCCAATGCGGCCCAGGGAAGCCAAAAGGTTGGACACCCCTGCCCTAAGGGCTCCTTTTATCAAGCAGCGGTAGAGCATTTTACCACAGCTAGAAACATAGAGTATGACGGCAGATAAGGGCCGGCGGCCCAACAAGACTGCCCACTCAAGACTAGCCCTCCCTCCCTGGGGTATCCATTTTTGTTTGTCCCATCGATTCTTGAAGTCGATCACGCTACCAGGCCTCGACCGCCTGGCGTGGAAGACCATTCCATTGATCAATCGCCCGCTCGGTGAAGAAGTATTTCCTGGTGTTGCCATGAAATCTTCCCCCCATGAGTTTCAGCGGATGCCCTCTTGTCGCTGTGGGACCCTTTAGAGAAAAGATTTCTTCCTCCACTTCAATTCGTCCCGTGACGTAGTTGAATGTTTCTATCATGTCCCCCCTTTCTCTGCGCTTCTCGAGAGAATATAAGCGCAGCCTGGACAGACGTTCTTCATATGGGATATCTTTAAGTCCTGATACCATCCTAGTGGCCATTCTCTGGATCGACTCCAGGTGGGCAATGCACAAAGGAATTGAATGAGCATCGGAGCATTTACCTCACTGGCACGTGGTAAAGGGCTCTATTCCTGTTTGATAAAAGGAGCCCTAAGTTCGAAAGAATTTTCCGAAATTTTCAGTCGCTTAGGGCTCCTTTTACAAAGGCGCGCTGGCGGGGTTAAGGCGCGTGACTTTTCATCACACGCTAACCCCTGCGCCGGCCAAAAAACTACCGCCTGCTACAAAGGAGGCGGTAGTGGCTAGCGCGGCTGGTGGTTTAGCGCATGCTATTACACGCGTTAAACCGCTAGCGCGCCTTTGTAAAAGGAGCTCTTAAATTTATGCTAATGAGTAGGTATGCATATTAGTGCGTAAAGGATAGACGATTCTGTGTACAGTAGTTTATGAAATATGCACAAAAATCAAGACTTTGCCATGTTCTACCCCTAAACCCCTAAACCCTATGGTACAACTACACTTCTCCCTCCGTATTTGCGGTTTCAGCACTCGCGGTTTCACTTATTCACATGCTGACTCCTCCCCTGCCAAATGACATCATGACTGTACCGATAAAAAGTTTGGCGCTTACCAGTTTTCACCCTGAAAATCGCTGCTTCCCGGCTTTCACAATCACTGCTATTATTCGCGGTTTTAATATATTAAAAAATGGCTGTTACAAAAAAAAAAAAACACGAATAACACCGAAAAAGTTATTCACGGTTTTTCCATAATCACGGTCATGTTCCGCCCCCCCCCCCCAACCACCCCAAATATGGAGGGAGGAGTGTACTGGCATGATCTCATTTTGGAAGAACACGTTTACAAATGTGATTCAGTGTTTTAGGCGCAACACAAGGTTTATAACATTTTGATTTGCTTTAATTTATTCAGTTTGATATACCTCCCTCCACCCAAAATATTGGAATGTTTGCACAGTGGCTGAATACTAGAGACACCGATTTGCAGTTCACTATTACAGTGTATTATCATACAATATCATTTTAAACATCTCTAGTACTATGCAAGATGCAAGATTTATGACAAAAAAAAACCCCTACCGATAGAAACAGCCTGCTTCAGTATTCCACCCCAAGCATTCATTCCACCCCCAAGCATTTAAGGGACAATCTTCCGGTGGGACAGTTCCTTAGGTTGCGCAGATTATGTATCATAACAGTTGATTTCCCTTATCTCCCCCTATGCTCCTCCCCGTGATCTCCGTTGATCGGGCAAGCCCCTCTGTAGCCTTCTCTTCCACTGCCAACTCCAGACTCCGTCCCTTCTTTCTTGCGGTGCCGTATGCCTGAAATAGGCTGCCTGAATCAATACGTCATGCTCCATCCCTGGCAGAGCTAAAAGCCCACTTTTATTATTTATATATTTATTAATTTTTATCGATACATGAAACATTATGTATTAAGAAAAGAGCTTGGCCCAGTGGCGTACCAAGGGGGGGGGCGGTGGGGGGCAGTCTGCCCCGGGTGCACAGCTTGGGGGGGTGCACAGCCGGCTAGGTCCTCCTGCCCTTCCTTTCCTCCGGCCGCACCGCTACAATCCTACCTCTCCCGCCAACAAGAAGTCTTTCCGATGACAATTCTGACGTCGGAGAAGACGTTCCAGGCCAGCCAGGCAGTGATTGGCTGGCCCGGAAAGTCCTCTCCAACGTCGGAATTGACATCGGAAAGACTTCTTGTCAGCGGGTGGAGGTAAGATTGCAGGCGCGGACCGGGAGAAAGTAAGGGGAGAGGCGCTTCTTTTTTTTTATCCGTGGTAGGTAGTGCAGGATGTAGGCATGCAAGCTGGCTGGCTTTAGCACAGCAGGAAGGGAGGGAGATAGGTAGGCAGACAGGCAGTCTGGCTTTGGGGGTGGAGAAAATCTGGAAGGCAGTGGGGGGAGGGGATATAAGGAGGCAATGGGGGCACTATGGACACAGGAAGGAGGCACTGGGGGCACTAAGGACACAGGACGGGGCACTGGGGGCACTATGGACACAGGAAGGAGGCACTGGGGGCACTAAGGACACGGGAAGGAGACACTGGGGGCACCATGGACACAGGAAGGAAGCACTGGGGGCACTAAGGACACAGGACGGGGCACTGGGGGCACTATGGACACAGGAAGGAGGCAATGGGGGCACTAAAGACATGGGAAGGAGACACTGAGTGCACCATGGACACAGGAAGGAAGCACTGGGGGCACTATGGACACAGGAAGGAAAGAGGGAGGGAATAGAAAGGGACAATTCTTGGGCCTGAGTGCAGAAAGAAAGAAATGAAAGAAAGGATATACAGACAGAAGGAAACGCAACCAGAGACTCATGAAATCAATCACCAGACAGCAAAGGTAGTTCCTGTTGTTGTCTCGTGAGACTAAGGGAACTCGCAGCTTGGCTCTGCATGGGACAGGCGTGTAGGAAGATGGCTCCTGCCCCGCATCACCGCTAGACCACCAGGGAAGTCCGGGGGTGGGTCAGAACCGGCCCACAAGTTATTCGCGAATTTTTCATATTCGCGGGCCGGCTCTTCCCCTAACCCCCGTGAATAGGGAGGGAGAAGTGTATACAGCATATATAAAAATATATATCTAACATTAGGTTCAAAGGCACAGCAGAGTGATTTTTCGCCAGGGTAGCCTGTCCCATTCTGAGGTCTTTTTTCTCCATGTATTAGCAAGTTGGGTCTTTGAGGTCACGTTTTTTTTTTTTTTTTTTATATATATATATAAGACAGCCAAAGATCCATTAAGACCCCTGAGGAAAGCATTTTTTTGTTTTGCCGAAACACAGACTGTGTCAGGGCACTTGTAATTTTATATATTATTTGGTTTTTACTGTAGGTCACTTGTGACAATATATATTCTTTGTGGATTGCTTTTATGAGGGGGGGGGTTTGGACACTTATTAAACTACAGTTGATACATCATCAGATTCTATGTCACAATTTTTGTTCTTTTTCTGTTTCATTTCTCCTGTGGAACTCTTTGGTGCTATTTGCATTTTGTGGGGAAAAGTCCAAAGTCAGACTTAGACGTCATATCGAAAATGCCTTAGACGCACGTCACTGTGCTGGTGCTCGGGCAGTCTGGGGAAGAGCTGGGAATTACTCTGGCCCTGCCAATGTTCAGTAGCAATAAACAGACACCTGGTGTTTGGATAAGGGTAGGCATTGTATGTTCAACCGTAGGTGTCGGAACGGGGGAGGCCCTTGGCTATGGTCTCCCCAAAAATTGGCGGTCGCTGGTAGTGTTTCCTGATGTTGTGCTTTAAATCTTTGGGGCAAGCGCCACGCAGGCCTGCCCCAGACCCCTTAATTCTACTTCCGGGGGTAGGCCTGCTCATTAACACTGCGTAGGGGTTGCCCAGAAGATTTAAAGTACAATGCCGGGAGAATGTAGGTAATGGAGTTGGGAGCTGGTGACGGGCCGTGCTGCAAGATTCTGCTGTGGCTAGGGCGGAGCTCCAGGGCCCCCCCCCCCAATCCAAACAGTGTTCCACTGCCTATGTATTGAGCTTTTAATGACATGTTGTCCACCACCATAACAACATAAGAATAGCCTTACTGGGTCAGACCAATGGTCCATCAAGCCAAGTAGCCCATTCTCACTGTGGCCAATCCAGGTTCTTAGTACCTGGCCAAAACTCAAGGAGTAGCAACATTCCACGCTACCGATCCAGGGCAAGCAGTGGCTTCCCCCATGTAGCGACGTTCCAGAACCCCAAAGAGTATCCATGCAGAATCTCAAAGAATAGCAAGATTCCGGAATCCCACACAATAGCAACATTCCATGCTACCGATCCAGGGCTAGCAGTGGCTTCCCCCATGTCTTTCTCAATAACCAACTATGGATTTTTCCTCCAGGAAATTGTCCAAACCTTTCTTAAAACCAGCTACCTATCCGCTCTTACCACAATCTCTGGCAACTGCATTTCAGAGCTTAACTATTCTCCGAGTGAAAAAATATTTCCTCCTATTGGTTTTAAAAGAATTTCCCTGTAACTTCATCGAGTATCCTCTCGTCTTTGTAATTTTTGACGGAGCAAAAAATCGATCCACTTGTACCCGTTCTACTTCCACTCAGGATTTTGTAGACTTCAATCCTATCTCCCCTCAGCCGTCTCTTTTCCAAGCTGAAGAGCCCTAACCGTTTTAGTCTTTCCTCGTACGAGAGGAGTTCCATCCCCTTTATCATCTTGGTCGCTCTTCTTTCAACCTTTTCTAGCACCACTATATCTTTCTTGAGATAAGGAGACTAGAATTGAATGCAATACTTGATGAGTACTGACTAGCAAGGTTTTTACTTTATTCGGATATATGGAATTTGCATTAAATTCTGGTTGGCATAAATTTGATGTACTTTTTTCTTTCTAACACCAGCCCTGTGCAAACACTAGCATAGATTCTCATTTGATAACTTAGGAAAATATTGTATTCAAACTGAGCTACACCCATCTATCTGACGGTACCTTTAAATTCCTCTCATTTGTCTTAAGTTGTTTCTATTTCTAAATATTAATAAGATATTTCATAATCAACTTTCGTATATAACATCATAAACTTCCATGATTTATAATATAGATTGGAATTGCTCGGGGCAGACACTCAAAATGTCATTAAGGTTAAAATAATAATCAATCAAAATAATTAGATCCTATTTTTCATAAGCAAATATGATTAAACATTCTTTAAATGGAGCTATCGAAGCTGCACAAATTGCGAGAAATTGCATATTTAGCTGACGGGATGACAGTGTCTTAACTTGCACATACCAACCAAATTGATTAACCACTTTGCACTTTGTCCAAAAACTCAAAGCCATACCGTGCTACCACGAAACACCCAATGCAGTCTATGGACACATTCAGCTGTGTGCTGGCAATCACTCAGCCAGTGTTTCCGCCTCGGCACTAGAGAGTGTGGTGCAGCGGTTAAAACGACACCCTCAGCACCCTGAGGTTGTGGGTTCAAACCCACGCTGCTCTTTGTGACCCTGGGCAAATCATTTAATTCCCCCCCATTGCCCAGGTACATTAGATAGATTGAAAGACCACTGGGATAGGCAGGGAAAAAATGCTTGAGAACCTGAATAAATTCATGTAAACTGTTCTGAGCTCCTCTGGGAGAACAGTATAGAAAAAAAATAAATAAATACAGTAGTGTGAAAAGTTTCAGCCTCTGATAAGCAGAGCTGGTATTGTGACATCATAATGCCTCATTCCACCAATAAGAGCCAACCTCATCATTGATGTCACAATGGCTTGATTGTCCTATACTTGGCTCACTTTTACTACATTTTGATTTCTAGAGTGGCGCAGTGGTTAAAGCTACAGCCTCTGCACCCTGAGGTTGTGGGTTCAAACCCACACTGCTCCTTGTGACCCTGGGCAAGTCACTTAATCCCCCCATTGCCCCAGGTACATTAGATAGAGTGTGAGCCCACCGGGACAGACTGGGAAAAATACTTGAATAAATGCATGTAAACCGTTCTGAGCTCCCCTGGGAAAATGGTATAGAAAATTGAATACATAAATAAATATGTATTCTTCAACTTTTATAAAAAGCCCCCTGGGATGCAACCCAGCACTCAGAATCTTTCTGTCATTTACCTAAATGAAACAAGAACAAGAATTGTATACTGCTATTTTGTGGTTGCACGTTCAAAGTGGTTTACATATATACAGGTGCTTATTTTGCGCCTGGGGCAATGGAGGATTAAGTGACTTGCCCAGGGTCACAAGGAGCAGCGCTGGGATTTGATCCCCAAAACCTCAGGGTGCTCAGGCAACAGCTCTACCACTAGGCCTCACATCCTCACGTCCACTCTGTCTTTTCCCACATTGCTGCTGTGCTTTATAAGGATGTCAGATGACCTCTTTGAAAATAACAGCAGGTCAGCGCCACCTCACGTATTTGCTGTGCTTATCTTATCTGCCCTGCCTGGACCTACCCCTGGCTCTATCCCAGGGGTGGGCAACTCCAGTCCTCGAGGGCCATAATCCAATCAGGATTTCAGGATTTCCCCCAATGGTTCATAGACAATGGCGCGAAAGACAAAAGCGCGCACCGACAATTGAGCGCAGCGCACGCCGCCGCGCCGCTCTAAATTACAGTTTTTAGGGCTCCAAGGGGGGGGTTTGTTGGGGAACCCCCCCAGTTTACTTAATAGACATCGCGCCGGGGTTATGGGGGGTTTGCGGGGTTGTAACCCTCCACATTATACTGTAAACTGAACTTTTTCCCTAAAAACAGGGAAAAAGTGAAGTTTTCAGTAAAATGTGGGGGTTACAACCCCCCCCCACAACGCAGCGCGATGTCTATTAAGTAAAGTGGGGGGTTTCTCCCCACACACCCCCCATCGGAGCGCTAAAAACAGTAATTTAGAGCGGCGCGGCGGCACGCGCTGCGCTCAATTGTCTGGGCGCGCCTTTGTCCCGGCGCGCTTTTGACCTGACCCCATTTGGGTCAGGGAGAAAAGTCCACAATGTTTTTTTTTTTTCTCTCTCAAGCTCTCTCTGTGGCTGACGCAGAATGCCACTCAGAGCCACCGAGAGCATGATTTCTAAAACAAGGTAACCACAAATAAGTTACACGTAGGATGTAGTGATCAGTTAGGACGCAAATTGCCGCCGCATTAAAATGATGGCAGTCGTGCACAACTCATTGCAAAATACCCCCCTCCATGTCATTTGCGAGCGGCGACTGGCTCTTGCATGGATAGGAAGGGTGGCGGCCCCCTCCCTTCCCCAACTTTAAAAAAAAATAAAATCAATCCCCGGTGTTTGCCACTTTAAGTGAATTTCTTCCAAAAGGCGGCAAATAAATCTCAATAAAGAAACAAATAAAATATGTTTACTTGCATCAAAGTAATGCAAAGGGAAACTCTGTGGGGTGTTTCCAGGATTTTATTGATTGATTTAAACAATTTATATACCGCATAGAACTATGCGGTTTCCATATCATATACATAAAATCTTGTTTCCGTGCGACGACCACATATAGCATAGACATGTTTAAACAACATCATTAATCGTCACTGTTATAAACCCGGAGAGAGCGCAAATTCAATTAATTCAGAAATACAATCAAACTTTAAAGCCTACGTTGCTGTCAAAAGAGTTCTAAAAGGCGATTATCAACTAAAATATACCTTAGCTTAAGAAGGCATTGGTAAATAATTGAGTTTTCATCATTTTCTTCAAATTCATTCTCCCCTCACAAAACCACAGGATACCAGGCAAGGCCTTCCATAGTTCCACGCCAGCCACAAATAACATTGATGCTCTGATCCTAGCATGCATAGTCAACATTCTACCCTTCTACCAGTAGGCACGTGCCTGGGGCCCGAAATGGTCAGGGGGCCCGATGAAGGAGGGCATCAACATTGTTTTTTCTAAACGGCGATGAGCCCCTCCAGCATCGATCAGCAACGCAAGCCCTCCCGATCGGCAACGCGGGCCCAACTCTGATTGGCAACACAGCCCCCCCCCCCCATCGACGGAAAGTAAGACAAGCAAGCAACGCGGGTAAGAAAGGCGACGGGAACTGTAATTGTGCAAGCGGTGCTGCTTTGCCCAAAGCTTCCCTCTGGCGCAGCTTCCTGTTGCCGCCTGGGCGCATGGTGGGGTGGGACGGGACAGGGGACCCAGTGTACTTGCGTGCCTAGGGGCCCTCGACGAATTAATCCTGCCCTACAGACTATATAGAATTTGCCAGTCGACGCTCGCTTTGGGCAAGAGCATTTTTACCAGTCAAAGACTGGTGGAAATGCTAACACCCCATTCATGGGAGTCAGGAGCAAAAACTCTGATATTCTATAACCTCGGACCTGATTTCTGGGAACACCCTGGTCCTGCCCCGTCTCTCCCAGGACTACGCCCCCTTTAGAGTTGCACACTATGGCACTTAGGTGCTTATGTTATAGATTAGGACAATCCTATGCATAACTCCTAATTACTGACGATTAAGAGGTTGCTAACGTCAGTAATTGTTATTGCCCAATTAGCTAATTAGATTGCGTGCAAATCAAACTTGTGCCCTCAACTTTGGGCAATCTATACAGAATCTAGCACTGAATAGTAACAGTGATTTCCAAAATGAATCCATACGTCCCACAACGGAAAATTTCCGAGTTCTTCTGCCATATTTTTGACAGGAATCTGGGCAGTATGCAGCCGCCTCGAGAGCAGATTTAATTAATCTTCCCTCAGGCAAAACAGGAGTAAATGTCACCCTGGCCAGCAATACAGCTCCATTTAAGTCTTCCAGAGCTGCATTTTCAGAAAACATTTGATCTTTTTTTATTTATTATTATTTTCACCCTTGATTCGAGCGGTGTATCCATTTTGAAAGAGAAAATATCATCCCCCAAAGATCTGTATTTCAGGACTGCATTCTATATGGAACGACCCCCACCCCCTTTTATGAAGCTGCATTAGGGTTTTTTATCAGTGGCTGCGGTAAGGGGCGTGCGCCGCAAGGAGAGGAGCGGGGAGTGAGCGGGCGGGTGGACGAGCACATGAGCGGAGGGTGGAGAGGAGGAGGGGTACCGCCACGCCCTTAGGAAGACTGCGCCAGGGGCGGACCGCACAAACCCCTTACTACGCCACCGAGTGTGATTAAGAAATCCAGATTAGATTAGATTAGACTATTTTTTGATTGGTTTAGACACACTTTATTGGGGTTACCAGACGTTCAGATTTCCCCGGACGGCTTTTCAAAACCCGGCACTTTGTCCGGATTTTGAAAAGCTTTCCTTCGTGCAGTAGAGCATCCGCACATGCGCGGATATGACGCAATGGCTTTGCATGCATACGTAACATCCGCACCTAGAAACATAGAAACATAGAAAATGATGGCAGAAAAGGGCCACGGCCCATCTAGTCTGCCCACACTAATGGCCCACCCCCTAACTACCTCCATGAAGAGATCCCACATGCCAAATAGAAACATAGAACATGACGGCAGAATAGGGCCACGGCCCATCTAGTCTGCCCACACTAATGGCCCACCCCCTAACTACCTCCATGAAGAGATCCCACATGCCAATCCCATCTTTTCTTAAAATCTGGCACGCTGCTGGCCTCGATTACCTGTTGAGGAAGATTATTCCAGCGATCAACCACCCTTTCGGTGAAGAAATATTTTCCGGTGTCGCCATGAAATTTCCCACCCCTGATTTTCAACGGATGCCCTCTTGTTGCCGTGGGTCCTTTAAGGAAAAAGAGATCCTCTTCCACCTCGATACGGCCTGTGACATATTTGAACGTCTCGATCATGTGTCCCCTCTCTCTGTGTTCCTCGAGTGAGTACAGCTGCAACTTACCCAGTCGTTCCTCATACGGGAGATCCTTGAGTCCTGAGACCATCCTGGTGGCCATTCGCTGAACCGATTCAACTCTCCGCACATCTTTTTGATAATGCGGCCTCCAGAATTGTACACAGTATTCCAGATGGGGTCTCACCATGGATCTGTACAACGGCATTATGACCTCGGGCTTACGGCTGACGAAGCTTCTACGGATACAGCCCATGATTTGTCTAGGCCTGGATGAAGCTTTCTCCACTTGATTGGCAGTCTTCATGTCTTCGCTAATGATCACCCCCAATAATCACCTGCGCGAATGTCCTGCCCGACGAAAGAAGGCAGTGAGGGCGGGGCTGGGGCAGGATTGGGGGTGGAACCAGGTCGTGACAGGGTGAGCCTGGGGGTGAATCTAGGGGTCCGGATGTTCCAGATGGAAAATCTGGTAACCCTACACTTTGTAGACTTTGGGGGTACAGGCTAACACCATAATTCTGCGCTAACCATTTAGCGTACAATAATGTAACCATGCTAATGGATTAACGCAGAAACATCCATTCACCGTCCCCATGATACATCCCTTCCACAAAAATATTTTTTGAGCATGAGGTTTGCGCCAATTCGGAACTTACTCCGGGATGCCTGAGTGCATTCCACAGTAAGCGCCATGCAACTTCGTAAGAAGGGCCACATGATTTGAATTTCTTTTGAGAGAACTGCAGCCACATTAGTATTTGTGGTTTGTGACAGAAATCACCACAGAGATTTAAAAAAAAAAAAAAATAAAATGGGGTTCAGAGTTATTTTTATTTTTGAATGCTGGAGAGGGTGCAGAGACGAGCCACGAAACTAGTAAAAGGAATGGAAAATTTGAGCTACAAAGAACGCCTCGGAAAACTGGGACTGTTCACCCTCGAAAAGAGGAGACTGCGAGGGGATATGATAGAGACTTTTAAAATACTAAAAGGATTCGACAAAATAGAGCAAGAAACATCGTTATTCACATTGTCAAATGTGACACGAACAAGAGGTCATGGACTGAAACTGAGGGGCGGCAGGTCCAGGACAAATGTCAGGAAGTTCTGTTTCGCACATCGAGTGGTGGACGCTTGGAATGCTCTCCCGGAGGAGGTTGTGACGGAGACTACCATTCTGGGATTCAAGCGCAAGTTGGATGCACACCTTCTTGTAAATCACATTGAGGGATACGGGTAAACAAGGTCTCCATCAGGGAGCACCTAGCTTGGCCTCCGCGTGTGCGGGTGGCCGGACTAGATGGTACGCAAGGTCTGAATCCGTGAAGGCGTTTCTTATGTTATGTAAATAAAGCCCAGGTTAATAATAACTTACTTATTTTACATAAACTACTTTGAAGAGGATCTGGAAGCAAGACTTCATAAAATATACCAGTATGCCTTGAATTTAATTATCCTAAGTTTACAATTAGCCTAAACTTGTAGCTACGAGGGGCTTCTAGCGTTCTAGTCCGGAGCTTTCATAGCAAACCACCGGAAAGTCTTATTCCGCTGCCAGTGTTCTTGAGAAGGGTTAATCAGAGAATGTTTATTTATGAACTCAGCAGGTTATTGTTGCATAATTTGAATACGGAGCCTCTGAGGTTTTTTTTATTGCATGCTATAATTTCATTTTTAAAGCTTTCCCCTATGCCATACTTTAAAAATGATATCCCAAACAAGAAATAAATTCTGAGTTGCAGCTGTGCTAACTATATTTACCCATGGGATACCCTATTTTGTCCTTGACATAAACTCCTTAGGATTTCACCACAAAATGCTTGGGCCTACCTCATTCTCCTTATCAGTGTGTTGTATCCTGAGTTCATTAAAATTCTGGTACAGAAAACCAAAAATGCTTTTTTCAATATGCAACCAGGATATCCTTTTTGCAGGCAGGTGCAGAGCTGTTACAACTATTCATGTACATGTGGTATATTTAAGGTGTACAACTAGCGATTTATTAAGGTCAAAACAAAATGATTAATAAATATATGAAAAATACGTTTTGTAAAATCTAGTTATTAGTAGGGAAACATCCAGGTCATGTATACCAAAACCAAAGCTGACAACACATAAACCAAAAATTGAAACGGAGAAAAAATAAACCTCAATTGAGGGAGGTTGGGACTACACAAGTGCCCAACCATCCACACATCATCACGGGTTTATAAAAAAACTCCGTAAACATGTATATAAGTAACTGCTTCACTCGTTTCCATTCATACAAAATCTTATTTTGGTCACTTTTTTTCTTCTTTTTTCTCCAAAGTCTTTTTTGTGTATAAACGTCAGTGTATAGTAATACAGGCCAGAATCCCAAACTTAACTGAATTAATTAGCAAGGGCTACAGCTTAATTACATTAGTGTAAGAGTTCTTAAAGGTATGGAGCACACAGTCAAAAACAATACGGAAAAAATACACTCATCTGAAAAAGGCTTTTCACCAAAGGCTTCCAACTCATACATATTTAAGGTGACCATACGTCCCGTTTTGAACGGGACCGTCCCGTTTTTATCTCACCTGTCTCGTTGTCCCGACGCATAGCTTCGGGACACCAAAATGTCCCGTTTTCAGAAGGAGCGGGACAGGCGAGCTAAAAACGGGCTGCTGCTACCTATTTGTCTAAGCCACCGCCGCACTAACATCATCTTCATTCACCGACTACACAAGCCTCCTCCCCCCCCCCCTCACGACATCAATTTTGGTGTCGGAGAGGAAGTTCCGGGCCAGCCAGGCAGTGATTGGCTGGGCCGGAACTTCCTCTCAGACGTCAAAATTGACGTCGGGGGAGGGGGGGGGAGAGGAGACTTGTGCAGTCGCTGCACAAAGATGTTTAGTGTACGGTGGTGGCTTGTACAAATAGGCGGCAGCGGTGGTTTGGGCCGAGCCAGGAGAGAGGATGAAAGACCTGGGGCAATCTCTAAAAAAAAAGAGAAAAAGAAAGACAGAAAGAGATGAAAGAAAGAAAGGATGCACACTCAGAAGGAAGTGTAACCAGAGACTCATGAAATCACCAGACAACAAAGGTAGGAAAAATGATTTTATTTAGTGATCAAAATGTGTCCGTTTTGAGAATTTATATTTGCTGTCTATATTTTGCACTATATTTGTCTATTTTTCTATAGTTACTGAGGTGACATTGCATATTTTAAAGTCATCTGCCTTGACATCTTTGAAAAAAACCCAAAACTCGTAAATGATAATTAACATTTTCACTGCGTACAGTGTGCTTTGTATTTTTGTAAATTTTATGGTTACCATTATGAATTAGTAAGATATTGTATGTACATGAAAATGAATGGAAGAAATTGGGGGCGGGGCTAGGGTAGGATTGGGGGTGGGGCTAGGGTGGGATTAGAGGTGGGGCTGAATATTAATAGATGTCCCGTTTTGCTGAAAAAAATAAATGGTCACCTTAGGTATATTCCTCTGTATCATTTCTAATAATATGTAAGCCACAATGATTCTTCGTTAACATTTACGGGATACAAGAATCAGTATGGTTTGCTATGGTATGGTCATGGTAGCAAAGCCTCCTATAATTCTGTTTTTTTAATTGGTTCAGATCAAATGTTTGGTCTATGTCATTTTTGGGGGCTGACATTGAGAACCTCTTTAATTCAGAAGGCCCTCAGTCTACACCAGGAGTTCTTAACCTGGTCCTCGGGATACAGCCAGCCAGTCAGGATTTCAGGATATCGAAGATGAATATTGTCACAAGGCGGCCCCTGTTCCTAGCGAGGAAGCCTTGCCAGAAAAGGGAAATGAGGTTAAAACCCTTGAAAGTATTCCTAAGCCTGCTATGGAGAGTCCCCAAAGCAGCTCCTAGGAATACTTACAAGCCAAGCCTTCCAGCAATGAAACCTCCTAAAGCCCTGCCTAAAGCAGGCAGATCTAGTTTAGCTTTACCTAAGCCAGTTATAAGAAAACAAGTGGGAAAGACTACATTTCCCAGCAGGCATAGAGCCAGGGAAAAAAAAGAGCAGGGCTGGAATACAAGCCACTCCCAATCAGGCTCAAATTGGTTTAAGCCAGGTGGGAAGCTCTCTGAGAGCAGGCTACCCTAACACACCTGCAGGGAGGACTAATCAGCTTCCTGCAGTGAGACAAAAGGGAGTAGTTTTCTCAAAGCAGGAGAGCCAGCTCCAGAAGCAGTTGGAGCACCATCCTCAGAGTATACATCGGCTCCCAAGCCAGTTGCAAGTCACAGATTGCCAGCCTAGGGAATCCGGAAGCCACAGTCTACTTCCTGGCTGCCAGAGGAGGGTGATAAAGAAGTCACAGAGATTGGTGAGACTGGGTTTGGGCAGGACATTGAGTTGGCTGATGAAGACTTTGCATATGATATGGAGATAGAGGAAACAGAGCAGCCCATTATTGAAAGTATGGAAACAAGCGAATCTTTTTCCTGTGTAGGGAAGCTGGGAGGAAAACATGGAATGTGTACTACCCTAAGAGAAGGCTGGAAGTTTTGTGTTTGAAGAAAGCTTTACATTGGGAACAAGTTTGTTTGTTTTTTTTCTTTGCTCTGGGAGCTGACAATTGTTTGTGTTCTAAATGCTGCCAGGATACCAGGTGATACAAACGTGAAGTAAGCCGATTTGAAGGTTTTGTTTTGATTTTTGTTCAATGAAGTATTCCAGAAAAATTGCACCTCTGACTTTGAACTGGTTGGTTTTTTTTCATTATTCCAATACCAAGCGACCATGAGAACATCGCGCAACCACTCGGCTGAGGTTTTGTTTGCACTGGGTAGGGCCACTTGCTGAGCCCAGCTTGGCTGCGCCCAGTTACAAAATGCATGAGAGAACTTTGCATGTACTATATCTGTTGTATACAAATCTATGCCATGCCTTTTCATGTTCATACTTAACAGAATTGCCCTGCAAGAGGGTAATTCTAAAGCAGTGTGACACTTGGCGCAGGACCAAGTTTAAGCCTATCCTATAAAGAAAAGTAGGCTCCTGCTTTACTTTCCTAACACATGACCAAAATCGCAAGTACATTTAGGTGTGACTACTTATCCCCCAGGTGGTGAGGGGGGGGGGCTTTGTCGGAGGGAGGAGACATCGTTGCAGTGGTGGGAGGGAGTGTGAGAAGGTTGTGGGGTTTTTTTTTTTAAAGGAAAACTACTCATGGAGCATAAGAATATTGCTGGCGCCCACATGAGCCCCAGCATCACCCTCTGGACCATCCCACATGGTCCCATGTTTTAGGGGCCCAATCGGTGGCACTGCCCAGCTTACAGCTGCTGAATATCAGCATTTGGGCAACAATAAGTGATTTAAATGGGCCAGAGAGACTTAAATTGCTCTGAATATCAGCCTCATTGATTACTAGCATTTCTGTACATAAGTATACACTTATTCACAAAAATGCCAGCAGGGCATCGAAGCCCTGTTCTACAATGGTCAGCAAATTGTATTTCTATACTATTGCCTCCTGAGGTCTCTGATCTCTGTATTTCCTTTGAATATCTACTTATTGTATTTCACTGAATGTCCAGCACTCTTGATTGTAAACCGCCTAGAAGTCGCAAGATTGTGGCGGTATAGAAGAATAAAGTTATTATTATTATTACAGTGGGTGGCATAGTGTGTAAATATAAGGAGGGATACCTGTGGAGAGCGCATGGGTAGGGCTCCCACTTACATGTACTGTATACGCCAGGTCAATGCTAATGTAATTGCAGATTTAAAACAAAGTGGAGAAAATATTTCTTTACTCAATGTGCAATTACACCCAGGAATCCATTGCCAGAGAATGTGGTGAAATTGGTTAGCTTAGCAGTGTTTAAAAAAGGTTTAGATAATTTCCTGAAAGAGAAGGCCATATGCCATTATTGCGATGGCTTGGGGAAATCCATTGCTTATTCTTAGGATAATTCCTTGGGATCATGCTAGGTACCTGTGACCAGGGTTGGCCAATGTTGGAAACGGACTACGGTACTTGGCTTGATGGACCTTTTTGGTCTGTCCCAGTTTGGCAACTCTTATGATCTTGTAAATGGTTCATGGTTTATTAAAAATCACCTAATCTGGCATAGGTTTAAGCAGTGTACAATTATAATTGTAAAACTTTTATGTTAAGAAAAGAAAGCCAATAGGAAAGCCAGGCATAAGGATAATGGATTATACTAGTATGCTATAATGGAATCTAGATGCCATAATGCTCTCATTGTGTGGCACTGGGATACGTAAACGGAGGCATACCTGGAGCCTGTTCTGTCTTTTTCTAATATGTGCTTCGAAGGCTTATTGTCTCCTGTAGTGACATCCAAAATCATAAATTCCAAAGCTGATAAAACTGAGAATTGAAATCGTAGCAAACTGCAGAGCTCCCTTAAGGCAGTATTTAGAGAAGAGCAGATGAACTGCTTTGGGCATGAGGAAAGCAGAGGGTCCTGTGATTTTTTTATTTTATTTTATTTTTTCCCCCCCAATATCTCAGAGAGAGACATCTACTATGAATCGGAATCCTAGAACTTTGGGCAGGCTTTACAGGTGAGACCCATATTAAACCCGTGGATTCTGCTCAAACAGAGTTTGAGGTACCGTAGATTACAACTTAACACCTCAGACTATGGGCTCCTTTAGAAAGGCGCGGTAGCGGGGTTAACGCGCGTGACTTTCAACACGCGCTAACCCCTGCGCTGGCCAAAAACTACCACCTGCTCAAGAGGAGGCGGTAGCGGTTAGCGCGTCTGGCGGTTTAGCACGTGCCATTACGCGTGTTAAACCGCGTAAAAGGAGCCCTATAATTAGTCAATATAAAAACTGAAAACTCTACAAAAAAAAAAAAAAAAGCTGATGGTAATAACAAATACCTGGAATTGTAATCTCATATAACACTTCCATGGCACATCGGTGGTTAAATTGCTAGAGATGTATCCTAGTATTTGAAAGGGATAGTTGGGGTCAGCTTGTGTGAATAGCTATTTAAAATTGTAGATGATAGCAAATAAGGGTTTGCTCGGTCCGTCTAGTCCAGGGGTAGGGAACTCCGGTCCTCGAGAGCCGTATTCCAGTCGGGTTTTCAGGATTTCAGTGCATGCAAATAGATCTCATGCATATTCATTGGGGAAATCCTGAAAATCCAACTGGAATACGGTTCTCGAGGACCGGAGTTCCCTACCCCTGGTCTAGTCTGTCCAAGATAAAATCATAAGTATTATATGATAAGTAGTATTTGATACTGCAAATAGAAACGTGACCATGATTTGTCTTTGCCATTTTCAGGGCACAGAATGCAGAAGTCTGCCCAGCCCCGGCCTCGCTCTCCAGCTACTGAAGCTGTCATTAAAGCCCAACTCTGGCCCATCCTAATCTATCCAGCCATGATCAGGGCGCAGACCATCGCTTGGCACTAGCTTTGCTTCCCAATTACTGTAGTTATCTGGTCACCGCTAAGTTTATTTCGTTCCATTCCCTCCATATGGGATTTTGTGTTTATCCCATGTATTTCTGAATTCTGTCATTGTCATTGTGTTTATCCCCACCAGCTCCTGCGGGAGTTAACACTTTCCAAAAAAAACAAAAAAAGGTCTATTTCTGCTTCTACAATTTTCTGCACACCTCTGGACTGCAGCATTTCTAATTTGCATTCCCAAAGAATTGCAGCCTTGTACTGAAGAAAGTTCATTGACTTGCCTTAATCAGTAAATCAGTCGTCGGGAACATCTGTTACCTAGAAACACTTTTAACCGTGCTATCCCAGGCATGCATTTTAAAATTGCTCCTCTCACACTAAAGCAGGGATCTCAAAGTCTCTCCTTGAGGGCCGCAATCCAGTCGGGTTTTCAGGATTTCCCCAATGAATATGCATTGAAAGCATTGCGTACACATAGATCTCATGCATATTCATTGGGGAAATCCTGAAAATCCGACTGGACTGCGGCCCTCAAGGAGGGACTTTCCCTGCACTAAAGCATAGCTTGCAAACTTTAAAGCGCTGGGGAAAATATCAGAATGGTTATACAGTATAATTCCCATTGACTGGATCGCAGGGTTACTGCATACCATAATTGTATCATTTCTGGGTTTCAAATTCTTAGCACCTCTCAAATGTCTCTTGTGAACTTGGACAAATTTTGCATGAAAACCGAGATGTGCACGAACTGATACGGTTTCATAGATCAGATACTGACGACAGGGAAATGTCCACACAATTTCTGTCTATCAAAAATTCTAGCTGAACAATTACCCAAAATGCTATCTGGATAAGTCTCACTGACTGGGGGAGACCTGGCTTTTCAGCTGCTGACATCTGCCTGCCTCGTGTATGCAAAATTCCAGAACACTGAGCACTAACCCACAAAAGCGGTAGCAGGTGCCCACGTGCTATTCTGCACGGGTGCATCTACGTTGCAAAGCATGATGCAAAGAGACAATACATAGCTGAAGCATTTTGGGAGCTGATCTGGGATCTGTACCCAATTCTGGGCATTCTTTATAAAAAATTTTTGGGGGGGTTCATGTATCGTTTATTGTTTACTGAAAGCTTCTATATTGCTGCTAATGACTGGGGAAGTCAATTCAGAGTGGTTTATATTAGAGAGCTGCACGGGAACGGGGATGACGGGGATCCCGCGGGTTCCCCCTTTGGGTCACGGGGATCCCGTGGGGACGCCCCCTAGGGTCGCGGGGATCCCGTGGGGACGCCTCCGAGGGTCGCGGGGTTCCTGCGGGGTTGGATCGCAGCGGGGTTGGTCGAGCCGCGAGGGTAGTCTCCTTCTCCTTACCTGCCCTGTCGCAGCACACATCCGAACGGAAATCTTCCCGATGTCAGCGCTGACGTCAGAGGGAGGGCTTAAGCAAAGCCCTCCCTTCCTCCGACGTCAGCGCTGACATTGGGAAGACTTCCGGTCGGCTGTGTGCGGCAGGGCAGGTAGGAAGAAGGCAATGGCGTACGAAAGAGGGTGGAGGGGGAGGGGGCGGACCGCCCCGGAGAATGTGCACAGCCGGTCAGATCCCCCGATCAACCGACAACAGGCCCGGCCGACAAATCTCCCTGCCCTGTAGCCGCGAATCTAAATTACCTCTTACAGCAACTTCACTACTCCAGCTGCTGTAAGAAGGTAATTTAGATTCGCGGCTACAGGACAGGGAGATTTGTCCGACCGGGCCTGTTCTGTTGTCGGTCGGGTGCAAAAGCGCCACAAAGGTGGAGGCAGGGAGGGAGGAAAGGTGGAGTGGAGAAGAAAAGACGCTTAAGGGGGGAGAAGGCCGCTGAAAGTACTGGGGAAGACAAAGGGGTGGAAAAGAACGCTGAAAGGACATGGGGTAAACGGGAGAAAGGGGGGGGAAGGACCCTGAAAGCACTGGGGAAGACAAAGGGGTGGAGAATGCCACTGAAAGGACATGGGGAAGGCAGAGAGGGGAGAAGGATGCTGCCTGACAGGACATGGGAAAGATGGTGGGGGAGAAGGACACTGAAAGGAAATGGGGAAGAGGGAATGGGAAGAAGACGCTGGCAGGGAAGAAGACAGAGGTGCCAGACTATGGGGGGAGCGGAGGGAAAAAGATGGGTGCCAGACCAATTTGGGAGGGGGGAGAAAGGGAGAGGCACAGTAACAGAGCAAATGGAAGACACAGAGAAGAGAGGCAGTGGATGGAAGGAATTGAATGAGAACATGAAGAAAGCAGAAACCAGGCAATAAAGGTAGGAAAAAAATTATTATTATTTTTTTTTTTTGCTTAAGGATAAAGTAGTATATTAGTTGTGTTGATAAAAATTTATAAACATTAGAGGCTCTGGTAGAAACCCGTTTACAAAGTATGTATTCTTCCCAATTAATATTTCCAAATTAATAAAGTCTTTTTGCTTATTTTTAAATGGGTTTCTACCAGAGCCTTTAATTCAGTAGCATAATTAAATGAAATAACTATTTCTGTAGTTTATAGGGACATAGGGGATTCCTCGCGGGGACGGGTGGGGACGGAGGGATTCCTCGCGGGGACGGGTGGGACTTTGGCGGGGACGGGTGGGATTTCTGTCCCCGCGCAACTCTCTAGTTTATATGAGCTTCTGTAAAGGTGTTACAATACAGAGTTTGTGTTTCCTGGGATGGTTTCAATACCTCCCACCTCCACAATGGTGGAATAAAGGTGGTAGAGTGTTCACCTCACTGGCTTAAAAAACCTCCTTAAACTAAAAAGACACTGCACTGTTTTAGAGTGTAATAAATGTACTGGGTGATAGATGAAAAAAAACACCTTATCAACTTAACTTGAATGATCGGTACACCGACGGTGGCCAACGTTTCACTTTTCAGCTACCTCAGGGTGTAACGCAGTGGTCTCAAACTCGCAGCTCAGGGGCCACATGCGGCCCGCCAGGTACTATTTTGAGGCCTTCGGTATGTTTATCATAATCACAAAAGTAAAATAAAACAGTTTCTTGAACATATGTCTCTTTAGCTATAAATTACAATATTATTATTAAGACTTAGCCAAAAGGAAAGATTTATAAACTATAAAGAGTTTTACCTCATGCAAAGTTGTCATTTCTTTAATAAGACATCAACTATTTTTTCTGAGGCCCTCCAAGTACCTTCAAATCCAAAATGCGGTCCTGCAAAGGGTTGGAGTTTGAGACCACTGGTGTAACGTCTCCGATCAAAACCGTAACCAAAAAAACAGCGAGTTAGAACTGGACCAGTACAAATCTTCTTTATGTAACAGTAAAAACAATTACATAAAGAAGATTTGTACTGGTCCAGTTCTAACTCACTGTTTTTCTGGTTACAGTTTTGATCGGAGACGTTACACCCTGAGGTAGCTGAAAAGTGAAACGCTGGCCACCATCGGTGTACCGATCATTCCAGTTAAGTTGATACGGTGTGTTTTTCATCTATCACCCAGTACATTTATTACACTCTAAAACAGTACAGTGTCTTTTTAGTTTAAGGAGGTTTTTTTAAGCCAGTGAGGTGAACGCTCTACCACCTTTATTCCACCATTGTGGAGGTAGGAGGGCCCTTGTCTGAGGCTTTTTCCTCCATTGAGAATGGATGTTCATACCTGCACTTTGAATTTTACACACTCCCAGTCGGTGTACATCTGACCTTTGTGGAAGTGTTAATTTATATACACACCTACTTGTACATCCCTATATAAAATATATCATTTATTCATATTATACCTTCCTATACATATACACATCCATATTTAGTATTATGTGCTGTGTACATTCTATTCCTATTTGAATTTGCGCTCACCCCCTCTTCTACAAAGCCGCGCTAGTGGCTGCCATATGGTAACGGCCCTGAAGCCCATAGAGATTTTAAAAGGCTTCAGGGCTGTTGCCGCACAGCTATGCAGAAGAGGAAGTTAGTGTCTGTATTGTGATCTACGTTCTTCTTGGAAGAACTAACTTCCTGATAAATCTAGTTATCTGTGCTATGATTATCTTATCCCCTGTCCCTACTGTGTTTATCCTATAGATCAGTGGTTCCCAAACCTGTCCTGGGGGACCTCCAGCCAGTCAGGTTTTCAAGATATCCCTAATAAATATGCATGAGATAGATTTGCATATAATGGAAGTGACAGGTATGCAAATCTCTCTCGTGCATATTCATTAGGGATATCTTGAAAACCTGACTGGCTGGGGGTCCCCCAGGACAGGTTTGGGAACCACTGCTATAGATGCTCCTAGTTGGGTCTAGCCAGCTATCTCCCCTTTGTTGCATTATTATATGAACAAATACTTTGTAGAATTGTGTGGCATTTATACATATAGAAGTGTACACACCTACATTATTTATTTAAGTTATTTATATACTGCCTATTAATTATCTAAATGGTTTACGTTCAGGTACTTGATCATTTGTTCCTATCTGCCCTGGTGGGCTCACAATCTATCTAACGTACCTGGTGCAATGGAGGATTGAGTGACTTGCCCAGGGTCACAGGGAGCAGTGCAGGACTTGAACCCACAACCTCAGGCTGATGGGGCTATATCTCTAAACGCATAGTACATGTTAGATTCCATGGAGTAGAGTTGGGACGGAGTTGGAGTTGCGATGAATGTTTTATAGAGCAGGTGGGTCTACATGTTGAGTACCTGCATGCATTTAAATCAGCTTCAGCTAGGTGTAGATTTGGATATTTGAATATGTAAACTATTGGCGCTAGATCTGGAAGTCTATTTTATAAAGACATGTGGAGGGGCATTTTTGATAGTCTAAGTCTGAGTTTGGATATTTTGGGAAAGACATCCAGAAATCCAGTAGATAGTAGGTTTTAGGACTTTTTAATGTGACATTCACTACAGAGGCCCTCCAAATACGGCCCCGAGCTTGGGGCCTTCTAAAACTTGGACAAACTGTTGGGCTTTGGAAATCCCTTTGGGCACCCAGACAGTCCTCTAAAAAGAGGACATGTCCAGGTTTTCCTAGACATCTGGTAACCTTAGGTGAATGGAAGGGGCAGAGGCTGGATGGAAGGGACAGAGAAAGATGATGGACAGCAAATGGAAGGGGCAGAGAAAGAGGTCAGATAGTGGATGGAAAGAAGAGAGTTAAGAGAAAATTAGGAAAGCGGAAGCCAGAGATGGCAAAAGATAGAAAATAAACTTTTGTTGTTGTTGTTGTAAAGTTTTGTAGCTGTACTGATAAATGTTTATAAATAGAAAATTGAAATAACGCAATCTTTTTATTGGACTAATTTTAATACCTTTTTTTAAAACTATCTTTTAGAAACCAAAATCCTCTTCCTCAGGTCAGGACAGGATACTGTAACTGCAGTACACTGTACTGCCCTGAGGAGGGAGGTTTTGGCTTCTGAAAGCTAATTGAAAAATGTATTAGTCCAATAAAATGATATTTTCTTATTTTCAATCTTATTTTATTTCTGTTTGTTAATTTGTAAAGTGTTGATTGTATAAAATAATAAAAAAATTTTAAAAAAGTGTTGATTGTTGTTTGTCATTTTTTTCAAATTTACATCTATCTTTATATTTTGCATAGTTTTAGGGGACATATGTCACTGTTTCTTATTCTGTGGTGTTGCACTGTATGCAGAGTCTGGCTTCTTGGTGGTTCAGTTTAACTTTTTTGTCTACATATTTCTAATTTTAGTTTGAGATATCTTATTCCATACTGAGTAAGAGTGTTTCTGTGTTCTATGTGTATGAAAAAGACATGGTTTCCTGTTGGAATTGTCTGTGCAGGATCGATCTCTACTAATCTGGCTTGCTTAGTTTTACAATGGATATATTGATTATTGTGCAACTTGTCCTTATTGTGTGACTTGTGGATTATCACTATATATATATATATCGCTATATACTATATCCTATCGCTATATCTCTCTCTATATATCTATATATAAAGGAGGGGGGATGTTAAAAATGATTGGCCCAGGTGTTAAATATGCTAGGTACTAAGACTGGAGTTGGAGTCAAAAGCAATTTTGGGGCTGTGGAGTCAGTCTTGGAGTCAGTTTGTGTCATGTGACAACGCTGAAGCTGTTTCCTCGCACTGCCACCATCTTGATACACACAAATAACAGTTTCTCATAGGTGCAGTCTCCTGTCAATTGAACTTCCTTGGTTTCTAATAGGCTGCTTTGGGTGAATCAATAAGGTGGTAGTCTTTGGGTATGGTGGTAGTGGGTGTGTCTACCACCATCTTGATATACTTGTATAACAGTTTCTGATAGGTGCAGTCTCCTGTCATTGAACTTCATTGGTTTTTAATAGGCTGTTTTGGGTGAATCAATATGACGGCAAGCGCAGCCTAATGGCTTAACATCAGGTAATGGGCCAAGCCCCCTCCCACCATCTCCTGTCAAACCTCCACCCATTTCACCCAAGCTATGGCCTTGGGAATGTCCACATGCAGTCCATATATATATGTGCTTTTGTCAGCAAGCATCCTTAGCTCATATTCATCCATGAAAATTTAGAATAGCCATTTCTTGCATGAAAAACAAGCTTTGTATGCAATCTTGTCCCTATGGACAAGAGCTTATACCTGAAAATGTTGAAAACTGCCTTGAGCTAAGATAAGTAGTCTAACAATGTGGAAAAAAAAAAAAATTAACCCCTGCCAGGTGACCTAGTTTTTGTCCTTTCTAGTATTTGAAAATCGTATGCTGCTGAAATTTGGTATTTATAAATCGGATTTCCCTGGCTTTTAATGGCACTACAGAACTCAAAATGCCGCAGGTAGGAAACATCAAAAAGTCAAGACCGGTCAAGTCTTCCTCCAGAAACACTGACTCTTTGGAGCACATAGTTGTAGCCCAGGGAGGGCTCGTGCCATCATGTATAGAACTGAATTGCTCCATTGGACGAATAATCTGGAATCCTAGCAATTTTGATTTTCTCTCTGCAAGGTCAGTTCAGAGCAGCACTGTCTCGGGATGTTGGAATTTTGTTTTGGATACGTTGTCAGTCGCAAGCCTTTTGTTATTCCATTGATCTGACATCAGACTCATAACAGTGTCAATCTCTCGTCAACTCAAGAGTGCACTAGAACTGATACATACAGGTATGACTCCTTTTCAATGTACCTTTTTTGTTGATACAAAGGATACGTTTATTTTCCTGACTCCTTGACAAAAAAATGGTTATTTCATTGTGTTCGACACTGAATGGTTTGCATTGTTTGTTTCTTCTCACAAAACAAAGGATCTGCAAATGTTACTAAACAGATCCCCGTATGTAGTACAGTATTTATTTATATTTATTTAATTATTTTATATACCATTTATATCCTAAGCGGTTTACATTCAGGTGCTTTTATCATATTTCCCTGTCTGTCCCGGCGGGCTCAAACTCTAACTAGTGTACCTGGGGCAATGAGGGGTTTAAGTGACTTGCCCAGAGTCACAAGGAGCAGTGAGGGATTTGAACCCACAACCTCAGGGTGCTAAGATTGTAGTTCTAACCCAGTGGTCTCAAACTCGTGGCCCGGGGGCCATATGCGGCCCGCCAGGTACTGTTTTGAGGACCCTCGGTATGTTTTATCATAATCACAAAAGTAAAACAAAACAGTTTCTTGATCATATGTCTCTTTAGCTATACACTTCTCCCTCCGGATTCGCGGGGGATAGGGGCAGAGCCGGACCGCGAATGGTGAAAAACCGCAAATATCCAGCTCTGACCCACCCCCGCCTCCCTCCTGCCTTCCCGGCCTTACCTGGTGGTCTAGCGGGCTTTCAGGGCAGGAGCGATCTTCCTACGCTCCTGCCCCGTGCAAATCGCCATTAAGAAATGGCTGCTGTGAGTTCCCGTAGTCTCTCGAGACTACGACGGGAACTCCCTACAGCTATTTCCTAATGGCGATCTGCATGGGGCAGGAGCGTAGGAAGATCGCTCCTGCCCTGAAAGCCCACTAGACCACCAGATAAGGCCGGGATGCTGGGGGG
Organism: Geotrypetes seraphini; assembly: GCF_902459505.1. Lineage (NCBI taxonomy): Eukaryota > Metazoa > Chordata > Amphibia > Gymnophiona > Dermophiidae > Geotrypetes > Geotrypetes seraphini. The sequence continues at coordinate 171,740,919 of NC_047091.1, read as the reverse complement.
AAGACTTAACAATGTTTTTTTTTTTTCTTTTTTCCCCCTCCCCCCAAAATCACGAATATGTGAAATTGCAATTACCGAAACCGCGAATGGGGAGGGGGAAGTGTAAATTACAATATTATTATTAAGACTTAGCCAAAAGGAAAGATTTATAAACTATAAAGAGTTTTACCTCATGCAAAATTGTCATTTGTTTAATAAGACATTAACTATTTTTTCTGAGGCCCTCCAAGTACCTACAAATCCAAAAGGTGGCCCTGCAAAGGGTTTGAGTTTGAAACCACTGTTCTAACCCGTGCGCCACACCCATACCCATGCATTTCCCAAAAAGTGGCATTCTTCTCGCGTTCCTTTTATTTATTTATTTTTTATAAACAGTTTATTTCAATTGAACACTTAGAGAAAAACAAAATGTAATTCAGATTTTTTTTTTTCCCCCCTTCTGTTTTACAAAATAGTTAATGCCAGCTTTTATGTACAAGATCTATACTCAGTTTGCAGAAAATGTAAAAAATTCTAACCTCAATCATACACAGACCCCAGAATAGCACAGTTCATGGTGTCTGTGGGCAGAGCGCGCTGGTTCTGGAATAATCTTTGGAAAGCAATCGGGAAAGACTCTCTGTCATGTTAGATGACCATTCTGCCTGACACGAAATGGTATGTATGGCACTTTTGGCTGTGTATGGAAGATGAGTATTCTGGCATGTCATTTTCAGCCATGTGTAAAAGAAATTAAATTACATATTCAAAGAGCCAAGTCGGGTCATCATAACAGAACCAGTTTGTAATAGGCCATTGGACATGTTATTATATGGTAATCATCAACCCCTGGAATATCTATTTTATCTTGTTAATGTTTGTTTTTAAAATGTAGCTTTCAACATTTTCTGAATTACATAGAATATATAGCATTAATTATTACAGGAATTGTCATTTCTTTAGTAAGACCTCCTAAATCCCTAAGAAAATGAGTTTAAATTAGCAATGGACAATGTCCCCTTAGAATTAACCTCTTAGCCCCACCATCGCTACTAAATGTTTTATCTTACAGAAAAATACATTTACATTATCTCCATATACTTAAGACCATACAAATGACCGTTACATGTGAGAGTCTGATATCATATTCCATATATCCTGACTTGGGGTGAGGTTCATTTGTTATTCTGTGCACAAAATGTTACCCATTTTGGAGGCATCGCTTCCAACATAAACCAAAAAAATCTTCAAAGATAAAATTATGAAGAGAGGTGAGAAATATATTCTTTATTATTATTTTTAAATGTTTTTGGCTTTTTTTAGGGGGGGGGTGCTGTTTTCTAGGCAAGATTTTAAAAAAATTTCTTGTAAGATAAAAGATGGGGAGAGTATGGCACAGTGGTTAAAGCTCCAGCCTCGGCACCCTGAGGTTGTGGGTTCAAACCCCCGCTGCTCCTTCTGACCCTGGGCAAGTCCCTTAATGCCTCCATTGCCCCAAGTACATTAGATAAGATTGTGAGCCCACCGGGACAGATGGGGGGAAAATGCTCGAGTACCTGAATAAATTCATGTAAACCATTCTGAGCTCCCCTGGGAGAACAGTTTAGAAAATTCAATAAATAAATAGTGAAAAAAGTTTCAGCCTCTGAGAACCAGAGCTGGTATTGTGACATCATAATGCCTCATTCCACCAATAAGAGCCAACCTCATCAGTGATGTCACAATCGCTTGATTGTCCTATACTTGGCTTCTTTTTACTACATTTTGATTTCTAGAGTGGCGCAGTGGTTAAAGCTACAGCCTCAGCACCCTGAGGTTATGGGTTCAAACCCACGCTGGTCCTTGTGACCCTGGCATGTCACTTAATTCCCCCCATTGCCCCAGGTACATTAGGTAGATTGTGAGCCCACCGGGACAGAGAGGGATAACTGCTTGAGTACCTGAATAAATTCATGTAAACCATTCTGAGCTCCCTTGGGAGAACAATATAGAAAACAGAATTTTACAGGCAATGACTTCATGCAAATATTTTAAAAGCTAGATAACATGTAGGTTAGCAGGCACAAACAGGCAATATACCACAAAAGGCTGATTTTGGACTTCTGGACTAAGCAAAGTGGCCCCCTAAGTAACATTAACAGGAGAAGAGAGAAAGAAAGAAGATTATTTTAGACAGCTTGCGTGGTATCATCGAAGGGGTGCGGTAAAGTTCTCAGCCCAACCAACCTTCCTAAATTCTGAGCATTATTTTGACAAAGTAGCCGAAAAGAGTGTTATCTTATTTCACTAAGGGCTCCTTTTACTAAGGTGCGTTAGGGCCTTAACACGCGGAATAGCCCACGCTAAAATGCCGTGCGCTAGACCTTAACGCTAGCATTGAGCATACCGCGCGGTGTAGCATGTGGTATTTTCGTGCGTGCGCAAAAAAACGCTAGCACACCTTAGCAAAAGGAGCCCTAAGTGTCAAATTTGCACAAACAAAATTCTCTGTTTTGACATTGGTTCAGATAATTGATTGAACCGTATTAACGTCATTCTCTTCTTGGTTGGGCTGAGAACTTTTCAGCACCCCTCCCCCCCTTGTAGTGTGAAGACTTTCAGTCTCTGGTAACCATTCCTCCAATAAGAGCCAGCCTCCTCAGTGATGTCACAATAAGAACATAAGCGTCGCCTCTGCTGAGTCAGACCATGGGTCCATCTCGACCAGCAGTCTGCACCTGCGGCGGCCCCCCAGGTCCATGACCTGTAAGTGATCCTTTACCTAAAACTTTTTATTCCCTAATCATTTAATATCCTGTATAGTAACCATCTAACTATACCCTTCAATCCCCTTTTCCTTCAGGAAATCATCCAATCCCTTTTTGAAACCCAAAATCGTACTCTGTTCTACCACCTCCTCTGGAAGCGCTTTCCAGGTGTCCACCACCCTCTGAGTAAAGAACTTCCTAGCGTTTGTTCTGAAACTTCACCTTTCAGGTTTTTTTGAATGCCCTCTTGTTTTTGTTTCCCCCGCTAGTCTGAAGAATCTGTCCCTCTCCACCTTCTCTATCCCCTTCAAGATCTTATAAGTTTCTATCATGTCCCCTCTAAGTCTCGGCTTTTCCAGGGAAAAGAGCCCCAGCTTCTCTAGCCTTTCCGCATATGGAAGGTTTTCCATACTCTTTATCATCCTTGTTGCTCTTCTCTGGACCCTCTCGAGTATTGCCATATCCTTCTTAAGGTACGGCGACCAGTATTGAACGCAGTACTCCAGATGCGGGCGCACCATCGCCCGATAACAGTGGCAGGATAACTTCCTTCGTTCTGGTCGTGATACCTTTTTTGATAATGCCCAACATTCTGTTCGTCTTCTTCGAGGCCGCTGCGCATTGTGCCGCCAGCTTCAGTGTTTTAGCCACCAAAACCCCCAAGTCCTTTTCTAGGTTGCCATCCCCCAGCTTGATTGTCCTATACTTGGCTCACTTTTATTACCTAGAAGGGGGGTGCTGGTTTTATGGTTTTAGTTGCGGCCGCGGTGGCAACAGCTCCGACGCTCATAGAAATTCTACGGTTTTGTAAAAGGGAGGGTATTTCGTTAAGTGTCAGTTTGCAGAAACAAAATTCTACATTTTGACATTGCTTCAGACCATTGATTGAGCCATATCCATTTCAGACCATTGATTGAGTCATTCTCTTCTTGGTTGGGCTGAGAATGTTTCAGCACCCCCTCGTAGCATGTTCTTGCGTGACTTGTGTGACTACAAAAAGTATGATGAGCCTCCAAGGATGGATTATCATCTATAGGAGTCGTGGCTATAGTGGTCAGGATCCTATCACTAATTCCTTCAGTGATCAATGTTCAAGGCCAACACGATTGTGTTAATCCTAAGAAATCAGATGTTACCACGCACCGTTTGCTAACAATTTATTGTCTGATCTCTTTTGGCAGAATTCATCATCATACTAAAGGATTAACATATTTCCAGTGGCGTAGTAAGGAGGAGGGCAGGGGGGGTGAACTGCCCCTGGGCGCCTTGTCAGTGGGGGTGCCGGCACCTCTCCACTCCGCCCTGCCCCACCACACCACACTCGTGCCATCCCTCCCCCCACCCCGTACCTCTGTAGAACTTTTGCCTGTTGCTCACGCCAGCCTGGTTCCCCTCTGAATCACTTCCGGGTCATGGGGCCAGGAAGTGATGTCGGAGGAAAATCCAGTGCTGACGTGAGGAGCGTGCTGCAGAAGATACTCTCGCTGGTGCAGATTTAAGAGGTATGGGGGGAATGGAGAGGGTGAGTGTGGAGTAGGGGTGGGAAGGAACAGGGAAGCGTGGAAGGAGTGGGGGCATGGAGAGGAGGAGCAGAGGGCGTGGGGGGGGGCATCCTACCCTTACTACACCACTGCATATTTGTGCTGGTATTGAATGTTGATCATTGACAGAATACATAATAAGTGTATTTTAGGCATCATTGGCATAATTGCATAAATTATAGACTTTTTTTCGGGTCAATGTTCGTTATGCAGTAAGGTCCTGATTCTATAAAAGACACCTACAAGGCACCTAAATCAATACACCGAGCCAATATAGGCGCCTAATTTGTTAATAGGCTAAATAGGCACTAAAAATTGGAACTTAGAAACTCATAGTTGACATTAATCGAAGAGGGTGGTTGAGGGCCGCATTGAGGTGGAGGAAGAAATCTTTTTTTTCTTACGGGTCCCACGGCGACAAGAGGACATCCACTAAAACTCAGGGGGGGAAGATTTCATGGGGACACCAGGAAATACTTCTTCACCGAAAGGGTAGTTGATCGATGGAATGGTCTTCCACGTCAGGTAATCGAGGCCAGTACCACGCTCGACTTCAAGGGACGATGGGACAGACAGGTGGGGTCGCTCCAGAGGAATGCTTAAAAGATGGGTTCTCGAGGGAGGGAGGGTTCTTGAGTGGGCAGACTTGTTGGGCCGCCGGCCCTTTTCTGCCATCATACTCTATGTTTCCATGTGTGGAATGCGCTCCCGAGGGAGGTGGTGGAGTAGAAAACGGTGACAGAGTTCAAACGAGCGAGGGATGAACACAGAGGATCTCTAATCAGAAAATAATGGGTATACGTTGAAGGAACTAAGGCCTGTACTGGGCAGGATTGTATGGCCTTTGTCCCGTATATGGACTATTCAGTTGAGGATGGTTCTGGGGAGGGTTTCGATGGCTGGGATGGTTAAGATGGGCTGGAGTGAGCTTCGATGGAGACGGAACCTAAGCACACTACTGAGCAGGGCTCTGGGTTTCTGGCACGGAAATATCTAAGAAAAAGGACCGTTTAAACTAAATTAATTTTTGAAGCATGTAAAGGTGGGCAGACTGGATGGACCACTCGGGTCTTTATCTGGCATCATTTACTATGTTACTAACCCCCTCTTTTACTAAGGTGCGCTATGCTTTTTAGTGCGCGGTAAATATTATTGCGGGGTGAGGGGGGGCAATCGGGGAGGGCGGTCATGGGGGGAGTGCATCATCGGCAGGAGGGACTGCCCGTATTTTAGGGGGGGTCATTGTGGGCAGGAGGGGTTGGGCTCCCTCCTGCCCATATCATATTGGGGGGGTAGGAGGTGCGTCATGGGCAGGAGGGGTTGGGCTCCCTCTTGCCCTTAATGGTTCGGGGGGGGGGGGGGTTGGATCGCGGCAGGAGAGATTGGGCATCTCTCCTGTCGCAGAGGTTCAGGGGAGGGGGGGTCGATCGCGGTAGGGGAGATGAGCCATCTCTCCTGCCACAATCGTTGCAGGGGGTGGGGGTGGATTCTGTAACCGGTGTTGGGTTTTGAAGGACACCGGTTACAGAATCCAGCTTTTAGGCGAAGGACTGGCCCCTCCTTCGCCTAAAAGCTCTTGATTTGGGCGTTTGGGACTTAGGCTTTTTTTTTTTTTTGGTTGATTATGTGTTGTAAGTTTAGACGTAGTCGTGGTCTGGCCGTTTAATCTGCTGAACGTAGAGGCAGGCAATTCTCAAAAAAAACCCTCATTTTGGAGTTGTTGTTTTTTTTTTTGAGAATGGACATTTTCCCTGCTGCTACTTTCAGTGTTTAGGGCCTTAGGCCAAAAGGGGACTTAGATGTTTGTTTTGATTATGCCCCTCTTATAGTAAAATCACCCCTTTTACTAAGCCGTGGTAGAGGTTTCTACCGCAGCCCGGCGTGCTAAATTCCTATGAGTGTCGGAGCAGCATCGGAGCTTTTAGCAGTCCAGGCCACGGTAGAAATTTCTAGCACGGCTTAGCAAAAGGTGGGGCTAACTGAAGTTAACTGAACGCCAGGCACACAGCTTTGGAAGGCACGATTCTATAACGTAAGGCACCTTCTCCAAAGTGAGCGTGGTTGGGGCAAATTGTGAGCGTTTTGGGGGGACTTATGTGCACAAATATAGGATATGGGCCAATGTGTTCACAACTTTGGTGCAGGAATTTAGGCCAAGAAACCCCTGGTATAAATAGGGTGCTATATAACAAAAAAAAAAAAATCTGATTTAAATCATCAAATCCTTAAATGATTTTTATAAAGTGCTCAGTTATCTGATAACACCATCCCAACCGGCAGCGGTGTAATCCTTGCATCACAGCACCACCTGCCTACCTAACCATGAAACATTATATCAGATAATCAAAAAAAGTTGTAACCTTATCTTAAATTCACTGGTTGTTATTTTGGCGGTGATGTACTGTGGTATCCAGGCAGGCGGCCATGTCCGGGGCCAGGTTCCCCCTTGTTCCAAGTCCCGTGTTCAGTAAAAAAACCCAAAAACAAACAACCCAACCCTCCAAAAATCAAAAAATAATATCCACACCAAAAAGTTTACCTTAGAAATAATCCCTAACTTCCAATATACCAATTTGTCAATTCATATCTTGACCTCTTCCTCCATGTGACTTCTGTGTTTCACCGCTTCGCTTCTTCGGGAGGAAGAAAATTAACTCCTGAAAACAAGGTTGAGGAAAAGAACGATGTACGGTAACAATTGCGGCTAGCGTTCAAGGCCCGTTTAAAAGCCCACCTCTTCGAGAGTGCGTTCGACTCCTAACTCCTCTCGCCTTGGGTTCTGCATCCCCAACCCTCTATGTCATGTCTGTCTGTCCAAGTTAGATTGTAAGCTCTTCGGAGCAGGGACCATCTATAAATGTCAGCCCATCTCTTTGAGAGTGCTTTCGACTCCTAACTCCTCTCGCCTTGGGTTCTGCATCCCCAACCCTCTATGTCATGTCTGTCTGTCCAAGTTAGATTGTAAGCTCTTCGGAGCAGGGACCATCTATAAATGTCAGCCCATCTCTTTGAGAGTGCTTTCGACTCCTAACTCCTCTCGCCTTGGGTTCTGCATCCCCAACCCTCTATGTCATGTCTGTCTGTCCAAGTTACAGGAGCTTCTGTAGCGATGTTACAATATAGACTTATTATGCCATAATCAATCATTCTACATATGTTACCGGCACATTGATGGTCCTACTTATATATATATAATAAGTCTATATTGTAACATCAATACAGAAGCTCCTGTAACTCTGTATAGAGCCCATGTATTGTAACACCTTTTACAGAAGCTCATGCAAACCGCTCTGAATTGACTCCCCAGTTATTAATAGCGGTATAGAAAGCAAACAATAGCGCAAGAATCAGGCCCTGTCACTTTTGCAGTTAACACAGGTTCACTTAGACCCAGATTCTCTAACCGACACCGATTTTTCAGCTGCCAGTAGGCGCCCAAATTCAGCTGAAAACGCCATTCGGACCGACACTGGAATCCGTCTAACGCCACCATGGCGATTGCGGGAAGTGGCGTTAGGCGGCCTAAAGCGCCTATGTAGGCATGACTCATAGCAAAGAGAGGCGCCAGACCTGGCCTACATGTCTGGCGCCTAACGTTCACGGAGGCGAGATTCTGTATACGGCGCCGTCGCGTGATTGACAAGCAATTGGCGGCCACTTTTTTAGGTGGCTGCTGATATTGGCGCCCGATAGAGAATCCAGGTCTTAGTGCCTCTTCAGTAGGAGGCAGTAATTGCAGTCAGGTTTCCATGCGCTGGTGCAGTTTTTTTCAGTGTAGTAACGGCTGAAGACATGCTGTAAATGACGGTAGATAAAGCCCACACGGTCTGCCCACTTTGTGCAGGCCCCAGTCATCCAGGTAGAGAATAACACGGGGACAAATTTTTCCCCATCCCCGCAGGAACTCATTTTTCCATCCTGTCCCATTCCTGCAAGCCCCATTTCTACACAAGCCTCAAACACTTTAAAATTATAAGTGTTGGAGGCTTGTGCGGTTAAGGCAGAGCTTACAGAAATGGGGCAGGAACAGGGATGGACAAGACTCGCGGGGACAGTACGGGGAAATGTAGTAAAAGTGAACCAAGTCTAGGACAATCAAGCCATTGTGACATCACCATTGTGACATCATCACCTAAAAACAGGGAAAAAGTGAAGTTTTCAGTAAAATGTGGGGGGTTACAACCCCCCAAACCCCCCCAACGCGGCACGATCTCTATTAAGTAAAATGGGGGGGGGGGGTTCCCCCCCACCACGCCCCCCCCGTCGGAGCCCTAAAAACAGTAATTTTACCTCCGCGCTGCGCTCAATTGTCTGCACGCACTTTTGTCCCGGCGCGCTTTTGACCTGACACCTAGAATAGTATTAGGTGGAGGTTTTTTGTTTTTTTTTTCTACTGCCCAAATATGGGTGCCATTTACTGAAATCTAGTCCTAAATATTTCCCTTTGAAATCGGGATGTTCCTTCTCGAATGGGTGAAGAGCCAAAGGTGCAGAAGAAAGGGGCTTGATATGGTGGAGGGAGAAGTGATGGCGGAAAGTGCCCTGCTGAAGTAATCGACTGCACAGCCACTAAAATGGCAACCTTTAATAAGCAGAACAGATTCGTTTTTTGTATTTGACATGGTTAGTGCCGGTGACACATACCTCAAAATCGGGAATGCCAATCTTGGCAGGCCTTTTTGTTTTTCCTGCACCAAAATGAAGTGGCCTGGTCCTACGAGGGCTTGTCAAACAGACACATTCAATGTCTTCTGAATTCCCTTTCTTACAGGTCAGGTCTCCAAACTACAAAATGATTAGGTCACCCTGGTATTTACGTGTTTAAAAGGCATGCGTCTTTCGATGGTCTCTCTCTTGTTCCAACTCTGTTCAACGAGATATTCTGGTCTGGCAACTAAGATGCCGGCTGACCCCTCCCAAATGCGGTAGGAGGCATGGAAGATCATACAGCAGTGATGCTCAAACCGGTCTTGCTTTCCCCCCCCTCCCAAATCCTCCCAGTCAGCTGGGGTTCAGATTATCCCCAATGAAGACGCAAGAGATAAATTTGCAGGCACAGCCCTATAGCAAAGGGTTTTCTTTAAATCTGTGGTGCCCGCACTCCCAAGGGGATATGGGAAAGAGGTCAGAGTGTGGAGAAGGGTCTTGAAATCTGAGACAATTTAGTGAAACTTTCAAGATGGAGTACAAGAATTATTAGGACAGTTTACGAAGGTATTAAGGGCCATTGAAAAGTTCTCAGCCCATCTAACAAAGCTGGGGCAGTTTCCATCGAGGGCTATACGCTTAGTCCATCGATTTTTCACTTTTTTTTTTTTTTTTTTGTTCCATCAGAAAAATATGGAATGAAAAAAGTTAGTGTTTCATAATGACAAATTTGTGCACCTAATCAGTTCTAGAATAATAGTAGCAGAAGTCAGCCATTAGGCAACCAAATATACAGTGCAAGCCACCCCTTGCTCTACGGCAGGTGTAAATGGTAGGGCTACCATATTTTTGTTAGGAAAAGAGGACAGGTGGCCCCACAACGTTCTACGCCCCCCCAGCCTTGCCCCGTTCTGTCCCATCCCCGCCCCCACACAAACCTCATCTCCGCTTCATCCCGGAGCTCAGGCGAAGCGTCTAGAAGGTCTCCGAGCATGCGCGGATGTGATGTGATGGCATCATGCCAGACGCAGCCCCGAGCTCTGACAGTGCCGGGACCGGACAAAGCCCGGACAAAGTGCTGGTTTTGCAAAATCCATCCGGACAGTCCTCTAAAAGAGGATATGGCCTGGTAAATCCGGACTTCTGGTAACCCTAGTAAACGGGCATGCCTAACTGACAGCATTCAATAAGGCAAATAGACCGTCAATCTCTGAGCTAGAGGCTTTTGAATGGAGGGAGGGGGTAATTATTAAGGGGCAGTAAAAGTTGACCTAATACTCCCAGGGAATCTACTTAAAGAGGCTGGAGCTGAACTGTGCTCCCCCCTCCTCCATAGATGCTCCCCTAAAGTCCCTTTGCTCTATAAAGACTCCTCTCGAATCAGTGGCGTAGCGAGGGTGAGGTGGCGGCCCTCCCCCGCCCCATTCTACGCCCCCCCTACCCCTATCTGCTCCTTCCCCGTCCCTCCTCCCTTCCCCCGTACCTCTAACATTTGGTGTCAGGTCAAAAGCGCGCCGGGACAAAGGCGCGCCCAGACAATTGAGCGCAGCGCAGAGGCGCGCGCCGCTCAAAATTACTGTTTTTAGGGCTCCGACGGGGGTGTATGAGGGGGTAACCCCCCCACTTTACTTAATAGACATCGCGCCGTGTTGTGGGGGCGTTGTGGGGGGTTTGGGAGTTGTAACCCCCCACATTTTAATGAAAACTTCACTTTTTCCCTGTTTTTAGGGAATAAGTTAAGTTTACAGTAAAATGTGGAGGGTTACAACCCCCCAAGCCCCCCATAACGCCGGCGCGGTGTCTATTAAGTAAAGTGGGGGGTTCCCCAACAAAACCCCCCGTCGGAGCCCCTAAAAACTGTAATTTTCTTTGGCGCGCGCCTCCGTCTTGCGCTCAGTTGTCGGCGCGCACCTTTGTCTTTCGCGCCGTTGTCTATGAACCCTAACATTATCGACGTGATCAGCAGCCACCAGCCTGCTGCTGGTGCCAGTGTCGGCCCTTCCTCCGACGTCACTTCCTAGGCACGGGTCTAGGAAGTGATGTCAGAAGAGGAGCCTATACTGGTGCCAGCAGCAGATCAGGGTTGCCGCCCGGGCCGCGAACGTTAAAAAAAAAAAAAAAGTACGGGGGAAGGGAAGCGGCACGTGTGCGCGGTAGTGGCGGCGTGAAGATGAGGACAGGTGCTGGCACCTCCATGTAGAGGCTGCCCCCCCCTTAATACGCCACTGTCTCGAATAGCTGCTTATGTAGAAACCCCTTTCCTGAAGACCCCGACAGTCCTGTTGGTCCTCCTCAGTCCTACCTGGAAGTCTAAGGGTTCTAGGGCAGGAGTCGTCTCTGCTGGCACCGGGTTCAAAAATTGTGTCAGCAACCCCTATCAGATTAACAGAAATAAGCTAAATTGATTTTGCCCACTGGTGGCATAAAGGAAGCCTTCCAGAGAACCCTGGGCATTGTTTAATCTATTTAATCATTACGGATTCTGCTGCATGGGCATTTATTTTCCCGTTCTAATGGCGGAGTTCGGTCATCGTTCTTTCATTTCAGCTCTTTTCTGACATCCGAGGGAGTGAACAGCTCATAGCCAAGGAGCTCAGATTCTCCTTGGCAGCTGTTTCTTGCACTTCTCATTCCTGTGGTTCAGCAGGGCCCGAGAACTGATTGACAGGGAACATGGAAAGCATGCATCTGTTATCCACTCCCCAGACCAGTTCAAACCAGTTTCTTCAAGCAGGGACCTCGCAAAATCAAACCCTTTGAAATGTACTCTGCAGGAGAATAGCTTTGAATCTCCAAGATAAAACAGCTTAAGCATCATAATGGCCCCACAGTGAAAATAATAGCGGTAATTATTGTAACGGGAAGTAACTCAACCTTTTTTTAAATTAATTAGATAGAAACAGAGAAAAAGGAAGGCAGATAAAGACCATATGGCCTATCTACCGTGTTTCCCCCAAAATAAGACACTGTCTTATATTAATTTTGGGCCCAAAAAAGGTACTAGGTCTTATTTTTTTTCCATGTACAATGATTATCTCTCCCTTCCTCTCCTCCACCCCAATTCTTCCTATTTCCTTTCTCTCCCCCACATATGCAGCATTTTTCCTCCCCTCTCACCCATCCCCTCGTGCAGTATCTTTCTATCCCTCCCCCTCCCTCCCATCCCCCTTGCAACTTATATCCCTCCCCCTCCCTTGCAGAACCCTTGCAGCTTATATCCCTCCCTTCTTCCCACCCCCCATGGAGCATTTTTTTAATCCCTCCCATCCCCTCCACTGCCGCAACGCACCCCACCCTCCCTGCTGACCCTTTCATCAGCAAAACGGCAGAGGAACGCCCGGGCATGAGAAAGCCGCGATGAGGCCTGTGCTTCTGACAATGCAGTTTGTTATAAGGTACTGGGGTTTGAATGGGTGAGAGAGATGGAAGGGTCGGGGGGAGCGCTGCTGCCGCCAGCGACTAGGGCTTATTTTCGGGTGTAGGGCTCTACGCATATGTCCTCTCCAGAATGGATTACTGCAACTCCCTATTTAATGGAATAACCAAAAAAGATCTCAAGCGCCTCCAACAGGTCCATAATGCAGCTATCCGCCTCCTACACAGCCTTAATTACCATGATCCCATCTCCCCAGCACTCCGCGCTGAACACTGGCTCCCAATTAGCCAACGCTGTGCATTCAAGGCCCTTGCAATAGCACACAAAAGAATTTATGCCACCCCCCCCTCCTATATAAAATCCAAGATACCCATCTACATCCCCACCCGCATCCTCCACTCAGAAACGGAGATACGCCTATGCATTCCCCACGGAAGGACCCTCCTCTCAGAAACTACCCGCAAACGCTCCTACAGCCACTTCATTCCCCAACTCTGGAACCAACTCCCCCCTCAACTCAGACTACAGAACTCACTAATGACATTCCAGAAAATGGTAAAGACCCTCCTCTTCAACTAAAGGTCACTCTCAGCCTATACGCAAATAACTTGTATCTAAACTAAACTACTTATATTTAACTACTGTTCTTAATTTGCTGTATAGTCCCTATATCTAAACTGCTGCACAGTCTCGTATGTCCAAGTATTTAAATCTACTGTATAATCTTGTATGTCCAATTCACTCCATTGTGAATGTTTACTTGTAAACCGTTCTGAGCTACTGGGAGGATGGGATAAAAATCTAAATAAATAAATAAATATTAAGACCTACCCTGAAAATCATGCTAGGGCTGATTTTCGGGGTAGGTCTTATTTTCGGGAAAGTGTAGTTACTTACCTGTAACGTAGGTTCTCCGTGGACAACAAGATAGTCAGCAACATATAGGAGTCTCACCAGACCGAGAGATCTCTCCAGGAGTCACTGCATGCTGCCGCGTACAGCCAGCCTCTGCAGGGCCACATTAAAACCACGCGCTCGCACTGCGGGGAAGGGCAGCAGAGAGCAGAAGAGTCAGGGCGGGTTTTGTGTTCAGTTCCGTAGTCTGGCAGTTTTCCCTCCCCCCCCCACCCCCCCTCTGCTTCTAGAGGCTGCAGCGACTCCGCCTTTGCCTTGCTTGCCTGCCATTACTTCCCCAACCCTTCCCCCTTAGGAGAGTGGCGCATGCGGGATCGCATGTACAGCCATTGATGATGGTCTGCGCATGCGTTGCGATCGGTCTTCAGCAATCCGTGGGATCGCTTGTGGGCGTGCTTACGATTAGCTGATTTGCACGGGGAGCCTTTAGTGAATGGGTCGCTCAGCAAGACTCGGAAACGGAGCGGAACAGGATCGGACAGGTAACAGGGCTTTAGTGAATCTAGCCCAATGAGGCATATGGGGGGGGGGGGGTAATTCTGTGACACGAGTGCTTATATTTATGCACTGATTAGGCCCCAATTCTATAAATGGCACCTGATGGCGCCTAAAGCGGCATTGATAGGCATCCTAACTTTTGGCGCGCCCTATTTATGCCATTTTTTTCTTGGCCTAAATGAGTGCGCCAAAGTACAAAACAGGTGTCTACATGAAAAACGCGCCTACGATCTGCCTCTGACCATGCCTACTTTCTGGGAGGGGCTTGGATTAGGCTCCTACCTCAAAGTGGTAGGGGCGTACCACCCAATTAAGTGAAATTTATGTCAATTATAAGGTGCTAATTGTTAATTATTCATGCCATTTTAAGCCTTTTAATTAAGTTAGGAACCTTGATCTGCTAGGCATGCCAACCTAGGTGCCTAACTTTTGGAAATATTTATAGAATCAGGACCTTAGGATAATGGCGTTTACATGTATATACAATATGTGTACATGCATGCATAATTAGCAAAATTCCACCTACAGTGCATGCTATTTTGTAAATATAGAATGAACATAGGGCTAGATTCACTTACCTCCTTTGCATGCCTGATTCGTGACTGATACGTGCAGGCCCGACCAATCCACAAAACAAAAAAATTCAAATGAGGGTGATCTGAGGAACGTCCCCCTCCGACCGCATGGATCACTAGTGTGTGATCCCGACGCATGTGCAGACCATCTGTCGATGGTCTGCGCATGTGTCTAAGAGCCGTGACTTTTTAAAAAAAAAACTTTTACTAGCCCAGCGCCACCGTGGTTTTAACCCACTTTAAACCCACGGGTTAAAAACACGGGCCCGCAGTGCGGGGAAGGGCAGAAGAGTCGGGACAGCAGGAGAGATTCCAGACAGGCAGGAAACAGCAGGAGATCGGGGCTATGACGGGGCAGAGAGCAGATCGGGACAGGCAGGAGATCGGGGCTGAGACGGGGCAGAGAGCAGATCGGGACAGGCAGGAGATTGGGGCTGAGACGGGGCAGAGAGCAGATCGGGACAGGCCGCAAATCGGGGCAGAGAACAGGGCGGCAGAAGGCAGGGCAGTCAGAAAGAACCTCAGCAACTGGTCCTCGGCCGTCACTTACTTTGGATCGGCCAGCCCAGTCGGTGTTGCTTTTTTTATTTTAGTGAATCGCTTCCTGTCTGCATTTGAATGCCGTTCCCCCCTCATTTGCATGCGCAGATCGGAGGATGATCGGGACACAGGTTAGTGAATCAGGTCAGAGGAAAATCGGGTCGCAAAGGGCTCGCAAACCGATCGGTACACGATCGGTTTGCCTAGAGAATCTAACCCTTAATGTGGATTGCAAGGAGGGTGTACACATGGATATAACCTGGGCGTAGAATGGGTAGGATTTTCACAGATTTTTATGTGCTGAAACCTTTTACTGCACTGAAAGTTACTGCGTTCAGATTCCTGCACTAAAACCACATCGGCCCCTCTTCCTCTGGCTGAAATCAGCTGATCGTCTAAATCATTGTTTAGCCTCAAATTGGTTGTGGGTAAACACATTAAAATTAATCCCGCTATAATCTGAGGTGTTATGGGTTATAAAATACCTCTTTGTCAGCCTGCTATATAATGAGGTGAATTGATGCCTCCAATTTCAGACTGTCTGATTATTAGGTGCCTGGGTCGATTCCCAGTTAAACCTCAACAAGCAGATATCTCCTTTTGCTAAAACACTGCTGTTTTTCACGAAAACAAATCAAGCATATTCAGAGGCTGCTATCTGTCGATAATCTGCAAATGGTGATTTAGCCCTTAATACTCTCAAAACTGGACGACGGCAGCATATTTTGAGCGGGCCTTTGGGAAGGAAAACTCAAGCAGAGATTATCTGGAATAATGCAGCAAAGGTTGTTTACAGGAAATCAAGCTCGGAGGCACATCACCCCCAGTCCTGAGAACCTTACCCTGGCTCCCGGACACCCTTTGTGTGCATTTAAATATTTTGATGCTGGCGTTCCAGTCTTAGATCATTGGGAAGGCTGGTTGAAATCCTGCCGCTGCTTCTTGTGCAAGTTACTTAGCCTGCTACAGCAATATCCCTCCTGCACTATTACATTAGAGATTTCTATTCCGCCATTACCTTGCGGTTCAAGGCGGATTACAAAAGAGAGAAAAAACGGAGGGTTACAATGGAAGAACATTTGTCCTTTCTAGAGAGGCAAAGAGAAGGTTATGTAGTTGATGTGTGGCGGGAAGAGGGAGGGGGGAAGGACGGTAAGTTTGAATTTCTTGAAGAATGTAGTTTTTATTTCTTTTCTGAAGTTACGGCACTATTCACTAACCTCTCCTGCGATCCGCTTCGACTCCGTGCGTGCAAATGATGAGAAACTCATGCAAAGTAGGCAGGGACGTGATTCGCACAACAAATTTCCCGATCCGACTGGGCCGGCCGGTCAACCCAAGAAGCGACCGCTGGGGACCAGTAAACGTCTTACCGACTCTCCAAAGCCCTGCTCTCTGCTGCCTCGAATCTCTCCTGCCCTTCCCCACACTGCGAGCCCGTGGTTTTTAACACACGGGTTAAATGTAGGGTTTTCAAGGCCTACATTTCCGGTGCCTACCTTTGACGGGAATCGCGCCTACGTAGATGCTTTACGGCGCTAACGCCACGTCCAACATTAGCCACGCCTACAGCGGCTCTGGGCGCCATAAAGCGCCTCCAGAGGCACAATTGTGGCACCTTTTTGTAGGTGCCGAATTTTCTTATAAGCCTGCTTTTAAACATCGTTTTGGACTTAGCGTAGGCGCCAGTAGGCCCTCTCCAGGTGGATCACGTGAGGCAGTGGCATCTATCCCTTTTCGTGTCTGAAGGTAGACCAGACTGGGAATTTGGCACCCTTTATCACTGGCGCCCTAGGCCAGTGCCTCGCTTGGCCTATAGATTGAGCCGGCCCAACTGCCTGGTCTGCGCCATGGTGATCAGAGGAGATATTCTGCAACCTTGTCCAGTTAATGTCCCTGAATATCTCCTCCCTGCCCATTCAGCTTGGTTTACACCTGGCAGGGGGGCCTTTCTTGACTGGCAAAACCCTTTTGAATATTAGGCCTCAACTTCACAAGTTCAAGTAGAAAAAGCCAGACCAGTGTGTTCGTAGAAACATCAGATAAACCTCCATGAGTGTATTTCAACTAGGATTTCCAGCTAGAAAACATTTACATTTGATTCACAATTACTGATTTCCCCAGGGTGTTTCCACTTCAGCACGCTACACTATATACGGTAGATTATTTTGTAATAAACGGTGGTTTCAGTGCCTCATACTTTATGAAGCTATTATATGCTTAACATAAATACATAAGTTTTTGTTTGAGTATTTCGAAATGATCTGAATAGTACACAAAGTGGATGATAAACGTTACTACTTACATTTTAATAGAATCAATAGATTCGCTTTGGGGGTGCAGAGCAGAGTGAAATAGCGTTCCTAAGAATTGTTTCAGCTCAGGAGTGCTACAGCTCCCGTGGTCAAAACTACTTTCTGACTCGGACTTTTGTTATTCAGTTAAAAATAAAACCAAAGACCGAAGCAGTATTGTTTCATACCTACTTTCTAAAGCACAGCCCTTAAAGCTAGGCTTCCCATAAAAAGAGGATACTTGACCACGCCCTGTCCCATCCCTGCTCTGCCCACACCCCACCCTTGGTTCCCTGCCTCTGCCTCCCGCTAATCCGGTGTCTCGCAAACTTTTTTCGAGCCGGAGCACACTAAACCTAGTGTCCCCGGCTTGAGACACCCAGAAGGGCGCTGGCGTGGGCGTGATGACATCACGTGCATGCGCAAAGGCCTTTCTAACGGGCCTTGCACCGAGAGAAGGACCTGTGCTGGAGAGAAGGGTCGGCCGAGAGAAGAGGTGCCGGCGTCGGGAGATTGCTTACAGCACGTGCGTCTCTTCGCGAGAGCCACGTCCTGTGGACAGTCAGCCGACGCCGACATCTCTCCTCTTCCCCAGTGTACCGCGGCACACCTGAAATCTCAGGAGGCGCACTGGTGTGCGATACACTGCGCTAGTCTCTCCTTAAACTACCCCATCCACCTAACACGGTCTGCCCTGGAAGTCTTCACTCTGCATCTCTGGCTTCCGGGACAGGCCAATGGTAGAAGGATCTCGTCGCTAAAGCTCCAGGCTGACCCAAAGTTTTTTTTTAATTGCAGTGCCAGAGAAAGTACTAGGGACAGGTATAACAGATATTTTCTACATTTTTTTAGGCATGAGCAACTAGGAGGCTGTACTCACTCGAGGAACGTAGGGAGAGAGGAGACATGATCGAGACGTTTAAGTATATTACCGGCCGTATCGAGATGGAAGAAGAGATTCTCTTTCTCAAAGGACCCTCAGCCACAAGAGGGCATCTGCTCAAACTCAGGGGCAGGAAATTTCATGGCGACACCAGGAAATATTTCTTCACCGAGAGAGTGGTTGATCCTTTGAACGAGCTCCCTGTGCAGGTGATCGAGGCAAACAGCGTGCAAGAATTTAAGAGCAAATGGGATGCCCATGTGGGATCCCTTAGAGGGTTAAGCCAAGGGAACCTGGCACCAGGTGTGGGATCCCTAGGATAGTAGACTTGGGGGTGGATCAGTAGAGTGGGCAGACCTGATGGGCTATGGCCCTTATCTGCCGTCATCTTCTATGTTTCTATGTTTACTGTCCAGGAACAAGTGTTATTATATGGAATAGTCAATGCAACTCTTTCCTTTAACGGTATCCTGAAGCCCCCAATAGGCTATGACATTCAGGAGAGATTTGAGAAGCCCTACCTTAAGACCAACTGGGACTCTTCTTGTCATACACTTTGGGAAGCTTGTGTGCAAATAAATGAATATCATTAGGCTACTTTTAGGGAACAAACTAGAGTTACCAAGCTTTTAGGATTCCCAGTGGCATTAACTTTACTAGAGGCTTGTAACTCTGGCTCGGAGGACAGGTGCAGAATCCGTTTCCAACAAACTGTTTCACTGGAGGCTACGCCAAAAGCTACAGTCTTCTCGGATGGGATTAGACGAGATAATCACCTCTCTTTCAGTAATGTCCGCTGGAGATGTTTTTTGTTTACATTTAAAGCCCCTTCAATCTAACAGTGACACTACCATTCATCACATTAGTTACAACGTATAAATGCTTAAGTCACAACAGTGAGCAATGGGCATTAATTCTAGAGTAGATCGCTGGTCCATTTCATCTTCGAACCGCATTCTTTTTGAAAATATGCATAGGAGATGAGTTTGTTTTGCTCAGTCTGGCTGCAAAGACACAATGATTGGAAAACATTTTGGAGAGAGATTCTGTATCTCTGTGTGCAGTTACCGGGGCCGGCTTGACCGCTGGACCGAGTGAAGCTCTGACCCAAGACACCGGACACACTGAAATCCCTGGCACCTGAGCTCTCACCGCCAGTGCTTTCTCCCCCTTCTCTCTTGGTGCAACATTTCTCCTCTTCTTTCTAAAGCCCTCTACTCTGGCATTTCTCCCTCCTTCCTCTGTGGCCCTCTAAACATTCCCTTGCTTGCCGATAGTAACACCATGCACAGCAAACTGCTTTCAGAGAGCCTTGGTCTTCCCTCTGCCACATCCCGTCTGCAGTTTCCTGTTGGCGTGTCATGGCAGAAAGAAGACCCAGGGCTGGCCAAAAACAGTTTGCTGTGCATATTATTGCTACCAGCAAGCATAGAAACATAGAAGATGACAGCAGATAAGGGCCATAGCCCATCAGGTCTGCCCACTCTACTGACCCACCCCCAAGTCTACTATCCTAGGGATCCCACTCCTGGTGACAGGTTCCCTTGGCTTAACCCTCTAAGGGATCCCACATGGGCATCTCATTTGTTCTTAAATTCTTGCACGCTGTTTGCCTCGATCACCTGCACCGGGAGCTCGTTCCAAGGATCAATCACTCTCTCGGTGAAGAAATATTTTCTGGTATCACCATGAAATTTCCCGCCCCTGAGTTTGAGCGGATGCCCTCTTGTGGCTGAGGGTCCTTTGAGAAAGAGAATCTCTTCTTCCATCTTGATACGGCCGGTAATATACTTAAACGTCTCGATCATGTCTCCTCTCTCCCTACGTTCCTCAAGTGAGTACAGCCGCAAATTTTTCAGCCTTTCCTCGTACAATAGATCCTTGAGCCCCGAGACCATCCTGGTGGCCATCCGTTGCACTGACGCTACTCTCAGCACATCTTTTCGATAATGTGGCCTCCAGAATTGCACACAGTATTCCAAATGAGGCCTCACCATGGTTCTGTATAATGGCATTATGACTTCAGGCTTCCGGCTGACGAAACTCCTGCGGATGCAACCTAACAACTGTCTTGCCTTAGATGAAGCCTTCTCCACATAATCAGCAGTTTTCATGTCTGTGCTGATGATCACTCCCAAGTCTCGTTCTGTTGAAGTTCTAGCTAAGGTCTCACCATTCAAGGTGTAAGTTCTGCACGGATTTCTGCTGCCAAGGTGCATGATCTTGCATTTCTTAGCATTGAAGCCCAGCTGCCAGGTCGAGGACCAAAGCTCCAACAAATGTAGGTCCTGTGTCATACTATCGGGTGAATTGCCATCTCTCACTATATTGCATAGTTTGGCGTCATCAGCGAATAACATTACCTTACCTTGAAACCCCTGAGTTAGGTCACCTATGAATATGTTGAAAAGGAGCGGGCCAAAGACTGAGCCCTGCGGTACTCCACTGGTCACCTCCGATGTTTTAGAGAGGGTACCGTTAACTACCACCCTCTGAAGTCTGCCACTCAGCCAGTCATTGACCCATGTTTCTCCCAGCCCCATTGATTTCATCTTGCATGGTAATGTTTAGAGGGCCATGGAGTAGGGAAGGAGAGAGGAATGGGAGCAATGCTGGACTAGAGACTTGAGAGAGAAGGGGAGAAAGCTTAAGCTATTGGGACAGGAGTGCCACCTTCAAACTTGGCTTAGGAGGTTCATAACCCTTTGAACTGTGCCATGTGAGCATAAGAGCCAAGATATTTGACACTATTCGACATATACGTGACTATTCTATAACGTGGCTTGTAAGTGCATTAGTGTGCAACTGCACGGGGGCATAGTCAGGGGCATAATTCCCAGTTACATATGTGACTTATAGAATATAGTAAGTCCCACATATGACATGTAGCACCTAGGCACACCAAATTACACTTGCCATTCATTTGGCACAAACTAAACTAAACTAAATCTTAGGTTTGTATACTGCATCATCTCCACATTCATAGAGCTCGGCATGGTTTACAGGAGATGGGATGGAAAGGAACTACAATAAAGGGTTAGAGGTCCAAGTATGAAGAGTTTTTAGAGGGCTTAGAATGCCAGAGATGGAATAAGTATCAGATTTTTGAGAATAACCAGGTCTTCAGATGTTTGCGGAAAAGTTGGAGAGAGCTCAGGTTCCGAAGGGAGGAGGAAAGGTTGTTCCAGAGCTTGGTGATTCTGAAGGGGAGGGAGGTCCCTAGTTTTCCTTTATGGGAAATGCCTCTTAATGAGGGGAAGGATAGTTTTAGTTTGTGGGTGGATCTGGTGGTATTAGGGTTTTTAGGAGTTCCAAGAAAGAGGGATACAGGGAGGGAGGATTCCATGTAGGATTTTGAAAACTAGACAGACGCATTTGAAGTGGACTCTGGCGATTATCGGTAGCCAGTGAAGCTTGGACAGATGCGGAGAGACATGGTCAAATTTACTTTTTGCGAAAATCAGCTTGGCCACGGCATTCTGGATCCGCTGGAGTCTATGAAGGTTTTTCTTAGTTAGGCTTAAGTAGATAGAGTTGCAATAGTCCAATCTGGGATCTTTTACTAGAGGGCGTTAGAATTTGGGCTTAGTGCTTTTTACCATACGACTTCCCTGTGCTCTAAGCCCCAATTCAACATGGCACAATATAAACCATTTTTTACACATTTTATTAGTGTACATAACCTGTAAAAGGTTAAGGTGGAAACACTAACTGCCCCCTATTTAGTTGATGCGAGTGTTGGGGCAAAAATAGGCAGAAGAACATCGCCAATCTGAGATACGCAGATGATACTACCCTACTGGCAGAGAGTGAGAAGTACCTCAAGAAGTTGATCCTGAAGCTGAAAGAAGAAAGTGAGAAGACGGGACTATAACTGAACGTCAAGAAGATCAAAATCATGACCACCGCCAACAAGAAAGTCCACATAAAGATCAACCATGAAGAAATAGATGTGGTTGACAGATTTGTTTTCCTCGGGTCCCTCGTTGATCATAGTGGCAGTTCGACAGCAGAGATCAAGCGACAATTAGCACTGGGGTGTGTAGCCATGGTGAGCATGGACCAAATATGGAAGTACAAGGACGACTGAGTCACCATCAAACAAAGACTGATCATTGCCATTGTATTCCCAATTGAGACATATGGCTGTGAGACATGGACACTCACAAAAGCAGATAGAAGAAATATTGACGCCTTTGAGCTGTGGTGCTGGAAAAGACTTCTATGAATCCCATGAACAGCTAGGATCGCCAGCAAAGATATTCTTGATCATACAAACCCAGAGTTGTCCCTGGAAGGGAAGATTATCATACAGAAACTGACCTATTTTGGACATGTGATGAGGGTGAATTCACTAGAAAAGGACATACTACTCGGGATGGTCAATGGTGAAAGGAAGCAGGGGAGCACTCAGACCATTAGACTTTTCTCTTGTTGACTTGTTACTCAACTAAGCCAACTGATAGCCAAGTCAGATGTAATGTGAAGACATCAAGGCCACCAGGCAGACATGTCAGTAGGCATGAGTTGACAATGTCTGGTTCACTCCATAGGGGTAGTGTAGTAGATCACCTCTGAAGCCACAGTACTAATTGTCAAATGCACACTGACACAGCCCAACTAAATTAACTTTAGCCATGACCACGACCAACGTGGAAGGTCAAAAACCAGTTTGTCAATTCATCAGATCTTGGACAAGGCCAGAGTTGAACATGCAAATGGACTGTTTCCCTTTACGTAAATACCATTTGGTAGACTCTACCCTGCTTGACGTCTCCTTCCTTTATCGCGTAGCAGTTAAGAGCTACAGCCTCCACACCCTGAGGTTGTGGGTTCTTACCCCATGCTGCTCCTTGTGACCTTGGACAAGTCACTTAATCCTTCACTGTCCTAGGCACATTAGATAGATTGTGAGCCCACTGGGACAGATAGGGAAAATTCTTGAAGTACCGGTATGCAAACCGCTTTGAGTGTGGTCATAAAACTACAAAAAGGTGGTATACAAGTCCCAATTCCTTTCCCCTTTCATAAAATCCCCTATTAGGGCTCCAGATATTACAGTAATACTGAAACTAGAGCTTGAGATTATTGAAGCCAACATAATGAAATGAACTCTTAGCCCCAGAATTGCAACATCCCACCGCTCTGCTCTTTCAGGCTCCACCGTTTCTTCCCAATAGCAAAAATACCGAGATCAGGATGTAACATTAATTTCAGCCTTGAAGGACATATTAAAATTTATGTAGAAGTCATCTTTTAATCAAAAATGCCTTTCCCTTAAAGTCTAATATCACCAGGAAGGGAATAACTTAGTTTCTTAATAAAACATTTAAAAAATGAGATGCCTGTTACATGCTCTAGCTTAAAACAGAGGACGTTGAAATGAATTTCAAGTTAAATAAGAAGCGTCATCTTAGTGCTCAAGATGGGAAATGTATCGGAAGCAAGCGTTTGGGGAACTTGGCTTTAGTGTTCCTGTCGGCACACAAGTATAAGGAGTGTGTGGCACAGTGATTAGAACTGCAGCCTCAGCACCCTGAGGTTGTGGGTTCAAATCCCATTCTGCCCCTTGTGACCCTGGGCAAGTCAGTTAATCCCCCATTGCCCCAGGTACACTAGATAGAAGGTGAGCCCAAGACAGACAGGGCAAAATGCTTGAGGACCTGAATAAATTCACATAAACCATCCTGAGCTCCCCTGGAAGAACAGTATAGAAAATTGAATAAAGAAATGGTGTGAAAAGTTTCAGCCTCTGATAACCAGAGCTGGTATTGTGACATCATAATGCCTCATTCCACCAATAGGAGCTAACCTCATCAGTGATGTCACAATGGCTCAATTGTCCTAGACTTGGCTCACTTCTGCTACATTTTGATTTATAGAGTGGCTCAGTGGTTACAGCTACAGCCTCAGCACCCTGAGGTTGTGGGTTCAAACCCATACTGTTCCCTGTGACCCTGGGCAAGTCACTTAATCCCCCCATTGCCCCAGGTACATTAGATAGATTGTGAGCCTGCCAGGATAGACAGGTAAAAATGCTTGAATACCTGAATAAATTAATGTAAACCGTTCTGAACTCCCATGGGAGAACAGTATAGGAAACTGAATAAATATATAGTGTGAAAAGCTTCAGCCTCTGATAACCAGAGCTGGTATTGTGACATCATAATGCCTTATTCCACCAAAGCCTAAGAGCCAACCTCATCAGTGATGTCATAATGACTTGATTGTCCTAGACTTGGCTTACTGTTACTACATTTTGATTTCTAGAGTGGCACAGTGGTTACAGCTACAGCCTCAGCACCCTGAGGTTGCGGGTTCAAACCCACGCTGCTCCTTGTGACCCTGAGCAAATCACTTAATCCCCCCATTGCAACAGGTACATTCGACGGAGTGTGAGCCCACCTGGACAGAGAGGGAAAAATGATTGAGTACCTGAATGTAAATCATTTAGGCTATATGTGGTATGTAAATACTATTAGTAAGTAAAATGTGTCTTCTACCTCAGCAATAATGCATTCATCTGAACTTGCAGGTCCTTTACTAAGCTGCAGTACGTGTTTGCGCATGCTTGCTGCAACTTAACAGGGCTTAAGGTGGGACATGCCGAGGCATCCTATGGTATAATCTTGCGCTAAAAAGAATCCTGAATTTGTCTAGGAGGGGCCGTGTTTGGGGGGAGGGCAGGGAGCAGGTGTGACCACGTGAATCAGTTCTCACGGTCACATTACTGCACGCTAACGGGTTAGTGCGGGACTGGCGCGTGAGCCCTTACCACCTACAAAATGGGTGACAGCACGGGCTAATTTTTGTTCATGGCCACACACTGACGGCGATATTTGCACTTGGCTATTAACAATGAAAACAGAGAAAATCAGCCATTTTACAGCTGCATGCGAATAGCTTTAGGGCCAGTTACACTCGTACCCTACTTTCCACTGACCACCAACCCAGCCAGCAGATTAACCGTTTCCTGTAACTGTATCCGCTGCGTATGTCCAATAGCACTATAGAAATAATTCATAGTAGTAGTGTGAACAGTTTCAGTCTTTGGGAAGCAGAGCTGAGCTTGTGATGTCATAATGCCTCATTCCACCAATAAGAGCCAACCTCATCAGTGATGTCACAATGGCTCGATTGTCCTGTACTCTCCTCTGCCCACCAACCCAGCCAGCTGATTAACCGCTCCCCTTAACTGTATCCATGACATCCTGTTTGTCTTGTCTGTTTAGATTGTAAGCTCTTTCAAGCAGGGACTGCCTTCTTTGTGACTCTGTACAGCGCTGCGTACATCTGATAGCACTATAGAAAAACCCCCCAAAAGGGGGTGGAAATAAGGGTGAATCTTATGGAGTGAATACCACAACCCCCCACCCCCCAGTACCTTTTTGTACTCCCCCAGGTACCTTTTTCTACTCCAGGCATTTCCCCCGCTGGACGGCTGTGGCAGCGAGAGGCAGAGCGGCAAACAAGGCAGGCACGAGCTTCTCGCATGCCTGCCTGGTCCTGCGCCGCTGCGTGAATGGTTGCCATCAGTTCTCGTGCTTTTATCTTCTGCATTTCATACTATTAATTACCGTATTTTCGCGGATATAACGCGCGCGTTATACGCGTTTTTACGTACCGCGCATACCCCTCGCGCGTTATATGCGTGAGTGCGGTATACAAAAGTTTTTAAACATAGTTCCCACCCCGCCCGACGCCCGATTCACCCCCCCAGCAGGACCGCTCGCACCCCCACCCCGAACGACCGCTCGCACGCGCTCCCACCCGCACCCGCATCCACGATCGGAGCAAGAGGGAGCCCAAGCCCTCTTGCCCGGCCGACTCCCCGACGTCCGATAAATCCCCCCCCCCGGCAGGACCACTCGCACCCCCACCCCGAAGGACCGCCGACTTCCCGACAATATCGGGCCAGAAGGGAGCCCAAACCCTCCTGGCCACGGCGACCCCCTAACCCCACCCCGCACTACATTACGGGCAGGAGAGATCCCAGGCCCTCCTGCCCTCGACGCAAACACCCCTCCCCCCCAACGACCGCCCCCCCCAAGAACCTCTGACCGCCCCCCCCAGCCGACCCGCGACCCCCCTGGTGACCCGCGACCCCCCTTCCCCGTACCTTTGGTAGTTGGCCGGACAGACGGGAGCCAAACCAGCCTGTCCGGCAGGCAGCCAACGAAGGAATGAGGCCGGATTGGCCCATCCGTCCTAAAGCTCCGCCTACTGGTGGGGCTTAAGGCGCGTGGGCCAATCAGAATAGGCCCTGGAGCCTTAGGTCCCACCTGGGGGCGCGGCCTGAGGCACATGGGCCCAACCCGACCATGTGCCTCAGGCCGCGCCCCCAGGTGGGACCTAAGGCTCCAGGGCCTATTCTGATTGGCCCACACGCCTTAGGCCCCACCAGTAGGTGGAGCTTTAGGACGGATGGGCCAATCCGGCCTCATTCCTTCGTTGGCTGCCTGCCGGACAGGCGGGTTTGGCTCCCGTCTGTCCGGCCAACTACCAAAGGTACGGGGAAGGGGGGTGGGGGGGTCGCGGGTCGGCTGGGGGGGCGGTCGGAGGTTCTTGGGGGGGGCGGTCGTTGGGGGGGGGGGGGGGGTTTGCGTCGAGGGCAGGAGGGCCTGGGATCCCTCCTGCCCGTAATGTAGTGCGGGGTGGGGTTAGGGGGTCGCCGTGGCCAGGAGGGTTTGGGCTCCCTTCTGGCCCAACTACACAAAGGTACGGGGAAGGCGGGTGGGGGTGTCGTGGGGGTCGGCCAGGGGGGTCGCGGGTCGGCTGGGGGACGGGCGGAGGTTCTTGGGGGGGGGCGGTCGTTGGGGGGAGGGGGTTTGCGTCGAGGGCAGGAGGGCCTGGGATCCCTCCTGCCTGTAATGTAGTGCGGGGTGGGGTTAGGGGGTCGCCGTGGCCAGGAGGGTTTGGGCTCCCTCCTGGCCCGATATTGTTGGGGAGTCGGCGGTCCTTCGGGGTGGGGGTGCGAGTGGTCCTGCCGGGGGGGGGGATGTATCGGACGTCGGGGGGGGGCATCAGGCTTTCAGGATGGGGACAGACCTTCAAGGGGGGACAGGACTTCAAGGGGGGACAGTGCACGGAAAGTCAGGGGGGATGAACGGAGAGTCGGGACAGCGCACGGAAAGTCAGGGCAGTGCACGGAAGTCAGGGGGGGTGAACGGAGAGTCGGGACAGCGCACGGAAAGTCAGGGCGGGCGAAAGGAGCGTCGGGCATCATGCGCGGTATACCCGTGAGCGCGGTATACAAAAGTTTTTGTACATATCATCGTGATTTCTGCGCGCTATACCCGTGTGCGCGTTTTACACGGGTGCGCGTTATATCCGCGAAAATACGGTAGTTAAACTGGGTTCTCTCTTCTTAGTATTTTACATTACTGCTTAGCAATATTGTTTTAAATATATATTTTTGAATGTGTATCGTCATTAATTTCAACGTTTTATTGGACCAAGGGTGTTAAATGTCGGTCCTCAAGAGCTGCAATCCAGTCAGGTTTACAGGATTTCCCCAATGAATATGCATGAGATCTATTAGCATACAATGAAAGCAGTGCATGCAAATAGATCTCATGCATATTCATTGGGGAAATCCTGAAAACCCAATTGGATTATGGCCCTCGAGGACTGAAATTTGACACCCCTGCATTAGCCTGTAAACTGCTCTTAAACTTTATATAGGGTACACTAGTATTCTAAAAAGGGGAGTATAGAATAGGTACCACATAGGTGTCCTCTAGGGGCCTATATTTAATTGCCTCATAGTACCTTAGGTAGGGTTACTATATGACTCCAGAAAAAATGAGGACGGATTCAGTAGCATAGTAAGGGGGGCAGATCGCACTGGGTGCCGTGTTGGTGTGGGTACCAGCACCTCTCCACCCCCCCTCAAGCCATGTTCATGCCCTCCCATCCCCCACCCCACCTACACCCCACTGTACCTCTTTAAATCTTCGCCAGCACGAGCAACTGCTCAGGCCTGCAGCTCGCGCTGGCCTGGCTCCCCTCTGAAATCACTTCCGGGTCACAGAACCAGGAAGTGACATCAGAGGGGAAAGCCAATGCTGGCGCGATCAGCAGGCCAGAGAAGCTGCTCATGCTGGAAAAGATTTAACGAGGTACAGGGGGAAGGGAGGGCACAGGTGTGGCATGGGGGCAGGGAAGGAGCGGGGGCAAAGAGAAGGTAGCGGGAGGGGTGCATCTCCTACCCTCACTATGCCACTGGACAGATTGAGACATTTGGGTTTTACGTAAAACCCGGATGTCTCAATCCGTCCTCCTTTTTCTGGAGCCATATGGTAACTCTAATCCAGAGGTCTCCAAAGTCCCTCCTCAAGGGCCGAATCCAGTCAGGTTTTCGGGATTTCCTCAATGAATATGCATTGAAAGCAGTACATGCACATTCATTGGGGAAATCCCGAAAACCTGACTGGATTCGGCCCTCGAGGAGGGACTTTGGAGACCCCTGCTCTAATCTTAGGTCAGGTTCTAATTGAACTGGAAGCCCAAAGGTGCAGGAAGTAAAGCTAGATCAAATGAAGACAGATAAAATGCCCAAGATAATATTTTTTTTAAGAAGCCTAGGAGGAAAAAATATAAAGGTGAGAAGATTTGAAACGGAGAAGATATCAGAAAACAGTTTCCTTATGGAGGACTTGGAAAACCCGGTACGAGAAAATGCCATAAGACGAGATGTAAATGCGGAGCTCCTTGGTCTTGCTCTACACGCCATAACAGAGAAGAAATGAGGTGTCTCGAGCGTGTCACCCACCACTAAGACGCTCTTGTTCTGACAGATTAATAGCATTGCTCGCTTTTGTCTTACAGGTTCACAGATTTCTAAGGCGCCGAAAGGATATCCAACATCAAGGGGGAAGAAAAGCCAGCGCGAGAAATATTGTGTTTGCACTCCAACGATCTCTGACATTTAATTTCAGGTAATATACACCTAGTTTTGCAGACAATTGAGTGATAATTGATTAAATCCAAACTCGTTTTATGAGAAAAGCTTTACCCCCCCACAACCTCCATTCCTTCCAGGCGGAGATGCCTCCTCACTCATATTACCGAGATAAATACAATATATACATGCCAGTCAAAGGATCTTTGAAAGTCTGACTCAATTAGTCTGCGTTCAATTTTTTTTATTATTTTAATCCCCCTTGTTATTGGCCATGCTTTCTCTCCCACTCCCACCTCCATCTCTCTCTTCTTCCTTTTCTCCTGCTCTCCTCTGTCTTCTCTTTTTCTCCCTTCCCTCTCCTCTTCTCTCATTCCACTTTGTCACTCCTTTTTTCTTCCCTTCACCCCTTCTTCCCTGTCCTGCACCCCGAATAAAGGCGTGCCCCTGCTGGTACACCTTTGTTCTGTGTCTCCACAAGCAGGAAGTGTACGTACACACTTCAGGTCCTGCAGCCCTGGAGCAGAGCACTAAACATCTGCCCCCAGGTTTCCCCCTCTTCTAGCCTCCGAGGTTACTTTCACCCACCTTAAGCCTTGGTTCCTTGCTGGCTTATGTCTTCTTAGAGATCTTAGTGAAATTTTGACAGCGCTGGAATTCTTTGTGGACAGATAAGTGCAGTCTCACGCGTTGCAATTGATAAAAGTTGTTGGAGCTAGTAGATTCTGTGGTGACCTTTTCACAGAATATTTTACAATTGCTTAATTTAAAAGCAAGGATCATAAAATATAATTAAAAAAAATTTTTTAATAAATTCTTTATTCATTTTTAAAACTTTCAATAAGTGCAATATAAGATAAAAACATTTTATACTTTAGGATCACTTAATATTCTAACAGAAACTACGAAGCCGCGTTAGCGGCTTTATCACACTGCAGCTTTCTATCGCGCGCTAACCCCCCGCGCTAGCTGAAAAACTACCGCCTGCTCAAGAGAAGGCGGTTGCGGCTAGTGCGGCCAGCAGTTTAGCGCGGTATTACGCGCATTAAACCGCTAACGCAGCTTCGTAAAAGGAGCCCTAAATCAAATCAAATATCCCCCCTCCCAAATACCCAAACAATTAACTAATAAAATTTAGATAGGGAGGTGGGGGAAAGGACAAATTATTAAAAAGATAGGGATTGGTGAAGCGGGTTCGGAAATAGCTTTGCACTATAGGAGACCCCGTGAACCGTTTCCCTATATTAAATTTCTGATGTTCCTCTCCTGGTTGAAACTCAAGAAAACTCCCTGGCACATGGGACATTGAAAAGAAGGTCTTTGACAATTATGTTTAAAATTGTTTTGGGGTGAACCTTGGGGTGATCTTTGACCCCTCTCTCTCTTTCTCTGCTCAGATCCAACAAACCGCCAAATCATAGAAACATAGAAAACATAGAAAATGACGGCAGAAAAGGGCTATAGCCCACCAAGTCTGCCGATTCCAAGTGCCCACCCCCCAGAGTTCACTCCCTTAGAGATCCCACGTGAGTATCCCATTTCCTCTTAAAATCCGTCACACTGCTGGCCTCAATCACCTGCAGTGGGAGTCCATTCCACTGATCCACCACTCTCTCGGTGAAGAAGTACTTTCTGGAGTCGCTATGAAATTTCCCTCCCCTGATTTTCAGTGGATGCCCTCTGGTGGTTGAGGGTCCCATGAGACAGAAGATATCATCTTCTGACTCGATGCGTCCCATGATGTACTTATACGTTTCAATCATACCTCCCCGTTCTCTTCTTTCCTCAAGTGAGTACAGCCGCAATTTTTTTAGTCTTTCTTCATACGTGAGATCCTTGAGCCCCAAGACCATCCTGGTCGCCATTCGCTGAACTGACTCGATCTTCAGTATGTCCTTACGGTAGTGTGGTCTCCAGAACTGAACACAGTACTCCAAGTGAGGCCTCACCATGGATCTGTACAACGGCAGCATGACTTCAGGTCTCCTGCTGACAAAACCTCTACGAATACAACCCATCATTTGTCTTGCCCTGGAGGAAGCCTTCTCCACTTGATTGGCAGCTTTCATGTCCTCACTAATGATCACCCCTGTCGCTTCCTCCTCTATAATATTACCAAAATTCATCCTCTTCTCTCTGAACACACGACCAAAACCCTTGTCCACGCTCTCATCGCCTCGCGTGTAGACTACTGCAACGTACTTCTCTCGGGCCTCCCGCGTACCCGTCTCTCACCTCTTCAATCCGCTCAAAATTCTGCTGCGCAACTTATATTCCGTGAGAGTCGCTATTCTCACATGACCCCATCTCCTCAAGTCGCTTCATTGGCTCCCCGTCCATTTCCAAATACAGTTTAAACTCCTCTCGCTGACTTTCAAGTGCATTCGCTCTGAAGCCCCCCCCCCCCCGATATCTCTCTTCACTTATCTCCCCCTAAGCTCGTCGCCGTGATCTCCGTTCATCGGGCAAGCCCCTCTTATCTGCACCCTTCTTTTCCACTGCCAACTCCAGACTCCGTCCCCTCTTTCTTGCGGCACCCTATGCCTGGAACAGGCTGCCTGAATCAATACGGCGTGCTCCATCCCTAACAGCGTTCAAATCCAAGCTCAAGGCCCACTTTTTTAAAATCTGTTTTCAACTCTTAACTCCCACTGTCAGATACCTAGACCCATTGTATCATTTCCTCTACCATAATCTTCCCAACCCCGAAATGTCCTGTCTAAATTAGATTGTAAGCTCTTCTGAGCAGGGACTATCTATTGTATGTTAAAATATACAGCGCTGTGTACGCCTCTAAGCGCTTTATAAATAACTAGTCTTATAGCCCGTTACATTAACGGGTGCTAGAATATATGTGTGTGTGTCTATCTTTTTTTTATTTTTCTCTCTCCTTAGCCACTTTCTGTATTTCTGTCTGTCTTTTTTTTTTTTTTTTTTTCCTTGGCTGTCCACTACCACCCCTTGCCTGCTCCCCCTGTCCATTCTCCCTTCCTTTTACCTCCCCTGTGTCCTCCACCACCCCATCACTGCTCACCTTATGCAGCAGAAGCCCTTCTCCCTTTGTTTTACCTCCCCCTGTCCATCATCACCTCCTTCCTGCTCCCCCTGTCCAGAAGTAGGCCTGTCTTCATTTTTCTGCCCCCTCCCTGTTCATCAGCACCTCTTCCCCTGTCCATCAACCCCTTTTCTGACCCTCCATTTCCCTCCCACCCCACTTCCCTGTGCAGTATTTTCCTCCCCCCCATACGTTCCTCCTGAACTGCATGCCCTGAACTAAAATGCTTTCCGGGTTTGGCTGCCGTGGCCGACATCCGACTCGGGCCGCCGCGGTCGACATCCGCCTCGGGGGGGAGGAAGAGAAAGAGCGAGCTTCGGGCAGCCAGCAGCTGCCGCGGCCGACATCCGCCTCGGGCCGCCGACAACCGCCGCGGCCGACATCCACCTCGGGGGAGGGAGAGAGAGAGCTTCACGCGCATGCGCACTCCTATCTGCGGTGGCTTACAGCTCACAGAAAACGGACGCACGCGATGGGAGTGCGCATGCGCGGCCTAGTGTTTTATTATATTAGATAAATAGTAGAAGTAGTGAAGAGGAAACGCTTTTTGTATACCAGTGTGGAGTGATCTCACCCGTTTTGAAGAAGTGAAATAATAAAATACTACCCTTGTTTTCTTTCTTAAGAGATCTTTGGCACAAGTATAGCCTTTCCTCATTGACATGACCATTGTCACATTTATAAAGAGTCCTTGAAGTCTTTTTAATTCCACCTCTAGCAAGTCTGAGAGGCTCTTCAGTCTCTTATACTGCTTCACTCCGTCCACTTCTCTTCTCCCTGTGAGGAGGGGGATTCCCACGTTCAGTGCATCTTTCAAAGGGCAGTGCGGAGGGGGATTCCTGTGTTCCCCAAAATTAGGGCTGCCAGATTTTCCTTTGGGAAAATCTGGACCCATGGCCGCGTCCCCCAGGACCGCACCGCCACGCCCTGTTCCGCTCCCCTGCCCCGCCCCCAGATGGCATCCAGGCATGCACATCCACGATGCAATGATGTCACACGCATGCGCGCATGCCTGTGACATCACCGCGTTGCATCTTTCCCTAAGCCTGGCCTATTGAACTTCTTTTGCCCATGCCCTTGGAGTTAAGCGCTGATACTTGTTTATGCTATTTTTTTTTTTTTTTTTGCATCTTTGCTGTGCTTTGTTACCTACTGTTGATTTTTGCCGTTTGTGATGTCCTTGTTGCTTCCATTGGTTTTAATTATTGTGTACTGCTGCTGTTGGGCTGTTTTTGTTACAAGGTTTTATATGGGGCAGCCCTTTCTTATCTGGCTAATAGTTTTTTCAAAGCTATGCACAAATGCAGTAGAAAAACTCATACTCTGTTCAATTTCCCTTCTGTAAAAGGTTGTAAAAGCAAGAAATTCCTAAATCACTCTGTAGCATCTCAGGCAGCTTCTCATGATCATTGTTGCTCACAGCTGTTTCTTATAGACATTTTAGAAAACAGCTAAAACCCTATCTTTTCTCCAAATACTTGACTAGCTGACTCATTCAAATATACGATTAAGTTTAATGTTTATAATTTTTTGTAAACCGCGTAGAACTTTTTGGTAATGCGGTCTATAAGTATTATGTTATGTACTGCCTCGTTGGCCACTGTGTTCCCGATGGTGACTTGTCAAGGGCTCTAAATCAGTGGTTCCCAACCCTGTCCTGGAGGACCACCATCCAGTCGGGTTTTTGGGACATCCTTAATGAATATGCATGAGAGAGATTTGCATATAATAGAGGTGACAGGCAAGCAAATCTGCCCCCATGCATATTCATTAGGGCTATCCCAAAAACCTGACTGGATGGTGGTCCTCCAGGACAGGATTGGAAACCACTGCTCTAAATCAGTAGTTCTCAACTCAAACCATGGGGCATACCCAGCCAGTCAGGTTATCATGATATCTACAATGCACACGCATGAAATAAATCTGCGTCCACTGCCACCTTGGTATGCATACTCATCATTCACGGGGTTTTTTTTTCCATGCGTGTTTTTAAACTAGAATGACTCCAGAGAAAGCCCCGGGGCTTAAAGGAGACACAGACTAACAGCCAATGGCAGACCGAAAAGTGTGCCAAAATTCTTTCCGGCTCGGTTTCCTCTGCTTAGCAGGATAAGGAAGTGAGAAGTGCCAACCCCTCCCCCCCTCAGCACTGTTCTGCAGCCCTCTCCCGCCTCCGATCCCCGCATCCAATACAGTACAGTATTCGTGGGGGGTTTTTTAATTTGCGGGTGCTCCAGGAACGTAACTCCCGCGAAATTTGGGAGACTACTGTATTCCGAAAACCTGGCTGGCTGGGTGTGCTCCAAGGAAGCATCGCTCTAAATAAATAAATACTTAATGTTGGCCAAATCTGCACAATTTCCTGGAATCCTCACTTATCTGGCTAATCAATGCCAATGCACAATCCCCCCCTTTCCCGTTGTTTTTCCCCTTTATGTTCTCTTTTCCTGATTTTATTGTAGTTCAGCCCTTTTCTTCTCGTTTTCTTGTTTTGTTTGGCCTTCCTTATCCATGTATTCAGGTTTATGGTTTTAAGTTTTAAACTTGTATTCCCTTCGTTTTATATTGTACATCACTTAGCATTCAAGATAGGCGATTAATCAAATGTTCATTAAACTTGATTAGCATCTTTATAGCTTTGCCGGTTATCCCCTGGATTCTATATGTGGCACTGTGACAGGGTGAAGTTCCTGTCACAGGCCAGCAGGGGGAACATAAGAAGTTGCCTCCACTGGGTCAGACCAGAGGTCCATCGCGCCCAGCAGTCCGCACCCGCGGCAGCCCATCAGGTCCATGACCTGTCAAGTGGTCCCTGCCTCATCCTATAAACTATCACTACTTCTGTCCATACCCCTCAATCCCCTTATCCTTCAGGAATTTATCCAAACCTTCTTTGAATCCCTGTAGTGTCTTCTGCCCTATCACAACCTCCGGGAGTGCGTTCCACCTGTCCACCACTCTTTGGGTGAAGAACTTCCTGGCATTGGTTCTAAACCTGTCCCCTTTCAATTTCTCCGAGTGCCTCCTTGTACTTGTTGTTCCCCACAGTTTGAAGAATCTGTCCCTGTCTACCTTATCTATGCCTTTCAGGATCTTGAAAGTTTCTATCATGTCTCCTCTAAGTCTCCGCTAATCTGCATAATTGCACAGACATAGTCACAGCTAATGATCGGAGATGATAAGCATTTTATAAACCAGCTGAATATCGGTCAGATTTGTTGTTTGTTTCTTCACAGACCTGGACAGGTATGAGCACAACAAGCAAGAACTTTCTCGTTTTTGTTTTGGTACCTGTCATCGTGTGACTGGGCCAAGCGGTACTACCCATCACATATCCACACTCAGGCACCTTTATGTAAAAAACATAAATACAGGGTTACACACACTCCACATTCATTCTGTTCAAATCCCCGACCAGGTCTTCCCAACCTCCCAGTCATCCCAAGGTCCCCCCTGGACTCATCTGTCCAGGCTTTTCTAGAGTCCTTCCTGAAACTCCATTAGTCCTCCAGGTCTTCAGCAGCATCCGGTGACATTTACCGGTCCCTTCGCTGATTGCCACCATCCCAGCCGGTCCCTCCACCGGACCGTGCCTCAGTCCTTTGGCCAATACTCCCCGGATCCTTGGACTCTCCCAGCTTCTCCATCACTCAGTCGTCTTATCTGGCACACACATACTGAGAGCTCTCCTAGCCCCTCAATAATCTTCTTGCTGACAAACACACCAAGGACTCCTAGCTGTTCCACCACCCAATCATCTTATCCGGCACACACGCACTGAGGGTTCTCCCAGCCCCTCAGCCGTCTTCTCACCGAAGCCAGCATTCCTCCTCCCGTGGGTCACTCAGCTCCCAAAAACGCTTCTTGGCTTCTGAACTCTCTGTGCTTGGAGCTGTTCTTTTTAGCACCACAATCCACTCAGGGTGAACGGATAGCTCCCAGCAGCCCTAGCAGCTCTTAAGCAAATTAGCACTCCTCTCAGGCTCCACTGTTCGGGCTTCACTGCCGAGCTCCACTGCTTGGACTCCCTCTGCTGGCCAGTGACAGGTACTCCACCCTGTCGCTGTACCTAAAAGCATAATCCTTAGGGAATTCCCAACAGGGCACATTACAGGAGGAAGCCAGAAGATGGGACTTCAGAGTTAAATAATCACTTATCCCATAATAATCTATACCTTTTGAATCACATAAAACTGCAACCAGGCAGCGCCATTTGGAATAACAGGGGTTTGTCACTCTGTCCAGATTTTATTTTTATTTGTCTATATTTATTTCTCTCGTGTAGCCCACTACAAATACCCTGTTGGTCTTTTAAAACCTGGAACTAGGAGGCAAAAGTTACAGTACAAACAAGAATTTTGAAGAGATGACAAGGTGTAATTTTCGACCTTTTCCTGCACGCTCCTCTGTCCTGCCTTGTAAATGGAACGTGACACTCTTGAGACCTACTGAGAGGCTCTCATAAGTATTTCTACAGCTTCTCGGGAGATTATTTTTCTGTTAAAGTGTGGCATGAAGGTCTCAGGGGGGCCACAGAATGATATTACATGGTGCATTGATTTTTTTTTTTTTTTTTTCTGATGTATTATGATCCACCTTCCAACCAGACTCTCTGATGCTTTAGCCATCCTTAGCCGAGTCCCTTTTCTCCGAGGGGTCAGCCAGCTGTCACCCCCGCATGCTGTTTTGATCATCCTTCAAGGCCTTATTCATTTTCTATTCTTTCGGTCTGGTTGTGGTCTCTCGTGTGCCATAAACAAAGCAGATCCAGACTCCTGCCTGCAATGATTAGATGTAATATCTTTGTGGGATATGGTAATTAACACATCGGTTTTATTGTATGTTGATTTCCCCAACACAGTATCACGTGTTCTTTTGCTTATGTCGTTTTGAGGCCTTCGTTAGCCCTAGCGGGGGAAAAGAACGTATATCAATACATTTGTTTGACTCCGATTAAGCCCCTATTTACTAAACTGCGTTGCAGTTCTACACAAACTAAATGGCAATAGCCAACATGAATGTAATTTATTTATTTATTTATTCAATTTTCTATACCGTTCTCCCAGGGGAGCTCAGAACGGTTTACATGCATTTATTCAGGTACTCAAGCAGTTTTCCATTTCTGTCCCAGCGGGCTCACAATCTTTCTAATGTACCTGGGGCAATGAGGGGATTAAGTGACTTGCCCAGGGTCACAAGGAGCAGCGTGGGTTTGAACCCACAGCCTCAGAGTGCTGAGGCTGTAGCTTTAACCACTGCGCCACTCTAGAAATCAAAATGTAGTAAAAAAGAGCCAAGTATAGGACAATCAAGCGATTGTGACATCACTGATGAGGTTGGCTCCTATTGGTGGAATGAGACATAATGATGTCACAGTACCAGCTCTGGTTATCAGAGGCTGAAATTTTTCTCACTATTTATTTATTCAATTTTTTAAACTGTTCTCCCAGGGGAGCTCAGAATGGTTTATGTGAACTTATTCAGGTACTCAAGCATTTTTCCCTGTCTGTCCTGGCGGGCTCACAATCTATCTAATATACCTGGGGCAATGGGAGAGGGTTTAAGTGACTTGCCTAGGGTCACAAGCAGTGTTCCCGCTAAGGTGCGCTGGCCTGCGCTCGCGCACAAAATATTACATCGCAGCGCAAAGTTTCTCTTCACAGCGCACACACGCGTCGCAAAGGTAAGGGGAGGTAAGGTAAGGGGACGCATTGGGGGGATTGCACTTCCCCACAATTGCCATGCTTCGGTTCCTCTTCTTCCTTCCTTCCTCCCCCCCCCCCCGCGGGACCCTGCGGCACCATCAACTCTTACTCCCTCTAATGTCGGCCCTGCAGCTCCAGACTTCCTCGCACCTTCTCCCCTCCCCCTTTGGATCGCTATTATTTTAAATGTTATAGCCGCGGAGCTGTATCCATCAGTGGAGATGTCTAACCTCGGCCTGCCCCGGAACTCTTACTGCAACAGTGACTTCCTGTTCCTGCCTAGACGGGCGGCTGCTGCAGTAAGAGTTCCGGGGCAGGCCGAGGTTAGACATCTCCACTGATGGATACAGCTCCACGGCTATAACATTTAAAATAATAGCGATCCAAAGGGGGAGGGGAGAAGGTGCGAGGAAGTCTGGAGCTGCAGGGCCGACATTAGAGGGAGTAAGAGTTGATGGTGCCGCAGGGTCCCGCGGGGGGGGGGGGGGGGGAGGAAGGAAGGAAGAAGAGGAACCGAAGCATGGCAATTGTGGGGAAGTGCAGAGCTGCAGGGAAGAGTGTTGCGGTACCCAGCTGGAGGGAGAAGGAAGATGAGGGAGGGAATTAAAGGAGATGCCAGGGCTTGGAGCATAGGAGGAAGGTATGCCAGTCTAAGGGAAAAGGAAGGGGGAGATGTGAGAGCATGGAGGGGGAGCGAAAGATGGAAGAAAAGGAAAGGAGAGAGATGCCAGAGAATCAGGGAAGGGGAGATACCAGACTATGAGGAGAGGTGTGGGAGAGGGAAGGCGAGGAGAGAGATGCCAGACCAATGGGGTGAAAGGAGAGATGGAAGGGGGAGGCATACAGTTTCTGGAAGGGGCATAGAAGGAGAGAAGATGCCATATAGGGGAAGAGAGACGGCAGACAGTGAATGGAAGGAAGAGAGTTACAAGAAGATGAGGAAAGGAGAAACCACAGAAGACAAAGGTAGAAAAAAATTTCTATTTATTTATTGCTTTAGGAGACATGTGTCACTGTTTCTGTGAAGCATTGTATGCAGAGTCCAGCTTCTTGCTGGTTCAATTTAACCTTTGTCTATGTATTTTTATTTTATCCCCCCTTTTACAAAACTGTGAAGCGTTTTTAGCACCAGCCTTGGTGGTAGCAGCTCTGATGCTCAGAATTTTATGAGCATCAGAGCTGTTACCTCCGTAGCTAAAATCCACACTACAGTTTTGTAAAAGAGGGAGGGGTTAGTTTGTGATTACATATTCCTTACTAGGCGAAGGTGTTTTCTGTGTTCTGTGTGTTCGAAAGACATGGTTTTCTGTTAGGATTGACGGTGTAGGATTGATCTGTGCTGGTCTGGCTTGTTTAGTTTTACAATGGGTGTATTGATGTACTGCTCACTGCAATATGTAAGATGCTGCCTTTTCCTAGGTACTCATGTGTGACGTGTGGTTTGTTACTAAAAATCATGTTTTTCTTACAGATGGGGGGGGTGCCAAAAAATGATGGGCCCCGGATGTTACATATGCTAGGTACGCCACTGTATGTAAAGATACCAGAAAGCTGGCGTAGCAAAAACTTCTAAGTTTTGAGTATTTAACCCTCCCACAATCTCACGGGCACTCGTTTCAAGTTTATTGAGATTTTGATTTAAACGCAATATCAAATATTTTCAATGCGTATAACAAAAATAAATTTGGGGAAATAAATAAAACCATTTGAACCAGTGTTCCCGCTAAGCTGCGCTGGCGTGCGCTGGCGCACAAAATATTACATCGCAGCGCACACGTTTCTCGTCACAGCGCACGATCGGAAGAGGCGTACGGCAGATGGCAGGGCGGCGAGAGGAGAATCGGGCGAGTTGGCTCATAACTTGCTGGCGCCCGATATTTTTGGCTCACGGTGAAAAAAGTTTGCTCACAACACCCGCCCGCTTAGAGGGAACACTGGGGAGCAGCGTGGGTTTGAACCCACAGCCTCAGGGTGCTGAGGCTGTAGCTTTAACCACTGCGCTGCACTCTCCCATAAAATGGTTGATAATTACAAAGCCTCTGTGGTAATTGTTAGCAGAGACCCTCCCTCCCCCCATCAGCCCTTTGGATAAGACACATGTGCTTCCACCTTAACAGATCAGTCAATACACAATGCAGTTCACACTTTGCATTCTCTGCTGTATTGACAGCTAATGCGGTCATTTTTTTTCATTTTATGAAAATATATGTGCCATAGTAAGAACATAAGAATAGCCTTACTGGGTCAGACCAATGGTCCATCAAGCCCAGTAGCCCGTTCTCACGGTGGCCAATCCTGGCCAAAACCCAAAGAGTAACAACATTCCATCATCTCAGAGTAAGCGAAGAATCTGGAACCCTAAACAGTAGGAACATTCCATGCAGAATTCCCAAAGAGTAGCAACATTCCAGCATCTCAAAGAATAGCAAGATTCCGGAACCCCAATGAGAGCAACATTCCAGAGCTGAGATTGTGATGTCATAATGCCTCATTCCACAGTGGTTTGATTGTCCTATAAGAGCATAAGAACATACTGAGTCAGATCAATGGTCCATCTTACCCTGTAGCCCGTCCTCCTGATGGCCAATTCAGGTCCCTAGTATTAGGCCAAAACCCAAGGAGTAGCAACATTCCATGCAGAATCCCCAAAGAGTAGCAAGATTCCATCATTTCAGAGAATAGCAAGATTCTGGATCCCCAATGACAGCAACATTCCAGAGCTGATATTGTGATATCATAATACCTCTTCCACTGTGCCTCAGAGCCAACCTCATCAGTGATGGTACAGTGGCTTAATTGTCCTATACTTGGCTCATATAAGAGCATAAGAACAGCCTTACTGGGTCAGACCAATGGTCCATCTAGCCAGGTAGCCCATTCTCGCGGGACCAATCCAGGTCACTAGTATCTGGCAAAAACCCAAGGTGTAGCAATATTCCATACTACCAATCCAGGACAAGCAGTGGCTTCGCAATAGCATTCCATATGGCTTACAAACACATACATATAATTAAATAGATAAATCTGAGGATAGAAGAGGGGCCTCCCTGCCCTGCTGCGGAACCTAGGCTCATTCCAATTATTCCAAAAGCATCTGAAAACCTGGCTTTTCTCCAAAACGTAAAGCTATCTATTTAAAATGTAAAGCTAGCTATTCTCTTCATAACTTCTAATTTCTTATTATGTCCTTCCCTCATTTATTGAATTACCTGTAGTGTAAACCGTGTCGAGCTCTATCTTTATGGAGATGATGTGGTATATAAACTTAAGGTTTAGTTTAGTTTCTCTTCCTCTCTCTCTTTTTCTCTCTCTTCCTCTCTCTCCTTTTTTTTTCTCTCTCTCTCTCTTTTCTCTCTTCCTCGCTCTCTCTCCTTTTTGCTCTCTCTCACTCTTCCTATCTCTTTTTTTTTTCTCTCTCTCTCTCTTTTTTCTCTCTCACTCTTCCTCTCTTTTTTTCTCTCTCTCTCTTCTTTTTTTCCTCTCTTTCTCATTCTCATTAAAAGGTGTCATGTATGCAGGTAAATTAGGGGAAATCCCTTTTCTTCAAATTCACTGAGCTTTGGAATAGCCTCCCTGCCCCGCTGTGGAACCTGAGCTCATTCCAATTATTCCGAAAGCATCTGAAAACCTGGCTTTTCTCCAAAACATAAAGCTATCTATTTAAAATGTAAAGCAAGCTATCCTCTTCATAACCTCTAATTTCTTATTATGTCCTCCCCTCATTTATTGAATTACCTGTAAACAGTGTCGAGCTCTATCTTTATGGAGATGATGCAGTATACAAACTTAATCTTTTTTTTTCTCTCTTCCTCTCTTTTCTCTCTCTCTCTCTTTTTTTCTCTCTCTCTCTTCCTCTCTTTTTTTCTCTCTCTTCCTCTCTCTCTCTCTTTTTTTCTCTCTCTCTCTTCCTCTCTCTCTCTCTTTTTTTCTCTCTTTCTCATTAAAAGGCGTCATGTATGCAGGAAAATTAGGAAAATTCCTTTTCTTCAAATTCACTGAGCTTTGGAATAACCTCCCTGCCCCGCTGCGGAACCTAAGCTCATTCCAATTATTCCGAAAGCATCTGAAAACCTGGCTTTTCTCCAAAACGTAAAGCTATCTATTTAAAATGTAAAGCTAGCTATCCTCTTCTTAACCTCTAATTTCTTATTATGTCCTCCCCTCGTTTACTGAATTACCTGTAAACCGTGTTGTTCAGAGAGCTTGGTCCATTTCCATTTGGGCTTTGAATAGGGTGCAGTAGAATTGGTGTTGTATGCGGGCTTGTACTGGGAGCCAGTGTGAGTCTTGTAAAGCTGAGGTCATGGGGTCGTATTTTTTCAGCGAGTATATTAGTCTTAGGGCTGTATTTT
Source organism: Geotrypetes seraphini (assembly GCF_902459505.1). Taxonomy (NCBI): domain Eukaryota; kingdom Metazoa; phylum Chordata; class Amphibia; order Gymnophiona; family Dermophiidae; genus Geotrypetes; species Geotrypetes seraphini. The sequence continues at coordinate 171,698,909 of NC_047091.1, read as the reverse complement.
GGACTGTTTGTAATTGTTTTAGCATGTTGGCGGGGCATGATAGGTAAAGTATGTTACAGTAGTCCAGGAGTCCTAGGATTAGCGCTTGTCCTATGAGTTTGAATTGTTCATTGTTGAAGTATTTTCGGACTTGTCTTAAGTTGCGAATGCCTTCTGAACCGTTTTGCTGATTTGAAGTTGCATGGTGTAGCCTATGTGAAGGTTTTTGCTAACCGAGTCGAGCCCTCTTGGAGGGATGAATCAGTACATAAAACCAAGGATTGGAATGGAAATGTCACATAATTCCATGGTTTGTACCAAATGGTTCTGAAGTTGGTTTCTAAGGGGCCAATGCCTGGTAGATCCCTTTGATCTGGAAGGAAAAGAGTTAACATTTTTCTACTCACTAACACTGAACTTCATTACTTTTGCTAATTGCTTTGAAGTAAGTGATTCAGCAGCTAATGGAAAATGTATCTCTAGGTAATAGAGTAATTGGCCACCACTGACCGGTTTTAAATAAGATTTTAGGCAAGGGGCATCAGCTGGTCGACTCAGATATCAATGACTAGCAAATAAACCGAGGAGCCCTGCTTGAAAAGCAGTTAAACAGCGTCTGCAGAAGGCAGAAAAAAAAAAAAAAAGGCATTGTGAATTAATTAAATGTTCATTTTGCTTAAATAGATTGGGAGAAACGTAAACAGGCTCTGGATAAATTTTCTAATGGTCAGTGAAATAATGCAATGGAGATCTTACGGTATCTTGTGAATGCATTCTGAAATGACGGCTTTGGGCCTGGGAATAGAGAGGTCACATGCTCATACGAGTAACAAAAAATTGGTGAAACTCTTCCTTGCTAATTCGATTAATGCACCTTAGTAAAAGAGGGGGTTAGTTTAAGCAAACAAGACTCCATCCAATGGAGAAGTCTATTAAGATATGCGGAGTGGCATTTTGGAAAGGACATGCAGAGGGTACTTCCAAAGTTCAAGTCAGGATGTGTGGAATTCCCATACTACTTTACAAGAGGCTCTGCCTCCCCCCCCCCCCCTGCAAAAAAAAAAAAAAAAAAGCATTTTGTAAAATAGGAGATAGGCTGCATATCTCATCTCCATCATGTCCAGAGGGAAAGCTGGACATGGATTAAAAAAAAAAATGACTTTCCACCTCCTCTTAGATGCTTGCTTAGTAAAGGCAGCCCCAACATGATGTGAATATTTCCTTCCCTACTCCTTGACGGCACCCCTGAAATTAAAGTCCCTCCCCAGAATCACCCAACCTGCCCCCCCAAGCAACACCAGCACCCCTCTAGACATTTTAGCCCCCCTTAATGGCCCCTATATAGGGACACAAACTCAATACATGGTAGTCTCTCCCATCCCCCCCTATGGCTTAAAGCCCCCAAGAATTGACCTGGGTCTAAAAGCCCCTATGTTCTAACCCCTTCCCACCCTCCATACACACACACACACACACAGAGCAGTCCCTGGGTTTACCAGGGGTCTCTGGTGTCTACTGGGGTGGGAGTGATACATGTTCCTGCCTCATGGCCACCAGCATCCAAAATGGCATCCCAGAGTTCTAGTGGTAATTCTGCGATATTATCACTAGGGGTCAGGCTTCTGTGGGCCTTATCATGACCTCACCAGATCAACTGAAAAATACCAACGTGATCTGCTAATCTCTTACCTTTATTATCAGTAAGATGTGAAAAAGGCATCCAGTGTGTCTTCTCCAGTATGTGTAGGTGAAATGCATACCATCTGTGGTCCTAAATTAAATTAAATTAGACTTAAATTGCAGTACACTCACACCAGAAGAATCGTCAAAATGTAAATTAAAATCTCAAAGCACTAAAATCCTTTCAGACTCTACCAATGTAGAAGTATTACTTCCACTAAAACATCCAATGGCTCTTTAGAGCTTCCTGGGGCACAGTAAAGTAAAAAAAAGTCCCTAATTGCACCTGACGGTCAGATGAACTAGCAGTAACTACAAAAGACACACATTCCATAAGTTTGAAATGATTCCCATCACTAGTATTACATACTGGACTACTGTAATATCATATACCTGGGAGCCTATAAAAACATCATCAAACGTCTTAGAATAGTACAAAATGCCGCAGTCCGCCTCATCTTCGGCCTCAAAAAATATGACCACGTCAGCCCCTATTACACCAAACTCCACTGGCTGCCGGTGGAGGCAAGAATCATCTTTAAATTCGCCTGCCTCTGCTTCAAAACCTTAGCAGGCTCCTCACCAATTTACCTATCTGAGTACCTTGAAATTGCAGGCCCCTCCCGCACTCGAAATACCTACCTGTTTTCCTTTCCCTCCCCGAAGGGCTGCCTCTACAAAAAATTCCTCGACCGATCCCTAGCATTCCAAGCGGGCAAATGGAACAAATGCCTCTCCACTCTCATCTCCAATTCCCCCCCCCCCCTATCAAACTTTCAGGAAGTTAACCAAAACCTACTTTTTTGACAAATTCCTCTGAATGTTCCGCTCTCCTCCCTCCTCCTCCTCTGACCTCGACTCTCCCCCAGACTCTTTACCGCCGTATGCAATACTTCTATTTGTAACACTGCTGTATGTAACTTATAGCAAACATAACTACTCCGAATATATAATCTACCTGCAAAAATTAACTTCTCCGTAAATTTATCGTCTAAAATGTAAAACGCATTGTCTAAAATGTTCATGTAACATTAACGAAATTGTAACTTCGCTGTAAATATACAGTCTCTTCATCTGTTAACCGCATAGAACTTCCATGGAAATGCGGTATACAAGAATAAATTTATTATTATTATTATTATTATTACCATATTCTGGACAAAATGGAGTTATCTTGGTGTGTGGTTGAAACCAGTGGTTCCCAACCCTGTCCTGGAGGACCATCAGGCCAATTGGGTTTTCAGGAAAGCCCTAATAAATATGCATGAGAGAGATTTGCATATAATGGAAGTGACAGGCATGCAAACCTGCTCCATGCATATTCATTAGGGCTTTCCTGAAAACCCGATTGGCCTGGTGGTCCTCTAGGACAGGGTTGGGGAACCACTGGTTTAAACTGTGTGCTATCTGGTGTTTCAAAAGCATTCATTGCACATGATAATTTGCACTTTATATTTATCAACAAGAAGACGATTGATCTTTTTAAGACAAGCCAATGGCAGGGCAGCTTTCAAAATACTGTGGCGGGGCAGTTTTGAAAATCCTTGATGACATCACAATGTGCTCTGACCTCACTGAGATTTCAGAATTCTCATTTTGGTCCATAGTGAGAGGAATGGCGAGAGAGAACATTACGTACCGCACATGCTTTCTGACATTCGCCAGTATCTACTCTTATGACCCGCCAACTATAGCTCTCTTGAAATAAAACCTCTTGTTTTTCTCGTTTTTTTTCTGAGCAGTTGTTCTTTTCAGCACCGTGGACAGTCTCTGGAGTTATGCAGTATGAATTTCTGAAAAATGTTTTGCAAATGAGACCGTCGTTTCAAATAGTGCTTCATCAATAAATGCACTGCACTGTTCCTCCTTTGCCATTTCATAACCCCTTGAGCCATCAGGGCTTCTTATTGCCAAACATTAAATATGAATAGTGTAAAATGTGATGACAGAGGTATTATACCACTTTTGCTTTTGCTGACATAATCTACTTATTCTGTGCCTCTAGCTCTCTATCAAGATGAAAATTGCCCATTTTAACCCAGCTAAGCTTCCTCTCCAAAAGCCATGCTTTTACTCCCCTTCGGAGATGACTGAAAAGTTTTATTAATACCTAATGAAATAGGCAAAATATCCGATATGATTGCAAATTAAAAACTGGTGGAGAACCTACTTTCTGAGCTTTAAAGTTAAAGGCTTTCATCAACAAACACACATGTCTACCTGCCATCCTGTCGAAGAAATGCTTCGTTAAATTGCAGACAATATGAGGGTTAGATGAAAGGTTATGCCTCTACCTCCATAATGTTGTATAAATTAAGATGTTATAATGAATAAAAACTGGCAGTGGAAGAAAGGGAATCCCAAGCCAAGAAAAAAGCGCACAGTAGACCTCCAAGAAGAGGTTGGCCAACCCACTCTTGAAGGCCCACAATGAATAAAAAATGGAAACTAATGCTCATAACTTGCTCTTCTATTATATGCGTCTACTTTTCTACATAGTCACCACTGTTCACCACTCATTTCTGCCAACAATGGGCATGTTTTTGAAAACCATCACCGGGAAAGATGATGGAAGCAATGGTAAAGGACACAATCTGCGAACACATAGAAAAAAATGGACAACTGAAGGCGAGCCAGCATGGCTTCTGCAAGGGAAGGTCGTGCCTCACGAACTTGCTGTACTTCTTCGAGGGAATAAACAGCCAGATGGATAAGGGGGAATCCATAGACATCATTTACCTTGACTTCCAAAAAGCCTTCGACAAGGTACCTCACGAACGGCTACTAAAAAAGCTGTGGAACCACGGGGTGCAAGGGGATATCTACCGATGGATTAAACACTGGTTGGCAGGCAGGAAACAGAGGGTTGGAGTGAAGGGCCAATACTCAGACTGGCAATGGGTCACGAGCGGAGTTCCACAGGGGTCGGTGCTGGGACCTCTATTGTTCAATATATTTATTGACGATCTGTAGACGGGGACAAAATGTGAGGTTATCAAATTTGCTGATGACACCAAACTCTGCAGCAGGGTTAGGAACACGGAAGACTGTGAAAACCTAAAAAAGGGACCTAACGAGACTGGAAGACTGGGCAAATAAGTGGCAAATGAGTTTTAACGTAGAGAAATGCAAAGTCATGCATGTAGGGAAAAAGAACCAGATGTTCAGCTACAAAATGGGGGGGAACACGGCTAGGGGTGAGTAACCTTGAAAGGGATCTGGGGGTGATGGTTGACACATCACTGAAACCATCGGCGCAGTGTGCGACAGCCTCAAAGAAAGCAAACAGAATGCTGGGCATCATCAAAAAGGGTATCACAACCAGGACGAAGGAAGTCATCATGCCGCTGTATCGCGCAATGGTGCGCCCGCACCTGGAGTACTGTGTTCAATACTGGTCGCCGTACCTCAAAAAGGACATGGCGGTACTCGAGGGAGTGCAGAGGAGGGCGACTAAACTGATAAGAGGTATGGAAAATTTCTCATACGCTGACAGGTTAAAAACGCTGGGGCTGTTCTCTCTGGAGAAGAGGAGACTTAGAGGGGACATGATAGAAACCTTCAAAATCCTAAAGGGCATAGAGAAAGTGAATAAGAACAGATTCTTCAAACTGTGGGGAGCCACAAGCACTAGGGGTCACTCGGAGAAATTGAAAGGGGACAGGTTTAGAACAAATGCTAGGAAGTTCTTTTTTACCCAGAGGGTGGTTGACACATGGAACAAGCTTCCGGAGGAGGTGATAAGCCAGAACTCTGTACAGGGGTTCAAGGAAGGTTTGGATAGGTTCCTGGAGGATAAGGGGATAGAGGGGTACAGATAGAACTTGAGGTAGGTTATAGAAGTGGTCAGAAACCACTTCACAGGTCGCGGACCTGATGGGCCGCCGCGGGAGCGGACCGCTGGGCAGGATGGACCTCTGGTCTGACCCAGTGGAGGCAACTTCTTATGTTCTTATGTTCTTAAAAACTTGCACATCTTCAACCAGTTTCTCACAATCCTTTCCACCTCGTCATTCAAGTTGAACAGATGCCCACAAAGAGCAATTTCCCTTTGAGTGATCTTCCAATTGTCCTTTATGATTTCATCAACCTTTCTCTCGTCAGACCTTCTCAGGTCATCTACTTCAATTTTGAGCACACACAACAACCCTTCCCAGTCCACAATCTTTACAAGTTATAGTACTCACATCAACACAGTCATCATTATAAAACAACCTGCACACGGAGATGAATTTCATTTGGAGGAACTCCTTCAAAGGTCAGAAATTCTACCATGGGCACATTACTTAAATTGCACCAATGAATGCTCACTGCATGCTTCCATTTTACAAGCAATAACAAAATAGCCTCATTAAACAGACACTTACATTACATTAGTGTTTTCTATCCCGCCAATACCTTTCAGTTCAAGGCGGTTTACAAAAAGAGTTGGCCTGGGCATTCCCAGGGAGCTTACAGAGTTGATAGATAGAGTGAGCTTACACAAATTGATGACTTCTCACCAACTGAGCTGAAAGAAGACATTTCAAAGAACAAGTGAACAGATGTAGCATGTCAGTGCTGCCATCTGTTGATGAATTATGGAAATGGATGCATTACTTATTTAATCGTTTTACGATCAGTATGCTATTTATTCAATACAGATGCTTATGGATATTATTTCATTCTTACGGATGCCTTATGGACATGGCTCATTCTTTAGTCCTTAGTAACCTTGATTACTGTAATTTCTTGTTTCAGGGTGTTCGAGTCGTTGACATCTAACGATTCCAACATATTCAGAATACCGCAGTAAAACGCATTACAATGGAAGGAAATGCGATCATGTCACCTCATTTCTGAAAAATGACCAGTGGCTAACGCTCTCTCACAGGATCACTTTCAAAATTCTTGTTCTCAAGATTCACTGTTTGTGCTTGCCCCTTTCCTTGTCTCTGCTGCTAATACCCTACTAATAACCAAACATTTTCAATGTCGTAAATGGTTCCATAAAACCGGAGATAGCAGATGGGGTTCCTCTTCATAAAAGAGGAAGTAGCTAGTTGACACCTACAAGCCTCTTAGGCTGATGTCACCTGCAGTGGCAAAGCCTTGGGTGGGCTCAAGTGGCCAGGGCCCACCCATTTTGAGCTCAGGCCTACCCAATATTTGATCTCCCTTAGTGCGGCTGGTGGAGATCCCCAAGCCCTGCCAGCTGAAGTACTCCTCCCTGCCGAACGAAAGTACATCTTGGATGTCTCTTAGATCTGAATAACAGAATCAGTTAGTAATCCCTACATATTGTGAAACAGTACATGAGCATATCAGGTACTCCATCTTCTCGTTTCATGGTCCGGAACTTTGAAATGTATTTCCAGCAACTCTGCGGCTTCACACATCACTGGAAAAATTTGTCGTGCCATCTTAATCGTTCTTCATTTTACGTAAGATTAGAGAAGTGAATTATTGTAGACGCCAAGGCTTGCCTTTTGTATTTACGACACCTGTTCTCCATTGTCCTGTCTATGTCCCCCTTTTCCCCCTCCCTATTTTAGATTGTAAGCCACTTAGAATGCCTGTCCAATGAGCAGGATAGAAAATCTGAATAAACTTCAAAATTGAACTTGTCGTCGAGTCACTGCTGCGAGCCTCAGCCCCCTTCCTCCGTGCATGCTTGGTTTTCGCGCCTGAGCAAAACTGAGCATACACAGAGGCTAGCGGCGGGCACAAGTGGCTGGTGGTTGCCCAAGATTTAACTTCATTTAATGTGGAGGTGGTCTTCAGCTGCAAAGCTTGGGGATCCCCACCAGCACAGGTATTTTGTTTACTTTGGGGACACACACCAGGAAGGGGGGCAGAAATTAAATTTGCTTTAGTTGGGGGGGGGGGGGGTCAGAAATTAAATCTCTGGCTCACCCACTTTGGTCTTGAGCCTGCCCTAAACTGACTGTCGGGCAATGCCACTGTTCAGATGGGAGCAAATTAATGGAAATCTGCTACAAGATAGGGCTGTGCAGTTGCTGGAACCCAGTGGATCAGAGGACTAGAAGCAGCCTGGATTTACTAGAGGCAGGTCTTATCAGAGGAATCTGATCAACATTTTTAACTCAGTAACTGTAGATTTTAATTTGAGGAGAGAATTTGAGAGGTAATTCTATAATGTGGCACCTCAAATTAGATACCACAGAGGGGCATAATGAATGCCAGTTGTATAGGGACCCTTAGGATTGCCGAAGATATAGAATTCTAGCAAAAGTTATGCACGATCACTTATTATATGCCAGGTCAATGGCTCAATTTAAATAGACACACCTAAGGGCATATGTGGAGGAAGGAGTGGCCTGGTGGTTACGGCTACACCCTGAGGTTGCAGGTTCAAATCCCGCGCTGCTCCTTGTGGCCCTGGGCAAGTCACTCAATTCTCCATTGCCCCAGGTACATTAGATAGATTGTGAGCCCACTGGGACAGATAGGGAAAATGCTTGAGTACCTGAATAAATTAATGTAAACCATTCTGAGCTCCCCTGGAAGAACAGTCTAGAAAATGAAATAAATATGATATGGAGCCATGAAACTTACAAGTAATCCACCCTTTTCTTGGTATTTTTTTGTTTCAGTGAGGTAAATGAATCTAGTAAATGGGCACAAGTATAGGGAAGCCAAGCCATTGTGACATCACCAATGAGGTTTGCTCTTAGGCATTGGTGGAATGAGGCATTATGACATCACAATACGAGGGGCAGCTGAAAAGTTCTCAGCGCATGCAAGAAAAGAATGGGGAGAGTGTGGCACAGTGGTTAAAGCTACAGCCACAGCACCCTGAAGTTGCAGGTTCAAACCCAAGCTGCTCTTTGTGACTCTGGGCAAGTCACTTAATCCCCCCCCCCCTTGCCCCAGGTACATTAGATAAATTTTGAGCCCATCTGGACAGACAGGAGAAAATGATTGAGTACCTCATTGTAAACCACTTAGATAACCTTAATAGGTGGCATATAAATACCTAAATAAATAAATATAATGCATGCAACTGATAGTATTTGATAAGATGATTGGGTAACTTTCCGCCTCCCCCTCCCCCCTCCCTCTGTAGTTATGTCCCATTGCACCACAGGCCCAACAGAATTGCCTTCTTAATGTGGTGTATTGACATTTCAGCAAGCCTTCTAGCAAGGGTTTCATATAAGGGACTTAAATAAAAACTAATACGAGGGACTACTGAAAAATTCTCAGCCCCAACAACAAAGTTGGGGCAGTCTCCATCAAGGGCTATACACTTAGTCCAGCGTTTTTCCACTTTTACTCGTTCCGTATTTTTCCGACAGAACCAAAAAAGGGAAAATCGCTGAACTAAGGGCTCCTTTTACAAAGGTGCGATAGGGCCTTAATGCGCGCTAAAATGCCGCACGCGCTAGCCGCTACCGCCTCCTCTTGAGCAGGCAGTAGTTTTTCATCTAGCGCGGCGGTTAACGCATGACAAAGTCACGTGCGATAAAGCCGCTAACGCAGCTTTGTAAAAAGAGCCCTTAGTCCAGCGTTTTTCCACTTTTTCTCGTTCCGTATTTTTCCAACGGAACAAAAAAAAAAAAGGGAAAATCGCTGAACTAAGGGCTCCTTTTACAAAGCTGCGATAGAGCCTTAATGTGTGGAATAGCGTGCGCTAAAATGCCATGCGCATTAGCCGCTACCGCCTCCTCTTGAGCAGGCAGTAGTTTTTCGGGTAGCATGTGCTAATCCAATGCGCATGCTAAAAACGCTAGCGCACCTTTGTAAAAGGAGCCCTAAGTGTAGCGCCCTCAATGGAGACTACCCCAGCTTTGTTGGTTGGAATGAGAACTCATCAGCGGCCCCTTATATGAGGGAGTGCGCATTAAATAGTGCACATTTAGGGGGTCTTTTACTAAGGCGCGGTAGCCGATGTAGAGTGAGCTAAATGCCAACGCGCCCTTTATATTCTATGGACGCATTAGCATTTAGCGCGCACTAATATTTACCGCACGCTACATCGGTTAGTGCGCCCCAGTAAAAGAACCCCCTTAGTATGTTAATGTGCCTGTAACGGAAATTTGCACGGACTTGATTTCATACACATTAACCTGTGGTTTGACAAAAGGCCCCTTTTACGAAGGTGCGCTAGTGGTTTTATCGCACACACCGGATTAGCGCACTCTAGCTGAAAATCTACCGCCTGCTTAAAAGGAGGTGGTAGCGGCTAGCGTGCACGGCAATTTAACGCACGCTATTCCGTGCGTTAAGGCCCCAACTTAGCACCTTCGTAAAAGGAGCCCAAAATGTACCGTCGATTTCCATGCATGTAAAATTTCTAACTCGGATTAAAAATTATATTAACGCAACAAACAAACCCATGACAAATTCTCTGAAAAAGAACTGAGAATTTTTTTTTCCTTGTGCACACTACTTGGCCATATGGACTTTCTCTGCCATCATGTTCCAGGCTGCTATAATTATCCAAAAGAGCAAAAGCCTCATGTCTACTGGTACCGACTCTTATTTTTGTACCAGTGGGGCAGGAACTACTTGTGGCGACAGCAGCAGATGGAGAGGTGGTGAGGGGGAAAGAGAGAGGATATGGGAGAGGGGACGGGGAGGGCAAGAGAGAGGATACGGGAGAGGGGACAGGGAGGGAAAGAGGAGGAGGGGACGGGGAGGTAAAGAGAGGGGACGGGAGAGGGGACGGGGTGGGAAAGAGAGGATATGGGAGAGGGGACGGGGAGGGAAAGAGGAGGAGGAGACGGGGAGGGAAAGAGAGAGGGGGAGAGAAAGAGAGGATATGGGAGAGGGGACAGGGAGGGGATGGGGAGGGAAAGAGAGAGGATACGGGAGAGGGGACAGGGAGGGAAAGAGAGGATACAGGAGAAGGGACGGGGAGGGAAAGAGGAGGAGGGGACGGGGAGGGAAAGAGAGAGGATACGGGAGAGGGGACAGGGAGGGAAAGAGGAGGAGGGGATGGGGAGGGAAAGAGAGAGGATACGGGAGAGGGGACAGGGAGGGAAAGAGAGAGGATACGGGAGAAGGGACGGGGAGGGAAAGAGAGAGGATACGGGAGAGGGAACAGGGAGGGAAAGAAAGAGGATACGGGAGAGGGAACAGGGAGGGAAAGAGAAGGAAGGGACGGGGAGGGAAAGAGAGAGGATATGGGAGAGGGGACGGGGATTGAAAGAGGAAGAGGGAACGAGGAGGGAAAGAGAGAGGATACGGGAGAGAGGAGAGAGAGGGATGGGGAGTGATATTGTTGTTTTGTTTTCACAGCAGGGCGAAGATTCTAAAAATTGCATTACATTAGTGATTTATATTCCGCTTATACCTTGCGGTTCAAAAATGAAATGAAAGCAACATGAACGTGCATATGTATAGAGGTTGGAAGGGATTGACCGAGGTAACGTTTAGCCTGCAGGTGAGCGAAGAGTGTTTGCTGTAAAATGTTTCACGCTTCTCGGTAGGAGTTGTCATTAAATTAAATTGAATAAATAAATAAGCAAATTCAATGGGCTCCTTTTACTAAGCTCCGATAGCGATTTTTAGCGGGCGCAGAATTATAGCACGCGCTAAACCCGCGCTACACGGCTAGAACTAACGCCAGCTCAATGCTGACATTAGCATCTAGCGCGTGCGGCAATTCTGCGCATGCTTAGCGCGTGCTAAAACCGCTATCGCAGCTTAGTAAAAGGAGCCCAATGTGTTTCAAAAACAAAACAAAATGCAACTGGGAATTTTTTGTATTGAAACTTCACATTTCGTTCCCAGCAAAAGCACATAAAGATTTGAAGGGGGGGGGGGGGTGAAACACATTTTGGATAATTTGATAAAGGCATTTTACACACGTTATGTTATTAGAGATTTGTATCCCACCTTGTCCCAACAAAAGGGGTTTAGAGTGGGTCAGAATAACAATCGCTGGCTTTTGCAAAGCTCTGGTAGAGGTTTCTACCACGGACCGGTGAGGTAAATGCTCGGAGCATCAGAGAATTTACCATGGCTTTGTAAAATAAGCCCAATATAAATTCATCCTTCTAAACATAATAAGCTACCAGAGGAGGAAAATCATATATAGTACTCCCCCGCTATTCACGGGGGTTCTGTTCCAGGAACCCCCCGCAAATCTTGGAAAAACCGCGAATACGGTTTTTCACGGGGGAGACTGAAGAGGGCAGCGGGAGAGACAGGAGAGAGCAGCTGTATGCTCCGACCGCCTCTTCCTGCACTAAGTCGGGCCTTACCAATCAGGAGCTGCGTCCCAGGGCGCCATCATGGCGGGGGCGCCACGCCAGCATCCCTCCTCCTCTCCTCTCCCTGCCTCTTATCACTCCTCCCCCCGCTGCACACCCGCCCCCTTCTCCCGTACCTCTCGTTGTTCACCGCCACGAGTAACGACATCTCCAAGTTCCTTGTGACTGCATCGGCTCCCGCTGACATCACTTTTGGTTGGCGTGCGTAGGAAGTGACGTCAGAGGGAGAGGTCGCGAGGAACACGTTGAAGTTGTTGGTCGCGGCGGTGAAAGGAAGGGGTTCGCAGACACAGCGGGGGGTGTGGAAGTAGCAGGGGGTGGAGATGAGGGAGGGGTGCCAACTCCATGGGCACCCCTAACCCTCGTTACGCCACTGGTTATTCTGCTTAAATGTTGTTTATGACAACTTACATTTGTTCATTTTTAGTTTCTATTATTTACTCTTTAATACATGTGTGCAGGGATTCAGTTTAGACCAGTGGCTCCCAACATTGTCCTGGGGGGACCCCCAGCCGGTCGGGTTTTCAAGATATCCCTAACGAATATGCATGAGAGAGATTTGCATATACAGTACTCCCCCGAAATTCACGGGGGTTACGTTCGCAGAGTGACCGCGAATGTTGAAAAACCGCGAATATCGGAAGAGTACTGTAATCGGCCGTCTCCCTCCTCCTCCTGTCCCGGCGCTCGCTGCAGTCAGACTCCCCGAGTTCGCATGCACGCCCTTACGAGTCCCCAGGCGAATGCTGAAAATACCGTGAACGACCGAGGAGGCACCAGGGAAGGGCCTATCATTAAGATGTCCCGGCACTCACTTCAGTCAGACTCCCCAAGCTCACGCACGCCAGCCCCTTACGAGTCCCCGGGCGAAGGCTGAAGCGAGGGAAGACAGCAGGTTGGGAAAGTGAAGGCTGGCTGTGTGCGGAACTGGTAAGAGATCTTTTCCATTGGTCAGTCATTTGCGGTATTTTCTGACCGGAAGAGGCAGTCAGAAAATACCGCGAATTCACGGGGGTATACTGTAATGGAAGTGACAGGCATTGCAAATCTCTCTCATGCATATTCATTAGGGATATCTTGAAAACCTGACCAGGACAAGGTTGGGAGCCACTGGACTTTAGACTGCCTTGTATCTGTTACTCTGTTCTATTGCTTTACAAGTCTGGAGCTGCTGGAGTCCACAGTGTGCTGTGATTATTGCATGCTGTCCCCACTTTAGCCTCTGCTTATACAGCACATCCCGTTAAGGTTACTCCCTCCCCTAGTACCCCCCCAGGGACGAGAAGGCAAGAATGTCATTTCGGATCCATTAGAAGAGCACCGAGGTGCTTACAAATGATCAACGCCATTACCGCATGCACACGTGAAGCCTGACCTCCCCAGAGCCAGGAAACGGTTTGAGATAAAAGTTCCCTGCAAGCCCTGCAAAAAAACAATTGTTAAAAAAAAAAATTAAAACGGTACAGCTCCAGTTAACATCCTCGCCTCTCATTTTTGTAAAATCACCATTTCAATAAATATTAAGTTTAATTTGTGCTCAGAGAGAGTGTCTCCCTTTCCTTTAATATGGCCGATTTGAATAATTCAGTGTGGCCTGGTCTCCAGGGCTGTATTGTCTTCAGTGACAGCAAATCAGTAGGCCTGGACAGTCTGTTAAGAGGGTCCCTGCCTGCTGCCTTTTTTGGGTTTTTTTTTTCATTCTTCTTCTTCTTTTTCTGTAAATCAGGATTAATGAGGCGGTGGAAGAAATCCAAAATCCGCAGCCGCGATGCTAGCAGCCGGCTCTCTGCTGCCACTTCTGCCTTGGCCACGTTCCTGAAGTGGTTGATCCCTCGGTTTCCTGGGGCTGTCATCGATACCAGCTCTCAGCGTTGATAACTAGCTATCACCCGGCCTTTCCATGAAGGTGCATTGCGCTTAGAGTTTTGTTTTGAAACACGATGATTCCCTACTGGCTCTTTCCTGCTCAGGATTTAGACTGCTCCAGTAAGTTAATCTACGGAACCTGAGTGCCCATTTCGTTAGCTGTGATAATTTTGGAGGAGTACTCTATACTAGAGAGTTGCGCGGGGACAGAAATCCCACCCGTCCCCGCCAAAGTCCCACCCGTCCCCGTGAGGAATCCCCTCCGTCTACTCGGCTTTGAGTGTGAGGAGTTACGCCAACTGAAAACAGGTGCAAATCCCAGTGCGTACGTTGACTGCAGATCTCCCAAATTCTGTAACGCTGCCTGTGCCCCTCCCTTGGCCACACCCCATTTGTAGAACCACCTCGAAACACTTAAGCGCTATTCTATAGTGTAAATGGGTGCATAAACGCGATTTTGCACGGATCGACCATTTCTGCCCTAATTTGGTGCCTTGTATCTATTAGAATGTTTTTTAGTGCTGAAAAGTCATCACAGAAGTTAAGTCCTCACTTAATGTTCATCGCCATATACAGAATTTTCCATAGTAAGTATTAAGCCTTTATGGTAAAGAGCCCCCTTCCCCTTATCAGCAGGGCAGGATTAATTCATCGAGGCACACAAGTACACTGGGCCCCCTGCCCCGTCCCACCCCAACATGCGCTCAGGCGGAAACAGGAAGCTGCGTCAGAGGGAAGCTTTGGGCAAGCAGCACCGCTTGCACAATTACAGTTCCCGTTGCCTTTCTTACCCGCGTTGCTTGTCGATCGGGGGGGGGGGGGGGGGCCCGCGTTGCCAATCGATGCTGGAGGGGCCGTTTGGAAAAAACAATGTTGATGCCCTCCTTCATCGGGCCCCCCTGACCATTTCGGGCCCTAGGCACGTGCCTACTTGGCTTATTGGTTAATCCTGCCCTGCTTATCAGTCCTCCTCTAATCCCCCAACCCTCCAGAACTGAACCTTCAACAATCTTCTCTCTGAAACCAAGCCCAGCCCTCACATTTCAAAGAAACCCTCAGAAGACAAACAGGAGAAACTGCCTTCAAAGCAGTGAAGGATACGAAGACAACAACGAAAGAGACCAGATGGTGCTCAATCCTTTTATTTTAAAAACAGACTGACACGATCGTGTTTCGGCCCAAGAAGGCCTGCCTCTGGAGTTTTGTTTTTAAATGATAAAACCCTAGATGTATTAATCCGGATGTCCAAGTTTTGCTTCACTCGTTGCCTGCCATCACTTTGGTGGTTTTAAAGAGCATTTATTGCATTACTTAGACATCCGGATTAATACATCTAGGGTTTTATCATTTAATAACAAAACTTCTGAGGCAGGCCCTCTTGGGCCGAAACATCATCATGTCGAGTCTATTTTTAAAATAAGGACTGAGCACCATCTGGTCTCCTTGGTTGGTGTTTTCATACTCAAAGAAACCCTCCCCATCCCACCTGGACCCCACTACCATCCGCAAGACTTACCTGGGGGGTGATCCCTGGTAGAGCAGTCTATCATGGTGGTCATGGTCTATCTGGGTGCAAATACAAAATGGCACTACTGCTAGGATCAACCTTTCATACAAGGGCAAATATGGCAAGCTAGACCCTAGAGGTAGTCACACAAGAATACAGCTAAGGGTCATCACCACCATCTTTGCACCAATGATCACCTCTGAGTACGATCCAGGGTTACTGGGAGGCCTGGAAGGAGAGTCCAGTGGAGTGGAAATAATTTGCACCATTTCCCAATAGCGGAACCACCACAGATGCTCAAACCATTGTACATACGCAAATTCAGGGAAAAAGTGTGCCATCTTTCAACATAGTGTGCCATATTTTGAAAGAAAACGACAAAAATAACCAGAATAAAATGAAACTGTCCGCAAAAGACAAGGAAACAAGACAAAACACATATTTTCTGGTGCCTATCCCTAATAAATATCTCAGCAATTCACAGCACTGCAACCCAGTAACAGGGTCCATTGTCCATGCACCCTTTTATGATGGTCAAAAGCTGTTTCCTTAAGTAAAAAGCTATGAAAATACCTCTCTGTGTCCACATCCACTGCACCAACTTATTTTCAAAGGAAAACAACCATTCAAATCTCTCTTGCTACTCTCTGGGGATTCCGGAATCTTCCTACATTTTGAGATTCTGCAATCTTGCTACTCTCTGGGGATTCCGGAATCATCCTACATTTTGAGGGTCTGCAATCTTGCTACTCTCTGGCGATTCCGGAATCTTCCTACATTTCGAGATTCTGCAATCTTGCTACTCTCTGGCGATTCCGGAATCTTCCTACATTTTGAGATTCTGCAATCTTGCTACTCTCTGGTGATTCCGGAATCTTCCTACATTTCGAGATTCTGCAATCTTGCTACTCTCTGGCGATTAAGGAATCGTCTTACATTTTGAGGTTCTGCAATCTTGCAAGTCTCTGGGGATTCCGGAATCGTCCTACATTTTGAGGTTCTGCAATCTTGCAAGTCTCTGGGGATTCCGGAATCGTCCTACATTTTGAGATTCTGCAATCTTGCTACTCTCTGGCGATTCCGGAATCTTCCTACATTTCGAGATTCTGCAATCTTGCTATTCTCTGGTGATTCCGGAATCATCCTACATTTTGAGGTTCTGCAATCTTGCTACTCTCTGGGGATTCCGGAATCGTCCTACATTTTGAGATTCTGCAATCTTGCTACTCTCTGGTGATTCCGGAATCATCCTACATTTTGAGGTTCTGCAATCTTGCAAGTCTCTGGGGATTCCGGAATCGTCCTACATTTTGAGATTCTGCAATCTTGCTACTCTCTGGCGATTCCGGAATCATCCTACATTTTGAGGTTCTGCAATCTTGCTACTCTCTGGCGATTCCGGAATCTTCCTACATTTCGAGATTCTGCAATCTTGCTACTCTCTGGCGATTCCGGAATCTTCCTACATTTTGAGGTTCTGCAATCTTGCTACTTTGGCGATTCCGAAATCATCCTACATTTTGAGGTTCTGCAATCTTGCTACTCTTTGGAATTCTGCCATATACTTGTGACCTAGATTGGCCATTGTTGGAAGCAGAATATTAGAATGGCTGGACCATCGGTCTTGACCCAGCCTTTTTCCCTTAGTGATTTGGTGAAACCTCCAGAGACTAAAACAGCCTGTCTACTTTGCACACAACTTAAGCTATTCACAATTCCCCGTCCCCCACTCATCCCTTTGGATCAGGCTTGGCTGCACAATCACAAATATTATTCCTTCACATTTCAGTTTCTACCCTAATGCACAGAAAGTTGGTTTTGTTTTTTTTTAGCTTTTTGTAAATGCAGCTCTGTTCTACTCTGAAAAATGGCTTGTTCCATTACACCCACAGTAGGCAATATTTGCATAATATATTGCAAATTAAGGAGCTGGTGGGATGGTAAACACTCAAAGTAAAGCGATGAAGGATTTCTGACTGCGGCAGCAGTAATGAAGGGGAATATCTTTTTCAACCTTCTCTTTTTCTTTCAACCTTAGTTTGCATTCAATGATTTCTCGACTCTTAATTTCAGGGTAAGTTTTCTCTGTGGCTGGTTGCAAATAATGAACAAGAAGCGAATGGTGAAAATAACATAAAATTTTAATAATCCTGCCAGTTTAGCTACAAGTCTTTTGCGTTTAAAAAAAAAAAAAACCCCACCACCAGAATCTACAATATACTAATTCTAGCTGCCTTGAGGGCTTTTGAAATAAGATTCTAGACTCAGACACTTCTTTCCTAGTAAAACATTTATGGTACAACCTCCATTCGTTTATATATTCACACTTGAATTCTTTATGTATGATTAAATATTAAGAATATTCATAGCTAAGCCTGGAACACTAGCATATAAGCTTAAAATCAAAAAGGCTTCTCGTATATAAGATGTATACTAATCTAGTTTTGATTAATGTAGAATGGATAGTGTTTTTTTTCGTAACTGGCTTCAAGCAAAGAAGACTAGCTTGATTTAAATGCAGAATGTACCGTCTTTCTCTCAAACGAGGCAAAATATATTTACAATGCCTTCTTATTTTTTTTTAATGTAATTTTGTGCTGGTCTACTCAAACCTCCCTGCCCTCTGATCTTGCCCAGGCTCACGAGTGCCAAAAGTGACAGCATTCTTGTGATCTGGTCGCAGTGTGCACACGAGTTATACAAAACATGTCAAACCCAAGTAGAGGATTGAATCCAAATGACTAATTACTTCTAATAGGTTCCCATATGTAGGCATGCAACAAACGTGGAAAAACAACAACAAAAAAAAGCCATTGCAATGTGGACTCACATTTGATTTCTTCTATTTGACAATTTACATAGCAAAGTTTTGAACATTTGATTAAGTGACCGTCCAGGGTTGCACTACTGTAAGTTGTAATGACGACAGAAAATCCACGCCTGCTTATTTAGTCAAAATGTCAAACATAATCATTGTTCATCCAGACGCCTTTTCAAATGACCAGTAATTTCAAGCTATTTAGACCTAGATGTGTTCATATGGATAGACAGATATAATTTTTCTCTTGCTGCTGCTTCACACTTGTCCCTCTGTCACCTTGAAGGATCCTTCTGTCACTTGGCAGAGCTCCCCAAATAACAGAGATACACGTCGGAATCAAGCTGCACATTTTAGACCCTCAGCTACAAACCAGAGCTATGCACACATGTCTCTTTGATAGGCTGGTATCTTAATGCATTCTGCTTCATTTTTCAATCAAGTTCCTTATATTCAACTTGATGCATTTTATCTGTTCTATGTATTACTTCTTTCTTTCCCTGCCATGCCAGTATTTTCTGCATGATATTGCAAATGCTTTCTGTCTTGATCTGTTTTTAAGTCCATTATTCTAATTTGTATTTTATCTGTATCCCATGTATTAGCTCACCTTGTTGTGAACCGCCTAGAACTTTTTCGGTATGGCAGTATATAAGAATAAAATTATTATTATATTATGTCATGTTTCTTTTTTTTTTTTTTTAATTATCTGTATTATGAATTGAAACGCAGGCGGTATAATCAGTAAACAAAACAAGCGAGCTCAATAACGTACAATACAAAGATAACAAAAGATATCATCTGATAAACAAATATGAACAATACTTAACTGACCCCCAACCAGAGACATACTCACTTCCTCACCACATTCGCACCCCCAGTGGAACATTTCCTTATAGTCCTCATCCAGTTCCCAACTCTCACGTCTCACACATAAGAATAGCCTTACTGGGTCAGACTAATAGTCCATCAAGCCCAGTAGCCCGTTCTCACGGTGGCCAATCCAGGTCACTAGTACCTGGCCAAACCACAAGGAGTAGCAACATTCCAGCATCTCAAAGAATAACAAGATTCCGGAACCCCAATAAGAGCAACATTCCAGAACTGAGATTGTGATGTCATAATGCCTCATTCCACAGTGCCTCAGTGCCAACCTCATCAGTGATGTTACAGTGGTTTCATTGTCCTACACTTGGCTCATGTAAGAACATAAGAATGGACCAATTGTCCATCAAACCCTGTAGCCCGTCTTCATGGTGGCCAATCCAAGTCCCTAGTACCTGGCCAAAACCCAAGGAGTAGCAACATTCCATACTACCAATACAGGGCAAGCAGTGGCTTCTCCCATGTTTTCTCAATAACAGACTATGGACTTTTCCTCCAGGCACTTGTCCAAACCTTTCTTAAAACCACCTACGCTATCCGCTCTTACCACATCCTCTGGCAACGTGTTCCAGAGCTTAACTATTTTCTGGGTGAATAAAAATTTTCCTCCTATTGGTTTTAAAAATATTTCCCTGTAACTTCATCAAGTGTCCCCTAGTCTTTGTTATTTTTGACGGAGTGAAAAATCGATCCACTTGTAACCGTTGTACTCCACTTAGGATTTTGTAGACTTCAATCATATCTCCCCTGAACTGGCTCTTTTCCAAGCTGAAGAACCCTAACCGTTTTAATCTTTCCTCATACGAGAGGAGTTCCATCCCCTTTACTATCTTGGTCACTCTTCTTTGAACCTTTTCTAGCACTACTGTATCTTTCTTGAGATAAGGAGACCAGAATTGAACGCAATACTCCAGATGAGGTCGCACCATGGAGCGATACAGGGGCATTATAATATTCTTAGTCTTGTTAACCATCCCTTTTTAAATAATTCCCAGCATCCTGTTTGATTTTTGGCTGCTGCCACACATTGGGCGGAAGGTTTCATCGTATTGTCTACAATGATACCCAGATCCTTTTCTTGGGCATTAACCCCCACGGTGGACCCTAGCATCCGATAACTGTGATTCAGGTTATTCTTCCCAATTTGCATCACTTTGCATTTGTCCACATTAAATTTCATCTGCCATTTGGACGCCCAGTCTTCCAATTTCCTAAGGTCGACCTACAATTTTTCACAATCCACATGCGTTTTTAACAATTTTGGGACCTGAAGATGGCCAGATTATTCCTTGGCTAGTCCTGGGGTGCACCTGGACAAAGTGCCAATAAATCCTTCCAAAGCCCTATGTAACAGAGACGATGTAGGCGGGCTCCCGCCGAAGCAAGCCACCTCAGCAATCCGATTGGACCAATGGGCATAAGAGGCTTCTCGCTCCGACACCCAGTGTTGCAACAAAAGTTTTTTAACTACCAAGACAGCCATGTAAATGAACCTCCGCTGAGGAAAGCAGAACCCCGCCTCCAGCAGAGGCCGCTGATCCCCAAGCAGTAACATGCATCTCTTACTTCCTGTTGTAAACATCTCTTACTTCCTGTTGTAAACATCTCTTACTCTCATTGTGTGTAACTTGTTGTAAACCGCTTTGAACTTATGGTATAGCGGTATATAAGAAATAAAATAATAAGTATTATTATTATTTCACCACTTGTTCAACAGTGGGGAGAACGTGTAACCAGACTGCCATAGCAGGACATTCCAAACAATGATGGATCAGCGTTCCCGAAGCTCTTTTACATTTGGAGCAAGACCCTCCCTCCCACAATCCCATTCGCGCTCCCTGGGCCCGAGAAATATAAGCCCTATGTAGGATTTTAAATTGCATTTCCATAAGGTCTGTCGTGCCTCCCATAGTATGGACACGTTCAAAAAGATCTTAAAAAGATTTTCTATTGTACGGAACAGCCAGCTTGTCCAAGGGAAGCATAAAACAATCAGCCTTCAGTATTTTATACCAGGTGCAAAGCTTATTCAGTTCCGTCGGAACCTGCAAGAATTGAGTGTCCAGGGGACCACAGAGCCAAGAAGCTTCCCCCCCCCCCCCCCAATTTGTTTTGTAAGCAGCTAAAATATTGTCGTGCCTGAAAGTAGGCCCAAAACTGGTGTTTAGGCAGATCCCATCGGGCTTGCACCTGAGCAAACGTGAGGAATTCCCCGCCACCCAAATCCCAAATCCCTTCTGCTCCCACAGCTTAAACCATAACTGACCATGCTGGGGAAACTAATCAGGTAGGGGGGAAGGGAAGGAGAGCATACATGACAAGGGGGAGCAGAGAAGAGAGGGGGGGCACCACCGCCCCAGGAGCCTCCTACCCTCGCTACAGCACTAGTCCCAAGGACTGCATAGAGTACCCCTGATCTAATATAAGGATTATGCCTAAGGGGGGGGGGGAAGCATATAATATGCATTACTGATACTCTAGGGCAGGGGTGTCAAAGTCCCTCCTGGAGGGCCACAATCCAGTCGGGTTTTCAGGATTTCCCCAATGAATATGCATGAGATCTATTTACATGCACTGCTTTCATTGTATGCTAACAGATCTCATGCATATTCATTGGGGAAATCCTGAAAACCCGACTGGATTGCGGCCCTCCAGGAGGGACTTTGACACCCCTGCTCTAGGGTGGCCTTAATTTATGAGCTATTTACACTGGTATTAAGCAGTGTTTCCTCATGTTACAAGCAAACGTTTCTACACTCTATTCCAAGAACAATTTATCACGTTGGCACCATCAGAACTGAGAAACCTGCAAATAAATGTCGTGATTAAGGCACGACTACGTTTCACAAACTTCAGGGAATGTCTCAAAGGAGAAAGCAGGGTTTTACGGGATCTTTCATGCTTGACTTGGGGCACTGTATACCGACGAGAAAGCAGCTGCTGCAATATGGTTTTCATTTCATTCCATTACTTAATTGGTCTGAAAACCAGAGAAGACGCTAAGGCAAATGGACGTGGCCAAAATGGAAATTAGGTTTGAAACCAGATTAAAGAGAATTATAGGAAAGTGAAATGATGTCTATTCTGTATCCTACTTCACCATATTAATTTTGTTCATTTTTATCCCATTTAAACCTAAGCCTGTCCTGGGGGGGTCCCCAGCTAGTTGGGTTTTCAAGATATCCCTAATGAATATGCATGAGGCAGATTTGCATGCCCCTAAAATGGTGACACATTGCCGCACCGACAATCCCGCGCAGGACTTATGCATGCCGCCTTAAAACAGTTCCTGTTTGCGCTAAACTCACAACTGTTCATGCTCACATTGGGGGGGGTCCCCCCCCCCACTATACTGAAAACTGCTGATTACCCAAAAACCGAAGGAAAATGGCAGTTTCCAGTGTAATGGAAACACCCCCCTCTTACAGGAGCGTGAACACCTGTAAGTTTACTGGGGGTTCCCCCCAGACCCCCACTCGCAGCGCTAACGGGAACTGTGTTAAGGCGGCATGCATAAGTCCTGTGCGGGATTGTCATCGCGCTAATGTCCTGCACGCTTTCATTATGGAACCCTTAAAATATGCAAATCTGCTTCATGCATATTCATTAGGGATATCTTGAAAACCCAACTGGCTGGGGGTCCCCAAGAACCACTGGCCTAAGTGG
Organism: Geotrypetes seraphini; assembly: GCF_902459505.1. Lineage (NCBI taxonomy): Eukaryota > Metazoa > Chordata > Amphibia > Gymnophiona > Dermophiidae > Geotrypetes > Geotrypetes seraphini. The sequence goes on along the minus strand of NC_047091.1, from coordinate 171,676,285 downwards.
TTTATAATAAAACACACTTAAACAGGCTCAATAAAAAAAAAAATGACATTTTAAAGACAAATGCCTTTCACATAGTAACATAGTAGATGACGGCAGATAACGACCCTAATGGTCCATCCTGTCTGCCCAACCTGATTAAATATAAAAATTTGTTGGGGGTTTTTTCTTCTTCTTAGCTATATCTGGGCAAGAATCCAAAGCTCTGTCCGGTACTATTATTAAAAACTTATCTGTTTGATAAGTTTGTGACTTGATTATTGCTGTATCTCTGTTTATATGTATGTTTCACTGATTGTACAGTCCTTCTTCGTTGTGAACCGCCTGGAACTTAGGGTTGGGCGGTATACAGGAATAAAGATTATCATTATTAGGTTCCAACTTTATATGTATCTTTTTACCTTGCCAGTTTAGATGATTGGTTGTCTAATCTTAAAGGGCTTTATATGACCTACGATTACACTAGCCTTGTTTTATGGTGTTTGGATTATTTGAACGCCAGGTTAAGGGGTGCCTGAGGTCTTTTTCCCCTGTTGATTTGTTATCTATTTACCTCTTTAGAGCAAGTCGGTTCTTGAGTACCCCCTTGCAAGTCAGGTTTTCAGGATACCCACAATGAATATGCATGAAAGAAATTTGCATATAATGGAGGTAGTGTATGCAAATCAAGTTTATGCATATTCATTGTGGATACCCTGAAAACCCTGACTGCCAAAGGGGTATTCCAGGACTGACTTGAGAAATGCTGGTTTAGAGCATGCTGGCAACGTCATAAGAACATATGAATAGCCTTACTGGGACAGACCAATGATCCATCTTCATTGTGGCCAATCCAGGTCATTAGTACCTGGCATAAACCCATAAAGCAGCAACATTTCATGCTACCGATCCAGGGCAAGCAGTGGCTTCCCCCATGTCTGTCTCAATAACAGACTAAGGACTTTTCCTCCAGGAATTTGTCCAAACCTTTCTTAAAACCAGCTACATTAACCACTGTTTCCACAACCTCTGGCAATGCATTCCAGAACTTAACTATTCTCTGAGCAAAAAAATATTTCCTCCTATTGGTTTATAAAGTATTTCCCTGTAACTTTGAATGTCCCCTAGTCTTTGTAATTTTTGACGAAGCGAAAAATCACTCAGGATTTTGTAGACTTCAATCGTATCTCCCCTCGGCCGTCTCTTTTCCAAGCTGAAGAGCCCTAACCGTTTTAGTCTTTCCTCATACGAGGACTTCCATCCCCTTTATCATTTTGGCGCTCTTTGAACCTTTTCTACTGCCACTATATCTTTCTTGAGATAAGGAAACCAGAATTGAACACAATAATCCCGATGAGGTCACACCATGGCGTAATACAGGGGCATTATAACATTCTTAGTCATGTTAACCATCCCTTTTTTAATAATTGCTTGCACCTTGTTTGCTTTTTTGGCTGCCGTCGCACTTTGGGCAAAAGGTTTCATCATATTGTCACAATGACACCCAAATCTTTTTCTTGGGTGCAAATCTCCAAGGTGGATCCTAGCATGTGGTAACTATGATCTGGGTTATTCTTCCCACTGTGCATTACTTGTCGTACCAATTTCAAGATCATTCATTAATAAGTTAAATATCACCAGTCCCAATACAGATTCCCGCAGCATTCCATGATTGATTAGTGCTAAATTATTGAGAAGATAAAAATACATGGTTTTTTGACCTCCTTCTTTGTTTGGTACCTGTTTTTGTTTTCAATTAAAAAAAAAAACAAAAAACCCCACAATCATCAAAAAACAGAACAAGCTAAAATAGAGATCACATAGAGGACAGTTAATATATCATCTTGCTAACTCTTGGCTCATTGTTCAAAAAATGCAGCAAGAAAAAAGCTGAATCTTCAACAGTTTTCTGAAGTGTCCTTCAAGTTTCAAGTTTATTATATTGTTTGATTAAACGCTTTTCCAATTTCAAAGCGTTTTACATAAATAAAATAGAGTTTAAAATGGACTCACTTATACAATTAATATTCTTCTAAACGAACAGGGTTACATCATTAGACAAGAAGACAACTGATAACAATGGGAAGGTGGGGAGGAAATACAATATTTGTTAAAAGATTACATAAAAGGGAAACATATTGGAGAGATAAGGGGAAAAAATGAGAGATCGAAAAAAAGGTCAATAAGAATGAGTATTTATAATCTGTCAATTAAAGGCTTCTTTAAAAAGAAGACACTTTAGGTTCTTTTTAAATATTTGTAAATCTTGTTCTAATCTTAAATACAAAGGAAGAGAGTTCCATAACATTGGTGCCGTAACGGAGAAAATTGAAGCACGGCGGGTTCCAATAACTTTTAAAGAAGGAACATTTAAAATACATTGTGAAGCTGATCTGAGAGCTCTGGACGAACTGTATGGAATCAAGAGCCTATCTATGAAAGCCGGAGTATTAGATTTTAATGTCTTAAAGACTAAAAGAGCTATTTTGTAAGTAATCCTGTAAGATATTGGCAACCAATGAGCACTTTGTAGTAAGGGTGTGACATGATCAAATTTTTTTGAACCTGAAATAATCTTTATTGCAGTATTTTGAACGAGTTGAAGACGCCTTATATCCTTTTGGTAAACCCCTTTTAATAAGGAGTTACAATAATCTAATTTTGAGATAACTAACGAGTGGATCAGTGTATTAAGAGAAAATGAATCAAGAAGAGGAGCAAGTGAACGGATCATTCTTAATCTGTAAAAACAGTTTTTAACCATTGCACTGATATGTTCTCGGAAAGTGAGATTGTTATCTATTAAGACCCTTCATTCACATACAGCTGTGTTTGTCAATGAGAAAGGCTGAGGTGCATGTACTGGCATAAAAAAGCAAACAGGATGCTAGGAATTATTAAAAAAGGGATGGTTAACAAGACTAAGAATGTTTTAAAGCCTCTTTATCGTTCCATGGTGCGACCTCACCTGGAGTATTGCGTTCAATTCTGGTCTCCTTATCTCAAGAAAGATATAGCGGCACTGAAAAAGGTTCAAAGAAGAGCGACCAAGATGATAAAGGGGATGGAACTCCTCTCGTATGAAGAAAGACTAAAAAGGTTAGGGATTTTCAGCTTGGAAAAGAGACGGCTGAGGGGAGATAAGATTGAAGTCTACAAAATCCTGAGTTGAGTAGAACCGGTACAAGTGGATCAATTTTCACTCCATCAAAAATTACAAAGACTAGGGGGACACTCGATGAAGTTACAGGGAAATACTTTAAAACCCAATAGGAGGAAATATTTTTTCACTCAGAGAATAGTTAAGTTCTGGAACACGTTGCCAGAGGTTGAGATAAGCGCGGATGGAGTTGCTGGTTTTAAGAAAGGTTGGGACAATTTTCTGGAAGAGAAGTCCATAGTCTGTTATTGAGGAAAAACTGCTTGCTCTGGATCAGTAGCATGGAATGTTGTTACTCTTTGGATTTTGGCCAAGTACTAGTGACCTGGATTGGCCACCATGAGAATGGGCTACTGGGCTTGATGAACTGTTGGTCTGACCCAGTTGGCTATTATGTTCTTAACTCAAATAAGTTTTTGATCAGAGGAGACGTTTTCCATGTCCCGGTTAAAAGTTTGATCAGATTCTGTTACACCCTGAGGCAGCAAGTTGGTGAAACGCTGGCCATCGTCGGTGTACCGATCAAGAGAGATAAGTTGAAAGTTTTTTCATCTATCAACTGCATAGACAGCCCTGCTTATAGTTTATTCAATAGGGAGTGCAATGGAGGTTTTCTGCCAATGAGGTTACCACCCCACCACCTTTATCCACCATTGTGGTGGTGGGAGGGCATTTGTCTGAGGCTTTTTCCTCCATTTTTTGAAACATACACCCCTTCAAACTGAAGCAGTACTGCCTACACTTATCTGTGACATCATCATCTTTGTGAAAGTGTGGCACATTATCTTAACTCAAATAAGTGCCAGATTTACCTATAAGCTAAATAAGCTTAAACTTAGGGCTTCGCAAAAGTTCAGAATTTGGGGGGGGGGGGGAACTCTGAAAATTTTATGTGGCTTTTTATCAAACTTAGCATTATATGCATAGAAAGCGATACGCTGCGTAGCATATTGTTTAAGAATACAATTCATGATTTGGCTTAAGCAAAATCAAGAAGGAAAATGTTTTAAGTTACAGTAAAACCTTGGATTGCAAGTGTTTTGCAAGACAAGCAAAACATTTGATTCAATTTTATCTTGATATACAAGATATGTCTTGCAGTACGACTATATTCAGTATACACACATCACATCATCACAATTGAGACGATGGTTCTTCTCTCTCTGTCGCTGTGGGAGTGTAGTGACTGTTCTAAATGAGCGACTGGAGGAGGGTCACGAGTGGGGTCCCGCAGGGCTCGGTGCTCAGTGCTCGGGCCGCTGCTATTTAATATCTTCATAAATGATCTAGAAACAGGGACGAAGTGCGAAATAATAAAATTTGCAGACGACACCAAACTATTTAGTGGAGCTCGGACTAAAGAGGACAGCGAAGAATTGCAAAGGGACTTGAACAAACTAGGGGGATGGGCGACGAGATGGCAGATGAAGTTCAACGTTGAGAAATGTAAAGTATTGCATGTGGGAAACAGAAACCCGAGGTACAGCTATACGATGGGAGGGATGTTATTGAATGAGAGTACCCAAGAAAGGGACTTGGGGTAATGGTGGACATGACAATAAAGCCGACGGCATAGTGCACAGCGGCCGCTAAGAGAGTGAATAGAATGCTAAGCATAATCAAGAAGGGTATTACAACCAGAACAAAAGAAGTTATCCTGCCGTTGTATCGGGCGATGATGCGTCCGCATCTGGAGTACTGCATCCAATATTGGCCGCCGTACCTTAAGAAGGACATGGCGTTACTCGAGAGGGTTCAGAGGGCAGCGACATGTCTGATAAAAGGGATGGAAAACCTTTCATATGCTGAGAGATTGGAGAAACTGGGTCTCTTTTCCCTGGAGAAGAGGAGACTTAGAGGGGATATGATAGAGACTTACAAGATCATGAAGGGCATAGAGAGAGTGGAGAAAGAAAGGGAGATAGAGAGAAATAGAGAGAGAGAGCACTAGAAAGAAAGAGAGAGAGAAAGGGAAAGAGACAGAAATAGAGAGAGAGAGAAAGATTTAAGAAACTGGGTCTCTTTTTCCTGGAGAAGAGGAGACTTAGAGGGGATATCATAGAGACCTACAAGATCATGAAGGGTATAGATAGAGTAGAGAGGGACAGATTCTTCAAACTTTCAACAAATAAAAGAACAAGAGGTCATTCAGAAAAGTTGAAAGGGGACAGATTCAAAATGAATGCTAGGAAGTTCTTCTTTACCCAACGTGTGGTGGACACCTGGAATGCGCTTCCAGAGAGTGTAATAGGGCAGAGTACGGTACTGGGGTTCAAGAAAGGATTGGACAATTTCATGCTGGAAAAGGGGATACAGGGGTATAGATAGAGGAATACTGCACAGGTCCTGGACCTATTGGGCCGCCGCATGAGCGGACTGCTGGGCACGAAGGACCTCAGGTCTGACCCAGCAGAGGCATTGTTTATGTTCTTATGTTCTTAAGTATGTGTAGTGTTTCGTATTAAAGTTTTTGTGCTGTTGAACAAATCGTCCGAGTTTCCATTATTTCCTATGGGGAAATTCGCTTTGATATACGAGTGCTTTGGATTACAAGTATGCTTCTGCAACGAATTATGCTTGCAAACCAAGGTTTTACTGTATATTTGATATGAGGTTTCTGATTTTGCAAACAAGTTCATTATTACTTATATTAATAAAAGTGATCCAAATGACTAATTTTGGGTTCCTTTTATCAAACCATGATACTGCTTTTTACCACTGGCTGGCGAGGTCAATGCTCCAACACTCATTCAATTCCTATGAGCGTTGGAGCATTGACTTTGCCAGCCCATGGTAAAAAGCTCTACCATGGTAGAGCAAAAGCCAGCATTTGTCAGCATTAATATATATAACGTCAAAAATTGGACTTCCAGAAGGATCCAGATTTGAAAATTCTGGACATCCAAATTTGGGGGGGAGGGGGGAATCATCTAATTGGACATCTTGTCCACCAGGATGTCCAACCTCAAGACATCTAACTTTATTCCCTATTTTTGACCACAATACCGTCCAAGTAGAAAACGTCCAAATGAAATCCATTTGGACATAGGAGGGGCCAGCTTTCTAATGGACTGGCCACACAGTCATGCCAACAGAACTTTGGGGCACCTTAGAAGGCATTGCTGTGAACTTCACATAAACCAGTGCCAGAAGTACATCTCACAATAACCCCCTTATAATCTATGGTGAGCCCTCCAAAACTCCCCCAAAACCTACTATACCCACTTGTCCATCACCCCAATAGCCCTTGTGGCACCTATATGGCAGTATAGTAGGGTTTTAGTGGGGTCAAACTGCACACAGTCGGTCTGAGTGAGAAAGATGGTGCATGCCGAAGTTCCCAATGAAGTGGTTGCAGAGATGAAACGGGAAACTACAGGCCGGTAAGCCTCACTTCAGTTACCAGAAAAATAATAGTGAAATTCTTAGAATCTAATGGATTACAAGATCTGAGGCAACATGGGTTTACTAAAGGTAAATCGTGCCAATCGAATCTGATTGAATTCTTTGACTGGGTGACCAGAGAATTGGATGCGCTAGATGTAATTTACTTAGATTTCAGCAAAGCCTTTGACACGGTTCCTCATAGGAGGCTCTTAAACAAACTCCACGGGCTGAAGTTAGGGCCCAAAATCATTAACTGGATTAGAAGCTGGTTGACGGACAGACGCCAGAGGGTGGTGGTTAATGGAATTCACTCGGAGGAGGGAAAGGTGAGTAGTGGAGTGCCTCAGGGATCGGTGCTAGGACCGGTTCTGTTCAATATGTTTGTGAGCGGCATTGCTGAAGGGTTAGAAGATAAGGTTAGCCTTTTTGTGCATGATACCAAGATTTGTAACAGAGTGGACAGCCCCGGAGGGAGTGGAAAACATGAAAAAGGATCTTCAAAAGTTAGAAGAATGCGAAGAAGTGCAGAGTGATACATTTGGGGGGGTAGAAATCCGAGGGAAACGTATGGGCTGGGAGGTGAGAGGCTGATAAGCACTGACGGAGAGAGGGACCTTGGGGTGATTGTGTCGGAGCATCTAAAGGCAGATACACAGTGTGATAAGGCGGTGGCTGTAGCCAGAAGGATGCTAGGCTGTATAGAAAGAGGAATAACCAGCGGAAGAAAGGAGGTGTTGGAACCCAAGCACAGTACCGGGTAAAGCTTTGGATTCTTGCCCAGAAATAGCTAAGAAGAAAAAAAAAAAAAAAAATTTAAATTGAATCAGGTTGGGCAGACTGGATGGACCATTCAGGTCTTTATCTGCCGTCATCTACTATGTTACTATGTATATAGGTCATTGGTGAGGCCACACTTGGAGTATTTTGTTCAGTTTTGGAGGCCATATCTGATGAAGGATATAAAACGACTTGAAGCGGTCCAGAGGAAGGTGACGAAAATGGTAAGGAGTTTAAACAAAGGTCCCCTTTAATTAAAACGCAATAGCGGTTTTTAGCGCAAGGAGCCGCGTTGAATGCCTTGGGAGCAGCGCGGGGCATTTAGTGTAGCTTCCTGCGCTAAAAACCGCTATGGCAGTTTAATAAAAGGGGGCCAAAAAGAAGACCTAAATATGTATACTCTGGAGGAGAGGAAGGACAGGGGAGATATGATACAAACGTTTAAATGCTTGAAAGGCATTCATATAGAACCAAATCTTTTCCAGGGAAGAGAAAATGGTAAAACCAGAGGGCATAATTTGAGGTTGCAAAGAGGAAGACTCAGGAGCAATGTTAGGAAATTGTTTTTCACGGAGAGAGTGGTAGACGCCTGGAATGCCCTGCGGAGGGAAGTGGTGGAGAGGAAAACGCTGATGGAATTCAAAAAAGCGTGGGATATACATAGGGCTCCTTTTATTAAGCCGTGTTAGCGGGGTTAACTTTTCATCGCGCACTAACCCCCCACGCTGGCCTAAAAACTACCGCCCTGCTCAAGAGGAGGCGGTAACGGCTAGCGCGGCCGGCGGTTTAGCACGCGATATTACGCGCATTAAATCGTTAGCGTGCCTTTGTAAAAGGAGCCCATAGAGGATCTCTAATTAGAAAACAAAGGATGTAAATTAAAGAACTAAGGCCGGTACTGGACAGACTTGCACGCTCTCTGTCCCATATGTGGTGATTTGGTCTAGGATTGGGCTGGGAAGGGCATCGATGGGAACGCCACTAACTTGAAACAGGAGGATTTTACTGGCCAGACTTTATGGTAGATATCCTGCAAAGAGGATGGTTGGATAGGCTGGAGTGAGCTGGGACGGCAACTTCAGCATTTGTAATCTAGGACAATACCAGGTGGATTTTACAGTCTACGACCCAGAAATACCAAAGAAGAGACAAGTTAATTTAATCATGTATTTGTACTGGGTATAACTAATGGGCAGACTGGATGGACCGTTCAGGTCTTTATCTGCCGTCATTTACTATGTTACCTGGCAGAAACCCAAAGAGTAGCAACATTCCAGAGCTGAGAGAGATTATGATGTCATAATGCCCCATTCCACCAATGCCTAAGAGCCAACCTCAGCAATGATGTCACAATGGCTTGATTAGATGGCAACTTCAGCAGTTGGAACCAAGGACAATACCAGGTGGACTTTACAGTCTGTGACCCAGAAATACCAAAGAAGAGACAAATTAATTTAAAATCCTGTATTTTTTAATGGGTAAAACTAATGGGCAGACTGGATGGACTGTTCAGGCCTTTTTTTGCCGGCATTTACTATGTTACTCTAAGTTACTATGGGGTCCTTTTACTAAGGCACGCTGGCCGATTTAGCGCACGCTAAATATTAGCATGCGCTAAACCCTGCCGCACCCATTATATTCTATAGGTGCATTAACGTTTAGCGCGCCCTAAAATGGCTAGCGCGCCTTAGTAAAAGAGGGGTTGCGTGTGTTAGTTACCTCTGAAACGGAGCGCTGTAGAACTTCTCATAGCAGGCGTTGGAAAATTGCAAGATAAGTTTCAAGTTTTATTAAAATTTTGATGTATCGCAATATTAATTCAAAGCGATTTACAATTAAAAACGGGGAGTAATAATTGATGATAAACTGCTCTATCACAAACACATTTCCCTTACTGTCAAAAATTGCTTTTTTAAATTACGTCTGATCCGATCAATCGCCAAATTTCTTAGCTCAAATTCGATCAAGATATTAATTCATTCTTTAATTATAGCCAAACTTGACTACTGCAATGCTCTTCTTCTTAACATTACTCAGAAAGATTAATACAAAACACAGCAATCAAATTAATATATAATGCTAGGAAATATGACCATGTCTCACCATTGCTGATAGAAGCCCATTGGCTTCCAATCGGTCATAGGATTATCTTTAAAATAATGTTGCTTATCTTCAAAACACTAGCATCCAATGAACCTCAATTTATATCTAGATTCTTAATCCCACTTCGTTCATCTGGCCAAAATCTCCTCTCAGTTCCCTCTCTGAAAATTATAGGAACAAGAAGATCTGATATGTTCTCTGTGATGGGACCTCAATGGTGGAACACTCTGCCACATTATATTAGAAATGAAAAAGACGTCACAATATTTAAAAAATCTTTAAAATCCTATCTGTTTAAAGATGCTTTTAATATTTAAAAATTTTTTTTTAATTTTTTAGTGAGGTTTCTAATCGTGCTATGGTTTAACTGCCCTTCACCCCCTTGTTTTTTCCTTTTTCTACCAAAAATTGAAAATTGTAACTTTTACTTTTTCCCTCCCGACTCATGTTTGTATTTTATGAAATTATATTGTTAAAATGTTAGTTTCTCTTTATTATTCTTTAATTGAATTTTGTACATCGCTTAGTAATTTTAATAGGCGATTCATCAAATGTATTAATAAACTTGAAACTTGTCTTAATTATTAACTAAAACCAACACAAACGGACCTGATGTACCAATACATAAGGGAAGTAGGGAGAACTACAATAAGTATAGTAAAGGATACATAAAAGGAATAGACAAACGGAGGGTAAGAAAGTTTAAAAGTATTTATAAAAATATAGTAGAAAATTAAGAACTTTTTTTTTTTTCAAATTCTCAGAGCCTAAGGGGTCCTTTTATCAAGGCGCGGTAGGGGTTTAACGCGTGGAATACTGCACGTTCAACCGCCTGCTGCGCTAGTCGCTAACGCTTCCATTGACAAGGCATTAGTTTTTTGGCTTGCTGCGGGGAGTTAGCGCGTAATGAAATGTCCGACGCGCCAACCCCTGAAGTGCGCCTTGATAAAAGGAGCCCTAAGACAGAGGATTAAGCACAGTTTTTAATTCTTTATCTGCCAGTCAAACAACAGAGATTGTGACTTTGGCGTTTTTTACAAACACTTTGGGCACAGGAGGATGATTTATGATTGTGAATTTAATTAAGACTACCCTTCACATTGGAAATATACACAGAAGGAAGAACACCATTTCCATTTAAATACACTATTTACGCATACTGAGAGGTCCTGTGATGGTTCACGTGAATGTATCCAGCTGGGTTAAATGCGATTCAGCAACTTTTGAATATTGTTAAAAACTGAAGACTCTCAATCACTATTATCAATTTTCTTTTTTTTCTTTTTTTTTTTTAATAAATCTTTATTAATTTTCAAATATTAACAGTGCCTTACAAAGACTTTAAGCAGAAATAAATCAGGAAAAAGCACTTTAAATATACAAGCATTTTGAAAACAGATCATTTTCTCCCCGCCTCCCTTTCACCAATAATATTAGACCACTTATATAAATTCAATAAACTAGATACAATAAATAATAAATAATAATGTTTTCCCACCTCCTTCCCACCCACCCTGGATGCACAAGGGAACCAACTAAAGAGAAAACGTTCACTAAAGCTATTGTGATGATGTCAACGGGCTCCACACCCTTCTAAATGCATTACTATATCCTAAAAATTCAGCGTTCATTCCTTCATATTTGTAACTGGAACATAAGTTCGCCCACCAGAAAGCATAATTAAGTCGATCATAACTCTTCCAATTGCTTGTTATCATCTGCATGGTAATTCCCGTTATTATTAAGAAAAGCCGGCTTTTATAACGATCCAAAGAAGGTTTAACATGTAATAGAGTGCCACAAATTACAGCTTCATAAGTCAGTGGTATCGATGACCCAAGTACAATATTGATTTGACCCCATATCGACTTCTAAAAATTAAGTGTCAATGGACCAACAGATGATCCAAAGTCCCTATATTAACATGACAATCACTATTATCAATTTTCATTATGTCATATGTTAGTTGATAAATGAGACTGAGAATTTGCTAACCTTTAGGCCAGGGGTGTCCAACCTTTTGGCTTCCCTGGGCCGCATTGGCCGGAAAAAAACGTTTCTGGGGGCCGCGCAAGCGCTGCAGCAAGACAGAGGAGGGAGCCGGCAAGACGGTAAACACCCGGGGGCAGCAGAGGAAAACACGGCATCGCTCTCGACCGGGGCCGCACAAAATACTTCACGGGGCTGCATGCAGCCCTCAGGCCGCAGGTTGGACACCCCTGCTTTAGATTTTTATAGTCTTACCAGTGGCATAGCGAGGGAGAGTTGCGCCCAGGGCGGTGGCGCTTCTCCCCGCACCCCCCTGCCGCGCACGCCCCCTTCCCCGTACCCGAGTTAGGCAGCGATAGAATGCCTACCACCGCTTAACTTATGGCGCGGTTTTGAGAATCGGGACCAAAACGTCTTCCAAAAATTACTCTGTACGGCTTTTACTTTCAAATCTGAGGAAGATCGCGTTAGCTTCGAAAGCTAATCATAAACTAGATTAAGGGGTCCTTTTACGATGGCGCGCTAGCCAATTTAGCACGCCCTAAATGCTAACGCGCTATAATGAGCGCTTTAGCAAAAGGACCCCTAAGTTAGTCCAACAAAAAAGGGGGGAGGGTTTCCTTTATGGTTTTGTTTTATTCCCACATATTACCTCGGAAAGTGGACTAACACGGCCGCCACGCTATTTCACTCAGGCTTTTTCCTTTGTAATTTCACTATCCAGAAAAGAGAACAAAAGGCGTATCATTTACCTGCCTGGAGAAAGAATTGTTTCCTCGATTAGTGGACTCTAAATTTATATGGAATAAATAAATAAACTGAAATGTGTTTTCCACCTACAGTAGCTACCCATGTCTTCAACCCCAGCACTGCACTGCAATTTACTGCCGTGTTTCCCCGAAAATAAGCCCTAGTCGCGGCAGCAGCACTTCCCCCCACCCTATGCCCGCAGCTGAACCCCCGCTGACTCTCCCATCTTTCCATCTCTCCCTCCCCTCTGAACCCCGCCGACCGCGAGACCTACTACCTCCCTCCACAGAGCAGCGTCGGTGGCACACTAATCGGGCTGCTTCGCGGCCTTCTCCCGCCAGGGCATTTCTGCTGCCACATCGCTGATGATGTCATCAGCAACGCGGCGTATGGAAGGCCGCAAAGCAGCCCGATTAGAGTGCCACTGACGCTGCTCTGTGGAGGGAGGTTATGTAGCTCTCGTGGTCGGCGGAGTTCGGATGGGAGGGAGAGAAGGAAGGATGGGATGGTCAGCGGGGATTCGGCTGCGCAGCAGGGGGGGTCTGCTCAAGGGTTCTGCTGCAGCTGCACAGAAGGGAAGGATAGAATCTGGGCAAGTGTTCTGATGCACAGGGGGATGAAAAGATGCTGCAGAGGGAAGGCACAAGGAGATGGGTGAGAGGGGAGGTAAGATGCTGCACATGTGGGGGAGGGAAAGGAAAGAGGAAGAATTAGGATGGAGGAGAGGAAGGAAGAGATGATCATTGTATATGAAAAAAAATAAGACCTACCCCGAAAATAAGACCTAGTGCGTTTTTTTGGGCCCAAAATTAATATAAGACGCTGTCTTATTTGTGGGTACAAGCTAATACACTCCTTCAAACAGGTGTGAAACACCAAGGTTTTACCAATACTTTTTCTGCCCACTGAGCAGCTTCTGGATCTTTAAATTAACTTTCTCTAGTGTGGGCTGGACTAGAGAGTTGCGCGGGGACAGAAATCCCACCCGTCCCCACCTGTCCCCGCCAAAGTCCCACCCGTCCCCGTGAGGACTCCCACCCGTCCCCACCCGTCCCCGCGAGGAATCCCTCCGTCCCCACCCGTCCCCGCGAGGAATCCCCTCCGTCCCCGCCCGTCCCCGCAAGGAATCCCCTACGTCCCCGCGAGGAATCCCCTACGTCCCCGCCCGTCCCTATAAACTACAGAAATAGTTATTTCATTTAATTATGCTACTGAATTAAAGGCTCTGGTAGAAACCCATTTAAAAATAAGCAAAAAGACTTTATTAATTTGGAAATATTAATTGGGAAGAATACATACTTTGTAAACGGGTTTCTACTAGAGCCTCTAATGTTTATAAATTTTTATCAACACAACTAATATACTACTTTATCCTTAAGCAAAAAAAAAAAAAAAAAAATTTTTTTTCCTACCTTTATTGCCTGGTTTCTGCTTTCTTCATGTTCTCATTCAATTCCTTCCATCCACTGCCTCTCTTCTCTCTGTGTCTTCCATTTGTTCTGTTACTGTGCCTCTCCCTTTCTCCCCCTCCAAAATTGGTCTGGCATCCATCTTTTTCCCTCCGCTCCCCCCATAGTCTGGCACCTCTGTCTTCTTCCCTGCCAGCATCTTCTTCCCATTCCCTCTTCCCCATTTCCTTTCAGTGTCCTTCTCCCCCACCATCTTCCCCCATGTCCTGTCAGGCAGCATCCTTCTCCCCGCTCTGCCTTCCCCATGTCCTTTCAGCGTCCTTCTCCCCCCTCTGTCTTCCCCATGTCCTTTCAGCGGCCTTCTCCACCCCTGTTTTCCCCATGTCCTTTCAGTGGCATTCTCCACCCCTTTGTCTTCCCCAGTGCTTTCAGGGTCCTTCCCCCCCCTCCTCCCGTTTACCCCATGTCCTTTCAGCGTTCTTTTCCACCCCTTTGTCTTCCCCAGTGCTTTCAGCGGCCTTCTCCCCCCTTAAGCGTCTTTTCTTCTCCACTCCACCTTTCCTCCCTCCCTGCCTCCACCTTTGTGGCGCTTTTGCACCCGACCAACAACAGAACAGGCCCGGTCAGACAAATCTCCCTGTCCTGTAGCCGCGAATCTAAATTACCTTCTTACAGCAGCTGGAGTAGTGAAGCTGCTGTAAGAGGTAATTTAGATTCGCGGCTACAGGGCAGGGAGATTTGTCGGCAGGGCCTGTTGTCGGTCGATCGGGGGACCTGACCGGCTGTGCACATTCTCCGGGGCGGACCGCCCCCTCCCCCCTCTTTCGTACGCCATTGCCTTCTCCCTACCTGCCCTGCCGCACACAGCCGACCGGAAGTCTTCCTGATGTCAGCGCTGACGTCAGAGGAAGGGAGGGCTTTGCTTAAGCCCTCCTTCCGACGTCAGCGCTGACATCGGGAAGATTTCCGTTCGGCTGTGTGCTGCGACAGGGCAGGTAAGGAGAAGGAGACTACCCTCGCGGCTCGAGTGCACTGCGATCCAACCCCGCAGGAACCCCGCGACCCTCTGAGGCATCCCCACGGGATCCCTGCGACCCTAGGGGGCATCCCCACGGGATCCCCGCGACCCTAGGGGGCGTCCCCACGGGATCCCCGTGACCCAAAGGGGGAACCTGCGGGATCCCCGCGGGTCCCGCGGGATTCCCGTCATCCCCGTTCCCGTGCAGCTCTCTAGGCTGGACAGCTGTCAGTTACTGGGCGCCTCTGCCATCCTGGCACTGCACGTCTTCGCAAAAAGTAAATTTGACCATGTCTCTCCGCTTCTGTCCAAGCTTCACTGGCTACCGATAATCGCCAGGGTCCACTTCAAATGCGCTTGTCTAGCTTTCAAAATCCTACACGGCATCCTTCCGCCCTGTATCCCTCTTTCTTGGAACTCCTCAAACCCTAATGCCACCAGATCCACCCACAAATTAAAACTATCCTTCCCCTCATTAAGAGGCATTTCCCATACAGGAAAACTAGGGACCTCCCTCCCCTTCAGAATCACCGAGCTCTGGAATAACCTTTCCTTCTCCTCTTCGGAACCTGAGCTCTCTCCAACTTTTCCGCAAACATCTGAAGACCTGGCTATTCTCAAAAATCTGATACTTATTCCATCTCTGGCATTCTAAGCCCTCTAAAAACTTTTCATACTTGGACCTCTAACCCTTCATTGTAGTTCCTTTCTATTCCCATCTCCTGTAAACCGTGCCGAGCTCTACAAATGTGGAGATGATGTGGTATACAAACCTAAGGTTTAGTTTAGTTTAGTTTAGTCTGACACTCAAAATTTCAGTTGAACCCATCAGAAGCTGTATCACAAAAGTAAACCTGAACAGCTTCGGGTTCTCACATGTTTTCTCTCACCCTTTGGTTCCCGAAGTGAAGCTCGGACAGAACCATTAACGCAAAGGGACAGAGTCTAGAGCAACATGCAAGATGCTTCAACGGTAAGTTTTAATTGAAAGTGAAAGCAATAATGTATTCGTGCTTGTTAATGAATTACGGTGGCTTCCTGAGAAGGTCAATTGGCCACCGTGGCATTGCTCAGTAATTGAAATAATGATGGGGGGGGGGGGGGGTCCAGAAAATTTACGCTCCAAAACGGTTAATGCTAAATTCGAAAGGATAACAGCAATGGCTTAAAAAGATCAAAAACACTGGAGGGAAAATGTGAGTGAAGGGGCAAAGTAGAAGGCAGCAAAAAAAAAAAAAAGCCCTCTCTGCAAGATAACAATATTGTAAGGTGTGATAAATCTCATTTAGAGGCCATTTAGCTAAGGAGGTTTGCAGAGCATTATCTCTCAGACAGCTTGACAGAAAGCCCATAAATTAAAAGGTATTTTGTTGGCCACTTCAAGGCACTTTAGTGTGTGGACAGGGCCTGTCGTCGGTTTGCACGCCAGTAATTGTGAGGAAAAGAGTGCTAACACGTGTCAGCGGTAACAAACCAGACTCTCCATTTAGGCAGATTAAGCAGGTTGCTTATTACTTGTGACATAATTTAGATGAATGGTGTGGGCAATCTATCAGCTGAACCCATGTGCTGAGGCTTGTGAGGAGCCGGTAGGGGATCCCATTACTCTGGATGTGTTAACAGCCAAACTCTTTTGTGTAAGCAACAAAAAGTAGCTCTTCTGTAAAGGCTCACCCATTGTCTGTGAAAGGACCAGTAGATTTAGACTTGATGAATGAGCTGAGGGCCTGGACTGGCAGGTTTAGACTTGACTGGGAGAGGGAGGAAGTAGTGCAGGCGAAGAGTGACACCTTGTGGCGAAGGCCAGCACTGCCGACATTAAACTGGTTTTTATAAGTCTCTTGAAGAGTGAGTGACCCATTATTTCTGTAGGTCTAGATCAGGGGTTCCCAAACCGGTCCTCCAGACACACCTAGCCAGTCAGGCTTTGGGGATATCCACAACAAATATGCGTGAGAGAAATTTTTCAGGCACTACCTCCATTCTGTGCAAATCTAATACAGATTCATGGTGGGTGTCTTGAAAACCTGACCAGCTAGGTGTGTGCTGAAGACTGGGTTGAGAACCTCTGGTCTAGGTGGACCTGCACAGAGTAACCCCATAGTTCAATTAATTAAAAAAAAATATTGACATGTAGTACCGCTAAGCATAAGAACATAAGAATAGCCTTACTGGGTCAGACCAATGGTCCATCAAGCCCAGTAGCCCGTTCTCACGGTGGCCAATCCAGGTCACTAGTACCTGGCCAAAACCCAAGTTGTTGCAATATTCCATGCTACTGATCCAGGGCAAGTAGAGGATTCCCCCATGTCTTTCTCAATAAGACTATGGACTTTTCCTCGAGGAACTTGTCCAAAGCTTTCTTAAAACCAGCTGTGCTATCTCTCTTACCACATCTTATGGCAACGCATTCCAGAGCTTATTATTTCCTCCTATTGGTTAATCCTGCCCTGTGCATAGAACAACCTGCCTGGCTCGCTATGTCAGGCTCCGCCTCTAGCGGTATTCAGAGCCAGACTAAAAAACCTACTTATATGAAGCTGCATTTTAAACACTGACCCAACGAACACATCTGTCTTTCATTCCCTTAATGGTCCCTACCACCTTTTAGCCCCCTCTGTTTGTCTGTCATAATTACATTGAAAGCTCTTCTGAGCAGGCACCATCTCTTGCATGTCCTGGTAGCGCAATAGAAATAATAAATTGTTGTAATAATAATACAGTTGGCCCTAATGCATGTTTTTCCTAAAGCAGATGTATAAGACACTTTTAAATCCAGTACAAATCCTGTTTGTAGCTGTAAAACTGAGAAGTGCCAAAAGAAGCGAATGGATATAGCTACAGTAATCAGCAGTGAACCCACACTGAGGGCTATGGAATTCGCAGCTCTGTGCAAGTGATAACACGGGTGAAAAATGCATAGCAAGGGTGAGAGGCGCTCCTCCCCTGCCCTCATTTCCGCCACCCCTCCGGCTCCTTTCCCTATCCCCCCCCTGCCGCGCCGGCGCCTTCACCCCTTCCCTTCCCCCGTCCCTCTAGTTGTTCACCGCCGCGAGTAAAAACTTCAGCGTGCTCCTCGTGATGCTTTCCCTCGTGAGGCTTTCCCTCTGATGTCACTTCCTATGCGCGGCACCTGAAAGTGACGCCAGCGGGAAAGCTGACGCGAGGAATACATTGAAGTTATTGCTTGTGGCGGTGAACAACTAGATGGATGGGGAAGGGAAGGGGGCGTGCATTTATTTATTCATTCATTTTTCTATATCGTTTTCTCCAGGGAGCTCAGAACGGTGTACATGAGATTATTCAGGTACTCAAGCATTTTTCCCAGTCTGTCCCAGTGGGCTCATAATCTATCTAATGTACCTGGGGCAAGGGGGGGATTAAGTGACTTGCCCAGGGTCACAAGGAGCAGCGTGGGGTTTGAGCCCAGGGTGCTGAGGCTGTAGCGCTAACCACTGTGCCACACTCTCGTGCATGTGGCG
Source organism: Geotrypetes seraphini (assembly GCF_902459505.1). NCBI lineage: Eukaryota > Metazoa > Chordata > Amphibia > Gymnophiona > Dermophiidae > Geotrypetes > Geotrypetes seraphini. Next base: position 171,658,234 of record NC_047091.1, on the reverse strand, counting down.
AGGGGAGGAGTGGGAGGGGCGGAGAGGAGGAGGAGTGCTGGTGCCCCCTCCCCCCTTACTATGCCACTGTTTTCACCATGTGGACTTCACCAGCCTTTCAGAGTAGAGGTCTGCACGGGAACGGGGATCACGGGAATCTCGCAGGTCCCGCGGGAATCCCGCCTAACCCACGGGGACCCCCCTCTGCCTCACGGGACTCCCACGGGGATGGAAGGCTTTGGAAGCAGGGTTCGTCCATATAATATAATGGACACGTCAGCCTTAGTAAAAGAGGGGTTTATAAGTTAATTACCTGAACAGAAAACAAAAAAAGGGTTCCACCAAAGAGATTCCACAAGGAAAACAGCAGCGCAAACACAAAAGAAACTGTGGAATTGATGATCCTGTCAGAAGTAATTGCTGCTTTTTATGGGGACGGGCGGGGATAGAGGTAATTCCTTGCGGGGAAGGGTGGGGACGGAGAGGATCCTGGCGGGGACGGGTGGGGACGGAGAGGATCCTGATGGAGACGGGTGGGGACGGAGAGGATCCTGACGGGGACGGGTGGGGACGGAGAGGATCCTGGCGGGGACCGGTTGGGAATGGGTGGGATTTCTGTCCCCTTGCAACTCTCTATTTCAGAGTAAAAAATACTTTGAAAATGAACTCGGGGAAATTTTCACTTGTTCTTCGGGGTGCACAGTTTTCTGGGCAAAATGATGTGCAGATTCGTGTACAGTACTGCTTATGCCTAATAGTGCCATAGAAACGATTAGTAGTAATTTCTAGGCTTACCTTCCTATTAAGTAATGAAACTGATGACACATTATCTCATTGAGAGCAGTGTCTAGTCTAAAAAACATGCTCCAATTGTTGAACGGTATGCACCACTGAGCAAACTAAGTGCAGCTATTAATCAACAAATGCATATTCCGATATCTTAATCATTATTGCCTGAGCACAGGGTTTATCCTCAGTCTCCCTAGCAAGGAGAAGAATTCATTTTTTTGTTAGCAAAGGAAACAGTGGTCTGAGTTAGAGTTGCACGGGGACATTGGCATGAGAGGGGGCTGGGCCTCCCACTTTGAGCTCAGCCCCCCTCAAAATGAACATCTCCATTGCTGTAGCTGGTGGGACATTTTGGAGTTTTTCCATCATCTTGGTCCCAGTTTCTATCTTCTAGTAATTCTCTTTCCAGGCCTCGGGAACCCTGGTTCCATCCCCGCGGGAGTCCCGTAGACCTGGGGAGTTCCCCCCGCAGGAGTCCCGTAGACCTGGGGGGGGGATCCCTGAAGGAATCCCACAGGATGCCCACAATCCCTGTCCCCATGCAGGCCTCTAGTCTGAGTACAGTGTGGCAGCATACCAATGCTCAATCTAGCGTAAAATGAAAAATGGATGTGCACTACATTTGTTACTACAAAATAGAAATTAATTTATTTATTTAAAAAATTTTCTATTTCACCTATCAACCAGGCGGATTACAAGTTGAACATACAGAAATGACACATAACAAAAAAATACATATTCAAATAAAAACAATACTAAAATACAAACCCAATAACAGTGAATAAAAAAGTCCAAAGCAGTGGTGCTTATCAATGGAAGGCTTTAAAGAACAGGTAAGTTTTCATTGGCAATTTTTGAATAATCCAAAATTGGAAAATAATTTTAATGGTCCATTCAGTGTATTCCACAATTTTGGGCCAGTTAAAGAGATAGCCGACATCTAAGTTGGTTTTTTTATAGTGCATGTCCCGGACACATTCGAGTGACGATTTCATCGCAGATTGTGAACGCAGATTACGCGACAGAATCGAGAGCTCCGTAGGGGCTGAGGAGAATTGTGGAGTTAAAAGCCTCCAGAGCATAGCAATCTCTGACTCTTGGGAGGTCGAGGGTCAGTAAGGTTATGGCGAAGGGGGTGAGAAGTCCTCTGCAGACCTGCCTGGAGGTCCTCTGGAGAAAAAAAAAAGATGGCGGCAGGGCAGGCGACTCATTCGGATTCGGAGGATGAGGGTATCCCTGCTCAACAGTTGGAGGACGGCGAGGAGGCTCACAGATGTGGTTTAAAGCATTGAAGGAGGATCAAATACTGCGGCACTTCCCCATTAAAGAACGCGAGGTGTAATTGTCAAGATCTCGTACTCAATGCGATAATTCAACAGGCAGCCAATGTGGTTGTTTAAGAAATAATTTGGCCCCCACAATATGATTTTGATTGCTGCTGGAAACCCAAAACCTTGCTGTCTGCTCAAATAGCCTTTCAGGGTAGAAATCGGTCCTATTGGACATGTAGGGGTCCGTTTACTAAGGCGCGCTCACCGATTTAGCGTGTGCTAACAGCGCATGCTAAGGCGCCAATTATATTCTATGGGTGCCTTAGTATTTAGCACGTACTAATCGTTAGCACATGCAAAATCAATTAGCGCTTGCTAAATGGGTGAGCGCGCCTTAGTAAAAGGACCCCTTAAGTAGCATTTTAAAGGATCAGTCAGCTGGTATTCATGGTAGAGAATGACACGGTGACAAATTCATCACCGTTCCCGTCCCCGCGGATAACCGCGGGAAACCATCTTCATGTCATTCTTTAAGGAGAGAGGGAAGAATCAGAATATGAATGGCCACAACCACTGACCCACAAGCTTTGCTTTGAAGAATTCTGATGTAGAAGGACTGAGGTTGAAACAGACACTACAGAATGAAGTCTCTGGTATCCAGAGCAGATATTGTGATGTCATAATACCTCATTCCACCAGTGCCTAAGAGCCAATCACATCAGTGATGTCACAATGGCTTCATTATACTTGGCTCACATAAGAATCAGAGTATGAATGGCCACAACCACTGACCCGCAAGCTTTGCTTTGAAGAATGTTGGTGTAGAAGGACTGAGGTTGAAACAGACACTACAGAATGACAGTCTCTGGTATCCAGAGCAGATATTGTGATGTCATAATGCCTCATTCCACCATTGCCTAAGAGCCAATCACATCAGTGATGTCACAATGGCTTCAATAAGAATCAGAGTATGAATGGCCAAACCTCTGACCCGCAAGCTTTGCTTTGAAGAATTCTGATGTAGAAGGACTGAGGTTGAAATAGACACTAGAAAATGACATGGGATTATTTCCCGCGGTTATCCGTGGGGACGGGAACGGTGATGAATTTTGTCACCGTGTCATTCTCTAATTCAAGGTACATCCCGACAGCCTTTGATGCCAAATTCTGTGATCGGATTTCATTATGGCTTATTTTGCTTAATCTACCGCTATTCCAAAATACATTTAACAGAGCAGCGTACAACTTTAAAAAATGAAGGGATCAATATTCAAACATAAAAACATAAGAGTTGCCGCTGCTGGGTCAGACCAGGGGTCCATCGTGCCCAGCAGTCCGCTCACGCGGCGGCCCACAGGTCAAAGACCAGCACTCCAACCGAGACTAGCCCTACCTGCGTACGCCCTTATTTAGCAGGAACTTATCTAACTTTGTCTTGAATCTCTGGAGGGTGTTTTCCCCTATGACAGCCTCCGGAAAAGCGTTCCAGTTTTCCACTACTCTCTGGGTGAAGAACTTCCTTACGTTCGTACGGAATCTATCCCCTTTCAATTTTAGAGCGTGCCCTCTCGTTCTCCCTACCTGTCCTTATCTACTAAGTCTATTCCCTTCATTATCTTGAATGTTTAGATCATGTCCCCTCTCAATCTCCTCTTTTCAAAGGAGAAGAGGCCCAGTTTCTCTAATCTAACTGAGACCCCTAACTGAGCGCCCTAACTGAGACCAGCCTTACCTGCGTACATTCCGGTTCAGCAGGAACTTATCTTGGTCTTGAATCCCTGGAGGGTGTTTTCCCCTATAACAGATTCCGGAAGAGCGTTCCAGTTTTCTACCACTCTATGGGTGAAGAAGAACTTCCTTACGTTTGTACGGAATTTATCCCCTTTCAACTTTAGAGAGTGCCCTCTCGTTCTCTCTACCTTGGAGAGGTTGAACAAACCTGTCTTTATCTACTTTGTCTTGAATCCCTGGAGGGTGTTTCCCCTATAACAGCCTCCAGAAGAGCGTTCCAGATCTCTACCACACTCTGGGTGAAGAAGAACTTCCTTATGTTTGTATGGAATCTATCCCCTTTTAAATTTAGAGAGTGTCCCCTCATTCTCCCTACCTTGGAGAGGGTGAACAACTTGTTTTTATCTACTAAGTCTATCCCCTTCAGTACCTTGAATGTTTCGATCATGTCCCCTCTCAATCTCCTCTGTTCGAGGGAGAAGAGGCCTAGGTCTTCTAATTTTTCACTGTACGGCAGCTCTTTCAACCCCTTAACCATCTTAGTCACTCTTCTCTGGACCCTTTCGAGTAGTACCGTGTCCTTCTTCATGTACGGCGACTAGTGCTGTACGCAGTACTCCAGGTGAGTGGGGGTGAGCGGTTTTTTTTTTTAGCCACTGATGGCATTATTCTTGGATATTCTGTGTTGGGTCAAGTCCCGACACCGGCATTGAATAACCGGGTTTGTGTGGCCGTCTGTCTCTTATATGATTAAGGGGGAAATTCATCGACAGGTTCTACCGCGTTAGCACATGAAAACAATTAGTGCATGCAAAATGCTAAAGACACCCATAGGAATATAATGGGTGTCTTTAGCATTTGGCATGGGTTAATACGATTAGCACACACAATGTTATTTCACGCTTGTTAACACACGCTGATGAATTCCCCCCCCCCTAAGTGTGATATTCAGTACTTAACTTTATAAGAGACCCTATATAAAGAAAACTGGGTTTTATGTAGCTTGATTTGGCACTTAGGGCCTGTTATACAAAGCCGCACGGCAACAGCCCCGAAGCCCTTTAAATCTCTATGGGCTTTGGGGCCTTTGTAAACCAGGCCCTTAATGATACCAAAATCTGCAATAGAGTAGACATCCCTGATGGTATGAATAACATGAAGAAGGACCTAGAGAAGCTTGAAGAATGGTCTGAAATTTGCCATAAAAATAATATCAAAAGAAGGGAAAAAAAAACTCCCTCATAAATATGTAATGTCACCCAAACAAAGAGAAAAAGTCAATGTGTCAATAGTGTAATCACAAAGAATAAAAGAACGTAATTCATTATTTCTTTTTTACATTATTTAAATCTTTTTTTTTAATAAGTTTACAGTTTAATTCATATCTATTGCTGTTACTCTAGCATTAGTTATATGATAATTTCCACTGAAGTTATTTTCTTTTCTTGATCTCCCATATAGTGGACTAAATAAGAGTTTATTTTCTTACTGCTTTGTTTGGTTAATTGTATTTACTCGATCTGTATTTCACGCTTGTAAAATTGAAAATCTTATAAATAAAAAAAAATAAAATAACAATTTAATTCATTATGTTCAACAATATCAAGTGAAAACATCACTAAAATTTTAAAACATGCAGCCACATATTCGTGGAGGGGCATAATAATAAAAAAAAATGTCCAAGTCCCCTTTTGGCCTAGGCCCTAAACGTTGAAAGTAGAAGCAGGGAAAATGTCCATTCTCAAAACAAACGTCCAAAATTAGGTCGACTCCACCAATGTGCACGTCGGTTAAGCGCACGCTTCGGTTATCTGCAGCCTACCACCGTGGTCCCATTTTTTTTTTTTTTTCATTAAAGTCAATGAACGTAATCTCCGGATAATTGCAATTCTGATAAGCAAACAAATAATCTAATATAATAAAAGCCTAAGCCGCGCATGCGCACTCCCATTGCGTGTTCCGTTTTCCGTGCCGTGTAGGGCACCGCAGATAGGAGTGCGCATGCGCGAGAAACATTCTCTCCCCCCCCCCCCCTCCGAGGCAGATGTCGGCCGCCGCGGCTGTCGGCGGCCCGAGGTGGATGTCGGCCGCGGCGGCTGTCGGCGGCTGCAGGCCACGGCGGCCGAGCACGGACGGCATTTCAAAATAAGGTATAGAGAGGAAGAGGGCACACTGACTACCTGAGGGTAAGAAAGGGTAGATGCTGAATGGGGGGATGGAAAAGGAGATGCTGGCTACCGGGGGGGGGGGGATGGGAGAAAGGGGAGATGCTAACTACCTTCTAGCACCCGTTAATGTAACGGGCTAAAAACTAGTAATAATAATAATAACTTTATTTTTGTATACCGCAATACCACAAACAGTTCAGAGCGGTTTACAATGTAAGAGACTGTACATACACAGCGAAGATACAATGTAAGGGAATGTACTATGCAGTTGAGAGCAATTTACAATGCAGGGGACTGTACATATACAGCAGAGATATTTATACAGTGAAAATACAGTGCAAGAGACTGGATAATGCGGTTGTAGCGGTTTACTATGCAAAGATAGTTACCTATATAGCGAGGATAAAGAGTGGTAAATGACAAGTATCAATTACGGGAGGGTGCCGAGAGGGGAGGGGTAAGTAAGAAGGATGGGAGTATTGGATTGAGGGGGAGGAAAGGAGAGACCGGGGGGAGGAGAGGTGGTAGGGTTTGGTTATTTGGAGGGGGAGGGGTTCGAGAAATTTATCATAGAGGTAAGATTTGAGAGATTGCCTGAAGGATGAGTAAGGTGGGGCAGATGAGATGAGGGTGGTCAGGCGATCTGTCCATCTGCCAGCTTAGGCGCACTAATGTCGTAGGTCCCACCTGTATTCTTTCGCGTAACGTTCACTCCGGTTAACAGCCATCACGTAGATGAGCCGCGTGTTTCGGAACAGCAGTCTAGGCCTGGCCGTGTGTTCGAACTTTCGGAGCTGCACCCGCGGCGTCGCGTGGACAAAAATCATTGCCTCTGGCCGAACGTGTCCACCGTGCTGATGTCAGATGCCGCCCAGGAGCTGTTATTACAGTACTTGTACATAAATTGGAAGGGCCTGTCCCCTGAGAGTGGTGTACTCCAGGTCCTTCTGCAGTTGCTCACGTATGGTCTCCCAATTAAAGCGACAGAGACCTACACACCGCTTTCAAATGTAGTGAAGCTGTGGGCTTCAGGGCGTCTGCCTCATGAATATGAAAGCAACAAAAGCCAAGGGATAATCGCAAACTTCAAACGTGATTACAGGTCACTCGTCCTAAGATATGTGATGTTAGTGATCGATGCAAGCATGGAATCCTGCTGCTGATCTCGCGAGAAAAATGACGGTGCTCGACTCTCTTCACTTGGAACTCCAATTAAGCGCACGCAGCAAACCGGCCTGAAGGCTTTGCACTTAAGCGGAGTCTGTATCAAAAAAGTCTGTATCATATCTCCCCTGACTCTCCTTTCCTTAGTCTTCTAGAACAGTGTTCTTCAACCACCGGTCCATGGACCAGTGCCGGTCCACAGAAATTTCCTGCCGGTCCACAGGGCCAGCACGCGCATCAGGCCCAAAACAGTGTTCTTCAACGGTGCGATTGATGCGGCGTTATCTTCGAGCCAGCTCCCTCTTCCTAACTGATTCAGTGCACAAAGCCACGGGCAGTGGCTCCTACGGGCATCCTGCGCCTGAACGGGAAGCCTTCTCTCTGACGTTGCAACGTCAGAGGGAAGGCTTCCAGATGAGGCACAGGACGTGCAAGGTGCAATTAGTACTATTATGGGGGTGGGGTCTGGGGTAGAGATGGGCGGGATCTAGCCCACGACTTAGCCCCGTGTTCTTCAACCGCCAGTCCATGGACCAATGCTGGTCCACAGAATAATTCTTTTATTTCTGCCGGTCCATAGGTGTAAAAAGGTTGAAAAACACTGTTCTAGAGTATATAAAGGGGAGCTGAAAAGTTCTTAGCCCAAACAAGAAGAGCGTGACGTGGATATAGTTCAATCAATGGTCTGAAACGATGTCAAAACACAGAATTTCATTTCTGCAAATTGGCACTTAGGGCTAGATTCACTAAACACACCAATCGTGTACCAATCGGTTTGCGACTCAGACCCAATTCACTAACCTCATGGCCAATCCGATTCCAATCCGCGCCTGCAAATGAGGGTAAATGGCATGCAAAGTAGGAAGGACCCAATTCACTAAACTTTTCAAGGAACACCGACTGGGCTGGCCGATCCAAAAAGAAGCGACTGGTGGGGACCAGTCGCTCACGATCTTTCCTGCTCTCTGCCGACTTCTTCTGCCCTTTTCAGCCCGACTTCAGCCCCGACTCTCCTCGCCCTGTCCTGCGCCCCGGCTCACCACCCCGACTCTCCTGCCCTTCCCCCACAGTGCGAGCCTGGGGGGACACTTGAAGTTACAGGGAAATACTTTTAAAACCAATAGGAGGAAAAAAATTTTCACGCAGAGAATAGTTAAGCTCTGGAACGTGTTGTCAGAGGTATGTGGTAAGAGCGGATAGCTTAGCTGGTTTTAAGAAGTGTTTGGACAATTTCCTGGAGGAAAAGTCCATAGTCTGTTATTCCTGGAGGAAAAGTCCATAGTCTGTTATTGAGAAAGACATGAGGGAAGCCACTGCTTGCCCTGTATCGGTAGCATGGATTGTTGCTACTCCTTGGGTTTTGGCCAGGTACTTATGACCTGGATTGGCCACCATGAGAACGGGCTACTGGGCTTGATGGACCCAGTAAGGCTATTCTTATGTTCTTATGTTTTAACCCACAGGTTTAAAATGTATTAAAACCACAGGCTCGCGAAGTAGTAGTAAAACCCCCCCAGAAAAAAAGCAGCTTGCAGCTACATGGAATGCGCTTCCAGAGGCTATTGTAGACAAGAAAACATTAAATGGTTTCAAAGAAGGTTTGGATAGATTCCTAGAAGAAAAAGGGATTGAAGGGTATAGATAGGTATAGACCACTACTCAGGCAATGGGCCTGATGGGCCGCCACGGAAGCGAACCGCTGGGCAGGATGGACCTATGGTCTGCCTCAGTGGAGGCAACTTCTTATGTTCTTATGTTCTTATGTGCAGACCATCTACAGATGGTCTGCGCATGCTTCAGGTTCGCTCACTAGCGATCTGTGTGGTCAGTGGGGGGCGTTCCTCCGATGGCCTCCATTTGCATGCTGGCCTTTAGTGAATTCGTCGGCCTGCCTGCAATCGCCCACGGATCGGACACGGAAAGGAAGGTTAGTGAATCTAGGCCTTAATGAAATAAGATAACTCTTTTCAGCTACAGTGGCAAAGTAACGCTCAGAATTGAGGAAGTTGGTTGGTTGGGCTGAGAACTTTTCAGCACCCCAAGTGAGCCAAGTATAGGACAATCAAACTATTGTGACATCACTGATGAGGTTGGCTCTTGGTGGTGGAATGAGGCATTATGACATCACAATCTCGGCTCTGGTTACCAGAAAGTATTCACACTATAAGGGGATGGTGGAAAATTCTCAGCCCATCCGAGAATGACGTGGATATGGTTTAATCAATGATCTGAAACTATGTCAAAAACATAGAATTTTGTTTCTGCAAATTGGCGCTTAGTGAACTAAGATTACGCTCTTTTCAGCTACAGTGGCAAAATAACGCTCAGAATTTAGGAAGTTGGTTGGTTGGGCTAAGAACTTTTCAGCACCCCCTTGTATGTAATAAAAGCGAGCCAAGGATAGGACAATTAAGCTATTGTGACATCACTGATGAGGTTGGCTCTTATTGGTGGAATGAGGCATTATGACATCACAGTCTCAGCTCTGGTTACGAGACACTGAAACTCTTCACACTACAAGGGAATGCTGAAAGTTCTCAGCCCAACCCAGAAGAGAATGGTCACCCAGTCAAAAAATTGATCAGATTTGTCTGACAAGACCTACCTCTAGTGAATCCATGTTGCCTCCAGTCCTGTAATCCACAGGGTTTCAGAAACTTCACCATTCTCTGTTTTAAAAGTATTTCCATTAATTTGCTTACCACAGAAGTCAGACTTACTGGCCTATAATTTCCTACTTCTTCCTTACTTCCACTTTTGTGGAAAGGGACCATATCCGCCCTTCTCCAGTCCTTCGGCACCACTCCCAACTCTAGCAGGATCAGGTAAATGCTTTGGTGCAGAAGGTCTTCTATACTCTGTGGAAATTGCTAGTATAAGATCTTATTTTGACACCGCATCCTTCAAACTACTGGTTCATTTGTTGGTGTTGAGCCAACTAGAATAGGTACACTGTCAAAAGTGCAGAGGACAATGGTGCGCTGACAATCCTGCGCCGACAGCTGGGTGCAAGACAAATGCACGCCGCCATTTCTGCCGCCTTAGGCTTTCCATTTTATGCTCTGAAGGGATGTGGAGGGAACCCCCAACTACAATTAGAACTCTTCGCGCTCCCATTGGGGGGTTTGGGGGGAACGCCCCAGTACACTGAAAACTCCCGTTCCCCCCCCCCCCCATGAGAGCGCAAGGACTTCTAAGTTTCTACAAATTGGCGCTTTAGTGAAATAAGATAACGCTCTTTTCAGCTACAGTGGCAAAATAACGCTCAAAATTGAGGAAGTTGGTTGGTTGGGCTGAGAACTTTTCAGCAACCCCTCAGACATAACCTTTTCATCTTCCTTTTTGTTATCACAAAGTTCCAGCAGGATTATCTTGTACCCCCCCCCCCCAAAAAAAAAAAAAAAAAAACCCAACCACCTCTCTGATGACAGTTTGGGTGGATTAATCATTACCTCTTCAAAAGTTGAATAATTTAATTATCAAAAACTTAAAGTACCACTTGCCACATTCATCAGCAGGGGATTCCGGAACACTCTCCAGGCTTTTACTTTGTACTTACAATCTAAAATGTTCCTCTTTTTTTTGTCAGTTGCAAATGAAAAATCCTATTAAAGAACCGTTTTGCACAGTATGAAGCTTCTTCCCTGCATTCTAAAGTCCGACGCGTAGGATCGATCGGACCACGCTGCTAAAGGATCCAGAGCTTTTTGTAAGGATGTGGACAGGGCCTCTGAGGTTCTGCGACAACCTCACTAATTCAAAAGTCATTTGGGTTGAATGGGAATGGGATTAGGGTTGCCAGCGTCTGGATTTCCCTGGACATGTCCGGGGGTACGGACGGCTTTTCGAAACCCGGCACTTGTCCGGGTTTTGAAAAGCCTTCTCAAATCACGTCGGGCAGGGAGGAGGTCTGCCCAACAAGAGGAGGGGTGGGGCTAGGGCGGGACTGGGGACGGGATTAGGGCGGGGATGGGCAGAACTGGGCATGCCTGGGGGCGAACTTAGGGTGCAACCCTAAATGGGATGCCCAGAGAAAGGGACTGCCTTTTTGTAGTTACACATTCAGAGTGGTTTATGTATATACTAGTCTTATAGCCCGTTACATTTACGGGTGCTAGAATATATATGTGTGTGTCTGTTTTTATTTTTTTCTCTCTCTCCTTAGCCACTTTCTGTATTTCTGTCTGTGTTTTTTGTTTTTTTTTCCTTGGCTGTCCACTACCACCCCTTGCCTGCTCCCCCTGTCCATTCTCCCTTCCTTTTACCTCCCCTGTGTCCTCCACCACCCCATCACTGCTCACCTTATCCAGCAGAAGCCCTTCTCCCTTTGTTTTACCTCCCCCTGCTCCCCCTGTCCAGCAGTAGGCCTGTCTTTATTTTTCTGCCCCCCCCCCTCCCTGTTCATCAGCACCTCTTCCCCTGTCCATCAACCCCTTTTCTGCCCTCCATTTCAGTGTGTTGCAGCATTTCCCTCCCACCCCACTTCCCTGTGCAGTATTTGCCTCCCCCCCATATATTGCTTCTTAACTCCATGCCCTACTTATGTGTTTTCTGGGTTTGGCTGCCGCGGCCTGCAGCCGCCGACAGCCACCGCAGCCAGCAGTCGCCGCAGCCGACATCCGATTCGGGCCGCCGCACCGCAGGAGAAGCAGTGCCCAACTTAAAACTCGTAAGGGCGGTCGAAATCCGGCTCAGGGGTGGGGGGGGGGAGGAAGAGAGAGAGCGGAGAGGCGGCGACCGCTATGTCTTTGAAGAGGGAGCACGACAGATCGTAAGCCGCGCATGCGCACTTCCTATGTGTCGCTACAGCTCACGGAAAACCAACACACACATAGGAAGTGCGCATGCGCGGCCTAGCGTTTTATTATATTAGATACAGGTACTTATTTTGTACCTGTGATATTGGAAGATAAGTGACTTGCCCAGGGTCATAAGGAGCAGAGCCAGGATTGGATCCCACAACCTAAGGGTGCTGGAGGCACCAACTGTACCACTAGGCTGCTTTTTACCTACCTGCACCTAGGCAACTCACTCACTGTGCCCAGCTTTGCTATGCCCACCCCTGCCCTCAGCGCGATGAGATAGTGGGCTAGGAATCATTTTTGCACCCCTCCCTATTTGTACCCCGTGTGGCCACACCATCCGCACAGCCCTTGGTATGGCACTGGCTAAGCTATTTTGAACAACCATCACTTTAATCTCACTGTTATGGTTGCCCAAGGCCTTCATTAGCTCATATCGGTGGAAATTGCTAGAAAATTCTCACATTATTATTATTCTTTTGTGTATCTGACTTTGTTTAGTTTGAATACCAGTTAATATTTCAAAATTTACGGACACAACTCATTTTCTTTCAAAAACAACTACGGTTTCTCTAAGAGAAACCATCTCGTTGACGCTTAGGAGAATGGCAAGTTAGAGAAAATTAAGGCGGGGGGGGAGGAGGAGGGGGGAGAAAGCACCTGGCAGCCACTGAAGATGGTACCGGGGTGACAAGAGCATTTTAGGTCTTTCAGTTATGTAATGTGAAGCAGCTGGGGATCATTATCATTAACTAATTTCCAATTAATAAGCATGCTCACGCCAGGGAACATGGAGGAGGGGGGAGGGGGTGTCTGCCATTTCTTAAAAATGGTGTTTTAAATAACCATGAGGAATACTTGGCAGCCTTGTTTTTATTCCCCTTAAATGGCATCCCTTTGGGCATAGATAGAAACAGATCGCAGAACTCGAGTGTCGGAGAAAAATTTCAAGTAATGCACTTCTCCATGTGAAGTTAAAAGGCCACAGCTAGAGAGAAAAGCCCCCCTACCTACACGTTTGATGACAAATAGAATAGGGCATGTTTGCTTCATTAAGAAGCAAATGTTAGTCGCAAGCTCCCAAAGTGTCTGACTTCTTATGTTTGGTCGGAACTGAAGGAACAGTAGGGGGAATGGAGTGGGTGTTCGGAAGGGGGGCCATGGAGTAGAGTGTAGCAAATTAGCAAAATTGGGTAATGAGATGTTATAAGTGGGAGTACTAGGGACTTCAAGATTTATTTATAAAAAAGTACAATGTTTGAAGTGGGACACACTTATAGATACAAGAAACAGTGGCACTGTCTGCCACAGACACGTGAAGGGGCATTTTTGATATGGCGTCCAAATCCGAGTTCGGACATTTTGCAGAATCCTGTAGCAAACATAACCATGTTCGAAGCAGAAGAACGTCTATCTTTTTGTTTTGAAAATGGTCATTTCTCAGCTATACGTATCCTTGGTGCGTCTGTCTTTTTGAACCATTTTTGAAAGAAAAAAAAAAAACCCCACGTCCAAAAGAAAAGCGCACAAAACAAGCCATTGGGATGTAGGAGGGGCCAGTATTTTTAAGAGACTGGCTACTCTGACATCCCAGCAGAGCAATAGGGCACCCTAGAGAGCACAACAGTGAACTTTACATAAAAGGTCCCAGGTACACATCTCACCATAACCCCCTTATAGTATATGGTGAACCCTCCAAAACCCACCCAAAACCTACTGGACCCAACTGTATACCACACCAATAACACTTATGCCTACAGGTGTCGCCTGTATGTGGATACAGTGGGATTTGTGTGGATTTTGGAAGGCTTATGTATTCCACCATAAGTGTAGTAGTTAGAGTGGAGTATGGGCCTAAGTTCCCATCTCAATTGTTGACTATACTGCCCCCTAGGCTATTCCAGAGACCTGCTTGCTGTTCTGCTGGGACTGGCCATAACATCTGAAGCCATCATACAGGAAGGTATGTACTGCTTCATTTACATCTCTGAGAGGTAGGGGGGGGGGTTAGTGACCACTGGGGAAGTGTATGAGGAGGATCATGCTTTCGTTCCTCCTGTGGTTATCTGATCAGTTTGAGCATCTTATAGGCACTTATTTGTTGCTAAAAACTGGTCTGGCCCCAAATGTCCAAACTGTGCCCTGGACGTCTTGCCGAAAAATGTGCAAATCATAAGCCCAGCTTAGTCCCGCCCAAACCACGCCCCCAACATGCCTCCTTCAGATTTAGACGCACTGTAAATGTCCCCACCTGCAACGTAAGTGAGATTTCTACCTCTACAGATATGAGTACTATATAGAAATAAAAGAAAGTGTAAATGAAATAAAGTGATAAACCTTTTTGATTGGACTAACATCCCCTCCTTTACAACTTTATCCCCTTTTTAACGCAGGCCATCGTGGTAACTTCTCCGACGCTCATGAACGTCCCAGCTGTTACCACGGCAGCCGTTGCTAAAAACTCTAGCACAGCTTTGTAAAGGAGGGGTTGGTGCATTTTTTGATTCGCTTTTGAAGCCTTCTTCCTCAAAGTGGATTAACACAGCTACCACCCCCATTTTACTCAAGTAATAATTTATAAAGACTGTAGGCCAATGCCCCCTCATTCCATAACGAATTGCCTAAATTAAAGGATCAATGGCATGCATACATTTATGGAATTCTGCTACGTGCATGTACCAATATTCTACAATTACACGCTTTAAATGTCCTGGGATTGATAGCTTGGAATCGTGCAGCTATTTGGGATTCTGCCAGGTTCTTGTGTCGGCCATAATTGGAAGAAGGATCCTGGCCTGGATGGACTTATCAGTCGGCTCCATTATGGCTAGTCTTAAGTGAAGCGATATGAGTGGGGCATGGATGGTGCCAACATCTGCATCCGTGGCATAGTAAACGGGGTTTAAGTGGGCGGTCCGCCCCAGGCACAGTCTTCCTCAGGGCACCGGCACCCTTCCTCTTCTCCACCTGCTGCACACATGCCCCCCCCCCTCCCTCCCTTCCCCGTACCTTTTTAACTTGGGTAGCGATGAACTTGCTGCCCACATCAGCTTCATCGCTTTCTCTGATTCACTCCTGGCGCTTTCTCCGATTCCCTAGGTGCGGGTCCAGGAAGTTATCTCAGAGGACGAGCCGACGCTGGCGCGACAGCAGGTTGGGGGGTTGCTGCTCACGCCAGGGATGTTACAGAGGTATGGGGGAAGTGGCTGTGTGGGGAGCGGGGAAGGAGTGGACGGGTGCAAGCAGTGTTCCCTCTAAGCGGGCGGGTGTTGTGAGCAAACTTTTTTCACCGTGAGCCAAAAATATCGGGCGCCAGCAAGTTATGAGCCAACTCGCCCGATTCTCCTCTCGCCGCCCTGCCATCTGCCGTACGCCTCTTCCGATTGTGCGCTGTGACGAGAAACGTGTGCGCTGCGATGTAATATTTTGTGCGCCAGCGCAGCTTAGCGGGAACACTGGTTCAAATGGTTTTATTTATTTCCCCAAATTTATTTTTGTTATACGCATTGAAAATATTTGATATTGCGTTTAAATCAAAATCTCAATAAACTTGAAACGAGTGCCCGTGAGATTGTGGGAGGGTTAAATACTCAAAACTTAGAAGTTTTTGCTACGCCAGCTTTCTGGTATCTTTACATACAGTGGCGTACCTAGCATATGTAACATCCGGGGCCCATCATTTTTTGGCACCCCCCCCATCTGTAAGAAAAACATGATTTTTAGTAACAAACCACACGTCACACATGAGTACCTAGGAAAAGGCAGCATCTTACATATTGCAGTGAGCAGTACATCAATACACCCATTGTAAAACTAAACAAGCCAGACCAGCACAGATCAATCCTACACCGTCAATCCTAACAGAAAACACACAGAACACAGAAAACACCTTCGCCTAGTAAGGAATATGTAATCACAAACTAACCCCTCCCTCTTTTACAAAACTGTAGTGTGGATTTTAGCTACGGAGGTAACAGCTCTGATGCTCATAAAATTCTGAGCATCAGAGCTGCTACCACCAAGGCTGGTGCTAAAAACGCTTCACAGTTTTGTAAAAGGGGGGATAAAATAAAAATACATAGACAAAGGTTAAATTGAACCAGCAAGAAGCTGGACTCTGCATACAATGCTTCACAGAAACAGTGACACATGTCTCCTAAAGCAATAAATAAATAGAAATTTTTTTCTACCTTTGTCTTCTGTGGTTTCTCCTTTCCTCATCTTCTTGTAACTCTCTTCCTTCCATCCACTGTCTGCCGTCTCTCTTCCCCTATATGGCATCTTCTCTCCTTCTATGCCCCTTCCAGAAACTGTATGCCTCCCCCTTCCATCTCTCCTTTCACCCCATTGGTCTGGCATCTCTCTCCTCGCCTTCCCTCTCCCCCACCTCTCCTCATAGTCTGGTATCTCCCCTTCCCTGATTCTCTGGCATCTCTCTCCTTTCCTTTTCTTCCATCTTTCGTTCCCCCTCCATGCTCTCACATCTCCCCCTTCCTTTTCCCTTAGACTGGCATACCTTCCTCCTATGCTCCAAGCCCTGGCATCTCCTTTAATTCCCTCCCTCATCTTCCTTCTCCCTCCAGCTGGGTACCGCAACACTCTTCCCTGCAGCTCTGCACTTCCCCCCAATTGCCATGCTTCGGTTCCTCTTCTTCCTTCCTTCCTCCCCCCCCCCCCCCCGCGGGACCCTGCGGCACCATCAACTCTTACTCCCTCTAATGTCGGCCCTGCAGCTCCAGACTTCCTCGCACCTTCTCCCCTCCCCCTTTGGATCGCTATTATTTTAAATGTTATAGCCGCGGAGCTGTATCCATCAGTGGAGATGTCTAACCTCGGCCTGCCCCGGAACTCTTACTGCAGCAGCCGCCCGTCTAGGCAGGAACAGGAAGTCACTGTTGCAGTAAGAGTTCCGGGGCAGGCCGAGGTTAGACATCTCCACTGATGGATACAGCTCTGCGGCTATAACATTTAAAATAATAGCGATCCAAAGGGGGAGGGGAGAAGGTGCGAGGAAGTCTGGAGCTGCAGGGCCGACATTAGAGGGAGTAAGAGTTGATGGTGCCGCAGGGTCCCGCGGGGGGGGGGGGGGGGGGGGAGGAAGGAAGGAAGAAGAGGAACCGAAGCATGGCAATTGTGGGGAAGTGCAGAGCTGCAGGAGCTGTTATAGCCTCCCCTTACCTTTGCGACGCGTGTGTGCGCTGTGAAGAGAAACTTGTGCGCTGCGATATAATATTTTGTGCGTGAGCGCAGGCCAACGCAGCTTAGCGGGAACACTGGTGGGGGGAGGAGAAAATTGTGGTTTACAGACTCCACGAGAGAGGAAAGAGGCAGGGTGAAAGGGTGAGGAGGGCCTGTGTGAGCAATCGCTTTTCTGAACAGTTTTATGGAGCTTCTTTCTTTCCGATCACTTTCTGATTTTCTTCCTTTTCATGTCTGATGACAATTAATATTAAAGAAACGAAGGCCCGAGAAACCCTGAGAGAATGAGCAGCTGGAAGGTATGCAAAAGCAAGTCACTAAAAGAGATAAGGCTAATATTCAAAGAAGGTCTAAATCAGTGTCCCACAATTTTTCTCGAGCCACGGCACACTAAATGTAGTGGCTGCGGCTCAAGGCACTCAGAAGTGCGCGACATTGCTGGAGCCCCAAGATTGATTTATGATCCGAAGAAGTATGATCATGTTACCTTTTTCTATCGTCAATTGCATTGATTGCCGGTTGAGTTGCGGATTAAGGCATTAACGGGTCTCATCCCAGAATATCTTATGGAATCTTTTATCATCACTAATTCCAAACATCCTAGGAAATCTCATGCGCTATTCTCTTTTCCATCTGTAAAGGGTTGTAAATTTAAAAAATTCCAGGAGCGTCTGTTGTCTTTTCAAGCGGCTTTATGGGCTAAGGATCTGAATTATGTATTTACATCTTCCAATTCCTACCAACAGTTTTGACGGGCTTTAAAAATGCATCTTTCTATAGAATCTTTTGGAAGTTAGATCTTTGTTGTAATATTCACCTATATTTTTTATCTTTTGTGAACCGCATAGAATTTAGCGGTATTTGCGGTATAGAAGTGAGTATTATGTTATATATGTTATATGATGTCACACGCATGCGTGACATCATCACGGCAATGTCCGCGCATGCATGAAGGGCCTTCAGATGGACCCTGAGCTACCAGTTTGGGGGGAGGGGGTTGGGGGGATCAGCAGGGAAGAGGGCCTCTTAAGCTCACGGATGTACCAGGGAGGGCTTCTGAGCATGCGCAGATGTGATGTCAACACATCACATCCATTCATGCTCATGGCCCTCCCAGGCACAGCCTTGAGCCAAAAATCCAGACAACCTCCTCACAGGTTAGAATGATGTCCGGACATCTGGTAACCCTAGCCTAGCCAATCTAGGCACCTAACTCAGTTATTCAATAGGCTTAATCCATGAATATTATTTGGGTGGTTGACGCCTAACTTGGTAGGTATTTAAGGACTGATCGTGGGCAGATCTTGGGCGCAGAGAGACTGAATGAATTCTTTGCTTCGGTCTTTATGGTCCACACGTTGATCCAGCCCTGATCAAATCCCATCCCCTTTCCCTTTCCAGGTACAATGGAAGACTTACAATCTAACCTCCCCCGCTTCCCACCACCGCCACACACACACACTTTTACAAAACTGCACTAGCATTTTCCTATGCGTGTCGGAGCTGTTACCGCTGTGGTCAGAGCTAAAAAGGGGAGGGGGGGAGTTTGTAAGCTGATTATTTAATTTGCAGTGGAGGGTTAAGAGACTAGCTCAAGATCACAAGGAGCAGCAGTGGGATTTGAAGTGGGTGGCCCTGGTTGTGAGCCCAGTGCTCTAATCACTAGGCAATCCATCATAAATAAAAGGAAAGAGCACATTCAACCAAAAAATGTTAAAAACCGTGCTTCTCAAACAAGGATACCACTAGTTCACATCACATGGGGGGGGGGGGGGGGTTAATTAAAGGCAGTCTTGAAAAGGTGCATCTTCAAAAACACCTTAAAATTCATGAAAGTAGGAATGTTTCTAACAGATGGAGAAGGTAGATCATTCCATAATTTAGGAGCAGCTAAAAAGAAAGCAGCCTGATGAGTGGCTTCATAACGTGGAGTGACGATGTTCCTAAATGGACTTTATTTGAAAGTGTCAACGTTCCAAAGGTACACTGAAATCAAATGCAAGCAGTGTCTCACTTCCGGCTCACCACACAATTGTTTCCCAAGTACTCACCTTTATAGGACCCCCAGGGACCCCTGAAGAAGACTTTTTGTCGAAATGCGGACCGTGTTGGGTCCTGTATCCCTAGCGGACTAGGTCCTTTAAGGCTCTTATGTGGTGATTTATTTTTATGTGGATGGAATTATTTTATGTGGATGATTTCAGTGTACCTTTGGAACTTTGACACTTTCAAATAAAGTCCATTTAGGAACATCATCACTCCACAGAGTTTTTTTGGTTTTCTCTGGATTTTCTTCTTTGTGGATATTTCGGGGTCAGTTCCTTTTGTTTTTTTGCTTGTGGCTTCATAACGTGCCTTTGAAAGTGAGGGGAGGACTGGACAGTTCTCATCTAATGAATGGAGCTCTGGTTGGGGTATAGGGAAGGATCAAATTTCTAAGTTACGAGAGTGATCTCTAATGAAGGTCCTAATGGGCCAAACACAGAATTTTAAAATGTGAGCGAAAAGAGACTGGAAGCCAGTGTAAGGACTTCAGAAGAGGGGAACAATGATCATTTGCAGAGGACCCTAGCAGTGGTATTTTGTAATGTTTGTAACCATTTAAGCAAAACAAAAGACTCTGTGGAGGGTTGATGTTCATGAGATGGACTTTAATATAAATACAACTTGATAATCCACAAAAAAAAACCCCTATAAACATATAGGACCCAATTCACTAAAAATGTGGCACCCAACATGGTCCGTGTTTCGACAAAGATGTCTTCTTCAGGGATCCTTATGGTCCATAAAGTAAAGCTCGTGGATTATCTATAGTCCATGTGCTGCATGAATGCCGTGCAAATAAATAGGCCCTGAATGATGCTACGTTAATCCATATGGCAGAGATCAAAAGCATGCAACAGCGTTTGCAATGCTGAGCGATCAAGTACATTTTTTAAAGTTCTAAGACAACAAAGTCCAAGGAAACCTTCCTTCTGAACATTAGAGACATGGGTATGAAAAAATAGTGAAGTGTCAAGTTGCATTTCCAGGTATTTAAAGCAATCAACTATCTTAACTGGTGACCGAATAGGGTTGGAGTAATTGATAGATGAAGGGAGCAGCCAGCCAGCCAACCAGCAAGTGGTGGTTTTATTGGGGTTTAAAATAAGTTTGTTATGTGCAAACCAATTGCTTTCAAACATTGTTGCAATTTAG
Source organism: Geotrypetes seraphini (assembly GCF_902459505.1). Classification (NCBI taxonomy): domain Eukaryota; kingdom Metazoa; phylum Chordata; class Amphibia; order Gymnophiona; family Dermophiidae; genus Geotrypetes; species Geotrypetes seraphini. The sequence continues at coordinate 171,637,933 of NC_047091.1, read as the reverse complement.
AAAAATCTGATGAAATGTGAGAAACTGGGCAAACCAAAAAGGATGTCATCCGCGTATGTGAAGAATGAGATATTAAAATCTTGAGTGAGTCATGAGAGGGCTGATATTGCTCTTTATAGGTGAATAGCAGCTGCTTGCACAGATTTTGAGAAAGCATATTTTGGGCAAGGTTCAGGTGGCTCCTCCCTGATATGCGTGTATTCCAAATTTTTGAATGGCAATGCACGTAAATTTCAGAATATTTTGTCAGTGGCATCTGGACCTGCTTCTGATCGCACGTGTCTGTGGCCTAACTTCTCTGGGAATTCTCTGCTCCTTTCTGTGAGAGCAACGGAGAGGAGGGGGGGGAATAGAAAAAGCAAAGGAAGAACAAGACAGACAAGAGTAACAAAAAGAAAGAGAACAGCAGTGGAAGAAGTAGGATGACCAAGATAAAAAGAAACAAGGAAGGGTGATAGAGAGTGTCTGGGCACCTAGATCAAATCATATTCTCCCCTGATAATTTCTTGCCATCCAGCAAGAGTGAGGGAAACTCGCCAGGGATGCAACCTAGCCTATATGTCTGTCCATTCTCACCAAACAAGCCACTGAAAGAGGAAGAACATGGAGACACAGGTCATTCATGTTGTGAGCAGTGTTCCCTCTAAGCGGGCGGGTGTTGTGAGCAAACTTTTTTCACCGTGAGCCAAAAATATCGGGCGCCAGCAAGTTATGAGCCAACTCGCCCGATTCTCCTCTCGCCGCCCTGCCATCTGCCGTACGCCTCTTCCGATTGTGCGCTGTGACGAGAAACGTGTGCGCTGCGATGTAATATTTTGTGCGCCAGCGCAGCTTAGCGGGAACACTGGTTCAAATGGTTTTATTTATTTCCCCAAATTTATTTTTGTTATACGCATTGAAAATATTTGATATTGCGTTTAAATCAAAATCTCAATAAACTTGAAACGAGTGCCCGTGAGATTGTGGGAGGGTTAAATACTCAAAACTTAGAAGTTTTTGCTACGCCAGCTTTCTGGTATCTTTACATACAGTGGCGTACCTAGCATATGTAACATCCGGGGCCCATCATTTTTTGGCACCCCCCCCATCTGTAAGAAAAACATGATTTTTAGTAACAAACCACACGTCACACATGAGTACCTAGGAAAAGGCAGCATCTTACATATTGCAGTGAGCAGTACATCAATACACCCATTGTAAAACTAAACAAGCCAGACCAGCACAGATCAATCCTACACCGTCAATCCTAACAGAAAACACACAGAACACAGAAAACACCTTCGCCTAGTAAGGAATATGTAATCACAAACTAACCCATCCCTCTTTTACAAAACTGTAGTGTGGATTTTAGCTACGGAGGTAACAGCTCTGATGCTCATAAAATTCTGAGCATCAGAGCTGCTACCACCAAGGCTGGTGCTAAAAACGCTTCACAGTTTTGTAAAAGGGGGGATAAAATAAAAATACATAGACAAAGGTTAAATTGAACCAGCAAGAAGCTGGACTCTGCATACAATGCTTCACAGAAACAGTGACACATGTCTCCTAAAGCAATAAATAAATAGAAATTTTTTTCTACCTTTGTCTTCTGTGGTTTCTCCTTTCCTCATCTTCTTGTAACTCTCTTCCTTCCATCCACTGTCTGCCGTCTCTCTTCCCCTATATGGCATCTTCTCTCCTTCTATGCCCCTTCCAGAAACTGTATGCCTCCCCCTTCCATCTCTCCTTTCACCCCATTGGTCTGGCATCTCTCTCCTCGCCTTCCCTCTCCCACACCTCTCCTCATAGTCTGGTATCTCCCCTTCCCTGATTCTCTGGCATCTCTCTCCTTTCCTTTTCTTCCATCTTTCGTTCCCCCTCCATGCTCTCACATCTCCCCCTTCCTTTTCCCTTAGACTGGCATACCTTCCTCCTATGCTCCAAGCCCTGGCATCTCCTTTAATTCCCTCCCTCATCTTCCTTCTCCCTCCAGCTGGGTACCGCAACACTCTTCCCTGCAGCTCTGCACTTCCCCACAATTGCCATGCTTCGGTTCCTCTTCTTCCTTCCTTCCTCCCCCCCCCCCCCCGCGGGACCCTGCGGCACCATCAACTCTTACTCCCTCTAATGTCGGCCCTGCAGCTCCAGACTTCCTCGCACCTTCTCCCCTCCCCCTTTGGATCGCTATTATTTTAAATGTTATAGCCGCGGAGCTGTATCCATCAGTGGAGATGTCTAACCTCGGCCTGCCCCGGAACTCTTACTGCAGCAGCCGCCCGTCTAGGCAGGAACAGGAAGTCACTGTTGCAGTAAGAGTTCCGGGGCAGGCCGAGGTTAGACATCTCCACTGATGGATACAGCTCTGCGGCTATAACATTTAAAATAATAGCGATCCAAAGGGGGAGGGGAGAAGGTGCGAGGAAGTCTGGAGCTGCAGGGCCGACATTAGAGGGAGTAAGAGTTGATGGTGCCGCAGGGTCCCGCGGGGGGGGGGGGGGGGGGGGGAGGAAGGAAGGAAGAAGAGGAACCGAAGCATGGCAATTGTGGGGAAGTGCAGAGCTGCAGGAGCTGTTATAGCCTCCCCTTACCTTTGCGACGCGTGTGTGCGCTGTGAAGAGAAACTTGTGCGCTGCGATATAATATTTTGTGCGTGAGCGCAGGCCAACGCAGCTTAGCGGGAACACTGGGTGCAAGTGCCCTCACCAAGACGGCGCCCAGGGCGGCCCCTCCCACCACCACCCAACAACCAGGAAGATCCACACAAAGCCAATATTTGAATCCCCCTTATCATTGACTTGACTCGAACTTGAATCCTTTGTTTCACCTAGATTTTGGCACAAATGTATAGAATTTTCATCTCACTAGTGTTCAAACAGGCCAATTTTAGAGCATAATTCTCAAAGAGGTCCTTTTATGCCTTTCAGCTCTCTAGAAATGATAAATAGTAGTTAAGAGACGATGGACTCTATCCCTGGCATTTTACAGATGAACAAGGAGAGGCAACATATCCTTTCAAAAGAAATCTTCTTTCTGTCTTAATATTGCTTTTATCGGCTTATGTCTTTCCCTACTTTCTTTTCCAAGGGTCTTGAGTGCATTATTCCAGAACCCATGACTTCCTTTTTTCCACTAATATTATGGACCTATTTCAGTGCACTTTCAGACCGACACAATTCACAAGATCCATGTCCCTACACCTTCATCATCTTCACACATCTATTCATTCAAGGTCCTCTGCTATTCTTTTCTTACCGGACCTCTGTCGATTCGATACTGTCAATTTCCCCACTCTTCTTTCTGGGGTTTTCCGACTATGTTTATGCTTGGTTCTCATAACATAACATAGATTCTGTGCAGTTAACAAACTAAGAAAGTACTAACCATTCACAGTATGATCGTACGAGGAAAGACTGAGCAAATTGCAGCTCTACACTCTCGAGGAGGGGAGACATGATTGAGACATTTAAGTACATCACGGGACGGGTCGAGGTGGAAGATGATATCTTTCTTCTCAAAGGACCCTCGAACACAAGAGGACATCCGCTCAAGCTCAGGGGAGGGAAGTTTCGTGGAGACGCCAGGAAGTACTTCTTCACGGAGAGAGTGATCGAGCATTGGAACAAGCTTCCAGTGCAGGTGGTCGAGGCACGCAGCATCCCAGACTTCAAGAACAAATGGGATACCTATGTGGGATCCCTGCGAGGTCATGCCAAGGGATAGGGTCACTAGGACTGAATGAGCGGGACAGTAGAGTGACAGTATAATCACAATTATACTTTAGGGGGTCAGTAGACTTAAGAGGGTGGGTAAATAGTGTGGGCAGACTTGATGGGCTATGGCCCTTATCTGCCATCATCTTTCTATGTTTCTATGATCACAGTAGATTAGTCAAAATATTTGCCCGATTCTCTGAAAACCAGATAAGAAGTAGAAATAAATATATAGGTACCAACTTGTTTATCCCACATTGCCGCCTGATGCGCCAAAATTTTGCTAAAGAACTGTTTATAAACACATTTTTTTTTACTGATGGAAAGTCAAAAAATCGTGCTTTGCATAGATGTTGCCTATCGGCAAAATGAAAGTGATCGACCAGGTAGCTGGGTAAAAGTCCATTCAAAGCCTTAAAGCAGATACAACCGAACTTGAAAACCACTCTTGCCTCTATTGTCAACAGTTTCCTTAAGCTCTTTGCTAATGATTACCCTTCTCTCCTTTCCATTGGCATTCTAAGTCCCCTGTTTTTCTTTCTTCATATTCATAAATTAGGCTCTCTGATTTCCTTTCTGTACTCTCTTTTTGAGTTCAATATTTTTTATTGTTTTTAGTTACAAAGCAATACAAACATAAAAATAAGGAATATCAACAGGATAGTAATAAACAAATATCCCATGTCCGTAAGGCAGAAATATGGGTAGAAGACATAGCACAGGTACACAATAGGTTATGCATTGAATAATTGGATATACAAAATAAGATAAAGAAATATCAGTAACAATTGCACTAAAGATAATTATGAGGCCTAATAGCAACCTCAATATGTATTAACATTTAGTAAAGACATGAATCAAAAATATAACCAAAACAGAAAAATGTCTAAATCATCCTCCCTTCGAAATTCGGTTGCAATATTGTATTATCGGATCCCAAATGTCATGGAAACGTTGTAAGGATCCCATTTTTTGGGCATATAAAGATTCATATTTAACAATAATATTCAATTGGGACCACCATTCCGCATGGGATACAGCAGCAAAATTCTTCCATTTGGTAAGTATGATCTTAAGTGCTATTAATAATAGGGCACGTAATGCCAAGCTTGCTGAATCAGTGGGTGAATAGCGAGTTGATGCAGTGCCAGTTATGAGTAAAGCATAGGAGAAGTATTCATTAATACTAAGCATTTTAGCTATATCTGCCCAAACCGATTTCCAGAAATTGTGAAGCATAGAGCAATCAAATAACATATGTTTCAATGTACCATCCTGCAATTTCTGTACTCTCTTGACCTGGTCTCATTTATATCATTCCTGGAAGTTGCCATCGCTTCCAGTGCAGGTGATCGAGGCAGACAGCGTGCCAGACTTTAAGAATAAATGGGATACCCATGTGGGATCCCTACGAAGGTCAAGATAAGGCAATTGGGTCATTAGGGCATAGACAGGGGGGTGGGTAAGCAGAGTGGGCAGACTTGATGGGCTGTAGCCCTTTTCTGCCGTCATCTTCTATGTTCTATGTTTCTTTGCTTAGACGATCGAAAGCTTTTTTTTTTTCTTTTACACACCTTGTCTATGCCGTGTCACCGCAATTATCTTCGCGTTTCTCATCTCCTTCTGAATGTATTTTTAAATGCTTATACTGAACTGTTCATCATCTCCACACATTGCACGCACACGTGTGGGGTTTCAGTCTTCTGACTCTTATCTTCTTTGCCTTCTCAAACTCTGCCAGGAATCTTGGGGGTTACTTTCGACCCTTCTCTAACTCTCCGCTTCTGCATCTCGTCCATCTGTTCGTCTTTTCGCTTTCAGCTATTTAATATTCATGAAATCCATTCTAGATTGAACTTCGATGGCTGTCATCCCCTCTTTCAAGCTGGTTTTCTTTCGCATCTCTACCCCTGTAAGAGACTCCTTGCTGGTCTTTCACGTCTTTTCTCTGTCCGTACAAACTCTTCACAGCTCTGCTGTCGGATTTCTTCAGCAACTTCCAAACACTTTCATGCCGCTCACTATGGCCTGGATTCACTAAACTCACCGGTCCGGATCGTTGTTGGGTGATTAGTGGCCAAATTCTGCCAGGCAACTGATTCACTAAAGAGTTCTCATTTGTATGTGTGGATCGGACGCATGCCCCACGGATCGCTGCAGAGCGATTGCAACTGCGCACGCAGACCATCCTGGTGGGCTGTTGATGCAATCCGTGGATGCGCATGCTCTCCGCACAAGGGGGAGGAGTGGCATAGGTATGCAGCTCCAGAAAGAAATCAAATTTGTGCAGGCAGATTGGAACAGAACACGCTTCAAACCCGCAGGTTAAAACGCGGGTTAAAATCACGGGATCGCAGAGAGGCAGGGCGGCAGAGAGCAGGGAGATTTCAGGGATTTCAGGGCGGCAGAGAGCAGGAGAGTCGACAAGGACAGTAGCAACTGGTCCTCAGCAGTCGCTTCATTTAGGATCAGCAAACCCAATCGGTGTTCTTCTGTTCAGTGAATCGATGGCTTCCTACTTATGCCTGGCATTTCCCCTCATTTGCATGTGCGGATCGGATCTGATCGCACAGCTGTTTAGTGAATCGGGTCGGGGAACAATTGGGTTGGGAAACGATCGCAAAACCATCGGTTCACGATCGGTAAGTTTTGTGAATCTAGCCCTTTGTTCCTCAAATGACCCTCCGTTGTCTTGTGATCTTTACATGCACTCTGAAACAGCCTGGCTCCTCTTCTTCTTCAATGTTCTAATTCATGCACTTTCCGTCCCCTATTTCATGCTCTTATGCATTCCTAGCATCTAAGTGACCTCTTCCTGCTTTGTCCCATTATACGAGTAATGTACCTCCTGATATTCAGGGTGCTCCCACCCTCGCATTCTCCCAATCTTAGCTAAAAGCTCTTCTTTAAACTCATCTATCAGACACTTAAAATTCCTATGCGCAAGTTTAAGCTTTTTTTTTTTTGTTGTTCACTCTAGGATTTTCATATTCTAACTCCGCACGCCCTTTTCTATTGGCGTGAAGCCCTAGGATTCTGGAATAGACCTAAATAAATCCAGGAAAAATTCCATCTGATACTGAAGGGAATAGACTTAGTGGATAAGGACAGGTTGTTCACCCTCTCCAAGGTAGGGAGAACCAGAGGGCACTCTCTAAAGTTGAAAGGGGATACATTCCATATGAACATAAGGAAGTTCTTCATCACCCAGAGAGTGGTAGAAAACTGGAACACTCTTCCGGAGTCTGTTATAGGGGAAAATACCCTCCAGGGATTCATGACAAAGTTGGATGAGTTCCTGTTGAACCAGAACGTATGCAAATAGAGCTGGTCTGAGGGCACTGGTCTTGACTGGGAGGCCACCGTGGGAGCGGACTGCTGGGCACGATGGGCCACTGGTCTGACCCAAGAGCAACAATTCTTATGTTCTTATGTTGTTGTTTTTTTTATAAGAGTGAACCGTTCTGACACATGATTGTATTCATGCAAATAAATCAGATCAAATCAAACTTCCTGTTCACAGAACCAAGAAGTGGCTTCGGAGGGAAGGCTCAGGGCCAGAACTAGCAGCAAGTAGGACTTGGTGCTCACCACTGGTGAAGAGCTAAAGGAATTAAAAAGTACAGGGAGGTTGGGGGAGTGGAGTTGACTCCTGATCGTCTGGAGGGGAGGGAAGGAAGAGATGCCAGGTGTGGGAGGGGGGCGTTCCCATGAAACCCAGGCCTTGCACTGCAAGTCCTCCGAAGTATGGGAAACTCCTACAAGATACATGTTGATGGTCGGTATAACAAATTATGAATAAACTTGGAAACTTGGATCTTGAACTCAGACCTAGACAGAAAATTCAACCTAAACTCAAGCTAAACACTTGTGAGAACACGTTTTTATAGGTTCAGGTTGATCAGATCATTATCTGCATTTCTTGATGAATCATCGCTGAATATTCCGATACATTCGTTAGTCATATCAAAGATTGACTACTGCAATGCCCTGTACAAGGGATCTACTTTAAAAGAAATACGTAGACTGCAAATTCTTCAAAATACCACAATAAAAATAATCACTAAAACGAAAAAATTTGATCACGTAACTCCCCTTTTAAAAGAAAAGCATTTGTTACCTGTAAACCACAGAATCTACTATAATAAAATGCTAAGCGTGCATGCGCACTTTTACCGCCGTTTTCCCTGATCCCTGATCTGTAGTTCCGTGGTCGGCAGGAGTGCGCATGCGCGACACCAGGACTCCTCCTCCTGAGCCCCCAGACACGCTGACCGCCTTCGGTCCCGTGGACCTCTCAAGCAGCGGCGGTGGCAGAGATGGCAGAAACAGTAAGGCAGCTGTCGGCTTCAGGTGCGTGTGGCAGCTGTCGGCGCCTGCAGGCCGCGGCGACTTGAGGCAGCTGTGGCGGAGGGCAGATGCGAACGGAGGTAAGGGGTGCTGCTGGACAGGGGAAGAGGTGATGATGGACAGGGGGGCAAAAAAAGGAAGGGAGGCCTAATGCCGGACATGGGGGAGCAGTAAAGAGGTGCTGATGGACAGGGGGGGGTAGAAAAAGGAAGGGAGGCCTACTGCCGGACAGGGGGAGCAGGAAAGAGGTGCTGCTGGACAGGGGGAGGTAAAACAAAGGGAGAAGGGCTGCTGCTGGAAGGGGAACAGTGAAGGGATGGAAGTGGACACAAGGGAGGTAAAAGGAAGGGAGAATGGACAGGGGGAGCAGGCAAGGGGTGGTAGTGGACAGCCGAGGAAAAAGAAAGACAGAAATACAGAAAGTGGCTAAGGAGAGAGAGAAAGAAATAAAGACACACACACATACATTCTAGAACCCTTTAATGTAACGAGCTATAAGACTAGTTACATATAAAATAGCATTATTCAGACATAAAATACTAATAAACAAAGCTCCAGCATTCTTAGAAAGATTTCTAATCCCTTATACTCCCACAAAATCTTTAAAATCCGAAGATAAATCTTTACTAGTAGTCCCTTCGCTAAAATGTGTTTATTCAAGGAGGGATACGATTTTTTCTGTTACAGCCCCTCAGATTTGGAACTCGCTCCCGATCAATATAAGAGAAGAAAAATTACTTAGTAAGTTTAAAAGTCTTCTAAAAAGCTGGCTTTAAGGATGTTTTTAACTGAATCATTTAAATTCTATTATATTAGGATACTTTACAGTCGACTAGCAGCACTGGTAAGCAAAAATTAAGTGGGTAACCTTCCCCTACCTCCTGTTTTATTACCTATCCCTTTTTATTTGTTTACGAATTGTATTTAATCCTTCAATTTTTTTTTTCATTCCCTTTTTCACATGTATTGTTTTGTTAAAATAGTTTCAATTGTCTTGTTTTGTTTGTTTTTTTAACCTAATTTTTAACTAAATGTAAATCGCATTAGATTTGGATTTTGCGATCAAATCAAATATTTTAATAAACTTGAAACTTGTACCTGCTCTCTCTCTCTCTCTCTCTGCAGGCGGATATTTGCTGGAAAAGTATACCTGTGGAGCTGATCATCAAACCATTTGTCCAGGTAACTTTGAGAGTTATATGGAGAAATCTTTCAGTTTAAAAATTCTCCCTTCAAACCTTTTTTCGGTTATAGCACCCCAGCTCTGGAACAAATTACCAATTTACTTATGCACTGAATCTTCTTTAGAACAATTTAAAAGTTTCTTGTATAAGGATGCATTTGAAATATAGATAGGATAACTTAAATTTTAATCAGACCTATGCACAGGTCACAAACTTCTCTTCCTTCTTTTCTATGCTTATCTTTGCTCATATCTTTTTGGTTACCCACCAGATGTGTCTTCCCCAAATGTTTCTTCATTTTCTTTAAAGATTGTAGTTCATCCCCTTTACCTTTTTTACCAGTTATTTATTTGTACGTATATATAATGTATTTAATTGTATAAAACTGTTGTGTTTTGTCCCTTATTTTTAAAATGTTTTACGCATCGAATTATTTGACATTGCGTGTACCACAAAACCTTAATAAACTTGAAACTATGCCAGGAGACGTGAAATTAGATTCCACAAATGTTTCTCCTAGGATTAACTAGATAAGCGCTCTGTTCAATTTTAACTGAATATTCAGCTACTAAATATTGGCCCTGCAAAGATTTGAAAATGTCATCTCAAATGACAGAGAACCAAGATGGAATCTGGGTAACAGAAGGCATGCAACTAGCAAAGATTCCAACCAGCAGTGCCACAGGGATCTATACTAGGACCGGTGCTATTTAACTTATTTATAAACGATCTGGAAATTGGAACGACAAGTGAGGTGATTAGATTTGCAGATGACACTAAACTGTTCAAACTTGTTAAAACGCATGCGGATTGTGAAACATTAACATAGAAACATAGAAATTGACGGCAGAAAAGGGCTATAGCCCATCGAGTCTGCCCATACCAATGACCTACTCCCTGACTTTTACTCCCCTATTGATCCCATGTGAATATCCCATTTTCTCTTAAAATCTGACACGCTGTTGGCCTCAATCACCTGCTGAGGCAGCTCGTTCCAATGATCGACCACCCTTTCGGTGAAGAAGTACTTTCTAGCATCACCCTGAAATTTCCCTCCCCTGATTTTCAGCGAGTGTCCTCTGGTTATCGAGGGCCCTGTAAGACTGAAGATATCATCTTTCATCTCTATACGCCCCGTGATATACTTAAAGGTCTCAATCATGTCCCCCCTCTCTCTTCGCTCCTCCAGCGAGTACATCCGCAGTTTTTTTAGTCTTTCTTCATATGTGAGATCCCTGAGCCCCAAGACCATCCTGGTAGCCATTCGCTGAACCGATTCAATTCTCAACACATCTTTCCGGTAGTGTGGTCTCCAGAATTGAACACAATACTCGAGATGAGGTCTCACCATGGATCTGTACAGTGGCATTATGACTTCAGGTTTTCTGCTGACAAAACCCCTACGGATGCAGCCCATCATTTGTCTTGCTTTGGACGAAGCCTTCTCCACCTGATTTGCAGCCTTCATATCATTGCTAATGATCACTCCTAAATCACGTTCTATCGTGGTACTGGACAAGGTTTCACCATTTAGTGTGTAAGTTCTGTGTGGGTTTTTTTTGCCTAGGTGCATTACTTTACATTTTTTGGCATTGAAGCTTAGTTGCCAAGTTGATGACCACTGTTCCAACTGTCGTAGGTCCTGCGTCATAAAGTCAGGTACACTGCTTTTGCCTACTATGTTGCATAGTTTGGCGTCGTCGGCAAACAGTGATACTTTTCCTCTAAGTCCTTGGGTCAAATCTCCTATGAATAAATTGAATAGTATCGGCCCTAAGACGGAGCCCTGAGGTACTCCACTCGTCACAGCTGACGTTTTGGAGGGGGTACCGTTTACCATCACCCTTTGAATCCTACCATCTAGCCAATCCTTTACCCATGTAGTGAATGTATCTCCTAATCCCATCGATTTTAGTTTGTTCAACAGCCTGCGGTGTGGGACGCTATCAAAAGCTTTGCTGAAGTCCAAATATATCACGTCTAGGGACTCCCCGGCATCCAGATGACTGGTCACCCAGTCAAAGAAGTCAATCAGATTAGTTTGGCAGGACCTTCCCCTGGTAAATCCGTGTTGGTGTGGATCACGTAAGTTTTCTTCGTCTAGAATTTTGTCAAGATTCTGTTTGATCAGTGTTTCCATGAGTTTGCACACTATGGATGTAAGACTCACCGGTCTGTAATTTTCTGTCTCTGTTCTGCAGCCCTTTTTGTGAAGTGGAATTACGTTAGCTGTTTTCCAGTCTAGGGGTAGTTTTCCCGTGCGCATGGAAAGATTGAAGAGCACGGCTAGTGGTTCAGCCAGAACTTCACTCAGCTCTCTGAGCACCCTGGGGTGTAGATTGTCTGGTCCCATGGCTTTGTCTACTTTGAGTCTTGAAAGTTCGTGGTAGACGCTACTGGGTGTAAACTCGTAATCATGAAACAGGTCATTTTGGATGTCCATTTGCTGTAGTTGTGGACCAGCTCCTGGCGCTTCACAGGTGAATACTGAGCAGAAGTATTCGTTTAGCAGTTCTGCCTTGGTATTATCAGATTCTGCGTAGTTTCCGTCTGATTGCCTAAGGCGTACTATCCCATCTTTGTTTCTCTTCCTGTCACTAATGTACCTGAAGAATGATTTGTCCCCCTTTTTAATATTCCGTGCTAGATCTTCTTCTGTTTGAAGTTTGGCTTCTCTGACTGCTTTCTTGACAGCTCTAGATCTGGCCAGATAGTCTTCTTTTGCCTCCTTTTTTCCAAGATGTTTGTAGGTGATAAATGCTTCTTTTTTCTTTTTAATGAGGCCAGAAATTTCATTGCTGAACCATTGTGGTTTTTTGTTTCTCCGGTGTTTGCTTACTGTATTTATGTAGCGGTTAGATGCTTCGTTCAGAATGGATTTTATATATGACCACATAGTTTCCGGATTGTCAGTTTCTGCATGATTTTGCAGCTCCTGATGGACAAAGTCTCTCATATGGTCAAAGTTTGCGCCCCTAAAGTTGAGGACCCTCGTTGCTGAGTTTGATTTAGAGAAGCCTTTCCTGAGGTTGAGCCAAACCATGTTGTGGTCACTAGAGGCCAGCGTGTCTCCCACTGATACTTCCGAGACACTGTCTCCATTTGTGAGTACCAGGTCCAGTATTGCCTTTTCCCTGGTGGGCTCTAATACCATTTGATTGAGTTGTGCACCCTTTATGGTGGTCAATATTCTTTTGCTACCACTCGTAGTCGCGGAGAGGGTGTTCCAGTCTGCATCTGGCATATTGAAGTCTCCTAACAGTACTGTGTCACCGCGCAAGGTGATGTTCTCTATGTCCTCAATCAATTCATTGTCTTTGTCTTCCTGTTGTCTCGGAGGCCTGTATATCACACCGAGGTAAAGGCATTTTTCATTCCCTCTGTTCAGGTTTACCCAAAGTGATTCCCCTGTGTATCTAACCTCTGTGATCCTGGTAGTTTTGATATTATCCTTAGTGTATAGTGCTACCCCCCCTCCTAATTTGCCCTCTCTGTCTCGACGAAGTAGATTGTAGCCTGGTATAACCATATCCCACCCATGCGAGTCTGTGAACCAGGTCTCGGATATCGCTACTATGTCAAGGTCAGCATTCCTTATCTCTGTTTCTAGTTCCAGGATTTTGTTGCCCAAGCTGTGTGCATTAACATACATTGCTCTCCAAATTTGTGATGAGATACCTATCCCCGCTAGTGTGACTCCTGTTTTTTTGTGTATATTATGGGCACTTACCTTAGGCTCAGAAGTGTGGGTTTTACTTGCTTCCCAAGGGCGGATCCTTGCTGCTCTGGTATGTATGTATGAACCCTCCCCCAACTTACCTAGTTTAAAGCCTTCCGAAGTAGGCGTGCCAGTCGATGTCCAAAAACTTTCTTGCCTCTCTTTGTTAGGTGTAGTCCGTCAGGTCCCTGTAGTCCTTGTAGCGCCTCTCCGTGGTCTAGGAACCCAAAGTTCATCTGTAAACACCATTCGCGAAGCCACTCGTTGGTTCGATGGATACGCTCTTCCCTGTCTCTGCCTTTGTCTCTTACCGGGAGAATCGATGAGAAGACCACCTGTGCTCCTGTCTGCTTCAGCTTTCTTCCAAGGGCCTCGAAGTCTACAGGGATGTTGTCTGATGTTCTTCTGGCAGTATCGTTGGTACCTACATGAATGAGAAACATAGGGAAATGGTCAGTAGGTTTTAGAAGTTTGTCTATACTGGTGGTGATGTCCCGGATCCTGGCTCCAGGGAGACAGCAGACCTCCCTCGACTGCAAATCTGGTCTGCAGATTGGTCCTTCGGTGCCTCTTAGCATGGAGTCTCCGATGACCACCACTCTACGCTCCTTCCGAGGGGGGGGAGGTCGAGCAGTGAGAACTGTAGCCGATGTTCTGTGTTCGCAGACCTTAGGAAAATGGAAGACTGGGCGTCCAAGTGGCAGATGAAATTTAAGGTGGACAAATGCAAAGTGATGCATATTGGGAAGAATAACCCAAATCACAGTTACAGGATGTTAGGGTCCACCTTGGGGATTAGTGCCCAAGAAATACGATGAAACCTTCCGCCCAATGTGTGGTGGCGACCAAAAAAGCAAACAAGACATAAGGAATTATTTAAAAAGGGATGGTTAACAAGACTAAAGATATTATAATGCCTCTGTATCGCTCCATGTTATGACCTCACCTGGAGTATTGCGTTCAATTCTGGTCTCCTTATCTCAAGAAAGATATAGCGGCACTAGAAAAGGTTCAAAGAAGAGAGACTAAGATGATAAAGGGGATGGAACTTCTCTCGTATGAGAAAAGACTAAAAAGGTTAGGGCTCTTCAGCTTGGAAAAGAGACGGCTGAGGGGAGATATACGATTGAAGTCTACAAAATCCTGAGTGGAGTAGAACGGGTACAAGTGGATCAATTTTTCACTCCGTCAAAAATGACAAAGACTAGGGGATACTCGATGAAATTACAGAGAAATACTTTTAAAACCAATAGGAGGAAATATTTTTTCACTCAGAGAATAGTTAAGCTCTGGAACGCTTTGCCAAAGGTTGTGGTAAAGGCAGATAGTGTAGCTGGTTTTAAGAAAGGTTTGAACAAATTCCTGGAAGAAAAGTCCATAGTCTGTTATTAAGACATGGGGGAAGCCTCTGCTTGCCCTGGATCGGTAGCATGGAATGTTGTTACTCTTTGGTTTTTTTCCAGGTACTAGTGACCTGGATTGGCCACAGTGAGAACGGGCTACTGGGCTTGCTGGATCATTGGTCTGACCCAGGAGTAGGCAATTCCGGTCCTCAAGAACCGGAGCCAGGTCAGGTTTTCAGGATATCCACAGTGAATATGTATGAGATGGATTTGCATGCACTGCCTCCTTGAGATGCAAATCTATCTCATGCATAGTTATTGTGGATATCCTGAACACCTGACCTGGCTCCAGCTCTCGAGGACCGGAATGGCCTACCCCTGGTCTGACCCAATAAGGCTATTCTTATGGGAAAGTAGAAAGCAAAGAACAAGATTCTCAGTTTTCTCTGGCCCTTGCTGCTAAAAAAAACTTTGTCTGTAATGATTTCTGGTCAAGCTGCAAAGGTGTGCAGAACACCACTGCTAAACTTATATTTAATTTAAAGAAGTTTGATAGAGCCACTCATGTTTTGATAAGTCTTCACTAGCTCCCTTTACACGCAACATCCTTTTTCAATTGACCTGCATATTATTTAAATTGAGTGCTCCTCGAGGGCCGCAATCCAGTCAGGTTTTCAGGATTTCCCCAATGAATATGCATGAGATCTATTAACATACAATGAAAACAGTGCATGCAAATAGATCTCATGCATATTCATTGGGGAAATCCTAAAAACCCGAATGGATTGCGGCCCTCGAGGAAGGACTGATTTTTGGTTTAAAAAAAGAACTACCATATTAGTCCATATTATCGTTTACTTCATTGGCTGCCTTTGGAGGCAAGAGTATTATTCAAATTTTCCTGTATCTGCTTTAAGCTGATATCGGGATTGTCTCCAGCTTACCTTTTTCCTCATTTTGTGTTGCATAGACCATCAAGAGAAACTAGAAACTTCTACTTATTTGCTTATCCTGAATATTTTCTTGGTTTGTTTTATTTTCCTTCTGATCTCATACTTTCATGAGCCAGAGATGCATATCTTCTGATTTTTTTTCCCCATTGTTTTCTGGAACTTGCTATTAAAAGATTTTGGAGAGCTGAATTTGTTATCAGACTGCCCAACTGGGAATATCTTTACCTCAAGATCTACAAGCTTCCACTTCTTATTATTCTTTTCAGAAAAATCTAAAAACTTCTTTTCAGAAAAATCTAAAAACTTCTTTTTTTCAGAAAACTTCTGTTTTAATTTCTCTGTAGTATTCCTAGTTATCCACTTTGAATCATCTATGTTGGGATTTAACAGAATACAAACATAATTTTACATTATATTTTGATACAACAGAGACTGGAAAAATAGATTGAGACATCTTAATTTGAGAGTGATTAGTTTTTCCTCCTTCTTCCTACTAAGCCTACAAGAGACTTCTTTAAACAGTTTCTTCTGAAGATTCTTAAAATACCAGCTGAAGTTATCCCACCTCTTCACAGTGTGTTTTTCTTACCAAGGAAGTGATGCCTGACCAACAGAATAGAAGTACAGAAATATGATGGCAGATAAAGGCCAAATAGCCCATCCAGTCTGCCCATCCGCAATAACCCTTATGTCTTCCTCTCTCTAAGAGATCCCACGTGCCTATCCTAGGCTTTCTTGAATTCAGCCACAGTCACTCTCCACCACCTCTTCCGGGAGACTATTCCACGCATCTACCACCCTTTTTATAAAAAAAGTGTTTCCTTAGATTACTCCAGAACCTATCACCTCTTAACTTCATCCTATGCCCTCTCATTCCAGAGCTTCCTTTCAAATGAAAGAGACTCGACTCATGCGCATTTACATCATGTAGGTATTTAAACATTCCTCTAGAACAATAATAATAGTAACAATCTAAATCAGTCACAAAATAATAATAATGTTATTAGCCAAGTGGTGGAAATGCCCACTGAAAAACCATTTCATTAAAATGTAGAAAAAGCCTCAACTTAATTTTATATGCAGACGGCAACCCAATGAGTTTTTCAGCCGTTCTTAATCTGTATCAGGGGCAAAAAAACTCCACTACTTTTCAAAAAATGTAATCTTTCAAACCGGGAACATATCCCACCACTGGGAACAGGGAACAGGTAAAAGAACCTAAGGGAAAGTTTCACTTATCTTCACAGCTGTTAATCAGACCAGGATCGCGATCCAACGCAATGATCTTCCTGCAGTAACAATTTTGGCATTAAAGTGAAGATAAGTGAAGATGTCCAGATCCAACAAGGCTCTTGTTTCACCAACGAATGGCTGCTTCAGGGAGTTGCCTCCTATTCCATCCACAATCTGGCGGAAGTGACATCACGAGATAAGGAGTTACAAATCAGGCGCTATTGTGGAGCCAGAATGTGGACGGAATAGGAGGGAACTCCCTGAAGCAGCCATTTGTTGGTGAAACAAGAGCCTTGTTGGATCTGGACATCGGTTGAAATGCTAGGGTCCTATCTAAGAAGGTCTAATATCTACACCCATTAATTTTTGGATAAGCAAATAAGTAGAAGTTTCTAGTTTCTCTTGATGGTCTATGCCACAGTTCTTCAACCGCCGGTCCGCAGACTGGTGCCAGTCCGCAGAAAATTCCTGCTGGTCCGCGCAGGGCCGGCGAGATCGACACTGTTAAATTTCCTGCCTCGGTGATGTTCGTGGAAATCTTCTGTTCCTCCCAGCCTCGGGCGATCAAGACAGGCTGCCGACGTCGGGCATTCCCTCTGTAAGTCTCGCCTATGCGGAAACAGGAAGTTGAAACAAAATAGGCGGGACTCAGAGAGGAGAGATCCCGACGTCGGCAGCCTGTCTTGATCACTGCCCCTGCCGAGTTGCCGAAGAGGGCTGCGGGGAAAGTGTAGGTAGAAAGGAGATGGTCAGCGTGCGCGGGGGGGGGGGGTCAGCGTGTGGATTGGGGCCATCAGCAGCGTCTGTGCTGAGAGTTTGCCCACGTGCAGGATGCGGCGGGTAGGGGCCTCCGGCTCATCTTGGGCGGCAGGGCCTGCGGTGCAAAGCTGTTTTTGCCAGCTTGGGGGGGGTTGCGAATGTGCAGGGAGCCTTCAATAGTGGCTGTCTCCTCTCCTAGCAGCTCTGTACTTACCAG
This sequence comes from Geotrypetes seraphini, assembly GCF_902459505.1. Classification (NCBI taxonomy): domain Eukaryota; kingdom Metazoa; phylum Chordata; class Amphibia; order Gymnophiona; family Dermophiidae; genus Geotrypetes; species Geotrypetes seraphini. The sequence goes on along the minus strand of NC_047091.1, from coordinate 171,620,487 downwards.
GGCAGTGATTCACTTCAGCAACTTCTCCTTTCCTCAGAGGCGGCAACGGACCCAAGGCTGTCTAAGGAAATCACTGCTGCAGGCAAGTACTGACAGCTGCTGGAAGGAGAGCAAGCCACTGTTGGAGGCTGGGAAGCTGCTGGATAAAGGGAGAGCTGCTACTGCACCTGGAGGGAGGTAGAAGGAGAGATGCTGCTGGGAGGGGAAGAGGGAAAGGGATGGGAAGAGAGCTACTGTTGGATAGGGGGGAGAAGGAAAAAAGTAAGGAAACAGCTGGCAGGGAGATTACAGGAGGGTAAAGGGGGTCAGGGTGGAATGGAGAGATCAGATGAGAGAAAGAGGAGAGAGAGGAATGAGAAAGTAGAGAGAGATTGATGCTGGAAAGGGGGTCAGCAGAGAAATGAGAGAGGGATAAAGATGCTAGATCTGGTGTAGGAGAGATAAAAATGAAGAAAGCAGTGAAGCTGGATTGAATGATGTAAAAAGGAGAGAGGAGGCACAGGCTGGATGGAAAGGGGAGAGGGGCATAGAAAGAAGTCAGATACATATGGAAGGGGGAGAGGGCAGACAGTGAATGGAATGGGCAGACGCTGGAAGGAAAAGAGTGAAAAGAAGATGAAAGCAGAGACCACAAAAGGTAGAAAAAAATCATTTTATTTCTATTTTGTCATTACAATATATCAGATTTGAAATATATATCCTGTTAGAGACATAACTGGGGACTGCAAAGCCTAACATTATTCCTGTCATGTGTTGACTGCAGTATTCTGTTAGCATGATATTTCTGTGTAGCATTCTGTAATAATTTGGCTTGTTCAGTTTTCTTGATAGTAGAGGGGATATATGTGAAGGGGAGGGGAGACAGGGGTTTTGCTGGTCCTTGCTCTGAATATTTATATTTATAAAATGACAATTGTACAGAATATTGTTTCTTTTTATACTTTAATAAAATACTTTCAATATAAAATCATAACTGAGGCTTGTGCAGATGGGATCAGATGGTTTGTGGGAACCGAGCTTGCGGAGACAGGGCGGAAATGTGTTTTTGTATTTGGGTCTTAATAGTTTGCCGGTCCACAAAGTAATTATTTTATTTCTGCCGGTCCACGGGTGTAAAACACTGGTCTATGCAACACAAAATGAGGAAAAAGGTAAGCTGGAGACAATCCCGATATCAGCTTAAAGCAGACACAGGAAAATTTGAATAATACTCTTGCCTCTAAAGGCAGCCAATGAAGTAAACGACAATATGGACTAATATGGTCGTTCTTTTTTAAACCAAAAATCAATCGAACAGCTGTATTCTGAATTGTCCTTAATTTCCTTAGAATTTTTTTGGGTGCTCCTAAATAGATGATGTTACAATAGTCTAAAATGGATAAAACTAATGCCTGCACCAATAGTCTGAACGATAAAGGATCAAAATATTTTTTTTATGGTTCTTAATTTCCACAATGTAGTAGCCTTCCTCTAGACTAGGAGTGTCAAAGTCCCTCCTCGAGGGCCGCAATCCAGTCAGGTTTTTAGGATTTCCCCAATGAACATGCATGAGATCTATTTGCATGCACTGTTTTCATTGCATGCTAATAGATCTCATGCATATTCATTGGGGAAATCCTGTAAACCTGACTGGATTGCGGCCCTCGAGGAGGGACTTTGACACCCCTGCTCTAGACCGACTAGACTCAGCCGATCAGCTAATGAATATTGGTGCTGATTGGCTATGTCATCCAACTGTCAGTGATCAGGATATTGAGCAGAAGATAGCCAGCTATCTCCCAATAAATGTCAGTGGTTAGCCAGCTTAGAACTATTTAGCCAACCAGGAGCTGTTCTTGGCCATCAAAATACCACTGGATATCAGGTAGTTAATGATTTGAAAATCGCCACTAACCGGTTAAGTAGCAGCTATGCCTAATCTTTGCCCCTGGACCATCCTTAACTTAGCCGGTTTCTTCAATGGTGAGATTCATTGGCACCACCCGGTTAAGTGCCATTGAATATCGGAGGCCATCCAGGTCAGCAGGGTGAAATTTCCCCAGGCAAGAGACTCTCCTCCTTCATTAAACCTCCTTGAATACTGAGCCTTTTTATTTTTTTTTTCTTCATTTCCCTCATCTTTATTCATCCGTATTGGAAGGACAATACATCGTCATTTGAGTTCATCTCCCTGATTGACATTAAAGGTCCTCTTTCAGTTTTCACTTAGCTTCTGTCTTGACCCTGAATTGCTTGTTATCAGACCCTGGTGTTGAACTGCTTTGTGTACAACCAGAATAATGACAACAACCTGCATTTTCTGACCTTGCGATGTGCAGCTCTCATATCTAAATTGAATCACTTCTTTCCAAATACCTTAATCAGATCTTCTAATGCTCTCATTGTTACATCAATACAGCATCCACAGGCCCCTCAAAGGCACAATACATTTTTTTTTAAATCTATCTGATTTTCATAAGAACTAAGATGGAACAAAGTACTATACCAGAAAGGACATGTGAATCCAGGCTACGTAACACCGTTATTTTTTCTTTTTGCTGCCCGTTTTTGGGGAAATCATATATTTTCTCAATAAGAGCATGTTGGCTCCTCAGATGAAAAGTAAACAACAACAACAAAAAAAAAGGTCTACGCTCTTGAATTTCCCACAATGCCCCTTTTATGTTTTACAAAGTGTTGTCAGGGCAACCATATCACAATCTCTTCTCACTGCTTGATGACCTCTTGTGGCCTGTCAGCCATATTGTTTGACTGTTCCAACAAACCTGGGTGCAATCATCCCATCATCCCATCTCCAGTCGTCCTCTGATCTGACTCTAACCGTACAGTCAAAATAAATCTTACAGAAAACATAATTGGAGCCACGAATGCCTCTGTCCAAAAATAGTCCACCAACACAGCTCAGAAGCATCAGCGTCAGGCTTTCCTTGCAAAGCCTACAGTTTCTCATCTTCGGTAATGGTGAAAAGAATGGGCAAGTGGAGAGTTTACCCTTACAAACCTCCGATGACCATTTATGGATCTCATAGACCTTTCCACCAGGAACTTGTCTAACCCTTTCAAAAACCCAGCCCTGCTCTCTGCCTTGATCACATGCTCCAAGTTTTTTTTCCAAGTTTCCAAGTTTTATTTAAAATTTGATTAAACGCCTATCCAAAACTCTAGGCGATTTACAAAGGTAAAATAAAAAGGGAGGACAAATTTAAAAACAAAAAAATACACTCAAAAAATGAAGAAACATACCATTAAACATGTGATAATACATATATTAAACGAGAGGTAAGGAGGGTTGAAGAACATGCTGTAGGAACAAATTCCACAGTAGGGGTATAAATTTGTTAGTGCGCCTTGATAAATTTGATTTGATAAATCTAGTTCAAAGAAGCATGGGATGAATGCAGAGGATCTAGAATGAGAAAATAATAGTAAATATTGAAGAACTTGCACGGCCTGTGTCTGTATACAGCCGTTTGGTGGAGGATGGGCTGGGGAGGGCTTCAATGGCTGGGAGGGTGTGGATGGGCTGGAGTGGGCTTTGACGGAGACTTCAGCAGTTGGAGCCCAAGCACAGGACCGGGTAGAGCTTAGGATTCTTGCCCAGAAATAGCTAAGAAGAAAGACATTTAAATTGAATCAGGTTGGGCAGACTGGATGGACCATTCGGGTCTTTATCTGCCGTCATCTACTATGTTACTATGTTAAATGAGGCCTAAATGGGAGGGCCAAATAAAAAGTATGATGAGCGCTATTCTATAAATAGCACTCCCGAGGTGGGCACCATTTATCGAGTAGCGCATAGTTTCAAGTTTCAGGTTTATTGGGATTTGTTATCTACACAATATCATATATTTCAATGCGTATAACAATTGGTTTTAAAATAACAAATTGGGGAGGACAAAACAAGATCATATAGACAAATTTTGGCATTCTATTACAAACTGGTACAAAAGGCAAAGGGGGTGAACTACAATTTTTAAGAAAAGCAAAACAAACATTTAAGGAAAAACACATATGGTGGGGTCGTGTAAAACATATATGGTAGGATCTCAAATCCAGAATATAAGTAAAATAAAGAATATTTTGGTGACCTACACATAATACTCATTAAAAACTAGGATTTAGTACTTGTAGGTAATGTTTTCTATGCATTGAAAGCGTCCTTGTACAAAAAGCTTTTAAGGGAGCGCTTGAATTTTTCTAAAGAAGGTTCATTACGTAAAAATAGGGGTAAATTGTTCCAGAGCTGGGGTGCTATGACTGAAAAGATGGTGGATCTCCTGGTCCCTATTATTTTTAAAGACGGAATAGTTAGTAGATGTTGTTGTGTTGATCCGAGTGTCCTGGATGAAGAATATGGTATCAAAAAACGGTCCAAAAATAACGGCGCGTGTGATTGTTGAATTTTGAATGTTAACAGTGCCAGGATCTGCACCCAACTTTGGGTCTGAGGATTTACAGCAGCTGTTATCGTGTGCAAATCCTTGTATTCAGATTAGGTGTGGAGTCCCCAAATTCTGTGATACTATTTGCATCTTCAGTGCGCGCCCCTGACCTGCCCATCCCCCTCCCTTGGCCATGGCCCATTTTCAGTTGCATGCTAAACGATTTGCATGTGCACCTGTAGAGCATAGTACCTAGCAAGAGGCATGCGCAAATCCTAACTGGAGCCAATTAACTGCCATAATGAGTGCCCAGTTAATGCTAGTTATAAGCTCAATTAAATTAACTTAAAAACTTTCCTATTTCAAGATGCTTTCAACTGCTCTTGAATTACGTCTTTCTCATTCAACCAACCGCTTTTAAGAAGCGATCCCATCCTCATGTTTTACTCCTTTCCCTCCGTTTCCTTTCAACTCTTTTTTTTTTTTTCTTTTTCCTCTCTTCTTCCTAATAATATAACTTTACCCCTCCCCTTCCTCCTTATCCTCACTCTCAAGTTTGTCCTGTCTATGTCCTTAATGTACACCCCTTTTTTTCCTTTTATCTTAATTTTAACATTTTATCGTAAACCGGCTAGATACCTGTTGATGGTCGGTATATTAAAAATTAATAAAACTTAACTTAAACTTAAAACTTAAACTTAGATGCATGCCCAAATTTGCATATGCAGTTTCGGGCACCATTTATAGAATCCAGGGGTTAATGCATAATAAATTGATTTAGGTGGTTATTTTAGAAGTATCCCAAAGTGTAAATGGCAGCAGAGGTCTGGAAAATCCGGACCCCTAGACCCGCCCCCCCCCCAGGTCTGCCCAGTCCCGCCCATCCCCGCCCAGTCGCGCCCCAATTCTGTCCCAGGCCCGCATGCGCGGACTTCCTCACTGCCCGACACAGCTTTTCAAAACCCAAAGTGCCGGGTTTTGAAAAGCCGTCCAGACCCCCGGACATGTCCTCAAAAGGAGGACGTGTCCGGGAAAATCCGGATGTCTGGTACTAACCACTAGGCTCTACTAGGCCCTTCTGCTCTGCAGGGGCATCTGTGTAGCCATTTTTGTACAAATGATGCCAAACATATATTTTATGTGCCTTTTTTGGGGATGTGCATATCATGGTTCATAGACAACCCCGCGAAAGACAAAGGCGCGCGCCGACAACTGAGCGCAAGACGGAGGCGCGCGCCGAAGAAAATTAGTTTTTAGGGTCTCCGATGGGGGGTTTTGTTGAGGAGACCCCCCCAGTTTACTTAATAGAGATCGCGCCGGCATTGTGGGGGGTTTGGGGGGTTGTAACCCCCCACATTTTACTGTAAACTTAACTTTTTCCCTAAAAACAGGGAAAAAGTGAAGTTTTCAGTAAAATGTGGGGGGTTACAACCCCCCACACCCCCCACAACGCCACCCACAACGCGGCGCGATCTCTATTAAGTAAAGTGGGTCCCACGCCCATCCCGTCGGAGCCCTAAAAACAGTAATTTTCTGCGGCGCGCACCTCCGCGCTGCGCTCAATTGTCTGCGCGCGCCTTTGTCCCGGCGCGCTTTTGACCTGACACCGCATATCATAGGCGTTTCATTTTAGAAAATGGTTGCTCATTTTGGATGTTTCTCAATGCAAGAACATCCTTCTCACATATTTTCAAACAGAAAATCCTGACATTTTTCCTGTTTGAAAATGGCTGCGAGATGGATGGGGGTGGGGAGGGGTTTCGACCTCATGAGCAATTCTCACTTGGATGTTCTTTTGAAACTGCCCCCTGTGAGTCTTCTTTCTAAAGTATATTTGTGCCTATTGAACATGAGGTGTTGAATTACCGTGTGATCAGACCTTGAGCCAGATTATGGACTTAGGAAAAAAGTGAGTGCTATTAACGAAAACCTGTTTTTATTACTTATCTCTGCAATGTGTAAGCCAGGCCCTGCTTATGCCTCTGTGAATGAAGCATTGTTTGGAACTCTGAAACTGAGTGTAGTGAATGTCATTGAGGTCCTGACCCGTATTGTGACAGAAAGAACCCTTAAGATAAGGGGAGAAAATGGCAAAACTTCCCAAACAACTTCAATTGTCAAGACAGAGAGTGAGAGATTTTACCACTCCAGTGTTCAAGCTTCTTATTACACATTTTGTCCCTATCATGTTCAGATTGCTATAGAGAATCTCAGCTCTTTTAGCTTTCCAGCTGGGCCTTTACTCTCGTTTTACAGAATTTATAAAATTTTACAAGCACTTGCAAAGTTTATATACGGAATTTGCTTTATAAAGAAGTGAGGCTCGCAAACAACTCCACTGGCCACCCGTCACAGCTCGTATAAAATTCAAAACAGCCAGTATCATGCATCAAATTATCTACGGCAACTCAGCCTACTCGTCAGACCCATTCTATGTAATGAGACTTGGGGGGCATTGGGTGATGGTCAACCAAATTTAGGCACTGAGATGAGACACGCTAACCCCCCAAATTCTGCATATTGTGCTTTAAGTTGTGCGTGCAAATTGATGCACACACAAACTGGTTTAACAAAACCAATCAGCGCTAATTGGCAATTAACACCTCTTCATCAATGCTAGTTCGCACTACTTAAATGGTACGCGCGCAGTTGGGTAGGCGTATTCTATAAAGTTCTGCACTTCAGTTCTAGTGCGAAAATCTGAAAAGGGGGTATGGGCAAGGGAGGAGTGTGGGTGGATCGGGGGCATTTCTAAAAGTTAAGTGCACTGATACAGAATGCTCCCAGTCTGCGTACAACTTAGGCCTGGTTTTTCTTGGCCTATATGGGTGCTCCTAAAAGTCATGACGTGCACTTGCCTTTTATAGAATCGCGCTAAGCGTTGTTCCAGGCACCCATTTTTTGAGCGCCATATATAGAATATGGACTTAAGCACATAGACCCCGATTCTATGAAGTTCACCTAAAGTTAGGTGCCAATATTGGTGCCTAACTTCATCGATCAATAAGAACATAGAATAGCCTTACTGAGTCAGACCAATGGTCCATCAAGCCCAAAAGCCCATTCTCACGGTGGCCAATCCAGATCACTAGTACCTGACCAAAACCCAAGAAGTAGCAACATTCCATTATCTCAGAGTAAGCAAGATTTCGGAATCCCAAACAGTAGCAACATTCCATGCAGAATCCCCAAAGAGTAGCAAGATTCCAGAATCCCCAGAGTAGCAACATTCCATACTACAGATCCAGGGCGTGCAGTGGCTTCCCCCATGTCTTTCTCAATAACAGACTATGGGCTTTTCCTCCAGGAACTTGTCCAAAACTTTCTTAAAACCAGCTACGCTATCCGCTCTTACCACATCCTCTGGCTTATTCAGTGCCAGTATTGGCACTCAACACCTCACAATCTGTTTTAATTGGACGTCATTGAAAGTTAGGCAGTTCCATGAGGAACTGTCTTTATCAAATACTAGCTTTGGGTGTGAACAGTTACGCCGTTAGCCCTCTCACCTCCCAGTCATTCCAAAGTAATTATCCCTAGTTCCCCATCCCCTGTTTCTCAGTTCTACATTTTCATTTCTTCATGACAAAATGTTTGCAAAGTAATTCCAAAGTGTTCCACTGTGGCTATGGGAGACATAAATGCGTCTTGGGTTCTGCTTCGATTTTTGGCCAAGATTTATTAAGCAGAATACTTCAGGCCATCCCAGCTTTACCAAGGTTGTCTTAGTTCAACTCAATTTTCTCCGATTAAATAAATTTGAAAGTGTCACTCCCAAGCAAACTAAGAGTTGGAAGGTGGTTGATTTTCCTAACCCTCTCTCTGGCCCAATTACAATTTTTAATCTATATGTAGATAACGGTGAACACAAACCCTGCAGAAATGTCAAGAGTGAAGAGGTTATTACCAGCTTAGTTTTAATTACTGTCTATCATTCTTAGCAAAGTGCTGTATCCTGATAAATTAGGTGGCACCATTCCACTGAAACAATTTACAGATGTTTGAATGCCAAATCTTGCTTGAGCCCCAAAACGCAATCCCTTGTAATCTCTTTGATTGAAAATCTCGTATGAACGTTTTTCTATGTACCTTTAAAATGTCTCGGCGCTAAACATTAAGGGGCAGATAGATGGTCAATGTAGTTGAGGTGGAAAGAAGAGCCTCCTGTTCCACATAAACCATGATAAGCTGCCCAGACACAGGCACTTATGCTGAAACACGGCCCATGTCAGGTTTCATAATAAAATGGTGCTATCTTTATCCTGGAGGCTCTTCTTGCTACTTAGCTGTTACTTCTCTCCATATACTTTGGACTCCCTCTCCTTTATGTTAATTTTATTGCTAACCCCAATTAATAGTACATGGGGGGGGGGGGAAGAACTTATGTGCACGACAGAAGAGCAGGACTTGGATATGATTGGGAAGCTCAGTCGATCTTTTGTTTTCAAGTTTGTAGAGACCTAGAATGAACTTCCTGACTCCATTAGGCTTTTAGGCCAGCTGCAATTATTTCGTAAATTCCTGAAAACTTTGTTGTTCTCGCACTTTTTAAATGGTTTAACTACAGCCTCGATGAAATGATAATATTATAGTTATTTTTCTTATGCTTTTATTATGTACTTTAGTTTTTAATTAGTTCTTCCTTCTCTTATGTTTTCTGCTGTGTACTCTAGTCTTAATTATATGTGAACCGAGTCGAGCTCCACTGGGAGATGACCCGGTATATAAACCAAAGATTAGATTAGATTAGATAATCTTAAAGTGGCCAAACAGGTTGAAAAGTTGATGGCGAAAGCTAGAAGGATGCTAGGTTGAATAGGGAGAGGTATGGCCAGTAGGAAAAAAAGACTCTGGTGAGACCTCATTTAGAATATTTTGTAGAATTCTGGAGGCCGCACCTTCAAAAAGATATAAAAAGGATGGAGTCGGTCCAGAGGAAGGCTACTAAAATGGTGTGTGGTCTTTGTCATAAGGTGTACGGGGATAGACTTAAAGATCTCAATCTGTGTACTTTGGAGGAAAGGCAGGAGAGGGGATATATGATAGAGACGTTGAAATCCAAATGATTCCAAAAAATGTCACTCACCAGCAGTGGGCTACCTCTCTAAGATCCAACCTTGAAATTCAAAAACAGGTGGAGAAAAAGCCTTAAAAATATACAGCAATCATTGATGATTCACGGCTGACATTCTTTTCTTATCATAGGCAAAAAAAACTCATACCCACAGCACAAAGATCTGAAAGGGAAAACCCCACTACTGTGCACAGTATATATATTTTTAAAAAACTTTTAAAACTTTTTATGAATAAATATTTGAAATATAAAGTTCTAAACAGCTATACTGGTTACCAATCGAAGAAAGAATTCTATTCAAGTTCTCCTGCTTTTGCTATAAATTAATCTGGGGAATGGCCCCTAATTACCTCCTACCTCATTTTGAATTCTATTCCCCCATTAGATCAACCAGAAACCACAACCTGTTTGCATACCCGAAAATCGTTGGCTGCAGATATCGAATCTTCTTAGACAGAACTTTCAAGTTTCAAGCTGGTAGACAGCAATCATGGCTAGGCTATCTCATCGATACGGCTAGGTTGACCTACAGCATCTTCCGGAAAAAACTAAAGACCACTTTGTTTAAGAAATTCTTGTCCTAGCCAGACACGCTCCCGCGAACATAACTTCAACACCTTATCCTGAATTTCTTCCTCACACTAGGTATCCACATTCCCTGCCTGCTAAAAATTCCTTCTTCATAATTGTATCATGATATTTCGCTGTTAGAATAATTTCAATTGTAAGATGTAAAATAGTTATTTATATATTACTTGTTGGAATATTCATATTTATCTCTATCTCTACCTCTCTCTTTATATTTTTATCTTTACTTTTCATTAATTGTTTCTTCAGGTACTTTAGTTAGATTGTGAGCCTTTGGGACAGTTAGGGAAATTTTTCCAAGTACCTATCTTATTTATTTTTATCTATTGTATCTTTTTAATGCATCATTTTTGTAAACCGCTTAGAAACCTCACGGTTATTAGCGGTATATAAGAATTAAATTAAATTAAAATTAAATTAAATGCAACATTGCTGAACAAGGAAGCAAAATACTTAGCTCTGGCACCAGAGGACAGAACTGAAGGAATTCCACCAGTATGAATTGCTACTTCTTTTTCAAATGGCAGGCAAAAACTCCCACAGCACACAGTCAAGTCCAATCAAGTCCACAGCAGAGCCAAAGCCTCAAACAAGCACGTTTCACCAACACATTTGGTATTCTCCTTCAGAAGTCCACCAAACAGTTTTCACAGCCAAAAAGTTAAACACCAGCTGAATGCCCTTTCTTTCAAACAGCGAGTCTTCCCTGCAGTGAGATACAGGACCAAAAATAGGGGCGAGTATACAAGAATCGGTGAAGGCCTTCGACACAGGGTAAGACCCTACAGCACGCCAGCTCTTCACGCCCGTGAGGCTGTTGGAACTTATTACTAATTCTCCGCGAGAGTTAGTCATACCCTCAGCAGGCACCATCCGCTCAACGCTCTATCCCAAGCACATTAAGAGCGCAGCCTACGGCATTAATCTTTCATCCTGATATGAGTGTTTTAGTCACGGAGCACTGGGATGCTCTTGAGGCTCTTTAAAGGTAACCAAAACATTGGCAAAGCTGTATCCTATGGCACAGGAGTGTCGGCAGATATTCACTCGGCCTAAGGTGGATTCCTTGGTGGCCCAAGTGATCAAGCGTACTTCCCTGTCAAGTGAGGGGCGTGTCGTATTCAAGTATATGCAGGATCGCAGAGTGGTTATGGTCCTGAAAAGTTTGGGACATTGGCTTTAGGAATTAAAGCATCTGCAGAGGCCACTGATCTCACACACGTCAAAGCGGCTTTGAAAGTTCTACGTTTTCGCATGGAAACATGAGGTCAGTCATCGCAGCGGTAGTGCTGGGGAAATTTCTGGCTTCTCAAGACTTGATGAAAGCCTATCTGCATATTCCCATATTTCATGTCCTAGAGAAACATTTCCAGTTCTCAGTGCTCCCCTTTGGCCTGTCTACAGCACCCCATACTTTCACCAAGGTGATAGCGATGGTTGTCGTGCATCTCCACAGGGCAGGATTAAAAGTGCATCCATGCCTGGACAACTGACTGATCAGAGCCCCGTCGTTCTTGGAAGGAGAACGAGCAGTGAATCAAGTAGTCCAGGTCTTGCAGAGCCTGGGCTGGATAGTGAATTTTCTCAAGAGCTAACTAGTTCCATCCCAATCCCTGGAATACTGGGAGTTCTGTTCGACACAGCAGAAGACCGAGTTTATCTTCCAGAGGCATTCAGACAGAAGATTTGCTCTCAGATTATAGAGAAGATGGCCAGGCCAGCCCCGACAAATTGGCCTCCAGGTGCTAGGCTCTATGGCAGCCACTATAGATGTGGTTCCTTGGGTGAAGGCTCACACGCATCCCCTTCCGAATGTTCTGCTGTCTCGATGGTCTTCGTAAACAGACTCTCTTCAGATGACAATCCCATGGACTTCCTGGGATGCATAGGGAGAAGCCTAAGGCCCTGATTGGCTCAGATGCCCAAGGCCCCTCCTTAGAGATGTATGGGCCTATCTCGTGATATGAAAGGGAGGATATAGGCCCGGGCAGTAACTCATAGATGACCAGCACCAGACAATAAGTTTAAATAAGAACTGCCCCATACATCATTTAGGCCAATCTTGGGAAATTAATTAATCAAAACACTATATAAGTCTTAAACAAACATTCAAACCAATAGAAAAAGGGAAAATAAAGGCTTAATAAACTCCCAAGATGAAAAATATACGTCAAAAATGTGAACGTGCAATGTGATCAGTAAATGTGCTTAGCTGAGTCCCATTAGCTCAGTCAGTTTTCAAAAGACCTCCAATATTTCTACCATTTAGAGCTCTGGCAAGTCTGATTCTATTTTTCTTTTCAAGCCATCATTCTACCCTGATTATATTTCCAGATGAACATAAGACTGCAGTACTAACTTGTCTCATTGACAACTGTATGTCCAATGCTTTTAAGAAGACAAGTTACCATTTCATTTCCCCCCCCCCCCCCCCCCAAAACATATAATATGACAGGTGAAATGTCAGAAAAAAGGCTGAGGGGCTCTTCAGCTATGAAGTATTCCCATTAGAAATGGTATATATCGTAGGTTAAAACTGTAAAAGTCTTTAAATGCCTGGAACTGACTGCATCTGATTCTTCTTCTGAAATACTTATTTCAGAGTTTAAATGACAATTAAACTATGATATTGTACATCAACTGGAATCCTAACAGTGCTTCTGCAAACTGAGCTTTCCATGTAGCACTGTACTAGTGCTACAAGTCGAGGTTTATTATTAACGAGGAAGGGTTTTCTCGAGAATGGTTTTATCAGGCTGGGACCAGGCATCGTGGTCTCGGATCCGTCCTTTGCAATCGTGCTGAAAGTTTGTTACAACTGGTTTGTATGGAGTACAGCCTTCGGTCCAACGAGGACTGAATGTCATCTTTCCGCCTACTTGACTTTCACCGGTGCATTCAACCATGGAGGCGTTGGAACATGTCAAGGGCGGTAACGCACGATACACATCCGTGCCAAGTGAATGCCTGAATCCTCCAAGCTCAAGTCTGGAAACAGGGTGCAGTGAATATCTATTAACAGTCTGCCATCAAAGCAGCATTTTTCAAGATATTTTTCAGGTTCTGACATCTTAAAACAAATTGGAATATAGGTATATTTATTTGTTGGCTTTTAAACATATACCTGAAATAACCAGAAGCTGTTATCTGCAGGATAATTCAGAAAGGGTATGAATAAGTGAATGCACGCAGCCATAAACATACCCTCGATGTCTGTAACTTTTCAGTAGCCTCTCTTAACATCTTATTTCTTCACCAATAATTTTCACAATTAATTTTTGCAATTTAAAAAAAAAAAAAGTTGTAGACTTGAAGCAGTGTATGCAAAGGAACTTTCTAGAAAGGCAGACAAGAAAACCCCTGTATTAAAGTACAATTAATCTCATTGGGGAACGAGGAGCCACTGAAAAGTTCTCAGCCCAACCAGGAAGAGAATGATGTGGAGCCATGAAACTTACAATTTATTCCACACTTTTCTTTTCAATGAGGCAAATGCATCTAATAAATGGGCACAAGTATAGGGAAACCAAGCCATTGTGACATCACCAATGAGGTTGGCTTTTAGGCATTGATGGTATGAGGCATTATGACATCACAATACAAGGGGCCCCTGAAAAGTTCTCAGCCCAACCAAGAAGAAACTTAAAAGTTATTCCACACTTTTGACACTTTTCATTTCAATGATATTAAATGAAATGAAACAACAATGACGAGAATGAAGTGGATATGGTTCAATCAATGATCTGAATCAATGTCAAAACATAGAATTTCATTTCTTCAAATTGGCGCTCAGCGAAATAAGATAACGCTCTTTTCAGCTACAGTGGCGAAATAACGCTCAGAATTTAGGAAGTTGGTTGGTTGGGCTGAGAACTTTTCAGCACCCCAAGTGAGCCAAGTATAGGACAATCAAACTATTGTGACATCACTGATGAGGTTGGCTCTTGGTGGTGGAATGAGGCATTATGACATCACAATATTCACACTCTAAGGGGGTGGTGGAAAATTCTCATTATGCATTATGCATTTCGTTTCTGCAAATTGGCGCTTTAGTGAAATAAAATAACGCTCTTTTCAGCTACAGTGGCAAAATAACGCTCAGAATTGAGGAAGTTTGTTTACATATCTTTGAGAACTGATGCAAGAACATCAAATGCTTAATAAGTTTATACAAGGGGGTGCTGAAAAGTTCTCAGCCCAACCAATCGAGTTTGCCATCAGATGAAAAATTGTTAGAACAACAACAGACAATGATTCCAACTTTCTGAAAGCCTTCTCTGTAATAATAACAAATAAGATGCAAGTGATGAATAGACCACACTGCTTCTAATGTAAATGTTAAGGACCATGACGAGGACGAAGTGTTCTTCACTATACAGAGGTCAAATGTTTCAGACAGATCGATATCTGCAGGGGCATAGTAAGGGGGAGCAGGGGAGTGGTCTGCCCTGAGCACCATGTTGGTAGGGGTGAAGGCACCCCATCTTCCTCTCCGCCACCCACCTCTTTCCACTGCTCCCCTCGCCACACGCACGGCCCCTTCCCTTCCCCTGTGCCTCTGGTTGGTCACCGCCACAAGCAACACCTTCAATGCCATCCTCGAGACCGCGTCATCTCTCCTGCTGATGCCACTTCCAGATGCTGCGCATAGGAAGTGACATCAGAGGGAGAGTTGACGGGGTCGCAAGGAGCACGTTGATGTTCTTGTTGCTCGTGGCGGTGAACAACTAGAGGTACGGGGGAAGGGGGTCATGTGTGCGGCAGGGGGGATCGGGGAAGGGGCGGGGGTGGAGATGAGTGCAGGGAAGGGGCGCCTCTCACCGTCGTTACGCCACTGGATATCTGCAGATCCAATCAAAAGATGGAGAGGGTGGTAGATGCCTGAAATGCCCTCCCGAGGAAAGTGGTGGAGAGGAAAACGGTGATGGAATTCAAAAAAGCGTGGAATAAAAATAGAGGAAAACGAAGGATGTAAATTAAAGAACTTAGGCCGGTACTGGAAAGGCCTGCACGGTCTGTGTCCCATATATGGCGATTCGGTGGGCATCAATGGGAACTCCACTAATTTGGAACACCTTCCTCTGGACTGACTCCATCCTTTTTATATCTTTAACTATACTGGTCTTGGGCAAAACAAGAATTTCTGTTAGCTGTGATACTTTTTAATTGGATCAGTATTTTTCAAGTGGAATTCTAAAATCCCTGGGTTCCAGGCACATCCTGAACTGTAAAAAGTACAGAGAAAGGCATGAGAATGATTAAAGGGAAGTAATTGTTGCCCTGCAAAGAAAACCAAGGTTATTTTGAAGACAGCTGAGAGAAGCTGTCCGAGGTCTCTAAAATCATGATTGGAGTGGGACAGGCAAATAGAGAATGGTTGTTTACACTTTTGAACAATAATATAGTAGATGATGGAAGATAAAAGACCCAAATGGCCCATCCAGTCTGCCCAAGATAAATTCATATCATATGGTATGATGTGATACAAGTTATTATGCCAAAAAATGCATCATAATGTTACCAATTGTTCATAAGAACATAAGAACATAAGAAGCGCCATCTCCGGATCAGACCTTCGGTCCATCAAGTCCGGTGATCCGCACACGCGGAGGCCCTGCCAGGTATACACCTGGTTTATTTTATAGCCAACCATACTTTATATGCCTCTCTCAAGGAGATATGCATCTAGTTTGCTTTTGAAGCCTAGGACTGTCGATTCTGCAATAATCTCCCCTGGGAGAGTATTCCAGATGCCAACCACTCTCTGTGTGAAGCAGAACTTTCTGACATTAGTCCTGAACTTGTCCCCCCTTAGCTTCATTTCATGTCCTCTTGTCCGTGTCAAATTGGACAATGTAAATAATCTTCTCTGCTCTATTTTGTCGATTCCTTTCAGTATTTTGAAGGTCTCGATCATATCCCCACGCAGTCTCCTTTTCTCAAGGGAGAACAATCCCAGTGTTTTAAGTCGTTCCTCATATTCCAGTTTCTCCATACCCTTCACCAGTTTAGTCGCTCGTCTCTGCACCCTCTCCAGCAGTTTTATATCCTTCTTTAGGTAGGGAGACCAATGTTGGACGCAGTATTCCAAGTGGGGTCTGACCATTGCCCTATAAAGCGGCATTATAACTTTCTCCGATCTACTCGAGATTCCTTTCTTTATCATGCCCAACATTCTATTTGCCTTCTTTGCCGCTGCCGCGCATTGTGCTGACGGCTTCAGGGTCCTATCTATCAGTACACCCAGATCCCTTTCTTGTACACTTTTTCCCAGACTTGCACCTGACATTCTGTACTCATATTCCTTATTCTTACTGCCTAAATGCATTACCTTGCATTTCTCCACGTTGAACTTCATCTGCCATTTCTCCGCCCATTTTTCTAACCGACACAAATCGCTCTGGAGTTCCTCACTATCCTCCTGCGATCTGATTGCCCGGCAGAGTTTTGTGTCATCTGCAAACTTGATGATCTCACTGGATGTTCCGTTTTCCAAGTCATTGATATAAATATTAAAAAGGATCGGTCCAAGTACTGAGCCCTGGGGTACACCACTAGTCACTATCTCCCAGTCGGAGAACTTCCCATTAATGCCCACTCTCTGCTTCCTGTTATCCAGCCATTTGCCTATCCATCTTTGTATATCTCCCTCTATGCCATGGCTTTGTAGTTTCCTGAGAAGTCTTTCGTGTGGAACTTTGTCGAACGCTTTCTGGAAGTCCAAGTATATTATGTCCACCGGCTTTCCACTATCAATTTGCTCGTTCACGGTCTCAAAGAATTGGAGTAAATTCGTCAAACACGATTTCCCTTTCCTGAATCCATGTTGACTGGGTTTCATCAAGTCGTGTGTGTCCAAGTGCTGAACTATGCTATCCTTGTCCAGTGATTCAATCATCTTGCCTGGGACAGACGTAAGACTCACAGGTCTATAATTGCCCGGTTCTCCTCTCGATCCTTTTTTGAAAATTGGCGTGACGTTCGCTTTCTTCCAGTCGTCTGGTATCTGACCAGTTCTGATTGACAGGTTTGCAAGTTTTTGCAATAACTCTCCGATTTCAACCTTCAATTCCTTCAAGACTCTTGGGTGAATTTCATCCGGTCCAGGGGATTTGTCACTTTTAAGTTTGTCGATCTGGTAGTATATCTGATCTAAGTTCACTTCAACTGTGGTGAGGCTGTCCTCTATTTCTCCTGTAAACAGTTTCTCCGCTTCAGGTATTGTTGAGGTGTCCTCCTTCGTAAAGACGGACGCAAAGAAGGAATTTAGTTTGTCTGCGATCTGTTTATCTTCCTTGATGTACCCTTTTCTTCCCTTGTCGTCCAGGGGTCCCACTGCCTCTTTTGCAGGTTTTTTCCCCTTCACGTATCTAAAGAAGGGCTTGAAGTTTTTGGCCTCCCGGGCTATTTTTTCCTCATAGTCCTGTTTTGTATCCCTCACCGCCTTGTGACATTTCTTCTGTTCATCTTTATGTTTGTTCCAGGCTTCGGTTGTCTTTGTGCATTTCCATTTTTTGAAAGAGTCCTTCTTTTCTTTTATGGCTTCCTTCACCTGTATGGTAAGCCATGCCGGTTTTCCTTTGCCTTTAGTTCTCCGATCTTTAGAAATCCTCGGAATGTAGAGATCTTGCGCTTCTGCAATAGTATTTTTCAATAGGCACCATGCCTGATCTACTGTTTCAAGTTTGTCCACCATCTTCTCGAGTCGTTTTGTTACCATGGCTCTCATGCAATCGTATTTACCCTTTTTAAAGTTTAAGGTGGTGGTTAAGGTTTTGGCATGTTTCCCTTTCCCGATGTCCAGTTTAAAGTTGATTACATTGTGATCACTCGTTCCCAGTGGAGCCATGACTTCTACTTCTGTTATCGGTCCCGTGAGACCATTTAGGACCAAGTCCAAGGTGGCGTCGCCTCTTGTCGGCTCTTTTACCATTTGCTCCAGGAAGCAATCCCCTAGCACCTCCAGGAACTTTGCCTCCTTGCCGCAGTTGGAGGCTCCTAGTTTCCAGTCTATTCCTGGGAGATTGAAGTCTCCCAATATAACTACATTGCCTGTCTTGCATACTTGTTTGATTTCCTCCATCATTTCTGAGTCAGTGTCTTCCGCCTGTCCTGGGGGACGATAGTAAAGGCCAATTTTTGTATCTGCGCCATTTTGACCAGGAATTTTGATCCAGAGGGACTCCAGCTTCTCTTTCCTGTCTGTTGTAATCATTCCAACAGAATCTATTCCTTCCTTAACATATAGGGCAATACCTCCACCTTTCTGCCCTTCTCGATCCCTTCTATATAGTTTGTATCCCTGTAGTACTGTGTCCCATTTGTTTTCTTCATTCCACCATGTTTCTGTTATGCCAATGATATCCATGTTCATTGGCATAACAGAAACATGGTGGAATGAAGAAAACAAATGGGACACAGTACTACAGGGATACAAACTATATAGAAGGGATCGAGAAGGGCAGAAAGGTGGAGGTATTGATGGGGGGGAAAAAAAAACTCAGAAATCATCTGACAGTGTCTTACTCAAAGGTAATTACAAAGCTGTCTCGTTAATATCATCGGAATAAAAGAACTCCAACCACATATTGAGCCAGTCAAGTCTCAGAATAAAAAAAAAAAGCTCTCCATGGGCACAAGATCAATGGAAACTGCCAAAACTCCACTCCGGCACGGCAGGTACTCCCAACTCCAGTGACCGGCAAAAGAAGTCTTCACTCTAATTCTGCATACAGTCCATCAGGTCCAGTTATCCAAATTTCCCAACTTCAACCCTTGACAAGTCTTTCAGCTGCTTCAGGGGGTTCAGCAAAAACAACGTTCACCAACAATTAACTCACGGCAGTGCCTAAGTTAAATCCAAAACACCATTTAAAAGCGGACTTAAAAGAAAATTCAAGGTGCCTACTGGAGCCTTAAAAAAACAGCGCTGGGTAGGGTTGCCAGATTTTCCAATCGGAAAATCCAGTCCCCCTTAGACCCGCCCCTAGGCCCGCCCAGCTCCGCTCATCCCCACCCTGCATTAGCCCGTAGCGAACGCTTGCTTCAGGGCTCTCAACAAGTGCGTGCCGGCTTCCATTCTCCCCCCTTCCCCCCGGACATAACTTCCGGTTTCGGAGGGAAGAGAAGAGAAGCCGGCACGCACACGTTAGAGCCCAGAGCATAAGTTCACTACGGGCTGAAATCTCCAAGCCAGTTTTTTTTTTGGGGGAGGGGTTAATGTTCAGCAGCGGCAGATGACACCTGGGCGGACCGCCCAGCTAAAAGGCCCTAGGGAGAACACTGGAGAGAAAGGCTGATCGGCCTGTAGATCAGGACGGCAACACGAGTCTATCACAGAGCCCGGGATGGGCTCCGCGATCGACTCGCGTTGCCTTCCTGAGCTATTGGTCGATCGCGATCGACGCGTTGGGCACCCCTGCCTTAGAGGGTTAAGCCAAGGGAACCTGGCGCCAGGAGTGGGATCCCTAGGATAGTAGACTTGGGGGTGGGTCAGTAGAGTGGGCAGACCTGATGGGCTATGGCCCTTATCTGCCATCATCTTCTATGTTTCTACCTTTGCCAGAGGTTCAGTTCTCTAAGCGGCACCGTCGCGTGATTGACATGTAATCAGCGGTTGCTTTTAAAGCGGCCGCTGACAGTGGCGCCATTTAGAGAATTCAGGCCTAAGGGCTCTCTTCCTAATCTTGCACTAATTGGTTAGCGCAGGGCACTCTTACGCTCTGCCCTTAAAACGCACCCCTTGCACTAAAGAGCAAAATGTATGTTTTAGGGCATAGATGGCACATGCTGCCCCCACAGGAAAGGCTTGGATCCCGAGTGTGTCCGCTGTTACAGTTTTAAAACGGCTGTAAACATGCATTAGGGCCCCCAGTCTATGGTAAAATTATTAAGACCTAAGATATATCAAGACAAGTCCAAACCTAGCTGCAAACTATTTCATTGTCCCAGTGACATGAGGGGAGTGGCGCCCCTCCCCCGTCTTCTCTCCCTCCCCCCCTCCGTTCCTTCCCTCCCTCCATCCTTTTTAATTTTCCAGATGAGGAGCAACATCACGAACTTGCTACCCGCGTTGCGTTGGCTATCCCTCTGATGTCACTTCCTTGGCATGGGGCCCGGAAGTGACATCACAGAGAGGCAACACCAATGCAGGCAGCAAGTTCATAATAGTGCTTGTTCAGGGAAACTTAAAGAGGTACAAGGGGAGGGAAGAGGCGCACACGCACGGTAGGGTGGGTTGGGAAGGAGTGGGGGGAGCGAAGAGGAGGATGGGTGCCAGCACCCCTACTAAGACCATGCCTGGGGCGGACAACCCCTCCCCCCTTACTAAACAATTGCTTTGTCCCATTGACCGAGAGAAATGAGCAGCCCCAGTTAAATAGAGAGTTTGTGAGTGGAGGAAGGGTCTCGTAAATTGAGGGGAGAGCATTTGTAGACCAAGTTGTGTAAGTGGCTGCGCAAAATGGTCTCTTCATGGTGAAGCATATTGAAGAGTACACCTGTAGCATGGACATGAATGGTTGAGGTTCTGTCAACAAAAAAGCTGTTCAGAAGGTCCCTCCTCATAACGGCGCTTTGCTTTGAAAATTGACCAGGAAAAATGTCATAAGAACATAAGGATAGCCTTACTGGGTCAGACCAATGGTCCAACAAGCCCAGTAGCACGTTCTCACGGTGGCCAATCCAAGTCACTAGGACCTGTCCAAAACCCAAGGAGTAGCAACATTCCATACAGAATCCCAAAAAATAGCAAGATTCTGGAACCCCAAAGAGTAACAAGATTCTGGAACCCCAAAGAGTATCGACATTACACGCTACTGATACAGGGCAAGCAGTGGCTTCCCCCATGTCTTAATAACAGACTATGGACTTTTCCTCCAGGAACTTGTCCAAACCTTCTTAAAACCAGCTTAGCTATCCGCTCTTACCACATCTTCTGACAACGCGTTCCAGAGCTTAACTCTTCTCTGAGTGAAAAAATATTTCCTCCTATTGGTTTTAAAAGTATTTCCCTGTAACGTCATCGAGTGTCCCCTAGTCTTTGTCATTTTTGACGGAGTGAAAAATCGATCCACTTGTACCCGTTCTCCTCCACTCAGGATTTTGTAGACTCCAATCCTATCTCCACTCAGCCATCTCTTTTCCAAGCTGAAGAGCCATAAATGTTTTAGTCTTTCCTCATACGAGAGGAGTTCCATCCAGTGACTTAGCATGGGTGAGAGGAGCCAGGGGGTTGTGGTGCCCTTCCCCCACCCTTATCTCCACTCCCCGCTCCTGCCTGCCACGTGCGCCCACCTTCCCATCCCCCATACCTCTAATTGAAGTTGTTGCTCGTGACGGTCACCAACGTGCTCCTCATGAACCCGTTCTCTCTCTCCGACATCACTTCCTTTGCATGGCACCCAAAAGTGATGTCAGCAGGAGAGCCGAAGGGGGTCATGAAGAACACGTTGTTGACCACCGCAAACAACTTCAACTAGAGGTATGGGGAAGGGAAAGGGGGCCGCGCACTGAGGGGAGGAATGGGAAGAGGCAGGGGTCAGAGAAGAGGAGGGGTGCTGGTGCCCCAGCCAACATGGCGCCCGGGCGGACTGCCCACTCGCCCCCCCATACTACGCCACTGGTTCCTTCCCCTTTATCATCTTGGTCGCTCTTCTTTGAACCTTTTCTAGTTCCGCTATAACTTTTTTAAATAAAGAGACCAGAACTGAACGCAATGCTTAAGGTGAGGTCGCACAATGGAGCGACGCAGAGGCATTATAACCTTAGTCTTGTTGACCATCCCTTTTCTAATAATGCCTAGCATCTTGTTTGCTTTTCTGGCTGCCACCGCACATTGGGCAGAAGGTTTCAGCGTGTTGTCCACGATGATACCCAGATCTTTTTCTTGAGCGCTGTCCCCCAAGGTGGACCCTAGCGTCCGGTAACTATGATTTGGATTATTCCTCCCAAAGTGCATTACTTTGCATTGGTCCACTTAAATTTCATCTGCCATTTGGGTCTTTCAATTTCCTAAGGTCCTCCTGCAATTTTTCACAGTCCGCATGTGTTTTAACAACTTTGAACAGTTCAGTACCATCTGCAAATTTTAATCACCTCACTCATCGTTCCAATTTCCAGATCATTTCTAAATAAGTTAAACAGCACCGGTCCCAGTACAGACCCCTGTGGCACTCCACTGTTTACTCTCCTCCATTGAGAAAAATGACCATGTAACCCTACCCTTTGTTTTCTGTCTGATAACCAGTTTTTAATCCACAATTGAACATTGCATCTCTCTGAAAGAGAAGTACACTGTTGCGCCAGGGCAGAGGATCTGGTGCAAAAGAAACAGACAATGAATCTGCACCTGAGTAGGTTAAAATTTAGAGAAAAAGATTCTCTGTATACTTATCATCCACATGAATCCCTAAATCAATTATAGGACAGTATGTTAAAATACCAGTTCATGCACAGTAACTGTTGTCCAAAAGAAGTATCTGCGAGTCTTTTTTTTTTTTTAAACGACAGTTGTCTCCTTTTTAAAGTTATTTTATCTCACTAAGAAAATTCATACAGAATGCCAGAAAGATGCAGCACAGTCATCGGAGGACATAAATAGCTCTCAGCTTACAAATGAAATTCAAAAGATGTACCTTGATAATTGGAGGTTTAAAAAAAATGAACGGTATTACCTGAAATGAGATGCTAATTGAACTAGGTACAAAGGGAAGGAAAAAAAAAAAAAAGCAAATACTTAAGAGCTGACACAGTTAGAAGAAGAATATGTTGGTAGCTTTTTTCAAGTGACTGCTGATCACAAAATGGCTTTGAAAATCACTGTAAAAAAAATGGACGTATTGGAAATACATTTTTATTCCAAGAAAATCCCAGACACCTTCACACTTTTCATAAGATTAAACTGTACCTTCACCATAATTTGTTATCAAAACTAGTGGCATTTCATCTGTCGCTAGGGCAGAGCAGAGATTGCAGGGAGACGTTCAATTTGGAGTCAATTTAAATTTCAATTGTCTGTGAAACCGAAATCAATAGGCTATAGTTCAATGGTGTTTTAATAAAACAGCGCATAACGGGGAAATCATTAGGGATTACATATGATAAGAGATGGGAAACAGTGTCCGCCTAATGGTGGAGAGGCCATTAGAGAATTACCTCAATCATTCGCAAGGAAACCAACAAGCTTTTTCTCCTCCTGGGACTCACCGAAAGACTTAATTGTGATGCAGTTGATACACCTACATCTGTCAGTCTTCCAGCCAGAGCCAGATTTATATATCAGCTAGACATGCTACAGATTAGGGCCTCGCATTACAAGGGACTTCATGCTTCCCTAAAAAAATAATAATAATAAATATAGTTGTAAAGACTGAAACTAACATTATAAAATCACCATAATTGTTGTTTTTATTATTAACTATTGTTTGTTGGTTTGGGTTGGTTTTTAATTTGGCATCTGTAACATTTTTTAAACCTATAATTTACTTCCTAGAAACATGATGACAGATAAAGGCCAAATTGCCCGTCCAGTCTGCCCATCTGCAGTAACCATTATCGCTTACTCTTAAGAGATCGCACATGCCTATCCCAGGCTTTCTTGAATTCAGACACAGTCTCTGTCTCCACCACCTCTTCCGGGAGTCTGTTCATCCTATGCCCTCTCATCTCAGAGGTAACCCCGGACCAGACGCTGATTTTTGTCGCCAAAAGCCAGCACCACTCTTGGAGAATGGCTCAGCGATTTTTAAGAGCTTGTTTAAATATTGAACAGCCCATTTGCATAGCAGTGTCGGAGACTGCTAGAAAGCTCGTAAAAGACCTCAGTAAGCTGTTTTGATAATCTGCCGCTAAAATACCTGCTCGCTAAATCAGCTGGAACCTTTAGCAAGCACGTTAAAGGCAGATTTTGTTTTGAGAATCTGGCCTTTAGTGAGGAACCTCCAACTGCATTGCTGCCAGTAGGGGGCAGTGCTCCAATAGCATGTTTTCAATCACTGAAACCCTGTAGAGCTTACCTGTCCTTCAGTATAAAAGAAGTGCTAGTGGAACAGCACCCCCCCCCCCCCAATTAGCCAGACTATTGGTGGAAAACTCCCACACAGCATATAGGGAGCAGTGTGTGAGATTGCTTATTGCCTCCTAAACAGGTGGCACTAAGGGCCAGATTCACTAACGGCACGGATTGGATCCGATCTGTGAGAGATCCAATCCGTGTCCGGGGGGGCTGATTCACAAATCGCCCTCATGCAAATGAGGGTGATCGGAATCACACCCTCAACCGCCTGCCCGGATCGCTCTATAGCGATCCCAACGCATGCGCAGACCATCTGTAGATGGTCTACGCATGCGCTGGCCCTCCGAGCCCAGCAGAGAATTTTTTTAACTGTTTTTAACTTTTTGGGAACGCCCATGGTTTTAACCGGGTTAAAACCACGGGCTTGCACTGCGGAGAAGGGCAGGAGAGTTGGGGTGGCAGGAGAGATTCAGGGCCAGAGCAGGAGATCGGGGCAGGCTGGAGAGAGAAGGAGATTCAGGGCAGACTGGAGATCGGGCCTGAGAGCAGAGAAGCAGGACAGAGAGCAGGGCATCGGAAGGCAGGGCAGTCGGAAAGGACCTCAGCAACTGGTCCTCAGCAGTCGCTTATTTTTGGATCAGCCAGCCCAGTCGGTGTTGCTTTTTTATTTTAGTAAATCGCTGCCTGACTACATTTGAATGCCATTCCCCCTCATTTGCATGCGTGGATCGGAAGATGATCGGGACAGAGGTTAGTGAATTGGGTCGGAGGGAAATCAGGTCGTAAAAGAGTCGGAAGTTGTTCGGTGGCAAGGTGAATCTAGCCCTAAGACCTCGTAAACGGCGCCTAACTAATAGACGCCATTAGATACAATTGTCAATCATCTGCTAAGTGCCATTTATAACATAACATAACTTTATTCTTCTATACCGCCATAATCAAACCAATTTTTAGGCGGTTTACACAGTAGAAGGCTGGACAATGAGCGAAATATAAATACAAATAGTAACACAGTAACACAGTGTGTTACTATTTGTATTTATATTTCGCTCATTGTCCAAATAATTAAAAACAATCAGAGAAATACAAATAATTAAAATACAACAATTTTCCTAATATATTCAATATAAAATTTTGATTAACTGTAATTTATAGATTTATAGTAGTACCTAAGTATTTATAGTAGTATAAGTAGTACCTAAGTATAGTAGTATAGTATAGTAGTATAGTAGTACCTAGTATAGTAGTATAGTATAGTGGTATAATAGTACAGTAGTGTAGTGTAGTATAGTAGTATAAGTAGTATCTAAGTAGTATAGTAGTACCTAAGTAGTGTAGTATAGTAGTATAGTATAGTAGTACCTAAGTATAGTAGTGTAGTATAGTAGTATAAGTAGTACCTAAGTAGTATAGTAGTACCTAAGTAGTATAGAATAGTAGTACCTAAGTACAGTAGTACCTAAATATAGTAGTATAAGTAGTACCTAAGTAGTATAGTAGTATAACTAGTACCTAAGTATAGTAGTATAGTATAGTAGTACTAGTATTTTAGCCCGTTACATTAACAGGTGCTAGCTGTCTGTCTTTCTTTCTCCCCCCCCCCCCACTTCCCTGTGCAGCAGCCATAGCAGCATTCCCTCCCCCTCCATGTCCCTGTGCAGCAGCATTTCCCCCACTCTACTTCCCTGTACAGCAGCATTTTGATTCCCCCCCCCACTTCCCTGTGCAGCAGCCACAGCAACAGCATTCCCTTCCCCCACACCACTTCCCTGTGCAACAGTAGCATTTCCCTTATCCCCCCCCTTCTTTCCCCGCGGTCCCGCCCCCACACACACACAGTACCCTGTGCAGCAGCAGCATTTCCCGGCCTTCCCTATGCAGAAGCAGTATTTTCCCCCCCCCACACACACACACACTTCCCTGTGCAGCAGCAGCATTTCCCGGCCTTCCTTGTGCAGAAGCAGCATTTCCCCCACCACACACACACTTCCCTGTGCAGCATCAGTATTTCCCCCACACACACACACTTGCCTGGAAAGCAGCAGTATTTCCCGGCCTTCCCTGTGCAGCATCAGCATTTTCCGCCACCCCCTTCCCAGCCGCCGCGTTGAAATTAATAGAAAAGCGCTGCACTGCGCTACTGCTGGCTTCGGCATCTTCTATCCACTGCGGCAAACCCTAGCGAAAACAGGAAGTAGTCAGAGAGGGCGGGCCACAGTGGACAGAAGACGGCGAGGCCAGCGTTAGCGCGGTGCAGCGCTTTTCTCTTAATTTAAAGGCGGGTGAGCCGGCCAGGAGGAGGCTTTGGCGGTGGTGGTTTTGGCGGTGAGTGAGGGCAGGAGGGGGGAGTCGGCGGCTGTGCTGTGTTTCTCCGAGTTGTCTGGCCGCCACATCCGCACTCCTGCTTGCCACGGACCTACTGATCAGAGATCACAGAAGCACGCAGGTAAGTGTGCATGCGCGGCTAGGGTTTTATTATATAGGATAGTAGTACCTAGTATAGTAGTATAGTATAGTAGTACCTAAAGTAGTATAGAGGATAATATAGTAGTACCTAAGTATAGTAGTATAATATAGTAGTATAAGTAGTACCTAAGTAGTAAAGTAGTATAAGTAGTACCTAAGTAGTAAAGTAGTATAGTATAGTAGTATAGTAGTGTAGTATAAGTAGTACCTAAGTAGTAAAGTAGTATAGTATAGTAGTACCTAAGTATAGTAGTATAATAGTATAGTAGTATAGTAGTGTAGTATAAGTAGTATAGTAGTGTAGTATAAGTAGTACCCAAGTATAGTAGTATAATAGTATAGTAGTATAGTAGTGTAGTATAAGTAGTACCTAAGTAGTATAGTTTGGATGGTTTGGATAGGCTGGAGCGAGCTTCAACGACAACTTCAGTAGTTAGAAATTAAGGACAGTTCTGGATGGACTTCTACTGTTTGTGGCCCAGAGGAAACAAAACAACAAAAACAGATAGATTATGAAATTGTAATGCATGTAGTTACAGGGCAGCCTGGAAGGACCGTTCAGGTCTTTATCTGCCGTCATTTACTATGTTATATTTTATATAGGGTTGCCAGATTTTCCTTTTGGAAAATCCGGACCCATAGCCCTGCCCCCAGGTCCACCTAGTTACGCCCACCCCCACCCCCAAGCCTGCCCTAGCCCTACCCCCGATGCCTGCTCTTGTTGGACAGGGAAGAAGTCCACACATGCGCGGCCATCACGTGCGCGGCCAAAACGTGATGTCATTGCGTGACAGTTGTACAGACGCGGATTTCCTTCCTGCCTGACACAGCTTTTCAAAACCCGGACAAAGTGCCAGGTTTTGAAAAGCCGTCCGGACCCCCAGACATGTCCTCAAAAGGAGGCCATGTCTGAAGAAATCCGGACGTCTGGTAACCCTGGTTTTATAGAATCAGGGCCTAAGTGGTTCTGAATGAAGGGCTAGATTCAAGAAATGGCTGTCAAAATTTGGAACTGAAAACATTCAAAGCAGAGCGGCACAGTACTCCCCCGATATTCGCGGGGATTCTGTTCCAGGAACCCCCGTGAATCTCAAAGAACCGCGAATACGGTTTTTCATGGGGAGCCTGAAGAGGGCAGCCAGAGTGCCATGAGTGCAGGAAATCACTCGCGGTACGCTCCAACCGCCTCTTCCTGCATGCTCCGACCGCCTCTTCCTGTATGAAGTCGGGCCTTATCCAATCAGGAGCTGCGTGTCAAAACAGCTCCTGATTGGATAAGGCCCGACTTAGTTCAGGAAGAGGCGGTCGGAGCGTACCGCGAGTAATTTCTGCACTCACGGCGCTCCGGCTGCTCTCTCCTGCCTCTCCCGCTGCCCTTTCCTTGTCGGCGGTTCGCGGTCCAAAAATACAACAAATGACCGGGACCGTGAACCACGAGAAACCAGGGGAACACTGTATTCTATAAAGGATGCTCTGGAACGGGCACCCTTTATAGAAAGAGAGCAGCTGCAGAGTCCGTGTTCATAGGGCTACCAGATTTTACTATAGTAAAATCCGGACCCATGGCCCTATCCCAGGCCCGCCCATTTCCGCTCAAGTCACACCCTGTTCCGCCCCAGCCTCGCCGCCCCACTTCCCTCAACCCGTTCTTGTGCTCGGAGCCACATTGGAAGGGCATCTGCACGTGTGCAGGTGCGACGCCATGACAGCACACGTTTGCGCTTGATGTCACCGCATTGCATGTCTGTGCATGCGCAGATGCCCTCCCGATGCGGTCCTGAGCTGGAAGCTTTTCAAAACCCGGACAAAGTGCTGGGTTTTGAAAAGATGTCCAGACATCCGGTCATGTCCTCTATAAAGAGGACAAGTCCAGGTCAATCCAGACATCTGGTAACCCTACGTGTTCAACTTTGGACGCAAGGATTTAAACTAGAGAATGACACGGTGACAAAATTCATCACCGTTCCCGTCCCCGCGGATAACCGCGGGAAACCATCTTCATGTCATTCCTTAAAGAGAGAGGGAAGAATCAGAATATGAATGGCCACAACCACTGACCCGCAAGCTTTGCTTTGAAGAATTCTGATGTAGAAGGACTGAGGTTGAAATAGACACTGAAGAATGACAGTCTCTGGTATCCAGAGCAGATATTGTGATGTCATAATGCCTCATTCCACCAGTGCCTAAGAGCCAATCACATCAGTGATGTCACAATGGCTTCATTATCCTTGGCTCACATAAGAATCAGAGTATGAATGGCCACAACCACTGACCCACATGCTTTGCTTTGAAGAATGCTGGTGTAGAAGGACCGAGGTTGAAACAGACACTATAGAATGACAGTCTCTGTTATCCAGAGCAGATATTGTGATGTCATAATGCCTCATTCCACCAGTGCCTAAGAGCCAATCACATCAGTGATGTCACAATGGCTTCATTATCCTTGGCTCACATAAGAATCAGAGTATGAATGGCCACAACCACTGACCCGCAAGCTTTGCTTTGAAGAATGCTGGTGTAGAAGGACCGAGGTTGAAATAGACGCTAGAAAATGGCATGGGATTATTTCCCGCGGTTATCCGCAGGAACAGTGATGAATTTTGTCACCGTGTCATTCTCTAATTTAAACCAACTAAAACCAGGTGTTAGTCCCAGTGTACTAGCTGAGCACGCTATTGTATAACACTAAAATATGATATATTTTCTCTAAGATATATTTTCCAAAACATTATCTAGAACAGGTATTTATTCATTAGCATAGGAAGGAGTAAAATAATGAAGTGATAAATCTGTATCAATATGGAAACCAGTGTTGATGCAAACATTAGTGAAACATAAGAATTTAACTGGTGATTTTTGCCCAGCTCAAATCCCATGATAACCATCCAAGAGCCATAGCTCTGTCGACAACAGATGCTAGCCTTTGTGAGTCTTTCATGTGTAACAAGCTCGAAAACACTGAAAATTCACTTTGCAGCGTATTCACGAGGCACAAGAGACTACTAATAACCTTTAAAAAGTCCTTTTTCCATTTATTTTGCAGTTAGATGTTTGTGTAACCTATCATTCTCTAATCACTGTCGTTTAGTGTTTGGTGAAATGAATGAAGCTTTCAAAAGTTCCGATTCCTCGAAGAAGCCAGGCATCCTGTACAGCCTTTTTAGCAGCTAGGGAGAAAAAAAAACACGTGTGGAAGTTACATTCCCTGCTATATTTAGGCAGGGTCAAAAACAGGAACAGAATTCAAAAAGGTAGAGATCAACTGCTTTCGCCCACTACCTACGGGGAATTCAGGAAGCGCCTAAAAAACGTACCTGTTCCTGAAATACCTAAACAATTGACCCACTCTCCCAAACCTTCCCCCCCCCCCCTCCTCAGTCCACTTGAATTTCACGACACTGTGATACTTATAAACTGTTGAAAACCAAAAAAAAGAGAAAACCAAAAAAACTCTGTGGAGTGACGATGTTCCTAAATGGACTTTATTTGAAAGTGTCAAAGTTCCAAAGGTCCACTGAAATCATCCACATAAAATAAATTCATTCACATAAAAGTAAATCATCCACATAAGAGTCTTAAAAGACCTAGTCCGCTAGGGATACAGGACCCAACACGGTCCGCGTTTCGACAAAAAGTCTTCTTCAGGGGTCCCTGGGGGTCCTATAAAGGTGTGTACGTGGGAAACAATTGTGTGGTGAACCGGAAGTGAGACACTGCTTGCATTTGCTTATAAACTGTTATCTTATCGTAATTATTCGTTGTTATTTTCTAATAAACGCGGCCCATTCCTAACAGGGCCTCTCGGACGTCACCTACCAAAATGTACATCTTAATCTCTTGCTCAGCAATTTGTATTTCTATTTGCTTGCTTTCTTAAAATCTCTGCTCACCGTATCTCCTCTGAATATCCGCTTACTGTATTTCATTGAATGTCCAGCTCTCATGATTATTGTATTGTAGTTCCTCTGAATATCTGCTTATTGTATTCCGCTGAATGTCCAGCTATCTTGATTGTAAACCGCCTAGAAGTCGCAAGATCATGGCGGTATAGAAAAATAAAGTTATTATTATTATTATAATCCTTATGTAGCAAAAAGATGGAATCAAAGCAAATGATTTGCATACTTCAAAAAGAAAAAAAAACATAGGGGTGTAAGCCACAGGAAGTGGCATGTCGGACCACAAACAAAGGCGTGGTGGGGTGTAACCTGCAACTCTAAACAAAAGAGACACACTTCGCAGCAAGGCACAGGGGCCCAGATTCTCAAAACTTTAACACAGTCGCTAAACTGGTTTCCGACGGTTTAGCCTGCACGCGGACTATCAAAACTTCTTACCTCTGTCTTTAGCGAGCTTTCTAGCAGTCTCAGACACGGCAAACAGGCTCTTCAACATTAAAATGAGCACTCCGGTGGATTGTTTAAAAATCGCCGAGCCATTTTTTAAGATCGTCGTCGTCTTTTGGCAACAAAAATCAGCGACTGGCCCAGCAACACTATGTTAAACCCCGGCAGCGGGAGAGATGCCCATTCTTTCCCAATGACATATAACACTCTCCCCGACACCTCTCCACATACCTTGAATTAGATGGCTGACCGGAGGGATGCCTACTCCCTCTGATTGGCCCAGGTTGTATAAGGCCCTTCCCACAGGAGAATTTAGGAGGGGCCTTATACAACCTGGGCCAATCAGAGCATCGGGCCCCTCCCCGGTGCATCCCAGGATGCACCAGGGAGGGGAAGGACCATTTTGGAAGAGGCAGGCCAATTGGCTGGAAGGAGTAAGCATTCCTTTGGTCAGCCATCTAATTTAAAGGTATGAGAGATAGGGGTAGGAGGCGAAGGGGGGGTTGTGATGCAGTAGGAGAGAATGGTCATCTCTCCCACTGCTGGACATGGGGGGGAGGCACTTGTCAGCGGGAGAGAGTGGGCATCTCTCCCACTGCAGGGGGAGGGATGGTGTTGGGTTCTGAGTTTTGTTGTTGTTGTTTTTGCAAAAGGAGACAAAGATCACATCTGAAAGAAAGCAGACCTGATCACAGCCAACACCTTTGCCTGCATACTCAAGGTAGCATCTAACCAAAACTCCCAGTATCTTAAGTTGCTTATGTATCGGAATTCTCATATTATTGATTTCAATGTATTCTAGCCACTGTATTCTGGTCTTCTTCTTTCCCGGGCAACATCACATCAGTTATCTTATGAATGATCATGAACTAACCTGATTAGCAAGTGGTTGTTTTTTTTGGGGGGGTTTTAATTCTTTATTGATTTTCTAAACTTCAAAAGTGCAATACACAAATCTATCCTCTATAATAAGACCCTAAGCGCACATGCGCACTTATGGCTTTCTGATCGCTGCCGCCGTGCTGTGTCCCTCCGTGCCGAATTCCATTGTGGAACACGGAGGTAGGAAACATGCCGGCGACTCTCCCCTCCCGCCCTCACTCACCAACCGCTGCCGGCGGCGCTGCTCCTCTTCAAAGCAGCCTACTGAGGATCGCAGCCGGCTGTAGCGAACCTCGAAGGCCGCTCTGCACCTCGGTAGCATGTTCCCTCTAATGTACGCGATCGCGTCAGAGGGAATGTGCTACCGAGATGCAGAGCGGCCTGCAAGGTTCGTTACAGCCGGCCACGATCCTCAGTAGGCTGCTGTAAAGAAGAGGAGGGCAGAAGCAAACGACAAGGAAGCCGCATGCTGGACAGGGGGAGCAAGTAAGGAGTGCTGCTGGACAGGGGGAGCAGGGAAGAGGTGCTGCTGGACAGGGGGAGCAGGGAAGAGGTGCTGCTGGACAGGGGGAGCAGGGAAGAGGGACAGGGGGAGCAAGTAAGGAGTGCTGCTGGACAGGGGGAGCAGGGAAGAGGTGCTTCTGGACAGGGGGGGTAAAAGGAAGGGAGAAGGCCTACTGCTGGACAGAAGGAGCAGTGAAGGGGTGCTGCAGGAAAGGGGAAGACGTAAAACAAAGGGAGAAGGGCTGCTGCTGGACAGGGGGAGCAGGGAAGGGGTGTTGCTGGACATGGGGGAGGTAAAAGGAAGGAAGAAGGGCTACTGCTGGACAGGGGGAGCAGGCAAGGGGTGATGGTGGACAGCCGAGGAAAGAGAGACACAGAAAGAAAGATAGACAGACAGCGGCCAAGGAGAGAGAGAGAGAAAGAAAGACAGACACACACATCTATTCTAGCACCCGTTAATGTAACGGGCTTAAAGACTAGTATCATATAATAAGTTAATAAAAACACATTCAATTTACAAATATGCATAACCAACCATTTTCTCCCCCCCCCCCACACCCAATGATTATTCAATAAAACACAGAAACATAAGGCTCCTTATACAAAGGCCGCACTAGGGCCTTAACGCACGGAATAGCACGCGCTAAATTGCCTTGCGCACTAGCCGCTACCGCTTCCTCTTGAGCAGGTGGTAGATTTTCGGCTAGCGCGCGCTAATCCGGTGTGT
Organism: Geotrypetes seraphini; assembly: GCF_902459505.1. Taxonomy (NCBI): domain Eukaryota; kingdom Metazoa; phylum Chordata; class Amphibia; order Gymnophiona; family Dermophiidae; genus Geotrypetes; species Geotrypetes seraphini. Next base: position 171,587,504 of record NC_047091.1, on the reverse strand, counting down.
GCGCTAAAACGCTTAGCGCAGCTTCGTAAAAGGAGGCCATAGACTAGCCCAATAACCTTACCCTATTCAGTGTCCAAAAATAAAATGCCCAAAATGTACTGAAAAAGCCCACAAATTGTGGGAAAGGTCAAATGAAAAAGAAAAGAAAACCTTTTGCCCAATGCAAATCCATCCTGCATGGTCCATTTCTTGCTCAACCCTGAACTGTCACTCTGTGACGTTCTCTTCGTACCTGCACTTCTCTTGAGGTCGTTTCCCCCCTGTTTTCATCCGTTTCTGGGCTCTTTTGCAATACGTCTTCTGGTTTATCTGATTCTAAGAAGCGCTCTCATAATTCTCTGCTGCTGATCGATACAGCCCTAGGATGATCTGGCAGGATGTCACTGCTCTGTGTAGTTTTTCTTAAGGGGATGGTGCAGTTTCTTTTAAGGTTCTAGTTTCACATCTAAACCTCATTAAATTTTAGCACTTCCAGTCTTCTATTTATTGTTGGCTGGTAAGTGCATTGTAAACTTCTGGATAGTCCTAACCATGTTAGAGACTATGAGGGGATGATGAAAAGTTCTCAGCCCAACCGAGACGAGAATGAGGTGGATATGAACATAAGAGCTGCCATACTGGGACAGACCGAAGACCCATCAAGCCCAGTATCAAGTTTCCAACAGTGGCCAACCCAGGTCCCAAATACCTGGCAGAAACTCAAATAGTAGCAACATTCCAGAGCTAAAATTGTGATGTCATAATGCCTCATTCTACCAGTGCCTAATATCCAACTTCATCAGTGATGTCACAATAGCTTGATTGTCCTATGTTTGGCTCGCATATGAGAACCCAAGTACTAAAATAGATTTTATGCTGCTTATCCTAGGAATAAGCAGGTGATTTCCCCAAGCCATCTCAATAATAGCCTATGGACTTCTCTTTTAGGAAAGTATCTAAACCTTTTTTAAACCCTGCTAAGCTAACTGATGTCACCATATTCTCCGGCAACAAATTCCAAAGTTTAATTACACATTGTGTGAAGAAATATTTTCTCCAGTTTGTTTTAAATCTACTACTTAGTAGCTTCATCGCATGTCCCCTAGTCCTAGTATTTTTGGAAAGAGTGAACAAGTGATTCACATCTACCCATTCCACTCCACTCATTATTTTATAGACCTCTATCATATCACCCCTGGTTCAATCAATGATCTTGAAACAATGTCCAAAACACAGAATTTAATTTCTGCAAATTGGCACTTAAGGAACTAAGATAATACACTTTCGGAACTAAGATAATACACTTTCAGCTACAGTGGCAAAATAACACTCAGAATTTAGGAAGTTGGTTGAACTGAGAACCTTTCAGCATCCCCTCATATGTAATAAAAGTGAGCCCAGTATAGGACAATCAAGCCATTGTGACATCACTGACGAGGTTGGCTCTTATTGGTGGAATGAGGCATTATGACATCACAATCTCAACTCTAGTTACCAGAGACTGAAACTCTTCACACTATGAGGGTGGCTGAAAAGTTCTCAGCTCAATCAAGAAGAAAATGGCATGGATATGGTTCAATCGACGACCTGAAACAATGTCAAAACACAGAATTTTGTTTATGCAAATTGGTACTTAACGAAATAAGATAGCATTCTTTTCAGCTACAGTGGCAAAATAACACTCAGAATTGAGGAAGTTGGTTGGTTGGGCTGAGAACCTTTCAGCACCCCAAGTGAGCCACAATCAAACTATTGTGACATCACTGATGAGGTTGGCTCTTGGTGGTGGAATGAGGCATTATGACATCACAATATTCACACTCTAAGGGGGTGGTGGAAAATTCTCAGCCCATCCAAGAAGAGAATGACGTGGATATGGTTCAATCAATGATCTGAAACTATGTCAAAACACAGAATTTCGTTTCTGCAAATTGGCGCTTTAGTGACATAAGATAACGCTCTTTTCAGCTACAGTGGCAAAATAACGCTCAGAATTGAGGAAGTTGGTTGGTTGGGCTGAGAACACTTTTTGATAAAGAGCAGGAAACAGAACATTTGCTTTAAGATGGAGAGCCATGGACCCGAGACTTGATATTTTTTTAAAAAAAAAAAAAAAGCTAGAAAAAGTAAATAGAAAGCTTCCAGAACAAGAACTGCAGCTCACAATAGGGTTGTCCAGAAAAAACCCCCCACAAAAGTTGGAAAAAGGGTGAATTGAAGTTTTTTTTTGTGAATTTGATTTTGCTTAAGAACATAAGAAATGCCTTCATTGGATCAGACCTTAGGTCCTTCTAGTCCGGCGACCTGCACACGCGGAGGCTAAGCTAGGTGTTCCCTGATGAAGACCCTGTTTTCCCTTATCCCTCAATGTGATTCGCAAGAAGGTGTGCATCCAACTTGCCCTTGAATCCCAGAATGGTGGTCTCCGTCACAACCTCCTCCGGGAGAGCATTCCAAGCGTCCACCACTCGTTGTGTGAAACAGAACCGCCTGACATTTGTCCTGGGCCTGTTGCCCCTCAGTTTCAGTCCATGACCTTGATCAGAAAATAAATTTTTCAGATTTTTTAAAGCCCATCCTGGGACCAAAGGCCCTGATTATATGAAACTCCATTTTTCTTAAAATATGCTATTTTTACTTAATGGAGCAAATTTCTTGGTATTATGGCTCTAACTTTTATGTTTTCACACTCAGCCATGATACATTGATAAAAAGACATTTTGGCCCGGATTCTCTAAATGGCGCCGTTATCAGTGGCCGCCCAATCGCATGTCAATCGCACAATGGTGCCGTTTTTTTAGAGAATCGCAACTCTGGAAAAGGCAGACGCCGGGACTGTAGGCCAAAGTTTTCAAGACCTACATTTCCAGCGCCTACCTTTCATGGAGGCGCCTACCAATTGTTGGGTTTTTTTAGACAACAGTCGGCACCTTGAAACTTGTTTTCAGTACCATTTTAAATGGCATTTTGTACGTAGGTAGGGCACCTAGGAGCACTTAAGTTAAGGCACTGTTTAGACAATATGGGCCTTTATGTCATGTCTGTTTTATTGAAAAAGACCAATCCGCCAGTACAGAACTAACACTAGAGTCTCCAGCACAGTACACCCCTGCAAATTCGTGGTCGATGATTCGCGGACTCAGTCATTCGCGGTATTTTCTGACCGCCTCTTCCGGCCACCCTTTGCCTCCAACAGATATTCCACCAGAAATCTTTACACTTAAAATTCCCAGCATGCAGCAATATAAAGTCTACTAGGCAAGTTTCATTATCCTTCCAATATCAATTGGCAAATTGCTGGAACCAACTACCACTTACACTGCGATCTTATGTCCACTTTCTCAGGTTCAGAAAACTTTTAGAAGCATTTCTCTACCAAGACATGAAGCCAACCCTGAACTGAAATAATGTAAAAGCCCATTTCTAAACTGCCTAATGCAACTCCCGGGACATAGCGATGAGCCAACGATGACCTACTTGAACGTGTAACTATGTATATGTAACTTCGACCTAACTGTATTAATAACCATACAAGCAACTCTATTGAATATCCGTGTCAAACTGTGCATTGTAACTTCCTGGATAAATGACCCAACCTCTTGTAATATAAGCTGATCTTGAACTGAATAGGTAAAGGTGGAACAGAAAACCTGATTACAATTAGGGTTACCAGACATCTGGATTTCCCCGGACATGTCCAGATAGCTTTTCAAAACCTGCCATTTTGTCCGGGTTTTGAAAAGCTTCCTCAAATTGCGTCAGGCAGAGAGGAAGTCCGCGCACGCGCGGCCTTCCTCCCTGCCTGACGCAATTTTCGGACAAGAACAGGCAGAGGGGGGTGGGGATAGGGCGTGGCTGGGAACGGGATTAGGGCGGGGTTGAGTGGAACTGGGCGGGTTCCGGATTTTTCAATTGGAAAATCTGGCAGCCCTAATTACAATAGCATAACATAACATATAGGTGTTTATCTATCATAGGTGTTACTTCTATGCTGCCTTGTACAATCTTTCAAACAAACAAAAATGGAGCAAAAAACCTCTCTAAAACATCGAGAGGAGAGTGATTAGAGAAAATACAGCAAACATACAAAATAATCTCTCTATTGTAAAGAAATAAATACTCGCAACCATACAACTTGTTCATAGAGTTTTGAGCTCAGAGAAATGGAGGTGATAACAGGGGAAAACCCAACACTACCACCTCACCGCCCAATCATTGCTTCAACTCTAGAAGCCTGTTGTAAAGAGCTATCGCTATATTATTGACTTTGCTTATTTTTTAACGTTGATTAAATAGAAATAAAGTTTCTTCAGATTATTGGGAACCACAAGCACAAGGGGGCACTCAGAAAAGCTGAAAGGGGACAATTTTAGAACCAATGCTAGGAAGTTCTTTTTTACTCAGAGAGTGATGGACACCTGGAATGCACTTCCGGAGGTTGTGATAGGACAGAGTACACTATGGGGTTTCAAGGAAGGATTGGATAAATTCCTGAACGATAGGAGGATTGAAGGATACAGATAGACGTAGAGATAGGTTTTAGACAGAATATGGATAGAATGATAAAAGGGATTAGAGAAGGATCACATTACAGGTCATGGGCCTAATGGGCCGCCGCAGGTGCGGACTGCTGGGCACGATGGACCTCGGGTCTGACCCAGCGGAGGCAACTTCTTATGTTCTTATGTTCTTAATATTTTGTATTTTCAGAGTTTCACCGCGCTTTGAGCACTTTTTCAACCTCTTTTTCGGTTCCCTGAAGCAGGAACGAAACGGGCCACGTCCGTCGGAACCCGCAAGCCTAAGTTAAGTTTGCAGTTCCAGACTTACATTATCATGTCTATTATTCTGCAAAAGTAGTAGCTTTGAGCACTTTTCAAATAGCGATAGCTCTTTACAACAGGCTTCTAGAGTTGAAGCAATGATTGGGCGGTGAGGTGGTAGTGTTGGGTTTTCCCCTGTTATCACCTCCATTTCTCTGAGCTCAAAACTCTATGAACAAGTTGTATGGTTGCGAGTACTTATTTCTTTACAATAGAGAGATTATTTTGTATGTTTGCTGTATTTTCTCTAATCACTCTCCTCTCGATGTTTTAGAGAGGTTTTTTGCTCCATTTTTGTTTGTTTGAAAGATTGTACAAGGCAGCATAGAAGTAACACCTATGATAGATAAACACCTATATGTTATGTTATGCTATTGTAATTAGGGCTGCCAGATTTTCCAATTGAAAAATCCGGAACCCGCCCAGTTCCACTCAACCCCGCCCTAATCCCGTCCCCAGCCACGCCCTATCCCCACCCCCCTCTGCCTGTTCTTGTCCGAAAATTGCGTCAGGCAGGGAGGAAGGCCGCGCGTGCGCGGACTTCCTCTCTGCCTGACGCAATTTGAGGAAGCTTTTCAAAATCAGCAAAACACTAATGCTATTTATTAGCCATATATGGCCCAAAGCATACATTTAGCACAGTGGTCTCAAATTCAAACCCTTTGCAGGGCCACATTTTGAATTTGTAGGTACTTGGAGGTCCGCAGAAAAAATAGTTAATGTCTTATTAAAGAAATGACAATTTTGCATGAGGTAGAACTCTTTATAGTTTATAAATCTCCCCCCCCCCCAAAGGCCTGCATGTTCCTCCCTTCTTTGCAGTGTCCTCCAGCTTCCCCCCTGGCCTCCCGGTCTTAGTTTCAGCTAATTACCGCAGCCTGCAGAGAAGATCGCCGGTGCTGTAACATTCCTTGCAAGCTGCCATTGGCCTCCGCAGCACATTCCCTCTGCCGCGGTCCTGCCTCTCTTCTGACTTCAGGGTCAGGATTGCGGCAGAGGGAACATGCTGCCGAGAACGTCGGCAGCCTGCAAGGATCGCTACAGCACTGACGAATCTCTCTGCAGGTTGCGGTAATTATCTGAAGGTAAGAGCGGGAGGCCAGGGGGGAAGCCGGAGGACGCTGCAAAGAGTGGGCAGCACTAGTACAGACAGCACTATACAGACTGTGGGCCGCAAAATAGTACCTGGCGGGCCGCATGTGGCCCCCGGGCCGCAAGTTTGAGACCACTGATTTAGTATGAGCTGCATAACCCTGCTTTCAGGCTTGCTTTGTTGACACCATTTGAAATGAATGCTTATTAGAGCTTATTCCCACAAACCTCCTCCCACCCAGCTGTTGCTTGTAGATCATTAGGCTGGGACAGACTGAAGCTTCAGAATGCTTTGCTGCTCAATTAAAAGACCCCCCTTTTTCAAGCAATGTTACAATGCCATGAGCTTTACCACCACTGATGCATCATCCTCCCTACGGAGTTGAAAGCTCATACAAGAGCATTTGGAAAAAACCCAAAATCACAATTATGGCACTTCCTAAGGAGTAGGCGAAGAGGATTTCTTATCTGGAACCTTTGTTAGGTGTTCGGTTCTGAAGAAATAGTCTAGTTGAAATAGTTATAGGGTGATCACTTATTGCTTCATCGTTTTGTGGTTTTATTATGTGTGTGTTTCAGGTCTGTCTTAATGCACCCTGCCTAGAATTATGGGTAGTCGTGGGTAATAGATATTTTAAATAAATAAATTAAATAGATAAGAATAAAGCTTTTGCATGTTGCAGTCCTTCCAAAAAGGGGTTGCCCCCTTGCTGTTCATTGCAGTAATGGATGGATCTGGGCTGTGCTAGACTCTACCTCAGCAGCACATGTTGGAAGAAGAAACATGATGGCAGATAAAGGCCAAATGACCCATCTGCAGCATCCACTATCTCCTCCTCTCCCTATTGGCTAAGGCTCTTTACACCTGCATTGTGAAGTCATTGAGCATTATTGTTATAAGCTAAGACTCTTAACACTTGCATTGTGAGGTCGTAGAGCTTTATGGTTATAGAAATGGGAACATGATGACAGATAAAGGCCAAGTGGCCCATCCAGTCTGCTCATCTTCAGCATCCTCTATCTCCTCCTCTCCTTAAGATATCCCATGTGCCTGTCCCACAATTTTTGAATTCAGACACAGTCTTTGTCAAGATTGCCTCCATTTCCAGCAACCAATAAGGTAGGGTGGAAGATATGTTCTGTAGTAAACCAGGTGAGGGGGCGTATTTCCATACCCTGTAGGCTAGCCTTCTTAAAATCCTCCATAAAAATCTGCCTTTGATCAATATAGAGAAAGTGAGATAGCTAGACCCAGGGCTAGTGATCAGGAGCCCAGAGCAGCAGTTAGGAATGGGGACCAAATATTGCCATGAAGGGTCTTCACCGAATGCAGCAAGGTAGAGTGGAAAATTATGTGACGACCAGCTTTTGGCTCTTGAGGATGAGGGTTTGGCAAAGCAGACTCCTCCGATGAGCCTTAAAAGATAAATGTGTTGCCACTCGATGCTTTAGAAATATGTTGTTTTAGCTCTTGCTGTATAATAAACATTATGGAGTGGAATAATGCTAAAAAGTAATTGACTTGGCATCGTTTATTTATTAAAAAGGAGGGGGAAGTGGTTAAGACCGATGATGGTGTACCAATTGTAAGGCTGTTTGTTTCCAGTTGGAGACATATTAAGACACTGAGGTCTTTTCCCCCTGCCTAGAGTGACTACGAGGGAGCCACTGAAAAGTTCTCAGCTATACCAAGAAGCGAATGGTGTGGAGCCATGAAACTTGCAAGTTATTCCACACTTTTCAAGATCCTTTTCTTTTCATTTCATTTCATATCATTTCAAGAAAAGTGTGGAATAACTTGTAAGTTTCATGGCTCCACATCATTCGCTTCTTGGTTGGGCTGAACTTTTCAGCTGTCCCTTGTATTGTGATGTCATAATGCCTCATTCCTCCAATGCCTAAGAGCCAATCTCATCGGTGATGTCACAATGGCTTGGCTTCCCTGTACTTGTTCCTATGAGCGTCGGGAGCAGCGCGGGCCATTCAGCGCGGCTCTCTACGCTAGAAACTGCTAGCGCAGTTTCGTAGAAGAGGGAGATAGACATTATTCCCCTCTTTTATTAATCTTTAAGACAAAAACAAGTAACTTACCTGAATTTATCAATAGTCTCCGCCCAGGTCTCTTCGCTCTGCCTCACAAAGGGCTCCTTTTACGAAGCCGCGCTAGCGGTTTAACACACATAATAAGCGCACGCTAAACCGCCGGACGTGCTAGCCGCTACCGCCTCTTCTTGAGCAGGTGGTAGTTTTTGGCCAGCGCGGGGGGTTAGCGCATGATGAAAAGTCACACGCGTTAACCCCGCTAGTGCGGCTTAGTAAAGGGAGCCCAAAATCTCCTTGTCATTCCATCACTGAGACATATAAACACCATGCATCTTAGGGCTCCTTTTACTAAGCTGCATTAGGGCATTAACGCGTGGAATAGCGCGTGCTAAATTGCCGCGTCTCTCTGGAATTCCGCCCCGGGTTACTTAAGAGAAGAATCAATCTTAAATCATTTCAAGTCAAAATCAAAAACTTTTTTATTTAATAATAATAATAATCATATATAATAAAATGCTAGAGCGCACATGCGCTCTCGAAAATTTGTGCGGTGTGGCGCCGTGATGCGTGCTTCTGTGGCAACATTCTAACCTCACGGCGCATGCGGGGGCTAAAGGCGCGCGACTGTGCTCTCTCCCTGTCCTCGGCGCGTCACCGCCCGCCCTCACTCACCGCTGCCTCTCACTCGCTGGCTGCCCGCGTCCTCGCCGTGTCACCTCACTCGCCGCCGCTGATCCTCTTCAGAGCAGCCTGCAATCGTGGCCAGCTTTAAATAACCTCGCAGGCCGCTCTCCAACCTCAGTAGCACGCTCCCTCTGACGCACGGGATCGCGTCAGAGGGAACGTGCTAACGAGTTGTAGAGCAGCCTGCGAGGTTCGCTAAAGTCGGCCACCACGATCGCAGGCTGCTTTGAAGAGGAGCAGGCCAGAAGACGCTGGGATGGAGGGGAGGGTAAGAAGGGGATCAATAACGGGAGCCAGGGGGAGAGGGAAAGGGGGCTGCTTTGGGGGGAGGAGGTGTGCTGGGGACAGCTTTGCTCTGGGAGAAGACAGAAGGGGCCATGGAGAGATAGGGAGGGAAAGGGGGTTACTTGGGGGGGGAGGTGTGCTGGGGACAGACAGCTTTGCTCTGGGGGGGAAGACAGAAGGGGCCATGGAGAGACAGGGAGAGGGAAAGGGGGCTGCTTTGGGGGGGAGGGGTGTGCTGGGGGGAGACAGAAGGGGCCATGGAGAGATAGGGAGAGGTGTGCTGGGGACAGACAGCTTTGCTCGGGGGGGGGAAGACAGAAGAGGGCCATGGAGAGACAGTTAGGGAGAGGGAAAGGGGGCTGCTTTGGAGGGGAGACAGAAGGATACAGACAGCGGCCAAGGAGAGAGAGATAAAGAAACACAGACAGACAGACACATCTATTCTAGCACCCGTTAATGTAACGGGCTTAAAGACTAGTATTCTTATATACTGCCTAAGCCATAATAGTTTGAGGCGGTTTACAACAAGAAATAGTGGACAAGCAGTAGAAAGATACATATCATACAAAATACAATATTAAAATAAGAATAAAAATGAGCTATCCTCTTCATAACCTCTAATTTCGGTGATGGGTCAAAAGCGCCTGAGGACGAAGGCACGCTGACGCGCAGGGCTTAAACGCGCCAAAGAAAACCCATATTTTAAAGGGCTCTGACGGGGGGGAACCCCCCCACTCTACTTAATAGAGATCGCGCTGCCTCACGCTGCCATGTTGGGGGGTTGTGGGGGGTGTATCCCCCCACATTATATTGAAAACTTAACTTTTTCCCTAAAAAACAGGGAAAAGGTTAAGTTTCCAGTATAATGAGGGGGGTTACAACCCCCCAACCCCCCCACAACGCCAGCGTGATCTCTATTAAGTAAAGTGGGGGGGTTCCCCACCAACACCCCCCATCGGAGCCCTTTAAAATACGGTTTTTCTTCGGCGCGATGAAGTCCTGCGCTCAGTTGTCTGTGCTTGGTTGTCGGCGCGCCTTTGTCCTCGTGCGCTTTAGACTATGAACCCTAATTTCTTATTATGTCCTTCCGTCATTTATTGAATTTACCTGTAAACCGCGCTGAGCTCTATCTCTATGGAGATGATGCGCAATACAAACTTAAGCTTTAGTTTAGAGTTAAAAAGTTAAAACAATAAACCTTCAAATTATAATAATCGATCAAATAGCTGGTTTTTACTAATTTTCTAAAATTAAGATAAGGAGGCGCATGCATAAAGATATTACCCAACAGTCACTCATTCTGCCAGCTTGAAAAGCAAGGGTTCGATCAAAAAATCTTTTATACCTGCAAGCTTTTACTGTTGGAAAAGTGAACAGATGAATTCGACGTGTGGATCTGTTAGAACAGTCCAAAGAAAAATGCAAAACCAGGTAGGCAGGTGCCATACCAAATAGTGATTTAAAACAGATACAAATAAATGTAAATAAAACTCTTGCCTCAATTGGCAACCAATGCGATTTTTTTTTTAAATAAGGACTAATATGTTCCCATTTTTTTTTCAAATCAAAAATCAGTCGAACTGCTGAGTTTTGAACAACTCAGTCTATTAAGGGTTTTCTTGAAAGTTCCAAATAAACATTGCAATAGTCCAGCGTACTTAGTATGGAAGACTGAACCAACAAACGGAATGAAAATGCATCAAAATATTTTTTTATGGTTCGAAGTTTCCAAAAAACCGAAAAACTTTTTTAACTAATTGATCAGTTTGTTCTTCTAAAGTAAGATGTCGATCCAACGGTATACCCCAAATTTTTATTGTATCGACTATAGGGAAATCTTTTTTTTTTTTAATTCATTTTCAAACTTACAATAACTGTGACAGTAAGTTAAAACATTTTAACATTAAATATATCACTTAATATTCAGCAATAATACAAATCTTATCACCTTAACTCCCTCCCTTCCCACCCTTTCATAACAAATATTTTTATATGATATACTAAAAATTATCCCTCCCCCACCCTGAATATTGAACTTATAAATTTAAGGGAAAAAATTGGCATCTATTCATTACAATATTTTGTTAACGGCTTTCACACATCTTGAAATTTCCTTAAATACCCCTGCTGTGTAGCTATTACTCTTTCCATCTTATATACGACACAATGAGTTCCACCAAAAATTATAATTCAGTCTACTCCAGTTCTTCCAGTTACATTACATTACATTACATTACATTAGGGATTTCTATTCCGCCATTACCTTGCGGTTCAAGGCGGATTACAAAAGGTTAATTTAAAAACAGAGTTACAATGATTAGCTAGAGAGGTAAGTTGTAGGTCTTATGAACATTTGGCGGGTTGTTGAGGGTGGGGTGGTTTGTAAGAGAGTTAATAGGTGGTCATATTGGAGATTCTTTTGTTATTATTAGTGCAGTAATGGGTAGATCAAATGTCAGTTTTAAAGTTACTAAGAGGTCGTGTTGTTATTGCTGCTTCAGGAATTTCTTGAAAAGTGTGGTTTTTATTTCTTTTCTGAACGTCCTATAGTCTGGGGTGGTCATCAGAAGGTTGGAGATCTGGTTGTCCAGCCTTGCAGCTTGAGTGGCTAGGAGGCCGTCGTGTAGTTTTGTTCTTTTTACTTCCTTGATTGGGGGGGGTATGAATGGGGAGTGCGTTTTTCTGTGTCTGGTAGTGGGTGCTTGGATGAGGCGATTGTTCAGGTATGATGGGCTGTCTCCGTGTAGGGTTTTAAATAATATGCAGTAGAATTTGAATTGGATTCTTTCTTGGATTGGGAGCCAATGTGAGTTGATGAATGCTTCAGTGATGTGGTCATGTTTTTTCAATGAGTAGATGAGTCTCAAAGCTGTATTTTGGATTGTTTGGAGTTGTCTTATCGTAGTTGCAGGGCATGGAAGGAAGAGTATGTTACAGTAGTCCAATATACCTAGTATTAGGGATTGTACTATAAGTTGGAATTGTGTTCTTTCAAAGAATTTTCGGACTTGTCTCAGATTTCTCATGACTGCGAATGATTTTTGAATTGTTTTATTTATTTGCGGTTGCATAGTGCAGCATCTGTCTATGGTCATGCCAAGTAGTTTTATGGTGGTTTGGATGGGATATTTGATTGCGTTTATATCTAGGTTGGTTGTGGTTTGGATCTTGTCATTTTCTAGGAGGATGAATTTGGTTTTGTCTTGGTTGAGTTTAAGTTTGTGATTTTTCATCCAGGTTGTGACTGTTTCAAGTGTTTGGTGAAGTTTGTCTGTCATGGTAGGTTTAGAATGATCGTATGGGATGAGGATGGTGATGTCATCCGCATAACTATAGGTGGTTATGCCCAGATTGTCCAGATGCGTTCCTAGAGAGGCAGTGTAGAGATTGAAGAGGGTAGGGGATAGTGGAGATCCTTGTGGTACGCCGCAGGGGTTTGTCCAGGATTCTGATTTTTCTTTGTTTGATTTTACACTGTAGGTTCTGAGTTTTAGGAATCCTTCAAACCAGGAGTATACTTTATCTGAGATGCCTATTGCATCTAAGATCTGTAGAAGGATGTTGTGGTCTACTAAGTCGAATGCCGCTGTTAGGTCCAGTTGTATGAGTAGCATTTTTTTCCCTGTACTAAGTTGTTGTCTGACGGTATCCATAAGGGAGCCTAGTAGTGTCTCTGTACTGAAGTTTGTTCTGAAGCCTGATTGCATGGGGTGGAGTAGGTTATGGTCCTCTATGTAATTGGTGAGGAGTTTGGCTACTAGGCCTTCTATAATTTTGACATATAGCGGAATTGAGGCTATAGGTCTAAAGTTAGATGGGAGGTTTTGTGGTGCTTTTGGGTCTTTTTGGATTGGGGTGATGACAATTTCGCTGAGGTCAGCAGGGAATGTGCCTTCTGTGAGCGTGAATTGGATCCATTGTAGAGTTATGGTGCGGAATTTTACACTAGAGGTGGTAAGGAGATATGAGGGGCAATGGTTGAGGTCACAGGAGGCATGGCAGTATTTTTTGTAGAATTTGTTGAATTCTGACCATCGTATGTTAGGGAATTGAGTCCAAATTCTGTCTGCTGCGGTTGCCTCTTTTCCTGTAGGGTGGATTGTGATTGGGTTTTGATGGGATGGGTTAAGGATGAGTGTGGCTCTGGTGTTGGTAATTTTGTTCTTGAAGTGTTCTGCTAAGAGGGTGGGTGATGGGGGAGGGGTGTTCGTGGTGGTAGTGTATGGTTTGGTGTCTGTTAATTCTTTCAGGATTTGGAATATTTTTTTGGAATCTTGGGTTTCCGTGCCTATGAGATTAGTATAGTAGCTTTTCCTCTTATCTTTTAGTAGATTTTTGTATTGTTTGTTGATTTTTTTCCAGTCGGTTTTTGTTTGATCTTGGTTCTTTTTTCTCCATTTTCTTTCTAATCTTCTACACTGTCTTTTGAGTTGGAGTAGTTCATTATCAAACCATTGGTCTGATTTCCTGCTAGTTCTGGTTTTGGTTTGTAGGGGTGCCAGATCATCAAGGATGTTGGTGGATACATTTTTCCAGTGGGAGATGAAGTTTTTTGGATCGCAGTCTTGGATAGTTTCGTCTACATTTGACCAGAAAATGGTTGGGTCGATATGTTTGCGTGAGGTATATGTGGGTTTTTTTGATTGGGGTGTGTGTTTGGTCTTGGTCCAATTGATGTTGAAGTTATAAATGTAGTGGTCTGACCATAGGGATGGGGACCATGTTCCGTTAGGAGTTTGGATTGCTGGATTGGATGGTTGGTGAGACATGAATGCAGCAATGTCCAGTTGATGACCTTTTTCATGGGTGGTTTGTGGGTTTAGGATCTGGAAGGATAAGGCATTGAGGAAGGATATACAGTTATTTGCTGGTGTGGAGGTTGTGTCTTCTAGGTGTAGGTTTAGGTCTCCTAGGATGAGGTTATATTCAGCTGTTAGTGAGTTTTGGTAGATGAAGTTTTCAAATTCAGGTCTCACTGTGGTCCAGTTTCCTGGTGTTATGTAGCAGAGCAAGCAGTTTAGTGAGTTTTTTAGTGTTGGGTTTGTGAGTTGACATGCTAGGAAATCCATTTGCGGAGTGGATGTTTTTTCAAGTATGTTTAGAGTTAGGGAGTTCTTGATTATTATTGCTAGTCCTCCTCCTCTTTTTTTCTCTCTGCAGGTTACTGTTATTTTGTATCCTGGCGGGCATACTTCTTTTATTCTAGGGTCTGTGTCTGAGGTTAACCAGGTTTCAGTGAGGAATAGGCAGTCAAGTTTGTCTGTTTTTATCCAATTTTTTATGTTTTCTGTTTTGGGTCCTAGTGCTCTGATGTTAACATAGGCACATGTAAGGGAGGTCGTGTCGGTCTGGGGAATGTAAGTTGTTTCCGGGTATATGAGTGTTGTGGGAGTTGGATGAGATTTTGTTTTTGGAAGTGTTGATCTTCTTCTCCAGGTAATAGTGATGGGGTGTTGAGTGCTGGTGTGATGGTTCGGGTTTCTTGATGTGAGTATTCTTCTGTTGGGAATTTGGAAGTTGGTTGTACTGGAGGATGTGGTTGTGGTGGGTAAGTTGTTTGCTGCTGTTTTCCAACTAGAGATGAGGAGGATTATCAAAAGGGTGGCTAGTGTGTGTGTATGCAGGGAGAGCTTCATGTTTGATGTCTGGTTTGGAGTGTTAGGTAGAGGGAATGGTTCTCCCTTAGAGTCCTGGTTGGATCGGGGGTGGCTGTTTTTTTTTTGTTTTTTTTTACGTGCTGGGAGGAGGGAGAGGAGCGGGGATCTCTCGCTCCTTACCTTATAATGGAAGTCGGCAGGAGGTCCGGTGGAGTGGTCTCTGGGGCGCTGGTGTTCCCGGTTCCAAGGTCCGCTGGTGCTCCTCTCAGGTGCTCCACGAAGGCGCTCACTAAGGCGTTGGCGCTGTGTCTTTTTGTTTAAATTGTCCTCCTGCGGGATCGGGGGGGCGGAGCAGGGCTCCCACGCCGGCCCGGTCGTGCTGGAAGATGGCGGTGCTGGCGCTGTGTCTTTTTGTTTAAATTGTCCTCCTGCGGGATCGGGGGGGCGGAGCAGGGCTCCCACGCCGGCCCGGTCGTGCTGGAAGATGGCGGTGCTGGCGCTGTGTCTTTTTGTTTAAATTGTCCTCCTGCGGGATCGGGGGGGCGGAGCAGGGCTCCCACGCCGGCCCGGTCGTGCTGGAAGATGGCGGTGCTGGCGCTGTGTCTTTTTGTTTAAATTGTCCTCCTGCGGGATCGGGGGGGCGGAGCAGGGCTCCCACGCCGGCCCGGTCGTGCTGGAAGATGGCGGTGCTGGCGCTGTGTCTTTTTGTTTAAATTGTCCTCCTGCGGGATCGGGGGGGCGGAGCAGGGCTCCCACGCCGGCCCGGTCGTGCTGGAAGATGGCGGTGCTGGCGCTGTGTCTTTTTGTTTAAATTGTCCTCCTGCGGGATCGGGGGGGCGGAGCAGGGCTCCCACGCCGGCCCGGTCGTGCTGGAAGATGGCGGTGCTGGCGCTGTGTCTTTTTGTTTAAATTGTCCTCCTGCGGGATCGGGGGGGCGGAGCAGGGCTCCCACGCCGGCCCGGTCGTAATTTACTATAGGGAAATCTTGACCATTCAAGAATATCGATGCTTCCTTAATTTTGTCATTGGGACTTGCCAGAACAATCTCAGGGGTCCTTTTATCAAGCTGTGGTAGGGGTTTGATGCGTGTAATACCGCGCGTTAAACCACCTGCCGCGCAAGCCGCTAATGCCTGCATTGAGCAGGCGTTAGTATTTTGGCTGGCCGCAGGGGTTAGCGCGTGATGAAATGTCCGACGCGCTAACCCCTCTAGCACGGCTTGATAAAAGGACCCCTTAGCTTTGCATGCATTTGGAACATAACTGTCCTTTTTAGGACAACAGGAAGATCTGTCTCCCCCCCCCGCACACATGCACACTTGTTTTTTCCCCTTTTTTGTTTTTTATTTTCAGAGATTGTAGTTCTTTATACTAAACTAACTAAATTGAACCTTAAGTATATATACCACATCCTCTCTATAAAGATAGAGCTCGGCATGGTTTGCAGCAGGGATCTCAAAGTCCCTCCTTGAGGGCCGCAATCCAGTCAGGTTTTCAGGATTTCCCCAATGAATATGCATGAGATCTATGTGCATGCACTGCTTTCAATGCATATTCATTGGGGAAATCCTGAAAACCCGACTGGATTGCGGCCCTCAAGGAGGGACTTTGAGATCCCTGGTTTACAGGAACTTTAATATAAGGAAGGAAAAACATAATAAGAATTAGTGATTATAAAGAGGGTAGCGAGATTTATATTTTTGAGAATAGCCAAGTTTTCAGATGCTTTCGGAATAATTGGACGGAGCCCAGATTCCGCAGCTGGGTAGGAAGGTTATTCCAAAGCTCAGTGATTTTGAAGAAAAGGGATTTCCCTAATTTTCCAGCATAGATAACGCCTTTTAACGAGGGGGAAAGATAGTTTAAGTTTTTGGATGGATCTGGTAGCATCAGGTCTCGCAGAATTCCAAGATAGTGGAATTAGAGGAGGAAGAATGCCACGCAAGATCTTGAATGTTAGGCAGACGCATTAAAAGTGAACCCTAGAAATTACTGGAAGCCAGTGAAGTTTTGACAGAAGCGGACAAACATGATCAAATTTACTTTTTGCGAAGATTAACCTAGCCGCAGTATTCTGGATCTGCTGAAGTCCTTGAAGGCTTTTCTTGGTTAGACTTAGATAGATGGAATTATAATAGTCCAGCCTGGAAAGAATGATTGATTGTACAAGGACAGCAAAATGTTGTTGGCGGAAGCAGGATCTCATTTTTCTCAACATGTGGAGACTAAAAAAGCATTTTTTTTTTTTTACCAGGGAGTTGAGATGGCCATTAAGGGCTTCTTTTACTTAGGTGCGCTAGCATTTTTAGCGCATCCAGGATTTTAGCGTGCGCTAAACCCACGCTACGCTTCTAGAACTAATGCCAACTCAATGCTGCCGTTAAGGTCTAGCGCACACAGCAATTCAGCGCGCGCTATTCCGCGCGTTAAAGCTCTAACGCACCTTTGTAAAAGGAGCCCCAAATGAAAGTGTGGAGTCATAAGAACATAAGAAGCGCCATCTCCGGATCAGACGTTCGGTCCATCAAGTCCGGCGATCCATACACGCAGAGGCCCTACCCGGTGTATACCTGGCGTAACTTTAGTCACCCATATCCTTCTATGACTCTCGTTAGGAGATGTGCATCTAGTTTGCTTTTGAATCTCAGGACTGTCGATTCTGCAATAACCTCCTCTGGGATAGCATTCCAGGTGTTCACCACTCTCTGCGTGAAGCAGAATTTCCTGATATTTGTCCTGAACCTGTCCCCCCTTAGCTTCATTCCGCATCCTCTTGTCCGTGTCAAGTTGGACAATGTAAATAATTTTTCTGCTCTATTTTGTCGATTCCTTTCAATATTTTGAAGGTCTCGATCATATCCCCTCGTAGTCTCCTTTTCTCAAGGGAGAACAATCCCAGTCTCTTAAGTCGTTCCTCGTATTCCAAGTTCTCCATACCTTTTATTAGCTTCGTTGCTCGTCTCTGCACCCTCTCCAGCAGTTCTATATCCTTCTTTAGGTTGGGAGACCAATGTTGGACACAGTATTCCAAGTGTGGTCTGACCATTGCCCTATAAAGCGGCATTATAACTTTCTCCGATCTACTCGTGATTCCTTTCTTTATCATGCCTAACATTCTATTTGCTTTCTTTGCCGCTGCCGTGCATTGTGCCGACGGATTCAGGGTCCTATCTATCAGTACACCCAGGTCCTTTTCTTGTTCGCTCTTACCCAGAGTTGCACCTGACATTCTATACTCGTGTTCCATGTTCTTTTTGCCTAAATGCATTACTTTGCATTTCTCCACATTGAACTTCATCTGCCATTTCTCTGCCCATTTCTCTAACTGACACAAGTCGCTCTGGAATTCCTCGCTATGCTCCTGCGATCTGATTGCCCGGCATAGCTTTGTGTTGTCTGCAAACTTGATGATATCACTGGATGTTCCTTCTTCCAGGTCATTGATATAAATATTAAATAGGATCGGCCCAAGTACCGAGTCAATAATAACGCCCAAAACTTTGCTTGAGAATTCAATCTGAAGTGTGGGTCCAGAAGGTCATGAAATGAGGGAGGAAAGCTGATCTAATTTTGGGCCAAGCCAAAGTAGAAACATAGAAACATAGAACATAGAAACATAGAAGATGACGGCAGAAAAGGGCTACAGCCCATCAAGTCTGCCCACTCTGCTTACCCACCCCCTGTCTATGCCCTAATGACCCAATTTCCTTATCTTGACCCTCGTAGGGATCCCACATGGGTATCCCATTTATTCTTAAAGTCTGGCACGCTGTCTGCCTCGATCACCTGCACTGGAAGCTTGTTCCAATGATCAACCACTCTCTCTGTGAAGAAATACTTTCTGGTGTCTGCAGCAGCCACTCTCTCCTCCTCTCCCTATTGGCTAAGGCTCTTAACATTTGCATCTCCTCTTCCTATAGGCTAAGGCTCTTTACACCTGCATTGTGATGTCATAGAACTTTCTGATTATAGAAACATAGAAACATGATGGCAGATAAAGGCCAAATGACCCATCATAGAAACATAGAAGATGACGGCAGAAAAGGGCTACAGCCCATCAAGTCTGCCCACTCTGCTTACCCACCCCCTGTCTATGCCCTAATGACCCAATTTCCTGATCTTGACCCTCGTAGGGATCCCACATGGGTATCCCATTTATTCTTAAAGTCTGGCACGCTGTCTGCCTCGATCACCTGCACTGGAAGCTTGTTCCAAAGATCAACCACTCTCTCTGTCAAGAAATACTTTCTGGTGTCGCCATGAAATTTTCCGCCCCTGAGTTTGAACGGGCGCCCTCTTGTGGCCGAGGGTAGTTTTGTTTTGGACTCTTTCCTATATCCCATATGTTTCTGTACGTCATGTCATGTTTTAAGTCCCCTGAGTCATCTGTATTTGTTAATTCTAAGTATTCTACATGTATTTTATATTGTGCACCGCCTAGAATTTTGATTAGTCAATCAAATTTTAAATAAACTTGGAAACTTGGAAAGCCAGCAGCACGGGCCAGTGCGGTAAATGCTCTGACGCCCAGAGGAATTGAACAGGCATCGGAGCATTTGCCGCGCAGACCTCGGCTGAGCAACTTTGTAAAAGAGGACCCGTAAGTGGTATAGAAAATTTTAATAAAGATTCAGGCTTGATAAAAGGGGACCACAGTAAACCTTCTCAGAGGTTTACAATATATAAAAACACAATTATAGATATATAAAGCCAAAGAAAAAGAAAGAAAAGTTGAAAATCCAAAAAGAAAGAAGACAGCAGCAGCTGTGTACTAAATGTTTGCAATATTTTATTGATTTTGTATATGCAAGTCACACCAAACAAGAAAGAAAAAGAAAAAAAAGAAGTAGCATTCATTCAGAGAGTTAGAATGTAATAAATTGCAAATGAAAAAGCACTGAGCATTGGCAAGTTGAGGGCCTCGCCGAGGCCAATCCAGGTCACTAGTACCTGGCCAAAACCAAAGGAGTAGCAATATTCCAGCATCTCAAAGATCAACAAGATTCTGGAATCCCAATGAGAGCAACATTCCAGAGCTGAGATTGTGATGTCATAATGCCTCATTCCACCAATGCCTATGAGCCAAACTCACCAGTGATGTCACAATGGCTTAATTGTCCTATACTTGGCTCCTGTAAGAACATAAGAATAGCCTTACTGGGTCAGACTAAAAGTCCATCAAGCCCAGTAGCCCGTTCTCACTGTGGCCAATCCAGGTCCTTAGTACCTGGCCAAAACCCAAGGAGTAGCAACATTCCAGCATCTCAAAGAATAGAAAATTCTGGAACCTCAATGAGAGCAACATTCCAGAGCTGAGATTGTGATGTCATAATGCCTCATTCCACAGTGCCTCAGAGCCAACCTCATCAGTGATGTTACAATGGCTTAATTGTCCTATACTTGGCTCCTGTAGTAACATAAGAATCGCCTTACTGGGTCAGACCAAAAGTCCATCAAGCCCAGTAGCCCGTTCTCACGGTGGCCAATCCAGGTCACTAGTTTTCTGTCTTTCCCGCATTCATCTCTCACTACCAGCATTTAGGGGCATGCACAGGAACATCCTTTTTCGTACTGGTCATTCCTCTCCTTATTCACTCGAGCATCCTTCTGGTGACACGTCAAATCCGCGTGGGACAAAAATATGCCGACAATCCCGCACAAGACTTTTGCGCTCCACCTTAAAACACTTGCTATTAGCGCTCTGACGGGGGCTGGAGGGGGACGTCCCCCCACTAAATTTACAAATGTTCACATTCCCGTTGGGGGGTGGGGGGGAAGCCCCCCCCCCCACTACACTGAAATCTGCCGAATACCCAAAAAACAAAGGAAAATGGCAGTTTCCACTGTTTTGGGGGGTCTCCCACACACACCCCTAACGGGAGCACAAACACTTGTAAGTTTACTGGTGGGGTTCCTCCCCTCAGAGTGCTAACAGGACCTGTTTTAAGGCCACGTGCATAAGTCCTGCGCAGGATTGTCGGCGCATTTTTGTCCCGCACACTTTAGTTACGGTACCCATCCTTCTAGTTTTGCTGTCGCCTTTTCAACCTGTTTGGTCACCTTAAGATCATCCCCAAGTCCCGCTCTTCTTTCATGCACAAAAGTTATTCACCCCCCTAAGCTGTACCATTCCCTCCAGTTTTTGCAGCCCAAATGCACGACGTTGCGTTTCTTAGCTGCCAAATTTTGCACAATTCCTCATGCTTCGCTAGGTCCTTCCTCATGTTATTTACATCATCATGGGTGTCTACTCTATTGCAGATTTTGGTATAAGAACATAAGCAGTACCTCTGCTGGGTCAGACCTGAGGTCCATCGCGCCCAGCAGTCCGCTCACACGGCGGCCCATCAGGTCCAGGACCTGTATAGTAATCCTCTATCTATATCCTTCTATCCCCTTTTCCTTCTGGAAATTATCTAATCCCTTCTTGAACCCCAAAACCATAATCTGTCCTATCACACCCTCTGGAATCACATTCCAGGTGTCCACCACCTTTGGGTGAAAAAGAACTTCCTAGCATTGGTTTTGAATCTGTTCCCTCTTAATTTTTCCAAATGCCCTCTCGTTCATGTAGTTTTTGAAAGTTTGAAGAATCTGTCCCTCTCCATTTTCTCCATGCCCTTCATGATCTTGTAAGTCTCTATCATGTCCCCTCCATCATCTGCATCTTATCAGACAGTGTGTCTTCACATTAGTTGCAAAAAAAGTTAGACTGACAGCGGGTCTGAATACCGGGGCATCTCCTTGAAACAGCCTTAGCGAAACATGGGTCCATGTCGGAGTCCTGTTTAAGCACCCAGATAAAGAAAGCTAAGTTATTATTAATTTAATACATAAAGATACACTGAATTCAAGAATATTTAATCTAAGAGAAATAGCGAAGGCACAACCAATGAGGAGAGTAGCTACGTTGGAATTCTGTATGACAACAGATTTTGTTCTATACAGATGTAGCCACTGAGGTCTTACCTTAAACTAGGGGGAAGGGAACTCCGGACCTCGAGAGCCGTATTCCAGTCGGGTTTTCAAGATTTCCCCAATGAATATGCATTGAAAGCAGTGCATGCAAATAGATCTCATGCATATTCATTGGGGAAATCCTGAAAACCCGACTGGAATACGGCTCTCGAGGACCGGAGTTCCCTATCCCTGCCTTAAACCATATAAATGAAATGAATAATATTATGAATACCTAGAACAGTGGTTCCCAAACCTGTCCTGGGGGACCCCCAGCCAGTCAGGTTTTCAAGATATCCCTAATGAATATGCATGAGAGAGATTTGCATATAATGGAAGTGACAGGTATGCAAATCTCTCTCATGCATATTCATTAGGGATATCTTGAAAACCTGACTGGCTGGGGGTCCCCCAGGACAGGTTTGGGAACCACTGACCTAGAAGATTAACTGTGAAATACTGGGATATACCAGAAGATATGTTTCAAAAAATTCTTTAAAAAAAAAAATATTCTCTCTTTATAAACCAATGAGGATCTATTTCTTGTGTTAAGAATTCATATTAGGCATGGCAACACCCAATTAAGTTAGTATTATATAATGGAAGGTAGGCGCCTAGGTTCCATCGTACATCGGGAGGGGTTGAACTGAAGGAGAGCAAGAGAATATCAGAATACAAAGCTTGTGAAGGAACACTTCTCCGAAACATAGAAGACAGTCATAGCAAAGGCTTTGCTGAGCTGCATCTTATCGAAATTTTCATCGCAAGAAAAACAAGAAGACAGGGGAGTCCACGAGTCTTATTTGAATGCAAATGCTGTGTCATTTATTCTAAAACATCAGCCTTGGCTCAAATAAATGAAATTGCTGACAATACTGAAGAGAGAAATTACATGTTGCTCTGTGGGTAAAGAACAATGGGTCTGAGTAATGATGTGGAGAAGCGATTTCAGAGACTGTATTTTGCGAAGGCTGGTTAACAACGTAGGTTCCTTTGGAACGACAAAACCCAGCAACGTTTAAGACTGAATATTCTCCTCTCCTTTTTTTTTTTCCCCATGTTTTATTTCCCCATTGTACATGAATTTGCTGGCCATATCGAGCAGTGCCCTACTGCGCTCACCGCCTGTGATGTTTACAGAAATGCCATGGGCAAAAAAAAAGTACGTCGGGGTCCCTGTTTTGGGAGTTATCAGTCATGGAATTGCCTACGAATTCCTTTTGTGTATGCTCATGAATGGCACCTGAAATTTAATAAAAAGTACATTTAAAAAAAGAAAATAATCCCACAAACGGGGTGTCACATAATTACGTCTGCAGAGGAAGAAGAAACAGTTATCGTATATACTTGAATATAGGTCTATCCGAATATAAGTCGAGACCCCCATTTTTCCCCCAAAGAAGGAGGAAAAATGGATGACTCAAATATAAAGTCAGGCGGCTTAATATTCAAGTGTCCTGTCCTGCCAGGATCTGCACCCAGTCCCCTTCCCTCCATCCCCTGTCAGGCTCTGCACCCATCCCCCTTCCTGCCAGGTACTGCACACACCGCCTTCCCTCCCTCTCTCCCTCTCAGGCTCTCCACCCTGTCCCCCCTCCCTGCCCTGTCCATTGTATCTCCTCTGCCACTGGAATCCCTGGTGGTCCAGAGGTGTAGCGGGCAGGAGCAAGCTTTCTGTGCACCTGCCCCGCTGCTAACCCGGTCGGACCTGCTTACATTGGAAAGTTGGTCCTCAACCTGGCAGCTAGGCTTCAATACTAAGAAATGTAAGGTCATGCACCTCGGAAGCGGAAATCCATGCAGGACGTACTTCTTGAACGGAGAAACTTTAACTAGGACTTCAGCAGAACGAGATTTAGGAGTAATCATCAGAGCAGACATGAAAACTGCCAATCAAGTGGAGAAGGCTTCATCTAAGGCAAGGCAGATATTGGGTTGTATCAATAGAAGTTTCATCAGCCGAAAGCCTGAAGTCATAATGCCGTTGTACAGGGCCATGGTGAGACCTCATCTGGAGTACTGTGTGCAGTTCTGGAGGCCACATTACAGTAAAGATGTGCGCAGAATTGAATCGGTTCAGCGGACGGCCACCAGGATGATCTCGGGGCTCAAGGGTCTCTCGTACGAAGAGAGACTGAACAAATTGCAGCTCTACACTCTCGAGGAACGTAGGGAGAGGGGAGACATGATCGAAACATTTAAGTACCTCACAGGACGTGTCGAAGTGGAAGATGATATTTTCTTTCTCAAGGGACCCTCGGCCACAAGAGGGCACCCGCTCAAACTCAGGGGCGGAAAATTTCATGGCGACACCAGAAAGTATTTCTTCACAGAGAGAGTGGTTGATCATTGGAACAAGCTTCCAGTGCAGGTGATCGAGGCAGACAGCGTGCCAGACTTTAAGAATAAATGGGATACCCATGTGGGATCCCTACGAGGGTCAAGATCAGGAAATTGGGTCATTAGGGCATAGACAGGGGGTGGGTAAGCAGAGTGGGCAGACTTGATGGGCTGTAGCCCTTTTCTGCCGTCATCTTCTATGTTTCTATGATGGGTCATTTGGACTTTATCTGCCATCATGTTTCTATGTTTCTATAATCAGAAAGTTCTATGACATCACAATGCAGGTGTAAAGAGCCTTAGCCTATAGGAAGAGGAGATGCAAATGTTAAGAGCCTTAGCCAATAGGGAGAGGAGGAGAGAGTGGCTGCTGCAGACACCAGAAAGTATTTCTTCACAGAGAGAGTGGTTGATCATTGGAACAAGCTTCCAGTGCAGGTGATGGAGGCAGACAGCGTGCCAGACTTTAAGAATAAATGGGATGCCCATGTGGGATCCCTACGAGGGTCAAGATAAGGAAATTGGGTCATTAGGGCATAGACAGGGGGTGGGTAAGCAGAGTGGGCAGACTTGATGGGCTGTAGCCCTTTTCTGCCGTCATCTTCTATGTTTCTATGATGGGTCATTTGGCCTTTATCTGCCATCATGTTTCTATGTTTCTATAATCAGAAAGTTCTATGACATCACAATGCAGGTGTAAAGAGCCTTAGCCTATAGGAAGAGGAGATGCAAATGTTAAGAGCCTTAGCCAATAGGGAGAGGAGGAGAGAGTGGCTGCTGCAGACACCAGAAAGTATTTCTTCACAGAGAGAGTGGTTGATCATTGGAACAAGCTTCCAGTGCAGGTGATCGAGGCAGACAGCGTGCCAGACTTTAAGAATAAATGGAATACCCATGTGGGATCCCTACGAGGGTCAAGATAAGGAAATTGGGTCATTAGGGCATAGACAGGGGGGTGGGTAAGCAGAGTGGGCAGACTTGATGGGCTGTAGCCCTTTTCTGCCGTCATCTTCTATGTTTCTATATTTCTATGAGTTCCGGATTCAGCCGCTAAGCGGTACCTCCCTCATGGCAGACGTGATCAGGGAAGGAGCGGGAGGCCGAAATGATGGGGGGGGGAAGGGACGCCACTGCCCCAGGTGCCTCTCACTCTCACTATGCCACTGTGTGTCATAAGCAAGTTAGTTGCTTCTTCCATGAAAAGCTTGAGAGAAGAGGAAACGGTGTGCACAAGCAGAGCTCTGTGTTTGAAAACAAACTATAATAAAATCCAAGGAGATTTGGGAGAACAGCAAGTGTTGTGAAAGGAGCCTGAGAAGGAAAAGTGGAGCTATGTGTGTGGACGAGGGTGGTTTGAAAAGTCTGGTAAAAAAAAAGCAAATTAAACAACATCATAGGAAAAATAGCAATCAATCGTGTAATATGGAACATAAGAACATAAGAATAGCCTTACTGGGTCAGACCGATGGTCCATCAAGACCAGTAGCCCATTCTCACGGTGGCCAATCCAGGTCCCTAGTACCTGGCCAAAACCCAAGGAGTAGCAAGATTCCAGCATCTCAAAGAATAGCAAGATTCCAGAACCCCAATGAGAGCAACATTCCAGAGCTGAGATTGTGATGTCATAATGCTTCATTCCACAATGCCTCCAAGGTTAACAGAAATTAAATAAAAATAAGAAAAATACAAAAACATAAAATAACACAGATATATCATTTTGCTACTCGGGAATGAGAATCTAAGTATCTTTGAAATAATAATGTTTTCATAGATTTCCGAAAACCTTGAAAAGAGGTAATCATTCTAACAGAAACAGGAATGCTATTCCTAGGCCCTCTTTTACTAAGGTCCGCTAAGCGTTTTAGCGCGCATTTAGCACGCACTAAATCAACGCGTGTGCTAACCGCTAACGCATTCATAGGATAATGTGCATGTTAGCATTTAGCGCGTGCTAATATTTACCGCGCGCTAAAAAAGCATAGCGCACCTTAGTATAAGAGGGGGCAAATCTCAGTTAGCCTGAACGAGAAAGACTGACGCAACTTGCCAACAGACTTTATACCTTTCAATGAAGGAAAAGAAAGTTTAAATTTGTGCAAATTTCTTGAATCAGACAATCGCGTAGCATTGATAGACAGTGATACAAAGGAATGAAAGGTAGCATATATGAGTTTACAAAGGTGTGCTATGCTTTTTAGCACATGCTAAATGCTAACACGTGCATATTATCCTATGGATGCATTAGCAGTTAGCGCATGCGTTGATTTAGCCCTCTTTTACAAAGGTGCGCTAAGCATTTTAGCACGTGTTTAGTGCACGCTAAATCAATGCGTGCACTAACCGCTAACACATCCATAGGATACCATGCATGCATTAGCATTTAGTGCGCACTCATATATAGCGCACACTAAAAAGCATAGCACACCTTTGTAGAGAAACCTCAAACAGGAGAAAATAATTTTCCAGTCACAGCCAGAATTCAGGAGCTAGTTGAATAGCGACCATCACCTGCTGGGAGATAGAGCATACTGAAGATACAGGAGGTGTGCCAGCCAATAGGACCATTGGTCTCTGGATACAACTGCTGCTGTTGCTAAGGAAGGGGTAAATGTTATACATGCACATTTAAATTGTATCCTATAACATATCGGAAGCCAATGGAGTCGTTCAAACAATGGAGAGACATGATTGAGTTTTCTTTTTTCGAAAATTAATTGGGCTGCAGTATTCTGTATAAGTCGAAGCCGTTGCAAATTATATTTACTCAGGCCTAAATAAACAGAATTACAATAATCCGCCTGGGCCAAAATAATTGACTGTACCAATCCCGAAAAATGCTGCTGATGAAATAAAGCTCTAACGTTCCTCAACCTACGCAAACTAAAGAAACTTTTCTTCAAGGAATTTATCAGATCCTGAAATGACAATGCAGAGCCTTAGATAATGCCCAGAATCTTAGAGGAGAATTCAATTGGCAGAGATATACCAGAATTTGAAGCAACAGAGCTTGGGAGTTGTTCCAGTAACCACAAGATTTCCGTTACAGTACTGCAGAGCGTCACTGTTCACATGGCCAACAGTAAGAAGATAAACTAGAATGCTGGAGCTAACCGGGATTAACAGCGGGATGTGGATAGTCCCTACTGCCGCCCATACACCCCCCCCCCACCCTTTCTCCTGTCCCAACTAATAATAAAACAACACACAGAATTATGGAACATAGCCGCAGCTCTTTATTAATCCACAATAGCAAATAAATTAACTTTGCATATATTAACATCATTAACATATTAAACATCAATTGAACAACATCAGCAAGCTCCTCCCGAGCTACTCGGTGAAAACATCAACATAGTGCCCCCTCCCCCGCCACAAACAGCAAGAGTCTGAGGGGTGGCATGACTTAATGCCCATTTAACCAGGGTCACCTGATTCCAAGGCACGATGCCCAGCCGGCCCACCACTCATCGCCGGATGAGCCCCAGCACCCAGTAGCTCGGGAGACCCGCCCTCCTGAGGTACCATAGCCACCAACACAAGGACAGGCGAGTGGGGGAAAAACCGCCCTGGAGGACCCTAGAAAAAACCGAGTCCTCCAAGACCCCGGTTTTATCTCCTCCCCCGCGCCGTCAATCACCCCGCTAGCCCGCCTTTTGGCGCGAACCATTCCTTCTCTATTACCTCCCTAACTCTCCCCTACTACTGTCCCTCCCCCCCCCCCCCAACATGCCTCACGGGTGACACACGGGCCTCCCAGCCCCGTGTTACAATACGCCCGTCGAGACAAGCTCTCAGGCTACTCTTTAAGTGCAAAAGCAGCTGTATCTATTTCCAGAATACTGCAAATATTGTTCTGTTTCATATGTTGTATTCTACCGATGCATTATTTTGACTTTTCGGCACAGAATTCCTGGAGTGTACTCAGTGTGCACAGTACCGTTCGTGGTAGAGGTGCTGGGGGAGAGATCCGTACCCAAATTTGGTCACCATTTGCAGAATCCAGGGGTATATGTGGATGAGAGCTGACCAGTAATCCGTATGCCTGGATTTAACCACCAAGAGGATATTGCCGAGAGACAATTGTTGAAAATGGAAATACCGGGATGAACCACATCAGTGTAAGTATCCGCACGATATCCTCCAAAAAGAAGTGGGTGCTAACTCCTAGGGCTCCATTTACGAAGCCACGTTAGCGGTTTAACGCGGGTAATAGCGCGCTCTAATTTTCCGGCCGCTTTAGCTACCGCCTCCTCTTGAGCAGGCGGTAGTTTTTCAGCTAGCGCAGGGGTTAGCACGCGCTAAAAAGGTACGTGCGATAAAGCCGCTAACGCGGCTTCGTAAAAGAAGCCCCTAGAGACCGAACTAAAATCACTAAAGGACTCGAGAACAAATTGAATAGAAGTGGAGAGACAGCCGGACCCTGTGGCACACCACATAATAATGAGTTCTTCCTGGTGACGGGATAATCTCGTGCAGACACCAGCGCGCTGACAATCCAGCGCAAGACAGAAGCGCGCTGCCGAAAGCCGCTGAAAAACTTATTTTTTAAGAGCTCCAACAGGGGGGGAACCCCCCTACTTTAATGCATAGTGTTCGCACTGCCGTTGGGAGGGGGGTATGGGGGGTGCAAAACCCCCCCCACACACACACACATTATAGACAAAACGGAACTTTTCCTGAAAAAAATCAGAAACTGTTCCATTTTCTCTATAATGTGGGGGGTTGCACCCCCCACACCCCCACACACACCCCCAACGGCAGCGCGAACACTATGCATTAAAGTGTGGAGGTTCCCCCCACCCCCTGTTGGAGCAGTGGCAATTCTTATGTTCTTATGTACCACTCAATTAATTGTCATTTTTGCCTACCAGAAATTGGGCATGATATTGGCCAGGTCATGGGCCAGCCTTGGGCATTCTTTTACGTGTAGGCACCTAAATTGGACTTAGGCATCTAACTTAGGTACCAGTATTCAGGCAAAAAAAACCCTGGCATTTAGATGCCGCTAAGTGTGATTCTATAAATGGAGTGACGGGAGAAAGGTGACAGGAGGAACGGCTGGATAAGTTGCAGCTGTACTCACTCGAGGAACGCAGAGAGAGGGGTGACATGATCGAGACATTCAAGTATCTCACGGGCCGCATCGAGGTGGAAGAAGATATCTTCTTTTTCAAGAGTCCCGTGGCAACAAGGGGGCATCCTTGGAAAATCAGGGGCGGGAAACTGCACCGGGACACCAGGAAATTCTTTTTCACTGAAAGGGTGGTTGATTGCTGGAATAATCTTCCACTTCAGGTTATTGAGGCCAGCAGCGTGCCTGATTTTAAGGCCAAATGGGATAGACACGTGGGATCTAGTCACAGAGAAAGGTAGGGGAGGGTCATTGGGGTGGGCAGACTAGATGGGCCGTGGCCCTTATCTGACGTCTATTTCTATGTTTCTATGTTTCTAACAATTAATAATCACTTAAGTCCAGCAGTCCTGAAGAAGTGGTGCCCCCCTCCCCCAACGAAACATTGACTGTACAAAGAAGGATCTATGTTATTTTCTTGTTTTCTTGATGTTAAAACTTTTTTTTTCTCCTTTTGAATTAAACATAACCTATTGACGAACGTTTTTTATGCCAATAATGTTGGTGGTAGGGCTTCAAGTGGTTGGCTCATCTGTAGAGGGTGTTTGGGGATTTGATTTGGTTTTGATGGAGAGTATTTTTTAATGTTGATTTATTTAAGAACATAAGAATAGCTTTACTAGGTCAGAGCCATGGTCCATCAAGTCCAGTAGCCCGTTCTCACGGTAGCCAATCCATGTCACTAGTACCTGGCTAAAACTCAAGGAGTAGCAACATTCCATTATCTCAGAGTAAACAAAGATTCTGGAACCCTAAATAGTAGCAACATTCCATGCAAAATCCTCAAAGAGTAGCAACATTCCAGCATCTCAAAGAACTGCAAGATTCCGGAACCCCAATGAGAGCAACATTCCAGAGCTGAGATTGTGATGTCATAATGCCTTACTCCACAGTGCCTCAGAGCCAACCTCATCAGTGATGTTGCAATGGCTTGATTGTCCTATACTTGGCACATGTAAGAGCATAAGAACAGCCATACTGGGTCAGACCAATGGTCCATCAAGCCCAGTAGCCCATTCTCACGGTGGCCAATCCATGTCACTAGTACCTGGCTAAAACTCAAGGAGTAGCAACATTCCATTATCTCAGAGTAAGCAAGATTCCGGAACCCCAAACTGTAGCAACATTCCATGCTACCGCTCCAGGGCAAGCAGTGGCCTCCCCCATGTCTTAATAACAGACTATGAACTTTTCCTCCAGGAAATTGTCCATATTGTTTTTTAGTTATTACTTAAATATATTGTCTGCATTGTAATATAATATATTGTTACTGTATTTTAGATTTATATTGTAAATTTTAAATGTACATCGCTTAGAATATTTGATTAAGCGATTTATCAAGTCCCATAATAAACTTGAAACTTGAAACTTGAAACTTGAAACCCTTTTTAAAACCGGCTATGCTACCCGCTCTTACCACAAACTCTGGCAACGCGTTCCAGAACTTAACTATTCTCCGAGTGAAAAATAC
Organism: Geotrypetes seraphini; assembly: GCF_902459505.1. NCBI lineage: Eukaryota > Metazoa > Chordata > Amphibia > Gymnophiona > Dermophiidae > Geotrypetes > Geotrypetes seraphini. Next base: position 171,557,103 of record NC_047091.1, on the reverse strand, counting down.
ATTTCTTTCTATTGGTTTTAAAAGTATTCCCCTGTAGTCTTTGTAATTTTTTATTTATTTAATTTTGAATACCGTTCTCCGCAGGGAGCTCAGAATGGTTTACAGGAATTTATTCAGGTACTTAAGCATTTTTCCCTGCCTGTCCCAGGGGGTTCACAATCTATTTAATGGGGAGGATTAAGTGGCTTGCCCAGAGTTTACACAGAGCAGCGGGGGTTTGAACCCACAACCTCAGGTGGCCAAGAGTGCCGAAGCTGTCGCTTGAACCACTGCGCCACACTCTGGATTGATGTCCTCCCCGCCTCATTTTTTGAATTTTTTGTTATTCTGTACATGGTGCCTAACTGAAGGTTGACAGTCGCCTTCAGCGTCGACTTTGTAGGCACCGTTTAAAGAAAATCGGGCCACACTGTCCTATGAAGCTTATTTGCATAATTTCCGTGATGAGCTGTGTTAAAATCTGTGCCAATGGTAATGCAGACTAACCCGGGCTAACGCACGAATGCGCATCGACTTTAAAAGCGTCTGCATGCATTTACGTCTGTGTCAATACTGATACACTTTGGTATGTTGTGGACCCAAAGTGATTGCCCAGAAATGCATACCCAAGAAACAAGAACAGCTGCTGTGTTGCTCTTAGTGCCGTTTAAAAGAATAATGTGTTGCTAATATCAAGTAATTTTACTGATCCATGGAAAGCGTTTGTTTAGATTATCTGGTTCATAAGTAAAAGGTAAGCTGGGTTGGCACCAAATGTACTTTAAACTGGCATCACGTCTTATGAGATGGCAACAAGCCAGCATGGCAGATGGGCAAAGCTTACTGTGAGTGGGATTTAGTACACATATGAGCAATTAGCATAATAGACCACCTCTCCTGAAAGGTCTTAACATTCTTTAATATATTACAGACAGGGGTTACAGGAAAATGATGGCGCTACCCTCGCATTCAATAGCAAGGTCCAGAAGAACAGACTCGAAGGTCGGTTGGATGCCCTTGAAGGTGGTATATTTTAAGCGGTGACGGGATAATCGAGCGCCAGACGCGACAATCCAGCGCAGACAATTCGGCGGAAGACAGAAGTGCGCGGGGGAAAAAATAATTTTTAAAGAGCTCCGACTGGGGGGTTTGGGGTGGCAACCCCACCACTTTATTGGTTAGTGTTCGCGCTGCCGTTGCGGGGGGGGGGTGAGGGGTGAAACCCTCCACATTATAGAGAAAACTGAACTTTTCCCGCAAAAAAAAATCAGAAAAGTTCCGTTTTCGCTATAATGGAGGTTTCCAACCCCCCGAACCCCCCTCCAACAGCAGCGCGAACACTAACCAATAAAGTGGGGGGTTGCCACCCCAAACCCACCCTCTGAGCTCTTTAAAAATTACTTTTCCCCCCGTGCGCTTCTGTTTTGCGCCGAATTGTCGGCGCTGGATTGTCAGCATGCTGACGTCTTGCGCTCCACTGTCTATGAACCATTTTAAACCTTCCCCAAAAAATATACACAGTACTCCCCCGTCAAAGTCACAGTTCAGTGTTCGCACCCCCAGTCATTCATGGGGTTTTTTTCCCTCAGCAAAAATACACTCCGTCTGCCTCTTCTGCAACCCGGGACACCGCCCTGCGCACCCTCCCCCCCTTCCCCCAAATCTTCTTTGCTGGACCAGTGATCCCAGCCCAGGTCGAAGCCGCAAGCGCCACCGCCTGCATTGGTACTCGCAGCAGCCCTCCCTGCAGCCCTCTCCCGCCTCTGATCCCCGCTCCTAAACCACATCCAATTATCGTGGTTTTTCAAAATTCGCAGGTGCTCCTGGAATGCAATCCCCGTGAATTTCGGGGGAATACTGTATACCATTATATGGTGCTTGAAATTCTTTAGAATTGAATTAGAATACCTTATGAGTCCAGATAACAGTAATTGGTAAATGGAGTCCCTCCACTTTAACATTGGCAAGCCTAGAGTTACCAGATTTTACATATGTAAAATCTGGACCCATGATCCACCCCCAGGCCCGCTCAGTTCCACCCACCCCCACCCTTTTACGCCCACGCCATGCCCCAGCCTCGCCCCTAACCCGCCCCCCTCAGCCGGCTCATCTCGGTCAGGAGAGCATCCACGCATCTGATAACCCTCCCGACACGATCGGCTTTCCAAAACCCAGACAAAGTGCCGGGCTTTGAAATGTCGTCCAGACACGCCCTCTAAAAAGAGGACGTGTCCGGGTAAATCCAGACTTCTGGCGAACCTCAGAAACTATATGAATCCAAACAGCGGTGTAGCGAGGGTAGGAAGCACCCCTGACCTATTCTCTGCCTCTTTCCGCTCCTTTCCCACCCCTTACCATGTGTGTGCCATCCCTTCCTGCCGTACCTCTTAACTCTTTGCCGGCACGAGCAGCACCTCCAACCTGATGCCCATGTCGGCCTCGGCTCTCCTTCTGATGTTACTTCCTGGCTGCGGAAAGGAAGTGACTTCAGAGGGAGAGCTGAGGCTGGTGCGAGCAGCAGATTGAAGATGTTGCTTGTGCCTGCAAAGGGTTAAAGAGGTACGAGGCAGTGGAAAAATGCTGGCACCCCCGGCAAGACGGTGCCCGAGGCGGTTTTCTCCCCTCCCCCCTTATTATGCCACTGAATCCAAACTCTCTAGCTAATGGGAAACCTGCAAATCCCACCTTCTGTCTGAAAAGATGATTTGGGGCATAAATTCAGCACCCAAGCTAAAGAATTGCGTCTGTAGCCAGGCGTTGATTCTACATCTTTTCAACACCCATAAAAATCAAGTTTCAAGCGTATTTAAAATTTATGATATCGCCTAATCAGGCTTCTCGGAGGTGTACATCGATAGTAATTATATAAAATACTTTTAAATAGTAAATTAAAACAACTAAGGGCACCTTCTACTAGGCTGCGCTAGTGTTTTTCACGCGCGCTAACCCCGCGCTACACATAAATACTAATGCCAGCTCTATGGAGGCGTTAGTGTTAGAGGTCTGCACGGGAATGGGGATCATGGGAATCCCACGGGTCCCGCGGGAATCCCCGCCTAACCCACAGGACTCCCACGGGGACCCCCCCTCTGGCCCACGGGACTCCCACGGGGACCCCCCTCTAGCCAACGGGACTCCCACGAGGATGGAAGGCTTTGGAAGCCGGGTTCGTCCATATAATATAATGGACACGTCAGCCTTAGTAAAAGAGGGGGTTTATAAGTTAATTACCTGAACAGAAAACAAAAAAAGGGTTCCAAAGAGATTCCACAAGGAAAACAGCAAAAGAAACTGTGGCATTGATGATCCTGTCAGAAGTAATTGCTGATTTTTATGGGGATGGAGATAATTCCTTGCGGGGATGGGTGGGGACGGAGAGGATCCTGACGGGGACGGAGAGGATCCTGGCGGGGATGGGTGGGGACGGAGAAGATCCTGGCGGGGATGAGCAGGGATGGGTGGGATTTCTGTCCCCACGCAACTCTCTAGTTAGCGTGCAGCGCGTGCTAAAACCGCCAGCGCAGCTTAGTAAAAGGAGCGCTAAGTTAGTACAACAGACAAGTGGACGAGACGTACTGTAACAAAAGGAAAGAGGGATAGAACTAGAAAATGAAAAGAAAAAGAACGTGGAAGGGACAAACAGAAGGTGCGGGAATGATCTTAGTTGGGGAATGTCGAATCGTCCTTATGAGGACAATTGCAATTCAAAGGCGTCACTAAAGAGAAAAGGTTTTTAATTTGGATTTGAAATCATTTAAATTTATTTCTTCTCTTAGATCAGGAGTGTCAAAGTCCCTCCTCGAGAGCCGCGATCCAGTCGGGTTTTCAGGATTTCCCCAATGAATATGCATGAGATCTATTAGCATACAATGAAAGCAGTGCATGCAAGTAGATCTCATGCATATTCATTGGGGAAATCCTGAAAACCAGACTGGATTGCGGCCCTTGAGGAGGGACTTTGACACCCCTGTCTTAGATAGTTTGGTCTGGCATTCCAGAGGGAGGGGGCGGCGACTGAAAAGATGTTTGATCGCTTGGTGTTAATGTGTTTTAGAAATGTAGTTACAAAGCATCGACTCATGTAGAAATACTGTAAAACATTATCCGGCCGTAACACAGCGTCATTTGGCCAGCCAGGAACAGTTCCTGGCTGGCCAAGTGAGCACATGGTCGGCCATCCGCTGGTATTCATTGTAGATGGTTTTCTATACTGTTTGTCTATAGTGTGTCTAACCCCTCGTCTATAAAGCCGCGCTAGTGGTTTTTAGCACAGAGAGCTGCGCTGAATGGCCCGCGCTGCTCCCGACGCTCAAAGGAACTCAATGAATGTCAGGAGCAGTGTAGGCCATTCAGAGTGGCTCTCGGCGCTAAAAATCGCTAGCGCGGTTTCATAGAAGAGGGGGTAAATCTCAAGGGTGGGAGTAGGTTTTGGACAGGTTTAGGGTGGACTCGTGATTTGGACGTTTTCTTGAAATAATGGATATGATTGAAGTCTACACAATCCTAAGTGGAGTAGAACGGGTACAAGTGGATCGATGTTTCACTCCATCAAAAATTACAAAGACTAAGGGACATTCAATGAAGTTACAGGGAAATACTCTTAAAACCAATAGGAGGAAATTTTTTTTCACTCAAAGAATAGTTAAGCTCTGGAACACATTATCAGAGGATGTGGTAAGAGCGAATAGCGTAGCTGGTTTTAAGAAATGTTTGGACAAGTTCCTAGAAGAAAAATCCATAGTCTTGTTATTGAGAAAGACATGGGGGAAGCCACTGCTTGGCCTGGATCGGAAGCATGGGATGTTGCTACTCTCTGGGATTCTAGAATCTTGCTACTCTGTATGGAATGTGGGGTTCCGGAATCTTGCTTACTCTTAGATAATGGAATGTTGCTACTCCTTGGGTTTTGGCCAGGTACTAGTGACCTGGATTGTCCTCCGTGAGAACAAGCAACTGGGCTTAGATCATTGGGCTGACCCAGTAAGGCTATTCTTATGTTCTTAAGGTGGAACTGTGTGATTTGCGAGTAACTGATTTAAATAGTATAGTCTCTGACTTATTGGAAATGTTTTCTCTCTTATTTCAGTTGTGTTCCCCTGATGCAGCCTGAAAGTGAAATATGATCATGGTAGGATTAGTTGTTTTTTTCTTTTTACCCCATTTTTTTTCTTGTATTTAATGTATTTTTATTCTAAATAACTATTAACCGAGTCGAGCTCCTGTTTTGGTGATGACCCGGTTTACAAATCCAAGGTTTAGTTTATGTGTATGAAGTATATTAAAGTTTTTACACTGGGGCACTATTTTTATCGTATTTTTCTCTGTGGTTTTCACCTTGTTGTTGCTGATCTGTTTCAAACATGGTGCCTATTTCTACCAGGAATTTAAAAAAAAAAAAAAAAAAGTTCCCAGAAAACACCATGGAAAATCTGCACACATTCCACTGATCTTTGCAGACTGCATTTGATGAAACATTTTCCTCCCAGGAATTTCTGCAGTAATCAAAATCTTCGTCCAAAAGACACATTACTGTATACTTCAAGCCAACTGTCTTGAAGTCTATTTCTATTCATTAGACTACTTGTCACTCTTAAATACATCACAGCAAGTTACAATTAAAAAACACAAAAACAAAAAACAAACAGACTAAGGGACAATTCTATAAAAAAAAAAAAAATCCCACTGGTCAAATTTATTTAATCCATGGAAGTAGAAGCAGCAGAGAGGTTGGGATGGTCATCATGGGTGTCAATAAGAGAGGCCAGCTACTTAAGCTTTGTGTTCCTTTGTTAGGTGCCATCAACTTGTGTTTGAGAGTCCTAATGACTTGGTGAATTAGCGATCTAAAAAGAAATCGGTTTTGTGCTAGTCCGGTAAGATCCTTCAGCGTCATCCCTATGGTTGGTTTTAGCATGCCTAGCCATCTAGTTGCAGGTCACCCTCTTCGCCTGGTCCCTTCGATCTTCCCAAACATAATGTCCTTCTCCAATGCTTTTTCTCTTCCAAAATATGACAGTCGTATCTTCATCTTTTGGACTTCGAGTGAGATAGCCGGTTTGATCTCTTCCAGGATTGATTTTTTTTTTTTTTTTAGTTCTTCTGGCGGTCTAAGGCATGCCTAAAATCCTTCTTCTGCACCAAAGCTCGAAAGAATCAAATGTGTTCCTTTAGGTTCATTTATTTCTCTTGGTAGGCACCATGGAGTAGATGCCTACCTCGAAGTAGTAAACGCCTACCTCAAAGTAGTAGACGCCTACCTCAAAGTAGTAGACGCCTACCTCAAAGTAGTAGACGCCTACCAAGTCAGTCACTTATTTATTTACTTGGTTTTATATCCCGTCCTTCCAGGAGAGCTCAGAATGAGTTACAAGTTTACATGCATAATAAATCCTAGTAAAATATAGCATGACAAACATAAGTGACACAGCATGATGAGGCATGACAAAACATAGGATGGCAGCTTAGCATGGCAGACAGTCATATATACAAGCATAGCATAGTAGATACTGTATTATACATAGTGAACATATTATATATAAACCTAGCATGGCAATTAACCCCCTTTTTACAAAGCTGCAGTAGCGGCTGCCAAGCAGCAAATGCTCCGATACCCATTATAGTATGCCCCCCAAATTCATGGGGGGGTCCATTCCAGGAACACCTGCAAATTTTGAAAAACCGCGAATGCGCTTTAGGAGCTGATCGATGGCAGGAGAGGGAAGCTGGGGCGCCGGCGGGTGATGAAAATCATATGCGGTATTTTCCTACAGCTTCTTCCTGGCACTAAAGTCAGGCTACACCAATCAGAAGCCACTTTGATAGGCCAGATAGCGTGTCAAAGCAGCTCCTGATTGGTGTAACCATGACTTTAGAACCAGGAAGAGACGGTCGGAAAATATCGCGAATTACTGAGTCTGTGAACTCGCGTGGGTTTACTGTAAATCACTAAGGGTATCGGAATGATTACCGCGGCAGCCACTACTGGGACTTTGTAAAAGGAGCCCTAATTGCGATTTAATTGATTTTTAATTGCAATTTTCAATTAATGGTGCTGAATAAGGCTATTTAAATAATCGACCCCATCTTTTATTAAGCTGCGCGGCTGAGCAGCACGAGCTAAATAATGAGCCCCTATTCTATTCCTATGGGCAGCTCGGCAAATAGCTCACGCTTCGTGGATAAAAAGAGGTTAAGTTAGGCGCAGAGATCAGCTAAGCGTACCGATCCAGGCAGCAATGTTCGTGGACCTTCTTTTATTCGCTAAATCCTTATTAGAAACGCTGTCCACATTTGTCATCAAAGTGCCCAACACGGGCCGTGTTTCGGCTGAACACGCCTTCCTCAGGGATCCAAGAGGTTGAAAATACAGCCCTTTGCAAATGTGGATCAGACCGAAAAGCTTGATAAAGCAAAAACCAAGGGCTTCTTCTACTAAGCTGAGTTAGGACTTTAACGCGCGGAATAGCACCCGCTACAATGCCCCGCGCGCTAGGTGCTAACGCTAGCATTGAGCCACGTAGCGTGGGGTTAGCGCGCATTAATCTGCCACGTGTGCTAAAAACGCTAGCGCACCTTAGTAAAAAGGAGCCTTAAGCCCACCCACAGGGCATGAAATGGCAGCGCTGAGAAGACAGTACTGGAGCTATTAGGGTCTTGCAGTTTCCTGCGCACAGAAAAAAATCTCTTAAATCATTTAAAGCACGTTTGAAAGCTTATTATTTCAAACTGGCATTTGACCCCAGTTCTTCCTTTGCTTTCTTCTCACTTTTTTCCCCCCTATCCTCCCGTTTTTACTTTATTTGTTCTTACCTCTTGATATTGTAAACCTTTCCTACCCTCGATTGTCATCTTGTGCCTAACTAGAAGAATCAGATTGACACAGTGGCCCAGAAAGGATATTATACCCTACTAGTGTTTAAGCCCGTTCCGTTAACTGGTGCTGGTAAAGTCTCCTTCCCTCACATGTCCCATATTTTCAGCCCCAGCTCCAAACCCATTTTTACCCCCCCCCCGCCCCCTTCTCTCAACTTTTCCCTTTCAGTTTCTAGCCCCAGCCCCCTTTTCTCACCAGCAGCATTTCCCTCCCACCCCACTTCCCTGTGCAGCTGCAGCAGCAGCATTTCCTCTCCCTCCATTTCCCTGTGCTGCTGCAGCAGTATTTCCCTCCCCCTCCACTTCCCTGTGCAGCAGCAGCAGCAGCAGCATTCCTTCCCCCTCCACTTCCCTGTGCAACAGCATTTCTGTTTGTTTCTGGCCGGCTCCCTTACAGTCCCTTGCCGAAGTTATTGTCGAGTTTAAAGCTGCCGCCGCGGTTCCTCTCATGATCTGCACCTACGTCGGAAGCCTTCTCTCTGACGTAACATCCGAGAGGCTTCCGACGCAGGTGCGGCTCGTGAGAGGAGCTGCTGCGGCGGCTTTGAACTTAAAAATAACTTCGGCAAGGGACTGTAAGGGAGCCGGCCAGACCGCAGGCCGTGCTGTGTTAGACGGAGTGAAGGCAGGAGGGGGGGGAGTAGCCCCGTGTGTCCCCGCTTAAGGTGCCTCCGCATGCGCAGAAGAAACCACCGCCGACTCCTTCTACTGTGCATGCGAAGCCACGGAGCACGGATCACGCAGGTAGGAGTGTGCATGCGCGCTTAGGGTTTTATTATTAGTGATGGAAATTACGCACTATTAGACCCTACTTTGAGGCTGCTGCTTTCAAAATTCAAATCACTACTACTTTTGGGCCTATTGGACTATTGGAATATAGCCTATCTGAAAAGCACCATGAAAAACATGGCTAGATTGATCTTGATGCAGAATACGGCGGCAAGACTGATTTATGACCTGAGAACGTTTGATCGCGCAACGCCTTGCTACCTCACACTGCATTGGCTTCCGGCCAAGGCTCAGGTTATTTTTAAATTGGGATATTCGTATTATAAAGCAGCCTTTGGACTTGCCCCACGATAGCTTGTCGACAGATGTGATATTTTGTCACAGAAGAATAGTAGAAAATCACGTGCTCTGTTTGCGTTTCCTTCGGTTAAGGGCTGCAAAAGTAAGAAATATCATGAACACTCTCGCTTATCTCGCAGAGTATTGTGATAAAGATTTCCGACTACTACTAGATCTACTTCATATGAGCTCTTTAGAAAAGTTGCTGAAAACTTCTTTTTTCTAAACCAATTTGTCACAAATTATCTTTGTATCCTTTATAATATCATTTGTTTTTCCTTCATTAGTATAATCTTTTCTTAACCGCGTAGAACTCACGGTTATGGAGTCTAGAAATCTGCTGGTATGCTATGTTATACATTTCCCTGTTGAATTTATTTTATTGTTGTTTTTTTTTAATTATTTCTCATTGATTTTTATCTATTGTTAACTGCTTTGATTTGACTTTGTTTGTTAATAATGGCAGTACACTTCCCCCTCCGTATTTGCGGTTTCCGTATCTACAGATTCGATTATTCACGGTTTTACACCAAAAAAATGCTTTTTCATTTTTCTGGCTATTTTAAGCCCTGTAAGCCCCCCCCCCCCCCCCTTAAGCCTTACCGGGTGGTCTAGCAGGTTTTCAGGGCAGGAGCGATCTTCCCACGCTCCTGCCCCGTGCAGATCGCTCATAGGAAATGGCTGCCTTGAGCTCCTGTTGTCTCTCAAGACTATGACGGGAGCTCAAGGCAGCCATTTCCTGTGAGCGATCTGCACGGGGCAGGAGCGTGGGAAGATCGCTCCTGCCCTGAAAACCCGCTAAACCACCAGGTAAGGCATAAGGGGGGGCCTTAAAATAGCTGGGGGGGAAGCGAGGGTTAGGGGCAGAGCAGGCCTGCGAATATTAAAAAACCACGAATAATGTTCGGGCCGGTTCTGCCCCTAACTACCGTGAATGCGAAGGGGGAAGTGTATATCGTATAAAATAAACTGTCTGTAACTGTCTTCTGAGGGACTTAATTCTCAAAATGTCGAATTAAAGCATCGCAGAATGCAGCAGCTCGTATGATCAGAGGGATAGCCTGGAATGATCATATCGCTCCAGTGCCGAAGAGTTTGCATTGGCTGTGCCAATTCAATCATGGATTGAATACAAAATGTTGACACTTGTCCATGAGGAGACGCCTTTGTACCTAAAACAGCTTCTGAAACAATATATTCCTTCCAGGAATTTGAGATTACAATCCGCGGTGAGGTTGTCGCTTGATGTATTAGGTGAAATACGTTATTTAAAAAATTTAAAAAAAAACCACAAAACTCATAGAAACATAGAAGATGACGGCAGAAAAGGGCTACAGCCCATCAAGTCTGCCCACTCTGCTTACCCACCCCCTGTCTATGCCCTAATGACCCAATTTCCTTATCCCACCTGGGTATCCCATTTATTCTTAAAGTCTGGCACGCTGTCTGCCTCGCTGTCTGCTCTCTCTGTTGTAGGTTCACATTTGTGAAATACACTGCCAGGGTTTTTAAGATTATGTGGAGAGAAACTCTCCTTTAAGAAACCATTGAAAACTTACCTATTAAAGCATTTTACTAGTTTTGAAGAGAAATGTATTTTATAGTTCACGTGGGGTGAACTTTTTATTAGCGTCACGCAATTTTTAATGATTATATTTGGAAGGAATGGATAGGATGTGTCTGCTGTACTATGTTTGAATAAGTTTTGAATATGTACGTTTTCTATTGTAACCCACCTAGGAGATAAACGGGTAAGAAATCTTTTAAATAAATAAATAAAAATGCTTGAGTACCTGAATAAATTCATGTAAACTGTTCTGGGTGATTGCTATGGAAAATTGAAAAAGTAAATAAATAGAGGTTTGCGAGCTCCCTTGAAGAATGACCCAGTAGAACATTTCAGATATACGCATGCCCAGATTTAGAAACAAAAAAACCCAATATATGCGCTTGCTTAGGTGCTAATTTTCAATTGGCCAGATAACCAGACCCAAGAGAAGCCTACTTTTTTATGTTTTTAATTAGACATATGTAGTGCTTCAAGGATACCACTGTAGCACTATGGCTAGGGTTACCATATGGCTCCAGAAAAAGGAGGACGGATTGAGACATCTGGGTTCTATTCCCTTTGCTTTCAATGGAAGTAAAACCCGGATGTCTTAATCCGTCCTCCTTTTTCTGGAACCGTTTGGTAACCCTAACTACAGCCTTCCTCTGCTTCTCTTCTGGCTTCTATACTCGGAGAGAGCCCCCAGGAAAGAGACTTGGGAGTACTTGTAGACAAGTCAATGAAACCGTCCGCGCAATGCGCTGCAGCGAAAAAGGCAAACAGAATGCTTAAGAAGGGGGATCACAAGCAGATCTGAAAAGGTTATCATGCCATTATACCAGGCCATGGAACACCCTCACCTGGAATACTGCGTCCAACACTGGTCGCCATACGTGAAAAAGGACATAGTACAACTCAAAAGGGACCAGAGAAGAGCGACAAAAATGGTCAAGAGACTGGGGGAGTTGCCATACAACGAGAGGCTAGAGAAACTGGGCCTCTTCTCCCTTGAAAAGAGAGAAGACAGAGGGGACATGATCAAAACATTCAAGATATTGAAGGGCATTGATTTAGTAGAGAAAGAGAGACTGTTCACCCTCTCCAAGGTGAGGAGAACGAGAGGGCACTCGCTAAAGTTAGAAGGGGATAGATTCTGGACAAGCGTAAGGAAGTTCTTCTTCACCCAGAGAGTGATAACTGGGAAAATCCCTTCTCTCCAAAATCACAGGTCTTTGGAACGACCTCACCATCCCGTTGCGGAACCTGGACTCCCTTCAATTATTCCGCAAACAACTGAAAACCTGGCTTTTCATCAAATTGTAACTCTATCCTCCCCCCCTTTTTTCTCCTCCCTTCTTCACATAAGTTCATGTAATCCTTTTTCTTCTTCTCTACCTACTATTTTAAGTTCTTGTAAACCGTGTCGAGCTCCATACTCATGGAGATGATGCGGTATATAAACTTAAGGTTTAGATTAGATTAGATTAGATGATAGAAATCTGGAACGCTCTTCTGGAGGCTGTTATAGGGGAAAGCATCCTGCAGGGATTCAAGACAAGGTTGGATAAGTTCCTACTGGAACAGAACATAGGCAAGTAAGGCTAGACTCAAATAAGGCACTGGTTTTTGTTTTTTTTTTGTTTTTAATTTTTATAAATTTTGAATACATTACAATATCCAATAATTCAAAAGAAAAGGAAATTACATTCAATCTACACATAATCAAATCATACATACAAAGCTCCTTTCAAGCCCACATTAATGGGGAGCATATCTTACTATGTTAACAAAGTAAAGTTCAAGAAATACAAAGGATAATAATTCTTGGTTCATATTTAATGGACCCCCTAATCATTCCTTAAACTGGGATACTATTTATATTAATTCTCCTCATGTTTCTCAGCACTATGAAACAAATCTCATTTCTATTTCTTTTCTCTTGCAATTAAGAATTGTTGTAGTTGTATTGGATCCCAAAAAGAATATTCGATATCTTGTAGCTTAATCAGACATTTACAAGGAAATTTCAAGTAAAAGGATGCATCCAGTGCCAACACTCTATCCTTCAATTTCAAAAATTATTTCCTCCTCAACTGTGTGGTCCTGGATACATCCGGAAAAATCCTAACCAAATCCCCACAAAATTTCGTTAACCTGTTTCTAAAGTAAAGTCTCATTATCATCATCTTATCCATTCTCGCTCATGCATGTTATTACCAGGGAGGACCGACTCTGAATCACATCCTGTGTATCCACTCGCTCCTTCGCGGCAGCCCTCCCCCCCCCCCACCTCCCGGCGTGAGGGATCGTAACAGTGGATCGATAAGGAGTGGTTATTTTTTTGTTGTTGTTGTTGTGGCTGCGAGTGCAGCGCCTGCTACTCGCTCACTTACCGTTACAGATAGGCGGATAAGTAAGGCGTCTCGACGGGCCTGACTTCTGAAGACGCTAGTCACGCAGCTCTGGGCTATGTAACTAGGTCAGAAGCGAAATCGCTGGAGGTGGGCTGCTGCTGAGTACAGTAGGAAATTCCTGCAGGTAAGAGAAGTCGCGTCGGTCTCCCTGGATCGCCGTCGGGAAAAGGGGCGACCTCCCTTCCACTTCCCCTTCTTCTCCTAACCCCTCCCTCCCCCGGCTTCCCTCGCTAATTGGTGTTTACTTCTCCTCCTCCCTTCCCCTTCCCCCCTCCCATCTTCTCGCTCCGGCTTCGGCCGATTTGGCCTCGCTCCTCCCTATACGGGATCGGAGCTTGTTCTATCTTCCAAGAATTCAGTCAAATTTACCTCTGGTGTGGTCAGGTGGTCTACCTCCTGGGCAGATTCAAGGTTTTTTTTGAGGAATATAAGGCACTGGTTTTTGACCTAAGGGCCGCCGCGTGAGCGGACTGCTGGGCACGATGGACCACTGGTCTGACCCAGCAGGGGCAAGTCTTATGTTCCAATCTTTGGAATCTCTGGCCAAACTCAAACTTACGCAGCCCCCTCTCCCCCCCCCCCCTCCCATCTTGTTTGCCTAGGTGCATAGAACTGTAGAATTGCAGAAAACAAATCAGTGAGCTACTTGAACTTTAGGACCAGCAATTTGTATTTTGGAAACAAATATTTCCCTTTAATTCTCCATTTTCTGTATTACACTGAGCTTTTCTCTACGAGATGCGAGAGGAGCCGGATCGTTATCCATAATAAATGCCTGCAACTACAAATGAAATATTCTCCAGTGTTTGGAAGATTTAAAAAATAAATAAATAAATAAATCTTAGCAGGCGCTCCAAAAAACATTCAAATTATAAAAAGAATGATCATTAATTGATTCCAAAATATTGGTATACCCAATTATAAGGTAAATTAAATTCTCTTTACAATCCATTTAGGTATTTGCTAATGTTCTGAAGAAGAGAGAATGCATCATTACATGTTAATAGGATTAGAATCCAGCAGTCATAATGGAGTGGCTCATTCTAGTTTCTTGTGTTGTGCTGCCATCCTGTGGATGTTATCCCATGAAAAATTTACGGCTATACTGTACTATGAATTATTTCTATAGCGCTACCAGACGTACACAGCACTGTACAGAGTCACAAAGAAGACAGTTCCTGCTCCAAAGAGCTTACAATGTAAACAGCCAAGACAGACAAACAGGATGTCATGGATACAGTTAAGGGGAACGGTTAATCAGCTGGCTGAGTCGGAGGGCAGAGAGGAGTACAGGACAATCAAGCCACTGTGACATCACTAAGAAGGTTGGCTCTTATTGGTGGAATGAGACATTATGACATCACAAGCTCAGCTCTGCTTCCCAAAGACTGAAACTCTTCACACTACTACTATGAATTATTTCTATAGCGCTACCAGAAGCACACAGCGCTGTACAGAGCCACAAAGAAGACAGTCCCTGCTTCAAAGAGCTTACAATCTAAACCGACAAGACAGACAAACAGGATGTCATGGATACAGTTAAGGGATCGGTTAATCTGCTGGCTGGGTTGGAAGGCATTGGGGAGTAGGGTTATGGATTGAAGGCTACATCAAAAAGGTGGGTTTTCAGTCTGCTTTTAAACAAGGGAAGGATCTTGACGGACAAACTCGGGTAATTTATTCCAGGCATAGGGGGCAGCTAGATGAAAGGAACAAAGTCTGGAATTGGCAGTGGAGGAGAAGGGTACAGCTAAGAGCGGCTTATCTGAGGAACAGAGTTCTCTGGGAGGTGTATAAGGACAGAAGCGAGGAGAGATATTGAGGGGCAGCAGAACGAACACACTTGTAGGTCATCAATAGGAGCTTGAACTGTATGCAAAGGTGGATAGGGAGCCAGTGAAGTGACTTAAGGAGAGGGGTGACATGATCGTAGTGAGGTTGGTAGAAGATGAGTCGTGCAGCAGAGTTTTGCACAGATTGTACGGGGGGGGGGGGGAAGGCGGCACTGCAGGAAACCAGTTAAAAGTAAATTGCAGTAATCTAAGCATGAGGTTACAAGAGTGTGGACAAGGATTCAAGTAGTGTCCTCTGTATTAGAGAATGGCACGGGGCCCAAATTTGTCCCCGTCCCCGTCCCCGCAGGAACTCAATTATCCCATCCCAACCCTGCTAGATTTGTTGCTGTCCCTGTCCCATTCCTGTAAGCTCTGCCTTAATCGCACAAATCTCAAACACTTATGATTTTAAAGGGTTTGAGGCTTGTGCAGATGAGGACGGAGCTTAGGCATTGGTGGAATGAGGCATTATGACATCACAGTCTGAGCTCTAGAATGTTGCTACTTATGATTTTAATGTGTTTGAGGCTTGTACAGATGAGGACGGAGCTTAGGCATTGGTGGAATGAGGCATTATGACATCACAGTTTGAGCTCTAGAATGTTGCTTCTCTCTCTCTCTCTCTCTCTCATTTAAATGTTTGATAAAAAGTCACATAAAATTTTCAGAGGCCCTCAAAATGCTAAACTTTTGTGAGGCCTTAAGCAGTAGCTTATTTAGCTTATAAGTAAATCTGACACTGAGTACAATATATATTTGAATATAAGTTGATCCGAGTATAAGATGAGGTACCCTTTTTCCCTCAAAAAAGGAGGAAAAAAGGTTGACTTAAATATAAGCCGGGAGGGGGGGGAATATTCATCTGCCCTGCCCAGCTCTGTGCCCTGCCCCCTCCTTCACTCATTCCCTGCCTGGTTCTACGCCCTGCTCCCTCCCTCACTCCCTGCCCAGCTCTGCCCCCTGCCAGGCTATTTACCCTGTCCCCTCTCCCTTCCCTTCCCTTCCCCCTGTCCCACCTCCCAATGTTCTTCAGGCCTCCACCTGGCCAACTGACTATTTTTTTTTTTTACCTACCTCCTGCCTCCCCCAAGTACCTTTATGAATCCCTGGTGGTCCAGCGGTGTACCTGGAAGGAGCAAGCTTTCCGGGCTCCTGTCCCGTTCTGTACCCTTCCCTGAATGGCCGCCTCAAGTTCTCGTGGCCCAGAATGTGTACCAAGCCTGAGCGAGCTTTCCGCACTCCTGCCCGGTGCCGAGCTGCTCCCTGAATGGCTGCTGTGAGTTCTCACGAGTCCCATGAGAACTCGTGGCCGCCATTCGGCGAGTGGCTCAGCACCAGGCAGGAGCGCAGAAAGCTCGCTCCTGCCCGGTACACTGCTGGACCACCAGGGATTCAAAAAAGTATGCGGGGATAGGCAGGAGGGAGGTAAAAAAAAAAAAATTGTCAGAGTTGGTGGGGACAGAGGGCGGGAGGGATACCTCCTGTCCCGCCACTCCACAAGATCATACGGCAGGCCCGACAGAGGTCTGCAACAAGTCCAGCAGGTGGGTCCTATCTTTGGCTGATTTACCTTAACCAGTTAAGGCTGAATATCCAATACTTAATCAGTTAAGTGCCAGCCAAGGTACAGAGGTGTAACAGTACCCGTGAACTTTCATGCTAGATCGCTTACAAAAAATAACCCTAAAGGACTTCAGTGCCCATCTCTGTTCTGACTTGTTATTAACGCTTGAGTAGAATAATTCAGCCACCAACGACTACTTCCCTTTGTTTCGATTTCACATTAATCAAAAAAGGCTTACAGATTGTGGCTTAAGGAGACTTTAGTCACAGAGTAATATTCTAATGTGAAACATATTAAGTATATTCAGTTTCAAGGGGAAAAAAATGATTTTAATTGGAACCCGCCTTAGGGGTCACGTTGCTGCTACATTTTCATTCAGACTTGTCCAGTCAGCAAACCGCAGAGTGCAAATTTTTCAAACCATAAGTGTGACTGGCTTGCGGAGGTTAATAGAAGTGTTGAAAAATAAATAGGTTATTGATTGATAACAAGAAGAAGCTGACTTTGGTTCTACCTTCGCTGAGTGCCCTGCTTTCACCCAGTTTTGCAGAAGGCTCTGGAAGCATCTAATTATGGGCTGGCTTTGGAACTAAACATATTAAAAGAACCGTGCGCACAATATCTCTTTCTAATTTACTAATAGATGGGGAAATTCATGCGTCAACAGGATCCATTTGGTGTATGCTCAGCTAAAGTCATGTGGGCTTATCCAACAGTCCAAGGATACAGAATTCGGAGGCTTCATGCTGATATGCAACATGGATTTGGGTGTCTGCGGAGCGAAGGGAGCTGGAGGAATCAGAAGAGAAAAGCAGAACACTTTTGTTGTTGCATTTTCAGGACTATTTCAAAATTTTGGTTGCTGGTCTAGAAAGAGGAGCAGTGGGGTAAACCAAGTCCCCTTTGGAGCCGACGGTTCTGTTTTCCCTAGCCTGTGCACAAATCTCACTGAATGTTGTACCTTGTGTAAATTTCTAGTGCAAACAAAAAAGTTCAAGCTGTCCCCGGGTTAAGAACGAGTTACGTTTTTAAAGCTGTTTTGTATGTAACTCAGAACTTGTAGATTTTCAGATTCTTGCTTCTTATCTCTGCTCCTAGCAGACAAAATGGCCGACTGCCCCTACCAGTGTTCCCTCTAAGGCAGTGGTTCCCAACCCTGTCCTGGAGGAACACCAGGCCAATTGGGTTTTCAGGCTAGCCCTAATGAATATGCATGAAGCAAATTTGCATGCCTATCACTTCCATCATATGCAAATCTCTCTCATGCATATTCATTAGGGCTAGCCTGAAAACCCAATTGGCCTGGTGTTCCTCCAGGACAGGGTTGGGAATCACTGCTCTAAGGTACAGCATGCACAACCACAAACTGTTCTTAATGTGGCCAGGCATCATTCCTGAATCTGCTACAGGAGAAGTGTAGGAGTCTATGCCACTGAAATGAAACTGCAGCCGCGTTCTAAAGTGTGTGTCGTACTTTGGGTGTCTGTAACTCGGGAACTGGCTTTACTCAACTCACATAACAGTTGCCATACTGGGACAGACTGAAGGTCCCTCAAGCCCAGTCTCCTGTTTCCAACAGTGGCCAACCCAGGTCCCAAGTACCTGGCAGAAGCCCAAAGAGTAGCAACATTCCAGAGCTGATATTGTGATGTCATAAGGCCTCATTCCACCAATGGCAAAGAGCCAAACTCATCAGTGATGTCACGATGGCTTGATTATTTCTATACAGGCAGTCCCCAGGTTAAGAATCTGACAGAAACTGTAACCGGGCGCAGCCGGACTGGACGGTGTCATGACCAGGCCCAAGTCATAACATACGAATTGCCGCTGCTGGGTCAGACCCGTGGTCCATCGTGCTCAGCAGTCTGCTCACACAGCGGCCCTAACTGAGACTAGCCCTATCTGCGTATGTTCCGGTTCAGCAGGAACTTGTCTAACTTTCTTGAATCCCTGGAGGGTGTTTTCCCCTATAACAGCCTCTGGAAGAGCGTTCCAGCTTTCTACCACTCTCTGGGTGAAGAACTTCCTTACGTTTGTCCAGAATCTATCCCATTCTAACTTTAGAGAGTGCCCTCTTGTTCATTCTACCTCGGAGAGGGTGAACAACCTGTCTTTATCTACTAAGTCTATCCCCTTCAGTACTTTGAATGTTTCGATCATGTCCCCTCTCAGTCTCCTCTTTTCAAGGGAAAAGAGGCCCAGTTTCTCTAATCTTTCGCTGTACAGCAGCTCCTCCAACTCCTTAACCATCTTAGTAGCTCTTCTCTGGACCTTTTCGAGTAGTACCATGTCCTTCTTCATGTATGTCGACCAGTGCTGTACGCAGTACTCTAGGTGAGGGCGCACCTTGGCCCGCTACAGCGGCGTGATAACCTTCTCCGATCTGTTCGTGATCCCCTTCTTTATCATTCCTAGCATTCCGTTCGCCCTTTTCTCCCTCTGACAAAACCCAAATCGTAGCAACGTTCTAGAGCTGAGATTGTGATGTCATAATACCTCATTCCACCAGTGCCTAAGAGCCAGCCTCATCCGTGATGTCACAATGGCTTGATTGTTCTATTCTTGGCTCACATAAAAAACATAAGAATAGCCAGCCATACTGGGCTAGGCCAGTGGTTCATCTAATCCAGTATCCTGTTTCCACAGTGACCTATCCAGGTCACAAGTACCTGGCAAAAATCCAAATACTGTAATAGAAAAATGATGTTTCTTCCTACTAAAGTTTAAAACTTCCTTTCTGCAATAATCCAGAAACCATTTCTCCAGTCACTTAACATCCACTTCTTCAGTCTTGGCAATCTGTCAACTATTGATCAGCATCCAGCTTCAAGGACTCATCCTGGCTGGACAGAACTCTTGTTTTTCAGCTATCTGCATGAAGTAACTTATTAGGTCCCCAGTTAGGATAAGCCAGCTAAGAAGCCAACCCGGGGAGGTGGGAGGGACGCAAGAATATCTGCCTGCTGTCCCTGGATAACACCTGTTACGGTAAGTTACTGTGCTTTATCCCAGGACAAGCAGGCAGCATATTCTTGACGCATGGGTGACCTCCAAGCTAACAAAAAGAGGGGTGGAGGGAAGGTTGGCCATTAGGAAAACAAATTTTGCAAAACAGATTGGCCGAAGTGTCCATCCCGTCTGGAGAAAGCATCCAGACAATAATGAGATGTAAAAGTGTGAACTGAGGACCAAGTAGCAGCCTTGCAGATTTCCTCAATAGGAGTGGAACGGAGGAAAGCCACAGATGCTGCCATCGCTCTAACTCTATGGGCCGTGACAGAACCTTCCAGTGTCAGTCCGGTCTGAGCATAACAGAATGAAATGCACGCTGCCAGCCAATTAGACAACGTACGTTTAGAAACAGGACGTCCCAACTTATTCGGATCAAAGGACAGAAAGAGTTGGGGAGCTGATCTGTGGGGCTTAGTACGCTCTAAATCACAGGTGTCAAAGTCGGTCCTCGAGGGCCGGAATCCAGTCGGGTTTTCAGGATTTCCCCAATGAATCTGCATGAGATCTATTTGCATGCACTTCTTTCAATGCATATTCATTGGGGAAATCCAGAAAACCCGACTGGATTCCGGCCCTCAAGGAGGGACTTTGACACCCCTGCTCTAAATAGTAAGCTAGAGCCCTCTTACAGTCCAAAGTTTGTTCACTTGTTTGCAATAAACGGTTTGAGTAGAATCCCTAAAGAGTGGAATATCCAGGAGGAACAAACAGCTAATGGACTGTACGTGATTGATGCTAGTTTTGCTTCTGCTTCCACCTACACCTTTAATTATTGTTAATACGAAATAAAACAAAACATCAATGAAATAAGGTGATACCTTTTTAATGGAGTAACTTACCCCCCCCCACACACACACACACACACACACTCCCTTTTACAAAACCACAAAAGCGGTTTTTAACGCAGGCCGGTACGCTGAGTGCTCTTCGCTGCTCCCGATGCTCATAGAATAGGTGGCTTCTGAGACTGGGCGTCCTATACAGAATCCGGCCCTATATGTCCTGCCCGTCTCTCCTAATTAGATTGTAAGCTCTTCTATTCAGGGACCATCTATTACATCAGGGGTGTCCAATGTCGGTCCTCGAGGTCCGCAATCCAGTCGGGTTTTCAGGATTTCCCCAATGAATATGCATGAGATCTATGTGCATGCACTGCTTTCAATGCATATTCATTGGGGAAATCCAGAAAACCCGACTGGATTGCGGCCCTCGAGGACCGACATTGGACACCCCTGTATTACATGATAAAGGTACAGTGCTGTGTACATCTTTCAAGCGCTGTAGAAATGATAAATAGTGGTAATAGTTGTAATAGGAAACAGTTAGCACAACTGCGATCCCCATCTCTGTCATTTTTCAGGAGTCTGTAGATGCTAAAGCCCTTCGTGGACATCAACCTGCATCCGGCTGCGAATTGCATGACTATTCCCCTCTTCTACAAAACTGCGATATCAGATTCTAGCGCAGAGAGCTGCGCTGAATGGCCCCCCGCTGCTCCCGACGCTCATTACATTACATTAGTGATTTCTATTCCGCCTGTGCCTTGCGGTTCTAAGCGGATTACAAATTGGAAGATATCTGGACATTTCCAGGAGAATTACAAAACAAAGAAGTAAGTATATTACAGGTTACATTTCCTGGGGAATTACATAACAAAAATGCCAGTATATTACTGGTTACAGTAGAGAATAACAGCACATTCAGGATACAGAAGAGAGTTACATAATAGAGAATGACACGGTGACAAAATTCATCATCGTTCCCGTCCCCGTGGATAACCGTGGGAAACCATCTTCATGTCATTCTTTAAGGAGAGAGGGAAGAATCAGAGTATGAATGGCCACAACCACTGACCCGCAAGCTTTGCTTTGAAGAATGCTGGTGTAGAAGGACTGAGGTTGAAACAGACACTACAGAATGACATTCTCTGGTATCCAGAGCAGATATTGTGATGTCATAATGCCTCATTCCACCAGTGCCTAAGAGCCAATCACATCAGTGATGTCACAATGGCTTCATTATCCTTGGCTCACATAAGAATCAGAGTATGAATGGCCACAACCACTGACCCGCAAGCTTTGCTTTGAAGAATGCTGGTGTAGAAGGACTGAGGTTGAAACAGACACTACAGAATGACAGTCTCTGGTATCCAGAGCAGATATTGTGATGTCATAATGCCTCATTCCACCAGTGCCTAAGAACCAATCACATCAGTGATGTCACAATGGCTTCATTATCCTTGGCTCCCATAAGAATCAGAGTATGAATGGCCACAACCACTGACCCGCAAGCTTTGCTTTGAAGAATGCTGGTGTAGAAGGAATGAGGTTGAAATAGACACTAAAAAATGACATGGGATTATTTCCCGCGGTTATCCGCGGGGACGGGAATGGTGATGAATTTTGTCACCGTGTCATTCTCTATTACATAACTTGAAGGAAGCAGTTTTCTGGTTACAGATGGTGGCTGCTTATTTGGGTTTCTGAATATATATTGGAGGTAAGGTTTGAAGAATTGATTAGGTGTTACTATAGAGGTGGTATTCAGGAGGAAATCTGCATGTGCGAATAGAAAGGAGGTTAGAACGATGGGAAGTGTTTTTTGAATAGAAGTGTTTTGACTTCTTTTCGGAACACTTTATTGTCTGTTGTTTTGATCAGCAGCTTGGTGATGGTAGGATCAATTTTCGCTGGCTGTGTCGCTAAAAGGTTGTCGTAAAGTTTCTTGCGTCGAGTACCATTAAGAGGAGGGTAGGCGAATAGGCTCTGAGTTCTCCTTATTCTGGGTGAGAGGTTACGGTATAGGCGGTTGTTTAGGTAAGTTCCTATGAGCGTGAGTTTAGGTGAGTTCCTATGAGCGTCGGGAACAGCGCGGGCCATTCAGCGCGGCTCCCCGTGCTAGAAACTGCTATCGCAGTTCCGTAGAAGAGGGGGGAGATATGTGTTTTAGCTTTCCAAAGAAAAAACTAGGGAGAATTTTACCATATGTAACGTGCATTCCACCATTCCCACAATACCTCCGAGATGTTTCTTTGGCAGTTGCAGGGGACAAGAAAAAAAATGGAAAGATGCTGAAAGCAAGCCCGAAACAGCCTGAATTTACAGACAGACGCTCCGAACATTGTGTGATAGCTTGTGCTTGTATGATAGCTTGTGCAATCCCAGCATTGGTTGGAGCTTTATGGGGAAGCGTTGAGGACATTCCAAAGCTTAATTGGTTATTAACTATTGCAGCTGGATTGGCTTGCTAACTTCTTCGCTTTGTTTGTTGGTCTAGCCCAGGGGTAGGCAATTCCGGTCCTCGAGAGCCGGAGCCAGGTCAGGTTTTCAGGATATCCACAATGAATATGCATGTGATAGATTGGCATCTCAAGGAGGCAGTGCATGCAAATCCATCTCATAAATATTCATTGTGGATAGCCTGAAAACCTGACCTGGCTCCGGCTCTCGAGGACCAGAATTGCCTACCCCTGATCTAGGACAGGGCTAGGTAAATCCGGTCCTCGAGAGCCGGAGCCAGGTCAGGTTTTCAGGATCTCCACAATAGATAGATTTTCATCTCAAGGAGGCAGTGCATGCAAATCCATCTCATAAATATTCATTGTGGATAGCCTGAAAACCTGACCTGGCTCCGGCTCTCAAGGACCGGAATTGCCTACCCCTGGTCTAGCCTACGTTCCCTTACTAGACCTTCCTTTCCTCTCCTTTTCATCTGACTTGTCAGCAGGGAATAGTCTTGCATAATTTTTCTATTTTTTGCACACAGTACTTGGCTCACATGTCTCCAGAGGACTAAACGCACCATTGGCACAAGTCCTGATCCTTGGCTGACTCAGGGAGCCGAAGCTTCATCTTGGAATCAATTTTTGATCTCTTGCTTAGCAGAGTTACAGCAATAAGTGCTGAGACTTAGAGCATTACTGCCCTGCTTAACGTGCTTTTAGAAAAAAGGGCCCTGAGAAGCAATAGTAGGTTAAGTGATTTGCCCAAAGTCACACGAGGCAGCAGCAAGATATGAACTAAGGTTGCCTTCGTTGTCAGGACAGTGCTCTAACCACTACATAAGAACATAAGAACTGCCATACTGGGACAGACCGGAGGTCCATTAAGCCTAGTATCCTGTTTCCAACAGTGGCCAACCCAGGTCCCAAGTACCTGGCAGAAACCCAAAGAGTAGCAACATTCCAGAGCTGAGATTGTTATGTCATAATGCCTCATTCCACCAATGCCTAAGAGCCAGCCTCATCAGTGACATCACAATGGTTTGATCCTATACTTGGCTCACATAAGAGCATAAGAACTGCCATACTGGGACAGACCGGAGGTCCATCAAGCCCAGTATCCTGTTTCCAACAGTGGCCAACCCAGGTCACAATGGCTTGATCCTATACTTAGCTCATATAAGCAGTGGCATACCTAGCATATGTGACACCCAGGGTCCATCATTTTTGACCTCCCCCCCCATCTGTATGAAAAACATGATTTTTAGTAACAATCCACACGTCACAAGAGTATACCTAGGAAAAGGCAGCATCTTACATACTGCAGTGAGCAGTACAACATCAATACACCCATTGTAAAACTAAACAAGCCAGACGAGTACAGATCAATCCTACACCGTCAATCCTAACAGAAAACCATGTCTTTTCGAACACAGAAAACATCTTTGCCTAGTATGTAATCACAAATTAACCCCTCCCCCTTTTACAAAATTGTGGTGTGGTTTTTAGCCATGGTGGTAACAGCTCAGATGCCAACACTAAAAAATGCTTTACATTTTTGTAAATGGGGAGATAGAATAAAAATACGTAGACAAAGGTTAAACTGAAGCACCAAGAAGCTGGACTCTTCAGAAACAGCGATGCATCTCCCCTAAAGCAATAAATAAATAAATAAATATAATTTTTTTCTACCTTGTCTTCTCTGGTTTCTGCTTTCCTCATCTTCTTGTCACTCTCATCCTTTCAACCACTGTCTGCCCTCTCTCTGCCCCTTCTATATGGCATCTTCTCTCCTTCTATTCCCCTTCCAGAAACGTCATGCCTCCCCCTTCCATCTCTCCCTTCACCCCCATTGGTCTGGCATCTATCTTCTTCCCTTCCCTCCTCCAATGGTCTGGCATCTCTCTCCTCTCCTTCCCTCTCCCACACCCCCATGGTCTGGCATTTCACTCTCTCCTCTCCCTTCCCCCCACTTCCATCAGCATCTGCCCCCTTTCTCTCTCTCCAACCCAATTCCATGCAGTATCCTTCCCCCTTATGTTTCTTTCCCTGCAATTCCATCAGCATCTGCCCCCTTTCTCTCCCTCCACCACGCCTCCATACCACCCTGACCCCCTTTCTCACCCTTCACCACACTGCCATACCACCCTGACCCCCTTTCTCACCCTTCACTATGCTTCCATACCACCCTGACCCCCTTTCTCACTCTCCACATCCTTCCTTACCACCCTGACCCCCTTTCTCACCCTTCACTATGTTTCCATACCACCCTGACCCCCTTTTTCACCCTCCAAACCCTTCCTTACCACCCTGACCCCCTTTCTCTCCCTTCGCCACCCTTCCATATCGCCCTGACCCCCTTTCTCTCCCTTCGCCACCCTTCCATATCACCCTGACCCCCTTTTTCTCCTTCCACCACCCTTCTATGCTCCTTTCTCTTTCCATCCAAATCAGCAAGGTCCCACGATGACTACTTCTGCTGCCTCTATTCCGGAAGAGGTAAGTGACGTCGGAGGAGGGCTCGGCTGGCAGAAGCAGGGAATGTGGCAAGGTCCCGCGATGACTGCAGCTGCCAGTCCACCCCCTCCCCCCCCCCCCCCCCCGACATCACTTACCTCTTCCAGAGCAGAGGCAGCAGAAGTAGTCATTGCGGGACCTTCCTGCACTTCAGTGCAGCTGCCGACTCTGCACTGGAATAAATACGGCAGCCACGCTGAGGTGCCATTTTGAGCAGTGCGGGAGGTTCCGGACCCGGTAGGCTGTGCACCCCCTTGAAGCGTGTACCCAGGGCGGACCCCCTCCCTCCTCCCCCCTTGTACGCCACTGCATATAAGAGTTATCATGCTGGGACATACCGGAGGTCCATCAAGCCCAGTATCCTGTTTCCAACAGTGGTCAACCCGGGTCCCAAGCACCTAGCTAGATCCCAAGTAGCAAAACAGATTCTATGCTGCTTATCCTAGGAATAAGCAGCGGATTTCCCCAAACCATCTCAATAATGGCTATGGCAGCGATGGCGAACCTATGGCACGCGTGCCAACTGTGGCACGCGAAGGCCTTGCAGCTGGCATGCACAGGGCCGCCATCAGGGCAGTACTACCAGGGAGTGCACAGGAGAGAGAGCTGAACGGGGACGATGGGGGACCCGCGGGGTTAAATATAACTCGAGCCGCGAGGCTCGTCTTCTACTCCGACTGCCCTGCCGCTCACACAGCCGATCGGAAATCTTCCCCGACGTCAGCACTGACGTCGGAGGGAGGGCTTAAGCAAAGCCCGCCCTCCGACATCAGCGCTGAAGTCGGGGAAGATTTCCGATCGGCTATGTGTGCGCAGCGGGACAGGCAGGAAAGAGAAGACAAGCCTACGCGGCTCGAGCTACATTTTGCTGAGAAAGTTGCTAAAATGGGCTGGGAGACAAACGGGGAACACAAAAGGGGGAGGGAGTGCGTTTTGGACACAAGGCATGAACTTGGGAGAAAGGAAGGGAGGGAAAGAGATGCTGAGGTGGGGGATGGAATGGGTTTTTGGACACAGAAGGCATGAACTTGGGAGAGAGGAAGGGAGGGAAAGAGATGCTGAGGTGGGGGATGGAATGGGTTTTTGGACACAGAAGGCATGAACTTGGGAGAGAGGAAGGGAGGGAAAGAGATGCTGAGGTGGGGGATGGAATGGGTTTTTGGACACAGAAAGCATGAACTTGGGAGAGAGGAAAGGAGGGAAAGATGCTGAGGTGGGGGAGGGAATGGGTTTTTGGACACAGAAGGCATGAACTTGGGAGAGAGGAAGGGAGGGAAAGAGATGCTGAGGTGGGGGATGGAATGGGTTTTTGGACACAGAAAGCATGAACTTGGGAGAGAGGAAAGGAGGGAAAGATGCTGAGGTGGGGGAGGGAATGGGTTTTTGGACACAGAAGGCATGAACTTGGGAGAGAGGAAGGGAGGGAAAGAGATGCTGAGGTGGGGGATGGAATGGGTTTTTGGACACAGAAGGCATGAACTTGGGAGAGAGGAAGGGAGGGAAAGAGATGCTGAGGTGGGGGATGGAATGGGTTTTTGGACACAGAAGGCATGAACTTGGGAGAGAGGAAGGGAGGGAAAGAGATGCTGAGGTGGGGGATGGAATGGGTTTTTGGACACAGAAAGCATGAACTTGGGAGAGAGGAAAGGAGGGAAAGAGATGCTGAGGTGGGGGAGGGAATGGGTTTTTGGACACAGAAGGCATGGACTTGGGAGAGAGGAAGGGAGGGAAAGAGATGCTGAGGTGGGGGATGGAATGGGTTTTTGCACACAGAAGGCATGGACTTGGGAGAGAGGAAAGGAAGGAAAGAGATGCTGAGGTGGGGGAGGGAATGGGTTTTTGCACACAGAAGGCATGGACTTGGGAGAGAGGAAGGGAGGGAAAGAGATGCTGAGGTGGGGGAGGGAATGGGTTTTTGGACACAGAAGGCATGAACTTGGGAGAGAGGAAAGGAGGGAAAGAGATGCTGAGGTGGGGGAGGGAATGGGTTTTTGGACACAGAAAGCATGAACTTGGGAGAGAGGAAAGGAGGGAAAGAGATGCTAAGGTGGGGGAGGGAATGGGTTTTTGGACACAGAAAGCATGAACTTGGGAGAGAGGAAAGGAGGGAAAGAGATGCTGAGGTGGGGGAGGGAATGGGTTTTTGCACACAGAAGGCATGTACTTGGGAGAGAGGAAGGGAGGGAAAGAGATGCTGAGGTGGGGGAGGGAATGGGTTTTTGGACACAGAAGGCATGGACTTGGGAGAGAGGAAGAGAGGGAAAGAGATGCTGAGGTGGGGGAGGGAATGGGTTTTTGGACACAGAAGGCATGGACTTGGGAGAGAGGAAGGGAGGGAAAGAGATGCTGAGGTGGGGGGAGGGAATGGGTTTTTGTACACAGAAGGCATGTACTTGGGAGAGAGGAAGGGAGGGAAAGAGATGCTGAGGTGGGGGAGGGAATGGGTTTTTGGACACAGAAGGCATGAACTTGGGAGAGAGGAAGGGAGGGAAAGAGATGCTGAGGTGGGGGATGGAATGGGTTTTTGGACACAGAAAGCATGAACTTGGGAGAGAGGAAAGGA
This sequence comes from Geotrypetes seraphini, assembly GCF_902459505.1. Classification (NCBI taxonomy): domain Eukaryota; kingdom Metazoa; phylum Chordata; class Amphibia; order Gymnophiona; family Dermophiidae; genus Geotrypetes; species Geotrypetes seraphini. The sequence continues at coordinate 171,529,510 of NC_047091.1, read as the reverse complement.
GGGAAAGATGCTGAGGTGGGGGAGGGAATGGGTTTTTGGACACAGAAGGCATGAACTTGGGAGAGAGGAAGGGAGGGAAAGAGATGCTGAGGTGGGGGATGGAATGGGTTTTTGGACACAGAAGGCATGAACTTGGGAGAGAGGAAGGGAGGGAAAGAGATGCTGAGGTGGGGGATGGAATGGGTTTTTGGACACAGAAGGCATGAACTTGGGAGAGAGGAAGGGAGGGAAAGAGATGCTGAGGTGGGGGATGGAATGGGTTTTTGGACACAGAAAGCATGAACTTGGGAGAGAGGAAAGGAGGGAAAGAGATGCTGAGGTGGGGGAGGGAATGGGTTTTTGGACACAGAAGGCATGGACTTGGGAGAGAGGAAGGGAGGGAAAGAGATGCTGAGGTGGGGGATGGAATGGGTTTTTGCACACAGAAGGCATGGACTTGGGAGAGAGGAAAGGAAGGAAAGAGATGCTGAGGTGGGGGAGGGAATGGGTTTTTGCACACAGAAGGCATGGACTTGGGAGAGAGGAAGGGAGGGAAAGAGATGCTGAGGTGGGGGAGGGAATGGGTTTTTGGACACAGAAGGCATGAACTTGGGAGAGAGGAAAGGAGGGAAAGAGATGCTGAGGTGGGGGAGGGAATGGGTTTTTGGACACAGAAAGCATGAACTTGGGAGAGAGGAAAGGAGGGAAAGAGATGCTAAGGTGGGGGAGGGAATGGGTTTTTGGACACAGAAAGCATGAACTTGGGAGAGAGGAAAGGAGGGAAAGAGATGCTGAGGTGGGGGAGGGAATGGGTTTTTGCACACAGAAGGCATGTACTTGGGAGAGAGGAAGGGAGGGAAAGAGATGCTGAGGTGGGGGAGGGAATGGGTTTTTGGACACAGAAGGCATGGACTTGGGAGAGAGGAAGAGAGGGAAAGAGATGCTGAGGTGGGGGAGGGAATGGGTTTTTGGACACAGAAGGCATGGACTTGGGAGAGAGGAAGGGAGGGAAAGAGATGCTGAGGTGGGGGAGGGAATGGGTTTTTGTACACAGAAGGCATGTACTTGGGAGAGAGGAAGGGAGGGAAAGAGATGCTGAGGTGGGGGAGGGAATGGGTTTTTGGACACAGAAGGCATGAACTTGGGAGAGAGGAAGGGAGGGAAAGAGATGCTGAGGTGGGGGATGGAATGGGTTTTTGGACACAGAAAGCATGAACTTGGGAGAGAGGAAAGGAGGGAAAGAGATGCTGAAGTGGGGGAGGGAATGGGTTTTTGGACAAAGAAAGCATGAACTTGGGAGAGAGGAAAGGAGGGAAAGAGATGCTGAGGTGGGGGAGGAAATGGGTTTTTGCACACAGAAGGCATGGACTTGGGAGAGAGGAAGGGAGGGAAAGAGATGCTGAGGTGGGGGAGGGAATGGGTTTTTGGACACAGAAGGCATGGACTTGGGAGAGAGGAAGGGAAGGAAAGAGATGCTGAGGTGGGGGAGGGAATGGGTTTTTGGACACAGAAGGCATGGACTTGGGAGAGAGGAAGGGAGGGAAAGAGATGCTGAGGTGGGGAGGGAATGGGTTTTTGGACACAGAAGGCATGGACTTGGGATAGAGGAAGGGAGGGAAATAGATGCTGAGGTGGGGGAGGGAATGGGTTTTTGGACACAAGGCATGAACTTGGGAGAGAGGAAGGGAGGGAAATAGATGCTGAGGTGGGGGAGGGAATGGGTTTTTGGACACAAGCCATGAACTTGGGAGAGAGGAAGGGAGGGAAAGAGATGCTGAGGTGGGGAGGGAATGGGTTTTTGGACACAAGGCATGGACTTCGGAGAGAGGAAGGGAGGGAAATAGATGCTGAGGTGGGGGAGGGAATGTGTTTTTGGACACAGAAGGCATGGACTTGGGAGAGAGGAAGGGAGGGAAATAGATGCTGAGGTGGGGGAGGGAATGTGTTTTTGGACACAGAAGGCATGGACTTGGGAGAGAGGATGGGAGGGAAAGAGATGCTGAGGTGGGGGAGGGAATGTGTTTTTGGACACAGAAGGCAAGGACTTGGGAGAGAGGAAGGGAGGGAAAGAGATGGTTGTGTACACGGGGAATAGAAGAAAGGAGAATTTTTGGTCATAGGGAGGGAGTGAGGTACAGACAGTGGCATACCAAGGTGGGGGTGGGGGCGGTCTGCCCCGGTTTTACGCCCCAAGGGGGTGCACAGCTGGCCACCCTCAAGTGTTCTCCCTAGGCTGGCAAACTGTGTCTATTTAGCCACTTGAGTGCCACCACCGCCATTGGGAACAGGCCGGTGCCAAGTTCTCCCTGCTTTTCCCTGTGGGGCCGATCAACTCTCACCACCCGCGTCAATTCTGATGTCGGAGTGGACGTTCTGGGCCAGCCAATCGCTGCCTGGCTGGCCCAGAACGTCCTCTCCGATGTTAGAATTGACGTCGAGTGGCGAGAGTTGGTCGGTCCCGTGGGGAAGAGAAGCAGGGCGAACTCGGCGCCGGCCTGTTCCCGGTAGCGGCAGTGGCAGCCTATTCCCCAGTGGCGGTGGCAGCATTTTCCCAATGGTGGTGGCATAGGGGAGGGCAAGGAGAAAGAAAGAAAGGGGGGGACAGGGAGCCAAAAAAAAAAAAAAAGAAAGAGGGCTGGGTGAAACAAAGAAAAATGGGGCACGGAGAGAGAGAGAAAGACAGACATACAGAATGAAAGGGGGTATGGAGAGAGAGAAAATGAAAGAAGGGGGCAGGGTGAAACAAAGAAAAAGTTTGGGGAGGGAATGAGGTCTGGAGGAGAGAAAGCATACAGGAGGCTGAAAAAAGGGAAGAAATATTGGATGCACAGTCAGAAGAATAAAGTGCAACCAGAGACTGATGAAATTACCAAAGGTAGGAAAATGATTTTATTTTCAATTTAGTGATCAAAATGTGTCCGTTTTGAGAATTTATATATGCTGTCTATATTTTGCACTATGGCCCCATTTTACTAAACCGCAATAGCGTTTTTTAGCGCAGGGAGCCTATGAGCTTCAAGAGCAGCGTGGGGCATTCAGCGCAGGTCCCTGCGCTAAAAACCGCTATCGCGGTTTAGTAAAAAGGGAGGGGGAATATTTGTCTATTTTTGTATAGTTGTTACTGAGGTGACATTGCATAAAGTCATCTGCCTTGACCTCTTTGAAAACCCGCAGAATATAAATGATAATTAACATTTTCTCTGCGTGCAGCGTGCTTTGTGTTTTTAAAATTTTATTGTTGGTAGATCATTTTGACTTGGCCACAAAGGTAAGGGGGAGGGAGGGGAGCTGCTGAAAGAGTCTACCTTGACGTGGTTGCAGGCTTACAAATCTTTTGGTCAAAGAGTGCGGCGACAGAGAAAAGTATGTGTGTATTCGGCCCATGAATGAAATCATTAAAACATTATAAATTGCCAATAAATTGAAACGAAAACCAAAGGATTGTGAATCAAATTGATTCTCTGACAATACAAAGATTCCAACCTTTAAAAACGATGTTACATAGTTCAGGCAACTTTATAAAGAGTTTTTAGATACTAAAATCTTGTTATTAAGGTTTAATTGACGTGCTGGCACTTTGAGGAAATTCTTTGGTTTTCTGCGGCAGTTTGGGCACTCGGGCTCAAAAAGGTTAGCCATCACTGGCCTATGGTCTTCTCTTTTAGGAAATGATCCAAACCTTTTCTAAGCCCTGCTCTTTGATTTTTCTAGACAAATAACACAAAATATTAGGGTTTGTAATGTAACTCAGTCCTCCGTGTAAAGTGATTTGCTATAGTGTTCATGTTTTATGTCCTGCCTTGGTAGAGAGAGATATACCTTTAAGCCATGTTGTTAACGTCTTGAAGACCTTTGGCATTATAGGGGAAGACCTGTAGGAGGTTGTAAAATTTTGTTCAGTGCACAGTTGGCAGACAGAGGCCTGAGGGTTAACACCTGTTTCCATCTGCTTTACAGCTCCTACATCTTGGCTTACCACCACCATTAGGAAGATTAAACTGAGCTTCATGTCATATGGTCCTTAGAGGGGTTTGTCAATCATTTTATATGGAGGACTGAATGAGTTGCAAACTAGAGAGTGACATGGGGACAAATTTTTCCCCGTCCCCGCGGGAACTCATTTTCCCGTCCCGTTCTGGTGAGTTCTATTCCTGCCCCTGCCCCATTCCTGCAAGCTCCGTCCTCATCTGTACAAGCCTCAAACACTTTAACATCATAAGTAGCAACATTCTAGAGCTCAGATTGTGATGTCATAATGCCTCATTCCACCAATGCCTAAGCTCCGTCCTCATCTGTACAAGCCTCAAATACTTTAAAATCATAAGTAGCAACATTCTAGAGCTCAGATTGTGATGTCATAATGCCTCATTCCACCAATGCCTAAGCTCCGCCCTCATCTGCACCTAGGACCGGATTAACCAATAGGCCTACAAGGCACGCGCCTAGGGCCCGACATTGTCAGGGGGGGCCCCAGGGCTGGCGTTATAGGGAGCAAAAAGGGCAGCTGCCCTGGGCCCCACAGATCCAGGGGGCCCCGCGGTCCGAAGTGCTCTATTAAAAAGCTACATTTTCCTTTTCAGAAGGGCCCGACATGGCAGCCGTTCTCACAAGCTGCCGGCGGCTGCCCCGAAGCTTTCCCTCTCTGCAGCGATCTGCCCTGTCGGAAACAGGAAGTTGCGGCAGGGAGAAAACTTTGGAACCGCCACCGGAAGCTTGTGAGAAATGCTGCCTTGTCGGACCCTTATGAAAACGAACCTCCCGGACGACGCTGCCCTCAAGTCTCGTGGCCACCACGACTACACTGTCTACTGTCGCTGCATCAGCTGATTCATGTGCCTCAAGTCATGCGGCCGCCATGCTTTAAGACGCTGTGCTCCCGCCTTTCTCTGCCTTCGCCGCTCGTGGTCGCCTGCACCCTTCCGACTGCTGTCGCGGCTTGGGTCTGCCTCGTCCTCCTGGCTGCCTGCACTTGAGGTAACTTGATTGTTTCTATCAAGTATTTCCTTTCTGAACAGTTTTGGTTCATTTATAGTTTGATTATCCTTATGTAAAAAATTAGAAAAACTGGCTTGAATAACAACAAAACAATTTTAACAGCATTTCCCTGGTTGTATGTGGCTCTGGTTTGTTTTTGCCCCCCTGCCTTTATTAGTTTTATTGATATGTATGTTTTCTATTTAATGTGTTTTACCTGCCATGTTGCCCCAAAAATAAGACAGCGTCTTATATTTACTTGGGGCCCACAAAAGTCACTAGGTCTTATTTTCGGGGTATGCACATGACTATCTCTCCCTTCCTCTCCTTCACCCCAATTCTTCTTCTTTCTTTTCTCTCCCCCACAGGTGCAGTATCTTTCCTCCCCTCCCTCCCATCCCTCGTGCAGCCTTGCCCAGCTTCTATCCTTCCTTCCCTCCCTCCCATCCCTTGTGCACCAGAACCGCTGAGCACCCTCCGACCCCCCACTGTGCAGCCCAACCCCCACTGACCCTCCATCCTTCCCTCCCCACTGACCACGAACGCGCCCTACCTTCATGCGAAGCAGCGTCGGGCCGGCAGCACTCTGAACAGGCTGCTTGGCCTTGTCCGTCGGGGATTTTACTCAGTCATGCGGTAGAGTGAAATTCCCGACGGACAAGGCCAAGCAGCCTGTTCAGAGTGCTGCCGGCCCGACACTGCTTCGCATGAAGATAGGGCTCCTTCCACCCCGACATTGGCACGCAGGATAAATGTGTGCCACCCTATTGCCTTACCTTCAGGGCGAAGTTGTAAATAGAGTGGGGGGGGTTTGCAGGAATGGTGTACGTCTGCATCCCCTTAATTGTAATGGTGGGGGGTTCCCTCCCCACACACATACTCCCCGAGAGCGGAAAAGGGAAAGTTTGGAGTTTGCATGAGGAGAGCACACACACACACCTTCAACGAGAGTGGGAGTGTATTGGGGGCTTCCCCCCCCCCTTCAAACGGGAAGGCAATAGGGCGGCACAAATTTGTCCTGCGTGCCAATGTCGGGGTGCCAATGTTCTGCGCACATTTGATGGGTCACCCTGAATAGTTTCAAGTTTTGTTATAAATTTCTTATACTGATCAATCAGGCTTCTGAGCGGTGTACAATTAAAAGTTTTACAGTATCCAAAAAATACAACTGGTTAAAACTGATAAGTATTGACGACAGGGAGTATTAATAGAACAAAACAAACATACAGAAACTTACAGAGACAAGAGTGAAAAAAAGGCAAGAACCACAATATTCAAAGTAAAGAGAACTAAAAAGGGACAACCAATAGGAAGGTGGGTCTAAGGAAGGATTCGCTGTATGGGTTTTAGCCCTGATAAGGGTCGTTAAGTGTCAAAAGCATCTTGAAATAGAAAAATTTTTAACTTTGATTGAAATTTAGGTAGAGATGCATCTTGGCGAAGAAGATTAGGGACAGAATTCCAGGTGGAAGGAGCAGTCACCACAAAATGATTAGGTCTAAGAGTATTAATTTGTTTTTTTTTTTGGGGGGGGGTTGTTAGGAGGTTTTGGGATATCGAATGGAGGGCTTTTGATGGATAGTAAAGAGGTTATCAACCAGTTTATCTAATTCCCACCTTCTTGGCTGATGCTATCCTTGGCACACTTTCCCCAAAGTGGTGAAGAACTGGAAACTGTACTTGTACTTGGCCTTTGCCGGCTGCTCTCGGCTCAGTCTCTCATCCCAGCCCAGGAAAAAGCAGAGTGCTCTAATGTCACCATGGCAACCATCATCCAAACGGCCCTCTCCCTAACCTTCCTGTCCAAGGAGGAGAATTCCCGCCTGCCCGGGACCTGCTGTAGACCGGAGCTGGAGCATGATGATAACCAGGGCAGGATTTTACAGCATAGGCAAACTAGGCATGGGCCTAGGGCCCAAATATTTAGAAGGGGGCCCTCTCAAATGTGTAAATCAAGGCAGATTTTTGCCCTGGTACTTTAGCTGCTGCCAGAGAGAAGAGAATCAGGAGGGAGCAGAGGGCGCAGACCATTGTTGGCCGCGGAGGACAGGCTATTCTTCCTCACTCCCTGTGTACTGCTTGCTAGACAGCAGGGGGAGCCAGTGAGCAAGGCTTCTTGCTTGCTCTTTCCCCCTCTGCTAGTTTTCCGCTGTAGTCTTAATCGTGCAAGGCTCCATTTGTAGGAGCTTTAAAATATATTTAAATTACAATGAGGAGTCCAACATACCTGTTTGCCTAGGGCCGAACAAAGGGTTAATCCTGCCCTGATGATACCTAAGGTTCAGTGGAGTGGGGAGTGTTGATCACTGGATAATTCCAATTGCTCACTCTGTACTAGAGAATGACACGGTGACCCATTCCCGTGGGTAAAACCGCAAGAACAGGTAACATCTATATCTGGTCAACGCCGGCATGGGGGACTAACCTTTTCACCGCTCCGCCGAGCAGTAAAAAGTTTTGTTCTCGCGTAGAACCCCATAGTTCCCCCATATCCCACCATCAGGGATCCGGCAACTCCAGCAATCCTACCCCACCCCCTCGCTCGGGGGTCTGGCGGCTCCAGCCCCCCCACCCCCGCTTGTGGGTCTGACGGCTCCAGCCCATCCCCTTCGTGGGTCCGGCGGCTCACACCTTGCAGAGTGAGCTGATCTCTACACAGGGCTGCTGGACAGGTGTTTGCGCGGCCTTCCCTCTCCCGGGCTCCTCCTTATGACGCAACTTTCTTTTTTCGCAAAAAAAAATGGACAGAGATTTAACGGTAGACATTCAGAATATATCTTAAAAAAACATGCCGGATGTTGATTAGCGTGGAACACTGTCAAAGTTTTTGCTAAAATCTAAATACACCACATCTAGCGCACACCCTCTATCCAATTCTCTTGTCACCCAGTCAAAGAAATCCACAGGATTCCAGGAACTTCACCATTCTCTGTTTTAAAAGCGTTTCCATTAATTTGCGTACCACAGAAATCAGACTTACCGGCCTGTAATTCCCCACTCGTCTCCCCACCAGCCAGAGGATGCAAATATAAGAGATACCATCAACAACTTCTATCCTATCAAGCAGCCATATGGGGCAAAGACTTAGATAAACTAATTACACACACAAACAACTATGGAGAATTCAGGAAACACCTGAAAACATACCTGTTCACAAAATACCTAGGCAACGAACAAGGACAATAACCCCCTTCGCAATCACGAAGAGCTGAAATGTTTACTGTCGCAGGGCCACAATGGTGGAACTCCCTTCCCCATTACATCAGAATTGAAAGTGATATCATAACATTTAAAAAGCTTTTAAAATCTTATTTATTTAAGGACGCCTTTGATTTATAATACAACTGAAGGACGCCCTTAAACAATTTTAATGCATAAATTTTTTACGCATAAATTTTTATTCATAAATTTTACCCTACCTTTCGTTCTTCCCTGGTTTTTTGTTTTTTTTCTTCTCCCACATTGTAACTTTACCCTCCTTCCCTATCTTTCATGTGAGTCTTAATTGATTTTGTAATTTGGTTAAAGTTTCTATATTATATTATTATGTACATCGCCTAGAATTTCGAAATAGGCGATCCATCAAATGTGAAATAAAACTTGAAACTTGAAACTCCCCAAATCTGTTCTTGTAAACTGTGAACCCCAATCACTAACTTCCAACCCTGTGCAAACCGCAAGGTACCGTACTTCACGACCCTACAGTACATAACTGTTGTTATTATCATTAATGCTGTTACTATCAGATGTACATTGCAATATTCTTTGCTGTAAACCGCCTAGAAGTCGCAAGATTGTTGGCGGTATATAAGAATAAAGTTATTATTATTATTATTACTTCTTCCTTACTTCCACTTTTGGGAAGAGGGACCACATCCGCCCTTTTCCAGTCCTCCGGTAGCAATCCCGTCTCTAGAGACTCATTGAAAAGGTCAGTCAGGGGAGCAAAAAGAACTTTCCTAAGTGCCTTCATCACCTTCAGTTGTATATCATCCGGCACAATCGCTTTGTCTACCTTTAATTTAGCTAGCCCCTCACGAACACCATCCTCTGAAAATCGATCAGGGTCTGCCACTCCTCCATCCCTATTCGTCTTCCGCGGCCCCCCTCCCAGATCTTCAGCCATGAACACAGCACAGAAATATTTGTTAAGCAATTTTCTTTATCAGCTTCTATATATTCCTTCCCTTCACTCTTGAGTCTCACACTTTTGCACTTCTTTATAGTTTATGAAAGTTAATCTCTTATTCCTTACCTTCCCAGCTGCTACTTTTGAGAACCAAATCGGCTGGCTTTCCCTCTGAGGTCACTTCCTGGCCCTGTGACCCGGAAGTGATTTCAGAGGGGAGCCAGGCCGGCGCGAACAGCAGACTGGAGAAGTTGCTCAGGCTGGCGAAAATTTAAAGAAGTACAGGGAGGGGGAAGGGAAGGCGTGAGGGTCAGAGAGGTGCCAGGGTGTTCTGGCCCCTTGCCTCTCCACTTACTATGCCACTGCACACTGTATTAGTAATGTGACCATTTATTTTTTTTCCTCAAAACAGGACAGGACACCTCCCCCCCCCCCCCCCCCGGAACCCATTAAAAATAATGCACAATATAGACAGCAGATATAAATTCTCAAAAATGACGCATTTTTATCACTAAATTGAAAATAAAATCATTTTTCCTACCTTTGTTGTCTGGTGATTTCATGAGTCTCAGGTTGCATTTCTTTCTTTCTCCTCTACCCCCCCCCCCCCCCACTCCCCCAAGCCACTGCTCCACTAACAGATCATCTTCATGCAGTGACTGCAGAAGCCTCCCCCCCACCCCAGGAAGTTCTGCAGTCACTGCATGAAGATGATCTGTTAGTGGAGCAGTGGCTTGGGGGGGGTGGGGGGGGGGTAGAGGAGAAAGAAAGAAATGCAACCTGAGACTCATGAAATCACCAGACAACAAAGGTAGGAAAAATGATTTTATTTTCAATTTAGTGATAAAAATGCGTCATTTTTGAGAATTTATATCTGCTGTCTATATTGTGCATTATTTTTAATGGGTTCGGGGGGGGGGGAGGTGTCCTGTCCTATTTTGAGGAAAAAAAATAAATGGTCACATTACTAATACAGTGTGCAGTGGCATAGTAAGTGGAGAGGCAAGGGGCCAGAACACCCTGGCACCTCTCTGACCCTCACGCCTTCCCTTCCCCCTCCCTGTACTTCTTTAAATTTTCGCCAGCCTGAGCTGGCTGGCCTGGAACATCCTCTCCGATGTCAGAATTGATGTGGGGGGGGGGGGAGGGAAGCCTTGTGCAGTCACTGCACGGAGATGATCTGTTAGTGCAGCGGCGGCCCGTTTATAGCTCGCCTGGGGAAGGGGTAAAACGCGGACCTGACGGACCTCGCGGATCTAAACTCGTACGGCCTTAAAAATCTGAGGTCCGTGTCGGTCCGTGTCCCTGCCGCTTGTAGTTTCTGTCGCTGACAGATCTTGATTGAGATATGAGCGCTGACGGATCCGTCTCGGCATTGGGAGGGAAAAGTGTTAGGATCCGTCAGCGCTAAAAATCTCTTCGAGGTCTGTCAGAGCCAGAGACTAGTGCTGGAGCGGCAGAGCAGAAGCCAAGAGAGCGGGGAAAAGAAGTCTCCAAACTCCAGCACTAGTCTCTGGCTCTGACAGACCTGGAAGAGATTTTAGCACTGACGGATCCTAACACTTTTCCCTCCCTATTCTAAGACGGATCCGTCAGCGCTCAAATCTCAATCAAGATCTGTCAGCGACAGAAACTACAAGCAGCAGGGACACGGACCAACACGGACCTCAGATTTTAAGGCCGTACGGGTTTAGATCCGCGAGGTCCGTCAGGTCCGTGAGGCCCGCGTTTTACCCCTTCCCGCTCGCCTGTCCCGCTCCTTCTGAAGACGGAACATTTCGGCGTCCCGAAGCTGTGCATAGGGACAACGGGACAGGCGAGCTAAAAACGGGACGGCTCCGTTCAAAACAGGATATATGGTCACATTGTGTATTATACAACTAAATATAACCGGGGATTCAATTGAGTAAATCAAAATGTATACAAAAACTTATTGAAATCAAATTTTAGTAGCAGGACATCATTCACACCACATTTAACAAGGACCTTAAGGCTACACACTCTCAATAAAACAACATATGAAAAATAATATAAATATAGGACAACGGAGAAAAATGAACCTCAATTGTGAGAGGCCAGGACTACACAAGTGCCTGAGCCAACTCACATCATCACGGGTTCATAAAAAAACTCCGTGTACATTTAAATGATTCTCATTCATACGTTTTATCAAAAACTCTTTTTCTTTTTCAAACTTTTTCGTGTGAGCCCAGTCAGCAGTATTAATAATCTGTTTTTCAGTGTGAACCAGAACCAAGCTATCCAAAAATTAAACGAGGGCAACAGCTCAACTTCACAGGTGTAAGTAGTTGTAGAAGCCTGAAAATAATGCCAACAATAAGAGAAAAAAACATTCACTCATCTGGAAAAACAAGATGGTTCCAAAGATTCCTCAGTTCGTGTCCCTATATGGATTATGTTGGTAGAAGTGAAAAATTTTTGGACAATGCAATACTCCCCTGAAGTAGCCTTGTAGGAGAAACAGAAAGACTTTTCTGTTAAGGGACACGAACTGAGGAATCTTTGGAACCATCTTGTTTTTCCAGATGAGTGAATGTTTTTTTCTCTTATTGTTGGCATTATTTTCAGGCTTCTACAACTACTTACACCTGTGAAGTTGAGCTGTTGCCCTCGTTTAATTTTTGGATAGCTTGGTTCTGGTTCACACTGGAAAACAGATTATTAATACTGCTGACTGGGCTCACACGAAAAAGTTTGAAAAAGAAAAAGAGTTTTTGATAAAACGTATGAATGAGAATCATTTAAATGTACACGGAGTTTTTTTATGAACCCGTGATGATGTGAGTTGGCTCAGGCACTTGTGTAGTCCTGGCCTCTCACAATTGAGGTTCATTTTTCTCCGTTGTCCTATATTTATATTATTTTTCATATGTTGTTTTATTGAGAGTGTGTAGCCTTAAGGTCCTTGTTAAATGTGGTGTGAATGATGTCCTGCTACTAAAATTTGATTTCAATAAGTTTTTGTATACATTTTGATTTACACATTGTGTATTAGTCATGTAAATCCTACACCTTAGTGGCTTACTGTGATCTACTTGAGAGGGATGAGTTTAGCTAAAAAAAAACATCCGTTTTCTCCAACAGCAATTATCTGCAGTAATGTTCAGTTCCAGGGCTGTTGCTCTTTCCTGATATTTTCCTTAATATCGGATTAGCTACTTGCTGTGAAAGCCTGCTCCAAAAAAATATTGGAATGAAATACAACAGTCTTCGGTGTTTCCAGAGCTTTTAGCTCTAGCCTTTATGGAAAAAGAAGGGAAAGAGGGTTTTTTTTTTTTTTTTTGCTTAAGCATTTAACAGACTTGTCTGCCAGGGAGTCTGATGGCGGGATGTTCATTACATGGCCGTGCATAAGACACGGAGCCAAGTGATTCTGGAACGTCTCGAACGATCTTCTGCCACATTTCTTTTGGAGGCTCTTCCTGTTTCACAAGCTCTGGCACAGTGGGTGCAAAAAGTCCGTAAAGAAGCATTTTATCTGCTCTATAAAGCCACCGTCATGCTGCAGGACTTCCAATGCAATTATAATCCAAATGTAGGGCCGCCGCTGGTTCAACTTTTGGCGGGACTGCGTCCTTTCCTGAGTCAAGTTACGCGCGGTTTATAGAATCGCGCAGTGGCATAGTATGAGTGGGCGGGGGCGGGCTGCCCTGCGCACCGGCACCTCTCCGTCCCCTCACGCCACGTTTGCGCCTTCCCTTTCCTGCCCCCGTGCCTCTTTAAAATCTTTGCCAATGCGAGCAACTGCTCTAGCCTGCTGCTTCCTCTGATATCACTTCCGGGTCATGGGGCTAGGGAGTAACGTCAGAAGGAAAGCCAACGCCAGCACGAGCGGCAGGAATGGAGAAGCTGCTCGCACTGGCGAAGATTTAAAGAGCTACATGGGTGGGAAGGGAGGGTACGAGTGTGGTGTAGGGGCGTGGAAGGAGCGGGCAGGTGGAGAGGAGGGTGTGGCACAGAAGGAGTGGGGAGAGCAGAGAGGGGGAATGCCACCACTCCAGGTGCCTCCTACCCTTGCTACGCCACTGAAATCACACTTAGCGCCCCTACAAGTAACTCACATTAAGATGTACCTATTTAGACCAATGAAAACCAGGCCTAAATACCTGTGCGTATGTTGTCCACAGATTAAACATAGAAACATAGAAGATGACGGCAGAAAAGGGCCACGTCCCAACAAGTCTGCCCACTCTAATGACCCACCCCCTAATTATATAAAAGTGCGCTTAACTTTTTGGAGCACCCACGATCTTTTTCATGCTCATCCCCTGCCACACACCCCTTTTGAGATCTGTGCATTAGAATTTACTCACGCCAATGTAGAGAATGCACTTAGACCGTTGTGCGCACGTCTTCTAATTAGCGTTAATTAAGAGGTGTCAATTGCCAATTATTGGGGCCGATTCACTTGTTAAGCAATTAATCTGCGCGGGCACCGATTTGCGCGCAACTTTGGTCAAACCCCCAAATCTGTTACAGAAGACTAGCACGAGTCCTCAGTCATGCGACAAACCTAAGGCACGATCCTTACGCCATGTCTATGACGCCTTAATACAGAAACTGGGCATTATAATAATAATAATATTAACTTTATTCTTCTATACCGCCAATAATCGTGCGACTTCTAGGCGGTTCACATCGAAGAGAGCTGGACAATCAGCGAGTTACAATATGCAGATAGTCAGTGAAATTACAGTATGTAGAATCTTGAAATACAGCAAAATACAATATACAGTTTGTTAAGTATTTTCACAGGGGACATGTTAGAAATAGGAGCAAATTACAAAATACAGTTTGTTAAGAATTTCGGAGGGGCACTGGATAGAAATAGAATAGAAAAGGATTAGCAGAGTTATTGTTTAGGTGATATATCAGTCGAATAAGGCAGTTTTTATGACATTTCTAAAAATGTTGTAGGTCTGTCTAGAACAGGGATCTCAAAGTCCCTCCTCGAGGCCGCAGTCCAGTCGGGTTTTCAGGATTTCCCCAATGAATATGCATTGAAAGCAGTGCATGCACATAGATCTCATGCATATTCATTGGGGAAATCCTGAAAGCCCGACTGGATTTGGCCCTCAAGGAGGGACTTTGGAGGCCCCTGGTTTGGGGATTCTGCATGGAATGTTGCTACTCTTTGGGGTTCCGGAATATTGCTACTACGGACCTGGATTGGCCACTACGAGAACGGGCTACTGGGCTTGATGGACCATTGGTCTGACCCAATAAGGCAGGGGTGTCAAAGTCCCTCCTCGAGGGCCGCAATCCAGTCGGGTCTTCAGGATTTCCCCAATGAATATGCATTGAAAGCAGTGCATGCACATAGATCTCATGCATATTCATTGGGGAAATCCTGAAAGCCCGACTGGATTGCGGCCCTCGAGGAGGGACTTTGAGACCCCCTGGTCTAGAAATAGGAGCAAATTACAAAAATACAGTTTGTTAAGAATTTCGGAGGGGCACTGGATAGAAATAGAAAAGAAAGTGCGCACAAGGTTAGAGCACCCGCGACATGCCCATTTCCCTCCCACGTTAGCACCCCCTCTGCAGCTGGCTGCGTGAGAAGTTAAGCGCCCAAATTACAGAATAGAGGCGTAGCTCAGTTACACACTCAAATGCCACTTTGTTTCAATTAATGATTAGGCCAGTTATTGATACTTATCTCCAATTTACTGCCAAATAGTTAATTTTGTGTCTAGCTTTAGAGCAGTGGTTTCCAACCCTGTCCTGGAGGACCACCAGGCCAGTCGGGTTTTCAAGATATCCCTAATGAATATGCGTGAGAGAGATTTGCATATAATGGAAGTGGCAGGTATGCAAATCTCTCTCACGCATATTCATTAGGGATATCTTGAAAACCCGACTGGCTGGGGGGGGGGTCCCCAGGACAGGGTTGAGAACCACTGTTGTAGAATACCAGGCTCCTTCAAGTACGGCCACCGCTCTGACCAGTGGCGTAGTATTTTGGATGGGCCCACAGTTAACTTAGGTTAGGGTTACCAGATTTTCTGTTTGGAAAATCCAGACCCCCCTAGACACGCCCCCATCCCCGCCCCGTTACACCTAGTCCCGCCCCAATCCCTCCTCGATCGTGCTCTAGCCCCTCCCCCACTGACTGCTCTCGTCGGGCAGGAGGGCATCCGCGCATGCATCACCCGGACGCAGGCGTGACGTCATCGCGTGGCATCCGTGCATGCCCTCCTGCCCGACAGTGATTTCTTCCAAGCTTTTCAAAACCTGGACAAAGTGCCAGGTTTTGGAAAAGCCGTCTAGACCCCCGGTCATGTCCTCAAAAGAAGGACATGTCCAGGGAAATCCAGATGTCTTACTTGGGTGGGCCTTTTCACCCTTCCCCCCCCAAGATATGAGAAAATATACAGGTTTTTATACCTATCCAGCATCTCTCTCTCCCGCATCTCTTTCTCCTCTGTGACCTCCCAGCATCAGCTCTGCGATCTCTGAACCTCGTCCCTCCCCAGAGTACCTTACAGGTATCCCCAGTGCCAGCAGTAATTCATTTTGCTGCCAGCATCGCCTCCCCCCTCCCCCAAGTCTACCCTCTGCCACATCCTGTTTCCTAGCCAGCCAGCTTTCCACTACACCTTGATAAAAGGGGACCTAAATACGTTGTCAGGTCAAAAGCGCGCCGGGACAAAGGCGCGCGCAGACAATTGAGCGCAGTGCGGAGGCGCGCGCCGCACAAAATTACTGTTTTTACGGCTCCGACGGGGGAGGGGCGTGGGGGGGACCCCCCCACTTTACTTAATAGAGATCGCGCCGCGTTGTGGGGGCGTTGTGGGGGGTTGTAACCCCCCACATTTTACTGAAAACTTCACTTTTTCCCTGTTTTTAGGGAAAAAGTTAAGTTTACAGTAAAATGTGGAGGGTTACAACCCCCCAAACCCCCCACAACGCCGGCGCGATCTCTATTAAGTAAACTGGGGTGGCTCCCCAACAAAACCCCCCGTCGGAGCCCCTAAAAACTGTAATTTTCTTCGGCGCGCGCCTCCGTCTTGCGCTCAGTTGTCGGCGCGCGCCTTTGTCTTTCGCCGACTTGTCTATGAACCCCTAAATACTATAGGAATTCTCCACATCCCGTCCTGGACATGTAAATTTTTCTTTCCACTTGCTTTGTAAAATCTGTCTTTTGAAATTTCTACCTGTCAATGTAGGTGCTAAAATGACATAGAGCTGTTTTAATCTACAGCATTTCTATTGATTTTCTCTCTTGTTTTCCTCTGTTAGCCCTGTCTCTTACGTCCAATGGTGTTCTGAGAGACACTCGTGTGTTCTCAGACTTCATGTATTTGCAGTAATATGTAAGCTTCACTATAAAAATACTTCAGTCTATTGACAGAGACGGTTCGTAAGTTTTCCACAGAGGATGGCGTATAACTGCACAGAAATGGAAACAAGTTCTCTCTTCCAATACTAAGTTTCATGTCTAAATGCTGCCAGAATCCAGACATGCAGAAGATGAAAACAGATAATGTTCCCAAAGCAAGTAATCCTTGAAGATGCGGCAGTCAGTGCAACAGCGCCATCTGCTGTCATCATTACAGAAAGATTTGTTGATGCCAAAATAGGACGTGCTTGCCTGTAATGTGGTTTAAATGTCTGATAACCAGGGCAGGATTAATTCGTCGAGGGCCCCTAGGCACACAAGTACACTGGGCCCCCTGCCCCGCCCCACCCCACCATGCTGCGTCAGAAGGAAGCTTTGGACAAGCAAAATTACAGTTCCCGTTGCCTTTCTTACCCCCGTTGCTTGATTGTCTTACTTTCCGTCGATGGGGTGAGAGGGCCGCGTTGCTGATCGGGGGGGTCTGCATTGCTGATCGGAGGGGGGGGACCATGTTGCCGATCGATGCTGGAGGGGCCTATTGCCGTTTGGAAAAAACAATGTTGATGCCCTCCTTCATCGGGCCCTAGGCATGCGCCTACTGGGCCTATTGGTTAATCCTGTCCTGCTGATAACGATGTCCTAATAAGCATGCCTTGCTTTGAGGAACATGATAGAGGTTAACAGATGGCATAATGAATATTAGATTTTATTGCCCAATGATGGGGCGCTACTAATGCAGATTAATATCGTAGAGGTAGAGAATATACATTTCCAGCTACGATAAGAATACCAATCTAATCTAATCTAATTCTTACGGTCTCTTTTACAAAACCGTGCTAGCGGCTGCCCTGCGCTAACGGCCCCAAAGCCCAGAGAGTTTTAAAGGGCTTTGGGGCAGTTGCCGCGCGGCAGCCGCTAGCGCAGCTTTGTAAAAGAGGCAGTTAGTCTTATATGCCAAACCATCTCCTAAAAATAGGAACTTGATTCGGTTTACATAATTAGATCCCAACGAAAGATCCATTAATGTTCATTGGAGCCAAAAAGCGATGAAACACAGGCCTCCTTTTACGAAACTGCGACAGCAGTTTCTAGCGCAGGGAGCCGTGCTGAATGGCCCGCGCTGCTCCCGGCGCTCATTGAGTTCCTGTGAGCATCAGTAGCTGCGCGGGCCATTCAGCGCAGCTCCCCGCGCTAGAAACTGTTATCGCAGTTTCGTAAAAGAGGGGGGGGGGGGTAGTGGTTTTTAAGGTTTTGCGAAAGATCTGAAGAGATAAACATGATCTAATCTGAGGAGGTCGTCCGTTCCATATTGCAGTTAGTAAGTATGGAAAGGAGTGTGAAATTTTACTAACGGACTCGATTCCTCTCAATAATGGAAAAGAGAGCTTATACATATGAGTTGTTCTCGTGCCCGAAGATCTCACGGTGTTTAGAGATAAGGACATCAAAGGAACAAATAGGCCATGTAAAATTTTAAAAACTAAACAGGCACATTTAAATTGAAATCTCAATTGAAACGGAAGCCAAAGTAATTTCCTCAACAGAGGTGACAACGTGATCAAATTTTTTTTCTGTCCAAAAATCAGTCTGGCTGCAGCATTTTGAATCAATTAAAGCCTTTCCTCGTTTCCTTTGCTTAATGCCATAAAAGTTGAAATTGTTGCGCCGAAATATAGACGCAGCCACTCAACTCATTGGCACATCACTCGGTGAAGTACCCATGCTCTGTCCACATTAAAGCTCCCCATTCAGTTGGACCCTAAGAGCAAAATTCTACAAATGGCTTCACTCAGCACGATTCTCAATCAACCACTAGGCATCCTTTATAAAATCCCACCTAGCAGTGCCTAGGGATGCTTAGGCTGGTTAGGGTTGCCATACGTCCGGGAAAACCCAGGCATGTCCTATTTTTAGAGGACTATCCGGGCGCCCGTAGGGATTTCCAAAAACCGGAAGTTTGTCCGGGTTTTGGAAATCCTGAGCTCGGAGGCCGCGTTTGGAAGCCTTTGCGCAAGCGTTGGTCGTCACTGTGATGACATCATGCGCCCGCATGCGTGTGACATCATTGCGTCGACATCCACGCATGCACAATGGCTTCCAAATGTGGTCTTCAGGCTCGGGGAGGTTTGTGTGGGGTGGGGTTGGGGGGAGGAATGGGGTGGAGCCAGAGACGGAACGGGACAGGCCTGAGGGGCGGAACGGTTGCGGGGCTAAGAGTCCTCTTTTTTTTTTTTTTTTTTCAAAGAGGAAATCTTGCGACCCTAGTGCTGGTACATTTATTTCTTTTAAAAAATTTCTCGCTCGCTACCTCCTGCAGTTCTGAGCGAGTTACAAAAGACGCTCACAATAGACACTGGCTTAATAGACAAACAAAATAATATCTAATAATAAATAGACTTAAAATCAATTTCATATATTAAAACTATAATCATCAGCATTGGGTCAACCTCTTCCTTCCTATTTATTTATTTATTTAACTTGGCCTAATTTACCAGCACATAAATTGGACGCTTATCAACGCCTAAGTCTATCATGCCTATTCTCTGCCCCTAACCATGCCTTATTTTTCCAAATAGCCTTCATTAGGCATCCAAAGAATTCCACACCAAACTCTTAATTGGTGATTTAATTTTTTATTTTTTTTTTTTTGATTGGCTGAAATCTGGCACGGTCAATTACCACGCCAATTAAATCAATTTTTTTTTTAAAAAAGTTGCACATGGATTCCAAAGTTAGGTGTCGCTAGGCATCTTTTTTTTTTTTTTTTTTTTAATAATCTTTATTCATTTTAAAATAATTTCAATAAGTGAAGAACAATATAAAAAACCATTTATACTATAGACATCACTTAAAATATTACAAGATTCTTACAGATCAATAACCTCCCCACCCAAACTATTCTTTATCATTCAAGTATCTATAAATTTATCATAATTACGTAATTCACTACATATTTTAAACATAAATTTACACATTTATCCACTTAGACATATTTTAAACTTATAAACCACCCTGCCCCCATCCATAATAATAGTTGATTATAACCCTTATATTCCTCCCACTCTCCCCCCTCCCTCCCTGGATGTGCAATTTTTCTAACAACAAAATATATAATTATAATAAATCTACAAAAGACGTCAATGGACCACATATTAAATTAAAGTTTTTAAAATTCCCTAACTGATCAGCTCTCATTTTTTCATATTTATATATTTGGCATAAACTTGCCCACCAGAAAGCAAAATTGAGACGATCCTAGTTTTTCCAGTTACGTGTAATCAATTATATAGCTGTACTTGTCATAATTAAAAAGAGACTTCTTTTATATTTATCTAGGGTATCATTGATATACAAAATGGTACCACAGATTCCTACTTCATAAGTTAAAGGAATCTCAGATTCTACAATATTAGTAATATGTCCCCAAATCGATTTCCAAAAAAACAGTATCTTAGGGCAATAAGACAGTAAATGATCCAATGTTCCTATGTCAAGATGACAGTGCCAGCATCTATTAGACTTTGAATTATCCAACTTATTCAATCTAACCGGGGTCCAAAAAGAACGATGCAACAGAAAAAAACAAGTTTGTTTCATAGATGGTCGCTAGGCATCATTGATTAGGACACCAAGCAGCACCTAATGTAATATAGAAACATAACAAATGACGGCAGATAAATATCCGAATGGTCCATCCAGTCTGCCCAACCATACATACTCTGTAAATTGTTCCTTTTCATAGATACAGTGATGCCTTGGAATCCGAACTTAATCCGTTCCAGAACCCCATTCGAGTTCCAAAACGTTTGAGTTCCAAGACAATTTTTCCCATTGAAAATAATGGAAACTGGATTAATCTGTTCCTGGGTCCCACAAACTCAAATTTTAACAGTAAATGCACTGGATTTTAGGGGCAGAAACACACACGTACAATGTGCAGGGTGTTCAGATTCCAAAGCAGAGTTTGGATTCTGAGGCAAAATTTACTACAAAAAAAAAAAGTTTGGATTCCAAAACGTTCAGGTTCTGGGGCGTTCGGATTCCAAGGTGCCACTGTATTTCTGGGCCAGAAACTCAGAGCTCTGCCCTGTGCATAGGTTTCCATCTACTGGAGTCTCCATCAAAGCTCACTTCAACCCATTTAAACCATCCGTCGAAGTCCTCCCCAGCCCATCCTCAATCCAGTGGCCACATATGTGACACAGACCGCGTAAGTCTGCCCAATACTGTCCTCAGTTCTTCAATATACACCATTATGTTCATATTAGAGATCCACTGTGTTCATCCCTTGCTTTTTGGAACTCTGGCCCTAAGAGCCTGATTCTGTATTAACGTTCCAAAGGCATTAAAATCACTAAGAGCTGTAATTTGAAACTAGTCCGTACCCTGCTGGTGCGATCGTCCGCTGATGTGATGATGTCGGTGTTTGAATCGCGCACAGGGAGGACTTTTAAGCTGAGTACGAAAATGTGGCAGCCATGTTATTACAATTCGTGGTCGAATAAAGTAGAGTGGAGCCAGGTAAAGGTAAAGAAAACTTTTTATACTGATGATGGGGAGAGAAGGTGATCCAGGTCTTTGGGGAATAGTTATGATGGGGATATATGAGATAAAATATGCATGAAAAACACGTAAAGACTATAATGGTTTATGTTGTATGATTGCAGGGAGGTACAGCCTTGAGAAAACCGTTTGGTGAAACATGTTGGCTAAGCTATCCCTGAATAAACGACCACCACATAAGCTAAGTCACTTATCACTTTAATAGAACTTTAAGCTGAACTATTTATTTATTTATTTAAATTTATAAAATATATGTGGAGAGAGCTATGCTTTTATAACTGCCCCGATGAGGAGACAACACTTAAAGCCTAAGACAATGAATGATATGAGTCTCAGGTGGTGTTTCTGAGGGTCAGTAGAAGCAATGCTGATTAAATATAAAACATTCGAATGAGATCAGCAAGTGGAACAAGAAAATGTTGATCCACCTTCAATGATAGTTGAATGTTCTCATTATAAAAAAGAATTGATACCAATAGGTGCTGTATTGAAATTGTTCATTTCAATATCATTGTTTTTTGCATCCAGTATCTATGTATGATATTGTATTGTTTTTAATTGTTATTTTACAGTTTTTAAATGGTTTTTTTAAAATATTATATATATATATACTAGTCTTTAAGCCCGTTATATTAACGGGTGCTAGAATAGATTTGTGTGTCTGTCTTTCTTTCTGTCTCTCTCTTTCTCTCTCCTTGGCCGCTGTATGTCTGTCTGTCTTTGTTTTGGTGTCTGTCTCTTTGAATCTGTCTCTGTAGCCCCCTGTCCTTCTGTGTGTGTCTTTTTTGTTTGTTTGTTTGTCTCTCTCTCCTTGTCCAAAGTTGTTGGTTTTTTTTTTTTTGGGGGGGGGTTCTTTAAATCTGTCTTTTTAGACTCCTGTTCTTCTGTGTGTTTTTTGACTGTCACCTTCTGTCTATCTCTGTGGCTGCTGTCTGTATTTCTTACTTTTGGTCTCTGTCTGTGTTTGTTTTGGGTGTTTGTCTCTTTGGCTGCTATATGTGTTGTTGTTTTTTTTCTGTGTCTCCTGTTATTAACCAGCATTCCCTCCCCCCACACTACTTCCCTGTACAGCACCAGCGTTTCCCCTACCCCCCCCTTTCCCTTCCCGCGGTCTGGCCGGCTCCCTTAGTCCTTTTCCGCCCCCCCCCTCCCTTCCCTTCCCGCGGTCCTGGCAAACCTGCAACTCCAGCAGCGTCTGCAGCACTGTACACACGCTGCTTCAGGGCCTTCTACTGCCCTGATTTGCTCTGCCGTATCTCTGATGATGTCATCAGGGACATGTCAGAGTAAGTTTAGTGAATCTAGGCCAAAGTGGATACACTCAAATTGTGTGAATGAGCCCCAGGCTTGTTAGAAAGAGAAACCGGTGTATACACGGACCATGTCGAGTCTTCATCCAATAAATTAAACTTGGATTTGTATTGTTCAAAACATATGTGAACCAGAACTGTTCAAAACATATGTGGATCTCTGTTGCCCACTAATATATGTGACCTTGGACTGCTATTGTTTACTTTCATTGAATAAAATACATCGACTCTTCAGTTCCTCTTTGTTTTGGGGTTGCTTCAAGATTTCCTGCAGAACGGTCGGATTCTCCCTTCACTTGTTGACTTTTGTCCCTATCCTAGACCCCCGTGAAATCCTTCAGGTAGGCCTAAGGCCTATGGGGCTGGGAGATCTTTGGGAGGGGAATGGATGCTCCTCGGGGTGGGTGGAGTCTTTGGGAAGGTTTCTTCTAATTGAGGGACTATCAGAAAGGGAATGGTCTTCAAGAGGGAGTCCTTCCGAGGGGGGGGATTTGGATGCAGATACTGCAGATGCCACATGTTAATAGTGATTAATCAACAGCACTAATTTGTATGAATGGATTCAGCAAGGTATTAATTAAGGACCGAGTAGTTGGAACGAGACAGGAATGGAGCCATAGGTTCTAGGAATTCTAGCACTGCCACACGTATTTCACCCCAGAAAATGGCTATCGCTCTTAAACCAGTCAATCTTCGTACAGCATTTCATGTAGTACATCTGGTTTTGCCCATTTCACCATGACATAATGTTCAAAGCTTTGTACAAAATAGGAAAAAAATTCAGAGGTGGCAGCTTAAGTGTTTACTTACTTTTGGATTGACTGTCAAGCTGCTTTTGAGCTGTCGTAAGATGTCGTGTTAAAAGGAAACAGAAGTTAAACCCTTCCCTTCTTTCACTAAGCCATGGTGGAGGTTTCTACCACAGCCCAGAGCGCTAAATGCTCCGACGCTGCTCTGATGCTCATAGGAATTCTATAAGCGACGGAGCATTAGCGCTCCGGGCCGCAGTAGAGACCTCTACCACAGCTTAATAAAAGAGGGCCTTACGCAAGACTTACCAGGCATGAAAGATGTTCCTTCAGTTACTGTAAAGGATATCCAATAAGTGATCCTTATTTGTTTCTGTATTAGGATATTCCATATTTTTTTGAAGAATTTCACCTAAGGTTTCCTATATACTCTTTGCAGTATCCAACTGTTGCCATATCGCTTTTTGGGTCAACCTTGATTTTTGCACGCAGAAGAGTAAATGATTCAGGATGTGTTCTTTTAGTGGCTGTCAACTGGGTGACCTCATCTGTCAATGATTATTCTATTGAAGAATGAAATCTACCAAAAAGCACAGTTACTTACCGTAACAGGTGTTATCCAGGGACAGCAGGCATATATTCTCACATGTGGGTGACGTCATCTACGGAGCCCCGATGCGGAAGCATTTTCAAGCAAACTTGATTGAAGATTTAAGTTTGCTCTGCTGCTCCAGGCATGCGTGCCTTCCTGCTCCACTAGGGGGCGCATCCCCTCGTGGTCTCCAGTTCACTTAACTAGCAAAGAAGCCAACCTCGGGGAGGTGGGCAGGTTGTGAGAATATATGCCTGCTGTCCCTGGATAACACCTGTTACGGTAAGTAACTGTGCTTTATCCCAGGACAAGCAGGCATGATATTCTCACATGTGGGTGACCTCCAAGCTTACTGAAGAGGGATGGAGGGAAGTTGGCAATTTAAGCAAATAGATTTCGCAATACCGATTGGCCGAACCGACCATCGCTTCTGGATAGTGAGTCCAGACAGTAGTGGGAGGCGAAAGTATGAACCGAAGACCACGTAACAGCCTTGCAGATTTCCTCAATGGGTGTGGACCTGAGGAACGCTATGGAGGCTGCCATCGCTCGGACCTTGTGTCCCATTACTCGACCATGCAGCGCGAGACCAGCCTGAGCGTAGCAAAAGGTGATGCAATCGGCCAACCAGTTGGACCAGGTGCGCTTGGAAACTGGGTGGACTAACCGGTTTGGGTCGAAGGACAAAAACAATTGTGGGACTTTCCGGTGTGGTTGAGTGCGTTGGAGGTAAAAGGCCAACGCTCTCTTACAGTCAAGAGTGTGAAGTGCCACCTCTCCGGAGTGAGAGTGGGGCTTGGGAAAAAACACGGGCAAGACGATGGACTGATTGAGGTGAAAATCAGACACTACTTTAGGCAAGAACTTTGGATGTGTGCGGAGTACCACCTTGTCATGGTGGAATACGGTGAAGGGTGGGTCCGCTACCAGAGCCTGTAGCTCACTAACTTGTCGAGCAGAAGTGAGTGCAAGCAGGAAAATCACCTTCCAAGTGAGGAATTTAGGATGGCATTTGTCCAAGGGCTCAAATGGAGGTTTCATTAGTTGAGCCAGAACCACGTTAAGGTCCCAAACCACCGGCGGGGGTTTGAGAGGGGGGTGGACATTCAGCAGACCCTTCATGAAGCGAGAGACTAAGGGGTGGAGCGAGAGGGCTTTTCCTTCCAGGGGCTGATGGAATGCCGCAATCGCACTGAGGTGTACTCGAATGGAGTTGGTCTTTAGGCCGGAGTGAGATAGTTGAAGTAAATAGTCAAGGACCAGAGGGACGGGGACCGACACCGGGTCCTGGCTGTGAGAAGAGCACCAGGCTGAGAATCTGGTCCACTTTTGGGAATAGCAGGTTCTCGTCGAGGTCTTTCTAGAGGCCTCCAATATCTCCTTGACTGATTGAGACACGGGGAGAGAAGTCAGGGGGAAAGAAACCAAGCATTCAGATGAAGAGATTGAAGATTGGGATGTAACAGCAAACCCTGACTCTGTGATAGTAGAGAGGGAAACCGAGGCAGAGGCAGTGGATCTCTGACACTGAGTTGAAGTAGAAGGGAAAACCAAGGCTGGCGTGGCCAGTGAGGAGCAATCAGGATCAGGGTGGCTGTCACCGTTTTCAGGTGGACCAGCGTCCGCAGGATCAGAGGAAACGGCGGAAACGCGTACAGAAACCTTCCCTCCCAGTCGAGGAGGAAGGCGTCGGCCTCGAGTCGGTCCGGGGAGTATATCCGGGAGCAGAAGAGGGGCAGTTTGTGATTGTGGGGGGATACGAACAGATCTATTTGAGGCGTCCCCCACTTTTCGAACACTTGTCGTAGGGTCTGAGTGTGCAGTGACCACTCGTGTGGCTGGAGGAGGCGGCTGAGTCTGTCCGCCAGACAGTTTTGTTCTCCTTGTATGTACACTGCTCGAAGGAAGGTGTTGTTGGAGATTGCCCATGTCCAGAGGCGCATGGCTTCCCGACAGAGGGGCCAAGACCCTGTCCCCCCCCCTTGTTTGTTTACGTAGTACATTGCTACCTGGTTGTCGGTTCGGATGAGGACCACCCGGTCGTGAAGCAGGTGTTGAAAAGCTACAGCTGCGAGATAGATGGCCCGGAGCTCTAGCACGTTGATGTGACAGCGGCGGTCTTCTGCTGACCACATCCCCTGAGTGCGGAGGCCGTCCAGGTGGGCTCCCCAAGCGTACTCCGACGAGTCCGTGGTGAGTACCTTGCTGTGGGGAGGGGCGAGGAAGAGTAAACCTTTGGAAAGATTTGAAGAGTCGGCCCACCAGCGGAGCGATCGTTGCAAGGAAGGAGTCACTGTCACGGGGCGATCGATCGGGTCACGGTCTTGAGGCCATTGAGAGGCCAGGGTCCATTGAGGGATTCTCAGATGGAGGCGGGCGAAGGGTGTGACATGGACGGTGGAGGCCATGTGGCCCAGGAGAGCCATCATCTGTCGCGCTGATATTGAGGTCAGCAGTGAGATCCTTCGGCTCAGACTTACTAACGCCTCTCGACGCGGAGGGGGGAGGAAGGAACGGAGGCGCACCGTGTCCAGTGTTGCCCCGATGAATTGTAGGGACTACGAGGGGCATAGTTGGGATTTTGGGAAGTTTATCTCGAACCCCAGACTCTGTAGGTAGGTAATAGTCTGTTGGGTCGCTGAGATAACCCCTTCCCTGGACGGGGCTTTGATCAGCCAGTCGTCCAGGTAGGGGAATACCTGAAGACCTTGGGAGCGTAAGGTAGCTGCGACCACCACGAGGCACTTGGTGAAGACCCGAGGTGACGATGCTAGGCCGAAGGGGAGGACTCGGTATTGCAGGTGCAGGTCTCCCACCTGAAATCGCAAGAACTTGCGGTGAGCGGGGTGCACTGGAACATGTGTGTACGCCTCCTTCAGATCGAGGGAGCAGAGCCAGTCGCCCTCGTCGATCAGGGGGTAGAGGGTCGGTAGGGAAAGCATCCGGAATTTTTCCCGTACCAGAAATTTGTTGAGGCGTCTCAAGTCTAGTATTGGGCGAAGGTCTCCCGTTTTTTTCGGTACCAGGAAGTAACGGGAGTAGAAGCCCTTCCCCGTTGTTCGGGGGGAACCTCCTCTACTGCTCTCAGGCGAAGCAGATCTCGAGCTTCGGAGTAGCTGCGTCCGGTTGGGAGGGCAATTCCTTGGGGGGTGTCTGGAGGAATGGCTCGAAAGTTGAGAGAGTATCCTGATGAGATCACGCCAAGGACCCATGCGTCCGACGTGACTTGTTCCCAGCGAGGGTAAAAGGCTTTGAGGCGGCCCCCGATGGGAAGGAGGCCTGGGACTATGGCGGAGGGGGCCCGCCCCCTTCCGCGTATCCCGTCAAAAGGACGGGGATGGTTTGGTAGTCGCAGGCGGTTGGGACTTGGGCATGGCCCGATGGTGTGCTTGCAGACGCCTGGGTGGAGGCTGCGAGAAGGCAGGAGTGGATTTTTGTGGGTAGCGGTGCAGAGGGGCCCTGAACGGCCTGGACGCGGGCGGTTTAGGCTTTTGCCGCATGAGGGAGGCAAACAAGCGTTCGTGTTCGGAGAGGCGTTTTGTAGCCGCCTCGATAGTGTCATCGAACAGTTCTTTACCCACGCAAGGGAGGTTAGCCAACCGGTCCTGTAAGTTGGGGTCCATGTCTACCAGGCGCAGCCAAGCTAGGCGGAGCATGGCGATAGCAAAGGCTGCCTCTCTGGAGGAGAGTTCAAAGTCATCGTAGGCCGCATGGAATAGATGGAGGCGTAGGTTGGAGAGGGACTCTGCAAGTAGGTTAAACGCTCCTTGGCGGGAGGCCGGTAGGTCAGTCTCAAAGGCTCTCAGTAGTCCAATGAGGTGTTTGAGGTAGGATGTGAAGGTGAAGGTGTAGCTTTGCACCCTAGAGGCCATCATCGCATTTTGATATAGTCTCCTGCCGAACTTGTCTAGGGTTCGGCCTTCTCGGCCTGGGGGGACCGCCGCCGAGACCCTGGAGGGGTGAGCCTTTTTCAAGGAGGATTCTACTAACAACGACTGGTGGGAGAGCTGCGGTTGTTCAAATCCCGGGAAGGGTACTGTACGGTACTTGGCCTCCATTTTGAAGGGTACTGCTGTGACCATATAGGGGGTCTCCAGGTTCCTGAAGAAAGCCTGTTGGAGTACTGGGTTAGGCGGTAAGCGAAGGGACTCTCTGGGCAGTGATGGCATATCCAGCTCCGCTAGGTATTCCTTAGAGTATCTGGAGTCGGATTGGAGGTCCAAGTCCAAAGCGTGGCCCATATCCTGGACAAAGCGTGAGAAGGATGGGCGGGATGTTCCCGAGGCCCCGTGCGGGGTCGGTGAACGAGACCTCCATCGGGTAGAGAAGGATGGGGAGGCTTCCCTCGAGTATCGAGGCTCTTGCTCTGATCCACGCTCCGAGCCCGGGGACGCACTGTGAAAGTGTTCCAGGGTCGTGGATCTCCGACGTCTCGAGGAGCCCCTCGGAGACGATGCCGGGGTTCGGGGTACCGATCGATGTCGAATCGGTGACCTCGACCCGGACTCCCTCGGTGAAAGCCCGAAACCTCGGATCGGAGCCCCGGTCCAAGAGGGAGTTCGGAGGATGCGCAGGTTGGAGAGTGATAGCTCCGTAACCTTCAGCGGTCCCATACGAGGTGTAGGTGTAGAGTGGGGGAACCTCGGGCCTTCTTGGAGGTACGGCGGTTCGAGGTTTCTGTCATTTTAGCACGATGTTTTGCCCCGCGGCGGTCTGTGGAGGGAGAGCGCCTCGGGTGTCTTGGCGAGGAGTCCGAGGAGGTTGGGATGCGGCGAAGCTTGCGCGCTTTTCCTCGAGGTGGCTCGACGCGAGGCTCAGGCTGGTCTTGCACATGCGGGGTCGAGGTCGAGGCCGGTTGTAGATGGGCCATTGCAGCGGACAGCTCCGATGAGATCATCGCTTGGAGTAGGTCCTGGAAAACGGGCACGGACAGCATCGAGGGCATGTCCACTGCCTCGGTGCACTCCACTGGGGGCGACCTCGTATCAGAGTATTCCCGTGTGGTGGAGGCACGGCCCGAAGGCTTGGAGGACTTCGCCGGGGCTGTAAGCATGGGACTTCCACCATGCGTCGCCGGCGTCCCCGAGGCTGGCTTCTTCGCTGTTACGGGACCTGAAGAGGGAAGAGGGGACTTACCCGGAGCCAAGGCTTTCTGTTGTCCCGAGGACTTCGGGTTCGAGTCTCGAGGCGATGCCGAGGTATTCGGGGCCAAGGTCAAGGCCGGGGCCGAGGCCGGGGCCGACCTCGAGGCCGAGGTAGAGGGTTGGTCGGCGGCGAAAAGATCCGCCATGCGGACTTTTCTTCGGCGAAGGGCCCGGTTCTGGAAAGTAGCGCACTGGGGGCAGGAGTCGGTTGGATGAGCGGCCCCCAGGCAGAGGATGCACCGGCGATGCAGGTCTGTGATGGAAAGAAGCTGCTCGCACCGGGTGCACTTTTTAAAGCCGGTCAAAGGCAGGGACATAGAATCGAAACTGGCCGCGGCTCGAGTAGCCACGCGGCCACGGGGACCCGGAAGCCTCCGGGTCAGTCAAAAACGAAGCAGGAACAAGTTGAACAAGAAAAAATTCGCGCACAGCGACTTAATTGAGAAAAAATAAGAAAAAATTGCGGTGCTAGAAGGCAGTTGGGGGCAGAGCCTGAAAAACATGACTTCTAGGCTCAGCGGAAAATTTTGAACTGGAGACCACGAGGGGATGCGCCCCCTAGTGGAGCAGGAAGGCACGCATGTGTGGAGCAGCAGAGCAAACTTAAATCTTCAATCAAGTTTGCTTGAAAATGCTTCCGCATCGGGGCTCCGTAGATGACGTCACCCACATGTGAGAATATCATGCCTGCTTGTCCTGGGATAAAAAAAAGCCCCATCATAAACTGCACGAAGGAAAATGGTGAGAAAGCAAATTTAGTCCAGGGGTCTCAAAGTCCCTCCTTGAGGGCCGCAATCCAGTCGGGTTTTCAGGATTTCCCCAATGAATATGCATTGAAAGCAGTGCATGCACATAGATCTCATGCATATTCATTGGGGAAATCCTGAAAACCCGACTGGATTGCGGCCCTCAAGGAGGGACTTTGAGACCCCTGATTTGGTCTATGGGCTGATGAACCTCTCTACTAAAAGACATTAATCTAAAACAGCTTTAGCACACCAAAAACAGGCTACTGCAAACCACATTAAAGCATATTTTGCCTATTAGCATGTTTTGGAAAAAGTGTGTCTAGGATTACTAGATGTCCGGGAAAACCGGACATGTCTTCTTTTTAGAGGACTGTCTGAGGTCCCAGACAGACTTTCCAAAACCCAGCAGTTTGTCAGGGTTTTGGAAAGCCCTAACGAGCTCCGGCTGCATCTGGAGAGCATCTGAGCATGCACGGATAATGTCATACACATCCGCGCATGCTCCAGGCCCTCCAGATGCGACCAGAACATGTCGGGGAAGGAGAGAGGAGGTTTGTGGGGGGCGGGGCTGGAGGCTGAACTGGGAGAGGTGGAATGGGGTGGAGCTGAAGGCAGAATGGGGCGTGGCCAGAGGCAGAACAGGGCGGGGCCATGTGTCTGGATTTTTGCGGCCCAAAAAATGGCAAACCTGGGTGTGTCATGGCTGAAAAATGTGCATGGACATGTGGTCACACTTCTCCCCAAATTCTATATTCGTATGGTGCCTAAAAATTTGCCACTGATCAGAACAGCACATAGTACAATTCTATAAAAGGCACCTGCTATATAGCGCTTAGCGGCCATATGCGGTATAACATGCAGGCCCACCCATTTAGGCCAAGGAAACTAGGCCTGCTCCTACAATGTGCTCAGATTAAGCAAGTTCTAGAACAGTGCACCTAACTTTTAGGAATGCCCACTATGCTCCACCCCCTGGCCACATCCCCCTTTCCGGATCTGTACACTAAAAGTGACGCACACCACTTTGGTGACGGGACTAATGCATGCCAGACAATCGCACGCAGACAAATGAGCACAGACAAATGCGCGCAGGTCATCAGCGCAATGGATTAAAAGTTACATTTAAAGCGCTCTGAGGGTGGGGGATGACCCCCCCACACTTTACTTACAAGTGTTAGCGCTGCCGTGGGGGGGGGGAACCACTTACAGAAGAAACCGTAATTTTTCCCTAAAACAGGGAAAAATGACACTTTCCTCTGTAAAGGGAGGTTCCCCCCAACCCCCTGACGACAGCGCCAACACTTCTAAGTAAACTGGGGGGTTCTCCCCAACCCCAGCCCCCCCGGAGCGCTTTAAATTTAATTTTTAATCCGGCGCACTGACGTCCTGCGTGCATTTGTCTCAGCTCATTTGTCCGCGCGCGATTGTCCCTCGCGCTTTCATCTATGAGCCCACCGCTGTATAGAATGCTCCTATAAAGCCGCACTCATAACTTCTAATTCGTGCCAATTATTAGTTAATTGCCAATTATTTGTGCCAATTGGCTCGTTTAACAATTAAGCTGTGCGTTCAGATCGGCTATGTGCACCATTGTACACGCACAATTGAGGATTCCGTATACCGGATTTGGGTCTTAGTGCGTCCCAAATAGGAGACGGTAAAAGGGGAATTCTGTAAATGGCGCTTGCACTGGCGGTGCCTAGCAGGGTCTCACCAATTTCCGCACACAATTTTTTTTTAAAAATTAGGCTGATTGGTGTTTTAATTAACAATATCATTAAAACCTAATTTTTTAAAAAATTTATAAACCATTGAAGTTGTGCAAGGATATCAGTGCAGCACCTAGCGATGTCTCCACCAAGGCCTACGCGTACCTATCCGTAAAGTAGACATGGTTGGGGCGGAGTGTAGGTGTGGCATGTGTTAGGCGCCGGTATTTTAGGCCAGGAAAACCCTGGCCTAATATACCAGTGCCTTCCTCACATGTCCCTATCGGCACTGAAGTTAATGTAGGCATCGCTATGCAAATAAGGCGCATTTTCTTTTTCACCTTAACATTTTCCTCCACACCATACTCCAAGCTTCGCCCTAGCTACGGCCACGCCCGGTCACAATACGCAACGTACGTATCATCTATTCTAGGGAATTCTTTATAAAATAAAGTAAAATTCTGGAATCTCTTGTGGCACCGAAGAAACCAAAAGTCGTGGAGAGTCAATGCCCAAGATGAGGGCTTTATTCAAACAAATAAGAAATGCCGTGGGTCCATCTAGTCCGGTGGTCCGCACCCGTGGAGGCTCAGCTAGGTGTTCCCCGACGAGGACCTTGGTCACTCGTAATTATCCCTCAATGTGTCTTGCAAGAAGATGTGCGTCCAACTTGCCCTTAAATCCTAGAATGGTAGTTTCCGCATAAAAATGTCTAGGGCCTGAACCTCTGGGAAACATCTGGGCCCAACATGGTCCGTGTTTCGACAATGTGGTCTTCTTCAGGGGTCCCTATGTAGTCCTAAATGCAGGCATGTGGATTAACTAACGAACGTAGAGCTGTAACGCTGTGGAAATGCACTCGATCGAGTGGACATCGACTCTCCACGACTTTTTGTTTCTTCGACATTACCCTTTGTGGAGGGACCAGGGTCAATTTTCTGGTTCTGATCTCTTCTGGCACACCACTGTTTGAGAGGCACTGCCCTAATTCTATATATGGTACTCAAAACTGCATGCATAAAATTTGGGCACACACCCAATCTGTGTGTGCAATTCAGTTAATGAGACAATTAACGCCAATAATTGGGTGTTAATAATTGTTGGCACTAATTGGCATTGATTTAAATTTTATCCACCTCTTTCGGCACTGGGAGCTGCACATATATTGTATGTGTAGATCCAAAAAAGGGGGGTGACCTTGGGCAGATCAGGGGTGTTCCTGGAATTTGTACAGTTTTATAGAATAAGGGAGATCTGTGCATAATTCAGGCCTGAGAATTTATACCAGGTTATACGTGGCATAAATCTTCGTGGGCGTGGATCCCAGTGCGAGTCTATAAATGATATCCCTCTCTGAGCGCCACTTATAGGATCAATGCCTAACCAAGAGAGACCAAGTAGACTCCTTAATCAGAAAGGGTTTTTTTCACTCTCTGGAAACTTCGATCCATTAGAGCATATTTTGATAGGTCCGCATTCAAAATCCTGGTCCAATCCCTCGTACTGAGTCAACTTGATTACTGTAACATCGCCTATTTAGCAATTTCCCAAAAGAATATGCGACGATTACAATTAATGCAAAATGCAGCGGTCAGACTAATTTTCAGGCTGAGGAAGTTTGATCACGTGACACCTTACTACCGACAGCTACACTGGTTACCGATGGAGGCACGCGTAAAGTTTAAGTTCGCCTGCTTCTGCTTTAAAGTACTATACGGACTAGCCCCTAAATACATAACTAAGGTGACCATACGTCGCGTTTTCAACGGGACAGTCCCGTTATTGGACCGACCGTCCCGTTGTCCCGAGCCACCGCTTCGGGACGCCAAAATGTCCCGTTTTCAGGGACAGCGTCCCGAAGCTGTGTGCGGGGACAAGGGGACGGTCAGTCTAGCGCCAAACCCCCGCAGTGTTCTCTGTGCCTGCTTGCCGCCATGTTCTCCACGCCCTAATCCTGCTGCAGCTGTCGATGTTCCTTCCCAGGCTGACTCCAGAATTCAAATTGAACCCACATTCTAGGGCTCTAACGTGTGCGTGCCGGCTTCCCTTCTCTTCCCTCCGAAACCGGAAGTTACGTCCCGGGGTGGGGAGGAGAAGAGAAGGGAAGCCGGTACGCACACATTCGAGCCTCGGAGCAGGAGTTCACTACAGGCAGCGACGGAGGGAAGCTAAGGGAGACATGGAGGAAAGCTTACAACTTTCTTCGGGCCTTCCTCGCTGCCGGGTCTGACTCCTGCCTACTTTCTGTTTCAGCGAAGGCAGGACCTGGCAACGAGGAAGGCCCGAAGCAAGGAAGAGCAGCAAGTTATAAGCTTCCCTCCGTCACTGACCTATGGAAGATAGGTCAGCGATGGAGGGAAGCTTCCAACTCTGCCGTTGGGAGGGATTGGAAGAGAAATGATGCTGCTGCACCCAAGGGGGGGGAGGAGGGAATAGAAAAGCTGCTGCTGCTGCACCCAAAGGGGGGAGAGGGGAAGAGAAAAGCTGCTACAGCACCCAATTGAGGAGGGGCTAGGGGAAGGGAAGTGCTGCTGCTGCACCCAATTGGGGAGGGGATAGGAGAAGGGAAGTGCTGTTGCTGCATCCAATTGGGGAGAGAAAGGGGAGAAGGAAGACTAGGGAAGGGAGAGGAGAGGAAAGAGATGCCAAGAACATGGGAGGGAGGGAAAGGAAAGGAGCTACCAGACCATGGAGGGGGGGAAAGATGTCAGGGTATATGGAGGGAGGGGGAGGAGACAGATGCCCGACCAGGAGGAAGGAATGAGAGAAAGGAAGAAGAGATGCCAGATAATGAGTGGGAGGGGGAGATGGAAAGAGAGGAGAGTGATGTGAAGGAAATAGAGATGCCAGACCATGGGGTGGAGTGGGAAGGAAGAAAAGGAGAAGAGAGAGATGCCAGAGCATAGGGGAGGGGGTGGAGACAAAGGTTGGAAGGCAGTAAGGGGGACATAGGAAGGAAGCACCGAGGTCACTAAGGATATAGGAAGGGGCACCAAGGACATAGGAAGGAGGCACTGGGAGCACTAAGGACACAGGAAGGGGCACTAAGGACATAGGAAGGAGGCACTGAGGGCACTGAGGACATAGGAAGGAAGGAGGGAGGGAATAGAAAGGGACAACTGTAGGGCCTGAGTGCAGAAAGAAAGAAAGGATGAACAGTCAGAAGGAAACGCAACAAGAGACTCATGAAATCACCAGACAGCTGTCACCACCTGTACTCTGGCCGAGCGGTTTTTGGTAGCCAGGTAGTGACTCACAACTGACACTCTGGCGTGAGCCCCTTTGAAGTAGGGTTACCTTGCAAGCTGGATATCCCTGGAACAACTGAAGTGTACTTTAGTACAAACAGTCCAGTAGTCAGAATGGTTTAAATCAAAAGCTGAGAACTTTATTTAGGCGCACAGCCTCAGCAAAACACACTAACACGGCTTCAGTGGTGGAAAAAGGTTGCACAAAACAAAGATTCTTCATAAAACAAAACATAAATCCCATAGCTCTGGGCTTTGCTACATGCCACACAGTCCATGCGTTTCTCTTCACCAGAGCTTGTGTTTAAACAGGCAATTTGTTCTCATAGTCAAAACGTTTCAATTCAAAACAGATTTGTTAAAGCAAGTTGTATGCCATAATTCTTCAAGCTAGCATTGCAGTTAACCAGCGTAGCAAACAGCACAGTCCTTAAGCTAACTTTACCTAGCTCCTAAGGCACACAGAGATAATGGGGCTTCACAGTTTGCTTAAGGAGATTAATTAATAGTTGCAAGCAGGTACGGAGATTTGTAATAGGACACCAGAGTCTTCCAGCTGTCTCCCCACTCAGAGCTTGAATGAGCCGAGCTACGGCTGGAGCCACATACATAAACTGTTATGCTTTACACAGGCTTACAATCAGGGATTAACTTCTGTCCTACCAATTCACAGTTTCAACAGGAGACAGGCACGGGAAGTGAAAACCCCCTTCTCCCAAGACTCACAGACGCTATGAAATCTCCATCAGTTCAGGCTGGATTTCAGAGGGAGTATAACTGGCTTCTATCATCATAGGCTCAGGCAAATATGGATCTACAGGAAGGTTCCTGGTCCTCTTCCATGATCCAGTCATTTCCTTCCAGTGGTTCTGACTGCTCTCCAGTCAGCACAGACTCCCACAGGGCTGCTTCCTCCGTCCTGGAGCTCCTCCCCGATCTGGTTTCCGTTCCTCTGCCTGCTTCCCCTCCTGCCCTCTTAAGCTCATTACAGAGCCTCCGTTTAAGTTGAGGGAAGAAACCACTCTCCTTTTGCTGCAGGGGAGAAAGTTTTCTTCCCTTGGCTTGAACTGTTCTCACGGCACCCTGCTGTGCTGCCGCTTCACAGACTCTGTAAAACAATAAGGCTAATCCTTACTGTCTGATCTCAGTACATTATCAGGGAAGTCCCAGCTTTCTGGTCCTACTTCCATTTCTTCCTCCGAGTCCACAGGATAGTCAGCTGATTTACTCCCCCGAGCTCTATCTTGGTTCACCCTTCTGCATCTGGGCTTGTAACTCTTACCAAATCTCTCTGTGACAGGTTGCAGGGTTGCAGGATTGCCACACAGCAAAGGTAGGAAAAATGACTTTATTTTCAATTTAGTTATCAAAATGTGTCTGTTTTGAGAATTTATATCTGTACTATATTTGTCTATTTTTCTATAGTTACTGAAGTGACATTGCATATTTTAAAGTCATCTGCCGTGACATCTTTGAAAACCCCCAAATATAAATGATAATTAACATTTCTCTGCGTATAGTATGCTTTGTGGTTTTTAAAAATTTTTATGGTTACCATTATGAATTGATAAGATATTATGTGTACATGAAAAATGAATGGAAGAAATTGGGGGCGGAGCTGGGGCGGGGCTAGGGCGGGATTGGGTTGTGGCTAGGGCAGGGTTGGGGGCGGGACTGAATATTAATAGATGTCCCGTTTTAATGAAAAAAATAAATGGTCACGTTATACATAACTGACCTTTTCTCCTTCTCTGCCAACAGGCATTAGAGAAGCTCACATTCGAACTTCGTTTCCCCCCCAATTAGAGGATGTAAACTCAAAAAACACCATCAACACCTTCTCTCACATCAGGCAGCATTATGGGGTAAAGATCTAGAACAATTGCTTTCGCTCGCTACTTATGAGGAATTCAGGAAGCGCCTAAAAACATTTCTGTTTCTGAAGTATCTAGACAACTGACCCGTACAACTCTTTCTCGTCAATAACGGTTCTCTTGACCTATTAACCACTTTCTTCCACCTCTGTTAAGTTCGATCAATTTGCACCATCTTTTAATCTTTGTAAACCGCATAGAACTTCACGGTCCTGCGGTATATAAACTGTTGTTATTATTATTATAGGATAGCACTGAGCACAAATTTTTATTAGCACTGACTTTTCAATGCCATGCACGGAAGTGCACCACAATTAGTTCAGAGTGTGGCAGCGAGATTGATTGTTGGAGGCCACTAAGTTTGATCCTAGTACCCCAATTCTCTGTCGCTTGCATTGATTACCTGTCCAAGCTCCAGTTGAATTTAAGGTGCTTTGTTTGATTTACAAAGTCACCCATACAAAATTGCCAATAGTAGTCTGTTGTCTTTTCACTAGGAAGCTGCGATCTGAGGAGCGTCATCGTTTGGAAGCGCCTTCATCGAGACAGGGGACATCAAGGAGTTGTCGACATTCCATGATTGCCATCCAGGGCTCTGTGTCATGGAATATTTTGCCTTCTGAAGTAAAGAAAGTGCCCGTTCTTTTACGTTTCAGGAAATTACTTAAAACTGAACTGTTTCAGCGACGATTTTCAGTATGATTTTTTTTTTTTTTTTGTAGAATTTGGTAAGCAGTTGATTTGTCCGATTTGTTGTACTGTATGTCTGATTTGTTATGTAGAAAAATTTTTATTGTTTGTATTTTAATTATGAATGTATTACTGGAACTCGCACAGAACTATAGGATGGAGCAAGTAACAAATCCTATATAATAAAACCCTAAGCGCGCATGCGCACTTAGGGTTTCGTGATCCCTGCAGCCGTGTTTTCTGATCCGTGGCCGGATTCTATTTTAGAACGTGGCGGCAGGGATCACTCTGCCACTCCCCTCCTCCCGCCCTCACTCACCAACCGCTGGAGGAAGCGCAGGCAAGCTCTCTCCCTGCCCATGTCCTCGGCAGGGAACACACTGGAGCTCCCCCCCTCCCGCTCTAACTCACCAACCGCCGCCGCCGCTGATCCTCCTCTTCAAAGCAGCCTGCGATCATGGCCGGCTTTAGCGAACTGCGCAGGCCGCTCTCCAACCTCAGTAGCACATTCCCTCTGACGCACGGGATCGCGTCAGAGGGAACATGCTACCAAGTTGGAGAGCGGCCTGCGAGGTTCGCTAAAGCCGGCCAAGATCGCAGGCTGCTTTGAAGAGGAGCAGGCCAGAAGACGCCGGGATGGAGGGAGGGTAAGAACGGGAACAATACAGGGGGAGAGGGAAAGGGGACTGCTTTGGGGGGAGGGGTGTGCTGGAGACAGACAGTTTTGCTCTGGGGGGAAGACAGAAGGGGCCATGGAGAGACAGGGAGAGGGAAAGGGGGCTGCTTTGGGGGGGGAGAGGTGTGCTGGGGACAGACAGCTTTGCTCTGGGGGGGAAGGCAGAAGGGGCCATGGAGACATTCAGGGAGAAGGAAAGGGGGCTGCTTTGGGGGGGAGGGGTGTGCTGGGGGGCAGACGGCTTTGTTCTGGGGGGAATACAGAAGGGGGGCCATGGAAAGACAGTGAGGGAAAGGGGGCTGCTTTGGGGGGAGGGGTGTGTTGGGGGCAGACAGCTTTGCACGGGGGGGGGGAGGGAAGACAGAAGGACACAGACAGCGGCCAAGGAGATAGAGAGAAAGAAACACAAACAGACAGACACATCTATTCTAGCACCCGCTAATGTAACGGGCTTAAAGACTAGTCCATTTTTATTTAAGCAGTAACCACCCCACTGAATACTGACCTTCATGCGCCAAACACATGCATGATTCCACGGTATAGATTCTTAAGTGTGGATAAGGATCCCAATGCTGACAAGTTTTACCTTCTGGGTTGCTGCTTGGTTGATTTGTCCTTTAAACTTGACACAGTAGAAATGGAATCTTCAGGGCTCTGGATATTGATCTACACACCAAAAGACATTGTGTATTTGTAGTTGTGTGTGTGTGTGTGAATAGGTTGGCTGGAAGTCACTAATCAGAGTTTGGCGGTGAAGGATTAATCAACGAAATAAAAATGTGAAAATCAGCAGATGACAGGACAAGAATAAAGTGACAAAATATTGGTCTTTATTGCATACATTATTGTCAGTCTAGTTCTGACGGCGCCTTTCGCTGGTCTGTGTTGGTCCAGAGGAAGGCAAAAAACCCTGAATCAGTCTTTCGGGTAAAAATTCCTTCCTGACCCCTAAATCTAGGCGATCGGTGAAGCTCCCTGGACCAGCACCGCTTTCGGTTTCAAGGTTAACCAATCCAATCTTTCAGCCTCAAGCCACCTCTTATAACATATAACACTGTTGTTCCAAGGCTGCTTTAACAGGTGTATCTCATGGCCTAATCTAACAGAAACGTAGATTAACCCTTCTCCCTGGCACATATTGAGGCAAAATCCCATCATCCTTAGAATCCACAACAAATCTTTCCCCTGCAGAGCTCCTAATGGAATCAAAGCACCCAAAATTATCACCTTTTATTTAAAAGGAATCATTTCTTTTTTGAGCTTTTCTTGGCACAAGACCAGTTTGGGGACAAGAAAACACTAATTATATTTTACAGGAAAAAAGCAACAGTCGTTCAGTGGTTACATGCAATAAATCGTATTTGGAGGTTATTACGGAGTCTCAGATTCTCTGGGCTGTGGGATTTGAACTGTCGTAGCACAGACACATGTTTGGTTGAGTTAAGAGAGGACCAGAGCGCCATCAAACCCAGGGTTCATCTGCCTAACGCACCTTTCTTCACACGGTGATCTAAGGAAAGAGAAGGAGCCACCCTCACCGCTGTTTCTATTCATCTTGTCTTGGCTTCTGCCGGGGTATTCTCTTTCAGGATCTAAGTAATAGCAGAGGCAGACGCCGCAGTTTTGCGGGAATCGACATCGCACGAAGGACATACAGAACCAGATTCAGTAAATGGCGCCCAATTTGGGTGGCGAAAACCAATAATGAGCACTAAGCGCTGTTCTATAAACAGCACTCTGAGTCGGCGCCACTTATAGAGTAGCGCAAAGCGCCGGGATCCGAGCCCAATCCCCCTCCCCCCCCTTTTACAAAACCACGCAAGAGGTTTTTAGCACCAGCCGGCACACTGCGCTGCTCCGACAGTCATAGCGTTCCTACGAGCGTTGGAACAGTGCAATCAGCATGCCGGCTGGCGCTAAGAACCTCTTGTGTGGCGTTGTAAAAAGGGGGGGGGTGAATTTGGGCAAGAGGATTTACACCAGTGAAACCTGGTGCAAATCCTCAAAACATGTAAATTAGGTACGGATCCCCCCATATTTTATGATACTGCATGTATCTTTAGTGAACGCCCCTGACCCACCCATGCTCCTCCCATTGCCACGCCCCCTTTTCAGTTGCACCTAGTTTCAATAGTACCTAGTGAGATGCACAATTAAATCCAAATTTTGGCCAATTAGCACCCAACAACTGATTGTTGGCAACAAATTCTTGGTGTTAATTGGCTCGTTACCCAATTAAATTATGTAATTGGGCACACACCCACATTTCGGTGTGCAACTTTGAGCAACGTATGTAGAATCTGGGGATAATGTCAACAGTAAAAGGGCAAGATTGAGCAGCCTGTCGTGTTTGCAATATGCTTGGCCGTTCCTTACCCAACTAGAGTTTGCCAAGGACAGCTGTCCCCGTTGTTCAATGGCCTCAAAGTACATGTGCTACGATTTGCAGGTACTAAAAAATTGGATATGTGTGTGCAGTGGTGTAGTAAGGGGGGCGGGAGAGATGGCCCTCCCCGGGCGCCGGCAGCCTTCTTCCTCTTTGCCCCTCCCCCCCACACCTTCCCACTCCTCTCCCCCATGCACACACCTTCACTCCCCCCCCACACACACACTTTACCTCTAGTTCTTTGTCGGCATGAGCGGCAATTCCAAATTTGCTGCTCGCGCCATTGTCGGCTCTCTCTCCGATGTCACTTCTGGGTCCCGCGCCCAGATGTCAGAGGGAGAGCTGACGCCCACACGGGCAGTAAGTTGATGATGATGCTCACGCTGGGAAAGTTACACAGGTACGGGGGAGGGAAGGAGGCGTGCGCATGACAGGGGGGGCGCCACCCACCCTCGCTACGCTACTTTTTCACTCCCCTGACCTACACGCACCAATGGGAACACCTTTTTTAACCCAACTGAATGTATACGTGCTTGCAGCCGGACTGAGGACAAGCTAGTTGACCCAGGTAAACGGCTTTGAAAATTGCTTTCTAAGAAGGTTGTTTTATAACAGGGCCCCTATGTGGAAAGTCCAAAAGGGCACCTATTTTACCCCCTCA
Source organism: Geotrypetes seraphini (assembly GCF_902459505.1). Taxonomy (NCBI): domain Eukaryota; kingdom Metazoa; phylum Chordata; class Amphibia; order Gymnophiona; family Dermophiidae; genus Geotrypetes; species Geotrypetes seraphini. The sequence continues at coordinate 171,488,714 of NC_047091.1, read as the reverse complement.
CTCATAAAGTACTGAAGTGCTCCATAAAATATTTATCTTCCCTTACTATCACATGAACCGGAACGTACGCAGGTAAGGCTAGTCTCAGGTAGGGCACTGGTCTTTGACCTAAGGGCCGCCGCGTGAGCGGACCGCTGGACATGATGGACCACTGGTCTGACCCAGCAGCGGCAATTCTTATGTTCTTATGCACTCCGACTCGGACCCTGCGCTCTCTCAGCGGTAACAGTCTTCCCATTCCACCGTTAAAGGAGGTTCACTAGGAGTCCAGCCGGACTTGGGCCTTTTTCTGGCTCACCCCCCCCCCATCCCTTTGGAATCCGTTTCTACGCAATCTTTGCATTGAGCAGATATATCCAAAATTCAAGGTTCTCTTTAAGGCAGACTTGAGAAAGCCTGTGCGGTTCGGCGGGAGTTGGTAGTTTTCATGATAACATAACATAATTTTATTCTTCTATACCGCCATAATTTCTAGGCAGTTTAAACAAAAGAAGGCTGGACAATCAGCGAAATACAATACAAATAATTAAAATACAAGAAGTTTCTTAAATATGTTCAATGTAAAATTTTGTCAGCAGTAATATCCACATTTAGGAAATGAATTTATCAAACAACGCTGACTTAATTACTTTTCGAAATGCACCATAAGACTTCCCTATAGTTCCTTACTCTTTCCTGCCTCTTTTTCCTTGTTGGCGCTTTCCTTTAACCAATGGAGTTCCCTTCCTTAGTCTTGCTTTACATTAATTGCACATCGCCTTTATTATCTTCCCAAGGAAAAGCAAATAATTAGAATAAACCATAAAACGACATACGCCAGCCTTCCCATTAAGCAGCTGGGAGCAGCGCTAGAGTCCTCTCCCGGCGTTCTTGCCAGCTGAAGTGGGTGCAAATATACTATGCTGTCAGTTGTGAGGCAGGCAGGTGTAAAAGTCTAGCCGGGATCTTTGTCAGTCGACTTCTAGTGTTTTTATAAAGACACATTGATGGTTGCGGGTCATTTGTTCTAAACGTGCCCCCTGGCTATCTCACTACGAGGGTCAAGATAAGGCAATTGGGTCATTAGGGCATAGACAGGGGGTGGGTAAGCAGAGTGGGCAGACTTGATGGGCTGTAGCCCTTTTCTGCCGTCATCTTCTATGTTTCTATGGTATAGTCAGGGCTGGCTCAACCTATGGTCCAGGTGAGGCCCTGGCCCAGGGCGCCGGTGATACAGGGCGCCAAAATCAAAAATCTGGCCTGCCTTCAAACTTCTAGAGCAGTGATCTCAAACTCGCGGCCCGCCAGGTCCTATTTTGAGGCCCTTGGTAGGTTTATCATAATCACAAAAGTAAAATAAAACATTTTCATGATCATGTCTTTTTAGCTATAAATGACAATATTATTATTAAAACTTAGCCAAAAGGAAAGATTTATAAACTATAAAGAGTTTTACCTCATGCAAAATTGTCATTTCTTTAATAAGACATTAACTATTTTTTCTGAGGCCCTCCAAGTACCTCCAAATCCAAAATGTGGCCCTGCAAAGAGTTTGAGTTGGAGACCACTTATCTAGAGGGACAGATGACAAACCTAGGGTTACCGGATGTCCTCCTTTTGAGGGACCAGGGCATGACAGGGCGGGGATGGGTGTAACTGGGCAGGCCTGGGGGTGGGTCTAGGTGTCCAGATTTTCCAGACAGAAAATCTGGTAACCCTACTTGATAGCATAACAAACGCCCAAATGCAAACAGCAAATTGAAACCTAATAATAGGACTGCCATGAAACAGTGTCAAGACTTTAACAGCTTTATGGAATAGACAACCTCTAAAGTGCCCTCTAAACACTCGGTCTTCCAGATAAATATTTAATAACCTGTATCTTGTTCCAAGGCTGTAATGAGGCCAGTGCGTCTGCTGAAATGATCTCCAGCTGAACCGCCACCAACTACAAAAATATATTTCTACAGGACTGTTTTTAAATTTATTTAGTGCGGTATATACCAATGTATTCATTTTTTGGGGGGAAAAAAATGCCACCGTTAAAGCGTCTGCCAGCGCCAATCCAGCGATTGCGCTCGCTGAAACTCCAGCCCAATGTTGCTCATTGCTTGTGCAGGTCGAGGGGGCGGGGCTGGGGCGGGCCTTGGGGTGAAATGGGGCGAGGCTGACCAGAATGGGGTGTGGCTGGGGGGCGGGGCCATGCGTCCGGATTTTCCGTTTGGAAAATCTGGTAACCCTACAGGTGGAAATCAGTGCGGCACTTACTAAAGCCTAAGTCGAGGCACCTACCGGGGCCTACCCGAAAAGTAGGCGTGGTTAGGGGGTGGAGAATAGGCGTGATATAACTTAGATGTTGGTAGGCATTTGTGTTAGGCACCGGTAAAGTAGACCAGGAATTCCTTGGCCTAATATACCTGCGCCTAACATTTTGACGCTTACTGGCGCCTACGTTGAATTAGGCGCCGCTGGGCACAATTTTACACATGGCGCCTAGTGGTTGATTGACAACTGCGCTGAATGGCTCCCAGCTTGTTAGGTGCCGCTGAGGCACTGTTTATAGAAACAGGCCCAAAGTCCACACTTTGATGTACGTAGATTACAAATTACAAGCGCCTAGATTACAAATTTTCTTAAGTTACACCCATACTGCTCCTGGTGGAATTCAGCACAACTGTGCAGCACAGAGTTTGCACATAATTCCCTCATCGGCGCAGAATTCTGCGCATAGTGCAGAATTCTAAAACACTGGGTGCAGAATTTTCAAAACCTTTGCGCAGAATTTTCAAATTCTTTGCATAGAATTCTGCCAGGAGTACCATATGTATATAAAGTACGTGCTAACATATACGCCGACCGCAGAGGTCGTGCAAGCACTGGCACCTCATAGAGACGCATGCTTTCGTGCCTACATTATCCCCCCCCCCCGATTCTATATATGGCACACAAAATTGTGCGCCTGCCCAAATTGCACAAATTCAATTGGGTAATGATCCAAACAGCGCTGATAATTGAGCGCCAATTATCGACTGTCTGCACTAATTGGCAAACAATTAGAATCTACGTGCACATCTTACAAGGCATTAGTCTACAACGATGCGCGCATAAGTTCTTGTGCGTGGATCTGAAAAGGGGGCGTGGCCTTGGAAGGGGCATAGGCGGGTTATGGGCATTTCAAGAATTTGTGCGGACTGTTGCAGAACCTGTCTGCAGTGGCGTAGTGGGGGGAGGGGGGAGCAGCGCTCGCGGCGGTGGTGCCCCTCTCTCCCCCCGCACGCACCCCTTCCCCATACTCTTTTATCTTCGGCACGAGCTGGGTGTCAGTTTTTCCCGGTACCCAAATTTCTGTGTCATTTACTGAAACTAGCCCTAAACTGTTAGCTGGGCAGAGGAGGGCAATTTTCAGACTAGGCATTTTTGCCCCATGGTAAATAACTTTTAAAATATAGTCGATTCCACCTAAGTGCACGTCGGTTAAGTGCACGCTTCGGTTATTTGCAGCCTACCACCACGATCCCGTTTTTTTTCCATTAAAGTCAATGGACGTAAACTCCGGATATTTGCAATTCGGATAAGCGCACAATCCGCTTATGCGCTCTGATGTCATAGGTCCAACCTCTATTCTTTCACGTTACGTTCACTCCGGTTAAATGCAATCACGTTCTGACTGAGAATGGCTGGGCTTCACACAGTGCTCCGCTTCCACTCAAGTTGTAGGGCATAACTTTCCTGTACTTTAGACTCCAGCAGCCCCCGCGCCATATTTAAACTGAGCCAGCCCCACTAACCCTCCCACTCCAATTAAGCGTTCACTCCGTTTAAGCGCACGTGGAGACACGGTCCGAAGGGTGTGCACTTAAGCGGAGTCGACTGTACAGTAAAACCTTGGTTTGCGAGCATAATTTGTTCCGGAAGCATGCTTGTAATCCAAAGCCCTCGTATGTCAAAGCGAATTTCCCCATAAGAAATAATGGAAACTCAGACGATTCGTTCCACCACCCAAAAAACTTTAATACAAAATACTGTACAACCTATGAAATCCACCTAGCGCTGCTGCGGCTCCCACACGGCCACTTCTTATAGCGAAGCGCCAATGCGATGCAGACCAACCGTGAGGCGCGTCACGTGAAGTATAGACTTCTTTGCACTGCCACCTCCTCGTCCCTTGGCATGGGTGCACGCACCTTACTTGCCACCCACACTTGAAGTTGTGACGCTTGCACTGCGCTCAGCTTTGCGACGCACGTGCGTTGTGCGTACCCGTACCGCGCTCAGCGGTGACGACGTGACGCGCGTATACATACTCATACTGCAAGACAATGCTCGTCGGTCAAGTTAAAATTTGATAAAACGTTTTGCTCGTCCTGCAAAACGCTCGCACGCCGTCACTCGCAATCCAAGGTTTTGCTGTGCTGTAGTCCCGTAAAAGTGTATTTTTCCGTTAGATATGAGAAGCGGGAGGTGGGGCAGGTAAAAATCATGGCAGCACACCCACTGCAGAATTCTCCTTCCTTCCATGTTTGTCCTCGTTAAAGCCTTGGAACAAGATACAGGTTATTAAATATTTATCTTGACGATTTACTGTAATGCTTACTTATGCACACAGTCCCCGTTCCAAGAGGAAAAAAAAAAATGAGGTAATGCTAATTACTGGCAATGGGCCTCCTACAAATTGGTTTATTTAACCCTGAGTTACCTTCATAGCTATCTCCGCTTACCATATAAAACTGCTGTTACTGACAGCGTCAGCTACTGAAATTACACTGCTCTATGTCAACCTTAATATATTCATCTTGTCTACAGCAAAATCCAGAAAAATACCTGCGGTCCAAAGAATATTGTGAACTAAATCTGACAAAAACCACTGGTAATTGAAATAAAGCTGCAAGAATTTATTCTATAGGGGTTCAAAAGCCTCAGAATCTGGACTTATGTACGCAATTCGGGTTATATGGTGACGATTTGAACCCCTATAGAATAAATTCTTGCGGTTTTATTTCAATTACCAGTGGTTTTTGTCAGATTTAGTACACAAAACCTTAATATATTGTATCTACATGGGTAAACGGGGCGATGCTGTACCCGTGCTCTTCAACATCTTTATAAACGATCTGGACATTGGCACGACGAGCGAGGTGATTAAATTTGCGGACCATACGAAGTTATTCAGAGTAGTGAAGACGCAGGGGGATTGCGAAGATCTGCAACGCTCTTCCGGAGTCTGTCGTAGGGGAAAACAACCCTCCAGGGATTCAAGACAAAGTTAGACAAGTTCCTGCTGAACCAGAACGTACGCAGGTGAGGCTAGTCTCAGTTAGGGCGCTGGGCTTTGACCAGAGGGCCGCCGCGCGAGCGGACTGCTGGGCGCGATGGACCACTGGTCTAAGACTAGTATTCTACATTGTCTGACTAGCTCATAAAGAACAGCCCTCTGCAAAGAAGCCAAAATTTTGCAAGTCAAAATTCAAGCCGCTAAACTTTGGAAAAATGTACCTGACCATATAATGTTAATGAGCAAGCATAAGATTTTTAACAAGTCTTTGAAAACTTATTTGTGTAATGAATAGGGGCTGAAGGGGGTCATTTCATCTATTCTAATTTGTGTTGCTTTTGGATTGTAATTCTGGACCGTTGTCTCCAGTTCTTATGTTAACCGCCGTGAACGTCACTGAGGTATTTGCGGCCTATGAACAACAATTGTCGTGCGTTATCACGGCGTCTCGCAAACTCTCCGGAGCCACAGCACGCCAAACACCAGGCCGGGGCTGGAGGGCACCCGGAAATGCATAGACGTCGACGCGATGACATCGTGCGCAAGCATTACATCATCACGCCGGCGTCTGTGCACGCGTGAAGGCTCTGCAGACAGGCCCTGAGCCGCCAGTGGGATGGAATCGTGCGCATGCGTGATGTCATCACGCCGGCGTCTGTGCACGCGTGAAGGCTCTGCAGACAGGCCCTGAGCCGCCAGTGGGATGGAATCGTGCACATACGTGATGTCATCACGCCGGCGTCTGTGCACGCGTGAAGGCTCTGCAGACAGGCCCTGAGCCGCCAGTGGGGGAGGTGCTCAACTGGAGAGGTGGCGGCACCGGTTTGTGATTCACTGTGCGGTCCTTTAACTAAGGCGCGCTCAAAATTAGTGCACGCTAACGCGCCTGTGTTATTGTATAAAACTATTTATTCAGCTAACCTCATAAGCCATTGTTTTTCTAAATTTGGGGCCACTCTAAATATAATTTTTGGCTTGTAGATTGTTAAACAGTATTAAAGACCATTGTTTGCCTCGGGTGCCATTTTATCCCATGTGATCTGTGCTAATATAGCGCAAGTTGGTGGTACAATAACCCATCGTATCAGGAGCCCACATTGATAACTCCCCCCACCCCCACCCCCCTTCCCAGTAAATATAGGAAAATGAAACGTTGATCTACATTTAAGGTTTCCTTAAAACTTACGTCTCTACATTTGACTAAAAATCCAATGGTTTTATGTACCTGCTTTAGGCAGCTTTTTTTTTTTTAAACTTCACCCCTATTGGGGGGAGGGGATGACTGCTAATTCCTATAGTTGAGGGCCCCTGACGCAGGCATTCCACCGAAACATGGGTCCCTCATTAAAGTTTGGCTACAAGCCCACTCTCGAAAGCCATTTTGCTCTGTCGTTTAACTCTGAATTTCTGAAGTTAGCCATCTAGATTTTCCTCAGTGAGGCTGCTCATTAATCAATGTTAACCAATTTAATGTAATCTATAGATCTACTAAATGCTTTAGATGACCATACAGCTTCGTGCCAAGAGGGAAAAGAGCTGAACCACGTCTAGTCTTGCTCCACGGAAGTGTGAATTTGTAGTTTTAACGTGCAAAGCAGGGCTTCATCTCTATGCATGCAGCGAAATAAAAACAGAACTTTCCACTATAGCCACGCGCATAGTTCACCTACAGCAGGGGTGTCAAAGTCCCTCCTCGAGGGCCGCAATCCAGTCGGGTTTTCAGGATTTCCCCAATGAATATGCAGGAGATCTATTAGCATACAATGAAAGCAGTGCGTGCAAATAGATCTCGTGCATATTCATTGGGGAAATTCCTGAAAACCCGACTGGATTGCGACCCTCGAGGAGGGACTTTGACACCCCTGAGCTACAGGAACAGCTGGGTCTCAACAAAATATCTCCGAATTATATCCAGGGCCCATCTGATACTAACGTCATCTTTTATCCTACAGATATCTCAAAACACCCTGCAAAGTAAGATATAAGCTAGAAGCAAGGTAGCAATCCATTCCCACTAGCATACAGAATCACACACAGCAGGTTGTAGGGGAAGGGGGGGGGAAGAAACATTAAGGAAAGCTCAGAGCGGGAGGAGTTAAGCAAGAGGCATTTCATTGGCTTGCTTAAGACCACAGAGTGGGTTTAGCGGTAGTGCTAGACCTCGAAGTTTCACCGTTTTCTGTGCTGTATCCACCATGCTGGAATACACTGGAACAGAAGCTGATGAAATGTTAGTGCAAGATTATAAGTTGTTAGTACGACTGAAGATTGTTAATAATATAAAATTTTACATAGCAGGTTAGTGACGCTCATTTTTTTTATTATTTCATGTGAAAGACAGGACATACATTACCAACAGAGTTAGGACAATACATTCAATTAGATTGTTAATTGTGCGTGAGTGTGGATTTTGTCACAGGCATTGGGTGAACGCAAAGCGTGCTTGTAGCTTAAATCGTAATTTGTTGTGGATTACATTAATATAGGTCGATTGTCGTTGAGTTCAGTTGGGTTCAAACCTTAATTCAACGGCTAAAATCGCTTTTTGTAAACCAGGGCATGCAGGCTCCAAATCTTGTGCGCCCTAAATCACCGGGAGGCCCTTTTATTAAGTCGTGGTAAGCGCAGATGTGCGCTTACCGCAGGGTAAAAGAACTGCCGCGAGATGAGCTCAAGCATCCCACAGTAGTTTTGTGTTTGCTGGGCGCTTCCCACGCACGAAAAAATTAGAAAATATTTTTATTAGCTCTGAAGGCAGGTCTGGGGACAGAAAGTAGGTTAATCGGTTAGCGCAGCTTTATCGCCGTGCATTACCACCTGGAAAATAAATACCAGCAAGAGCTCCCACGCCAATAGTCATGCATTAATGGGAAAATTAGCGGCAGTGGCACAGTAAGGCAGGCAGTCTGCCCCGGGCGCCGTCTTGGTGGGGGCGTCGGCACCCATTCTCCTCGCTACCCCACTGTTCCCCCACTACCGCATGAACGCACCCCCTTCCTTCTTTGACGTTCCCGGCGCGAGCAGCAACCCCAACCTGCGGTTCGAGCCAGTGTCGGCTCTTCCTCTGACATCACTTCCTGGCCGCCGTGGTAAGAACTCTGGATGGGCAGACTGGATGGGCCATTTGGCCTTTATCTGCCATCATGTCTCTAGCGCAGCTTTGTAAAAGAGGACCCAAGATCATCAAATCAAAATCGTTTAGTTGCCCCCACATTCAGAGAAATCATTTTAGACTCTACACGTAGCTCGATTTTCTCCATACGGGGACCTGAATTGAGGAATTTACTTCCAAATCATCTTAGATTTCAGACATCACTAAACCTTTATTTTAAAAAAGATCTTAAACATTTTTATTTATAGATGTAAGCATTAATACTAAGGGCTCCTTTTAATAACGTGCGTTAGCGTTTTTTAGTGCACGCACAAAATTAGCGCTCGCTAGCCAAAAAACTACCGCCTGCTTAAAAGGAGGTGGTAGCGGCTGGCGCGTGAAGCATTATAGTGCGTGCTATAACCACTAGCGCACCTTTGTAACGCCTCCATTGAGCTGGCGCTAGTTTTTCCATGTAGCGCGGGGTTTAGCGCACGCTAATCTGCAGCGCGCACTAAAAATGCTACCGCAGCTTAGTGAAAGGAGCCCTAAGTAGAGTAGAGTATTGTAATTCTCTTTACTTGGGAGTTACTAAAGTGAAGATGGGGGCACTGCAAATGTTAATTAACTCTGCCGCAAGATTGATTACCGGGGTTTCGAGAATAACTCATATAACCCCAGTGTTGAAACAATTGCATTGGTTACCTACGCAGCAGAGAGTAGAGTTTACGATTCTTTAAACCATACCGCAAATTCTGTATCTCGTTTCTCCAATGGTACTAAAGGGGTTTTTTGAAATCTACCAACCCAGAAAATGTTTGAGATCTGAAAATAGTATGAAACCGAGGCCCTCTTTTACAAAAGCACGCAGATTTAGTGCATACCGAATCAATGCGTGCGCTAACGCGTTAGCATATAGCGCGTGTTTAGCGTGCGCTAAAAAGCTTAGCGCACCTTTGTAAAAGAGGGGGTGAGTTTGGAGGGTAAGATAATAATAATAATAATAATAGTTTTATTTATATCCCATCATACCTTTCAGTTCAAGATGGTTTACAACAAGAGAGGCTGCAGGAATGCAGCGAAGTTACATCAAGAGCGTGGAGCGGGAGTAGACAAATTGGCGTGTAACATAATTATGGGCTCCTTGTACAAAGCGGAATAGCGCGTGCTAAATTACCGCACGCGCTAGCCGCTACCGCCTCCTTTTGAGCAGGTGGTAGATTTCCGGCTAGCGTGCGTGTGATAACACCGCTAGCGCGGCTTTGTAAAAGGAGCCCTATCTATATCAGAAGGCGGGAGCGTGCAAGTAGACGTAGAGGAAATCGTTTCAGGAGGTTTAAACCAATTTGTCAAATAAATGGGTTTTCAGTGATCTTCTGAATGATTGGTATGACGATGAGTTAAGGTGTTACTCTCTCATGTTAAGATCGGGGCAACAATGCGCCACGCTCTGGAAGGCGCTGCCCGGTATTCTGCGACGGGAGACTGAATTTTACGGAAATGTTGAAAACGCAATTATTTGTCAATGCTTTCCCGTCCTAATGCTATTTCTCTGTGATCTTGTGCTTCCATCTTGTAGGATTAATTTAATGATATCGTTAGTTAATATCTTCTTGTGTTTGTCTTATTGAAACATGTTTAGCATTTATAATTTTTATGCGGTATAAACATTTTTAAATAAATAGATGTTTACTTATAAGCATTATTATAGTTTATATAGGCAGCCGGGAGAAACAGGACATTTCCTTTTGTGATTTCCCGCCTTTTTCTTTCTTAAACTGTGGTTCTTCCCTTTCCATTATGTGTTTTGTCATGTTATATTTTATTTTAAATGAGATTTGTAATTTACATTGTCAGCTGCTTAGATATTATTTGATTTGCGGGATATCAAATCGAAATAAACCCGAAATTTGATTTTGCATAGTTTGTTTGAGTCGTTCATGTATTTATTGTTAGGTAGGGTTCGGTGTTTCCCGACCTCCTCTCCCTACATGCCTGTGACAAAAGCCACATTTCCAGCTTCGATACAAAGCAAAGGACAACAGCATAAGGTTAGTAGATAAAGATCCAGACAGAAGCTTAGGGCACAAACCGGTTAGTCGCAGCACAGGAGAAATATTAGTTTGATTGCATTAGTGAAACAAAGCATTAATATAGGTGGCAAAGAACTTATTAAATATACAGGGGTAATATTTATATTACTTTCTGAAAGCTAAACTATACACAGTTTCTTTCTAGATTTCACTATCTATAAAACAGGGTACATTTTGCATATGAAAACTGAAGACATGGTAGTGACATTGAAATGCTAAGAGGAGCTTATTCCCAGTGAATTCAGTAATTATTTATGAAAAAAAAGAGCAGAAGATAAGTCACAGTTGGGTACTGCATCCATTCAAACATAGTACAGATGAGCACACATAGGGCTAGATTCACAAAGCAAACCAGTCGTATAGCGATCGGTTTGCGACCCCTTTGCGACCAGATTTCTCTCCTGCACTATTCACTAACCTCTCCTGCAATCCGCTTTGAATCCGTGCATGCAAATGAGGAGAAACGCATGCAAAGTGGACAGGGACGTGATTCACCAACCAAAATTTTTCAAACCGACTGGGCTGGCCGATCAACCCAAGAAGCGACTGCTGGGGACCAGTCGAAAATGTCTTTCCGACTCTCCAGCTCCATAGAAGCCCTGATCTCTGCTCTCTGCTGCCCCGAATCTCTCCTGCCTGCCGCCCCAATGCTCTTCCCCGGATCTCTCCTGCCTGCTCTGCCCCGAATCGCTGCATCGCCACCCTGCTCTGCCCAGATCTCTCCTGCCTGCTCTGCCCCGAATCGCCACATTGCTGCCCTGCTCTACCCAGATCTCTCCTGCCTGCCCGCCCTGAATCGCCGCCCCGGTTTTATCCTGCTTGCCACCCCGAATCTCTTTTGCCCTTCCCCACCCTGTGAGCCTGTGGTTTTAACCCGCGGGTTTAAAGCAAGTTAAAAACACGGGCTTGCTGGGCTAAAAACTAATAAAAGGTCAAAGTTTTTAAAAAAAAGGTCACGGTTCAGACGGGCATGTGTGGGGATCGCACAACAGCGGTCTGTGCTGGTAGATGGGAACATTCCTCTGATCACCCCCATCTGCATATTCAACTTTCAAGAATCCATTGGACCTGCCCAGATCGGGCACGGGTCGGTCCCAATCGGGCAGGTTCGTGAATCTAGCCCCTAGACCTGGAATTCACAATCTGGATAAATGGATTAGACATACCAGGACTGGTGGTCACAGTTGGGTATGATATATATCCAGACATCTGGATAAATAAAACAAGAATGCAGGACACTAGAAGGTTAAATTTAGGCAGTGCGCATTACCAGAAATCTGGATAAAATATTCACTCGGGCCTGGGAGATTGTGATTACATATTTGTTTAGGGATACCAGGCATCCGGATTTCCCCGGAAATGTCCTCCTTTTGAGGACAAGTCCCGGTGTCCAGACGGCTTTTCAAAACCGGGCATTTTGTCTGGGTTTTGAAAATCTGTGTCGGGCAGGAAGTCTGCGCATGTGTGGCCATCACGCGAAGGCGTCATACGCTCGAATGCGTGCGATATCATCATGTAGCATCCGCGTATGCGCGGACTTCTTGCCCGACAAGAGCAGGCAGCGGGGGACAGGGCTAGGGTGGGGATGGGTGGAACTAGGAGGGCCTGGAGGCGGAGCTAAGGGCCCAGATTTTCCAAAAGGAAATCTGGCAACCCTAGGAAGGAGGCCCTGGGGAAGCAGCACCCGGCATGGTCACGCCATGTGCCTCCCTGTTCAAATCTTTGCCAGCAGTATCTGCTACCTGCTGCTCACTCCTGCTTCAGCTCTCCCTTTGTTTTCACTTCCTGGTCCCACAACCAGGAAGTGACATCAGAAGAAGAGCTGAGGAAGAAACCGTCATGATACACGGTAAGCAGGTCTAAGATGTGTTACTAGGGTACCTGAGAGGAAAACCGAAACCAAGATCTAATGCTTTCAGGCATGAACTATTGGGAAACACATTTAAGATGAATCAAAAACTACTTTCCTTTCATGTTGTCTTCCTTTTCTTCTTTTTCTTTTCAAAAGTGGCTTGACAATAATATCGGCTTTTAAAAAGGGGACAAATAACTTATTCTTTTCTTATTTTAGGGACTTGCACAAAGAAACCAGGTTAAGGAAAAAAAATTTGGTTCATCATTGTTAGATTTGCTCTGTCCCCTTAAAATGCTGGAATAGTCCAGAAAGACTGGAAGTCAGAACCTGACTCATCTCTAGTCTGTCCACATACTCCAACCGGCTGATCCAGCTCTGAGCTATCCCATTTATATGAACTTACAGTCCTATTCTTCATATGGAGACTAAAATTATAAGTTCCAGCATGCAATTTTCTATGAAAAACAGAACCAGTTGATAATCCTACACTCAAGGGACATATTTGTGTCCCTTTTCTTTTCTTTTAACTCATTTTAATTCCTGAAAATAAGGTTGAGAAAAACTTAGATCACCACTAATTGATGTCTGGGTATATATGACACCAAACTGGTACCTAATCGGGCAATTCCAACTTTAATTTTCATTAGAATTGCAAATGTGCCAAAATATCTACCAGGTAAGGAGTTGCCAGATTTGGCCACCCTAAAATAAAGGTAAGTTTAATTCTTAACAATAAATATTGAATTTCATGAATGGCAAATATTACCACCTCTGTTAGCTTAAATATGCAAAATTACACCTGAAGTAGAACAGGAAACATTTAAAGCTACAGAGAGCAAACCACATGCAGGAAAAGAGTAAGTACCGGGCTTTGAAAAAAACATTCACACTTTCAAACATTACTTAAGCTGATTCTTTGAAGATTTATGATTTTTCAGAAGCAGCAAGCAAATGCTTAACCCAGCTAAGGTTGCATCAGAGTATTTCATGATTTTTAAAAAAAGAACGTTCTCTGTCTAAGCAAAACTTAGAGGGGCAACTAGAGTTTGCCTGGACAGAGAAATCTCTTTCACTAAAGCAAACCATGTTAACATACCCTTCTAGTGTCCAACCCACAGCACACGACCTAGCTAAATAAACGTGATGTGGTTAAGATTTAAGGTTTGAGAAATCCAGATGAGTTAAAAATGTGCTACCTTTCTTCCTAACCTAGAGCAAGACATGAGGTCTGAATTTGGAATTCTAGGCCATGCATTATTGCATATTGTACTTGTTCTGTGTTCTAAGATGGAATTCTATAAAGAGGCACATAATGTTGGCCACCACAAGGGGGCGTGCTTAGCAGCAGCATAACAAAGAAAGGAGGCACCCGGGGCAGTGGCAACCAGCATCACCGCACCAAGCGTCCCCATCCCACATACCTATTCAAATCTTCACCGGCAGTGAGCAGCATCTTCTACCTGCTGCTCGCGCTAGCCTCAGCTCTCCTCCTCTGACATCACTTCCTGGTCCCCACCAAGATGGCGCCCAGGGTGGTCCACCTCCCTTTCTACTTAGCACCAATTTGATAATGGCTTCAGAATACATCTAAGCCATTATAAAATAATTACGTAAATCCACTTTGGCCCAGGTAATACTGTAGTATGTGCAGTCACTTACGCCATGTTGATGGCAGGTGTAAGTGGGCGTGTCGAAGTGCATCTTGCAATGCACACAACTGATAGCATTCCACTTTATAAGCTGCATTTACTGCTAGGTCGTACATCTATGCTGCTCAGACCGGAATGCTCCCTTGCAGTTGTGTGCCATGTGATTAAAGCCCACTGACCCCGATTCTATAAATGGCGCCTGAATCAGTAGAGACCGATGGAAATGGTATCAAACGACATTAGGTTTTGTTTTATAGAATCGCACTTGGTGGCACCTAACTCGACTTAGGTGCTGGTCGGCGCCAGTGTATTAGACCGGAATTTTAATTTACCGGTGCCTAACACAGACGCCCAACCACGCCCAAACTCTGCCTCTAACCATGCCCACTTTGTGGGCAGGCATGAGTTGGCACCTTAGTGTGTCGACGGGTGCCGTGCCGATTTCCACGTGAACCTTTAATTAATTTTCTAAAATTGTTGTTTTCAATTATCACCCCAATTAAAAGCTAATTTTAAAAAAAATAACTTTCGCATACAAATTGGCTAGGTGACGTCAGTCTGGGTGCTGTTTATAGAATCAGAGCCACTGTTTATAGAATAGTGCCTAGTACCTATTGGCGTAAATACCAGTTAGTGATATCATGTATGCGCACAGGTGCGCCTATTCTATAAATTAATTTACATAAATGGCACCAAAATTTATGCATCCCTTATAGAATGGCTCTTTAAGACCTGAAAAATTGCACCTATGGATTCCCAGAGGGAGAATTATTTAAAAAAAAAATCTAAATGTTTACATGTGATGGTTCTCAACTTGTCTATAAATAGTTGGTGAAAGTTCTCCCATTAGCTCATGAAACGACTGACGAAGAAGACTATCCAATGATTGTGGTTCCATCCCCAAACTACCAACTTCTCTTAGCTGTCCAATGAGTCTTAAGCACAAAGGGCCATATTCTATAAATGGTGCCATTCGTTGGGCGCCTTGATCGCGCCTACCAGCAGCTAACTTGATTGTTTTAATCGGTATGGTAATTGGCTGCGTCATTTAAAACCAATTAAAAACCCATTAACAAAAGCAGGCGCCTCCCCGGTTAGGCACCTGAATCGCACCTACAGCATGGTGGCTAGCTGCACCAAAGGTCAAAGTTGTCATGGTTAGGGGTGGAGATGGACTTAGGCATCGCTAGGCCTGAATCTAATTTAAAAAAAAACCAAAAACTTAGGTGCCGGTAATGTGGGGCTTTAAAACCCCAGTGCCTACGTTTCAACAGGCGCTGACCGATTAACAGAATCCAAGCCAAACTGAAGGTTGATATTTTGTGAGAATAGTATGAGTAGTATAGGAAATTCTTGAGATAAATAAATACAGGTTTCAGCTCTGCTCCATTAGCCAATGGGGCTTTCCCTGGCTATCAAATATAACCTAGCCAGTCCCACTGGACAGGAATTTACAACCCAAATCCACTGCGCAGCCTGAGCCAAAGGGACGGTCTGATCTACTGTTTGAAAAATGAATACCAAGAGCTTCCTAAAGGTAGAGTTACCAGACGTTCGGAAGACATGTCCGGGGGTCCGGATGGCTTTTCAAAACCCGGCACTTTGTCCGGGTTTTGAAAAAATGTGTCGGGCAGGGAGGAAGTCCACGCATGCGCAGCTGTCATGTGATAACGTCACGTGATGTCATTGCATAGCATCTGCGCATATGCGGACTCCCTGCCTGACAAGAGCAGGCAGTGGGGGCGGGGCTAGGGTGGGATTAGGGCGGGGATGGGCATAACTAGGCGGGCCTGGGGGCTCTGGATTTTCCAACCCTACCTATAGGCTATCCTGACATCCAGGAAAATCTGGACATGACTCTTTCTAGAGGACAGTCTGGGTGCCTGGAGGGATTTCCAAAACCCGGAAGTTTGCGCAGGTTTTGGAAGTCCCCGAGCTCGGGGCCGCGTCTGGAAGGGCCTCTGCGTATGCGCAGACAACGCGATGACATCTACGCACGCGCCTGATGTCATCACATCAACATTCGCACCTGAGCAGAGAGGCCCTTCAGACATGGTCCCAAACGCGGGGAGGTTCATGCGAGGGCGGGGCTGGGGGCGGAGTCAGGTGTCCTCTTTTTTTTTTTTTTTTTTAGAGGAAGTCTGGCAACCCTATCACTGAAGCATTTCTTAATTTGGATTATTGTTCTGCTCACCGAAAACAGAGGCTTCAAAGGATGCATGAAATTACACGGATCCGGAAACTGTCTCCCGATTCAGAGCATCGTACAGATGAAAAATGGCAGTACCAATTAATTCATTATTTTTTTTTATGGCTAGGGCTTCCGAAAGGCATCTGTTAGAAGCAGGAAAAGACAGAATTGGGCTGGTCAGGATTATGGTTAGTCTTCTGGTTAGTGAGCAATTCTAATTAGAAGCAAGAATCAAGGCAAACTGCGGGTCAACTAAGCAAAAGCAGCGTGTTAAAGATTGCAAATCCGCGGGACCCTTTTACTAAAGTGCGGGAATGTTTTCCACTCTCCATGCTACAAAAGCAAAACGTAGTGCGCAGTAAGGGCAAAGGCTGGGCCCTGCCCGCTGGGAGTGTGCCCACACAGAAATATTCTTTACCATCTTGTGTATTATGCAGTTAATACGGTATACTTCCCGCCTCCTCTTGAACCAAGCGCTAACTGCAACGTGCGGCCCACGCTTCTTCTCCACCCATACCCCCCATCCTGTTCCCAACCCCTAACATGGCATGCAGTTAATACATGAAATAATGCATACTGTTATGCCACTGTGGTAATAGTTACTCCACACTAATTTGCACATTAACCTGACATTAGGCATCAATCGGTTACAAATTGGTGCCAAATTCTATATATGGCGCTGAAAGACTGGCGCTGGAAATGATCTGCGCTAAGCACTAGTCTATGAAGGTCATGGAACCTTCATAGAATACTAGTATAGTGTGTAATTCGTATCCAACGTTGGGTGCCGGACTTATACCTCATAAAAACGGGTGTAACTCCTGCAACAATAGTTAGGTGTAGATAAGCCTTATTCTGCAAAACTATGCCTAACTTTTAAGCCTGACCCATCCATGCTCTCCCGTGGCCATGCCCCCTTTTGAGACCTATGGGACATTAGTTAGGCGCAATTGGTGTCAATTAAACGTTTACCACTCATAATTGCACCAATTAACCAATAACTGACCCAATTCACCAATTAGGTTGCACGCGGATCAATTCCACGCGGATCTTTTGGCACCGTATATAGAATTTGGGGGCTAGCTTCCGCACTAAATGGTGGGAAAATGGCAGATGTGCGCATAACTGCACGTCGGCTCCGATTCTGTAAACGGTGCCTAACTTGTAGGCACTAAGGAGCGCAAGGACGCCATTTATAGAACTGCACCTAATGGTTTAAGGCGCCAGTAGGCGTTGAAAACCTAGGCGCACTCCATTTATGCCAGGGTTCTCTCGGCCTAAGTCAAAGCATGCCCGAGATCCGCCCAGAATCCGCCCCTAACCACGCCTACTTTCTGGTAGGTGCCTTGGAGTAGACGTCCACCTCGAAGTGGTAGACACCCATCCGCTAATTAATTGCTAATTGTTTTTACTAGCGCTTTTCAATTGACGGCATCAATTAAGCCTTATTAAATAATTAAGTCAGGCGCCTAGATCGGCCAGGTGCGCCGATTTAGGTGTCTTAACTTTAGGCATCTTTTTTATAGAATTAGGGCCTTAGGCTCCGATCTATAACTTTGCGCCTACATGCTGCAGCGTGTAACTGCAAGCGGGCGTAGGCACGAGAACTGCGCGGGCAGGTCACGGCTGTGTCCGGCATTTATGTGCCAACCTTCTCGAATACGGTCAGTTACATGCATAACTGCCAGCATTCAGACACACATACACCAGCCATTGACACGGCATAAGTGATCACGCCTAAAGATGCGCAGATCAACCGTAGACTTACGCTGGGTGGCTGCGCAATTGCCACATGTAAAATTGCACTTGGCGCCCAAAATCTAGGTGCTGCTTGGAACACTTTAGTAAACAGGCCCCTAGGTTAGTAATGCGATAATTAATTAAGGGTATGCCTTGCAGATCTACGGGCAGCATTGTTGCCTGAGGGATGCATTAGTTGATCTGGCTTCATGCACAGGTTAGTTCCATGGGCCCTCGGTAAAGGCGCTGCATGTCACATGACTAAAAAGCACATCTCATATTTTCACCCAGAATTCCAAATGCACCAATGCAACATGACATTCCGCAAGACAGTAGAACAATGAGCCATTCTAATCCTCTAGCCAGAAACTAGAATGCGCTAAGACCTGGCAGAATGCTACAAGCAGCAGCATTAGATTACCTTATGACATCAGTTCCCGTTAAAATTCATGAGGCTTATTTATTTCATACTTCCATTGAAAGTAATATGGCCTCTGTGACGCCATGTTGTCTGCTTTGGTAATTTGGTACCATTCTACTACGAAAGAAGAACAAGAGGTACATGGAGCCATGACATCCCCTTGTTCGATCCTTTGTACAGTATAATCTCGTTATAACGGACTCGCTTATAATGGAACCTTGCCTATAGCGGACGAGGTCCACTGGTCCCGGCCGAGCACCATTATAAACATACAGAAAATCATTGGATATAGCGGACTCGCATATAACGGACTTTCGGATGTAACGGACAACTATTTTGGTCCCCAGAGCCGCTTTTAGCTGTAGTTTTCTTCGGCTATAACAGACATGCAGGCTCCGCCTACAAGGCACGTGGCATGCCAGTGATATAGTATCAAAATGCAGCCCAGAGAAAAAACGACAGAGTGTTTTTCTTTCCAGTTACAGAGTTCTGGTTTGCAATCATTTCATGCCATACCAATATTTTGCTGAGTTTTGTTCTTGATGTTGCCGATACGCTTGTGCAGTGACTGTTGTTCATCGATTTACGTTGTTTCGAGTTGCCCTAAATAAAGTTTTTAAAAAATGCAACTCTGGATATAATAGATTCTGGATATAACGGACCATTTTTCCAGGTCCCTTGAAGTCCGTTATAACGAGATTATACTGTATTGTCGCATTTCATATATTAAGTTTATTTAATATAGCCACACTTTATAAAAAATATTTGGTAGTGCTACAATAACAGGCAGCCTGGCTGTCCTGAGAAGGCCCACCCTTACCATCAAAAGCTGGGAGACCACCTGGGAATACCAGGTGCTCTAGGCTGAGGGGTTCCCCTGTTGGACGGCAGCAACATAGTGGAGCCACACAGCCGAAGGCAATGGAAAACCACTCTTGTATTCTGCCATGAAACACCCCAGGGGGGATTCCTCACTGCGCACGTTGCCATGACTTGGTGACTGACTCAGAGGCACGATCCATCCATAATAAACAGGACCGTGTCCCGGATTTTCTCCAAAAATCAGAACGTCTTTAAACAAAATAGTAAAATAAAAAAGGGGAAGGCAATATGTCATGGGAAGTTAATACGACGGGTGACAATTGGAACGAAATGCTCACCCTGTCTTTCAGTCTAACATTAAATTTTCAGTACTGCTGCTTTGCACTCTGCCATCCATTGTCTTATCAGAGTTTTGGCATTCGGTTTCTACAAGATGAGGTGAATTTTGTGATCTCGCACGGTCATAAGTTAAGCATTGCGTTATTTAATTGATAGTTAGACAGGGCACAATAGGTTTTAAGTTCATTAAAACGCAGGGCTCCTTTTGCTAAGCTGCGATAGCGGGCTTAGCGCGCGCAGAATCGCCGCGCGTGCGCTAGACGCTAACGCCAGTGTTGAGCCGGCGTTGGTTCTAGCCGCGTAGCGCGGGTTTAGCGCGTGCTAAAAACGCTATCGCCGCTTAGTCAACGGAGCCCTCGGTCTCTGAAAAAAAAAAATGTGCAAGAACAGTAGAGATTTTAAAACTCTAAAGCCCTCTTTCACTAAGCCGCGGTAGAGGTGTCTACCACAGCCCGGGCGGGACTAAATGCTCCAATGCTGCTTCGACCCTCATAGGAGTTCTATGAGCGTAGAAGTGTCGGCGCATTGAGCGCCCCGGGCCACAGTAGACACTTCTACCGCGGCTTGGAAAAAAAAGGGGGAGGTGAGCCACGTTCGCGTGTTCTTGGGAATATCATCTCTTTTGCAGTGCGTACAAAGGATTTAGCAGCACATTACAGTAACTAGCACAAAAGTTAGTACAGCGAGTTAGTAAATCAAACCGTTCCGCCTTATACACTGCTCACGGACCACGGTGGAAAAGAGACAAGAGAAGAAACAGGCACATGGTGTTAATTAATTAGTGGCAAAGTCAAACGCCCAGGACAACCAGAGACACAGCAAGGGCAGCGAAGGACAGAGAGGATCCGAGAGCTGGCGCGTTTGCTGTTTGCGGTTAGTAGGAGGAGGCGAAAGGACACTGGTTAGTAAAGCATGCTCTCAATACCTGGTTAGTGGGTTAGTTAAGTCAGCACTAATGCGCTGAGCATTCCAGAACAATTTAAGCGCTGGTAAAAGTGCTTATTCATTCCAGTGAAGAAACGTCCTAGCGGGCTCCTGTTAGTATGTTAATACGCATGCAAGATTAGTAAGTAAAGGTTAGCAATAGGAATCTTTAGCCAACAAAGCTGTTATTTCTGTCTAGTGTACATAAGATTGTATATTTAATTTCATCAGAAAGAAAAGTGAACTATGTCCCTTAACTTTTACACCCTAATTCTATATATGGCACTCAAAACTAATGCACAAATATGGGTACGCATCAAATCTGCACGTGCAATTTCATTAATGAGCCAATAATCACCGATTACTGAGCGCCAGCACTCAATTACTTGCACTTACATCTTTAAGTGCCAGGATCTGCGTGCAAATTTTACGCACGGGTCTGAAAAGGAGGGGGGGGTGGCCACGGGAGGGACGTGGACGGATAAGGGGCGTTCCTAGAATTTACGCACCGTTTTACAGACTACGGGAGACCCGCGCCTAATTTGCGCATGAGAATTTGCACCCGGTTTTACACGGAAGACGTCCTCATGTCCGAAACTGGGTACAAATCCCAGCGCCAAATGCTATTCTATAACATGGTGCCCAATTCTGGGTGCCATTTATAGAACAGCGCTTAGGAGAAAATTCCCCAAGATGCGCCAGAGGATAGCCGGCGGTAGGGCACCCTGTCGCCAGCTAACCAACCAATCTGAAGCACGTTTTCTAAAAAAAAAAAAAAATGAAGGCACCAAATGGCGCCTTCATTTATGGCACCGGTGTCACGCTTACAGAAGCGCTTAGGGAAGCGCATGGACGCCTAAGGCCGGTGTGGGCGTGGCTTGTACCAAAAGTGGCTTTAGGCATCCTCAGGCACCCCAGATGCTTCCATAAGTGCAACACCAGCGCCTTAAGTGCAGACTTCTAAAATGCTGGACCGCATTTTAGGGGCAGATTCTGTATAGGACACCGGTCTCAGCAGCCACCTAAGAAGCGGCTCCGAATCACACACTGGAGTCCTACACAGAATCACGTCTGCCCTAATGGACAGACGCCTGACCCCACTTAACCCCTTGATTCTCTAACCGGCGCCCATGGCACAAAGCACTGGTTAGAGAATCACACCTGCCTGATTGAGGGATCCCTTGCCATCGGCTGACCAAGGGAACCCCCGATCAGCTGATTCGGCAGGCCTCCCCGATGACGCAATCAGCTCAGCGACCGCGTCTGTTTGAAATGTAGGCTAGCATTTTGCTGGCCTACATTTCAGGCATCTGTTGCGGCCTTAGGGAGACGCCTAGGGCCACTTAAGCTCGCCCAAGGTCACCTCTGGGTGAAACCACGCCTACGCCCGACCTTGGGCGAGCTTAAGTGTCCCTAGGCATCTCCCTGCACCCGCAACAAACACCTACAGTGTAAGTGGCCTGCCTCTGGGATTTTTCTTTTTCATAACGTGCAACCTGATTGGCTGTCAGACAGCGGTAGCATGCCTACCGCTACCTACAATTGGGATGACTGTTTATAGAATCTGCCCCGTAAGGCACCGGTGTGAAAAAAAAAGCGAAATTCTATAAATTGGTGCTAATTTATGGTTGACATGCCATCGGAGGCTGCTTCTTAGATGGCCTCCGATAACAGCGCCGATTATAGAATTCCCCCCCCCCTTAGCGCTAATTTTATCGGTGCACAAATGTGGGTGCCATTTATAGAAGCTGAGTCCTTACTATACTTGCCAGGCTGACCCTTTGGTAGGAAAAAAAATATTTAAGAATTTTGCTGTTTCTGAGACTGGACTTTCCTGACCTGTCCCCCTGACCCAGGTAGTTGGACTCTGCTTACCTCCAGGGCTTTGTCCTCATCCCTGGGGAGCTGGAGCAGGAAGTGTGAAGAGCTTGTATCTTTCTTGCTAGGTAGTACATTCTGTTGGCTGGTAAGGAGCAGGGAGAAGACTGATAGGCAAGACAGAAAACTTTTATAGCCTTTTTTTTTTAACATTTGTCAGCTAAAGTTTTGCTGTCTCATCACTTCTGTCAACTTCCACCTCCCCTTCCTTTTACAGAGCTATAATGGCATATGCAGGCTGCCTAAGACCTAGATGAGGGGTGTCCAACCTGCGGCCTGAGGGCCACATGCGGCCCCGTGAAGCATTTTGTGCGGCCCCGGTCGAGGGCGATGCAGTGTTTTCCTCTGCTACCCCTGGGTATTTACCATTTTTGCCAGCTCCCTCCTCTGTCTTGCTGCAGCGTTTGCGCAGCCCCAGAAACATTTTTTTTTTCAGGCAATGCAGCCCAGGGAAGCCAAAAGGTTGGACACGCCAACCTAGATGAATTTGTGCTATGTAGGATAACTGTCGAAAGCTCCTCAAAGAAAAGTTAGTCTAATAACAAAGTTTCACTTATGACTTACTGCCTCTTTTACAAAGCCGCGCGGCAACAGCCCCGAAGCCCTTTAAACCTC
This sequence comes from Geotrypetes seraphini, assembly GCF_902459505.1. Lineage (NCBI taxonomy): Eukaryota > Metazoa > Chordata > Amphibia > Gymnophiona > Dermophiidae > Geotrypetes > Geotrypetes seraphini. The sequence continues at coordinate 171,465,845 of NC_047091.1, read as the reverse complement.
TATGGGCTTCGGGGCCGTTAGCGCAGGGCAACCGCTAGCGCGGCTTTGTAAAAGAGGCCGTTAACTTGCTGGCCCTAATTTCTACAACAACAAAATTCTTATTTCTGTTAGTTTTGTCGCCATGGAATTTAATGGATAAATTTTTGAGGAAGCGGGTTAAAAAAATATATATATAGAAATTTGCCCTGTTAATTTGGTGGAAGGATGCAGAATGGCTGAAATTGGCTGCGCCAAACCTTTAGTCCAGAGAATCTACTGTTAAAGCCTCTGGTGAATAACTGGGACATATTTACAGATGTTGCACAGCTGTCAATTCTGCAGTATTTTGCTCGCTGAGAAAATTGGAATTATATTAAATAAATGGAGAACACACCTTGCCCCATTATTGGTTTCTCTTGGATATTCAGATACACAGTGGGTAACCCAGGATTTCATTAGCCTGTTTTGTCAACCTGAAGTGAGCTGGAAGCGTCATTTCGACCTGAGCCTCGCCACTACCTATCCCCAGGGTAGCATTGTTCTCGCTAAGCCGAGTAGGAGTTCTCCACCCACAGTCCTGCCGTTGTGTTCGCTGTCACTTTTCCAACAGTGAGGAACAGGCAAACTCTGCAGAACTCCAGGAAATCTGCCTGCTCCAATACTGGCAACTGAAATCGCAACAATCAGGCACTGCCCCCTACTGGCAGCAAAGCAGTTGGAGGACTCCTGCTCAGCGGGATAGTGTCAAAGGGATTCAGGCCCAGATGCACAAAGCTCTGTCGATCCGGTTAAAAATACCGGGTAGGGAGCGATCTACTTTTATCAGGCTATGCTCACGCAAATAGCATGCAAATCATATGCATGTTATTTGTGAGGCGTAGCCTGGTACAAGAGGGAAGGAACTGCGCCTGGTGCCTGCTCAGAAGAGCAAAGCAGTAGGCAAAGCTCCTCACCACCACCTCTATTCCCTCCTGCCAGTTCCATTTTGTCCTGCAGCTGAGTTGGTAGCCCCTGCTCTCCCTTCCAGCTCAGCAGGGGAAGCCCCGATGAACTGAATCGGAAGCGGTCGGGCCCGGATTTTCCTTGGGGAAAATCCGGTAACTCGGTTATAGAGGTTTCATTCCTAAGCGATTGCTTGGTGACCGCATGGAGAGAGGGAAGATCCTCAAGTACCATGGTCCGAAACTAAATACAAAATGTGGTAGAAAAACACAGAAATAGCTCCCATCGTTTTGGAAGACGCAGGCTTGATTAAAAAGAACTTCCAAGCACACCTGGATAAGGTGCCTACAAACATAACATTTTATGAACTTCAGACAGAAGCTCTGTTTGGCACAACTCTTTAGCGGTAAAGTTGAGAGCCCAAGATCATATGCCACACGCCTTATTAGGAGTGAGAGTAGGGTTACCAGATTTTCCAAACGGAAAATCCAGACCCCCCCCCCCCCTAGACCCGCCTACAGGTCCGCCCAGTTCCACCCATCCCTGCCCCGTTACACCTCAGTCCCACCTCCAATCCCGCTCCAGGCCCAGCCCCCACCCTACAGCCCCCGCTGCCTGATGGCAATTTGTCGGGAGCTTTTCAAAACCCAGACAAAGTGCTGGGCTTTGAAAAGCCGCCCGGACCCCCAGACATGTCCTCGAAATTCCAGACATCTGGTAACCCTACGTGAGGGTCATATGAGCAAAACTAACTCACTTGGAGAAATTGCACCCCCCCCCCCCCTCAAAAGGTAGGATGGAGCAGGCTTGGAGTTTTGAAAGAATCAGGAGACCCTAGAAATGAAGGCGGTGCCCTACATGTACAGAGAGAGGATTTAAATGAATGGCAAGCTAGGAGATGAAACAAAATGTTGAGAGAAAAAAAAAAAAAAAGATCCAGGTACAAAGTTAGAGCCTCATTTACTAATTACGTTAGTTCGATTTAATTTTCATTAAATTACGCAAGCTCTGTTATTGTCGATGGAGTCTAATTCCCAAACCTGCTGTTAACTCAAATCAGGGTGCATTGGCGCATGCTAACAGGTTAGCTCCTGTTAGCATTGGGACCTGTACATAGAAGTCTCGGGGGATAGAGAAATGCTTTGTCGTGCAAAGTTATGATTTAAGCACCAATACATGAATTAAATTCTCTATTTCATTGCAGGCTTTTCACTAAATAATTGTTAGTGTTATGAGCTAGGAAAAGAGTTGAGGACTGTTTTCGACGGGACTAGTTTCAGTTACCTAACCAGCCTCGGTAGGGGTTGATGGGTGCCTGCGACCTCACCAATATGGCACCCAGGGCGGACCCCACCCCCCATTACTACGCCTCTGCATGTGCATTACTATATCAGAATACATTTCCAAGGCCGTTCTTATCAGCGGGCATTTTGACCGGTCGATGCTGTCGCTGACAGGACGTTGTGTGCCGCTTTACGCCGACTCACAATTAATCTCTCTCCACGCCCACAGCACACATGTAAAAGTATAAATGCGCAGACCTGCACGTTCCCCTCCTTCGGAACGGCAGCCTGCAGACTGCAAGCTATTTCCCCCGACCTTTCCGACTGAAAAACATTTCTGCCGCCCACCAACCAGCTGAAAATCACCAGCGTAACAAGAAGCACTTCAGCTCCGTGTTCTGAGCCGTGTAGCTCCCTGACTGGATGCTGAATTTGGCTCCTGCGCATAAATCAAGGCTTTTCCAGCCTCGGGCTCTAATGGCCATTTACTCCATGGACTTGGCAACGAAAAATACAAGAAAAAAAAGCCATTAGTGAAGGGACTCTTTAAGGACTAAATTCACTCAAGATCTTCCCTTGTTCTGCGCCATCAATAGTCCTTTTGCAGAAGAAACAGATTGATATAAAAAGGCATAAATCTTAGAACAAGACATAGTCACTTATCGGTTGCATATCTTAGGGCCAAGTTCTGTGTTTTTGCTGAAAGGCTTAATATATCATGTAATACATCGGTCATAAAAGAAACGAAGCCCAGGGTTATATCATCACATTATTGGTTTCTATGGCAGTCATTAGAGAATAAAAACGCCGGCTAATAGCTCCATTAGAGACTGAAATTAGGGGCTTCTGAAAGAAAGCAAAAATATAAGTCATCAAGCCAGTTAGTTCATTAATTCCTTCCTAAAATTAAAACTGTTCTCGATACGAGCTAACACCTATTTTGAACACAGAGCGCGAACAGTTTACGGATATGATGTGCAAATGCTAATTGCTGCTGAAAAGCAAAACGCCAGACAACACGTCTCGTGCTAATCTTTTCACATAGATAATCCAGCAGACCTGCAATTAAGGAAACAGAGGGTGAAGCATAACAAACCAATGTGAAATAACCAAAGCGGTTAAGACATCGCACTTAGGGCTAGATTCACTAAGCAAACCGATCGTGTACCGATCGGTATGCGACCCCCTTAGCGAGCAGATTTCCCTCCGGCCCGATTCACAAACCTGTCCTGCGATCCGCTTCAAATCCGTGCATGCAAATGAGGGGAAATGTTTGCAAGGTAGGCAGGGACGCAAATCACCAAACAAATTTGGGACACCGATTAGGCTGGCCGATCAAGAACAGAAGCGACTGCTGGGGACCAGTCGCACACGTCTCTGCCGACTCTCCTGCTCCATTGCCGCCCTGCACTCTGCCCGATCTTCCACTGCCGCCCTGCACTCTGCTCCGAGACAAAAAATTCTTGGTCCGCCTTCAAGGTGGAACTGAAAAGCCTTGTAGAACATGTACGGTCCGTGTAATCCACACGGCGAGCTGACCCACTGCAGAAAGAAGAGTCAGCCCCCCCCCCCTCTTTTTTCTCCCAGAGCAGGTAAAAAGGAATAACATCCTCCCAACCGCTTATGTGCGGTTATATGATTTGTGAAGGACCCAAGCTCCTGAAAAATATTGGGGGAGCTGCATGGAATTAAAGTTTGGGCCATTAGTGAATGGGTATGTGAACCGGGGAGATCCGCCGTCCCTGCAGTGCGAGCCCGCGGGTTTAAAGCGGGGCTGTACGCCGCAGTGTAGCCCCACTTTAAACCCGCGGGCTTGCATTGCAGGGAAGGTGGCAGAGAGCAGGAGAGTCTGGGCGGCAAGGCTTGGCTGGAAGGGGAGAGCAGGAGAGTCGGCGCACGTATAAAAAAAACCAAATTAGCAATTTTTTTAAAAACCCCGGACACAAACCGCATGCGCAGACCATCTGCAGGGAAAGCAGATGGTCTGTACATGCGCCAGGATCGCACACTTGCAATCCGTGTGGTCAGAGGGGGGACGTTCCTCTAATTTGAATTTCTTCACCTTGTGAATTTGTCGGGCATGCTATAATCGGCCACGGATCACCCCCGGAAAAAAGATTTGTGAATCTAGCCCTTATTTCCCATGAAAGGTTATTATGACTCTTGCGTTTAAGGGAGGGAATTTTTCATGGGAGAGGATTTTTTTTTTTTTTCCTAAACCCAAAGGTGGAAATTCAGTAAAGGTCACCCAAAGATAGGCAAGAAGGCAGTGGCGAAGTAAGAAGAGGGGGGGAGGCGGTCAACCCCGAGCGCCATCATGATGAAGGCACAGGCACCCGCTTCCTCTCCGCCCCCCTGCTCCTTTGCCACCGACCCCCCCCCCCCCCACCTGCCATGCATGCGTGCCGCTTTCCTGCCCCTGTAACGTTCATGGCATGAGCAGCAACCCCGAAGCTGCTGTCGCACCAGCATCAGTACTTCCTCTGATGTCACTTCCTGGACCCGCGCCTAGAAAGTAATGTGATATTTTGTATGCAAATGTATAACTCGCCCTGGATAAGGGTGGGGATAAATAAACAAACCATTAGTCAGCAATAAATAATGATCTCATAATTGTCAAAAATTAAAATTAACTGGGTGGTAGGCACCTAACTTGGTGGGTGCCTACGGCTTTCACGTAAGCGTCTAGTCAAAGGCCCTACAAGGCGTGGTTAGGGGGTGGATCTTGGGTGTGTTTTGTGTCTAGTCACCTAAATTGGACATAGGTGCCAGTGTTTAGGCCAAAGAAACCCTGGCATAAATAGGAGGCGCCAAAGATTTTGACGTCTACTGCCGCCTAATTGAAGATTGGCAAGTGCTACGCACTGCGCTCCTCGCTGCCTATGTTTTAGCCGCCATTCAAAGAATCGGGGGAGGGGGCGAAATCCCTGGGCGCTAAGCGAGAATTCTATATCGGCAATTGCACGCACAGCTGCCCTTATAGAATACTGGCCTAATTTTGCATTTTTGCGTCTAACTTTAGCTGCAAGCACTTGTGCAAAAGACCGGTGTAAACGCTTACGCCTAAGTATTGCCAGTTAGGCGTCTAACCAACGGTGTCCTCCGCCATTGTGTCTAATTGATTGACATGCTCCTGGCCCGCCCATGCCCCTCCCAGGTCCGCGCTCCCCTTGGAGATACCCACCCTAGAAATTAAGTGCGCAGTTTATAGAATAGGACCCTAAGTTGGTTTCGACATCACTACAAATTAGCATCAAATTCTGCTTGTTAAGGCTGATTATTGGTACTTAGCGCCAGTTTGACACCAATTAGCAAATTAAGTTACGTGCATAACTGATCCTATTCTATCACTGCACACCTAACATTGGGCACCATTTATAGAACTGGGGGGAATAGTGCTTTTCTTCCCTCATTTCAGTGGTATTCCAATCTTCAAGGGCCCCCCAATGGGTCACTCTTTCAGGATATCTCTAATTATGCATGAGAAAGATTTGCATGCAATGGAGGTTGTAGTTATGTAAAACTATCTCATACATATTCATTAGGAATATCCCGAAAGCCTGACTTGTTGTGGCCCTCAAGGACTGGGAGTGAATACCTAGGCCTTATTGTACGAATAATCTGCCCTGTTTAATGCACCCTCCCCTTCCAAATTTCCTACTGAAGTGTCTTGTATATAGTGTTCAAAGGGGGCAATGCCAGATTTGCTGCCTGCACTTCTTTGGCTACGGTGATGAAGTCCGGCGTTAACCTATTGACTAGGGCCCAGATTCTATAAACGGCACCTTAAGTTAGGCGCCTAACTTAAATTGAAAATGCCGTTTAAAAAAAAAAAAAAAAATGGGGGAAAAAATGCTTTTAAAATAAAAAAAACGTAGGTGCCAAAATCACGCCTACGGAGGCATTTTACGACGCCTGACAGCACTGTAGGCCTCTATAGGTGCGTTTCACGTGAAAGGTAGGCGCCAGAAACGTAGACCCTGAAAATCCTGGCCTCCATTTCCAGTGCCTGCCTTTCCCCGAGGAGCGATTCTATAAACTGTGCCATCACGTGACTGACATACGATCGGCCATTTTTAATGCGGCCGCCAATGACAGCAGCGCATATAAAATCCGGGCCTAAGCATTTTAGTTCATGCTTGTGGAAACACATTTGGCTTTGATGTACTGCCCCTTTAAAACAATATTCTTTTTTTTTTTTAATGTACCTGACATAGCTACATGCACAAAATCTATGTCATGGTCACATGGCATCACAATTGTAATGAGAAGCTGATCCTATCGATTGGAGACAATAAATCATCAATTTTGGTTCTTCATATTTTCGCCCAAAATTATGCATTACGATTATCTAATGGCTGCATTGGGGAATCTCTAGGAACTGAGAAGTAGAAATGATTAACTCATAATCTAAAACCTTCCCTACAGATTAAAGCATTATATGACATTGTTTCAAATATCCCACAACAGCACTGAAATAAAGGTTTTAGCTTAATTCAGTTTTTCTCTCTACTTTTTTTTTTTTTAAGCCTTTTTTGTTCCTTTCTTGAGACAGATTCTCCCGTGTCAGGCTCAAAAGCTCAGTCGTCTCTGTTGATTTGTAATACATGGAAATTGTTTGTATAGGTCTGAGGAACACAGTAATTACCGATTCCCCCTAATTGTAAGCCCCAAATCTCGGGAGACGGTACTTTGAAGTCAGCTTGTCTGCGGAGTAGATCAGTTGGGCCCGTTTGGTGCGGTTGGGTCAGACAGGAAGATTAGCACATCGGTTTCTAGAAGAAGAAAAAAATCCACCACAGGCGAGTCTGCAAAGAACAGAAATAAATACCATCAGGCACCCCTTTATTTGACCTGACAAATTTTATTTTCATGATTTTAAGCTGTTTATTCTAATTGAATTTTCTTATGCCTATATGCCATATGTTTCCTAAATATAGACTGAATTAAATGCCACAAATTTTCATCCTTGATATCTTAGAGCAGTGCTTCTCAACTCGCTCCCGGAGTCGCCCCTTGCCAGGCAGGTTTTCAGGCTATCCACAATGAATATGCATGAAAGAAATTTGCCTATAATGGAGGCAGTGTATGCAAATCAAGTTTATGCTGATTCATTGTGGATAGGGCAAGGGGCGACTCGGGGACCGAGTTGAGAAACACTGTCTTAGAGCCTTTAATCCTCACATTACCAAAAATAAAATACAAATCATCGACTGAGCAGATCCCAAAATTATTACGGTTCCTTTGGTTTGACGAGAGCGAAGAAATGCTATCGCTTAGGCCCTACTAGGCAGATTTAGCTCCTCAAGTTGATGAGAAAAGGTGACACCTTCTAAATAAACCATAAACATGTCATCTGATGCAATTTGCTACTGTCAGACCACAAATTGGCAACTGATTAGGTAAATGCAGAAAACAGGAGTCACGCGTTACGAATCCAGATTTGCTGAATTCGGCAATGCTCAATGCTCAAAACCACACATGGACAGCAGAGGTGATTAGCACTAGTAATTAGACTGGCGAGTGCGTTAGTGAATGCAGAAGGCTCAGAGGGCTCTAGCATGGGAGACAACATGCATGCCAGAGATTAGCGCAAATATAGCCCCTCCCCTGGTTTACAAAAGCGCGGAAGAGGTTTTCAGCACTGGCCGGCACACTGGATGCTCTGCGCTGCTCCGATGGTCATAGACTTGTAGAAATATAAAGTATTACATGTGGGAAGCAGAAACCCGAGGTACAACTATACGATGGGAGGGATGTTAATGAAAGAGAGTACCCAAGAAAGGGACTTGGGGGTAATGGTGGACATGACAATGAAGCCGACGGCCGACGGCACAGTGCGCAGCGGCCGCTAAGAGAGCGAATAGAATGCTAGGTATAATCAAGAAGGGTATTACTACCAGAGCGAAAGAAGTTATCCTGCCATTGTATCGGGCGATGGCGCGCCCGCATCTGGAGTACTGCGTCCAATATTGGTCACCGTACCTTAAGAAGGACATGGCGTTACTCGAGAGGGTTCAGAGGAGAGCGACACGTCTGATAAAAGGGATGGAAAACCTTTCATACGCTGAGAGATTGGAGAAACTGGGACTCTTTTCCCTGGAGAAGAGGAGACTTAGAGGGGATATGATAGAGACTTACAAGATCATGAAGGGCATAGAGAGAGTGGAGAGGGACAGATTCTTCAAACTTTCAAATAATAAAAGAACTAGAAAGTTGAAAGGGGACAGATTCAAAACGAATGCTAGGAAGGTTTTTACCCAACGTGTGATAGACACCTGGAATGCGCTTCCAGAGGACGTAATAGGGCAGAGTATGGTATTGGGGTTCAAGAAAGGATTGGACAATTTCCTGCTGGAAAAGGGGATAGAAGAGTATAGATAGAAGATTACTGTGCAGGTCCTGGACCTGTTGGGCCGCCGTGTGAGCGGACTGCTGGGCGCGATGGACCTCGGGTCTGACCCAGCGGAGGCAATGCTTATGTTCTTATGCTCTTATGTTCATTCAGCATGCCAGCCAGCGCTAAAAACCTCTTCTGCCACGTTATGTGTCTGTATATGGCCTTTGGTTGAGGATGGGCTGGGGAGGGCTTCAATGGCTGGGAGGGTGTAGATGGGCTGAAGTGAGCTTTGACAGAGTCTTCAGCAGTTGAAACCCAAACATAGTACCAGGTAGAGCTTTGGATTCTTGCCCAGATATAGCTAAGAAGAAGAAAAAAATTTAAAAAAATGTAAATTGAATCAGGTTGGGCAGACTGGATGGACCATTCAGGTCTTTATCTGACGTCATCTACTAAGTTACTACATTTTCTACTATGCTTTTGTAAAGGGCTGATAAGTCAATTGAATGTTAATGAGGTAATTTCCTATGACCTCCCAGTGCTCAGAAAATGGCCCACAAAACAAGGCTGCCATTACTGCTGAAAAAAAACAGCACTAGCTCGGAACAGGCATTAGGGTGTTTGAAGTAGAGAATGACACTGGGACAAATTTTTTTCCCGTCTCCGCAGGAACTCATTTTCCCGTCCCATCCCCGTGAGTTCTTTTCTTGTCCCTGCCCCATTCCTCTAAGCTCCGTCCTCATCTGCACAAGCCTCAAACACTTTAAAACCATAAGTAGCAACATTCTAGAGCTCAGAGTGTGATGTCATAATGCCTCATTCCACCAATGCCTAAGCTCCGTCCTCATCTGCACAAGCCTCAAACACTTTAAAATCCTAAGTAGAAACATTCTAGAGCTCAGAGTGTGATGTCATAATGCCTCATTCCACCAATGCCTAAGCTCCGCCCTCATCTGCACAAGCCTCAAACACTTTAAAATCACAAGTAGCAACATTCTAGAGCTCAGATTATGATGTCATAATGCCTCATTCCACCAACGCCTAAGCTGCGTCCTCATCTGCACAAGCCTTAAACACTTTAAAATCACAAGTAGCAACATTCTAGAGCTCAGATTATGATGTCATAATGCCTCATTCCACCAATGCCTAAGCTCCGTCCTCATCTGCACAAGCCTCAAACACTTTAAAATCATAAGTGTCTGAGGCTTGCGTGGTTAAGGCAGAAATTACAGGAATGGGGCAGGGGCAGGGACAAAGCTCGCAGGGACTGGGAAATTGAGTTACTGCGGGGACGGGCACTAGTTTGTCCAGGTGTCATTCTCTAGTTTGAAGAGAGGATTTCTCATGATTCTTTCTTTAAAATCTGCCCTCTTCTACTAAGCCGCATTAGAGGTTTCTACCATGGCCCGGGGCGCTAAATGCTCCAATGCTGTTCCAACACTTAGAAATTCTAAGAGCGTCGGAGCATTTAGTGCTTCGGGCCACAGTAGAAACTCTATCTCGGCTCAGTGAAAGGGGGATTAATTTGCAAGCAGAAGAAAACTTGTGAAAGCCCCTAAGCACTGGTAGGGCTTTCTGCTTTTAAATATATGCCTCCAAAAGTGAAAACAAAATTTGAAAAGCTTATATTTAAAGGCATAGAACAATGTCTCGCAATCTTTCTCAAGCCACGACGCACTAACCGTAGTGGCCGCGGTTTGAGGCACCCGGAATTGTGTGACATTGCCATGCGTGAAGTGCCTTGAGATGGGCCCTGAGCTACCAGTGGGGGGGAGGGAGGGTCAACAGGGAATAGGGCCGGAGTGAAAGAGAGGCACTGTAGGCAGTCAGCTGGCTCCGGCGCCTCTCCTCCTCTCCAGTGTGCCACGGCACACCTGAAATCTCAGGAGGCACACTAGTGTGCCATGGCATGGCGATACACTGGCATAGAAGAATGGTGCCACGATGCGCTTCACTTCCTGGTTTGCCTGGGCATGCGTACAAGAGCTAGGGGGGATACTTGAGTTTGTGCCGTTTTGGTGTGGCAACTTTACCACACCAAAGTTTGGAATGTATTTTTTGTTGGGTTTTCTCTTATCTCCAAAGTACTTAAGTGTGTGTGTGTGGGGGGGGAGGGAGTTCGTGTTGCTGTTACTGAGGTGACTCCACAGTGTCATATTAGGTACATCGAACTTTTCCTGCAACGGTATGACAGAGTTGCCACTGGTAGGTAGGTACAGTGGCGTCGCAAGAGTGAAAAGCGCACGGGGGAGGTGGCACCCTTCCCCCGCCCTGTTCTCCACCCCCCACCCCATTCGCCCTTTCCCTTCCCCCGCACTTCATTAACATTCCCGGCATGAGCAGCGACCCCAATCTTGCTGCTCCTGCCTGCGTCGGCTTTTCCTCTGATGTCACTTCCTAGGGTCTAGGAAGTGATGTCAGAGGAAGAACCAATGCTTGCGCGAGCAGAGGGTTGGGGTGGCTGCTCGCATCGGTAACATTAAAGACGTTTGGGGGAAGGAGTGCAAGCATGCAGAAGTGGGGGAGCAAGGAAGGAGCGGGGGGGGGGGGCAGAGAGGAGGACGGGCACTCCCATCAAAATGGCACCCTGGGTGGACCGCCCCTCTCTTGCCTAATATCTTTGCACCAGCACTGCCAATCCAATTTTTATGGTCCACAGTGACTGTGGAGAGTAGGAACAGATTTTTTTTTAAACACCTAAACATCGTATATAATGTCTTTTTCATACCTGAAATAGTGGATACTTGGACTATTCCAAATATATTTTATCTCATCTGTTCATCAATCAGTTTAGCCCTTATGAGACCTATGGCCATTTTTTGTCATTTTATTTATTTATTTTATTCAATTTTCTGTACCATTCTCCCAGGAGAGCTCAGAACGGTTTACATGAGTTTATTCAGGTAAAGTGTTTTTCCCTATCTGTCCCAGTGAGCTCACACAATCTATCTAATGTACCTGGGGCAATGGGGGGATTAGGTGACTTGCCCAGGGTCACAAGGAGCAGCGTGGATTTGAACCCACAACCCCAGGGTGCTGAAGCTGTAGCTTTAACCACTCTGCCACACTCTCCTCCACATTTTCACTGCAGTCACTGTAACTTTAGATGAATAATTTATACTGGATGATGTTAGGTCTGACATGTCTTACCCAAAAATGTCTTCTGAGTGAAAGTCACCATAGGAAAAAAAAAAACCAGTCATCTTTCCCGGCTCTGTTCTTTAGGCTTCAGGAAAACGCTGGACCACGGCTCGTGCCAGTCAGAAAAAAGCTGGAAGAAAAGAAAAGAAAAAAAAAAGCAACCAACACAGCAAGAGAGAACAGGCAGCTGCGTCTGTTCAGATCGCAGCTAATAAGAGTTGAATGTTCAGTCTTTGTGACTCTTCCAAGGCTTCGGAATTCTATACTGAATAAGAAAAGGCTGGAAGTGTCCAGTAAGGGGCGATGTTTTACTTGAAACCGTGACCTTCCTCTCTACTTCATTTATTCGACAATTTAACCATAATGAGCCAAATATTCCGATTGATTTAAACAGCCAGGAGAGGCGCCTGGCCTTTTGGATCGGCTGTCCGAGGCTAACAAGGCATTTTCAATGGCCCTTAACCAGTCAGTGCTGCTGAAAATGCCCCAGTTCATGGCCAAACCAAAACTGGCTGTTGTGTGGGTGTTCCAAGGGCAGAGTCAGCACATTAGTGGTTAAGTGCCAATTTTCAGCACTTAACAACTAAGCCACATAAAAAGAAGTCCTATCTTTATGCGGTTCTTTATAGCTGGTTAAATGCCAAATAGTACACTTAGGCCTTCTTTTACTAAGCCGCCCAAAGCGCTAAATGCTCCAACGCACATAGGAATTCCATTTAGCGCTCCAGACCACAGTAGAAACCTTTACCGCGGCTTAGTAAAAGAGAAGGGGAGGGGTTAACCAGCTATGTTTTTGTTGACACCTTATACCCGGAAATTCAATGCCAGAGCCTAGACATGACCTGGCATTGAATTTCCAGGTATAACGCCAGTGGCGGTCAGCAAAATGCTGACCGCCTCCGGCTGAACATTGGGCCAGAGATCTTCAGAACTGTCATAATCAGTAAACTATGCCCATGAACCCGTGACCCGTGAGAAGAGCGGCCTTGTACTTAACAGTACTGCCTTCTGACTCAGAGTAGGGTTGCCAGATTTTCCAATCAGAAAATCCAGACCCCCTAGACCCACCCAGTTCCGCCCACCCCCAATCCATAACACCCTAATCCCGCCCTCAGTCCCGCCCCACTGCCTGCTCTTGTCGCGATATGAAGAGGCTTTTCAAAATCCGGATAAAGTGCTGGATTTTGAAAGGCCGTCCAGACCCCCGGACATGTCCTCAAAAGGAGGACATGTCCAGGGAAATCCAGACATATGATAACCCTAACTCAGAGGGAATCTTAACACCTGAATTCAACACTTCATCTCTACCAATGTAGGGTCCACACCTGGATAGACTTTTCTCTGGCCCAACCTGCCCTGAAAATTATCAAAGCCACTGGCACTGAATATTAGAGGTTCCCATAAAATGTCTGGCCCTGCCTCAGTTCCACCACTCTACTGCCTGATACTAAGTGGATGGCGCCAAGGTGATCAGAGCATATAGTATTCCATGGTAATTGCCAGTTAAGTGTTGCTGAAAATCCGTGCTGGACCTGGTCAGCGGGAGTTAACCGAGTACGATGTCCACATATGCGTATGTTTTCAGAAGATTGTTCTGGGAATGACGCTGTTGGAAGGATCTTACTTTTTTTGTTTAATTATCTAGATTTGGGGGGCCACATGTATAAAATTTAATTGAGAGGGAGCGCAAGGCAGATGTTTCACCTAGGGCACCAAATGCTCTTGTACCAGCCCTGGAGGTTTGTAAATGGTAATGCAGTGTTCAGTAGCCCAAAATGACCTTGCTTCTTCAGAAGCCAAATGTGTTAATATTCAGCCAAGGTGATCAGTGGGGGGAGGGGGGTAACATTGACCTCAGCACGTAAAAGAAAAACACGTAGGTTCAGCACCAGCATCAGAATAGCCAGTGGCGCTGAATATGTGTACAGACTGTTAACCACCATGCACCCCCTCGCTCAATAATCTCGAATGCACATTTTTTGTGCTTAGGATGCAAACTTGTGCACATAGGCTGCAGGATCATGACAGCTGTGCGCATAACAGATAAATTAGACAGTAATTAGTACTACCAATAATTGGCTATAATTTAAAAGGGATGGGATGGCTTCCCCATAAGGAAAGGCTAAAGCGTCTAGGGCTCTTCAGCCTGGAGAAGAGACAGCTCAGGGGAGATATGATAGAAGTCTATAAAATACTGAATGGAGTGGAATGGGTACATGTGAATCGCTTGTATACTCTTTCCCAAAAAATATTAGGACTAGGGGGGCATGCAATGAAGCTACTAAGTAGTAGATTTAAAGCAAACTGGAGAAAATATTTCTTCACTCACCATGTAATTAAGCTCTGGAATTCATTGTCGGAGAATGTTAGCTTAGCAGGGTTTAAAAAAAAAGTTTTTGGGGAAAACATTTCTTAAAGAAAAGGCCATAACTCCATTATTAAGATGGACTGGGGGAAATCCACTGCTTTATTCCTAGGATAAGCAGCATACAATCTAATTTACTCTTTAGGGATCTTGCCAGGTAGTTGTGACCTGGGTTGGCCACTCTTGAAAACAGGATACTGGGCTTGATGCACCTTCGATCCATCTGAGTATGGCAACTCTGATGCTCTTGTGCTCTTAGATAATTTGGAGATTGGAGGCATTAATGCGCAGTTATGCCCATAACTGCACTCAGTCGTGATTCTATAATCTTAGCATGGACATCCTTTAGCAAATAATTGTTTGGGGGTGGACATGGGAGGGGCATGCCCAGCACCTAACACTAACAGGCGGGCAACTGCGACATATAGTCGTAAACATTTAAACCAGCCAACGGCACGCTGTAAGAGGCTGCGTCTGAACACTGACTAATGCTCGTTTTCTGTCATGAAAATTACACACGTAATTATTGATTATAAAATCTCTGCATCTAATTTTAGACAACCTGTCTAATTAGCCCCATAACAGTGATCAGCCACTATGCATTCATCTGAGTAGAGTCATTTAAGATGGCTTTTTTTCCTGTCCTAAAGTAAACTATTTAGCTAACTGGGTAATGGCTGAATCGTGACAATATCCCAACTGATAGGTGAAGCAGCCTTGCTCTGCCAGAAAGATCAGAGGGAATTTTCAGCAGCACTATCCGTATTGAGGCGGATTTTCGAAAGGACATAGAAATGGGGTCAGGACATGTCAAATTCTGCTGGTACTTTGGAACAGGATCTGCCATTGTAAGAGCTTGCTCTAAAATGCATCAAGGAATGGAGGTGAATGCACCAATTATGTACGAGGATCTATTTTAGGGAAAGGGACTTGTATACCGCCTTTTTGTGGCTTTGGCATTCAAAGCGGTGGGCACTGGAGGGTTAAGTGACTTGCCCAGGGGCACAAGGAGCAGCTCTGGGATTTAATCCCTCAACCTCTGAGTGCAGAGGCAGCAGCTCTACCAGTGAGCCACACCTTCAGTCTGTCCTAGTATGGCAATTCTTATGTGCGCTGAGTATAGGGCAATCAAGCCATTGTGACATCACTGGTGAGTTTGGCTCTTCGGCATTGGAAGAATGAGGCATTATGACATCACAATCTCAGCTCTGGAATGTTGCTACTCTTTGGGTTTCTGCCAGGTCCCTGTGATTTGGGTTGGCCACTGTTGGAAACAGGATACTGGGTTTGATAAAAGGGAATGGAAACTGCCTTTTTGTGGTTTTGGCATTTCAAAGCTGACATTCAAAGCAGTGGGCACTGGAGGATTAAGTGACTTGCCCAGGGTCACAAGGAGCAGCACCAGGATTTGATCTCATAACCTCTGGGTACAGAGGCAGGAGCTCTACCAGTGAGCCACACCTACCACCCATAAATGTTTAAAATATCATTGGAGTCAACACAGCAACATCAATCTGTATGTGGGGATTTCAAAATACGCATGTAGAACATACACTTTTATCTCAACCATTTTCAAAACATTCACATGGGGGTTGGGGGGAGGACCGCCCTGGGCCCCGTATTGGTGGGGGCACCAGCACTACTCTGCCAAACCATCCCTCCCCCACCCCGTACCTCTGTAGACCTTCACTACCATGAGCAACCTCTCCTGCCTGTGGCTTGCACCAGCCTGGTTCCCCTCTGAATCATTTCCGGGTCACGGAGCCAGGAAGTGATATCAGAGGGAAACCCAATCCTGGCGTGAGGAGCTTGCTGGCGAAAAGCCATTTGTGGTGGAAAAGATTTAGAGGTACGGGGGGGAGGGAGAGTGTGAGTGTGGAGTGGGGGGGGGGGGGGAAGAAGCGGGGGCAGAGAGAAGAGGGCATGGGGGATGCCACCGCCCCGGGCACCTCCTACCCTTACTACGCCACTGCTTGTCCAGATTTTCCAAAGGGGAAAACAGTAGGGAATTATGGGGGAGACCACATCATGAGTAGTTTTCTCTGAGATGTCCCCTGGAGCAGGTGTAAATCCTGATGTTGATATAGCCGGATATTTAAAATGTTCATCCCCCTTCTGAAATAAGGAAAGTACATTTATTTTTTCATCCAACCCTAATCCTGCCCCAAACGTGCCCAGACCACGCCTCCTTGCCCATATTTGAGTTTTGGACATTTATATACCCGCTATCTAAAATCCAGATTTAGATGCCCATGCAAATTGCTGCACAGCCAAATATGAATGCCATTTTTAAATGAACACCATAGTGTTGCTGAAAATTCACCGATGCTGCTCTACGCGGCTCTTGAAACTTGGCGCGTTCATAGCATCCAGCTGTGTGAGCGCTGGAGCACCCGCTAAACGAACCAACGCTTGGTGTCCATGGAGGGTTACTTTCCATTGGGTTCAGCACCCCCCAATCATTTTGAAAAGTTGGCGCCCACGGGTCTGCTAAATTTCCACCAGAAGTCCAAATTAAAATGTTGCAACTTTTCAACCTCCTAATCTTAATTTCCGCACATCTTAGACACCATTGTACAAACCCTGGCAGGCGAAGAACACTGAGGGTTGATCTGTTCTCTAACACAAGTCTTTATTTCCACTACTGATCAAAGGTAGATTCTCTGACTCAGCCGTATACTGCCATAAAACACTCACCAGCAAAGCCGTTCAGTTTACCGTGGCCGGGAAGGTTACATCAATCCAGTCGTTCTTGCCGCAGTGATCAATGGCCCTCTTTGTTCACCAAAGCTAGAGTTTGTTGGCATAATATATGGAAATCATATTTGTTGACATATTAACATTTGCGCTGGTCTTCTTTCTCCGTAAATATCGAACGACAGATATAGAGAGAGATCTAGCTGTAGATAGAGCTTGTTTAAAGTGGGATTTGATTGCTATGACAGATGGCAATGTGCGTCTACTGAATACAGAACGCTTTACATGCAAACATAAAAACCACCTCCTAGAGGGGCCAGCTCGATTGAGAAACTCTTGTACATGTGTGTGTGCATACATGCGTGTGTGTGCGCGAGCTCTGCACACACGCGATTCTTATCTGAACTGGACCGCTATTGACTGCAGTAAAGGCCAAATGGTCAGCGAGCCTTTTCCTAGCATTCATGCCAGAGACGTGCTGCACAAAATTGTCTCCGATTTATTCCCACTTCTCAGCTATTGAAAGAAAATGTATCTGTCTGCAAAACACATACCGGCTGCTTTTTTTTTTTTCTCTCTCTCTCTCTTTTGCAGCAGTAGCTTTTAAGACATCAGCAGTAATTAAGTGATTTTCCTTTGTGCAAACCATGGGGTTGATTTATCAATGGTTTTTCGAAAGACACCGAATGGAGATAATAACTTAGGGACCCTATATGCAGCGTAAACTACAAATTAAGCAGAATTCATATTTATTTTTACAATGCGCTCTGCCGCTCCGAAGGAATAACAAAGCAATGAGCATAGCAAGAAAGACAATATGCCACGAAGGCAACGGGAGATGTTCTTCCACAGTGGAATAAGGAGTTGATCAAAATGTGTCATTTACATGAAAAGGGCAATATCCCCAAATGCTGGTATAAGAGCTGGTGAAAGACAATTTAGCTAATGAACCCAAAGTGCTCAAAGAATGGATATTTAAGGATCTATTTACTGAGCCATTTTGTGTGTTTTAACTTGGCTTTTAACCATGCTAACGGCATGGCCCTGCAGGTTAATTATTGCATTTTAAACACCTCGCGAGCAGTTCTGTACATGGGTGCCTCCACACAGTGGGAGCCTATTTTGTCATGGCATCTGGGCATTCAAATTCCATTATAGTGCGCTATCGTAATTTGGTATCGGTGAGCCTTAAATTTATGTCCCTGCAATTACATCAGCCATAGGCTTGGCATGTCTGCAGTGGTGTGCATGTGGCAGGTACGCAAGGAGCGTCCATTACTCTGTAAGTTGTGATCGCACGTGGGAATCCTACCCATGTCCCACCCGTGCTTTATCCATGTGTTCGTCCCCCTGGGATTTACCTGCTATGCCACTTACATGGCATACAGAATGTGCTTAAACGTCTTCCTGACACTTGCACGAGTAAGCGCTGGTTTTCTGTGTACACACATGGGCATTGGGCATTTTAAATGTGGGCATCCACTTATAGAATTGCCCTTCCAAACCTATAAATTGCTATTATGGATAGAAACATGATGGCAGATAAAGGCCAAATGGCCCATCCACAGCATCCACTATCTCCTCCTCTCCCTATAGGCTAAGGCTCTTAACACTTGCATTGTGAGGTCACGGAAACATGTCGGCAGATAAAGGCCAAATGGCCCATCCAATCTGCCCTACCGCAGCATCCACTATCTACTCCTCTCTCTAAGAGATCCCACGTGCCTGTCCCACGCTTTCTTGAATTCAGACAGTCTTTGTCTCCACCACCTCTACTGAGAAGACTATTCCACTTATCTACCTTGTGCCTTGCAATCGACATGGAAACATTTATTGCACATTATCCCCCAGATTCTATATATGGTGCTCAAAATTGATTAATGAGCCATCTATGGGTGCTAGCAATCAATTATTGACATTAATTGGGAAAAATTTGCATCTTGCTAAGCGCTATTCTATAAAAAAAAATGCACAGGTGAAGGGGGTGTGGCCATGGAAGGAACGTGGGCAGGTCAGGGGTATACACGAAAGATGCGTGCAGTTTTAAAGAACTCAGGGGATCCGTGCCTCATTTGTGTGCCAGTGATTTGCACTGGCACAGGTTTCAGTCGGTGTAAATCCTCACATCCAAAGTTGGCACTCAACTTGGAATGCCATTTTTTTTTTTTCGGCATCCAAATTTGGGCCCTATTTATAAAATTTAGTGCTAGGATGGGAATTCGAAAAATGGAGCTAAAAAGTTGGCACTGAGCCAAACTAGGCGCCTAACGTGGGCCCTCTTATACTAAGCCACAGTAGAGGTTTCTACCACGGCCCAGAGCTCTAAATGCTCCAACGCTACTCTGACACTCATAGGAATTCTATGCGTGTCGGAGCAGCATCGGAGCATTTCGTGCTCCGGGCCAAGGTAGAAACCTCTAGTACAGCTTAGTTTAAAAAAAAAAAAAAAAGGGGGGGGTGGGGTTATTATTTAATTAGGCTTAATCAGAACTAATAATTGAAAAGTGCCATTAAAAAAGTAATTTTAAAACAATTTTTAAAAGTTAATTAGCTGATAGGCGCCTAACTCAGGAGGCGCATTCCACTTCAAGGTAGGCATCTAGTTTGAGGGACCTAGGCATGGTTAGGGTCAGATTCTAGGTGGATTTGGGGTGTGGTTTGACTCAGTGGCGTAGCGAGGGTGAGAGGCGCACCCCCCGCTCTTTCGCCAATCCCGCCTGCCATTCACGCCCCCACCCTCCCTTTCCCGTACCTCTAGCTGAAGTTGTTGCTCACAGAGGTCACCTGGAAGTGACGTCAGCGGGAGAGCCAACAGGGTCGTGAAGAGCACGTTGTTGACCACCGCGATCAAGAATTTCAACTAGAGGTGTGGGGGAAGGGGGGCACACGCGTGGATGAGAGAAATGGGAAGAGGCAGGGGGCAGAGAGGAGGAGGGGTGCTAGCACACCCACCAACATGGCGCCCGGGGTGGACCGCCCCCCCCCCCGAATACTACGCCACTGGTTTGACTTAGGTGCCTAACTTGGCATATTAATTTAGGCCAAGAAAGCCCTGGCATAAATGTGATTGTGCCTAATGTTGCAACATCTACCAGCACCAAAGAAATCCCAGGCATCATTAGGCACAATTCTATAAAAGGCGCCTAGTGGAATATTGACAATTGCGCTCAACGGTGCCTACAAGTTTGGCACTATATTTAGAAACAGGGCCTAAATGCTCGTCTATAAAAGATGCTCTGGATTGAGCACCCTCTATAGACTAGCGTTAGAGCCGATTCCTGCACTCAAAGTCGAGCGCCAGTATTTATGCCAGCTTTTCATAATGTCTCTGCCCCTCCTCTAGGCATGCCACCGTTTGAGTTGGGTGAGAGGATTTAGTCAGGTAGACATGTGAACCAATGCCAATTACTGGCAATTAACTGCAATAATTAAGAAAGGTTTGGACAAGTTCCTGGAGGAAAAGTCCATAGTCTGTTATTGAGAAAGACAAGGGGGAAGCCACTGCTTTCCCTGGATCGGTAGCATGGAATATTGCTATTCTTGGGTTTTGCCACGTACTAGTGACCTAGATTGGTCACCGTGAGAACAGGCTACTGGGCTTGATGGACCGTTGGTCTGTCCCAGTAAGGCTATTCTTATGTTCTTACATGAGCCAAGTGTAGGACAATCAAGCCACTGTAACCTGACTGATGAGGTTGGCTCTGAGGCACTGTGGAATGAGGCATTATGACATCATAATCTCAGCTCTGGAATGTTGCTCTGGGGTTCCGGAATCTTGCTATTCTTTGAGATGCTGGAATGTTGCTACTTCTGGGTTTGGCCATGTGCTAGTGACGTGGATTGACCACTGTGAGAACAGGATACTGGGTTTGATGGACCACTAGTCTGACCCAGTATGGCTATTCTTATGCTCTTAAAATCAATTAATTGCTAGTTAGTGACTCATTTGTTCCACCCCAGATTTGGGCAACATATATAGAATCATGGAGTAACTGCCAAAGCAGCAGATAATGTGGTGCAGTCAGTTACAGTTTCAGAGGTGTAGCTGACTGTGTTTGTGTTATTACATTACATTACATTAGTGATTTCTATTCCGCCATTACCTTGTGGTTCAAGGCGGATTACATCCAAACTAAAAACAAGAATTACATTTCAACTTTGAAGTAATAGAATAAACGATGAGATAAAATTTTAAGGGATAATTATGGGTTTTAGATAATGTTTGGTAATTAGAAAAAAATTAGAGAGTACTAAGGGTTTATAGAGTGTTGGATGTTGGGTTGGGATTGTTGTGTTTTTTTGAGGAGTATGGTTTTAATTTCTTTTTTGAAGGTTTTGTAATCTGTGGATGAAGATAACAAGAGTGGTGAGTTGTTTGTCCAACTTAGCTGCTTTGGAGGCTATTAAGTTCTCATAGAGTTTTATATGTTATATAGCATTCCTCTGTGTTAACTGCATGACTGCTTTCCCTAGGCCCTGAGAATGTCCCCAACAGTTGCCACAGGGGTTTTACATCTAATGTACCTTCTCATTGGCTGTTAATACCATGTGTGGTTCAAGACTTTAGTGTAAGTCACTAAATAGGTCCCTTAATGATTTAGTGAGCTGAGCTGTATTGTGATTATCAAGCAATCAAAGACTGGCCAAGACTCTTAAAGTCAGCGTTGGTAGCAGAACTGTGCACTTGACATGTAATAGACGGCCCCTGCTCAAAACAGCTTACAATCTAATTTGGACAAAGATGGGACTTCTAGGGGTTAGGGATTTTCTAGCAGAGAGAACAATAGCATAGGTATCTTAAGAGAATAAAAATCTCTGTTTAATGTCAGCATCAAATCTGAATGTGGTTATGATAAATAATGTGGACATAATCTGCTCTACTGAAGAATTCCTGATGTTGAGTCATGAAAATGTTCACTTCTGGCAAATATGTTGCCTGAAATCCTCCTCTACTAACACAGAATTACTGCACCAATTATGCTTTAGTCTGCCAAATTCAGGAGGCCCATAAGTAAATGGACATCCTAAAATATTTGCCCAGTGCCATGCACAAACATTCTAGTTACATGATGGCATTCCTTCATTACCTCTGTTTCCTCTTGTACTCTCACTTCCTGCTTTTCTAGACCATTTGCTTCTGCTTCCATGTACTCTTATAGCAGCTGGTGTCTGCTTGTTCCACTTTTCTAACTCTCTTTTATCCTCTCTCCTTCTACTGTCTTTTTACAGTACATATTTGGTTCCCCCTCAATACTCAGGCAGCCCAGGTCTGGTGTAAGGCTATTAGGAACTCTAGACAAGCCTTCAATCTTGCACACCCCTAAAGCTTCTTTCCTCCCTCCTCTATGACAGTCCAGCATCTTCCTGACCCCCCTTCCATGGATCAGCAATCCCTCTCTTGCTTCCCCTCTCCCTCCCTTCCCCAATGGTTCAGCCTCATATATCCCCCCTCTACTTGGTGGCTTATCATCTCCCCTGCAATGGTGGCTACACAGAGCAACCAAAGTTCATCAAGCAGGCCAACAGCTAGACAATGAGGAAGCATAGTACCATGTCCCTGCCCACTCCACAATAGGAAGACGAGGACAAAGCAGACTTGTAGCTCACGCCCTACACTTCCTTGTTTAGCTGCAAGCCTGCCTTCTACTATAGTTCCGACAACTCTGCCCTCCACTGATTGGGAACGAAAAATGCTGATTCTGTCCTCTGTCCACTGCAGTTGGCCACTCCCGAATCTCTGCATTTTAAACAACTGCCAAGTTTGCCTAGTGGAAATGCTAGTCCTGACACAATTTTTTTCTCCCAGGGTTGGCATCCCATATCTTTTCTACTCCTTCTTGGTACCTTAAGTACAGTCTGAAGTCATCTTTGTCCACCCTTCCATTCGCCAAGATTTTCTCAACTCTTCTGAGTCTCCTCTTCTTGGTAGCTAGTGACACCTTTGAACTAACAGAAGAGGAAACTCAGGCCCTGCTGAAAGGATTCTGGAGGAGGTGTGAGGAAAAACTGCCCTTCTTCAAAACATCAACTTATATATTTTTTTTTTTTACTGGCTCAATAAAATGTATCCCAGTTGTCTCCAAGGTCAGTAGAATTTTGCAAGTGATTTTAGTCTCCTACCCTTCCTATGTCTGTAGACTTATGTTCACTGGGCTCGTCTTCCACCCTTCCAGCTGTGCACGATATCATCAAGGAGGACCATGAACATGAGAAAGGACAGTGAAGGAAAAGACTGAAAGAAGAAAGAGAATGTACTCGATCTCTATTAACCAACATGGAATTAATATTTTTATTAGCTAGAGCTCATATATATATAATATATCACTTCCTGCATTCCTCCGAATTTGGCAGAAGCAAATGCAAATTGAAGGAAGTTTATTAGAAGGCATTAGTGGGAAATGATCCTTTTTCTAAGGAAACTAGCCCTAGCTTTTTTATTCTTTTTTTTACTATGAAACAGGAAATTCAGTTTTTTTTAAAAAAGTCCCGTATTAATTCTGTGTCTTATGTTTTTTCATTTTGATTTTTCATGCATTTTTCCAAATAATGGTTGAGGTGGCTAAGACCATTACTAGTAATTCAGGTAAAAGAATAATGGACCTGTGCGCATCTGATAATCTAATTTTGCATCTCCTCTGGTACATCCCAGATTTTTGTAACTAAAGTCGAATGTTCCTTTTTTTTTTCTTAGGATATTAATTTCTGATTCCTTGTCATCTCTAATCCTCTCTTGTGGGAGGGGGGTTTGTTATGCAGCAGCTAGGAAGTGTTCATTATTATGAGGCCATAATAAAATATGCAAATATGGTGCTGTCCCTGTTTAAAGGAAATGATCAGATAAATCTAGAAAGAACCAAACTGGCCCCACACCACAATTCGGCTGTATATAAATGCAACGCAAACACTGGCAGCCGTACTCCAGTACCCAAAGTATCACAGTCAGAAACAGAGCAGTCGTAACAGAATGGGAATAGTATCTAATGAGGGTTTTATTTTTTTTTTTTGGGGGGGGGAGGGAGGGAGGAGAGGGGAAGGGAAGGGAAGGGCTCTGCTTATCTATTCTTCTTCTTGATAACATTTATGAGAAGGATCACTGTTATAGCTCAGTGCCCAATTTTTCAATTACCCACAAAGAGCAATAGTCAGATTTACTTAACAAAAGTCACTAATTACTGCAGGTTTTTGCTATATTCTCTTCACAAACACACACTTTCTTTCCGAAAGCTATGTTTCATCCCAGCTCACAATTCAATTGCAGCAACAGCTAATTATACCCAGCCACATCAATCAAATTTCATTTCAAGATTCTGCTTATCAATCACAATTTCACACCTCATTTTATTCCCAGGAGGAGGGAAAAAAAAAAAACAAAAACCCCCATTTAAAACCTAGCTAAACGTGTTCTTCAAAACCTGTCACTATTGTTATGTTGTTAACAAAATTGTAAGCTTTATGCCGAGCTGTGCCTGCCATACGCTGCCTTGACTGAATCTTTTCATAAAGGTGGTTAATAAATTCTAATAAATAAATAGCCCTAGCATAGAAGTGGCGAGTATTAATACTGCTGTGAATTGCCACTAATTAGAACCATATCGCATGGAATGCGGCATGCATGTGGCAGCCTCAAGGTGGTAGCCTGAAGGCAAGTCTCTTGCATATTTTGCAATACATATTTTGGGACTAATTCACACCCCTGTAGCCTTTTAGAGCAGTCGGTATCCCTGACAGAATGTCTGGCAGAGAATCTATATGTTGCAAGCCTGCGACTTATCCGGTTAATAGGGTTTAATGGTCGTTTTCAGTGTTCCGAATAGCATCGGTGAGGTATGTATTATCCTGTTAGGCTTGGCACAAGCATCCTATTTAGTCCCATTGTTGAGAATACTATGATGGTGGATGTTCGCAGGAAAGGAACAGCCAGCCTAACCGCACACTAATCGCTGTAGAATGCAGAGCGCATCAATTGACTTACCTGTCTTGCAGCGCATCTCGTTGGAGGTTCAAGACAGGATTTCTGCAAGAGAAAAGGGAAAAGCTACTATTTGCACTTTACCACTTGATTTTAAATCTTATTGTCTTAAAATGGTGTCCACTGCACCTCAGAATTTTTAATGGAGTTTTCTGCTGGGTTTTTTTTTTTTAAGCGGGAGGGTGGGTGGGTGTGAAGTGCTAATATCAAATTATTTATAAGTAAAAATCAGTGGAGTATTTTCCTGAACGAGAGAAAAATTAATAAGATACACAGAGCAACAATGTAACAATGCACTGGTATTTGATTTTTTTTTTCCTTGTATTATATTTACTCACCTTAACAATTCACGCTTAAATATCTATGTATATTTATCCAAGTATCTAAATGCAGAACTAAATGTCCTATATGCAAAAATAGAAATGATAATGATGTTTAAAGAGAAAGAAGGTGCTATTCTCTTAATTCAATGTCTAAGGAGAACAATGACCCTTTAGTCTTTAAGATTCGGGGGGGGGAAAAAAAAATAATGAATGTTTTTTTTCTAGCTTCTCGCTTAACATTTTTCAGCCAGACATGCAAACACTCTTTCAGCTGTAAGTGCACCAGTGACCACCTATAACCACCGCCCACATGTGTATTTAAACAGCTGAAGAACACCCAGACAAGGGTTCAAGAGGAAAGATTAGCCGACGTCTCCGAAACCAACAGAAAGAAAACCACCACCTTACCTGATTTCCATGAGAAAACCCAAAAATACAAACAAACACCCCAAAGATCTGAAGCCCTGTGACTGCAGGGCTAGTGCACGCTGTTGGCCGGAGTACAAGCTTCTTTGTGGCCAGGCTGGACTGTAAATGATTCCAGAGGCAAAAGAGGGACAAAAAAAAAAGAAGGGAGATTGGTCTGTCCTCAAAACTCCTCCCTGTTTGCCGGGAGTTGAGTCTCCTCCTGGTAACCCGAGCGATGCCAGGCCCCCTTTGCCCAGGAGATGGAGCACGGCACAGACAGAGATGCTGCAAGGTGCAATTAAATTTTAATGAGAGAATGCGTCCAAGTCGCCTTCCTCCCCCCCCCCTCCACCCCCACCCTGAGCTCACTTTCTCTAATCCCTTTGTACTCGGAAAATATTTATTTAGCCATATCTCTGTCTATTTACCTCTAGGTATAGGTGCAGATAGATCAGATGTGTTCGTTCTCTTTGCTTATAACAGAAACATCCCTGACTCCTGCCTTCTGTAGGATAGGGTGGCCAGGTTCTATTCTTTTTTTTTTTTTAGACATAAAGCCTCATTCTGTTCAGAGAGAGAGGTGGGCTCAGGTCTGCCTGACAATTCAGCGTAATTAGTGTGTCCATGAATAAAGTGAAGCCAGGAATAATCCACCCATCTGTACATGGGTGAATGGACTGTATCGCAAACCAGCTGCTGGCTTCTTGCATAAAGACTGAGCCTCCATTATTTACCTTCTGCCAGAGCCCCGGGTTAAAAACCATCTGGCGCTTCCATAGCAACTGGTTCCAAACGAGACAAAGGGTCATTTTCCAAACGAAATGAGATTAGACTGTTTGATGCATGGTCCTTGCCCAATGGCTCTCTCTCTCTCTGCACCTACTGTGCGATCGTTGTCAAGCGTTCCTTTCAAATCTCATTGGAGTCTCTAAAAGGGCAGGTTTTTCTTTTCATTGCATAGGTGAAATGATAAATCGCCTACCGCATATGCATTTGCACTCATGGTGGAGGGGAGAAATTGTCTTTAGGAGAGCGTGCCCTGAGCTTTCAGACTGCAGTTGGCACAGTTAAAACCTCCAATGCTTTTTCTCCTAGAGGTGACGAGAACAAAGAGAGAAGGCTGTGGTCCTGGCTGGCATGCAAAATTTAGTGGGCTAGGCATCTGCAGTGGGATTGATAAGGTGTTCAAAAGAGCTCTGCACCGGTTTTTGCCTCATTACAGATAATATAGAAATAGGGCACAATGCAGGATAGTTTGTAAGGACTGGTGAACTATAGAAGAAAAGCCCTCAATAAAGGAGTTCTTAAACCAGTCTTTGGGGACACATGATTCAATGTCTGTCTTGTCTGTTTAGAGCAGGGGTGTCCAACCTTTTGGTTTCCCTGGGCCGCATTGGCCCAAAAAAATGTTTCTGGGGCCGCACAAACGTGCAAATGCTGCAGCAAGACAGAGGAGGGAGCCGGCAAGACGGTAAACACCCGGGGGCAGCAGAGGAAAACACTGCATCGCCCTCAACCAGGGCCGCACAAAATACTTCATGGGGCCGCATGCGGCCCTTGGGCCGCAGGTTGGACACCCCTGGTTTAGACTGTAAGCTCTTTCGAGCAGGGACTGTCATCTTTGTGACTCTGTGCAGCGCTGTGTATGTCTGGTAGCGCTATAAAAACAATTACAATTCTGCAAATTGGCACTTAATGAAATAGGATAACACTCTTTTCTGTTATGGTGCCAAAATAATGCTCAGAATTTAGGAAGTTGGTTAGTTGGGCTGGAGAACTTTTCAGCACCCCCTTGTATACAATCAAAGTGAGTCAAGTATAGGACAATCAAGCCATTGTGACATCACTGATGAGGTTGGCTCTTATTGGTGGAATGAGGCATTTTGACATCACAATCTCAGCTCTGGTTACCAGAGTCTGAAAGTCTTCACAGTAGGAGGGGTGCTGAAAAGTTCTCAGCCCAACCAAGAATAATCCTATATAATAAAACCCTAGCCGCGCATGTGCACTCTTATCTGCGTGCTTCCATGATTCGTATGTCTGTGGCCGCAGGAGTGCGCGTGCACGCTTAGGGTTCCCCCCCCCTGTAAGACAGTTCGTCTTCGGCGGCGGCGTCTTCGCCCATCCTCCCCGGCACACCCAAACCCCCATTCAGCCTCCAATCCGACCCTCCCATCCGACCCTCCCTTCCCGCGGTCTGGCTGGCTCCCTTAGTCCCTTGCCGCCACCCCTCTTCCCTTCCCGCGGTCCCGACAAACGTCCCGATTCCAGCAGCGGCCACAGCACTCTAAACACGCTGCTTCGCGGCCTTCTACTGCCCTGATTTGCTCTGCCCGACACGGCATTTTTCTTGATGCAAAGAAAACAGGATTCCTGCAGTGTAAAATTATCAATGGTATAAAGCCCTGCAGTGTCACCTTTAATGATTAATTGTTGGAACCTTGAATTCCTGGCTATGGCCTTTTGAACCCTGCAGGATTTTTCACATTTTGAAGACGGGATTTTCTTATACATCCGCCCAAGCTTTTGATTCACTCTGTGCCACTAAAAGTCAAAAACGGATCTGTTTGCGCCAGCTGAAAAGCGTGGAGACCGCAGGCATTTGGTTACATTTAGAGCTCTCCGTTTCCATCAGGTTCAATAATGAGCTTGTAACTGACTGATTAACAGAGGGATGAAAATCCGATATTTTTTTTTTTTCTGTGAATTTGGCCAGCTTGGCTGTCACCCTTTCTGAGGCAGACGCGGCTGCTGGTCAAATTTAATGTGTTTGCTACAGAAGCTTCCACACGCTGCTGATTCATTGACAGCACTCAAACAGCTCATCAGGACCTTTTTCAGCTAACGAGACATCCCAAAGTATGTATGATAAGTTAGCACAATTTGCATGAGCGTGGGCAACATGAGAAGTAGTCTACAAACATCATTTTATTTTAGAAATTTCTGTTCGGCTTTAAGTCAAATGAGTTCAAAACAAAACTACTCTGGCTTGGCCCAAAATTAGATCCGTTACCCACGCTCATTCCACTACCTTCTGGTCCCTCACTGCAGATCGAATTCTCAAGCAAAGTTTTGGGCATCATTATTGACTCTACACTTTCCTTTATGATCATCTCAACTCTCTGGTAAAAAAATGTTTTTTTAGTCTTCACTTGTTGAGGAAAGTGCGATCCTGATTCCGCCAACAACATTTTGCTGTCCTTGTCCAATCGATCATTCTTTCCAGACTGGACTATTGTAATTCCATCTATCTAAGTCTAACCAAGAAAAATCTTCAAAGACTTCAGCGGATCCAGAACACTACGGCTAGGTTGATCTTTGCAAAAAGCAAATTTGATCATGTCTCCCCGCTTCTGTTAAAACTTCACTGGCTTCCGGTGATTTCTAGGATTCACTTTAAATGTACCTGCCTAATTTTCAAGATCCTACATGGCATTCTTCCTCCCCTAATCCCACTATCCTGGAATTCTTCGAGACCTGACACTACCAGATCCGCCCACATACTCAAACTATCTTTCCCCTCGTTAACAGGTGTCATGTATGCAGGTAAATTAGGGGAAATCCCTTTTCTTCAAATTCACCGAGCTTTGGAATAACCTCCCTGCCCTGCTGTGGAACCAAGGCTCATTCCAATTATTCCGAAAGCATCTGAAAACTTGGCTTTTCTCCAAAATGTAAAGCTAGCTATCCTCTTTATAACCTCTAATTTCTTATTATGTCTTTCCTTCATTTATTGAATTACCTGTAAACCATGTTGAGCTCTATCTTTATGGAGATGATGCGGTATACAAACTTAAGGCTTAGTTTAGTTTAGATTACAATAAAGTATACAAATTCAAATGTAACACACAAAAACACACATCACAGAAACACCTGAGCATCAACTGAACAGACTTCCACTGAGCTTCACCAAATTTCTAAAAGGCAATCTAGTTAATAAAAGGCCTGAACAAAAAGGTGTGTGAAAAGGTTCTGGTCCCAATACTGCCTCACACGCTCTGTCGTTTGTAAGTCAGATGCATCTGGGGACAGTCTCTTTAGGAAGAAAGGATGCTCAAGCTCAGGTTTGGCCCAAAGAAATTGTCCATTTATTATGAGTCCTACATCCATTTATATAGCATTATACATGGGTCAGTTTTTTCAGCATATGTCTGTAGGAAAGACCATATTTGGTAACAGGATACATTAGAAAGAGGTAGCAAACATAAGGGGGGGGGGTTTAGTGGGAAGTTTCCATCTAAGGTCTAGCAATGTTTCTTATCTCTCTAAAGCACAAGATGTAAGACACAGAGCTCAGAACACAAAGAGAAAATGGCCTTGTGATTTCTTGGCACATACAACCTGTATTCAGCAGTTCAAATAGAAAACTTACAAGGAATATATACAAGGAATATATGTGCCCCTTCAGTGTGTCTTTAACATCTTCTTAAAATTCATCTTATCACCACACAATCGTAAAACTCCAGGCAATGAATTCCATTAGAAGATGGATGGCCTAATGTTTGACAGTGAACATTAAGCACAAAATGACGCATTTGGGGTGCAGAAATCCAAGGAAGGTGTTAGGGGGTGAAAGGCTGATGTGCTGGTCTGGGAGAGGAACGTTGGGGTGATGGTGTTTGAGGATCTCTAGGTGGCAAAACAGTGGCCCAAACCAGTGGCGTAGCGAGAGTGACCGGCACCCGTGGTGGTGATGCCCATCTCCTGCCCTCTTCCCTGCTGCACGCATGCGCCTGCGCCCCTTCCCCTTATCTAACTTCGTCGTGAGCAGCGACAAACTTGCTGCCCAGAGCTCTTTCTGATGTCACTTCCTCCCAAAGCCGACACAGGCAGCAAATTTGTCACTGGTCAGGCCGAATTTAAAAATGTACGGGGAAGGGGCGTGGGCACACACGCGTGGCAGGGGGAGGAGTGGGAAAGGGGGCAGAGAGGAGGAAGTGCTGGTGCCCTGAGGAACACCACGCCTGGGGCGGACTGCGCCCCTCGCAACCCCCTTACTACGCCACTGTACTAGATGGCATAGAGAGAGGCAAGGGGTCAATTCTTTAAAAAGGCACTTTGAATTAGGCCTCTAGTGACTGAGTGGGAGGAGCCTATATTATAGGGCTACCAGACGTTCGGGATAATGTGGACCTGTCCTCTTTTTAGAGGATTGTCCAGGCTCCCGGACGGACTTTCCAAAATCTAGCATTTGTCCGGATTTTGGAAAGCCCTTAGAAAGCTCCAGCCACATCTGGAGGGCCTCTGAGCATACGCGGATGACAGCGTAGCAAAGGTGAGAAGCACCCAGGGTGGTGGCACGCCTCCCTGTCGTCTCACCTCGACACGCTCCTTCTGCCCCCTCCTACCATGCGCCTGCCACTTTTCTTCCCCCCGTACCTCTGTAATGTTCCTGGTGTGGGCAGCAACCCCCCACGCTGCTGTCACGCCTGCGTCGGCTTCATCTGTCATTTCTTAGGTGCAGGTCCAGGAAGTGACATCAGAGCAAGAGCCGATGCTGTACACAGTAAAAAGTATGTGGCATGGACCGTGTTTCAGTATTTGACAACCCACTTATTTAAACAATATAATATACATTACTGATTTTCATATTATCTCATAGTTATAATGTACTTTTAATCTTTTTATCTATACTTATTTTAGTTTCTATTGTGTTTTTTTATTCATTAGTTTTAATGCTGGTATTAATTATTTAGAATTTTATTATGTACTAGTATTTTAGCCCGTTACATTAACGGGTGTTAGAATATATATCTATCTGTCTTTATTTCTGTCTCTCTCTCTGTCCCGCTGTCTTTCTTTCTGTCTGCCTCTCTCCCTGGCCCCCTTTGTCTGTCTGTCTTTCTGTGTCTCTCCCTGTCCCTGTGTCTTTCTTCTTTTCTTTCTGTCTCTCTTCCTCCCGCTGGTGGTAGAATATATGTCTGTCTTTTTTTCTGTTTCTCTCCCTACCCTTGTCTTTTTCTTTCTGTCTCTCTCCCTCCCTGGCCCCCTTTGTCTGTCTGTCTTTCTGTCTCCCTCCCTGCCCCTGTGTCTTTCTTCCTATCTCCTTCCCTACTTCCCTGTGCAGCAGCCACAGCATTCCCTCTCCCTCCATTTACCGCGAGAGGAGCCTGCATGGACCGAACAGCCCTAGCCCCGACCAGTGTAACTTTCCGGCGGCTCCTCTCACAATCGCCGCCTTCTCCGACGCAGGAGCGGCTCGTGAGAGGAGCCGCTGCAGCGTCTTTTAAGCTAAAACAGAAACTTTGGCCCGGCCTTGTAGGTCAGGGGTTTCTCGGGCTGACCGCCACCCGCTGCTGGTGGCTCCGGGCTCCGTGCTCGCCCGCCGCGGCCTGCAGCCGCCGACAGCCACCGCAGGGAAAGAGAGAGAGATTCGCACACATGCGCACTCCTACCTGCGGTGCCCTACAGTGCACAGAAAACGGGAGCATGCAGGTGGGAGTGCGCATGCGCAGCTTAGGGTTTTATTATATTAGATGATGTTATTATTATATTGTATGCTGAGTACCTATTGTGTAAACCGCTATGAACTGCTGGTTAGGCAGTATATAAAAATAAATTATTATTATTCTGTTCATGGTTGACATGAGCATCATGTTACTTTTTCACATTACAGTTCTCCCTCCATATTCACGGGGGTTAGGGGAAGAACCGGCCTGCGAATATGGAGAAATCGTTAATATAGGGCCAACTCTGACCCGCCCCTGCCTCCCGGACCTCTCCACTGTACTTACATTTTAAAGCCCAGTGGTCTAGCAGTAAAACGGGGCATGAGCAACCTTCCTATGCTGCTGCCCCATGCAGAGCCGGGAACAAAAATGGCTGCCGTGAGTTCCCGCGAGACAATGGGAACTCGCAGCAATCAGGTTTTAAAAAGCAAGTACTGTGGAGAGGTCCGGGAGGTGAGGGTGTACGACTTTTAACGCTATATAAGTGATAAGCGGTTCATAGACAAAAGCGCGCGCCGACAACGGTGTGCCGAGACAACTGAGCGCAAGGCGGAAGCCCGTGCCAAAGAAAAACAGTGTTTTAAGGGGCTCCGACAGGGGGTGTTCGTGGAGAAACCCCCCCACTTTACTGAATACAGATTGCGCCGGGGTTGGGGGGTTGTAACCCCCCTCATTATACGGGAAACTTCAGTTTTTCCCTGTTTTTTAGGGAAAAAGTGAAGTTTTCAGTATAATGTGGGGGGTTACAACCCCCCAAACCCCCCACAACGCCGGAGCGATCTGTATTCAGTAAAGTGGGGGGGTTCCCTCCCACACACACACCCCGTTGGAGCCCCTTAAAACACAATTTTTCTTCGGCGCGGGCTTCCACCTAGTTGTCTGGGCGCTCCTTTGTCGGCGCGCGCTTTTGACTGTCACCCTGCTAAGCAGGAGGAAGAGGAGGAGCTGGTGCAACTGTGGTGGGTTTGGCTTCTGCTCTATCTTCTTAGGTGCTTGAAGCTGCAGGCTCCGAGAAGTAAGTTTCAGCAGAATGATGTTGGGGAAAGATGGTTATTACTAAAATGGAAATGATTGTTATTGCAAAGGCTGATAAAATGCAAGCTTGAGCGAGTGCTTTGGCACCGTAATCAACAGTTCAGAAATCCATTGTAGCATGAAATAAGACAAAGATAGCTGCATTGGAGTCTCAGGTGACTTTCTTTCGGGCTGTGAGTAATGCTCTAATTACAGATAATGTGTCACTCAGGAAGAAAACACACGATATTAAGAACACACTAAAGAGACCAAATGTGCAGATTATTAAAATTTGCCAAACATCTTATGTGTCATCAAAAGCAATGTTTAAGTACAGCAATGCCAAAGGATTCAATCTCGCCTATTTCAAGTGTTTATTCCTTGCTTGAAATAAGGGGAAGTTGAGTTGGTGAATACCAGAGGCCTGCTCCAGTTACTGGGAGTACATAGTTACATAGTAGATGACGGCAGAAAAAGACCCGAATGGTCCATCCAGTCTGCCCAACCTGATTCAATTTTAATTTTTTTTTTTTTTTCTTTTTAGCTATTTCTGGGCAAGAATCCGAAGCTCTACCCGGTACTTTGCTTGGGTTCCAACTACTGAAGTCTGACAAAGCTCACTCCAGTCCATCCCAGCCATTGAAGCCCTCCCCAGACCATCCTCAACCAAACGGCCCTATACAGACACAGACCGTGCAAGTCTGCCCAGTACTGGCCTTAGTTCTTCAATATTTACTATTACTTTCAGATTCTAGATTCTCTGTGTTCATCCCATGCTTTTTTGAACTCCGTCACCGTTTTCCTTTCCACCACCTCGCTCGGGAGCGCATTCCAGGTATCCACCAGCCTCTCCATAAAGTACACCAGCATTAACAACAGCTATAATATTCATGCAGTCCTACCCCCACCCCATCACATGAACAGCTATAGATATCTGAAACCCTGAATTAGAGAATGACAAGGGGACAAATTTTTCCCCGTCTCCAAGGGAACTCATTTTCCCATCCCTGTCCCATTCCTGCAAGCTCCATCCTCATCTGCAGAAGCCTCAAACACTTTAAAATCATAAGTAGCAACATTCTAGAGCTCAGATTGTGATGTCATAATGCCTCATTCCACCAATGCCTAAGCTCCATCCTCATCTGCACAAGCCTCAAACACTTTAAAATCCTAAGTAGCAACATTCTACAGCTCAGATTGTGATGTCATAATGCCTCATTCCACCAATGCCTAAGCTCCATCCTCATCTGCACAAGCCTCAAACACTTTAAAATCCTAAGTAGCAACATTCTAGAGCTCAGATTGTGATGTCATAATGCCTCATTCCACCAATGCCTAAGCTCCATCCTCATCTGCACAAGCCTCAAACACTTTAAAATCATAAGTAGCAACATTCTAGAGCTCAGATTGTGATGTCATAATGCCTCATTCCACCAATGCTTAAGCTCTGTCCTCATCTGCACAAGCCTCAAACACTTTAAAATCCTAAGTAGCAACATTCTAGAGCTCAGATTGTGATGTCATAATGCCTCATTCCACCAATGCCTAAGCTCCGTCCTCATCTGCACAAGCCTCAAACACTTTAAAATCATAAGTAGCAACATTCTAGAGCTGAGATTGTGATGTCATAATGCCTCATTCCACCAATGCCTAAGCTCCGTCCTCATCTGCACAAGCCTCAAACACTTTAAAATCCTAAGTAGCAACATTCTAGAGCTCAGATTGTGATGTCATAATGCCTCATTCCACCAATGCCTAAGCTCCGTCCTCATCTGCACAAGCCTCAAACACTTTAAAATCCTAAGTAGCAACATTCTAGAGCTCAGATTGTGATGTCATAATGCCTCATTCCACCAATGCCTAAGCTCCGTCCTCATCTGCACAAGCCTCAAACACTTTAAAATCCTAAGTAGCAACATTCTAGAGCTCAGATTGTGATGTCATAATGCCTCATTCCACCAATGCCTAAGCTCCATCCTCATCTGCACAAGCCTCAAACACTTTAAAATCCTAAGTAGCAACATTCTAGAGCTCAGATTGTGATGTCATAATGCCTCATTCCACCAATGCCTAAGCTCCATCCTCATCTGCACAAGCCTCAAACACTTTAAAATCATAAGTAGCAACATTCTAGAGCTCAGATTGTGATGTCATAATGCCTCATTCCACCAATGCTTAAGCTCTGTCCTCATCTGCACAAGCCTCAAACACTTTAAAATCCTAAGTAGCAACATTCTAGAGCTCAGATTGTGATGTCATAATGCCTCATTCCACCAATGCCTAAGCTCCGTCCTCATCTGCACAAGCCTCAAACACTTTAAAATCATAAGTAGCAACATTCTAGAGCTCAGATTGTGATGTCATAATGCCTCATTCCACCAATGCCTAAGCTCCGTCCTCATCTGCACAAGCCTCAAACACTTTAAAATCCTAAGTAGCAACATTCTAGAGCTCAGATTGTGATGTCATAATGCCTCATTCCACCAATGCCTAAGCTCCGTCCTCATCTGCACAAGCCTCAAACACTTTAAAATCATAAGTAGCAACATTCTAGAGCTCAGATTGTGATGTCATAATGCCTCATTCCACCAATGCCTAAGCTCTGCCCTCATCTGCACAAGCCTCAAACACTAAAATCATAAGAGTTTGAGGCTTGTGTTAAGGCACAGCTTACAGGAAAGGGACAGGGACAGTGACAAAACTCACTGGGACAGGACGGGGAAATTGAGTTCCTGCGGGGACAGGGGCAAATTTGTCCCGGTGTCATTCTCTACCCTGAATGACAACCCCCCCCCCCCCCCCCGCCATACACACATCAAAGTTTTGTAATTGAAAAGCCCTTAAGCTCTCCCATGCCAAATGTTAAAATAAACCCCAAAACCAGGCACATAGTGATAGACACCCAAATGCCCTTCACTGTTAATTAAGAGCCCCTGGATCTGTAATGAGAAAAGAGTAATCTCTAGGTACCCCACTGTGATACAAAATAAGACCAGTTGAACCCAAGCTCTCCTCTCCATTGTTTGTTATGGGCAAATAGGAAACTTGGGTTGGCTACTGCCAGCGGGACTGGACTGAAGATCATTTGTGCCCCATTATGGACCTGGAGACTCCTAAAGTTCAGAGTATTCGGAGAGAGGAGCTGGCAGACGGATAGGGAGAAGGGTTGCGGTTTGGGTGGTAGGGGATGGAACTTACCATGCAATTCTTTTAGGGGATCCCGCAGACAGGACCTTTTCAGCAAAGTGGAGAAGATTTTCAGAGCCAGTGTGCTCCTAATGGGGGAGTTTCAGACCCCTTCAGCCATTCACAGAGAAGGGAGAAGAGGAGCATCCACAGGCGTGTTAACCTTCCAGGGCTCTTAGGCGCAGTTAACTTTGACTGCTTAATATAAGTCACAACAAATTATGATGATCCATATTAAACCTTTTGCATATTAATAAGATGTTTTGCATATATTTGAATATGACAGACATAGCTCAATTTATTAACAGAGAAACTTGATGGCAGATAAAAAGCCAAATGGCTCATCCGGTCTGCCCATCCACAGCATCTGCTATCTCTTCCTCTCCCTATTGGCTAAGGCTCTTTACACCTGCATTATGATGTCACAGAGCTTTATGGATATAGAAACATAATGGCAGATAAAGGCCAAATGGCCCATCCAGTCTGCCTATCCTCAGCATCGGCTATCTCTTCCTCTCCCTATTGGCTAAGGCTCTTTACACCTGCATTGTGATGTCACAGAGCTTTATGGATATAGAAACATGATGGCAGATGAAGGCCAAAAGGCCCATCCAGTCTGCCTATCCTCAGCATTTGCTATCTCTTCCTCTCCCTATTGGCTAAGGCTCTTTACACCTGCATTGTGATGTCACAGAGCTTTATGGATATAGAAACATGATGGCAGATGAAGGCCAAAAGGCCCATCCAGTCTGCCTATCCTCAGCATCGGCTATCTCTTCCTCTCCCTATTGGCTAAGGCTCTTTACACCTGCTTTGTGATGTCACAGAGCTTTATAGTTATAGAAACATGATGGCAGATAAAGGCCAAATGGCCCATCCAGTCTGCCCATCCACAGCATCCGCTATCTCTTCCTCTCCCTATTGGCTAAGGCTCTTTATACCTGCATTGTGATCTCAGAGAGCTTTATAGTTATAGAAACATGATGGCAGATAAAGGCCAAAAGGCCCATTCAGTCTGCCTATCCTCAGCATTTGCTATCTCTTCCTCTCCCTATTGGCTAAGGCTCTTTACACCTGCATTGTGATATCACAGAGCTTTATGGTTATAGAAGCATGATGGCGGATAAAGGCCAAATGGCCCATCCACAGCATCCGCTATCTCCTCCCCTCCCATGTGCCTGTCCCACATTTATTGTGTCTGTTTCTATGATATGTTTTCTTCAACATATTTAACTGCTTATAGGTGATTGGCATGATGGCAAATTGCCAACCAGTATTTAAGCATGAATGGCTATAATTTGCACAGTGTGACAAGTGTGGCTGTGGCTGCCTTGTTGGGCAGAGTGGATGGCCTATACAGGTCTTTCTCTGCCATCGTTTACTGTGTTCCTGTGAGTATCATCAACACTTCACCACTTGAAAGATTTTGGGTTTGCAGGTGGTCTATAAGAGAGTAATTAAAGAAACATTCCTACAAGCTTTGCCAATATCACACAATAATATATTTTTAACCCATGTCAAGTGCTGATTTCTGCCTAAAGAGACGTTGTCATAACAGGGAACCAATGCAAAATTTCAAAAGAAGTGTTAATTTTATGTCTTGTTTTAGAAAGGTGAAACAGGCACCTATGTGTTAAAAAAAGAAAAGAAATAAGCACTCAGCACTGTCCCTATAAACGCACAAATGTATCCCGTTCTGAATGAGTAAATGTACGTGTGTTCTCAATAAAATGCATTAAGTTAGTACAACAAAAAAAAGCTGTCACCTTATTTTACTTTCATTTTTTATTTCCATTTATTACCTTTAAAGTGGACTAATACAGCAACCACACTACTTTGCTCAATACGCATACAAGTTAAGGGGAAGGGACTTGTGTACTGCTTTTTCTGTGTGGTTACACAATCCTACAAACCTGATGGCAGATAAAGGCTAAATGGCCCATCCAGTCTTCCCATCCACGGAATCCGCTATCTCTTCCTCTCCCTATTGGCTAAGGCTCTTAACATTTGCATCTCCTCTTCCTATAGGCTAAGGCTCTTTACACCTGCATTGTGATGTCACAGAGCTTTATAGTTATAGAAACATGATGGCAGATAAAGGCTAAATGGCCCATCCAGTCTGCCCATCCACAGAATCTGCTATTTCTTCCTCTCCCTATTGGCTAAGGCTCTTTACACCTGCATTGTGATATCACAGAGCTTTATGGTTATAGAAAAATGATATAACTGGATAAGACTTCTCAGCATGCAAATAAGCAAAACATATATTTGACTTGTAAAATAAGTAAAGTGTTCACATACACTCAGAATTGTGAAATTTGACCAAGAGCATTAGCTCCTATAGCCAAACCCACCGCCCCATCACTGTGTATGACTTATTTTGAAAAAGAGCTTGAAAAGGACATAGTGTTCAAGTGCTCAACTAATTTTCAATATCTATTGGTACAACTGACCTAAATTGGTTACAAAACCTATGGAGAGTGATCAAACTTAGGTTTATAAAATTACTCAGAGATATGAAACTCTGAAAGGAAGGCTGAAAAACCTCCCTTGGGTGAAGAGTTCACCTTCCAGTCATTGTTTTTTTTTATAAAAACTTTGATCAAAGATAGTATATTTACTCAGTTTCAAAAAAGTTTCACATAGTTATTTAGCTGTATATTTGAAAGTCACTGTATGGTATATATAATGCTGTTTACACTTAGCTTCAGTGGGATTTTAGGGGGTCCCAACGTGGCCCCGTTTTGTTCCCTGCCTCAGGGGACCCGAATAAAGTTGTTCAAAACTGGTGCCTGGTTTGAATAAGTGTGCATTCGTGACTGTAGAAAAGCAATTCTGAAAAGACAAGCAATAAACATCATGTCAGGTGTGAGTAGCTCAGAAGGTCATACCCACACTGAAAACATGCTGGTGTATATACTGGTGCTGACAGCGCTGGAAATGGAAGGTGCAGCAGAGTAAAAAGGTTAAAAAAGTTAAAACAGGTTTCTCTGAGTTTACATACCTCTGCTGGAAAGTCGATGAAGTAATTTCTGAAAATTCAAAATCGCCAGACAGGAAGCTGGCTTCTAGCACTGTTTTATTGGAAAAACGCCAAAAAACATCATGACGTCAAAAATGTGATGATGTCATGACGTCAAGGTTGGAATGAAAAAAATATACTGAAATGAAGGGGGAGAGAGAGCAATCGATGTGACACATATGGAGAATGAATTACAAGAAGGCTAACCACTCGATCGCATTGTTTAAACCTTGGGGGTGCAAAGTGTTCAAAGTATAAATCCATTTCTGCTCTTTTTTCCATAAGATCTTTGCTATGTCTCCTCCTCTTGTAGTTGTTACTGTGTCTAATATGGAAAACTTTAGATCTGTCAGTTCATGATTCTGACTGGTCCAATGAGCAACTAAAGGGGCTTCCTTCACATTAGATCTAATTCTGCTGATATGCTCACTAATACGGGTTTTGACCCTCCGAATAGTACATCCCACGTAGTAAAGATTGCAAGGACACTGTATGATGTATACAACCCGCTCCGTGTTGCAGGTTGTGGATGGACATCGTGATTTGATTTGAGTCTTAAAAGTCATGTTTGTTAAACTTATACTATGAGTACACATCCTGCAATTCCCGCATGGACTGTGCTCCCCCCACTACCATTCTGTCTGGATTCCTTAAAAATTGGGAATGTACCAAAAACTGCTTAAGGTTCCTTGTTGACCTTCTTTCTGACCTTGATTTATATTTAACATCCCTGAATATATCACAACTAATTTTCAATGGCAACAGAGAGAAAAAAGTTCCCACTTAGCTTTCAACTGTATCAGCAGGTCCCGACATGGACCTTGTTTCGAAATTCATTCTCAAGGGACCCAGAGGGTGATATAAACTGTTCAAAATGCCAAGGAAATAAGAGTAGTGTAATA
This sequence comes from Geotrypetes seraphini, assembly GCF_902459505.1. Taxonomy (NCBI): domain Eukaryota; kingdom Metazoa; phylum Chordata; class Amphibia; order Gymnophiona; family Dermophiidae; genus Geotrypetes; species Geotrypetes seraphini. Next base: position 171,425,825 of record NC_047091.1, on the reverse strand, counting down.
CGGGCAAAACACCTTATAATCATATACATAACATAACTTTGCTTCACTGCTTCATTCATACGACGGCATATGAATGAAGCAGTAAAGCAAAGTTATGTTATGCTTGGCACATCTTAGTAAACAGGCACCTTAATAATTCTGAGATAAGTAAAAGTAGAATTTTTCCTGAGCTACTGAGATTCTAAGATATCCATCTAAATGACAAATAAAATTGAAAGATGGTTTTTATGCCTTTTTTTTTTTTTTTGCTCCAGAAAAACCACTTACTTTTCAAGGTAGTAACGGATGTTAGACCGGCCCCATCCTGAGTACGTCTAATGAGTTGGACATAAATCTCTAAGCAGAGATTGAAATGTCCGAGTCATGAGCGTAAACTTTTTGATTTACTGACAGTGCAGGCAGGCCATTCTTCTTCTTTTTTTCCATTTCTTCCTCTATGGTACAGAATATTGTAAGATGTTTTGAATTTTAGGGAACCACTAAAAGGATATTCAGACACTAAATCCCCTTACCAGAGACTTCAATTGAGCAGGTATCTAAATTATACGGAGAAAAGACCTCAGTGTTCCAAGAGAAAAACTCAGGGAACTTCTAAGGCAATTACAAAATTGTCATAGGAAACACATCCTTGGTCTAAGAAAAACTCCGTTCGATAAATTATTATCACAAAAACCTATTTCCAAAAATCTTTTAGGTAAAAGACCTGCACTTATCTTGGTTCATAGACAAAACCGCCGAAGACAAAGGCGCGCGCCGACAACTGAGCGCAAGACGGAAGCGCGCGCCGAAGAAAAAGAGTGTTTTTAGGGGCTCCGACAGGGTTTTTTGGGGGGAACCCCCCCCACTTTACTTAATACAGATCGCGGCAGCGTTGTGGGGGGTTTGGGGGTTGTAACCGCCCTCATTATACTGGAAACTTAACTGTTTCCCTGTTTTTTTAGGGAAAAAGTGAAGTTTTCAGTAAAATGTGGGGGGTTACAACCCCCAAACCCCCCACAACGCCCCCACAACACGGCGTGATCTGTATAAAGTAAAGTGGAGGGGTTCCCCCCACACCTCATGTCGGAGCCCTTTAAAACAGTCATTTTCTTCGGGGCGCGCCTCCGCATTGCGCTCAGTTGTCTGCGCGCGCCTTTCTCCTGACACCCTTATCTTTAATGGTATCTTTCTGTCCTCTGGTGTGGGCAAGATCACTGCAGCGCAGTGAAAAAAATCAGTCGGTGCTGTTTCACTTAATCTGGCAAAGCACTGGAGATAACCAAGAAATTCCCGACAGGCCCTGTTTCGCAACCATGCTGCATCAGGGGAATTTGTTTGAAAAATTGGTTTTTGTGATAATAATTTATCGAACAGAGTTTTTCTTAAACCAAGGATGTGTTTCCTATGACAATTGTGTAATTGCCATAGAAGTTCCCTGAGTTTTTCTCTTGGAACACTGAGGTCTTTTCTCCATATACCTGCTCAATTTAGATACCTTCTCAATTGAAGTCTCTGGTAAGGGGATTTAGTGTCTGAATATCCTTTTAGTGGTTTTATAATATTTTTGATATTCAGCTTGTGTGGAATTATTGTTTGAATTTTAGGGAACCAGGTTCTCTTCTTATTTATTTTTTTTATTGTTTTTCCTTATAATTTTTTCATAGTTTTATTTTTAAATACATTTAGATCCGGCATCATCCAAGCAAAATCTTTTCTCCAAGCAGGATAAACTTGTATTATGAAAACTTAGCACCTGCATAAAACACAAGATAAGACTTAGGGCTCCTTTTACAAAGGTGCGCTAGCATTTTTAGTGCACGCACCGGATTAGCACGCACTACCCAAAAAAACTACCGCCTGGTCATGAGGAGGCGGTAGCGGCTAGCGTGCAGGGCAATTTAGTGCGCGCTATTCCACGCGTTAAGAAGCCCTTAAATTCGGCTATCATAAATAATTAAGGATTCCTTTTCCTAAACGGTGCTGGAGATTTTTAGCACAGTCTGGCGAGGTAAATGTTCTGACACTCATAGAATTCTTATGAGCGTCAGGGCAGGATTAATTCATCGAGGGGCCCTAGGCACGCGAGTACACTGGGCCCCCTGCCCCGCCCCACCATGCGCCCAGGCGGAAACAGGAAGCTGCGTCAGAGGGAAGCTTTGGGCAAGCAGCACCGCTTGCACAATTACAGTTCCCGTTGCCTTTCTTACCCGTGTTGCTTGCTTGTCTTTCCATCGATTGGGGGGGGGGGGGGGCGCATTGCCGATCGATGCTGGAGGGGCCCATCGCTCTTTGGATAAAACAATGTTGATGCCTTCCTTCATCAGGCCCCCCTGACCATTTCGGGCCTAGGCACGTGCCTACTTGGCCTATTGGTTAATCCTGCCCTGATGAGCGTCGGAGCATTTACCTCACTGACCTGTGCTAAAAGCCTCTAGTGCCGTTTAGTAAAACCCAGCATAAACTGAAGTACTCATTTTCTCCAAATAAGCTCTAATCAACTTTCAAAACCTAAGATAAATCCGTTCCCATCTAATCTCTAGAATTTCAAAAGGGGGACCCTCTCACTAAACAGCTGTCTCCCTAGCACATGTACCCCTGAATAGTGAATTCCCCGCTGCTGCTTCTGAAGGCCTCAGAGCGGAGATATGTCAGTATCACAGTGGGAGGGTTGGTGGAGTTCTGCTGCACAGGGGGATGGGAGGGAGGGATAGAAAGATGCTGCAAAAGGGAATGGGTGAAAGGGGAGGAAAGATGCCTAACATGGGGGGGGGGGGGGGGGAGAAAGGAAAGAGGAAGAATTGGGGTGGAGGAGAGGAAGGGAGAGATGATTGTTGTACATGAATAAAATAAGACATCCCCCCAAAATAAGCCCTAATACATTTTTTGGACCTAAAATTAATATAAGACACTGTCTTATTTTCAGGGAAACACGGTATAACCAATCAATGTGTCTGAGTGCATTTTCCCAGCTGCCACTGTCATTAACTGAATCTTCATGGATGTATCGATTAGTACAATTTATAATTTTTTTTAAAAAAATCATTCGTTAATAAAGAAATAAGCATGTCCTGTTTCTTGTTCTGTAACGACCAATCACAATTGCAGTAGCTTTTTATGGTCTCTCAGAGGAGAAAAAATAAAAATAAAAAGTCAGTCCACTCGATCAATGTTGCTACTGCAGCAGCCAAGTAGGAGCGAAGGAATGTCGCCTCCCTGTCTGTCTGCTCAATAACACGAGGAATCTGCAGTGACATGACACGTACCGAAAACAGACTTAGCTCTCAAACAAGACACTGTCTCGTAAACGCTCTTGCTTAAAGGTTCTCTGGAGGCTCATCTTTGTTTATGCCTCCGCTGACTACCTAATGAAGGAGTCTTCAATGGCCCCATTAACAAACTGGAAGATCCGAAACTAGATGAGCGCTCACCTACCCTTCTTTGGGGATACATAGACATGCTTCAGTTTTAGGTAATTGAGGAAGGAGGGGCTTAGTGGCTAGAGCTAAGGCCTCAGCACCCTGAGGTTGTGGGTTCAAACCCCACACTGCTCCTTGTGACACTGGGCAAGTCAATTAATCCTCCACCGCCCCAGGTACATTAGATAAGATTGTGAGCCCACCAGGACAGATAGGGAAAATGCTTGAAGTACCTGAATAGATACTGCTTTGAGTGTGGTTGTAAAACTACAAGATGGCAATATACAAGTCCTAGTCCTTTTCCCCAATGTCATAATGCAGAGCTGCCCAACTCTGGTCCTCGAGATCTACTGGCAGGCCAGGTTTTCAGGATATCCACAATGAATATGCATGAGAGAGATTTGCATACCAAGAAGGCAGTGCAGGCAAATCTCTCTCATGCGTATTCCTTGTGGATATCCTGAAAACCTGGCCTGCCAGTAGATCTCGAGGACCGGACTTGGGCAGCCCTGTCATAATGCCTGGCAGAAACCCAAAGAGTAGCAACATTCCAGAGCTGAGATTGTGACATCATAATGCCTCATTCCACCAATGCCTACGAGCCAACCTCAGCAGTGATGTCACAATGGCTTGATTGTCCTAGACTAGGCTCATTTTTACTACATTTTGATTTCTAGAGTGGTGCAGTAGTTAAAGCTAGTCTCAGCACCCTGAGGTTGTGGGTTCAAATCCTACACTGCTCCTTGTGACCCTGGGCAAGTCACTCAATCCTCCATTGCCCCAGGTACATTAGACAGATTGTGATCCCATCAAGACAGATAGGGAAAATGCTTGAGTACTGGATTGTAAATCACTTAGATAACCTTGATAGGTAGTACATAAATACCTAATAAAATAAATATACTAGCTGGGGGAGGGAAATAATCTGGCCTTTGCCCTTGTGGAGGAGTTAAGTAGCATTCTGGTACACTATATCTGTTTCAGAAGTCAGCAAGTTCCTATTGCTAACAGTCTAAGGGGGCTACCGTTAAGACATGCTATTTTACTGTTAATTCCAGTAATTATTAACCAGGTCTCATTGCCTAAAAGGAGACCTTGCTAAAATAGTTAATTTTGCCACTAAACCATAGAAGATCACATTAATAACTCCCCTCGTTAATGTGAAGAGTGTCAGTCTCTGGTAGCCAGAGCTGCTACTATGATGTCATAATGCCTCATTCCACCAATGCCTAAGAGCCAGCCTCATCAGTGATGTCACAATGGCTTGATTGTCCTATACTTGGCTCACGTAAGAACTTAAGAATATGAATGTTAGGACTAATGTCCTATATATTTTCTTTAAGGTTTTTGCCTAACTATTTGAACACTTTTCTCTCATAATTGTGGGCTAAATGGAATTGCCTTTTTCATAAGTGTATATTTCATATTTCTTTGCCTTTTTGTTCCATATTCCTTACTTTGAGATGTAACATTGTTGAAAATTCTTTAAATATAAAAACAAAACAAAACATAAGAATAGCTTTACTGCAGGGGTGTCCAATGTCGGTCCTCGAGGGCCGCAATCCAGTCGGGTTTTCAGGATTTCCCCAATGAATATGCATGAGATCTATTAGCATACAATGAAAGCAGTGCATGCAAATAGACCTCATGTATATTCATTGGGGAAATCCTGAAAATCTGACTGGACTGCGGCCCTCGAGGACCGACATTGGACACCCCTGCTTTACTGGGTCAGACTAAAGGTCCATCAAGCCCAGTAGCCCATCCTCAGTGAGGCAAATCCATGTCACTAGTACCTGGTATTGGTTTTTTGAGAGGGAGGGTAAGAGAGGGTTTGGAGCGGGATCAATCTAATGATTTTTTTTTTTAATGAAAATGAACAAAATTTCATTTGGCTATCTTTGACTTCAGTTGGCAGAGGAACTTTAATGAAAGAGCGAGCGTCATTAAAATGTCCCGTTTCACTTCAAAAGGAAGAACACATCTCTACAGAACTCTAAATATTAGTAGCCCTCCAGGCAAACTTTCTGCACCGACAAAGCACAATGCCATACCGCTACGCCATCAATAATGCGGGTGGCCACGTCGTGAGAAACGAGTTAAACTGAGGGATTGTGCCCTGAGGAAACCCCCTAAGGGTGAAACATGTTGGCGACTTCATCCCTCCAAGTCTACCACCCAAGCTAAGTACTATTTACTCTACAATCTAGTTAAGCTGATGGTTTTACTTAACTTATTGAATATTTAACATTATTAAATTTAAAAAAAAAGATTAGCGACCCGATGACGATAGGGTGCATAAAGCCAACTGTTATGAAAGTTTATTGAACATTTGGTGGCACTTCTGAGGGCCGGAAGAATTACTGATATAGAAGGCATTTAGGGGAGGTTGAACCATACCGTCCCTTTAATTGTGATCAATAATGCATAAGCATGACACAAATAATCATAAACCAAAGTGTCCAGCAAATGAAAGGAAACTAATCACACAGCTGCTAATTGTTTTGCTTGAGCTCCCTCTAGCTCAGCTGAAATAACCACTCCGGATTTATTCCCAGGTTATATTTTGCACATTTGCTCAAAGGAGGAGAGGACCTGCAGGCTAGGACAACCAGCCCTGCCTCTGAAATGGAAGGAGGAACCAAGAAGGGCAGATCATCATTTGCAGGTGTTGCCATGCTCCCCCCTCCCCCCCCCCACCGCTTCATTTCTGTTAATTATCTGAACAGAGAACAACTGGCTGCATCTGCCACTGGCATTATACTGTGCTCAATTGTGTAAAAAAACACAGCAGGTGCGCCGCAGGAGGACACAGGAAAAGGTCAAACAATTTTGAAAAGCCATCTCCGGGGGCTGTTCTACCTGTTGGGACTAAAATAGCAATTTTCATACAAATGCATCATTCGAAGAAAGGGCGAGTCAGACTAGAGAATTGCACGTGACAAGTGACTTTTCACTCTTCAATGACAAATTTCCATACGCTGCTCAGACAACAGCGAGTGGGAGCATGGCGATGGGCTTAAACCAGAGTTTCTGTAGGCAGAAGTGCCAGCTCCAGGGAGGCCCCGGGGGCTTAAGCAAGCTTGTTCCCCGTGCACCGCAAGGGGGGGGGAGAAATATGTGTTCAGTTTCACCCCCACCCCCCCAATCATTTTGAAAAGTTGGCCCTTTTGTCTATGAGTGGACTTGTGTTTGAGTCAAAAGTAAAACCACAACCCTTTAGGGGGGGAGGTTTCAGTTCCCTTAGGGACATGTTTATGAAATTGCAGTTAAGGTTTTGCACGTCTTGTGTGCTATGTGCAAAAGTGAATGCATGGTACATGCCGGAAGGACAGCATCTTCCTTTTAGTTCTTTTTTACCCAGAGGGTGGTTGACACATGGAACGCGCTTCTGGAGGTTGTGATAGGCCAGAGCACATTACAGGGGTTCAAGGAAGGTTTAGATAGGTTCCTAAAGGATAAGGGGATTGAGGGGTACAGATAGAAGTAGAGGTAGGTTAGAGAAATGGTCAGGAACCACTTCACAGGTCATAGACCTGATGGGCCGCCGCAGGAGCGGACCGCTGGGCGCGATGGACCTCTGGTCTGATCCAGTGGAGGCAACTTCTTATGTTCCTTCATCTACTGCACAGGGCAGAGCCGTAACGCAATTTGCTATGTTATATCCAGTGCCAGATAACCAGTGCTATCTGGCATTGCAGGTAACGCGGCGTGGTCCTTAAAAAAAAAAAATAGTAAGAATCCACAATAGAGGTCTTCACGGGAACAGGGATCGCGGGAATCCCACGGGTCCCGCGGAAATCCCCCCATAACCCACGGGACACCCACAGGGATCCCTCTCTGGCCCACGGGACTCCCACGAGGACCCCCCTCTAGCCAACGGGACTCCCACGGGGATGGAAGGCTTGGAAGCAGGGTTTGTCCATATAATATAATGGACATGTGAGCCTTAGTAAAAGAGGGGGTTTATAAGTTAATTACCTAAACAGAAAACAAAAAAAGGGTTCCACCAAAGAGATTCCACAAGGAAAACAGGAGCGCAAACACAAAAGAAACTGTGGAATTGATGATCCTGTCAGAAGTAATTGCTGCTTTTTATGGGGACGGGCGAGGATGGAGGTAATTCCATGTGGGGATGGGTGGGGACGGAGAGGACCCTGATGGAGACGGGTGGGGACGGAGAGGATCCTGACGGGGACGGGTGGGGATGGAGAGGATCCTGACGGGGACGGGTTGAGACGGAGAGGATCCTGGCGGGGACGGAGAGGATCCTGATGGGGACAGGTGGGGACGGAGAGGATCCTGGCGGGGACGGGCGGGGATGGGTGGGATTTCTGTCCCCGTGGAACTCTCTAATCCACAAGTCTAATGCCACAGAGGAGCTCCCCCTCACACACACACATTCTCTATTCTCCAAACACAAACACATTCTAATCTCCAATCAGATTCTTTTACTTATTTATTTATTCAATTTTCTATTCTGTTCTCCCAGGGGAGCTCAGAACAGTTTACATTTTCATTCAGGTACTCAACCATTTTTCCCTATCTGTCCCGGTGGGCTCACGATCTATCTAATGTACCTGGGGCAATGCGGGGAATTAAGTGACATGCCAGGGTCACAAGGAGCAGCGTGGGTTTGAACCCATAGCCTCAGGGTGCTGAGGCTGTAGCTTTAACCACTGCGCCACTCTAGAAATCAAAATGTAATAAAAAAGAGCCAAGTATAGGACAAGCCAGCCATTGTGATCACTGATGAGGTTGGCTCCTATTGGTGGAATGAGGCATTATGATGTCACAGTACCAGCTCTGGTTATCAGAGGCTGAAACTTTTCTCACTATTTATTTATTCAACTTTCTAAATTGTTCTCCCAGGGGAGCTCAGAATGGTTTACATTTTCATTCAGGTACTCAAACATTTTTCCCTGTCTGTCCCGGTGGGCTCACAATCTATCTAGTGTACCTGGAGCAATGGGGGGATTAAGTGACTTGCCCAAGGTCACAAGGAGCAGAATTGGTTTGAACCCACAACCTCAGGGTGCTGAGACTGTAGACTTAACCACTGCGCCACACTCTCCCTGAATAAATAAGCAAAAACTATTGTAACAACAGGTTAGAAGTCCAGAACAAAGAATGCATATCAATAAAGAAGCATGTTAGCCAAACGACCATAATGATCCAAAGGAGCTCAAATCTTTCTAAATTGCTGAATCCAAAAATTGGGATTTCTTTTTAAAAGTAAAAATTAAATGGAAGAGATGAGACAATACTTGAGCAAATGTGAACGAAAGGCTCCTGGTGTGATTAGCAGTATACGTTTACCAGGGGTACCAGATTTTACGTATGTAAAATCCAGACCCATAGACCCACCCCCAGGCCATCCCCAGCCTCGCCCCCCTAGCCCCGCCCCCCTCAGCCTGCTCATCTCAGTTGGGAGGGCATCTGCACAGGCATGGACGCCTCTCCCGACGCAATCTGTTTTTCAAAACCCGGACAAAGTGCCAGGCTTTGAAAAGCCAACCAGACCCCCGGACATGCCTAAGGCCCCGCCCACAGGAGGAGCCTAAGGCTCCTGGGCCTATTCTGGTTGGCCCAGGCACCTCAGGCCCCACCTGTTGGCGGGGTTTGAGCCGCCTGGGACAATCCGGCCCCATTCCTGGGATGGCTGGCCTTCCAGACGGACGGGCTTGGCACCCGTCCTTCCAGCCAATGATTTCAAGGTACAGGGGGTGGAATTGGGGGTGGGGGGGTCATGGGGTCGGCAGGGGGTTGATCGGGGGTTCGGGGTGGGCGGGAGTTGAGTCGAGGGCAGGAGGGCCTGGGATCCCTCCTGCCCGTATTTTAGTGGGGGTGGAGGGTAAGGGGTCCGCCCGGGCAGGAGGGCTTGTGCTTCCTCCTGGCTCGATCGAGTCGGGGCTGTCGACGGGGCAAGAGGGCTTGGGCTCCCTCTTGCCCCAATCGTGTCGGGGAATGTTGGGCTGTCAATGGGGCAAGAGGGCTTGGGCTCTCTCCTGCCCGGATCGTCGTAGAGGGGGGGGGGTGGATTCTGTAACCGGTGTTGTTTTTGACAGACACCGGTTACAGAATCCAGCTTTTAGGTGAAGGACTGGCTCCTCCTTCGCCTAAAAGCCCTTGTTTTGGATGTTTGGGGCTTAGGCTTTTTTTAGGTTTATTATATGGTATAAGTTTAGACGTAGTGGTGGTCTGGGCATTTAATCCTTTCAGGACCATAAGGATCGTAGGCCAATTTTTGTGGTTTTGACGACATTTTTATGGTAAAAAGGGCTTGCAGATGCCAAAAAATTGATTTTTTTTTGTGAAATATCATTATTTTTATTTAAAAAAATCACGCTTCTGGCTTATGGACAGTGTGGCAAGTGAATCTTCTCGTCAATCTGGCAACGACGCTAATGAATGAATGTCGGAACCAGTTTGTTTACATAAAGGCAGTATCCTATGGAATCCGTACATATCAAATTTAGAACTGTAGACTATCCCAATCAAAATTTATAGGATTTTAAAGTTATGGGACAAATAGGTCCCTTGGTCCTGAAAGGGTTAAACAGCTGATTGTAGAGGCAGGCCATTATTTTAAAAAAACTCCTTTTGGACGTCTTTTTTTGATAATGGACATTTTCCCTGCTTCTACTTTCAACGTTAAGGCCTTAGGCCAAAAGGGGACTTAGAATAGTTTGTACCCAACAGATCATGTGTTCAGAGATGAGCAGAGTTCATCTCCTACTGTACTTGCCAATCTAAATGGTACATACCCCTTTAATTAATTGGTTTCTGATAGAAAACATACATTTTCAATGACATTCACTTTGAAATGCAGGTGTGGACTGATGGGTTACTGACCTTGTCAAAAGACAGATGTCTCTGCAAACAATGAAGGGTGCACAGACCAAAATTAAAAAGAGAAGAGCAAGAATATTCCTTAGGCCTGATTCTATAAATGGCACCGACAGAGTTACACAGTCCACTTTGGCACTCTGATTAACTTAAAAATGCAAAAACGTACCGTATTTGCCGGCGTATAAGACGACTGGGCGTATAAGACGACCCCCCCAACTTTTACAGTTAAAATATAGAGTTTGTTATATACTCGCCGTATAAGACTACCCCTTCTTCCGATTCACGACCCCCCCCAAGCCGGCAAAAACAGCTTTGCACCGCAGGCCCAGCCGCCCAAGACGAGTCGGAGGCCCCTACCCGCCGCATCCTGCACGTGGGCAGACTCAGCACAAACGCTGCTGATGGCCCCAATCGACACGCTGACCTCCCCGCGCACGCTGACCATCTTCTCTCTGCCTGCACTTTCCCCGCGGCCCTCTTCGGCGACTCAGCAGGGGCAGCGATCAAGACAGGCTGCAAATGTCGGGACCTTCCCTCTCTGAGTCCCGCCTATTTTGTTTCAACTTCCTGTTTCCGCATAGGCGAGACTCACAGAGGGAATGACCGCCTGTCTTGATCGCCCGAGGCTGGGAGGAACAGAAGATTTCTGCAAACACCATCGGGGCAGAAAATTTAACGGGTCCATCTCGCCGGTCCTGTGCGGACCGGCAGGAATTTTCTGCGGACCGGCACCGCGGACCGGCGGTTGAAGAACTGTGATGTAAACAGTACCCGGCGTATAAGACGACCCCCGACTTTGGGAAGGATTTTAAGGTACTGAAAAGTCATCTTATACGCCGGCAAATACGGTATATTTTAATAGCAATGTTCCACTATATCATGCTTCTTTGAGATTTATCTTAGCACATGTGGGGAATCTCAGAACGCCACCTGTATAATAAAATGCAATACAATAGAGCGTGGCAGCACTCGTCACTGGCTCACCCAATCGTGTGAATCTAATTTAATCTATACTCTTTGTGAATAAAATTTTTTCTCTTTATTATATAAATATTTTTAATGCTTTTCTATAATTAATTTTTGTATTCAATCTGATAAATACTTTAAGATATGAAGTAATATGAATTTGTAAGGTACTCTTAAAGTATTTATTAAACAGATTGAATTCAAAAATTAATTATAGAAATCCTCCCCTTGGAAACCGATTTGCGGAGTTCCTCAGGGTTCACCTCTATCCCCGATTCTTTTCAATGTTTATATGTCCTCCCTGAAACTCTTTCAACTCTCCCCCTTGGAGACACTTTACACCTACGCCGACGACATCCTCGTCCTCCTCGAGACTGACTCTAACCTCACCAACCTCTCTGATAACATCTCTTCTTGTATAACGAATCTCCAATCCTGGGCTCTCACCGTTCAAATGAAACTAAATAAGACCAAAACAAAACTACTTTGGCTCGGCCCAAAATTAGATCAGCTGCCCACCCTCATCCCACTATCCTCTGGCACCAAACTGCAGCTTGAGCACTCAAGCAAAGTTCTGGGAATCATCATTGACTCTACACTGTCCTTCAACGATCACCTCAACTCCTTAGTAAAAAAAAATGCTTTTTCAACCTTCACATGTTAAGGAAAGTCAGATCCTGCTTCCACCAACAACACTTTGCTGTCCTTGTCCAATCCATTATTCTATCTAGACTGGATTACTGCAACTCCATCTACTTAAGCCTAACAAAGAAAAGTCTTCTCAGACTGCAGCGGATTCAGAATACTGCGGCTAAACTAATCTTCGCAAAAAGCAAATTCGACCACGTCTCCCCGCTTCTGTCTAAGCTTCACTGGCTCCCAGTTATCCTCAGGGTTAACTACAAATGCGCCTGTCTAGCCTTCAAGTCTCTTCACGGCATCCTTCCTCCCCTTTTTCCACTTTCTTGGCTCTCCTCGAATCCTAACTCCACCAGATCCACTCAAAAATTCAAACTATCCTTCCCCTCTTTAAAAGGCATATCCCATACAGGCAAACTTGGAACATCCCTCCTCTTCAGGATCACCGAGCTGTGGAACAGCTTTACTGCCCCTCTTCGGAGTTTGACCTCCCTCCAACGCTTCAGAAAACATTTGAAAACTTGGCTTTTCTCTAAAATGTAACTACTCCCTCCCTGTCCACTATACTAAGTCCCCTCTTTCTTTCCTTTTTACTAAGCCCTTCTTCTTTCCATTGGAGTTCCTTTCTTTATTAATTCCTGTAAACCGTGTCGAGCTCCACTTCTGTGGAGATGATGCGGTATACAAACTTAAGGTTTAGTTTAGTTTAGTTTAGAAAAGCATTAAAAATATTTATAAAAGTAAAAGAAAAAATTTTATTCACAAAGAGTATAGATTAAGTTAGATTCACACGATTGGGTGAGCCAGTGACGAGTGCTGCCACGCTGTATTGTATCGCATTTTATTATACAGGTGGCGTTCTGAGATTCCCCATGTGTGCTAAGATAAATCACAAAGAAGCGTGATATAGTGGAACACTGACAGAGTTAGGCACCTAACTTAAATTTTTTAAAAATTGGTTAATTAGTGCTAATAATTGAAAGCACCATAAAAAAAAAAAAGTTAAAACCCAATTACAAAAATTAATTTTCAGGTAGGCATCTAACTCGGAAGGCGTCTACACCGAGGCGCCTACCCATGCCTACCCAAAATGTGAATGGAGTTTGGACATAGAATGAGTTAGGCGCCGGTATCTTAGGCCAAGAAAACACTGGCCTAATAAACCAGTGACTTAGGCCTCCTTTTACAAAACTGCGAAAGCAGTTTCTAGCGCGGGGAGCCGCACTGAAAGGCCTGCGCTGTTCCCACATGCTCATTGAGTTCCTATGAGCGTCAGGAGCAGCGCGGGCCATTCAGTGCGGTTCCACGTGCTAGAAACTGCTATCGCAGTTTCGTAAAAGAGGGGGTAAGGTTCATATGCCAAGCGTTGTCCAAGTCAATTTAGAGTCACTCTAGCCCAGATTCTGTCTGTAAACGGCGCCTAAATCAACCGGTGCCTACAAAAACAGTGCTGGCCACGTGTCAATTGCGCTTAGGCAACATTAACAGAATTGTGGCTACCAGTTACTACGAAAAAACCTAGGTGCTGGTAATGTAGGCCAGGGCTTTAAAAGGTCTACATTTCAGGTGCCTAAGTTTTACAAAGAATCACACGTAGCGGCGCATCAAGTCATCGCCACCCCTAACCACACCTACGTTGATCTTAGGTGCTGCAAGACACCGTGCTGTAAGTGCGATGTTGGCGCCTACTTTTTTTAAAAAATGAGTTTTAACTGACGCAGTCAATTGCTGCGCTGACTAAAGCCAATTAGGTTAGGCGTCAGTAGGCGCGATCTAGGCGGTGCCATTTTCTGAATTTAGGCTGCTGTTTCCCTAAGAGCAGAAACTCTTAACGACGTTGCGCCCGGAATGAAAAAAATGAAAGAAAAACTCTGCAAAATAATGAACATTCCCAGAAATGCACGGGAAGCAACGTGAAAATTTTCCGTCTGCACACCTCCAGTATTGCAAACGCTGCAGAAATTTTCTACGACTTTCTGGTTAGCAACAAATCTTCGGAGGTTCTAGAGTGACGCTAAGGCCTATTTTGACAAAGGCGTGCTGAGCGCTTTAGCGCGGATTTAGCGTGTGCTAAATCAACACGCGCGCTAACCGCTAACGCGTCCATAGGATATCATACACACGTTGGTGCGCTAAGCTTTTTAGTGTGCCCTAAACATGCGCTAAATGCTAACACGTGTATGTTATCCTACGGACGCGTTAGCGGTTAGCACATGTGTTGATTTAGCACACGCTAAATCCACGCTAATACGCTTAGCACCCCTTTGTAAAAGAGGGGGTAAATCTTTTTCCTGGCAAATCATATGTCTAGGGGGGCATTTTGATGTGATCAGGGATCCCGACTAACATTCCAGTAAAGCAATAAATACAGCAGACAGAACGTGAATGACTTTTTATTTTCAAGAATCAAGTTTATTTTTTATTTGATTAATCGCTTAATTAAAATTTTCTAAGCGAGTTACAATATGTGAGAGTAACATATAATTTAACATGGTATTAAAAACAAAAACAAAAGGAAGAAGAAAAAAAAAAAGGAAGAAATAGAAAACATTTCAGCAACAAATAACGCCCTTATGACGAAGGGAGTGAACAGATTAAGGGTCTTCAGCTAGGAGAAGGGCAAGTCAGACAACTGAAAGAGGAACACTGCACATCATGTTTCGGCTGGCAAGCCTTTCGCAAGGGTCCAGTCGTAAATAAAATGTTGGTATCGCGGAGCTGAATGTCCAATCTTGAAGGTCCGATGTGAAGAGCACGACGAGAGCTGAACTCTGGTGCGCACCCAGCAGCCTTACTGCGCACCAGAGTTCAGCTCTCATCTTGCTCTTCACATCGGACCTTCGAGACTGGAAATTCAACTCCGCGATACTAACATTTTATTTACGACTGGACCCTTGCGAAAGGCTTGCCAGCCGAAACACGGCCTGTGTTGGGCCCCTTTTGTCTACAATATCTTTGATGTGAACATATTTCTACCATCGTTCGAAGATATCTTGAAGAAATAAAGGAAAGTCAAGAACATTGCGTTTCTACACAGCCTGTTTTTTTGGTTGTTTGTTTTTTGGATTGCTCCTTCTTCTGTGGAACATTGGATCTTCTTGTTTGGTACTTCTCAGAACCAGACACCACAGTCTCCTTCTGCTCCACAGCCCAGTCAGTAAAAAAAAAAAATCAAACACAAAACACCACCATCTCCCAACATGTCAAACTCTTCCCACCAGCAATGAAAATTTGTTCATGAAAATGTTTATGCTGGACAGTTTGGCCAGTTCTGCTCTCATCTCTCCTTCTAAAAAGTCCGAAAAAGTGGCATCAATTCCAGAACCTCTGGAAAGATTCATAATACACTGCTTAGAAAAGATGAGTCTTTTCCTCATAAGCTCAGTGCATTCCAAGCAGGAAGTAAAAGGGCAAAATGGCCGGCAAAATGGCATTATCAAGTCAAAAGGGCAGCAGGTTAGAATTCGGAACCTCTAGAAGGTCTCTGCATCAGTCAATCTATGTATTTATCAGCTCCCTTCCTCAAACAAGCCAAAGCTTTATTGCTAACAAAGAGGCACAGTCTTATGTAGCCTTACAGACAAAGAAGGTTAACTGTCAAAGGAAACCAACACAAACACTGTCCATGCACAGCATCAAAGATGGTAAAAAGACAGACAGGCTTTGTACATCATAGGAAAAGCATTTTCAAGACAAACACAAAAGTCTCCTGGGATCTGCTCTTCAGTAAATAACAATGGCTCTCCCTGACTGAAATGCTGATGAAGGTTCATTAAACTTTTATGATTATTTCACTGGGGATCAAATTAAGCCCTTGATGGGCATAAATAAAAAATGAATGCTCAGTGAATGGTACAAATCATTAAAGACAAGAGAGGGGGGGAAAATGACAACCAAGAAACAGGAGGATGGGATTTGAATCTTCAACAAGAGAGCCTATGAAATAAAGATTTCTAAGGTCCTCATAAGGATTTCTGCATGACATGGCACAAGACTCTCCCCATTCGGCATAAGAACATAAGACTAGCCTTATTGGGTCAGCGCAATGCTCCATCAAGCCCAATAGCCCATCATCATGGTGGCCAATCTAGGTCACCTGATCAAAACCCAATGAGAGCAACATTCCAGAGCTGAGATTGTGATGTCATAATGCCTCATTCCACAGTGCCTCAAAGCCAATCTCATCAGTGATGTTACAACGGCTTAATTGTCCTGTACCTGGCTCATGTAAGAACATAAGAATAGCCATACTGGGTCAGATCTAT
The DNA here is from genome assembly GCF_902459505.1 of Geotrypetes seraphini. NCBI lineage: Eukaryota > Metazoa > Chordata > Amphibia > Gymnophiona > Dermophiidae > Geotrypetes > Geotrypetes seraphini. The sequence goes on along the minus strand of NC_047091.1, from coordinate 171,409,708 downwards.
GGTCCATCCAGCCCAGTAGCCAATTTTCACGGTGACCAATCCATGCTACCGATCCAGGACAAGCAGAGGCTTCCCCCATGTCTTAATAACAGACTATGGACTTTTCCTCCAGGAAATTGTCCAAACCCTTCTTAAAACCAGCTACGCTATCCGCTTTTACCACAACCTTTAGCAATGCGTTCCCGAGCTTAACTATTCCCTGAGTGAAAAAATATTTCCTCCTATTGGTTTTAAAAGTATTTCCCTGCAAAAGGGCGTGGCTCTTTTGAATTAGTGTTTCTGACTTTTCCTCAACAATATTATACCACTGTAACTCAGGTATACCACAAATATTGTCAAGCCTCCATTAAAAAAATAAGGGGGCATCTGGCAAACTGAAAAGTACACAATAAAATGTTCATATGTGATATTAAATTAAAATTCCTCAAACAAAAAAAGGTCTTTCTAGCCTCCTCCCAGGAAGGCGTGAAATAACTTATGATAATTTAGAACCTCTGCAGTTGGAATGACTAGTGCTGGGTCTGCATTTAAATCACTCCATTTGCACTAAACCAGTGCATAATTAAGAAACCACGCTGTTTCTAATTCCGTGTTATGGTGAAATGATATAATGGAGAGAATCAATTAAACAGCAGGAAACATTTTCATTCATATCTGCTTTATATATGCCATTAAAATATCTGAGGCACTGGCTTCTCCTGATTTGTAATGGTCATAGAAACATAGAAAAATGACGGCAGATAAGGGCCATAGCCCATCAAGTCTGCCCACTCCTAGAGATCACGCTCCTAATGACCCATCCTTAACTCCATCCTCTTAGGGATCCCACATGGGTATCCCATTTACCCTTAAAATCTGGCACGCTGTTGGCCTCGATTACCTGTATCGGAAGCTTGTTCCAATGATCAACCACTCTTTCGGTGAAGAAATACTTTCTGGTGTCACCATGAAATTTCCCGCCCCTGAGTTTAAGCTGATGCCCTCTTGTGGCCGAGGGTCCTTGGAGAAGGAAAATATCTTCTTCCACCTCGATACGTCCGGTGATGTATTTAAATGTCTCAATCATGTCTCCCCTCTCCCTACGTTCCTCGAGAGAGTAGAGCCGCAATTTGTTCAGCCTCTCTTCGTATGATAGATCCTTGAGCCCCAAGACCATCCTGGTGGCCATCCGCTGAACCGACTCTGCTCTTAGCACATCTTTACGGTAATGTGGACTCCAGAATTGCACACAGTATTCCAGATGTGGTCTCACCATGGTTCTGTATAATGGTATGATGACCTCAGGCTTCCGGCTGACGAAACTTCTGCGGATACAACCTAACATTTGTCTTGCCTTAGATGAAGCCTTCTCCACTTGACTGGCAGCTTTCATATCTGCACTGATGATCACTCCCAAATCTTGTTCTGTTATAGTCCTAGCTAAGGTCACACCATTTAAGGTGTAAGTTCTGCACGGATTTCTACTGCCGAGGTGCATGACCTTGCATTTCTTGGCGTTGAAGCCCAGCTGCCAGGTAGATGACCAACGTTCCAACAAAAACAGGTCATGGTGACGGCCTTTCCTGGAACAATGTTTTTCTGCAGGGAGATTAGAAACAGTATTGATTACCGGAAATCTGGCATGAACACAAAATTAAAACACTACATTTGATTCTTCTGTTCAATACTCACTATCCAAACCAGAGGACAATTGATGTCTCGTTTTTCAATTAAACCATCATTTATTCTGTATAAGACTCTGCCGAGACCTCATTTAGAATATTCTGTACAATTCTGGAGGCCGCACCTTCAAAAAGATATAAAAAGGATGGAGTCGGTCCAGAGGAAGGCTACTAAGATGGTGTGTGGTCTTCGTGATAAGGCGTATGGGGACAGACTTAAAGATCTCAATCTATACTTTGGAGGAAAGGCAGGAGAGAGGAGATATGATAGAAATGTTTAAATACCTACATAATATAAATGTGCATGATTCTCTTTCTTTGAAAGGAAACTGCAATGAGAGGGCATAGGATGAAGTTAAGAGGTGATAGGCTCCGGCATAATCTGAGGAAACACTTTTGTACAGAAAGGGTGGTAGATGCGTGGAACAGTCTCCCGGAAGAGGTGGTGGAGACAAGACACTGTGTCGGAATTCAAGAAGGCCTGGGATAGGCAAGTGGGATCTCTCAGAGAGAGAAAGAGATAATGGTTACTGCGGCTGGGCAGACTAGATGGGCCATTTGGCCTTTATCTGCCATCATGTTTCTATGTTTCTATAACCTTAAAGCTCTATGACATCACAATGAAGGTGTAAAGAGCCTTAGCCAATAGAGAGAGGAGGAGATAGTGGATGCTGTGGATGGGGAATTTGGCCTTTATCTGCCGTCAGGTTTCTATAACCTTAAAGCTCTATGACATCACAATGAAGGTGTAAAGAGCCTTAGCCTATAGGAAGAGGAGATGCAAATGTTAAGAGCCTTAGCCAATAGGGAGAGGAGGAGATAGTGGATGCTGTGGATGGGGCATTTGGCCTTTATCTGCCGTCAGATTTTTATGTTTCTATAACCTTAAAGCTCTATGATATCACAATGAAGGTGTAAAGAGCCTTAGCCAATAAAGAAAGGAGGAGATAGTGGATGCTGTGGATGGGGCATTTGGCCTTTATCTGCCGTCAGGTTTCTATAACCTTAAAGCTCTATGATATCACAATGAAGGTGTAAAGAGCCTTAGCCTATAGGAAGAGGAGATGCAAATGTTAAGAGCCTTAGCCAATAGAGAGAGGAGGAGATAGTGGATGCTGTGGATGGGGCATTTGGCCTTTATCTGCCGTCAGGTTTCTATGTTTCAATAAGCAAGGTGGGACATTACCTGCGCAGTGTTAGGCTGTATGGGAGATGAGGGTTTGATTTTCAGACCAAGCTTCTGTTCCTTGAGTACAGAGTCAGTTTAACCATTAGGCAAACTTGGCTACAAAATTATAAAAACATCATAGCCCTACTGGGTCAGACCAATGGTCCATCTAGCCCAGTATCCCGTCTTCAAAGATACCTGGCAAAAACCCAAATAGTAGCAGAAATCCATGCCACCGATCCAGGGCAAGCAGCGGCTTCTCCCGTGTCTGTCTCAACAGCAGACTATGGGCTTTTCCTCCAGGAACTTGTCCAAACTTTTTTTTTTTTTTTAAACCAGCTATATTAACCGCTTTCACCACATCCTCTGGCACTACATTCCAGAGCTTAACTATTCTCTGAGTGAAAAAATATTTCTGCCTATTGGTTTTAAAAGTATTACCGTACTCTGTAACTTCCATCGAGTGTCCCCTAGTCTTTGTAAACCTTGATGCGGTAAAAAATAGATCCACTTGTACCGATTCTACCCCACTCAGGATTTTGTAGACTTCTTTATGAGGAAAGGCTAAAACGGTAGCAGGCCAGATGAGTTGCTCACACTGGTAAGAGTTAAAGAAGTACCGGGGGGTGGGGGGGAGGTGGAGGGATAGGGTTACCAGATTTTCCGCCTGGAAAATCCAGACCCCTAGACCCACCCCCCAGACCCTCCCAGTTCCATCCATCCCCACCCCGTCCCATCCCTGTCCCGCCTCAGCCCCGCCCCCTGCTGCCTGCTCTCATCTGGCAGGATATCCACGAGTGCTCGGATGCCCTCCTGCCCGAAGCGATGTAGAGGGAAGCTTTTCAAAAGCTGGGTTTTGAAAAGCTGTGCGGACCCCAGACATGTCCGAAGAAATCTGGACATCTGGTAATCCTATGGAGGGAGGGCATGAGCGTGGCTGGGTTGTATGGGGGAGGGGACAGAGAGGTGGTCGCACCCACCAAGGCAGCACCCGGTTCGGTCTACCCCCCCCCCCCTTTATTACTCCACTTCTCATTTGAGTTTATGCACAGATCTTCCCTGTAATCTAATTATAAATTTGTGCCTAAATTTTACAGCGTGCAACTCAAGAGGGGGCATGCGCGGGTTGGGGGCATTCCCAGATTTAGGTGTAGGGTTGTAGAACAGAGTCATTTACACACCCAACTGCCACTAGTTGCACAGAAGAATTTACACTATTAGGTTTGAGCAGGCACAAGTGCAACTCCCAAAATTAGGCACAAAATCCACACCAAGCTAGCACTGTGTGGTTTAGCGTAGATCTTCCGTAGGGTTACCAGACATCCGCGAAAAGCCGGGAATGTCCTCTTTTTTTTTTTTTTTTTTAGGACTGTCTGGACTTTCCAATCCCCGGCAGTTTGTCCTGGTTTTGGAAAGCCCCGACAAGCTCTGGCCACATCTGGAGGGCCCCTGAACATGCGCAGAGGATGTCACACACATCTGTACACGCTCCAGGCCCTCCAGACGTGGCTGGAGCTTGTTGGGGAAGAGAGGAGGCAGTGTGGGGGCGGGGCAGGGGGCAGGATGGGGTGGAGCTGGAGGTCGAAGAGGGCGGGATCATACGTCCGGGGTTTTGCAGAAGACAATATGGTAACTCTAATTTTCCGAGCACCTAACTTTGGGCACCATTTACAAAATTGCCCCCCCTCCCAGAGTGGGCAATTCTGCTTTTTCAGAGACACTCTGTAAACTTGGCTAACTAACCTTAAAACTTTTGGGCAGGGTTTCCACAGCAAATTGGATTGTGAAGACAGCCATAATAACTACAAATAAGATGCATAAACTAATACAGTATAATCTCGTTATAACAGACTCGCTTATGACGGAATATCGTTTATAGCGGATGAGGTCTGCTGGTCCTGGCCATGCGCCTTTATGGACATATAGAAAATCACTGCATATAGCAGACTCGCATATAACGGAAAACAATTTAGCTGTAGTTTTGTTCGGCTATAACGGACATGCAGACTCCGCCTACAAGGCGCATGGCGTGCTGGTGATAATAGTATCAAAATGCAGCCCAGGAGAAAATGACAGAATATTTTTCTTTCCAGTACAGTACGACATAATGCTTTAGAGCAGGGATCTCAAAGTCCCTCCTCGAGGGCCGCAATCCAGTCGGGTTTTCAGGATTTCCCCACTGAATATGCATTGAAAGCAGTGCATGCACATAGATCTCATGCATATTCATTGGGGAAATCCTGAAAACCCGACTGGATTGCGGCCTTCGAGGAGGGACTTTGAGACCCCTGCTTTAGAACATCTTTTAGGGTTCTGGTTTTGCAATCATTTCGTGCCACGCCAATGTTTTGCTGAGTTTTGTTCTTGATGTTGCTGATATGCTTCTGCAGTGACTGTTGTTCATTGATTGAACGTTGTTTCAAGTTGACCTAAATAAAGTTTTTTTAAAAATGCAACTCTGGATATAACAGATTATTTTTCCAGGTCCCTTGAAGTCCATTATAACGAGATTATTACATTACATTAGTGATTTCTATTCTGCCAATACCTTGCGGTTCAAGGCGGATTACATAAAAGTTTTCAGAGATTACATAAAAGTTTACATAAAAGTTTACAGGAATAGCATAAGAGATGTCATAAGAGTTACGTAAGAATTGCCAAAGAGTTGTCGAGATCTTAAGGTGATAAGTGTTGGGTAATAAGAATTACCAAAGAGTTGTAGAGATTTTAAGTGTTGGGTAAATGGAGGCATTTTAGTATTAGTTGGGTAGTTAGAAGCATATTAGAGTACTAGTCTTATAGCCCGTTACATTAACGGGTGCTAGAATATATATGTGTATGTCTGTTTTTATTTTTTTTCTCTCTCCTTAGTTGCTTTATGTATTTCTGTCTTGTCTTTTTTTTTCCTTAGCTGTCCACTACCACCCTTTGCCTGCTCCCCCTGTCCATTCTCCCTTCCTTTTACCTCCCCTGTGTCCTCCACCACCCCATCACTGCTCCCCTTATCCAGCAGAAGCCCTTCTCCCTTTGTTTTACCTCCCCCTGTCCATCATCACCTCCTTCCTGCTCCCCCTGTCCAGCAGTAGGCCTGTCTTTATTTTTCTGCCCCCCCCCTCCCTGTTCATCAGCACCTCTTCCCCTGTCCATCAACCCCTTTTCTGCCCTCCATTTCCGTGTGTTGCAGCATTTGGGTGGGCCTGAGCCTAAAGTGAATGGGCATGAGACCCCATCCCCTGCCCAGCATCTCTGCTTCCTCTCCTCTCCCCCCACCCAGGTGACCAGGAATATTTGAACTCTGTGCCTTCTCACTCATCCATACCTTTGAAAGTCTGCATTTTTGTTTTATTTTGATTTGATTGGAGACATCCGACTGGGGCCGCCGCGGCCGACATCCGACTCGGGCCGCAGCGGTCGACTTCCTCCTGGGGGGGGGGGGTGGAGGAAAAGAGAGAGCGGAGAGGCGGCGACGGCAAAGACATCCGACTTGGGCAGCCGCGGTCGACATCTGCTTCGGGGGGTGGTGGAGGAAGAGAGAGAGTGGAGAGGCGGCGAAAGCAACATGGAGCAGGACAGAGCGTATGCCGCGCATGCGCACTTCCTATGTGTCGCTACAGCTCACGGAAAACCGGCGCACACATAGGAAGTGCGCATGCGCAGCCTAGCGTTTTATTATATTAGATATTAAGGGTGTAGCTTGGGTAGGTGGGGTTTAGGTAGGAACTGGTCGTGTTAGATAGGTTTTATGTATTTTTTGAAGAGTAGGGTTTTAGTATCTTTCTTGAAGGTTTTGTAGTCTGTGGTCGATGACAACAGAATGATGATTTGTCTGTCCAGTTTAGCTGCTTTGGTGGATATATATGTATTTATTTTTCTTATACTGTATATAAGCTAAATTTGTAATTTCAGTATACATATTTACAATTGAACATACAGAATGTATTTTTATTCTATTCTCTTGTTTTTTCAAAGCACCACTTACATATCTATATATATCTACATTTTTTGTGTTATATGTATAATTGTTTGTGTTTTATTATTTGTATTTATATTTCCTTACGCTGATGGTTTTATGTTTGTGTGTTTTTATGTAGACAATCAGGACTGTGGAGTCGGAGTCGAGGAGTCGGAGTCGGAGGAAATTTCGGGTACCTGGAGTCGGAGTCGGAGTCAGAAGTACAAAAAACTGAGGAGTCGGAGTCGGAACATTTATCTATCGACTCCATTTTTTAACTTGGCATACCAATCATGAGCGATTCTTTCAGCTATAGCACCCACTATATACACAGCACAAATGTTGCGAGAAGCTTCTGCGGCCTTAGAACCTTGATTAAAAGCAAAAAGAAGGTGGTGTCGAAAATGCTCATTTCTCTCACCTTGACATTCCATTTTAACGATCTGAAAATTAACCAGTGCTGTGGAGTCGGAGTCGGAATCGAGGAGTCGGAGTCGGAGGAAACTTCGGGTACCTGGAGTCGGAGTCGGAGTCTGAAGTACAAAAAACTGAGGAGTCGGAGTCGGAACATTTATCTACCGACTCCACAGCCCTGTAGACAATATGGGGATCATAATCAAAAGGTCCTAAGGACCAAAGCTTATACGTAGCTCATTTTTAAACATTCCATCTTAGAAAGGACAATCATTTTTCAAAAATTCTTTTCTGTGTAGAAATTGTTATATACAGTACTCCCTCGAAATTCACAGACAAAGTGCCAGGTTTTAAAAAGCCATCCGGACCCCCGGACATGTCCTCAAAAGGAGGACATATCAGGGGAAACCCTACCCAGGAGTGTCCTGAGTCGGAAACATGCCTTGTGTGGCCTACCCCCAGGCAATCCTACCCTGCCCACTGTGATTCAGGAAAGAAGGGAAGGCATGATTAAGAAGGGGATCACGAGTAGATCGGAAGATGTAATAATGCCACTTTATAGAGCAATGGTCAGACCGCAATTGGAATACTGTGTACAACACTGGTCTCCATACCTCAAGAAAGATATAACTCTGCTGGAGAGGGTACAGAGGCGAGCCACGAAACTTGTCAAGGGATTGGAGAATTTGAGCTACAAAGAACACCTTAGGAAATTGGGACTATTTACCCTCGAGCAGAGAAGACTGAGAGGGGATTTAATAGAGACTTAAAATAATAAAAGGATTTGATAAAATAGGCCAAGAAGCAGCGTTACTAACTTTTTCGGATGTAACACGGACAAGAGGTCATAGACTGAAACTGAGTGGCAGCAGGTTCAGGATGAATATCAGGAAGTACTTTTTCACACAGCGCGTGGTGGGAATTTGGAATGCTCTCCCGGAGGATGTTGTGACAGAGTTTACTGTTCTGGGATTCAAGCACAAGTTGGATGCACACCTTCTTGCAAATCATATTGAGGGCTACGGTATATCTGGGTCTCCATTCGGGAGTACCTAAAGGGGCCGCCGCGTGTGCGGATCACCGGACTGGATGGACCTCGGTCTGATCCGGTGAAGGCTTTTCTTATGTTCTTATGTTCTTATGGAAGCCAATGGATGGGGTGCAATTTTGGCATTCCCACCTCCCTTGTGGGAATCTCTCCCGCTGCTGGGGGGGGGGGGAATTTTCGCTTGGCAGCAGGAGAAAATGGCTTAGCGATTTTCAATACTCCACTGGAGTGCTCATTTTAATGTTGAAGAGCCCATTTGCATGGCAATGTTGGAGTCTGCTAGAAAGCTCACGGAAGACAGAGATAAGCCGTTTGGATAATCTGCTGCTACAATGCGTATAGGCTAAACCAGTGGTTCCCAAACCCTGTCCTGGGGGACCCCCAGCCAGTCGGGCTTTCAAGATATCACTAATGAATATGCATGAGAGAGATTTGCATATAATGGAAGCGACAGGTATGCAAATCTCTCTCATGCATATTCATTAGAGAGGTCTTGAAAACCCGACTGGCTGGGGGTCCCCCAGGACAGGGTTTGGGAACACTGGGCTAAACTGTCGGAAACCAGTTTAGCGACAGTGTTAAAGTTTTGAGAATCTGGGCCTCAGTCCCTAAATGCCCAAAGCCCAATTAATAATGTTCCTAGAGGAAAATAAAATGTCCACCAGACTACCTTGATCAAAACTAAAATCTTGGCTCCCCTTCTACCCCCTTTCCAGGGCACACCCCCCCCCTTCGGGCCTGCCAGACCAACTGCAGACTGAAAAGTCTTCTAGACCTCCATGTCCTGGAGACTGAGAACATACTAGCTGGCCAAGGTTTCAAAATTCTATTACACAGGTCTCAACATTTTATTGTTCTCAGTCTCCATCTGCTGGTAGGCGAGCATAACCCACGTCTCAGTATCTTGGCAGTTGACAAGGAAATGTCAGTTTTCAATAACCCATTTCTCCACTAAAAATGCTTCAAAAGTTCCCGCACTGAAGCATCAAAACATGGTTATCTGAAATCTGTATAGCATGTTACTCCAGTCAAGGTACATGGGCTTGTCGTGCCACCGGGGCTTGTGCGATCTTGAATGTAATTTTGTATTTTTGTATGTATGTTTGTAACCTGCCCTGGGTAAGGGTGGGATATAAATAAATAAACTGAACCCAACCATCCCTGCCCATTATGCCCTAGCTCCGCCCCCAATCCCACCCTAGCCCCACCCCACGCCCCCACCCCGCTGTCTGCTCTCGTCAGAGAGGAGGGCATCCGATGGCGATTTGATAGAAGCTTTTCAAAACTCGGACAAAGTGCCGGGTTTTGAAAAGTCGGCCGAACCCCCAAACATGTCCTCAAATCTGGACATCTGGTAACCCTATCTATTTTAGCACCTAATTAAAGACAAGCACTATGCATCACATTCCTCGGTGCCAATCTTTCGGTACCATATATAGATTTTAGTCCTACGTGCACATTAGCGCTTAATACGGTTTAATAAAATGACACAATGTGCATTATCTCCAATAAATAATTTAAAAACTAATTTCTCATATTTTGTCTGCTCTGCCGAAGGCCAATAAAGGAACTATATAACAATTTCTGCACAGAAAAGAAGTTTTGAAAAATGATGATTTCCCTTTCTAAGACGGATGCACGCTCAGCCAAAGATAAATTTCATACTTTTCTCATGAGAGATTCCGAGCCCGTGCTGCCTTATTCTTAAGCAGGACGAACTTTTCCTATCAGCTCCTATGCAGTGAAATACCACCTTTCCCTAGGCAATGTTATCCTTGATGAAAAAAACGTAGCAGGAAAAAAAAAAAAAAAAAAAAGCTTTTACCTTTCAAACGCTAATGCATGCTACCTCGCACCAAAAGAACATTTCATTCGGTTCTCAAAATGATCTGAATGGCATTTATTCTTCCTTCAAGATATCCCCAGCTAGGGATTAAAATTTCCTTCCCATCTAGTTGCAAAGGCCCGTGGTCCTCGCTGAAGGGCAAAACGTTCTTTCAGAGCCCAGTGGTATATTCCTTCGCCCCACTGAAAGTGCAGCAGGTGATCACAGGTCAAAAAAGAAATCTAAAGGGGTTTACAATGAAAAAATATTTTAAAAAATAAATGTACAAGAAAATTAAGAAAAGGAGAATGCAATAGAGAAATGGAAAGCCAATATTAAAGGATAGTTAATAGATAGGACAAGATATAGAAGTGGAAAGGGGCAGTAGCGAATGACAGGGGGATGGGTACCCGTGTATAACCACAGGGCAGGGACAGTGACAGATTTCATGGGGACAAGGACAGAGACCACGGGGCACAGTGATAAACTGCGTCCCATGTCATTCTCTAAAAGCTGGAGACTAGCCTTAAACAGGCTGTGCCAACGAGATGGAACATGATCTATAAAATGCTAGTATCAATCATTTATGTCTTCTTCGCCTTTGATGTGGCAACAAAAAATTTTGTCCGCTGATCAGACTCCTGCCACCTGCAATGTCCTTCCATCATGTGCCCAGCTGCTTAAGCATCTCACTGCTGTCACAACAGATTCATCCATCGTTGCTGGCATCAAGAAGCATTTACAACGTTTTAATAGACGTTTATTTTCCTGTTCCATTCACTACATGGTGTTGGTTCTCTTCTACACCTGTGTCTGAAAGACAATCCAATTATCTTCCCAGATGATGTGAGAACACACGGAAGTTTGGAAAAGTTATATCAAAACCAAGAATTGTACAGAATAGTGTCCCTTTTTATATTTTACTAAAAAAGATTTAAATATAAAATCATAAAGGTTCGAGGCTCGTACAAATTAAAGGTCTGCACGGGAACGGGGATTGTGGGAATCCCGCAGGAATCGCCCCTTAACCCACGGGACTCCCACGGGGACCCCCCTCTAGCCAACGGGACTCTCACGGGGATGGAAGGCTTTGGAAGCAGGGTTCGTCCATATAATATAATGGACAAGTCAGCCTTAGTAAAAGAGGGGGTTTATAAGTTAATTACCTGAACAGAAAACAAAAAAAAGGTTCCACCAAAGAGATTCCACAAGGAAAACAGCAGCGCAAACACAAAAGAAACTGTGGAATTGATGATCTTGTCAGAAGTAATTGCTGCTTTTTATGGGGACGGGCGGGGATGGAGGTAATTCCTTGCGGGGATGGGTGGGGAGAGAATCCTGGCGGGGACGGGTGGGATTTCTGTCCCCGCGCAACTCTCTAGTACAAATGAGGACAGAGTCCATGGAGATGGGACGGAGACGGAGCCTGTGGGAATGGGGCGGAGATTGGGACAGAGTCCATGGGGACGAGGTGAGGATGGGGGCAGAGACGGCGGGGATGGGGACCAACTTGGCCCCCGGGTCATTCTCTAATTGGTAGTGGCTGAGACATACATGTGATGTTGGTCAGATTACTTAATCTGGGGAAAAAGACATAAAGACATAAGCAGTGCCCCTACTGGGTCAGACCAGAGGTCCATCCTGCCCAGCAGTCCGCTCGCGCGGCAGCCCATCAGGTCAAGGACCTGCATAGTAATTCTCTATCAGTACCCCTCAATCCACTTTTCCTTCCGGAAATCATCCAATCCTCTATCTATACCCTCCAATCCCCTTATCCTTCAGGAATTCATCCAAACCCTTCTTGAAACCCAGTAGCGTACTCTGTCGCATCACACCCTCTGGAAGCGCATTCCAGGTGTCCACCACCCTCTGGGTGAAGAACTTCCTAGCATCGGTCCTGAATCTGTCCCCTCTTAACTTTTCCGAATGTCTCTTCGTTCTTGTATTTTTCGAAATTTTGAAAAATCTGTCCCTCTCCACTTTCTCCATGCCCTTCATGATCTTGTAAGTCTCTATCATGTCCCTTTAAGCCTCCGCTTCTCCAAGGAAAAGAGGCCCAGATTCTCCAATCTTTCGGCATATATTAGGTTTTCCATACCCTTTATCAGTCTCGTCGCTCTCCTCTGAACCCTCTCGAGTATCGCCATGTCCTTCTTAAGGCACGGCGACTAGAATTGGACGCAGTACTCCAGATGCGGGCGCACCATCGCCCAATATAGCGGCAGGATAACTTCTGCCGTTCTGGTTGTAATACCTTTCTTGATTATACCTAGCATTCTTTTCGCGTTCTTTGAGGCCGCCGCGCTCTGTGCCGACAGCTTCATTGATCTGTCCACCATTACCCCTAAGTCTTTCTCAAGGCTATTCTCACCCATTACCAGCCCACCCATCGTATAGCTGTACATCGGGTTTCTGTGTCCTACATGCAAGACTTTGCATTTCTCTACATTAAACTTCATCTGCCATTTATTCGCCCACTCTCCCAGTTTGTCCAGGCCCCTTTGTAAATTTTCACAGTCTGCTTTGTTCCTAACCCCACTAAAAAGTTTTGTGGTATCTACGAATTTTATAACTTCGCACTTCAGCCCTGTTTCTATGTCATTTATGAAGATATTGAACAGCAACGGTCCGAGTACCGATCCTTGAGGGACACCACTCGTGACCCCTCTCCAGTCCGAGTATTGGCCCTTCACTCCCTACCCGCCAACCAGTTTTTGATCCATCTATGTACATCCCCTTCCACCCCATGGCTCTTTAGTTTTCTTAGTAGGCGTTCATGGGGTACTTTGTCGAAGGCTTTTTGGAAATTCAAGTATACAATGCTTTCATGAAATTGTATCTGATCGATATTCATCTTGAAGCGGTCAGCATTTTAACACCGACTGCTGTGGGTAGAATTAGCGGCAGATATTCAGTGCTGGGCTATGTCCAGGTATGAAACCCGGTGTAAATCCTCACGTGTAAATTAGGCACCGATCTCCCAAATTCTACAATAGTGCGTGCATCTTTAGCGAACGCCCCTGACCCACCCATACTCCTTCCCACAGCCCCTTTTCAGCTGCACGCTAAAGGTCTACGTGTACCCCGTTATAGTGAGATGCAGGCGTATTAGCAACAGTCATTGGTTGTTGGTGCCCAATGATTGGCGCTAATCGGTGCAGTACTCAAATTAGGCGGGCGCCCAAATTTGCACACAACTTTGAGCACTAAACTAAAATAAACCTTAAGTTTATATACCGCATCATCTCCATGGAAGTACAGCTCAGCACGGTTTACAAGAAATTAAAAATGAGAAAGGGTAGGAAAAGGTTTTCATAAGTTTATAAGTTGAGTGGAAAAGTAAGGGAAAAAAGAAATTACATGTTAGAGAAGAGCCAGGTTTTTTAGAATCCAGGGGATAACTTATAGTGTTATTTTAGCACACACGGGTATCTCCTGCATTTAGATGTCTGCATTTATACCAGTTTTACAGGCAGTCGCCTAACATACCTGGTTAAGTAAGTATTCTCTAAGGGAAAATAGACATCTAGACCCTGATTTTATAAATGGTGCCTAAAACATAGGCACGGAGCATGTCATTCTTAAGGTACATAAGAGTAGCCTTACTGGGTCAGACCAATGGTCCATCAAGCCCAGTAGCCCGTTTATACAATCACACCTAGACTGGACTTAGGTGCCCTGAGCTTAAGTGATCCCTATTTATGCCAGGGTGCTCATGACATAAATACCAGAGCCTAAGTCCAGTTTAGGTGTCTACCACGCTAAATATGCCCATGATCCACCCCTAACCATGCATACTTTATGGTAGGTGCCTTGGACTAGGTGCCTACCTGAAAGTGGTAGGCGCCTATCATCCAATTAATTTTAAGTCAATTATGAGCTGCTAATTGCTTAGGCATTTCAAGTTTATTAGGTGTTTTATATACCGCCTATGAAGGTTATCTGTAACTATGAAGTACTTTAGGCTACTGAACTAAAGTATATAAGTAGCAGACCGGCTGCCTTAGACTTTAGGATAGATCCATATCAGGAAGCCGGCTTCTGTGTATGTTATCCATTGGCTCAATGTGCTGTACTTTGTTGTTCCATGAAAGCTGACTTTTTTCTATTACTAATAAACCTATATTATATATATACAGCAATTGGGTTGTTGTGCGAAATCAGTATTATGAAAAGGTTTGCAGCGCCTTCTCAGAAGATAGGCTGGAGAATTTGTTCACACTGGTGAAGATTTAAATAGGTACGGGGAGAGGCAGGGAGTGTGCAAGCATGGTGTAAGGGGCTTACAGGTGCCAACGCCCCCACCAAGACTGTGCCCAGGGTGGTCTGCCCCCTCCTCCTCCCTTAATATACCACTGTTTGGTGCCACAGAAATCAGCATTACAAGATATTCTATAAGGGACAAATGCCCTTTATATTATATAATAATGCTTAATGCCGATTTTTTTTTCAGCACCCATTGTTGAGGGTTATTTATAGATCTCTATGTTGTATGTGTGTGAAAAGTGGAATCATTAGAAATTATGCACACCCATATTTGCAACCAGAAACTTTAAGCTGCTGAATTGAATGGCTATATTTTAATCTCCAATACTGTCTAAGGTAGGGGAAGGTATAGCGGTATAGAGGTATTGAACCCATGGAGGGGTGGGGCCTGGAGGGAAGGTACAGAGGTATTGGACCAACGGTAGGGGAATGGAGTGGAGGAAAGGGAAGGGAGAGAGGGTGCTGGAGGGAAGGGATTTTGTTGATCCTTGTTCTATATTGTTTGTGATTTATAAAAAGTACAATTATACAGAATATTGTTTCTTTTTATACTTTAATACAATTATTTAAATATAAAATCATAACGTAGCTGGTTTTAAGAAAGGTATGGACAAATTCCTGGAGATAAAATCCTTAGTCTGTTATTAAGAAAGTCATGTGAGAAGCTACTACTTGCCCTGGATCGGTAGCATGGAATATTGCTACACCTTGGGTTTTCGGCCAGGTAATAGGGACCTGGATTGGCCACTGTGAGAATGGACTACTGGGCTTGATGAACCATTGGTCTGACCCAGTAAGGCTGTTCTTATGTTCTTAACTGTTTGAAGCTTGTGCAGATAGAATCAGACTGAGTTTGCAAGGACAGAACAGGGACAGAGCTCATGAGGATAATAATAACAGTTTATATACCGCAGGATTGTGAAGTTCTATGCGGTTTACAATGATTAAAAGGTGTTACAAACTGAGTAGAGTTTACAAAGTTAAAAGCTAGTGATTAACAGTTCTAGAAAATCAGTTATTGTGGAATAAGAGCTCATGAGGATGGGGATAAATTTTCTCCCTGTGTCATTCTCAAAGCCAGACTCTCCAATAGATCACCAGGACAATACATTAGGCCCAGAGAGGACCTACAGATAGATCCAGGAGGGGGGGATTCCTCAGTATGGGGGCAAGACAGAAGTGAAGGAAGAAGTGTGTACGTTTGGTTTTTTTTTGGGGGGGACAGCAGAGGAGAAACACCATGAGGGAGGGAAGAGAAAGGAAGATAATGAGAAGAATGTTGGATACCCTGGGGGAGGGAAGAAATATTTGAATATAAACCTTCAGTTTATATTTAGTGAACTTTTTCTCTAAATCCTAGAAGGAAAATTTTTCTCTCAGTTTATATGGGTTCATATTTGAGTTTATATGGTAACTCTAATTATTGCCAATTACTGCCTAATTTATCAATTAAATTACTATTCTATAACCTGTATTTGAACATTTCTATGCAGAAACGCACAAAATGTTTATGCAAGATTATAGAATTAGGGGATATAAAACCCGTGACATGCTTAAAAGATGTGAATCTTAGCCAAAGTGGATTCTTGCTTCTGTCACTTAGATGACTGGACCTCGGTCATGCAATGTCCAAACAACTGGTGATGGACTAACTTAATGTAGTTTATGATTAGCTTTCAAAGGTAACCCCTTCTTCCTCAGATCAGATCAGATCTGAGAAAGAAGGGGCTGCCTTTGAAATCTAAAAAGGTATTATTTTTTCCTTTATGTTTTTGTTTTATTTCTACACTAGTCTTTAATCCTGTTACATTAACGGGTGCTAGAATAGATGTGTTTGTCTTTCTTTCTTTCTCTCTCTCTCTCCTTGGCCGCTTTCTGTCTGTCTGTCTTTCTTTCTGTCTCTCTCTCTCCTCGGCTGTTGACCACCACCTCTCGCCTGCTCCCCTGTCCAGGAGTAGCGCTTTTTTCTGTCTCTCTCTCTCTCTCCTTGGCTGCTGTCTGTCTGTCTTTGTTTGTTTCTTTCTTTCTGTCTGTCTCTCTCTTTGGCCACTTTCTGTCTGTCATTTTCTCTTTCTTTCTCTCTCTCTTTGGCCATTGTCTGTCTTTCTTTCTCTCTCCTTGGCCGCTTTCTGTCTGTCTTTCTTTCTCTCTCTCCTTGGCTGCTTTTTGTCTGTCTGTCTTTCTTTCTTTCTCTCTCCTTGGCTGCTGTCTTTTTTTCTTTGTTTCTCTCTCTTTGGCCGCTGGCTGTCTGTCTGTCTCTCTGGCCCCCTGTCTGTTTGTCATTCTTTCTGTCTGTGTCTATCCCTAGCCCCTTGTCTGTCTTTCTTTCTGTCTGTCTCTCTCCCTGGCCCCCCTGCCTGCCTATCTCTCTCTGTTGCTCCATGCTTGCCTGTCTCTCCATGGGCCCCTTTTGTCTCCCCCCTCCAGAGAAAACCAAGATTGCTGCCTGCCCCCCAGCACCCCCTCTCCCCAAAGCAGCCCCCTTTCCCTCTCCCCCTCCACTTCCCTGTGCAGCAATAGCAGCCGGATGCACCCTATCCGCTTCGTCCAGGCCGAAGGCCAACCTCCTGCCATTTCTCTCAGTGAACCCTCCTGCCGTTGCTCTTGCCGCCACTCAAACCGACGCACGCAATGCAAATCGAACATGGCCACGGAGTCACAAATCACAGAGGCACGGATCACGGTGTTGTAAATGCGCATGCGCGTTTAGGGTTTCATTATAAAGGATATCACCTCATATGAGAAGAGTTCCAAGCCCTGTATCATTTTGGTCACTCTTCTCTGTACCTTTTCTAATTCTGATCTATGGCAACCAGAATTATATACAATAGAGAAGGTGAGGTTGCACGATGGAGCTTAGGGTCTGTGCTAGACACTCTCTTGTTTTTCTGCACCTCTTTTCTTTCTCATCTGGCTCCACTCAGCATTCTGCAGTGCCATGGGGGTCAACCTTCCAAAACATATGGAGCACTAATTTCAACAAAATTATCCTTCCCTGAACAAGGTGAAGGGTTTTGCCCAATATTGGGGGGGAGGTACTCAGTCACATTCTATACCCATAAAGCTGTCAGCAATAATGGAGGCCATCTTGTTTGGCCCTTCTACACTCCCCCTCCCCCCACAAAAACATTCAGTCCTTTTTCTTTTTTTTAAATACAGAATACTGTAGGAGTCTACCCCAAGAATCCATTTAAGACATTTGCAAAGCTGAGCTGCCTTAGCAGTAATACATTAATGTCCATGAAGGCTTCTTTTTTTTTTTTTTTATTAAATATATTCCATTTAGCTATGGCAGAAATTACCACCTCGCACATTCAAAGGAAACAAATGTGTATTCAGAAGATAGTTGAAGACCATATGTGAGATAATTGTACTTGTTACCAATTTTAATGCATTCAGCTTTTGTTCAGCACTTCAAAGTTTAATTTTACATAGGGAGGAAGGGTTTTTTTTCCCCTAAGTTATAGAATTTCTGCACAGGAAAATTTAGGGACAATGTGAACAGGGTCCCTTTGTCTCCATCTCTTCAATATATTTTTTTGTTCTCTGCTGTACAGTTCTTTGAGTGAAGTGCCTGTATCTATATAAAAAACAGAGTTTTTAAGTCCTGAAACCTGTAAAACTAAGAGAACGTGAGATTTGTTATATGAAGAAAAGAATATTTATTTTTTTTACCATGCAACAATAGTTCCCTTAATCAACTTTTTACATATTGTAAATTGTCCCAAATCCATTAAAGATTAATTCAGCTACTAATGTACGCATATCCAACAAGCTGCTAAGACCTGTCGCCTCTAGCTCTTCAATATCACCAAAATACACCCCTTCCTCTCTGAGAACACTAACCGGACCCCTTGCCAAGCTCTCATAACCTCACGCTTAAATTACTGCAATATATTTCTAACTGGTAATCCCGCAGTGTCGCCTCTCCCCTTTACAATCTGTGCAAAACTCTGCTGCACGACTCATCTTCTACCAACCTTGCTAAGCTCATGTCACCCCTCTCCTTAAGTCACTTCACTGGCTCCCCATCTGCCGTCGCATACAGTTCAAGATCTTATTGGTGACCTACAAGAGTGTTCATTCTGCAGCCCCTCAATATCTTTCCTCGTTTCTCTGTCCTTATACACCTCCCAGAGAACTCCGTTCCTCAGATAAGTCACTAGTAACTTTACCCTTCCACTCCACTGCCAATTTCAGACTTCGTTCCTTCCATCTAACTGCACCCTATGCCAGGAATAATTACCCGACTTTGTCCGTCAAGCCCCTTCCCTTGTTTAAAAGCGGACTGAAACCCCTTTTTGATATAGCTTTCAATCCTTAACCCTACTCCTCTGCCCTCCAACCCAACCCACTGATTAACCGTTCCCTTTAACTGTACCCATGACATCCCGTTTGTCTGTCTTGCTTGTTTAGATTGTTAGCTCTTCGAGCAGGGACTGTTTTCTTCTTCTTTGTGACTCTGTACAGCGCTGTGTGCATCTGGTAGCACTATAGAAATAATTCATAGCAGTAGTAATGTGAAGAGTTTCAGCCTTTGGGAAGCAGAGCTGAGCTTGTGATGTCATAATGCCTCATTCCACCAATAAGAGCCAACCTCCTCAGTGATGTCACAATGGCTCGATTGTCCTGTACTCCCCTCTGCCCTCCAACCCAGCCAGCTGATTAACCGTTTCCCCTTAACTGTATCCATGACATCCTGTTTGTCTGTCTTGCCTGTTTAGATTGTAAGCTCTTTTGAGCAGGGACTGTTTTCTTATTCTTTGTGACTCAGTGCAGCGCTGCGCGCGTCTGGTAGCGCTATAGAAATAATTCATAGTAGCAGTAGTAAGGTTGTATCCAGGGCCAGATCTGCACAGCATATGCTCTTAGATAGAAGATCTTCTGTCACTTTCCTCCCCTTCCTTTCCCCAGAACGCACCTTCGCAATGCTTCCGTCCTCTCAATGGAAAGAGGAGTACACCAAGGAAGTGGCAGAGGAGCCCCCAGTGCATATGCAACTAAATTATATGGAGCCAGAAAAATCAGCAAAAGAATAAAGCATACACTTTGGGCCATATTCTGTAAATGGCGCCGTAAGTTAGGTGGAATTAGGCGCCCTACTGCAGCCTAACTTAATCGCTTTAATTGGCTTAATTGATGCAGTAATTGACTGCGCCATTTTTAAAAAAAAACAACCCATAAATCTATTTTAAAAATGAGCATTGGCAAGCGCCTACCCCGATAGGTGCTGGAATCGTGGCTACGTCACGGCGCCTAGTAGCAGCTAAGGTCAAATTAGGCATGGTTATGACCGGTGCAGTGTCGCCCAGGATCCTTGGATACCAAACAAATACCGTCTATAATTAGGGAAGAAACTACGAATTCTAAAACTGATGTTATCCGCTTGGGAACAAATGACCTCGCCAGCAATACCCCACCTGCAGCGCAGAAAGCTTTTTGGGGCCTGAGGGAGGGGTTAAGACTGTAGCTTTTTCAGAAGTGCTGCCCACATATGGAAAAGGGAGGGAAAGAGGACTAAATATTAAGATCTTCAATAGGAGGCTCAGATCTTGGTGTCATCAAGAAGACTTTAGGTACATAGGAGGCTGGGGAAATACATGGAACAACAAGAGACTATAATGTAAGGATGGGTTGCATCTTACTATGACAGACAGAAGGATCCTTCCTGAGAAATTCAGGCAACATATTTCTAGGCAGAAGGTGAGGGCGACATATGTATGCAGGACGCTTATGGTGGCCACCCCCAGCAAAAGACAAGGTGTGATGGTAGTAATGATAGCAATGTACATAACAATATTAGCAATACACTTCTTAGCAAGGCAAAAGGAAGCGAGACTAAACCAAAAAAACTAGACAAAAAAATGAAACTGCCACAGAAAAGTAGCTGGAAAGCAATACGCGCAAACGCTCGCAGTCCGATCTGCAAGCCCTGATGCTACAGGCAGACTTGGATAGTGTAGCGATCCCAGAGACATGGTTCAATGCTTCCCATGGATGGGACGCAAACATACCAGGCTATAATCTTTTTAGGAAGGACAGAGATGGTCGAAAGGGTGGAGGAGTAGCTCCCTAGGTAAAGAGATGTTCAAGCGACTCAAATGCTGGGGGCCTGGGGAGAAGAAGAAGTGATATGAATAGCTTTGAAAAGAGAAGATGGAACTTCTATCTACATGGGTATTCTCTACAGTACAGACCCCCAACTCAAGCTCCGCAAATTGATAAAGATCTTTTTGCAGATATCTAGGTACTGTTGCTGGGTGATTTCAACCTACTAGATGTGGATTGGAACGTTCCATCTGCGGAATCGGAAAAAAGTAGAGAGATGGTGGATGCCTGTCAAGGGGCTGTGCTCAGACAAACAGTGATGGAACCAACAAGGGGAAAAAGCGATACTGAATCTGGTGCTCACAAATGGGGAAAGAGTCCCTAATGTCCAAATGGGTGCCCCACCTGGGCGGTAATGATCATCAGACAGTTTGGTTTGATACTAAAGCAGAGGGTAGTCGCGCAAAACTCAAAGTTCTGGATTTCAAATATGTGGACTTCAGTAAAATGGAGGCGTATCTGAAGAAAGAGCTAATAGGATGGGAGGCCATAAGGGAATTGAAACAACAGTGGTCCAAGCTGAAAGGAGCAATAAAAATGGCAACCTGAGTAAAATAAATAAAAGCAAGAGAAAAAGGAAACCGATAAGGTTCTCCAAACTAGTGGCGAAGAAAATAAAGGCAGAAGAGTTAGCGTTCGTGAAATATAAAAATACTCAAGAAGAGGACAAAACAGAATTCCAGATGAAAAGGAAAGAAGCCGAGAGAGAAAGCAGGCCGAAGAGAAATGGCTAGAAATATTAAAAAAAGGGAGACAAAAATTTTTTCAGGTATATTAGTGAAAGGAGGATGAAAAATGGAATTGCGAGACTGAAGGAAGCTGTGAACCACTATGGGCTCCTTTTACAAAGGTGCGCTAGCGTTTTTAGCGCACGCACCGGATTAACGTGCGCTACCCGAAAAACTACCGCCTGCTCAAGAGGAGGCGGCAGCAGCTAGCGCGAGCGGCATTTTCGCATGCGCTATTCCGCGCGTTAAGGCCCTAACGCACCTTTGTAAAAGGAGCCCTATTTGGAGAGTGATGAGAAAAAGGCAAACGTGCTTAACCAATACTTCTGTGTTCAAGGAAGAAAAATCAGTTTTATAGACACCCCCAATTTTGTCTCATAGGTTAATACAGCCTTCCTCACTGTGTCATGCTGATGCTGGGAGCTGCCTGTGCTGAAAGTGCAATCAGATCAAATGAAAAGACTTCTGCCTCAGAAAACTGGAAGCCTGACTTGCTCTTCAAACTACCTCTCAGTCCACCTGGTTGGGTTGGGTCCTCAAACCCCCATCAGAAGAATGTTATAATGCCTCTTTATCGCTCCATGGTGCAACCTCATCTGGAGTATTACGTTCAGTTCTGGTCTCCTTATCTTCGTAAAAGGAGCCCTAAGTCTTTTCACACCCAATCCCTAAACAGGAACATATGACTTTGCAAAGAGAAGACGGGGAAATACTATTTTGTCATATTACAAGTGTGATTAACCCTTCCCCTTAATTGTATCCATGACATCCTGTTTGTCAGTCTTGGCTGTTTAGATTGTAAGCTCTTTTGAGCAGGGACTGTTAATTTATTCTTTGTAGCTCTGTACAGCGCCGCGTGCGTCTGGAAGCGCTATAGAAATAATAATTAGTAGTAGTAGTAGTAGTGTGCACTTTTCAACTTGCTCTTTTGATTGCATTCTGCAAACATGCTGCATGTCTGGAACATGGATTCCAAATGGGGCATAGCATTTGCCTCAATGCCCGAGAGGATCACTTGAGGCTAGATTCTCAAAACCGTGCTTTAAAAACCGATGGGCCGCTGCCTCAGTCATTATTGTAGTGATTTTAAAAAAGCAAGTCATTCTCCAAACAATGCTCATGCAAATGAGGCTGGCGGAGAATAGCGAAGATTTACTAAACCTGCATGTGTCCATCGCTGGCGAAATGCGCAGAATAAATGCAAAAAACAAACCAACCCCAAAACAAAACCAAATTAAGCCGCTTAAGTTAAATAACCCAACACCCCCACCCCCCCCCACCCAGCAGCGATGCCCACTCACTCCTGCCACCAAACAATGCACCCCTGGCAACGGGAGATGCCCACTCCCTTCCGCCACTGACATCAAGCGACTTCCCTACCTGACACATACACACACCCCCCGGGAGTGGGAGAGATGCCCATTCCTTCCTGCCACCATGCAACCTCCCATGCTTTTGATGAGCCCCCCCCACCCCACACCCTCATCTTACTTACTTCCTGCGGCCAGCAGGCCCACCTCTTCAAAATGGCAAGCCTTAGGCCCCTCCTCAGATGCACTGTGGAGGGGCCTAAGGCTTCGATTGGCCAGGTTAAGGCCCCTCCCTTCCCAGGATGCAGAGGGAAGGGAAAGGCCTGCCATTTTGAAGAGGTAAGCAAGCTGGCAGAGAGAAGTAGGCATCCCTTAGGCCAGCCATCATAAGTAAAGGGGGAGGGGCAGGGGTCATTAGAGGCACGGGGGGGGGGGTTTGCATGGCAGTGGGAGGGCATGGACCTCTCTTCCGCTACCGGGGATGTCGGGGCTGCATCACTTGGCGGTGGGAGTGGGCATCTCTCCTGCTGCAGGGAGAGGTCTAGGGTGGGGAGCATCGCTTGATAGCAGCGAGAGTGGGCATCTCTCCCGCTGCCAGAGGGGGCGTCAGGGCGGCATCATTTGGCGGCGTGAGGGAATGAGCATCTCTCCTGCTGTTGGGGTGAGGGGGGGGGGTTTAGTGTCGGATGATTGTGCAATATTGGCAGGAGAGAGTGAGCACCTCTCCTTACGACCTTCAATTTGGGTTGTTTTTTTCTTATTATTTTAATTTGTGTGGGGGATGGAGGGTAGCAGTGTGAGGTGATTGTGTTACGTGGCAGGAGAGAGAGTGGGCATCTCTCCTGCCGATCTTCAATTTTTTTATTTATTATTTTAATTTGCATGGGGGGAGGTGTCTGAGCTGTCAGGCACTCATCAGAAAGTTAGGCGACGACAGCTCAGACCTGTCGGTAAATTTTGGCTGCAAATGTGGCACAACGAGGTTAGAGAATCACTCGGCGATTATAGACAATCGCTTGGAGTGATCATTTTAATATTAATGACCTCATTGTACTACACTTCTCCTTCAGTATTCGCTGTGATAGGGGATTAACAGAACCGCAAATACAGAAAACCCGTGAATAACTTTTTCATATGTTATTCTCTGTTTTCTATTAAAAACCATCGTGAATATGGTGAAACTGTGAATAACATGGTGGGAGACCTGGCCTGTTCCTGAAGGAGACAAAATACAGTGAACAAAGTGCTGGGAATCAGTGATTTCTCTATGTAAGCTGATGTAATTTTGGGGGGGGGAGGGGGAGGATCCAGCAAGCTAAAAACCGTAAATAACTGAAACCGCAAATGCTGAAACCGCGAATACAGAGGGAGAAGTGTACATTTGCATGGCAGTATCAGAGACGGCTAGAAAACTCGGAAAAGACCTTGATAAGCCATTTCGATAATCTGCCACTAAAATACATGCACTGTATGTATTTTACATACATGTACATACATTTTACATACATTTTACATACATGTACATACAAACCGTAACTGGTTTAGCGAGCATGTTAAAGGCAGATTTTAGTTTTGAGAATCTGCTCCTCGGTCTCTTCAGAAAAATGTTCCACATACTTGAGTTTTGTTCCAAACTAGAAAATCTTTACTGAACATAAAAATCAGAAAATAAAAACTGTATAGGAAAAAAATCCAACATATTACCCTGCTGAAAAACTAAAAACCAAATTAAATTGCTTTAAATTTTGTATTTATTATTGGTAGGGAAAAAAAAAACTGCAAATAAATGCCTTAATTCAATCCTCATCTTAATGTCTCAAAGAAGGAGCAAGGATAGAGCACTTATCACTGCAGAAAAGTAAATTTTTTTACCCTTCAGCCCAGAAAGCCCTTAAATCAAGTGATCGTTGAACCGATTAATAAAAACACAGTATACAAAATAATCAACACTTTGGTGCATTTATCATATATTACATATGTATATATTAACATCTCCATTTATTTAGGCCCCCTCTTTTACAAAACCACAATAGTGTTTTTTAGCGCAGGCCGGCATGCTGATGTTCTGCGCTAAAAAACGATATTGCAGTTTTGTAAAAGAGGGGTAGATTAGGAAAGCAGGCACAGATGAGGCCTAGTCTGATAGATTCCAAAGAAAGGAAGACAAACAAAAAAACTTATTTGTAATGTAACAGTCATATTTAGGGAAATTTGAAGGCAACTCTTGCAAAACTGCTGTACCATTCTGAGTCACCTATTGTACATGTTTCCAAAAATATTCTACATCTTAGTACACCATCCCATATGGCTGTTAGATGCCACTGCATTTTTCATTATTATTTACCAGTTCTCATTTTGCTTCTCAGTTTCTCGGCCTGTGTCAGTGAAGGGGTTTTTTTTGGCATCAAAACTTCAGTTATGATCAAGACTTTTAAAATACTGAAATGAAACCTTCCGAAGTCTCCTAGTATACAACGGGGCCCTTTTAATAAAATGTTTTAGATTTTTTTCAGTTAATGCAAAAAAAAAAACACCAAAAAAAAAGAGGGTGGATAAAAATCAATGATTAAAAAAAAAAAATTAGATTTTTTTAAAATTTAAACCAGATTTTTTTTTTAAATAAAATACCTTTTTGAGGAAAAATCTATCTAAAGATAGTTTTCTATTTAAGATACATTATACTCCAAAAGTTATTCTGTGATGGGAGATCGAACTTTAAGAAAATGTTGAAAACGCAATTATTTGTCAATGCCTTCCTGTCCTGTAAATGATTTTATGAGATCCTGTGATTCCATCTTGTAGGATGAATTTAAAGATTTTGATAATGATACCATTTTGTTAATGTCATCCTGTGTTTGTCTTGTTGAAACGTTTAGCATTTGTGAATTATGCATGCATGTAATTTTGTAAACTGTATAGTTATTATGTGGTATATAAATTTTTAAATAAATAATTAAATTTAAGATACATTATACTCCAAAAGTTATTCATAAGGATTAGTTTTTAATTACAGTGGTGCCTCGCATAACGGACGCCTCGCACAGCGAACGCTGCGCATAACGAACTTTTTGTCTTGCTCCCTATAACGAACTTCGTTTCACACAACGAAGTCGCCCGAGGGGCCCGGGGGGGGGGCGGAACTACTCTCGCCGCTTCCTAATGTGAGCCGGGAACAGCAGCACCCTCCTGTCTGAATGCAGTGTTCCATCATCTCCCTCCACCTTACCTTAAAAACCGAGTTTTCCGGCTTTCTTTTTCGGCCAGCCACACACTTTCAAAGAGCAGCACATGCGCGCATGCTCTGTTGTTCAATCTTCTCCTCTGACGCAACCGGAAACCGGAAGTTGCAGGAGAGGAGAACATTGATCAACTTCAGCAGCTGCGCGTGCACAGCTTTTTGAAAGCGTGCGGCTGGGTGAAAAAGAAAGCTGGCAAACTCTGCATATAAGGTGAGGTGGAGGGAGGGAAATGTAGGGCTGCAGAACGAATTATTTTGTTTTACATGTATTCTTATGGGAAAACGCGTTTCACACAACGAACGTTTCACATAACAAACTTGCTCCTGGAACGGATTAAGTTCGTTGTGTGAGGCACCATTGTATATAGCATGAAGCTGTATGTTTATGCAATGTTTAATCCCCTCCTTTTAAGAAGCACCGTTAGCATTTTTTAATCGCTGGCCGTAGCGGTAAAAGTTTCGATGCTCATAGAAATTCTATGAGAATCAGAGCCTTTACCACTGCGGCCGGCGATAAAAAAACGCTAACGCACTTGCAGATCCTTAGTACACAATACTCTTCTCACAATTAGCAAGTAGGGCAACGTGAACTGTAAAATGCTGTTAACACGTGAATTTGAGTGTGTGAACTGCTCAACAGTTGTCATGCTTATACAAAATCAGGCTATACGAAACCTCAAAAAATGACCATTCATACTATATGCAACAGGTTTCTAACCAACATAAAATGGCGCCATTTTATAAACTTGTGTTATCAGCTGTCTACACATTCATAAAAGACCCCCGATGAAGCCATTATTGATTGGCGAAACGGGCCCCGTCGGGCAAGAGCTAACAGCACATTGCATATAGCACTTTTTGCACGCAAGCACATAAAAGCCATAAGATAAGTGCACATAGTAACATAGTAGATGACGGCAGATAAAGACCCGAATGGTCCATCCAGTCTGCCCAACCTGATTCAATTTAAATTTTTTTTTTTTTTTTTTCTTCTTAGCTATTTCTGGGCGAGAATCCAAAGCTTTACCCGGTACTGTGCTTGGGTTCCAACTGCCAAAATCTCTGTTAAGACTTACTCCAGCCCATCTACACCCTCCCAGCCATTGAAGCCCTCCCCAGCCCATCCTCCACCAAACGGCCATATACAGACACAGACCGTACAAGTCTGCCCAGTAACTGGCCTAGTTCAATCTTTAATATTATTTTCTGATTCTAAATCTTCTGTGTTCATCCCACGCTTCTTTGAACTCAGTCACAGTTTTACTCTCCACCACCTCTCTCGGGAGCGCATTCCAGGCATCCACCACCCTCTCCGTAAAGTAGAATTTCCTAACATTGCCCCTGAATCTACCACCCCTCAACCTCAAATTATGTCAAATTATGCACGTTCTATTTATCTACTGATATTTATATTAACTTAATATTTCAATGTTTTAAATCATGAGTAAGAGATTTGGGTCGATGAACGAGAATCCTCCCTGCATTACCATCTTGGCGTTCATTTATTGAACGTTGCAGGATTTCTGAGACCCTCACTCTTAACCACATCTTAACCTGTTGCATGTAGTTTGAATGCTTATACTAAAGCAACACTTAGCGCCTGCTAAGTTACGTATTTTAACGGTGATGCGTCAAAACCGCACGGGACTAAAGTGCGCCGACAATCACGTGCAGGACTTATGCACGCCACGTTGAAACACTTGCTGTTACCGCTCTGATGGGGAGCGTGGGGGTAAACCTCCCCCCTCCCACTAAAATGACAAGTGTTTGCGCTCCCGTTAGGCAGTTTTCAATGTAGTGGGGGGGGGGGGGGGGTGTTCGCCGCCCCACAACCCCTCCCCCCCGCAATGAAAGTGTGAACATTTGTGAGTTTTACTGAGGGGTTCCTCCCCCCACAAACCCCCTCAGTGTGCTAACATCAACTGTTTGAATGCGGCACACATAAGCCTGCGCAGGATTGTCAGTGCGCTTTTGTCCGGCACAGTACCATTTTAACTGCCTAATATATTTTAGTAAAAGGGCCCCAATGAGGTACAAGGGTACTAGGCTTAGTACTTCCTAAACATGGTGACAGGTTTACTAAAATGTCGGTGGTATTTCTTACTAGAAAGGAAATGTCCAGCTTGATTTGAGTATTGCTTATTGTTCAGCTCCCAAATGCCTTCTTCAAGGCTCCAGTTCAGAGATGCCCCTTCTTTTCTGAGAGCAAAATGAGACCTTTATTTTAAGTTAAAAAAAAAAAAAAAAGTAAACCCTCTACTTTTAAAAAAGTTCATACCTCAATAAATGACTGAATATTTCAGCACAAATAACCCACAGTAATTTTTCTCATGCTGCAAATTGATATTAATGGCAGCTAGCAGGGGCAGGAAAACAACTTGGCAATCATTTCTTATAAAAATATTAACTGTGAAAGAGGGTCTGTGTAGATCAGGGTTTAAGCCAGGACTGCTTTAGTTTTTTCATAAGCGAGGCCTAAAGTTATCATGGGTGGATAATACTTCCAGTTCTCCTCTCATTGGGCTGTGCTGATGCCACTGACTGTGTGGTATAATAACTTCAAAATGGACCGCCAGTAGTTAATATGGAAGGCAGTAATACCTAGCAGTAATACCACAAGATTATAACTAGGGATTATCAGTAGAATCTGACAACAGTTCCTCCCCCCACCCTCATCTGTGTCAGCTGAGACGAGAATTGCTACTAAAACTTTTGCAGAAACCGAAACCAAAACTTGACACTTGGTTTCGACCAAAACTGGAAACTAAGGCTTTGGTTCTGTGAATGTAAACCAGTGTCTTGCAAACTTTCCAGCTGGTGGCACACTAAATCCAGTGCCCCCGGCCGGAAGGCACCCAGAAGTGCGCTGAGGCCCATCTGGCCTCAACCCGCTTTGGTGGAGGGATCCGGGAGGTGCGGGGAGAGGAGGAGAAACGTCGGCCAGGAGGAGAGTCGTTTGGGCTGGCTGACTGCCTACACCGGGAGGGGGGGGGTGTCAAACTCCCTCCTCGAGGGCCGCAATCCAGTTGGGTTTTCAGGATTTCCCCAATGAATATGCACGAGATCTATTTGCATGTACTGCTTTCATTGTATGCTAATAGATCTCATGCATTTTCATTGGGGAAATCCTGAAAACCCGACTGGATGGCGGCCCTCGAGGAGGGACTTTGACACCTCTGGCCTACACGTCCTGTAGGCAGTCAGCCAGCGTGGACGACTCGCCTCCTCGCCAGCATGTCTCGGCACACCCGAAATTTCAGGAAGCACTCAGTTTGCGATACACTGACATAAACAAACAAGTTTTATTAAGCAATACTTTTGAGATACAGTAGAAACAGTTTTTCCAGTAACTCAATAGCACTGGTACAACCAGCTTAGTAGTATAAATATACATAGTAACATAGTAGATGACAGCAGATAAAGACCCGAATGGTCCATCCAGTTTGCCCAACCTGATTCAATTTAAATTTTTTAAATTTTTCTTCTTAGCTATTTCTGGGCAAGAATCCAAAGCTCTACCCGGTACTGTGCTTGGGTTCCAACTGCCGAAATCTCCGTTAAAACCTACTCCAGCCCATCTACACCCTCCCAGCCACTGAAGCCCTCCCCAGCCCATCCCCCACCAAACGGCCATACACAGACACAGACCGTGCAAAGTCTGCCCAGTACTGGCCTTAGTTCAATGTTTAACATTATTTTCCGATTCTAGATCCTCTGTGTTCATCCCACGCTTCTTTGAACTCCGTCACAGTTTTACTCTCCACAGCATGGCTGTGGCTACAGTCTACCAGACTGTTCATTTTCAGTTTGTATACATACTTTCGTGTAGTCAATAATTAAATTCAAGCAAGCGAATATTGTAAGCCAAAAACAATAGTTTCTCTATGTTCTCATCAAGCAAGCTTCTGTGCCGATCTGCATATAGCTGACCTGCTGAGTTAAACAAATGCTCACTTCCTATACTAGTTGGCGGAGTAGACAGGTACTTCCGGGCAGCTGGTTCCAAACTCGGAAACTGACTGCAATGCCAGTAGCCGAAAATGTTGGTAGAACGAGGAACACACGGCTCCTTTAAATATGCTGCAAGCTGTTGTTCATACACTGGTCTCCACTCATTCCCGGCACTATTATACTCAGTTGGCATGTTGTCGTGTGCCTCCCACAGACAAGTCAACGTCGATGCAGACTCGGCCGGCCGGTCAGCCAGCATCTCACATTTCACAACATTCAAACTGGCCGCAGACAGCGCGACAGATGTTTTCGACCGAAGAAATTCTATAATTTCGGTTTTAGCAGCTGCAACCTCCAGCCCAGTAAGGTATATATCTTTGAAACGAGGATCCAGAAGTGTGGCGGCAACGGTGTGAGGAGCCGTTTTGACGTAGGCAAAGTGTCGATTCAGGGCATCACACAGTGCAGACTTCATCTGCAGCAGACCCCGATCGTCCGAAGCGCTCTGCATCTTGCCTTGCAACATCGCAATCAGCGGGATCACCACCGAGATGCACGCGTCGTCCGACGAGATTTCAAGGGCCGCGGCGTAAAAAGGCTGCAACACTTTCACCACGCGTTCTGCAAGTTCCCATTCCGCCGAAGACAGCGGGTCGACGGCGCCGTGTTCCACGCCGAACAGAACGACAGCCCTGCGCTGCTCGACCAGACGCTCAAGCGTTAGGTAGGTGCTCTTCCAGCACGTGCTCACGTCCTGCAGACGCTTATGCACCGGTGTGCTGCCAGACAGTTGGCAATTGGCAAACCTCTGGCACGCTTGCTCGCTGTGCTGGAAATGCGCAACGATCTTGCAGGCTTTCTTGATCAGCGCCTCCACCAATGCCTGAGTAAACAGTGCATCATGAACGACCAACTCCAGCGTGTGGGCCACACAGCCCACATCATGGATCCCAGCAATACGCAGCGCATTGATCATATTTGCGCTATTATCACAGACCCCGACGTGTACCTTTCCTTGCAGTCCCCATAACGTTACAGCTTCTTGAAGTTTCGAAGCAAGGTGCACGCTGTCGTGATCCTCCTCGAGCACCATCACACTTAAGATCAGTTTAGACCTGGTGGGTCCACGGAGAAAATGTCCCATGAAGCTGAGCAGCGAGCAGGTCCTTGTTGGATTTGACCACACATTGGTTGTGAACGACACCCGGTTTGCTTCCGTTAACAATTTCTTCACGTGCTTAGCAACGGTGTTGTAAGTTTCCGGCATGAGTGAAGTACGATAATAGTTCTCGGACTTTAGTCTGTAGCACTGAGGAACTGCAGGATCAGCGAAATTCAGTCGCTTGAACGCTTCACCTTCAACGATAGAGTACGGCAACATGTCGACAATGATGACGTCCATGACCGCTTTGTCGATACGTTTTGCTGCCTCGCTATCGTCAGCAAAGGGCCCTTGATGGCCCATCGCCGCCGAACGAGTCGGCTGGATGAAAGCGGCAGGCCCTATGGGTTCAGCTAAAACTTCAACTTTGATCCTTTTGCACGCCAATGCGCTGTGTTTATCAGCAACCTGCTGCATATAGATGTTGTTGATTTCCTTGTGACACTTAGCCAGGTGACTCTTCAGTCCATGCACAGTTTGAAATTTAGGCTTGTCGCTGCCCAGAGAAAAAAGCCTGTCGCACTCCTTACACCTAGCTTTTCCAGGATAAGCAACTTTTTCAAAGAAATTCCAGATTGGATTTATCCGCATTTTATAATCTGGGTATATCCACACTGCGGTGCTCCACGCTTGTGCCAGTACACTGTAACAAATTAAAAAAATAAAATAAAATTATAAACCTGAAATAGCATCAGCAATCAAAGGAGTGAGATGGGGGGTTTGTTTGGTGTGGGGGGGGGTGTGGGGAGAGAGATAGAACTAATACTTACGACCTGGAGAGGCCATTGTTGGAAGCAAAATATTGAGCTAGATGGACCATCATCTGACCCAGTATGGCTACCCTTGTGTGTTTTGCTGGTTTGAGAGTTAGGGAAGGCGGTGAAGGATGTGGGGTTGAGAGAGTGCTCCAGAGGGTAGAGAATAAGTAAAGAAAGAGGTGGGGGGAGAAAAATGGGGAGTACTCACCCTGAAGCAGGGGCAGAGAAAGATGGGGGCTGAACTTAGCAAGAAAGAGGAAGGCATACATGGTAAGAGCTGAAGAAGCTGAAACCTAAGTTGGCAAATAGGATATTTCATGCCTGGGGTAGGATTCAGCCCTTAAAATGGGGGAATTCTGCACAAGAAAATTAAGAGGTCCTTTTACCAAGCTCTGATAAGCACTAATATGTTTTAGTGCAATAGAAAATGGCAAAATATAGGTTGCACTCTGGCATCCCTTGGTACTTTTAACATATGCATGTGCTACTGGCATGCTAAAAAAATATATATATTTTTTTAATGTCGGGAGTCAGTGTGTATGTCTTAACTAATCAGTGAGTGCAGTTATATTACTGCCCACTGATTAGCACAGGGTTAGCATACAAACTAGGTGGCGGTATGTTAACGGAGCAGGCTAATGACAACATTAGCACATGAAGTCAAAAATAGTAGGTGGTGAGGAAAACACTCTGAAAACATGCAGGGCTGAGAGGTCAAACTCGATAACAATATAACACTAGAACCAAGACTTCTCAGAGTAAACGTCCAAAATAGAAGTTAGATGAAATTCAAATACAATAAAGTGAATGCATTTATACATGCACTCAGATATGTGTAATCCGACCAAGAGCCGTGGCTCCTATAGCCGAACCCACCGTCCCAACACTGTGTAGGACTATAATGCTAGTGATATTACGTTGCTTCTTAAATAATAAAAGTATTTTTCAGTGGCAATAAAAGGAAAAACAATTCCTACTTAACTTAAAGGGGTGTTGGTAGGTCCCGCTGGTGATATTGGGGTGCTTCTTAAATACCAACACCCATTTAAGTTAAATAGGAATTGTTTTTCCTTTTATTGCCACTGAAAAATACTTTTATTATTTAAGAAGCAACGTAATATCACTAGCATTATAGTCCTACACAGTGATGGGACGGTGGGTTCGGCTATAGGAGCCACGGCTCTTGGTCGGATTACACATATCTGAGTGTATGTTTAAATGCATTCACTTTATTGTATTTGAATTTTATCTAACTTCTATTTTGGACGTTTACTCCGAGAAGTCTTGGTTCTAGTGTTATAACATTAGCACAGGGCCATTAAATAGAAAAATTGTCCATTTTCCGACCGTGGCAACAAGTGGCCTTAGTGCACAAAAGAGACCTACATAATGGCATGCTAAGAAGAGACTGACATGGTAACCGAACACTGCCGCAAACCATGGTGGACTAGAGTTTAACCAAGGGAATGCAAAAAAAAAAAATCAGGCAGTGTACTGCCAAAACAGGAACAAGGCCTTTTGCCACCCGGTGTAAAAAAAATAATAATAATTGAGCTAGGGTCACCCCCACCCCCTAGTGAGTTGGCATATCTAAACATTTCTCCTCAACTCCCTCTCTCAGCCCAAGTTTATTTTATCTTTAGCCGCCATGGCGAATAATCTTCAAAGGTCTGCACTGAGGCATTCCCTCTGCCAAAACTGGAAGTTACATCAACAAGGGACTTGGTAGAGGAAGGCCCTGGTGCAGGCCTTTGAAGAGTATCCTCCCCAGGGCCCAGCATCTCTCCCTTCGTCCATTCCTCACAAAGAATTCAGCAAGGATGCCTTATTGCTGTCCCATCCCCTCTACCCCCATGCATTTCCCCCCTCTTCCTCCTTTCCCTGTAGACTCTGGCATCATTTCCTCGCTCCCTGAGTATTTCTCCCTCTCCATCCATCTCCCAGAGGTCCCGGCATTTCAACTCCTTTCCCCAATGTGTCCATTAGCTCTCCCTCTTGCTCCTTTTCCTTCAGGTCCTAGAATCTTTTAGTTCTCTCCCTCATGGTCCCAACATCCCTTCTCTCCCTCCTCAGGTCCCTTAAACTTGTTCTTAAATTGCTGGTCAAAACAGTGCTGAAAACAGGCTGCCAGTCCCAGTCTACCAGAAACAGGAGATAGAATCAAGGATGTGGAAGAAACTATGGACTAGTTATATTTAAATCTTTTTATTAAGCAGTGACAACAGCAGGTACAACAATAGCATAAAACAAGGTTTACAATGTCAACCAACAATTGCGGAGGACTGGACTCTTATGTCCTCCACGAACAGAATCAACACCCCACCCCTCAGAAAGAACCCCACCCACCCCCCTTCCCTCCCGCCCCCACCAAGAGAAATGCTACAACATACAAACGGGGGGGGGGGGGGGAGGCCAATGTCAAACGGGTATACCCGATTACATTTGGAGTCTATTCAGCATACAGCTACGACTCGCAGGGGACAAAGTGTTCAAGGTAAGGAGTACTTAGCCACAAAATACAGATACAGTAGAAACCCAATTGTAATAGAAAAAAACTTCTACGATGGTCGGATATCAGTTGTCTATAGATGGAATAAAGACAAGTGCAGGTTCAATGTAGATGTCAACGGAGGAAAAAGCCTCAGACAAGGGCCCTCCCACCTCCACAATGGTGGAGTAGCGGTGGTAAGGCGTTCACCTCATTGGCTAAAAAACCTCCTGAAATAACAAGAACTCTGCACTATTAAAAAGTTCTTAAATGGAAATACTGAATGATAGATAAAAATATCTTATCACTACTTAGCTTTAAATGATCGGTACACCGACGGTGGCCAGCGTTTCACTCTACAGCTACCTCAGGGTGTAACGTCTCCGATCACAATTTAGAAACGGACGCAAAAGCGCCTCAGACATCAAAAAAAAAAAAAAGAAGGCCTGAGGCGCTTTTGCGTCCGTTTCTAAATTGTGATCGGAGACGTTACACCCTGAGGTAGCTGTACAGTGAAACGCTGGCCACCGTCGGTGTACCGATCATTTAAAGCTAAGTAGTGATAAGATATTTTTATCTATCATTCAGTATTTCCATTTAAGAACTTTTTAATAGTGCAGAGTTCTTGTTATTTCAGGAGGTTTTTTAGCCAATGAGGTGAACGCCTTACCACCGCTACTCCACCATTGTGGAGGTGGAAGGGCCCTTGTCTGAGGCTTTTTCCTCCGCTGACAGGAGTACTTACAGGTCATGGACCTGGTGGGCTGACGCGGGTGCGGACTGCTGGGCACGATGGACTCCTTGTCTGACCCGGCAGGAGCAATGCTTATGTTCTTATGCTTAAGTATGGAGTCCAAACTATGGACAAGTTAAAGGCAGCCTGTTTTCAGCACTACCGTTACCAGCAATCTAAGTCAAGTTTAAAGGGCTGGGAGTAGGAGGAGAGGGGGAAGAAGCAAAGAAAGAGAAAGAGGAGAGCGATCTCATAGCACAAGCATGGGGAGCAAAAAGCCAGTGGAAAAGTGAGTCAAACGTATGCCACTTGGTACATATGTATTCGGGGGCAGGTAGCAACCATCATAAGTGAGCAATTAATGTCAGTCAAAATCAACAGTTGGCAGAGAATCAAGAAAAGTAATTTTTTGGCATAAATAAAACCTTTTGGGGTTATTCAGCACTGAAGCCAAAAAAGAAATGCAATCATCAGGGTGGGAGAAGAGGAGGAATGCTCCTATCCTAGCCCACTACACCACTAAGGCTCAACTCCAGCTGGACAAGACCCTGCTTCTGAAACTAGTCAGAAAACTTATGAAAAGCAAATATAAACAGCCCCTAAAACTCCAAAACATCTCCTAGAACAAGATATGCAGATCATCAACATTCGATCATACATACACGTCTGAAAACACACCTGTTCCTAAAGTATCTAGACAACTGATCCTCTCTTCTCTCTCCCCTCTATAGCGATTAACTTGTTCTATTGATCACTCTCTCCTCAAAAATGGATTTCCTGTCCTATTCACCCTCTTTCTTCCTCCCCTCTTAAAGTCAATCAATTTGTACCTTTGCTTAATCTTTGTAAATCGCATAGAACTTCACGGTATATAAGCTGTTGTTATTATTATTACACTTATATTTCTTCCAATTTGTGCCTGAGAAGAAAGAATCTTATGAAAGCTATGGACCCCCTTCCCCAAAACTATTCAGACACAGCTTTTACATGCAAATTTGAATAACGTACTTTATTAATCGAGATTTGATTGTTTCACACATAAAGTATTATTAAACTTTAAGTAAACGATCTAAAAAAAAAAAACCACTCCTTTATGCAAAAAGTAATGGCCACTCATTATAATTATGAAATACAATCCTCTTGTACTGTGTTTCCCCGAAAATAAGACGGCTTATTTTTTTTCATGTACAATGATTATCTCTCCGGTCCTCTCCTCCACCCCAATTCTTCCTATTTCCTTTTTCTCCCCACATGTGCAGCATCTTTCCTCTCCTCTTACCCATCCCCTTGTGCAGTATCTTTCTATCCCTCCCCCCTCCTATCCCCCTGTGCAGCAGAACGCTTGCAGCCTATATCCCTCCCTCCCCTTGTGCAGAACCCTTGCAGCTTCTATCCCTCCCTCCTTCCTATCCCTTGTGCAGCAGAACCCTTGTAGCTTATATTCCACCCTTCCTACCATGTGGAGCATTTTTTTTAATCCCTCCCATTCTCCCTTTCCCTGCTGACCCTTTCATCTTTGCCACCATCGAACCGCAACCGCGAGACCGAAATTCAGTACCTTATAACAAACCACATCGTTGGCAGCACAGGTCCCCATCGCAGCTTTCTCATGCCCGGGCGTTCATTTGCCACATTGCTGATGATGTCATCTGCAACGGGGCCTGTGCTGCCAACGATGCAGTTTGTTATAAGGTACTGTATTGTCTCGCGATCGGGGTTCGGATGGGTGGGAGAGATGGAAGGGTCGGGGGGAAAGCGCTGCTTCCACCAGTGACTAGGGCTTATTTTCTGGGGTAGTGCTTATATTAAGACCTACCCCAAAAATCACATTAGGGCTTATTTTTGGGGAAACAAGGTACATCTACGCTCTCGTTATCTGCGAGAAAAATCAACAGTACCAGGCAGTAGTATAGCGAATATAAATGTCCATTTTTATTTGACCCTCATGGACCCCAGGCTAAGAACCCCTGCTCTCAACCCACATCATTCACACTTTCTGTCCCCACAAAAGCACCCCTCCTTTTTCTGCAGCTCCCCTACTTACACCCACACGCTAAAAAGAGCAGTTCAGGAAATTCATCCACATCCTCAATTCCCTTCTCCTGGTTCAGGAAGTAAGGACAACAACCACGTCCACCCACAAACAACTCTCCCCTCCCCCTTTTCTGGTTCTGCTGACCGAGATTTTTTCCCCCGGAACATACGGTTCTCTTACCAGCTGTTCTGTTTAATCCACACCAATAGAAATTCCAGCCAGAAATGCTTCTCACACGCAGGCAAACCCTCTTCTTCCGGGCTCAGGGTATCAATTCTCCCTGCTCTCGGCGCACAGGCCGCCGGGAGTTGTGGTCCAGGCGTGCTGCTCGGCCCCCGCCCTCCCTTTCTCAGCGGCCCCGGCGTTGCGCGCCGCAAGATAGGACGGGAAGACGGTGACGAGCGCTTTCACCGGCCAATGGGGTTTGCCCATAGGTGGGTTCTAAGGGAGGGCAGAGCTGAGCTCGCGTTCCGAGAAGGAGGAAGCGGTGGAGGGAGGGGATATACGTCAACCGCCGTCCTGAGGGAGGGAGTTTCAACCGAAACCGAAAATTGGCAGAAGTTCAAAACAATTGAAACCCCCCCCCCCAAAAATAAAAAAAAATAGATTTTGCCACTGGAGCCCCGGAGGCGGGAGTAGAGGAGGACTCGCCAGCGTCACCACCGGGTAAGGCTTGGGTTGGGGGATGGGGACTTGCACCGGTGAAACATGGGGGGAAGCTGATGAAAAGAAAAAAAAGCGACGGGGGAAGAGGTAAAACACGGACCTGACGGATCCGAACTGCATAGAGCAGGGGTGTCCAATGTCGGTCCTCGAGGGCCGCAATCCAGTCGGGTTTTCAGGATTTCCCCAATGAATATGCATGAGATCTATTAGCATACAATGAAAGCAGTGCATGCAAATAGACCTCATGTATATTCATTGGGGAAATCCTAAAATCCGACTGGACTGCGGCCCTCGAGGACCGATATTGGACACCCCTGGCATAGAGCAACATAGTAGATGACGGCAGATAAAGACCCGAATGGTCCATCCAGTCTGCCCAACCTGATTCAATCTAAAAATTCGTTGTTTGTTTTCTTAGCTATTTCTGGGCAAGAATCCAAAGCTCTGCCCGGTACTGTTTTTAGGTTCCAACTCCTGAAGTCTCCGTCAAAGCTCACTCCAGTCCAGGGGTCTCAAAGTCCCTCCTTGAGAGCCATATTCCAGTCAGGTTTTCAGGATTTCCCCAATGAATATGCACGAGATCTATGTGCACGCACTGCTTTCAATGCATATTCGTTGGGGAAATCCTGAAAACCCGACTGGATTGCGGCCCTCAAGGAGGGACTTTGAGATCCCTGCTCCAGTCCATCTACACCAGGGGGTCTCCAAAGTCCCTCCTCGAGAGCCGAATCAGTCAGGTTTTTGGGATTTCCCCAATGAATATGCATGATGCATATTCATTGGGGAAATCCCGAAAACCTGACTGGATTCGGCCCTCAAGGAGGGACTTTGGAGACCCCTGATCTACACCCTCCCTGCCATTGAAGCCTTCCCCAGCCCATCCTCCACCAAACGACCATATACATTACATTACATTACATTAGGGATTTCTATTCCGCCATTACCTTGCGGTTCAAGGCGGATTACAAAAGGTTAGTTTAAAAAAAACAGAGTTACAATGATTAGCTAGAGAGGTAAGTTGTAGATCTTATAAACATTTAGCAGGTTGTTGAGGGTGAGGTGGTTTGTAAAAGAGTTAATAGGTGGTCATAGTGGGAGTTCTTTTGTTATTATTAGTGCAGTAGTGGGTAGATCAAGTGTCAGTTTTAGAGTTACTAAGCGGTCGTGATGTTATTGCTGCTTCAGGAATTTCTTGAAAAGTGTGGTTTTTATTTCTTTTCTGAACGTCCTATAGTCTGGGGTGGTCATCAAGAGGTTGGAGATCTGGTTGTCCA
This sequence comes from Geotrypetes seraphini, assembly GCF_902459505.1. NCBI lineage: Eukaryota > Metazoa > Chordata > Amphibia > Gymnophiona > Dermophiidae > Geotrypetes > Geotrypetes seraphini. The sequence goes on along the minus strand of NC_047091.1, from coordinate 171,370,923 downwards.
GCCTTGCGGCTTGGGTGGCTAGGAGGCCGTCGTGTAGTTTTGTTCTTTTTACTTCCTTGATTGGGGGGGGTATGAATGGGGCGTGCGTTTTTCTTTGTCTTGTAGTGGGTGCTTGTATGAGGCGATTGTTCAAGTATGATGGACTGTCTCCGTGTAGTGTTTTGAATAGTATGCAGTAGAATTTGAATTGGATTCTTTCTTGGATTGGAAGCCAATGTGAGTTGATGAAGGCTTCAGTGATGTGGTCATGTTTTTTCAATGAGTAGATGAGTCTCAAAGCTGTATTTTGGATTGTTTGGAGTTGTCTAATCGTAGTTGCAGGGCAAGGAAGGAAGAGGATGTTGCAGTAGTCCAATATCCCGAGTATTAGGGATTGTACTATAAGTTGGAATTGTGTTCTTTCAAAGAATTTTCGGACTTGTCTCAGATTTCTCATGATTGCGAATGATTTCTGAATTGTTTTATTTATTTGCGGTTGCATAGTGCAGCATCTGTCTATGGTCATGCCAAGTAGTTTTATGGTGGTTTGGATGGGATATTTGATTGTGTTTATGTCTAAGTTGGTTGTGGTTTGGATCTTGTCATTTTCGAGAAGGATGAATTTGGTTTTGTCTTGGTTGAGTTTAAGTTTGTGATTTTTCATCCAGGTTGTGACTGTTTCAAGTGTTTGGTGAAGTTTGTCTGTCATGGTAGGTTTAGAGTGATCGTATGGGATGAGGATGGTGATGTCATCAGCATAACTATAGGTGGTTATGCCCATATTGTCCAGATGCGTTCCTAGAGAAGCAGTGTAGAGATTGAAGAGGGTGGGGGATAGTGGAGATCCTTGTGGTACGCCGCAGGGGTTTGACCAGGATTCTGACTTTTCTTTGTTTGATTTTACGCTGTAGGTTCTGAGTTTTAGGAATCCTTCAATATACAGACACAGACCGTGCAAGTCTGCCCAGTACTGGCCTTAGTCTTTAATATTTACTATTATTTTCTGATTCTAGATCCTCTGTGTTCGTCCCACGCTTTTTTTGAACTCCGTCACCGTTTTCCTCTCCACCACCTCCTTAAAAATCCCAGGTCCGGGCCACTTTTCGTCTCGGCCTGGGTTCGGGCTCTGACAGACCTCTATGACACTTTGGCGCTGATGGATCCTAATGCTTTAACCTCCCTTTGCTGAGACTGACAGTGGCATGGACCTCGCATTTTTAAGGATCCGGGAGGTCAGGTGCACTGAAGACCTTTGCACACATTTAACCCCCCCCTAACATACACACACACACACACACACACAACCGGCTGCCTACGACTAGGGCTTATTTTGGGGGGTAGGGCTTATATTAAGACCTACCTCGAAAATAATGCTAAGGCTTATTTTCTGGGTAGGCCTTATTTTCAGGGAAACACGGTATTTGCCATCCAGTGTCATATCGCGGGGGCTCTCAGAATCTGCAAGGAGGAGAGATCTGGAGGAAGGGACAATCGGGCTAATTAGCCAAAGCCACTGTGCGCCTCCTCCCTCCTTAGCCATTAGGGAAGGCAGAGAGGAGGGGGGGGGGGCAGAGCTGAGCATGCGGGGAAAGCTGTGGAATAAGCTAAAAGACGGACCTGCCAATAAACGACGGAAGATTTTTAAGGACGTGCAGTTTTAGATCCATGAGGTCTGTGTTTTACCCCATCCCAAGGCGTAAAAATTAATCTTAATTAAAGAAACAGTGAAAAATCCAATAATTTATATAATAATAATAATAACTTTATTTTTTCTATACCGCCACAATCTTGCGACTTCTAAAACACCTTCACATGGATTGTGTAGATAATAGGCAAAGCTACAACAGGAGTCGGATAAGGCTCCACTGGGAGGAAAAGCCTCGGACACAGCCCTCCCACCGCCACAATTGTGGCATAAGGTGTTCAGGCGGGGAACCTCATCGGCAGAAAAACCTCCCGTGGAGCTTAAAAAGGCTCTATGTTGTTCAAATAAATAAATAGCAAGTGGTCACAATTTACAGTATGAAGTAACTCAACACTTATCTTAATCAGTATAGTCAGTTGTAAAGCTCAGTCAGAACACCAATGGTGGCCAGCGTTTCACATCATACTGCCTCAGGGTGTTACTTCTGATTGTGAGCTTTCAAAACGGGGCACGATGCCTGCCGATGAGGTTCCCCGCCTGAACACCTTATGCCATAATTGTGGCGGTGGGAGGGCTTTGTCAGAGGCTTTTCCTCCCAGTGGAGCCTTATCCGACTCTTGTAGCTTTGCCTATTTTCTGCACAATCCATGTGAAGGTGTTTTATATAAGCCATATTATTGAATCACAGTTGTACTGCAAAAAAAACAGAATTAAAAAATATAGAAAACCAGAAGGAAAAGCACTTTTTATTGGAAAAGTATTTGGAGGTTATGGTTTACAGCACTGCAGAAGAACGTTAATTGGCACAGTCTAACCCTCCTGCTGAGGTCTTTTTTTCCTCTTATTACATACATTTTGCATACATTTTTTGTTGTTGTTTATATATTGGTCTAATCGAATCCATAAGTGGAGTGTTTATAGAACTATAAGAGTAAAGCTGGAAATGCCACTGTTCTGTTGTATGAACTTGCATACCAATTGGAATTAAATGATTCATGGAAATGATAGTACCATTTCCAAGGTTAAAAGTGCTAAATTAGAGCATTTATCATAGTCATTCTTAGCCTGCCACTGTGGTTGTTTTCTAGGCAAGTTAGTTCTCTGCTGGCCACAGTTGGACTTTGCTATATGAAAAACCTTTGTCTTTCTTTTTGCTACCCTTACATAAAACATTCCTGGACTGATCTGTTTTCCGACACATGAAGAAAAATTAGGGGAAGACAAAGTTTCAGGTGACGTTTAATCTTTACAACCAGTGCAGAAGCTCCTCTCACCAGCAAATGAGCTCCTGGTGTACAACAAACATATATACAGTGGTGCCTCACACAACGAACTTAATTCGTTCCAGGAGCAAGTTTGTTATGCGAAAAGTTCGTTATGTGAAACGCGTTTTCCCATAACAATACATGTTAAAAAAAATTATTCGTTCTGCAGCATAAAATATGCTAAGATGACATAAAAAAAAGATAAATTTGTGAAAATGGTGGTCTTGCTGAGGCCAAACTCTTTGACGAGGTCACACTGTTTTACCCCACATTCACTCCTTCTAATTATTTCCCGTTTCATTTCAACAGAAATCACCTTCCTGCTTTTTTTAGAAGCCATGATATATAAAAAATATTGAGTTTATCTTAAAAGGACGACTGTATACAGTGAGAGAGGGCAGAGTCTCAGCGGCAAAAACTGGGACTTAACTTTTCTTTTTTTTTTTTTTCTAGCATCGGGGAAGCGGCGAGAGTAGCTCCGCCCCCCCCAACGCATCAGCAGTAGGCGCCGGGCCCCTCCATAAAAGGAGGCGAGCCGACGGTCCGCCACTGCACAGGGAGCCAGGCGAAGGGCTGTGAGAGAGGGCAGTTAAGCGCAGTGACTAACGACTGCCTGCAGTGCCTGCGCGGAAGGATGCAATACATCGGCAGCTCGGGCGACTTCGTTGTGTGAAACGAAGTTCGTTGTATGAATCAAGACATGAAGTTCGTTGTGTGCAGCGTTCGCTGTGCGTTCGTTATGCGAGGCACCACTGTAATGTGTATTTGAAGAAATGTACATAATTGGGGCACATAGCCATCCAGATGTCTGTCTAGTACAGTGCTCTTCACTGCAAGGCCCATGAGCCAATGGCGGCCCACAGAACCTGTGAAGAATGTCATCCCCTCCCCCAAAGGGATCTAGCTCTTTTTTTTCCAGCACTGTAGTCCTGCACTCTGGGCCATGGGCAGCGTGAATGAAGTAAGCATGCTGCCTTCAGCGACCCCCGGAAGCTTTCCATCTGCTATAACTTCCTGTCCCTGCAGTAGGAAACAGTAACAGAGGGAAAGCTTCTAGGGCCAGCAAAGGCAGTGTGTTTACCTCTTTCACACTGTCTGAAGCCCAAAGAGTACAGGACTGCAGGGCTGGGAAAAAAGACCCAGATCTCGACGTGGGGTGGGGGGAAGAAGATGCCTGACCTCTGTAGGAAGAAAGATGGAGAAGAAAGGAGAAGGGCAGAGGGAGGGGGAAGATGGTGCACTGAATGATCCACTGTTTTTTCGTACATGAATTATTATCGGTCAACATAGGAGCCAGCTTTGTGAGTGAACACCCCTAATATTGAGGATACTCCTTCACTGTGTCCAGTGAGGGGCAATTTGTTTTGAGTTTAGCACCCCCAATAATTTTGAAAAGTTGGCTCCTAGCCAGTCGATAGCCTGTATTGTCCATGCTTGAAACATCAAAAGCACCTATTAGTATCTGATCTTAATCAGAGTCTCTGTTCTGTATTTTCAGACCTGTTTCTGTAAAGATTTGTTTGGAAGAACATGGTATTTCCTTTCCCATTGCAGAGTTGCTCTCCTGGTCCCTCCCTGGGTAGCCTTCAGTTTATCTACGTACTAACTGTAGGTGAGTGGAGTGACTTTTGGGCTGATCTAGAGTAACATAGTAGATGACGGCAGATAAAGACCCGAATGGTCCATCCAGTCTGCCCAACCTGATTCAATTTAAATTTATTTTATTTTTTTTTCTTCTTAGCTATTTCTGGGCAAGAATCCAAAGCTTTACCCGGTACTATGCTTGGGTTCCAACTGCTGAAATCTCTGCTCATCTACACCCTCCCAGCCATTGAAGCCCTCCCCAGCCATTGAAGCCCTCCCCTGCCCATCCTCCACCAAACGGCCATACACAGACCGTGCAAGTCTGCCCAGTAACTGGCCTTAGTTCAATATTTAATATTATTTTCTGATTCTAAATCTTCTGTGTTCATCCCACGCTTCTTTGAACTCAGTCACAGTTTTACTCTCCACCACCTCTCTCGGGAGCGCATTCCAGGCATCCACCACCCTCTCCGTAAAGTAGAATTTCCTAACATTGCCCCTGAATCTACCACCCCTCAACCTCAAATTATGTCCTCTGGTTTTACCATTTTCCTTTCTCTGGAAAAGATTTTGTTCTACGTTAATACCCTTTAAGTATTTGAACGTCTGAATCATATCTCCCCTGTCTCCCCTTTCCGCTAGGGTATACATATTCAGGGCTTCCAGTCTCTCCTCATACGTCTTCTGGCGCAAGCCTCCTATCATTTTCGTCGCCCTCCTCTGGACTGCCTCAAGTCTTCTTACGTCTTTTGCCAGATACGGTCTCCAAAACTGAACACAATACTCCAAGTGGGGCCTCACCAATGACCTGTACAGGGGCATCAACACCTTCTTCCTTCTACTGACTACGCCTCTCTTTATACAGCCCAGAATCCTTCTGGCAGCAGCCACTGCCTTGACACACTGTTTTTTCGCCTTTAGATCTTCGGACACTATCACCCCAAGGTCCCTCTCCCCGTCCGTGCATATCAGCTTCTCTCCTCCCAGCATATATGGTTCCTTCCTATTATTAATCCCCAAATGCATTACTCTGCATTTCTTTGCATTGAATTTTAGTTGCCAGGCATTAGACCATTCCTCTAACTTTTGCAGATCCTTTTTCATATTCTCCACTCCCTCTTCGGTGTCTACTCTGTTACAAATCTTGGTATCATCTGCAAAAAGGCACACTTTTCCTTCTAACCTTTCAGCAATGTCACTTACATACATATTGAACAGGATTGGCCCCAGCACCGAACCCTGAGGGACTCCACTAGTCACCTTTCCTTCCTTCGAGCGACTTCCATTAACCACCACCCTCTGGCGTCTGTCCGACAGCCAGTTTCTGACCCAGTTCACCACTTTGGGTCCTAACTTCAGCCCTTCAAGTTTGTTCAACAGCCTCCTATGAGGAACTGTATCAAAGGCTTTGCTGAAATCCAAGTAAATTACATCTAGCATATGTCCTCGATCCAGCTCTCTAGTTACCCAATCAAAAAATTCAGTCAGGTTCGTTTGGCATGATTTACCTTTTGTAAAGCCATGTTGCCTCGGATCCTGTAACCCATTAGATTCAAGGAAATACACTATCCTTTCTTTCAGCAACACTTCCATTATTTTTACAACAACTGAAGTGAGGCTCACCGGCCTGTAGTTTCCTGCTTCATCCCTGTGACCACTTTTATGAATAGGGACCACATCCGCTCTCCTCCAATCCCCAGGAATCACTCCCGTCTCCAGAGATTTGTTGAACAAGTCTTTAATAGGACTCGCCAGAACCTCTCTGAGCTCCCTTAGTATCCTGGGATGGATCCCGTCTGGTCCCATCGCTTTGTCCACCTTCAGTTTTTCAAGTTGCTCATAAACACCCTCCTCCGTGAACGGCGCAGAATCTACTCCATTTTCTCGTGTAACTTTGCCAGACAATCTCGGTCCTTCTCCAGGATTTTCTTCTGTGAACACAGAACAGAAGTATTTGTTTAGCACATTTGCTTTCTCCTCATCACTCTCCACATATTTGTTCCCAGCATCTTTTAGCCTAGCAATTCCATTTTTTATCTTCCTCCTTTCACTAATATATCAGAAAAAATTTTTATCTCCCTGTTTTACATTTTTAGCCATTTGTTCTTCCGCCTGTGCCTTCGCCAAACGTATCTCTCTCTTGGCTTCTTTCAGTTTCACCCTGTAGTCCTTTCTGCTCTCCTCTTCTTGGTTTTTTTTATATTTCATGAACGCCAACTCTTTCGCCTTTATTTTCTCAGCCACTAGGTTGGAGAACCCTGGTTGGGCCCTTCCAAAACTCCACCTCCCTCCCTTTATCCTGTATCTGTCTTCTTCTCTTCTGCCTCTGAATCTTGCATCTCCCCGCCATCCTATATTTCTCTATCTCCGAGCCATCGCCGATGGCAATTTTTTTCTGCTCCCTGCGCCAGTCCTGCAGGCTTCCCTAAGCTGCATCCCATCAGAGGAAGTGACTGCAGTGAGGGCATATCGGGAAGCCTGCGAGGCCAGCGCAGACAGTGGATATGAATCGCTGCTGCCGTCAACAGCTCTGATTCAGAGTGGAGGGGTTGCCAGACCACAAAAAAGGAGGGTAAGATGGTGGATCCAGACCAGAGGGTGGCGGAGAAGGAGGAGCGAGGTAGCTGATGCTGAGTTGTTTTAAGGGGCCTCATTAGCTTCCAGACTGGGTGGGCCTGTGCTACCGGCGCGTGTTGTGAGCTGTCTTATGTTCTTTGTGCAGGTGAGAAGGATGTATGTTCTGGGAGCTGTGATGCTGGCCCTGTTGTGTGCACTTATTCTCCGGCGTCTGAAGGAGAGGAGGATTTGCCTGGATGTTAAAAGGCTGGATGGGAAAACTGTGCTCATCACAGGTGAGAGAATGTCAAATTGCACATGAAAAGCTCACCCCTTAAAGAATTTTGCCTTACAATGGGATTTCAAGGCTTGCATGCATCTCACAGGAACTCTTCCCAGGGTTGGTGATATGTTCAGGGCGCATGGGATTCGGAACTGGAGGTCTTTTTGATTCAGAACTCAAATTGGATTTAGATTTAATTCTTACATAACATAACTTTATTTTTCTATACTGCCTTAATCAAAAGAATTCTAGGCGGTTTCCACAAAAGAGAAAAAACTGGACAATCGGTGAAATACAAAATAATGGAAAATGAATGCAGCTTGTTGTATAAAAGACATTAAAAGTTCTTGTCTTTCTCAAGTTACGTACAGAAACAAAAAAGGTGCTTCCCTCTATCTTTCCAAATTTTCAACATAGAGACTTAGCAGGGAAGAGTTCCTATGATACCTTCTCCATAAAAGGATAGCAAATCTCCTCTAATTGATCAGTTGGTCCAGGTGTGTTACATTCAAGTACTACCTGTCCCAGGAGGGCTTATAATCTAACCCTTCACTGACACAGTGAAGGGTTAAATGATTTGCCCAAGATCACATGGAGCAGCAGTAGGATTTTCAAACCATGAAGCTGGTATTCAGCCCAGTGCTTTAACCAGTAGCCTAGTCCTCCACTGAAGGTTTTTATCTATTCATCCCATCCATAGAGGTCTTCATGCAGACCTTCCGAGAAAGTGCTGTTTTTATGCAAGATGTAGTTTCCTCAGAAAGCTCTAGCACAGAGGTTCTCAACCCTATCCTGGGGACCCCCCCCCCAACCAGTCGGGTTTTCAATCTCCCTAATGAATATGCATGAGAAAGATTTGCATACCTGTCACTTCCATTATATGCAAATCTCTCTCATGCATATTCATTAGGGAGATCTTGAAATCCTGACTGGCTGGGGAGATCCCCAGGACAGGGTTGAGAACCACTGCAGTCTAGCACCATAGCGGAGCACTGCTTCTCCATTAACTTGGAGGAAATAGCACTGTTCTCAGACCCTTTAAATATCTCCATGCCAGGCCTGGCTCAGTCTCCGAGGGTTCATAGACTAAATCGCGTGAGACAACGGCGCGCCGACAACGGAGCGCAAGGTTAACGGCGCGCCGAAGAAAAGCACTATTTTAAAGGGCTCCGACGGGGGGTGTGGGGGGGAACCCCACTTTATTTAACAGAGATCGCGCCGGCATTGGGAGGGTTTGGGGGGTTGTAATCCTCCATATTATAGTGAAAACTTCACCTTTTCCCTAAAAAAAGAGGGAAAAAGTTAAGTTTCCAGTAAATGAGGGGGGTTACAATCCCCCCAAACCCCCCACAACGCTAGCGCGATCTCTTTTAAGTAAAGTGGGGGGGGAGGTTCCCCACCAACACCCCCCCCGTGGGAGCCCCTTAAAATACTGTTTTTCTTCGGCGCGCTTCCGCCTTGCTCTCAGTTGTCTGCGCTGGGTTGTCGTCGCGCCTTTGTCGTCGCACGCTTTTGTCTATGAACCCTCCATGACTATCCCCTCTCTTGTAAATTTCCCATCAAAGTCTCAACCATGTAAACAGCAACCTAATTTGTAATTTTCCTAGAAATGTCCTGTTATCTTCGTTTGTAATCCGCCTAGAACTGCGAGGTATTGGCGGAATAGAAGTCTCTAATGTAATGTAATGCACTCTCCTCTTCCATCTCCTCTCTCTCACTCTGCAATACTTCTAATGTACACGGTTCATGGACAAAATCGCGCGAGACAACGGCGCGCCGACAACTGAGCGAAAGGTTGACGGCGCACCGAAGAAAAGCACTATTTTAAAGGGTTCCGACGGGGGGTGTTGGTGGGGAACCCCCCTATTTTACTTAACAGACATCGCGCTGGCATTGTGGGGGGTTTGGGGGGTTGTAACCCCCCCTCATTATACTTGAAACCAAACTTTTTTCCTGTTTTTTAGTATAATGTGGGGGGTTACAACCCCCCCTAACGCCAGTGCGATGTCTGTTAAGTAAAGTGGGGGGGTTCCCCCCCACACACCCCCCGTCGGTGCCCTTTAAAATAGTGCTTTACTTCGGCGCGCCGTCAACCTTGCACTCCGTTGTCTGCGCACCGTTGTCTCGCGCGATTTAGTCCCGTCACCGTCTCTGAGATATTAAAAATAAATAAATTAAAAAACTTGGATGTATACAAGAGAGGAATCTCTTTTCTGTCCCAGAGAAAGATGTAGAACATTGTGAGTAAAAATGTGCCTTCAGTGCCATTCTTCACCTATTCTTCTCACTGATGCTGAGTTTGGATGGATTAGGGTCTATCGAGAAGATAGAGGGAACACCCCTCCTTCTTGGTGCCAAACCCAGAAACACATTTACACTTCTCCCTCCGTATTCGCGGTTTCACCAATCGCGGTTTTGATTATTCGCAGTTTTTAGCTTGCTGGCTCCTCCCCCTAAAATTACATCAGCTTGCATAGAGAAATAGCTGATTCCAAGCGTTTACAGAGAAAATTACTGATTCCCAGGACTTTCTTCACCGTGCTTTGCCTCTCCTTCAGGAACAGGCCAGGTCTCTCACCATGTTATTCGTGGTTTCACCATATTCACAATGGTTTTTAATAGAAAACAGCGAATAACATAAGAAAAAGTTATTAACGGTTTTTCTGTATTTACGGTTCTGTTAATCCCCTATCCCAGCGAATACGGAGGGAGAAGTGTATACCCAGGTCCCTTCAACACTTTTCTGTTAACACTGTTGCTCTGATTTTTATGCTGCACTGAAGTATCTGGGATAAGAGGAGCTAACTGGTGTCTTAATACCTTTGCCCCATTAGCAAATTTCTTGAAATATAAGGAGAAAGTATCAGCAGAAAGCATGAGTTTGGGCTGAATTTTTCACCCTTCACGACTTCCAGACAGCACAGGTTAGTGTAGCCTGCCACAGAACTTGCCCCAATCTGCAATGTAAACACGACAGACTGTTATTGCTAGTTTAGAAAAATAGTAATTAAATTTGAAGTATCTGGGTACTCCTGAACCAGTCCTAGCCTCTGTGCCTGTAGGAGTTTACCCCATGTTTGTGTAATGCATGTAGAGCAGAAGTTCTCAATCCCAGTCCTCGGGACACAGCAAGCCAGTCAGGTTTTCAGGATACCCAGAATGAATATGCACGAGATACATTTACAGGCCCTGCCTCTATATCTCATACATGTTCATTTTTGGTATCCTGAAAACTCGATTGGCTGGGTGTGTCCAGAGGACCGAGTTATGAACCCCTGTTATAGAGGCAGCATTTCTGAAAACTGCTGACATGAACCTATTGCGAATGCATTCATAAAACACGTTCCCTTGTTTGCTGTGAGAAATGTTTGGTTCTTTTATGTAGAGACGAGATCAGAAGGGCTGCTTAACAACTCTCTCTGTTTTGTCTGTCCTCCTTTTCAATGTGTAAGGTGGTAACTCGGGAATCGGTAGGGTGGTTGCTGTAGCATTGGCAAAGCGAGGTGCACGTGTGATCATCACCTCCCATGACGAGAGGGTAGGGGAGGAGGCGGTCCGGCAGATCCAGAGGGAGAGCCTCAGCCTGGACGTCCGCTTTATGAAACTGAACATGGCCAATCTGCAGAGCATCCGGGATTTTTGTCAAACATTTCACCAGGCAGAGCAACGACTAGATATTCTAATTAACAATGCAGGTATGCAATGAGTAGGGATTAAGAATGGACTCTTCAGATTGTATGAATACTGAACTGTGGCACAAATTTAAAAGTCTGTCCACTGTTTACACATTTCAAGGCAGAACTTTGAGACTAGAGAATGACACAGAGACTCAATTTCCCTGTCCCGTCCCCACAAGTTTTGTCGATGTCCCTGCCCTATTCCTGTAAGTTCTACCTTAACTGTACCAGCCTCAAACATTTATGATTTTAAAATGTTTGAGGCTTGTACAGATGAGGAAGAAGCTTGCAGGAAGGCACAGGGACAGGAAAAGAACTCGCGGAGATGGGATGGGAAAATGAGTTCCCAAGAGGACTGAGACTGAGAACTTGATTTCTCTTCAGCTCTATATTCAGATGCAACACTTCTTCAGTGTCACTGGAAACTGAGTTCCTACTCTCTTAGCACTGTTGAAATCAATTACAAGTATCATGTTAGAAAATTAAAAAGGAAGGGCTAATGTTTAAGAGATTCATCTTCTAAGCTTGCAGCTTCTCTATGATTTATAATTTTTATTCGTTTTCAAATTTTACATAAAGTGTACAAAATATTAAAATACAATTGATGAATACTCAATATCACTTTTATATCTAATACATCATTTTTTAAATATATTTTTATCCCCTCTCCCTCCCCCCACCCTTCTAGTACTTTCCAATCATACATTACATATTGTATATCATATTATATCATATTATGTAAATATTATTTTCACTACCCTCCCCTTCATGTGTGTCACAAAGAAGATATTGAAAAGAAGAAGAGAAATCCTACTATTTATTCATTGCAATATTTTGTCAATGGCCCCCATATTTTTATAAATTTAGTATATGTCCCTCTTTGTATTGCTATTGCTCTTTCCATTTTGAATATATGACATATTGTATTCCACCAAAATGTATAGTTGCAGCTTCTCTAAGAAAGTTGGGAATCTGAAACCAAACCTTGGGACGTACCCAGCCAAGTCTATTTTCGGCACACCCACAAATCCACAGAGAACAATTGTGCTCCAACACATGTGCCCTGACAATTGCACGCACAGACAAGTGCGCGCACAACAATTGCGGGCCGTCAATTGCACCCTGTGACTGAATCTGCCATAAGTGCAAATCTGGAAGGCCCTGATTTGCTCACACTCCTCAGGCCCCGTCCCTTGGGAGGGACTTGAGGCACCTCAAGCCCCTCCCAAGGGGCGGGCCTGAGGAGTGTGAGCAAATCAGGGCCTTCCAAATATCCAGTTATGTAAAGGGTTCCCATAATCATGATGTAAACCTAGATATGAAGTGAATCTTTTAAGTGTAGTGGGGGGATTTCCTCTCCCCTCAAAAAAACCCAAAATAGTATCCATCGTCGGGTCACCTCCCATTCAGTGCGCACATTTCTCTTGCGCGTAATTGTCGGGGCGCATATGTCGGCACACTATTGTGTGTGCATTTGACAGGTCACCCTTTTTCAGTATATCCACCATGAGGATATATTTTATAGTTATGCATTGCACAGCCTTCATTATATGCAAATCAATCTCATGGATATTTATTGTAGATATCCTGAAAGACTGTCTGGATGTGTCCCAGGTTTCCCGACTGTCTGGGTATGCCCTGAGGATTGGATTGAGAAGCACTGACTTAAGGAGTGCTCGTGTCAGATTTGCAAAGGGGCTAAGACACTAATATCCAGAGGGCTCTACAAGAATAGCCCAGTAACGCAATACAACCGCCCAGACAAGCTTCATTCATTGACGCGATTAGTCCTTGAAAACTAACGGCAAGTAATTTTATTTTTATTTTTTATGCAGTAGTTATCTATTTTTTTATGTTCAATAAGTTTTTTTTATTATAATTTGAATAATACATTATCCAATAATAGAAAGGAAAAAAAGAGAATCTACAATCAAAGTACATAATTACATCATGCATAAATCCTTTTTAAGCACACTAAAAAGGAGGGCAGGGTACTAATTCAACAAGAAAAAGTAAAAGAAAAGATAAAGGAAAGATTCTCAGTTCACCTTCGCGAACCTTGTATCATTCCTTACTGTTTTAGGGATACAGTCCTCCTCAAAATCTTAGCAATGAAACATACAAAAAGAATAATACTTATTTCTGCTCATGGGCAACTAGAAATTGTTGTAGTTGAATGGGATCCCAAAAAACATATTCAACATCGTGTAACTTAACTAAACATTTACAGGGAAATTATGCAGTAGTTATCTTAACTTAAGCAACAAAGTAATCAAAGCTTGGATTTCTTATCTTTGTGAACTTGGATTTTCAGTTCTGACAGAAATTAAATCAAATAAGAGAACAATTGCAAATGGTGGATGATGAAATGTGTGCTTACTTGTCAACTATCAAGCCGCATTTTGAATTAAGTTGCACTCAAAAACAAGCACCCCCATCACACTGATTAGCAATTCTATCTAGTTTCACCTATAATTGCCCATACAAAGTTCATTCCACTGGGGGTCAGGCAGCCTCTTGGGCTAAGAGTTCTCTTGTGCCTCCGGTAGATGTCTGTAAAGCTGCACTTTGGTCTTCTCTCCATTTCTTTTTTTTTTTTTTAATTTCTTTATTCAGTTTTGCATATTACAACAAGTGTATCAGAAAAATCCATATGATCTTATAAATACACACTTGATTTTCCTTCATGTAACACTTTAAGTACAACATATCATTCTCATATTCATATTTTATAATAATTTAAATATTATGTAAAACATTTAATATGTATAACAATTATAATTAAAATAGAAAACCCCCCACTCCCTCCCTACCTGTTTCAGAAAATCTAACCTAATACATCAAAAATATTAATTAATTCATACATATTATGAGATAAATAAAATAATACCCACCCACATCCCCGCTTAACAAATATCTTATTATGGGAAAATGTTATCTTTATTTGCCACTGCCGTGCGGACGTTCAGGCACGTTGGGACGCAGTGTTCAGTGAGCATGCTCTTGTGGCTGTCCTTTGGGGGTCCCACCCACGATGGGTACTGCTTTGGTACGTCCCATCTGTTCTGTGCCGGTCTGGAGGGACGCTAAAGAAGGCAAAATTAGGTTCTTACCTGCTCATTTTCTTACTTTTAGTTCCTTTAGACCAGCACAGAACACGCCCTGTTGTATATTTCGGTGTTTTTTTGTGAAGCGTACGTTTTTTTTTCTGCGGTATTGTTTTGGTTTTGGTGGTTGAGGAGTATAATAAGAGCAGCGGCATTTGGTTTGTCTGGTTTAGCTGGCGAACCGTGGGGACGTTTTTGAAGGTTGTTAGTTCTAATCAGTATCCAAGTGTTCACATGTCCGATTCAGGCATTTCTGTTGTCTTCTCCATGTGAGAGTGGAGTTGGAATCTTTTCAGCCTAGTTAGTCAGCTTGGCTATTCGTCAGACTGATTGTAGATGGGACTGCACAGTCCATTTGTACTACTACCAAAAGTCATTATGTTTCAGTCTCCACCTGCTGGCAGACGAGCATAAGCCCATCAGTTCTATGCTTGTCTGGAGGAATAAAAAGAAAGAAAATTAGCAGGTAAGAACCTAATTTCTCCTTTCTCTGAGCTTGCTGTCATGTACAGTACTCAGTAAGAGAAATGGCAAAGCCTCGCATTGAAATTATTGATGTAGTGTTCTGGTTTTCTGAAGTTTTGTCCTACAGAGGATCTCTGGTGAAACGGAGGCAGCAGTTTCCGGGTTGCACTTCCTCGCCGTCTGCGGCCTTTGTGTGTCCCTGATGCTGAAGCTCTTGCCAAACTCCTGCTGCTCCCTAGAGGAAGAACTTGAACCAATTGTAAACCTTACCACTGATCCTGATGGCATCTAGTCTATTCGGTAGTATGTCATAATTAATTGAGCTGAATGCTGCAGAGACATCACCTCTGTGGAACAGCAGTTCAGAAAACTACACTACATCAATAATTTAATGCGAGGCGTTGCCATTTCTCTTACTGAGTACTGTACATGAGAGCAAGCTCAGAGAAACACGAATTTACCGCCACAGAGCCAGCTGAGACCACATCGGGTAGCCTCCCTGAAGAATGAGAACATTATCTCCTTGATAACTGCCTAGAGGATGTATACCCAACGATGTTCTGGGAAGCTGGCAAGATTATAGAATACACTGCGTGAATGAGGAAAAAGAGCGAGATGAGACATTACTTACCCTGACTAAACAACTTAGAGTTCCTTTTACTAAACTGCGTTAGCGTTTTTAGCACACGCAGCATTTTAGCGCTGCTAAACCCGCGCTACGTGGCTAGAACTAATGCCAGCTCAATGCTGGCGTTAAGGTCTAGCGCGCGTGGCAATTTAGCATGTGCTATTCTGCGCGTTAAAGCCCTATTATCCCAGGACAAGCAGGCAGCATATTCTCACATGTGGGTGACGTCATCTACGGAGCGCCGACGCGGACAGCTTTTCAAGCAAACTTGATTGAAGTTTCAAGCTTGCTATGCTGCACCACGCATGTGCATGCCTTCTCCCTCCACTAGAGGGCGCATCCCCACCTCGTGGTCCTCAGTTCTGTTTCTTCCGTGGAGCCAGAAGCCCTGTTGTGTTTTTGCTCCGTGCTTTTTGCCTTCTGTCACCGCGGCTGAGTAGTTTTTCTTAGTCGCTGTGAGGTTTTTTGTTTTTCCCTTCGTCGCGTAGTTGTTATCCGTCGAAAAAAAATAAATAAAAATAATCTTCCTCCAGGCACCGGGGGCTCCCGGTTGCCACGGCCGCGGTACCTCGCTCGTTCGCGGCCTTGTTTGTTGTTCATGTCCCGGCCTTTGTCGGGCTTTAAGAAGTGCACCCGGTGCGATCGGTTGCTCTCGATCACCGATCCCCACCGGTGGTGCCTTGTCTGCCTGGGTGCGGATCACCCGACGGACTCCTGCACTAGGTGTTCCACCTTTCAACCCAGAGCGCTCCACCGATGGCGTGCCCGCATGGCGGAGCTCTTCATAGTGGAACCCGCGGCGGGGAAGGCCTCGACGTTGGCCTCGGCCCCGGCTTTGACCTCGGCCTCGGTACCCTTGACCTCGCCTCGGATGTCTTCCTCCTCGAAGCCTCCATCCTCGACATCGAAGTCGGCCCCGGGTAAGTCCCCACTTCCTTCCTCTGTTCCAGGGTCCTCGAAGAAGCCGTCCTCGGGTTCCTCGACGGGGGCGGGTGGGTCGTCTTCAGCCCCGCCCCAGACGTCGAAGTCGGGTGCTCCTCGGGAATACTCACTGCCGAGGTCGCCCTCTGCGGAGCACCCGCCGGCGCCGGACATGCCGTCTATGATAGCCATTCCTGTGTTCCAGGACATGCTCTGAGCGCTTATCTCCTCGGAGCTGTCCTGCGCCCTGGCCCACTTACAGCCGTCCTCGGTCCCGTCCTCGGCTCCGACCTCGGCCCCGGTGGTTACACCTGCCTTGGCCCCGGCCTTAGCCTCGGTCTCAGCTATGGACCATCCTGAGTGTATTGTTCGACCTCGGGACAAGGTGCGCCGGGTTCGTAGGATTTCTTCCTCCGACTCCTCATCGGGGACCTCTCGCGGATCCTCGCCCTCGGGCTGGCCTCGGTCGAAGCGACGGTCCCGGAAGTCCAAGCGCCCTCGTGGGTCTCCTCGGCGGCGGGGTCGCTCCTCGCTGGCCCGGGAGGTCGAGGCTCTTAGAGTGTCGGAGCTCAGCCTGGCGAATCCGAGGCTGTTCCGTAC
Organism: Geotrypetes seraphini; assembly: GCF_902459505.1. Classification (NCBI taxonomy): domain Eukaryota; kingdom Metazoa; phylum Chordata; class Amphibia; order Gymnophiona; family Dermophiidae; genus Geotrypetes; species Geotrypetes seraphini. The sequence continues at coordinate 171,354,213 of NC_047091.1, read as the reverse complement.
CCCGGCGGGGAAGGGATCGAGGGATTCCTCCCCGCGGCGGCGGAAGATCTCGGTGCCCCGTACTCCGGGGACTTCCCTGAGGGGCTCCTCGGGGCCTCGGAGGTCTCCGACCCCGACGCGTTCCCTCGGTGCTGCATCCTGGGGGTCGGAGGCTGGCACGGGTTGTGAGCCCCGATACTCGCGCGAGGCATCCCCATCATTTTCGGCGGCACGGGGTTCCCGCTCCCCTTCCCCTCTGCGGCCCTCCTCGTTTTCGAGGTTTGTGGTGGATATGGGGAGGAAGGCTTTGGATCTGGACCTTTTGACGGGGTCACAGTATTCCAAAGAGTTTTTGGAGGAGCAGGATTTGCCCTCTCCTCCTCGGGAGTCTCCCCGCCTGCCCTTGAACAAGGTTCTGCAGCAGACTTTCTTGCGGAATTTGGATTCCCCCTAAGCGGTGCCAGCTGTCCCCTCAAAGATGGAATCCAAGTACCGCACGGTCCCTTGTAAGGGTTTTGAGAAGGCTCAGTTGTCCCACCAGTCTTTGCTTGTGGAGTCTTCTCTTAAGAAATCCCAGCCTTCTCGGGTGTTCGCGGCAGTCCCGCCGGGGCGTGAGGGGCGCACCCTGGACAAGTTCGGACGGCGCCTCTACCAAAATTCTATGATGGCGAATAGGGTACTCAATTATGCGTTTACATTCACCTCGTACCTTCGTCATCTTGTTAAGTCCATGCCCCGTTACCACGGGGTCATGCCTGAATCCCATAGGGGGGACTTTGGAAAGCTCATGGATTCTCTGTCCCAGCTGCGCCTTTTCCTTTTCCACGCCACCTAAGACGCCTTCGAATTGACCTCTAGGGTCTCCGCGTTTGTGGTGGCGATGCGTCGTCTGGCGTGGTTGCGTATTGTGGATATGGACCCCAATCTGCAGGAGCACCTGGCAAATTTGCCCTGCGTCGGTTCGGAGCTCTTTGATGAGTCTCTGGAAGCGGCTACTAAACGCCTCTCGGAGCACGGATGCTCCTTCGCCTCCCTCGTACGCCCCAAGTCGAAGTCATCTGCTCCGAAACCTTACCGACCTCCACCTCGGCGATATCCACAGAAGACCACGCCGGCCTTCTCTAGACCCCTGCCCAGGCGACCCCCTCAGCAGGCCAGGGCTCAGCAACAGAAGCCTCAGGCGCAAGGGGTGTCTAAACCTGCCCCCGTCTTTTTGACGCCTTGAGCGGATGGGGCCGCGCTGTCATCGACCCCGTTGCCCATCGGGGGTCGGTTGAGGGCATTTCATCCTGCCTGGACTTCCATCACCTCCGATGCTTGGGTTCTCCGAGTCGTCTCGGAGGGTTACTCCCTCAACTTCAGGGAAATCACGCCGGACAGTCCGCCCAGCGAGTGTCCTTCCAACAGGTCACAGCTTCCCCTTCTCCTTTTGGAGGCCAGGGCCTTGTTGGGTCTTCGGGCTGTGGAGCGGGTGCCCCCCGACCAGCGGGGGATGGGTTTTTACTCCCACTATTTTCTGGTCCCGAAAAAGATCGGGGACTTGCACCCCATTTTGGACCTCCGGAGGCTCAACAAGTTCCTTGTCCGGGAGAAGTTCCGTATGCTATCTCTACCGGTCCTGTACCCGCTGTTGGACAAAGGGGATTGGATGTGCTCCCTAGATCTGAAGGAAGCTTATACCCATGTTCCGGTGCATCCCGCCTTCCGCAAGTTTCTACGGTTTCAAGTGGGGGAGTTGCACCTTCAATACCGAGTCCTCCCCTTTGGCTTAGCTTCATCCCCTCGAGTCTTCACGAAGTGTATGGTGGTAGTCGTGGCGGTCCCAGGGCCTGCAGGTCTTTCCCTACCTAGACGATTGGCTGATCAAAGCTCCGTCCAGGGAGGGGGTTATCTCAGCGACCGACATTCGAGGTGAACTTCTCGAAGTCTCAATTGTGCCCCTCTCAATCTCTTCAGTTCATCGGGGCCGTGCTGGACACGGTTCGCCTCCGTTCGTTCCTCCCTCCTCCGAGATTGGAGGCCCTGATCCGCCTGAGTCGCCAAGTCTCGCTGCTGCCCTCGGTATCGGCGCAGCGCCTGATGATTCTGCTGGGTCACATGGCATCTACAGTTCATGTCACGCCGTTTGCCCGCTTGCATCTGAGGCTTCCTCAGTGGACTTTGGCCTCGCAGTGGCGTCAGGATCGGGACCCGGTCTCCACCCCTGTGATGGTGACTCCCCCTTTAAAACGCTCGCTCCGTTGGTGGACCATCTCTTCCAATATTTCCAGGGGTTTGCTCTTTCTCGCCCCTCCGCATCACAAGGTCCTAACCACGGATTCTTCAGAGTACGCTTGGGGGGCGCATCTCGACGGTCTGCGGACTCAAGGACTGTGGTCGGCGGAGGACCGTCTTTATCACATCAATGTCTTGGAGCTTCGCGCCATATTTCTGGCGGCTCGGACTTTCTGCCACCTGCTGCACGATCAGGTAGTCCTAGTAAGGACAGACAACCAGGTGGCAATGTACTATGTGAACAAGCAGGGGGGGGGGGACGGGCTCTTGGTCTCTGTGCCAAGAGGCCCTTCGCCTCTGGGAGTGGGCGGTCTCTCAAAACATCTTCCTTCGGGCGGTTTATATTCAGGGAGAGCGGAACTGTCTGGCGGACAAACTCAGTCGCCTCCTGCAGCCGCACGAATGGTCGCTCAATGCCCGAGTTCTGCACGACATCTTCGACCGTTGGGGGACACTTCAGGTGGATTTGTTTGCCTCTCCAGAGACTCGCAAGCTCCCTCTCTATTGTTCTCGGATGTACTCCCCGGATCGTCTCGAGGCCGACGCCTTCCTTCTCGAATGGAACGGGATGTTCCTTTATGCGTTTCCTCCGTTTCCTCTGATCTTGAGAACGTTGGTACATCTCAAATCGACCGGAGCCACTATGATTCTCATTGCGCCTCATTGGCCTCGTCAACCCTGGTTCTCCCTGCTTCTTCTACTCAGTGCAAGGGAGCCTCTGCTTCTGCCTGTTTTTCCCTCTCTGCTGTCTCAGAGTCGGGGTTCGCTGTTGCATCCCAATCTTCAGTCCTTACATCTGACGGCTTGGTTCCTTTCCCCCTGACTACGGTTCCTATTTCTCAGTCTGTCAGGGAGGTTTTGGAAGCTTCGCGCAAGGTCTCGACTCGGCTTTGCTATTCCCAGAAATAGACCAGATTTTCATCCTGGTGTTCCTCGCATCGTCTGGATCCGAGCTCGGTTCCGGTGGCTTCGGTCCTGGAATATTTGCTTCATTTATCTCAGTCCAGTCTGAAGACGACTTCCATTCGGGTGCATCTCAGTGCTATTGCTGCTTTCCATCGGCATCTCGAGGGTAGGTCTCTCTCCCTTCATCCTCTGGTTACTCGTTTCATGAGGGGTCTTTTGAACGTTCATCCTCCTATTAAACCTCCTCCTGTGGTTTGGGATCTTAACGTGGTTCTGGTTCAACTGATGAAGCCTCCGTTTGAGCCTATGGACAAATCTCATCTCAAGTTCCTCACTTGGAAGGTGATCTTTCTTCTTGCGCTCACGTCCGCTCGGCGGATTAGTGAGCTGCAGGCTTTGGTTGCGGACCCACCTTTTACTGTGTTCCATCATGACAAGGTGGTTCTCCGCACCCATCCTAAATTTTTGCCTAAGGTTGTGTCTGATTTCCACCTCAATCAGTCCATTGTTCTTCCGGTGTTTTTTCCAAAGCCCCACTCTCATCCTGGCGAGGTGGCGCTTCACATGCTTGACTGTAAGAGGGCGTTGGCTTTTTATCTTCAACGCACTCAGTCTCATCGGAGAGTTCCTCAATTGTTTTTGTCCTTCGACCCTAATCGGTTGGGACGTCCTGTTTCCAAGCGCACCTTGTCCAACTGGTTGGCTGCTTGTATTTCTTTTTGCTATGCTCAGGCTGGTCTCACGCTCCATGGTCGAGTCACGGGGCATAAGGTCCGGGCTATGGCAGCTTCTGTGGCTTTCCTCCGGTCTACACCTGTTGAGGACATCTGCAAGGCTGCCACTTGGTCTTCGGTTCATACTTTCACCTCCCACTACTGTCTGGATACTTTGTCCAGGAGCGACGGCCGGTTTGGCCAGTCGGTTTTACGTAACCTTTTTTCTTAAATTGCCATCCTCCCACCTATCCTTTTTTGGTTGGCTTGGAGGTCACCCACATGTGAGAATATGCTGCCTGCTTGTCCTGGGATAAAGCACAGTTACTTACCATAACAGGTATTATCCAGGGACAGCAGGCAGATATTCTCATAGCCCGCCCTCCTCCCCGGGGATGGCTTCTTTGCTAGCTATGGAACTGAGGACCACGAGGTGGGGATGCGCCCTCTAGTGGAGGGAGAAGGCATAAACATGCGTGGTGCAGCATAGCAAGCTTGAAACTTCAATCAAGTTTGCTTGAAAAGCTGTCCGCGTCGGGGCTCCATAGATGACGTCACCCACATGTGAGAATATCTGCCTGCTGTCACTGGATAACACCTGTTACGGTAAGTAACTGTGCTACGCGGCTTAGTAAAAGGAGCCTATAATGAGCGGAGAGGTACCCACATTCAAAAGGGGGGGGGTGCAATCTTTCGATGATAATATTTGGAAATTAGGAAACAGGACCCCAGAAGGAGGTTTCTTTATCAAAACACAGACCATGTCGGGTCCGCACCGCCAGATTTTGCTGGGTCTCATTTGGATTGATTTTGTATTGTCTGCATCACTTTTATTTGTGAAAATTATTTGCTATTAAAACATTCAATCAAGAGCATCGTTTCCACAGGTTTTCTCTGTCTTCCAAATGCATTGCTATCTTCTCACTTACAACATATAATAAATCCCAATAAATAAAAAAATACAATGTTTATATTAAACCGTTGGGTTAATGGGCTACTGGGCTTGATGGACCATTGGCCTGACCCATTAAGGCTATTCTTATGTTCTTAATTCTCTGTAGTGTGTAAATTATTATACTTTATTTCTATTTGCTTGAGAGTAATGACTTCTAGTGATCTGGTATATTTTGAGATGTTTCTTAGAACGTGTCATTACTTTAGTGCACCACCAGGTGTCACTGCTGTTCTTGTCCGTGAGGTTATTTACTAAATGAGCTGGAAAAAACATTTGGTAAAGGAGGACATCATGTTTGAGGAAGATCGAAGGAACCAGGTGAAGGGGACGACCTGCAATCAGATAGCTGGGTATGACGCTGGAGGACCTTTCCGGACTAGCTCAAAGCAGATTTCTTTTTAGATCCACCATTCAAGTTGCTAAGATTCAAACACGGGACAATGACACCCAACAAGGCTGGCCAAAAATGATGTTTTCATTTAATCTGAACTTTAAACCTGGGAAATTTATATATTTGTTTTCTGATCATTTTACAAAAATGCATAGCTGGCATCCCTCAAATAATTTTTAAAATTAAATAATCTGCATCTGTCAAATAACATATGCAAAAAATTGAACTTTCAAATGATCATCTTCCTGTTCAGTTCAAAAGGAAGAATAAAAAAAGGGTGATACTGGTATTTGAAGTGACCTCTAGGTCAGGTGTTTCCTGATAATCTGGGTGGCTGCTTTTGGGAACTGTGAAGTCCCAAAAACTCAAAAAAGGGAAGAAACCCAAACAATGGAAAACTATTCTTCCCTAATCCTACAACGAGGGTGAGGGGGAGAGACAGTTATACCCACGAAGGAACTCCAAACGATAAATAATATGTGATAAACGGGGAGCCCTCAGTCACACAGCTCGCAGCGGGGTATACACAACCCCTGATGCGCCAGCTGTCACAACAGTGTGCCCATATGAGCATAAACTGAAACATCCTCAGGCTCACCCGACGTGCGATTAAATGTGTACTAGTGCACCAAAAGAATTGTGCTAAAAGTGCAAATAATATTTTCCAAGTGCTATAAACTGTCTCTGCCTCTCATCCAAGGGTACAGAAGCGACCAAGATCAACCATCCGAGCAGGGGCTTCTGCAACCTTTCTTTCTCTCTCCCCCTGGCCCCCCCTCTTTATTTCTGCCTTTCTTTCTCTCTCCCCCTGGCCCCCCTCTTTCTTTCTGCCTTTCTTTCTCTCTCCCCCTGGCCCCCCCTTCTTTATTTTTGCCTTTCTTTCTCTCTCCCCCTGTCCCCCCTTCTTTATTTCTGCCTTTCTTTCTCTCTCCCCCTGCTTCCCTGGCCATCGTGCCGATTTCTCCACTTCCCCGATTCTTTCCCTACCCCCACCCCCAAGCCACCAACGCTTCACCAAACCTGGTTTCACCGGCACAGGATTTGTGCGGTAGTAAAAGGCTCTGCCTTTCAGATTCAGGAGGATTGTGAGTACAGCTGTTTTGTTTCGAGTCATGGCGGCGGAAGCGGTTAAGCTCTGTTCACGGTGTGGTAAGCACTGCACGCCATTGGGAGTGTGTTCTGCTGCTTGCTCAGAGGACGCGGCGGCTTTGTTTGCTCCGGATTGCGTGCTGGCTCCCCACGTGAAAGATGCGCTTGGGGATAAGAAGGAGGCACTCTCGTAGGAGCGGGCCTCAGCGGTGGTAGAGGTGCGTCCTTCTAGTTCAGCAGGGGCTGTTGGTGAGTTAAAGATGCAGGAAGAGGCAGATGTGGAGAATATGCTGGCAGGCACGCTGCCTTTCTCTCCAGAGTTTGTCCTTTTGCTGCTGCTTCCCCGAGCCAGGCCTGTTGCGTACAAGCGCCGGGCCCAAAAGACTTCACTTCCGACATCAATTCTAATGTCGGGAAGGAAGTTCCAGGCCAGCCAGGCAGTGATTGGCTGGCCCAGAACTTCCTCTCCAACGTCGGAATTGACGTCGGAGATGAAGTTTTGTAAGTCTGGCGCTTGTACGCGCCAGGCCTAGCTTGAGGAAGCAGCAGGGAGAAAAAGATTGCAAAGGCAATACGATCGACTCGCGTTGCCTTTGCGATCTATTAGTCTTATCGCAAACGACCATTTGGGCACCCCTGTTCTAGAGGGAGTTATCACGTGACTAAAGGCATCCTCACATTATTGCATGAGATATTCAGACAATGATACGATCAATCTATTATTACTTGCTTCTTCCTAGTGAGAGCCTGGGCTGTTTAGATTAGGGGGTCCTCATTTATTTGTTCTCAAAGTTACAATTTTAAACCAAAAGGAAAAGCAAACATGTAGAAAGAAAAATGCAACATCTTTTCTAAGGTTGCAAGATAGCTCAAAGTCATCCGAGTAGATTGCCCCAGTCTTGGTTTGCTCCATCTTTTTTCCTCTTGCTTTAATAAGAACAGAGCTGCAAATTCATACATTTGGTTGGGAATTCATTTTTGTCACCTTCATCTGGGCCACTTCAAGTCATCTTATATCCTTAGCAAGATATGGCCTCCAGAACTGAACACATTAGTCCAAGTGGGGCCTCACCAGTGACTTGTACAAGGTTACTAGCATCTCCCTTTTTTGCTGGCGATTCCTCTCTCTATGCAGCACAGCATCCTTCTGGCTATGGCCACCGCTTTGTTGCATTGTTTCACTGCCTTGAAGTCCTCAGATACTGTTTTGCCAAGATATCAGGATTGTGCCGAGAGACGTGTAAGGAGAGGCTTCAATACCTTTGTGGCTGTTGGGCAGACTGGATGCACCACGCAGATCTTTATCTGCTGTCATTTATATGTTACTATTCCATTGCAATAGGTGAGTCATTCTAGACAAGTGGGTCGTGTCCCCATGGCCGTGTGCCATCTGTAGAAGGAATCCAGTTCGGATTTTTCTCTGGGCCTCCTCTGTACTTCACTGAGCTCCTCGGCTCCACCTACAGTTTATCCCTTCTGTACGCGTGCCTGCAGGAGTGTGTTCGTTCTGCTCTTCGCAGTAAGCCCACCCTAGCTTTTTGGGGACTGCTTTTCTACATCCCACTTGTCTAGAATTATTTATTTATTTTTAGTATTTATATACCACTTATAGTGTAAGTGGTTTATATTCAGGTGCTCAAGCTTTTTCCCTGTCTGCCCTGGTGGTCTCACATTCTATCTAATGTACCTGGGGCAGTGGGTGATTAAGTGACTTGCCCAGGATCACAAGGAGCAGTGTAGGATTTGAATCCACAACCTCAGGGTGCTGAGACTGTAGCTCTAACCACTGCACCACACACTCACCTGTTGCAATGGAAAAAGAGATTATGTACTTTCCCTGGTAAGCTCTTTTCCAGTAGATAGGTAAGACATTCTAGACTCACGCCCTATCCTTCCAGCGCCTGATTTCTTTTTTTTTTTCAGTTCAATACATTTTTATTAAGTTAAAAAAAAAAAAAAAATACAAAAGTGGAAAATACAGTCCAAGTATAAATCCAAATCCAAACCCAAGTACAAGACACAGCCAACACATCTAAGTATCATCATCGAACATAGCACCAAGTCAAGTACATTTTATAGGAAACCAATCAACATTATAGAAAAAAAACAGAGAGTCTGAGATGTCTATAAATGAATACGAGAGGCAAAGGAAAGGAAAAAAGAAAGGGTGAGATCAAAGTGAAAAGGGAAAGAAAAAGAAAGCAGGGGGGCAGAAGAAGAAGAAGACAGGAGTGTCTATGAGGTCGAGCGAACATAGGAATCTAAATATTTCCAGGGTGAATTGCATGGCAATAAGTTCATGGAAAGTCGAGCTATGTTTCTTTTTTCATATGCATATGATTCGAATTTATAATACATGCTTAAAGAGTTCCACCAGAAGGTGTAATCTAATAGCGAAGAGGTCTTCCAATTTTTCAAGATGTGCATAAGGGCAGTCACAAACATAGTATCAATAAGTTTAGGAGGACAGTTTGAAAGAGCAAAGCATGGATGTTGAGATCGAAGAATTATAATGTCCAAAGAGATTTCAGTTGAACAGTCAGTAATGTGTTTTATGGTGTCCCAAATGCGAGTCCAGAATGAGCGAACTGGAGTACAGTGGAAAAGCATATGGTCAAGAGTTCCGGATTCTTTCGCACAGTTCCAACATATCGAGTCTTGTTTAAGGTTAGCTTTCCACATTCGAAAGGGAGTCCATACAGCATTCCACATAATGAAGAACATTGATTGGGCAGCTCTGGCTGATAATAGAGGACGATTTGTCGATGACCAAAATAGGTCCCAGTCAATATCTGGGAGCGGTGTTGTCAGCATGGAGTCCCAGTGTTTCATTGAATGAGAGGAGAAGGTAAAGGAGTTGTCTCTTAGGATGCTATAAAATAACGATATTGCTTTACCTTTCAATATAGCCAATGTGGACCAGTGGCGTATAGTGTGAATGGATGACCCAAAATCAAACCGAAGAGACAGAGAAGATATCGCTCCAGTAAGGGAGAGCCATTGAGAATATGTAGAAGGAGGCAACGAATGGGTAGAGCAGAGTTTCAAAGGGAACAGGAGTAGTTAGAGTCATCAATTGATGAGGAAACCACAACCCAGCCCGCTGCCATCTTCTCCATGAAAAAAACTTTCCTTTTTTTTGGAGTTTGGAATTATTCCAAATGGACATGAATGGACTGTCTTTAATTGAAATTTCTGCAATCTCATCTAATAAGTGAAGAGCATGCTACGTTGCACTCAGCAGGGGATACCTCCTCAATTGTCTAGGAACAGGGATAGTTGCCAGACAAGAAATGTGCAAAGGTGTACATATAAAGTGTTCCATCTGGAACCAGGCTGGAGGATCCTGGGGGTATGAATCAGTAATCCAGTAAGCTCCATATTTGGCCATTGATGCAATATAGTAAAAATAAAAATCTGGCAAATTTAGACCACCGTGAACCTTAGAAGCTTTTAATTTTGCGAGAGCAATACGAGGCTTTTTTTTGTTCCAAACAAATTCAGATAATTTCTTATCCAGCCAATGAAAAAATGTTTTTCTGCACAAAGATGGAAGCATTGAAAGGGTATAATTTAATTGAGGGACAAGAGTCATTTTAATAGAAGCAATCCTGCCCCACCAAGACAGATATAATGGAGACCATCGAGCTGTTGTGTTTAGGACTAAGTTTTTAATTTTAGACAAATTTAGATCTTGAGCATGAATTGGATCTTTATGAATTAAAATACCTAGGTACTTCACAGCCCCACGAGCCCATGGAAAAGGGAATTGAATGAGATCTGAGGGAGAAATATGATCATTAAGAGGAAAAATTTCTGATTTCTCCCAATTGACTGAGTATCCAGATAGGAAGGAGTACTGAGAGACGATGTTAACGAGAGCAGGAAGGGAGTCAGCAGGGTCACGAATAAAGAGAAGGACATCATCAGCATACGCCGCTAACTTAATGTGACGAGTAGAAGTGGAAATACCTTTAATTTTGGGGCATTGACGGATGGCAGAAAGGAGAGGTTCCAGAGCCAGATTAAACAATAAAGGTGAAAGTGGGCAGCCTTGACGAGTACCTCTGTGTAGGGAGAACTTGTTAGAAAGGGAGTTATTAATTAAAATGCGGGCTTTGGGTTGACGGTACAAGGTTTCAATCCACTCCGTGAAAAATGGACCAAAATTATACCATTTCAGGATTCAAAAAAGAAATGGCCATTCCACGCGATCGAAGGCCTTTTCAACGTCAATGGCCAGGCCAACTATAGGATCAGGAAGAGTTTTAGCATGAGCATTGATATGATGAAAGAGGCGTAGATTGTCACCTATGTATCTTTGTTTAATAAATCCTACTTGATCATTGTGGATTAGAGAAGGGATAGCTTTATTTAGTCTCAGTGAGAGAAGTTTTGCCATAATCTTATAGTCTAGATTAAGGAGAGAGATGGGGCGAAAATTTTTAACCAGAGTGGGGTCTCTATCAGGTTTGGGAATGACGACAATAGTAGCATCAGTAAAATTAAATTGCTTATCCGGAGTAGAGTGAAGAAATTCGTAGTATTTATGAAGGTGGGGGGCCAAGAGAGTTCGGAATTGTTTAAAAAACTCATTCGTGAAACCATCAGGGCCTGGGGCTTTACCATTGGGTAGGGACGAGATTGCAGTTTCTATCTCAGATATAGTTATAGGAGAGTCAAGCTCCGATTTTACAGAATCTGATAAAGATGGGTGAACCAGAGAAGCAAGAAAGGAATCTATCTCAGAGTCAGAGGCAGAATGTTCGGATTTGTATAAGTTAGCATAGAATTGTTCAAATTTTGAAGAAATCAAAGATCTAGTCTTGACCAACTGTCCTAGTGGGTCCTGAACAGCTGTTATGTGCAGACGTTTAGATTTATTTTTAAGATATCTGGCTAAAGGACGACCCATAAGGTTGTCTCCCATGTAGTGACCTGAGTTCGAGATAAAAATATCTCGCCTAGCTGTGCACGAAACCAGAGTATTGTATTCATATTTAAGGGTTTGGATGCGTTGTTGTATACACGGGTCATGTAAATGGGCAGACATATGTTGTAACTCTAGTGTTTTGATAGAAGATTCTAAGTCTTTCTCTTTTTGCATGGATTGTTTCTTTTTCCAGGAGGCGAATTTAATCAATTCGCCTCTAAGTGAAGCTTTGTAAGCCTCCCAGACAATGGAAGGGCAGACCTCAGGATCTTTTGAATTGATTTCAAAGAATTCAGTAGTAAAGGATTGGATTTTTTCAGCTATTTCAGTGTCTAAAAGTAAAGTATTATTTAGTCTCCAAGAGGAGGATTTTTTGTGAGGAGCTGAGATGAGTAGATGTAGAGAAACGGCCGCATGATCTGTAAGCGAGATTGGATGGATAATGGTATTCGTGAGGTCGTGAGATAGAGAGGAAGAAATCAGGAAAAAATCTATTCTGGTATATGTGTTGTGTGGAGGCGAAAAATGGGAGTACTCCCTACCTTTTGGATTGAACAGCCGCCATGGATCAACAAGTGAGAAGGTATCTTTGAGGGCTTGTAAGGCTGCGAAGGACCTGGACTTAGAAGGTTTACAAGATGATGATCTATCTATATAAATGTCTTGAACCTGATTGAAATCACCTCCTAATATCAAGGAACATGAACCAAAGTCTATTAATGCTATCTGAAGGTCTTGAAAAAATTCTGGGTGATCCAAAACTGGAGCATATATATTAAGGAAGACAAAATCCATCGAGTGCAACGCAGCATGCACCAAGCACCATCTACCTTCAGTATCTGTCTTGGAGGAATGAATGACAGGAGAGAGTTTATCATTAAATAGTATTGATACCCCATTTTTTTTCCGATGGGTAGCAGGAGAATATAAGTGAGTGGAATATCCCTTTAGTTGGAATTTCGAAGCGGCAGCTGGAGGGAGATGAGTCTCCTGTAAAAAAATCACATCAGGGTGTTTATTGGAAATATAATTAGCTATCTTTTTCCTCTTAATGGGATGATTCAAACCATTCACATTAAAAGAAAAAAAATGCAGGTCAGTCATAAGCCTTATTAATTAGCACTGTAATATAGCAGATGCTACCCATGTTCGTACATAACAGATTTTCAAAGATGTTACATAAAAAAGACACTCCTGTCAGAAAGCAGAGGGGAGAAAAAAAGGGAAAAAGAGAGGAAAAAGAAAAGAAAGAGCTATGGATGTCATCACGCAATGGAGTCATAAAAGACCTCATTACTGTGCGTGGAGTAATGCAGTTCAAGGGTGCTCCTGTGAGCACAGAGGTATAACACGGATGAAACAACTAACAAACCCACATCCATATTACATTCCGGAACTTGGAGGCAAGGAGGATGGCAGTTTGAGTGCAGAGCTCCTCTCCCTGGACAATCTGCCTGCTTTTAAATATCAGCAGCAGTGGGAGATCAATTGCTTTTACACCTAAGCAGCAACGGGACCAACCCACCAACCTCTGCAGTCCATTGGAGAGATCAATCTACCTGCTTTTAAATATCAGCAACAGTGGGAAATCAACTGCTTTTACACCTCAGCAGCAGCGGAACTATCCGCAACTACCAAGAGCCCACAGATTCGATCCAGCCAAGAGTTTGAGCTCCACCTCCCCCTGCAGTACACTAGGAAGATCAACTGTTTTTTACACCTAAGCAGCAACAGGACCAGCCACCACTACCGAGAGCCCTTTGCCCTGATCCAGCCAGACAAGTAAGCTCTTCCCCCAGCATTCCGTTGGAAAAATCAATATGCTTGCTTTTAAATATCATCAAAAGTAGGAGATCAACTGCTTTTACACCTAAGCAGCACCAAGACCAGCCGCCACTATCGAGAGCCTTTGTCCCAATCCAGCCAGATGTGTGTGCTCTTCACCATACAATTTGTTGGAGAGATCAATCTGCCTGCTTTTAAATATCAGCAGCATTGGGAAAACAACTGCTTTTACACCTAAGCAGCAGCGGGTACATCCGCAACCACCAAGAACCCACAGACCCAAACCTGCCAGGAATGTGAGATCCACCCCCCCTACAATCCGATAAGAAGATCTACTGTTTTTACACCTAAGCATCAATAGGACCAGCCACCACTACCGGGAACTCTTTGCCACGATCCAACCAGACATATAAGATCTTCCCCCAGCATTCCATTGGATAGATCAATCTACCTGCTTTTAAATATCAGCAGCAGTGGGAGAACAACTGCTTTTACACCTAAGCAGCATTGGGACCAACCGCAACTACCAAGAGCCCATAGACCAGATCATGACAGGAGTGTGAGCTCCACACCTCCTGCAGTCCGCTAGGAAGATCAACTGCTTTAACACCTAAGTAGCAGCATGACCAGCTGCCTATAATAGGAGCCCTTGCCCCGATCCAACCAGGCATGTGAGCTCCTCCCCCTATATCCCGTTTAAGAGATCAATCTACCTGCTTTAAATATCAGCAGCAGTAGAAAAACAACTGCTTTTACATACAAGCAGCAGCGACCACCAAGAGCCCACAGACCCGATCCTGCCAGGAGCGTGAACTCCTCCCCCTGCAGTCCATTGGAGAGATCAATCTGCCTGCTTTTAAATATCAGCAGCAGTGGAGATCAACTGCTTTTACACCTAAGCAGCAATGAGACCAGCCACAACCACCGAGAGCACTCAGACCCGATCCTACCAAGAGTGTGAACTCTTCCCCCTCTGCAATCCGCTATGAAGATCGACTGTCGGCTCCGGGCGGCTTTCCCGCAGAGGAGAGAATCCTGCATTCACCGTGGACCTCATCTGGGGCAGCCTCCTTGGAGCGGCTGGGGCACGGGCAGTGTGTCTGGGAGGGAATGCATGGATGGGAGAACATCGCAGGGGAGGAGACATAGGCATCCTGGGACTGTCGGCCAAGTCTCTTCCCTGAAGAAGCCCTTTCTGGATACGTCAATCGCTCCTCCTAAACTTACTTGCTCCACTTCATCACTGACGCTGACCCATTCTGCTTCTATTCCTTTCTCTCCTCTCCTCTACCTTCCAAAGTATTTAGATCAATGCTGTCTTTTTAAAATGTTTATTTTATTTTTATTTTTCCTCTAACTCTACTTTTCACTTCTCTATTACCCTCCAGGTACTTTAGTTAGATTGTGAGCCTTCGGGACAGTAAGGGAATTTTCCAAGTACCTTTCTTATTTCTAATCTTAATGTATATTTTCTGTAAACCGCTTAGAACCTAACGGATGTAGCGGTATATAAGAAATGAATTACATTACATATTAACAACCAAATATTTGTGTGCCTGTCAGAAAAACAATTGAGTACATTTACTTCAACCTGGTGAGAAAAGCAGAAGAAACAGCTTCAATCAGCATCACCCATCACTTTAGCACATTTTTAAAGAATCAAGAAAGGCAGCTAGTTCATCTGGATCCGTATATGATGTAGTATGATTGTTGTAGGTTACTTTCATCCTGGCAGGGTACATAAGACCATATTTGGCACCTATGTCTTTGAGCTCTTGGCGATGAGACAGAAAAGCTTTCCTCTTCAGTGCTGTAGATTTAGCCAAATCTGGAACAATGAAGAATTTTCTGCCTTGATGAATCAGCTGAGGTTTAGCTTTTGCAGCTGTAAGGATCTGAAGAGCGTGCTGAAATCTAAGCAGCTTGGCTACTATGGGTCTAGGAGTAGTAGCATGTGCAGAGAGATGGGAAGGCACGCGGTGAGCACGTTCTATTTCTAATGGAGGAGAGAAAGTTAGTCCCAGTGTTTTAGGCAGGAAATCAGAGAGAAAGGATATCATATCAGAGCCCTCTGTTGATTCCTGTAGTCCAATGATCCTCAGATTAGACCGTCTGCTGCGGTTGGAAAGATCCTCAATATCTCTTTGCAGGTTATTGATCAATTTATCATGCTTCTGTACCAGCGCCTGGGTGGATTGTAGATCTGATGTTTTTTCTTCCAGGGCATCAAGGCGGTGGCGCGCGTCGATGAACTGCGAGTTAAGCGCCTCTATTTCTCCTCTAAGGAGTTTTGTCTCCTCGACCTGCTCCTGCACTATTGATCGGACCGATCGTATTTCCTTAAGAAGCAGGTCGAGTGAGGCCTCGTCTCCTTTAAGCGCCATTTTTTCCGGCGTGCTTGGGTCTGGCTTGGGCCTCTTACCGCTGAGTGGCGCGGGTGCGATAGGCTCTGCCTTTGCCGGCTTCGGAGGCGACATGATCAGCGCTGGGTGAGATGCAATGTCGGCGGTAACGGCGGTTTTTAATATTTTTTCCCCAAAAGGCACTTTATATTAAAAGTCGGGTATGGCGTGGGAGAGCTGTTACAGCATGCGTGCAACCTCCGTGGTAGTCAGGCTCCGCCCCCCCAGCGCCTGATTTCTGTCTCGGTTGTTTCATACGTCTCCAAGTTGTAACTTGGATGCCAGTCAGTCTTTGGGGGCAGGAGAGTATACTGTATATATTTTCCTCTTTTCTGCGGGAGTAATTTCTGAGCTCCCTTGAGGTTTTTGCCGGCTGTTTGCAGCTGATATTACACCTTTGAGCAGAACAGTTATTTATGATCTTGATTGTTCTGGGTATCTACTTCACGTTGGTTTGGTAGCTCTTGGTGCTTGGGTACTAAGGGCTCCTTTTACGAAGCTGCGTTAGCGGTTTAACGCACGTAATACCGCGTGCTAGACGCTAACGCTAGCATTGAGCTGGCATTAGTTCTACCTGCGTAGCGCGGGTTTAGTGTGTGCTAAAAAGCTGCGTGTGCTAAAACCGCTTCGTAAAAGGAGCCCTAACTGTAGGTGGAGTTAAGGAGCTCAGTGAAGTACAGAAGAGGCACAGAAAAAAATCCGAATTGGATTCCTTCTGCAGATGGCACGCGGCCAAGGGGGCAGTATCCACTTGTCTAGAGTGTCTCACCTATCTACTGGAAAAGAGCTTACCAGGGTAAGTACATAATCTCTTTTTCTCAACCCAACTGGATGAGGAAGATTTGAGTTGGAAACCACTGCATTAGATCAATATTAGAATCGGCTTAGCTTTGTGCTTGTTGCCCAATAATACAAAAAGAGCCAGGAAACTTCTAAATGCTGTAGAAGTATCAGTTATATATCCTTTCAAAACAACATGGTCTCTGATTTCGAACAGCTAAGGATGAGGCAAGAAATATGGAACAAAGCTTAAGTCCCTCTTTCCCTATCTAGAAATGAGAAGAGTAAAAACCCTTTGGGAACAATATTTGAAAGCAGACAGAGACTAAATTATTTTGAATGGAGATATAACATATATCCACTTCAAGTTTATTAAAAATTTGTTGTACACGCAATGTCAAGTGCTTCAGTGCGTATAACAGTTTAAAAATAGGGGACAAAAATAATACAATTTAATTACAAATAAACATAAGGTATGAAGGTACAAAATTTAATTACTAATACAAAAGGAGAGGGGGATGAACTACAATCTTTAAAGAAAATAAAGAAACGTTTAAGGAGAACACATCTGGAGGGTAATCAAAGAATAAATATAAAAAGATGGATAAACATAGAAGAGAAGGGGGAAAAGTTTGCAACCTATACATAAGGTCTGGCTAAGATTAGGGGCTCCTTTTACTATAAGGTGCGCTAGCGTTTTTAGCGCACTCAGCAAATTAGTACGTGCTATGCGGCTAGAACTAATGCCAGCTCAATGCTGGCGTTAGCGTCTAGCGCGCGCGGCATTGGAGTGCATGCTATTCCATGTGTTAATTGTCAGCATAGCTATCGCTACCATTCAGCATTTTTAGTTGGCATTACTTATGTCAGCAAAGGCCTATGGGAAATTATATCAATCTGACTCTGGCATGTGAATGCAGTAAGACCCTGAGGGCAGGAAAACTGTTCTAAGTAGCCCTGATTGAATCATGACTAGCTAAAAGGTGTTAATGTCTGATTAAGAGGGTGCTTAGGACAATGGGTCCAGGTGCACAGATCAAGAAGATAGGCTGCTTGAATAGGACAAAGAAGCCAGAGACTAATCCCATCTCCATGCCTGCAAGTATCACACCCTCCTTTATCAATTAAATTAACCATTGTTTCAAACAGTTTACAAATTCTAAACAGAAAGATACTGGGACATACAATAGTTTCTATATTCAGAATAAGATTCCAAGGTATAAAAGCCTCCTCTCTGCTCTATCAATCTATCTATCTATCTCTGGGCTCTTGGCTCTCTTGTTCTTTCTTTCTTTCTCTCTCTGGCTCTCCCTAGAACTGCAAGCTTCTATGTCTCTCTTTTCCTCTGAACTCTGTAAGGCAGGGAAACTGCTTTGCTCTCTGCTTAATTGTAATGCTTAATTATTGTAATGCTTCAGAATATTGCTTTTCTGTAAGACTATTTCTATAATATATTCTTTATGCAATCACCTCTGGCTGTGCCTCTTTGATTCTACTTCCTGGTGAGTCATCTGTGAGGGAACTGAACCTGGGACCTGGCGTTTGTCAGGGCGCCTCTCATTTAACCCCTACCACCTAATATTGTGGGGGCCACTAGCGAACCTGACATTTTGGGGGCTCATCCGGGATTTGAACCCAGGACCTCTCGCACCCAAAGCGAGAATCATACTGAAAAGGCATTTTCGTTTATTTGTTTTCTTTCTAAACTCCTGAGAATGAGAAACCATTTTTCTGAATATCGTGCCATGTGTGTTCTGGAAAATTACCCTCATATGGACCCCCTTTCTTGTCAAAATATTTGTGTACAATATCTGTGAGTTCTTGAAAATCAAAAGGGTTCATATTTGAGGCTGCAGAAGTCTGCCTTGGTTCGTGGGCCTTGCTATATGGCCTTCTAAATGTCCCTGTCTGTATGTAGCCTTTGAGATTGAAATGCTCCCACTTATGAAGGAGGGAGACTTTAGTTAATAGGTAGAAAATCGAGGTAAAGCATGTTAGGCAAGAGTCATTGGCATAAATAATACACTTATGCCCACACTTGCCTACACTGGTTACTACCTGAAATTTACAGGCAGAAGTTTAGCAGGAAAAAAATATAAGAAGTCTGTTAGAAGAGCAGAGGTGTCAGCTGTCAGTTCCAGTCCAGTGTGCCCTGGGCCTTTCAC
Organism: Geotrypetes seraphini; assembly: GCF_902459505.1. Taxonomy (NCBI): domain Eukaryota; kingdom Metazoa; phylum Chordata; class Amphibia; order Gymnophiona; family Dermophiidae; genus Geotrypetes; species Geotrypetes seraphini. The sequence continues at coordinate 171,335,841 of NC_047091.1, read as the reverse complement.
CAGGGCAGAGACTGACAAGAAATAGAATTAAAAGCACAAGGTAAAAAAGTAAAAGTTATTAGTACAGATGTGGCGTGTCTTAATTGAGTGACTGGTTTCACTTTGAACCCTGCTTTTCTTCAGAGCAGCTCAAATATTCTTACATGCAACACCCTAGCAAGCATATAATAGCAAATCATACAATGCAAACCGGCACAGGTAACACTACAAAGACTTTTGATAGTAAAATCTCACCAAATATAAAACCCAAAATATTACTGAAACTTTTCACAAGTGTGTCATCCAGTCTAAAACAATTTAAGGGTTCCAGAAGGTCTTTTGATTTCTATCTTACTCTGTCTATCATTAAAAAAAAAAATTGAATTCTACTTACCCAAATCATCAGGAAGGACCGAGACAAGCCCCCCAAATGTCAGGTTCGCTAGTGGCCCCCACAATATTAGGCGGTAGGGGGTTAAGTGAGAGGCGCCCTGACAAACGCCAGATCCCAGGTTCAGTTCCCTCACAGAATACTCACCAGGAAGTAGAATCAAAGAGGCACAGCCAGAGGTGATTGCATAAAGAATATATTATAGAAACTAGTCTTATAGCCCGTTACATTAACGGGTGCTAGAATATATGTGTGTGTGTCTCTCTTTATTTCTTTCTCTCTCTCTCCTTAGCCACTTTCTTTCTTTCTGTCTTTCTTTTTCTTTGGCTGTCCATCACCACCCCTTGCCTGTTCCCCCTGTCCATTCTCCCTTCCTTTTACCTCCCCTGTGTCGACCACCACCCCTTCACAGCTCTCCTTATGCAGCAGCAGACCTTCTCCCTTTGTTTTACCTCCCCCCTGTCCAGCAGCTCCTTCCTTCACCACCTGTCCAACATTAGGCCTCCGTTCCTTTTTCTTCACCCCCCCTGTCCATCAGCATCTCTTTCCTTCTCCCCCTGTCCAGCAGTAGGCGTCCCTTCCTTTTTCTCCCCCCTCCTTCTTCTTATCCCTATGATACACTTACCTTGCTCTGCCCCTGATCAGAGGCTCCCGACAGCCGCCCAGTTGCACCCATTGGAAAAGTTCCCTCTGCGGCATCCCGCACCCCTCCTGACGCGACTCCCGCTGTCCCACACCTGCCCCTGTGTCTTTCTTCTTGTCTTTGTGTCCCTTCCTCCCTCTGTCTGTCTGTCCAAAGCAGCATTTCCTCCCCCCACACCAGTTCCCTGTGCACCTGTCCCTGTGTCTTTCTTCTTGTCTTTCTGTGTCCCTTCCTCCCTCTGTCTGTCTGTGCAAAGCTGCATTCCCTCCCCCTCCATTTCCCTCCACTCACACCAGTTCCCTGTGCACCTGCCCCTGTGTCTTTCTTCTTGTCTTTGTGTCCCTTCCTCCCTGTCTGTCTGTCCAAAGCAGCATTCCCTCCCCCCACACCAGTTCCCTGTGCACCTGTCCCTGTGTCTTTCTTCTTGTCTTTCTGTGTCCCTTCCTCCCTCTGTCTGTCTGTGCAAAGCTGCATTCCCTCCCCTTTCCATTTCCCTCCCCCCCACACCAGTTCCCTGTGCCTGCATTAGCGTTTCCTCTACCCTCTTTCCCTTCCCAAAGTCGCGACTACAAACGCGGGCCCGAGTCCTTTGTCGCCCCCCCCTTCCCTTACCGCGGGCCCGACTGGCGATTTAAGCAGCGTGTCAGCACTCTTCACACGCTGCTTCGGGCCCTTCTACTGCCCTGATTTGCTCCGGACGTGCCAGAGTAAATCAGGGCAGAGAGCAAAGCAGTTTCCCTGCCTTCAGAGGAAAAGAGAGACATAGAAGCTTGCAGTTCTAGGGAGAGCCAGAGAGAGAAAGAAAGAAAGAACAAGAGAGCCAAGAGCCCAGAGATAGATAGATAGATTGATAGAGCAGAGAGGAGGCTTTTATACCTTGGAATCTTATTCTGAATATAGAAACTATTGTATGTCCCAGTATCTTTCTGTTTAGAATTTGTAAACTGTTTGAAACAATGATTAATTTAATTGATAAAGGATGGTGTGATACTTGCAGGCATGGAGATGGGATTAGTCTCTGGCTTCTTTGTCCCATTCAAGCAGCCTATCTTCTTGATCTGTGCACCTGGACCCATTGTCCTAAGCGCCCTCTTAATCAGACATTAACACCTTTTAGCTAGTCATGATTCAATCAGGGCTACTTAAAACAGTTTCCCTGCCCTCAGGGTCTATCTGCATTCACATGCCAGAGTCAGATTGATATAATTTCCCATAGGCCTTCGCTGACATAAGTAATGCCAACTAAAAATGCTGAATGGTAGCGATAGCTATGCTGACATTAATGTCCTAACGCAGCTTAGTAAAAGGAGCCCTAAGTATTAGAGCATAAGATTTAATGTTAGATGAGTTATCCTATCTATGCCTCAAATGCGTCTTTAAACAAGAAACTTTTGAATTTTTCTAATGAGTGTTCATCACGTAAGTAATTTGCTATGTTCCAGAGCTGGGGGTGTTATAACCGATAAAATAGTGGATCTCCTAGTACCTATTACTTTTAAAGAAGGACTAGTCAATAAATGTTGTTCCTTGAAGCAGCTGTATAGGTGGAACATAATCCTTGTCAAGACTCAGGATTTGGGTTAAGATAAGTGCATTTTGTTTGTTCTACAGATTTGTTATTACACTTCTCCCTCCGTATCTGCGGATTCTCTTATTCATGATTTTTCGGCTGCTGACTCCGCCCCCTAATTTTCATCACTGAACCCGGCATTTCACATTGGAAATCGCTGCTCCCGGCATTGTACGGAGCAATTCGCAGGTCAGGTTATTCACGGTTTATTATCTTTTCAGGTCTATTTTACTGAAAAACCACAAATAACATGCAAAAAGTTATTCGCGGTTTTTCGGTATTCATGGCTATGTTCTGCCTGCATCCCCCGCGAATACAGAGGGAGAAGTGTATTTTGAATATTGCATCATTTCACAGTCATATTGAGGTTCATTGAAATTTGGCAACATGTAGTATGCAGTGATTGATAATGTTGAGATTTTGCTTAGGATCTACGGGTCCCTGCTGGCCACAAAAATCATTTTTAATGAGCTTTTTGAAATAGTCGTCGTTTTTGAAGATTGTTTATGCTACAGGATTTGGATCAGTTGTGTATTTCCAGATTATCAAATTGGTGCTTTCGGGTTTGTTTTTTTTTTAATTTTTTTATTCTTTTTCAAACTTACATCAAGTGCACAAAAAGAACAACATGAAATACTATCGTATAACACTTGAACATCATACATTATATTCTTAATATGTAAATTAATTAAAAACCCTCCCCCCTCCCATCTTTCTATACAATCATTAAAACTATCATATTCCTTCAAAACTAAATCTTGCCAAAACAAAAGTATTAGGTGAACAGCTTTAATCTCGATTATTTGGAATAATATTAGAGTCAAGGTTATCTTTTAAACAACTGATCAGCAACTTGATTAGGAAGGCATTTATTAGCTTATTTAAGAACATAAGATTTGCCGCTGCTGGGTCAGGCCAATGGTCCATCGTGCCCAGCAGTCTGCTCACGTGGCGGCCCTTAGGTTAAAGACCAGTGCCCTATTTGAGTCTAGCCTTACTTGCGTATGCTCTGTTCCAGTAGGAACTTATCCAACTTTGTCTTGAATCCCTGCTGGGTGCTTTCCCCTATAACAGCCTCCAGAAGAGCGTTCCAGGTTTCTACCACTCTCTGAGTGATGAAGAACTTCCTTACGTCTGTACGGAATCTTTTCCCTTCTAACTTTAACAAGTGCCCTCTCATTCTCCTCACCTTGGAGAGGGTGAACAATCTCTCTGTCTCTACTAAGTCAATTCCCTTCAATATCTTGAATGTTTTGATCATGTCCCCTCTCAGTCTTCTCTTTTCAAGGGAGAAGAGGCCCAGTTTCTCTAGCCTCTCGTTGTACGGCAACTCCCCCAGTCCCTTAACCATTTTTATCGCTCTTCTCTGGACACTTTCAAGTAGTATTATGTCCTTTTTCATGTACGGCGACCAGAGCTGGACGCAGTATTCCAGGTTGGGGTGTACCATGGCCTGGTACAGTGGCATGATACCTTTTCGGATCTGTTTGTGATCCCCTTCTTAATCATTCCTAGCATTCTTTTTGCCCTTTTTCGCCGCTGCCGAGCATTGCGCGGACATTTTCATTGACTTGTTTACAAGTACTCCCAAGTCTCTTTCCTGGGGGCTCTCTCTGAGTATAGCACCGGACGTCCTGTATTCGTGCATATGATTTTTGTTACCGACGTGCATCACCTTGCACTTATCCACATTGAACCTCATTTGCCATTTCGTGGCCCATTGCTCGAGCGTATATATGTCTCTTTGTAGATCTTCGCAATCCTTTTGTGTCCTCACTACTCTGAATAACTTTGTATCGTCCGCAAATTTAATCACCTCACTCGTCGTGCCAATTTCTAAGTAGTTTATAAAATCGCTTCGCTCACTTTTCTGTCAGTAATTTTGATGTTCTTGTTCACTCAATTATACTGGCTCAGTTGGATTACCTAGTTATACTGGCTCAATCGTTTCATTACCTTGTCCTTTTTATTTGTTTACAAATTGTGTTTAACCCTTTATTTTTTTCTTTTTACCTTTTGTGTTTGGTTGGTCTAAAGTTGTATTAACCGTCTGGTTTGATTAATGTGTTTTTCTTTTTACCCCAATTTTATCATTATTTGTAAATCGCATTGGATTATGATTTTGCGATCAAATCAAATTTTTAATTAAACTTGAAACTTGGTTTACTATGGAAAAAGATTGCAGCTGCTTCAAAACACATTAGATTGATATTTAATAAAAATACATTTGAGCATATCAGTCCCTTGCTAAAAACACTACACTAGCTACCAGTTGAATCTAGGGTGAAGTTTTAAGTGTGCTTGTATAGTTTATAAACCAATACATGGTCAAGTAGATAATCAAATTGCACCTCTGGCATTTTATGCATCAGGACAAAGATGTTGAAGATGTACCTCGTTAGTTTCATTAGTATTTCCATCAGTCAAAGGTGTTCAGTCTAAGGGTCTAGTTACCTGTGCCATTTCTTTTATTTTTACTGCTCTGTGGAACAGTTACCATTACAGTTAAGAAAACACGAGTCTTATTTAAGGTAGACAATAAAATATCACAGTTGGTATCTACTTTCGCAAAGGTAGAATCCAAAAGAATGGCATCAACTTTATACAAAAAAATTATTTCTTATAAAACACAAGGGAAGAATGGCCCATACTCATTTGTGTAACTTCCTCTACATATATCAAAAATTGATAGACTTAATTTCTCCTTTTGGTGAAATTCTTTGTTTATGTAATAAGATATTTAAATTAACGTGGGGTCCATTGACAAATTTTGTTAACACTGATTAGCTGGATTATCCTTTTCGATTTGCACATCCAGGGAGGGTGTGTGGGAGGGAGGGGGTATTATATTTTATTGTATTAATGGACCAAATGAAAGAGTTTGCGTCCTTGAATAGGGTGGGGGAAATGTTTTGTAGTATTTCTTTGAATGATTGTAAGTGCTGTCTTGAAGTCAATTGTATGCTTGTAATGATTTTTGTAATGATTGATAAAATTTTTCCCATAATAAGATACTGGATAAAGGAGGGGGGGGGGTTGGTTATTCTCTTTATAATAAACACATAAATAAATTATTATAATAGTTGTTATATTGTGTACAATTAACAAAATAAGGGAAGGGAAAGGGACTCATAATTGAATAATAGTTGATAACATTATTAAAAAATTTTTATATGATGTCTAATTATAGTAAGGATTATATAAGAATATGTTATAGATATATCAAGTGTATACTTAAGATAATTGTATGAATCTTTATGACACACTTGTTGTTATATGAAGAAAAATCAAATAAAAATTTAAAACAGAAGTCAATTGTATGTATAATTCAATGCACTGTTTTCGTATGGAAAATTAATAAAGATATACAAAAAAATAAAAAAGGTTTTCCTCCGTAACAAAGCTCTGTAGAGCCTAACACGTAGCACGGACTAGAATGATATTTCTGCTATAGACATTACGCCAGTGGAGATAAGTACCGCTCCTTGTCTTATGTACTGCTAATTATTTATCCTGTTTGATTGGATGTTTACACTAAAATGCAAAAAGAAAAAGACAAAATTCCTTGACTAACTTTAACTTTGCGTTTCAACCCAGGGTTAAAATTATAGCCCTGCTCCTTCTCTCTTTATTCTTTGGAGTTTCACACATTATTGATTTTTGTACACACGTCACTTGAAACAAGGTCCAGAGAAATATCCTGCTTAAATACCCCGCTGGGTTTCACAAGCTCTCATCTCGACAAATAAATTAATTGAGTTGTGAATACTGAGGACCTGTTTCATATTTCACTAAGGGCCACGCTAGCGGCTGCAGTGCGCTAACGGCCCCGAAGCCCATAGAGATTTAAAGGGCTTTGGGGCTGTTGCTGTGCAGCTTTGTAAAACAGGCCCTAAGTAATTTTCTTTTGATATATGTAGAGGAAGTTACACAAGTAAATATGGGCCATTCTTCCCTTGTGTATTATAAGAGAGAATTTTTTTGTATACAGTTGGTATCTATGGGGCTCATAATTGAAAGAGAAAAACGTCCCAAAACTGGCCTAAGTTGGCACTTGGACGAACATTTCTCAAAAACGTCCAAGCGCCGAAAATAAAAACAGGTTTTGGACGTATTCTAAACGACCTAGGCCTTCATAGTGTCGCTCAACGTCCAAAGCTAAACAGGGCATTTCGGGAGGCGTGTCGAGGGTGGGAGTTGGGCGGGACGTGGGCCGGCTTAGACTTAGTCGTACAGCATGTATAACCGAAAGTTTAACAAAAGAGCCTAGACGGAACTTGGACGTTGTGATTTAACTAAGTCACAAAAACCCACCTAAACTCACCAGATGAGCACTGCAAACACATAACACAGACTACCCCAGTGATCATTGACCCCCGCCACCCCCATAACAATTTTATTCAGAACTTTAAAATTCAGACCATCATCACCTGGCCGCCTGGCATATGAAAGCCTAGTCGTCCAGCCCAGAGGCAGCTTAAGTCATCTTGGGAGTGGGTTATGGACCCATAGAGAAGAGGACCCATGCCCATTAGCCCCTGTAATCACTGCATCGATACTTAAACATGGGCACTGCCTTATACACCCCCAAAACCCTTTTTTACTGGCATATAAGTGGCTCCTGCAGCCATAAGGGCTATTGGGGTGGTAGATAAGTGGGTCTAGGGGATTCTGGAGGTGGTTTGGGGGGGCTCACCGTCACCTATAAGGGAGCTGTGAGGAGAAGCCATGGCACCCTTTATGTGAAGTTCACAGCAGTGCCCTGTAAGGTACCCCACTATTTAGGTGGCATGTCTGGGTGTGCAGTCCATCACTTTGCAGACCCCTCCCACGTCCAACAGGGCTTGTTCTAGGCGTTTTGGACTTGGACGGAAAGTTGGACGGAAATGTGGTATAAAGATGGACGATCAGATCAGCAGGATGTATAATTAGACGATTTTCGAAAGTAAAAAAAGTTGGACGTATCTTTCGAAAATGTGTATTAGGCTCTTTTTAACTTTGGACGACTTGCGAGATGGACATAAACGGACTTAGACGTCCCTTTCGATTATGCCCCTCCACCCATTTTGTTACAAGTGGTAGCTAGGCAGAGAAAGAATTGACAATGTTTGTGTATTGTATGTTTTTATTATATATATGTTTTTTGGAAACCGCTTAGATTTAGGCGCTATATAAATTTTTGTAAATAAAATTTCATAAACAGTTAAAAACTTATCTGTTTGAAATCCAGTTTGATTAGTTGATTGGCTAATCTTAGTCTTATTATAAACCGCGTTGAGCGTCAAGATAAATGGGGATGATGGCGGTATATAAAAGGAAAGATTAGATTAGATTTTCTTGTGTATGTTGACATCTGGTAAGTTTACTCTAACCTTCTTTTGGTAGGGGTGCCTGCTGTACTAGATTGGACAGAGGATGGATTCAGTATGTGCTTTGGATGTAACCATCTTGGTCCTTTTCTGCTCACCAACCTCCTGCTGAGTCTTCTGAAAAGTTCTTCCCCCAGCCGTGTGGTCACTATTACATCAGATATCTACAAGTACCAGAAGCTGGACTTCCAGGACCTCAATTATAACCTGGTGCCGCTGTTCACCTACTGTCGCAGCAAGCTGGCCAACCTGTACTTCACCCAGGAGCTTGCTCGGCAGACCCAAGGCAGTGGGGTCACTGCATATGCAGTTCATCCTGGTATGTAGTGTGCGAAAGGAGGAGTAAATGTGAATCACAGTATTATCCAAACAGCTATTTGGGGATAGGTAAGTGCCACAGATAGGTCAGCTTTTCAAGATATCCGCAGTGAATATGCACGAGATAAGATTTGCATATAATGGAAGCAGAGCATGCAAATTATGTCATGCATATTTATTATGGATATCTTGACCTCCCTGAGGTCTTCAAGGACCAAGACATTCGCAGTGAATATGCATGAGATAAGATTTGCATATAATGGAAGCAGTGCATGCAAATTATGTCATGCATATTCATTATGGATATCCTTGCCTACCTGAGGCCCTCATGGATTGGAGTTGCCTATCATTAGAACTATATCTGTTAGCATCATGAAAAGTGTTATCTCTACAAAATGGTTTTCTTTCTCACTGTAAAAAAAAAAAAATAGCCATTGATAGTCTGTGACATAGAAATGTTACTGAGCTCCCAGCATCGGTTGGTTGCCTTTTAGGAATCTTCTATGTTTATCACATGTCTCTTTTTAATTCCATCACTGATTTTGTCTCTTCCACCTTCTCTGAAAGGGCGTTTTAGGCATCAACCACCCTTCTGAAGTAATATTTCCTGACACTGCTCCTGAATTGCCCCCTTGTAGCTTCATATCTAGTCTCTGCTTGTTCAGTTTTCTTTCTTTGGAAAAGGTTTGTTTGTGTATCGATACTTTTCAAGTATTAAAATGGCTGTGCCAGATTTCTGGAGCAGACAAAAAAGAGTGATGGAGTTCAGAAAGGTGTGAGATAAAACACAGAGGATCCTTAAAGGCAAGAGGATGAAAACCAGCCACTAGGTGCTTCAGCTAAAAACTGCTATGAAATGACTTTTTGCACATCTGAGAAGGAATGGTATGTGTTGGGGAAGGAGGGGGGGGGGTAACCTGCACAAAGCAGCACTTAGAGCCATCATCTATTGCATTACTATGAAAATCCACAAGAATGTTATACAGAACTTTAGGTAAGTTTTAGTAAAATTTATGTCAAATCTGCTAGAACAAAATATGGCCTATGAAAATTTAGCAGGGTTGAAATGAGAACATAAGAATAGCCTTACTGGGACAGACCAACGGTCCATCAAGCCCCGTAGCCTGTTCTCACGGTGACCAATCCTGGTCACTAGTACCTGGCCAAAACCCAAGCAGTAGCAATATTCCATGCTACCGATCTAGGGCAAGCAGTGGCTTCCCCCATGTCTTTCTCAATAACAGACTATGGACTTTTCCTCCAGGAATTAAACATTATATTACATTGATGTCTTCTATCCCGCAATACCTTTCAGTTCTAGGCGGTTTACAAGAAATTAACCTGGGCATTCCCAGGGAGATTACAAGGTTGATAGCTATAGTATGTGTTGGGATCTGGGAAGAGTCGATAGAGTTTGGTTAGATCATTTGACAAATTTCTTGAATAGTATAATTTTCAGTTCTTTCCTGAATATTTTGTAGTTGGGTGTCGTGGTCAGCAGATTTGAGAGGTGATGGTCTATTTTTGCTGCTCTAGCAGACTGTCATATATTTTTTTGCTTTGTATGCCTTTGATTGGAGGGTGGGTAAAGTGTGCTTGAGTTCACCTTGGTCTGAATGTGATTTTCATTGTGGAAATGTTGAAAATCTATGTTGGAGTTCTTGAGAACTGTGGTTGCCCATCTTTGCTTTAAAGAAATTTAATTTATTATTATTTTTTGGCCCCACTTTGATTTCATCCATTCATACCTTCAATCCCTAACATCTGTAATCATTCCAGTGAAAGAGGTATATGTAGTCATACAAATTAACTAAAAATAAAACAGTGCTCCTTTGGGCATCTGGGTATTTCTAGGTCAACCTAAAGTTTATTTTATTTTAACGCCAAGAACAAATAAAACCTAGGTTTAATTTTTGAATAGCACTAACTCCCTAGCCTTATGACCTTGTGTGTGTCAGTTTCTATTGTTACAGAAACAAGATACAGTAAAACCTTGATTTGCGAGCATAATTCATTCCAAAAGCATGTTTGTAATCCAAAGCACTTGTTATATCAAAGCTAATTTCCCCCATAAGAAATAATGGAAACTCAGATAATTTGTTCCACAACCCAAAAACTTTAATACAAAATACTATACGTACTTGTATTGCAAGACCTCGCTCATTTAAAACAGTCACTACACTCCTGCAGCATCAGAGAGAGAAGAACCATCGGCTCAGTTGTGATGATGTGACACGTGTATACTGTATGTACTCGTATTGCAAGACCTTGCTCGTTTAGAACAGTCACTACGCTCCCGCAGCGTCCGATAGAGAAGAACCATCAGCTCTGTTGTGATGATGTGACACGTGTATATTGTATGTATTTGTATTGCAAGATCTCGCTCATTTAGAACAGTCACTACGCTCCCGCAGCGTCCGAGAGAGAAGAACCATTGGCTCAGTTGTGATGATGTTACGTGTGTATACTGTACGTACTCGTATTGCAAGACCTCGCTCATTTAGAACAGTTACTACACTCTCGCAGCGTCAGAGAGAGAAGAACCATCAGCTCTGTTGTGATGATGTAACACGTGTATATTGTATGTATTTGTATTGCAAGATCTCGCTCATTTAGAACAGTCACTACACTCTTGCAGTGTCAGAGAAAACTATCTGCTCAGTTGTGATGTGTGTAGACTGTATGTACTCGTACTGCAAGACTTTGCTTGTTTAGAACAGTCACTGCATTCCTGCATGAAAAATCTGTCAGGTCCATCAATAAATCAAGGTTTGACTGCCTGGAACTTGAAGGCCTTTGTGCTTTTTTCGTATTTGCTTGCTGTAAAATATGCAGTTATCAGGCTTATGGAATTGTAATCAGAAAAAAAATTACTGTATTGTTCGCTCCATAAGATGCACTTTTTCCACCCCTGAAAAGCGAATACCTTCCCCCCCCCTCCCCCGGTACCTTTTTAAAGTTGCAGTGGTCCATATTTCGCGCCTAATTCTTTAAGCTTTGGTCTAATATCTAGGAATTTTTTCCTTTTGTCCGCTGTTGCTTTGGCGAAATCCGGAACAATATGTACTCTTACATCTTGACACCTTAGATTAGCATTTTCTTTAGCCAATCGTAAAATTTCTAGGACTTGTTGGTGGGTTATGGGTTTATATATATATAATTGTTGTTTTTCTTTTTTTTTTTTTATTCTTTATTTCTTTTTAATCATTCAACAAGTGTACAAGAAAAATCATACATAGGCTCAAAAACAACACTTGATAAATCTATCAAGACAATAACAATTGTATATATATATATATATATATATATATATATATATATATATATATGTATATATAAACCCATAACCCACCCTCCCTCCCAACACTATTCTTCTTAATTCATTTTACCCTCTCTTCAAGTGTACAAACCCTCCCCCCACCCTTCCTTAAATGATGTATCTTCAAAAGAAAAATGGTGTTTATTCATTACAAAACAATGTTAATGGCTCCCATATTTTAATAAAACTTTTTATAATTTCCATTTTGTACCGCTATTGAACGTTCCATTTTATATAAATGACATAGTGAATTTCACCAAAAATTAAAGTTAAGTCTGCTATGATCTTTCCAATTGTTAGTAATATGTTGAATGGCAACTCCTGTCATAATCAATAAAACTTTGGATCATCTTTTATTTTTTTTGTCCCTATATCTTGGCCTTTTGGAATTCGATCTGGGATCAAATAAATTCTTTATTAGAAAATCCTGTAGCATTAACTTATGATACTGTGATATTTGGCATGTCTATGAGGAAAAAGAGTCAGATATCGGCAAGCAATTGTTTTTCTTGATAGACTTACAAGTGATGTTTTCAAGAATATGTATGATATTAAATTGTACACTTGTTGAATGATTAAAAATGAATAAAGATTTTTTAAAAAAAAAGTTGCAGTGGTCCAGCGCACTCTCCTGCTGGATGGCTGGCTTTGGTAGCAGAGCGGCACGACACAGGAGCATGACCTTTGTGCTTCCTGCCTGGTCCCGCTCTGTGATTGGCTGAGGTCAGTTCTCATCGAGAGGTCGCGCTCCTGTGTTGTGTGCTGCTCTGCAACTAAAGGCATCCATCAGGAGACCACGCTAGACCACCGCCAGTTTAAAAAGGTACGGGGGGTGGCTGCTGCGGGCTTCGGACTACTTTGGGCTTCCCAGCACCAGACGCACCTCCCTGTAGAGGAGGAAAAACCAAGAAAAAAAATTCTGAACCAAATTGTTTTTCTTTGGTTTTTCCTCCTCTACAGGAGTGGTGCATCTTATGATCGGGTGCATCTTATAGAACGAGAAATACAGTACTTATAAAATTATCAAATTATTTATAGACCCATTGGCCTATTGCAATTTTAAAAAAAAATTTAAATAACCAGGTTTTTTAAAGTTTGTCTAAAGTCCCTGGGTGAAGACAAACACCTTCCATCACCCAGTAATGAATTCCACAGATCTGACCTCCAGGTCACTCGTAATCTAACCTGTTTTATTGTTGAAACCTGTCACCTAACTTCTCTTCCCATAGGAAGACAAAGCGAGACAAATATTCTGAGGCTGGGCCTTGAAGAATTTTAAACACAAACTGCAATGAATTAAAAACAACTCTAGCTTTAAATGTTAGTTAGTGTAAGTGAGTGTAATTGTGTGAAGTAGGAAGGTGGTTTGTTCACATCACCCTCCCCCAAAATACTACCATATATAAGACGAGATTTGGGGGCCCAAAAATGGGGGTCTCATCTTATATTCAAGTCAGCGCCCACCTGCCCCCCACTCAGACTTGTTGCAGGCCTCAGCTGGCCTGCCTTATGACCTGGTGGACTGAGACAGGAGGGATCCCTCTCATCTCCTGTACCAGCGGACTCTGACAATTTTTTTACCTCCCTCCTTCCCACCCCCACGTACCTTTTTGAATCCCTGGTGGTGCAGCGGTGTATTGGGCAGGAGCGAGCTTTCTGTGCTCCTGCCCCGCACTGAGCCCCTCCCTGAATGGCTGCCTTGAATTCTCACGCAAAAAGCTTGCTCATGCCCGGTACACCGCTGGGCCGCAAGAACTCGAGGCAGCCATTCTGGGAGGGACTCAGCACGGGGCAGGAGCATGGAAAGCTCCTGCCTGGTACACCGTTGGACCAACAGGGATTCAAAAAGGTATGTGGGAGGGAGGTAAAACAAATTGTCAGAGTCAGTTGGGACAGGAGTCGGGAGGGGTCCCTCCTGTCCCGGCCTACCACTGGACTACCAGGTCAAACGGCAGGCTCAGCGGAGGCCTGCAGGACATCAAGAGGGGGGGCTAGGGTGCAGGGCAGGGAGGTGAGATTGTGCAGAACCTGGCAGGGAGGGAGAGGGGACAGGGTGGAAAGTCTGCCAGGGCAGAGGGGAGACATGGTGTAGAGCCTGGTAGGGGAGGAAGTGAGTGGGGAACAGGGCATATGAATATTAAACACACACCCTCTCCGTCTTATATTTGGGTCAACCTTTTTTCCTCCTTTTTTGGGGGAAAGGGGTATGTCGTCTTATACTCAGATGGACTTATATTTGAGTATATACAGTAATTTGGCTGTTCCATGTTGGAAGACATGAAGTCTATTAAAACTACAGTGGCTTCTTTTTCACAATAAAATCAGTTTGTAGATTTTTTTTCCCTCTTGTATTTCCCAGGCACATATTTTGCTCTGTAAACTAAGTGTGAGATAATGTTTTTAACGTGGCTATGTTCCAGGGGTACTCTTTGAACAATGAAACCTAGCCAGAAAATATCTGTTATCTTTGTCCCACTTCTGTCCAGTTCAAGGTAGTTTTGGAATTAATCTGATCAAAGGTTAAACCTAGAACAGAAGAGTGAACATTCTGCATTCTGTGATATTTTTAAAGAAGACATGACCTCTAAATGACTGCATTAAAAACATAGATATATATTTTTTGAGCTTGCCCAATTAGGTTTTTTTCTTAGAGAGTAAAGGGATACCATTGCAGCCAGAATGAATCAACTGTTTAGTGCGGAATTTAGTTTAAATAGTAGGTTAAATATCTAACTACTGCTCTTTTCTTTACATTTTTATAATTGTATCCCTTCTCCCCAGGGGGTTTTCTTGTATGTCTTGCCTACCTCCCCATTTGAGGACTATAATAATGAGTATATTGCTTTGTACACTGTCTTTAGTCTGTATTGACTTAAATATATGTATTTCAGTATTTCTCTGTACCATTTTTATTGGTTGTATAGAAATTATAAATAAATAATAAAAAAAACAAAAAACATAGAAACATAGAAACATGATTAAATAGATTCAATTTGAATTAGAAGGGGTTTATATCAAATGAAATCAGAATCCCAGTGCCACTGAAATTAATATTATATTGATAGACTGATATCACAACTACTTCTTTCCAATTATGTATAAAAATTCCATTAATTTTTCAAGATTTTTTCAGCAGCAGACTGGTCAGGGGCAGTGGCATCCTATGTATTACACTCATATTACTTCATCTTATCGACAGTTGCATTGGTTGCTTTTTGAGGCTAGAATATTGTTTAAGTTTGGTTGTAACCTGTTTTAAAGTACTGTTTGGTATGGCTCCTATTTACTTCTCTTTATGCTTTGAACGATACAAACCTAACAGAATTACTCGAGAGCAATATTTATTTGTTTTCCCGATTAGCAAGTCTTGTCGTTACAAGAGATTTTTTGATAAATTGCTCGGTTTTCAGGCAGGTAAGATGGATCTATGGCTAAGTACCATTATTTCTCAGGCCCACTCATATATGTCCTTTAGGAAACTACTAAAAACTGTTTTATTTGACAAATTTGTAAACTGATGTTCCAGAATATCAACTGGTAAATTGCATATTGATCTTATAGCTAGTACTTTTTTGTGGAATTTTTATTGTATTTTAGTAAACTGTATTTTATTCATTGATTGTATAATTTTAGCACTGTATGTGAACCGCCTAGAACTATGTGGTAGGGCAGTATATAAAAATAAAATTATTATTATTATTATTCATTAGAAGGCCAGCTTCCACCTAAAATCTTTGTTTTTTTATAAACAAAATTTTTCATTCACTCTTTTCAACTTAATAAACAACATCAGCTTCAATTTTCTGCAGTTGAATCGATTTAACATCTCTTTAAGGCCCCCTTTTACAAAGCCAAGTGACCAAGTGCCGCACGGCATATGCTCTGACGCCCATTCAATTCTTATAGGTGTCGGAGCATTTACCATGCCAGGGCTGAGGAGGACACTTTGCCAACATACAATAGCTATGCTACACTCGCCTGCTCAGAAGATCTTTTGTGAACTGCTCTTGAAGGAGACCGCTTATCCTGGTGCAAGTAACCACCACATAGCTATGTTGGCAAAGAGTTCCGAGAACAAGAAAGATATAAGCTAGAAGGATGCTAGGTTGCTTAGGAGAGGTATGGCCAGTAGGAAAAAAGAGGTATTGATGCCCTTGTATAAGACTCTGGTGAGACCTCATTGAGAATATTATGTACAATTCTGGAGGCCGCACCTTCAAAAAGATATAAAAAGGATGGAGTCAGTCCAGAGGAAGGCTACTAAAGTGGTGTGTAGTCTTTGTGATAAGGCGTATGGGGGGGGGACAAAGATCTCAATCTGTATACTTTTGAGGAAAGGCGGGAGAGGGGAGATATGATAGAGATGTTTAAATTCCGATGTAATGTAATGCATGAGTCGAGTCTCTTTAATTTAAGAACATAAGAAGTTGCCTCCGCTGAGTCAGACCAGAGGTCCATCGCGCCCAGCGGTCCACTCACGCGGTGGCCCATCAGGTCCATGACCTGTAAGTGATCCTTTGTCTAAAACCTTTCAATACCCTTTCATCATCCTATCTCTGTCTCTATCTATATCCCTCAATCCGCTTATCCTTCAGGAACTTGTCCAATCCCTCTTTGAATCCTCTTAATATATTCTGTCCTATTACATCCTCCGGAAGCGCATTTCAGGTGTCCACCGCCCTCTAAGTGAAGAAAGATTTCCTAGCATTGGTTCTAAACCTGTCCCCTTTCAATTTTTCCGAGTGCCCCCTTGTTCTGGTAGCTCCCAATAGGCTGAAGAATCTGTCCCTTTCCACCTTCTCTATGCCCTTCATGATCTTGTAAGTCTCTATCATGTCTCCTCTGAGTCTCCGCTTTTCCAGGGTGAAGAGCTCCAGCCTTTCTAGCCTCTCAGCGTATGAAAGGTTTTCCATACCTTTTATCATTCTTGTCGCTCTTTTCTGAACCCTCTCAAGTATCTCCATGTCCTTCTTTAGGTACGGCGACCAATATTGGACACAGTATTCCAGATGCGGTTGCACCATCGCGTGATACAGCGGCATGATGACTTCTTTCGTTCTGGTTGTAATACCCTTCTTAATAATACCCAACATTCTGTTTGCCTTCTTTGAGGCTGCTGCGCATTGACTTCATTGTTGTGTCCACCAGCACACCCAAGTCTTTTTCAAGGTTACTTCCCCCTAGTACTAATCCTCCCATTTGGTAACTGAACATTGGATTCTTCTTTCCTATATGCATGACCTTGCATTTCCCCACATTGAAGCTCATCTGCCATTTATTCGCCCACTCTTCCAGTTTGTTCAGGTCCCTTTGTAGGTCCTCACATTCTTCCACGGTTCTAACCCTGCTACAGAGTTTAGTGTCATCCGCAAATTTTATAACTTGAAAGGAAACTGCAATGAAAGGGCATAGGAGGAAGTTAAGAGGTGACGGGCTCCGGAGTAAACTGAGGAAATACTGTTTCACAGGAAGGGTGGTAGATGCGTGGAAAAAGTCTCCTGGAAGAGGTGGTGGAAACAGAGACTGTGTCTGAATTCAGGAAAGCCTGGGGTAGGCACGTGGGATCTCTCGGAGAGAGAAAGGGATAATGGTTACTGCAGATGGAAAGTCTAGATGGGCCATTTGGCCTTTAACTGCCATCATGTTTCTATGTTTCTATAACCATAAAGTTATGTGACATCTCAATGCAGGTGCAAAGAGCCTTAGCCAATAGGGAGAGGAAATGCAAATGTTAAGAGCCTTAGCCAATAGGGAGAGGAAATGCAAATAAGCACATAAGCATTGCCTCTGCCGAGTCAGACCATAGGTCCATCATGCCCAGCAGTCCGCTCCCGCGGCGGCCCCCCAGGTCAATGACCTGTAGTGATCTATTACTCGAGCATTTTGTCTTGTATAGTAACCCTCTAATTGTACCCCTGGATTCCCTTACCCTTTAGGAACTCGTCCAATCCCTTTTTGAAACCCAAAACTGTACTCTGCTCAACTACCCCCCTCTGTGACATCTCAATGCAGGTGCAAAGAGCCTTAGCCTATAGGAAGAGGAGATGCAAATGTTAAGAACCTTAGCCAATAGGGAGAGGAGGAGATAGTGGATGCTGTGGATGGGCCATTTGGCCTTTATCTGCCATCATGTTTCTATAAGTTTTACTCTGTTTTCATACTTTAAAAGATTTAAATCATGTAAACTGCAGAGAATTGAAGTTGATGCAGTTTTCCTGATCCATAGTTACCAGCTTTGAGCTAAAGTTATAGAAATGAGTGTTATAAAGTGGCTCTTGAATCCAGCTGTACCTCCGGGACAGTACTGGTATCTAGGATATCCATGCTGTGCCCAAGAGGTTTGCTTTCCAAGGGGTCATTTATTTATTTTTTATTTATTCAAGTTTCTTTACCGTTTTCCCAGAGGTGCTCAGAACAGTTTACATGCATTTATTCAGATACTCAAGCAGTTTTCCCTGTCTGTTCCGGTGGGCTCACAATCTGTCTAATGTACCTGGGGCAATGGGGGGATTAAGTGACTTGCCCAGGGTCACAAGGAACAGCATGGGTTTGAACCCATAATCTCAGGGTGCTGAGGCTGTAGCTCTAACCTCTAGGCCACTTCTTCTATTGAATTTCTAGTATCGCCGTGGACTTTGGGAAATTGCCGGCAATCTCCTGCGGTCTGAATATTGAGGGGGGGGAGGCAGTGTTTTCCTACATTGAACCTTTCTTGTGGAATTTCATTGCCTGAGGAGATCCATGGTGCTGCTTAGCTGGTTTTGCATTAATTTGTGAAAACATGGCTTTTTCAGCAATGTTTTATTTTATCTGAAATTTCTTGACGATATGATTTTTTTTTTTTTTATGTACTCTTTTCTGTCTGGATTTTGTAAATTGTTGAAAATATGTTTTGGTACTGTTTTGTTTAACTTATGATATTAAGATGATTTTTTTTTCTCCAGAGATTTTATTCTTGATGGAAGTGCTAATGTTTTGTTTTAATGTTATTTTGGCCCTCTTTTACTATTACGCAGTAGAGAGCCCAGGGCACTAAATGTTCCAACACTCATAGAAATTCTATGAGCGTTAGAGCACTTAGCGCTCCGGGTCGTGGTAGAAACCTCTACCGCGGCTTAATAAAAGGGGAGAGGTTATGTTTTACTACTGTGTTTCCCCAAAAATAAGACACTGTCTTATATTAATTTTGGGCCCCAAAAAAGGCACTAGGTCTTATTTTCGGGTTAGGTCTTACTTTTTTTCATGTACAATGATCATCTTTGCCTTCCTCTCCTCCACCCCAATTCTTACACTTTCTTTTCTTTCCCCCACATGTGCAGCATCTTTCTTCCCCTCTCACCCATCCCCTTGTGCAGTATCTTTCTATCCCTCCCTCCCTCCCATCCCCCTGTTCAGTAGAACCTTTGCAGCTTCTTTCCCTCCCTCCCCTTATGCAGCAGAACCCTTGAAGCTTCTATCCCTCCCATCTCCCCGTGCAGCATCTTTCTATCCCTCCCATCTGCTGCCACACCTCTTCCCCCCCACCCCCGCTGACCCTTTCATCTCTCCCTCCCATCCGAACCCCGACCGCGAGACCGAAATACCTGGTAACAAATGGCAGCATTGCACAGGCTACATCACAGCCTTCTCACGCCTGGGCGTTCCTCTGCCGCGTTGCTTATGACATCATCAGTGATGCGGCAGAGGAACGCCCAAGTGTGAGAAGGCCACGATGCAGCCTATGATTTGTTCCCAGCTTTTTCGGTCTCGCAGTCGGGGTTCGGATGGAATGGAGAGATGAAAGGGTCAGTAGGGGGCAGGGGAAGCTGTTGGTAACTAGGGCTTATTTTCCGGGAAACACGGTATATCAATGTTGTTTTTGATTGTGAACTGCTTCTACGCTGCAGTAAAAGGCAGTATATAAAATTAAAAAATCAAACATACATTTTCTTTCTGGTTAAGGGTCTCTTTTTACTAAGCCGCAGTGGCAATGCTATTCAGTTCCTGTGGGCTTCAGTGCATTTACTGCATCAGCATCGCTACTGTGGTTTTGTAAAAGATCCTCTAAATTTGGACACGAGGAGAGCTTCCCAGCTATTTCAAGTGTTGGTGCAGGGCTTCCTGGTTTGATTTGCTTATAGAGCATTCTAACGCTCTTACCTATTCTCTTCAACCGTAGGATATGTTGCCGGGGACTGGATGGCCCAATTTTCGCTGCTCTTCCAGGTTGTCGCTTATGTCTTTGTGTCCATGTTTTTCATCTCCTGCGAAGCAGGCGCTCAGACTGTAATCTACTGTGCCGTATCTGACGAAGTGCTGCAACACAACGGCGGCTACTTCACTGACTGTCGGCCCCGCAGACTCTGTTCTTATGCTCAGGATGCTGGCGTGGCGAAAAAACTGTGGGAGGCAAGTGAGGGTATGGTGGGACTGACATCGTCCCATAGAGGGCCTGCTATGTCATGACCAACATGTTTCACCCGCTGATCCTCTTGACAGGAGACTATGATTTCAACCTTGAACTGGGAGCTTCAAGTTTAGTCTTGGCACAAACTGGTTCCCTCATCGTGAAAATGAATTGTCATTTTGTCACTGTCTTTTTTTTTTTTTTTTCCAGGTCTTATGTTTACATATTGACTTAATTTCTTGGGACTTTGGCCAATATCAATGACAAACTCAAACAGATTCATTTATGGTTGGACAACAATAGACTCTCCCTAAACATTAATAAAACCAACACGTTACTCTTCCCTTGGAAAGAAAATCATAAAATATCTGTTCCTATTAAAATCCAAGGAGTAACGCTCAAACAAATTAACAAAATTCGGATCTTAGGCGTCATCCTTGATGAAAACTTAACATATCATGACCACATCAGTTATGTGGTCAAAGCCTCTTTTTACAGACTGCGTCAAATCCGTTCTATTTCAAAATTTCTCTGTGCAAAATCTTTAAATATATTAATTCATTCATTAATTATTGCAAAAATCGATTATTGTAATGCTTTATTCAAAGGAATGGACCAAAAAGAAGTCAGAAGATTACAGATCATACAAAATACTTCAATTAAATTAATTACTGGGGCCAAAAAATTTGACCAATTTATTACAAAAAGCACATTGGCTCCCAGTGGGACATCGAATTTTATATAAGTTATCGTTACTCACCTTTAAATCTTTATCATCCAAAACTCCATCATTCATTTATAAAGTTCTAATTCCATACACTTCTCAAAAAACCTTACGATCTAATCAGCAACTTTTATTAGTTGTTCCCTCTCTCAAAATCATAAATACCAGAAGACAGTATATTTTCTCAGTCACAGCACCACAAACATGGAATTCTCTCCCACTTTATTTAAGGGAGGAGAAAAACCTCGACAAATTTAAAAGCCAACTTAAGAGTTTTCTTTTTATAGACGCTTTTAATCCTTAATTGAATTGCTAATTACTCTGTACAACTCCCTTTTACTTCAGTCAGCTATATATTTATTTTGTTTTCCCATCCATTCTGTGTATTTACCCTTATTTATCCCTCCTTTCCTATTATAAATTGTATTTCTTCCCCTTCTTTCCCAATGTTTCCTGTCCAAATTTGTCTAGTTTGTTTTAAATTGATTTTAATATTTTATTATATTCTTGTTAATCTTTTATTATGTATTTTCTGTAAATGTAAATCGCTTAGTAGTTACGATAGGCGATTAATCAAATATTGAATAAACCTTGAAACCTTGATAAAAACAATAAAGAACAGTGTGCTGCTCGAAGCCATCTGCTGAACTTATAATGTGACTTGGGTCCGATGCTGTATACCTGACAGCTAGCTTGTTATCCTTTGTGCGGGGAGGGGGATAAAATGGAAACTGCTTTGTGCTTTATCTGATCTGGATTTTTATATGACATATTGCACACTAGATTTGTTAGTTTGTTCGCCTTTCTCTGCTCAATAAAGATATATTTAAAAAAAAAAACACAAACCCCCCAATAAAGAACAGTGAAGACCAAAGCACATATTTTATAACCAGAGCTGTCATAAGAGCTAAGCAAGAATGATAGTCAAGTTTCAAGTTTATTAATACATTTGATGAATCGCCTATTAAAATTGCTAGGCGATGTACAAAATCCAAGTAAAGAATAATAAGGAGAAACTAACATTTTAACAATATAATTACATGAATTACAGACAAGAGTCGGGAGGGAAAAATTAAAAGTTACAATCTTGAATATGTGGTAGAAAATAAGGAAAAAACATAGTCCTATGTTGCAAGAGGGGAGGAGGGTGAAAACGGGGCATGTAAATGCAGACTTACACTATAACCCTTTCTGAGCTTGTTGGGGAGAACGGGATAGAAAATGAATTAAATAAATATATAGAGTTATCCCCATTGTATGCACTGTTATCGGTGCACGACAGCCTATTCCTAATTTACACATCTGTGAGTGCCATCCATGCAGTGCCTAAGTTCCACCTCTGTGTGCGTCTAGCTTTAAAATCACAGGGTGGTAGATGCCTGGAATGCCCTCCCACAGGAGGTGGCGGAAATAAAAACGGTAACGGAAGTTTTAAAATGGGTGGGATAAATGCATAGCGATTCTGTTTGGAAAGAGAATGGAACCAAAAGATTTAGTGGCGATTAGATGGCAACTCTAGCAGTGGGGAAGCTACACCAGTGCCAGGCAGACTTCTGCAGTCTTTGCCTAGATGTAACATAGTAAATGACGGCAGATAAAGACTTGAACGGTCCATCTAGTCTGTCCATTAGTTATTCTCATAAAAAATACATGATTAATTTAACTTGTCTCTTCTTTGATATGTCTGGGTCATAGACTGTAAAGTCCACCTGTTCTAGGTCCAAATGCTGAAGTTGCCTTCTAATCAAGCCATTGTGACATCACTGCTGAGGTTGATTCTTAGGCATTGGTGGAATGAGGCATTATCCCAGGACAAGCAGGCAGCATATTCTCTACATGTGGGTGACGTCACCGACGGAGCCCCCTAGCGGACGTTTTCGCAAGCAGACTTGCTTGAAGACCTTCAAGCTTGCGATTGGCACACGCATGCGCGCGTGCGTGCCCCTCCCGCCCGGTCTAGGGCATGCGTGGCCTCAGTTCAATGTTTTCCGCGGAGCCAGAAGCACTGCTCCCTTGCTATGTGCAATCTCGTTGTCCCTCTTGTACCGCGGCTTTCTTTTTTATTTTCATTGAAGTCGCTGTGCTCGCGTCTTTGTTATTTTCGTTCGTGTATTTTCGACCGGACCTCCAGTCTTGCTCTGGCCGCTTGGCCTCGCGGGGCCGCAGCCGTATTTTTGCTTATGTCCCGGCCTTGCTCCGGGTTCAAAAACTGTAAGTGCAACCGGGTTATCTCTATTACCGATCCCCATCGTTGGTGTGTAGAGTGCCTGGGTGCGGAGCACCGCACTGAGTTGTGTCCGTGTTGTGCAACTTTGCAACTGCGTGCTCTTCGTGTGAGAGTGGCCAAGATTCTTCAACTGTTTGGCCTTATGGATCCGGTGGGACAGGCCCCGACATCGGCCTCGGCCCCGGTTTCGGGGGCCTCGGCCACAAAGTCCCCCTCGACCTCGAAGACCCCGGCCTCAGTTCCTCCTACTACCCCGGCCTCGGGTAAGTTTCCTCTTACCTCCTCAGGTGTACCAGCAAAGAAGCCTATCTTGGAGTCTCATGCGAGTGCCGCTTCGTCGGCCTCTTCGAAACATCATTCTAAGCGTGCCTCCTCACGTAGGGAATACTCTTCCTAGAGGTCACCCCCGAAGGAGCGCACTGCTGCACCCCAGAACCAACCTCCCTTGGTCTTGGTGCCGATGTTCGAGGACATGCTTAAGGCAATCTTTACCTCGCAGCTTTCCTCGGTGGTGAGCCATCTGGTCCCGGCCTCGACGTCTTTGACCTCAGTCTCAACCCACCCTTCTGACCTGCCTGAGCGTACTTCGCTTGAGCCTCGGGGTCGCGCACGTAAGACTCGCAGGGTTCCCTCGAGCGATTCTTTGTCCCCAGATTCGGGGCCTTTGACTTTCCAGGGTCCTGTTTTTCCCCGGCTACTTTATCGAGGTTCGCTCCTCCTAAAAGGTTGCGGTCTTCCCCGCCTCTTCGAGGCAGGTCTCCGACCGAAACACCCTCCAAGCACACCCTTGTCCTCGAACTGGACTCTACCATGCATTCTCCCTCAAGGCACCGGGCTGCCTCCCGAGGATCTTCTTCGAAGCCAGCGGAAGAATTTTCCTTTGCCTCGTCTTCTCCAGGGCTCCGCATGAGGGTCCCTCGGACTCCGGGATCCTCTCCGACCCATCTTGTGCGGGGTCATTCCTCGACGCCTCCAAGTCGCTTTAGCCGAGCCTCCTCTATTTCCCATTCTCGGGACTCCGAAGCTCCGGCATGCTACTTCAGGGAGATTTCTCCCTCTTTCTCTGCTGCCCCGAGATCTCGTTCGGGATCCCCTCCTGAAGATGAGTCTTCTTCTTGAAACTCTTCCTTCACTCGTTTAATTGCTAATATGGACATGGGGGTTTCTCATCCTCCCCGTGATGCCCTCCACTTGCCTTTGCACCAGGTTCTCCGGCAAACTTTCCTGCGGAACCTAGAGACCCCTTATGCGGTCCCGGCTATTCCCTCCAAGTTGGAGTCCCGCTACCGGACAATTCCACTTAAGGGATTCGAGAGTTCTCAGCTTTCTCACCAATCCCTGGTGGTTGAGTCTTCCTTGAAGAAGTTCAACCCCTCGAAGGTGTACACTGCCGTCCTGCCGGGGCGGGAGGGCCGTACGATGGACAAGTTTGGTCGCCGTCTTTATCAAAATTTGATGATGGCGAACTGTGTCCTCAACTATAACTTTATCTTTACGTCCTATCTCCAGTTCTGTGTGGAAGCCTTCCACTCGTTCCGGACGGACGTGCCGGATTCTCTTCATCAGGAGTTTCGTCTCCTCGAGGAGACTCTCTCCCATCTCCGGCTCTATTTGTTCCAGGCAGCCTATAATGCTTTTGAGTTGTCCTCAAGAGTCACGGCTTTTGCGATCGCCATGCGTCGCCTCGCTTGGCTCAGGATTTTTGATATGGATCCGAATCTCCAGGATCGTCTAGACAATTTCCCTTGCGTGGGTAATGAACAATTTGATGATTCCATCGAAGCAGCCACTAAGCGCCTTTCGGAGCATGAGCGGTCTTTCTCCTCTCTAGTGCGCCTAAAGCCGAAGACCCCTCCGGCCCGGCAGTACAAGATCCCTCTCCGGAGGTATCCACAGAAAACTACTCCTGCGTTCTCTCGGCCTCCTTAGAAGCGGCCGCAGCAACAGGCTAAGGTCCAGCCGCCGGCTCCGGCAAAGCCTGGGCCGTCTTTTTGACAATTCCGGTTTGAGCCTTCGGGCTCCCTTCATGCTGGAGGCTTCTCCCCTCCCTATCGGGGGGAGTCTCCATCATTTCTATACACAGTGGGAAAGCCTTACCTCCGACGGGTGCTTTCCATCATCCGGAAGAGGTACTCCCTTCACTTCAGTCACGTACCCCCAGACCTTCCTCCAAAAGAGTTTCCTTCGGGTCTGTCTCAACTGCCCATCCTTCTACAAGAGGCTCGGGCCCTTCTTCCCCTCCGGGCAGTCGAGAAGGTTCCTCCAGACCAGTGGAATACGGGGTTCTACTCCCGGTACTTTCTGGTACCCAAGAAGATGGGGGATCTGCGTCTGATCCTGGACCACTGTGCTCTGAAAAAGTTTCTGGTTGGGGAACGGTTCAGAATGCTCACCCTCCCTACTCTGTACCCTACTCTGGTTAAAGGGCTGGAGGAGTTGCCGAACAGTGAGAGATTGGAGAAACTGGGCCTCTTCTCCCTTGAAAAGAGGAGACTGAGAGGGGACATGATTGAAACATTCAAAATACTGAAGGGAATAGACTTAGCAGATAAAGACAGATTGTTCACCCTCTCCAAGGTAGGGAGAACGAGAGGGCACTCTCTAAAGTTGAAAGGAGATAGATTCCGTACAAACGTAAGGAAGTTCTTCACCCAGAGAGTGGTAGAAAACTGGAACGCTCTTCCGGAATCTGTCATAGGGGAAAATGCCCTCCTGGGATTCAAGACTAAGTTATACAAGTTCCTGGTGAGCAAGAGCGTGCGCTGGTAGGGCTAGTCTCGGTTGGAGCGCTGGTCTTTGACCTGGGGGCCACCGCGTGAGAGGACTGCTGGGCACAATGGACCACTGGTCTGACCCAACAGTGGCAATTCTTATGTACTCTATTAAATCACAGCTTCAAGCCATTCATCACATGAGAATTAACACACGTTCTTCATTACCATAAGGCTGCTTAATGACTCGCAGGGTTGGAACTCCGTGAGCTTTCCTGATTAATGAATCATAGGAAAATAAGCAAAGTGGTTTGTGAAGGTCCCCAGGAGCAGGAGGAAGAATTTGTAATAGAGAATAATTCTGCAAGAGAGAGATCACAGGAGGCAAAGTTGCATCATTGAATTGTGCTAATGCTGCAGTTACTAGGTTGAAACTGTTCAGGCTATCACACTGTTTCCTGGCTATGATTTTTTTAAGGGGGGAGGGGGCTTGTTTAGTACTTCACACACTTCTACTACCACCATGCTCACAGCCTTGTGCACAACTATCCCAAATATAGATTATATATATATTCTTTTTTTTTTATAGAATAATGTGTATATATAATCTTTCCAAAGAATGATTACTTAGATTCACCTATAGCTTTACATGAGCCTGTACTGGCTGGATAGAAGTTAGAGCAGTGGTCTCAAACTTGCGGCCCGCAAGGTACTATTTTGAAGCCCTCGGGATGTTTATTGTAATCACAAAAGTAAAATAAAACAGTTTCTTGATCACATGTCTCTAGCTATAAATGACAATATTATTAAGACTTAGCCAAAAGGAAAGATTTATAAACTATAAAGACTTGAATTTTGAGACGAAATTGATGGCTAAGGTGCTGGCGACTCGCTTGGCCCGGTTTTACCCTCCCTGGTGTCAGAACAGCAGGTGGGTTTTGTGCGTGACCGGCCGGTGTTTAAGAACCTTCGTCGCATCCTGTTGGCCTTAGAGAAGGCTTGTAGGGATGGTACCCCCGCTTTACTTGTTAGTTTCGATGCTTAAAAGGCTTTTGACCGGGTGCGGTGGGGGTTCCTCTTTGCTGTGTTGCATGCGTATGGGATGGGTCCCTTTTTCTTCAATGCTATCCAGGCCTTGTATAGTGACCCTGCGGCGCGGATATCGGTGACCTTTCGACTCCCTTTCCAATTTATCGCGGCACTCGCCATGGTTGCCCTCTCTCGCCTTTGTTGCTTTATTTAGATCCTTTGATTCGGGAGTTCCAATCTAATGTGGACATCAGCAGCCTTCAGTTGGGTGCTACTCACTTTAAGGTTGTGGCCTTTGCTGATGACCTACTGTTATTTTTGACTGACCCACATCGCTCCTTGTCTACTCTCTTAGAGAGTGTTCGGGAGTATGGGGACTTTTCTGGATTTGCTTTGAACCTAGGGAAGTCGGAGGCACTGGCCTCCACTGAGCATCTTCGGCTGTCTTGGGGGGGGGGGACCTTTCCACTGAAGTGGGCCGACTCATCTTTTCGCTACCTGGGTATTCAGCTTTCTATGGACTTTTACCTCATGCAAAATTGTCATTTCTTTAATAAGACATTAACTATTTGTTCTGCGGCTCTCCAAGTACCTACAAATCCAAAAGGTGGCCCTGCAAAGGGTTTGAGTTTGAGACCACTAAGTTAGAGGGACTTTTGGCAAGTCTATTTAAAGAGTAGTATCATCTATCGAGAGCTGCACATTTGTAGTTCGTTTGAGATTTAATAGTTTGTTAAAATGATTGAATTTCATGTTTGGGCACTTGAATAAAGAGGAAGTTAAATAGGGATGATGGGAAAGAGCTACTTTTTTTGAACTATTATGACCTTGTATATATTCACAGAAAAATATTTTCTAAAACCCAGAGAGGTTACTTATGTATCTGCAAGGTAACATAGGATAATATGTATATCTGTAGTACAGTTTGTACTGTTTTGTCTGTTGCTTCTCAATAAAATCTTTTAAATGGACTCTTTGAACTGCTAGTTTTGTACAGGGTTGAGTCATTCTGGTCATTATTTCCTGTGACAAATAAAAATACTAAGGGCTCCTTTTACTAGCTAGTGTTTTTAGCGTGTGCTACAATGCCTCGCACGCTAAACGTTAACGCCTCCATAGAGCTGGCGTTAGTTTTGCCATGTAGCGCAGGGGTTAACACGTGCTAATCTTCAGCGCGTGCTAAAAACGCTACCGCAGCTTAGTAAAAGGAGCCCTTAGATGAAGAAAAATCTGGAAAAGAAACTCAAAGCAGTTAGATTTGAAGGTTCAAACAAGTGCACAACAAAATTAAGTAAATTATAAATGCTGGAAATATGCCTCTTACGTCAACTGCATCACTTGTTGTCTAGATAAGAAAAACAAAAAAGTATCTTCATTATTCAACCATAAATTCTAGTATTTTCTTGGAGCAAATCTGATCAGGTTTTGTTTTTTTTTTGGTTTATTCCATTCTTCCTTCGTTTTGTAATCCCCCTTTGCAGCTATGGGGGCCAGGAGGGAGTCTTTTTCAATATAATCTCTCCATACTGCTCCTCTGGCCAGATGCAACCACTGCAGTAGCAGCAGGTCGTGTCATGTCTGTGACATGACAAAAGTAGAAAAAAACTGATGGTTACTTATCAATTAAATACAATATATAGAACCACCAAAATGACACTGGAGATAATTCTTTTCTCTTTACTTCTTTTTTTCTATATTTTTATCTAGTTATAAATTTTATATGGGAACAAACCTCAGAATATTAAGTGTAAAATTTTCACCCATTCAGGGTTCTTTCAAAGAGAGAGTCACTTCTTTTCTCTTACTCACATTCACATCACTGGCTTGAGCCCATCCTCCCTACCTTCTTTCTAACATTAAGGGCTCCTTTTACGAAGGTGCGCTAGCGTTTTTAGCGCGTGCTAGCTGAAAAACTACCACCTGCTTAAAAGGAGGCGGTAGTGACTACCGCGTGTGGCATTTTAGCCCGCGCAAAAACCGCTAGTGCACCTTTGTAAAAGGAGCCATGAGTATTATTTTTTATTATTTCTTCAATGACTTTCATTAAAACTATTTAATACTAAAGGGACTATATAATTCATTCATAATAAAGACTATTTAAACCTCACAGTTCATTTCAGAGACTCTGGACCGACAAAAAGTGCACTAGTGCAAAGTGTACTAGTACTTAAAAGTGCCATTTCAAAAAGTGCATATGTGCTGTAAACTTTTAAACCTCATAGAGCTTAAAGTACTTAGCTTTGTTCTTATGCTCTTTAAGAACCAGGACCGTTGCTACTCTCAGTCCAATGTGGCCTACGTTTTGCGGGATCAAATTACATCCCCGCTGCGTCAGGGAAGAGTCTTTTTGCAACGCTTATCTGGGCTACAGACAAACTCCTCGGCGGCTGCAGAGGACAGGAGCCGAATCGGAGGAGTTCGGGCGGTGCAGAGGAGAGAGGCAAGGTCGGAGAGGGGGAGGAGACCAGACCGGAGAGCAGAGGGGAGATAGCTGGATCGGGGTAGCGGCGAGAGGTAGCTCCGCCCACCCCCTCCGCGTCAGAGGTCGCATCAGAGCCCAGGCTCCCCTTTAAGAGAAGGGGAGCCAGAGCACGAGGCGATCTCGGTGGCTGCAGAGGACAGGAGCCGAATTGGAGGAGTTCGGGCGGTGCAGAGGAGAGAGGCAAGGTCGGAGAGGGGAGGAGACCAGACCGGAGAGCAGAGGTGAGATAGCTGGATCGGGGTAGCGGCGAGAGGTAGCTCCGCCCACCCCCACCGCGTCAGAGGTCGCATCGGAGCCCGGGCTCCCCTTTAAGAGAAGGGGGGGCCAATGGCGTGCAGCCATTCGGCTCGCGGCAAAGGTGAGCGGCTCGCCTTTGCTGCTCGCCTTTGCGAAGGAGCCTTGAGAAGGAGCCAGGAGACCAGGCCGCCCAGCAGCAAACTTCTTTTCATTCTCATACTCCTTCTTTTCTTACTCATTCTTCTCTTCTCTCTCTACTCTTTCAGCTAGCTGCATGCCAGGGCACCACCTCCACACACCGAGGGACTACAAGAAGGCGAAAAGTAAAATGGAGGCAGCAGGAGTTTCCCAGTATACTGTATTGGGTGTCATATGTACGACTGCCTCCCCTCCGAGAGGCAGGCGTACATATGCGGTCGATGTCAGGAACTGGAAAGCCTGAAGAAGGAGGTCGGGAGACTGCAGATCAAGGTCCAGGAGCTGGAGGGACTCCGCACCTCAGAAGAATCATTCTGGGCAACTGAGGATTCCACCAGAGAGAACCACATCGAGGAGCAAGTTAGGGAGCTCGAGAGATACATTGAGGAGGCCTGCAGGATAGTGCAGGTACAGGATCATCAGCATTATAGACAGGAACCAACAGATGAAGGACGGAATCCACCCAAGGGTACTAAAAGAACTGAGAAACGAAATAGCTGAAACACTCCAGCAAATATATAACCTATCCTTAAAAACTGGTGAGATCCCGGAGGACTGGAAAATAGCAAATGTCACGCCTATCTTCAAGAAGGGATCGAAGGGTGACCCAGGAAACTACAGGCCGGTGAGCTTGACCTCGGTTCCGGGAAAGATGATGGAAGCACTGATAAAGGACAGCATCTGCGAGCACATAGAAAACAATGGACAGCTGAGGGCGAGCCAGCACGGCTTCTGCAAGGGAAGATCGTGCCTCACGAACTTACTGCACTTCTTTGAAGGGATAAACAGCCAGATGGACAAAGGGGAATCCATTGACATCATTTACCTTGACTTCCAAAAGGCCTTCGACAAGGTACCCCATGAACGGATGCTCAAGAAACTGGGGAACCACGGGGTGAAAGGGGATGTCTACCGATGGATTAAACACTGGTTGGAGGGCAGAAAACAGAGGGTTGGAGTGAAGGGCCAATACTCAGACTGGCGATGGGTCACGAGCGGAGTTCCGCAGGGGTCGGTACTGGGACCGCTCCTGTTCAATATCTTCATAAACGACCTGGAGACCGGGACGAAATGTGAGGTTATTAAATTTGCAGACGACACCAAACTCTGCAGTAGGGTTAGAACCACGGAAGACTGTGAAGACCTGCAAAGGGACCTTGCGAGACTGGAAGAATGGGCAAAAAAGTGGCAAATGAGCTTCAATGTAGAGAAATGCAAGGTCATGCATGTAGGGAAAAAGAACCCGATGTTCAGCTACAAAATGGGGGGATCACTGCTAGGGGTTAAGTAACCTTGAAAGAGACCTAGGTGTGTTGGTGGATACAACAATGAAAGCATCGGCACAATGTGCGGCAGCCTCCAAGAAAGCAAACAGAATGCTGGGTATCATCAAAAAGGGTATCACAACCAGGACAAAGGAAGTCATCATGCCGCTGTATCGGGTAATGGTGCGCCCGCATCTGGAGTACTGTGTCCAGTACTGGTCGCCGTACCTCAGGAAGGACATGGTGGTACTTGAGGGAGTCCAGAGAAGGGCAACTAAATTGATAAGAGGTATGGAAAACCTTTCATATGCTGACAGGTTGGAAAAGCTGGGGCTCTTCTCCCTGGAGAAGCGGAGACTTAGAGGAGATATGATAGAAACCTTCAAAATCCTGAAAGGCATAGAGAAGGTAGACAGGGACAGATTCTTCAGACTGTGGGGAACCACAAGTACAAGGGGGCACTCAGAGAAATTGAAAGGGGACAGGTTTAGAACGAATGCGAGGAAGTTCTTCTTTACCCAGAGGGTGGTGGATACATGGAATGCGCTCCTGGAGATTGTGATAGGGCAGGGCATGCTACGGGGGTTCAAGGAAGGTTTAGATAAATTCCTGAAGGATAAGGGGATTGAGGGGTACAGATAGAATTAGAGGGTACTGTGCATAAGAATTTTGACGCCCTCATGAAGCTCAAGGTGTGAAAAATAATTAAAAAATGCAAAATTTCACTAACGTAAAGTTACCAGTAATTTTATTGTGTTTATCTTCAATCATGACATCAAAAGAATAAAGCATAATTGCATTAGCGGGAGATCGTTATAGTTGCCAAAATGCTGGCCTTCTGATAACGAGCTCAGTTTAAGATCTCAAGACCCTCTATTATATACTTTTGGCTCAGTGTGACATCATCAGTTTCTCAACCAATAAAAATCAACAAAGGAGGTGTTTAAAAGTTAGACAAAGAAAAAGTTTCAGAAAATTACTTTTGATTTCTGAATATACCATTTTATATATACCATTCTGAATATAACATTTTATAACATATCCAATATTCAAGAGAATCTACAATTATTAACAGGGTGCTGAAAATTAGTCAGCCTGCTTGTCATTACAATAAAGGAGGACGAGAAGGAGGGGCTGTTCCCCCCTAAGCTGAGAGTTTCAAATTTCATTGTCTTTACACAGAAGCCTTCCTAGAAAAGGAGGGGCTGTCTTTCCTCTTTCCCCGTTAATAATTGTTACAGAATCAGATCTTTGATTCTAACTAGAGAATGACACGGGGAAAAAATCTGTCCCCGTCACCGCCCCGTCACCGGCCCACCATCCTCTGCACCGCCCCGTCACCGCCGTTCCCTTCACCGCCCCGTCACTGTCACCGCCATCCCTTTCACCGCCCCGTCACCGCCACTGCCATCCCATTCACCGCCCCGTCACCGTCCCCGCTGCATCCATATAAGCCTTAGTACTGTAATATTTAGCTTATTCCTTTCTTATAAATCAAAGTTCCTGCTGCTGAACTAGAGAAAGAGATGTTCAGCTGGCAGGGCTTTGTTTATAAATTTTTATCAACACAACTAATATACTATTTTATCCTAAAGCAAAAAATAAATATAATTTTTTTTTCTACCTTTGTTGTCTGGTTTCTGCTTTCCACATCTTCTCATTGAATTCCTTCCATCCACTGTGTGTCTTCTCTCTGCGTCTTCCATTTGCTGTTACTGTGCCTCTCCCTTAACCCCCCCCCCCAATTGGTCTAGCATCCATCTTCTTCCCTCCGCTCCCGCATAGTCTGGCATCTGTCTTCTTCCCACTCTGTCTTCCACATTTCCCTTGGGGGTCTGTTCCTCTCCACCCTCCTTCAATGTCTGTTCTATTCCTTTCCACCACCACCCTTCCCTCCCTCCTTTACCATCTGTTCCTTTCTACTACCCTTCAGCTCCTCTCGCGTGGCCTATCTACCTTCCTTCCTCTTATTTTCATGGCACGTTACAATGTAATTTGTGCAAGCCACTGGAGCCTGCAAGCTCGGTCCCTGTCCCATCCCCACAAACCATCTCGCTTCTGTGCTCCTATTTTCTCCATTTCTAATATCTCCCCTATGTATCTGTCATTGCCCCCCTGTGTCCATATACCATCCCCATGGCATGTCCCCTTTATGTCTCTGTCCCTATGCCCCATGCACATAATGTCCCCTC
Organism: Geotrypetes seraphini; assembly: GCF_902459505.1. Taxonomy (NCBI): domain Eukaryota; kingdom Metazoa; phylum Chordata; class Amphibia; order Gymnophiona; family Dermophiidae; genus Geotrypetes; species Geotrypetes seraphini. Next base: position 171,302,801 of record NC_047091.1, on the reverse strand, counting down.
TTTCTGTTACCTTCCTGTGTCCAGATTTCCCCTATCTTCCTCTTCCATACCAGTGTGTCTCTTCTTTTCAACCCCATCTAGCTTTTTTCCCTCTTTCTTCCCCCCCCCCTGCTTCTAGCATCTGGCTCACCTGCCAGTCCTTCCCTTTCTTTCCTGCTGTGGGTTTTTCTTTCCGACTTCATCCCCTTGGCCCAGAATCCTTTTCCCTTTCACTCCCTCCTTCCAATTTGAGCCGGGAACACTAGCGATCGCACGGTCCCCGCAGCCACTATCTGCCTGCCCAATCGATCCTAGTGTTTAGCCAGCTCTCTCCCTTCTCCTCACCTTAGTTTATAGGTTTTCTTTTTCGGCGACCTGCACGCTTTCCCAAAGAGCCGCGCATGCGCGGCTGCTCAGTGTTCAATCTTCTGCTCTGCTGCAACTTCCTGTTTCCGGTTGCGTCAGAGCAGAAGATCGAAACTGAGAAGCAGCGGGTGCGCGGCTCTCTGATAGCGTGCGGGTCGCCGAAAAAGAAAATCTACAAACTAAGGTGAGGAGAAGGGAGAGAGCTGGCTAAACACTAGAATCGATTGGGCAGGCGGGTGTGAGCTGCGGGGACCGCGCGATCCTTCATGCCTCACTGCGGGGACAAGACCATTCACCGCCCCGCGGGCGGTGAATGGCCTTGTCCCCGTCGCCGCAGCGACTGCTAGTTTTCTTCCCCGTTTTCGGCGGGTGACCCGCGGCTAAAATGCGGTGGTCGCGGGTAAACCGCCACCGTGTCATTCTCTAATTCTAACTTAACCATTTCATTTTAAATACTACAAATTCATTCATACCACTCACATTCAGCACTTGCTTGGGCCCAAGCATTCTATACATTCATAACTTGATTCATAACTATATTTAATTCATGTTATATCTTAGTTTGGGATACTTTTTTCCTAGCCAGCCTAAGGCACATCTGGTATCAATTAACACCACGATGCTGAGAACCTAAACAAAGACTTGGAAAACAAAATGGATTCCAAAGAGAGAGAAGATATAGAAAAGACAACAATCAAAATGGAGTCTATGCATCTCATGATTTCCTTCATGATCTAGCCTAATAGCAAAGTACATAAAAAGAATATTATTATACTTTCCCTTATATTAATCTGTAGTGTGTTTTTCTGGCCTTGGCTACATTTATATTCAGATTTTTATTCACCCGTCTTTCGTATGCTTCTGTTGGGCGTGGCATTAACTGACACATATGCTTGTATCTAATTAGAATTACCCAGAATCATACGAAAAGCCAGGCACTTTTGTAGAAAAACTCCACAAAAATACTGCACTATCATGTTCTGATATCCATTCCATTACCGTCCCATAAACATCACCCCCTACTGGCCACGAGCCACTACTCCTCAGTACAGATAGATTTAGAGATAGGTTATAGGAAAAGGCAGGGACCACCTAACAGGTTGTGGACCTGATGGGCCGCCGCGTGTGCGGACTGCTGGGTGCGATGGACCTCTGGTCTGACCCAGCGGAGGCAACTCTTATGTTCTTATTATACTTAGGGCTCGTTTTGCAAAGCTACGATAGCATTTTTAGCGCACGCAGAATTTTAGCGCAAACTAAACCCGGGCTATGCGGTGTGACAGGGAAGCTCCTGTCCCAGCTAAAAGGACTACTAAACCCAGCAGGCACACAGCCCTAGTCCCTGCAAAACCTGGTATGGAGCCAGGACAGCTGGCTCAGCCAAGAGTGAGAGAGAAAAGGCAGGTCACAGCACAGCCCAAGAGCCAGATAGGGAGGGCACTGAAAACTAGTAGTTTCCCCTATTACTCCTTTCCTCAAGCCCAGAAACCTAAAACCAACCCAGGAGGGGGTGGAGTCAGACCCTGGAGTGTGTCAAACAAATTGCCTCAAGTAAGAAGCAAGCAGGTCAATCAGGGTAGCTCAGGTGGCTCTAATCAGGAGAGCCCAGGCACACGCCGTGACTGCAGCTTCCAGGGAGGTCCTATTCCCCAGCCTAGAACGTTACCGAGAGGCCAGCCCAGCAAGAGGGAGAGTGTAATCTCTGAGAGGTACTGAACTTTGCCCAACCAACCTTGGGAGGGGATCCCAGGAGATTTGCCTCAGAGAGGAAACATTATCAAAGAGCTGATGAGCAGGCAAGGAGGGGGATGGGAGGAACAGCCTATGATATGGGATTGGAGAAACAGCCGGGAGTCCCTGACTAATGAATGGGAAATGAATAGTATCCCCGATGAGAAGGAGTTGGAGGAGGACATGGATATAGGAGGGAGTGAAACCTGAAAGGTCCTTGTCCTGTCCTAGGAGAAATCCAGTCCTGATTAATTACAACCCTGAGCTAAAGCAGGGCTTGGAGCAGGGCAGAAGCAGCTCTGCCCAATTAAGGGAAAATATTCTGGGAAGTTTGTTTTGCCATATTTCTATGGAACTTATAAAAGAAAAGTTAATAGTTTTGTTTTTCCTCTTGAACTGAAGCCACCTATGAGGAACCTGAGAGCTGGCACAGGTTGTGCTCAGCTGTATAAAGGTAACTCAGGACCCACTTGAATTATTGTTTTGGAATAGGACTTTTTTCTTTTAACCAGCACTGTTTGTTTTCTGACCCTGAAGCCCAGTGCAAAGTAGTTTTGGACTGTGATACTGGTAATGGTACCAAAGGACACTGAGGAAAATTCCTACCCAGTTTAATGTTTTTTTTTTTTCCATGATTCTGAGAGCAGTAATAAACGTGGTGGATTCTACTCCAGATCCGGCATCCGGGTTTCCTTTCAACCAACCACATAAAAGGCGCTACAATAAATCTGCCTGTGGTCCGAGCCTGGCTTCCCACCTACTCGGGGACTGGCCCGGCCACAGCGGCTAGAACTAACGCCAGCTCAATGCTGGCGTTAGCGTCTAGCGTGCGTGGCAATTTAGTGCACGCTAAGCCCACTAGCGCAGCTTCATAAAAGGAGCCCTTAATGTTAGAAAGATGGTAGGGAGGATGGGCTCAAGCCAGTGATGTGAATGTGAGTAAGAGAAAAGAAGTGACTCTCTCTTTGAAAGAGCCCGCATTTCAGTTGGTGCCAAAAGTTAGGCTCAGTTCCTGGCGCTAAGTGCCATTCTATAAACGGTGACTAACTATGAGCACCCTTTATAGTAACATAGTAAATGATGGCGGATAAAGACCTGAATGGCCCATCCTGTAATCACATGTAATACACTTTCATGATTAAATTATATCTTTTTTTTCTTTTTATCGAATAATGCCTATTTTTTTTTTAGGTGCCATTTAAGTCCCTAATGTTTATCTAAAGTGCATTATAACCTAATAACACACAAAACAGGTTTGGGAAATAAAAGATTGATGTTTGTTCTACATGACTCCTTTTAATCTTAAGAGGCTGATTCGTTGTGATTTTATCCCACTGCATGCATGGAAATGAAGACCTACTTTTCTTAGGGAACTCAATCACAAAGTTTCAACTGGAAGCTTCTCCACAGAGTCCTTACTAACAATTTTCCACACTTAACATACAGCTACTTATATGAGGGGGTGCTGAAAAGTTCTCAGCCCACCCAAAAAAGAGAAGGAAGTTGATTGGTTGGGCTGAGAACTTTTCAGCACCCCTCATACTATTTGGGTTTCTGTCGGATACCTGTAACCTGGATTGACCACAGTTGCAGACATGATACTGGGCTAGATGGACCATTAGCCTGACCCACTATGGCTGTTATGTTCTTGTATGAGCCATTGTGACATCACTGATGAGGTTGGCTCTTATTGGTGGAATGAGGCATTATGACAACACAATCTCAGCTCTGGTTACCAGAGACTGAAAGTCTTCATACTACGAGGGGGTGCTGAAAAGTTCTCAGCCCAACCCAGAAGAGAGTGACGTGGATATGGTTCAATGAATGATCTGAAACAATGTCAAAACAGAGAATTTAGTTTCTGCAAATTGGCGCTTAACAAAATAAGATAATGCTCTTTTCAGCTACAGTGGCAAAATAATGCTCAGAATTTAGGAAATTGGTTGGTTGGGCTGAGAACTTTTCAGCACTTTTCACCCCCCCGCCCCCTTTTTTTTACTAAACCGCAATTGCGGTTATTAGTGCAGGGAGCCGTGCTGGATGCTCCACGCTCCTCCCAATGCTCTTAGAGTTCCTATGTGTCGGTAGCAGCGCGGCTCCTTGTGCTAATAACCGCTATCACAGTTTATTAAAAGGAGGAGAAAGCCACTTGGCACAACGTAATCCACGTGCTTTCCTCAACCCATTATTACATTTACCAGGTCTTCTGTGGTCCAAACTTAAGATTGTGACTTTACGTTACTTAGATCCTTTCTGGTCCAAACTTCAACTTGAGATTACATCAGCAACACCATAGGTAACTTTTATAGAATATTATGGCTTCCCATAATAAACTTACATGTGACCGGCGCCATTTTTTCAGGCACCTGTCAATTATAGCACCGCTTTCAGAATCCAAGCCTAAGTGCCGGTTTGTTAATACATTATAGAGCATGGGACTCTGAAGACCTTGAATCCTATCCCTCCAATTAGAATATTTAGAAATGTGTTTCTTAGTTTGGAGTTTTGACACCTTTATCATTCTTTTGAATTGTATTTTCACACTTAACTGATTCAGTTTCCACCGGAAAGCAATTTCGATTTTGGTAAATGTTGACATTTCTCATGTCGTTTCAAATGAATGCAAATCCCTGTCTGTGACACCAACATCATCATTTGCCATTCCACCTGATTCTAGTCTGTTTTTGCCTTCTGCCTCCCCCCCCCTCCTGTAAGAAGTTAATTGGCTTGCCTGTGCTCCTGCTTTTTCCCTGCACAGATGACAGCAAGTTGTTCTTTTGAATGTTATGACTGCCATATGACAAGAGCAGAAAGCATTTCATTATAAGAAAAGCTGGAAGAAATGGCAGCTGTACAGTTTTAGCAGATAAAATGGTGCATATTTTCCTGTAATTGGATTTTTGGGGGCAAGCACATTCTTACTACATTCAATATCAAGCATCACCCAGGGTTAGGATACTGCTAGAATTTTAAAAGTCTGCAAAAATAGGGATGTACTTTATTTAGAAACAAAAATAAACAGGATAATACCTTGTTTCTCCAAAAATAACAGTGTCATATTAATTTTGGGTCAAAAATGCATTAGGGCTTATTTTCAGGGATGTCTTTTTTTCTCACGTACAATAATCATTTCTCCCTTCCTCTCCTCCACGCCAATTCTTCCTCTTTCCTTTCTCCCTCCCCCCCTCATGTGCAGCATCTTTCTATCCTTCCTTCCCATCCCCTGTGCAGCAGGATCCCACTGACCCTCCCATCATGATGCGGCAGAGGGAAAGCCCCAGTGGGGAAGACCACAAAGCAGCCCATTCAGAGCACTGCTGCCACTTTAGGAGGCCTCGGGGCGGAGATATGTCAGGTCTGACCGAGGTGGGGATCGCTGAATTGAGTCTGATTTTTTTCAGTGAATCGGGCAGCACTAGTGTCAGGGATGGTGTCAAGGTGGCTTTGGGGGGGATGCTCATGTCGGATCTCTATGAGGGAAAAGGTCATCAGAGAGCGATTAACTAGGGGGGGTGGGTCAATGGAGTGTGCAGACTCGATGGGCCTTAGCCTTTTTCTGCCGTCACTTTCTATGTTTCTATGATCTCAACTAGGACTTATTTTTGGGGTATGGCTTATATTAGGAGCATCTTTAAAAATCATGCTAGGGCTTATTTTCAGGATAGGTCTTATTTGGGGGGAAAGAGGGCATTGAAACTCCATAGCTGGCCCATTATTTGGCATTGTTGCTCAGAAGCCACATGTGTCGTCTCTGCCTCTTATGGGAGGATCTGCCTCTCCAAATGCCTGTTACTCGGTCACTGTTGCTCTCGTTCAACGTCAAGTTACATAAAGTAACCATTTCACCATCTGTCAATTAAAGGGTTAAATGGCCAGTCCCAACATTATCCAGATAATGGGATATCTAGTACCATTATCCAAAGAGCTGAATATCACAATTATCTGAGTCATCTGCTGTTTCATCCAGGCTTTGCACCCCTCCCCCCAGACTTCCCAGTTTTCGGTGGCATTATCTGGGTACCACTCCACTGAAAATTCATGATATATCCAGGACAGTTTGTACCTGCTACCTGGATAAGTCATTTTGAAAATCAGGACCTACAGTTTTCATGCCAGTTTCTTCTTGCTCCTGTTCTTTGCGGTGGCACGTCAAAAGTGCGTCAGACAATGATGCGCCGACAATCCCGCACCGACATATGCATGCAGGACCAATGCGCGACGCCAGTTCTGCCGCTTTCACGCCTTACCATTAGCGTTCTGAGGGGGGGCACCCCCCACTACACTTAGAATTGCTCGTGCTCCTGCTGGGGAGGAACCCCCCACTACACTGAAAACTCCCAAACAGCGAGAGAACAGAAGTTTTCAGTGTACTGGGAGGGTTTCCTCCCTCCCAACCCCCCCACAACGGGAGCACAACCAGTTCTAAGTGTACTGGGGGGGTTCCCCTCCCACACACCCCTCAGAATGCTACCGCTAAGGCCTGAAAACGGTGGAACCCGCAGCACACATTGGTCCTGCATGCAGATCGGCGTGGGATTGTCGGTGTGCCAATGTCCTGCGCACTTTCATCGGTGTACCTTCAGCTCAGTCAAAAGCCAAGCTATTTTTTGTTGCCTTACTATGATGTAGCATCAGTGCCCACATTTTTGCACCGAGTGCTCAGATTATAGAATCCTAGCACTTATGCACCTGAATGTTAATTTATTCACGTGTAAGTGATATTTTTGTGCTAAGCAGTCGTCTGTCATCTTGGGTCCCGTCTATTAAAGGGCGTTAAGCACATGCTTCTGTATAGGTCACCTAGAGTTGAGAGTGCTCTTTGGGTGGTCAGTGCCTGAACTAATTGACTAAATAGGTGAGAACAATTATTGGCATTGACAAACACTAATTATTGGCAGTCCTTAGTAGCTATGCATGGATCTGCCCTATGCCCTTATTCTATAACCTGCATGCTTCCTGTGCAAAGCTGGTGTTAGATATGCTAGGGACCCAGGCAGAAATTAAGGAGAACCCCTCCCCCCATTTCTTCTCCTCCCTGCCCCTCCTCTGATTTCCCTACCCACCAAATGCCCTCCAATCCAGCATCTCTCCCTTTTTCCTCTACCTTCCCATCACCCTCGGGACCACCAAATGCCCTCCTATCCACCATCTCTCCCTTCTTCCTCCTTCCCTTTGCCCTCCCTTCCCATCACCCCCGGGCCCACCAAATGCCCACTCAGCCAGTATCTCTCCTTTCTTCTTCCTCCTTCCCTTTCCCCTCCCTTCCCATCACCCCTGGGTCCACCAAATGCCCTCCCATCCACCATCTATCCCTTCTTCCTCCTTCCCTTTCCCCTCCCTTCCCATCACCCCCGGGCCCACCAAATGCCCACTCAGCCAGTATCTCTCCCTTCTTCCTCCTTCCCTTTCCCCTCCCTTCCCATCACCCCCGGGTATACCAAATGCCCTCCCATCCACCATCTCTCCCTTCTTCCGCCTTCCCTTTCCCCTCCCTTCCCATCACCCCCGGGTACACCAAATGCCCTCCCATCCACCATCTCTCCCTTCTTCCTCCTTCCCTTTTCCCTCCCTTCCCATCACCCCCGGGTCACCAAATGCCCTCCCATTATCTTTCATTTTTTAAATCAGCTGCACCAGGGGGCCCCTCTGGCCTGGAATGTCCTTCTTTTCTTCCTATCTTGCGTTAGTATTTTCTGCTTTTGAGTGATTTGGTTTTGGCAGCAGCTCTTGGTGTAATACACAGGCATTTGTTGTTACCTTCATTTTTTGCAGTACATTGTATACCTTATTTACCATGGACCCCTGACAAAGGCGTGTTGGGTCTCTTGGTTGGTAAAAAGGTTTTTTATTACTGCATTTTAACTTTGGTACAATAAATTTTTGCCTGCATCATGTACATTGTCTGCAGTTTTTGTCTGTTTTTTCTGTTTTGTTAGTATTTTTTAAACACGATCTAATTTGAGGAGGTAGTCCATTCTATATCGGTTAGTAAGTATGGAAAGGAGTGTGAAATTTTACTAATGGACTTGTTTAAGTGTGGAAAAAATGGAGGTAGCTTGGATTTACAATGGCCATGAGGTGTCCACTAACAGTAAAGGGGTAACACTAGCTATTAGGGTGTAGGGTGTCCTAATTTATTCCTCAGTTAGAATAGTTTCAAGTTTATTTAAAATTTCTTATACCGCCCAATCAAGCCTTCTAGGTAGTGTACAAAAACACCAAAACAATGCACCAAATAAAGTACACATTTTTGTGGATATCTTTTGTTTCATGAGTACATCAAAAAAAGTTTTTGTTGTTTACCTGCAATTACATCACTTTCTTTTCCAGAGATAAATTTTTAAAAAAAGATTTGACATCGATATGCAACGTTTAAGGTGCTTCTACATAATTATCCGGCAAGTGTTCGCTCTCTTTTGCAGTGGCATCAGCTACGGTCTTCAGACATTTTGAGATTAGAAATTCTGTGCTTAACAGCCGTGAGGCTTGCGAGGAATCGCAAAGCTATGCTTTCTGGGCAGGGCCCTACGTTGTGGAATGCCTTACCTCTGTCATTGTGTCAATCGAGCATGCTCTGATATTTCAGAAAGGGGGTGAAAACTTTGCTATTTGAGCATTTTGTTGGAGCAAGTCATGTGACAGTTTGAGTTAGAATAGCTCTCTTTATGCTGTTTTGTATTTGGGGAGGGGGTTTGGTTTTTTTTACTTTGTATGTATTTATTGTTTCCCGCTTAGATTTGTGGATAGGCAGGTTATAAATAATTTTTAAATAAATAAATTTCTTAAGAAAGAACTGAGGCTTCCTTTTACGAAACTGCGATAGTAGTTTCTAGTGCGGGGAGCCGCGCTGAGTGATCCGCGCTGCTTCCGACGCTCATTGAGTTCCTATGAGTGTCGGGAGCAGCACGGGCCATTCAGCACGGCTCCCCATGCTAGAAACTGCTATCACAGTTTTGTAAAAGAGGGGGTGAATATTTCATGGGGTGTCCTAATTTTTTCACTTGATTGTATATGGCAAGATTACACTATGCAAATGTTATACTTCCTGGTCTTTAACAACAAAACTTGAGAAAATTACAAATATTACACAATGTAGCTGTTAAAATTGTAGAATAGGTAGATATGAATGTGCTACTCCATTACTTATTGAAAACCACTGAATTCCAGAAGAGCTTAATGCAGGCTGGCAAAATAAATGAGCATTGGAGCATTTACCTTGCCGGACCACGGTAAGAATCTCCTCAGTGGTTTAGTAAAAAGAGCCCTTACTTATAGCTAGGGCTTCTATTCTTAGAATATATAAATTGTACATTTAGGTGTTTATTTTTAAACTGTTTGGGAATCGTTGAGAGTCCAGAAAATCAGTGTTTTCAGTAGAGAATGACACGGGGACAAATTTTTCCCCGTCCCTGCAGGAACTCAATTTCCCCATCTCGTCCCCGCGAGTTTTGTCGCTGTCCCTGCCCCCATTCCTGTAAACTCTGCCTTAACCACACAAGCCTCAAACACGTATGATTTTAAAGTGTTTGAGGCTTGTGCCGATGAGGATGGAGCTTGCAGGAATGGGGCAGGGACAGGAAAAGAACTCATCGGGATGGGACAGGAAAATGAGTTTCCGTGGGGACAGGGGAAAAATTTATCCCAGTGTCATTCTCTAGTTTTCAGCTGTGTTGAATAGTAATTAAGTAAAACTAAGTGGTCACTTTTACTTATAAAAAGTACAACAAACTTTTACTAAAATCTTTGCTAAAATCTGAAATCCTAATCTAGCAGCATTTGTAATTTAGGGACCTTTCTTCTAATACGTCTGAATCTCTAAACAAACTATATATTGTAATTTCCTCTTTTTTTCTCAGCAAACAGTATATTTTGTAATTTCGATTTCTTAAAGTCTCTGTACTCTGTACTCCTACATATTGTAAATCGCTGAATGTCCAGCTCTCTTGAATGTAAACCGCCTAGAAGTTGCAAGATTGTGGCGGTATAGAAGAATAAAGTTATTATTATTATTATTACTTTTAATGAAATAAAAATGTCACCAATTTTTACTATTTGACGCTTACAGTTGAAAGTCAAAAGTAAAGTGGAAGTGTGATGTAAATGATTCCTGAGTAAACCAAATGAAGGAGAAAAAACTGGAAAAAAGATTTTGCTAATACCAATTTTTAACAAACAACAATGGATCAGCTCATCTTACATTTTGCTGTTCAGGGAATACAGCCCATGAGAACAATGGAGGTATCTGTGTCTGCTGAACTGGTTACTGGTCTCCAGCCAAACAAAACAGTCATGAGTTGAGTCTCTTCCAAGTGGAGATCTAATCCAATCTAATCTCGGATTATAAATAATTAGCGGATTATAAATAAAATAAAACAAACAAACCACTTCATCCCAGTAATTGGTTCAAAATGTTATGCAATATGATATTTTTCACTTGTCACAATAAATTGACAAGTGAAAAAAACTAGGACTGATATTTTTAAATAGATAAGCTGTTAGTTGTTTACAAAACGTAGACTAACAAGAGATTCTGTCTATTGAGGAGGGTACGGTTCAGGATGATTGCAATTCTTGGTGAACAGACACATGAGGGGGCCACTCAAAAAGTTCTCAGCCCAACCGATAAAGTTGGGGCAGTCTCCATCGAGGGCTATACACTTCGGCCCAAATTCTGTAACCAGCACCTAAAGTTGGCACCTATTTGGGAGGCGCCTATCTAAATTGAAGAACAAGCTTAATTAACATAGGCACCTATCCAGAAAGCGCGATTCTGTAACAAGGCGCCTCTAAAAATTTAGGCAGCCTTCAAAAAACAAATAGGCGCTATGCATGCTAGGCATGGGTGTGGCTACGTGTTAGGCACCTTCTTACAGAATCAATGCTCTTAAATGTGCTTATGCGCTCAGCTAGGCGCCTTTTAGCTGTTCCTAGAGCTGGCCTATTTAATGGGCGCCTCCAAAATAGGTGCCGCTCAGCGTGATTCACTAAACAGCACCCAATTTTACTTGAATCATGCTGATTCCTAATTAGGCGCCTAACTTTTGGGCGCTTCTTATACAATTTGCCCTTTAGTCCGGTGAGTTTTCTACTTTTCTTCATGCCATCAATAAAACACAACAGATTACTGGTGACTATCCACTGGTCTGATAAGAATATAAGAATTGCTGCTGCTGGGTCAGACCAGTGGTCCATTGTGCCGAGCAGTCCACTCCCGCGGCGGCCCCTAGGTCAAAGACCAGTCCCCTAACTGAGACTAGCCTTACCTGCATATGTTCTGGTTCAGCAGGAACTTGTCTAACTTTGGATTGAATCCCTGGAGGGTGTTTTCCCCTATAACAGCCTCCGGAAGAGCGTTCCAGTTTTTCACCACTCTCTGGGTGAAGAAGAACTTCCTTACGTTTGTACGGAATCTATCCCCTTTTAACTTTAGAGAGTGCTCTCTCGTTCTCTCTACCTTGGAGAGGTTGAACAAACCTGTCTTTATCTACTTTGTATTGAATCCCTGGAGGGTGTTTTCCCCTATAACAGCCTCCGGAAGAGCGTTCCAGTTTTTCACCACTCTGGGTGAAGAATAACTTCTTTACATTTGTATGGAATCTATCCCCTTTTAACTTTAGAGAGTGCCCTCTTGTTCTCTCTACCTTAGCTCGCAATTTTTCAAAGTAGATGGATGTTTTGGGAGATATTTTAAGACCTCAACCTGCTTTGAAAATGAGCGCTTAAGTGTTAAATTGTGCATAGAATTAATACGCTGAGCTCCACTTGGAGGACTTAAGCTAATGAGGTGGGTTAATATTTTTTAAAAAAGATATCATATTAAAATCACTTTGGAACTGTCCTTCCACTTTCTATTCATTACATTTTTTCCCTTTATTATACTGACACCAAAATATTAGCAAAAAAATTGGCCGTCTCTTAGCTAAGCTTCATCGCTGTCCGCCTGATACTACAGTGCAGGACTAAGTGGTTCTTTGCACTGAGCAAGAAACTGTGATTGAAATAGATTGAATGCACTCAGTAATAGGAGAGAGGTTAATAAAATGGCCTTAAACATAACTGACTCACCTGGGCCTATTTAAACGGGGAGCAAAATACTCTGTCTGCAACCTTAGGAAACTCAATTAACTGCAAATGTCATGGCTTTAGCATTCAAAGACTTCTCCAGCTCTATGCTCATATTTTAGCTTTGATAGGAAGCTGAATCCTTTGGCTGTTCAAGAGTCAAATATGTGATCATTGCTTACTTCAAAGAGAAAATAAACAAGAACCCTGCCATGCTCCCTTATGCTGTCATTTGTTTCTTAACCACCTTTATGAAGAATTTTACCCAAAGTGGTTGACACTGAATAATGGTCAGGTACTCTAAGCATTTTCCCTATCTGTCCTGATGGGCTCACAATCTAGCTATGGATGGTTAGGGTTGCCAGATGGAAAATCTGGACCCCTTAGACCCGCCCCAGGCCCACCCTGTAACTCCCTAATCCCACCCCCGCTGCTTGCTCTTGTAGGGCAATTGCAGACTTCCTCCCTGCCCGATGCGATTTGAGGAGGCTTTTCAAAACCCAGATGTCTGGGAACACTAGCTATGGTTCTATGAGGAAATGAAGGGTTAAGTGATATGCCCAGGGTCACAGGGAGCAGCACTGGGATCAAACTCAAAACTCAGGGTGCTGAGGAAGCAGCTCTAGCCACTAGATCACTCCTCCACTCCATCTCCAGTAAAACCAGGGCTGGGATCTGGTACCATGTATTTTCATTTGGAACTGGCTAGGGATTTTCCCCTGATATCCACCCCTCACACCTATACTGGTGCGGCTATTTTAGTAGATTGTAAGCTATTTCAAGCAGTGACTGTCTCATTCATGGCTCTGTACAGTGCTGTGTACATCTGTTAGTGCTTCAGAAATAATTTACAGAAATCGTAGTAGTAGTAGTGGCAGACCTTGATTGGATGCTATGCGCCAGGGCTCCTTCTGGAACTCTCCAATTAGAGGTGCTAAATCTGACCACCAGGTGTCATCATTAAGCAATAATCGTGACTCCCTCTCCTCTGGGGGCTATGAAAGCTGTCTCCATAAGATCCTCAGCCCCAGCTGACCTGAGGAGTGAAAAGCCAGAGTTGGGGCTTCAACCAGGGGTCTTTTGTATACTGGTTTTCCATCCGAGTTACTAAGTCAGCTGGCTGTAAAACTGTATAATGTCCATATGGAAATAAGATGGGCCTTCTTTACTTACAAACTGAGATGTACTATTCAGGTGCCAACTGACCACTCAACATGAATGCCCGAAGAGCTACAAATTTTAAAACAAGACCACATGCACAAATTATTCAGCTATTAGCGAGAGGTATTTCAATCAGAACCACTAGTGAAAGATTTCATTGTTGTGATTTATTGCTCACATTAATCTCTTTTCTGAAAATCCTTTAGTAAAAAAAAAGAAAAAAAATGATAATGTGAGATATAAGAACATAAGCAGTGCCTCTGCTGGGTCAGACCAGAGGTCCATCATGCCCAGCAGTCCTCTCACACGGCGGCCCATCAGGTCCAGGACCTGTATAGTAATCCTCTATCTATACCCTTCTATCTAGTTAAATCTCATTGGCTTCCTATAAGCCATCGATTCACTTTTAAATTATTGCTTTTGGTGTTCAAAGCTTTAAATTATAATGAACCCCAATTCATCAACAGATGGCTTATTCCTTATAGTACGACACGCTCACTTCGTTCTTCCTCAACTAATCTTCTTACAGTTCCATCTATTAAAATGATAGGAACCAGAAGACAGGATATGTTTTCAGTTAATGCCCCTCAATCATGGAATCTTCTACCCCAACACATCAGAGAGCTAAAAGACCTAACTCAGTTTAAAAAAATGCTAAAAACTTTTCTTTTCAAAGATGCGTATGGTTATTATGAGTAGCAAAAATTGACAATCCTATACACATTTTCGGGTTTTTTCTTTTTTAAAAAAAAAAAAACAGCCACCTCTTACCCACCTTTTGTTTTTCCCTTTTATGTTTCTTCCTCTCTTCTATCAAAATTGTAACTATTTCCCTATTTAGCCTCACATGTCTTGTATGTTTTACCCTCACATTATTATGAATTTAGGTTTTTGATTAATTTGTAAAGTATGTTTCTTGTCTATACAACAAATTTGTTTTTATGTCATTTTTAACATTGCACTTGTTTCATTTATTAATACATGTTATTTTTATTGTACATCGCCTAGCAAATTATATAGGCGATTCATCAAGACTTAATAAACTTGAAACTTGAAACTTGATCCCCTTTTCCTTCAGGAAATCGTCTAATCCCTTCTTAAACCCCAATATCGTACTCTGTTCTATCACACCCTCTGGAAGCGCATTCCAGGTGTCCACCACCCTTTGGGTGAAGAACTTCCTAGCATTGGTTCTGAATCTGTCCCCTTTTAATTTTTCCGAATGCCCTCTCGTTCTTGAAAGTTTGAAGAATCTGTCCCTCTCCACTTTCTCTACGCCCTTCATGATCTTGTAAGTCTCTATCATGTCTCCTCTAAGTCTCCGCTTTTCCAGGGAAAAGAGTCCCAGTTTCTCTAATCTCTCAGTGTATGAAAGGTTTTCCATACCTTATATCAAACGTGTCGCTCTCTTCTGAACCCTCTTGAGTATCGCCATGTCCTTCTTAAGGTACGGCGACCAATATTGGACGCAGTACTCCAGATGCGGGCGCACCATCGCCTTAAAGGACCGCTAGGGATACAGGACCCAACACGGTCTGTGTTTCGATAAAAAGTCTTCTTCAGGGGTCCCTGGGGGTCCTATAAAGGTGAATACGTGGGAAACAATTGTATGGTGAACCGGAAGTGAGACACTGCTTGCGTTTGCAATAGAAAGGGGCCAAGCAGTGTCTCGCTTCCGGTTCACCACACAATTGTTTCCGACGTATTCACCTTTATAGGACCCCCAGGGACCCCTGAAGAAGACTTTTTGTCGAAATGCAGACCGTATTGGGTCCTGTATCCCTAGCGGACTAGGTCCTTTAAGGATTTTATGTGGATAACTGATTTTTATGTGGATGAAATTATTTTATGTGGATGATTTCAGTGTACCTTTGGAATTTAGACACTTTCAAATAAAGTCCATTTAGGAACATCACCACTCCACAGAATTTTTTTGGTTTCCTCCTATTTGTATTAAAGGTATTTCAATGTAACTTCATTAAGTGTCTCCTAGTCTTTATAATTTTTGAAAGAATAATAAAATCGTTTCACTTTTACCTCCGGGGGAAGAAAGGGAAACAGAAGGGGAGGATAGAGATGGAAGTTGGATGGTTTGCACGGAGAAAGAAGAAAGGAGAGCCTGATCAGAAGACATCCAGACCAACACGGGACCAACATGATTTGAAAAATGACCAAACAACAAAAGGTAGGAAAAATAATTTTATTTTCTGTTTTGTGATTACACTGTCAGATTTGAAATGTGTATCCTTCCAGAGCTGGTGTTAGACTGCGAACGTGAGCTAGGATTTAACAGAGAGAGGAAAATTATTTTTTGTTTGTTTATTTTGTTTACACCACAGGACCAGTTTGGGTAGGAGAGGGCAAAGGGGGTGAAGAGGCTATAAAATAAACCTACCAGGATGTTTAGAAAAAGTCACCCAATTTGACAGGAAAATCGAATCGAAAAATCGATTCAATAGGCTGAATCGAATCAAAATTTTTTTCCCTGAATCGGGCAGCACTAGTCTGAATTGCATTAGCAATGACCTGGTGGTGGCACTGAGCACTTTATGATTATTTATTTATATTTATTTCTTTTGGCAAATTGAATATTTAACATAAGAAAATTGTATTTTGAATGAAAGAGGCACTATTGTTAGTTGAAATATTGGAATTAGAGTGTCTATAAGAACAAATAATAGTTCCCATAGGAGGTTTGTTTAGAGCAGTGTTCTTCAACCTTTTTATAACTATGGACCGGCGGAAATAAAATAATTATTTTGTGGACCGGCAAACTAGTAGGGCTGAAATTATAAAAACCTGTTTCCGCCCCGTCTCTGCAAGCTCGGTCCCCACAAATCATCTGATCCCATCTGCACAAGCCTCAGTTACGATTTTATATTGAATGTATTTTATTAAAGTATAAAAAAAACAATATTCTGTACAATTCTCATTTTATAAATACAAATAATACAGAGCAAGGATCAACAAAACCCCTGTCTCCCCTACCCTTCACATATATCCCCTCTGCTATCAAGAAAACTGAATAAGCCAAATTATTACAGAATGCTACACAGAAATATCATGCTAACAGAATACTGCAGTCACACATGACAGGAATAGTGTTAGGGGAGTGCAACTAGGGCAACTGCTGCCTGGTCAGAGAGAGCCCTAAGCCAGCTGGAAGCTAAAGAAGCACTGCCTGGGCTTTGCAGTCCCCAGTTATGTCTAACACCAGCTCTAGCAGGATATATATTTCAAATCTGATATATTCTAATCACAAAATAGAAATAAAATTATTTTTTTCTACCTTTTGTCATCTCTGGTTTCTGCTTTCATCTTTTCACTCTCTTCCTTCCAGCGTCTGCCCTCTCTGCCTCTTCAATCCAGCATCTGCCCCTTCCATCCACTGTCTGCCCTCTCCCCCTGCCATATGCTATCTGTCTTCTTTCTATGCCCCTCTCCGCTTTCCATCCAGCCTGTGCCCCCTCTCTCCTTTTTACATGATTCATTCCAGCTTCACTGCTTTCATTTTTATCTCTCCTACACCAGATCTAGCATCATTGTCCCTCTCTGCTTATTTCTCTGCTGATCCCTTCCCATCATCAATCTCTCTACTTTCTCATGCCTGTCTCTCCCCTTCCCCTCCTCTAATCTCCCTGCCAGCTGTTTCCTTCCTTTTTTTCCTTCTCCATTCCCCCCGCCTCCTGTCCAGCGGTAACTCTCTTCCCTTCCCTTCAGCATCTCTCCTTCCCTCCAGGTCCAGTAGCAGCTGTCCCTTTTTTTCCCTTATCCAGCAGCTTCCCAGACTTCTTTCCCTCCTCCCTTCCCAGCAGCATCTTCCTTCTCCTTCCGTCCAGGTCCAGCAGCAGCTGTCCCTTTTTTCCCTTGTCCAGCAGCTTCCCAGACTCCTTTCCCTCCTCCCCTCCCAGCAGCATCTCTCCTTCTCTCTCTCTCCAGGTCCAATAGCAGCTGTCCCTTTTTTTCCCTTGTCCAGCAGCTTCCCAGATTACTTTCCCTCCTCCCCTTCCAGCAGCATCTCTCCTCCCTCTCTCCAAATCCAGTAGCAGCTGTCCCTTTTTTTTCCCTTGCCCAGCAGCTCCCCAGCCTCCAACAGTGGCTTTCTTCCCTCCCAGCAGCTCTCCTTACTTGCCAGCGCAGCGATTTACTAAGGCAGCCTCAGGTCCTTTGATAGGTCGCGCCGCCTCTGAGGAAAGAGGTTGCATCATCAAAGGTGGCTGTGACTCAGCAAAAGCCCCAAAGCTGCCTTCCTGAATCGCTGCGCTGGTAAGTAAGGAGAGCTGCTGGGAGGGGAGAAAGCCATTGTCAGAGGCTCCCCATGATCTCTCCGGCCCTGCTGGAAATGACATCTCGTCGATCTCACCGGCCCTGCGCAGACCGGCAGGAAATTGAAGTTCATCAATCTTGCCAGCCCTTCGCGGACCAGCACCGGTTCACAGACCGGTGGTTGAAGAACAGTGGTTCAGAGTATTCTTATGTTCTTTACATAACGCTCAATTGCCTTAGGCACAAACTTAAATTGTAAACCCTCTGGGAAACAGTGAAATGTGTACCTGAATGTAGTTCAGTCTTGAACTACCACTGAAAAAGGTATAAAAGAAATCCAAATAATAGAACATTTCATTTCATAGCATATAAAAGTAATAAATCACATCAGCCTTGTGATTAAATAATTAAGGTACACTCTCTTCAACAGTGATTCAAGAGAGCAACCAGGCCTTGGGTGAATAAAAATGTTAGAAGCCCTTTTACTAAAGTAGGATTTTGACCTTCCCAGCTTTAAAGGCAAATATTAACACATGGTAAGTGGAAAGGCTTTGCACTGTTGGAGGAATGCCCAGAACATTCTGTGCAGTGTAACTTCTAAACTGTGCAGGAGTCCTCCACCTGTATTCCTGCCAGTGGGGGGGGCGAAATTTCAATACCAACATTTGCAATAATGAGAGACAGGAAAGTTCTTCAGGACTCCAGAGACCCTGCCTAATTATCCCTGGCAATTGCAAACATAGAAACATGATGGCAGATAAAGGCCAAATGGCCCATCCACAGCAACCATTATCTCCTTCTCTCTCTCAGAAATCTCACTTGCCTATCCCAGGCCATAATATTGAAGCACCCCTTCCACTCACTGGCAGCAGTGTGGTTGGAGGACTTAGGCACAACTTAGGGCTGGATTCACTAACCTGCTCGATCAGGTTCCGATCCCGGCAGGTCCAACTGATTCAGTAAACTTAAACATGCAGATGAGGGCGATCGGAGGAACGCCCCCATCTGCCTGCATGGCTCGTGCATGCACAGACCATAGGAGCAGCGATCTTTTTTAAAAAAACTTTTACTTTTGACTTCAGGGAAAACGCTGCCACCTCCACTGACCCCAACCTGCGTGGCTCCTAAAAGCTGGTCCCGCTTTTGCCACCCTCACAAAAAGATAAATGGAGCCTGTGGTTTTAACCCGCTTTAAACCCGCGGGTTAAAACCACAGGCTCGCTTGATGGGGAAGGGCAAAACGGTGATGCGGCAGGGGAAGATAGAGGCAGAGCAAGGCGGCATGAGGGCAAGCAGTAGAGATAGCAGGGCAGCATTCGGGGCGAGCAGGCAGGAGAGATTGCAGGGCAAAGAGCAGGGCTTCCAGTCGGAAAGACGTTTTCGACTGGTCCCCAGCAGTCGCTTCTTCAGGTGATCGGCCAGCCCAGTCGGATCGGAAATTTGGTGTAATGAATTGGGTCGCTGTCCAATCTGCATGCGTTTCACCTCAGTTGCATGCAAGGATTCCAAGCGGATCGCAGGAGAGGTAAGTGAATCAGGCCGGAGGGAAATTTGATAGTAAAGTGGTCGCAAACTGATCAGTACACGATCAGTTTGCTTAGTGAATATAGCCCTTAGACCAGTGCTAACTCAAACCCTATGCAGGGCAACATTTTTGATTTGTAGGTACTTGGAGAGCCTCAGAAAAATATCGTTAATATCTTATTAAAGAAATGACAATTTTGCATGAGGCAAAACTCTTTATAGTTTATAAATCTTTCTTTTCGCTAAGTCTTAATAATAATATTGTAATGTATAGCTAAAGAGACATATGATCAAGAAACTGTTTTATTTTACTTTTGTGATTATGATAAACATACAGAGAGCCTCAAAATAGTACCTGGCGAGCCGCATGTGGCCCCCGGGCCGTGAATTTGAGACCACTGTCTTAGACGGAACACTGACCCTATGCAGTTATTACACCAAAAGGTTCTTTACCGAACCTTAAGACTTTTATGATTACAATAGAAAATGGTGTTTACTCATTACAATAAGAAGTTAATGGCTCCCAAATGTTATTAAGTTTCTTAAAGCTTCCTTGTTGTATAGCTATTGCTCTTTCCATTTTATATATGTGACATGAGTTCCACCAGAAATTATAATTGAGTCTACTGTAATTTTTCCAATTACTTGTGATATGCTGAATGGCGACTCCTGTCATTATCAATAAAAGTTTATTGTTATGTGATGATATTTGGCTCTTTTTCCTCATAGACATACCAAAAAGTACTGTATCATAAGATAATGCCACATGCTTTTCCAATAAACAATTTACTTGATCCCAAATTGAGTTCCAAAAGGCTAAGATAAAGGGACAATAAAACAAAAGATGATCTAAAGTCCCTACTTCAAGATTATAGTGCCAACATCTATTAGACTTTGAACTATTTAACTTTTGTAGTCTAACTGGGGTCCAAAATGCTCTATGCAGAAGAAAAAACCAAGTTTGACTCATAGATGCAGACACTGTACATCTCATCCTCCAAGACCAAATTTGTGGCCATTGAGATGCTGAAATTTGATGCTTAATATCAATGCTCCAAATATCTCTAAGACCATTTTTGGGTTTCTTTTTAACATATTCGTCTAATGATTGGGGGGAGGGGAGGTATATTTTACATTTTTCTTATTGGGGAAATAATAGAGGAATGATGGGAGGGGAGGGTGGTAATTTTATGTATTGTAAGATAAATCAGAAAGATTGTCAAGTGATGTGTTTAATTGTATTGTTTGTGCACTTGATGTAAGATTGAAAACGAATAAAGAATTTGAAAAAAAAAAAAAGACTTTTATGATTAAGGTGGGTGCCCTTACTGCTTCCTCTTGGCAGTGCACAGTAACCCCTGGATTCTATATATGGCACCCAGATTTGCATACCACAATCTGGGTGTACTCCCACACACAATTAACATCAATAATTGGGTGCTAATGACCAGAAATTGACATTAATTGGCACCCACTAAAATTTTGCACATACATCTGGCCATGCTCTCTATTCTATATGGCATGGCACCTAACTGTAAAAGGGGTGTGGCCATAGGTGTGTCTGGGTACTCCAAAAAGTTATCTCTCAGTGCATCTTAGGCACAAGCATTTACATCAGCTTTCAGCAGGTGTAAATCGGGCACCAAATGTTAGGTGCAGGAATTGGTGCTAAGCTTCAATAAAGGCTGCACGAACTTAACGGTATTGAATTTAGTGCTGATTTTTTTACAGCAATGAATTTTGAGCGCCATTTATAGAATTCCCCTAAGTACCATGCATTAATTGAAATATGTAGTCTACATTCTTTCTCTGCCCTGTCCATGCCTCCTAACACACTATGTAGTTAGCATGCAAATTAATGCTGCTTTACTCCTTGATGCATTGGGAAAGAGGAGGTTCAGTAAAGTGCATGGTAAGATGCATGTTTTCCACCTTTTGTTAAGTTTCAGGGCAGCAGTGAGCAGTAATAACAGACAAGGAACAGGCTAGCACAGCCACTGTGTTCAGATGTGCACTGTCGGTTGTGTCAGTCCTCTGCCCCCTCTGATGTTAATTCCTGTTCCGGGGCAGAGGACTGGCACATCCAACAATGCATGCCTGAGGACAGTGGTTCTGCGCACCTGTTCCTTCTTGCCAGTTACTACTGCTCACTGCTGCCCTGAAACTGGACAAAAGGTGGAAAACAAAAAAAGCCCCCAGATGCCCAATGGAGCACCCGCAAAAGAGGACATGTCCAGGGAAACCCGGATATATGGTAACCTTACTGCTGACTCTTTTAAACTACTTCATGTTTTTTCTTCTCAACATTTTTCAGATCCTGGTTTATTATGATAGCTCTTCTTTTTGCGTACTGGAAGCAGCAACAGGAGGGAACCTGGGAAGGGGTGTGAGAAAGATGGATGGAAAGGTAGGGAGAACAAGAAGACATTGTTTGGAAGGATGGGGAGGTCATGGTAATAGAAGTATGATGGGAGAAAAAGGGGACCCTGGGTGGAAGAGGGAAGACGCTGGATGGAAAGAGGGGGACATGCAAAATGGAAGGATTAGGAGAACAAAAAGGGGACACTGGATGAAAAAAGGGTAGAGAGAAGTTGGATGGGTACAGAAAGAGGGGACATGCTATGGAAAGATGGGGAGAGAAAAAAGGAACCCTGAATGGAAAAGGAATAGAGTGGGGATGATGTATGAAAGGATGGGACAGATTCGGAATGAAAGGATGAGGGAAATGGAAGGAGGACATGCTAAATGGAAGGTTGAGGAGAGAAAAAGATGACATAATAGAAAAGAGGTAGAAAGAAGATGCTGGATGGAAAGATGAGGAGAATAAGAGGGAGCACTGGATAGAAAAGAGGTAGAGGGAAGATGTTGTTTGGAAGGAGAGGGAGGAGGCACGCTAAATGGAAGGATGAGAGAAAAGGAGACTTGCTTGATGGAAGTGTGGGGAGAGTCAGAGAGGAGACCCAAGAGAGGGGAACTATGTACTGCATGGAAGTGTGGAGAGAGGGGGTGCACTGAATGGGAAAGAGGGACAAAACACTCAGTGGTGTAATGAGGGTAAGGGGCGCCCCGCCTCTCCGCCCCTCACACCACTCTCATGCCCTCCCTTCCCCCGTACTTCTTTAAATATTTGCCAGTGTGAGCAGCTTCTCCGGCCTGCGATGGGGGCAGAGAGGTACCAGTGCCCCCAACAAGACAGCACTCGGGGCGGTCCCCCCCCTTACTTTACACTACTGGACATGAGCACACTGGATGGAAGTGGAGAGACAGAAGGACCTGCTGGATAGGAGTGGAGGACAGAGTTAGTGAAAGACTTGGGAATAAGAAGACATGATAGGGCAAGGTGGGATCATGTGTCCTTTTTTGTCTTAACAAATATTGTAACCCTAGTCAGCAGTATCTTCATGGTTTAGGATTTTCATTTGCAATAAAGAAAAGGGGCCATGGATCTGAACCTTTCTCTGTTGTAACCAAACCGATTTTCAATTATTATATACTGGTACTTTCCTCTGTAAGTGGAAAAACGTTTAATTTACATTATATATAGTATACAGGTCACAATACAGAATAATAATTTACAAATATGCATGTTTGTTAGTCCTAACCTGTATGTATTTTGTTTAGATTTTAAGCTCTTTCTAGCAGGGATTGTTTTCTTCTTTGTGACTCTGTGCAGCGCTGCATGCATCTGGTAGCACTATAGAAATAATTAATAGTACCGTGTTTCCCCGAAAATAAGCCTACCCCAAAAATAAGCTCTAGCATGATTTTCAGGGTAGGTCTCAATATAAGCCCTAACTTGGAAAACAAGCCCTAGTTGCCGGCGGCAGCAGTGCTTCCCCCCCATCCGAACCCTGACCGCGAGACCAAAATACAGTATCTTATAACAAACCGCATCATCAGCAGCAAAGATCCCATCGCGGCTTTCTCACGCCCGGGTTTTCCTCTGCCACGTTCCTGAGGATGTCATCCACGATGGGGCCTGTGCTGCTGACAATGCGGTTTGTTAAAAGGTACTGTATTTCGGTCTTGTGGTTGGGGTTCGGATGGGTAGGAGAGATGGAAGGGTCAGCAGGGAGAGGGGGTGTGTGCGGTGGGGGAGGATGGGAGGGATTAAAAAAATGCTCCACGGGGGGGGGGATGGGAGGAATAGAAGCTGCAAGGGTTGCTGCACAGGGGGATGGGAGGGGGAGGAATAGAAAGATACCGCACAAGGGGATGGGTGAGAGGGGAGGAAAGATGCTGCACATATGGGGGAGAGAAAGGAAATAGGAAGAATTGGGGTGGAGGAGAGGACGGGAGAGATAATCATTGTACATGAAAAAAAATATGACCTCCCCCAAAAATAAGACCTAGTGTCTTTTTTGGGCCCCAAATTAAGATAAGACAGTGTCTTATTTTTGGGGAAACATGGTAATTGTAGTATTTTTGTCCACTGATGCAGCTGAACTAAGGGCTAGATTCACTAAGCGAAATGATTGTATACCGCTCGATTTGCGCTCACTTTCCTACTATGGCTTGATTCACTAACCTTCCTCCAGACCCCATCCACACCCGATTCGATCTGCACATGCAAATGAGTAAAAAGGCATGTAAATTTCTTAAGGCATCGATTCATGAAACCATTTTGTCCAAACCGACTGGCCTTTCTGGTCCAAAAAGTTTCGACTGCTGAGGACCAGTCGCTTTACCTCCTCGCCGACTATTCCTGCCTAACAACTGCCACGTGCATGTTAAGAACCCCATTAAAAATATATATCTACCCCGCAAAAAATCCAAAATATATGTAAACTTTAAATATATGTAAACTTTCATGTACATAAGTGTTAGAAATATTTTTTTGGAATGCGCATAGCAAGCATGGGAGTGAATCTTGGATTTGTAATGTGCATGGTGAGAAAATCGCGGATTAACCCCGTGCTCTCCTTGCGCATTCTACATTTCATATATCAATGCCACATTTAAAAAAAAATCAAAAATAACTTTTAAGGGCCAGCTATTCTTCCCCCCCCTTCCTTCCAGCTAGATCGTCGTGTGCATCTGACGTCACGAGGTCGTCTTTGCTTCGTGCTTCACGGCAGAAAGAGCTGCACAGCCTCCTGGGATTCGTAGGCTGTATATAACAGTGCGTGATCCCAGCGCATTCAACTGCTGTTAACTATTGTGCCTTCTAGCAATTTAACAGTTCTCTTAATGAGAGAAATGGACGTCGCTCATCGGCTACGCTATCTGCTTATTTTGGAACATGAGTATGCCGAGGAGAGGTTGGTAAAAAGTACAGTTCTTATATTGCATTTTTTTATGACAACAATGCTTTGCGGTAGGCGCATTCAGAGCCCACCAATGACGTCTGCGATTAAACACCACCCCATTTCTACTCAGTGAAGTCCAAAACAGCTAGCACATGCGTTCTGTGGTTCAAATTCAAAACCAAAAAGGATAGTGTGTGCATGCGCGTCAATCGATGTTACGGTGAGACGTGTGAACGAATATGATCACTTGCACGGCCAAGCTTTACTGAATCGATGGGCCAGAATGACTCGGAAACGGATAGGACAGGAATAGGATCGATTTGTGGACTTTAGTGAATGTAGCCCATAAGCCCTCTGATAAAGGAGTTCCCGGGAAATAAAGGAGAGTTGGTCACCCTAACTCTCAGCCCCACTGCACTAACAACACCCCCCCCCCTCTTATAGTCACGCATTTCAGCGTGGGAAGGAAGACACGCGGCGCACGTTCGACCTTGCAAGTTCCTGCACGCGCTCGCACGTTTTCGAGTCGGCTCGGACGAGTCCAGAGGAGGCGCTTCGCAGGCACGTGCTCATCATAGACGCGCAAAAAAGCCCACTGGACACGAGCTCTCTCTCCCGCTCCTTCCTCCAGCTAGCGCCGGGGCAAACCCCACCCCCATGGAGACGTCCGGAAGGTGGAAGCCGCCCGCGCCCCGACGTCTCAAAGCTCTACGAACGCCCCCACACCCCAACCATCACCCTCCGTCTCGGCTTCTCCCTCTCGTCAGAACCCGCGGGCGAGGAAGCGACGTCAGAGAGGGCGGGGCGCGGCGGAAAGGGGCGCGTCAGAGGGGGGCGGAGCGATGGACCAGTGAAGCCGTGCGCTTGTGAGTGTGTGTGTGAGAGACGCCGCCTCGACCGCGAAGACCCGCTCGAAGGTAGGACCGGCGAAGTGGGGAGGGGGTGGGGGAGAAGGTCGAGAACGAGGAAGGGGATCCCGGGGAGGGGCGCGACTCGGCTCCTAAAGACGAAATTCTGTCAGCAGGCTTTCCAAAATAGCCCCCCTCTCGCGCTCTCAGCAACGCCTCGAGGAAGTTCTGTGCCAGGACGTCTGGAGCGGCCTCTGCGTTCGTTTCTAACGGTATCTCGTGCCGCTTGATTCTTTTCTTCTTTCCCTCCCCTCCTCAGTAGAAAAGACAGGATCCGGGCAAAGCCTTTTACCTTCTTCTTTCTCTCCGTGTGTACAGCGTTGAACAGTGACAGCCCGCTCGGTACTGACACTTCTACTGGCGGCGGACCCCCCCGCCCCAACCAAATAGTGGCACAGCCTCAGCACCCTGTGGTTGTGGGTTCAAACATGCATTGCTTCTTGTGACCCTGTGCAAGTCACTTAACCCCCCCCCAACCAAATAGTGGCACAGCCTCAGCACCCTGTGGTTGTGGGTTCAAACATGCATTGCTTCTTGTGACCCTGTGCAAGTCACTTAACCCCCCCCCCATTGCCCCAGGTACATTAGATAGAGTGTGAGCCCACCAGGACAGACAGGAAAAAATGCACCACTTAGACCAGGGGTGTCCAACCTGCGGCCCCGTGAAGTATTTTGTGCGGCCCCGGTCGAGGGCGATGCATTGTTTTCCTCTGCTGCCCCCGGGTGTTTACCGTCTTGCCGGCTCCCTCCTTTGTCTTGCTGCAGCGTTTGCGCGGCATCAGAACTATTTTTTTTCGGCTAGTGCGGCCCCAGGGAAGCCAAAAGGTTGGACACCCCAGACTATAAGTGGTACATAAATGATTAAATAAATAAAAATAGTTCCACAAATACAGAAGCAAAGCAAGAAACTGTGGAGCTGACGATCTTCATAACAAAAAAACTTTAATTGGAACAAGGTGCGGAAAATAACAACATAAAATAGCTAATAACACAAAGAAACACGGTATATAAATTGTGGCATAGACCCGACATGGGCCGCGCTTCGGTTGTGAAACCACCTTCTTCTGGGGTCTAGTGCTGCTATGAACCGCAGTATTTTGTTGCGGTTTTTCGCAGTTCTTAAATCTGTGGTTCATAGCGGCACCTCTTTAGTCGAGTAGAAGACTACGCATGGTTGTGCACAGTATTTTGTTGAGGTTTTTCGCAATTCTTAAATCTGTGATTCATAGCAGCATCGGACCCCGGAAGAAGGTTGTTTAACAACCGAAACATGGCCCGTGTCAGGTCTATACCACAATTTATGTACTCTGTTTCATTGTGTTATTGGATATTTTATATTGTTGTTTTCTGCACCTTGTTCT
Organism: Geotrypetes seraphini; assembly: GCF_902459505.1. Taxonomy (NCBI): domain Eukaryota; kingdom Metazoa; phylum Chordata; class Amphibia; order Gymnophiona; family Dermophiidae; genus Geotrypetes; species Geotrypetes seraphini. Next base: position 171,276,194 of record NC_047091.1, on the reverse strand, counting down.
AATTAAAGTTTTTATCAAGATCATCGGTTCCACAGTTTCTTGCTTCCACTGGCAGCACTGCTTTTGTGAAGCTTTTTAGGAATTGGGAGGAATGTCCCATGAGATCCTAGCACTTTCATGGTTACAGGTATGTTGTAGTGTTAGTTTGGTTCGCATCAGCGTTTCCCAAGTCAATCCTGGAATACACTTCTCCCTCCGTATTCGCAGTTTCAGCAATCACGGTTTCAATTATTCACGGTTTTTAGCTTGCTGGCTCCTCCCCCAAATTACATCAGCTTGCATAAAGAAATCACTGAATCCCAGCACTTTCTTCACCGTGTTTTGCCTCTCCTTCAGGAACAGGCCAGGTCTCCCACCATGTTATTCACGGTTTCACCATATTCACGATAGTTTTTAATAGAAAACAGCGAATAACATATGAAAAAGTTTATTTGCGATTTTTCTGTATTTGCGGTTCTGTTAACCCCTATCGCAGCAAATACGGAGGGAGAAGTGTACTCCCTTGCCAGACAGGTGTTCAGGATGTCTACAGTGAATATGTACGAATTGGTCTGTTGTATGCAAATATTTTTCATGCATATGCTTTTTGGACCTCTTTAAAACCTAACTAGCCAAGGGGGCTATTCCAGGACCGACTTGAGAAACATTGATAAATCAAACTTAACATAGCGGCAGTAGTCAACATACATAAGAATTGACGCTGCTGGGTCAGACCAGTGGTCCATCGTGCCCAGCAGTCCACTCACATGCCAGCCTTCTGGTCAAAGACCAGCGCTCTATTTAGACCGGCCCTACCTGTATACATTCCAGTTCTGCAGGAACTTGTCTAACACCTGGAGGGTGTTCTCCCCTATAACAGACTCCGGAAGAGCATTCCAGTTTTCTACCACTCTGTGGGTGAAGAAGAACTTCCTTATGTTTGAATGGAATCTATCCCTTTTCAATTTTAGAGAGTGCCCTCTCGTTCTCCCTAACATGTACCACAAAAGTGCTGGAATCATGATCAACTTGGGAAACATTGTTTAAATGCTTCTAGATTTGGTAGTGGTTGGAGAGGTTGGGCATTACCTAGTTCAGAATGCACAGAGGATCTTGATGCCACAACCGAGTTTACACGCTAGCAGCTTTTCATTGATAGGTGTGCGTAGAACAAAATATGGGGTTTCTTTGTTTGTGTCCTGGACTAATGGTGGCTAAGTGTTAAAGGATGACTGCTTGGCACTGAGTGGCAGAATTCTGTTTCTGGAATTCTGTGAAATTAACTACATTTTATAGGGATGCAAACAGTAAAGCCATTAATTCTGACCACATATTTTATTTGCTAGTAGCAAATTTGTTCTTTGTTCATTTGCTTTTAAGTTGCTTCCTGCTTCTTATGCTTTTTTAAAATAAGTTTACTTTCACTAAAGGATGAATTTAGTGAACAAAGCTAATCTTTCACCATCATTAATGTTGTGTGTGTTTTACAATACAATATAGTTTTGATTGCACTACAGAGCTGATATTTTATGGCTGTAGGAAAGTACAAATCAAAGAGGTTAATTTTGGGCTAACATCATTTGTCCCTGGTTCATTGACTTGATTCATATTTTTCTTTCATCAAGTTGGCTTTGAGCTGTGAAGAAGACTACACAAAGACCACAGCTGTGCTGCTAGTAGAGATCCATGTAATAATTTGTGCTACCTTTTAATTTGATGACGTGTCCCTTTATCTTAGTCCTGTATGACAGTGTAAACAATCATTCTCTATTTATCCATTCCATCCACTCGGGACTTTATTCATTCATTTACTTTTCTATACTGTTCTCCAGGGGAGCTCAGAATGGTTTACATCAGGGGTCTCAAAGTCCCTCCTTGAGGGCTGCAATCCAGTCGGGTTTTCAGGATTTCCTCAATGAATATGCATGAGATCTATGTGCATGCACTGCTTTCAATGCATATTCATTGGGGAAATCCTGAAAACCCAACTGGATTGCGGCCCTCAAAGAGGGACTTTGAGATCCCTGGTTTACATGAATTTATTCAGGTACTCAAGCATTTTTCCCTGTCTGTCCCGGCAGGCTCATAATCTATCTAATGTACCTGGGGCAAGTCTGACAAAATGGCAAAACACAGTTTACAAAGCATGATAAAAATATAGCATGACAAAAACATGGTATGGTGAAACAGCATGGCAAGCATAGTTCAGCAAAATATAGTATGTTAAAATGTATTACAGTGAGTAAACCCAGTCACTGTTATCAGCGATGAAGGGAATTTATTTCTCACTAGTCTTTAAGCCCGTTACATTAACGGGTGCTAGAATAGATGTATGTGTCTGTCATTCTCTCCCCTTGGCCGCTGTCTGTCTGTCTATATTTATTTGTTTTTCTCTCCTTGGACACTGGCTGTCTCTCCTTAGACGCTGCCTGAATGTCTTCCTTTCTGTCTGTCTCACTGGCCCCCTGTGTGTCATTGTTTGTGTCTGTGTCCTTGTGTCATCCCCCCCCCCAGAGCAAAGCTGTCTGGCCCCAACATATCCCTTCCCCCAAAGCAGCCCCCTTTCCCTCTCCCTGACCCCCTTGTGTCTTCCCCCTCCCCCTCCCAGCAAAGCTGTCTATCCCCCAGCACACCTCTCCAACAAAAGCATCCCCCTGTACCTGCGGCACTGGCACGACACCCTTCAGCCAATCGTGAGTGCTCAGAGCGCGAGAGGGAGCGGGGCCTGCAGCTTCTTCGGCGTCGGTGAGGAAGGAGAGGTTGGCCCAACTCTCCGCAGGGGCTTTCGGGACAGTCTTCTGCGTCTCGAAGCCCTCCTCCCAGCAGCCACTTCCAGCAGCACTCCGTACTGCCTTCCTTCCGCTGCCCAGAGTAGATGTCTGTACGTCTAGCTTTTTTTAATTTGTCTCTGTTATTCTTTGTGTCTGTGTCTCTCCCTGGTCCCCTGTCTGTCTGTCTTTCTTTCTGTATGTCTCCCTGGCCCCCCTACTTGCCAAAGCAGCCCCCTTTCCCTCTCCCCCTGTTCTGCAATGCTTACCTGCTCCATGTCCCCCTTCTGTTCCTCCTACCCCCCCCCATGATTGCTGTCTGCACTCAGCACAACCCTCCCACCAAAACAGCCCCCTTTCCTGCCTGCTCCATGGCCCTTTTTTTTCCTCTTCCCCTCCAGTTCTTCCCCTCCAGCACACCCCTCCCCCCAAAGCAGCCCCCTTTCCTGCCTGTTCCATGGCCCTTCTTTTTCCTCTTCCCCCTCCCTCCATCCATGGTTCCTGTCACCGCTGCCATTCCTATTTAAAACGGCCTGCTGAGGTTTGCGGCCGGCTGTAGTGAACCTCGCAGGCCGCTGTCCACCTCAGTAGCATGTTCCCTCTGACGCGATTGCGTCAGAGGGAACGTGCTACCATGTGGAGAGCGGCCTGCGAGGTTCGCTACATCCGGCTGCGAACCTCAGCAGGCCGTTTTAAATAGGAATGGCAGCGGTGACTGTAGGGAGGGGAAGAACAGGAGCGGTAGTGGTTATTGCGGGAGCGGGAGAGTCGGTGACGTGCAGGCCGCTGTGAACAGGAGCGGCAGCGGCGGCAGGACCATGAGCCCTCCTCCCGCCATTCGCCGCTCCTGTCAGCCGCCTCAAGCCGCGGACAAGGCTGGGGACTCGCGCATGCGCACTCCTGCGGCCACAGACCTACAGCGCACAGAACACGCAAAAAGGAGTGCGCATGCGCGGCTAGCTCTTTATTATATAGGGTGCTGTGGTGTTTTCTCAAGTACCTTGTTCTTACTGGATAGATGTTTTTTGAAAGTACTGTACTAATAACATGGTTTGAGATTGTATTTTTATAAATTTAGTGGAACATGTTTCGTTTTTTTTTGTTTGTTTGTTTGTTTTTGACTTGAATGAGCAGTAATTTAACTGGTGTATTATGAATGGAAGCTTGAATGACCATGATGGGATTAATTCTGTTTCAGAAATCCATCTGTGTGTTTTTAGTGTTGATTCTATACTGCTACTCTGCAAATATGAGAAATTGTCTGTAACCCTTAGCCTTACCTCCACTGCTTCCTGTACCCAGCAAGAGAAGTCGTTTTCCGCGCTGTGACCACCGCTTGTCGAGGACCAACCGGCGGGAACCGTACAGACCTTGAAGCGGGGCCCTTGGTTGTGTTGCAGTTGCAAAGGGAGTGTGGGAGAGACGCCCTGAGGGAAGGGGACATAGCATAAGAGAAAATGCCAGCATGGAACTTTTTCCCAAAAAATATTACTTCTGAGGGGGAAGTGTGTTATTGGAGGAAGACAGCTAGGCGCTCACCTAAATTAGCCAGGTGGAGTGCCCAGCTAAAAGACGCTAGGGAGAACACTGCTTATGCCCTTTTACCAGTTTGGTTACTATCATTTCTGCTGGTGGGCTATTTGGGCATTTGTCATCTTGGTAAAGAAGTATTTTTTTAGAGACATGATGGCAGATAAAGGCCAAATGGCTCATCTAGTCTGCCCATCCGCAGTAACCATTATCTCTTTCTCTCTCTGAGAAATCCCACTTCCTATCCCAGGCCCTCTTGAATTCAGACAGTCTCTGTTTCACCACCTCTTCCGGGAGACTGTTCCACGCATCTACCACTCTTTCTGTAAAAAAGTATTTCCTCAGATTACTCCAGAGCCTATCACCTCTTAACTTCATCCTATGCCCTCTCATTGCAGAGTTTCCTTTCAAATGAAGGAGACTCACTCGTGCACATTTATATTATGTAGGTATTTAAACATATCTCCCCTCTCCTGCCTTTCTTTTTTTTTTTTTTTTTTTTTATAATTCTTTATTTTCATTTTATAGTATTGACATAATATTAGTCAAAACAAAGAAAGTAATACAACTCCAGTTCAAACTTTAAAATGAGACCATAATCAGTAAAGAAAATATACATTAGAAATACAAAAACAAAGCAAAAATTTCCTTCTCATACATCAAAAACATTAGACCCAAATATAAATTTTACTGGTTTGTATCATTAGACCTCAATCAAGAGGGGAGTAAACTTTACAATGGCTGAAATCTTTATCAAATAATACAAAGAAAATAAAAGATGGTAGCGAGAAAGAACAAAAACTTTATACTTGAGCTAGGTTGAGACTGAAATTCTCTCAAGAATTTAAATTTGCTCTTTAGCAGAAATAAATTTTGTCAGCTGCTGAGGTTCAAAGAAAATAAATCTATTCCCTTGATAGGTTATTACACATTTACAGGGGAATCTGAGTACAAACTTCGCACCTAACTGCAGAACCCTTGGTCTCAAAATGAGAAATTGTTTTCTTCTCTTTTGTCATTCGTGACGCGTCTGGATACATTCTTAGTATTTTAGTCATGAATGGTACATCTTTAAACTTAAAAAACATTTTAAGCATCCATTCCCTGTCAGCATCAATAGCAAATTGTACAAGTAGCGTAGCAGTTGCCGGTATCTCTTCACCTGACCTCTCAAGAAAATTTGTCAAATCCAAACTATCAGCATCCAAATTCTGCTGGTTTGGTTTTTGAACAGATACTCTGGTAGGTAAATAATATATTTTAGTGAGAGGCGGATAGGAGGTTTCGGGAACTTTCAAAACTTTCAAATACTTTTTAAATGTATCCTGCGCTGAGATAAGTGGTAATTTTGAAAAGTTAATAATCCGAAGATTACTTCTTCTAGTCATATTTTCCAACATTTCCACCTTAAAATTAAGGTTTCCACTATCTCTTACCCAGACCAAAGCCTGGGACTCCACTGTTTTTATTCTAGTTTCATGTCCATCCACTTTATTTTCAACGCTGGATATCCTATTTTTCATTTTCAAATTTTTCAGACACAACAGAGGTATAGCGTGTGGTAAGTTGCTGCATTTGGGTTCCCAAAGAGATTTGCAAACTAGATATTGCTTCCCAAATTGTCTCCATGTTGAAAACCTTGGGTCTCTGCATTGGTATCAGTTCAACACCCAGATTCTCTGATGAAAAAGTACCTGGAACTTCAGCAGGTGATGAAGTCAGTGTCAGGAAATCCTGAGGCAATTTCTGTTCCAACTCCTCCGAATGCTCTGATAGTCGATTTGGCTTCACCACTCCTCCTGCTGGGCCGACTCCCGATCTCAGCAGGTCTGGAGAGTGAACACCCCGGGACATTTCCTCCACTGTCGACTGGTTAAACGCCCCCGAACAACTCGGAGGACTTTGCTCTTCCATCGACTGATCAAACGCCCCCGGGTGACTCGGAGGACTCCGCTCTTCCGGGGTTAGTGATGTTGCCTCGAGGGAGAGCTGTAACGCTTCAGCCAGCGTGTCTCTCCCAGCCGAGAAATCCTCCGGCTGTGTTAGCGTCCCTCGCTGAAGAAAAGCGTCCATCGGGCCCGAAGCTGCTGGCAAAGATTCATCGGGAAAAACCCGAAGTTTAGATTTTCTTTTCACCATTTCAAAGGTAAGAGCAGCCCGGGAACATCCGTGGCGTCTAACTCCAGCTACCCGCGGCCATCTTCCTTAAGCCACTCCCCCCCCCCTCTCTCCTGCCTTTCCTCCAAAGTATACAGATTTTTCTGTCCCCATATGCCTTATCACAAAGACCACACACCATTTTAGTAGCCTTCCTCTGGACCGACTCCATCCTTTTTATATCTTTTTGAAAGTGCGGCCTCCAGAATGTTACACAGTATTTTAAATGAGGTCTCACCAGAGTCTTATACAGAGGCATCAATACCTCCTTTTTCCTACTGGCCATACCTCGCCCTATGCAACCTAGCATCCTAGCTTTCGCCGTCACCTTTTCAACCTATTTGGCCACCTTATGATCATCACATACAATCACACCAAGTCCCGCTCTTCTGTTGTGCACATAAGTTCTTCACCCCCTAAACTGTACCATTCCCTTGGGTTTTTGCAGCCCAAATGCATGGCCTTGCATTTCTTAGCATTTAATTTTAGCTGCCAAATTTCAGACCATTCTTCAAGCTTCGCCAGGTCTTTTTTCATGTTATTCACATCATTCAGCATGTCTACTCTATTGCAGATTTTGGTATCGTCCACAAAGAGTCAAATCTTACCCGACAACCCTTCAACAATATCATATATAAAAATGTTAAAAAGAACAGGCCCAAGAACAGAACCTTGAGGCACACCACTGGTAACATCCCTTTCCTCAAAGCGATCTCCATTGATGACTACCCTCTGTTGCCTTCCACTTGACCAGTTCCTGACGCAGCCTGTCACTTTGGGACCCATTCCAAGGGCACTCAGTTTATTTATTAGACGTCTGTGTGGAACACTATCAAAGGCTTTGCTAAAATCTAAATACAGTAGTACCTTGGATTACGAGTATAATCCGTTCCAGGAGCATGCTCGTAATCCAAAATGCTCGTTTATCAAAGCGAGTTTCCCCATAGGAAATAATGGAAACTCGCTTTGATGCGTTCCCCCCCCCCCCCCTGAGAACCGGAATTGCTCCCCTCGAAGGCCCCCCCCCTGCGATCAGGCACCCCCCTGCCTCGAACCGGCACCCCCCCGCCACGATCCGCCCCCCCCCCGACATGACCCGACCCCCCCCCCGACACGATTGGGCACCCCCTTGACACGATCCGACATCCCCCCCCCGACACAATTGGGCACCCCCCTGCCGCTTTTTACCTTCATCTGGGCACTCTAGAAGATCGGACTCCTCGTCTGCTGGGCCTTGAGCATCTGAGCATGCTCAAGGCCCAGCAGACGAGGGCCGGTCTTCAAGAGTGCCCAGATGAGGGTAAGAAGCGGCGGGGGGGTGTGCCCAATTGTGTTGGGGGGGGGTCGGATCATGGCGGGAGGGTCGGATCGTGGCGGGGGGGTGCCAGTTCGAGGCAGGGGGGGTGCCGGATTGCAGGGGGGGGGTTGCTCGTAAATCGAGCCATGCTCGATTTCCGAGGCACCGATTTTGCAAATGTTTTGCTCGTCTTGCAAAACATTTGCAAACCGGTGCACTCGTAAACCGAGGTACCACTGTACTCGTACACCACCACATCTAACGCACATCCTTTATCACAGGGGTAGGTAACTGAGGTCCTCGAGAACCGGAGCCAGGTCAGGTTTTCAGGATATCCACAATGAATATGTATGAGAGGCATTTGCATTCACTGCCTCCTTGAGATGCAAATCTATCTCATGCATATTTAGTGTGGATATCCTGAAAATCTGACCTGGCTCCGGCTCTTGAGGACTGGAATTGCCTACCTCTGCTCTATCCAATTCTCTGGTCACCTAGTCAAAGAAATTGATCAGATTTGTCTGACAAGACCTACTTCTAGGGAATTCATGTTGCCTCCGGTCCTGTAATCCATAGGATTCCTGAAACTTTACCAATCTCTGTTTTAAAAGTGTTTTCATTAATTTGCTTACCTCAGAAGTCGGACTTACCGGCATGTAATTCCCTACTTCTTCTTACTTCCACTTTTGTGGAGAGGGACCACATCTGCTCTGAGCCTATGACCTTTTGGCACTGAATTTTTTTTCTTTGTAAATTGCATTGCATTGATAAAAGAACTTGGTTGATGTGTGTGCCTGAGTATTATCATTTCCATAGATGGAAAGTTAGAGAGCATTTTGTGACGCATGACTTAATTTTGACTGGGGAATTCAAAAGATACTGTGCATGTGCCCAAAACTGTTTTGAGTATTATTTGAACTGTTGCACTATTACTTTTTAAAGGTTAGAAATTCTGTATTCTCTTCATTCCCTTACTCATCTTATGCTGTTGGGGGTGGGGGTGGGGGTTGGGGGGGAAGAGGCTGAGCTTCAGGGATATGACACAGTCTCCAGTAAGCTTGAAGAAGGCAGAGAAGGAAAGGCAAATCTGAGCGTTTTGAGAACAGCAATATGTATTGATTAGCTTTGGGGTGCAAATGGAAGGAGCCATAGTTATCCATGCAAGGTGAAGAAATTAAGGTGGGGGGGGAAATTCAGTTAGCAGTTAGTGCCATGAGCCTTAATTTCTATTTTAGGTCTTGGAAGATGCTGTTTTTGTTTTGAGCTGGAAGCTTAAAGTGGCCGGAGGGAATCGCTGAAACAAACATATCTGTACATATTACTAAAGTTAAGGTGCCAAACCGCAAGTCTCCACCCCCTCTTCCTGAAACTGCTTTCTTTAGTCTACTTAACTAAATGCACTTGTAAATTGTACCTGGACACAGAGCCAAGGTTCCAAAACAATTTACGTTTCCCTGCACGTAGTACTGGGTGTTCATGCATGCCCTGTACCCAGAGAGCTGGCACATAACACTTGCATACCTTGCCTCCAGCACTGTGAACTAATTCCATCATTAAAAAAAAAGGAAGGTCAACAAAAGTTGTAAGTGAAACTTTTTAATTTTTAATGCAACTAACATATTAACGCTTCTGCGATTTTAAGGTCAACATTTCTCATAAGTGGTTAGAAAAAAACTGCGCTGATTGCCATACCACAGCAGCTATGGTCTGTCTGACAAAGTATTCTGTTCTCCGACAGAGATGAGCCAGTTTGTATGACCAGAGGGCAGACCTCACTGCTCAGCTTCAGCTGAAACTGGGAGTGTGTGGTGCAGTGGTTAGAGCACTGAGGTTGTAGGTTCAAATCCCACGCTGTTCCTGGCCAGGGGAAATGACAAATGCCTGTATCTTGAGTGTTGTATACAGACCTCCAAGACAACAGGATGACATAGAAAAAGAATTGATCGAAGACATTGAGACTATCACCCTTTGTGGAGACACCGTACTATTGGGGGGACTTCAATATGCCTGATGTAGACTGGAACAAACTTTCCGCTACGACCAGCGCAGCAGAAGGCTACTAACCTCCATGAGGGGAGCACGACTCCAACAGATGGTATTGGAGCCCACTAGGGATCAGGCGATACTGGACCTAATACTCACCAACGGAGCTAGTGTCAGAGGTTTCGGTGGGTGATGCGCTGGCCTCCAGTGACTACAACATAGTGTGGTTTCACCTCAGGAAGGGTTTCACTAAGTCAAACACATCCACAAAGGTCCTTAAGTTTAAGGGCACTAACTTAAAGAGCATGGGAGATTTTGTCTATGAGGCACTGCAAAACCAGTACACAACAGATAGTGTGGAGGTACTGTGGTTAGCTCTGAAATCTACCCTACAGGAAGCAACCAACCTCTATATAAAAGCAGTGAGTAAACGTCAGAAATAATAAACCCCAATGGTTCTCCGCGAAGATCTCGGAACTCTTAAAACAGAAGAAGAGAGCATTTGTATCCTACGAACAATCACAATGACTGGAAGCTAAAGAAGCCTATCTGGTGAAATCCAGAACTGTTAAACAGCAGTCAGAGATGCCAAACTCCGGATGGAAGAAAATCTAGCTAAGAATATTAAATAGGGGATAAATCCTTTTTCAGGTATGTTAGTGACAGAAAAAGGAACATAGACGGGATAGTGCGCCTAAGGAAACCCGACGATAACTATGTAGAATCAGACTCCGATAAAGCCGAACTACTCAATGAATACTTCTGCTCAGTCTTTACCTGTGAGGCGCTGGATTCTGGTCCGCAGCTGCAGACAAGGGAGAGCTCAGAAGACCTGTTCTGGAATTTTGAATTTACCACCGGCAGCGTCTACCAAGAACTATCAAAGCTCCAAGTGAATAAAGCCATGGGACTGGATAAAATGCACCCCAGAGTGCTTAGGGAATTGAGAGATGTCCTGGTGGAGCCATTAGCTGCGCTCTTCAATCTTTTCCTAAGCACGGGAAGAGTCCCATTGAACTGGAAAACAGATAATATCATTCCGCTCCACAAAAAGGGATGCAGATCGGAGACTGCAAATTACAGACCGGTAAGTCTCACATCAATAGTGTGTAAACTTACGGAAACGTTGATTAAACACAAATTAGATACGATCCTGAGCGACGAGAGGCTGAGGGATCCCCACCAGCATGGATTTACAAAGGGAAGGTCCTGCCAATCCAATCTAATCAGCTTCTTTGGGTAACAAAAAAGCTAGATATGGGAGAGTCCCTGGATGTCGTGTATTTGGACTTCAGTAAGGCTTTTGATAGTGTCCCACACCGTAGGTTATTGAACAAGATGAGTTCGTTGGGAATAGGAGAAATATTGACTGGCTCAGTGGCAGACTCCAGAGGTTGGTGGTAAATGGTATTCCCTCCGAAACGTCAGAAGTGAACAGTGGAGTGCCGCAGGGCTCGGTCTTGGGTCCAATCCTATTTAATATCTTTGTACGGGACCTGCCTCAGGGACTTCAAGGTAAAATTACATTATTTGCCGATGACGCTAAACTTCCATTACCAAACTCCTAAACTCTGCTCTACATTTGGGCCTTTTCTCCCCAGAAATGGGCCATATCGCCTTAACCCCGCTACTGAAAAAACCCGACCTCGACCCTTCCGCTCCATCCAGCTATTGCCCAATAACAAATATCCCCCTCCTAACCAAGATGCTCGAGTCCATCATATCGACCCAACTCTCATCCTACCTAGAGAAATTCTCCATTCTCCTACCCTACCAATATGGCTTTCGCCCCAATTTCAGCACCAAATCCCTTCTGACCTCCCTAATCTCCAAGGTCCAACAACTTCACTCCCGCAACAAGTTCGCCGTCCTCCTACAATTTGACCTTTCTGCCGCTTTCGACGTTGTTCACCACGACATTCTACTTTACCATCTCTCCGAGATTGGCATCTCCTCTACAGTCCTTGATTGGTTCTCAAAATTCCTTCGCTCCCGTTCCTACACTGTCAACAAGAATGGCACCTTATCCTCCCCCTGGATACCAATCTGTGGAGTCCCGCAAGGTTCACCTCTATCTCCTATCCTCTTTAACATTTATATGTCCTCCCTAAAACTCCTCCAGCTATCCTCCCTTGAAACAATTTACACCTATGCTGACGACATCCTTGTCCTTCTGGAGACAGACTCGAACCTCAATGATCTCTCAGAGAACATATCCTCCTGTATCTCGAACCTGCAATCTTGGGCCCACACCGTCCAAATGAAATTGAATGAATCCAAGACAAAACTTCTTTGGCTTGGCCCAAAATTAGCTCAGCTACCCACCTCAATCCCACTGTCCTCCGGCTCCACCCTGCAGCTCGAATTCTCCAGCAAGGTCCTGGGCATCATCATTGACTCTACACTGTCCTTCAACGACCACCTCAACTCCCTGGTAAAAAAATGCTACTTCAGCCTTCATATGCTGAGAACAGTAAGATCCTGTTTCCATCAAAAACATTTCGCCGTTCTCGTCCAATCCATCATCCTCTCCAGACTGGACTATTGCAATTCCATCTTCATCTGCCTAATGAAGAAAAACCTCCACAGACTCCAGCGGATTCAAAATGCCGCGGCCAAGCTTATCTTTGCAAAAAGTAAATTTGATCACGTCTCACCACTCCTCTCCAAGCTTCACTGGCTTCCGATAATTTCCAGAGTCCACTTCAAATGCATCTGCCTAACTTTCAAGATCCTCCACGGCATCCTTCCTCCATTAATCCCATTGTCCTGGAATTCCTCGAATCTTAGTACCACCAGACCTACTCAAAAATCAAAACTATCCTTCCCCTCATTAAAAGGCATTTCCCACCCAGGAAAACTGGGGACTTCCCTCTTCTTCAGATTCACCGAGCTCTGGAATAACCTTACCTCCCCTCTTCGGAACCTGAGTGCTCTCAAACCCTTCCGCAAACATCTTAAAACCTGGCTTTTCTCAAAAACTTAATCACTCCCCCCCCCCATCTGACATCCTAGCTCTTTAACATTCCTCTTCCCTCCGATCTTCATCTAACCCCTTTCCTTGTAGTTCCTCTCTCTTCACAATTCCTTGTAAACCGTGCCGAGCTCTATGACCATGGAGATGGTGCGGTATACAAACCTAAGATTTAGTTTAGTTTAGTGGGCAAAAGCACCGTGCCCGACAATATGACGCAGGACCTACTCGTACTAGAAAAATGGTCCACAACTTTGGCAACTGAGTTTTAATGCCAAAAAGTGTAAGGTTATGCATCTTGGCAGTGGAAATCCACGCAGAACTTACACCCTGAATGATGAGACCTTAACAAGAACTGTTGCAGAACAGGACCTAGGAATAATCATTAGTGAGGATATGAAGACTGCCAATCAAATGGAGAAAGCATCATCCAAGGCTAGACAAATGCTGGGTTGCATCCGTAGAAGTTTTGTCAGCCAAAAGCCCAAAGTTGTAATGCCGTTGTACAGGTCCATGGTGAGACCTCATCTGGAATATTGTATTCAATTTTGGAGGCCATATTATCAAAAGGATAATCTGAGAATAGAGTTGGTTCAGCGAATGGCCATTAGGATGGGCTCCTATGAAGAACGTCTAGGTAAGTTGCAGCTATACTCTCTCGAGGAACGCAGAGAGAAGGGAGACATGATAGAGATGTTCAAATATGTTATTGGCCGTATTGAGGTAGAAAAAGACATCTTTTTCCTTACAGTACCTAGGCAAAGAGGGCATCCGTTAAAAATCGAGGGTGGGAGATTTCCTGGTGACATTAGGAAGTATTTCTTTACTGAAAGGGTGATTGATCGTTGGAATGACCTTCCACTTCAGGTAATTGAGGCCAGCAACGTGCTCGATTTTAAGAAAAAATGGGATAAGCATGTGGGTTCACTTCGAGGAAGTGCTTAGGGGTGAGGGTTCTTAGAGTGGGCAGACTTTTTGGGCCGATGGCCCTTTTCTGCCATCATTTTCTATGTTTTTATGTTCCTTGTAACCTTAGGCAAGTTTCTTAAACCCCCATTGCCCGAGGTACATCAGATAGTGTGTGAGCCCACTGGGACAGATAGGGAAAAATGCTTGAGTACCTGAATATAAACCACTTAGGCTACATGTGGTATATAAGTACTAAAAATAATAATAATCTGAATCAGTATTTTGGCCCAGCCTAGCCTGCCTTGCACCCTAAGCTTACTTTACAATCACTGGTGGTCTTGTGATATAGGTGGGTTAAGAATGAGCTCTAGTCATTCTCTCCATGGCAGCCACACTGGTCGAAATAGCTCCTTTGATCTCAAGCGGCAGTCTCGTGAGACAGTCTGTCCAGAATTCCCCCCTCTGGCAAGATCTGGTACTTCCTTGTCATCAGCAGCAGATGAATTCAGAGACTAGTGGGATTACATCCATCAACCAGCAGGTGGAGATAGCACTGAGTTGTCCTCGAATATATTGGATGCACAGCTTCCTGGCCAACCAGTATACTCTATCTCCAGCAGGCTGAATAGATGTGTTCCTCACAGCTCCTGACTTCTGCTTGTGGATTTTGGGCCAGGCTTGGCTATTGGAAAGGGGTGTGTGTCAGCTTTGGAGGTTACACCTAGGCCCTCCCAGCTCCCTACCTCACCCTCTTTGGGTAACACCTGGACCCTCCCAGGTCCCTTACCCTATTAGACACTGTGCCTTCTCTGTGTTTCTCCTTTCCCACATAAGTTAAAAATAAAAAAGGCACTCTTAAGAGAGTACCGGCTTTCCAGCAGTTTACTCTTTCAGGGGCTTCGGCTCTCTTGGTCCCGGAGGCAAGTTGGCGGCCTAATTCAGTGGCCATTCTGTCTGAGCTGGCGGGTGGGTGTTGGTTTCTTGCAATTTTTGTCAGGGTATTTGTGTGATTCGTGGTCTGAGGCGGCAGGAGCTTACACAGGCTCATTTGAGCATTTGGCCTAGGATCCTGATTTGCCTTTTTGAACTAAAGGTGCTTGGCGGTTGGCTCCAGTGGATAGGCTATTTGGCAGGTTTGTGTTGGCTGCGTAGACTTTAAACCGGTACAGTTGAACTTGGGGCGTGATCAGTACGATAGTGTCCAGTTTTTATTGCCCTAGTGAGACGACGGTCAGTGGGAAGATTTGGCGCTGGATTTTTTTGAGCGCAGTGTTAAGGGGCGTTTGTTTATTGCTTTTGTCACCGCATGAAAGAGACAAATGCTTACTATCGGCCGTGATCGTAAGAGTCGCATCAGGGCTGGTGTTCTTCCCTGGGGCTGAATTGAGCAGCAGATGCCGCGACTTCTATGTTTTTGAATATGGACGCATCAGCGACCTTGCGGTACCCTCTGGCTGTGGTGGGGGTTTTCTTGGATCCGCCCTACTGGGCTTTTAGTTAGCGGGGAGGAGGCTCCTTTGGGTCTTTGGTTATTATGGAGGATCATTTTGGTGCTGGGAGCCCTTGCAGTGTGTGCGAGTGTTTGTCCAGGGGCTGCGGCCCTTTCAGATGGCAACCTGGCCTGGCGCATTGACTGCCCTGTTACTGCTACTTGCTCTAGGGTTTTATGTCTCCCATGTTTCTTAGATAGCCTGTGGTAGGTCTCAGGTGTGGGCTTGTTGCTTGCTCGCCCATGCTTAGGCCGCATAGCTTTAGTTGTATGGTCAGCAGGTTAGCCAGCCAGGGGAGGGCTGTAAGTTGTCCTCTCATTAGGGTTCTTTCTGTCCCTGACAGTTGTTGGTATAAATACCTTTTAGCGGCAAGGGATGTACTGCTTTGGCTTGCACAGCGCTTTACTTTGCTTTTGTTGGTCAACGGTGGGGTTGTCTGACTAGGGGCTAAACTGCTGGTCACGGCTTCTAGTTTTTGGCTTACCAGGGGACAGCGCGGCCTTGGAGCAGGTAGATCGGAAGTTTATTTCTAGCACCCACATGATCTTTGGGGGCGTTGGTGGGTCCCTTCATTAGAAGTGGGCCCAGGCAGCCCGAGGGTGCCAGGGTACTGCAGGTATGCCCACTCAAGTTTGTTTCTCGGATAGGTGAGCTATGTTCTGTAATCTGATTCCAGCTGTCTTCCCTCAGCACAGCCTCTTCCCCACTACTGGAAATCTTTGACACCTCATGAACCATTTCATCAATGTACATCTCATTCTCACGGATGCTTTTCTTCAAGGAATTATCAAATCCTGAAATGACAATGCAGAGTCCCAGGATAATGCCCAGGATCTTAGAGGAGAATTCAATCTTCTCAATCTTGCCACCTCTTCTCTCAGTTCTTTTACTTCCTTCGTGAGGGATTTAAGCTGAAGACAAGCTTGTACAGTACATGGAACTACTCCCTCTGCCTGGGATGGATGTTTTGACACAGTTGGGTTTCAGTTCATACACCATCCATCCTACTCACCAGATCTTGCTCCATATGACTGTTTTCTGTGACAATTTTTGAGTGATTTGGAGGCGATTGCAGCAGTGGACTAGTATTTAGTGACTGGACATCAGAGTGTTTTTTGGAAGGATTATAGAAACCTCAGACATGATGTGCTATGTGTTTAATTCAGAGGTGAATATGTGGAATAATTTGCTAAGTTTCATGACTCCACATCTTTCCCTTCTTGGTTGGACTGGGAACTTTTCAGCTCTTCCTTGTAAGCTCTAATAAAAGAGCCCCGTACGACACTTGCAACAGCTTATATATGGGGTTAATGCAAGTGAACCATAAGGCACTGCAAGTTGTACAAAACACAGCAGTAAAGGTGGTGGTGGGACTGACTTGATTGGATCATGTTATACTATTTATGAGAGAACTGCATTGGTTTCCTGTCTATTTTAGAATTAAGTTTAAACTTCTGTTTAGAAAGCTCCTGTCTGGTGTAGTTTTGCGTTATATAAATGAAGCACCTTTTATAATCTATGCCTTGGCACTGAGATATGCTGTTGTGTTCCTACTTGTACTGCCCCTTCTGTCTAAGTTGCGTTATATCGAAACCTGAAAAGCACTTGCCTTGTCTGTTGCAGAGCCACTATTGCAATAGGATGCCAGATGTTTTGTGGCTGCCTCCTGATTTGTGAAACATTTAAGAAAAAGTGCTTGAAAGCATATTTATCTTCAGTCCTTTCAGCTTTATATGTGAATAGCAGGATCTCTAGTCATAGGGAGCTGCTTGTCTGTTTTTAATGTATTTTGTGATTTTAATTGTGTGGTGTTATAATCCACCTAGTTCATAGGCGGGCTAGGAATGTGAAAAAAATAAATGATTGGAAAAGTGGGAAATATTAGGTTACCATGTTTGGCAGCTGTTTGTGTTAATTTGTCCGCTGGGAATGCTGCTTGACACAGCAGTGGTTTACTTGGATAGAAAAAAATGTTCAAGATAGGCAAAAATAAATGAGGTAGGATTTTGTGAGAGGCAAGAGGCTTAAAATATGTTTTACTTGGCTCTATCTTTTTTACTAGCTAAGTAGAAGTGGACAGAAATGGTTCCAGCAGCTTTCTATTTCTGCTTCATTGCGAGTCTACATAGTTCAAGTCAGGGGTCATAGGGGAGGGAGGGAGAGAGACAGATTGGGCCTGATTCTATAAACAGCACCTAAATTAGTAGGCACCCAGGAAACAACACCTACCGCATGTCATTCAAAGTTAGGCACCATTTTTAGAATCGCACCTAGTGGTGCCTAAATCAAGTTAGACACTGCAGCTTAGGCGCCAGTACTGTATATTAGGCTAAGGTTTTCTTGGACTAAAATACAGGTGCCCAACATTCCATGCCCAAACTCTGCCCCCCTAACCACGCCTACTTTTCGGGTAGGTGCAAGTAGGTACCTCCAGTGTAGGCTCCTACATTGCGCCTACTCAGTTAGGCATCTACAGGAAAATAAATTTTTTAAAATTTGTTTTTAATTGGGTTTTAATGGCACTGTTCAATTAACAGCACTGATTGAATCAGTTAAAAAGTTTGCAAGCAAATAGAGGTGTCCATCTGATCTCTCTGCTTAATTTTATTATTTCTGGGATTTTTAAAATCCATTTTTGAGGCTTCAATGCTGAGAGAACCCCATTCTTTAGGGCAGCTCTGCCTGGGAGAGGACACAGACTCCCTGTGAGCAGTCTGCTGCTAGCAGGGCAACCCTCAGGTGTACCTGTATAGCCAGTCTGCACTAACAGTTTTTGGAACTCGGAGTTGGTTTCCCTTGAAGCTAGCTTGCAACCTCATTTATCTGGGGCTTGAGCACAGGATGTTTGGCCCTGGGATAAGTCAGTTGGACATAAAAAGAGTTGGCTGTGTGTTCCTCCCCCTGTCATGGCGCATGATTTAGTGGGAGTCTGAGGTCTCAGTCAGGATTAGCCCAACTGGCAGCCCAAAGATCAGTTTTTTGACCTGTGGAATCTGTCCTGAGGCAATCCTTTCAGCTGCAGTGAGGGCTGACACAGGCAGGCACCAGCAAGGCACAGTGAGTATAGACTATTATAGCCTATGGGGAAAATTGGGGGGGGGGAGGGGGGTGTCTAAATTTGGGCATTTTGAAAGTTCCTCAGGACAGAGACAGGGTTCCCTACCTCCAAAAACCTCTTCTCTGAATTTTTTGAAATCAGGGTAGCTCCCCTAGGTTGTGTTTGGCATGAAATCGCTGCCATGGTGGCTATCTGGGATTTTCCCTATTTTATTTTAAAAGCCTGTGTCCACCTCAAAACCCCTCAGTTTTGTTTAAAATCAGTAGAGATGGACTCCTTTCGGTGTTTTACCCCTATATTATACTAGTTTTTCACTGAATTGCCAGTGGAGGAGTGTCAACCAATTTCTCATCTACTGTAGTTTACTAGTTTCCTTCTTGTCCAATCTTGAACTGCTTACAAAGTACCTGGTTAGAAAACAGCTGTGAAAGGATACTAATTAACAACTTGGTGGTACTGCTGCATGCTGGCTATAGAAAGATCAAGATTTAATTCCCATTCTCCTTCCCCCACCTCCTAGACTTCCACTCCTTAGAGAGACTTTTGCAATATTGCTTGTAAATGCCAAGGCTAAAATCTCTGTATGGCCATAACAGGGGAAAAGTAGTAAAAATCAGGAAATAGTTGAGTATTAAAAGATTTTTTTAAAAAAATATATTTTATTTAATGTATAGCAGCAGTATTTAAACTTAGACAGCAAAGAAACACATGATTTTTTTTTTTCTTCCATCAGGTACATTCCTAATGCTTGAATTCATGAGGAAGAGGACAGCAAACAGATACAATGATTATCCTTCAAGAAGGTGAGCTTACAAGTGAAACATTTCTGGGAGTAGAAGATCCAGGGCATGGATGGAGGTATGATGCAGGCATATCATTTTGATAATAATAAAATATTGCTTTTAAAAGCCTCAATCTAATCATTTATAACAATTTTTTTTAAATTTTAGATTATTGGTACTGGATTATACAGTCATGTTAAAAAAATTAGGATACCCCATGAATTATTCTTAAGAAATATTCACATATCGATGTCAAATCTTTTTTTTTTTTTTTTTTTTTTAAATTTATCTCTGGAAAAGAAAGTGATGTAATTGCAGATAAACAACAAAAATTTTCCTTGATTTACTCATGAAACATAAGATAGCCACAAAAACGTGTATTCTAACTGAGGAATAAATTAGGACACCCTACACCAGGGGTGTCCAACCTTTTGGCCGAAAAAAATGTTTCTGGGGCTGCACAAATGCTGCAGCAAGACAGAAGAAGGAGCCAGCAAGATGGTAAACACCTGGGAGCAGCAGAGGAAAACACTGCATCGCCATCGACCGGGGCCGCACAAAATACTTCACTGGGCCGCATGTGGCCCTTGGGCCACAGGTTGGACACCCCTGCCCTACACCCTAATAGCTAGTGTTACCTCTTTTGGCTGAAATAGCTGCAGTGAGACGCTTCTTGTAGCCATCTGAACAATCAGCCATTCTGCTGATTGTTCCACTTACTGATTGTACTTGCTGATTGTACCTTTCTCTG
Organism: Geotrypetes seraphini; assembly: GCF_902459505.1. Lineage (NCBI taxonomy): Eukaryota > Metazoa > Chordata > Amphibia > Gymnophiona > Dermophiidae > Geotrypetes > Geotrypetes seraphini. The sequence continues at coordinate 171,256,516 of NC_047091.1, read as the reverse complement.
ATTGTACCCATTCGCTGATTGTCCAGCTCTTCTTCACTGTAAACCGCCTCTAACTTCTATGGCTTTGGCGGTATATAAGAAATAAATTATTATTATTATTATCTAGCAGTCTCTGACATCGGTCTGAAGAAAGTTTTGCCCACTCTTCAATGCAGAATTCTTTCAGCTGTGAGATTATTTGAGGGGTTTCTTGCATGTACAGCCCGTTTCAAATCACCCCACAGCATCTCAATGGGATTAAGATCAGGGTTTTGACTTGGCCATCCAGGACTCTCCATTTCTTAGTTTTCAGCCAGTCCTTGGTGGATTTACTGGTATGTTTTGGGTCTTTGTCGTGTTGCAGTCCAGTTCCACTTCAGCTTTAATTTTCTTACAGATGGTCTCACATGTTTCTCAAGCACCCTGTGATACACAGTAGAATTCATGGTGGATTCTATGATGGTGATCTGGCCAGGTCACGAAATGCTTGGTCATGGTAGCTGCAGCCCTGCGTATCCGCAGCCTGCAGGTGTTTCCCTACCTCGATGACTGGTTGATCAAAGCGTCCTCTTGCCAAGAAGTTCTGCGAGCGACGAATCATACCATCTTGCTCCTTCAGAGTCTTGGCTTCAAGGTGAACTTCCCCAAGTCTCACCTCTGTCCATCCCAGTCTCTGGAATTCATCGGAGCGGTCCTGAACACGGTTCGTCTCTGCTCCTTCTTGCCTCAGCAGGAGGCCCTTGTTCGTTTATGCCGGAGGGTGGCCCATCTGTCCTTGGCCCTGGCTCAGCTCCTGATGGTCCTCCTCGGTCACATGGCCTCTACGATTCATGTGACTCCTTTTGCCAGACTTCGCCTTCGTATTCCTCAGTGGACTCTTGCGTCCCAATGGAACCAGGATTGGGATCCTCTCTCTCAACGCATTGTCACGACTCCTTTGTTGAAGAAGTCTCTCCGTTGGTGGATGCTCTCTTCCAATCTATCCAGAAGTTTTCTGTTTCATGCTCCTCTTCTGCAAAAGGTCCTCATGACGGACTCATCGGCCTATGCTTGGGGAGCTCATCTGGATGGTCTTCGCACTCAGGGTCTTTGGTCCAGTGCCGACCGCCTTTGTCACATCAATCTGCTGGAGCTTCGGGCGATTTTTCTCGCCCTAAAGGCTTTTTAGCACCTGCTTCGCGACCGAGTGGTGCTGATCTGCACGGACAACCAGGTCGCCATGTATTATTTCAACAAACAGGGGGGCACGGTGTCCCTGTCCCTGTGCCGAAAGGCGATGTGGCTCTGGAAATGGGCCATCCGCCACAATATGTTCCTTAAATCAATCTACATTCAGGGCCAGTACAATTGTCTGGTGGACAGGTTGAGTCGTCTTCTGCAGCTTCACGAGTGGTCCATCCATTCCGTGACTCTGCGTCAGGTGTTTGCTCGTTGTGGGACTCCGGATGTCGTGTTCCTCCTCAATCACAAGTTGCCCCGCTTCTGTTCCAGGGTTTACACCCCTCTCAGACTCGAGGCGGATACTTTTCTACTGGAATGGACGGACCTGTTTCTGTATGCATTCCCTCCATTTCCTCTGATTCTGAAGACTCTCGTCAGGCTCAAGTCCGTGCCACCATGATTCTGATAGCTCCTCGATGGCCCGACAGCTGTGGTTCTCCCTTCTGTTGCAACTCAGTTCCAGGGAGCCTCTCTTCTGCCTGTTTTTCCTTCTCTGTTTACGAAGAGTTGGGGTTCTCTGCTTCATCCCAACCTGCAGTCTCTGCACTTGACGGCTTGGTTCCTCGAAACTTAATGCCCTCGTTCCAGTTCTCCCAGCCTGTGCTGGACATCCTGGAGGCGTCTCGGAAGGAGTCCACTTGCCAATGTTACCATCAAAAGTGGACCCGCTTTTCTTCCTGGTGTGCTACTCGGCAGCAGGAGCTGCTATCTGCCTCCTTATCTGCTGTCCTGGGCTCAAGTCCTCTTAGGTTTGAGTGCACCTTAGTGCCGTTGCTGCTTTTCATCAGCTGATTGATGGGAAGCCTATCTCTGTTCATCCTGTGCTTTCCTGCTTCATGAAAGGACTTTTCCACGTTCATCCGCCCCTTAAACCTCCTCCTATGGTTTGGGATTTTAACGTGATCCTTGCTCGCTTAATGAAACCCCTTTCGAGCCGCTGGCACGGGTTCTCTTGAAGTATCTTACTTGAAAGGTTGTGTTTCTTATTGCTCTAACTTCTGCCCGTCGGGTCAGTGAGCTTCAAGCCTTGGTGGCGGACCCACCCTTCACTGTCTTCCATCATGATAAGGTGGTTCTCCGTATCCATCCTAAGTTCTTGCCTAAGGTTGTTTCTGAGTTTCACATCAACCAATCTATTGTTCTTCCTGTGTTTTTTCTGAAGCCCCATTCTCACCCTGGAGAAGTGGCTCTGCATTCTCTTGATTGTAAGCGTGCGCTGGCCTTCTACTTGAAGCGCACTGCTCCTCATCGCACTACTTCCCAGCTGTTCATCTCTTTGATCCTAACCGCTTGGGGCATTCTGTTTCCAAGCGGACCATGTTTACCTGTTTGGCCGCTTGTATCTCTTTCTATTACGCTCAGGCTCGTATCTCCCTGCTGGGTCGAGTCACAGGCCACAAGGTCCAAGCGATGGCGGCGTCTGTTGCTTTCCTCCGCTCAACTCCCATTGAGGAAATCTGTAAGGCTGCCACTTGGTCCTTGGTTCATACGTTCACCTCTCACTACTGTCTGGATGCTTTCTCCAGATGTAACGGCCACTTTGGCCAGTCGGTGTTGCAAAATCTGTTCTCCTAATTTGCCAACTCTCCCACCATCCCATTCTGGTTAGCTTGGAGGTCTCCCACATGTTGAGAATATGCTGCCTGCTTGTCCTGCTATAAAGCACAGTTATTTACCTTCACAGGTGTTATCCAGGGACAGCAGGCAGATATTCTCGCAACCCACCCACCTCCCTGTGGTTGGCTTCTTTGCTAGCTATCTGAACTAAGGCCACGCTGAAGAGACTCATGCCCTAGGTCGGGCGTGAGGGACACTCACGCATGCACGGTCCGCTTGCAAGCTTGAAGGTCTTCAAGCAAGTCTGCTTGCGAAAACATCTGCTAGGGGGCTCCGTCGGTGACATCACCCACATGTTGAGAATATCTGCCTGCTGTCCCTGGATAACACCTGTTACGGTAAGTAACTGTGCTATACCAAATTTTGTGCAGACCTTGGGTAATTATTTGTCCCTGGCAAATTCTGTGCAAATTCTGCATTGCACAGTAGCACAGTATTCTGCCAGGAGTAGTAGACGTATTATAAAATATCTGTTCCACAGAGGGACATTCGGTTAAAGCACTTCCTGTTCTAAGCTAATTCAGAAGACCCCTAATTACTTAGCCCCCTAGGGAGAAGCTTAACTGTATTTTGGACAAACTGCATTGTTTGTCTCTCTAGGCTCTTGAGACCTGCCCCAAGCGCCAATAGCATATTTGTGAAGGTAACCAAAATCCTCAAACAAGGATTTTAAGAAGCTTACCAAACCAGTTTGATATGTTTCAGATTAAAAAGACACCAGAAAGAGCAGTAATTTACCATGAACAGTTGAAAAGCTTTTTTTCTTCCCAAGATGATATTGCAAAAGATATCGACAAAACTGAAGTCCAATAAGGCACAAGTAAATATTGTTGACCAGCTGCTTTTAATGAACGCTTGGATTTTGTCAGAAATTAAACCATCTCACACCTTCTGATGAGTCGTTGCATACTGAACTTGCATGGTTTTGATATCCCACCGCATCTGTTAGCACTGGTAGGAAGCCAGGGTCAGCTGTTTGGGTTGGGGAATTTGACATTCCCTCATTAAACTGCATATAAGAATGCTGCATATTTTCCAACAGTTGGGTAAATAAAGTAAATAGACTCTGGAGGAACGCGAGGCCCGTGCAGGTGGTCCCATTTCAGATGCGGATCCATCCTTGACGGCTTCATTCCAGACCATGCTACAGAAGCACTTCATCGAGCTCTTTACCACGATAGGGCCTCAGCTTCTCTCCCAAATCCAGCCTGGACACACGGAGGCCTCCCGCGAGGTCGAGCCGCCTCCAGTGCCTCAGCGGGGAACACACTCTCAACAGGGAGCAGAGTCTCTGCGAGTGTCAGGTCTGGCAACAATACATGCATCGCAAGGAGCATGCCACCTTTGGAACCGACGCACTCGATGCAAGGAGCAGAGTCTTCGCGAGTGCCTCCGTTGGAGCAGAATCACTCGATGCAAGGAGCAGAGTCTTTGCGAGTGCCTCCGTTGGAGCAGAATCACTCGATGCAAGGAGCAGAGTCTTTGCGAGTGCCTCCGTTGGAGCCGATGCATTCGATGCAAGGAGCAGAGTCTTTGCGAGTGCCTCCGTTGGAGCCGATCACCCTGAAGGGGTTCGATCCTCTACGGCAACAACCCCTGCTTCGATCGACCGCTTCCAGCCCCATCCACTACCTGGGGGCCTCAATGAAGCCTGCCTCGCCCCGTCCATCAAGGCCAACCTCTCGACACCGATCGAGGCATTCCTCAAGACATTCATCCAGGCACGCCTCGCCTCGGCGGAAACAAGCATACCTGGAGTATTTACCTCCACTGATGCCAGAGCTCGAGGACACAATAGGATCCTTCTCACCATCTCGATCCCTGTCCCCAGTGGATCCGGAAGCCTCGACCTCATCGAGCCCATCACGGAGCCAGGCAACGGCAGACCAACTGTCCTTCTCCTCGTTCCTCCGGCAGATGGCTGAGGACATGGACATACCATTGGACACAGGTTCCAAATTCTCAAAGGAATATCTGGAGATTATGCGCCTCTCTCAACCACCCGCTGAGTCCCTTAAGCTTCCGTTGCACAAGCTTCTGGACCAGACCTTCGCTCGATGCCTCAAGACACCTTACTCCATCCCTGCTGTCCCAAGTAAACTGGACACCAGGTACCGGATGGTCCATCACAAAGGGTTCGACAGCTCTCAACTCTCTCACCAGTCCCTGTTGGTGGAGTCATCTTTGAAGCGATCCCATCCCTCCCAAGTCTACGCCGCCATCCCGCCTGGCAGAGAAGGGAAAACTATGGACCGATTCGGCAGGAAAGTGTACCAGAACTCCATGATGGCCTCGAGAGTTCTGAACTAACTTCCATTTCACAACATACTTGGAGTTCCTCCTATCGGTATTTCAGAAGTTTATGCCCTACGTGGACACGAGGGCACACTTCGAGTACCAAGAAGCGCTGGCCTCACTATCCCAGCTCCGGGTATAGTTGATGCATTCCTCGTACGACACCTTTGAGCTCGCGGCTCGGGCAACAGCGTGCTCAGTGGCCATGCGCCGGCTGGCATGGCTGAGGACCATCGACATGGATCCCAACCTCCAGGACAGGCTTGCAAACGTTCCCTGCATTGGCACCAACCTCTTCGACGAATCCATCGAGGCGGTGACCAAGAAGCTATCGGACCATGAACAATCCTTCCAGTCCATTCTACGTCCAAAGCCCAGGCCTGCTTCTCCTCGCCAGTCTCGCCCGCCGTTGGTATACCAGCGGCGCTACCCTCCAAAACAGGCTTCCCCCCAGCAGACAGCTTGTGAAGAGACAGCACCCGCAGAAACACCAGCATAAGCCTCAGCCACCGGCTGCACCTAAGGCTCCCCAGCCCTTTTGACTGCCTCAAAGAGGACATTGCCTCCATCGTCCTCCCTTTCTCAGTAAATTCACCCATCGGAGGTCGCCTCCTTCATTTCTACCACAGATGGATGACTATCACCACAGACCTCTAGGTTCTCTCCATCATAAAAAAAGGATACTTCCTTCAGTTCCACCAAGCTCCACCGGAGCACCCTCCAAGAGAGTATCCTTCCAACTTGACCCAGACCGCCCTTCTTCTTTAGGAAGCTCAAGCCTTGTTACAGCTGGGGGCTGTCGAACCGGTCCCTCAAGACCAACAGAACAAGGGGTTTTACTCCCGATACTTCCTTGTTCCAAAGAAGACGGGCGACCTGCGACCCATCTTGGACCTCAGTGTACTCAACAAATATCTGGTCAAAGAAAGTTTCGCATGCTGACCCTGGCATCACTGTACCCTCTCCTCGAGCAGAACGACTGGTTATGCTCACTGGATCTCAAAGAAGCCTACACTCACATTCCAATTCATCCAGCCTCCCGTCAATATCTCAGATTCAGGGTGGGACACCTTCACCTCCAATACCGAGTGCTACCCTTCGACCTGTCCTCGTCACGCAGAGTCTTCACCAAATGCCTGGTTGTAGTGGCAGCAGCACTCAGGAGCCATGGCCTCCAGGTGTTTCCTTACCTGGACGATTGGCTCATCAAGGATTCCACATCTCAGGGAGCCACTCTTGCGATCCAGAAGACAATTTGGTTACTGCAACATCTGGGATTTGAGATCAACTTCCCCAAATCCCACTTGCAACCTTCCCAGACTCTTCCCTTCATTGGAGCGATTCTGGATACTACCCATCTCAGAGCATTCCTCCTGCCCCCGTGCAGGGATGCCCTCCTTCATCTCTGCCACTCAGTGTCCTCTCGCATGTCCATCTCAGCGAGACAAATGATGGTCCTTCTAGGCCACATGTCCTCTACAGTTCACGTGATTCCGCTTGCCAGACTTCACCTCAGGATTCCCCAATGGACCCTGGCGTCCCAGTGGTCCCAGACGTCCGACCCTCTGATTCGCCCCATCCGGGTCACTCCTGCTCTACAACAGTCTCTTCGCTGGTGGATGCTATCTTCCAATCTTTCCAGAGGCTTGTTATTCCACACACCCTGCCACCAGAAAGTCCTCACGACCGACTCGTCGACTTATGCCTGGGGGGCCCATCTATATGGCCTCCGCACCCAGGGTTACTGGACCAGCACGGACCGCCAGTGCCACATCAATCTCCTGGAATTCAGGGCGATCTTCAACGCTCTCTAGACCTTTCAACATCTCCTTCGTGACTAGGTGGTCCTCATTCGCACAGACAACCAGGTCGCCATGTACTATGTGAACAAGCAGGGAGGCATGGGATCGGCTTCCCTCTGCCAGGAAGCTCTGAAGGTGTGGGATTGAGCGTCTCGCAACAACACCTTCCTCAGAGTGGTCTACATTCAGGGGGCTGACAGCCTGAGCCGTCTTCTGCAACCTCACGAGTGGACCCTCAACTCCATGCCCCTGCATCATATATTCTCTCTGTGGGGAACACCTCAGATAGACCTCTTTGCAGCCCCCCACAACTTCAAACTGCCTCACTTCTGCTCCTGGATCTACACCCCTCAGCGCCTCGAGGCAGATGCATTTCTCCTGGACTGGATGAATTGCTTTCTATATGCGTTTCCTCCATTTCCCCTCATCCAAAAGACTCAAGCTGAAGTCAGACCATGCCACCATGATCCTGATTGCTCCACGGTGGCCCAGACAACCTTGGTACTCCCTTCTACTTCAACTCAGAAGCAGGAAGCCATAACATCTGCCAGTCTCTCCATCTCTGCTTACACAGCATCAAGGATCTCTGCTTCACCCCAACCTGCAGTCTCTACACCTGACAGCTTGGTTCCTCTCAACGTAACCCCTCTACAGTTTTCCCTTCCTGGAAGCTTCACGGAAGCCCGCTACTAGGCAATGCTACCACCAAAAATGGACTAGATTCTCTGTCTGGTGTGTTTCCCAACGCCAGGAGCCTCAACATTCCTCCTTGTCCTCAGTTTTGGACTATCTTTTGCACCTGTCTCAGTCTGGCTTCAAGTCTTCCTCGATACGAGTCCACCTCAGTGCAATTGCTGCTTTCCATCAGCCTCTCCAAGGGAAACCTATATCTGCTCATCCGGTGGTTTCCAGATTCATGAAAGGGCTGTTCCATGTTAACCCTCCCCTCAAACCACCTCCAGTGGTTTGGGACCTCAATGTTGTTCTTTCACAACTTATGAAACCTCCATTTGAACCTCTCCACAAGGCTCACCTGAAATATCTCACTTGGAAAGTGGTGTTTCTCTTTGGCCTCACTTCTGCCCGGAGAGTCAGTGAGCTGCAAGCCTTGGTTGTGGACCAGCCTTTTACAGTATTCCATCATGACAAGGTGGTTCTCCGCACACACCCGAAATTCCTTCCTAAGGTTGTCTCAGAATTTCATCTCAACCAATCCATCATCCTGCCAGTGTTCTTTCCGAAGCCACACTCTCACTCTGAAGAATCAGCTCTTCACACTCTGGACTGTAAGCGTGCTTTGGCTTTCTACCTAGAACGCACCAAACCTCACAGATCTGCTCCTCAACTTTTCATCTCCTTCGATCCAAACAAGTTGGGACGCCCCGTTTCCAAGCGCACCATCTCCAACTGGATGGCGGCTTGCATCTCATTCTGCTATGCCCAGGCTGGATTTCCCCTTGACAGAAAAATCACAGCCCACAAGGTCAGAGCGATGGCAGCTTCTGTAGCCTTCCTCAGATTAACACCGATTGAGGAGATTTGTAAAGCTGCCACTTGGTCCTCGGTTCATACCTTCACTTCACACTATTGTCTGGATACCTTCTCCAGACAGGATGGACAGTTTGGCCAAACAGTACTACAAAATTTATTCTCCTAAGTTGCCAACTCTCCCACCATCCCATTGTGGTTAGCTTGGAGGTCACCCATTAGTGAGAATACCTGCCTGCTTGTCCTGGGATAAAGCAATGTTACTTACCGTAACAGTTGTTATTCAGGGACAGCAGGCAGCTATTCTCACGTCCCACCCACCTCCCCTGGGTTGGCTTCTCTGCTAGCTAGCTGAACTGAGGAGACACGCCCGGTGCATCGGGCAGGAAGGCACTCGCGCGGTGCGGGCGACTCGAAACTTCGAGTTTTCTTCAAAGAAGCATCCGCATTGGGGCTCCGTTGGATCACGTCACCCATTAGTGAGAATAGCTGCCTGCTGTCCCTGGATAACAACTGTTACGGTAAGTAACATTGCTTTTCTTCTGAATAAATGTAAACCTAGCCAATTAAAATAAAAGTTGGCTAGGATTCTTCTAGCACAGTGTATACATATTTCTTCTGAATAAACTTAAACCTAGCCAATTAAAATAAAAGTTGGCTAGGATTCTTCTAGCACAGTGTATCATAAACTGTGCTGCAGCACACTGAGGAGAAAGAGAAGCGCCAGCCAGCTGACTTGCTTCTCATTGCGAGAGGGACCTCTTGTAAGGCCAGAGGTTCACGTGCCGCGCTGCATGTCTCCCGGGGCATCTTCCTGCTGCCGTCGCGAATCTTTTGGGGCTGCCTTCCATGTCTTCTCTCTGCACCCCCACCTGCTGCCGTCGTGTATCCTGCCTTCCGCGTCTTCTCTCTGGAGCCATGAACTGACCTTTTCAGATAAGTGGTCTACTGTTAAACAGCTTTTGTAGAGCCATAACATTTGCCACTCCAGTAGAAGCAATTCAATGTATTATGATTAAAATTCAAGCACCTTTCCAGCGACGACATACCTCTGTTGTGGTGCCTTACTGAAGAGCTTATGAGCACATTTAAATATTTAAAAGCCTTTAAATGTTACATGATGATATTATTTGAGAAACTTGTCCAATATTGATGAGAGGGGGGGTCTTCTGTGTTTTGTTCTATAAAGATGGATGCAAGGCAGAAAGTGAAGAAGGAGAGAAAAACAGTCAATGGATAAGAAGGCACTGGAAACAGTTAAAAGCACAGAAAAATAGTCACCAAATAAGAAAGGTAGGGAAAATGATTTTATTTTCAATATATTGATAGAAATGTGTCGATTTTGAGAATTTATATCTGCTGTGAATATTGTGTGTATATGAACAATGAATGGAAAAAATTGCATTACAATTAGTAAAGGGGGCGGGATCTAGGGAAGAGCTGGGGCGGGTCTAGGGTGGAGCTTGGGAGGTCTGTGGTTGGGGTACTCAGTTGATATTTGTTAGACTTCACTGCTGGCATGCCCTACTGGCATTTCAGGGCCTGTCTGGAGGGCCTCTGCCCATGCATGGATGTCAAGGTGATGTCACGCATTCGCATGATGTCATCATGGTGACGTCCGCGCACTTCCAGGTGCCTCGAGCCATGACCACTACCTTGAGTGTGCCCTGGCTTGAGAAAGTTTGAGAGAGACTGTTCTAGCAGGTACAAAATGGAGTAAGTTATTTGGTGTTAATTTGGAGATCCCTCCCACACCTAGCTGGAGTAATTGATTCTGCAGATGTTTCAAGCAACAGGTTAAATTTAGCAGAAAACCTATGAGAAAAGTCAGCATTCCTGGAAAAGAACTCTTAAATTGTCTCTCTTTGTTATGGTTATCTAATTTTTGCTAAAACTACCACTCCCTCTGTACTCTACGATTCTGATTCTGGAAGAATAGCTTTAGCTAGGGTACAGCAATTAATTTTAATGTCCTGGAGGGTCAAATAAAATCCATATTGCACTAAGAGTGAAAACGTCACAGGGCTGGAACCCCTAAGAGCTAAGCTTAGAAGGATTGTTGCTGTTACTAAAAGGACAGTTCAAAATATCAGCTAGGCTTCATGATTGGAGCTGTCCAAATGCAAAGAAATCTTGTACAGATGCCTGACAGAATATTAACTGGAGTTCACTACATACAGACAGGTGACCATGCACTCTGAGAGAGAAAAGGAAAATCGCACTTAAACATCTGTGGAAGCTACTGTTTAATTCAAACAGATTCTAGATGGAATTTAGAGTTGAGGCTCAAAAGAGACCTGTGTGTTCTCAAAAAGTCAGATTTAATTTAATTTTTTGTTTAATTTATTTTTTGGTTAGTTTTATATCCCATCCTATTTGTATCTTCATTTCCCCTCCCACCACTTTTTCTTTTATAGGTTTCTTTATATGGCTAGGTTTGGAAGGAGCCAAGGTCCATTGGACCACCAGGGAAATTTTTTTAAGGACGGGGCGGTGGGTGCAGCATGGGAAGCCCATTTGAGCTGCATTTATTTTCACTATTATTTTAAAACTAGTGTTTAAGCCTGTACATTAACGGGTGCTAGTAAAGCCTCCTTCCCTCACATATCCCCTATTTTCAGCCCGAGCCCCCTTTTCTCACCAGCAGCATTTCTCTCCCCACTCCACTTCCCTGTCCAGCAGCACCTCTTCCCTGCTCCCCCTGTCCCTCTTCCCTGCTCCCACGGTCCAGTAGCACCTCTTCCTTGCTCCCCCTGTCCCTCTTCCCTGCTCCCACGGTCCAGTAGTACCTCTTCCCTGCTCCCACGGTCCAGTAGCACCTCTTCCCGGCGGGCTGCATGTCGGGAGCACTGGCTGCTCAGAGCTGCAGGCGTCATCCTGAGGGTCTGCCTTGCGGGCAGGCGTCCGTGGCGTTTTCTTCAGTTGGCGCACGGTGGTTGCACGGGTGGAGCTGTGCGCCGGGCCTTTTCGGCAGAGTTGGCACGTGTTCTCGGGCTGCCTGCGGGGCTCCATGTCCATGCTGCTTGTCTTGGAGGGTTGTGTCGGGGGGGGGGGGGCTCCTGTGTGCAATTCCCTTGTGGTCGGCGCTGTGTTGGGGCTTCTGCTGGGCAGTGGCCTGTTGGCTTGGCGTCATGCGCGTGTGAGGAGTGACAGGGCAGTGGGCAGGGAGAGAGCTTGCCTGTGCTTCCTCCAGTGGTTGGTGAGCGAGGACGGAAGGAGGGGAGTGGCCAGAGTGTTCCCTGCCACCGCATTCTAAAATAGAATCCGGCCACGGATCAGAAAACACGGCGGCAGGGAACATTATATAGGATGTATGTCTTTCTTTCTCTCTCCCTGGCCCTTTTCTTTCTGTCTCTCTCCCTTGCCCACTGTCTGTCTTTTTTTTTTTGTTTGTGTGTTTCTTTCTTTCTTTTCTTGGCTTCTGGCTGTCTGTCTATTTCTGTTTGTCTCTCTCCCTTTCTGTCTGTCTCTGTCCCCCTGTCTGTATTTCATTCTTTCTCTCTTTCTCCTTGGCTGCTGGCCGTCTGTATGTCTTTTTTTCTCTCTCCTTGGCCGCTGGCTGTCTCTCTGTATTTTTTTCTTTCTCTCTGTCTCTCCTTGGCTGCTGGCTGTCTGTTTTTCTATCTGTCTTTCTTTCTGGCATCCTGTCTGTCATTGTTTCATTCTTTCTCTCTCCTTGGCCGCTGTCTGTATAGCTGTATGTCTTTCTTTCTATCTGTCTCTCTTACCCCTTGTCTGTTTGTCTTTCCTTCTGTCTGTCTTTCTCCCTTTCTGTCTGTCTGTCTGTCTGTCATTCTTTCTTTTTCTCTGTCTCCTTGGCCGTTGTCTGTCTGTCTTTCTTTTTTTTTTTTTTCTTTCTCTATCCTTGGCTGGCTGTCTGTCTGTCATTCTTTCTTTCCTTCTCTCTCTCTTTCCTTGGCCGCTGTGTAGATGGCTGTCTTTCTTTCCATCTGTCTTTCTGCCTGGCCCCCTGTTTATCTTTCTGGCTGTCTCTCTGCCTGGCCCCCTGTTTTTCTGTCTTTCTGCCTGACCCCTGTCTTTCTTTCTGTCTCTCTCTCTCTCTCTCTCTCTCTGCCTGGTCCCCTGTTTTTCTTTCATTCTGTCTCTCAGCCTGGCCCCCTGTTTCTGTCCTTGGCCCCCTGCCTGTATTTCTTTGTCCCTTCTGGCCCCCTTCTGTCTGTTGGCCTCCCAGCACACCCCTCCCTCCAAAGCAGCCCCCTTCCCCTCTCCCCCCTCCACTTCCCTGGGCTGTAGTATATATATTTTTTTACCTTATAACAGCTGCTGCACAGCCTCCTACAAAGCAGCTGACACTCTCCAGCCCCTACTAACAGAAGAGAAAATGCCGGCGCTGCCGCTGTCAAACCGCCACCGCCACCACAACCGCCACCGCCACCACAACCGCCACTCTCCCCCCGGTCCGACAAACGCACTTGAAGCCGACTGCCGTTGACACAGCTCCACAGTTGCACTCTCCCGCCGGTCCAACAAACGCGCCTGAAGCCGACCGCCTTTGACAAAGCTCCACAGTTGCGCGCCTTCAGCCACCGCACGCGCCTCCAGCCCCTGCAAGCGCCGTGAGGTGTGAAATAGAATACTGCCACAGAAGCACACCTCACGGCGCCAGGAATCACAAACTTTCAAGAGCGCATGCGCACTCTAGGGTTTTATTATTATAGATGTGAAAATGCACACATTATAGATGTATCTTCTTTATTAGATTTATATTTTGTTAATCAAAAATAGGTTATAAAGAACATAGTAATAACAATAAAAAGGATCAATCAAAATAAAAACAATAGAAGAATTAAAACACAATATAATAGATAATAGGCAAAAAGTTTTTCGACAAAGCAAAACCCCTCTCACTGCTCATCTTTTCTGTCTCCTAATCGCCGGCAGTAACCAAAGCAGGGCCTGTGAATTGGTATACAGTGACTAACTGGAAGTCCATAGACATGGAGGGGGGCTGCCTATAATTCCATACTAACTGTCATTGCACGTCTGGTTCAAAGGAAGGGAGAAAGAACCGGCCCTTGTAGGGGAAGCAGTCTGTCTTCTCATGACTCCATCCACTAATGTGTGACTGAATGGCATCAAGACAGCTATGACAATGTAATATTTCTGTAGCGCTACCAGGTGCACACAGCACTATTGTACATGTAAGAGATGGTCCCTGCTCAGAAGAGCTTACAATCTAATTATGACAGACACACATAGGAGGCTATTGAGGGAATGACAGATGTGTCGGTGTATAAATGCAGCTTCAAATAAGTAGGTTTTTAGTCTGACTTTGAATACTGCCAGACAGAGCCTGATTGGTTGAATTATTGGCTTAAAGTACTGGTTTGGGAAGCTCATTCTAGATCAGGGATCTCAAAGTCCCTCCTTGAGGGCCACAATCCAGTTGGGTTTTCAGAATTTCTCCAATGACTATGCATTGAAAGCGGTGCATGCACATAGATCTCATGCATATTCATTGGGGAAATCATGAAAACCCGACTGGATTGTGGCCCTCAAGGAGGGACTTTGAGACCCCTGTTCTAGATGAAGGTGCAAAGAAGAATGGGCTCTCATGAAAATTATCATTGGAAACTTATCTGCTTTCATAACACCACTTAATTCATAAGAGATTCTGGACTGTGGATATAGCAGTATTGTGCAATCAGAAATTAGATGTATATTACAATGCACTAACCGACAACCATTCCTTTTGCAGGGATCTCAAAGTCCCTCCTTGAGGGCCGCAATCCAGTCGGGTTTTCAGGATTTCCCCAATGAATATACATTGAAAGCAGTGCATGCACATAGATCGCATGCATATTCATTGGGGAAATCCTGAAAACCCGACTGGATTGCGGCCCTCAAGGAGGGACTTTGAGACCCCTGCTTTACAGTATTCTTGTTGGGACATTTTCCCCAAGCTTTGGGGAAACAATCGGTGAAAACCAAGCATTGAACAAACATGTGATATTTGTGACAGTCTTTGGAAAAAGATGACTAAAATAACCAGACAAACAATTTGTAATACAACAGTCAACCCCTCCTCCCCATCTTTTTACATAAAGGAAAATTACAGAAGTTCAATTTTGGATGGTTTATTTTATTTAATATACCACCCTTTCTTATATAATAACAGCTCGGTTCTGCTACTTTAGTCACCTTTTCCCAGAGACATACATTTTAATGTCAGTGGAGGTGCTGAGGTCCCTACTCTTTCCTTCATTCATCTTCCTGGGAATTTTGGTGAATTAAAATAACAAACCAACCTAGTTTTCTTTTTGTAAGCCCTTCCTCAAAACATGTATAACTTTACATTTTAACTACAGGTATACTCATAAATATGTTTCAAAATATAGTGTTCTTTCTGTACTTTTTAATTTCTTTTCAGGCGTGCAGTGCAAGAGTTGCATAGCAACTGAAGGCTGAAAACGTCTACAATATCTCGGTATACCTGCATATGTGGAGCAGGTCACAATGAGGGTGACTACGAGAAGGCTACTTTTGGTATTAAGCCTCACTGTAGTGGTTGTGGTAGCCATGCATCTTGGTCAACAAATGCTGGAATGTCAACAGATACTCAGTGAGGAGCATAGCAGGCGAAATAGGGTAATGAAACCAGAGAATGAAAAGTTGGTCATGCTGGATTCCAATAATGTTGAGTATCACTACAGCAAGGAGATGCCGCTGATATTCATTGGCGGTGTGCCAAGAAGTGGCACAACATTAATGAGAGCCATGTTGGATGCTCATCCAGACATCCGTTGTGGGGAGGAGACCCGCATTATCCCCAGATTGTTGGCTATGCGCCAGGCATGGTCCAAATCGGGGCGTGAAAAATTGCGTCTGGATGAAGCTGGGGTGACTGACCTGGTTTTGGACTCTGCAATGCAGGCGTTTATATTAGAAATCATAGCCAAACATGGGGAGCCAGCTAAGTATTTATGTAACAAAGACCCTTTTACACTAAAGTCTTCACTCTATCTTTCTAGATTATTTCCAAACTCCAAGTTTCTTTTGATGATTCGGGACGGGCGTGCTTCTGTGCACTCAATGATCACCAGGAAGGTGACGATAGCTGGGTTTGATTTAAGCAGTTATCGAGATTGCCTTACGAAATGGAGCAAAGCAATTGAGAGCATGTATTCTCAGTGCTTAGAAATGGGGCAGGCAAAGTGCCTGCCTGTCTATTATGAACAGTTGGTATTGCATCCCAAGCTGTCCATGCAGATTATTATGAATTTTTTGGGCATTTCATGGAATGATGCAGTGCTACATCACGAGGAGCTGATTGGGAAACCTGGAGGAGTATCACTATCAAAGTGAGTCGTTTGTTGTTAGTTTTTTCTTTTCATTTTCTTTTTAACATAACACAGTGAAATTTAATTGTGGTAGCCTTCATAAACAGTTCCTTTAACTGAGTTTGGGATTAATTATCCCATAGTTGTGTGCTGTTGACTATTGAATATGATGATCAAATTAGCCAAAAGGAAGACATCTGCCCTTACCAACTCTCCCAGTGGTCCTTGTTCTGCAGAGTTCTCATTGCACTGGCTTACACTGACATACTTTTAAAAAATGTGCCAAAGATGCACTTAATCATAGTAATTGTTTCTAATATTTTCAACCTGCTCTTCAAGTCATTCTGCAGCATAATATCTATTTAGGCGATGTCATTAAAGGTTATGAGTAGTTTGTATTTAAGTGAATAGGTATGATGATTTTTGCACATGATATGGTATTTCCAAAAGAATTCCCAGTTGGAGAGTTAACTTTGTGATTGTTTTTGAAAGGTTTGCCTTGGAATCCACCTAGACCAGGGGCGTCCAACCTTGGCCCTTACCAGGTCAGGTTTTCAGGATTTCCCAAATGAATATGCATGCGATCTATTTGCATACAATGGAAGCAGTACATGCAAATAGATTTCATGTAAATTTCATTGGGAAAATCCTAAAAACTTGACTGGATTGTGGCCCTTGAGGACCGACGTTGGATAACCTTGACCTAGACACTACCTCTTCCCGCTCCTCACTCAAACCTCCCCCCCTCAAAAAAAAAAAAAAAAAAAAACCAACCAAAAAAACCACTACAAATCATAAATACTGACTCTAGGAACTTCTGTTACAATCTAGAAATCAAGTGCAAGACCAAAATTTATAATTTGCTTTGCAGCTAGCAACATACAGGTCTTCAACCTTGCTATAGAACAGTCCCAACCCTATCCTGGAGGACCACCAGCTAGTCAGGTTTTTGGGATAGCCATAATGAATATGCATAAGAGAGATTTGCATATTATGGAGGTTACTTGCGTGCAAATCTACCCCATGCATACTCATTAGGGCTGTCCTGAAAACCTGACTGGCTGGTGGTCTTCCAGCACAGGGTTGGGAACCACTGCATAGAACCTTGAAGGAAAAAAGCAACTATGATATCATGTATCCACAGGGGACCTGCATGTTCAGTCAGGAAATGTACATTCCAGCTCAGGTGGGCAGCTACAAAGTTAGGGATTCTTTTTATCTTCAGATTTTATAAAGCAGAAGGCTTTTCCTTTGAAAATTGCCTAGGTAAAAGTTTTCCTGAAAAGATGTGCACCAGGTCATTTTTCCCAGAAGAAAAAAAATTAGCTTAAGTTTGCAAATGCAAATCTCAGTGTGTTTTGTATCCCTCATTCTGAGCAGTCCTCCTTTGTCTAATAAATAAAAGTGCATGGAGCATTGATGGAGCCAACTCTTCAAAATATAGGAGATGCTAACCCCTCCCTGGACATAGTCAAGGAGTTTGCTCAATATTGGAGGTGCTTAAGCATCTATAGCACCCAAAGAGCTGGCTTCTATGCCCATGTGTACTTCTGCATGAATGAGAAGGTGGGCAATTTTCAAACTGCCTAAAATTAGGGAGTCAACTACAAACTGGAACATGTATGAGCGTTTTATGCAAATAATACCGTGTGATATTTTTTTCTTCCATGTTGATGATTGTAAAGCTCGTCCAACAATAGGAATGAAAGGTACAAAATTTGCAGGGGAGGCTTATTAGCTCTGTAAAATGTGGCAGGTTTTTTTTTTTTTTTTTTGTATGAAATGACTAAATAGCATTGACCTCTAAATGAGAGCTGTACTTCAGCTGATTTAATAGTAACTTTTTTTTTTTTATCACATAGAGCAATTGTGAGGCGTGGCTATGACTTGTATGCATTCTATGACTGGTCTCAAACTCAAACCCTTTGCAGGGCCACATTTTGGATTTGTAGGTAGTTGGAGGGCCTCAGAAAAAAAATAGTTAATGTCTTATTAAAGAAATGACGGTTTTGCATGAGGTAAAACTCTTTATAGTTTATAAATCTTTCCTTTTGGCTAAGTCTTAATAATAAAGAGACATATGATCAAGAAACTGTTTTATTTTACTTTTGTGATTATGGTAAACATACCGAGGGCCTCAAAATAGTACCTGGCGCATGTGGACCCCAGACCATGAGTTTGAGACCACTGTTCTGTGAATACTTGGAGCAGGGTTGTATGTTGGAGTAAGTAAAGATTTAATGGAGTGGGGAAATGACTCTTATTCGGGTGGACTGGCAGAGAATTCAAAGACAGGAAATGTCCCATTGGCTTTTTCCATTCATCTTATGTGTGGGGGAAGAGAAAGTGAAAAAGGGATCAGCTTAGAGTGGGAAGAGAGAATGACAAGAATGGGAACAAGAAAATGCAAGTGTGCTTGACTGGGGTGAATGCTGAAATACCTTGTTTACTGTTCCAGCTCAGAGCAGTTCTTGGAGGTGGGCAGAACATTAGTACAGAATGATGCATTGAGGCCACAGATCAAATTTGTGGAAGAGCTTTGTTGGAGGGAGGGCTGGGCAGCTGAACAAAAGAAGCAGAGACTCTTCTGTTAAAAAGAAA
Source organism: Geotrypetes seraphini (assembly GCF_902459505.1). Lineage (NCBI taxonomy): Eukaryota > Metazoa > Chordata > Amphibia > Gymnophiona > Dermophiidae > Geotrypetes > Geotrypetes seraphini. The sequence goes on along the minus strand of NC_047091.1, from coordinate 171,238,212 downwards.
CAAAAATATAATAAAAGTTAGAATCAGATCTGACACCTTCAGGGTTTTGTTTTAAATATATATATCATATATACTCTAATATAAACTGAAATTTTTGGGCCAAATAAATGGCCCAAAAATGGGGGTCTTGGTTTATATTCGAGTCAGCGCTGTCCCACCCCCCTCCCAAACCTGTTTTGCAGGCCTCTGCTGGGCCTGCCATGAGAAGACCTGGTGGTCTAGCAGTGGCTGGGACAGGAGGGAGGTCCAGCGGTGAATCGTGGCAGGAGCAACCTTCACGCCTGCCTGTGCAGGACCTGCTAGCTAATTTGCTGCCGTAAGAACTCATGGCAGCCAATCAGCTAGCAGCTCTGCACGGACAGGAGCAAAGGAAAGTTGCTCCTGGCCCATGCAGAGCCGCTAGCTGATTGGCTGCCGTGAGTTCTTACGGCAAGAAGGGAGGGGGAAAGAGTACAGAACCTGGCAGAGAAGGAGGGGGGCTAGGTGCAGAGATGGGGAGGGAGTGATTGAGTGGGCTGGATGCAGAATGTGGCAGAGCAGCGAAGGAGGGAGAACAGGGTGCAGAGCCCTGGTTTATATTAGAGTCAACCTTTTTCCTCCTTTTTTGGGAGGGAAAGTTTACTTATATTCAGGTTGGTTTATATTTGAGTACAGTAATTATTTTATATTTATTGGTAGCGGCCCTGCTTTAAGCTAGTGTTTTATTCCTAGGAGCATACTGTTACAAATTTCTGGAATTGTATGAGCTCTTATCAATAATAAGCTACTTGTACTCATCTTGCGTATCAAGCAACATGAAATGTTGGCTTCTTGTGAGCGGCCTTTTACATACCAAATTTATTCTTCTGTGAAAAGCTTCAGGATGTGGTAAAGTACTTAACACAAAAAAACTTGCTGAGTCGTCATGCATTTGAGTACACAAGAATGGGAACAAGATAGTGTGCGTGTGCTTGACTGTGGTGGGTGCTAAAATACCAGCTCAGAGTAGATGGGCGCCAGAGCCAATGAGCAGGCTAGACCAGTGTTCTTCACAGCAAGGTGTAGGGGCCAGTGATGGCCCCTTTGATCCCAAGTATGATTCTCTGTTCTCTCAATACATACTCCCCTTCCCTTCTGTCCGTAAGCTTGCTGCTATTCTGTTTCTCTTTAGGACTGTGCAGCTCTCAGTGAGTTTGAGTTGTACAGCATACAAGCTCCCATGCTGTTCTTGTATGACTCTGCTGTAAAGAATTTTGGACACCACACATCACTTACTAAGAGCCACATGATGCTGGAAAATAAATAGAACGGCTGTTCCAGAGGCAGTGACTGTGGCAAGACTCTGGGAAAGGGCAGAGGGCATTATCAGACTTGAGGAGACATAGCCAGGAGGAATTGGGGATAGAATGATGGTGGCTGTCTGGGAGAAGAGGTTGGCGGGAGTTGTCATTGGGATAGAGTTACAGGAGAGTTTGTAAAGATGAGAGTTTTTAGGGGGAATGTAGATTGTGGGAGACAAGATGGCCTGAGAGAGCCTAGAGGTTATCTAACTTTGTTTAATTTGCATATATTTCTCTGTGCCTGAGAAGCCGGACTGGCTACACATGGGAGAGGTATCCTCACCCCCTTGTCTCCTAGATCTTTAAGGATCATCTGGTTTGTGCTGGCTTTCATGTTGAAGTCTTTTTGCTAATAGGACCTCCAGTTCAAAAATAGTGAAGATGACTGGGTTAGACATGAATATAGAAACATAGAAGATGACGGCAGAAAAGGGCTACAGCCCATCAAGTCTGCCCACTCTGCTTACCCACCCCCTGTCTATGCCCTAATGACCCAATTTCCTTATCTTGACCCTCGTAGGGATCCCACATGGGTATCCCATTTATTCTTAAAGTCTGGCACGCTGTCTGCCTCGATCACCTGCACTGGAAGCTTGTTCCAATGATCAACCACTCTCTCTGTGAAGAAATACTTTCTGGTGTCGCCATGAAATTTTCCGCCCCTGAGTTTGAGCGGGTGCCCTCTTGTGGCCAAGGGTCCCTTGAGAAAGAAAATATCATCTTCCACTTTGACACGTCCCGTGAGGTACTTAAATGTTTCGATCATGTCTCCCCTCTCCCTACGTTCCTCGAGAGTGTAGAGCTGCAATTTGTTCAGTCTCTCTTCGTACGAGAGACCCTTGAGCCCCGAGATCATCCTGGTGGCCATCCGCTGAACCGATTCAATTCTGCGCACATCTTTACTGTAATGTGGCCTCCAGAATTGCACACAGTACTCCAGATGAGGTCTCACCATGGCCCTGTACAATGGCATTATGACTTCAGGCTTTCAGCTGACAAAACTTCTATTGATACAACCCAATATCTGCCTTGCCTTAGATGAAGCCTTCTCCACTTGATTGGCAGTTTTCATGTCTGCACTGATGATTACTCCTAAATCTCGTTCTGCTGAAGTCCTAGTTAAAGTTTCTCCGTTCAAGAAGTACGTCCTGCATGGATTTCCGTTTCCGAGGTGCATGACCTTACATTTCTTAGCATTGAAGCCTAGCTGCCAGGTTGAGGACCAACTTTCCAATGTAAGCAGGTCCTGCGCCATATAATTCTGTAAACTGCATTCACTTACTATATTACATAGTTTGGCGTCATCGGCGAATAGTGTTATTTTACCTTGAAGCCCTTGAGTCAGATCCCCTATGAATATGTTGAAAAGGAGTGGACCCAGGACCGAGTCCTGCGGCACTCCACTGGTCACCTCCGATGTTTTAGAGAGGGTACCATTAACCACCACCCTCTGAAGTCTGCCACTCAGCCAATCATTGACCCACGCAGTTAGTGTCTCTCCTAACCCCATCGATTCCATCTTGCTTAGCAGCCTGCGGTGTGGGACACTGTCAAAAGCTTTACTGAAGTCCAGGTACACGACGTCCAAAGACTCTCCCAAGTCCAACTTTCTTGTTACCCAGTCAAAGAAGCTGATGAGATTGGATTGGCAGGACCTACCCTTGGTGAATCCATGCTGACTGGGATCCCGAAGTGAGTGATGGGCGAGTGATGGCTGTTGCGATTATTACCAAGCTCGGTGGTTAGGCTCCAGAGGATGAGTAAGTGTTTGAATTCAGTATGGAAAGTTAACATGCTCATGTACCCAGAATGGTAGAGGACTAGTGAGGAAGAAAATGAAAACCTAAAGCAACTGTGCGCTTGAGTCCTGGATTGGGAACCACTGGCCTTTTGTAGACTGTAGGATTTAGGTTGTTTTATTGTAGGATCACTATGGTAGCATTATGGTTACTTTTTGGTACCACCTTTAAAATTATTATGCCAGTAGAGTTCTGTGAATCTGATATCTAGCAACAAATCTTGTATGTTTTTCTAGGTAGCATGCTAACACAAGAAGGTTCTCTCGGGCTTGGTTGGGCACCCTTATGGAAGCAACCACATAGCCATGCCATCGAAACAGCATCTCCTTTTTAGTTGGAGAATCCTTAATTACTTTGGATCAATCAGAAAGCATCCATATTGTTGTAAATGCATAAAATTCTTTTGATGTTCTGCTCGGCTGAACAATGAGTACAGGCTATTTGACTTTTGAGCTAAAACTTGGCAGAATTCCTAATGGAAGCACTTGGGTTATTAAAAAAAAAAACAAAAAAAACCCCAACTAACTGCATCCACTGAAGGCAAATGTAGTCTCAGATGATTTTTTTTTTTAAAAAAGAGAAGCATCAGCAGTGAGTCAATCAGAAAAACAGCATCAGCACAAGGATAACTGATTTTTAGATTCAGGGATGAAAGGGTGAGAAGTCCAGTGATTTTTAATAACTGATCTTCAGATGGATGCAAATTATTTGTTTATCTTTTGTTTTATTGCAAAGCCACAGAGACTGTGTCTGAATTCAAAAGGGCCTGGAATAGGCACGTGGGATCTCTCAGAGAGAGAAAGAGATAAAGGTTACTGCGGATGGGCAAACTACCGTATTTTCACGTAGATAACGCGCACACGGTAAAACGCGCACACGGGTATAGCACGCAAAAAACACAAATTTATGTACAGAAATTTTTATATATCGCGCACACCCGTATACCGCACATGCTGCCCGACTCTCCTTTCGCCCGCCCTGACTCTCCTCTCCCCCTTGAAGTCCTGTCCCCACCCTGAAAGCCTGATGCCCCCCCCCGCAGGACCGCCCGCACCCCCACCCCGAAGGACCGCTCGCATGCACCCGCACCCCCACCCCAAAGGACCGCTCGCACCCCCACAGCCTCCCGACCCTCACATCATGTAGAAGCTCCTACCGGTGTCCTGCTGCTTCCTTTTGGCGGTCCCGACTCCCCGACACGATCGGGGCAAGAGGGAGCTCAAGCCCTCTTGCCCCAGCCAACCGCGGCACCCCCGACACGATCAGGGCAAGAGGGAGCTCAAGCCCTCTTGTCCCGCCGACTCCCCAACTCCCCGACAATATCGGGCCAGGAGGGAGCCCAAACCCTCCTGGCCACGGCGACCCCCTACCCCCACCCCGCACTACATTACGGGAAGGAGGGATCCCAGGCCCTCCTGCCCTCGACGCAAACCCCCCTCCCCCCAACGACCACCCCCTCCAAGAACCTCCGACCGCCCTCCCCCAGCCGACCCGCGACCCCCATGACACCCCCTTCCCCGTACCTTTGTGTAGTTGGCCGGACAGATGGGAGCCAAACCCGCCTGTCCAGCAGGCAGCCAACGACGGAATGAGGCCGGATTGGCCCATCCGTCCCAAAGCTCCGCCTACTGGTGGGGCCTAAGGCACCTGGGCCAATCAGAATAGGCCCGGGAGCCTTAGGTCCCTCCTGGGGGGGGGGCCTTGGGCACATGGTCGGGTTGGGCCCATGTGCCTCAGGTCCCGCCCCCAGGTGGGACCTAAGGCTCCCGGGCCTATTCTGATTGGCCCAGGCGCCTTAGGCCCCACCAGTAGGCGGAGCTTTGGGACGGATGGGCCAATCCGGCCTCATTCCGTTGTTGGCTGCCGGCCGGACAGGCGAGTTTGACTCCCGTCTGTCCGGCCAACTACACAAAGGTACGGGGAAGGGGGGTGGGGGTGTCGTGGGAGTTGGCCAGGGGGGTCGCGGGTTGGCTGGAGGGGCGGTTGGAGGTTCTTGGGGGGGGCGGTCGTTGGGAGGAGGGGGGTTTGCGTCGAGGGCAGGAGGGCCTGGGATCCCTCCTGCCCGTAATGTAGTGCGGGGTGGGGGTAGGGGGGTCGCCGTGGCCAGGAGGGTTTGGGCTCCCTCCTGGCCCGAACAACTAGCGGGGGGTCGCCAGGGCCAGGAGGACTTGGGCTCCCTCCTGGCCCGATATTGTCGTGGAGTTGGGGAGTCGGCGGGGCAAGAGGGTTTGAGCTCCCTCTTGCCCCGATCGTGTCGGGGTTGCCGCGGTTGACTGGGGCAAGAGGGCTTGAGCTCCCTCTTGCCCCGATCGTGTCGGGTGTCGGGACCGCCAAGAGGAAGCAGCAGGACACCGGTAGGAGCTTCTACATGATGGGGGGGGGGGTCGGGAGGCTGTGGGGGTGCGAGCGGTCCTTCAGGGTGGGGGTGCGGGTGCGGGTGGGAGTGCGTGCGAGCGGTCCTTCGGGGTGGGGGTGCGAGCGGTCCTGCGGGGGGAGGTGAATCGGACGTCGGGGGGGGGGAACTATGTAAAAAAAATTTTGTACAACGCGCTCACACGTATAACACGCAAGGGTATGCGCGGTACGTAAAAACCACGTATAACGCATGCGTTATATGCGAGAAAATACGGTAGATGGGCCATTTATGTTTCTATGTAAGAGAAAAATGAGGCTGTGTGAACTCTGAGTCTTTTGATCGAGTGTTGTCTTGGTAACTGTTAAATCCAGCTTCCAGATTTCAGATTGAACTGGTGCACTGAAAGAATAGATCCCTGGAACAAATTTTCAGGGTATTCTTCCTATTTTTTCCCTTTTCACAAGGATAAGCAACCTTTATACCCAGCCAGAGGGTCGCATAAATGTTGGGAGTATCCCTAGAAGACTGCAACATTATGTAATGTTGGAAATAGAAGTGCACAGAGTTCCATAGACCACATATGAGAACTAAGTAAAAATTCTACTAAATGATAGAAACTGCTGGAGTGGCTTTTCTGAAATTATTTGTGAAATACAGATTTAAAATCGCCAAAACTCTGGTTATATCGAAGTGCAGTTAAAACTTTTAATAACCCTACCACTGCCTAATTTAAATGACTTTAATTGGTGCAATAATTGACCGCCATTAAAAAAAACCCCTCATTTATAAAAGTAGGAATTATAATAATGTCTACAGGGCAGAGATGAAATTAGGTGCCATGAGGCACAGTTCTCAAAAGAACTTGGACGTCTGTTATGTAGGCCTGTAACACCCTGGTCTACATTACCAGTGCCTAAGTTTTGTGATAAGTGCCATTAGCCATGATTCTTTTAAATGGTGCCTAAGCATGATTGTCACGCAGCCAGTATCTTTTTTGTAGGCGGCTGTCGATTTGGGCGCTGTTTACTTATTAATCAGCTCACAGAAATGTGGCTGCACTTACCCATTCTCTACCCCCAGACATGCCCTATTAGCCAAAAAAATGTATTTTTTAATGTGTTGATAGTATGCGCATATCAGATTTTTACTGTGGGACACCTCAGTGCAACCCCCCCCACGGTAATTAAGCCCTATTAAGCTGCAATAAGCATGCATTAGTGCTTACCACAGCTTAGGAAAAGGACCCCTATGTGTCATGGACGGGAATTGAGGTTGCAGAGTGGTAGACTGAGGAGTAATCACAAAATCAAACAAAGAAGTGGAATGGTCTGAATGAACCAAGAAGTGGAGTGAAGTGGTCTGGATGAACCAAGTTTATTTAAATAATTAAATCAGTCAATAAAATATGATTAAATGGTGACTTGAGGCCAAAGGTATGGTCCAACAAGTGTCCACAAAACAATATAATAGAGTGGCCTAACATTAGATGCTAACACAAAAGACCCATCTTATATTGGGCCTTTTGTGTTACCATCTAATATTGATACACATCTCCCTCATTATTCGTGGGGGATAGGGGCAGAGCCGGACTGCGAATATCCGGCTCTGACCCACCCTCACCTCCCTCCCGCCTTCCCCCGGCATCCTGGCCTTACCTGGTGGTCTAGCGGGCTTTCGGGGCAAGAGCGATCTTCCTACGCTCCTGCCCCGTGTAGATCGCCAATAGGAAATGGCTGTGGGGAGTTCCCGTCGTAGTCTCGAGAAACTACGGGAACTCCTCACAGCCATTTCCTATTGGCGATCTACACGGGGTAGGAGCATAGGAAGATCGCTCCTGCCCTGAAAGCCCGCTAGATCACCAGGTAAGACCGGGATGCCGGGGGAAAGGCTAAAATATGAGTTTGTTTGTTTGTTTTCCCCTCCCCCTCAAAAAATCACGATTATGTGAAATCGCGAGTGCGGAAACCACGAATGGGGAGGGGGAAGTGTAGTCTTCTGTTCCATTATTTCCCAAAGCATCATTGTTTACGCCAATATCTATTATATTGATTTGTGAACACTTGTTGGATCATACTTTGACCTCAAGTCACAAATTAATCATTAATCAAGTCACAATTTAACTATTTAAATAAACTTGGTTCATCCAGTCCATCAATTCTACTACTTTTTTTTAGAGTATTGAGGTTTCCTTTGTTGTTGCAGACTGAGGAATAATGTCAGGAAATTCTTTATCACAGAGAGGGTGGTTGATGCCTAGGATATCTTCCCGAGGGAGGTGATGGAGACGAAAACGATGACAAAATTCAAAAAGGCTTGGGATGAACACAGGATCTCTAATTAGAAAATGAATGGTATAATCAAAATTTAAATGGATACATGTGTTTCATATGTGAAGTGGTGCTTAGATGGAAACTCCGGCTGTGAAGAACTAAGGCTGGTATTGCAGAGTTGCACAGTTCATATCTTATATATGGCAATTTGGTTTAGGATAGGCTGAAGAAGACTGACAGAAACTTCCAGTAATTTGGAACATGAGGACCGGGCCAGGCAGATTTTTATGGTCTGTCCCGCAAGTGACCAAATGGTTTGTTTAGGCCGGAATGGGCTTCGATGGCAACTCTTGTAGTTGGAAATTAAGGACAGTGCCAGGCAGACTTCTATGACAAGGAGTAAGCCTGCCATTTTGAAGGGCTAGGCCTGATGGCCGGAGGGAATGAGCATCCCTTCGGCCATCCAACTTAGTTTCGAGTAGGGGCGGGGAGTTGTCGGAGAATCCCGGTAGCCTGCTGACAGGCGGGAATGAGTAGGGTGGGGGCTGTTGGGGGGGTTGTCGAGGGGCAGTGGACTCCGGTGGCATCCCTCCTGCCAAACATGGAGCATCAAATAGCCCTGGGGGAAATCGATGGGAGGGAGTAATTTGAGATCCTTTTTTTTTTTTTTTTTTTTAATTTATGGGCAGGAGGAAATTATTTGTGGTGGAGTTTAAGCTGTCAATCCTTACTTTACTGTCAGTGCCTGAACTAGAGAATGACACAGTGGCTGTTACCCATGGCTAGCCGCCAACGGGGACAAGACCATCCACCACCCTGTAGAGCAGTGAATGGCCTTGTCCCTACAGTTAAGGAAGGGAACGCTTGCATTTACCGATCACGAGCAGCCCTCTCCCTCCTTCCTACCTACCCGAATCTATCTCCCTTCCCCTTTCGCGGCGCATTTTAAGATTGAGTAACTTGTTCAAAGCCGTCGGAGCCTGGGTTCAGTCGCATGCATCTGTGAGCAGAAGCTTCTCCTCTTGACGCAACTTCTCCCACAGAAGCACGTGACTGAACGCAGGCTCCGACGGCTTTGGAACAAGTTACTCAATCTTAAAACGCGCCGCGAAGGTAAGGGGGAGGGAAGAAGGGAGATAAATAGATTTGAGTGGGTAGGAAGGAGGGAGGGGGGTGAGGGGTGCAGGGGTGAGGGGTGCCGAAGGATGGTGAGGTGGCAAGAGGGGAAGGGTGGTGGAGGAAAGGAACGGACGCTGAAGGGGGGGGTGGAGGAATAGATGCTGAAAAGAAATGGGGAACAGATAGTGGGGTGAAGACGCTGAAGGGAAATGGGGAACAGAGAGTGGGGAAAAGACGCTAGAAGGGAAGAAGACGGAGATGCCAGACTATGGGGGGAGCGGAGGGAAGAAGATGGGTGCCAGACCAATTGGGGGGGTGAAGGGAGAGGCACAGTAACAGAGAAAATGGAAGACGCAGAGAGAAGACAGACAGTGGATGAAAGGAATTGAATGAGAAGATGAGGAAAGCAGAAACCAGACAACAAAGGTAGCAAAAAAAATTCCTACTTCTTTTCTTTTCTTTTTTTGTTTTAGGATAAAGTAGTATTTTAGTTGTGTTGATAAAAATTTATAAACAAAGCCCTGCCAGCTGAACATCTCTTTCTCTACTTCAGCAGCCAGCAGGAAGGAATAAGATAAATATTGCAATACTGAGGCTTGTATGGATGATGCGGGATAGTAGTTGCAGGGACAAAGACAGTGGTCAAGGGGACAAATTTTTTTTCCCGTGTCATTCTCTAGCCTGAACCAATCCACACTCAGGCAGTGACCAGAAAGTAAAGCTACGACAGCTCAGACCTTCCCAGAAAATTTTACCCGCAAATGTAGTACAGCAAGGTTAGAGCATCGCCTGTCCTCAGTGAACTTCCAAGAGAGAATGCCCAGATTAGAAATGGCAGTCTAATCTGGGCATTCTCTCCTGGAAGTAGACAGGTTCCTGAAGAAGGATTATTTCCTAAACTGAATCAGTTGAACCATCTGTGTTTCCTGGAGTACAGCTTCTGCAATTGGACCCTTTGTGAAACTCGTTTAGGGAGTTCCTGCTTTTGCAGGCTGTCCACTTAAGTCTTTTTACTGCTTTTTGGATAGACCGTGCAGTTAGTCTATCTTGTTGTCAGTTAATGTGTTACGGCAACTTCATATAATTTTGTATGATTTATCACGAGTGTTTTTGTGCACTGTTATTTTGATTCACTGCATACAAGTAAGATTTTTTTTTTTTCCTTTGTTCCACTTTTTTTTAAATACAAGAAGCATATTTTTAAAATCTTCATAATAACATGGGGATATTCAGTAATTGCAGTTTCACATCAAGTTCCTGCCCTTTTGCAGAAAAAGAAAGTTGTGCCACATCCCAAGTTTGGCACAGAAGCAGCAAGAAGAAAACAAACTAATTTTGCTTCTGTACCACACAGTATGAACCAGATCTGGTGTAGTCTCTTGGCCACATCCTTCAGAGATATTATGTATGTAAGCTTACTGTCGCTAGGGAGTCATTTAATGCAAAACACTACTGACTATTTTTATGAGTGTATTCTAATGGTGGAATCTCATCTCTAATGCAGGAATCGTACATAAAAAGATGAATACTGGACTATATGCCATCTTTCAGTATATTGCTTATTTGTAAATCTCAGGATTTCAGAGACCATACCATGTCTGGGAGTCCTTGTTTAATTTTCTCTTAGCTGTAACTCTCATGATGAACTGCAAAGGGGGTGCTAGGGATGTTATGCATCTTTGTACAGATTTGGGAGGGGGGGATTCTTACACCATTGGCTACATTATTTGCCTGCAGTTTTGTTTGTTCAGCTCTGAGTGTGCAGTGCCAAGGCATGAGCTGTAGAAGGGTTTTTGGGGTTTTTTTTTGGTTTGTGTGTGTTTTGGGTGGGGGGGGGGAAGAGAGTTATGACCCAGAAGTTTTTTCTTTCTGTTCTTTTAGACTTCCCAATGGAGTCAGAAACAGGGTTTAGGACCTTGCTTCCATTTGCAACTAGTAAGGGATTTTTCTCTTAGTCTGTATCTCAATCTTCAAACCCCCTCCAAATTTTTTAGTCTGGTTTTTGGTGGCAACGATCTTCTCTGGTGGCCATGCACCAGAGCTATTTCCAGAACTCTGCAAACATGGACCCTGGATATGGCCACTAGATGCTACTCTTGAGAAATGGTCACAGCTTTCCCCTCCTTCACCCTGTGGTTAGTGAGAACCCTGTTCTGTTGCATCCTCAGCTAATTCCTGGCTAGAACCAAGGTCCAATTATATAGCAGCAGTGTTGGCCATTGGGCTGGCCTATCTATATTTCTACTCGTATGAATGTTTCTGCCAGTGGTCCTATAGCATCTAAACTGTCTGTAGATGATGTACAGATGCAAGCTTTGAATTGTGTGGGAAAGCATTTTTATACTAGGAGGTATTCGGAACTGATGTATTATTTCCTGTAGGTGAGCCTTCCCCAGTCCAGCTTTTGTAAGGATCTCATAAATTCTATACAATGGAAATTTTCATTTTGCTATGTTTTGTATCATTAATTTTGTCAATCAGCCTCTTTGACCATCTAAATGGAACCAGGTGGAAAGTCATGAAAATGACCTTATTGTGTTCACAGGATAGAACGATCAACAGATCAGGTCATCAAGCCAGTGAATATGGAAGCTTTGGCCAAATGGGTGGGTTTCATTCCAAATGATGTGGTGAAGGACATGGCACAGATTGCACCCATGCTAGCCAGACTAGGATATGATCCTTTAGCAAATCCACCAGGCTATGGAAAGCCAGATCCTGTGGTTGTCAACAACACAAATCGGGCAAGTATTTGAGTGTATCTAGCACGTTCATTTTTAGGTACTGGACTGCATGTGCAAGGATGTCATGTACATTCAGGTATTACAACAATACTAATGATTTCTGTAATTGCCATGTAGAACTTGCAGGCAATTAAGCAAAGGCTGAACATGCTAGATATCTGGTCATCTCTTAGACCAGTGTTTTGCAAGCTTTCCAAAGCTGTGGCACACTAACCTAGGAGCCACGGCTTGAGGGCATCCCTAAATGCGCAGAGACCCTGAGCTGCGAGTGGTGGGATTCTGGAAGAGTTGAGGCACTGAGAGGAGAGGTGCTGGCGCCAGCTGTCTGCCTACAGTACATGCCTCTCACTACGAGAGGCACATCCTGTAGGCAGTCAGCTGACATCAGTGTCTCACGGCACACAGTTTGTGATATACCGTCCTAGACTGACTGAGCAGTAGTGACAACAATAACTGCTTCTTCATTTATGAATATATTGATTTGTAATTGAGGCCAGTAGCTTAGCCAGACCTGTTGTTTTAGGTGGGCCTTCCCAAACTACCTCCCCACCACTACCACATAATTTGTCCTGCATCTTGCCCCCTCTCCTCCTACCCCTGTATCTGCCATTTGCTTCCCCCCCCGTGTACCTCTGTTCTTGAATGGCAGTGGCAACAGCAATGTGCATCTGCTACTTGTGCTGACCCGCAGACTTCCTTCTGCCATGTTCCACCAGGAGGTGACATCAGCGAAGGTGGGATGCAACCAGAGGGAAGCCTGCAAGGCCAGTGCAGAAAACTAATGTGTGTCTCTGCTCCTGTCTACAAAAATGAGGAGGTTCTAGAAGGGGGAGGTCTGCCAGATTGTAGGCCAGATCCAGGTGTGAGAGAGGGGAGAAAAGCAACCATTATTGAAACGTCTTGGCTGGGTCTGAGCCAAGAATGGGTGCCCCCTTTTAAGAAACCCAAGACAGTTCCCAACATGTAAATATAGTTTCAAGTTTATTAAAAATTTGTTATCTCACCTTTTCAAAATTACAAAGTGGCTTTACAATAAAAAGTATAAACAATGTAATACCGACAAGTTAAAATTAAAGGCTAATTAATATCCCATAAAGGTGGGTTCAAAAACACACAAACCAACCGACATGAAAGGGAAAAGGGTAGAACTACAATAAGTTGAAAGAAAAGGACATTTAAGGAAAAAACAAGAGGTAAGGATTACTAAAGATTTTCCCTTTTCTTTAGCACTCTCCAGACCAGTAGAGGTTAACTTTACGAATGGGTATATATCTAATCATGACCAGCAGGTGGAGACTGAAAACAAAACTTTGGGACAGTATATCCTAGCCCCTCCTCTCTATTTCCCTCAGTCTTCTTTCAGTCTCCAGCAGGTGTTGAGTGATCTGTACCCATCTCCCTTGGTAGGGCTGTTGGAATTTGTTTAGGGGGTTTATTGTCCCTGTTTTTAGCCGGACGGAGCTTGGGCGGACTCTGTTTGGGGGTTCGTCCGACCTCGGGGGTGTTAAACCCGGCGGGTCACGAGCGGGGTCCCTCCCCCCACTTCCTCCACCTCCCCACATTTTTTTAGAGGAGCCTCAGCAGTATCCCTTGCCCCCTAAGTCAAGCAAGGCATATTGCTTCGAGAGCCTGTGGAGTCTGTTCTGTAAAAAAAAAAAAAAAAAATCCTGAGGTAGTGCTGGTCTGAAGGGTTGTTTCCCTTTAAGAAAACTGTATTTTACTGTATTTTTTCATGTAACCAGCACTTTTTTATAGCTAGGTCGCGTATGGAGCAATTGTGCCCTTCTCCGGGGGAGTAGGCCACAATTTTAGTCCAGCCGCGAGGCACTCGTGGCCGGCCTGAACTCGGCGGTTTGGGTCGGTGAGGTGGTGGAGCTCCGTCGGCAGCGGCTGCAGGCGCCCAGAGCTCCCCGCCGATGGTGCCTCGCGAGTCGGCTTGGAGCAGTGGGGAAGCCCGGTCTTCCACAACCGCCCACGGAGGGATTCCCCGAAGGATTCCCTCTCAGCTGATTTTTTGACAGCTGATGCCGGCTTGCCTGCTTTAGCGGCTGAGACTATTCAGGTCTCTCAGCCGCTTCAGGCTATGGAGGGAGCTTTTTTGGCGGGAAAACCGCCATCTTCTCTGTCTGGCCCCTCCATTTTGTCTTCCACCTCAGGTGACCTTCCCCCTGTTTTGACTATGCAGGGGCAAGGTTCTGCTGGGTCCCCTGCTGTGGCAGGGAGTCCCTTGGGACCCTCGGGGGGTTTTTCTCCTGAATTTTTCTTTTCTTTATGCAGAGCCTATTTTCAGGCGGCTGGGGGTCCCGGTTGCGCCCAGGGGGTTTCGGGGGGTGGGTTTTCCTCCGCGCTCCCTGCGGCTTTGCCTCTTTCGTCTGGCGTGACGTCCCCTCCGCCGCCTCCCTTGTCCAAGCGTCCGCGGGTGTCGTGGGACGAGAATTTGTGGTCGGAGGAACGGGTCGGTCTGGAGGAGGACCTGGACCCTTCTGAGGAGTTCCAGGACTCTCTGGAGGGGACGGAAGCTGGCGGCGGGTTGTCGGATTTCCCGTTCTCCAGTGACGAGGCGTCCGTGGTGCGCCTTTTTCAGAAAGATGAGCTGCCTGACCTTATTCAGCAGGTTTCTTCGGTTTTGCGTTTTGAGGACGCGCCGCCGGAGACTCCGCGTGTGGGGGACCCCCTGTTACGGGGGATCCGTTCCGTTTCCCGCTCTTTTCCTATGCATCAGGATATTCGGGATATTATTCTGGAGCAGTGGAAAACGCCGGAGACGCCGTTTCGGCTGGCGCGCAGCATGGCTCGCCTGTATCCCATTCCGGAAGGGGATCGGGCTACGTTAGCTTCGCCAGTCGTGGATGCGGTGGTCTCGGCAATTTCCAAGCGGCATACCGTGCCTGTTGAGGGCGGTTCTGCCTTGCGGGACTCTGAGGAGCGCAATTTGGAGAGCATCCTTAAGCAAAATTTTCAGGTCTCTGCCTTTGGGGTCCAGGCGGCTATTTGTGGGGGACTGGTCGCTCGCGCCGTGTTTCGGTGGGCAGAGCGGGTCTTGGATCGAGAGTCTGACGACTGGTCTCTGGTGGATCAGGAGGTAGCGAAGATTGAGATGGCGGCCTCATTCCTCTCAGATGCTCTATATGACTTGGTGCGGATCTCGGCTAAGTCTATGGCTTTTGGCGTGGCCGCAAGGCGTGTGTTGTGGCTGCGCGCTTGGGCGGCGGATGCTGCGTCCAAAGCTAAGCTTACTAAATTTCCCTTTCGGGGGTCGTTTTTGTTTGGAGAGGACTTGGATAAGTTGATTCAGACTTTGTCGGACTCGAAAGTTCCCCGTCTGCCGGAGGACCGTGCCCGCCCGGCGTCTCGGGGGGGTGCGGCCCGGGGGCGTTTGCGGGACTTTCGCAAGTATCGCCCTGGGCGTGGGGCTGCTTCTTTCCAGTCTCCGGGATTTTCCCGGGGTCGGTTCTTCCAGCGCATGCAGCCCTTTCGGGGGGCCCGTCGGGGGGCAGGGAATCCCTCCGCCGGTTCCCCCGCTTCCCGTCCTGCACAATGACGCCTTGCCGGCGCCCCCTTTGGTTCCGGTGGGGGCCCGGCTGCGCGAATTTTTCCCCAAATGGGCCGAGATCACGTCCGATCAGTGGGTCCTGGAGGTGGTGCGGGACGGTTATGCCCTGGAGTTCGCCCGCTCTCTGCCGGATTTTTTCCTCGCTTCTCCATGTCAGACTCCGGGGAAGACGCAGGCTTTTCGCCAGACCCTTCAGCGCTTGCTAGATCTCAGGGCAGTTGTTCCGGTGCCCCCTCCGGAGTGGGACACGGGCAGGTACTCCATTTACTTTGTGGTGCCCAAGAAGGAGGGGACCTTTCGGCCCATCCTCGATTTGAAAGGGGTCAACAGGGCTCTCAAGATTCCCTCTTTCCGTATGGAAACTCTGCGGTCGGTCATTCTGGCGGTTCAGCCGGGGGAGTTTCTCACTTCTCTCGATCTGACGGAGGCCTACTTGCATGTTCCCATTCGGGCCTCTCATCAGCGTTTCTTGCGCTTTGCGATCTTGGGTCGGCACTTTCAGTTCTGTGCGCTTCCCTTTGGGCTGGCCACGGCTCCTCGGACGTTCACCAAGGTGATGGTGGTCGTCGCGGCAGCCTTGCGGTCGGAGGGCATCCTGGTACACCCCTACCTGGACGACTGGTTAATTCGGGCACAGTCGTTGCAGGAAAGCTCCCGGGTTACTGCTCGGGTGGTGGAGTTTCTCCGGTCGCTGGGCTGGGTGGTCAACCTTTCCAAGAGTCGGTTGGTCCCGGCTCAGCGTCTGGAGTACCTAGGGGTGCTGTTCGACACCTCCTTGGGGAAGGTCTTCCTCCCAGAGGGCCGGGTGAGCAAATTGCAATCTCAGATTCGCCTGCTTTTGGCGTCCCGGTGTCCTCGGGCGCGAGATTTCCTCCAAGTCTTGGGGTCGATGGCGGCGTCCCTGGACGTGGTGAGGTGGGCGCGGGCCCACATGCGTCCTCTCCAGTATGCTCTGCTCCGGAGGTGGTCTCCCCAGAGGCACGGGATGGATGTTCCGGTCCCCCTGCGAGGCTTGGCGCGCTGCAGTCTGCGTTGGTGGCTCCAGACCCCTCACCTAGTTCAGGGGGTGGGTCTGGATCTCCCGCAGTGGACGGTGCTCCTGACGGATGCGAGTCTCCTGGGTTGGGGGGCTCAGTGTTTGGGTCACTCAGCTCAGGGCACCTGGTCCGCGGAGGAGGCCGCCTGGTCGATCAACGTGTTGGAGACCAGAGCGGTCCGTCTGGCGCTGTTGGCTTTCCACTCCCTGTTGCTGGGCAAGTCGGTCAGAGTGCTGTCGGACAATGCCACGGCGGTGGCTTATGTCAATCGTCAGGGGGGCACCAAGAGCACTCAGGTGGCGCAGGAGGCGGCTCTGCTCATGGTTTGGGCGGAATCCCATCTGCTGGACCTCTCGGCCTTTCATATAGCCGGAGTAGAAAATGTTCAGGCAGACTTCCTCAGTCGTCACTTTCTAGATCCAGGAGAGTGGTGTCTCGGCGCCGAGGCGTTTCAGTTGATAGTGCAGGCTTGGGGGCAGCCCCTGATGGACCTGATGGCCACGGGTGGCAACGCCAAAGTGCCCCGCTTCTTCAGTCGTCGCAGGGACGGTCTGGCCGAGGGTCTGGATGCTCTGGTCCAGCAGTGGCCAACGGAGGGGCTGTTGTATGTGTTCCCTCCTTGGCCGCTGGTGGGCAGAGTGCTTCTTCGCATTGTTCACCATCCGGGTTTGGTGGTGCTGGTGGCGCCGGATTGGCCTCGCCGTCCGTGGTATGCGGATCTGGTGAGGCACCTGGTAGCGGATCCTCTTCCTCTGCCTCTCTCGGACGACCTTCTGATGCAGGGTCCCATTCCCATGTTCGACCCGTCTCCCTTCTGTCTTACGGCGTGGCTCTTGAAAGGGGTCGCCTTAGCAAGAAGGGATATTCAGACAAGGTGATCTCTACACTGTTGGGGTCCCGGAGGCTTTCTACCTCTCGGGCTTATGTGCAGGTTTGGCGTCTCTTTGAGGAATGGTGTCGGGCGCGGGGAGTGACCTCTTTTCGCGCTTCTCTGCCTAACATTCTGGAGTTCTTGCAGGATGGCCTGGATAGAGGCCTGGCTTGGTCTTCTCTCCGGGTTCATATTGCGGCCCTGTCGGCCTTTCGAGGGTTGGTGTCAGGTCAGCGTTTATCGGCTCTTCCTGATGTGATTCGGTTTTTGCGGGCGGCCAAGTTGCTTAGGCCTCCCCTACGGCCCTCGGTTCCCTCTTGGGATCTTAATCTGGTTCTCTCTGTTTTGGTGCGTCCGCCTTTCGAGCCCTTGGACGACTGTTCTTTGAAGGACCTTACTTTGAAGGCGGTCTTTTTGGTGGCCATTACTTCTGCTAGGCGTGTTTCTGAGCTGCAGGCTTTCTCTTGTAGGGCTCCCTTCTTGGAGTTTTCTAGGGAGCGGGTCGTCTTGCGGCCTGTTCCTTCCTTTCTGCCGAAGGTTGTTTCTCCTTTTCATGTCAATCAATCGGTGGTTCTCCCGGTCTTGGGTGGTCGGGAGGGCTCTTCTGAGCAACGGCAGCTGCGCAAGTTGGATGTCGGTCGGGTCCTTCGCTCTTATGTGCAGCGGACCCAGGAATTCCGGAAGTCCGATCATCTCTTTGTCCTCCTGGCGGGTCCTCGTCGGGGAGCGGGCGCTTCTAAGGCTACTATTGCGCACTGGATCAAGGAGACGATTGCTTCCGCTTATCTTCTGAAACAGCAGCCTGTTCCGGAGTTTCTCAAGGCTCATTCCACTCGGGGTCAGGCGGCTTCTTGGGCTGAGTCGTCGCTCGTGCCTCCAGTGGATATTTGTAAGGCTGCGGTTTGGTCTTCCTTGCATTCCTTTGTTCGTCATTATCGGGTTGATGTGCAGGCGCGTCGGGACGCGGTGTTCGGTGAGCGTGTACTGGTATCGGCCCTTCGGGGGTCCCGCCCGTGAGAGGGACTGCTTTGGTACGTCCCATTCGTAAAGTTAACCTCTACTGGTCTGGAGAGTGCTAAAGAAGGAGAAATTAGGTTCTTACCTGCTAATTTACTTTCTTTTAGCTTCTCCAGACCAGTAGAGGTCCCCACCCTGTCTGTTGTTGTTGTTGTTGTTGGGGCTGTTGCGCGGGCAGTTTTTGGTTTTTGCTGCGGGTTCTAGTATTTTTCTAGGGCCGGGGAGAATTGAAGAACAGCGGCTGTGGCTCGGCTGGCTTAGCTGGCGAGCTGTGGGGACATTCTTCCTTCGGGAATTTCTCCTCTGCATTTTCCAACAGCATTTTGGGTATGTTATTTGTTACTCCTTTTGGAGTATTGTTTTTTCTCTCTGTTGTTTTCCAGTTCTTGGTTCTGCTTGGCTATTCGGCAGACTGAGGGAAATAGAGAGGAGGGGCTAGGATATACTGTCCCAAAGTTTTGTTTTCAGTCTCCACCTGCTGGTCATGATTAGATATATACCCATTCGTAAAGTTAACCTCTACTGGTCTGGAGAAGCTAAAAGAAAGTAAATTAGCTGGTAAGAACCTAATTTCTCCTTTCTGCACTGCTGTAATTGCCACAGAGACTGCGCTAATGATCAAATAAATTGTCCTTAAAAGGTCAATCATACAGTAAAGGCATCTACACAAAAGCCAGCATCACACCACCTCCATGAATTTCAAAATATGTAATTATATTAACGAACTAACATAGCAAGTCATGAACTTAAGCTCAGAATTAAAATATAGCCAGTAACCATCACAACACACAGTGCAAAAAAAAAAAAATCATGTTTCACCCACCCTTATACTATCATTAAGGAAAAGACCCAGCAATGACCTCTAGCATTAGATAAGGTCTGTGGGAGACTGTCTAAAAACCAGATTTTCAACAAGTTACAGATTTGCAAATGATCTTGTAAATGGTGTTTAGGATGAAGATTGAAAAACTCCTCTTCTGGTCTTCCAGGATCTTTGGGAATATAGCTTTATCATTTAGTGCACAGACTTGTACAAACCATAATCATATAACTCTTTGTAAATTGACAGCACTGCCAAAGGAACCTGAAAACTATGCACAGTCCATTTTATTGGGGGCTTAGTTGGACTTGACGCATGAATGAAAACAATCTTTAGATATATGTATTTAAAGGTTACAATAGCCTCTGCATTTCATCCCACTGCACACACGTGTTCCTCAATTTTTATTTTTTTTTTGTGTTCTCTTCTGAGACATGACAAATTTCAGTTAGTGGTTTGCTATTTTACTGACACCCTATGGCTTGATTCTGGATCTAGAAGTTGTGATAGAAGAAGATGAATTAGATATAGTGGTGATCGTGGAGATGTGGTTCATGGAGAACCATGACTGGGATGTAGTTATACTGAGTTATAATCTGCTCATGAAAGATAGGGTAGGAAGAAAAAGAGGGGGAGTAGCGTTTATATGTTAAAGATCATATTAAAGCCACACAATTGCAGGATCTGCAGGGTAAGGAAAAGGCACTGTGGATCAGTTTGGAAAGAGGGAATGGTAAAGGGAAGTTGAGGGCTTTGCAAATGCTTATCAACTCCATTGTGGTCAATCCTCAAAATCATGCAAACGGGCTCCCATTTAGTCCACAGACTTCCTAATTCAGTCTGCAAGGACTTTTGAATGTCCAACATTGTACCCTTAAAGTCCTTCATCCAGGTACGCAGCTCAGCTCCCATGGCTGGGTGAGAATCCAGCTCCAGCGATGTAGGCAGTCCCTGCTCAACCCCCGCAGTGTGAGCATGCACATCATGGCTGCAATGGGCCTTAGAACCTTCAACCGGCTGGTAGGTAAATGATTTTGGGTCGGGTCACACCTTTTTGCTCGCCATCAGCGCTCTAGACAATCTCCCTCAGTCCAGCGAAGAAAAACGCGACTCTGCTCTCCAACTATGCACTACTTTTAGCTCATTAAGCGGGGGAGTCAGGGTAGATCAGCAATTAAGCCACCATTATATTGGGTGACATCACTTCCTACCAGATTTGATTTTTTAAAAAAAATTTATTTAATTCAATATCTATCCTGTCCTTCCAGGAGCTTAGAAGGTTACAAGCCAACATTCACAGTATGTTACATTGGACAATACAGTACAATACAATATACTACAATACAATAAAAAACCATACAATACAGTAGCATAATGACAAGGCTGGACAGTTGAGTAACGTAAGGACAGCTTGGATGGGGACATTCATAGGAAATTCCTGGCGAGGTAATACAGTAGATTGAACCAGAGGTTCACCAACTAGTGGTTGTTGATGGGAGAGTTGAGGGGATTGTTTGCGGCTCTTCGGAAGGTCACTAATGAGTTCTGTGATCTGATTTGTGGGGGGGAGTTGGTTCCAGAGCTGTGGGATGAAGTGGCTGTTGGAGTTTTTTCGGGCGGTTTCCATCAGGAGAGACCTTCTTGGGGGGATGCACTGTCATCTCTCTGCTCTAGAGCAGAGGGGGCGGGTAGGGGCGTACAAGTGTAGCTTGGAACTTATGTAGGCTGGGGTGGTGGTGTGGAATCTTTTATGCGCTATTACAAGAGCCTTGAATGTGCAGTGTTTGTTGATTGGTAGCCAGTGCTCTGTGCGGAGGGCTGGGGAGATGGGGGTCGTGATACAGAGATGAGACACAACGTGACTAGAAAAAGTACATAATTGTGCTACAGTCCGGGTGACTGCGCGGTAAATATCTTTTAAGGAAATATCACACTCAGGAACATCGTGAGTGGAAACTATCTCAACCGTCTCAAAACTTACCGGTTGCAATTTAGCTAAGTTATCAGTCCCTTGAGATGCTACAATGGGATTCTGCACTATTTCAGGTTTATCCTGCAACCCATTAGGTAATGACTCCACCTGAATATTTACATCTGAAGGCAGGGGTGGAGGAGATCTAGTGTTGGGACTCCGAGATAACCCATCTGAAGAAAGAGAGGGTGAAAAAGTACTTACTGCTTGATTAATTCCAGTCAAATGTTTGTCCATAGGATCTTTAATCACTGGTGTAGATGCAGTTTTTTTCACATATCCCCTTCGTGTCCCAATAACTCACTCACTGTATAGCACAGCTGGCTAATATACCTCATTATCCCAGGACAAGCAGGCAGCATATTCTCAACATGTGGGTGACGTCACCAACGGAGCCCCCTAGCAGATGTTTTCGCAAGCAGACTTGCTTGAAGACCTTCAAGCTTGCGATTGGCCCGCTCATGCCCCTCCTGCCCGACCTAGGACATGCGTCTCCTCAGCATGTCCTCAGTTTATGTTTTCCGCGGAGCCAGAAGCACTGCTCCCTTGCTTCGCGCGATCTCGTCCCTCTTGCACCGCGGCTTATTTGGTTATTTTCGGTTAAGTCACTGTGCCCGCGTCTTTATTCACTACTGTCTGGATACTTACTCCAGGCGTGATGGCCATTTTGGCCAGTCCGTTTTGCAAAATCTGTTCTCCTGAATTGCCATCTCTCCCTCCATCCCATTCTGGTTAGCTTGGAGAATATGCTGCCTGCTTGCCCTGGGATAAAGCACAGTTACTTACTGTAAAAGGTGTTATCCAGGGACAGCAGGCAGATATTCTCGCAACCCATCCACCTCCCTGTGGTTGGCTTCTTTGCTAGCTATCTGAACTGAGGACACGCAGAGGAGATGCATGCCCTAGGTCTGGCGGGAGGGGCATGCGCTGGCCAATCGCAAGCTTGAAGGTCGTCAAGCAAGTCTGCTCGCGAAAACGTCCGCTAGGGGGCTCCGTTGGTGACGTCGCCTACATGTTGAGAATATCTGCCTGCTGTCCCTGGATAACACCTGTTACAGTAAGTAACTGTGCTCCACTTCTCCCTCCGTATTTGCCGTTTCAGCAATTGCGGTTTCGATTATTTGCGGTTTTTAGCTTGCTGACTACTCCTCCCAAATTATATTAGCTTGCATAGAGAACTCGCTGATTCCAAGCGTTCATAGAAAAAATCACCAATTCCCAGCACTTTCTTCTCCATGTTTTGCCTCTCCTTCAGGAACAGGCCAGGTCTCCCACCATTTTATTTGCGGTTTCACTATATTCACGATGGTTTTTAATGGAAAACAGCGAATAACATATGAAAAAGTTATTCGCGGGTCTGTTAATCCCCTATCACAGTGAATACGGAAGAAGAAGTGTATAACAGCTGGGTGAGGGAAGTGAAATCTGCAGGCAGAGGAAAGCTCTTTCCTCAATCCCAACACTCTCCAGAACTTCCTATTCTCAAACTCGCTCACCTCACTCTAAAACAGAGCTGGCTGATATACCAAGGTAGAGAGGTGGAGTCAGTAAACACTGCAGGCAGAGATGGAAAGCTATTTTCTAAATTCCAACACTTTCTAGTAAAGCTGCCCGATTTCCGATTCAAATCGATTCACTGATTCACTTCAGGTGAATCAATTCAAATTTGATTCATTTTCAGGAAAACCTGAACTCACTGATTCATCATCAGTGGCATAAGCCTCCTCACTGCTGATCTATTCTGCACTGGCCCATTCAGACCTGGCTTTCTGCCGGAGCTCTTCCTTCTAGTGTAACTTGAAACTTCCTGTTTTGCAAAGCATGAGGTTGAATTGGAGGGGAGGGACTTTTGGCAAGGGGAACACCTGAGCAGGCCTGTGTTGAGTGAGGTTCCAGGGTGGGGCACAAATGTTGAAGCTTTCCCTCCCTCCTATCCCCCTGTGAGGCACCTCCTGACTACCCTTCCCCCAGCTCCAGCAAATAGATAGATTAAAATGCGATAAATCACCTGGCCCGGACGGAATCCACCCAAGGGTACTAAAAGAACTAAGAAACGAAATAGCGAAAACACTCTGACAAATTTATAATCTATCCTTGAAAACTGGGGAGATCCCGGAGGACTGGAAAATAGCAAATGTCGCACCTATCTTTAAGAAGGGATCGAGGGGCCCGGGGAACTACAGGCCGGTAAGCTTAACTTCGGTTCCGGGTAAGATAATGGAAGCACTGATAAAGGACAGCATCTATGAACACATAGAAAAGAATGGACAACTGAAAGCGAGCCAGCATGGCTTCTGCAAGGGAAGGTTGTGCCTAACAAACTTACTACACTTCTTTGAAGGGATAAACAGCCAGATGGACAAAGGGGAATCCATAGACATCATTTGCCTTCGACAAGGTACCCCACGAGCGGCTACTTAGGAAGCTGTGGAACCACAGGATGGAAGGGGATGTTTACCGATGGATTAAATACTGGTAGGCAGAAAGAAAGCAAAGGGTTTGAGTAAAAGGCCAATACTCGGACTGGCAGGGGGTCGGTGCTGGGACCGCTGCTGTTCAATATATTCATAAACGACCTGGAAAAGGGGACGAAGTGTGAAGTTATTAAATTTGCGGATGACACCAAACTCTGCAGCAGGGTCAGAACCGTGGAAGAATGTGAAGACCTGCAAAGGGACCTAAAGAAATTAGAAGAGTGGGCAAAAAGTGGCAAATGCGCTTTAATATAGAGAAATGCAAGGTCATGCGTATAGAGAAAAAGAACCCGATGTTCAGCTACACAATGGGGGGATCATTGCTAGGGGAAAGTAACCTTGAGAAGGACTTGGGTGTACTGGTGGATACAACAATGAAATCATCGGCACAGTGTGCAACAGCCTCAAAGAAAGCAAACAGAATGTTGGGTATCATTAAGAAGGGTATCGCGACCAGGACGGAGGAAGTCATCATGCACCTGGAGGAGTACTGTGTCCAGTATTGGTCGCCTTACCTCAAGAAGGACATGGCAATACTTGAGAGGGTCCAGAGAAGAGCGACAAAAATGATAAGAGGTATGGAAAACCTTTCATACGCTGATAGGTTAGAAAGGCTGGGACTCTTCTCCCTGGAAAAGCGGAGACTTAGAGGAGACATGATAGAAACCTTCAAAATCATGAAAGGCATAGAGAAGGTAGACAGGGACAGATTCTTGAGACTACGGGAAACCACAAGTACAAGGGGGCACTTGGAGAAACTGAAAGGGGACAAGTTTAGAACCAATGGCAGGAAGTTCTTCTTCACCCAGAGAGTGGTGGACACATGGAACGCGCTCTCGGAGGTTGTGATAGGACAGAGCACACTACGGGGATTCAAAGAAGGATTGGATAAATTCTTGAACGATAGGGGAATTGAGGGGTACAGATAAAAGTAGAGATAGGTTAGGAAGAGTATAGATAGAAGAAAAAAGGGGGATTATAGGGCTAAGTCAAGGAACACCTGACAGGTCATAGACCTGATGGGCCGCCGCGGGTGCGGGCTGCTGGGCGCGATGGACCTCTGGTCTGACCCAGCGGAGGCAACTTCTTATGTTCTTATCTGACATAGGCTTCCCAAAGCAGCAGCGGCAGATGGGAAGTGGCAGCAGCTCGGAACAGGCTACTCTTGGCTGGCCCCGCTGGGACCTTTCCTTTGCCACATCACTAGTGACATGGCATAGGGAAGGCCAGAAGCAGCCTGTTCCAAGTGCTGCCTCTTCAGTGCTAGTGTGGAGTTGGAGAATGCAAAGGAGGGGAGAGGTGGGTGAAGAGGCTACAAAATAAACCCACCAGGCTGTTTGAAAAAAATCACTCAATTGGGTGGGAAAAGTGAATCAAATCGAAAAATCAATTTGGTGAGTCAAATCAAATCAAATTCCTGTCTTCAAAACTCTCTCACCTCACTCTGAAACAGAGCTGGTTGATATACCAGGAGAGAGGGATGGAGTCTGTAATCACTGCATACAGAGATGGAAGGCTCTTTTCTCAATTCCAACATTTCCCAGAACCTCCTGTCCTCAAACTCTCTCACCACAATTCTTAGAAACATTAATGCTCGTTTTAGAAGCTGACTGAATGTTGGTTTTTGGATTCAGCACCAAAATCCAAACCCATAGGCATTCCCTGGGCTTACCTTAGGAAGCCCTGGTGGTCTAATGGTCTCTTTGAAGTCAGGAACAATCCTGCTTGCTCCTGCCCCCATGCCACTGCTCTGACACAATGGCTACTCAGTAATCATCTTGTGATTTGGAACCAGCACTGGCAGGAGTCTCAACAGCCATTTTCAATGGAGCAGTGCACAGGGCAGGGATGAGAGGGATTTGTTCGTTTTCAGAGACCACTAGATCACTAAGGCTTCCTAAGGAAGGCCTGGCGGAGGGGGCCAGAAGTATCCATGGGTGGGGGGGAGCCATCTTGAGTTTTGGCTTCTGTCAAAACCAAGCACTCAAATTGGTTGCAGATTAGGTTTTGGCAGAAGCTAAAAATTCTGAATTTAGTGGGGCACTAATCACTCCCCCCCCCACTCCTGAATAATAAGAATGTTGAGAAATCATCAAAAAACCCATTCCAGAAGCAGGCAATTGTATCATCAGCATTTCTACAAAATAATATTTGGCTGTCACCCAATACCCTTTAATTTGAGGACAGAGAAAAAAATTAATGTTTCAGAGTTTTCCCCTCAACAAATGGCATTTTCCAACATTTTGCATATTTGGTACATAATTCATAATGTGCGATATATAAGGTATTAGAAATCTGAAGGGATATGCTGTCTTCATATTCCCAGCGTTCCTCCTCCTCAGTTCTGGAGTCATGGTATAGCCCAGATCATGACTCCTGTGTCCAATTCTGTTTTTTATGGACATAGAAAAGACTTTTGTGTTTGCATGCTTGAAATGTGAGGCTATACAATGCAGGATAAAGTTGATCTTGTTGTATGCTTATTTTTTTTTTTTCTTTCTCTTTTGTTTTTGTAGATCATGAAGGGAGATTTTAAAGTTCCGAGCAATTTGAAAGGACATTTTCAGGTTAGATCATCAAATGATAATAATAGCTTTATTTATATCCCATCATACCTTTTCAGTTCAAGACGGTGTACAATAGTAACAGAGTACAGTGAGCTTACTGAGCAAATAGTTAGGCATAGATATTACAGCATTTGATTAGAGAGGGAACAAACAAGTAGAGCTTAAAGCAATAAGAGAGAAAAGGCATTGGATAAAGAGAGGCATCTTTGAATGATTCATTGGATTAGAGAGGGAGCGAGCAGGCAGAGGATATGCATTGGGATTGGCATGGGATTGAGCGAGCTGAGGGGATTATGCAAACTGGGGGATTTTTTCAGGTGCGGGGAGAGTGTGCAGTTTAGGAAGTGGGGTGTGGCATGGGGGGAAAGAGCTGGGAAGGGCATTTAGAAACAGACATTGGTATTTATTGGAACAATTAGTACATAAAGCACTTTTTGTTTGTTTATGTACTTTAATAGCTTTATTACCTCCCAATAGTCAACCAGCAGTGGTAAGTGTTTTATTGTCCACTGCTGTCTGAATTCCCAGATGCTCAGTGCCAGGTCATGTCCAGGCACCGGTATTGATTCTCTGGTTGGATGTTGCCCTTTAAAACTTATGTGGTTAAGTGCAGTATTGAGCCCTTAACCACATAAGCTGAACCACTTAGACAGGACTGCTATTTGTGGTCCAGCAGCTGTCTTATGCAGTTAAGGGCTGTTCGGAATGCCCACTTTAGCCAATACCAGCTCAGGCATTTAGCACAAATACTCAGTGGTACTTCTAACTGGTTAAGCACTACTGAATGTTCACAGTTAGCCACAGTTGGCTGTTTAAAAAGGTAGGAGCTATTTAAATTTGCTGTTTAATATCTTTTTTTAAAATATCTTTTTATTGAGAATGGAAAATGGCCCAGACTGGTAAATACAAGCAGCAAAAAAACAATACAGGAAGAACAATAAGAACATTGTAAATAACAAGCAAGTACTAGCCCCCCCATCGAGAGAGAATCCGGCTGGGAACAGGGCAAGGTCCAGCAAAAGGGGGACAGCAAATCAGCCCGGACCCACAGTACCCGTAACAAGCACTGAGCCAGACTAGACCATCGGCCATAACATTTTCATTTAGAAAATCCCCCATCAACTCACAAACAAACAATCATGAATCCGCACACTCCGCAACAAACACACAACAAGCATACTACATCTCTCTCAACAGACAATCCATGCATACCATCCCTGCTAGTCCCCCCCCCCAAGAGTACAGGTAGGGAAACAAAGTGGCATCAAAGTAGATATATATTCTCTGTGTGAGTGGAGAAGCCTAATTAGTGCACTGGCCTGAGAACCAAGGGAACAGGGTTTAGTTCCTACCACAAGTCTTTAGAACCCTGGGCAAATCACTTAACCCTCTGTTGTCCAAGGGACAACACAAGTAGCTGCATGTAATATAGTTGTAACCACAGAGTGTATCAAATCTTATCCCCTTCATGGGCATACGCTATTGAGGTTTACCAGCACAAGGCTTTCATTTACGGTACATATACTGTACTGCTTTCTAGCCCACCATGACCACAAGAACTACCCTCCCTCCACTCAAAGGCCTATTTTACAGACTTTGTTTGTCTATTTGGAACAGGAGCAATCCCCAGTCACTCCTGCCCATGTCGGCTCCAATCTCAAAATGGCTGCCATGACCTCCTCAGTGAGGCCTCCAAAGTCCATCTGTTAGAACACTAGATGGACTTTGAAGCTTCAGGAAGGTCATGAAAACCTTCTTCTTTTTTAAATCTTTATTCCTTTTTATTTCTTTCAACAAGTGTACAGTATTATTACAATTAATTTACATAACACACTTGGCATTCTTAAACAATATTATTATACATGTTTTTATTCCCCCCCACCTCCCACCCTTTTCCATATCAATAAAATATTCCTTCCAAATTTATATATAATTATACATCCCTTTTTGATAATACAATTAATCTGACATGAAATCTGTCCCTCTCCCCATCCTTCTTCCTCAAACACTTTAAACATTTTATTATACCCAGTAATGCACAACAATAAATATCCCATCCTATTACATATATCTCCTTATTTTTCATAACAACATATTTCCAATATTTTTCCCTCCCTATTCCTCCCATCCCATCCCATTTCTATATATTATCCCCTAAGGAAAAAAAATAAACTTTACTCGTTATAATATTCAATTAATGGCCTCCACACCTCTTGAAATCTTTTAAAATACCCCCTCTGTATCGCAATAAATCTTTCCATCTTATACATATGACAAACTGAGTTCCACCAAAAATTACAATTTAATCTAGAACAGTCTTTCCAATTAGTTGTTATCTGTTGAATTCCCACTCCCGTAAGAATCAACAATAATTTATTGTTTGCTGCAGATATTTGGCATTTGGCCCTCATACACATTCCAAAAATCACTGTGTCATAGGATAAAGCCACATGACTCTCCATCAACATATTAACTTGATCCCATATTGATATCCAAATTGCCTGAATACATGGACAATAAAATAAAAGATGGTCTAGAGTTCCAACTTCAATTTTACAAACCCAGCACCCTGAGGACATGCACCCAGAAATGCCACTCAGAGTCGACACGCTTACGCCACATACTCTCACCATATGCTGCTTAGTGTATGTTTTATTGTCATGTCTATATTGTAAATTATGTCATCTCTGTCCTGTCTCGATTATATTGTGGATGTACTTTGTAACCCATCCTAAGCTCCTTTTGGGAGGACGGGCTAAATAATTGAATAAATAAATGTGTGTCTGTAAAGTACCAGATACAGTTTGTAATATTATATAATTGTTTAATAATAGTAGGTAGTAGTAGTAATATCAAATAGTGCTTCATGGGAAACCAAGGGGAAAAGTCTTTACATCTGAGAATGTGAATGCTGGTAATGATTCCTTGGGTTTCTTTCTCTCTCTTTCAGGTTAATCAAAATTTATCCTTTTCAAACTGATGACATGAAAAGCTTTACAGGTATGTCTAGGAGGGAGGCTTCAAAGGTTAGAAGTTCCATGTTACCCCCAAATATCCCAAACTTCAGATGCTAAAACCTAAAGTTTCAAAAGGAAGGCTTAAATGTGTAGAATCAGAATTTAGATGAGTAAATCAGTGATGTGCGTAAAGCTAGGATTTTATATAGCTATAAAATGTGTGTAATTTCATGTAATTTTGCACATGCAGAGACACGTAATGGTTTAAGCATGCATTCATTAAAAGGTTGCATTAGAGATGTGAATTGACAGCCACACAAGCTTCCTAATGCAAAATTTTAGCCCCCTCTCCTCCCCGTGCAATAAGGCATTCAGATTACTACAGTATTTAAAGTGTATACTATCAGAAAAAGCAGTTATCCCACTGTTTGCTGCAAATGTCTCCACTCCCTTTCTGATGAGCAGGGATTGGCTCATACATGGATAGGAAGGTAGCCATATGAAAACAGCTACCACCTTTCTCTCCCTCAGACCCAAGCCTCCAACTCCTGATATTCATCTTGACATATTAGTAGCTCCCTTCTCCTTCCCTGGACTCAGGCTCCTTACCTTCTAACCCAGTCATAGGCAAACTACAGCCCGCAGGCCTTATCCGGCCCGTTTAGTTTTTAAAGTTGGCCCGCTGACCATCTGAACCCCGCCAACAGTAAGCCCTACATACCTCCCTCCAGAACAGTGTCAGGCCGGCAGCACTCTAAACAGGCTGCTTTGCGGCTTTTTCTCGTCGGGGAATTCCCTCTGCCACATCACTGATAATGTCATCAGTAACGTGGCACACAGAAGGCCCCGACAAGAGAAGGCTGCGAAGCAGCCTGTTTAGAGTTCTGCCGACCCGATGCTGCTCTGGAGGGAGGTATGTAGGGCTCAAGGTCGGTGGGGTTCGGATGGGAAGAAAGAATGGAGGGTCAGCAGGGGTTCAGCTGCACGGCAGGGGTGGGTGCTCAAGGGTTCGGCTGCACAAGGGATGGGAGGGAGGGAGGGAAGCTGGGCAAGGGTTCTGCTGCACAGGGGGATGGGAGGGATGGAGAGATAGAAAGATGCTCTTGGTCCGGCCTTTCTGTCAAATTTAAGAACCCATTGAGGCCCACGAGTCAAATGTTTGCCCACCTGGCGCACAATCCTTAGTAATCTAGTGCTTCTTCCTCCACTACGCCCATGGATTTATTGTCCTCTCCTGAACACAGATCCTTGGTACTCCTAGTGGCTCCTTTCCCTGGACCCCTCCCCACTCTCCTCATAAAGGCAGGAGTGATGCCTTCCCACTCTTGCCTCTGGTACCACATTAGTCCAAAATGTTGACACCTGATTCCTAGGAGTGTATTCTGACATACTACTAAGGATCAGCCTACCAAATAAGGCAATATTTGCCTTAAACGGTAGACTGACTCCTAGTGGTACATCAGAACACAGACTAGGAGTCTGGTGCAACCATTTTGGACTATGGTAGTATTAGGCCCATTCGCTCCTGCTTCCATCTCCTCCTGTGAGGTGGGTGAGTAGGTGACAGGAGTCACTAGACTACCAGGGATTTATTTTCTGCCTCAAGGTGATGGGTCAGGTGTGGGGGGTGGGAAAGGTATCTATTAAACTGTCAGAGATTGTGCGTTGGAGCATGAGGTGAGGGATTGGGCTCATATTCCACTGGAGTACCAGAGAAGTTTGGCAGGGATTGTGTGTTGAAGGTAGGATTGGAGCTGGGAGAGGTACTAGACTACCAGGAATGGGTCAGGTGATCCCTTTTCCTCGCATGCTGCAAATGAGGGTGCTGTGCAGTAGAGAATGACAGGGTGACTGTTACCTGCAGGTAACCCACTGAAATGAGGAGGAAAAAAACTGGTTGCCGCAGGTACGGGGACAAGACCATTCACTGCCCCATGGAGTTAAGTGAAGGAACGCACGCAAAATACTTATCACCCCTTGCAATCATGTGGTCCAGCAGCCTTCTTCCTCCCTGCCTTCCCCTCACCTTCGCTGGTGATTTTCATTGTCTCTGAGCTTCACGAGTCTTTAAACAAGTCGCGTGCAGCTGCCTGAAACTTCTCTGATGCAACTGGGAACAGGAAGTTGCGGCAGAGGAGAAGTTTCGGACAGCGGCATGCAACTTGAGAAAAAGGCTCGGGCCGCTTGGAGACAATGAAAACACCAGTAAAGGTGCGAGGATCGCCCTGGCCGTGGCGATCGGGAGGGAGAGGGCTGCTGGACCGTGTGAAAGGCGCTGAAGAAGGGAAGTGGAGAGAGAGGGGGGAGGGGTGAGAAGAACAGACACTGAAGGGAAATGGGGAAGAGAGTAGAGAGAAGACATTGAAAAAGCGGGGAGGGGAGAGAGTGGAACAGATGCTGAAGGGAAGTAGGGAGGAGAGAGAGGGGAGCACATACTGGATGGAAGGAGGGGATAAAGGAAAAAGGGCACATGCTGGATTGGGGAGATGATACCAGATCTAAGGGGAGGAAAGGAGGAGAGAGATGCTAAAAACAACCTGGGGGAGGGAAGGAAAGGTGGAAGGGAAGAAGACAGAGATGCCAGACTATGGGGGGGAGCAGATGGAAAATGGGTTCCAGACCAATGGGGGTGGGAGGTGGAGGGAGAGATGGAAGGGAGAAGCACAGTAACAGAGCAGATGCCATATGGAAGAGGCAGAGAGAAGGCAGACAGTGGATGGAAGGAATAGAATGATGAGAAGATGAGGAAAGCAGAAACCAGACAACAAAGGTAGAAAAAAATTCTATTTCTTTCTTTTTTGCTTTAGAATAAAGTAGTATATTAGTTGTTGATAAACATTTGTAAACAAAGCCCTGACAGCTGAAGATTTCTTCCTCTAGTTCAGCAGCCAAAACTTTGATTTATAAAATGACAAATTGTACAGAATATTGTTTCTTTTTAATAAATATTTTAATAAAATATGTTCAGTATTGTTTGAGGCTTGTGCGGATGGGATCAGAAGGTTTGCGGAGATGGGGACCGAGCTCACAGGGACAAAGTTTCCCCCGTGTCATTCTCTACTGTGCAGCTCAGGAGGGAGGGGAAAACAACTTGACTGGGAAGATGAATACTGTTGGCAGTACATGGAGTTTTGGTTATGACCCTATATCGTCCCCATTATGGTTGGCTGCCTATACGAGGTGATTGGGGCCTGCACAGAGTGGCAGGTGTGGCTCTGGCCACCTTGTTAAGCAGACTGGCTGGGCCATGTGGGTTTTTATCTGTTATTTATTATGTTAGATCCACTGGGCCCTGGGGACTTGGATCACCTAAGGTGACATGTTATACTTCATCTCAGAAGATCCTTGAGGGGGAGCTGTATGCCTCCTCAGACTCTGCTTTTCACTTTTCAGCACACTTTTCTGCATCAACACAGCATATTTAATCAACCCAATTTGAATTGGTTTAAATATGCAATGATTCAAAGTTTGATAGAGTGAATGAGGATTTTGTTTAAAAAAAAAAAGTGCAAATGAGAATAAAGGGGGTGATATAATATATATGGACCGGAAAAGATTGCGATGAGTCATGAGAACTTGAGCACTGCCTTTGAAATGAGTCACCATTGAGGTCAGATATAGAAAAAGCGATTAGAATTGTTCCTTAGAAGGAAAGTAATTGAACATAATAAGTGCCTTCTGAGTCAAACCAGAGGTCCATCGTGCCCAGTGGTCCGCTCGCGCGGTGGCCCCACAGGTTCAGGACCTGTGTAGTAGTCCTCTATCTATACCCCTCTATCCCCTTTTCCTTCAGAAAACTGTCCAATTCCTTCTTGAACCCTAATACCGTACTCTGACCTATCATGCCTTCTGGAAGTGCATTCCAGGTGTCCATCTCCCTCTGGGTGAAGAAAAACTTCCTAGCATTGGTTTTGAATCTGTTCCTTTTCAACTTTTCCGAATACCCTCTTGTTCTTTTATTTGTTGAAAGTTTGAAAAATCTGTCCCTCTCTACTCTCTCTATGCCCTTCATGATCTTGTAAGTCTCTATCATATCCCCTCTAAGTCTCCTCTTCTCCAGGGAAAAGAGACCCTGTTTCTCCAATCTCTCAGCGTATGAAAGGTTTTCCATCCCTTTTATCAGACGTGTCGCTGTCCTCTGAACCCTCTCGAGTATCACCATATCCTTCTTGAGGTACAATGACCAATTGGACAGAGCACAGAGATTATATAACTGATTTACAAGTTTATTGATAATTGACCCCAACTGAATAATGAGGCCTCTCTGTATATGGCAGAATTTGGCTTCAGCTTGCTAATAATGATTCAGCATTGTTTAAAAGCAATAGAGGTAGTTCTGCATTTGCAAAGTTATTTGGCACAAAACCTGGGGAAGACTAAGGACCAAACAAAGCAGCAGATTCTTAATGCCATATTACCTGGCAGAAAGTTAAAATCAGTGGCTCAAGTACCTTTTACAATGCACTTTTTTCTGCAGCACTGGGAACCAAAATAAGTGATATATTAACATAATGGCCATCCCCACAGAGTGAGATGTGTGAAAATGATAGATATTATTTGAGGCAATGTCATGACCTCAAAGAAGCACTCAGATTCTTTTGTGTTCATTAAATGCACAGCAGAAATGCCTGCACCAGTTTCCTCCCCCAGCACTATTTTCCTTTGCTGATTATCACTTTCTGTCTTTCTCGCAGGGCTTTGGAAATTATTTTTCATTACTCAGAAGAGAAAACAATCTTTGCAGTTGACAGAGGAAACAAATTCTCCAAGCATATTGCTTGTAAAATATTTGCTAACTGTGACTACTCTATCAGGAATGTATTTTTTTGCATTTATTTGCAAAATGCTGAACATTTGAAAACGCCAAGGACAGTGTTGCCTGTCCAGTTTGTCAGACTTCACTGTGGTAAACATAACATTAATTAAATATGTGGACTAATTTCTATTGGTACTTTAAAATCTAGAGCTTGGACTGAACTATTTTGTATCAGGTTCCTGGAAATTTTTCTAAAGGTGCATTTTTAAACATTGTGTTTGATTTTGTCCTCTCTTTACTTTCAGTCAGGATAAGGTATAACAACCTCTGTATCTGTGACAATCAGAAACATGCCTTTTAAATTAATTCATTTCTAATTTTCAGATTGTAATCAAGAACTTAAATTCAGTGTGGGGGGGGGGGTTCTCTTTCAATAGTATTAAACTTCTTTTGTTAGAAAGTGTAATGTGTTTTTTTAAAATTATTATTACTACTGTCTAAAAATATGTACACGTATACTCTTCTGTAGTTTGTTTGATTTGGGAAGATAAAGACCAATGCACAATATTGGTCGCCGTACCTCAAGAAGGACATGGCGGTACTTGAGAGAGTCCAAAGGAGAGCAACCAAACTGGTAAGAGGGCTGGAACACTGCCCATACGCCGAGAGGTTGGATAGGCTGGGGCTCTTCTCTCTGGAAAAAAGGAGGCTCAGGGGAGATATGATAGAGACCTTCAAGATCATGAGGGGCATGGAGAGGGTGGATAGGGACAGATTCTTCAGACTGAAGGGGACAACAGGTACGAGGGGGCATTCGGAGAAACTGAAGGGAGATAGGTTCAAAACAAATGCAAGGAAGTTTTTTTTCACCCAAAGGGTCATGGACACTTGGAATGCGCTACCGGAGGAAGTGATCAGGCAGAGTACGGTACAAGGATTCAAACAGGGATTGGATGGATTCCTGAGGGATAAAGGGATCGTGGGATACTGAGAGAGGTGCTGGGATGTATCACAGGTATAGAAAGCTAACCAGGTAATAAGTATAGAAACCCAACCAGGTCGTGCATGTGCAAGACCGGAGGGTTAGGACTTCGATGGGAAGCTAGGACTTAAATGGGAAACCAAGGTGGCAAGGGGACCCCTTCTGGAGATTCAGACAGGTCGTGACCTGTTTGGGCCGCCACAGGAGCGGACTGCTGGGCAGGATGGACCTATGGTCTGACCCAGCGGAGGCACTGCTTATGTTCTTATGTTCACTTTCTAAAGCTGTGTCCTGTAAACACAGGACAATGGTTATTTGCCCAATGATTAAGTGACACGAGGGGAATCCCTTCCTCCTGTCCCCCCTAGGATAATTCCTGTGTAAATTTAATCCCCTAATGGCCTAATCCATCTTTCAGTGCTACAAACCAGGACTGGATTTCTGACCATCCATAACGAACATTCATAATTGCTAGTGTTTGGTAAGAGAATCAGATTGCTCTGTTACCAGAAATCTATTTGCTGACCTTGAGAATCAAAGTTCTCTCCTTGCTTTAAGCACTGGATCACATCACCTCAATGACAATAATCACAATTTTTTTATTTCAATGGAGATGTGAAGAAGGGAACGCTGGACTGAAGCCAGGCATCTTGGAGTCTGTAATTTCTACCCTTAGGAATTAAAAAATGTGGGGGGGTAAACACACAAGTTCTATATGGGAGAATGGCATTAAAAACAAACTTGGTAGCACTTACATAGCAACTCCGGTAAGGCTAGGGCTGGGCAGACATCTACGGTCTGTGGCCAGTTGTGGCTAGACCAATTTGGATAAGCTGGAATGGGTATTCAACAACACTAACAAAAAGGCAAGTAAGTCATTCTTTAAAAAAAAAAAAAATGCATACAAATGAGGCTTGCGGAGGGTCACTAAATTTGCATGTACCAATCGCTGGTGATGCACAGAATAAATGCACACAAAAAAAATTGTTTTAAAAGACCCCAAATCAAAGATTGGCAGGAGGGATGCCCACTCCCTCCTGCCACTGCTGTCAAGCAACACCCCCCACCCAAGGCAGTGGGAGGGATGCCTACTCCTGCTGCAAAGCAACCCCACCTGACACCCCGGCAGTAGGAGAGATGCCCTCTCCCACCGCCATCATACCCCCGATGACTCCCCCTTCCCCTTCCCTTATCTGCCAAGGCAAGCCAGAGGGATGCCGCCAGCCAGCAGGCCCGCCTCTTCAAAATGGCAAGCCTTCCCCTCCCCTGTGCAACCTGGGCTCTGATTGGCCCAGATTGCTTAAGGAGGAGGGGTGGGGGGTTGCTTAACCCTTTCAGGACCATAAGGATCGTAGGCCAATTTTTGTGGTTTTGACGACATTTTTATGGTAAAAAGGGCTTGCAGATGCCAAAAAATTGATTTTTTTTGTGAAATATCATTATTTTTTTTTTAAAAAATCAAACTTCTGGCTTATGGACAGTGTGGCAAGTGAATCTTCTCGTCAATCTGGCAACGACGCTAATGAATGAATGTCGGAACCAGTTTGTTTACATAAAGGCAGTATCATATGGAATCCGTACATATCAAATTTAGAACTGTAGACTATCCCAATCAAAATTTATAGGATTTTAAAGTTATGGGACAAATATGTCCCTTGGTCCTGAAAGGGTTAACCTGGCAGGTCCGAGCTCTCAAGCCTTATTTTCCTGTTAATGCCTGATCCAAGCATCACTCTGGCACTGACCAGAAAGTAAGGTTAGGACAGCTCAAACCTGCCAGAAAAGTTTGCTCGCAAATGTAGGACCGCAGTTAGGGAATCACTCGGTAATAATAGAGAATTGCCCAGAGTATTTGTGAATATTAATGACCTTGTTATAATACATTTGCATGGCAGAGTCGGAGACTGCTAGGAAGCTCGGAAAAGACCACAGTAAACCATTTTTATAATCCGCCACTAAAATACATGAAAGCTAAACTGGCTGGAACCAGTTTAGCAACCACGTTAAAGTTTTGAGATCTTCCCCTAAGTGACTTGCCCAGAGTCACAAGGAGCAGGCTTGGATCAAATTCTCGCAATCTCAGGGTGCTGAGGCAGCAGTTCTGATTGCTATGCCACACCTCCACTCCAAATGTACACTTAGCCAAGGTCCTCCGAGATACTTTTTCAGGCCAAAAACACAGACCATGTTGGGTCCTTTGTCATGTTGTATTCATGTTTGTGTTGGACTATTTTATACATTGTGAAGATTTGGAATTGCAAGGAAGCCAAGGTGAAAGTAAGCACTCGTCCTGCGGTCTCTTCAACTCTGCTTAACAGGTCTGATTAACTCTGCTGTTGACGAGAACACTGCTGAAGCTCTGGGATCACTGGTGAAGAAGTTGGTTTCACCAAGTCGCTGATTCACTGCAGTAGAGAGTACCGTATTTTCACGTAGATAACGCGCACCTGTGTAAAACACGCACACGGGGATAGCGTGCGGGAAACCAAAATATATGTAAAAAAAATTTTGTATACCGCGCACACCCGTATACCGCGCATGCTGCCCCGACTCTCCTCTCCCCCTTGAAGTCCTGTCCCCACCCTGAAAGCCTGATGTCCCCCCCCAACGTCCGATTCCCCCCCCCCCCGCAGGACCGCTCGCACCCCCACCCCGAAGGACCGCTCGCACGCACTCGCACCCCCACCCTGAAGGACCGCTCGCACCCCCACAGCCTCCCGACCCCCCCCCTGCCCCCATCATGTAGAAGCTCCTACCGGTGTCCTGCTGCTTCCTCTTGGCGGTCCCGGCCCTTCTGTGAGCCCTGCGCTGCTTCCTTTTCCGGCGGTCCCACCCTTTCTCTGACGTCAGAGAAAGGGCGGGACCGCCGGAAGAGGAAGCAGCGCAGGGCTCACAGAAGGGCCGGGACCGCCAAGAGGAAGCAGCAGGACACCGGTAGGAGCTTCTACATGATGGGGGCAGGGGGGTCAGGAGGCTGTGGGGGTGCAAGCGGTCCTTCAGGGTGGGGGTGCGGGTGGGAGTGCGTGCGAGCGGTCCTTCGGGGTGGGGGTGCAGGTGCGTTGCGAGCGGTCCTGCGGGGTGAATCGGATGTCGGGGGGGGGGGGAAACGATGTAAAAAAAATTTATACAACGCACAAGGTTATGCATGGTTTATAAAATCGTGTATAACGCGCGCGTTCTATGCGTGAAAATACGGTAGTCTTTGTTTCCAGTACTGCAACTACAATTTAAAATATCTATAGTGCTGATAGCCACACAGTGCTGTACAACATATTTAAGAGACTATCCCTGCTCAGTGGAGCTTACAATCTGAATTAACAGACCACAGGACAAGTAGGGGCTTAGGGTGAGGGAGTTATGAATTAAATGCATTCTTAGAGGTAGGCTTTTGCTTTGGATTTGAATAGTTCCAGAGACGGAGCTTGACAAACACTGTCCACGCTAAGGTTTTATAAAAGAACTGTCTAATGAGCCAATGCTCAAAACTGAAAATGAGCACTAGAGTTGATTAGCCACTAATGTTAGTGTCCTGCCCAATGCTCTAAAGCAGTGGTTCCCAACCCTGTCCTGGAGGAACACCAGGCCAATTGGGTTTTCAGGCTAGCCCTAATGAATATGCATGAAGCAAATTTGCATGCCTATCACTTCCATCATATGCAAATCTCTCTCATGCATATTCATTAGGGCTAGCCTGAAAACCCGATTGGCCTGGTGTTCCTCCAGGACAGGGTTGGGAATCACTGCTCTAAAGCAAACTCAGTCACTTTAAGGGGCCGAAATGCAAAACACAGGCTAAGTCGCAGGCCAGACCCCGCCCCCATAATAGTACTAATTGTAACACCATTTTTTCCATTCATTTTTCATGTATATACACACAATATAATCTTATTAACAACACATAACATAATCTTATTAACACAAAGCCCACTGTATGCTTCTCAACATTCATTCCTACCACAACACAGAGCATGTGTGACGTCAGAGAGAAGGCTTCCAGTTCAGACGCAGGGAGGAGGAGGAGGAGGGAGCCGGCCAGAAGATAATACCACGGGCGGCAATGAAAACGCAGCATTGCACCACGGGCCACATAAAACAGCCAGGCGGGCCTTGAGTTGGACACCTGTGCTAACTACTTTGCCAACAAAATCCAAACCTTAAAATCATCTCTTACAACTCCCAACGCTGAGACAATATTCGACCTTCCAGCAATAGACACAACAGGTTCAAGGGCTGACATGACCTGGAGCTCCTTCGAAAGCCCAGACTGGAGCCTATTCCTCAAACTCTTCTCAAAATACGCCAACTCCAACTGCCTACTAGACAACTGCCCACCCGCCATCATTAAATCCGCCCCACCCCAATTCAAAGCCGATCTCTTCAATTGGATCACACTATGCCTGTCCACAGGTCTCTTCCCGACTGAACTCGGACACATTCTCGTATCCCCCCCCCTCAAAAACAACAAAGAACCCATCTCCTCCGCCGCTAACTATAGACCCATAGCCAATATACCACTCTTCCAGAAACTCATGGAAGGCCTCATTAACCATGACCTCACGAACTACCTAGAAAAGTTCAACATCCTTCATGATTCTCAATCCAGCTTCCGCTCAAACCACAGCACAGAAACGGTCAGAGCCGCTCTAACCAATTACCTCCTCCACCTATTCTCATTGGGCAAAAGCGCCCTAGTACTCCAATTCGACCTAAGCAGCGCTTTCGATCTGGTCGACCACGACATCATGCTCTGCTGCCTCGACTCCATCGGCATCTCCGGCCAAGTACTTGACTGGTTCTCAAGCTTCTTAACCAACCGTACTTATCAGGTCCACAGTAGCAGAACCTTCTCCCATCAATGGCATAACTCCTGCGGAGTCCCACAAGGCTCCCCATTATCCCCCTCCCTTTTCAACATTTACTTGGCCCCTCTAGCACAGATACTAGCCGACCTAAACCTTAAATCATTCATATATGCCGATGACATCACCATTATCATTCCCCTAACTTCATTCACTCAACAGACGGAACAACTCACCTCCTCTATCCTCACCAAGCTAGAACAATGGACCTCACAATTAAAATTAAACACAGAAAAAAACAAAATCTTCCTGGCAAGCCCTACCCACAAAATAACAAACACTTCCCTGAAACTGAACGGCCTAGAATACCCCATCAACCCCACCATAAAAATACTCGGAGTCATCCTAGATAGAAGCTTGACCTTCGAAGCCCACACCAGTGCCCAGGTCAAAAAATGCTTCTGTTCCCTCTGGAAACTTCGCACCATCAAACACCACTTCGACCATCTCTCCTTCCGCTTACTGGTCCAATCACTAATCCTAAGCATATTGGACTACTGTAATATCATATACCTGGGAGCCTATAAAAACATCATCAAACGTCTTAGAATAGTACAAAATGCCGCAGTCCGCCTCATCTTCGGCCTCAAAAAATATGACCACGTCAGCCCCTATTACACCAAACTCCACTGGTTGCCGGTGGAGGCAAGAATCATCTTTAAATTCGCCTGCCTCTGCTTCAAAACCTTAGCAGGCTCCTCACCAATTTACCTATCTGAGTACCTTGAAATTGCAGGCCCCTCCCGCACTCAAAATACCTACCTGTTTTCTTTTCCCTCCCCGAAGGGCTGCCTCTACAAAAAATTCCTCAACCGATCCCTAGCATTCCAAGCGGGAAAATGGAACAAATGCCTCTCCACTCATCTCCAATTCCCCCCCCTATCAAACTTTCAGGAAGTTAACCAAAACCTACCTTTTTGACAAATTCCTCTGAATGTTCCGATCCCCTCCCTCCTCCACCTCTGACCTCGACTCTCCCCCAGACTCTTTACTGCCGTAGGTTACACTTATATTTGTAACACTGCTGTATGTAACCCATAGCAAACATAACTACTCCGAATATATTACCTACCTGCAAAAATTAACTTCTCTGTCAATGTACCGTCTAAAATGTAAATGTAACTTGATTGAAAAAAAAAATGCATTGTCTATAATATTAATGTAACATTAACGAAATTGTAACTTCGCTGTAATTGTACAGTCTCTTCTTCTGTTAACCGCATAGAACTTCCATGGTAATGCGGTATACAAGAATAAAGTTATTATTATTATTAAAGGTTTCAGCATTGGTGTACAGTTGAAAATGGGCACTTATATTTATGATTTACCTATTTTCTTATTAATTGTGGGACTCCTTTAGGACTTGATATATACTTTTAAGGTTGTTTTTATTTTGTATCTTTTTTTTGTAATTACCTGAAGTTGTTATATGTTGTAATAACTGAATAAAAAAGAAAGAAAATGAGCACTTTTGCCATTGCAGAATATAACTTGGTACAGGCTTGCCCCCTGCTGGTCTTCCTATGCAGTACAACAGACTACAGTATTTGAATACAAATGTATTTAAATATTTGCACTGCTTGTAATAATGGATGTAAAAAGAAAGAGGTTTTCTTTTTCTGAAAATAAAAAAAGTTCTCTGCTACATATGAAAGTTTACAAGAGCAGGAGGGATTCAATCAGTGCCTAACTGCAGCACTGGAATGGAAAACTCTCCTGGTTACTGGTGCATAAGAGCTGTTTGAACATTTCTGCCACTGTGCTTCGGTCTTCATGCCCAACTGCTCCTGTAGTTTCATCAGTGCCCAATCTGTTTTGGGGAGTTTTTTTCTAATCAACACTTTCAAAAATACTGTCGACTTTTATTGCTATTATTTCAGTAGTTTAAGTTTATTTATTCAAGTTTATTTATAATATTTGATATGATCGCAATATCCAAATCCAATACGATTTACAAAGATTAAAAATTAAAAAATTAAAACTCCAACAAACAGGACACTAAAAACAATTATGGCATAAAGATGCAGTTGAGAGGGGGGGGGGGTTTAAAAAAAATGGAGTAAATACAATTCCAAAATAAATGAAAAAGGATGGGTAAAGAAACAAAAGGTTAGGGAACGTTACCCACTTAATTTCTACTTAGCAGTGTTCCTTGTCCAGATATATTCCAGAATGAGGTCATGTGATTTTAATTCGGTCAGTTAAAGGCATCCTTAAACAGCCAACTTTTTAGTAGACCTTTGAACTTGTTAAGTAATTTTTCTTCTCTTATGTTGAAAGGAAGCAAGTTCCAAATTTAAGGAGCTGTAACAGAAAAGATCATATCCCTCCTTGAATAAATGATTTTTAATGAGGGAATTATTAACGGAGATTTTTCTTCTGATCTTAGAGATTTTACAGGGGTGTATGGAATTAGAAATCTTTCTAAAAATGCTGGGGCTTTATTTACTAATATTTTGTGTGTGAGTAAGGCTATTTTGTAAATAATTCTATGGTTTACCGGTAACCAATGATTTTCCTTTAACAGTGGGATTACATGATCAAATTTTTTTCTTTTCATGATAATTTTTATTGCGGTGTTTTGGAGCATTTGTAGCCTACGTATTTCTTTTAAGGTAGTCCCTTTGTATAGGGCGTTGCAATAGTCAATTTTAGAAATGACTAGGGAATGTATTAATAATAATAATAATTTTATTCTTATATACCTCCAAAGCCATATAAGTTCGAGGCGGTTTACAGCAAGAGGCGCTGGACAATCAGCGAAGAGGTTACAATCAAAGTCAGTAATACAATCTTACATAATAAAGAATATGAAAGCTAAAAGGTTCAAGTTTCAAGTTTATTAGCATTTGATGAATCGCTTATAAAAATATCTAAGCGATTTACAGTTTAAAAGCCACTAGGTGGCGGTTTCACATACAATCTAGACAAATTAGACAAAAGACAAACAATATAAAGCAGTATAACAGTTGGAACAAAAGAAAGAAAAGAAAAAAAAAACGGCCATTATAAATCCATTAATTTTAAGATAAATTAGGATAGGGACTGACATGAATGGGCAGGAAAGGAGGGAAAAGTTACAATATCTTTATCTGTTGAAATTTACATAAAAGGGAAAGCACAATAGGGGACAGAGAGAGTTGTTAAGTTTGATGGTCGTGATAAAACGTAAAAAATTTAAGTGTGTTATGTCACGTATCAAATGCATCTTGAAATAGAAAAGTTTTTAAAATTTTTTTAAACGATAATAGGTCTTTTTCATTTCTTATATAGTTTGGTAGGAAGTTCCATAATGTAGGGGCCATAACGGAAAATATGTCATTTCTTCTAGTGCCGATAATTTTTAGGGAGGGAATAGATAGTAAGTTTGAGAATGATGATCGTAGGGAACGTGCGGAGTTATATGGAATAATAATTTTTGAGATAAATTGCGGTTCATTGAAGGTCAATGTTTTATATACCAAAAGTATAATTTTGAAAGTAATACGGTGGGAAATGGGTAGCCAGTGTGATTTAATCAGTAATGGAGTGACGTGATCATATTTTTTCGCTTTATGGATTAACTTTATTGCAGTATTTTGGATAATCTGAAGTCGTTTTTTTTCTTTCTGAGTTATGTTAATAAAGAGAGAATTACAATAATCAATTTTAGATATGATAAGAGAATGGACCAGAATGTTGATTGATTTGGAATCATAGGGTTACAGGATAGAATAAGAAGTGGTGAGTAGATTCTTAGTTAACAAATCGATTGAACAGACTTGTTTTTAATAGTTTTCTAAAATTGAAGTAGGATGAAGAGTGCGCGAAAACGTTACTAAGCCAG
Organism: Geotrypetes seraphini; assembly: GCF_902459505.1. Taxonomy (NCBI): domain Eukaryota; kingdom Metazoa; phylum Chordata; class Amphibia; order Gymnophiona; family Dermophiidae; genus Geotrypetes; species Geotrypetes seraphini. The sequence goes on along the minus strand of NC_047091.1, from coordinate 171,194,914 downwards.
TCGTTCCATTTGGCTGCCTGGAAGGCAAGAGTTCTGTCCAAGAATCTTTTGTAGTGGCAGGCTTTTATTGTCGGATAGGTGAACAGATGAATTCTTCGTGTGGGCCTAAGATAATTTGCCAGATTGAAGTGGGAAACCAGGTAAGTGGGAGCCAGACCAAATATTGATTTATAACATAGACAAGCGAACTTAAACAGGATTCGCGCCTCTAGGGGCAGCCAATGGAGTCTTTGATAGTAGGGGCTTATATGTTCCCATTTTTTCAGCCTAAAGATCAGTCGAACTGCCGAATTTTGAATAACTCTGAGTCTTAGAATGGTTTTTTTGAAGGAACCCAAATAAATAATATTGCAATAATCGAGCAAGCTCAGGATGGATGATTGAACCAGTAAGCGGAAGGATGGTGCATCAAAGTATTTTCTGATGGTTCTGAGTTTCCATAGAACTGAAAAGCATTTTTTAACTAGTAAGTCTGTGTGTGCATTTAGAATGAGGTGGCGGTCCAAGGTGACTCCCAGGATTTTAATAGAGTGGTCAATAGGGAAGTCCTGACCATTCAGGGAGATCAAGGAGTCTTTGATTTTGTCATTAGGGCTTGCCAGGAAAAATTTAGTTTTGTCGGTGTTGAGCTTCAATTTGAATTCGGTCATCCATCGTTTGATTTCATTTAGAATGGATGATAGATGAATCTTTATCTCGGAGATCAGAGAAGTAAGGGGAATAACAATGGTGATATTGTCTGCATAGATATAAAATTTAACCTTTAGGCTATGTAGTAGGTATCCCAATGAGGCAAGGTAGATGTTGAACAATGTGGGGGAAAGAGGAGAGCCCTGCGGGACTCCGCAAGAGTTAACCCAACTAAAGGATATTTTATTGTCACTGTAGACTTGATATGACCATTTGCTCAGAAACCCCAAAACCATTTTAATACGTTACCTGAAAGACCAATTGATTCCTGATAGGCAATCAGAATAGCATGGTCAACTAGATCGAAGGCACTACTTAGGTCTAGTTGCAGGATAAGAGCACTTGTACCCTGGCTGAATAAGTTATGGAGGTAGTCTAGAAGTGATGCCATGACAGTTTCGGTGCTGAATCTGGAAAGAAAACCAGACTGATAGTCATGCAGTATGCTAAATTTGTCCAGATACAATACTAGATCCTGGTTGACCAGTCCTTCCATTAGCTTGACGAATAGGGGAGTGCTCGCAATTGGTCTGTAATTAGATGTCAGTTTGGTAGATTCTCTAGGGTTTAGTGATGATTTATCGAGAAACGTGGACAGTGATCTAATTAATCTTAACCTGTAGAAACAAGTTCTTACCAATGAACTAATTTGATCGTGGTAGTTGAGCTTTTGGTCTAATATAACCCCGAGAATCTTTACCTTAGTAACTACTTTAAGGTTAATTGTATTTATGGTTATATTTGCTCCTAGTTTCTGACCCTCCCTACACGGAAAGAGCATAGTCTTAGTTTTGGATATGTTGAGAGCCAATTTATTGTCATGCAACCATTTTGATATTTTAGAAAGTTTCTCATTGATTGCTGTAATTTCTCCAACAGCACTAGTCTATTGGGTATAACAGTTGTACGTCAACTACATATGCAAATGGGACAAACCCAATTGACTGACTGAGTATTAGCAGTGGTGCCAGGAATATGTTAATAGCGGAGATAAAATTGAACCTTGTGGAATCCCAAAGTTTGTCGAAGAATTATTAAATGTAACCTTAGATGAACGTTCGTGGAGATATGATTGAAACCACTGAAGAACAACTTCTGAGATTCCCATAGATCTTAGTCTACGTAAAAGAAGGTGTCGAACGCTTATGATAGGTCTAAGGATATAAGAAGAAATGATTGATGCTGATCCCAAAAATATAGTACAGTGGATGTCAGGCCGATTAAAGAGTGCTCAGTTGAATAATATTGTCGAAATCCTGTTTGGTGAGGGTGTTGTGTAATGCTCCGGTTTTCTCTATGAATTCTGAAACTTGATTAAAAACTATTTTTCCGTCATTTTTGCTAAAAATGGAATGGGTGCTATCGGCCTAAAATTACTGGAATCCCTTTAACATCTTTGGGTATTGGGTAAATGATTGAGTTTATCCAGTTTTGAGGTATAGTCCCTTTCTCTAGTGAGGAAGAGATTAATTGGTGAATGTATTTGCCGAAAACGTTAAAGAATTTTTTCATAAATACGTAGCATATGTTGCACCCCCAAACCAGTCATTTTCCTACAAATTGTACTGGTAAAATGAGTTTACAGTCTAACTGGAAACCTAGATCTTTGGCTCTTTTGCCTTTATAGTCATACTTGCGCTCACTCGTCACCTTCTTTGAATTTGTCATACTATTATGCTGAGCTGTACCGGGAGCTCGGCCACAGGGCTGTGCTCTGATATATAGAAAACTTGTTTGATATCCTGGCCTGATTTCTGCTCCCCATGCTCAATGAGGGTGCTATGACGGCAGTATTAAAACAGCTGTTGGCTTCAGTGGGGGTTGGGCCATCACACATGTGGCGATACCTTACTTAGCCAATCCTTATTCTATTATTTATACTGGGTTTTTGAGAGAAACATGCCTCCTAGTATTCAGTGCTATGTAACCAGCCAGGAATGGCTTCTGGCTGGTTAACGTTAAGTGGTATATCAAATTTGATAAATGTTTCCTTTATTACTCTTAGAGGGGAAGGACATAAAATAGAAGTGGAGAGCTTTTTTTCCTTTTTAAAAAAAATATCTCTATTGATTTTCCAAATCAACAACAGTGCAATAAACAATTAGATATACATAGAATAACACAAGAAAAAGCACATTTATCTTTCAGAAAAACATGAACAATCCTTTTTTCCCCTTCCCACTTGAGTGAATAAGAGAACATAAGTATTTCTAAGATATCCCAACCCATCCACCCCTTGGATGTGTAATTTACAGCCAGAAGTATATTAATAAATCATTCAACTATTATTAATAAAATTAGTCAACAGACCCCATGTTAATTGAAATATCTTAGTAATTCCCCTTTGATCATTTATCATTTTTTCCATCCTGTAACAAAGGCATAATGAGTGCCACAAAAAACTCCTTTTGTTTACTTCATTAGGAGGAAATATTTTTTTCACTCAGAGAATATAGTTAAGTTGTATTGCCAAAGGTTGTGATAAGAGCGGTTAACAACGCCGGCGTTGTGGGGGTTTGTAACCCTCCACATTTTACTGTACACTTAACTTTTTCCCTAAAAACAGGGAAAAAGTGAAGTTTTCAGTAAAATGTGGGGGGTTACAACCCCCCCCACCCCCCACAACGTGGCGCGATCTCTATTAAGTAAAGTGGGGGGGGGGTTTCCCCCCCCCCCCCCCCCCCCGTCGGAGTCGTAAAAACAGTATTTTTCTGCGGCGCGCACCTCTGCGCTGCGCTCAATTGTCTGCGCGCGCCTTTGTCCCGGCGCGCTTTTGACCTGCCACTTCTGCTCTGATGTGTCATTTGCTGATCCTCATTTCTGAAGTTCCAGCTCTAGCCCCTTCCGATACATTGTACCCTCTCCCACTGTCCCTCCGTCTCCTTTGAGGCCATTGCCGCCACTCGGCTGTAGCTAGACACCCAGTTTTGGGTGGGCCTGAACCCCAGTTCAGTGGATCCCATCTCTTCCTTTCCCGGTGAGGTGATGTGATCTGGTCCAATCCTCTCTGATGCTCCGGCTGCCTACCTTTTGAAAAACCAATCTTTGCCGGTAGCAAGCAGCATGACTGATACACGCTGCTCACGCTGGCCTTGCAGCCTTCCTTCTCAATAACTCTGCCTCTATGGAAACAGGAAGTTACATCTGAAGGAAGTCTGTGGGGCCAGCGTGAGCAGCATGTCTATCTGCCAGCGAAGATCAGCCCTTTAATAAAAGGTGCTCAGAGGAGTCTGGGAAAATTTTAGCTGGTGGGGCTTGTGTCTTTTGCTCCATTTCATCCACTGAAGTCCATCACACTGTCATACTATTTGCCAGTAGATTTGCTATTCTTGGAATTACCATCTTCAGCCACTGCCAGCCATATAGTCCCAGAAATGTGCCAATCTGTTGCCTCCTTTACACCAGTAACTGTATCTGTTGTGTGCCTTATTGGACCAATTATAATTTATAATTGTGTGTACTGTTTTTATAATTTTTGTTTTCAATAAACCTGGGACTTGCCAGTTCAGTACTCCACTTTTCCAGTTGTTTTATTGCCAGGGCTTGTTTTTTGGTTGCTTGGAGATCCCCGCCAGCTACCTCATAAATGTGCTTGAGCCCACCTGTGGCTATGCCACTGCTGCCACTCGCTCTCCCGCTGCTGCCACTCGCTCTCCCACTGCTGCCACTCGCTCTCCCACTGCTGCCACTCGTTCTCCCGCTGCTGCTAGTCATATCTGGATGTCTTGTCTGAATGATGTATTGACACAGTTTTATCTATCTCTTGCCCCTTTTGCTTCCCTCATAAAGGGCTAGATTCACTAAGCCCACCGAATGTGTCCTGACCAGTTTGTGACCCCGACCCAATTCACTAACCTTCCTCCCGATCCGCACGTGCAAATGAGGGGAAACGGCATGCAAAGTAGGAAAGCAGCGATTCACTAAACTCAAGAAGGAACACCACCAGTTGGGCTGGCTGATCCAAAAACAAGCAACTGCTAAGGACCAGTCGCTCACGTCCTTGCCGATTGGCCTGCTCTTTGCCGCCCTGAAATCCCAACCCTGCAGCCCTGAAATCAAAGTAATACTTCTCCCATACATACCACCCTGCTCTCTGCAATCCCATTCTTCCCCCAAAGCAACCGCCCTGCTCTCTGCCTCCCTGATTCTCCCGGCTCGCACTGCAGGGAAGGACTCTCCTGCTCTGTTGAGTTTTTGGGCTCTCTTTTGAGCCTGTGAGAGTAGGACTTCTCCATTGGGAGGATATTGCTGGCATGTAATCTTTCTGAGAAAACAGAACACACCTGCAGTGCATCCCTGCTTTAAACCCGCGGGTTAAAACCACAGGCTCGCAAAAGTCAAAAATCAAGTCCAAAAAGCAAAAGCCACAGAGAGCAAGTGCATGCACAGACCATCTACAGGAAAAGAAGACGGTCTGCGCATGCGTCAGGATTGCTCTGCAGCGATCCATGTAGTCTCTATGAGGTGTGCCTCCAATTGCATTAATTTGCATGAAGAGGCTTTGTGAATCGATCGCCCAGAAAGACTCGGCCACGGATCGCCCAGCAAAGGAAACCTTAGTGAATCTAGCCCAAAGTCCTGCTCAGTTCCATCTCCCACTTTCACTGCTAAAATGGACTGTGTGATTGAATACAGCCAGCAGCCAGAGCTTATCTAGGTGAAAAGGGTGCTCTGCTCTGTGTATGTGAATATTGGGGGGGAGGGGACAGGTCAATGGTAGCCAATCCTTTAAATATTCTAAACCTATCGAGGATTGATTATTGTAACTCGCTCATTTCAGATCGCTATCAATTCTGAAGACTTCAGTTAGTACAGAATCCTAGTGTTATTACATAGGCAAGGAAGGGCATCGACTTCCTGTTGCTTTCTGTGTTTTGTACAAAATACCATTGTGCATTAACCGGATTCTATACGTTTCCCTTCTTTTCCGTACAGTTCACTTTGTTCTATGTGCACCAGCATGATCTGCATACCTTTAAGATCTGCTTTGGTGTGGTTGCCTTTGGAACCCTTCTGAACTTTAGAATTTGTTTCTGAACGTTAAGTCCCTACAAACCCATTTCTTTTGGCTAGCCTCTCCTTTAGCTTAAGAGCATAAGAATAGCCTAACTGGGTCAGACCAATGGTCCATCAAGCCCACTAGCCTGTTCTCACGGTGGCCAATCCAGGTGACTAGTACCAAAACCAAAGGTGTAGCAATATTCCATGCTACCAATACAGGACAAGCAGTGGCTTCCCCGTGTCTTTCTCAATAATAGACTATGGACTTTTCCTCCAGGAACTTGTCCAAACCTTTCTTAAAACCAGCTACGCTATCCGCTCTTACCACAACCTCTGGCAACACATTCCAGAGCTTAACTATTCTCCGAGTGAAAAAAAATTTCCTCCTATTGGTTTTAAAAGTATTTCCCTGTAACTTCATTGAGTGTCCCCTATTCTTTGTAATTTTTGACGGAGTGAAAAATCGATCCACTTGTACCCGTTCTACTCCACTCAGGATTTTGTAGACTTCAATCATATCTCCCCTCAGCCTTCTCTTTTCCAAGCTGAAGAGCCCTAACCAGTCTTTCCTCATACAAGAGGAGTTCATCCCCTTTACCATCTTAGTCGCTCTTCTTGGAACCTTTTCTAGCGCCACTCTACCTTTCTTGAGATAAGGAGACCAGAATTGAATGCAATACTCCAAATGAGGTCGCACCATGGAGAGATGCAGGGGCATCAACGTAGCAGATGAGGTTCAACGTGGCTAAGTGTAAAGTGATGCATGTCGGTATCAAAAATCTCAAGCACGGGTACAGGATGTCCGGGGTGGTACTTGAAGAGACCTCCCAGGAAAGGGACTTAGGAGTTCTGATAGACAAGTCAATGAAGCCGTCTACACCACTGTTCTTCGGTGTCAGGTCAAAAGCGCGCCGGGACAAAGGCGTGCGCAGACAATTGAGCGCAGCGTGGAGGTGCGCGCCGCAGAAAATTACAGTTTTTACGGCTCCGACGGGGGGGCGCGTTGTGGGGGCATTGTGGGGGGTTGTAACCCCCCACATTTTACTGAAAACTTCACTTTTTCCCTGTTTTTAGGGAAAAAGTTAAGTTTATAGTAAAATGTGGAGGGTTACAACCCCCCAAACCCCCCACAACGCCGGCGCGATCTCTATTAAGTAAACTGGGTGGGCTCCCCAACAAACCCCCCCCCCGTCGGAGCCCCTAAAAACTGTAATTTTCTTTGGCGCGCGCCTCCGTCTTGCGCTCAGTTGTCGGCGCGCGCCTTTGTCTTTAGCGGGGTTGTCTATGAACCCTGTTCTTCAACCGCCAGTCCATAGAAAATTCCTGCCAGTCCGCGCAGGGCCGGCGAGATCGACAGCTGCAATTTCCTGCACTGGTGGGGGTATTCGATTTCCCACCCAACTTCTGCTCCTCCTCCGTTAGGAATCACATTCCTCGAACTTCCCAGAAACAGTGACTGAATATTATGAAATCTTGGAGGAAGTCCGGGCTATGACAGATAACTAAATAAAAAAACAAGCTTTCTAACTGTTCAATTAACCGAAGACCCCCAGCTCCATGCTCAACATGCTGTCTGACCTTCTGTGGGCAGGGCCTCATCTTACAGGCTCCACCAATCAGGCGTCGCTAGCTGGACCCAAGTACTGTATTCCAGGACGTGCTGTGTTGATTGACGGCGCGCTCAAGTTAGCATGTTCGTGAAGCGGAGTCTTGGAATTTAACCCCAATAATCTCAGTGCTGAGTGTCGCAACTCACTATTTTTTTTCTGTAGTAGTTTACTGTTCACACGTTTTTAGTGTTAATTTGGGGGAACGAGAAAGATCTTAAAATGGTCTGTACACCGAATGAAACTGTAGGAATGAAATATAGACCAAGCCAGCTCAACTTTCACTGGTCAGTAGTGGATGATACTTAATATTTTATGAGCTATATTATTTCTAATGCCTTTCCTATTTTATTGGAGTTCTTTTCCTTTTATTTTTTAAAGTTTGCATTGTAAACCGCTTGGATGGCTTGTTTTATAAAGGTATTTAAAAATAACATTGTAATCTTGATAATGCATGCATGAACTAGATTACAAAAAATTATTCTCCCTTATGCAATCCTATTGTTTGTAGTGTGATCTGATTAGGTAGTAACAGTTATAAGGGCATTCTGTAATAATTTGGCTTATTCAGTTTTCTTGATAGAGAGGATATATGTAAAGGGGAGGGGAGACAGGGGTTTTGTTGATCCTTGCTCTATTTGTATTTATAAAATGACAATTGTACAGAATATTATTTCTTTTTATACTTTAATAAAATACATTCAATATAAAATCATAACTGAGGCTTGTGTGGATGGGATCAGATGGTTTGTGAGGACCGAGTTCGCGGAAATAGGGGTTTTAAATTTCAGTCCTAGTAGTTTGCCAGTTCACAAAATAATTTTTTTTTCCCCGCCGGTCCATAGGTGTAAAAAGGTTGAAGAACACTGATCTACACAATGTGCAGTGGCGGCGAAAAAGGCGAACAGAATGCTAGGAATGATAAAGAAGGGGATTACGAACAGATCGGAGAAGGTTATGCCACTGTACCAGGCCATGGTATACCCTCACCTGGAGTATTGCCTACCACACTGGTCGCCATACATCAAGAAAGACATGGCAATACTCGAGAGGGTCCAGAGAAGAGCGACTAAGATGGTTAAGGGGTTGGAGGAGCTACCATATAGCGAAAGATTAGAGAAACTGGGCCTCTCTTCCCTCGAACAGAGGAGATTGAGAGGGGACATATCGAAACATTCAAGGTACTGAAGGGGATAGACTTAGTAGATAAGGACAAGGTGGGGAGAACGAGAGGACACTCTAAAATTGAAAAGGGGATAGATTCTGTACAAACGTAAGGAAGTTCTTCTTCACCCAGAGAGTGGTAGAAAACTGGAACGCTCTCCCGGAGGCTGTCATAGGGGAAAACACCCTCCAGGGATTCAAGACAAAGTTAGACAAGTTCCTACTGAACAAGAATGAATGCTGGTAGGGCTAGTCTCAGGGCGCTGGTTTTTGACTGCTGGGCATGATGGACCACTGGTCTGACCCAGCAGCGGCAACTCTTATGTTCTTATGTTAACCATCTCTTTTTTTAATAATTCCCAGCATCTCGTTTACTTTTTTGGCATTTCTTAGGCGCTAACCCCCAAGTTGGACCCTAGCATCCAATAACTGTGATTCAGGTTATTCTTCCCAATGTGCATCACTTTGCATTTGTCCACATTAAATTTCATCTGCCACTTGGATGCCTAGTCTTCCAATTTCCTAAGGTTCATCTGCAATTTTTCACAATCCGCATGCGTTTTAACAACTTTGAACAGTTTAGTGTCGTCTGCAAATTTAATCACCTCACTCGTCGTTCCAATTTCCAGTCCCAGTATAGACAGACCCCTGCGGCACTCCACTGTTTACTCTCCTCCATTGAGAAAAATGACCATTTAACCCAACCCTCTGTTTTCTTTCCGATAACCAATTCCTAATCTACAACTGAACTTTGCCATCTATCCCATGACACTTTAATTTTCTCAGGAGCCTCTCGTAAGGAACTTTATCAAAAACTTTCTGAAAATCTAGATACACTATATCAACCGGCTCACCTTTATCCACATGTTTATTCACACCTTCAAATAAGTCAGGCAAATTGGTGAGGCAAGATCTCCCTTGGCTGAAACCATGCTGACTGTCTCGTTAAATCATGTTTGTCTATCAGTGGTTCCCAAACCTGTCCTGGGGGACCCCCAGCCAGTCAGGTTTTCAAGATATCCCTAATGAATATGCATGAGAGGGATTTGCATACCTGTCACTTCCATTATATGCAAATCTCTCTCATGCATATTCATTAGGGATATCTTGAAAACCTGACTGGCTGGGGGTCCCCCAGGACAGGTTTGGGAACCACTGGTCTATATGTTTCACAATTTTTATTTTTTATAATTGTTTCCACCATTTTGCCTGGTACTGAAGTCAGGCTTACCGGTCTGTAATTTCCTGGATCTCCCCTGGAGCCCTTTTTAAAAATCGGTGTAACACTGGCCACCCTCCAATCTTCAGGTACTACAGACGATTTTAGCAACAGGTTACAGATCACTAACAGCAGATCAGCAATTTCATGTTTGAGTTCTTTTAGTGCCCTGGGATGTATACTATCCGGTCTTGGCGATTTATCACCTTTTAACTTGTCGATTTGGTTCAGTACATCTTCCAGATTCACCGAGATTTCTTTCAGTTCCTCCGCATCACCACCCTTGAAAACCATTTCCAGTTCAGGTAGATCTCTTACATCTTCTTCCGTAAAGACCGAAGCAAAGAATTCATTCAATCTCTCCGCTATGGCCTTATCCTCCCTGAGCACCCCTTTCGCTCCTTGGTCATCCAACGGTCCCATAGATTTCCTGCTCCTGATGTACCTAAAAAAATTGCTATGAGTTTTTGCCTTTTTATATTCTTTCTTAGCTGTCTATCGATGCTTTGCATCTAACTTGCCAGTGCTTGTGTTTCTTCTTATGTTCTTCATTTGGATCCTTTTTCCATTCTTTAAAGGATTTTTTTTTTTTATCTAACCACACCGGCTCTCATTTCCTCTTCTTTCCACCTTTGCTGATACATGGAATACATTTGGTCTGGGCTTCCATGACAGTATTTTTAAATAACATCCATGCCTGGTTTACAGTCCTAACCTTTGCAACCAATCCTTTTAAGCTTCTTTTTAACCATTTTCCTCATTTTATCATAGTCGCTCTTTTGAAAATTAAACACCCCTACAGTAGATTCTTTTGCGATGTTACTCCCAGTATAGGCTCAAATTCTATCACTTTCCCAGCGGACCCAACATAGTTAACTCCTGTGCTATGTCATGCATTCTACTAAGGACCAAATCTAAAATAGCACCCTCTCTTGTCGGTTCCCAGACCAGTTGCTCCAAGAAGCAGTCATTTATGACATCTAGGAATTTTACCTCCCTAGCACTCCCCGATGTTACATTTAATCAGTCAATGTTGGGGTAACTGAAATCACAAAAAAACACTATACATACTCTATAATCACAAATATAAGGAATCCCACCTATATTCACACAACCACAATCTACCAAATACAGAGAAAGGAAGAGCAAACAGAGAGGCCAATCGTGGAGAAAAAACCCTCGAAGCTCATCCGAGGTTTTTTCTCCACTTTTTTTCATTTTCATGTGTTGCTTTTTGAATGATGGGCAGATAGTAGCTCACAGGTTTGGGGAGCTGGAACTGCCATCAATCCCTCCCGCCTGGTAACTTTGTGCAACTAACCCGCCCCTCCCCTCCCAGTCACCCTGCACGTCTACCTTAGTTCCCCAGTAGTCCAGCGGTGAGGCAAGGCAGGCTCGATCCCTTTACGCTCCTGCCTGGCTCGATCCCTTTACGCTCCTGCCTGGCTCGATCCCTTTACGCTCCTGCCTGGCTCGATCCCTTTACGCTCCTGCCTGGCTCGATCCCTTTACGCTCCTGCCTGGCTCGATCCCTTTACGCTCCTGCCTGGCTCGATCCCTTTACGCTCCTGCCTGGCTCGATCCCTTTACGCTCCTGCCTGGCTCGATCCCTTTACGCTCCTGCCTGGCTCGATCCCTTTACGCTCCTGCCTGGCTCGATCCCTTTACGCTCCTGCCTGGCTCGAAACCCTTTACGCTCCTGCCTGGCTCGAAACCCTTTACGCTCCTGCCTGGCTCGATCCCTTTACGCTCCTGCCTGGCTCGATCCCTTTACGCTCCTGCCTGGCTCGATCCCTTTACGCTCCTGCCTGGCTCGAAACCCTTTACGCTCCTGCCTGGCTCGATCCCTTTACGCTCCTGCCTGGCTCGATCCCTTTACGCTCCTGCCTGGCTCGATCCCTTTACGCTCCTGCCTGGCTCGAAACCCTTTACGCTCCTGCCTGGCTCGATCCCTTTACGCTCCTGCCTGGCTCGATCCCTTTACGCTCCTGCCTGGCTCGATCCCTTTACGCTCCTGCCTGGCTCGATCCCTTTACGCTCCTGCCTGGCTCGATCCCTTTACGCTCCTGCCTGGCTCGATCCCTTTACGCTCCTGCCTGGCTCGATCCCTTTACGCTCCTGCCTGGCTCGATCCCTTTACGCTCCTGCCTGGCTCGATCCCTTTACGCTCCTGCCTGGCTCGAAACCCTTTACGCTCCTGCCTGGCTCGATCCCTTTACGCTCCTGCCTGGCTCGATCCCTTTACGCTCCTGCCTGGCTCGATCCCTTTACGCTCCTGCCTGGCTCGAAACCCTTTACGCTCCTGCCTGGCTCGATCCCTTTACGCTCCTGCCTGGCTCGATCCCTTTACGCTCCTGCCTGGCTCGATCCCTTTACGCTCCTGCCTGGCTCGAAACCCTTTACGCTCCTGCCTGGCTCGATCCCTTTACGCTCCTGCCTGGCTCGATCCCTTTACGCTCCTGCCTGGCTCGATCCCTTTACGCTCCTGCCTGGCTCGAAACCCTTTACGCTCCTGCCTGGCTCGAAACCCTTTACGCTCCTGCCTGGCTCGAAACCCTTTACGCTCCTGCCTGGCTCGATCCCTTTACGCTCCTGCCTGGCTCGATCCCTTTACGCTCCTGCCTGGCTCGAAACCCTTTACGCTCCTGCCTGGCTCGATCCCTTTACGCTCCTGCCTGGCTCGATCCCTTTACGCTCCTGCCTGGCTCGATCCCTTTACGCTCCTGCCTGGCTCGATCCCTTTACGCTCCTGCCTGGCTCGATCCCTTTACGCTCCTGCCTGGCTCGATCCCTTTACGCTCCTGCCTGGCTCGATCCCTTTACGCTCCTGCCTGGCTCGATCCCTTTACGCTCCTGCCTGGCTCGATCCCTTTACGCTCCTGCCTGGCTCGATCCCTTTACGCTCCTGCCTGGCTCGATCCCTTTACGCTCCTGCCTGGCTCGATCCCTTTACGCTCCTGCCTGGCTCAGTCTCTGCAAGATCCTGCACCAAACTTTGCAAGACTCGCAGTACTGCAGGCTTGCAGTGAGTCTGGGAGGGGGCCCTGACACTACTGCCTCACCGCTCAATCATTGCACATTCAAAAGATTAAAAGGAATTCAATTGTATAAATTTTTAAGACCATGTGCCACTCAGGCTCAACGACTTGCTTGTGTACATCTATGATATGAACACTATGATTTAATAACGTCTATGATTTAAACACTATGAACATCAAACTTATCTCATAGCTTGCAGGTTCCAACGTGCCACGTTTCGTTCCTGCTTCAGGGAACCAATGATGTTTTGCAAGAGTGATCTAATTATAGGCGTGATTGACTCTGAAAAATATAATTAAATGAATAGAAACTTTATTTGTAAATTAATTTAAAACCATCTTATTACTGCTTTAAACTTATCATAGCTATAAGGATGACCCTCGCCAAAAGGTTGAACATGTCTTACATATTTATCCAAACAATTTGTAAAGCTTCCTCCTGTTGTTACAACGGCTTAGAGAACGCCATGAATTAATTTAAAAGCCTCAGACATCACCGCGTGCACAGACCACGCGGTCACATATTCAGCTTATAACCTAACAAAGGACGTAATGATGTAATTACAGTGGCACGCCAGACAATAATATAAAAAGTTAAAGGGGAAACTACAGAAAATGGAACCTCTGACTTTGAAAGATTGATGAAAACTTAGAGACACTGAAAAATGTACTGGAAAAAAATAACTGAAAAAAAAATAAAATCACAGGCAAGGTTTGCCAGTATAGAGTCCCTTTGACTGAAATGAATGTACCAGTGTGGGTGTGCAATTGCAAATCCATGGCATCTATGAATTGCTGTACTAGTGGAGTAGTGTATGTAATCCAGTATCCCTGTAAATTTTTATATATAGGGCATACCATCAGAAGTAGCTGCGTTCGGATTGGAGAACACAGCAGGATTTCCACCCAAGTTCTGGAAGCTCCCCTTACTCAGCATTGGTTGAAAGAGAACCATCAGATGACATTTTTATGTTTTTCTGTTCTGGAACATAAGAAAATAAGCATCGCCTCTGCCGAGTCAGACCAAAGGTCCATCGTGCCCAGCAGTCCGCTCTTGCGGTGGCCCCCCAGCTCAGTGACCTGCAAGTGATCCTCTACTGAAGACATTTTGTCCTGTATCTATATCCCTCAATCCCCTTTTCCTTCAGGAACCTGTCCAACCCCTTCTTGAAACCCAAAATCGTACTCGGCTCTACCACCTCCTCTGGAAGTGCATTCCAGGCATCCACCACCCTCTGAGTGAAGAAGAACTTCCTAGCATTCGTTCTGAATCTGTCTCCCTTCAATTTTCTTGAGTGCCCTCTTGTTCTTGTTTCCCCGGCCAGTCTGAAGAATCTGTCCCTCTCTACACCTTTTATGATCTTGTAAGTTTCTATCATGTCCCCTCTAAGTCTCTGTTTTTCCAGGGAAAAGAGCCCCAGTTTCTCCAGCCTCTCGGCATATGGAAGGTTTTCCATGCCCTTTATCATGTTCGTTGCCCTTCTTTGGACTCTCTCGAGTGTCGTCATATCCTTCTTAAGGTACGGCGACCAGTATTGAACGCAGTACTCCAGATGCGGGCGTACCATCGCCCGATATAGCGGCAAGATAACTTCTTTGGTTCTGGTAGTGATTCCTTTTTTGATAATGCCCAGCATTCTGTTCGCCTTCTTTGAGGCCGCTGCGCATTGTGCCCCCGTCTTGTCCCGTGGAGGCAATTTAAAAGCTAGGCTGTATGCCAAGGAACAGAGTTGGATTTTTAAGCTGGGCACCTTATACCCGAAAGGGTTAAATAGTGAGATTGAATGGGAGCGGGCTTTTTTTTATAGTTCTCGCCACACTGGTTTGGACTTTTCAGTGATTTTATTTTTTCCAGTACATTCTTCAGTGTCTCTATTTAAGTTTTCATGGATCTTTCAAAGTCAGAGGTTCTGATTTCTGTAGTTGCCCTTTCTTTTTTAATTTATGCATTTTAAAACAAAAACAAAAGAATCCTCTTGCTACAGAAATGCAGAGAAATATAAAGTGAAAAATAAGAAAAATTACATATTTGTGCTGAAAAAAAGTAACAGGAAATAGGGTGCAAGTACACCCCCAACTTAATTAGAAATTTTTTCCAATATGTAATACTGTATATAAATTTTAAGAATATTCTTTAAACTCTTCCTTAGACCACTATTATTGTCTGGCGTGCCACTGTAATTACGTCACAAGCTGAACACGTGACCGCGTGGTCTCCTTCATCCACCTTGCTGTGGCGCTTGTAGCTAGCTTTCAACTGTGTGACCTTGAACAAGGGCATGAACTTCCTTCTAGCTGTGAAATAGTCAAGATCAGGTTGTGGCTGCATCGGCCTAGAAGTGCCTTGCACAGTCGTCCTTTACTAAGTGCTCAGCATGGAAAACGTTAAAATAAAAAAAATGGTGGCACTGTCAAGGACATAGGAACACATGGCCTCAAATGCACGCTCAATTACAGAAACGAAGTTTTTAGTCATGCAGGCGATCCGCTCCAACCGTATAAGCTACCAGCATAACTTCTGCGTTTTACCACGAACAGCTTTCACGTGCTTTCCGTTGCAAAAAGAAAAAAAATGCTCGCGCCTTCCCCCCTCCGTCCTTGAAGCGCATTCCTAAACCTCAGCAGCACGGGCCAGGCCGGCCCGGACAGTTCTCTCCCCGCCCCTCAGCAACTTTTGCTCTCCATGATAGGTGGAGCTAATAACCATATAAGGAAAGTGGCGCTCCGCCCTTGGGGGGCGGGGCGTATTTAACTGCTTGTGCGCCGGGCTGGACGGAGCGGGAGCACTGGAGCCGGATCCTAGGAATACCGGAATGGTTGTGATCATGGTGAGCGAGAAAGAGAGCCAAGTGGCAGGAGAACCTCCTTGCGATCGAGGTAAGAGTAAGACAGTAGCAGAATGCATTCATGATATCACTACGGTCAAATGACTTTGATGGTGCTGCCAGTGGAAGTGACTTAGCGTTGCATGGCTGCAAAGGTTGCATCGGAGCCGTGTAATTCTCCCACCAGGCAGAGATACTGTTACTATACAGTAGTAGAAAAAAGCCATTTCAGTATCCATGATTTTATCTGGGAAATGAATGTGTCTGTAAAAGGTTGCAATGAAGGCTATGGTGATTTCACAAGAAACACGGTTGTCTCTATAGTGAAGTTCTTTAAAGAGTTATCAGTACTATATTAACATTTGTTGAGCAGATCTCGGTTACAGCTAGGGTGTTAGTTTTTTTTTTTTTTAAATGTATGCTATTAATCGTTTGTCTGTTGCTCTCCCACATGGATTTGTGTAGGTGCACGTGCAAGGTCACCTTTACACAAGTGCTGGTCACCCATCTCGTCAGTCACCAGTACAGAGGACATTGGCTAGCACTTAATATGCAAATAGATACAAGTTCTTTTCCCTGCTGCCTCACCCCTGCCTTTTGCCTGTTATCCCTCACCTTTTCTTATCACACTTTCATCAGAGAGGCACAGATCAGTAACTAGCAGTCATTGGCTGAAAGAACTGCTGCATTCTCCTGTCTGCCTCCCCCCACCCCAAAAGCTATCAATTTAAGTGGCTGACTGAGGCCCAGATTCTCAAAAGTTTAATGCCGTGGCTAGACTGTGTTTTGACGGTTAAGCCTGCACGCATTTTAGCAGCGGATTATCAAAACGGCTTATCTCTGTTTTTTAGCGAGGTTTCTAAGCAGTTGGAGTCTTCAGTATTAAAATGAGTACTTGGGTAGATTTTTTTTAAAAATCGCTGAGCCATTCTCCAAGAGCGGTGTTGGCTTTTGGTGACAAAAATCGGCGACTGGTCCAGGGGTGACAGTACAAACCCCAACAAAGCAATGTCGGAGACTTCTAGAAAAGCTATTTTGAGAAGCGCCTCCCCCCCAGCTTCGGGTGAGATGCCCACACTCTCCCGCTGACAAGCGAACCCCCACCCCAGCAGCGACTATTCTCCCCCATACCTTTAATTAGATAGCTGACCGGGGAGATGCCTACTCCCTCTGGCCAGCTTGCCCATATCTTCCAAAATGGGCCTTCCCCTCCCTGGTACCCTAAGAACCGGCGTCCGGGACAATCAGAGCCTTAGGCCCTTTCCGAGTGCATCCGGGGAGAGGCCTGAGACTCTGATTAGTCCAGGTTGTATAAGGACCCCTCTTTTGGGAGGGGCCTTAAACATCATGGGCCAATCAGAGCCCCAGGCCCCTCGCTAGGGCAGCCCAGGATGCACTGAGGAGAGGAAGGCCCATTATGGAAGAGGCCAGCCAGCTGGCCGGAGGGAGTAGGCGTCCTTCCGGTCAGCCATCTCATTAAAAGTGCGGGGAAGAATGGTCGGAGGTAGTGAGGGGGGGGGCTGTTATGATGCAGCGGAAGAGAATGGGCATCTCTCCCACTGCGGTGGGGGGGGGGGGTTGGTAGGCAGCGGGAGAAATTGAACATCTCTTCCGCTGTTGTTTTGTGGGGTTTTTTTTGTGTTTTTCTGCGCATGTGTCCATCACTATCACCAGCGATGGGCACATGCAAATCTAGCAAGTCTTCGCTACTCTCCACCAGCCTCCATTTACACGAGCGTTTTTTTTTTTTTTTGAGAATGACTCACTTTTTTAAATTCACTACCAGAACGGCTGTCACCGTCGTTTTTTTAATGCAGTTTTTTTTTAAGAATCTAGGCCTGAGTCAATAGTAGGAAAAGGGATAGGCCCTGGAGTAGCCAAACTGACTTTTGTCCCTCGGTGCCCAAAATTCTCTAGTTGCTGATGTGTTGAGCAAAATTGGTCGGTCCTTGGCCCTCCTGTGGTGCAATTCCATTTCGCTTCCTCTGCCCCTTGGCTCACAAGAAGTGCTAAGGATAGAGGGGGGGATCTGTATCTAGGCTTCCCTGGTTCTCATCCTGTTGGCCTATTGCTATAACCACTAGGCCGCTTCTCTTCCTTGCCGTTCTCTGCATCTCTGCTATGTATCCAATATTGAACGTGAGCGTGATGGATCCCAGGCACAAGCTAGGTTGGCAGAAGCGAGGTGCTCTATATAGTCAAGGAAGGGACTAGAGCAGTGTATTGCAAACTGTGTACCTCCTGAGATTTCAGGTGTGCCGCGGCACACTGGGAAGGAGAGGTGCTGACTGACTGCCTACAGGACGTGCCTCTCGCGAAGAGAGGCACGTCCTGTAGGCAATCGGCCAGCGCCAGCATCTCTCCTTCTCTCCGGCCCTTTTCCTTGCAGACACCTCCCGCGCCCCCCCCCCCAAACACACACACACTGATGGTGCAGGGCCCGTTTGAAGGGCCTTTGCACATGTACTGATGCGCATGCAATGTCATCACGGCGATGTTCTGCACTTCCGGGTGTTTCAAGCCGTGGACACTAGGTTTAGTGTACCCCGGCTCGAGAAAGATTGCGAGACGCTGGACTAGAGGCATCTTGGTGTTCTCTGTAGCATGAAGACCAAGGGCAATTACCTTTTTTGCCTTCCCCTAATGCCAGCCCTCAAAGGCATGACAGAAAGGAACATGTCTTGCTATACTGCTGGCCCAAGGTTGCCAGTAAGAAGAACATAAGAATAGCCTTACTGGGTCAGACCAATAGTCCATCAAGCCCGTTCTCACGGTGGCCAATGCAGGTCACTAGTACCTGGCCAATACCCAAGGAGTAGCAACATTCCATAAAGAATCACAAGGAGTAGCAAGATTCCGGAATCCCAGAGAGTAGCAAGATTCTAGAACCCCAAAGAGTAGCAACATTCCATTCAGAATCCTAAAGAATAGCAAGATTCTGGAATCCCAAAGAGGAACAAAAGATTCCGGAACCCCAAAGAGTAGCAACATACCATTCAGAATCCTACAGAATAGCAAGATTCTGGAATCCCAAAGAGGAACAAAAGATTCCGGAACCCCAAAGAGTAGCAACATTCCATTCAGAATCCTAAAGAATAGCAAGATTCTGGAATCCCAAAGAGGAACAAAAGATTCCGGAACCCCAAAGAGTAGCAACATTCCATTCAGAATCCTAAAGAATAGCAAGATTCTGGAATCCCAAAGAGGAACAAAAGATTCCGGAACCCCAAAGAGTAGCAACATTCCATTCAGAATCCTAAAGAATAGCAAGATTCTGGAATCCCAAAGAGGAACAAAAGATTCCGGAACCCCAAGGAGTAGCAACATTCAATGCTACTGATCCAGGGCAAGCAGAGGCTTCCCCAATGTCTTTCTCAATAACAGACTATGGACTTTGCAGATGGCCCATCAAAATAATATAAAAATGCATCTGATGGTAAATATCTGGGCCGCCTGTCAATTTGCAGGTGGTAATCCTGTCTGTGTTTCTTTTAGCTTCTCCAATAGAGACATAAGATGGCCAAGGAGGGGGAATGTCTGAGGGCAGCATTGAGAGAGGGGACCCTACTCAATTGATTCTGTTAAGGTGGATGTTTCTCTCTGTCTTGATCCTCTGGCTGGGGACCCTCACCGTCCCTAGACGGTATAGAATTTAAAAAAAATAAAAATAAATAAATCCCCTCAGCTGACCTGAGAGACGTTTAATGACACCCAGTAAAAAAGAAAAAAAAAATTAGGTTGGTAGTGAAAAGTCTATCCCCTCTCTTATACTAAGGTGCGCTCTGCTTTTTAGTGTGGCTAAACGCGCTAAACGTTAACACGTGCATATTATCCTTTGGACGCATTAGCGGTTAGCGTGCGATAAAATGCGCCCTAAAACGCATAGCACACCTATAGTTAGATTGTGAGCCTTCGGGACAGTAAGGGAATTTCAAAGTACCAATTCTTTATTTATCTTATTTCATTGTATCCTTTAATGTATTTTCTCTGTAAACCGCTTAGAACTTAACGGATTTAGCGGTATATAAGAAATAAATTACAAATTACCTTAGTAAATGAGGACCTGTTATGAACGGCTTCAAACTAATACACAATTTTGCAGTATACGTGTTTTATAAATAAATAAAACTGTTAATACTACACTTACTAGCTTCTTTTTTAATTTTTTTTTACAGTTTTTGTATTAAGAATTTTGCCAGTGCTTAACGTTTTTTTAAATTTTTCCACCTACTGCTTGCACAAATGTGTTGTCCTACCTTTTAAAATGCAGGAGAGCCAGACCAAAATGGACGATGGCAAGAAAAAAAAGCTTGGCAAAACAACGGCTACTGCTAGTTTTTTATCTACAAAGTACTAAAACACACATTGCACTTTAGAGTCCCTACTGTGGAGATTGCAATGGGCTGAAGGCACATGGACAAGCCCCATAAAAGAAACTTTTTTTTTATTTACCATACTTTGGAAAAGGGTTAATAGCAAGAAGGGTTGGTCAGGGAGAAGCAAGGTTTGATTTTTAAAAGTAGCCTCAACAGAGTTTTTAGGTAGGATTTGATTATTTTGTTTGCATTCTACGTGGTCGGGTCACATTAGTATGACCACCGCCTACCTCTGACGTCAGGGACTCGCAGCCAATGAGCAAACGCCCGTGTTGCATGCAGACTTAGTGGATATATAAGGTGGGATGCCGGCAAGTTGCCAATATAGTAACCGTGGCTGTCATGGGGGGGGAAAAAGCGCAATTTATCAGACATTAAAAAAGGCATGATGATCGGGTACCGGGCCAAGGGCGGCAGCGTTTCAAAAACGGCGGAGTTTGTGAATTGTTCACAAGATGCTATATTTAAAAGTGTATCGTGAGTGGACGATTGGAACCTTTTTAACAACCCAGTGGGGTAACTGTGTGGCAGCATGAGCCATCGATGCACGGGGTGAATGTCGGCAGCGCAGGTTGGTGCGGACCGATCGGCACGCTTCCGTGAAGCAACTCGCCATCCAAATGAACCAGGGGGCTTCCAGATGTGTGTCCAAATCGACTGTGTAGCGATCCCTGTTGCGAATGGGTCTCCAGAGCAGACGGCTGGTGATTGCACCCGTACTCGCAAGGGCTCATCGTTAAAAAAAAAAAAAAAAAAAAACGGCTGCCATTTGCACAGGAGTACCAACATTGGACTTGCACTGACTGGCAAAGGGTTGCCTTCCCCGATGAATCTTGATTTTGAGCTCCATCAAACCACTGAGAACAGGGGGGGCTAAAGGGTCTCCCGTACGAAGAAAGACTGAGCAAATTGCAGCTCTACACTCTCGAGGAGCGTAGGGAGAGGGGAGACATGATTGAGACATTTAAGTACATCACGGGACGGGTAGAGGTGGAAGATGATATCTTTCTTCTCAGGGGACCCTCGACCACAAGAGGACATCCGCTCAAGCTCAGGGGAGGGAAGTTTCGTGGAGACACCAGGAAATACTTCTTCACGGAGAGAGTGATTGAGCATTGGAACGAGCTTCCAGTGCAGGTGGTCGAGGCACGCAGCATCTCAGACTTCAAGAACAAATGGGATACCTATGTGGGATCCCTACGAGGTCATGCCAAGGGTTAGGGTCACTAGGACTGAATGAGCGGGTCAGTAGAGTGACAGTATAATTACAATTATTCTTTAGGGGGTCAGTAGATTTAAGAGGGTGGGTAAATAGTGTGGGCAGACTTGATGGGCTATGGCCCTTATCTGCCGTCATCTTTCTATGTTTCTATGTAAACCCCCAGCAACCATTCTTGAATGTACACAAGCTGGTGGCTGCAGCATTATGGTCTGAGAAATGTTTCTTGGTATGGTCTGGGTCCCTACATACCAGTTGGTACTCTCAACCGATATGGGTATCTCTTTATCCTTGCCGATCAAGTACACCTATGGCCGATGTGATCTTTCAACAGGCCAATGTGACATATCATACCACCAGAATTGATCGGAGTGGTTCGCAGAGCACGACCAAGACTTTTGGCTACTTCCCTGGTGTCCGAATTCCCCAGACCTTAGCCCAATTGAGCACATTTGGGAGTACCTCCATCGACATGTTCGACTGGATCCACCACCACGCACCCATCGGCAACTTCGGACGCACCGCTGTTTGCATGGCTCCACGCACCTCTAGCAACTACCCAGTATCTTATTGAGTCATTGCCACAGCGTCTGGCTGCCGTCCGTGCTGGCAGAGGCAGTTATTCTGGATATTAGCAGATGGTCATAATAATGTGACTCGACCATGTTGTCTGGAATAACTTTCTAGTCCAGCTGCGTAATTTGGGCTCTTTCCAATTATTTCAAAAACATTTGAAAACGTAGCTATTTTCAAAAATGTAAATTCCGCTGTTCTCTATATAACCACTAATTCGTATTATATTTTCCTTTCTTAACTCTTGTAAACCGTGTCTGTCCTCATAGAGAAGATTCGGTATATAAGCTTAAGGTTTAGTTTAGTTCACTGAATGCCATTCCAGACCAGTTTAAAACAGAAGCAGCGTACAGGTTTACCTTGGAGAATAACTTGGGCGGGCACTGATGCGCAATCTGTTTAGAAAAGTGATCGCTAATCTCGCATCCTGTATGGACAATTTCAGCATAGGTATTTCATTTTTTGCATAATCGCAGCTAAAATCTGCATTAATATGTTTGTTCTATTAACATTTGATATCTCGCTTAAACATATTACAGATCTAAGCGGTTTACAATATAATATAACTAGTCTTTAAGCCCGTTACATTAACGGGTGCTAGAATAGATGTCTGTCTGTCTTTCTTTCTGTCTCTCTGTCTCCTTAGCCGTTGTCTGTCCGTCTTTCTTTCTCGCTCCTTGGCCGCTGTCTGTCTGTCTCTCTGGCCCCCCGAGAAAACTAAGATTGCTGCCTGCCCCCCAGCACACCTCTCCCCCTCCCTGTGCAGCGGTAGCAGCCAGACGCCTCGCAGCATCTCAAAGGACACCCTCCTGCCTTTGCTCTCACTGCTGCACGCACCGCAAGCCGCCACACACGCCGCAAATGATACACGGCACGGAAGCACAAATCACGGCGGCAGGGATCACGCTGTTTCAACTGCGCATGCGCGGGCAAGGGTTTTATTATAGAGGATTAGGTACTTAGAACTTCCCTATCTGTCCCGAAGGCTGTGTTCTTCTACAAGTCCTAAAACATTACGTGGGCAAAACGCAATGGCGTTTCCTTAAATGCTGCAGCCGGATGCAGGCTTTTCAACTGGATCTGAAACAGGCACATATTACGCTAGCTAATAAAAATTTCCTCTACACTTAAAAAAATACATTTTCATCCTGTACTTCATCTGCAATCTGTCCCTTTTAACTGCACCCATACAATGCATCTTTGACAGACTTTCGAGACCTTCAGGGTGAAAATGTGTAGAAAGCAAAAAAAATTAAAAAAGAGATGTGTTTGGATACTCAGTACACTGCACCATCTTTATTCAGCTCTATATTGGCCTGTATGTATGTCTTTAAAAATGTGTTATAAAAATGATTTTTAATAAGTGTTTTGGTGGATAAAGAAATGTTCACAGAGACAGATGCTTTAAAAGCTTTGCATAGATGGCCTTTATCTGAATTGGAGCATAACAATCTGTGGCGACAGTGTATATCGACCTCTCCGCAGCCTTCGATGTCGTTCACCACGACATCCTAATCTTCCAACTCTCCGAAATAGGCATAAGCTCCACTGTCCTAGATTGGTTCTCGAAATTCCTACGCTTCCGCTCCTACACCGTTAACACAAACGGTACCTCATCCCCCCCCCCCCCCTCCGGAAGCCGAAATGTGGAGTCCCGCAAGGCTCACCCCTCTCCCCAATCCTTTTCAACATCTACATGTCCTCTCTGAAACTCCTTCATCTATCCCCCCTAGAAACTCTCTACTCCTACGCTGATGACATCCTCATCCTCCTCGAGACCGACTCGAACCTCTTTAACCTCACTGAAAACATATCCTCGTGTAT
This sequence comes from Geotrypetes seraphini, assembly GCF_902459505.1. Taxonomy (NCBI): domain Eukaryota; kingdom Metazoa; phylum Chordata; class Amphibia; order Gymnophiona; family Dermophiidae; genus Geotrypetes; species Geotrypetes seraphini. The sequence continues at coordinate 171,171,378 of NC_047091.1, read as the reverse complement.
TACGAACCTCCAATCCTGGGCCCAATCTGTACAAATGAAACTAAATGAGTCCAAAACAAAACTACTTTTGGGTTGGCCCTATTTCAGACCATTTACCCTCCTCCATCCCACTACCTTCCGGCCCCACTCTCCAGCTTGAGTTTTCAAGCAAAGTCCTAGGCTTCATCTTAGACTCCTCTCTCTCCTTCAGTGATCACCTCAACTCCCTGGTAAAAAAAATGCTTCTTTAGCCTCCATATGTTGAGGAAAGTAAGATCCTGCTTTCATCATTCTCATTTCGCCATCCTCGTTCAATCCACCATCCTCTCCAGACTGGACTACTGCAACTCCATCTATATAAGCCTAACTAAGAAAAACCTCCACAGACTTCAGCTAATTCAGAACGCCGCGGCCAAGCTTATTTTCGCAAAAGGCAAGTTTGATCACGTCTCCCCACTCCTCTCCAAGCTTCACTGGCTCCCAGTATACTCCAGAGTCCTCTATAAATGTGCCTGCTTAGCCTTCAAGATTCTACATGGCATCCTTCCCCCCCGTTATCCCACTCCTTTGGAATTCCTCTAACCCACTCTCCTCTAGATCCTTCCAAAAACTGAAACTATCTTTCCCATCTACAAAAGGTATATCCCGCGCAGGAAAACTTGGAACATCCCTCCCCTTTAGAGCCACAGAACTCTGGAACAACCTCTCATCCCCGCTCAGAAATGTTAGCTCCTTCCAATCCTTCCGTAAACACCTGAAAACTTGGCTCTTTTCAAAAATCTAATCACCCCCCGTTCTCTAGTACCCTGTTCCCTCCCTATCTTCTCAGTCCCTCTCCTATATCCATCTTTGTAGTTCCTTTCCTCTCAACCTCTGTAAACCGTGCCGAGCTCTGCGCTTGCGGAGATGATGCGGTATACAAACCTAAGGTTTAGTTTAGTTTAGTATACTCTTCCAGTCACCGTATGTTCAGTATAACAATCAAATATAATCGGGGCTGGACAAAGTGCCGGGTTTTGAAAAGCCGTCCGGATGCCTGGACATGCTCTCTAAAAAGAGGACCTGTCCAGGTAAATCCGGACGTCTGGTAACCCTATGTGTACATTGGTGACGGGACTAAATCGCGCGAGACAACAGCGCGCCGACAACTGAGTGCAAGGTTGACGGCGCGCCGAAGAAAAGCACTATTTTAAAGGGCTCAGACGGGGGGTGTGGGGGGGGAAACCCCCCCACTTTACATAACAGACATTGCGCTGGCGTTGTGGGGGATTTGGGGGGTTGTAACCCCCCACATTATACTGTAAACTGAACTTTTTCCCTAAAATACAGGCAAAAAGTTTGGTTTCAAGTATAATGTGGGGGGTTACAACCCCCCACAACGCCAGCGCGATGTCTGTTAAGTAAAATAGGGAGGTTCCCCACCAACACCCCCCGTCGGAACCCTTTAAAATAGTGCTTTTCTTCAGCGCGCCGTCAACCTTGCGCTCAGTTGTCGGCGCGCCATTGTCTCGCACGATTTTGTCCATGAACCGTGTGCATTAGAAGTATTGCAGAGTGAGAGAGAGGAGATGGAAGAGGAGAGTGCATTACATTACATTAGAGACTTCTATTCCGCCAATACCTCGCAGTTCTAGGCGGATTACAAACAAAGATAACAGGACATTTCTAGGAAAATTACAAATTAGGTTGCTGTTTACATGGTTGAGACTTTGATGGGAAATTTAGAGAGGGGATAGTCATGGAGGGTTCATAGACAAAAGCGTGCGACGACAAAGGCGCGCAGACAACTGAGCGCAAGGCGGAAGCGCACCGAAGAAAAACAGTATTTTAAGGGGCTCCGACAGGGGGTGTTGGTGGGGAACCTCCCCCCCCACACTTTACTTAAAAGAGATTGCGCTAGCATTGTGGGGGGGTTTGGGGAGATTGTAACCCCCCTCATTTACTGGAAACTTAACTTTTTCCCTCTTTTTTTAGGGAAAAAGTGAAGTTTTCAGTATAATATGGAGGATTACAACCCCCCAAACCCTCCCAATGCCGGCGTGATCTCTGTTAAATAAAGTGGGGGGGTTCCCCCCCACACACCCCGTCGGAGCCCTTTAAAATACTGTTTTTCTTTGGCGCGCTTCCGCCTTGCGCTCAGTTGTCTGCGCTGGGTTGTTGGCGCGCGCTTTTGATCTGTCACCGTCATGGAGGGTGGCAAGACAAATGCATGAAGATAACTCAGCGCAAGACAATTGCGTGAAATGACAACTTAGCTCAGGACAATTGCGCTATAAAGTCCTGCACGCTATTGTTTTGCGCTATAATGACTTGCGCGCTATTGTCTTACGCTATAAAGTCCTGCGCGCTATTGTCTTGTGCTATAAAGACTTGCGCGCATCTGACCGCACGCATTTGTCTTGCGCGCTAACGACTATGAACCGTCATGGAGAGGTGTTAGGATTTCTTGATAAATTTTTTGGAATAACAGGGTTTTGATTTCTTTCCAAAATGATTTGAGGTCGGTCGTTGTTGTCGGCATGTTTGGAGAGGAGGTGATCAAGTTTCGCTGCTTGCGTTGCTAGTAGGTTGTCGTACATCTTCTTGCGCTGTGTACCTTTGGGTGGGTGGGTGGGTAAATGGGGTCTGAGTGAGAGCAAGTCATTGGGGATGTCGTTGCTGATTCTTCGTGCCTGTGCAAATTCTGCAATGTGCAGTAGCGCTGAATGGTGTCAGGTCAAAAGCGCGCCTGGACAAAGGCATGCCCAGACAATTGAGCGCAGCGCGCACCACCGCGCCGCTCTAAATTACTGTTTTTAGCGCTCTGACGGGGGGTGTGGGGGGGGGAACCCCCCCTTTACTTAATAGACATCGCACCGCGTTGTGGGGGGGGTGTGGGGGGTTGTAACCCCCCACATTTTACTGAAAACTTCACTTTTTCCCTGTTTTTAGGGAAAAAGTTCAGTTTACAGTAAAATGTGGAGGGTTACAAACCCCCCATAACGCCGGCGCGGTCTATTAAGTAAACTGGAGGGGTTCCCCAACAAAACCCCCCGTCGGAGCCCCTAAAAATTGTAATTTATAGCGGTGCGGCGGCGCGCACTGCGCTCAATTGTCGGTGCGCGCTTTTGTCTTTCGCGCCGTTGTCTATGAACCGCGCTGAATTCTCCTCGGAGTAGGACTCCGAAGGCAGGTAAACGAACGTAACCAGTTCAAGGTGGTCAGTTTTCAGACAGTTGTTTCACCAGGATAAATGGCATAATAGATCAGTGTTTTACGTTGGAGTAGGAGATGAGGCAGCCAGGAGTCGGGTGGGCAACCATGGTCCTCGAGGCCCACAACCCAGCTAGGTTTTCAACATTTTACTGAGACTTTGTAACATGGTATTAAAATCTTAGAAACTTCAGATTCTGAGCAAATGGAAGTTGCTACACTCTTTGTACAATTGGCACTGGACTCTGATAGAGACTGGTTATTAAAAATTTTCTTTAGATTTAAAGATAAATTATTCCTGAAACAAAAAATAAGAATGTACCCAGATGTTTCTAGAATAACCCCCAAAAAAGAGGAAACAGTTTCTTCTCTTAGGACCTCAGGTCTTGACGCTGGGAGCTACATTTTTTTAAAGATTTCCTTGTAAATGTTATATTAATTATCAAGGAGCTAAATATATTTTCTTTCAGTCTTCACATCTGTTAAGATTTATAACTAGTAAAAATGTGATTTCTGGGAGCCCCTCTGTGGATGTACAGGAGGAAGGCTCATGAATAGATTCTGGGTGGTAATCAGAGGTGGTGTTTTTTTTCCCCTTATTTACTTTTTCTGATTTTGATAAATGTCCGACTTTTTTATGCTTGCTCCCTCATATATTGTAGACTAATTAACAGAACAAATGAAAATGTTTTCCTCTTTTATTAATTTTTGATATTTCTTGTAGTATTTGAATTTATTTCTGTTTATTTCTAATAGTTATGATCAAGAATATGTAATATTGAAATGCCAATAAAGAATTAGTAACATGGTATTAAGATTCCAGGAAGGGAAGGGAGATGTCACTGGAGGTCGCAACCGAAGAGCCCCTCTAATGAACTGGGTGAGAGGCCAGAGAGTCTCTTTCCCCACCGACGGATGCCCCTTCCTGACGCAATTTGGATGGGAAGCTTTTCAAAACCCGGATAGTGTGCTGGGTTTTGAAAAGCCGTCTGGATCCCTGGACATGTCCTCGAAAAGGAGGACGTCTCTGGGGAAATCCAGACATCTGATAACACTACTTAATCCTCCATTGCCTTGGGTACAAAATAAATACCTGTATATACATTAACCACTTTGAATTCTACTGTATACTATTTAAAACTATAAAGGGAGACAGCCCAACCTACCTAAACGACCGCCTCATCCAAACCACCTCTATCAGGCATAGAACCCCCCCCCCCCCGTTCACTTACCCCCCAATCAAAGAAGTAAAACGGAAAAAACTATAGAACGGACTACTGGCCACTCAGGCAGCAAAGATAGACAACCAAGTCTCCAACCTATTGACAACAACCCCAGACTACAAGATGTTCAGAAAGGAAATAAAAACTATACTCTTCAAGAAATCCCTTAATAAAGCTTAATACCATCCCCTCCCTAACCCCAGATCCTACTTTTCCCTCTCTTGGAAACCTTCTCTGATCTAACGTTGTAACCCTTCTTCCATAACTCTTTTTGTAATCCGCTTTGAACCGAAAGGTAATGGCGGAATAGAAATCTGTAATGTAATGTAAGCACAAAAAGGTGGTATACAAGTCCCATTCCCTTTCCTAATGTAACTGGTGTATTTACAGATCTGACCATCATGGCTGAAGGAAAAGGACTGAAAAACGTTTCCGAGTCGCAGAGTGCAAACAAGGACTCTGAAGCTGCAACGACCCAAGCTGGCGACAGCTCCATGTTTAATGTAAAGATCCAGATACCGGGAGCAGATGTTCTTGATATCCAAGTGAGAACTTCATCAAGGTCACAGTGTCTGTCTGTGTTCAGCTGATGATAGATGCCAAGGTTATCGAAGGCGGTGGGGTACCAGTTCTTAGGGGCTTTTAAACAAATCTAGGCCAATACGGAAACTCCAGATACAAATGCAAAGCTGTGCATTTTGTTCAGTTTGGAGCCTGAGTGATTGCAGCACATATCTGGGGTTATTCTGTAATGGAGGGGGGGGGCTCTTTTAAGGGAGCCTAACGCCTTGCAGTCAAAATCTATTCTTTAATGGCCGCTGGGTGTTTGAGTTCCATTCTACAGTTCTATCATAACCCAGTGCAGTTTATATGTATGTGGCCACAGTTACATTATACCAGCCATGTTGCTACTATTTGGGTTTTTGCTAGGTACTTGCCATCTGGATTGGCCACCATGAAGACAGGATACTAGGCACGAAGGACCATAGGTTTGATCCACTATGGCTATTCTTATGTGAGCCAAGTATAGGACAATCAAGCTGTTGTGACATCACTGAGGTTGGCTCTTAGGCATTGGTAGAATGAGGCATTATGACATCACAATATCAGCTTAAGAATGTTGCTACTGTTTGGGTTTCTGCCAGGAACTTGTGACATGGATTGGCCACCGTGAAGGCAGGATGCTGGGCTTATATGGACCATTGGTCTGAGCCAATAAGGCTATTAAGTAAAGTCTGAAAGGGGGGGAGGTTGTAATTGATAGAATTCTGCAAGTTACATGCATAAGTGGCAGCCCTTTCTGTGCCTCTGCCATGTTTCACCCATGTGAACGCTCCCCTCGCATTTACACACTGTGCCACTTGACGCACGCTCTTACAGAACAGCATAGACCAGTGATGTAGCCATGGGTGGGCTTGGGCTCGCTCAAAATTGTGGTGCCCTCGTTAAAGCTGGCAGAGATCCCCAAACTTCATCAACAAAGATGGCTGCCTCCAGTGGCCAGAACACTCCATACTCTCTGCAGCTTGCACTCTGTGGACTGCCACAATGCCAGTCCGTCCACCCCCCCCCCCTGCCATGCATGCTCAGGGTGGGGGGAACAGCATGGCATGGGGTAGCAGTGGCACAAAGAGAGTACAGGAATGTTCAGGCTGCTGGAGGGGCCATCATCAGCCTTTGGAGCTTGTGGATCCCCCACCAGCTCAGGTATTTTTGGTAGAGATGGGAGGAAAGCAGTGACAAGGAAAAATTGTGTACGCACCCAAAATGGTACATCTTGCTGCTCCAGTGACTTAGGCACCCTGCTTATGCTTTTATGTACTTAAATGTACGCTTACCTGTAAAAATGCAGGTGGCATATAACTCATGTGCCCAGTTATTAGAACTACCCTTAATATGTCTGGAGGGAATGGATGCTTTTTGGAAAATTCACTGCATTCTGATGTATGGCTCGTGTGTAGGGTTGCCAGATGTCCGGGAAAACTCGGACATGTCCTCTTTTTAGAGGACTGTCTGGATGGACTTTCCAAAACCTGCTAGTTTGTCTAGGTTTTGGAAAGCCCCGTCTGGAGGTCCTCTGAGCTCGTGCAGATGATGCTGCATGCTCGGAGGCCCACTGGATGCGGCCCAGAGGTCAGGAAAGAAGAGATGAAGCTTTGTGGGAGTGGGGCTGGAGGTGGAATGGGGCGGGGCCATACATCCGGGATGTGACATAGCTAAATATGGTAACGTGTGTGGCATTAGGTGTCTCCAAAGGAGCTGGTGCAGGAGATCATTCAGGTTCTGATGGAGCATGAGGACTCCTGCCACCGGACCTGCTTCTCCCTACAGCACGAGGGCAACGTCCTGGACAACTTTGCAGAGCTGAGATCCATGGAAGGTCTGAAGGATGGTTCCACACTAAAAGTGATTGAAGGTGAGATGGATTAACGCTGTGTTGAGTCCTTGGCAAACGTACACTTATGGCCCCCTGTTCACTTCTTCTCCTCTTCCCCCCTCTGCCTCCTGTAGAGCCAAATTCCATCTTTAATCCCACCCCCCACCCACCAAGAACTTTTATTCATGGCTTTTCCCCACTCTCTCCCAGGCAACCCTCCTCCTGAGGTCATGGTGAATGAGTGCCAGGGCATAATGGAGAATGCGCTTGTATAGGGTTACCAGACGTTTGGATATCCCCGGACATGTCTCCAGCCCAGAATCCAGGGGCAACTCTGCAGCCTCTGAGTTTAGATAGATTTAAGCCATAATTGGTTTATTCTGGCTCTAAGGTTTTCCTATCTGTCAGGTTTACCGTCCTTGGGCAGGAGACTTGGCATATCTCATGACTTTGAGTCCTAGAGGTTTGCCTAAGTCAAAAATGGGCAACTTGGCTTCTGTAGAGCCAACATGGCTTCTGCAAGGGAAGATCGTGCCAAACAAATTTACTGCACTTCTTTGAGGGGGTAAACAGCCAGTTGGACAAAGGGGAACCTGTAGACATCATTTACCTTGACTTCCAAAAGGCCTTTGACAAGGTACCCCATGAGCGGTTACTTAGGAAGCTGTGGAACCACGGGGTGGAAGGGGACGTACACAGATGGGTCAAACACTGGTTGGCAGGCAGGAGACAGAGGGTTGGAGTGAAGGGTCACTACTCGGGCTGGAGGAAAGTCACGAGCGGAGTTCCGCAGGGGTCTGTACTTGGACCGCTGCTGTTCAATGTATTTATTAATGACCTGGAAACGGGGACGAAATGTGAAGTTATAAAATTTGCGGATGACACTAAACTCTGTAGAAGGGTCAGAACTACGGAAGAGTGTGAGGACCTACAAAGGGACCTAAGCAAACTGGAGGAGTGGGCGAATAAATGGCAGATGAAATTCAATGTAGGGAAATGCAAGGTCATGCATATAGGGAGAAAGAACCCGATGTTCAGCTACCAAATGGGGGGATTAGTATTAGAGGGAAGTAACCTTGAAAGAGATTTGGGTGTACTGGTGGATACAACAATGAAGTCAACGGCGCAATGCGCAGCAGCCGCGAAGAAGGCAAACAGAATGTTGGGTATTATTAAAAATGGTATTACGACCAGAACAAAAGAAGTCATCCTGCCGTTGTATCGGGCAATGGTGCGCCCGCACCTGGAGTACTGTGTTCAGTATTGGTCACCGCACCTTAAGAAGGATATGGCAATACTTGAGAGGGTCCAGAGGAGAGCGACACGAATGATTAAGGGCATGGAAAACCTTTCATACACAGAAAGACTGGAGAAGCTGGAGCTCTTCTCCCTGGAAAAGCGGAGACTCAGAGGAGACATGATAGAGACCTACAAGATCATGAAGGGCATAGAGAGAGTGGAGAGAGACAGATTCTTCAAACTTTCAAAACATAAAAGAACAAGAGGGCATTCGGAAAAATTGGAAGGGGATAGATTCAAAACAAATGCTAGGAAGTTTTTCTTTACTCAGCGGGTGGTGGAGACTTGGAATGCGCTTCCAGAGGATGTAATAGGGCAGAGTACGGTACTGGGGTTTAAGAAAGGATTGGACAATTTCCTGTTGGAAAAGGGGATAGAGGGGTATAGATAGAGGATTATTATGCAGGTCCTGGACCTGTTGGGCCGCCACGTGAGCGGACTGCTGGGCACGATGGACCTCAGGTCTGACCCGGCAGAGGCATTGCTTATGTATCTTATGTATCTTATGTAACTTGCAACCTGCCGCTGAATTTTATGTAGCCTCTGTGACCTTGGGAAGCACAGTCTTCAGAGAGAAGGGAGGGGAGCCACAAATTCCATGGCACCTCCTCTACCCTGCCCCCCCCCCCCCTTATTTTCCTTCCCTGTCTCCCTCACCTCCCCCAGGATGGTGAATCTACAGTTGCCATAAGAGGCATAGCACGGCTGACTGATGCAAGGCCTTGAGCATCTATGCATGCTCAAGGCCTGTTGGCTTCCACCCCTCTGGAACAGAAAGTTTGGAGAGGGCAGGAACAGGCAGGCCTTGAGTATGAACAACAACTCGGGATGCCATGCCAGCCAACCATGTGACTTGCCATCGTGGGGGAGCGAGATAAGGAATTAAAACAGCTTAAAGGGAAGGGAAAGGGGAAGGAGAGAGATGCAGCCCGCTAGGGATAGCACAACCGTTCGTGCAGCCCTCTGTGAATAAAGATTGCCCATCTCTGGTCTAGGATGTGTAGGCATTAATCGGCTCCTAGTTGCACGGCATTAAACAATTTCAGGAGGACAGGATTTTTTAAGAGAGAAGCTTTTTGACTCTCATTTGCAAATCCTTGACAGCAGAATATTGTGTAATGCGGAACTATGTACAACTTATGTAGATCCTGGTTTTCCTTTCTCCTATGCTATGCTCTGGTCTGGTTTTTCATTTAAAGGGCCAGTAAGTCACTTTAACCCTCCATTGTGAGCTCACTATGGACAGAGAAAGTACCTCTATGTAATAATGAAACTGCTTGGTTGTACTACAGAAAAGATGGTATATCAAGATGCCTAATGATATAAAAATGCCCAGTGCTAGGTACGTGTTAGAAAACTGATTGTGGTTTTAATTTATATGGGTGCTTTTCTTTTAGATGAGTGACCAGCATTGTTACTGTGTACTTTGAGATACAACTCTGAGCTGTAAAGTGCAACTATTAAATTTACAGCTGGACCTGTGTCTTTCTGGTCACAGTGGCGGGGGCACAGCCTGAAGCTTTCTAGTGCCCAGATGTCTGGGAAAACCTGGACATGTCCTGTTTAGAGGATTGTCCGGGTGCCTGAAGGGATTTCCAAGAACCCGTCAGTTTGTCCAGGTTTTGGAAGTCCCCCGAGCTTGGGGCCGTGCCCTGGAGGACCTCTGCGCAGGCGCGGATGTTGACGCACTGACATCATTCGCAGGCACACATGCGCACGTTGTCATTGTGACGACATCCGTGCGTACGCAGACGCGGCCCTGAGCGTGGGAAAGGAGACCAGAGGTTTGTGTGGGGGCAGGGCTGGGGACAAAATGGGGCGGAGCCAGATGTCCTCTTCCTCTTAAAAAAAAAAAAAAAAAATCTGTCAACCCTAGCAATGTGTCTAGTGGCCCTGAACACTAGGGTTATGCATCTGAACTTAACCTGCAAGTTGCTTGAACTCCGCCTCCTGCCCCCTCAGTCTTTTTCTGCAAGCAGATTGCTCAGAAGTGTTTCTGCTCTGTTCTGCGGTTTTATTATTTTCAGGTATTTTTTTCTAAGTGTTTGGTTGGCGGTTCTGTACCCAGAAGTTCCTACTAATTGGGACCTCTGCCCAGGAGAAGATGCAGACTCGCGTGGCAGAAATCTGCTTCTAGAAGGATCAGTTCTCGGATGCCTAGCTAGCCAGCCTGCTTTTGTATTTTTTGCGCTCGGGTGTCGAACCCTGTGTAGCTGCTTGCATCCCTGATTTATCAGGAGCTTGAGCGAAGGCTGTTTGGCTCCATCCCTGCTTGGCAGGGCTTAATAGTGGGCTAGCTGTGTGCTCCTCGCCCTCTTGGCGGCACAAGGTTTAACGGGGATTGAGGCTCAGACTGGTCCAACTAACAGCCCGAAGACCAAGTTCATTTGGTGAACCTGTGAGGCAGAGTTCTCCATTTATCCTAGTTGCATTCCTAAGCTGAAGCAGGAAGCACATGGCACAGTGAGTAAGGCTATTATATAGCCTACGGGAAAAATTGGTGGTGGTGGTGGTTTCCCAAAATTTAAAGATTTCGGCAGCCAGAGCCAAGGTCTCCCACCTTTAAAACTCCTTTTCCTGCAATTTTCTTTTACTTCAGGGACATCCCCACAATTTTATTGGTAGCGGCCATCTTGGATTTTAAATGGTCTTTTTTTTCTAAAGCCTCCATTTGCCTCAAAACCCCTCGATTTTACTTAACATTGGCAGGGATGGACCCCTCAGGCCTTCTACCCTATATCATGCCAATGTTGCCCTGGATGGCTGGCCAAAGGGCATCCATGTCCTGCATGTGAGGGAGGGGTGGGAGCCTTGGGCTCAGCCTCTTCTGAGTCCTCCATGGCTGGGAATCTGCAGGAGGTGCCTCCCTTCCAGACCTCTTTGTACATTCTATGGCAGAGCTCATTTGCAGGCTCTCTCAGCTGTGCACGTAGCAGGAGTGGAAAATGTGCAGGCTATCTTTCTCAGTCAATAGACTCTCGACCCAGGAGAATGGTCTCTGTTCATACAGGCTTTCAACTCCATTGTTCAGTAGTAGGGGTGCCTACAGATGGGTCTGATGTCCTTGGCGGTAAACACAAAGGCAGACCACTTTTATAGCTGAAGATACGAGCCCGGAAGCATGGGGTTGGACATGTTAGTCCAACCATGGCCAGAGAAAGGACTCTTTGTATGTGTTTCCCCTGTGGCTCATTCGCAGGATTGTGAGTCATCTGGGGTTGGTAGTCCTAGTGGTGCCCAATTGATAGCAGACCATGGTATGCGGATTTAGTTCACCTCCAGAGGGATGAAGGCCTCGGTCTGCTGATCCAAATTGATCTTTTCACTCAAGGACTGAACCTTATCGAGAATCTAGAATGCTTTGGGCTTATGGCATGGCTCTTGAGTGGGCAGCCTCAATGAGCAAGGGTTACTCAGACATGGCCGTTTCTACTGTGCTTAAAGCTAAGAAGCTGTTGATGGTAGCAGCTGGCCCGGACCTTTTCTCTGACGCCAGAATTGATGTCGGGGGAAGACTTGTGGGCTCGATTGCACGTTACCGGCCCTTCCCTTCCTTTCCTGTGGCGGCGAGTGGGTAAGAGAGCAGTAGCGGCAGGGGGTGGTGGTGGTCACATGTAGCAGCAGAACGCTGGGGGGGCGGGGGGGGGGGGCGGAGGAGTATTTGACTTTATGGAGCGAAAAATACAGTACTTGAATGTTATAATAATTTATAGTTTATTTGCTTAGTACAACAAAACATATATAATAAAATCTATATACAATTGCACAGGTACACAGATCATAACGCCGTATAACATAAATAATACAATCATAGTTCTTTCCACCCTATCAACTTCAATACAGTGGTTACACATTTTCTCCTTCAACCTGTACTATTCTTCTGGATACTTCATATGATAAGATAAGTACCACTTCAACAATTTTTGAAACAACAATATTCTCTTGTTTCCGAATAAAAGATTGAAACCTGTTCCATTCCTCAGGCTCCTAGCGAGAAATAACCTCTGATCTCACTGACTGTAGCCTTAGCTCTATCCTCGTTGGAACTGACAAATCATTGAGTGGCCGAGCGTAATTTTGAAAGTGAAGCATAAGGAGAGACGCAATTCACAAGATATCGGTAATGTTTGTTACAGAGCAGAACAGAATTGTAGTGCCAGATTTTTCCCACAGTGCTACTTGATTGCTTTTGTACAAACAGAGGAGCAGCTCCATGGGAAGGAGGCGGAGTTTAAAAAAATGATTGACAGCACTCTGCAAGCAACTTGTGGGTGCAGATGCATAAGCTTAGCGTTCAGGACTACTGGGCACATCTATAAGAAAGAAGATTATCAAGGTAAGAGCCTAATCTTTCTTTAGGATTAGCTGATATGACTGCATGATTCATGCTTTGGCTGGAGGGAAAATCTCCTCTCTGAGAAATGTCTTATGATGATGGATGACTTGCTTTCTTACATTCCAGAGCAGTACAACATCAGGGAAGCACGAATTCATATCCGCCATTTCCGAGACCTACTGAAGAGCCTGGACCCTACTGACGCGTACAATGGTGTGGATTGCAACTCGCTGTCTTTTCTAAGTGTGGTCTCAGAGGGAGACATTGCAGGTATAGTACTGAGGGAGAGGGAAAATTATTGGTTTCAAATTTTAAAATAAATTTGGAATACTAGATATGGAGTTCAGTCATAGCATCTTGCTGAGGATAAATTTGATTTTCTTCTCTGTGATCATGGAGAACAAATGTTAAAGGTGTAGAATATTCTGGAAAAGACATGATAAAAAGCCATGCGCTATAAAAATCAAAGACACTGGCCTCGGCATTGGGTTTTATAGCCAGAATCCCCCTCATTTTATAATCTAAGGGCCTGATTCTCTAAAAGTGCGTCCCGATTTTAGGCAGCTGTAGGCGTCCTACAACTGTCTAATCAGCCAATCGGGATGCACGTTTTTAAAAAAAAAAATGCTCCCCAGGCAGGCCTGAAGGTGCCTCCGGGAGCCTAGGGAGACCCGCAAGATGCCTAAGCTCGTCTAAGGGCCTTGGGCGGGCCTTAGGCGGTCCTACGCGTCTCCCTAGTAGATGAGAAGCTTAAAATGTAGGCCAGCAAAATGCTGGTCTACATTGTAAGTAGACGCGGCCGCTATACTTATCGTGGCAAGGGATCTCTCTGCCGCTATAAGTATAGAGGTTCGCGGCCTGTCCGATCGCTGGGAGGAGGGTGCCCAATCCCTCCTGCCCGAAGACTCACCCTCCCGACACTACCAACCGCCCCCCCGACATTACCGATCTCCCCCTCCCCCCACCCCCGACAATATCGGTCGCTGGCAGGAGGGTGCCCAATCCCTCCTGCCCGAAGACGCACCCCCCCCCCCTGGCGCTAACAACCCCCACTCCACCAAACCTGTTCTTACAGATGGGTCTTGCACGTCGAGCAAGCAGGCACGCCTCGTCGAAATGAGGCAGGCACGCCCCTTCCCGGCCCATCCCGCCGAAGCCTAAGGCCTGATTGGCCCAGGCTCTAGAAGCCTGGACCAATCAGGCCTTAGGCATAGCGGGTCCGCCCATCCCTACTAAGTCTAAGGTCTGATTGGCCAATCAGACCTTAGACTTAGTAGTAGTAGTAGTAGTAGACTTAGCTTTCTTTCTGGCACTTCTTTCTGCCTAAGCGGGGACAGGAAGCAGTAGCAGAGGAGGAACTTCTGGGTTGCCAAATTCAGTATGTTTACTTCAGTCACGCTGCAGACAGCTTGGAAAGTTACAGCATTGCCGGGTGAACAAACATTGGATCCCACAAGGGAGGTGGTTAAGTAGGGAGGACTCTGAATAGGTGGGGGTGTATGGAAGGAGGGCTCCAGATAAGTGTGCGAGATGCTTAGGGGGATACTGGATGTCCGGTTTCCCCGGACAAAAGTTATAAAATTAAAAAGCTGCCCAGACTCCCTCCACAGTCCTCAATCTGGTAATCCTAGATCTGGTAACCTCCAACTCAAACCCTTTGCAGGGCCACATTTTGAATTTGTAGTTACTTGGAGGGCCTCAGAAAAAAATACAGTGGTACCTTGGATTATGAGCATAATCCGTTCCAGGAGCATGCTCGTAATCCAAAATGCTCGTTTATCAAAGCGAGTTTCCCCATAGGAAATAATGGAAACTTGCTTTGATACGTTCCTCCCCCCCCCCCCGAGGCCAGGGCGCTGCTCCCCCCTCCCCCCACACGTGATTTGGCACCCCCCGTGAGAACAGGCACCCCCCATCCGACCAACTTTAACTCACCCCCCCCCTTTGGCACCGGTGCCGCTTGAAGATCTTCTTCCCAGTCACTGCCGGCTTTGAGCATGCATCTCAGCGAGAGGGAGAATTAGAAGGGCTTGAGCATGCACAGATGCATGCTCAAAGCCGGCAGAGACTGGGAAGAAGATCTTGATGCAGCACCGGCACTTGTGGGCTGCGTGCCGGTGCCAAAGGGGGGGTGAGTTAAAGTTGGGCGGGCGGGGGGTTCCTGTTCTCACGGAGGGGGGGAGGGGTGCCGATTCGAGCGGGAGGGGGCCCTTTGTGAGCGGGGGGGAGCGATGCCGGTTATCGGGGGGTGCTCGCAAATTGAGTCAACACTCGGTTTGCGAGACGTTTTGCGAGAATGTTTTGCTAGTCTTGCAAAACACTCGCAAACTGGGTTACTCGCAAACCGAGGTTTGACTGTAGTTAATGTCTTATTATAGAAATGACAATTTTGCATGAGATAAAACTCTTTATAGTTTATAAATCTTTCCTTTTGGCTAAGTCTTAATAATAAAGAGACATATGATCAAGAAACTGTTTTATTTTACTTTTGTGATTATGATAAAATACTGATGGCCTCAAAATAGCACCTGGCGAGCTGCATGTAGCCCCCGGACCGCAAGTTTGAGGCCACTGCCCTAGATGGAATCACAGAACTGTTAGTACGTTTTAAAAGAAGTAGATATTCTGTTCGTCAAGCTTTGGAAACTTGATATACTGAGAGGTTTTATGCATCTTAGGTTTGTTGAGCAGTCACGGAGGTCCAGTAGCCCCGAAGAAATGGTTCTGTACCACTAAATGTTGGCTGGAACGTGAAGGACCTGTGTTGAGCAAATTAGTTTTTGTTTGGGGAGGGGTCACGGGTCACCACCCCTTAATAAGCAAAAAGTTTTTTTTTTTTTTTTTTTTTTTAATGCCAATGTCTGGATGGGTACAGCTAAAAGCACATTGGCTCACCTGTGATCTGAGGCTTTTACTTTCGTCTGTGTAGGCGCCCAGCAGGGAAAGTGATATTTGTTTTAAGTGGGGAGAAGTTGGCGCTCCAGTGTGAACCCCAGAATTCATTGACCCAACAGCTCGGTGGCATCGAAGACTTTTTTGTGACTGTGTCAAGGTTGAAGGAGGACACTTTGGTCTGGATTCACTAACCTGCCCGATCGGGCCCAATCCGGGCAGGTCCGCCGAATTCAGTAAACGTGAACATGCAGATGAGGGCGATCGGAGGAACGGCCCTATCTGCCTACACGGCTCGCGCATGTGCGATCGGTGCGCATGCGCAGACCGCGTAAGCCGTGACTTTTTTTTTTTTTTTAAACTTTAAACTTTTGCAGCCCATGTGTTTAACCCGCTTCGGGTTGCACAAGCAGTCGGGGCAGATGTGTTCGGGGCAGGCAGGCATGTTCGGGGCCTGACTCTCCTGCTTCCATGCGGCGGCGGCAGCTTCTTCCCTTCAGTGCGAGCCCGTGGGTTTAAAGTGGAGCTGCACAGGAAGCAGGAAGTGACATAAGCAAAGGCGGGACAAGGTAGAGGGAAGCCTTCTGAGCCAGAGCCAGCAGAGATTTTTTTTTTTTCTGCGGGTTCTGGCAAAACTGAATCGCCGCAGGAGCTGGGGACGCTTGCAAGGTATTCTGGGAAGAGACAAGTTGAGAGGCAGGAGGGCAGATGCTGGGATGCCACATAGTAGAAAAGAGAAAGATGTTGGATGGGTGTAAAAAAAACCCCAAATATTTTTTTTTCTATCTCTGTAAGGGTGTGTGTGTGTGTAAGGGTCCATCCTAGTTAACTGTGGGCCCATCCAAAATACTGGGTCTGGCTACTGGTGTGGTGTTGATCCATAGAATGGCATTCAGATCTAATTTCTAGCTTTTGTTTTAGAGCGGACTTGCCACGAAAACAATGGGAAGAAGAAAAAACGCTTATTTACGGAGCAAGAGCTGGACTCCATTGATTGCTCCCCTCCAGAATATATCCTCCCAGGATCCACAGAACGACCCCTCTCACCACTACAGCCACTGGGTGCCGAATGCAAGGTATGCCAGAAGGAGTAGTGATGAACTTTACTCGTACACTCAAAAGGTTTCATTATATTCAAGTTTTCTTGAAGTCAAGAATGATGGAGCCCTTTAGGCCAAACTCCAAAGGACCCATCTTGTGAATTAAATATTGTCTTTAGATTCTGGTGACTTCCCATCTCTTACTTTTGGAGGGTGTTTGGTTTGGTTTTTTTTTTTTTTTTTTAAGACAAATGCAGTTTCTCTGGGGTCTTTTGCTTTCAGGGTTCGTAGGGGGAAGGTGGGGGTGCAGATTGACTTAGTTGTTATTGAATACAAAACTGAACATTGTTATCTCATAGGAGGCTGTTGAACAAACTTGAAGGGCTAAAGTTAGGACCCAAAGTGGTGAACTGGGTCAGAAACTGGCTGTCGGACAGACGCCAGAGGGTGGTGGTTAATGGAAGTCGCTCGAAGGAAGGAAAGGTGGCTAGTGGAGTCCCTCAGGGTTCGGTGCTGGGGCCAATCCTGTTCAATATGTATGTAAGTGACATTGCTGAAGGGTTAGAAGGAAAAGTGTGCCTTTTTGCAGATGATACCAAGATTTGTAACAGAGTAGACACCGAAGAGGGAGTGGAGAATATGAAAAAGGATCTGCAAAAGTTAGAGGAATGGTCTAATGCCTGGCAACTAAAATTCAATGCAAACAAATGCAGAGTAATGCATTTGGGGGTTAATAATAGGAAGGAACCGTATATGCTGGGAGGAGAGAAGCTGATATGCACGGACGGGGAGAGGGACCTTGGGGTGATAGTGTCCGAAGATCTAAAGGCGAAAAAACAGTGTGACAAGGCAGTGGCTGCTGCCAGAAGGATGCTGGGCTGTATAAAGAGAGGCGTAGTCAGTAGAAGGAAGAAGGTGTTGATGCCCCTGTACAGGTCATTGGTGAGGCCCCACTTGGAGTATTGTGTTCAGTTTTGGAGACCGTATCTGGCGAAAGACGTAAGAAGACTTGAGGCGGTCCAGAGGAGGGCGACGAAAATGATAGGAGGCTTGCGCCAGAAGACGTATGAGGAGAGACTGGAAGCCCTGAATATGTATACCCTAGAGGAAAGGAGAGACAGGGGAGATATGATTCAGACGTTCAAATACTTGAAGGGTATTAACGTAGAACAAAATCTTTTCCAGAAAAAGGAAAATGGTAAAACCAGAGGACATAATTTGAGGTTGAGGGGTGGTAGATTCAGGGGCAATGTTAGGAAATTCTACTTTACGGAGAGGGTGGTGGATGCCTGGAATGCGCTCCCGAGAGAGGTGGTGGAGAGGAAAATGGTGATGGAGTTCAAAGAAGCGTGGGATGAACACAGAAGATTTAGAATCAGAAAATAATAGTAAATATTGAACTAAGGCCAGTACTGGGCAGACTTGCACGGTTTGTGTCTGTATATGGCCGTTTGGTGGAGGATGGGCAGGGGAGGGCTTCAATGGCTGGGAGGGTGTAGATGGGCTGGAGTAAGTCTTAACAGAGATTTCGGCAGTTGGAACCCAAGCTCAGTACTGGGTAAAGCTTTGGATTCTTGCACAGAAATAGCTAAGAAGAAAAAATTTAATTTAAAAAAAAAAAAAATTTAAATTGAATCAGGTTGGGCAGACTGGATGGACCATTCGGGTCTTTATCTGCCTTCATCTACTATGTTACTATGTTATCTCTATTCCGGGGAGAGTGTGGCGCAGTGGTTAAAGCTACAGCCTCAGCACCCTGAGGTTGGGGGTTCAAACCCACGCTGCTCCTTATGACCCTGGGCAAGTCACTTAATCCCCCATTGCCCCAGGTACATTAGATAGATTGTGAGCCCACCGGGACAGAGAGGAAAAAATGCTTGAGTACTTGAATAAATTCATGTAAACTGTTCTGAGCTCCCCTGGGAGAATAGTATAGAAAATTGAATAAATACAGAAAAATATTCTGTTATTGCCAATGTTATCTATGACTCTATTGTATGTTCTCCATCAACATCCTTTCTTCTAAAAAGGGAAATGGAAGGGAGGGAGGGCTGTGGGTGGGCTGTAGTAGTCTTTGATATCATGCTGATGTTCTTCTGTTTTGAGTTGCATGGAATTTCTTTGAAAATTTATAAAAATGATTTAAACATAAAGCCAAATGCAAATAGGGATGGAGGTGTTGGTAGATCCTAAACAATTTTCAAAGGACTGTGTTATAAGAATATAAGAACATAAGAATAGTCTTACTGGGTCAGACCAATGGTCCATCAAGCCTAGTAGCCCATTCTCATGGTGGCCAATCCAGGTCACTAGTACCTGGCCAAAACCCAAGATGCAGCAATATTGCATGCTACCGATCCAGAGCAAGCAATGGCTTCCCCCATGTCTTCCTCAATAACAGACTATTGACTTTTCCTCCAGGAACTTGTCCAAACCTTTCTTAAAACCAGCTATGCTATCCACTCTTACCACAACCTCTGGCAATGCGTTCCAGACCTTAACTATTCTCTGAGTGAAAAAAAATTTCCTCCTATTGGTTTTAAAAGTATTTCCCCGTAACTTCATCGAGTGTCCCCTAGTCTTTGTAATTTTTGACGGAGTGAAAAATTCATCCACTTGTACCCTTTCTACTCCTCTTAGGATTTTGTAGATTTTAATCATATCTCCCCTCAACCATCTCTTTTCCAAGCTGAAGAACCCTAACCATTTTAGTCTTTCCTCATATGAGAAGAGTTCCATCTCCTTTACCATCTTGGTCGCTCTTCTTTGAACCTTTTCTAGCGCCACTATATCTTTCTTGAGATAAGGAGACCAGAATTGAATGCAATACTCCAGTGAGGTTGCACCATGGAGCGATACAGGGGCATTATAACATTCTTAGTTTTGTTAATCATCCCTTTTTTTAATAATTCCCAGCATCCTGTTTGTTTTTTTGGCCGCTGCCACACTTTGAGAGGAAGGTTTCATCGTATTGTTTATAATGATACCCAGATCCTTTTCTTGGGCACTAAACTAAAGGTGGACAAAGCGATGGGGCTGGAAGGCATAAATCCTAGGGTACTGAAGGCTCTACTGGTTGACATTTTCAATGCTTCTTTAGAGTCAGGAGTGGTACTAGCAAGCTGGAAAAGAGCAGACGTGGTTCCTCTCCACAAAAGTGGAAGTAAGGAAGAGTTAGGGAACTACAGGCTTGTAAGACTGACTTCTGTGGTAAGAAAATGAATGGAAATACTTTTAAAACAGAGAATAGTGAAGTTTCTGGAATCCAGTGGATTACAGCACCCAAGGCAACATGGATTCAATAGAAGCAGATTTTGCCAGACAAATCTTGATTAATTTCATTGACTGGGTGACCATAAGTGCATATATTGTATAGAGGGAGTGCACTAGATGTGGTGTATTTAGATTTTAGCAAAGCCTTTGACACTGTTCCACACAGGCATCTAATAAATAAATAGAGTGTCCTCGGTGGGCCCCCGAAGTGACAGACTGGGTCAGGAATTGGTTGAATAGAAGGACGCAGGAAGTGGTGGTCAATGGAGATCTCTTTGAGGAAAGGGATATTACCAGTGGTGGGCCTCAAGGTTCGGTTCTTGGGCCTGTTCTTTTTAATATTTTTGTAAGCAATATTGTTGAAAGGCTGTCGGGTAAGATTTGCCTCCTTTGCGTATGATACCAAAATCCGTAGTAGAGTAGACACCCCTGATGGTGTGGATAATATACGGAGGGACCTAGCAAATCTTGAAGAATTGTCTGGAAGATTTAATGCTAAGAAATGCAAGGTTGTGCATTTGGGTTGCAAAAACCTGAGGGAACATTCTAGTTTAGGGTGAAGAACTTTTTGTGCCTGAAAAAGGAGGGGGTCTTGAGTGTGATAATATGTGATGATGAGCCCACCGGGACAGATAGGGGTAATGCTTGAGTGCCTGATTGTTAACCGTTTAGATAATTTAGATAAGTAGTCTATAAATACCTAAAGTAAATAAGGAAACATAAGTAAGGTGGCCAAACAGGTTGAAAAGGCGATAGCGAAAGCTAGAAGGATGCTAAGGTGCATAGGGCAAGGAATTGTCAGTAGGAAAAAGGAGGTTTTGATGTCCCTGTATAAGACTCTGGTGAAACCTCTTTTAGAATATTGTGTACAATTGTGGAGGCCGAACCTTCAAAAAGATATAAAAAGGATGGAGTCAGTCCAGAGGAAGGCTACTAAAATGGTCGGTGTATTTGAATTCAAGAAAGCTTGTTAAAGGTGCGTTGGTTCTCTAAAGAAGAGGAGAGTAGATGGCATGGTTAGGCCGACTAGATAAGCCATGTGGTCTTTATCTGCCTTCATTTTTCTATGTTTCTATGTAATTAAAAAAAATATTTTTAATTTCTCAGGAAACAGAGAGGAAAACGGATCCATCCTTATCTCTGTTGCTCAAGCTCTTAATACAATTCCAATATTGTCTGTTGTCCAGCCTCTGCAGTGTCTGAAAGCCCTAATGATGAGTGGATGGAACCCACCCCCTGGGAACCGTAAAATGCATGGGGATCTGATGTACCTCAGTGTCATCACCATGGAAGACCACCACATCCACATTACTGCATCCAACAGGGGCTTCTACATCAACCAGTGAGTGTCGGTACATGCTTACTCAGGATCTATGTTTTAAGGAGGGTTCTACAAAGTCTCTTAAGACACGCAGAGCATCCTAAGAAATTGAGGGCTATTTTCAAAGGTGTTTACTCTGATAAAAGAGAGATTTTATTCAGGTAAAACAGCCTGACCACTGGCGTACCGAGGGCGAGAGGTGCCAGGGGTGGTGACGCCCCCTTCCCTCTAGTTCAGGGGTGTCAAAGTCCCTCCTCAAGGGCCGCAATCCAGTCAGGTTTTCAGGATTTCCCCAATGAATATGCATGAGATCTATTTGCATGTGCTGCTTTCATTGTTTGCTAATAGATCTCATGCATATTCATTGGGGAAATCCTGAAAATCTGACTGGATTGTAGCCCTCGAGGAGGGACTTGATTCCCCTGCTCTAGTTGCTCACTGCCGCGAGCAACAAAAACGTCAACATGCTCCTTGTGACCCCCGTCGGCTCTCCCTCTGACGTAGCTTCCTATGCGCGCCACCCAGAATTGATGTCGGCGGGAGAGTCGCTGTGGTCACGAGAAACACCTTGAAGCGGTTGCTCGTGGCGGCCAAGCACTAGCAGTACGGGGGAAGGGAAGGGGGCATGCGCATGGTGAGGGGAGTTGTGGAGAGAGGAGGAAAGATGCCGGCGCCCCCACCAACATGGCACCCGGGGCAGACTTCCCCCCCTCCCCCGTGCTTAATATGCCGCTGAGCCTGACTGATAACTGACCTCCTGAAATATGTCTGCCATATTGCATGTGTGTTCAACTGCAGTAAAAGGAGGTGTTCTGTGGACGGGTTAAGATTGGGGGTGGTGGGTTGGAGGGGTTAAAATAGCACAAAACTGTACACAGGGTTTGATTAAATAGTTCCAAATGCTGACGTTTACTTTCAAAACAATTTTATTGATGACCGCACAAAAGAAATACCAGTACCAGAGATAGCGAAAGAAATGGTTGTGTTTATCATTGTTTAGACTGAAACCCCCCCCCCCGTATCACCCATAACTCCCCCCCCCAAATCAGTGTGGACCAGTAATTGTGGCAACAATCTCTCCACTAGTCAACAGACAGTCGCAATAAGGTGCGCTATAGACCAGCGGGTGCCCTCGCCCACTACACATCAGTGGAGTTGGGAAATACTAAGGGCTCCTTTTTACTAAGGTGCGCTAGCGTTTTTAGCGCACACACAAGATTAGCATGTGTTATAGCGCGCGCTAGCCGAAAAATTACCGCCTGCTTAAAAGGAGACGGTAGCGGCTAGTGCACCTTTTGTAAAGGAGCCCTAAATGTCAATACGTACACCCTAAATTAAAGCGGACCACAAAGAACTGCAAAAATACTCCCCGTGAACAAGCCCCCCCCCACCCCCCAAATACTCTCTAGAAGAGCCGGCCAATTACCCGACCCAAAAATGAACTTCTCCAGAGGCCTGTACTTTTATGGCTTCCGGGACTTCTTCTACCCCCCCCCCCCCCCAATCCCATATAAAAAGAAAAAAAAAATCAAGAAGGGGAACCTTAAGCCAAGAAATCCCCTCCCTCTAACAACAGCACCAGCCCCTCCATCAGTATCAAACTCCGGTCCCTTGGTCTCAGCGAGTCCAAGTGAGCAAAAAACGTTTGTCTCTCTAGCCTGAGCCTCCCATAGGATCAAGTGATGAACCTGACTTCTCCATTTCCAATAAAAAAAGGGGCGACTCCGACGATGTCTAAGATTGTAGTACAGTACAATTTCGTTATAACAGACTCGCTTATAACAGAATCTCGCCTATAGCGGACAAGGTCCACTGGCTGTGCGCCATTATAAACATACAGAAAATCATCGCATATAGCGGACACGCATATAACGGACTTTCGGATATAACGGACAACCAATTTGGTCCCCAGAGTCGCTTTTAGCTGTAGTTTTCTTCGGCTATAACGGGACATGCAGGCTCCGCCTACAAGGCGCGTAGCGTGCTGGTGATATAGTATCAGAATACAGCCCAGAAGAAAATGACAGAGTATTTTTCTTTCCAGTATAGTACGACATAATGCTTTAGAAAAGGGGTCTTCAAAGTCCCTCCTTGAGGGCCGCAATCCAGTCGGGTTTTTAGGATTTCCCTAATGAATATGCATTGAAAGCTGTGCATGCACATAGAACTCGTGCATATTCATTGGGGAAATCCTGAAAACCCGACTGGATTGCGGCCCTCAAGGAGGGACTTTGAAGACCCCTGCTTTAGAACATCTTTTAGGGTTCTGGTTTTGCAATTGTTTCGTGCCATACCAATGTTTTGCTGAGTTTTGTTATTGATGTTGCTGATATGGCTTGTGCAGTGACTGTTGTTCATCGATTGTACATTCTTTCAAGTTGACCTAAATAAAGTTTAAAAAAATGCAACTCTGGATATAACGGACTGTTTTGCCAGGTCCTTTGAAGTCCGTTATAACAAGTTTATCTTATATAATAAAAGGTTAAGCGGCGCATGCGCTTTTAAAAAAGCGTGATCCCTGGCCATGTTCCATTTTAGAACCCGGCTGCAGGGATCACTCTGGCCACTCCCCCTCCTCCCGCCCTCACTCAGCAGCCCGAAGCGCAGGCAAGCTCTCTCCCTGCCCGCGTCCGCGAACACAATGGAGCTTCAACTCACCAACCACCGCCGCCGCTGCTCCTCCTCTTCCAAAGCAGCCTTCGATCATGGCTGGCTTTAGCGAACCGCGCAGGAGGCCGCTCTCCAAACTCAGTAGCAGTTCCCTCTGACGCACGGGATCGCGTCAGAGGGAACATGCTACCAAGTTGGAGAGCGGCCTGCGAGGTTCGCTAAAGCTGGCCACGATCGCAGGCTGCTTTGAAGAGGAGCAGGCCAGAAGACGCCGGGATGGAGGGAGGGTAAGAATGGGGCCAATACAGGGGGGGGGGCCAGGGGGAAAGGGAAAGGGGGCTGCTTTGGGGGGTTGGGGTGTGCTTGAGGCAAACAGCTTTGCTCTGGGGGGGAAGACAGAAGAGGCCATGGAGAGACAGGGAGAGGGAAAGGGGGCTGCTTTGAGGGGAGGGGTGTGCTTGGGGCAAACAGCTTTGCTCTGGGGGGAAGACAGAAGAGGGCCATGGAGAGACAGTTAGGGAGAGGGAAAGGGGGCTGCTTTGG
This sequence comes from Geotrypetes seraphini, assembly GCF_902459505.1. NCBI lineage: Eukaryota > Metazoa > Chordata > Amphibia > Gymnophiona > Dermophiidae > Geotrypetes > Geotrypetes seraphini. The sequence goes on along the minus strand of NC_047091.1, from coordinate 171,147,293 downwards.
GGGGGAGGTGTGTGCTGGAGGCAGACAGCTTTGCTTGGGGGGGGGGGGAAGACAGAAGGACACAGACAGTGGCCAAGAAGAGAAAGATAAAGAAACACAGACAGACAGACACATCTATTCTAGCACCCGTTAATGTAACGGGCTTAAAGACTAGTACTGTATATTCTTCCGGGTCAGGAAAACAAATGCTAACGTTTAATGGACACACTTAACACTAGTTTTATTTATAAAGTAAAGCAACACAGGTTGCTTCCCTTTGAGAAAATAATATGCCACGTCGTCAAATTCATGCGTTCTGAGGTTTATCAACAAGAATCGAATAGGCTGATGTAAAAATGACCCAACACAGCCGTGTTTTGGTGTATATCGCCTACACCAGCAGTCTGTTATTTCCAAATACAACAATGCATGAATAGCAATAAGAAGCCTACAAAAAGCTGCTGGAACTTCATTAATCCAAATGCAAAATGCTGCTACTCCCCCTGAGCGTTTGCTAGTCTTGGTGGGAGCTGCAGGGTTTTTTTGTTGGGTTTTTTTTTTTTTGCATTTGAATTGAAGTAAGTGTTCATGTCACTTGAGAATGCGAGGGTTGATTCTTAAGTCATAGCAACTATTTTTTTTCTCTCAAAAATGCGCCAACACTGGAAGTCTAATATATACGTTTGAAAGTGCGCGACATGTACTTCTTAATGTTGCTACTAGGTAAGAGATGAGTGCAGGCGTCTCTGGTACGGAAGAAGCAAAAAAAATATGACATTTGAAATCATTGTTCATATTGCACGCTGTATGCCTTAATAAAACAACAAGGACAAACTGTTTAACTGGTAACATCTTTCAAAAATAGTCTCCCAGGTTGTACATAGTTCGTAGCCATCAGCCGCATTTGACTCATTAAAAACTGCCTTTAAAGACTACAATTGATTCAGGATACCGCTGTGAAGTTGATCTATGGAAAGAGCAAATTTGACCATGTGACTCCTTTGCTTTTCTCTCTCTGTTGGCTCCCGGTTTATTTTAGAATTCAGTTTACGTGTTTATGTCTTGTTTTTTTTTTTATTATGCTTTGAATACTTACAAAATCCAATAAAATAAAGAAGAAAAAAAAAATCTCAAACAATACATAATCAATCATGCATACAAAAAATCCTTTTCAAGCCCACATTAATGGGGAGACATGATACTATTTCATCAAAAAATTTAGGAAAAGATAAAAGAAATAATTCTCAATTCACCTTAGCGAACCTTAAATCATTTCTTGCTAATAGGGAATCTTATTTACTCCTCTTAATTTTCCTCAGGAATGAAACTTATATGAAAATTTTTTTTTTATTTTTTATTTTATTTTTTTATTTTATTTATTTATTCAATTTTATCAATACAAACAAGCAATACATTACTTGTATTTCAGATTAACAGAAGTTATTAAAAAGAAAACTTATAAACCAACTCCACTTAAATCAGTGTTTTGGTTATTCACTTATACTTCCAATATATTTAGTCCACAAACTTTGAAGGGAGATTTTTAGAAAATAAATTTAACAATAGAAACAATCTTATCCAACCTAGAAAGCGGCAATTATCTGCGGTGCTACAGCCATTCATGGCAGGTTATACATTCTCAGCCATAGGCACTACTTGCTCTTTGGATTCTATAAATCCTACCAGTTGTTTAGGTTCAAAAAACAAGTAATTCTTGTTCTGATAGGACACAAAACATTTTACAGGAAATTTCAACAAAAAATTTGCCCCCAAGGCAAGGACTCTTGGCCTTAATGCCAAGAATTCTTTCCTACGCCTCTGGGATCTTAAAGACATATCAGGAAATACTCAAACATTAGAACCTAAAAACTGATCATTAATATGACAAAAATACAAACGCAATATATATTCTCTATCACTTTCCAAAGCGAGAGTTATTAACAGGGTTTTCCTTTCCATTATAACCTCCAAGGAGTTTTCCAGAAAAGTTGTTAAGTTCATATTTTCATTGTTTGTCCCTTGAATCTCATTAGGAGTGGAAACTTCCACAGGTCTCTTAATTTGAAAGTAATTAGCTCTAACAATAGGTGGCAAACTTTCAGTAGGAATAATCAAAATTTCCTTAAAATACTTTCTTGCCATCTCCATTGGTGAAATTAAGGGACATTTTGGAAAATTTAGAAGTCTCAAATTATTTTTCCTTAATTGGTTCTCGAAACTTTCCATTTTTCTAGCAATAAATGTTCTTTCTTTTACTAATTCCAAGTCCAATGTTTTCATTTCACAAATTCTTGACTCCTGTTTTTCTATTTTCTCACTTAAATCTTTAAGGGCCAAACCACTTTAGAGTGGATAGTCCCAAAGACATTTTGAGATTAGCGTCCATAACTGAAATGGCCTGCCATAAAGCCTCCATATCTATTACCTTAGGCTTCTCCAGCACCCCAAAAATGATCTTATTTCCTCCCGAAGAAAATTTAATCTCCTTTCTGTTCTCTAGCAACTAAAAACTGTTGTAATTGTATGGGGTCCCAAAAAACATATTCAATATCTTGTATTTATGTCTTGTTTTTAAGATTTTACATGGTATCTTTTCTCCTCTTGTTTCTCTGTTACGGAATGTTTATAGATTTTCATATGCGAGAGGCATTCATCGATTTTTAAAATTTCTCTACCTTCTAGGGAAGGAATTCAAGGAGTTAAGAATTTTAGCAGCTCTCTGGCGTTCAAATTTCCCCAATTATGGAATGAACTTCCCCTAATTTTGAGGTGTCCCAGTTCCTTCCAACTCTTCTAAAAACTTTTTTTTTTATTCACTAAACATTTTGAAAACTAACTCTCTTGTATTTCAGTTTACTATGCTTTATTTTATTTTTTTTAATTTATTGTTAACCGGGTCGAGCTTCCTTTGGTTGAAGACCCGGTATATAAGGTTAAGTTTTAGTTTAGTTAGTGTGCCATCTGTCGCCAAAATGCAGTTACAATGTTCTGTTTCTTAGAAAAGTGTTTCCCATGCAATGGCTTCTTCACTTTAGGAATCAGATCGCAGTCGCATGGACTCGACACGTGTTTCGGCCGCTAGGACTGCGTCAGGATTCTGAACATACAGATTACAATGAATCTGGGAGACTTCAGAGTGCAGTATAAAGCAGCGACGATTTGCCATCAGAAACATCCCAGAATTGCTTAAAAGTACCGTATTTTCACGCATATAACGCACATACGTGTATAACACGCATACGCGTATAGCGCTCGGGTCCAAAGCATTTCTGTAAAAATTTTTTTTTATATAGCACGCCCACGCGTATACCGCGCATGCTGCTATAACCTCCTCCCACTCCCGCTTACTCTTCTGGCCTGCGAACCGGCATCCTCCCCCCCCGCTCGCATCACCCCCCCCCTCCTCTGCGATCCTACATTTCCCCCAGCACCGCAAAACATCTCATAGAAACATAGAAAGATGACGGCAGATAAGGGCCATAGCCCATCAAGCCTGCCCACACTATTTACCCACCCTCTTAAATCTACTGACCCCCTAAAGAATAATTGTAATTATACTGTCACTCTACTGACCCGCTCATTCAGTCCTAGTGACCCTATCCCTTGGCATGACCTCGTAGGGATCCCACATAGGTATCCCATTTGTTCTTGAAGTCTGAGATGCTGCGTGCCTCGACCACCTGCACTGGAAGCTCGTTCCAATGCTCAATCACTCTCTCCGTGAAGAAGTATTTCCTGGTGTCTCCACGGAACTTCCCTCCCCTGAGCTTGAGCGGATGTCCTCTTGTGGTCGAGGGTCCCCTGAGAAGAAAGATATCATCTTCCACCTCTACCCATCCCGTGATGTACTTAAATGTCTCAATCATGTCTCCCCTCTCCCTACGCTCCTCGAGAGTGTAGAGCTGCAATTTGCTCAGTCTTTCTTCGTACGGGAGACCATCCTGGTGGCCATCCGCTGAACCGATTCAACTCTGAGCACATCCTTACGGTAATGTGGCCTCCAGAATTGAACACAGTATTCCAGATGCGGTCTCACCATGGCTCTGTACAGTGGCATCATGACTTCAGGTTTCCTGTTGACGAAGCTTCTCTTGATACAGCCTATCATTTGCCGTGCTTTAGATGAAGCCTTCTCCACTTGAGTGGATGCTTTCATGTCAGCACTGATGATTACTCCTAAGTCTCGTTCTGCCGTAGTCCTGGCTAAAGTTTCTCCATTCAGGGTGTAAGTTCTGCAAGGATTTCCGTTGCCGAGATGCATGACCTTACATTTCTTGGCATTGAAGCCCAGCTGCCAGATCAAGGACCAGTGCCAGTGCCCGAAGATCCTCCCTCGTTGTTGCTGGGCTGGGCTGGGCGGTGCGAGGGAGATCCTCCTTCTTCCTTGTGCCGGGCTGGACTGGGCTTTGAGCATTTGCGCATGCTCAAAGCCTTCTGGTCTCGCTCTCTCCGAGATTCATCAATCTCGGAGAGAGCGAGACCAGAAGGCTTTGAGCATGCGCAAATGCTCAAAGCCCAGTCTAGCCCGGCACAAGGAAGAAGGAGGATCTCCCTCGCACCGCCCAGCCCAGCCCAGCCCAGCAACACCGAGGGAGGATCTTCGGGCACTGGCACTGGCACGTCCTGTGCATTGGTGCTGGTGCCGGTGCCCAATCGGGTAAAAGATGTTTTGCGGTGCTGGGGGGGATGTAGGATCGCGGGGGAGGGGGGGGTGACGCGAGCGGGGGGGATGCCGGATCGGAATGAAAAAAAAAATTGTACAACGCACTCACGCGTATAGCGCGCAAGGTTATGCACGGTTTGTAAAAATCATGTATAACGCGCGCGTTATATGCGTGAAAATACGGTAATATACTCAGTCGTATACCAACAAGATCTTTGCGTTCTGAGAATTTAGCTGTGAAGCCAAGACTTGTCGAGACCGGTGAAATGACTTTCTGTTGCTCAGGAAATTAAGTTATGGAACTCCTTGGTGGGTCAGACACGAAATTGCTTTAGAAGATTGAGAAAGACGCAGCTATTTGCAGATGCCTTTTTTGGAGTTACTTTTGATAAAGTTGATGAATTATTCATGATCTCTTTTATCCACCTTGTGGTGTTTCCCTGAAGACTGTTTTTATGTTTATTTTATTGTAGGTTTATTCTACTATGGGCTCCTTTTACCAAGGTGCGCTAGTGTTTTTAGCGCGTGCGCTAACCCCGCGCTACGCACCAAGAACTGACACCAGCTCAATGCTGGCGTTAGCGTTTAGCGCAGGGGTGTCCTACCTGCGGCCCCATGAAGTATTTTGTGCGGCCCCACTCAAGGGTGATGCAGTGGTTCCTCTGCTGCCCCCGGGTGTTTACCGTCTTGTCGGCTCCCTCCTCTGTTTTGCTGCAGCGTTTGCGCGGCCCCAGAAACACTTTTTTTCCGGCCAAAGCGTCCCAGGGAAGTCAAAAGGTTGGACACCCCCTGGTCTAGCGCGTGCGGCAGTGCAGCGGGCGCTAAATCCGCTAGCGTAGCTTATAAAAGGAAGCCCTATGTATTTGTTTTTATAATGTGATTACACTTCTCCCTCCGTACTCGCTCTAATAGGGGATTAACAGAACCGCAAATACAGAAAAAACCGCAAATAACTTTTTCATATGTTGTTCGCTATTTTCTATTAAAAACCATCGTGAATATGGTGGAACCGCAAATAACACGGTGGGAGACCTGGCCTGTTCCTGAAGGAGAGGCAAAACACGGTGAAGAAAGTGCCTGGAATCGGCGATTTTTCTCTGTAAACGCTTGGAATCGGCGATTTCTCTTTGCAAGCTGATGTAATTTGGGGGGAGGAGCCAGCAAGCTAAAAAAATGTGAATAATCGAAACCGTGAATACGGAGGGAGAAGTGTATTTCAAACACTGTGTATGTAAACCGTTTAGTTTTAAACGGTATATAAATTTTTAAAATAAATACATGAAGTTAAACAGTTCGTCCTTGTACTTTCTTGTTCATGTTGTCCCCTGTATGCCTTAATAAAACGATGATTTCAGATGTCGTATTTTTGGCTTCTTCCCTGCCAGAGACACCTGCCCTTGCCTCTCATCCGGTGGCAACATTAAGAAGTTCATGTCGTGCACTTTCAAAACGTATATATTAGACTTCCAGTGTTGGCGCCTTTTTGAGAGGAAAAAAAAAATCCAAACTGCCGCGACTTATGAATCAACCCTCGGTATAAGACTAAAAGAGGACTTGGATTTGTTGTTTTGACAGGCGATTGTTTAAATCGCTGTAGCAAGCGTGTTAAAATGTAGTTTTTAATTTCTGTGGTCACACAACTTTTTTTTTTTTTTTTTTACCCCCCCCCCCCCCATTTGTTCTGTGTGCTACAGGTCAACTGATGACGTCTTTAATCCCAAACCAGCCAATCCCAGCCTCCTGAGCCACAGTCTTGTGGAGCTCTTGGGTCTGACCAGTCCTGCCTTCAAAAAGAACTTTACAGCACTGCAGAAAAGGAGGTAAATAGTGACCGGAAAGGATAGAAGCTGAGTGGGGGGGGGAAAGCATAGTTAATACTTAACATTGACACTTGAGTGACACATTGACACAAGAGTGACATTGATAGCGTAGCTGGTTTTAAGAAAGGTCTGGACAATTTCCTGGAGGAAAAGTCCATAGTCTGTTATTGAGAAAGACTTGGGGGAAGCCATTGCTTGCCCGGATCGGTGGAATGTTGCTACTCTTTGGGGTTCCAGAATCTTGCTCACTCTGAGATAATGGAATGTTGCTTCTCCTTGGGTTTTGGCCAGGTACTAGTGACCTGGAACGGGCTACTGGGCTTGATGGACCATTGGTCTGACCCAGTAAGGCTATTATATTCTTAATCTAAACAGAGAAAATGAAGGCAAATAAAGACCATATGGTCTGTCTGGTCTTCCCATCCGTACGGGTCTAGGACGATTCATTGTGTTGGATTCAGCACAGCCAGTTCATCGCGGCTGTTACATCGCGTCCGCATCTGCGCGATGAACTGGCTGTGGTGAATCTGATTCAGCATTTGGGAGGTGTTGACCACCAAAACTTAGACCTCCAAGCATTGGCCCTGGAGCAGCAAGCCACAGTGTGATGCTGGGAAGCGGGTGACGGTGGCTGGCAGGGAGCCCGGGCCCTGGGGAGAGAAGCTGCCACCGGAGCTGCAGTGTCACATCCTTCAGGTGCTCAGGCAATGGTGGCGGCAGGGAGCCCTGGTACCGGGGAGGGGGCTGGGGTGGGGCTGTACGGTGGTGGATGGCAGGGAGCCTGGGCCTCTTGGGGGGGTGAAGTTGCACTGGGGCTGAGGCATCTCTGTCTGTGCCGCCTGACGCCCAACCTCTCCGTAATGGGACAATTCATAGTGACAGTTTCATTGCAGCAGCGCTAAATCATGCTGTGATGAAACCGCCACAACATATCGTCCCATTATGATCCATACTGTCTATCCTTCCTCTGTCTTAAAAATCCTATATGCTTGTCCCACACTTGAATTCAGATACTCTTAATTTTTACCCCCTCTAGGGGGAGACAATTCTCTGTTTCTGCCACACTTTCTTTAAGGTTATGTGAGGAAAGCATTCTCGGAAATTGTCTACGTGTATTTGTATGTTGACGTATGAGGAAAAATCCAATATACAATGTAGTTTCTCTCTCTCTCAGTAGGAAGACATGTACGCCTCCTGCCTAAGGCATCCTTTTACTAAGCGGCACTAACGAGTGCCGCATGACAAATGCTCCAACGCCTATTCATTCCCTATGGGCGTCGAAGCATTTACCGAGTTGACCTGCGTTACCGGGCTTCATTAAAGAGGCCCTAAAAGAAGAAAAGGTTGCACGTTGTGAAATATCCATGTATTGTTTGGCAGTAATTAGGAGTTATGCGCAGCTCTGCCTTACGCCCTGTTCTGAAACACGTGCGCCTACGTTTAAGAGCATAACAATTGAGGAAGCAAGATGGCGGCGGAGTGATAGCAGCTATTAAGTTGTGGTCCGTCGTTCCTTACAACTCTAGCAAATATACCTCTGATTCGGATTTTCCTGGCGATGCTTCATACAAAGTGTAAGGGCTTTATCCGGATGGAACCCCCCCCCCCCACCCCCATGTCTGGATAGACATCGATGGAGCGCTTTCTCACTAGCTCTCCGACCATTATCGAAGGGGGTAGGAACCCAGCGATAGCTCCAATGGAGGGAGCCACCAGAGCTGTGGGACTTGGAGATCTCGTTCTCCCCTCCGGCAACCCGATTGCCACCTTTTCCGGCGACGGAAGACACTGTGAGCGTGAGCTCTGAGGACCCGATGAGTCTGACGGCAACACGCAGTGGGGAGGGGCCTCACGCCGATCTGAGCGCCAAGGGTTCAACAGTTTCAGGAGCGGTAGATAGCCGCTCCTCAAAGGTGACGCTGGACGGCATTTGGCGAGTTCTCCAGAAGCTAAAAGTAGCTTCTGCTAAATCTGCCAGTGAGATCTCAACAATTGTAAGGAAGCCGGATGATCTTACAGTTTCGGTGCGTAAATATTCAAAACGGAGACTAACACAAAGTTTGAGCAAGTTGATAAAGAAATGGCCTCACTTCAAAATCTTTCAGGAACATTTGCTAAAGAAAGACTTTTCCTTCAAAAGAAAATTGAACAGCTTGAAAACTATTAATAGAAGACTCAATCTTAGAATTTTTGAATTTTCCTAAATCCTCAGTACCTTCTCCAATGGATAAACTAAACCTTAAGTTTATATACCACAACCTCTCCATAATTATAGAGCTTGGCACGGTTTACAAGAGCTTAATAAAGGAAGAAATAACACATTGGGTTTGGAGGATGAGTATAGGGGGGAGGAGAGCATTACATTTTTGTGAAAAGCCTAGTTTTCAAGTGCTTACGGAATAGTTGGAAGGAGCCCAGATTCCGTAGTGGGGCAGTAAGATTATTCCAAAGCCCTGTGATTCTGAAGAAGAGAGATTTTCCCAATTTTCCCGCATAGAGGATACCTTTTAGCGAGGGGAAGAATAGTTTGAGTTTTTGGGTGGGCCTGGTGGTGTCGGGACTCGAGGAGTTTCAAGATAGTGGGATTAGGGGAGGGAGGATGCAGGCGCATTTAAAATGAATCCTGGAAATTATTAGGAGCCAGTGGAGTCTGGACAGAAGTGGGGAAACATGGTCAAATTTGCGTTTTGCGAAGATCAACTTGGCCGCAGTGTTCTGAATTAGTTGAAGTCTTTGGAGACTTTTTTTAGTTAGACTTAGATAGGTGGAATTACAATAGTCTAGTCTGGAGAGTATGATGGGTTGAACAAGGACGGCAAAATGTTGTTGGCGGAAGCAGGATCTCGCTTTCCTCAGCATGTGGAGGCTAAAAAAGCATGATTTTACCAAGGAGTTGAGGTGGTCGTTGAAGGAAAGAGAAGATATGTTTAAAAAATACTTTATTGAAAATTTAAAATTTCCACTGGACTCAATTCCGCCTATAAATAGGATATATTATCTTCCTAAGACAGCTGGATCTTCTTTACCTGATGGACAGCTGATAGATCAGAACCTTTGGATTTAAACAATCTTAACTGATATTCTGGAAAACTCCCAGGAAGAAATAGAATATCGTGGCACATGGGAATAAGAACTTAGGGCTCCTTTTACTAAAGTGCGCTAGGGCTTTCACATGCGGAATAGCGCGCGTTAGACCTTAACGCCAGCATTGAGCTGGTGTTGGTTCTAGAAGCGTAGCATGCGGTAATGTCCTGCGTGCGCTAAGAATACTAGCGCACCTTAGTAAAAGGAGCCCTTAATGCCATATTGAGAATATTCTTCCGACGTGTTCAAAGTTTATTCATGGGTCAGAGAATATGGATATTCCCTGACGTGACAAAAGTCCACTCAAGATCGGAGGAAATTGTTTTTAGCCGTGTGAGAAGAAGTTAAAAGCCTGGGAGCCACTTTTGTACTTAGTTATCCTTGTAAATGTTTAATAAGATAGACAGGAATCAAATATGTATTTTTTTTCTTCCTGAGCACCTTCGCACCTTCCTGGACACTAAGAAAATGCTGTAGGGTAGCAGAAAAATTAAAGGTTGTTTTGTAACACATTAAGCCATTTCCTTTGGCTTAGGGATTTTTTATTAGTAACTAGCTGATGCCCCGGCATTGCACGGGTATTTAATTATAGCAATAACACTGTAAATGGATTCAAATAAAGATACTTTATAGTGGTGAATGAAATTATTTTTTTACAGCTTAATAAAAAGTACAATATTCAAATTATAATGTGAAATATTTGACAAAATGAATACAATACAACTAACGCAAAACTTGATTATAAACAACATTTTTAGTTTCACCTCCAGGAGCAAGAACATATAAATTCTTGGGTGAAGAGACCCCCAGAACATATCACCCCAGGTAGTGAGGGATCTGCATACCAAGTTTCGTTCAAATCGGTCAAGCCGTTTTTGAATTACTGTGAGAATGGCAGTTCTTTACATTTTTTCCATTGACATGAATGGGTGAAATCTGATTTTATGTTTGTAGCTCCGCCCACGTGTGCAGGTGGGCCGCGAGACCCCCAGAACATATCACCCCAGGTAGTGAGGGATCTGCATACCAAGTTTCGTTCAAATCGGTCAAGCCGTTTTTGCGTGATCGCGGCACATACACACATACATACCTCCGATTTTATATATATATAGGGGAAACACCCTCCAGGGATTCAAGACAAAGTTAGAGAAGTTCCTGCTGAACTGGAACGTACGCAGGTAGGGCTAGTCTCAGTTAGGGCACTGGTCTTTGACCTAAGGGCCGCTGCAAGAGCAGACTGCTGGGCACGATGGACCACTGGTCTGACCCAGCAGCGGCAATTCTTATGTTCTTATGTCTCATCTATATATATATATATATATATATAGATGAGACATAAGAACATAAGAATTCTTATGTTCTTATGTCTCATCTATATATATATATATATATATAGATGAGACATAAGAACATAAGAATTGCCGCTGCTGGGTCAGACCAGTGGTCCATCGTGCCCAGCAGTCTGCTCTTGCAGCGGCCCTTAGGTCAAAGACCAGAGCCCTAACTGAGACTAGCCCTACCTGCGTACGTTCCAGTTCAGCAGGAACTTCTCTAACTTTGTCTTGAATCCCTGGAGGGTGTTTCCCCTATTTGAATCCCTGGAGGGTGTTTTCCCCTATGACAGACTCCAGAAGAGCATTCCAGATTTCTACCACTCTCTGGGTGAAGAAGAACTTCCTTACGTTTGTACGGAATCTATCCCATTTTAACTCTCGTTCTCCCTACCTTGGAGAGGGTGAACAACCTGTCTTTATCTACTAAGTCTATTCCCTTCAGTACCTTGAATGTTTTGATCATGTCCCCTCTCAATCTCCTCTTTTCAAGGGAGAAGAGGCCCAGTTTCTCTAATCTCTCACTGTGTGGCAACTCCTCCAGCCCCTTAACCATTTCTAAATTGCTTATCCACTTTAATGAGGGTCTCCTAAGAGTTTAAAATTATGACCTACTGTTATACACAATTTTCAAGGAATACCTAACTTAAGTAATTATGTTTGATCTTTTCTCATTAACTTTGAGAATTTTTATTTTATTATATACTCTGCATTACAGTAACAAGTGGATTCTTGTGATTTCATTTGAAAATGATAAATAATAAAAAATTTTAAAAACAGAACATAAAGAGTTGCCATACTGGGTCATACCAATGGTTCATCTAGCCCAGTCTCCTGTTTCCAACAGTGGCCAATCCAGGTCTCAAGTTAATTGACAGAAACCCAAAGAGTAGCAACATTCCAGAGCTGAGGTTGTGATGTCATAATGCCTCATTCCACCAATGCCTAAGAGCCAACCTCAGCAGTGATGTCACAATGGCTTGATTGTCCTATACTTGGTTCACATTAGAACATAAGAATTGTAGTCCTTCAAGCTAAGTATCCTGCTTGCAACAGTAGCCAACCCAGGTCACAAGTACCTGGCAAGATCTCAAGGAGAAAACAGATTTTATGCTGCGTATCCTAGGAATAAGCACTTGATTTCCCAAAGTCCATCTTTAATAATGGCTTATGGATTTGTGTTTTAGGAAATTTATCTAAACCTTTTTAAAATTCTGCTAAGCTAACTGCTTTCACTACATTCTTTGGCAATGAATTCCAGAGTTTAATTACACACTGAGTTGGGGGAGGGGACCTACTCATATACTGGGGTGGAAAGGAACTATCCGGATGGGACGAGTCGACACTCAGATTCCGAGGTAAGGACCCAATATGCAAACAGTTCTCTTGGAGCCACACAGACTCAGTCAGGAATAGCCTTACAGGGACTCAGCAAACACAAAGTGTGGAGGGCCATGTATGTTAATGCACACAGTTTAGGCAATAAAATTCTAGAACTAGAAACTGAAATAAGGGATGCCAACCTGGACGTGGTGGCAATATCCGAGACTTGGTTCACTGACGCACATGGGTGGGATATGGCTATACCGGGGTACAATCTACTTCGTCAGGACAGAGAGGGCAGGTTAGGTGGAGGGGTAGCACTATACATTAAAGAAGACATCAAAACTACCAGGATCACTGATGTCAAGTATACCGGGGAGTCCCTCTGGGTTAACCTGGCACGAGGTAGTAAAAAATGCCTGTATCTTGGTGTGGTATACAGACCTCCAAGACAACCGGAAAACATGGACGCAGAATTAATTGAAGACATAGAGAATATAACTCTACGGGGTGACACTGTGCTGCTAGGGGACTTCAACATGCCTGATGCAGACTGGAAGACATTTTCAGCAGCAACCAGCAGCAGCAGGAGGCTTCTGAACTCCATAAAAGGAGTACATCTCAGACAGATGGTAACGGAGCCCACTAGGGCCCAGACGATCCTAGACCTGGTACTCACAAACGGGGAAAGCATCTCAGAGGTCTCGGTAGGAGATACGCTAGCCTCCAGCGACCATAACATGGTATGGTTCAACATTGGGAAAGGATCCCCTAAATCAATTACAAAAACAAAGGTGCTCAAATTTCGGGGCGCCGACTTCACACGTATGGGAGATCACGTTCATCAGACGCTACAGGACCAAGCAGAGACCGGCAATGTGGAAACTATGTGGTCGTACCTGAAATCATCCATACACGAAGCAACTAATCGCTACATAAAATCAGTAGATAAACGGCAAAGAAACAACAAACCCCAATGGTTCACTGAAGAGATCTCACTCCTCATTAAGGAGAAGAAAAAAGCATTTCTTTCCTACAAACGCACCCAGAGAAGAGAAACTAAAGTAGAATATAAGACCAGATCTGCAGCGGTCAAAACAGCAGTTAGGGAGGCCAAACGTCGAGTGGAAGAAACTCTGGCAAAAAACATTAAAAAAGGGGACAAATCCTTCTTTAGGTATATCAGCGATAGGAAAAGGAACACAGATGGTATAGTACGCCTTAGACAACCGGACGGAAACTACGCGGTGGCGGATTCAGAAAAAGCAGAACTACTAAATGAATATTTCTGCTCAGTCTTCACCTGCGAAGCACCGGGACACGGACCACAGTTGATGATAATACAAGACGTGGATGACCCGTTTCAGAATTTTGAGTTCACTCCTGGGGACGTCTACAACGAACTGGCAAGGCTAAAGGTAAACAAGGCCATGGGACCGGACAATTTACACCCAAGAGTGCTCAGAGAATTGAGAGATGTCCTGGCAGAACCGTTGGCGGTGCTCTTCAATCTCTCACTAAGTACGGGGAAAGTTCCGTTGGACTGGAAAACAGCCAACGTCGTTCCTCTACATAAAAAGGGTTGCAAGGCTGAGGCTGCGAACTATAGACCGGTAAGCCTCACCTCAATAGTGTGCAAACTCATGGAAACACTAATTAAGTACAAATTAGATACGATCCTGAACGAGGGTAATCTCCGGGATCCCAGCCAACATGGATTCACCAAGGGTAGGTCATGCCAGTCCAATCTAATAAGCTTCTTTGACTGGGTAACAAGAAGACTAGACTCAGGAGAGTCCTTGGATGTCGTGTACCTGGACTTCAGCAAAGCGTTTTGACAGCGTCCCACACCGCAGGCTGCTGAACAAGATGAAATCTATGGGATTAGGAGAGACTCTAACTGCATGGGTTAAAGATTGGCTTAGTGGCAGACTTCAGAGGGTGGTGGTCAACGGTACCCTTTCTAAAATGTCAGAGGTGACCAGCGGAGTGCCACAGGGTTCGGTCCTGGGCCCACTCCTCTTCAACATATTCATTAGGGATCTGACTCAAGGGCTCCAAGGCAAGGTAACCTTATTCGCTGATGACGCCAAACTATGCAATGTAGTAAACGGCTGTAATCTTCAGGATGCTATGGAGCAAGACCTGCGTACTTTAGAAAGTTGGTCCTTGATCTGGCAGCTGGGCTTCAACGCCAAGAAATGTAAGGTCATGCATCTCGGCAACGGAAATCCTTGCAGAACTTACACCCTGAATGGAGAAACTTTAGCCAGGACTACGGCAGAACGAGACTTAGGAGTAATCATCAGTGCTGACATGAAAGCAGCCACTCAAGTGGAGAAGGCTTCATCTAAAGCACGGCAAATGATAGGTTGTATCAAGAGAAGCTTCGTCAACAGGAAACCTGAAGTCATGATGCCACTGTACAGAGCCATGGTGAGACCGCATCTGGAATACTGTGTTCAATTCTGGAGGCCACATTACCGTAAGTATGTGCTCAGAGTTGAATCGGTTCAGCGGATGGCCACCAGGATGGTCTCGGGGCTAAAGGGTCTCCCGTACGAAGAAAGACTGAGCAAATTGCAGCTCTACACTCTCGAGGAGCGTAGGGAGAGGGGAGACATGATTGAGACATTTAAGTACATCACGGGACGGGTAGAGGTGGAAGATGATATCTTTCTTCTCAGGGGACCCTCGACCACAAGAGGACATCCGCTCAAGCTCAGGGGAGGGAAGTTTCGTGGAGACACCAGGAAATACTTCTTCACGGAGAGAGTGATTGAGCATTGGAACGAGCTTCCAGTGCAGGTGGTCGAGGCACGCAGCATCTCAGACTTCAAGAACAAATGGGATACCTATGTGGGATCCCTACGAGGTCATGCCAAGGGATAGGGTCACTAGGACTGAATGAGCGGGTCAGTAGAGTGACAGTATAATTACAATTATTCTTTAGGGGGTCAGTAGACTTAAGAGGGTGGGTAAATGGTGTGGGCAGACTTGATGGGCTATGGCCCTTATCTGCCGTCATCTTTCTATGTTTCTATGTTTCTATGAGTGAATAAATGTTTTTTCGTGTTTGTTTTAAATCTATTTATTTAGTGGCTTCATCGCAAGCCCCCCTAGTCCTAGTATTTTTGGAAAGAGTGAACAAGCGATTCACATCTACCCTTTCCACTCCACTCGGTATTTTATAGTTTCAAGTTTATTTAAAATATTTGATATAATCGCAGTATCCAAATCCAATGCGATTTACAAAATAGAAAAAATAAAAAATTTCCAACAAACGACATTAAAGACAATTATGACGTAAAAACACTGATGAAGAGGAGGGGGGAAAAATGGATTAAATACAATTCGAATATAAATAAAAAGGTTGGGTAAGGAAACAAAAGGTTGGGGAACGGTACCCACTTAATTTCTACTTAACAGTGTTCCTTGTCCAGATAAGTTCCAGGGAATGAGAGAATGTGATTATGAAAAGGGTCAGTTAAAGGCATCCTTAAACAGCCAGCTTTTTAGTAGGCCTTTGAATTTAGTAAGTAATTTTTCTTCTCTTATATTGAGAGGAAGAGAGTTCCAAATTTGAGGAGCTGTAATGGAAAAGATCGAATCCCTCCTTGAATAAATAATTTTTAGTGAGGGACTTACCAGCAGGGATTTTTCTTCTGATTTAATAATAATAATAACAGTTTATATACCGCAATACCGTTAAGTTCTATGCGGTTTACAAAAGATTAGTGGGGTACAAGTTGAGTTGACGTACAAGTTGAATTAACTTAAGGGATGTGGGGAACAATTGGGAGAAAGGGAAAGAGAGGGGAAAGAGGGAAGTGGGTCAGCTGTCGAACATTTCATCACGCGCTAACCCCTGCGGCAAGCCAAAAAACTAACGCCTCGTCAATGGAGGCGTTAGTGACTAGCGCGGCAGGCGGTTTAACACGTGGTATTCCGCGCATTAAACCCCTACCGCACCTTGATAAAAGGAGCCCAAAGTGTAATAAAATATACAAACCAATGGTACAATAAAACAGCACTTTTATCTAATAGAAATGATACAAGTATATCTCCCCCTTCCCCCCACCCGCCCTTCCTGGATGTGTGCGAACCTTCTTTTAGAAATCAAAGGCTTATACTAGTGATCGGTTTTTACAAATGTCGCCAATGGCCCCCTCGTCTCATTAAATTTTTTGTAATGTCCCCAGCTGTTCTGAATTCATTCACTCATACCTATAAACTTGGCACAGAGTTTCCCACCAGAAATTAAAATTCAGTCTATCCCAGTTTTTCCAATTTTTTTTGCAATTGACTGCATCGCTGTCCCTGTCATAATAAGAAGTAATCTATTCTGGCTTGCACTAATTGAACTTTTACTAAGCTGCGATAGCGTTTTTAGCACACACAGCATTTTAGCGTGCGCTAAACCCGCGCTACGCGGCTAGAACTCATGGCTAGAACTCATGCCAGCTCAATGCTGGCGTTAGCATCTAGCACGCGCTAATGCCCGAACGTGGCTTAGTAAAAGGAGCCCTTAGTTTGAAACAAGGTCCCGAATAAAACAATGTCATATGAAGATGGGATAGAAGTTTCCAGTATCCTGTTAATTTTCCCCCAAGATAGACTTCCAGAAGTTGAGTATCAACGGACAATAGAACAACAGGTGATCCAGTGTCCCTACTTCAAGATGACAGTGCCAGCATCTATTAGACTTTGAACTATCTAACTTTTGCAAACGAACTGGGAACCAAAAAATTCTATGTAACAAAAAGAACCAAGTTTGTCTCATAGAAGCCAATGTATTAAAAAAATAATATATCTACCGTATTTGCCGGCGTATAAGACGACTGGGCGTATAAGACGACCCCCCAACTTTTACAGTTAAAATATAGAGTTTGTTATATACTCGCCGTATAAGACTACCCCTTCTTCCGCACACCTTCTCTACCGCCCCGGGTGCAGCACAGCCAGCCAGGTCCCCTTACTTTTGTGGCACTTCCCCGACCGACCGACAACAGCCCCGGTCCGACAAACCTCCCTGCCCTTAACCGCGAATCTAAATTACCTTCTTACAGCTGCTGTAAGAAGGTAATTTAGATTCGCGGCTACAGGGCAGGGAGGATTGTCGGACCCGGGCTGTTATCGGTCGGTCGGGGAAGTGCCACAAAAGTAAGGGAACCTGGCCGGCTGTGCTGCAACCGGGGCGGGGCGGGCCGCCCCTCTCCCTTGGTAGCCACTCGAACCGCGAGGCTACTCTCCTTCTCCTTATCTGCCCTGCCTGCAGCACAGAGCCGAATGGAAGTCTTCCCGACGTCAGCGCTGACGTCGGAGGGAGGGAGGGCTTTGTTTAAGCTTTGTTTAAGCCCTCCCTCCCCTCCGACGTCAGCGCTGACGTCGGGAAGACTTCCGTTCGGCTCTGTGCTGCAAGCAGAGAAGGTAGGGAGAAGAAGAGCCGCGTACATCCAGAAGACTGAGTACATCCAGCCCCGCAGGAGCCCCGCGACCATCGGAGGCGTCCCCATGGGATCCCCGCGACCCTAGGGGCGTCCCCGTGCAGCTCTCTAATGTAAAGTAAGGGCATGTAAACAGTACCCGGCGTATAAGACGACCCCCGACTTTGGGGAGGATTTTAAGGTACTGAAAAGTCGTCTTATACGCCGGCAAATACGGTATATATATAAAATCGGAGGTATGTGTGTGTGTGTGTGTATGTGCCGCGATCACGCAAAAACGGCTTGACCGATTTGAACGAAACTTGGTATGCAGATCCCTCACTACCTGGGGTGATATGTTCTGGGGGTCTCGCGGCCCACCTGCACACGTGGGCGGAGCTACAAACATAAAATCAGATTTCACCCATTCATGTCAATGGAAAAAATGTAAAAAGCTGCCATTCTCACTGTAATTCAAAAATGGCTTGACCGATTTGGACGAAACTTGGTATGCAGATCCCTCACTACCTGGGGTGATATGTTCTGGGGGTCTCGCGGCCCACCTGCACACGTGGGCGGAACAACAAACATAAAATCAGATTTCACCCATTCATGTCAATGGAAAAAATGTAAAAAGCTGCCATTCTCACTGTAATTCAAAAACGGCTTGACCGATTTGGACGAAACTTGGTATGCAAATCCCTCACTACCTGGGGTGATATGTTCTGGGGGTCTCGCGGCCCACCTGCACACGTGGGCGGAGCTACAAACAGAAAATCAGATTTTACCCATTCATGTCAATGGAAAAAATGTAAAAAGCTGCCTTTCTCCCTGTAATTCAAAAACGGCTTAACCGATTTGAACGAAACTTGGTATGCAGATCCCTCACTACCTGGGGTGATATGTTCTGGGGGTCTCGCGGCCCACCTGCACACGTGGGCGGAGCTACAAACAGAAAATCAGATTTCACCCATTCATGTCAATGGAAAAAATGTAAAAAGCTGCCATTCTCACAGTAATTCAAAAACGGCTTGACCGATTTGAACGAAACTTGGTATGCAGATCCCTCACTACCTGGGGTGATATGTTCTGGAGGTCTCGCGGCCCACAACTCTATGTTGCTTGCTCAAGGGTGGGTTCACCCAATAATTTATATGTTCTTGCTCCAGGAGGTGAAACTAAAATTGTTGTTTATAATCACGTTTTGCGTTAGTTGTATTGTATTCATTTTGTCAAATATTTCACATTATAATTTGAATATTGTACTTTTTATTAAGCTGTAAAAAAATACTTTCATTCACCACTATAAAGTATCTTTATTTGAATCCATTTACAGTGTTATTGCTATAATTAAATACCCGTTAGAGAATGACACGGTGACGGTTTACCCGCGGCCACCGCATTTAAGCCGCGGGTCACCGCCGAAAACGGGGAAGAAAACTAGCAGTCGCTGCGGTGACGGGGACAAGGCCATTCACCGACCGCGGAAACGGTGAACAGGTTTGTCCCCGCGGGCCAATGTACCCCCTTCTAGGAACCGCTATTTACCGCCCGACGCCCGATTCACCCCCCCAGCAGGACCGCTCGCACCCCCACCCCGAACGACCGCTCGCACGCGCTCCCACCCGCACCCGCGATCGGAGCAAGAGGGAGCCCAAGCCCTCTTGCCCGGCCGACTCCCCGACGTCCGATACATCCCCCCCCCCGGCAGGACCACTCGCACCCCCACCCCGAAGGACCGCCGACTTCCCGACAATATCGGGCCAGAAGGGAGCCCAAACCCTCCTGGCCACGGCGACCCCCTAACCCCACCCCGCACTACATTACGGGCAGGAGGGATCCCAGGCCCTCCTGCCCTCGACGCAAACCCCCCTCCCCCCCAACGACCGCCCCCCCCAAGCACCTCCGACCGCCCCCCCAGCCGACCCGCGATCCCCCTGGCGACTCCCACGACCCCCCCACCCCCCTTCCCCGTACCTTTGGTAGTTGGCCGGACAGACGGGAGCCAAACCCGCCTGTCCGGCAGGCAGCCAACGAAGGAATGAGGCCGGATTGGCCCATCCATCCTAAAGCTCCGCCTACTGGTGGGGCCTAAGGCGCGTGGGCCAATCAGAATAGGCCCTGGAGCCTTAGGTCCCACCTGGGGGCGCGGCCTGAGGCACATGGGCCCAACCCGACCATGTGCCTCAGGCCGCGCCCCCAGGTGGGACCTAAGGCTCCAGGGCCTATTCTGATTGGCCCACGCGCCTTAGGCCCCACCAGTAGGCGGAGCTTTAGGATGGATGGGCCAATCCGGCCTCATTCCTTCGTTGGCTGCCTGCCGGACAGGCGGGTTTGGCTCCCGTCTGTCCGGCCAACTACCAAAGGTACGGGGAGGGGGGTGGGGGGGTCGTGGGGGTCGCCAGGGGGATCGCGGGTCGGCTGGGGGGGGGCGGTCGTTGGGGGGGGGGGGGTTTGCGTCGAGGGCAGGAGGGCCTGGGATCCCTCCTGCCCGTAATGTAGTGCGGGGTGGGGTTAGGGGGTCGCCGTGGCCAGGAGGATTCTTAGTGGCAAGACCATTGAAAGAGATGAGAAAATCAAATCAAAAATGTTAAAAGCTGTACCCATTGTGGTTCATATTAATCGTAAATAAAATCTATAAGCATAAACAAAAGCCTTAAGTAACACTGCCATCTATGCCCATTCCACTCATCATCCAGGTCATGTGCATGGAACACCTTTAAGATTTATGGCATAGGCACCTTGTCACCTTCTATCATCATTCTTTAGACAAAAACAAAAACCAATGTAAAAGAAAAATGTCACACACCAGCTTCAGTCTAGTTAGTTCAGAAAATGCCAAATATTTGATTCTAACTTGTATCAACTGGAACTTGATTTCTCAAGTGCAGTCCAGTGGCTTAAAATGCTCTGACCCTACTCCACTGCAAATGAGGACCCTCTAGAGACCTACTTGATTAGAACTCAAAGCCTGAGCAGAATTATACCTGTCAATTTTTGTCCAAATAGAAAAGGTCCATGCCTAGAAGGGGTTAGGGGGTCGCCGTGGCCAGGAGGATTTGGGCTCCCTCCTGGCCCGATATTGTTGGGGAGTCGGCGGTCCTTCGGGGGGAGGGATGTATCGGACGTCGGGGGGGGGAGGGCATCAGGCTTTCAGGATGGGGACAGACCTTCAAGGGGGGACAGTGCAGGGAAGTCAGGGAATTTATATTAATTAATTTTTTCTCTGCGTGTTTTGTTTTTGTATAGTTATTAACAAATATTTAACTAAGTTTTAAAGTTTTAAAGAATGTTTCCTTTATACGTAAATAAAGAAAAGTGAATGGGATTGCAGTGGCGGTGACGGGGCGGTGAATGGGGTGGCAGTGGCGGTGACGGGGCGGTGAAGAGGATGGTGAGACGGGGACGGGGCGGTGACGGGGATGGTGAGACGGGGACGGGGCGGTGACGGGGATGGTGAGACGGGGACGGGGCGGTGACGGGGACCAATTTTTTCACCGTGTCATTCTCTAATACCCGTGCAACGCCGGGGCATCAGCTAGTATATATATATACATACAGTAAAACCTTGGTTTGCGAGCATAATTCGTTCCAGAAGTATGCTTTTTAATCCAAAACACTCGTATATCAAAGCAAATTTCCCCATAGGAAATAATGGAAACTCAGACGATTCGTTCCACAACCCCAAAACTTTAGCACAAAATACTATACGTACTCGTATTGCAAGACCTCGCTCATTTAGAACAGTCGCTTCACTCCCGCAGCGTCAGAGAGAGAAGAACCATCAGCTCAGCTGTGATGATGTGATGCGTGTATACTGTATGTACTTGTATTGCAAGACTTTGCTTGATTAGAACAGTCATAGTAACATAGTAAATGACGGCAGACAAAGATCTGAACGGTCCATCCAGTCTGCTCATAAGTTATACTCATTAAAATAAACATGATTAGATTAACATGTTTCTTCTTTGATATTTCTGGGCCGTAGACTGTAAGTCACTACACTCCTGCAGCGTCAGAGAGAGAAGAACCATCGGCTCAGTTGTGATGTGTGTATACTTGTATTGCAAGATATTGCTTGTATATCAAGTTAAAATTTAATCAAATGTTTTGCCAAGTTACTTGCAAATATATATATATATTTTTTTTTTTTTGTTTTGTTTTGTTTTACTAATTCACGATCCTTACCTGAAAAGTAGGCATGGATAGGGGCGGAGAATAGGCGTGGTTTGACTTAATTGTCATTGGGCATCAGAGTTAGACACTGGTAAATTAGGCCAGATAAAACATGGCCTAATATACTGGCACCTTCCTCTAGGACGCCTTGCGATGCTTAAGAACGCGTAGGCGCCACTAAGCATGATTCTATAAAGGATGCCTAGTGTTTGATTAGCAAACGCGCGGAGTGGCGCCTACAGTGTAGGCGTGCTTGGGCGCCATTTATAGAATCGGGCCCAAAATGCATGCGAAGCTAGTATTCTGTAAAAGTCATTCCGTTTAGAGCAGCTTTTACAGAATACAGTGGTACTTTGGTTTACGAGTGCACCGGTTTGCGAGTGTTTTGCAAGATGAGCAAAACATTCGCAAAATCGGCAGCTCGGAAACCGAGCGTGCTTCAATTTGTGAGCGCCCCCCCCCTGCGAACCGGCCCCCCCCCCCCCGCGATCCGGCACCCCCCCCCCGCCGCCATCGGGCACCCCCCCCCCCCCGCCGCGACCTAAAGTCCCCCCAACCCACCCGAACCCTCTTCTTACTTTTCTGTAGCCTCCGCAGCGGCACCAGCATGTCCTGTGCGTGGTGCCGGTGCCTGAAGATCTGCTTCCTGTGCAAGGCCTGAGAGTTCACGTCGAACGTGAACTCTCACGTCAAACGTGAACTCTCAAGGCCCAGCACAGGAAGCAGATCTTCAGGCACCGACACCACGCACAGGACATGCTGGTGCTGGTGCCGCTGCGGAGGCTACAGAAAAGTAAGAAGAGGGTTCAGGTGAGTTGGGGGGGACCTCAGGTCGCGGCGGGGGGGTGCCCGATGGCGGCGGGGGGCTGCGGATCGCGGGGAGGAGGGTGCCGGTTCGCAGGGGGGCCTTCGGGGGGAGCAATGCCGGTTCATGTGGGGGGGGGGGAGCAGCGCTGCTGGCCTCGGGGGGGTGGGGGGAACCTATCAAAGCGAGTTTCCATTATTTCCTATGGGAAAACTCGCTTTGATAAACGAGCATTTTGGATTACGAGCATGCTCCTGGAACGGATTATGCTCATAATCCAAGGTACCACTGTATTAGCTTAGTTTGCGTTATTCATGGCATGTATCTGTGGCTACCGTTACAGAATGTAGCCCTCAGTTGGCCTTTTTTGTGTTGAGGTATGGGTTTTCGTAGGAATACCACTGGCAGTGATGATAATAGCTAGTACCGATATTTGACAAAATGGTGGTTGTTCCTTTCTCTCGACGAGTAGGATACATCGGCATCCCCTTGAAAGAATAGCAACTCCATTCCAGATCTATAGCTGGACTGCACCCTCTACAAACCACATCATTGACTACGTGAGAGCCGAGGACGTCTATACCTCGCGACTGGGCTATGAAGAGCACATTCCTGGCCACGTAAGGAGGTCTTACTACCGCATGAGCGAATGATTTCAGGTTATAAGGAGCAGGCTGAGCCTTTGGGAGGTGATTTTAGAATGGCTAGACATCATTTGCACATAGGAAAAGCGTTCAGAAAATGGCTACCTTTTGTATATGCTGTCAGGAGGCCCAAATTTGAAGGAGCCCACTCTGGGAATGGTTTGGGTGGACCTCCAAAGTATAGGTAGGGCCGGCATTAAGGGCTGGGAACCAGAGCAAGTTTTGTGGTCCCCTGCCTCAAGCTAAAGGAAGATCAGCCTGAATGGCAGCTTTGGAGCCTGGGCCCCTGCATATCTTAACACTGGCCCAATGTATACTTATATTCTGAGGTATAGAACAGCATATATGTGTACTTTGCATTGCATCCAACTGTGGCTTGGGCTTGGCTTGGAAGAAAAGCTTAAAAGAGGAGAATGTCCTTGCCATTTTGGAGCAAAAAAATCACCATGGTCTTGAATAAAATAATTTTGAGAGTGGCTTCTTAATGGACCTTAGAAGCATGTTTTTTTTTTTCAAAATAAACTACTTACATTCCCAAATGATGCCTCTCTGTCCATTTAAATGGCTTCTTGCGATATTAGTTGTGCCATATACTGTATATACTCGAATATAAGTCAATCCGAATATAAGTCGAGACCCCCATTTCCCCCCCCCCAAAAGGAGGAAAAAAAATGGTTGACTCGAATATAAGTCGGGCAGCTTAATATTCAAGTGTCCTGCCCTGCCAGGTTCTGCATTCGGCCCCCTTCCCTGCCAAGTTCTGCACTCAGCCCCATTCCCTACCAGGCTGTGAACCAAGCCCCCCATCCCTGCCAGGCTCTGAACACTGTCTCACCTTCCTTCCCTATACCCTCTTTCCCCGAAAAAGAACCAATCTCGTCAGTGATGTCACAATGGCTTACATAAGAACATAAGAAGTTGCCTCCACTGGGTCAGACCAGAGGTCCATCGCGCCCAGCGGCCCGCTCCCGCGGCGGCCCATCAGGTCCGTGACCTGTGAAGTGGTTTCTGTCTAATCCTATAACCTACCTCTACTTCTTTCTGTACCCCTCAATCTCCTTATCTTTTAGGAACTTATCTAGACTTTCCTTGAACCCCTGTAGCGTGCTCTGGCCTATTACAGCCTCCGGGAGCGCGTTCCATGTGTCCACCACCCTCTGAGTGAAAAAGAACCTCCTAACATTTGTTCTAAACCTGTCCTTTTTCAATTTCTCCGAGTGTCCCCTTGTGCTTGTGGCTCCCCACAGCCTGAAGAATTTGTCCCTGTTTACCTTCTCTATACCCTTCATGATTTTGAAGGTTTCTATCATATCTCCCCTAAGTCTCCGCTTGATTGTCCCGTACTCCCCTCTGCCCTCTAACCCAGCCAGCAGATTAACTCTTCCCCTTAACTTAAACCACCTAGTGGTACGCTGAAACAGGAAGGATCCCTCCCGTCTCCTGCCCTGGCCGACACTAATAATTACCACCCTCCTTCCTTCTCTGCCTCGCGTACCTGTTCCCTGGTGGTCCAGCATGTATCCCGCGCTGAAATCCTTTGTAAAGTGCCAGTGGCATACCCGGGCCGGCACGCAGGAGCGAGCTTTTCATGCAGCCGGCCAGCCCTACACCGCTCATTGATAGGCTGCCGCAAGAACCACGAATCCCGCGAGAACTTGCGGCAGCCTATCAAGGAGCGGTGCAGGGCTGGCCGGCAGCATGAAAAGCTCGCTCCTGTGTGTCGGCCTGGGTGTGTCGCTGGCTACTACTTATACAAAAGATTTCAGCGCAGGATACATGCTGGACCACCTGGGAACAAACAGGTACGCGAGGGAGGGAAGGAGGGAGGGTGGTAATTGTTAGTGTTGGCCGGGGCAGGAAACGGGGAAACGGGAGGGATCCCTCCTGTCCAGGCCTAAGGCAGGTCTGCAGAAAGTCCGGGGGGGTTTCGGATGGTCACTGGGGGATGACCCGAATATAAACCGGGACCCCCCATTTTTGGGCCCAAAAATCCCGGTTTATATTCGAGTATATATGGTACATATATTTTTCCCCATTGTATTATGCATATTTTATAAAAAACCTCTGTGTTCATAGGTTCTACATGTAAAGATCTAAAACACTTATTTTGTGACCCAGAAATTAGGTTGTCAGTCTATTGACAGATTCAAAGAGAAATGCTGCCACACCTTCTTGTGTTATTTCTCTCTTCTAGACTCGAGACTGGAATGAAGAGCTGCAGACGACAAAAGAGTTACCCCATGACAACTCAACGGACCAGCTGCTGAAGGAAAGAGCTATATTTAAGGTGAAGTAATGCTGGGGGGAATTCTATAAATGGCATTTAAAAAAATAGGCACCGGGAAAAATCTGTGCCAGGTTGAGCGCCTTTTTATAGAATAGCGATCAGCCTGGATTTCCGGGCCCAGCTTCGGGCGCGAGGCCTTAAGCCTGCTGAAACATGGTGTAAATTCTGGTGTGCGAGTCGGGTGCGCAACCTCAGTATCCTATAACTTTAAAAACGAAAAAACTGTGGAAATCCAGTGCGCTTGACGCTTCTTTTATTCAGTAAAATCCTTTAAAATACGATGTCCACATTTGTCATTGGAGGACCCAACGCGGGCCGTGTTTCGGCAAAACACGCCTTCCTTGGGGATCCAAGATATTAAATGTGCAACCTTTTGCAAATGTGGAGTGACATGAATGACTTGTCAAACCAAGGTGATACCCACCAGAGAGGCACAAAACCCGAGCGCAGAATTGTCCTTTTTGTCCTATAATTTTACGCCTAAAGTTTTAGAATACACTTGGCTCGACCATGCCCCCTTTTTGGTTGTACGTGAGACATTTTGGGTTCTCCAGCATTCTAGAATGTCATGTAGGCTGATGCATGTGTAAATCACAATTGGTTCCAAATAACTCTAATGCCGATAATTGGTTGTTAGCACCCAATTGACTAATTTGCATGTGCATCAGGAAGATCCGCAACCTATATAGAATCTGGGAGACTGTGACAAGAGAAATCCTTGACGTTTTTTGTGCAGCAGGCACTTTGATGTACATTTCCCCGTTTTGTGGGCCTTTCTTGTGATCTCCCTCTTTTCTAATGAATCTTGTCCACGTTGTAAGCTTTGATCTGTTGCTAGCCTTCAGCAGAACTTTGAAGGAATTCTTCCAGGGCAGTTGTGGCTAGAGAATGGCACGGGGACAAATTTTCCCCGTCCCCACGAGTTTTGTCGCTGTCCCTGCCCCTTTCGTATAAGCTCTGCCTTAAAAGCACAAGCCTCAAACACTTATGATTTTAAAGTGTTTGAGGCTTGTGCAGATGAGGACGGAGCTTAGGCATTGGTGGAATGAGGCATTATGACATCACAATCTGAGCTCTAGAATGTTACTACTTATGATGTTAAAGTGTTTGAGGCTGGTACAGATGAGGACAGAGCTTGCAGGAACGCACAGGAAAAGAACTCTCTCGGACGGAACGGGAAAATGAGTTCCCACAGGGTTGGGGAAAAATTTGTCCCCGTGTCATTCTCTAGTTGTGGCCTCAAGGACCAGCCATGTAGACCTTTGCGTATTATCTTACATCTCCTTTCTTTTCCGGCAGATTCATTCAGACTTTGTGGCTGCTTCTACTAGAGGGGCCATGGCGGTTGTCGACGGGAATGTCATGGCGATCAACCCTGGGGAAGAGGTGAAGATGCAGATGTTTATATGGAACAACATTTTCTTTAGCTTCAGCTTTGACGTGAGGGATCACTACAAGGAGCTGGGAGGCGATGAGGCGGCCCACGTGGCCGCTGGCCATGACCTGAAGGGTGTACAAGCCTATAGCAATTTGGATATTGAAGACCTCTACGTTCTAGGCACTGTGGTGTTAGACTACCGAGGGCACAGAGTGACTGCACAGTCGATCATCCCAGGAATCCTGGATCGTAAGGAAGATCAAAGTTTGGCCTATGGATCGATAGATTTTGGGAAAACTGTTTCTTCAGATGCAAAGTATCTCTCTTTGTTGCAGAAGGCCTCCAAGCCCTTGAGGATTCAGAAGCACAGTGTACTTAATGAGAAGGATGAGTTGGTCGTTCTGTGCTCTTCGGTGGAATGCAAAGGGATTGTGGGTAATGATGGCCGCTACTACATCCTAGATCTCTTGCGCACTTTCCCTCCAGATCTAAACTTCCTGGCCCTGGATAAAGAGGAGATGCCCGAGGAGTGCCGGAAACTGCAGTTTCCCAAGACCTACCAGCATAAGCTGTGCTGCTTTCGCCCAGAACTTGTGGAGAGTTTTGTCCAACACAAGTGAGCCTTTTGGATCTTTAATATTTGCTGTGAATGAAGCATTTGGAAAAATATTAGTATATGCAGGGCTGGCTCAAGGGACTGTGGCACCCTGAGCCAACTTTTTTTATTGGTATCACCCCCTTGCAATCTGGTAATTTTCCTTCTCCACACCCTCCCCATAACCTGGTATCGCCCCCCCCCCCCCTCCTGCTGGACCAGGTCAGGCATTGGCTCAGGGCAACAGTGAATAAAGGGTGCCAAAATCCCAGTCTGGCATCTATTGTTTGACTGGGATATTGGTGCCCTTTATAGGGTTACCAGACATCTGGGAAAACCTGGACATGTCCCTTTTTTTTTTTTTTTTAAGAGGACTGTCTGGGTTCCCAGATAGACTTTCGAAAGCCTGGCAGAGCTCATCGGGGAAGATGTGGCTTTGAGGGGGTGTAACTGGGTGGGGCTGGAGGCAGAACAAGGTGGAGCTGGGGACGGAAAAGGGCGGGGCCATGTGTCCGGGTTTGCAAGGCTCCAAATATGGTAACCCTAGCCCTTTATCGCCAGCGCCCTGGACCAGGGCCTTGCCTGGTCCATAGGCTGAGCCAGCTCTGAGGGTGACGGGACAAAAGCGAGCGAGATAACCAGCGTGCCGAAAATCGAGCGCAGACAATTCGGCGCAAGACACCAGCGCACCGCGGGGAAACTTACTTTTAAAGAGCACCAAAGCAGGGTGTGAGTGGAGAACCCCCCCACTTTACTTCATACTGTTCGTGCTGCCATTGGGGGGGGAGGGGTTGGGGAGTTGGAACCCTCCATTATAGAGAAAATGGAACTTTTTCTGATTTTTTGGGGGGAAGAGTTCAGTTTTCTCTATAATGTGGGGGGTTGCACCCCCCATGCCCCCCCAACGACAGCTCAAACAGAATGAAGTAAAGTGGGGGGGGGGTTCCCCACTCACACCCCGCTTCGGAGCTCTTTAAAAGTAAGTTTTCCCGTGGCGCGCTGGAGTCTTGCACCGAATTGTCTGCGCTCGATTGTCGGCGCGCTGGCATCTCGCGTGCAAATGACTTTGAACCGCTCTGAGTCCATGAATAAACCTCATGTCGCAGAAGCATTAGATTAGTGGGATTAGAAAGAATCTTGAAGCCATGTGCAAAGAAGGGTTTATGACACTGAGGGTCTTAATAGTCTTCAAATTTCTTTGGGCTGTTACAGAATGACCCCTAAATACATTTATAGTATATCTTGTTCTAGGGCAGGGATCTCAAAGTCCCTCCTCGAGGGCCGCAATCCAGTCTGGTTTTCAGGATTTCCCCAATGAATATGTATTGAAAGCAGTGCATGCAAATAGATCTCATGCATATTCATTGGGGAAATCCTGAACACCCGACTGAATTGCGGCCTTCAAGGAGGGACTTTGAGATCCCTGTTCTAGAGTTACCATATTTTAGTCTGGAAAACCCTAGACACATGACCCCCGCCCCAGCCCTGCCCAGTTTTGCCTCCAGAGCCACCCCATTCGGCCTCCCAGCCCTGCCCTCACGAAGCCTCCTCTCTTCTCTGATGAGCTCTAGCTGCATCTGGAGGGCCTGGAGCATGCACAGATATGTGTGATGTCATTCACACACGCTCGGAGGCCCTCCACGCAGCTCCTGATTGGATAAGGCCCGACTTCGTGCAGGAAGAGGTGGTCGGAGCGTACCACGAGTGATTTCCTGCACTCGCAGCGCTCCGGGTCCTCTCCCGCTGCCCTCTTCAAGCTCCCCCATGAAAAACCGTATTTGCGGTTTTTCGAGATTCGCAGGGATTCCTGGAACGGAACCCCCGTGAATCTCGAGGTAGCACTGTATTCTGGAGCAGGAGCTCAATACAAAATACTTGTTAAATTAAAGTCCTTCTGCTGTTGACAGATCTTTCCAGGATATTGAACAGTTTGACTGGGGTAATTCTTTAATGCTAATTAAAATCCAGCAAAATTTGTCTTAACTGTGGGAAAAAGAATCCCTGTTCAGCCGGATATTCAGGCCATCTATAGTGAATGCACATGAAGTCAATTTGCATATACTGAGCCAAAAAAGTCTTATGTCATACATGTTATGAATATTCTAGAAACCCAGCTGGATCTGGGGTCAGAACAGGTCTTTTTCTAAAAAAATCTTTATTGATTTTCAAACTTTGACAGTGCAATACAATTAACTGAACATAAAATACTGCATAAAACACACTAATTACACAAGTAAGATATAAAACAATCATTTTCTCCCACCTTCCTCCCAGTTATTAATACAATAAAACATATTATGTGATTACATCATTATAATTAAGTAATTTCCATCCCCCCACCCTGGATGTGAAAGGAAATCTAAGAAAAGGAGAGATATATGACCCTTATTGCGAGGTAACAAATGTAGTCAATGGGCTCCACGCTTTATTAAATGAACTACTAAACCCCATACATTCCGCGTTCATTCTCTCATATTTATATGTGATACACGCATTTCCCAAGAAAATGTGTAATTTATTCTGTGACATTCAGCCCCACCTAATAGCTATTTGTTTCTGACAGATGCACACAGTTCATGAATCTTGTAATGGACAGAACGCATGACACGGAGACAGCTGGGAAGAGCAACCTCTCAAGGGAGGGTAAGTGTGCCAGACTGCTCTCCAAAATAAAAATCATTCTCCTCACGAGCTGGTGATTCTCGGGACCAGATTTGCCTTGATTCTAGTGTGAGGCCCCCTCCCCCCCCCAGAAGAATGCCTGAGCTGATTCTTCAGAGAGTCACTGAGTAGGGTTACCAGATTTTCCTGAAGGAAAATCCGGCCCCATGGCCACGCCCCCAGGCCCGCCCCCACCCCCCAGACAGCGTGCGTGGACGCGATGCAATTATGTCATGCGCTCGTGCGCCTGCGC
Organism: Geotrypetes seraphini; assembly: GCF_902459505.1. NCBI lineage: Eukaryota > Metazoa > Chordata > Amphibia > Gymnophiona > Dermophiidae > Geotrypetes > Geotrypetes seraphini. The sequence continues at coordinate 171,116,868 of NC_047091.1, read as the reverse complement.
GGATACCCCTTCCCGACGCAATTTTGACGGGAAGCTTTTCAACACTCGGACAAAGTGCCGAGTTTTGAAAAGCTGTCCGGACCCGCCGGACATGTCCTCGAAAAGGAAGAAATCCGGACGTCTGGTAACCCTAGTCACCGAGTAGGTGTGTGGCGAGGAGTGTGTGGCGCAGTGGTTGAAGCTACAGCCTCAGCACCCTGGGGTTGTGGGTTCAAATCCCGCGTTGCTCCTTGTGACCCTGGTCAAGTCACTTAATCCCCCCATTGCCCCAGGTACATTAGATAGATTGTGAGCTCACCAGGACTGACAGGGAACAATGCTTGAGTACCTGAATAAATTAATGTAACTGTTCTGAACTCCCTTGGGAGAATAGTATAGAAAATTGAATGAATAAATAGTGTGAAAAGTTTCAGCCTCTGATAACCAGAGCTGGTACTGTGACATCATAATGCCTCATTCCACCAATAGGAGCCAACCTCATCAGTGATGTCACAATGGCTTGATTGTCCTATACTTGGCTCTTTTTTACTACATTTTGATTTCTAGAGTGGTGCAGTGGTTAAAGCTACAGCCTCAGCACCCTGAGGCTGTGGGTTCAAACCCACACTGTTCCTTGTGACCCTGGGCAAGTCACTTAATCCCCCCATTGCCCCAGATACATTAGGTAGATTGTGAGCCCGCCAGGACAGAGAGGGATAACTGCTTGAGTACCTGAAAAAATTCACACAAACCATTCTGATTTCTCCTGGGAGAACAATATAGGAAATTGAATAAATAAATAGTGTGAAAAGTTTCAGCCTGTGATAACCAGAGCTGGTATTGTGACATCATAATGCCTCATTCCACCAATAGGAGCCAACCTCATCAGTGATCACAATGGCTTGATTGTCCTAGACTTGGCTCTTTTTAACTACATTTTGATTTCTAGAGTGACACAGTGGTTAAAGCTACAGCTTCAGCACCCTGAGGTTGTGGGTTCAAACACACACTGCTCCTTGTGACCCTGGGCAAGTCACTTAATCCTCCATAGCCTCAGGTACATTAGCCAGATTGTGAGCCCACCGGGATAGATAGGGAAAATGCTTGAGTACCTGATTGTAAAACCACTTAGATAACCTTGGTAGGCGGTATATAAAATCCTAAGAAAACTTGAAGACATTAGTGGACAAGTCCGGGAGTCTGGACGGCTTTTCAAAACCCAACAAGGTTCAAATTTCAAGTTTCAAGTTTATTATGCAATTTGATTAATCGCCTATTCCGAATTCTAAGCGATGTACAAGTCAGTAAAAATACATAATTAAAAGAAACATACATAATAATAATAATTTATTTCTTATATACCGCCAAAGCCATAGTAGTTCGAGGCGGTTTACAGTGAAGAAGGGCTGGACAATCGGCGAAAGGTTACAATGGTACAATCAGAGAAACTAGGTGCCAGAGAAAATGGTACAATCGGCGAAAGATGGAGTAATCAGAGCAAAAAAAAGGTACAATCAGAGCAAAAAAGTAGAGTAAAGAAGGTCAGGACCATCTGCATAAGAGTATAACAAAGGGGGTTCATGCAGTGGATATAGGCATTTAGGTTGTAAATCTGGTAAATAGATTAGATTTTAGTAGTTTCCTGAAGTTTAGGTAGGATGAGGAGCGTGAGATGATGTGGGCCAGCCAGTTATTGAGATGACCTGCTTGAAAGGCGAGAGTACTATTTAGATATCTTTTGTAGTGGCAGGCCTTTAGAGTAGGATAGCTAAACAGGTGGGTTCTGCGAGTGTGTTTGGATGGGCGGTCTAGGATAAAATGGGGTACCAAGTATAGGGGGGCCGAGCCAAGGATGGATTTGAAACAGAAACAGGCGAACTTGAATTGCACTCTTGCTTCCAAGGGTAGCCAGTGCAGTTTTTGATAGTAGGGAGTTATGTGTTCCCATTTTTTTAGGCCGAAGATCAGTCGGATTGCCGTGTTTTGGATGATTCGCAGTCTTTGAGTGGTTTTTTTGAAAGATCCCAGGTAAATGATATTGCAGTAGTCAAGTAGACTTAAGATGGAGGATCGCACAAGTAAGTGGAATGAGGGGGTGTCGAAGTACTTTCTGATGGATCTTAGCTTCCATAACTAACAAAGGGACTAAATCTACTAAACATGATAAAAAACACATTTTCAAGCATAATGAAACACTAGGCAAGGCAAGAAATACAATCTAATTAATGTAGGAGTAAACAATTAAGGGTTAAGAACAGCAGGAAGGGAAAGACAAAACTGATTAAAAGGTTTAAAAATAAACAGAAGAGCAATAAGCAATTCAATTAAATGTTGAATGCATCTTTAAAAAGAAAACTCTTGAGTTTGCTCTTAAATTTTTCCAAATTCTTTTCCTCTCTTAAATAACATTGGGAGTGAATTCCATGTCTGAGGCGCCGTAATAGTAAAGATAGATTGCCGTCGAGTATTGATAATTTTCCAGAGAGGGAATGACCAATAAATGTTGGTCATTTGATCTCGATAATCTAGAAGAATTATACGGTATCAATGCTTTATAAATATAAGCTGGGGTTTTAAATGTAAGAGATTTGAAAGTAAGCAAACATAACTTATATAGAATACGATGAACCACTGGAAGCCAATGAGCTTTATGAAGGAAAGGGGTTACATGATCAAACTTCTTTGCTTTCATAATAAGTTTAATGGAAGCATTCTGGATGATCTGCAGCCGCCTGATTTCCTTTTGCGCCATTCCCTTAAATAAGGCATTGCAATAGTCAATTTTTGAGATAATCATTGAATGAATTAGTATATTCAATGATTTTGGACATAAAAATGTGGATATTGAGCAAATTTGTCGAAGTCTGAAAAAGGTAGCTTTGACAACTTGGCTTACATGGTCATGGTAAGTTAATTTTTCATCAAAAATAACCCCTAAAATTCTAATTTTATTTATCAGCTTTAGGGTGACACCTTTGATAGAAATTGCAAAGGTGAGTTTATGATTATCTTTCCAAGGGAAGAGCATAATATTTGTTTTATTAATATTGAGGGATAGTCTGGGTTTTGAAAAGCCTCCTCAAATCGCTGGGGGCAGGGCTGGGGGGTGGGATTAGGGCATTGCAGAGCGGATCAAGGGGGTGGGGGGGGGTCCAGACTTTCCAATTGGAAAATCTGGTGACCCTAGTGTTGGAGGACCCTTTGTCTGAAAGGTAGGGGGGATTAGTATAAACAAGAGAAAAAGTGTAAGATCGGGGCTTTTGGTTATCCTCTTTCTCATGCTAGACTCCTAGTACTGAGGGTTTGACAAAAGAGCAGACAGCAAAGTGTTTCAGCTTGGCGGGAAGATAGCGCGGTCCCGGGCTGAGGAGTGGGGCTGAGTCCCGGAGAGGTTCACCGAGAAAACAATTGGGACTTAACTCTTTTCGAGATGGGTCTCCACACACTCCTTGTTTAGTCCTCTCCTAATGACACCCTCATGAGAGCAATCGTGTCCGGGAGATATCTCCTGAGTTATGTCTGTTGGGATTGTTGGGTTCCTGCGGGGTTCGAGGGAAGGGAGCTCTATTGTGGGTTCGGAAGTTGGAAATCTTGGGTTTGACTTTGAAAGCGATTTTGAAGGAGTGGACCTCGCAGGATCCTCGCTTTTTGGGAGGGTTGGAGACTTGGCTATCCATGAGTTATTGGGTTGGGAAGCTAGGGATACCAGAGGCACCTATAAAGGGAAAAAAACAGTTTATCCCAGGACAAGCAGGCAGCATATTCTTTACGCATGGGTGACGTCACCGACGGAGCCCTCGGTACGGACCTTTTTAACTAGAAAGTTCTAGTTGGTCGCACCGCGCGTGCGCGAGTGCCTTCCCGCCCGACGGAGGAGTGCGTGGTCTCCAGTTTCTTCGTTTCCGCGGAGCGAAGAAGACGTGTGTTTTTTTTTCAACTCCGTTGAAATTCTATTTTTGCCTTCCCGCTCGCGTTATTTTTTCGTTTTATTCACCTTCGGGTGCTTTTTTCTTTCAGTTTCAAAAAAAAAAAAAAAAAACAAACTTTATTTTTTTCCCTGATTTTCGTTCCTGTTGTCACGATCCAGGCCTCGGGGTTCGATTTTGCGGAGGCCGTGTTCCCATTCATGCCCCCGCAGCCGGGTTTTAAGAAGTGCCAGCGGTGTGCACGCCCGATCTCCCTCACTGACCCACACAATTGGTGTTTACAGTGTTTGGGACCGGAGCATCGGGCGGACTCCTGCACCCGCTGTGCCACTCTTAAGAAACGCAGTTTTTAGCTGTTTGAAATCTCTATCTCAATTCTTTACCACCTCAGAAGCGCAGCCAAATCTTGAATTTGCTTTGACTACACCCTGTTCGCACAGCCTTTTGTTTTCCTTTCATGCGTCTACTCAATCTTGGGAGGGGGGGGGGGACCAGTTAGAAGTAGATTGCAGTAATCTGTGAGGTTACGAAAGTGTGGACAAGGGTCTAGGTACTTACCTCGCTGGCCCGCACTAAAAACCTCTATCACAGCTTGATAAAAATGGGTGGGGGGATTAGATTGTGAGCCCTCCAGGGACAGAAAAATACCAATTGTTATCTGAATGTAACTCACATTGAGCTATAATTGAAATAGATCTAAACTAAATCTCGTTGGGAAAGATCCTAAACGGTATCCTCCCTCCTTCATTCCTCTTTCTTGGAACTCCTCTAACCCCAATTCTGCCAGATCCACCCAAAAACTGAAACTTTCCTTTCCCTCTCTAAAAGGCGTTTCACTTGTAGGAAAGCTAGGTTCTTCCCTCCCTTTCAGAATCACTCAGCTCTGGAACAACCTTACCTCCCCTCTTAGGAATCTGAGCTCCCTCCAACTCTTCCATAAACATCTGAAAACCTGGTTATTCTCAAAAATGTAACTCCTCCTCCCTCTCTGGTTATTCTAGTCCTCTAAATTTTCTCTTCATTTTGCCTCTTCCCTCCACTGGAGTTCCTTTCTACCCTAACTCTTGTTAACCGTGTCGAGCTTTACGAATGTAGAGATGATGCGGTATACAAACCTAAGGTTTAGATTAGATTAGATTAGAAAGGATGCATCCCTTCAACCAGTACTTACTGCCAGCCTCAGACAAGGTGCTTATCAGTCATAGGTCCCATGATATAGTTTATTACATATAATATCACTGCAAGCCAGAAAATTTCTTAGCAGATCACAGGAGATAAGAACTGGGTTTCCCTGATTGTCGCCCACTGCTGACATTGTTTCTTCTCTTTGTGACATGTTCTCATGTTGATCATGCGGGAATCTCTTATTCCAGCCTCATCCTTCATTGTCACTCTTTCCTTCTAGCAGGGGAGAAAGAGGAAGTGAACATTATACAAGAGGTGTGTCGAGAGGTTGGCTCCGTTAGTGACATTCTCTTTGATCTTCGTTTCAATCCAGACGTTTGTTCTTCAGGTAGGTGTTTGAACAGCCCTTGGCTTGCTTTTACTTTGAGCCACTTGTGGGACCTCAAATACATTAAGGGAATTGACAGGATAATTAAGACGGTCTTACTTACAGGGCATCAATTTCAGATCTGCCTCGTGTCAGAAGGGAACTTTTAAAAATAGGCCTGCAGAGGACCTAGGTTTAATTTCTAAATTACGGCCTCTACTCCATTGGTTATTTAGGGCTGGGATTGCTGTAGAAACACCTTTCATAACCATGGTAAGATAAGAAGTCCATAATTATTGTACAATGGCCAGTGTCCAAAATTTTGGACCTATGAAGATCTCTCTGAGCCCCCCAACCCCCCAAAATTAAGGTAAAGGTAATCTAAATGAAATGAGTTGATGGTCTCGGTCTCATTCTACAGTATTAATAAAATCCCACAATCATAATTTGCTACTAACTAGTCCCACTGTTAGCAGTCTCTACAGAGACCGGAGACTGTGAGAGGCCCGGAGACTTGAGTTCTCCCCTCCCTCCAGGAGATGGTTCCTCCCCCGTCTCCCACCAGAGCAGGCACCCGGACAGGGCAGTATTTAGTGGGGAACTCGCACTTTTGTTGTTCCCGTCAATCCTATCTATGAAAGATGATTTTATTCGCTCGTCACAATAAAAATACAAATAAAAGTCTGAATTGGTAATACACGTACGATTGTCCTGACGGACCCTACATGGTCCGTGTTTCGGTGAGACCGCCTTCCTCAGGGGTACAAAGATAAAATCGCCACTCTGCTTGTTTTGAGCCATTTTCAGGATTTATTCTCGAAGAGACGCACATTGTTTTGCTCATATTTTTATCTTTGTACCCTACATCATCCGGACCCCTGAGGAAGGCGGTCTCGCGGTCTCGCTGAAACACGGACTGTATAGGGTCCGTCAGGACAATCATACATGTATTACCAATTCAGACTTATTTGTATTTTTATTGTGAAGAGTGAATAAAAATCATCTTTCAGAACATCCACATCAGCAGTCTGTTGTTTTTACTGTGGATCATTGGGTCTCCCTTTTTTTTGTGTGTGTTGAACCTATCTATGATCAATGGAAGTCATTGGTTTCTACGGATGCTCATCTGACACCTTTTCCAAGCACAGAATTGACATCAGGAGAGGAAGGGTTTTTCTATCCCACACACACGCATATCTGGAACATTCTACCTGCTTATCTGCAACGATTACTCACGCGTTGTCTGTTCAGGAAAAGATTAAAGACATATCTCTTCCCCTAGTAGACCCATCTCTTCCCAGCCCTCTTCATACCACTGTCTGCCATCCTAAAACTAACCTGGCAATATTAAATTTGCTTATCAATAACACTATATCACAAATGTAACTCACCTTGCTGTAAGCCGCAAGGATTCCCTGTGAAAACTGTGGGATATAAAAAGTTGTATTAATTTAATGAGATTCTTCAAGTTGCAATTTTAATATCCAGCAGCTTTCTTTTGATTTTGGCATCATTGCCATAAATGGAGTTTATTGGAATACAAGTGTTGACGAAGCACATTGTACAACTGGCAAGGTCAAACGCCTTTATTTTTTGAGAGGGTTTTCCTATAAGAAAAATACCTTGAAATGGAAATGGCTCCGCTTCTTCTAGTCTGATGAGCAGGAACGTATCAAATATATTTTCCCTCTCTCTTCCTCTGAAGTTGTCAGATTCCCCGAGTCAGAAAAAGAAGCCAACCAGTTACAGAGACGTCTGCTGAAAGAAGCGTCCGCCTTCCTTCTCTCCGTGCAGATCCCGAACTTCGTAAGTAACAGACGAACCAATCTCAGCTTCCTTTGAAAGAACACTGAATAGTATCTGAGGATAATGAAGAACTGGAGTAGGCGGGATCGAGCGGGCTGATATTAGAGAACCACAGGTCAGCACGCTTCTGGAATGTCATCTTCCTCATTTCAGAAGGTAGAAGAACCCAGGTGTGTATAAAGTAACCAAAATATGGCCAACTTTATTTTTAGCATAGACCAGCTATTCCCAACCCATTCCTTGGGGCACACCTAGTCCCATTGGGTTTTCAGGATATCTATAATGAATATGCATATGAGAAATTTTAGATTCACTGAATCAATTATATCTCATTAGTTTAAATGTAGCAGTAGACCAGTCATTCCATCTTCCAAACAAATCTTGTCATAGAAGTGTAGATATAGATTTAACTAACGTGACCATATGTCCTGTTTTGAACAGGACTGTCCCATTTTTAGATCGCCTGTCCCGTTGTCCCCAGCTTGGGGACGCTGATATGTTCCGTTTTCAGAAAGAGTGTTCCGAAGCTGTGCCCAAAACGTTGATCGCAATTTGAAGGCAACGAGAGTCGATCGCGGAGATCAGGATTTTTCCCTGCTTCCCCAACGCCGATGCAGCAACAGATCAGGTGCGTGCATCAACTGCACAAGCCTTCCCTCCCTCCAATCATTGCCTGGTTGGCCCGGAACTTCCTCTCCGACATCAGAATTGATGTCGGGGGGGAGGGGGGGGGACGGACTTCCGGTGACGTCACCGCCCGACACAGAAGCTTGACTGTGAGTCCCGCTTCTACCCTGGTAAATTTAGTTAAAATTAGCGGCACCTGTTTTGGGGTCTGGATATCATTTGGGTTTGTTCGCCGCATGGTGGGGAGGAAACCCAGACCGAACTTACAAGTGTTTGCATACCAGTCCAGCTCTGCCATGTGGCGGTAGAAATGGCGGATCTCCCCGAATCCTCAGTTCGAGATGAGAGTATAGCAGGATCTGTGGTGCAGGTGAGTGGCGCTAAGTCCTCTTTGGCAAGCCGTGCGAATCTACAGCATTGGATGGCTACCATGCAGGCCTCTCTTGCTACATTAAAATTGGAGCTTCTTGCTGATATGGGGGACCTGCTTACTAAAATTGATCAGATAGGCCAGCGTCTTAACGATTTCGAGGAGCGGGTCATTGATCCTGATCAAGGTCTAGGTGACTTGCAAGCGCGTTTCCAATCTTTGGAACATAATTGTGAGGAGCTCTTATACAAATTAGAGGATGGGGAGAATCGCTCCCGGAGGAGTCATCTATGTGCCCAGGGTGTCCCTGATAAGGGGAGAGACAGGAAGACCCTGCTTTGGTAATGCAGTAGATCTGCCAGCACTTTCCGCGCACTGCGGAGCCTGCGCACTGTGGAGCTTCTTATGAGTGAGTTTGATCGGGTCCATAGAGCTTTGGGTCCTTTGTCAGGAGATCGCCCCCGGGACATTGTGGCTTGTTTTGTTCGTTACCTGATCAAGGAGCGTGTCTTACAAGCGACCAGGAAAGTGGCTCCTTCTTGGCAAGAGAAAGAACTTTGATTGACTAAAGAATGAGATGTCTTAAACCAGTGGTTCCCAAACCTGTCCTGGGGGACCCCCAGCCAGTCAGGTTTTCCAGATATCTCTAATGAATATGCATGAGAGATTTGCATACCTGTCACTTCCATTATATGCAAATCTCTCTCATGCATATTCATTAGGGAAACCTGGAAAACCTGGCTGGCTGGGGGTCCCCCAGGAAAGGTTTGGGAACCACTGTCTTAAACCTATGTCTATACTTCTATGACAAGATTTGTTTGGAAGATGGAATGACTGGTCTACTGTTACATTTAAACTAATTTACTATAATTGGCCTGTCTAATTTGATTACAACCAGTTTAATTGATCAAGTATATCTCATGCATATTCATTCTGGATATCTTGAAAACACAACAGGACTAGGTGTGCTATGACAGAGGTAGGCAATTTCAGTCCTCGAGAGCCGGAGCCAGGTCAGGTTTTCAGGATATCCACAATGAATATGTATGAGATGGATTTGCATGCACTGCCGAGATGCAAATCTATCTCATGCATATTTGTTGTGGATATCCTGAAAACCTGACCTGGCTCCGGCTCTCGAGGACTGGAATTGCCTACCCCTGTGCTATGAGAATTGGGTTGGGAATGGCTGGCATAGATTGAGTCTGTTCTATACCTCACAAAGGGGCTTTTGTACTAAGATTTGTTAGGCGTTAATGCAAAAGCAGGATGGGTTAAAATTTTGCCATTAATGCACAATATATATAAATTATTTTTTTTTGTGGAAGGGGCATGTCAGAGCAGAGAGGGGGTGTGGTTGCGCATTGTGCTAATTAGCTAGCACGTGGTGGCCATTACTACAACACTAACTGGTCAGCACATCCATAATGCGGACGCTCATGGTGCTTCCTAAATAGGAGGCAGTAAGTACTAGTGCTGCCCGATTCAGGAAAAAAAAATTTCGATTCGATTTTCCTGCCCAATTGGGTGTTTTTTCCAAACATCCTGGTTGGTTTATTTTATAGCCTCTTCACCCCCTTTGCCTTCTCCTAACCACACTGGCGCTGTGGTGTAAACAAAATAAAGAAACAAAAAAGACTTTTCCTCTCTCTGTTAAATCCTAGCTCATGTTTGTGGTCTAACAACAGCTCTGGCAGGATACACGTTTCAAATCTAACATATTGTAATCACAAAACAGAAAATAAAATTAGTTTTTCTACCTTTTGTTGTCTGGTCATTGTTCAAATCTTGTTGGTCCCAGGCTCTGGTTGTCTTCTGATAACTTGCTTGCCAGGGTCTCCTTTCTTCTTTCTCCGTGCTAACCATCCATCTGCCATCTCTGCCGTTTCCCTTCCCTCCTCAGGAGGTCTGGCATCTTTCCTTTTTTTCATCTCCATCTACATTTCCTTTTTTTCATCTCAACTACCCTTTCATCCAGCTTCTCTCCCTTTCTGTAACTTTCATCCCTAAATCCCATTGTCCACCATCTCTCTCCCTTTCCTCTGTTTTTAGACCCCTTATTTCTTCCCCCCAAAGTCCAGCATGTGCACGTCTCTTTGAACCCCTCCTTCCCTCTCTCCCTCCGTGTTCTTCTACACCAGGGCCCCCTCCCCTGGACATCTGCACTCCCCTGAAGGCCTGCGTATTCAATTTACCTAATTTCAGCAGCCTGCCCTGCAGAAGATTGCTGGCTCTAGCGATCTTTGCAAGCTGCCATACATCGTCCGTGTTGTCTTCTCTCTGCCGCGGTCCCGCCCCTCCTCTGACGTCGGAGAAGGGGCGGGATCGCGGCAAAGAGAAGACAACTCGGACAACCTATGGCAACTTGCAAAGATCGCTAGAGCCAGCAATCTTCTGCAAGGCAGACTGCTGAAATTACCGTATTTTCACGCATATAACACGTGCGTTATACACGATTTTACAAACCGAGTATAACCATACGCGTTATATGTGTGAGCGCGTTATACAATATTTTTTTTTCTCATTGCGATCCGGCATCCCCCCTGCGAACCGGCATCCTCCCCCCCCCCCCGCTCGCGTCACCCCCCCTCACCCGCGATCTTACATCCCCCCCGCACCGCAAAGACATCGCTTACCCGATTGGGCACCAGCACCAATGCACAGGACATGCCAGTGCCAGTGCCCGAAGATCCTCCCTCACCTGGGCTGGGCTGGTCTAGGCTTTGAGCATTTACGCATGCTCAAAGCCTTCTGGTCTCGCTCTCTCCGAGATTCTGAGTCTGAGAATCTCGGAGAGAGCGAGACCAGAAGGCTTTGAGCATGCGCACAGCCCAGCCCAGGTGAGGGAGGATCTTCGGGCACTGGCACGTCCTGTGCATTGGTGCTGGTGCCCAATCGGGTAAGCGATGTCTTTGCGGTGCTGGGGGGGATGTAAGATCGCGGGGGAGGGGGGTGACGCGAGCGGGGGGGGAGGATGCCGATTCGCAGGCCAGAAGAGGGAGTAGGCGGGGTGGCGGGAGGAGGTTATATCAGCATGCGCGGTATACGCGTGTGCGTGCTATATAGATTTTTTTTTTTTAACAGCAATGCTTTGTTCCCGCGTGCTATACGCGTATGCGCGTTATATGCTTGAAAATACGGTAGGTAAATTGATGCAGGGAAGCTGGACACCAGCGGGGAAGCCACTTTCCGACTGACCCTCCCCACTCGCCTTTTACAGCAGGAGCGGCAGGCCAGCAAGAGGCAGCGCTGACGCTCCTGCTTGAGGGGGGAGGGTCAGGAGGCCGATTTTTAGTCGTGGTAAATCAATTCGAATCGTGAATCGGGCAGCCCAATTCTCAGCTTCCCCAGCATGATTCTAATTTTCCCCAGCCCCCTTGCCCGATTCTCAGCTTCCCCAGTCCCCCTGCTCGATTTTCAGCTTCACCAGCCCCCCTGCCCGATTCTCAGCTTCCATCCCCAGCCCCCAAGACTCACCAGCCCCCCTGCCGATTCCCAGATTCCATCCCCAGCCCCCAAGACTCACCAGCCTCCCTGCCGATTCCCAGCTTTCATCCCCAGCCCCCAAGATTCAGCCCCCCCCGCCGATTCTCAGCCCCCCTGCCGGTTACCCTTTGCTTCCGAGGTCCGCTCGCTCCCATGTCCTTTTGTTTCTTCTGATGTAACTTTCGGTTTCACAAAACCGGAAGTTACATTAGATGGGAATGAGTCCCGCGGCCGGTGGTGAAAAATTAACTTGAATCGGGGCTGAATCGGTGAGTCCGATTTTTTACCAAAACGAACCGATTCGAATCGTGAATCGGGCAGCACTAGTAAGTACGCTTGCAGAAATATTTTAAAATGACCGCACACTAGTACTGTAAATAATACAAATGACCCAACACAGGCCGTGTTTTGGGTGACACGTCAAAACCACGCGGGACAAAAATGCGCCGACAATCCCGTGCAGGACAAATGCGCACGGCCTTAAAACAGCTCTGAGGGGGTGTGTGTGTGGGGAAACCCCCCCCCCCCACTAAACTTCCAAGTGTTCGCGCTCCCATTAGGGCAGGGGTGTCCAATGTCGGTCCTCGAGGGCCGCAATCCAGTCGGGTTTTCAGGATTTCCCCAATGAATATGTATGAGATCTATTTGCATGCACTGCTTTCATTGTATGCTAATAGATCTCATACATATTCATTGGGGAAATCCTGAAAACCCGACTGGATTGCGGCCCTCGAGGACCAACATTGGACACCCCTGCATTAGGGTGTGTGGAGGGGGAAACCCCCCCACACTACACTGAAAACTGCCGAATACCTAAAAAACAAAGGAAAATGGCAGTTTCCACTGTAATGCATTTTTTCCCCTCCCCCACACCCCTCCCCCCACACCCCTCCCCCCACAGAAGCGCGAACACTTGTAAGTTTACACACCCCCTCAGAGCGCTAACAGGAACTGTTTTAAGGCCACATGCATAAGTTCTGTGCGGGATTATCGGCGCGTTTTCGTTCCGTGCGCTTTAGTTACTGTACCGTGTTTTGAGCCTGTGCAGACCTGGCATGGTCAGCCTTTGGCAGTCGGAGGATTCTGTGTGTGGAGAAAATCCCCTAACTGCACAGTGTAGGCAAGCATGGAAGGTTGAGCCCGGAGTGAGCAGCCGGTACCCCGCTTTCAGGGCCTTCATTGAATATTGTGAAGGTCCTGACCGCATGTCACTGAATTGTTTTGTGTGTTTTTCGACGGTGAAGAGGGAGCCAGTGGAATTCCTTTAGTAATGTGGTGAGATGATCACACTCCTTTCCATATTTACTAACTGCGATATGGAACGGACTCCCTCATCAAATTAGATCGCGTTTTATCTCTTCAGATCTTTTGGAAAACCTTAAAAACCACTAGGTTTCATCGCTTTTTTCGGCAATAGCTCCAACGAATGTTAATGGATCTTTCTTTGTGATCTAGTTATGTAAACCGAATCGAGCTCCTATCTTTAGGAGATGATTCGGTCTATAAGACTAAGAATTAGATTAGATTTTCTGGCATTGTGTATCAGTCGGATGGCAGTATTTTGGATGATGGGATCAGTGTAGGGCACATGAACAATGCAAAGTGTAAGATTTTTGCACCGATCTTTTTTTTTTTCTTCTGCTGAATTAGATAAAGGAATGTCTGCAATACGGCACTGTTCCACTGGATGGGGCTACACTGACGGAAGCTCTGCACACGCATGGGATCAACATCCGATACCTGGGCACTGTGGCTGCGATTCTTGAGCAGTCGGCGGATGGGCAGCCTCTAGATCATATCTATGTAGGTCAAGTACATATGAAGGTCATGGAAAGGTAAAGCCATGCACTTCTATTTTCCAGGGTGCTTGGGCTCAACCAGGCTAGACTGTAGCCTTTGGTTTCCAACTCCAAGGTACGGTAATGAGCCTCCCTTTGAACAGTTTGCTTGCAGGCACCTGAGTGCAAAGTACCAGTGACCTGCCACAACCCGATGAGGCTAAAAATGCCCGACTTTCTTTATGGTGTAAACAGAACTTCAGATGCGAATGGAAAATTAAAAATAAATGAAACTGGATCAATCTATTTCTAGGAAGCTGACGATGTACTTTAGACATGAACTATTTGACCTCTGGTATATGAACTATTATGCTTTAGTTCGTAAGAGTTTAACTGTATTCGGGGTCAGCCAACCTAGGTTGACCTTCAGCCATGTTCCCTTCCACCTATGCCCAGCATCTTCCCTACTTCTGTCCTCCCCCCCGTTCAAACTATCTAGCATCTCCCCTTCCCTGAGATTTCAGGTGTGCCGCGACCCACTGGCGAGGAGGCGAGTCGTCCACACCGGCTGACTACCTACAGGACTTGCCTCTCGTGGCGAGAGGCACTTCCTGTAAGAAGACAGCCAGCGCAGTGGACTCTCCTCCTGGCCAGCGACTCTCCTCCTTTCCCCGCACCTCCTGGATCCCTCCACTGAAGCGGGTCGCTGCCAGATGGGCCTCCGTGCATGCGCGGATGTTGACATAATGACATCCACACACTTCTGGGTGTCTTCCGGCCAGGGCACTGGATTTTGTGTGCCACTGGCTGGAAAGATTGCAAGACACTGCACTACCTCCTCGGGGGTAGCACCGAGGCAGCCATATTCTTGTCTAAAGTAGCCTCATTGTGGCCAAAATGGAATCTTGAG